>NC_134570.1:4557500-7385000 GCF_050947875.1 Dermacentor variabilis
GATGAGACACATGCTGTGGTCGCAGGAGTAAAGAAGTTCAATAACCATGTATTTTGCCACCCTTTCCAGATTCATACGGACCACAAGCCGCTCCTAGGCCTGTTCACGTCAGAATGGCAAATGCTAGAGACACTTTCGTCACGTATGCTGCAGTGGGCTCGGTGGCTGTGCCATGATGCAGTTATCAAACCCGTTCGCCTTCGCTGCACAGGTGCCTGCCCCACTCATCACAGAGATACTGTTCATGGTCCTGGTACCCGCATTTTCCGACGCCACGGCTCCCAGCGAATCACTTCCCTTGAAGTGTCCTGCCAGCCCTTCTCAGCTGTCTAGAGCTTCAAACAGTTGAGAAACAGCTGCTGTTCCTCAACTGCCGCCGGATTCCGCTATGGTCATAGACAGCAAGTGAAAAGGCAACTATAAAACAGCATCACCCACGCTCGGTGCTCTGTGGGCTAGGTGGCTGTGCCACGATGCAGTTATCAAACCCGTTCACCTTCATTGCACAGGTGCCTGCCCCACTCATCACACAGATACCCTTCCTGGCCATGGCTCCCAGCGAACCACTTCGCTTTGAGTGTCCCGCCGGCCCTTCTCAGCTGTCTACAGCTACAAACAGTCCGACAGCACCACCGCTGCTGTTCCTCGACTGCCCCCGAATTTCCCTACGGTCATCGACAGCAAGTGACAAGGCAACTATAAAACAGCAACAGCCACACGTGGAGCTCTGTGGGCTCGGTGGCAGTGCCACCATGCAGTCATCAAACCTGTTCGCCTTCGCTGCACAGGTCAGTAACCAGTATCGTCTTTTTACAAAAAATTCAAGCGACTACTGTCTACTGCAGCTACTGAGCCCACGGTGCTGCCTTTTCATAGCTATTGAATGCGCTGACATAGTACGTACCTTGTTGTTGTTGGCTAGCGATGCTGGGACAAACCCAGGTCCCGACATGGTACTCGCAGCACTAAAGAAGCTGTCTGCTGGTCAGTCACAGCTACTCACTGAAGTTCAAGGTCTTAGAAATTAACTAACAACTACTGAACAAGCTATATCTGACATCATCAACAGATTATTCAACCTAGAAACTCACTATCAAGATCTGGTAACACTGCGCACCGTCATGCATACGATTTGCGCTAATACAACCTAAACAGCCAAAGAAATCGGAGGAATAAAAGACCGCCTGGATGACGCCGAAAATTGCTCGAGATGTAACAATTAAATTTTCTATAATAACACATAACAATGCATCGGAAACCTACATCGAATCTGAAGAAATAGTCCTCTGCATTTGCCGTGATCACCTGGACCTAACCATTCACCCTAAAGAAATCAAACGGGCTCACTGTCTTCAGTGCCATTCGTCTGTATGCATCCCCCGCAATAATAGTTAAATTTACATTTTTTAAAACCAAAGAGCTAATTCTTTCTAATAGCAGTAAGTTAAAAAGAACGGATTACAGCATTGGGGAGGACTTTTCACACCCTGTCCATGATGCGCGAAAGCATCTTGTTAGATCTGTGAAAACTAAAAAAAAAACCACAAAATTTTCCTTGTGCTACAAAACATTGTACATCGGTCCTAAGCGGTATGCATTCGATGAGTCATCGCAAACGGTAAACAAAATCGCATAGCATACGGCCCATCGTCATGTACCTTAACTTCCTTGTAACAGCCTTCATGGTAAACTGCCAAATCTTTATTTTTCTATTAGCTTCACAAACATCCACAGTTTCCTCCTCAAGCACAAACACATTTGTACCCTTCTTTCATCATCTGCCAGCAATATACTTGTACTAACTGAAACATGGCTAACGGATGATGTTACCAATACAGAAGTTCTGGCCAATCTACCTCATTTTAATGTTTTCCGAAAGGACCGTAAAGGCTCGAGAGGAGGAGGTGCTCTAATTGCAACTAACCAGCAATTGCCTTGTTCTGTTCTTAACATCCAATCAGAGCTTGAGATATTATGGGTAATCTGCCGTTCCGCACCTCAAACCATCATACTAGGTGCCTGTTACAGACTCCCCACAGCAATCTAATTTTTTCATGTAACCTAAATGATATCCTAAATCGACTTAATGCTACACACCCTAATGCATGCATTCTTCTTTTTGGCAATTTTAATTTCCTGTCTATTGACTAGCAGGATTTAAACCAACAAGCAATACAGAAATAGCTAACTTCACTGACGTCTATCTCAATTTCAATCTCACCCAGTTAGTAAAAGAACCAACACGTGTCATACGCCAATCAAACATCTTGGACCTTATACTAACTTATCACCCTGAAAGTTTATCAACTCTTGCTTATCTCCGCGAAATTAGCGACTGCAAAATTCTACATGCTACTTTTGCCTTCATCCCAGAATCGTGCCAAATATTCCATAAAACAAATTGCCTTTACGACAAAGGCAATTACAATGAAATTAACCAATTGCAGGCTTTTTTTCCAGACTTTGAAAGAGACTTCCATGAGCGATCAATTGGTTGACTTTTAAAACCAAAATTGCGTAACTACCAACCAAATTTCTTCCCACGATTACATTTCATGCCAATCATAACAAACTATGGTTCACAAAATCTTTGAAAGCACTAACAAAAAGAAATGGCTTTTCGGTGCAGTAAAACGAAACCCGAGCTCATGCACATGGAACAAATACTACGAGGCCGAGTCAAGATATTTTTAGTCCATCTGTAATGCCAAACGCACATTTTTTCAAACTGACCAGTTGAAGATGCTAACCAATAACCCCAGAAAGTTCTAGCAAATTCTAAATCCTTGTAGCACCTAGTAGGGTGGTGGTTTTCGGGGTGCAGCAGAGGTTGTGGAATGGTCCGTCGTAGGCTGGAGTTAGGAGTAGTCAGACAGCGTCCGGGCACATGAAAGCATGCATTTAAGTGTCCAGGTCGGGGTGCAGGAACATTGTATTGTGGCGGGAAGGACAGGGCGGAGTGGGCCAGAGGTCCTTAACAGAGTCTAAGAGGCATTGTAGGAGTGCTTGTAGCTGGGCTGGTAGCTGCATTGGTGAAAAGAAGTTTCCGGGGAGACGCAGAGAACTACCATACACCAGCTCTGCTGCTGAGCACTACAGGTTTGCGCAGAGGAAGGCCCATAAATCCAGGAGCAGAAGGGGTAAAGCGTCAACCCAGGCGGTGCAATTGAGGCTGGTGGCCAGTGCGGCCTTCACCCTGATCACGCGCCGATCATCTCACTTATAAACTCGCAAAGGCGACCAAATATATTTGTGCAAAAATAATTTGCAAATATATTTAACACCGCATTCTCATCTGTCTTCGCAAAGGAAACAAATATATATATATAATATAATATATATATAATGGTATGCATATATATGGTATGAATGATGGTATATACGATATACCACGATCTGTTTCAACTGGCCATTCGAGATTGCTTATGCCATCAGTCACATTTTCTGCACATAGCATCACCTTTATTGTTATCTTCTACAGGTACTGATGGAATGACCAGCAAACTGTCAAAAAACACTCGGCATGCTTCCTCAGTGTATCTATTATTACTGTTCACACAATCACTTTCGACAGGTAGCATACCCAGTGATCGGAACGTGGGGAAGGACGTTCCGGTGTTCAAATAGGGTAACAAAAATCACCCCTTAATTACCACCCCATCTCTTTAACAAGTGTGCCATGTAAAATTATAGAACATGTCATCTATTCTCACATATAGACTTTTCTTGGCTCTATTAATTTTTCATCCTTCTTAACATGAATTCCATAAGAACCTATCCTGTGAAACAATTAGCTATTTTCGTTCATGACTTGCATCTGAACCTCGATTCTAACCTTCAAACTGATGCAATCTTCCTAGATTTCGCGAAAGCCTTCAACAAGGTTCCTCACAACTGCTTGCGACTAGAGCTTTCTTGGTTAAACTTACATCCTAACATATTGCAGTGGAAAAAGGAATTTCTGGCTAACTGTACCCAATTTGTTCATGTTAATAACCAAGCCTCTAGTTCTCTTCCAGTAACATCAGGTGTCCCCCAAAGGTCAGTCCTTGGTCCCCTTCCATCTTTAATATATATTAAGGACCTACCAACGCATGTCTCCTGTGACATCCGTATCTTTGCAGATGACTGTGTCATCTATTGCTTAGTCACTAGCCTCTCTGATCAACTGACTCTCCGAAGCTTAGTACCAAAGTTTAGTACTATGAGCCATTGGTTACACCAGTCCTGGACACAATTTGTGTCCAGGACTGGTGTAACTAATGTCTCGTGGTACTAAACCCCGATAAATGCAAACTTGCGTCATTTAAACAAAATGTAATACTCTCCTGTTGCCTTATACAATCTTGAACGTCAGGATTGAATTAACACAGTCTTATAAATACTTTGGCATAACATTGTCTAATGATCTAACCTCAAATGCGCATGTCACTAATGTCATATCATATGCTAACAGAAGCATTGAATTCTTAAAACGTCATCTACGTCACGTGCCGCCAAACCTAAAATTGCTTGCCTACAAGTCACTCGTACTCTCTAAACTGGAATATGCCTCTGCCATCTGGAGCCCTAACCAAAAATGTCTTAACTGCTTAGAATCAATACAACATCGAGCCACAGGATTAATTATTTCATGTTATTCATATAATGCCAGTGTATCAATGCTAAAGAAAGCATCCGGGCTAACAATCCTCGCTTGTCGCCGTCATGTCGCTAGCATGTACTTATTCCATAGGTTTTTTTACAGCTCAATTCATCATCCATGCAACATCAGTCCTCCGGCACGCATTTCACTTCGCATTGGTCATCCTCTTCAAGTCGCTCAATCATGTGTGCACACTACCAATTTTGCCTCCTAATTCTTTCCACAATCAGCCTCGGACTGGAATGGCCTTCCACGCGACATTGCCGCAATCACCTGCCCATCCACATTCTAGAACTGCATAACTACCATATTTAACAGCGAGAAAATGTGTCCTTAAATGTCTTTTCCTTGTGTATTTAATCTGTTTATGTTCGTTACCCACCCCCTTATGTAACACTCCCAATCCGGGGAGCCTTTAAGGTAATAAAGTGAAGTGAAGGTGGTCCATCTTTTTGAATGGATATCAGTATACAGTCCTTCACAGGCCAGGAAAACGGCTGGGCCACACAGATGGTCTCAGCAGATTGCCTCTAATCAACCAGCGCCAGGATGACCCTTCCCCAGCTGAAGGCATCATGTTTCTGGACGTACTTCCTGAATCTCCAGTCCATGCAGATAACATGGCTAGGCACTCTGTCAAGGACGGCATCCTCTCCCGTGTCCTCAACTGGGTGTGGAGGTGGTGGTCACGGTGTGCTGCAAGTTCCGAATTCACACCATTCGTGTGTAGGCAACATGAGCTGTCCACCCAATAGGGATGCTAACTGTGGGTTGACTGCGTGACGCCGCCGCAGAAGCTACATTTCCGTGTCCTCGAAGCTCTGCACGCCGATCACCCAGGCATGTATGGTGACCTGCCATGGATGCAGCCATTGAGGAATGGGCCCAGCAGTGCCTTCCCTGCCAGGAAACACGGCCAGCGATGCCCTGTGCACCGGTCCTCCCATGAGAGGCGATCTGGACTCCATGGTCATGCCTGCACATTGACTTTGCTGACCTATTTCAAGGGCAGAGCTTCTTGATTGTGGTGGACTCTTATTCCAAATGGCTCGAGGTCATGCCAATGCCATCAATGACACCGGGCGCCATAATTCATAATCATCATCATCATTAGCCAAGTCACGCCCACTGCAGGGCAAAGGCTCCTCCCATACTTCTCCAACCACCCCGGTCAACCACCCCGCAAACATCTTAATCTCATCCGCCCACCTAACTTCGTGCCGCCCCCTGCTACGCTTCCCTTCCCTTGGAATCCAGTCCGTAACCCTTAATGACCATCGGTTATCTTCCCTCCGCATTACATGTCCTGCCCATGCCACCCCCCCCCCCCCATTTCTTTTTCTTGATTTCAACTAAGATGTCATTAACTTGTGTTTGTTCCCTCACCCAATATGCTCTTTTCTTATCTCTTAACATTACACCCATCATTCTTCTTTCCATAGCTCGTTGCGTCATCCTCAATTTAAGTAGAACCCTTTTCGTAAGCTTCCAGGTTTCTGCCCCGTACGTGAGTACTGGTAAGACACAGCTGGTTGTACACTTTTCTCTTGAGGGATAATGGCAACCTGCTGTTCACGATTTGAGAATGCCTGCCAAACGCACCCCAGCCCATTCTTATTCTTCTGGTTATTTCAGTCTCATGATCCAGATCTGTGGTCACTACCTGCCCTAAGTAGATGTATACCCTTACCACTTCCAGTGCCTCGCTACCTATCGTAAACTGCTGTTCTCTTCCGAGACTGTTAAACATTAGTTTTCTGCAGATTAATTTTCAGACCCACCCTTCTGCTTTGCCTCTCCAGGTCAGTGAGCATGCATTGCAATTGGTCTCCTGAGTTACTAAGTAAGGCAATATCACCAGCGAATCGCAAGTTGCTAAGGTATTCTCCATCAACTTTTATCCCTAATTCTTTGCACTCCAGGTCTCTGAATATACCTCCTGCAAACATGCTGTGAATAGCATTGGAGAGATCGTATCTCCCTGTCTGACGCCTTTCTTTATTGTGATTTTGTTGCTTTCTTTGTGGAGGACTACGGTGGCTGTGGAGCCGCTATAGATATCTTCCAGTATTTTTACATATGGCTCATCTACACCCTGATTCCGTAATGCCTTCATGACTGCTGAGGTTTCGACTGAATCAAACGCTTTTTCGTAATCAATGAAGGCTATATATAAGGGTTGGTTATATTCCGCACATTTCTCTATCACCTGATTGATAGTGCGAATATGGTCTATAGTTGAGTAGCCTTTACGGAATCCTGCCTGGTCCTTTCTTGACAGAAGTCTAAGGTATTCCTGATTCTATTTGCGATTACCTTAGTAAATACTTTGTAGGCAACGGGCAGTAAGCTGATCGGTCTATAATTTTTGAATTCTTTGGTGTCCCCTTTCTTATGGATTAGGATTATGTTAGCCTTCTTCCAAGATTCCGGTACGTTCGAGGTCATGAGGCATTGTGTATATAGGGTGGCCAGTCTTTCTAGAACAATCTGCCCACTATCCTTCAACAAATCTGCTGTTAACTGATGCTCCCCAGCTGCCTTCCCCCTTTGCATAGCTCCCAAGGCGTTCTTTACCTCTTCCGGTGTTACTTGTGGGATTTCAAGTTCCTCTAGACTATTCTCTCTCACCTTATCGTCGTGGGTGTTACTGGTACTGTATAAATGTCTATAGAACTCCTCAGCCACTTGAACTATCTCATCCATATTAGTAACGATATTGCCGGCTTTGTCTCTTAACGCATACATCCAATTCTTGCCTATTCCTAGTTTCTTCTTCACTGCTTTTAGGCTTCCTCCGTTCTTGAGAGGCTGTTCAATTCTATCCATATTATAGTTAGTACCTTACAAAGATTGTTCGCAACACATGGCCTCCCAGACACTCTTGTCTCTGACAATGGGCCACAATTTACATCCGCAGAGTTCCGGGGTTCCTGGATGCCAACCTTATTTGCCAGGTGATGTCTGTACTGTTCCATCTATCCACCACGAACGGGCAGGCTGAATGGATGGTATGGACCGCCAAAGAGGCATTATTTCACATAATCCAAGGGAGCTGGGCACAGCGACTGGCAGACTTTACAGCAGCATGTAACTCCGCAAACTGCCACGGGACGCTCCCAACCAGAACTACTGATCGACTGCCGCTACCTACCATGTTGGACCAGCCGCACCCAGAGTGGGGCCCTGACAAGTCCTTCTGGCTGACAGAAGCTGTGCTTATGCCATACATTTCCCAGCCCGGAGATCCTGTCTTTGCACATAACTGCAGCCACAGCCTTCCATGGGTCTCTGCCATGATCTCCAGAGCCACAGAGCTTATGAGATTGCTCTCCTGGACGGCCGCATGTGTCGCCAGCACGTGGACCAGCTACGTCATCGTTCCAGCAGTTCCATCAGGTTAGCAGAACCTGTACCAGCAGAGGGACAGCTTGCAGTCCAGCCTGTGCCGAGCTCTATGCTTGGCGGAGTGAGCAGCAGCAAGACATCAGAACACAGTGAACCTGAGAAGCAACAAGCTACCCTCAGACGAAATAGCAACACCCCAGCCAGCACCAACAGAGCAAAGTGTAGAAACGCCAGGCCCTCACTGTTTGCAGCATTTCAGGGAAACACCCCAACACCTTAGGGACTTTGTGCTGGCATTGACTGACTATTGAGTCTGAACTAAGGAGGAAAGGTTGTTGTGTATTGAACTTGGCCACTGAGTTCAGCAAATAAGCTGGGCGTGGTCGGTGGACCCTGATTATGGGGAGCGCCATCTCTCGGGTACAGAAGCATATATATATACACGTGTTAGCCTGTTTCCATCATGCCATGTTTGGTTGTTGCGACGGCAATAAAGTGATATTTCCAATGCTGCCTCGTGGTACTACCCATGTAACGTGACATTACACTTTGGCAGTCATGCTACAAATGCAATTCAACCGTTTGACCACTCGCGCTAACCGTGTGCACCAAGGGAAAGCCTGTGACAGCAATGTCTACAGTGGATGCACAGGGAGGCATACCCTGAAGAAGAGAAAGGGCAGGTTTAAGCTGATCAACTCATGATGCATAACAAATAACTTGTAACACACGGCAAACCCTGCACTGCGAACATGCACATAAAAGGTACATAATGTACATTTGCTGAATTTTTCCAATGCTTGTTTCAGGAATGTCTAATTACTAAAATCTTCTGAATGATTCCCAATTTGCCAAAGTTATTGGCACACTGAAATACAACACAGCACACAGCAGGATCGAGTCCTCATAGAGGATTAAGACAAAGCACACACTGTTCTATTTGACAATATATTTGTGGTACGTACATTCAGACATTGTCTTTTTCATCAAGCTCAATTACAGCATGCTCAGAACAAACAACGGGCATACAAAATTTGTGTAACATCTGTAAGCCACTGACAGGCCTTCCCTCAATGGCGCAGTAACAATTTCCAGTTCATGTGTCCAGGGCACTAGGCCATTTGGGTTCTTTGGACAAGCTATCCCAAGTACTGCACGAATGTTGGCAAGAGAACACAACATGCTCAACAACTGGGGAAGCAAGAAAGCACGTAAACAGCATGATCCACAAGCACAGCAGCTCAACATGATTGGGAGAGTTGGAAGGTATTCATGGTGATGCACGCACTAACATTTTGTCGTCATCAGGAATGACTCAAGATGCACCTGGACTTTTTTAGTGTGCTGCAGATAAGCCATGGCCAAACAAACTGGACGGCAAACAGCTTTCGCTCTCAACAGACCAACAAGAGAGAAGCACGGTGAACATTAAAGAGCACTACTTGCAAAAAGCTGCTTGTACGAGGCTCAACAATGCCCTTGTATAGACAGCACATCCGCGAAAGCATGTAGTGCACACCACAGCTGTGCTGCCATCGAACAAACTGCTGTGCAGCTGCACTGGTGATGAACAATGCAACAGTATACAATGCAGAGCCTTCAAGGCAAACACTCTATTTTTTGCTGAGTACAAAGCAAGCTGGTGCCAAGACAACATTTATTCCTAATTCTAAGCACTCAAGTGTTCCTAGGAACATGAACAAAAAAAACCATGTGGGGACCCATTTGGTTTTGTTTTCTCATTCACTGTCACAGTACACAGCAATAGAACAATGAATCGAACTCACCAAAATGAACAAACATAAAGTGGACTGTCCACATGCTCCATTCATTCTTGAAAGCGGTTTCTTATATGAACGCCTGAAAACAAACTGAGCTCATGCTGCTATACTGCAAATAACATATATACAGGCTCTGTACATTATCGTTACTGACTGAATATTCCCTGGTCATACAAAGGTACAATCAGTGTGTATGATAGAGAAACTTAAATAAAATCTGTCATGACGTCTCATGTTGCAATAACAGATGCGTTGTGGATGCTCCTTTTTTTTTTTTTACCAACTTCCAGAGTGTACCACTCCTAACATGGATGCTCAGTATGAGATGGTCAATGAAGCACAACCTTTATGCACTAACAAAGAAGCCATTCACCCTTTCCACAGCCTGTTGACAAATACAGGTTCTAGGATTTGGTGAAAATCAGCCTTTTGGAACAGCGTGCCAGTCAAATCAATCAAAGAGCAACAGTCACTGAAAGAAACATAACCAAGTTCACAAGCACCACTCACATCACTGCGTTGCTGTCGATCACCATGAAAAGTCAATTGTGCGCTTGTATTGGTTGTAATGGAACATACACACAACAAACTGAAGTTCATCTAACAGAAAGTTCAAC
The DNA here is from genome assembly GCF_050947875.1 of Dermacentor variabilis. Lineage (NCBI taxonomy): Eukaryota > Metazoa > Arthropoda > Arachnida > Ixodida > Ixodidae > Dermacentor > Dermacentor variabilis. The sequence continues at coordinate 4,567,892 of NC_134570.1, forward strand.
AACAAAACAGTCACAAGGCAAATACTGCACCAGTCGCATTACACAGCAAGTCTCAGTGCTTTAGATAAAAGGTCTCAGCAAATGAATAGTGCCCAAACCATATATAAGAACCCTAAAGTAGCAACTTAAGCAAACAAATAGCATAACTGCACAGCAGATATTGGCAGGTAAGTTATGTGTTTTCGGTATTTTGTGTAGTCTGTTTTCAGAAGTGGGCATGAATATCCCACCAAACCAGCAGACACCCAGAGTAAGCATATTTCTCAGAAAGCAGCCATCACCTACAGGGTAGGTGAAGGATAGCAACATGCGGTCAACAAGAAATAACATGCCACATTACACTAGACTACATAAACTCACAATAATGCATAACCACAAACACTACACACACACGTCACCCTCAACTGTTGATCTGAGGGCACAGATGTCCATAGGAGAACGTAGTTATTACAGGGCAGGAAGATGACAAAAACCGAGGAACACCAACATCAGCTCAACTCAAGAAAGCTATTGCGTATCAGGAGACAGAAGGGCCACTGTGCCCCCTCTCTCGCCTAGTGCCTGCAGTCATGCTTTATTGAGTTTCACTATTCACCCACTATACTTCGTGAACGCCCGTGAATGCAGTGGCAAGTAGACCACTTGTACTATACATGTCCACGAGCCAATTATATTCGCTCATTCACGTGGTGTCATGGCAGAGGCAAACTTCAATACCAGTGGCCCTCATGAATTACATTTTAGAACATGAATTCACAGAGGTTGTAGTGGGCATAGCTTGTACTGAACTTTCAAGTCGGCGCCAACTACTATTGGCCCTAAACAAGCCCTCTTCCATAAGCTCAATATATTTCAAATTCAAATGCATGCATTACACGCCTAAACTTACATACTAGTGCTTTGGAAAAGCCCAACATTGAACAAATGTAGACCGAGTATGTGGAGGCATATTTCATAGATTTCTGTCACTACTGTCTTATTGTACATGCAATACATAAAAAAAAATGTGAACAAAGCACTGATTTGTAAGCGGTGTACAGATTCCTAAGGTCAGTGTTAGCACAAGTACTTTGCATGGTCTACTTCCAGCAGAACAAGTCTTCATGCGTCAGGTCAGAAAGGCAAGCTGCAGCAGCTGCTGGCTAGGGTGGCTTTCTAAATCGCGTTCCCCAGAAGGCCATGCTTTTGTGTAGTGCAAGCAACTGAAGTGCACCATAGCGACCGTGTTTTAAACACCACCTATACCGTAAAGCCCTGGCGATATGTTTATGACCATTCGTCAAGGTGAAGCAGCAGTGATTTAACAGCTCCAATTATTGAAAAAGCTTTGCGCCTATATATTTAAGATTCAGTACTCCAGCGAAATAGTTGAGTGAAAACAAGCAAACTCAATGTTTGCTAACCCTCATGGACAACATTGTAAAAATAAAAAGCCTCAACAAAATGCAGGCTATACTTCCGGCACTTTGCCTTGAGGTAGTGACTAGCCATTTGGCTGCAGTGTGGAAAGTGCCACAAACACCTGTGGTCACCTCACCACGAGAGTACGAGGCATTTTCAGCGGTGACAGGACAGGACTGCCCCATCTTCTTTTCCATCTTCTAAGGTGTTCGCTGCCCAAGTGGTGGAATTTTTTCAGAATTAGCCCGGCTTCCAGCATCAAGATACTATGCTTGCTACAAGCAGCAAAACCTGGTGCATAGGTCAAAGAGCTTTTGCTGGTTGTGATCAGGGTGTCAAACCTTAGAAAATACCAATTCAGTGTGGGCTCAGGCTCAACGCGCTCCGATTTTGTTCAAGAATTCAGTTAGGTTCAAAGAAATAAAATTTTGTAATGATTCGCAAACTGGTTCACGAACCGGTTTGGAACAGTAAACATTACCTTTTTCTATGATGGTGATACGTTAGAAAATGCCATATTAAGGCGTCTCTGCATGATGCATGCACAGGTTTTGTCAGGAGGTGGAAGGAATGGGCTCCCTGACCCATGGATACAGTAGAAATCTACGAGGATGTTCGAATAGTGAAATTTTTCTAATTGAATTGAATATGAATATTTGAGGAAAGTGGCAATCGAATTGAATATTCTATACTCACAATTTCTAGAAAATGTGAAATGAAAAGTTTCACGAAGTCTGTTTGGCAACAAAAAGCTTCTTTACATTATTTGATATATGTGCACCAGATGTGATACAATACAGACACATCTGGGGCACAATGACAATAAAAGAAATGAAAAAGAGGAAGGGCATGTTGCAGATGCATTCAGTAGAGAGCAGTGCTCGTTGAAAGAGCCTAAAGGCACTACTACAACATTGCACATCATTTTGACGTAATCCAAATGTGTTGAGATGGGTCAAGTAATGAATTACTTTGTCTAAACTAAGGCAGCGAATTCATATGTTGCCTAACACGACACATGCTTACTTGACAGCTGTTTGTCGGCATGTCTCTGTTTGCATCAGTCTTTTTCCCTGTATACTGCAGAACTGTTGTTGTCCCTCATAGAATTCAAATGAAACTGTAAGAATTGGCTTTGAGGATGCAGCATAGATCCATGCGTCGAGATGCTGACAACATGAAAAGCGGCTGCCTCGTCCTGTGCTGCATAAATTTTTCTTTTATACTTTTTGAATCTTTTTCTTTGTCGGAGAGATCATAACATTCAAATGGTATATCATAAATTACAACTCCAAACTTCTAGTCTGTAGCCTGTGTATTGCAGGAATGAAAGAAACTAGCAATTGACATCTCGCTCAGTTTTCTGTTTTTTTTTTTTTTTAACTAAAGGCATGTGAAAACACTGACCTTTCTGAGTGATGAACACGGACAGTTTGTGCTAAATATTGTGACATTCTTTTTTGCACAACTGTACGTCGCAGTCTCATGCTGACTAAGCATGGACAAAAAAGTCCAAATCGCGCACACTGTGCCTCAGGAAAGATTTGTAAAATTTAAGGGTGTAGTAATCTGCTTGGAAATGCCAAATGCACATTGAACCATGGCATGCAATAAGCACTGCTGCACACTGAGACGGTGACTGCAATGATATGAGTGACCGCAGTGTTAATGTTACAAGAAGCCAGATGAGCTCGTTGGTTTTCTTATTTTCCCTTCTCGAGAATACCATCATTTTTATTCTCCGTGTATCCTGGCATGTGGACTTTACAGTTTATGTAGTAATAACAGCAAGCCTATAATGGCCAAATTAGGAGCTTCAACAGAAACAGTGATTCTGCGGACCACCTGAAACAATGTTTTGGCCGTGAGACAGAACTCGCATAGCCGTGTTTGGAAGTTCAAGTGTCTCAGCCTAGGTCTATCCATATTTTTGCACACAACGCAACTCAGGAGTCGTAGAAACCTGCTAGTGGGGCGTGCCGCCTGAAGAAGTAAATATTTCGAAGAATCGCTCATCTATTGAGCACCTACACATGACCTATGCCATTGAGCACCCTACATGCTTTAACTGGTTCAGCACGAAACTGTAACTGTTATTTTCTTTTGGTTCAGGTACGGTTTGGTTTTAGGCACTTTCTCAAAATATCGGTTTCGGTGAAGTTCTGGATAAAATTTCGGTCTGGGTGCAGTTTTCGGTTCGGGTTCCGTTTGACGCCTTAGTTGTGATGTCATTTGAATTGTTAGCCGCACAAGTTACCCCCAAGTTTGCATTACTCACTGTCCAAATGCATGCCCACTATTGTTACAATTCATTTCAGTAACACAATGTGTGGCAGTTTTAAAATATTACGTCATCAGAAAATCAAGCTACCGCGGCGAGACCTATTTCTGGAATGCAATATGAAAATGTCCCAGGGACAATAACTGCGCTATAGAACCAGTAGTGAGTGTGGTCCTGTGCAATGGGATCATTTCCATCAACACTACTGCAGTATAATTTAGAGGTCTTTGCAAGTGGTACTGCCACATTCCCACCATCATAAAATGGCAAGCTGCTGGGTGTTTTACAAGGTGCACAAAAAAACAGCCATATTCATTTGTTCACCCAGTGCTATGTTAACCGCCAAAAGTTTAAGTTATGCAGGCAAGCTATCCTTAAAGTAGTGCCACTCATAGAGAATGGACTGCTCTGCTGGCATGAAGCATGAGTGGTGGTCATCCAGGTGGCAAGGAGGAGCTACAAAACACAGAATGATTGACACTAGTTTTGAACATCTACTAGATTCTATTTTTTAAAATAGCTGTGTGCAGTGCTAGATCACATCACAATTCCAATACTATTACTCTCAAAATCATCAGTTTAAGAATCAAAACCTGTATCAATACATATCATTTTGTATCATTCATGCAAACACAATATACAGCTTTTCCAGCCATGCTGAAAACATGTTCTAGTGGACGTGGAATTCCAGTGGTAGCATTTCATTGCAAATAGCAAATTCCTCACATGTCATTCGCACTATAGCTTACATAACTACTTGAAAAATTTGACACCAAATCAGACATGCAGCTTTACCAATATTACTCAGTGTCTGTGCTGGAGGTCCCCTTTAATGCATCCGACAATTGTAAGTTCATCAAACATTGCAGTGCAGCTTTGCAAAACTTCCTAGTCACAGATGAAGTGAAATGCAAAACACCTTCACGCATCTTGCAATAGCTGCCAATTCTGTGCAGACCTTTTCAAAGTCATTTGTTGCTTGCTCACAAAGCTTCAAGACTGGTTGGAAATCATTTGAGAAGACAGTGTTCTTGAAAGAGGGCCACAACTGCACCTGTTATGCTCTTTGTGCCCTTCATTACACCTGATTTAAGCCTGATTCACACAGTGGTCAAATGCCCATCCTGTCATCATCGTGGCACGAGCATCCATCACAAGGTAGCGTGTTTCCTTGCTGGTTTCTCCTCAAAAATGAAATGCCGGCGATTTTAAGAGCATTGACCAGCATCACTGGCATGCCATTTTTGAGGAGAAACTAGTGAAGTGCTGCCTCACGAGGAATGCCATGACGAGACAGGAAGTTTGACATCTGTGTGAATTCAGTCTTACACATGTGGGTCACTGTCAAGCTTAGTGGAGCCCATCTGCATTGAATACAAGTTGCATTTAGATGTGGAATAATTGCCATTGAGTTGCTCCAGGGCTCTCTGCCCCTGTAGTGGCTTCCACAGTCACTAATAAGTTGAACAACAATAGCTATCCATGGTGCACACAGGAGATGGGCAGGAGGCTTCCAAAAGTAAAAAGCATTAATATTGATTTGTACTTATCCAAACAAAGTAGTAGGAGTGCATCACATAAGGCAAGCAAAGATGAGCAGCACACAAGGAAGCAGTTGTTGCACAATCACATCAGTTTGCGCACAAGGCCTTGTGTGCAAGTCATCTTGAAAGTGAGAGAGGGAGACTTGAACACCTACAGAAGACATGCTAGCAGACAGGAGAGCAACCAAGGACAGTCGGATGAGAAAGAAACCATTTAAGACTAGTGTCGTCCATGCTAGCTGAGGTGCTCCTTGCGGCTGCATCTACGGAATTAAATGCTGAAACGAAACGAAAAGGTCAGTGCTATAGATTTTCATTACATCTCTAAAAGCATTGCAACAAAATTACACAAGCAGTGTCTTTTTATTAAGAGCACAAGGGAACTGAAACAATCTTTTTTTTTTGTTTGTTACAATTACGTGACGCAAACAGACAATGAAGTTAAGGAAAGCCTAGGGGAAATTTATTTTTAATTGGAATGTAGAAATAAGGAAAGTGGAAATTAAAGCGGACGAAAATGAAATTTCCCACATGTGGGAGCCAGACCCACATACAGTAAAAACTTGTTAATTGAACCCTCGTTAATTCAAAAAATTGGATAATTCGGACTCATCCCATGGTCCTGCTAGGTGCATGCATTATTTATTGCAACCAAACTCTTGTTAATTTGGACATATTTGGCCACACATCGGTTAATTTGGACAACTCTCAGAGCACTGTGGTGTAGCGCAAATAAGCAATAACGGTGCTAGCGTCCGACCGAAACGAAGCAGTGCAGTCCGCATCTTCCGCATTGCCATCATCAGCAGAAATCATCAGCAGAAATTATATGTAAATGACAGCAACGCTGGAACACGACGTGCCTATACGCTGGAACACGACCTGCCTATATGTGCCTTTAAAGCCTTTATTCTTGCACGGTCTTAAGTAGCACTAACTTGACGAAACACACGCACGTCAGCCACGTGTCTTTAGAAGTGCAAGGTTGCCATCTATGACCATGTTGATAGTTACCGCAGTTTCGCCTGCAGTGGGTGTGGCAAATAGTAGTTTCGTTCTCACTCGGTGCACGTATCGGCTGCGCGCCAAGTCAGGGTGTCTACCAAGTTGACATTGCCAAATTCCCTGACTTTTGACATAGTAGTTCTGCGGAAACCTACAAGGTGGAGAGGAGTAATTAAGGGAAAATGAGACATCCACCCAATCGTAGCAATTGCTGAGCTTTCCAGGTTTCCTCTCAGTACCTTTGCAAAATTCCCAGCGTGACACAGAACTTTATTTTATGTCGAGACAGGCTGACACCATATCCATGAATACTTTGTTTAGCGCAAAACGACAGGCACAAGAAAGACGACCCCCCCCCCCCCCCACCCCAGGACAAGGCGCTACTCTCAACTGACATCATTTTATTGCGTCACTCCTTTATAGACCGCTAAAACCAGAGGAACATGCGCAGTGAGCACCATGCGGTGGAGCCACCAACATCCGATCCCAAGAGCGCACTCATGCGACAGAATCCAAAAAACCAAATTCAGCACTGTACAAGGTTAAGGAAGGCACACTAATGCAATGCGACCCCAATGACTGAATGAAAAATGCTTCCGATAACTCTCGGGCGGTGGTGTCACGGCTCTTTATGGCTCCTTATGGCATAAAGGATTCTTTCAATGTTTTTTCCTTTCTGGAAGACAACCATTCAGTAGCCGCCATTTTTTCTGTTGACGTCGAAGATCTTTACTATTCAATACCGCATGATGAGCTATTTCGCAGTGTGATGACGTGCATCGAAGAAAGTGGCGAGGTAGATTTTCGCAATACGACCGGGTTGTCTTCGGAAAGTTTCATGTCCCTTCTTGAATTTTATTTAAGTGCAACTTTTATCAGGTTAGAAAATAACCTTTTTACCCAGAAAAATGGTGTCTGTATTGGTTCATGTGTGGAGCCTGCTGATTGTTTGTAATATTATTTTTTTATCGTTTGTGGACCGCGCTCTTAAGAGTGCCTTAAACAATGACTTGGTTCAAATTTTTAGATATGTTGACGATTTTCTTGTTGTGATAAAACAGACTAACAACGAATGCTCCGTGACGGTAGCTGATATTGTAACTCTATTCAATGACAATGGCAAAGGTTTAACTTTCACACATGAGCTATCTAGGGACAGTAAACTCCAGTTTTTAGATTTGCAGCTATCCTTACAAACAGGCCATGCCTGTTGGATGTACTCGCCACGTGCACGTAAGGAACTTTTACCTTACGTGTCTACGCACTCAAAGACTGTGAAACTCGCCATTGCTCTGATGTGTTTAGAATCTTCGTTAATGAAATCTTGTCATCACTCTGCGAACATGAGTTTCATTGCACAGTTAAATAGGCTGCAGGCTGCTGGTTACCCAAGTGTGGTGGTGACGTCAGTCTCGGAGGTATTGCTTCAGAAACTGAAAGGGAAGCGGCACAAAAGTAACTGCATCACACAAAAGAAGAGGCCTGAAGTTGTGCCGTATTGCCACAGAGTGGCTCACAATCTAAAGAATGTCGCCACTAGATACAAAATTCCGGTAGTGTTTTTCGCTCCTCAGAAACTGTCAATGTGTGCAGCCGTATTTCTAAAACAAGTAAAATACCTGATTGTGAAAAGAACCACGTGAAGTTTGTAGATTGCAGCATCGGTGTGGTTGATAAGATTCCCTTGTCATGTGGCAAAATGTATGTAGGGCAGTCAGGCCGCTGTGTTAACGAGCGCCTTAGAGAACATGAGCGTTCCATAACAACAGGCACAGGTTCCCATTTGGCTCAGCATTGTAAAACATGCAAGTGCAAACCCATGTTTCGTGATACCACGATTTTGAAAAAGAGCCGTGACACCACCGCCCGAGAGTTATCGGAAGCATTTTTCATTCAGTCATTGGGGTCACAGTGCATTAGTGTGCCTTCCTTAACCTTGTACAGCGCTGAATTTGGTTTTTTGGATTCTGTCGCATGAGTGCGCTCTTGGGATCGGATGTTGGTGGCTCCACTGCATGGTGCTCACTGCGCATGTTCCTCTGGTTTGAGCAGTCTATAAAGGAGTGACGCAATAAAATGATGTCATTTGAGAGTAGCGCCTTGTCCTGGTCGTCTTTCTTGTGCCTGTCGTTTTGCGCTAAACAAAGTAATCATGGATTCGCACCAAAACTAGCCCGCCAATGCATTGTGCTGACACCATATCGCCCGATGCTGTCACTCTCTAGTAAGCATGTTAAAAAATAAAGAAAGACAACTTAATCCAGGTTGAATAATAAGGAGTAGTGTTTATTTTGTTCAAAAAGAAAACAGAAGGGAGGGCTTACTAAAATGCACAGTGAACAAAATATCTTCAAAAACAAACAAGAAAACAAAAAAACAAAAAAAGGTAAAGCCCACTGCAAATTGAGTCTAACATTCTCGAATACGAATAAAAAGGAGATGCATACAGAAGCAAATATTTTTGAATGCGAGTTATTTATATCAGCTGATAGCAAGCTCATTGGTATGAGGCCCGAACTTTGTCACAAGTTCTCTCCCAATAGCTGGTAAGTCATCCTCAACTGTCCTGACATAGTCTGAGCCCCCACACAATGTCTCAGTGTTGCGTTTCACAGCTTTAAAGAGTTTGTTTTGGTTTGGGTGAGAGACACCTGCATCTCGGCATCAGCCAATGCTTTGTTTTTTGAGCTCAAGTTCCTTCAAAGAAGCAGCGGCATGCTTCCCCTATCCTGGTCATTCCGAAACGCGTAGGTTCTTTCTGTTCTCGTCCTCCTTTGGCTGCACATTCGCCCCATGGACAACTTGAAGCATTCTTTTGGTCAGTTGTACAGTCAACATCCAATTTTTCAGACTCTCTATTGGCTGCAAAAACGTCAGAAAAATCGGGCAGTTCTAAAAAAGTTTGGAGGACATTTAAGCTTCACCTTTATGAGTAGAGCAATGAATAAAGAGAAAATCAGACATCCACTTGTTCATAGCAATTGCTACGAACGGGTGGATGTCCGATTTTTTTTTATTCATTAATTCTCTTCACCTTGCGGGTTTCCGCAGAACTATTACGTCAAAGAGTAGAGCACAATAGCATTCAAACATCCCTAACTGCTTCTCACGCTTCCCAGAAACTGCAGCATATGTAAGCGTAATGTTTACTGGGAAATGCTCGCGGTGAATGCTATGCACGATGACAGGCTTTCTGGTAGAAACGCGGCCTCTTGCCTGGGCTGCGATGTGAAGGAAACAGTTTCCTTGAAACGCTTCCACCTGGAAGCGTTTCAAGGAAACAGGCACACCGCTCCATGGACTCCGATATATTAAAGCGCCGGCGCACACAGATGGCAGATGCCATGGCTGGTCTATGAATGGTAGAAACACTAGAAAAGGGGTTTGTTTGAGTTTTTGGGTTACAGAATTATGTTTTCTCGTATATTAAAGTTACAATCCGATGCTACCATATCTGTAGGCTGTGTGTAAGTCATACTTTATGATTTTTCTACGTGTTTTAGCTTAAGAAATACAATTAGTTCAGTAACTTCCTTGCACCACGTGGAAGGCCTTGGTATGGTTGGTTAAAAAATATTTTTGTCGAAATGATGTTCGACGATGGACGCCGTCACCGGATTTTCTGCTACACAAATCGTCACAGGCACACCTGAAGAGGCCTCCCAGTACACTTATTAGGCATATCGGTGCTTGCACTGTGACAGGTGATGGCGGGTGAACGGGTGTATAATTAAGGAACACATACTGTGTCCTGTGACAATCGCCCCTTCTCACGCTTATGCTTCAAAACTAACATTGCTGTATTGAGGCAAAGCTGACTTTTGGGAACCGGCATAATGCAACGCATCGTGCTTTCCAAGCTTCGAAGCCAATCGCAAGGACCACAAAGGCGGAGACGGCGCCATTGCTAACAGTGGCAGATTCTTTCAATGAAAAGCACAGCACAGAATGGCTAGAAGCTTTACAGTGAACGTTGAAGCAGCTAGGCCTAGCACTGCCGTGGTGGTCGCTACGACTGCCAGTGGATCTGCTTGCGAGAGCAGCGGTTCCAGGCGGCGAGACAGTCAAAATGGCGGCGGTGGTGGCTTTGATTAATGTCATTTCGGACCTGTGGTCGGATGGTGAAGTGTTCTAGCGTTTTAAATTTCAGATGTTCTTATACATTGCCTCTATGGGGTACATGGTAGTACCGCGAAGCTGTCCAAATGATCGGGCATCTGGAATATCGGTTGTTGACTGAACACTGGGAACTCATCCAGAGGACGACACGGCGTTGAAGACGATTCATTACTATTCCTTTCCGTTACTCAAGCCAGCATTACCGCAACTTTCGTTCCCTTTCAATAAAATTACAGCTAATTTTCCCTGATAGAAGTACAAATTCCCTGAGTTTTCCCTGAGTATTTCCAGACTATACAAATTCCCTGAGAATTCCCTGGTTGGTTGACACCCGGCAAATAAAAATCACGAGCCATTCCACTCTGTGAAGGTGGATGACCAGCAAAGCTATGCAGCACGTGACAAAGAGGTGACCCAGAATTTTGAACAAAGGTACACATTATCTTGAATGGTGGTCATTGTGACAACAGGTACGCACACACATTTATTTTTATTAATCCACGTCTATTTATGTTGACAGGCCGCCACTGGAATCTGAACTTGGCAACGTTTAACGCTAGAACGTTATCTAGTGAGGCGAGATTAGCAGTGCTATTGGAAGAATTAGAGGGCAGTAAATGGGATATAATAGGGCTCAGTGAAGCTAGGAGGACAAATGAAGCATATACAGTGCTAAAAAGCGGGCACATTCTGTGCTACCGGGGCTTAGCGGAGAGACGAGAACTAGGAGTCGGATTCCTGATTAATAAGGATATAGCTGGTAACATACAGGAATTCTATAGCATTAATGAGAGGGGGGGCAGGACGTGTTTTGAAACTTAATAAGAGGTGCAAATTGAAGGTCGTACAGGTCTACGCCCCTACATCCAGTCATGATGACCAGGAAATCGAAAGCTTCTATGAAGACGAGGGATCGGCGATGGGTAAAGTAAAAACAAAATACACTATACTGATGGGCGACTTCAATGCCAAGGTAGGCAAGAAGCAGGCTGGAGACAAGTCAGTGGGGAATATGGCACAGGCACTAGGAATAGCAGGGGAGAGTTATTAGTAGAATTTGCAGAACAGAATAATATGTGGATAATGAATACCTTCTTCCACAAGCGGGATAGCCAAAAGTGGACGTGGAGGAGCCCGAATGACGAGACTAGAAATGAAATAGACTTTATACTCCGCACTAACCCTGGCATCATACAAGATGTGGACGTGCTCAGCAAGGTGCGCTGCAGTGACCATAGGATGGTAAGAACACGAATTAGCCTAGACTTGAAGAGGGAACAGAAGAAACTGGTACATAAGAAGCCAATCAATGAGTTAGCGGTAAGAGGGAAAATAGAGGAATTCCGGATCAAGCTACAGAACAGGTATTCGGCTTTAACTCAGGAAGAGGACCTTAGTGTTGAAACAATGAACGACAATCTTATGGGCATCATAAAGGAGTGTGCAATAGAAGTCGGTGGTAACTCAGACAGCATACCAGTAAGCTATCGCAGAAGACGAAAGATGTGATCAAGAAACGCCAATGTATGAAAGCCTCTAACCTTACAGCTAGAATAGAACTGGCAGAACTTTCCAAGTTAACCAACAAGCGTCAGAAAGCTGACATAAGGAAGTATAATATGGATAGAAGTGAACATGCTCTCAGGAACGGAGGAAGTCTAAAAGCAGTGAAGAAGAAACTAGGAATTGGCAAGAATCAGATGTATGCGACAATATCAGATGAGACAAAGCTGGCAATATCATTACTGATACAGATGAGATAGTTCAAGTGGCTGAGAAGTTCTATAGAGATTTATACAGTACCAGTGGCATCCATGACGATAATGGAAGAGAGAACAGTCTAGAGGAATTTGAAATCCCACAAGTAACGCTGGAATAAGTAAAGAAAGCCTTGGGAGCTATGCAAAGGGGGTAGGCAACTGGGGAGGATCAGGTAACAGCAGGTTTGTTGAAGGATGGTGGGCAGATTGTTCTAGAAAAACTGGCTACCCTGTATACGCAACTACTCATGACCTCGAGCGTACCAGAATCTTGGAAGAAGGCTAGCATAATCCTAATCCGTAAGAAAGGGGACGCCAAAGACTTGAAAAATTACAGACCGATCAGCTTACTGTCCATTGTCTACAAAGTATTTACTAAGATAATCGCAAATAGAATCAGGAACACCTTAGACTTCTGTCAACCAAAGGACCAGGCAGGATTCCGTAAAGGCTACTCAACAATAGAACATATTCACACTATCAATCAGGTGATAGAGAAATGTGCGGAATATAAGCAACCCTTATATATAGCTTTCATTGATTACGAGAAAGCATTTGATTCAGTCGAAACCTCAGCAGTCATGGAGGCATTACGGAATCAGGCTGTAGACAAGCTTGTATGTAAAGATACTGAAAGATATCTATAGCGGCTCCACAACCGCCGTAGTCCTCCATAAAGAAAGCAACAAAATCCCAATAAAGAAAGGCGTCAGGCAGGGAGACACGATCTCTCCAATGCTATTCACAGCGTGTTTAGAGGAGGTATTCAGAGACCTGGATAGGGAAGAACTGGGATAAGAGTTAATGGAGAATACCTTAGTAACTTGTGATTCGCTGATGATATTGGCTTGCTTAGTAACTCAGAGGACCAATTGCAATGCATGCTCACTGGCCTGGAGAGACAAAGCAGAAAGGCGGGTCTAAAAATTAATCTGCATAAAACTAAAGTAATGTTTAACAGTTTTGGAAGAGAACAGCAGTTTACGATAGGTAGCGAGGCACTGGAAGTGGTAAGGGAATACATCTACTTAGGGTAGATAGTGACCGCCGATCTGGATCATGAGACTGAAATAATCAGAAGAATCAGAATGGGCTGGGGCGCGTTTGGCAGGCATTCTCAGATCATGAACAGCAGGTTGCCATTATCCCTCAAGAGAAAAGTGTATAACAGCTGTATCTTACCAGTACTCAGGTACGGGCCAGAAACCTGCAGGCTTGTGAAAAGGGTTCTACTTAAGTTGAGGACGACGCAACGAGCTATAGAAAGAAGAATGATGGATGTAACATTAAGGGATGAGAAAAGAGCAGATTGGGTGAGGGAACAAACCCGAGTTAATGACATCTTAGCCTCAAGAAATCAAGAAAAAGAAATGGGCATGGGCAGGACATGTAATGAGGAGGGAAGATAACCGATGGTCATTAAGAGTTACGGACTGGATTCCAAGGAAAGGGAAGCGTAGCAGGGGGTGGCAGATAGTTAGGTGGGCGGATGAGATTAAGAAGTTTGCAGGGACGACATGGCCACAATTTGTACATGACCGGGGTAGTTGGAGAAGTATGGGAAAGGCCTTTGCCCTGCAGTGGGCGTAACTAGGCTGATGATGATGATGGTTCAGGTTATACATTTGTTATATACATTCGTGTTTTTATTTCACGGTATACTGGGTGGGTCATGAAATTTCAGACTGAAATCACTGCCCCAATTGGCAGTGGGCCAGTGCCGTCAGCGCCTTCGCAGAGGGAGGGGCACAGTATGGGAATGCTAGCATGATGAGCGGCATCGCAGCAAGCTGTGGAAGATGATGATGAAGAATGCGCAAGCCGTGGCACGAGCGCGTTTGCATGGTTACACCGAGTGATGTCGACAAGCCAGCCGTGGTAGAAGACGACAATGAACGCGCTTTGTTGTTGACAGAGATTTGTTGACAGAGAGAAAAAATGCATAGAACCCTAGCCATAAACAGCTTCGCTGTAAAATGGCGGCAGGTGTTACACTCTTGTAACACAAGAAGGTGAAAGCCTGCTGCACATTAGGTAACACACGAAGATATACAATCGGGATTATACTTTTTTTTAAGACATTAAGTTGCACAATGGGGACTAGACTTCTTTTAAGACATAATAAGCCGCAATGGGAAGTACACGAGTGGCACAAAGGTGACCTCCTAACTAAGGCACAGCGGCACGTGCTTCTTCTGCAGTGGCGTACTTGCGCGGCTGTCCTCGCGATCCACAACAGCGCACACGCGCCTCCATCGCTCGCTACCGCCACTGCTCTGACTGTAACATCAATGTGCAGAATGTGTGCGCCTGCTTTTCTGTGCAACACACGGGGCAACAGCAATCAATAAACTTAAAATTGGCAGACACTTGAGACTCCTTACGTGTGGGAATGCGAAAGCATTACACTGTTTGCATACCTCAGAATGCCATCAACATGCTCATTTTATACACTCATGACGTGAAGTCATCTCCTCCACACCATCACGTGCGCCGCCCAACGACGCATGCGCTAGTCAGCTAGATGGCTGCGACGTGACGTATACAATCAGGCATGCACTGGGCACATCTTTAGTAAGCCAGAACCATGGAGAAGTGAAGAATGCCAGCCTGATTGGTATCAACTTTGCACTATAGTTTAAGTTCTTTCAAGTTTTTGTTGTGATGGAAGATGTTACTTTGTGTGACGTTTTCTTTGTATGTACTGCTCAGTGACTTGTCATTGGTAATGATCATATGGTACTCATAATGTAGTAAATAATTCCTGTACATACATCATTTATTGTAATAAATACCATGTAAAAAAAAAAAGCAGCCACTGCTTCAGGGAAGCGTGCTCGTCTCGCACCCCGGAGGCTCAGGTTCAATTCTCACCCAGACCAAAATGCACAAACTTTTCTTTTCAAAGATAATTTACTTTGTTTACAGGAACCTCCCTGAGAAATGCGGCATCAACTCGACTATTTTTTGACATGTTTTGACTCATTGTGGCGTTGGCCATTCATTGTCATGGCGCAGTTTCGCCAAGGGCACCGCCAACATAGACGCCTAAGGCTTTTGCCTTAACTGCATAGTCGCCATTCATAATCAAGTTGATAGCGACTGCAGTTTTGTTTGCAGCAGTTGCAGCAAGCAGTAGTTTTGCTTTGAAACTGTGCACATGGCGGCCGCGTGCCAAAATATAGTCGCAGTTTTGCCCGAAAGGCGAAGCATCGATTGCGATAGCAAGTTACTACACAGCTATAGAAAGTAAGGATAATAGTTTTGTCAGCATCATAAACTTGTAAGCATGGTGTCAGTGCACAGAAGCAAATACGAACACACCACACTCGATGAGCGCAGACACTCACTGCAAAATGCTGGATGCTGGTGTGAGCAAGCACGACAGCAGCAACGAGCGAAGTGAACTTCGTGTGGTATATCGATTCGACGCAAGAGTGGCGAGAACACAGTGCACACAAAGGCATGAGCTGTCTGCCCTTTCAAGGTACGGTGCCCGTGACCGTGCAATGTATACACTTGTTGGCGGTGTTGAAGCCGCCTCACCCCCCCCCCCCACACTTTCTCCCGTGCTGCCTCCCCATGTCCTTCCATATATCTGGCGTGAGATTGAGGTGCTGTCGTCAGTTACCCTTAAGTCAAGAAATGCACAGTTGCGACCGGAGCACAACCCCCTCCCCTGCCCAACCCCCCATGGCCTTTCGTGCGACGGCAGAAAGCGTGTTTGCTCTCCACTTTCTCCTTCACGCACTCCAGATTGAGCCGCGATCGCTGGCTTTTCTCGCGCTTTCACTCGCACATACAGCATACGATGTGTGGTGACGACATTATCACCCTTGAACTTTATACGGAACATTACAGCGACGGCAAAAATGCCCCTTGAGTGTCCATATAATTGCTATAACAATAACAACTACATAGTCGCCATTCATAATCGCATTGACAGCGACCGTGGTTTCGGTAAACAGTTGCGAAACGAGGGAATAACAGCCTAGCCACTCTTCGCTCGCAGCTCCCATACAAGCAGAGGGGGGGTGGGAGTGGGTGAAGGTGACGTAAGAAGGCAAGGAACGCTACCACTATAGGCACTGCCCACAGGATTAGTTTGGACCGGTGGCGCCTTCAGGTGGTGGCGTGGCATATATAATGGCATGGGACAGCCGGGCCAGGCGCAATAGGCACTGCTGCCAGTTACATTAATTTAAAGGGGCCCTGAACCACCCCTCGGGCTCGGTGAAATAACATAGTCCGCGGGTAGCATACGCTGTTGTGAACATCTCAGCCAAGTTCTGTTGTCGTACATGATCCGTGGAGCTCGCAAGCGGAGTGCGAAGTCACCTTTTTCTCCATTGCTCTCGTTTAGAAAAACCCATGCTCCTCGCTCTTTTCTGTGTGCTCTATTTCATCATAAAGCACACTCCAATACGCGGCTGCTATTTGTCGTTGCGCTCGCCTACACCGCGGCCACCACAAGGTGCCGCCACGAGTCCAGTGGCTAAGCGCACTGTGGCTATCCGAGGACAGCTGCGTTTGGCTTACGTTTAGCGCGACACAGGCACCAAATCGAAAATTTGAACTGCGCGCCACGGTGACGTCTCCGCCGTAGCCGTTGCAGTGCAAGGCATTGGAGGAGGAAGGGGAGCACAGCTGAGGCTGTGTTTGATTGCCGATAACTCTGCTTCTGCTGAACGCATTGAAGTACCCTTTGCGGCAAAGTGGTTCTGAAGTAGCCTATCTTCATTTCAAATGTCTTTCTCCACTTCGATAAAAAGTGGTTCAGGGCCCCTTTAATATGTTCTGTCGTTTCTTATGCTTTGCATTGCCGAAATACCACGTGAAACCAAATCTGATCAAACATGATGTGTTTTTCGATGCGTGAACAGTTACTGAAACATGGCTGAAGCTGGTTATGCCATTAATTTCAATATTTTTAATTGCGGCCTCACCAGATGAAACGGCAGAAAGATTACATATGCACGGTGTGTAGGCAACAGCACATATAGTATTTGGAAAGATTGGCTGCGCTTTGTAGACGATCACAAGGAAGAAGACAGACATTGTGATCGTCTACAAAGCACAACCAATCTTTCCAAATACAATGAACCAACTTGCTCAACAACGCATTCTGCTAAAGTACATATAGTGCTCAGCAATTGAAATGCAATACTTGAAGCACACGGTCGGCAGTGATTCTTGAACCGACTGAAAGTGCTAGGGACACTGAGTTGATGCATTGTGGTATACAGTGAATGTGAGAACCTTTGTGACGCATTGAGACTGCATTTGGTTCCTTGACGATCACCCGTGGTGCAAAAAACGGCGGCATCTGGGGGCTCAGAGAATTGCATTTCATCACTGAGCACTTCACATTTCTGATTCTGCTTTGTTATGACCTAGTTCTAACATTTATAAAGGAGCCGTTCATACGCAACAGCTTCATGTCCCATGTGAATTGCCTGTCTTCGTTTCCATAGGTGTAATGGCTCCGGAGCTTGGGCACCAAAGGCGAACACTCAGATTTGTATTCATCGTTTTGCTGTCTTATTAGTGTGTCAGTCTTCCTTTCAGGGTACATTTTTCTTCCTTGCGCTTTTGTTTTATGTAAAAACAGGCTCCCTGCATCATGTCACCCAGTGGTGTCACTCTCTAGTAAGCAAGTTAAAAAATAAAAAAAAACAACTTAATCCCGTTTGAATAGTAAGGGGTAGTGTTTATATTATTCAAAAAAGAAAACAGAAGGGAGGGCTTATGTAAAATGCACAGCAAATAAAATGTCTTCGAAAGAAATAGTAAAACCCATTGCAAATTGAGTCGAACATTCTCAAATACGAATAAAAAAGAGATGCATACAGAATATTTTGTAATATGAGCTATTTCTATCAAATGACAGCAAGCTAAGTGGTTTGAGGCCCGAACTTTATCACAAGTGAGAATCTCTCGCAACAGCTGGTAAGTCAACCTCAACTGTCCTGACAAACTCTCAGCCCACGCACAATGCCTCAGTGTTGCATTTCACTGTTTTAAAGAGATTTTTTTTTTGCTTGGATGACGGGCACCTGCATCTCGGCATCAGCCAGCACTTTGCTTTTAGAGTGCAAGCTCTTTCAAGAAAGCGGCGGCATGCTTCCTTTCCCGTTCATTTCTCAATGTGTACGTTTTTTGTCTTCTTGTTCTCCTTCGGCTGCGCATTCGCCCCACGGACTATTTAAACCATCTTCTTGGACAGTTGTACAGTCTGCGTCTGATTTTTCGGACTCCCTAGGGGCTGCGAAAGCGTCCGAAAAAATGAATGCATGTCTTTTATAGCCCTTGGTGGCTCAAATCGCCACAGGCACGTCCGAAAAACCTATGAAGGCCTGCCAGTACACTTATTAGGCATATCGGTACTTGTACTGTGATGGGAAATGACCCGTGCATGTGTGCATAATTAAGGAATACATACTGTGTCCCGTGATAGTTGCCCCTTCCTGCACTTGTTATGCTTCACTGCGTAACATTGCTGTAATGAGGCAAAGCTGACTTTCGAGAAATAGCATCATGCAGCACGCCGTGCTTTCCAAAGCCAATCGCGAGGACCACAAAGGCGGTGTCAGTGCCATTGCTGACAGTGGCGAATTCTTTCAATGAAAAACACGGCACAGAACGGCAAGATGCTTAATACCGAACATCGAAGCAGCTAGGCCTAGCATTGCCGCGGTGGTGGCTACGGCTGCCAGCGGATCTGCGTGTGAGTGTGCTGGTTCGAGGCGACGAATTTATCAAAATGGCAGCGGTTGTGGCTTTTATTAATGCCGTTTCGGACCTGCGGTCATGGCAAGAAGTCTGGAAAATCGGACGGCGAAGGGTTCTTGTGTCCGAAATTTCAGACATTCTTATACATTGACCCTATGGAGTACTTAGTGGTGCTGCGAAGTCGTCCGTCCAGAAAGTCGCTCGTTGACAGTACTCTGTCAGCCAATGACACGGCGTCAAAGACCATTCGTTACGATTCCTCTCTGTTACTCAAGCCAGCATTACCGGGACGTTCGTTCCCTTTCAATAAAATTACAGCTAATTTTCCTTGATAGAAGTGCAAATTCCCTGAGTTTTCCCCCCCAGACTACTCAAAATCCCTGAGAATTCCCTGTTTTCCCAGTTGGTAGACACCCTGAGCTTATGTAACCGTAATGTTTACCAGGAAATGCTGGCTGCGAACGCCATGCATGAAGGCAAGCTTTCTGGTAGAAACGCAGCCTCTTGCGTGGGTCGATCTCCTGTTATTGTTTTGCACTTCTAATATTTCAGCCTGAGAAGAGCTAACATAAAGGATATGCGCTGTCAGTGTTTTTTCCAATTACATTTGTTTGTGGGCTGCCATTCTCAAAATTCCGAGGAATAACTTTGTAAAGAATGAAAGACAAGGTATGAGCAACTTTGGTGGTAGAGGAGTGGTTGGGTATGCGTGGTACGGAATTTGGTTCAAAATTCTTTTCGCTGAAATTACGTCTAACGTAGACGCCGGACGCCAACACCGGATTTTTTGCGATGTGGGCTCCTTAACGCTATTTCATTAAAATGCTCGTGTACATAGCTTAACGTGCTTGTTAAAGCATCTTAAGGCGGTCAAAATTAATCCGGAGTCCACCACTACGGCAAGCCACATAATGAGATTATAGTTTCGGCATGTACAGCTCCATAATTAAAATAAACCGTAACACTTCTGCCATGAAGTGATATGCCATGCGAGGCAATGAAAATGCTCAACCCTCTCAGAGGTAATGAACAATGGCATACAACAATGCCAAAAAGCAAGCACACCTCCCTGTGTGTTCTGTGTACTATGCAGATAAACAGTGGTGCATGCAAGGTAACACTTAACATTAACTTATTACTCTCCTATTGGACTAGAGATTGAAGAAAATGAACATTTGCCGTCAACATCACTGCTAATTATCTTCAATCGAAGTAAACAGCACAGCAAGCTTAGCTTACATCGAATTTCACAGTGCATGGGTTCGGTATAATTTTTAAGCTGGGCTTCAATACAGTACAAGTTTACACAATACAACCGAGTCAGAATTTAATTGCTCTTATGTATAACATGGTCAAATGATCACCTGCGGCAACTAACGGCCCAGCGCAACAGAGAAAAACAAAGAACAAGGTCGATGAGGGTAGTGATATGGGTATGGTATGGCATCTTCTACTTTGTTGTAGCGTAGGTGAAACGACTGGACACACAGAAAGGCACATCAGACAACACAAAGTTCTAATTTCTAACAATAGGTTTATTTCAAATTCTACAGCCATGCTTATACCACTCAATACGCCATAGGACATGTGTACATTGCTCAGTCAACATAAACAACACTGGAGCAATCACAAGCAGACACTTTAGAAGCCACACTGATTACCGAAGGAATGCATGCGTTCACCTTGCACAAAGATATTCTAGCGCTTTCGTTGACAATGAAATGGATGGATTTCTGACACATGCATCGCCAAATGCTATGTTTCTTGCTTTCATAACCAAGCGCGTCATTTCGCATTTGCTTCTGCTCATAATAACAGCTTCTTTTAATTTCAGTTGGCAGTTGCTTCTCTGATAATGGAGGGCAAGGAAACCATCTGCCGCCACATTCTTTACTTTGTTACTGTGCTCCCGTAATCTACCATTTATGCATTTCCAAGTTTGACCAATGTAGCTCAAACCACAAGTGAGGGGAATGTGACATACTACAGATGTAGCATGTTCAATTAATTTGTTTTTATGCTTTTTTTTTCACATATGAGAGTTAGTGATCCCTTGTCTTCATGCACAGGCTTACTACTTGTTAGGTGGTGAAAAAAAAAAAAAAAGAAAAAGGTTTATGTCACTGTTTCGTGCAATATTTTTTAGTCTGTGGGAGAATCCATGTATATTGTCACGTAGTGGTGACGTTGAAGAACACAGTAGCACCACTGTGAACGACAAAACTAAATCTTATTGGGCGAACCTGTGCCCACAAAACAGGCTACACTTATAGCACAACGATAGCGGCGAACACAGTCGGCGATCGTCGAAAATCTGGTCAGCGGGTCAAGCGCGTCGGCTTTTATACAAGAGTCGTCGAATGTTCCAGACTAATCGTTGGGACCCGCGTGCCTTCCACAAAGTTCTACACCATTCGCGTCACGCGATGAAATCTGATAGCACAAGGTTCGGCGACAACAGACAACGGGATAGAAGCATCGATGACTTTCCAGAAACTTCGGATGCATGCAGGCGCGTCCCGCGCTGTGTGATAACATTTGTTAGGTGGCGAAACGTGGTCGCCCGATAAAGATAAGTACGCGTGTCAATATAAGGAATGATTGCAATATTCTTGTTAATGGTGGTGCTTGTACCAGCTACTTGTCTGGAACCTTTTCCTGTGCTTTCTCTGAATGCTTCTGCGACTGACACGAGCACGTGGCTAAAGTACCCAACACCTACTAAGTATGGGACTTGTGGTCTAAAGTTATTGTGCATAAGATGCTGGCGCTACTTCTGCAGCGCTTTTAATAGGTGATAACCCAAACGCACCGCCATTCCCTGGTGCAGGCCGCGATCATATGTTTTCTGGCCACTAGATCCCATGTAAACAAGGAAAGGCGCGAGGCGCATGGTATTGAAAACAGTAGCCACCCACTCCATCAGCTTTCCCGCAATACTCACCCGTCCATCTCACGTGAAAACGCCGGCGTGCACTGTTTCTCATTCCGGTGCCAGCAATTCGCCGACCCAAGTCGTCGCACGGCGCATTCAGAGCTTTAGAATAAAAACAGAAACAGCGCAACACAGGACGAGGGAGTAAACAGGACAGAGCACTTGTTTGCTATCTCGTCCTGTGTTGCGCTGTTCCTGTTCTTATTGTAAAGATGAACCAACCAGCCCCATTGAACACACTGCTAACATTCACAGCTATTGCCGCCAAACCTATTACGATAAGCATTTTCACCTATCTGTTTTACAGCACGTGGGGTGTAGTGCCATTGGTTGCATACTGCACGCTTTTAGTAGGCGATAATCAAAACCCGCCGCCATTCCTCGCTGCAGGCGG
This sequence comes from Dermacentor variabilis, assembly GCF_050947875.1. Taxonomy (NCBI): domain Eukaryota; kingdom Metazoa; phylum Arthropoda; class Arachnida; order Ixodida; family Ixodidae; genus Dermacentor; species Dermacentor variabilis. Next base: position 4,590,063 of record NC_134570.1, read on the forward strand.
CACGATGTAAGCGTCACGTTTTGCTTTGGCAGCATTCGGTGTCGCCCACCAGCCCGATTTCGTTTTGGTTTCCCTTCCCCGTCTTTAATCACTGCTCAATAGGAAAACAACAAAATGTGTCTCGGGTCACCGAAGCCCCACCAGCTCGATGCGCGTTGGCATCTCGTGCATCGTGTGCAACGATTCGCGTTATGTAGATGTCAAGTACAGGCGAGTCTAAATTTTTTTTAGTTACTTCGGATTTTGTTTTCTTACTTAATATGTTTCTTTGCATTTTTTTCCCAAAAAGTATGAACGAGGTTCTACTGTATAAGGTGACAGCTTTCTACCAATTATTACCCTAAAGGCTACATCTAGTTAGCACTAAAAAATATTTACAGACACCATTCTTGCTTTTTTTGACGCCTTTCAAGACACCTTCTAGATTCATTCTTTTACACAATTATATTGCTCTTGCTTTAACCTTAGTCAAAGGAATGTCTTTTTAAATACTAAAAACTGCCGAAATAGCATTTTTCACCTTCTTGTAAAAGTGCAAAACGGCCTTCGTCAACCGCAACCACAGAAAGAGCGTGCTGTATCAAGTAGAGTTCTACGCATTTCACAGGTAGTTTTTGGCATCATGGCTTACAGAATTTCTATTACAGAATGTGATGTAATTCATGTAATTCAATAATTCATGTAACGTAATGTGAATAATGTAATAAATTGATGTAATGTGAAGGCATCTAGTGATGCCTGAACTCCCTTGCCTCTCTGATAATGTTTCAACACAGCCAGAATATTGTCCGGCATATAGAAATTCGCTGTGGGCACTACCACAGCGGTCCAGTCCCATCAGACTTGTTGATTATCCATCATGTCGAATCCTGGCCACGGTGGCCGTATTTCGATGGGGGCAAAATGTGAAAACGCCCGTGTACTTAGAATTTAGTACTTAGTATTTAGGTGCACGTTAAAGAACCCCAGGTGGTTGAAATTTCCGGAGTCTCCCGCTACGCTGTGCCTCATAATCAGAAAGTGGTTTTGGCACATAAAGCCCCATCATTTTTTTTTATCTATCATGTCAGACAGTGATGACATTCATGACCCAGTGCTGTGAAAATGTTTTTAGATCTCCCATGAAAGCGAGAGCTGAACCAAAAAAGCAGCCACATGCACCAGTGTTCAACCAAGCAGACAACAGAGCCTGCATCTCAGCATTCAATTCAAAAGTGTATGCAATGTCAGGGTGTCTAAGTTGGCATTTCCAAATTCCCCTCGTTTGCCAGGTTTTCCCCGAGTGACACAGAGCTTTGTTTTATGTCGGCCAATGCTGTCACTCTATAAAAAAAGTTAAATGAAAAAAAAGAACTTAATCAAGTTTGAATAGTAAAAAGTAGTGTTCATTTTATTCAAAGAAAAAAAAACAAGGAAGGGGTTTATATACGAATAAAAAGGAGACGCATACAGAAGCAAATATTTTCGAATATGAGCTATTTCTATCAACTGATAGCAAGCTCATTGGTATGAGGTCCAAACTTTGTCACAAGTGAGAATCTCTCTCAACAGCTGGTAAGTCAACCTGAACTGTCCTAACATACTCTCAGTTTGTGCATGATGCCTCAGTGTTGCGTTTCATGGCTTTAAAGGGTTTATTTTGGTTTGGATAAGGGACACCTGCATCTCGGCGTCGGCCAACAGTTTGTTTTTTAAGCTGAAGCTTCTTGAAAGAAGCAGCGGCACACCTCCTTTACCGTTCATTCAATGCGTAGGTTCGTTCTGTTCTCCTCCTCCTTCCACCGCGCGTTTGCCCCACAGGCCATTTGAAGCATCCTCTGGGGGCTTCGAGAACTTCCAAAAAATATGGTAGTTTGAAAAAAAAGGAATGCATGTCTTTTACTGCCATTAAGAGCTCAAAGCGCCACGGGAACATCAGAAAAAGCTCTGAAGGCCTGCCAGTATCAGGCATATCGGTGCTCATACTGTGAAAAGAGATGGCGGGTGCACGTGTCTAGAACTAAGGAATACATACTGTGTCCCGTGACAATTGCCCCTTCCCATGCTTGTTATGCTTCACAGCGTAACACTGGTGTATTGAGGCAAAGATGACTTTCGGAAACCAGCATTAGGCAACACACTGTACTTTCCGAGCTTCGAAGCCAATCGCGAAGAGCACAAAGGCCGAGTCGGTGTCATTGCTGACAGCGGCGAAAGCTAGGCCTAACGTTGCCGCGGAGGTGGCTACGGCTGCCAGCGGATCTGCGTGACACAGCGCCGGTTAGAGGCGGTGAGGTAATGAAAAATATGGCGGTGGTGGCCTTGATTAATGCCACTTCGGACCTTCACTCACGGCCAAAAGTCTGAAAAATGGGACAGCAAAGGGTTCATGCGCCCAAAAATTCAAACATTCTTAACACTGGCTCTGTGGTGTATGTGGTGGTGCTGCGAAGCCGTCCGGAAAGTCTGTTGTTGACTACATCTGACAACTCCTCCAGCCGATGACATGGTGTCAATAACGATTTGTTACGATTCATCTCGAGCCAGCAATACTGTTAATTTTGTTCCCTTTCAATAAAATTAGAGTTACTTTCCCTGACAGAAGCACAAATTCACCAAGTTTTCCCTGAGTATTTCCAGACTAGCCGGAATCCCTGAGAATTTACCTTGTTAATTTTCCCGTGCTGCCCTCTGCCACATGCCACTGGAAACCTTTTGGGAGGGTCCCAGGGCATTCGCCAGTTGATTTGCCTACCTGCAGCCATGTTGAGTGCGCGTCGGTTGTGTGTCTTGTGGATGGTGAACAATTATTAATGGCTTCTCCGGGGCAGTATGTTGTTCCTGGAAGCCATGTAGCACTCGCTGGCTACCGGATGAGGAGGCCTGAGTGCACTGTCGTGCAAACAGTGCGGCCAATAAAGGCACACCAAATTCCGTTTGCCGACACGGCTGCCTTGGAGTTCGTTGTCAGTGATTTCTGCAATTGGAGCTCGCTCTTTGTATTTTTTTTTTACACATCATTCAGACATTTCGCATGTTCAAGAGGTCTTCAAGCGCAGCCTTCCGCGTCGAATTTATCAAAGCGGTGCACAAGTTTACATCGACATCTACAGCCACAGATTGTTGTCAGCGTCAAATATTGTGGAAAAGATGCATTGTTGATATGAAATATTGTCAAAACGTAGCAAAGCATACATTTCTGCTCATATATGCCATGTTGTTCCACCCTGAGACGAATCAGTATAAGCGATGAACCGCTTAAATGACGGCAACTGTGATACAGATACATATATTATGGGCTGTTAATTTATTACCGATTCTCGCTTTTCCTTAACTCCATCACACTTGCAGTTTGCGAGTGCCATAAAGCATTATTAGATCAAACTGTGCTTGACATATGTGCTCATTTATAGGCTGTGTTGTTCTCCCGCGAAAATGCGGATGCCATCGCTGACACCGTTGGTATAACGCAGCGAGACGTTTTTTTTATGCTGCTGTATAACGAATGCACTGTCTCTTGTTTCCCATTTGACGCAGAGGTAAACAGCGAATCTTTGGAATTGAGAAATGTGTCAGTACAACAACATGCACAGACCCACCTATCTACATAGTGAATGCGACCGGCAGCCTATGAGTACGGTGACGTACAGATGTTGGCACAGCGCTATGTCGCCACTTGCTGCTTATTGTGTACGTGCCATGCGATACGAAGTCTAGTTGATTTCAAATCGCTAAGGCCAGAACTGAACTATAAAAACAGCTTCCTTCGTCCTAACTGCTTACATTTCAGTTCAAGATTGCCAGTAGTGGGCGCACAAACTCCATGGTACTAGGCCTAACTTTTGCTTAACAGTATCAACATTGCCTCAGGCTTCATGTGCACGGCTTGAGAGGGTTTAAGCTTGTGCATTTCAAATGAGTAGGCATGTTTGACTCATTTTGAGTGAGATTAATTATATTTACAAGCTAAGACGCTATCGCTATTGTGTTGTGGATTCGACGGCCAATTGTGCGGGGTTCTGTTGAACGACGGTCAGCATGCCGATTTTGTCAGTGCCGTCGTCAGGAAAGCCTGTTGCAGTAGAACTCGCACCCGTCGGTTACGTTGTATATGCTTGCATCATTGTCGGTCTGGTATGATGGTTTCAGTGACACACTGTGCTGAATATATGGTCAATCGTTGGCGGGAGCGTCTTGTTGGTCGCGTATTGACCCAGTGTTACTGTGCTTTAAACCAGTACACAAAGTAAGGCACGCGCTGCCACCACTAGCAACTGTGGGCCCACGGTGCAAGAAGACTTCGTCGGCAACATGATGTTTATAATTGTCGCCCACGTGTAATGCACGGGTTTTTCATTAAATTTGCTAGCCGTCAATGAAAGATGGCAACTACATGGCTCACAGTGTAGTCCGGACCACTCGGACGAAGCCCTGGCCGCTTTCTGTTTTGAAGTGGAGTTGCAGTCTTAAGCTACACATGTTTTCGGCACCATACCGACGTCGAGCTACTAGTAGAGTTTCAACACAGTACGCGGCACAAGTGCTTGCAGCAGTGTGAGTGCGAGCGCTTTTTCTTTTTTCGGAGGACTTTCTGGCACGCGCGACCCTTTCAAAACATTTTGCGACTAATCCGCTAGGGCCATAAAAAAGGCGGATTCCCGGTTGGTAGACACCCTGAATGTGCTGCACAAGCACCAACAGTGCCAAGATCCACACGGGATACCCAAGGACAGAGTGCGTCCTATTTACTTTAAATATAAATTTACCTGTCACGATTTTTTTGGTGGCGGTGGTGGTGGTGGTGGAGCGAAAGCTGGGGGTGGTCCCACAGGTGACTTCCTCTCTTGGAGCGGAATGTTCTCGTACATCTGCCGGGGCATTTCTGTTGGTGGCCTTCAAGGAAAAAGAAATGCCACAAGTGCCAGCTTATTCAGATGAGGTTGATCAAAGCAGTGATAGCGTTTTCTTAATACCGTTTGTGTTGACACATTACCAAATATGCATTGTTCTATTTTTGTCTCCAACCACAACTGAAACGACACAGCATAGCGCAAATTTGTAGCATGACAACTGCTCGAGACTATTGGCATCAAGTGAAAGCAATAAATTTAAGTTGCAACACTTATTAAACAACCCTGCAATGAACATTGCGTATTTGCAAACTGACACACAGCTTCATTATCTTCTTGCTACCTGTTATGCGGCCCCTTTGGCCACTTAAGAGGCGCTTCTATATCGGGCTGTTTTATGTCAAACTTCAGCAGCACGCAGTGTCTGTGCTAGCCGCCTAGAGAAGAGGGCGAGCAGTGGAGGCAGAGAGCATGCACTGAGGGCGAGCGGGGTTTGCTGCATCCTTATCGTTCAAGTGCATTAGCGTGTGCCACAATCAGCTGTCCTGAATATTTTGCTCCATGGTCTGCAGGTTGAATTCTTAGGATTTTTGCTTTGCTTCATAACATGCATGGCCAAGAAATTCTCAGGGTTTTTGTGTAACAAACCTACACTGTGGCCTACAATGGTTGCTGTAGTGAAGGGCTTGAGTTCACGAACCCTTCAACCCCCACATTAATTCCAAAAAAACATACCGAATTTCCCAAATCTTTTTATCTACCCATAATTTTTTCTGTCATTCTGATTCTGAAAATCTATCACAGGGTGTTTAGCAAATTGACATTTCAAAATTCCCCGAGTTTTCCAGGTTTTCCCTGAGTGCCTGAGCAAAAGTCCCCGAGTGATGCAGAACTCTGTTTTTGTCAAGACGGGCTGAAACCATATTGCCCGATGCTGTCACTCTCTAGTAAGCATATAACAAAATAAAAAAAAAAAAGAAAAATCTACTTAATCTAATTCGTATACTAAGGAGTAGTGTTTATGTTATTCCAGAAGAGAATAGAAGGGAGGGGTTAGTAAAATGCACAGCAAATAATGTGCCTTCGAAAAAAATTGCAAATCGAGTTGGACATTCTCAAATACGAATAAAAAGAAGATGCATACAGAAGCAAATATTTTCGAATACGAGCTATTTCTGTCAATTGACAGCAAGCTCAGTGGTATGAGGCCCGATCTTTGTCATAATTGTCACGGCTGCCAGCGGATCTGCTTGCGAGAACGCCGGTTCGAGGTGGCGAGGTAATCAAAATGGCAGCGGTGGTGGCTTTGATTAATGCCCTTACGGACATGCGGTCACGGCAAAATGTCCAGAAAATCGGGCGGCTAAGAGTTCTTGCATCCGAAATTTCAGACGTTCTGATACATTGACTCTGCGGGGTACGTGATGGTGCCGCGAAGCCGCCCAAATTATCGGGAATCCGGAAAGTCGATCGTTGACTGTACATTGGCAACTCCTCTAGCCAACAACAGGACGTCAAAGATGATTCATTACAGTTCCTGTCTGTTACTCGAGCCAGCATTACCGCGGTTTTCGACCCTTTCAGTAAAATTAAAGCTAATTTTCCCTGATAGAAGCGCAAATTCCCTGAGTTTTCCCCCGAGTTTTTCCAGACTACTCAAAATCCCGGAGAATTCCCGGTTTTCCCGGTTGGTAGACACCCTGTATCAGTACTTGATGGAAAAAAAAAAAAGCTTCTCTTGTGGACAGTTTTGACTAACTTGTCTTTGGCAGTGGGAGCAGCACATCGGGCTGAACGAGTGTGACTTGTCATAGGTGATATTGGTACAACCTCCCATGACGAGTACAGCTCGGGATTTGGGGTTAAATGGTTAATGTGCACTTGCACCTAACTAATCGCACAAGCAATTTAGCACTCTGCACCCAGCGGAATATGGCTGCCATTGATGAGAGTACAAGTAGGATTCTATAAGCACTTATAAAGACTAGCCTTTTGTACATGAAGTGAAATCCTACGTGTCGCATTTCGACTTATTTTGAACACTGACATGCATTCATTATGAAAAAAGGTGCATATGACCCATTGCTCAATCTAGACGTAATGCAGTCAAAGAATCTAAAAGATCCGTAAATCAAGCTGATTCAAGAAAAAATGTAATTCAGAAGTTTATGCGCAAAAATCATGACTTGATCATGATGCACACCGTAGTGGGCTTACTCGGATCTGGACGAATTTCAACCAACCACCTGGGGCTCTTTTAAAGTGCACCTAAATCAAAGTAAACAAGCATTGTTGCATTTTTTCTCCATCAATTCAAGACTGCCCATAATTGTTAATTTGAAATCCAGCGTTCAACGGAAACCCGTCTGGTCAGGAAAATTCAGGGCAGGAAATATTGATCATTGACCAGTCGTTGAAAACAAAAAGGAAAAAATATGTTTTGGCCCCACTACGGGAGCCTTGTTCACAATTAAGGGAATGAAGTGAAGGTTGGTTACACACGCTTCATGATGTGACGTAATCATAAGGTGTATATTGGAGGCAGATTGCCCGAGTTGTGATAGAGCATGTGTGACGTCGTCTAGATATGAAAGGATTCATGGTAAAATCTTGCCACCTTGTTCTTTTCTTTTCCAATTATCTTCATGCTATCCTAGTTGATGCTATGGGCCATGGACACTGCGTGTTCAGCCAGCACATTCGTTGCCACGTGCTTGCTGTTGAGCACAATATCGTTCTCCTTGCTTTAACGGCACGCCAAACACGATGAGAAAACTTCGCTCGATTTCAGCTTTCAATTCTGTTAAATAGATTACTATCTGTGTTTCTGTATGTTGTGAATTCGGTGACTGACTGGGCATGTACTGTACTGCTTCATTCACGATTGACAATAAACAATGTAAGCATACTTGTCTGATGTGTGTTTTTGCCAGTTGAGGCCTCTCGGTCATCTGGCGATATAATAAAGGTATCGGCAGCCATTTTAGAGTATTGTACACACTAACACCGCTCCGAAAGCGGTAGCACAAAGCTCAAAACCAGCAAGCGAGCAGCGCAATGAACCCCACCAGCCGCTACTATAGCGGCCATATTGCTAACTACGTAATGATTATGACATTAGTTTTGATTTTGCCAGTGCCATCTCTCACTGGCATGCTTTAGTTTACAACGCCACCACTACTGTTATTTCCGTTGCACTGTGGAAGGTACAGTTTCCCTTCTCTACGTATATATAGGTGTTCTGTGACAGAGCCACAAGGTGTTCAATATTCAGATTGCAATTTGGCCACCAAATGCACTCTCGAACACATTCTTGACAGTGGTGCACATCTTGATGCCCTTCGTGCAGCAGTGCGAGGATGTCTTAGCAATGAGCAGATGGAATCATGATACAGTGATCCAACAAAAGCAAGCCATCTTACACACTCAGTCTGTCTCTCTCTTTCCAGTACGGTGCTATGTGAATTGATAACCTGTTTTTGGGTGACAAGCCTCTATCACAGTGTGTCACAACCAAGGAACACTCTCCATCCCAAGTGTGAAGACGATGGAGACCGTCAAGCCGACTTGCCACTAGTGGAGGTAGATTGTTTAGGACTTGACCTACGTAGATTTCCAAGCTGTTAATGACTTTCGAGTTTGGAAAGTCACAGGATGCTCGTGATGGCATATCAGCTGTAGCTGAGAGTTTCCCCAGGTACATATTTGACAGTGTACTGATAACACATCAGCTCGATCCGCATTTGCTGTACTCAAGGTGGCAAGACTTCCAGGTCCTTGCTTAAAAGCAGAGCTACAAGTGGAAGATGATTCGACTCGACCTCAAAGCTTAGACCATGGAAGTACTGGTAGAACCTGGTCATGGCCCAGGTGACAGCCAGAGACACCTGTGGGAGTGAGGGATCTTGAAGCACAGGCCACAGCACGTCGAATTTCAGAAGGTTGGTCCTGGAGCAAGACGGCTCCCAGGCCACGAGAGCTTGCATCAGCCGATACTACAGCCGGGTAATGTGGGTTGTTTGTTGCCACACCTGTAACGGATCTCAGCAACGAGTTAATGTAGGCGAAAGTGTGCTTTTGGTTGTAATCCAAATTCAAAGCGTTGTTCAAGAGTGAATGGAAGGGTGCAGAGATGTCAGACAAGTTTGGAATGAAGCGGACCACATGGTTGGCCATTCGAAGCAATTGGCGAACACTGCTGACATCGACCAGTGGTGGGAGGTCCACTATAGCCTTGACGTTATCTGGATCTGGTGAAATCCCCTCCACATTCACGACGACTCCTAGGAAGTTGACTGAAGATGCTTGGAACTAACATTTCTTTTCGCTGAGAGTGACTCCTGCTTGATTTAGGTGAGCCAAGTTGTCAGCTAGTCGCCGGTCGTGCTCTTGATGATCCCTACCGAAGACTAGTACATGGTCTATTATATTGACGACTCAGGTAGTGCCTTCTAGTAGCCGCGACATAAAGCATTGAAAATATTTTGCTCCTGTCACGATGCCAAATCGAAGACGTCTATAGCAATAGCGGCCAAAAGGAGTGATGAATGTTGCGAGTTCTTCACTCTCACAACTTAGTTTGATTTCATGAAAGCTGGATCTTGCATCAAGTTTGGAAAAGACTAGTGCCTCACCAAGCTGGCCTAAGATGTCTTCAATTGTTGGCAGAATGTAGCGTTCCCGCTGGATAACCTTGTTAAGCTTCGTCAAGTCGACACAGAGCCTGTGCCCACCCGACGGCTTTGGCACCACGACAAGGCCTGAACATCATGCGGTTGGTGCGGCAAGTTTTCGGTTAGAGAGAGGGTATTCGTCTTGGAACACTTAGTGAAAAGGGACAAACATCTGGATAAAGGCGGATGTGATATTTCTCTTGGACTTCCCTTAGTCCACGAAAGATTTTGGCCTGGGTTGACGGGACGCTCTCAGTCAAGTTCAAGAATTGAATGACGCCAAAGTCTTCAATTTCTGGCAGTCCCAGAAGATGTGTCATCTGATTCTCAACAACATACAGTGTCTGCACAGTCACCCAGTTACACCACTCCAAAATTGCAGTGAAACTTACCAGCACGTGCAACCTTAGATTTCCCGGACCAGGTACCTTGGCTTCTACTACATCCAACACGGCAGCCAATCTCAAGAAAAGAAGGCGAAACTACTGTTACTTCTGCCCCCGAGTCTATATTGAACTGTGCAAGATGGCCATTCACGTGTACGTTACATCAGTGTATCTTGCCCGATGCGTACTGAGCCCGTGAACTTCTTGGCCTTGCTTCTTGGCCTTGCAAACATCAGCCAAGTGACCTTTGCTTCTTACAGAAATTGTACATAGCTTTAAGAGTGTGACATTCGTTTGGCCGCAATAACCGCAAGTTGACTGAGTTGGCTGCGCCAAATTGCTACAGCGTGACAATGTGCCTGGTGCCTTCTTGCATTGTGCCACATTGGCGTTTAAGCTGTTGAAAGCTGCACTCTCACAGAAGCTTGCACGGGAGAGATGCTCATTCTCGGCTTTCTCATGCACACGTGCTTGGCCCAGTGCTTCTACCGCCGAAAGTTTTGTACATCGGCACAACTGATCAGATACCTTTTCGTACCGCAATCCCACAACGAACTTGTCGTGAAGAAGGAGGTTTTTCCACTTTAGGGTTTTTGTACCCAGAATGCTTGACAAGATTACGAAGTGCCATAAAAATTTCATCGACTGACTCCCCTTGCTGTTGTACTCAACGATGAAATCGGCGGCTTTCATAAATTTCTTTGACTGGAGGGACGAAATGGGTGGACGTTTGATGACAGGGAAAATGGGCCTGAAGAGAACGACGAGGCTTGACAACACGGACAAAAGCGTGTGAGCATGTTTGCAGGTTCGAGGGTAGGAAAATGTGCTTGTTTGTGCGAGCAGAGGCTGGCGATGGATGCCAGTTGTGCATGAAAATGAGTAGATGCTGGACAAAAGAAGGTGGATCTGAAGCATTCGATGTAGATACGAGGTTGACGAGGTCACTGGGCAAACGGAGGGTGCAGCTGTAAATCGTCTCAGCTACAGAGCAGGCGAGTTCTGGTCGAAGTGTTGACTGGAGGCCAAGCAGCACGACTGTAAGGTGCGATACCCAATCCTCCGTGTGCGGCTGAGTAGCGAGTGCTGCTTCCAAGTGTTGACGTAGCCTCTCGACGATATCGTTGGATGCAGGATGGTAAGCAGTTGTGTGAATGCGCACACAATCCAGAAGGGACGTTACAGATGTGAAAAGTGCCAACCCAAACTGACTGCCCCGATCAGTGGTCACCGTTGATGGCACACCTAAACAGCTAATCCACGTAAACAGAAAAGTATGAGCAGCTGTCTCCACCGTAATGTCAGGCATTGGAGCTGCTTCAGGCCACCGTGTGTGCCTATCAATACAGGTAAGCAAATACAAATAACCGCAGTACGGTGATAGAGGGCTAAAAATGTCTAAGTGAATGGTGTCAAAATGTGCATTGGGGAGAAGGAATTTGTCTAATGGGGGAGGCTTGGTGTGTCGTTGCACCTTGATACATTGACATGCTGTACAAGTGTGGACCCAGTCGCTTATATCAGCACGTATGTGTGGCCAAACGTTAACGTCCGGTGATAAGGAGTTGCGTGGCACGTATGCCTGGATGGCAGATTGAGCGCAGTGTATCAAAAACAGCATGAAGAACAGCAGGAACACAAAGTGGGCACTGTAAGGTGAAACGTCGCACCAGAGTGTGACATTGTGGTTGGGAAAGTTCCCTTGCTCCAAGCGGAGGGGTGTAGAAGATCGGAGTCGTGGAAGTTCATCGTCAGATGCTTGAGCTGCCGCGAGTGAAAACAAGGAAAGGTGGACAGAACTCATTGTGGCATTGGTGGTTATACGACTGAGAGCATCCGTTGCCTTGTTAAGGCTGCCTTTGATGTAGAGTATGTCTGTCGTGAATTCGGCTATAAAAGCAAGGTGCCAGAGCTCTCCAGGAGTATGGGTGGCACTGCGGGAATGTAAAGCTGAAACAAGTAGCTTGTGGTCGGTGAGAATTGTAAATTGTCGCCCTTCCAGAAAGTATCTGAAATGCTTCGCTGTGAGGTAGGCCGTGAGGAGCTCCCGTCTGAAAGTACTGTATCGGCGTTCAGTGTTGCGTAACTTGCGGGAAAGGCAGGAGATGGGTGCCCATGCACCATTCATCCGCTGATGAAGAGTGGCTCCCATGGCTTCCAAAGAAGCATCCACCATAAGGCTAGTGGGACTGATCTGTGAAGGATGATGCAGAAGGGCAGCTTGTGCAAGTGCGGTATTAATGGCAGCGAAAGCTTGATTAACGACCGTGTCCCAAGGAAGTGCGGTAGACTCAGCTTTCGAAATGGAAATGAGTGCTTCAAGAGGCTGCACCAACTTGGAGAATGCAGGGATGAAACGGTGATAAAAGTTGATGAGTCCGTGAAAACGTCGCACGCTATATGTGGACTTTGGTGGTGGGTAGTCGATGATGGCCAGAACCTTGTTAGGCAGTGGAGTGATGCCATGATTGGTGATGTTATGTCCGAGAAAATCGATCTCCACCCCAAACTGATATATGTCAACATTGATGACGAGATCATAATCATGAAGTCGAGCGAAAAGCTGATGTAGCTGCGCCTTGTGGGTTTCATCATCGCTGCTGGCGATGAGGAGATCTACGTAAGGAAAACAAAACGGTAAGCCTCTGGTGACTTCGTCTATAAAACACTAAAAGGTTTGAGCTTCGTTGCACAAACGGAAAGGCATGCGTAAATACTCAAAAAGGCCAAATGGGGTAGCTACAGCAGTTTTTGGATTGTCAGCTGCCTCAACTGGTATCTGGTGATACGCTTTCACAAGCTCGACTTTCAGATATGTTGTTGTACTGGTTAAAAAGGCAGTGGTATCCTGAATATTGGGTAGTGGGTATCGGGCGGGAAAAGTGACCGCATTCAGTGCACGATAATGACCACAGGGCCACCAGTCATTGTTCTTCTTGGGCACCATGTGTAGTGCTGATGGCCATAAGTTTGATGATGGACGAATGATTGTTAGTTGCAACATATGCTCAAATTCATTGCGAGCAACTCGAAGTCAGCGGGGGCAGAAGTGAACAGGTGGACCTGTGGTAACAATATAATAGGTTTTTTTTTTATTTATACAAGTACCTGCAGCACCACAAGGGCATTATTGCAGGGGGGGACAAATTGAAGAAAAATGAACATGTGACAAAAACTTGATACAGCTAAGCACAGGTGGTAAAAGTAACAAAATACGTAACATTGATGAGTCATCTCGACGGCAAAACGGTCTTCAGTGAAATGCGGTGCAAAATTGTGAGATAGAAATGGAAAGGGTACAATATCGCATAAAGTGCAATGCCAGCCAAATGATATAAAGAAAACGGGATGATATTATACTACGACAGACTGCGTGACAATAAAGACACTAACTCTGAACACATTTTACATTCACCAATGCTCCTGGGAAGCCTATTCTAGTGTGCGGAAGCATGCGGAAAAAATGAATTACGGTAGACATCAGTACGACAGTGCATTTCAAGAACTTTCAGCTCGTGATCACATCGTTTAGAGATAAAGTGGGGAGGGAAAATGTACAAGTTCTTATTCCTGTGAGATCAGAGTAGATTCGGAAAAAAAGTTTTAATTTTGCAGTTAATCGGCGGTGTGCTAGTGTTTTCCAACCAAGGTCCTCTTTAACTAATGTAATACTGCTACGGAAGTTATAATTACCAGAAACAAATCTTGCAGCGCGGTTTTGGATGCATTCAAGCTTTTCTATAAGTTTAGAGCTTTCAGGGTCCCATACCTGGCAAGAGTATTCGAGTACTGGACGAACATTTGTTATGTAAAGCAGTTCTTTTACTTTCTGGGGGCGTTATAAACATGACGCCTAACAAGGTTTAGCATACGAGATTATTTTAAGGCTAAGTATTCAATATGTCTGTTCCATGTTAAATTTTCTGAAAAATAGACCCCGAGGTATTTGTAGTGTTGGACCTTTTCAAGAAGTAGTCCGTCCAATTTATACACTGATCTCACAGGAAAGCGTTTACAGGTGAATGACACAAGTTGGCATTTAGCACTGTTCCAAGACATGCCCCACTTAATGCACCAAGCATGAATTTTGTTTAGATCATTCTGCAAACTACTAACATCACAATCATTTTCTACATTCTTGTATATGGCACAATCATCAGCATATAACCTCACTCTGCATTCTAGATTGTGGACAATGTCATTTATAAAGGCTAAAAATAACAAAGGCCCCAAAACAGACCCTTGGGGCACGCCAGAGGTTACGGTGACAGGTGTTGATTTAGTGCCGTTTATTAAAAACATGCTGTGTTCATCCAGACAGGTAATTTCCAATCCAATGTACTATTGCAGGGTGTATACTGAGACAAGATAATTTACATAAAAGCAATGCATGAGAAACGGTGTCAAAAGCTTTCCGGAAATCCAAAAATATGCAGTCTATTTGAAATCCAAGGTCAAAAGATTAAAAGAGATCATGAGAGAACTCTACCAGTTGAGCCGTACCTGACAAGCCAGGCCTGAATCCATGTTGAAAATTCGAAAAGAAATTATTGCTTTGAAGGTGTTTCATCACAGCACTGTATATAATGTGTTCTATTGTTTTGCAACATACACATGTTAGAGAAATAGGCCTGTAGTTTTCTAGTACATTTTTGGGGCCGTTTTTATGAATGGGAACGACGTGGGCTACCTTCCACTCTGCAGGTAATGAAATGGTATTTAATGATTTATTAAACAGAGCTACTAAAAAATGCACAATTTCTTGAGAACATGATTTCAATACCTGCGATGGGATACCATCAGGACCGCCAGCCGATTTGTTGTTCAGATTGGAAATAAGCTTCAGAACGCCGTTATATGTGACAGTAACCATAGGCATATTCTCGTAGACTATTTCTTGTATTTCAGGCAGTTCACCAGTGTACGTCTCAGAAAAAAACACTTTTAAAATAGGAATTCAGACAGCAAGCCTTCTCATAATCATCAAGCACTGTTCTCTCGCCAACTGATAAAACAGGGACAGTGGTGCCCATTTTGCCATTTATTTTAACAAATTTCCAAAATTCTTTAGGATTGTCCCTCAACTTTGCGTGAAGCGATGAGATATAAGTTTGTTTATTTACCTTTATTTCTTGCTTAATTTTGTAGTTCACGTGACGCATTTCATGGAAAACAGACTGATTGTGAGTCTTCAAATACGAATCATACAGGCGGCGTTTTTTATTAATTAGCGAGCAAATTTTCTTATCTACCCAAGGTTTACCTTTCCAGCGTCTAGTTGTCAAAAGTTTGGAAGGTATGTATTTTTCAATTGAAGCCTTTAATTTATCTCTAAAAAGAATCCAAGCTTCATCTATGTCCACTGACTGGCTGACCCCATAAAAAATAGGGAAGAAATTTGAAACCTCTCGTGATAAAGACATGTAATCCCCTCGGTCGTAGAAAAAAACCTTTCTAGGATATTTATGGGCTGGTCTAACTGAAGCGGCAGTAGACGTGGCAACAATGCAATCGTGATCACTGGTACCAGGGATGATAGCTACATTTTGGATCAACGACTCGGAGCTAGCAAAACACAAATCTAAACTGCTGGCAGAAAAATGATCTCGTCGCGTGCATTCGGAGACTAATTGGGTTAGGTCATTAGTTATAATAAACTCTGAAAAGGCAAGAGATAGGGCAGTTGAGTCTGTGAACACAGGTTTGCCATCTTCCCAGTCAACAGCAGGCATGTTAAAGTCATCCCCAAGTATATACTCAGTATTTACGGTAGTTAAAAAGTTTGATAGCTCGGTAAATGATTCCGGATTACAAGAACTAGGAGACCGGTAAAAAGATCCAACAGCAAGGTAATTGCCATTGCTCATTCTAACCCAGTGTATTTAGGAGTTTTATATATCGAAGACAGTGCAGTAATCTCCGGAAACTCATTGAAAAGAGCTGCATACGGTGAGGTAGGCAGTTTGATAAAAGTAGTGCTGAGAGCAGTAGCGTGCGACAGAAAGCCGCTGACTGACAGACCCGTGATGATATCCACCAGGCGAAAGCGGCTCATGTTCACGAGCAGATGAAGATTGCTCAAGAAAACAGCCCCTAAGATGGCATAGCGGACGTCTGATATCCAAAATAGCCATGGCAACCTTTTCTTAAGACTGAGATCGAGGGCATGGGACTACTGTCCGGAAGTTGTGATGACGGAAGAGTTGATAGCTTGTAGGGGGGTTGACTTTACACGGAAACGCCAGTCAGCTTTGGATGCTGGAATTACGCTGACCTCTGCACCAGTGCCTACCAACAAATGCAGTCCTGTGGCTCGTATGGCCGTGCTCGCCCGCCGCTCTTATTGACGACCGGCCTGAGCGTTTCCCACAAGCCGCGAACATAGTGACGCACATCAACAAGCCGCGGTGCGAAAATGCGGTGGTAGTAGCAGAGGCCTTGTGATGAAAAATTGCGCTCAGGTTGTTAAAACAGCCATTGCATAGAAAGCGGCAGAAGAGGCTGATGAGTTGGATAGAGTCAGTCATTGAAGTCGCGAGTGTTGCGCAATTCCCAACGGCAGTCGGCGACTTGAGATGCGAGCTCTTTTACTGGCTCTCAAAGGGAATCCACTTCAGGAAGTAGAGAGCTACAGACAGCATTTATGACTGCCGAGCGTCGTCCATCATATCGTCGGCCAGTTCGGTGGGTTAGGGCTTATGCTTAGCTGTGACGAGAGCCATGTGTATGCTGGCTGGAAGACCTTATAGAAACAACCAACATAATAGGGTCGTGTCCAAGGAGTCTAGCTGGTCACCAATGAGGTGTTGCAGGTGACGCAGAAACTGAGTTGGAGGTTGGTCACCGAGGTCTTCGTTGTTCAGGAGCTGCTGACTACGCTGATGCACAGACGGGACGAGAGGGCGAAGAAGAGCCTCTTTGATTGTCATATATGGCGTTTCCTGATGTGGCTGGATGAGGATGTCGTGTATCTCGGCCATGGCCTGCAGCAACAAAGCTTCAAGCAGGAGTTCATATTTGCGAAACTCTGATGTGACGTGATGACTGCGGAACTTGTTCTCAGCTTGTGTGAACCATTACGTGGGATTGGTGAGCTATAGCTGCAGTAGCGTAATGGTAGCTGTAGCTTCTATAACATTCGTAGAACGTACCTGACCGGTTGCAGAGATACAGTCGAACCTGAGTATATCGAACCCGTTTACATCGAATGATTCTGTATATTGAACAATTTCTGAACACAATATAGTTACAATGAGTATATATAGCAAAAATTACACTTAAATAGAACAAAAATAGCAGCGACTTCTGATACATCGGACAAGCAGCGCAAAAGTGCCCCCAGAAGTTGGCTTTGCCTCACCGTGGCAGTGAAACCCGGCGGTGCGGCTCCATCCAACCGCTCTCCCTACTGTGACCGTGCTGTGTTGGACGAGCCGTCGACATCCCCTTGCAAAAAATGATCCTGGCTCGCCCGCAGCACTTGCTGAGACAGCCAATCAGAGGCTCTTGTGCCTTCGTCGTGCAAGATGGTGCAAGTGCCAGTTGTCACGCTGCTTTTCTGGTTCATTGTTTTTGTGCCTTGTGGGCCTTCTACCGCAGTGTTGCTGTGATGAAGCGGCAGAATTTGATTTTCACCATGAAGCTTGAAATTGTAAATTGGGTCGAACGCAGTAAGAAGTCGGATGACCCTGCAGCATGCCAGATTACGAGGAGCACTCTCAGCACGATCTTGAATAAGGGGAAGATTAGGGCTAAAGTGGAAAAACTCGCAATTGTGGCGCCCGACACGTACACACAGCCGTGTACAAGTGGTTCATCCGAAATTGATTCAGACGTGCTGGCTTCCGCGTGCCCGGTGGTGACTGTAAAATTCAGATGAGTGCGACGAAGCCGTTGCCGGTGTTGCCAAAGTTGGGAGCGAGCTGTCAGAATTTCCGGAAGCTGTGAATGGTCGATGAGTTTGTGAGTGCAGGTGATGGTGTCGCGACCATGGAAGAGCCTGAAAACGAAGACTACATTGCCGACATCGTACTGAGCACAAGTGAAAGTGGGCACAATGAGGAAAGCAACGACGGTCCTTTGCCCACATCCTCCGAGGTGATTGGTGCACTCGCACCAGTCTGGTGCGTCTGCACGAATGTGGAAAGTTGCGACCTCAGCCGCTCCGACTCCTTAGACAATGTGGAGAAGTGCGCGCATCGCAGGTAGCAAAATTGCCCAAGCAGAAGAAAATACAGCACTATTTTATGCGAAACTAAGCTAGTTTCATCAATGGTATGTGCTTTTATGATGTCCAATTCTTTAGCAGGCTTATATCGAATTATGAAAATACAAAAGTATGCAATCGGTGGCTGTGTTGAGACTGGCAGCAAAAGCGTAGTCTTCGTATGCCACTATCCATGTTGGCCACTTCCCCGGGCTTGTAAAGGTAAACGGTGGCGAGGGCTGAAGTCCGGGCGTTCCGACACACATGATGTTGACCTTGGTAACCTCAGCGTCTGCATCGGCTGCCACATCCGTAACCGAAGCATTAGGTGGCTCGCACTTCTGACACTATGTTCAGGGCGCCAAATGATGACATGAGCAACTACTGCCCATAAGAATAAGAACCTTTATTGCTGTCTGCACGCTAAGTGCCGTATTTACACGATTGTAAGTCTACCTATTTTTTAAATTTGAAAATCCGAAGTGGGGGGGTCGACTTACAATCGAAACCAAAACATGGCACGGCAAAAAAAGCAAGATCAACGGGATATCAGGGGAGCTACAACATAGTTACAATTTTATGTTTGCTCTACGGCCCCACCCATAGCTTTCCACTATCCTGCACATTTGTTCGCTTTTCGGAAGGGTTTTTCAACATTTTTTAGAGTTTTACAGTGCACGCAGCACTCATGGGTGGGTGTCGATAGTTCATGGAAGTGCCCCTGTTCCACTTGCGGCGGCACCCTCAGAACAGTGGTGTTTGCGGGGGTATTGATAGTTCATGGAAGAGCAGACACCGCTCACGTGTTTCTCCTTCCCTGTAGCTCTTTAGTTTCATGCGTTCGATTTGACTGCTGGCCACGTGCTACTTCCGTGCTTCCTCAGTCGTCATGAGTGCTCCGAGTCCACCAAGCATTCGGCACTCGTTCACAGCAGTGTTGAAGAGGGCTGCCATCCTTTATGCTGAAGAAACAAATAACTGCGCCGCAGGCTGCAAGTTTGATGTTTCTTAATGGGTGGTGCGAGAGTGGCGACGGCAGTGAAGCAAAATTTTCACCAGTGACGGCAAGCGAAGACGTTTCCGCGGGCCGAAGTCTGGACACTTTCTGGAGCTTAAGGCCAAGCTTGCGGCATACGTCGCCGAAATGTGTGATTGGTCCCTGCCAATGACATGCCACATGGTCATGAGACAAGCCTGGATCTTCACTTTTTAAGTACCTGCTCCGCCGTGAGTACGAGTGGCTGGAGGCAGAAGACTGCGAACTTACGCCAACTGGACATGTCAAAAGAGCCTCCCTGACGGCTCTGTGTGGTTGGGTGCTTTCAGCGTGGACTTATGTATGTATGCAAATGCGAAATTTCGCTGGATGATGGCGTGCTGTGGGACCGTAGCAGCAATGACCATGCCAGCTACTAATAAATTTTTGTTATGGAATGCGCCCGCAGGTAGGCCCTTCTTTTTTTTTCCCTGTCACATGCGATACGGGGGGTCGACTTACATTCGAGTCGACTTACAATCGTGTAAATACGGTATATACCATGTTGCAAGGTACCACCCCCTTGCTCTTAACGCCATCTCGCAGCTGCAAAATCAAGCTCAAAGCAGCAACCACTACACCTGCACCGCTTACCTTTGCATTCATGCGCAACATCCATCTAGTGAGACGAAAGAATGGTGAAGAGGAGGTAGGGGAGAGGAGATAGTGAATGGGGTAAAGCCAATGCTGTGACGAAACGGGTGGATTGCCACTCTTCACTTCTGGCAGATCGCATACATGGGAGGATCATGGGAAAAGGGAAAGGCGTCGCCAGACAGCATGCTTCATTTGGGGTCTATTCAATAAAGGAAACCCTACTACCAAATATAGCAACAGATGTGGACAAACTGGATTAATTCATGGTACGGAATAGCCCGTTTCTGATATTTCTGAAAAATAAAAACCTGCAAGTTCCTCCATGGGGACAGCTGATGCAGGGAGTGCAGACACAAAGCTGCGTTAAAGCACCACGGCATCAAGACAACAATGCGCAAGCGGCCATCAGCAAATCAACACTTCAGCCACGATGCGATGCACTGTGTGATGCCATGACGGTGCTGACCTCCTTCACAGGCTACAAATAAAGGTGCACAACAACGACTCGAGAAAACACATCTCACTGTGTGTTCCGTGCACTGCGTAGACAAACACAAGTGGTGCATGCAAAGTAACATTTAAGGTCAACTCACGGCTGTCGTACGCTGTCAAAATCGCCACCAAATATTGTCAGTTAGCGCAAACAGCACAGAAAGCTTTGCTTACATAGATTCCCACAGTGCATGGGATCTGCATAATTTTCTTTTCGGCTGTTTTCAGTATAAACTAGTGTACTAGTTTGCAAATGCAGGTAATCGTCACCACGTCACATGCACACAGCTCCTGTCTGCTTGCAATGCCCAATCTTGGCAAGTCCCATTGGGACTTCAGCACAGTTGAATAGTTTGTGCACAAACTCTTGGAAATCTCCCAGTGCAATCGAGTAAAAAACCTGCATGATTTGCCAAGCATGTACTAGCGCACCTTGTTTGAAGACTGGCAGCAAGAAGAGGCTTTGGTAGACAGTACACGATCTTGGAAGGTGCTTTCATCCAAACATACTAGCGCCAACACAACACACTCCACTAGTAGCACAATTTCTAGGCAGTTTTGTATCATCTTTGCTTTTGTCATCTGCTCATATTACAGTACAAGCAGTCAGCACCAAAAATTACAGACCTCAGGACCGGGGAAAAAAAAACTGATTAATTCTGCAGCCTGGGCACACAGTCTGGTATACCGGTAAAGCAGTGGCACCAGTAAACTATCCTGTGAAAAAGGACACATAAGACAGCCCATACTGCATTTCGGTTTCATATTAAAATGTGCCATGATGCAACTTTTCACTGTTAGTTGTTGACTACTATTTACTGTTTACGACTGGCATGTCGTAGGATGAGATCAGTACCACTTCTGTGATGATACTGCACGAGATCCTATGTGTACACCATTTTCTGACTTGCAAAAACAGTTATCTTGGAGGCTTAGAACATTCGAGCTTGAGCTGAACTATGCTCCCCAATGTTCTGCTACACACAAATGAGTGCAGAAGCCACTCACTTGGGCACACTACTGTCCGTGAGAAACGAGCGGGGAAGCACAGCGGGCTTCTTGCAGCTGCTGTCCAGTGGGGCTGGACTGCCGGTAATAGGGAGAGTGCCCCGACCATGTGCCGTGCTCTCTACTGCTGCTGGCAGCTCCCCAGAGTACTTGATGTTGGTGTACTCACGACCCAGCATGATGCTCTTCTGCAGCACACAAAGGCATTAGTTTTAGGCATTACTTCCCATCACACGTGGCAAGTAGCAAACTAATGAGTTATACCAAATGTTGCATTAAAGTTAGTTCAATTTAATCTTAAAAAATTAATTCATATGAAGAACCTGCAGCACTGCAAAGGCATTGCTGCAGGGGAGATGGGGATACAGGACGCATAAAAAAGAATTAATTGTCAACTACGATAATCCCTAAAGCAAAATTTGAGCGCAGCTGTATACATGTTATCATATTGCGATATATTGGCTGGTAAGGACAATCTGTCTCGTGTGGCACATTGAAAATGGAGCGAAGTGATGCGAACGCCTCGCTAATCGGGAGATAACGACAGGCAGCACATGTATGACTCGTGGGTGTGATTCACAGCAGCCGCCGCAGACAGACTTACGCTCATGCAGTGCATTGCTTCCATAAATGGTATCATGCAACACGCTCGCCGCTCGCCGTCGGGGAACAGAAGACGGCGCACTCCTCTGGTGCCATCTCATAGCAGTCGACGAGAGTCTTGCATGGCAATACGCTTTTCTCACGCTTTCGCCATCCACTTCTGCAGTTTCCTTCTCGTGGTTCTGCTGCACCCTGCTCTCCGCTTTCCTCCTCGCACCTTTTTGCTCTTGCCAATTTTTTCATGCCCCTCTGTGCTCCGTGTTTGCTTTCATCTTTCGCGGTGCTTGTTCGCTGGGTTACGATGGAATGCAACACCAACTCTTGCTGCAGGAACGGCCACCTAAGAACTGCATTCTAAAACATGAAAGCCATGTGCATAGAAATAACATGCTGTGCACAGCACACTTTTCCTACCTGCGGCCACCAGCCACTGTGGAAGAGTCAACACAAAGTTTGTTATCGCTGTTTGAAGTGTTACTATGAAATAACCGTCTCATGACGGGCTTATGACATTGTCAACGTACTGATATATTTTATGAAGGAGTAGTTTTTCAAAAATGCTCAGAGATAGACTGTCCCTCTAAAAATTAGTATCGAGGAGTGGTTCAGCAGAGTGGTCTTCCTGGTTCCTTTGACTGGCTGTGGCACCAGCGAAGTATGGAATCATCCACACATTAATTTTATATTTTTGGTTTTAAAAAAAAAACTGATGAGAAAACAATGACAAGAAAAATGTTTCCAACTGGTGTGGGGGGGGAAATAGAGATCGAGATGAAGAGGAGAATGATTGAAATAAGTTGATTGCAGTGGGTCACTTGGCTTAAAGGGCCCCTCCCAAGGTCCGGCCATTTTGAGCTGACATGCGTTGCATACAATGCGCGCTAATGATTGTCTCTGCAAAGTATTACACCATTACGGGCCATAAAAAGCGCTCAAAAATTCAAACCAAACACCGTATGCCCCTCTCCTCATGGGCACCGTGCTTCCAGCTGGCAAGTCGAAGTCAGTGCGCCTACGTAGTTCGCAGTACGGTGACGTCACTGACAGCGACAGGTAACTGAGAATTATTCAAGGCAACAACAGTTATTTGTTCAATCTGTTGCTTCAATAGATGACTTAAAGTTTAGAGAAATAAAATCTACAAACCAAATGACAGTGTGTCTTTGTTTTACTTTGCACCGTGGCAAGAAAGACATACTTCCGTTTCATCTGCTTGTTCCCACATCATGCAGCCACGTGCACAGAGAACGAAACTACGTCATTTTCTGCTGTGTTTTAGCATGCGATCATGCCTTTTGACCTGCTCATGTCTACTTCAGTTTCTATCTTATCAAACCGCTCGTCTGGTGCCAGCGGTACAATGATGCGGTATATTGTGGTGAGAGTCCACTTTGCAGAAGCAACCAAACAACAATGGAGGTTTTTTGTGCGCAGAGTGAACAAACGCAACAGCTCACGAGCTCGTGTGTGAGACCATCACCGGAAGTGCGCCACTTAGCAAGAACGTGAGAGGGAAAAAAATGATTAAAAAAAACAACAACAACATAAGGCGGGGACCGTGATGTGTATGCGATACAATCCTTCGGCATGGGAGAATGCAAGGAATGAATTTCACTTGAGAAGGCTAGATGAGGACAAGTGGAGAGTGTCTACACTGGTGATGAAGCTCTCCTCATGCTATCATGGGTTTGCAGCACTTCAAACATTTCTATCTCCATTAATAATGTACCAATTCACAAAATTATTGTGGTAGAATACTCCCTAGAGGTCACGCAACAACTTGCAGCACACTATAACCAAAATTTGCTATGTGGCCTAATGAGGGCCCCTTTAAGGTGTGGATGTGTCTAATGTGCTGTGATGAAACGAAAAGACTGTAAAAAGCATGTGACGCCCCCTTGGGCATAATCTTGGTTGGCCCGCCAGGCTTGGTGGTCTGTCAGGCTTGGTAGGCAACACTGGTCACTGCACCAATAAACACCAGCGAGCACAGCTGCTCGGCGGTCAGTCATCGTTCATCACCACCATGCTGCAGAGTGTCTGTCTAATGGAGGGTGCCTGAGCCCTCCCTCGTTCACGAACCCAGGCGGATCGTGACACTGGCAATGAGTAGCCACGAATTGTCCCACGCCGCCACGAGCGGTGAAACACTGCCCCCCATTGCTGCTACCATGCTGCCATACGGAAGGCTCAAGTCATTCGAGGGAGATGGGTCCACCTGGCCAATTTACGAGGAGCAAGTCCATGTGTTCTTCCGGGCAAACAACACACCCGAGGCCAAACAGCGGGACATTTTCCTGGCCAGTTGCGGGACCCGCAACTTCAGTATCCTGCTCGACTTTCTCAAGCCAGCCATGCTGCATGTTAAGAGGCTGGGTGAGCTGCTCGCCATACTGCGCTCACATCTCAACCCAGCACCTCCCACACTAATGGAGCGTTTCCGCTTCAACAACCGGAGCCGCCGGGAAGGAGAGACCCTCGGGCAGTTCGTTGCTGCTCTATGAGGGTTAGCGAGTGCTTGCACTTTTGGGGACCAGCTGGATTCGCTGCTATTCGACTGATTGGACTGGCTCACCGTCGTCGGCGGTCAACAAGTTCGTGACAAAGGGCGGTACCTGTGGTCGCTGTGGTGGTGCCCACTCCCCTCACAGTGCCAGTTCTCTCAAGCACAATGCTTCTCGTGCGGGAAAACTGGGCACCTAGCACGTGTATGCCGAAGGGGGAGGATGAACAGCGATCAGCAGCAGCAGCCTGGTCCAAGCCCAGGTACCACACAAGCCCGTGGCCTGGGTAGTCGTAGCAAGGGTACGCGGCAAGGGTGCGCGGCAGAGCTCGAGTTCTTCTGCAGCCAATTTTTGACATGTGGCACACAGGCTTTGTACCGTCGTCTGTGCCGCCATACGTGCTGACCGTCGAAATCTGCGGCCACCTTATTTCCATGGAGCTGGACACAGGGGCCAAGAAACTGTTCCAAACGTACCTTCCGCGGCGTATCCGTCGAGGCTTCAGGCGTGATGCTGCGCAGCTACTCTGGGCAGCTCTCCCAAGTACAGGGTCAAGCCCTGGTCAGCGTTCGCTTTGGCAACAGGGAGGCAACCCTTTCCCTTTACTTAACCAAGGGGTCGTTGCCAACGCGGATGGGCCGAAACTGGATTCATGCACTGGGCGTTTGTCCGCCAGAGTACCAGGAAGCCAGCCTGCATGTGGTGAAAGGTGTCCCCAGCCTCCTGAGCGAGTTCAAGTCCCTGTTCCATCCAGGGGTGGGCACATTCACCGACACGACGGGTGGCATTTATGTACCCGAGGGAGCACGGCCACGTTTTTTCAAGCCTCGCTCACTGCCGTTCGCCCTGAAGGACGGGGTCACCCAGGAGCTGCAATGATTACAGCGAGAGGGCATCCTGGTGCCGGTCAAGACGTCTAAATGGGTCGCTCTCATCTTACCAGTCCTCAAGCGAGATGGCAGTGTCAGGATCTGTGGGAATTTCAAGGTTACCATCAACCCGTCGCTACCATTGAGAAGTACCCACTGCCTCGGAACGAAGATCTCTGGTCAGTGTTGTCCTGTGGACAGAAGTTCACCAAGCTCGACCTCAGAGATGCTTACCAGCAGCTGGTGCTCCAGGATGCCGCCCGGAAGTGTGTCACAATATCGAAAACTTTGGGGCTCTTCCAGTACACGCGCTTACCTTTGGAGTGGCCTCGGCCCCAGCCATATTCAGAGGGAGATGGAGAACCTCTTCAGGGGCATGAGGCACGTGGCGGTGTACTTGGATGACATCCTGGTTACTGGCAGCGACAACGGGGACCACCTGCAGAACCTGCACAATGTCCTGGCACGACTGCAGGATGCCGGACTCAAGCTAAAGCTTGGAAAGTGCATTTTCCTGGGCCCCAGTGTTGAGTACTTGGGGCGTGTCATTTCCCAGGCTGGCCTAGCACCGGCTCCCCGCAAAGTTGATGCTGTGCTCAAGGCGCCTAAACCCCAGAACAAGAAGGAGCCTCAGAGCTACCTCGGCCTCATCAACTTCTACAGGAGTTGCCTGCCGAACCTGTCTGAGCATCTACAGCCACTTTATTTTCTGCTTCGAGATGGTCAGCAATGGGTCTGGGAGGAGGAGCAGGACTGGGTCTTCCAGCACAGCAAGGAGCTAATCACCAAGGCTCCAGTGCTGGTACACTTCGATCCTGCCAAGCCTGTTGTCCTGATCGTAGATGCGTCGCCGTATAACGTGGGAGCCATCCTGGCGCACCGGGACAAGGATGGCCAGGAACGCCCTGCGTCATTTGCTTCTCGTCGGCTTCATGCGGCAGAGAAACGCTACAGCCAGCTGTACAAGGAAGGCCTGGCCCTCATATTCAATGTCGAACGCTTCCACCAGTATGTGTGGGGCCAGAAGTTAGAGGCGGTCACGGACCACAAGCCGCTGTTGGGGATGCTGGGACCTGACAAGGCAGTTACCATGCAGGAATCGCCTTGAGTGGTATGCTTGGCCTTGAGGCTGGCGGCTTACAGTTAACAGCTGGTTTACCGTCCGGCAAAAGACCTGGGACCTGCTGATGCCCTGAGCCGACTGCCCCTGTCAGAGGTGCCTTGGCATTAAACCCACAAAGTTCCGGAATTTAAAATCTAAAGCACAGCTTTGTAAATGTCAATGCACCTTTCACAACAAAAGATTATGAGAGCTATTCCTATAAAGTTTCGGGATTGACATCCATGCGCTCCGTAGATTCCGAGGCCTCCGAGAGGTGCGGTGGCGAGCCCGCTCGCCTACAAAACGGCCTTGAAACTTTGTGCTCGGGTGGGGCTGCTTGTGTTGTGCGACTCCCGATACATGGGCGTTCCCGCAAAATCCAGCCCGAGCTCACAACGTTAGCGGTGAAGTGTCTTTTCGAGCGTGAAAAAGAGCCCCCCCCCCCAATTCTAGACAAAATCCAGAATTATTTCCAGCGCCGGGGGTTGCTTTGATCGGCGGTGCGTGGACAGCACGAAAAAATTTCAGGGGGAGGGGGGGCTGCAGCCCCATTAGCGCCCCCCTGGCTACGCCCCTGGCCTGCCGGGACCAGAGGACGAGTCCGAATTATACGATTTTCTGAATTAACGAGGGTCAGATTAACAAGGTTCTATTGTACTGCAAATACAAATCTTAGATTGCTTTAAATGCAATTACCACTCATTTTTCGACATGCTCCACAACATTTTCATTGACACCTCGTCGACTAAGTAAGATTATAAAGTTAGCTAATTAGACGTATTCGTGCACTATGAACAGGAAATACTGATTGCAACAACCATGAACAAGACCTATCAACAAACAGTGAATTCCGTCCACGTAATTCCCTCAGTCATTCTTTAAATCCTTCGTGACATTCAGTTGGCATAGCAGAGTGCCACAGAACAGATGCGAAGTTACTTTGTTGGTCATTGCATGTTTGCCAGTATACTACATAACTTGGCAATAATAAAAAAAAAAGAAAAAAAAGAACTCTGACATTTATGAAAAGAATAAAGGGAAAAAAAAGCGTTCACTCGATTATTCGGGCTTAGCCATAAGTCAATGTAAAACATAACCATTATTTTGAATGCCAAACAATTTCTTCTAAATATTTTTGGACTTCATCTGCACAAGTCACGTCGGGAACATCACTGCCGCGAACGCAATTTCTGTCGTTTGCGTACTCTCTGACCATTTATTTATTTACTTACTTATTTATCTATTTATCTATTTATTTTTTTATTTATCTATTTATACTACTTATTTATTTATTCAGTTGTACGGTCTGCCATTACATACATTTTAGTTATACAACTGCCATTTGCCAAACAGGGTAAACTAAAACTGAAAGTTTACATCTTCAGTTTGCGTTCTGCAGCTGCAAAAGCCTGATTTTGTATGGTGCAGTTTTGCAGAATACAGAGTACCTGGAGTGCAAATTCGAGTGACGAATACAGTGTCCATTGAATATTTCTGGTCAAGAAGTTTCATGAAAGCAAGCAGCTCCTTTGTCAGTGTGCCGCACTACCCTTCTGGTAACCAGACGTGGTATACGTGTTAAATATATTTTAATGTTACAAGCATGCCGTTTGCTATTAATCGCCACAGATTTATCAATGGGTATACAAGCGAGCCCTAAAATGTATAACCTTATGACTTATTCATTTAGCTGAGAGCATGGCTTTCTTTCCCGATTGGTATAAAAGGAGCGTCAGTTCAAATCATCGTTAGCTGGTCTGAATATTACGAAAACGTGCAAGACTTATATAAAGCATTCTTAATGCATTTTATGGCACAAAGGATTTTCATTTTCCTGCAGCCAAGTAACAATGTGCCACCAAACACACCCACACTCCAATAACACCGATGCCGAACTGATTGCCCTGGGTTCGCTCTAGCGCTAAATGCTAGCCAAAACATGGTGTGGTTGTCACTGAACACGAACATCACGAAAAATTCGGCAACTTCATTCAAAGTTAGTGTTTTGGTGCAAGTTGGTGCAGCTCGGTGGTTTGGCACAAGACGGCACAATTGGCACAGCACTTCCATTACTGGCCCTTTGCATTGGTGGCGCCCAACCTCCAACCACTGACCACAAAAATGGGTGAAAGCGCCAAAGAAAGCTTTAAGATTGCTGCAGGGCCCTTTTGATGTCCTACAGCAATGCACTGAGGCCATGAGAGACGTAGTGGAAGGCTCTAGATCAATTTTGGCCACCCGGGTTCTTTAACGTGCACACAAAGCACAGTAACTAAGTGTTCCGCCACCATGAAAATGCAGCCACAGAAGCCAAGTATTGAACCTCATGAAAGCATACCTGTTCAGCCTGCATTCGCTGCTGCAGCGTCTCAATGTAGTGCTCCACAGCCAAGTACACAAACTTGTACTGGGCCTCAGTCTGCACCATGCCAGACCTCTGCATGCGCACCATCTGAATTGTCCGCTGGATGTCAATCTCACAACTTAGTCCTGCAAACAAGGAGAGAAAAAAACACTTGCGGTTACAACCCTCATGCATGCCTATCAGCCTGAACACCATCAAAAATATAGCAGCAACATTTTAACAACTCTGCTTCACTTCTTGGTGGGTACTACAATGCTCTGTGCGGCTTGGCATGCAAGCTCTTACAACAACACGAAAGAGAAAACGCAGAACATGACACAGCATTTAACAAAAATGAAGCACATTTGTAGGCCCTCTGTCATACACTAAATAGGGCTCCAAGCAGAGTCACTACCTGTGCTCACTTGCACTGGTTGAAGTGAGACAATGCCTATAAGCAAGGAGACTTCCACATGCTGCCCCCATAACTTCACCCTCACAGCACCAAGTTTTCTCTCAGCACCTACATTGTTGCTGAGTAGGATTTGGGGGTCGTGGTCTCCAGCGCCACAATGAGGCTCGCTCTCTACACTATGCTGTCGGTGCGTCTCTTAATTGGTAACTGGCTTATGCTACCAGGGCGTTATACAGAGGCTAGGCGGGCCCACGTCGTTGTCTGAGCTTTCTTGACGAGGGTTGCTTCTTCCAAGATGAGTACGAGGTCGAGATGTTGAAGGAACGTAACAAGGGTTTCATTTGCACAGAAGAGGCAAACTCGATTACAGAACAAGAGATACTCGTACTGGCTGGAGCAGGGAGCACAGCACATCGTTCTTGTAGCCCGAGCTACATTGTCAGAGCAGACTACATCTTTATGGGAGAGCACATCAGGACACCTCAGCACACTCACTGCATCAAAGGTGTCCTCTCTTAAAACCATCATCTTCTCTAGCTGACTAGACTAGGGAATCTGATGACTGTGCCTTGGCCAATCATAATTGTAGAATCATTGGCAAAATCCCTTCCTTACGTCTCACTGTTCCTCCGGACTCTGCCCCGAATGTTGCACAATCGCCCGTGGGTATGGCGCAACCACATGGCAACCATGGTGGCCCCTTACATCAATTAGTGGGCTGGTGGTCATCGTCACCTTGAATGGAACTTCTTTGTTGACCCATCACAGCCTATGTCGGGCCTCATTGACATCTGGGCGATGCTGGTGAGATGTACTCGTCTTGGGAAAGCAGGAGAGGTTCTAACGTTGCAGCCCCTACTGGCCTATTGTAACAGCTACTCCATGGCCCGAAAAATCTTGACTGGCCAGAGCTAACAACTGCTGGTCAGGATGAGAGTGGCTGGTGACGAAAAGATGGCTTGGCTCTCTGCAACTGCAAACTCGGAATGCTGCCACCAATTACGTAACAACCTGCACGGAAGAGTCAATCCCAGCAACACAGTACCACACAGCGTGCAAATGCCCTGAATCAGCTGTTAACTCACCAGGCTTCATACTAAAATTTAATATAGGCCGGTCAACCGGGGACTGCAAATTTTGACCACAAAAAAATTTGTGCCGCTAAAGCAAGCGCTCACGTTCCTTTTGAGTTCAACCAAATCTGACTGTCGTGCTGCACAAGAGCAAAGTATACGTACAACTAAACAGAAGGCTCTACATAAACAATGCCTCAAAACCCCTTAGGTAGCCTCACTTCATGAACAGCCTGTTCATACTCTATGGATACGTAATCAAAATCGCGTTAGCTTCGGTCACAACTGAATGAGTACTTGCATCTCACGCATATGTTTTCTTTCCGTTTTGTCCTTGCAGGACATGCCGAAAATGAACAACAAAATTAAACTTGCATAACTTACGGACTCCCAAGAACCTTAAAAAGATGTGTTTGCAATTAACTACTTCCCCGCATGCATAATAGAAAACTCAGAATGCTGCCGCTCTCGCCCCGCACAAGTGACCCGACAACAATCATTCTGTTTCCTTCTGTCCGAAAAGGATGTGCGCTAATGGTAAGGTACCAAATGTTCTCAGTGCAAACTATGCATTCATTGAAAACCAACGCGCTCAATATAAAAATAAAAACTACAGAAACACTTCTAGTAAAGGTTAACTAATACACATGCACATTACTCAAGGCCTTTAACAAATGACCTTGGCGTTTCAGGTCACTCACGAAAAAAGAAGCCTTACTCACTAAGAAACACTTCACAAACTAAATCTTTACAGAAAACCCATCTTTCAAATTTCAGAATCTCTCAAACAAAAACATAAACAAAGCTGGTAACTTGCTAATGACAGAAACTCTAGTCCCGAATCAGGAAAATTCTCAAATGCTCAAAAATAAACAAACAAAAAACGTTTGTTTCTATGTAACCGTTCCTTTTGCCTATAGTTCCGGTTATCTTATGACGGACTCATACTTTTGAGCCATACTCGAGGTGGTTGTGCCATGAAAGCTATTCTGGTTGTCCAGAAACAACAAAAGGCCTGACATTCTATCAGCTCTTTCCAGACGTTACAACCTCCTGCCAATTTGCATCCTGGCAACATGCGTTCCTCATGAAGTCGTCTGACTGCATCAAGTCTCCCTACTACCTCGTCTCATCCTGCCACCTTGTGCTCCTGCACACCGCATGCTGCACACCGAAAAGAACAACAGAATGACAGAGAACATAATTGCCCTGTGCCCTTTGTTCGCGTTCGCGCAGAACATGCTTCTCTGTCTCTTTTTGACCAGTGGCTCAAATGCACTTGATATGAAAATGTCATCAATGACGACTGCACCTTTCCTTTCTTGCGCCCCGCTCTTGCTGTTTGACAATTTTCACTTTCTTAGGCCGCGTCACACTCCTTTGATAGATTCCGATCAATAAAACGCTTCTTTGTACGGAACTTTTTCCTTGAACTTATGTTGGAGCCTTCTCGTACTTCATGCTGACCGTTACACATTTTGTCGGCCCGCGTCACTGTCTTACCCACACAGTCTGGGGAAAACATGGGGAAGGCGGGAGATAGAAATTCAAGACGACGAGCAAAACAAGAACAAAGTAAAAGCGGGAGCAAACATTTTGGCAAATGCACTTGTCTTTTTCAAGGTGACATATGCTTTCCTCAGCACAGTATATATAGGTCGAGTGCTTCTAAAGGGGAGAGGGGGTGGAAATCTGTGGAACCTGTGGAAACCACGTGTAAATATTGGAACCTGATGTCGACGCCACTGCCACACAAGACGATAGATGGCCCCTTGAATCAATAAGTGGGCAGGTGGTCATCGTCACCTTGAAGGGAGCTTCTTTGTTAACCTGTCTATGTCGCCCTTGTTGACATCTGGGCGATGCTGGTGGGACTTATTGTGAGCTTCATCAAGCTGAAGCAATTTGTCTCAGGGAAGCAGGAAAGGTTCGAAGGTTGCTGCCCCCACTTGCCGATCGTAACATTGCATACACACTTCATTGACAATCATATTTGCCTTTACATGCGGCACACAAGCACCAGCAAACAAGGAACAACAGAGACTGACAACTTTGTTTTTAGAGCATGGCGACTTTTTCAACAGCTTTGCTGATGCCGATCTTGCCTGCTTCAGGAACTTGTCTTCATAAACCTCTTCAAAGGGGGTAAATCCCTGGTAAACTTGTATCACATGTTGTGTTTCTATTAAAATTGGTGATGTAAGTATAATAACAATTTATTATATTGCAATAGCAATTATCTGGACACTCCAGGTGCATTTCTGCCATCGGTGTCATTATGAGGTTCCATATAAAGTCCAAAGGCGATAAAATCGTCACCACATGCCGTATGCTGTATGTGCGAGTGAAAGCATGCGCAGGTGAACTGGCGATCGTGACTCAATCTCGTGCAGGCAAAGGAGGGAAGCGGGGAGGAAGTGCGCCATTTTCCATCGCACACAAGGCGCCATGAAGAAGTTAGAGAGGGATGGGAGGAGCGTTCTACTCCAGGCAGCCTGGGCCATTGTATCTTGATATCCATCTGCGGCAGGGACACAGTCCACCACGTGCTGTTTCCACGGCTTAGTTCGCGGTGATGTGAGACGCAGCACAAAGGTCAACTGGCTCGCTGCTCCTGCCGTACTTTCTCGTTCCAGCATTTTTACAGCGAGTTTCCACGATCATCAAGTGAGATGTGTTCATGTTTTCTTGTGCGTGCGTGACACCCCGCTTGTTAATTTAGTTAGTATGCCTATGTTTACAAGTTTATACAGCCGATAAACTACTATCCTAACTTCATACAGTTGTCCACTAATTTGCAAACGCAATCGAGGCTTCGCCTTTCGGGCGAAACTGCTACCTTTCTACAGCGAAGCAGTGTATGGCTAACCAATTCATCCGTTTGTCTGTCTGTACCCCTGTATGCCAAAAACTCCTCCGGCGCAACACCGTGCACATGTGTGAAAAAATAAATAAATAAAGAGCAAGAGAGAAGGTCCCTTCGATTTGCCTGCACCACTGTGTACCAGTTCACGGCAATTTACGAGTTGTTCAGAAATTGTGAAGCTCGATTTCTGCGGTGCAGGCACAGCGCAGCACTCAAAACGTATGCCAAGGTGCAGATGCGGTGCAGACATTATGTTATGCCCAACTAACATTCACGGAATGCGTGTTTCAGAGGTCCTGCATTGTAGGTATGATCGGCTACTGGGGCGTAAATACACACCACACTTGCGTAGACACATCAGACGTGCATAAGCAGGGCTTTACGGCGCTCGTGCCCGTCTGCTGCGTCGTATGCTACACTGCTGCTTCGCAGCTGTATGCCTGCAAAAAATCAGCACCGACAGTAGAGTGGGTGCAGCAAAATCATGAATCAGATCTGCACCTTTCCAGCACCTTTTGAAAAAAATGGCGTGGGTCAGCGGGTGCCATTGCTGCACTGCTGAAACGAACAGCGAGGTGCAGCACCTCGTGAACTGGTTCAGGTGGTGCAGGCGAATCGAACGTACCTAGAGAGGCGCGCGATTGGCTGCGCCAGTTGTGACGTCGTTGCACTCTGTCGCAGCCAAGTGCCTGCACTGCAGTTTCTCTCTGGCTCTGAAATGGGCAGGCCATGCATCATACATATTCCTGAGGAGCAGGCAGCTTTCGATCAGCAATGCCACGAGCAGAATCGGGAACAAGCTCATCGATGCTGTGCCAATGCTCAGTACAAGAACAGGCTCGTGGAGCCCAACGCAAGCAGCAAATGCGTACCGAGGATCCGGCAGCCTACCAAGACATCGTTTGATGAACCGTCGAGATTAACGCAGTGATCAACATCAGGGCCTCACATTTCAGCTTCGCTGGTTAACCATCTGTACAGAGTGCTTGGGCGGCCATGTTTTGTATGCCTTTTAGCAATCTTGCGCAGCACCATCTTTCAACAGTTTTAGAAAATTTTCATGAAGAGTAATTTATTTTTCAAAAAACTTTATGAAACATTAGTAACATTATAGAATGAGCCATACTTTACAATTCAGGAGAGTTGGCAAGTATGCCCATCTCTCTCTCCACTGTAAACATCGCATTAACAAACAGAGGACAGAAAGAGACTTCTATTGATTCGCTCCTGTTTACAACGAATTAGTACCAGCTAGCCCGGTTACACACTTTGCTTCTCACTCCACAATGGTCAAAGAACGAGTTTTGTGATACACTCGAACCTCGCTATAACGAAGTTGAAGGAGGAGCCAAAATTACTTCGTTATATCCATGATTGCCATTTAATGCAATACATGCTCAACAGTGTGCACAACTGTAAGCATGGAAATAATACAACGGCTTTATGGTCCACAGAACCATGTTACACAGCCACACATGATATGAAATTTGAACAACAAAAGATTCTTCGGCGTGTGTCCCACGTGACTTAGCACCTGATGTGACAGCCTTTAGATAGCCATCTTCTGTTCCATTGGGACAGGCTTTCACGTCTGCCTTCCACTTGGCTTGTCGTGGTCGAGCAGCAGATGACACACAACACAGTGCTCTGCTGTGTGATCGAGAGGCAAGTGAACTTTGCTGCACCGGCTTGGCTCGGCCAGCTCGAGGCTTCCAAGATTGCACGAATGCCAATGCGATTTCAGAGGCCATGTTCACTTGCCAGCCCACGTGGCATGCCGCAGGGAGAGGGAGAAGTGAATGCACAGACTGGGTGCGACGCTCGAGATTGCATTGGGGAGGTCTCCAAGGTCAGGCCAAGCTGTGGCTGCCTGTGCAGCGTGCAGTATAGAAATGGAGAAGCGGATGCACTAATCTTTCCCACGACTGCGCATAGCCGTACAGCATGGCACAACTAGAGCTGCTTGCATGTGACATCCGAGGCTGCACAGGGGGATCTTAGAGGCCATGCCCAGCTATGCCTGCCTGCGCGGCGCTCCGCACCGAAGTGAATGCACTAAGCCATAGAGGTCAGTGGACAAGTGCGATCGTCAGTTGCTGCTTGTGCGCAAGTGCACAGCTACGCAGGGCGATGATAAGGACCAGTGTTACTCGATGATGCATTCGATGCAGGAATGCGGGAATTTTTAACTGCCGTGAAAAAGTACCGAACCCCGCAGAAAGCCATGTACTCAGTGTGCATTGGTCGGCTATTTTTTTATTTTGGAGACAAATCTAGTTCATGGATCATACATGGATTTCTAAGGATTTCAAGGGGAACTTAGTTTACATCGTTATACTCATTATTTTGTCACATCCCCTTTCATTATAATGAGGTTCAAGTGTAATAATTTGGCATTCATTCATTCATCCGGCTGGATTGAACAGCTCCTATCCAGGGCACGCAATACACTTTGACAAAACACTACCGCTCATCTATACCAAAGTCACCTTCAGGCGTTCCTCAAGGCACTTGTCTGTTATGCCCTTTGTTATGCCCAATCTATGTGAGTGATTTTGCCTACAAACGTATATATTGCAAACTAAGACTTTCTGCAGATCACTGTAGTTTACAAGACTGTTGCAACAGCTATTTGCCTGCAATGTGATCTTGATACCACTTAATCATGGTGTGACAAATAGCATATGCCTCATCAACTTATTAAAATGTAGGTTGATGTTATTTACCCACAAGCACAGTGCTCTTCAGCTTACCTATCACATTAACTCAATCCACATGAGCACCGCTTCATCTTACAAGTATTTTAATGTGATGCCATCGCTCTCTTGGATAACAAACATAGAAACAATTCATTCCGAAGTGGTGCGCATGCCCAGGAATCTGCAAATAAATGTGAAAAATGCCATTGGCGTAGCGCATATAAAATGGGACGAAGGGGCACAGAAACACACATACACATGCAGCGCTAACTTTCAATATGCGCTACTCCAGTGGCATTTAATATGATGCACCAACAAGCCTCACATGCAACCTTCGTTGAAAAATGCATCCCCAGAAGTAAAAAAAGTTAGCATATGCAACATCCATCCAACCTCAACTTCAATTTGCTTCAGCTATCTGGCACCCATCTCAAGATTATTTAGCTGCTACGCTGAAATCAATCCAGATTAGTGCCTCCTGCTTCATTGTTTCACAATACACATGGTATCTGGCGTTGGCTAGCATTCCTAGGGCTGACCCTGTGCCAAAGAGAATACTGGGGCGGCCACTGGAGACGGCCGCCCCAGTAGCTTGAAAGGCATAGCCCACATGACGTCAATTGAAGACATGGGTGCGGCTCACACCTTAGGAAAGTAGGTAGACATATTTTGGTTAGCTTTTATTTTTCTTACGATTTCTACATTTCAAAAAAACTAAATTAGTTTCCCCCATGTTTTCCCTGGCTTCACTGTTAGCTTGCTCTAGACGGTTGTAACTACAAAAAAATCGAGCCCCTCAGTTTTTTACTCCCCACACCCATCACTTTGCTAAGGCAATCAACTGAATAATTAACGTTAAAATATTGCAGCATCATACTGCACCTTTTTTTCCTTCACTTCCTCCTCATACAACGAATGTGGTCGGTAGCACTTGCTTAAACCACCATTGTGAACTACCTCATGTGTAAGTCACAGCCCTCCAATTGCACATATAAGGTATGTCCAAAAAGTTCATGCGCGAGTCAGCAAAAAAAAGTGCCAGAGGGTGTAGTGGCACCACTCTCTCCACTTGACCTCTAGTATGTGATGGACTGCTGTATAAAAAGGCAGAATTTTGTGCACGCACTTTATACACGATTTTCTTTCTGTCGAAATAGAGGTCCTTGAACAGATGGAACAAAGGCTCAATATCAAATTTCTTGTGAAATTTGGCAGAAGGCTGAAGGAAAGGATGCTCTAAAGAAAGGTGAAGGCTGCGAAGACCCCAAAGATGATGCAAGATCAAGATGCTCCTCCACCTCGTGCAAACATGAAAACATCAATCATGTGCATTCTCTTGTGCTCAGCAACTGCCAAATGACTGTTAGAATTATATCTGAAGTACTTGGTTTGAGAGAGCCGTCCGTTCACTGGGTTCTGATAGAAAATATGGAAAGGAAAATGGTCAGTGCCAAGATGGTGCCAAAACTGTGAACTCCTGAGCAAAAGCTGCGATGAAAAGAATGTTGTATTGAGAACTTCAGATGACAGCGATGACTTCTTGCAAAGTGTTGTTACCAACAAATAAACTGATTTACGAATATGACATCGAGCTGAAGTCTCAGAGCAAGCAGTGTAAAGAGAAAGACGAGCCAAGGCCAAGAAAAGTGCAGTACAACAAAGCAAAAATCAATGCATATTGTGTTTTTGAGTGCCATAAAATTGTACATTAAGAATTTGTATCTGAAGGTCACACTGTCAATGCAGCTTTCTATGTGGAGGTCCTGAAGCATTCAAAAGGATATGTGCACAGTGTACGACTAAATTTGTCAAAAGAAGGGCTGGCGCTGGATTGTGCATCACAATAATGCCCCAGGGCATACTGAATTGACAGTGCGTGCGTTCTTGGCACACAATTCTAATGCTTCAACACCATCCCTACTTGCCTAATTTAGCCCACTGAAACTTTCTTTTTTGTTTCCTAAATGCTAACTGGTAGCTCCAAGGGTGGCGTTTCAGGGACAATAATTCTAAAGAAAACGACACCACTACTGAAGTGCTTAACAGAAGAGGACTTGCAAGGTTGCTTTCAGAAATGGAAGAGGTGGAACCAATGTATTGTGTATAATGGGGAGTATTTTGAAGGTGACCACATTGATGCACCTGAAGGTCTGCGAACTTATTTTAATGCGATTATCATTCTTAGGGTACTTCAGCACTTCAAAGGGTCTGTCTTTTTGTCAATCCATTTCTAACCGTTTTCGCACCAATTCGGGTTACTGGCACTCCATAGTCCAAGGGTTAGAGCATCAGGCTGCTCTGCTGAGGAAACCGAATTTGCAACCATTCGTTGGGCCCACTTGGGTACTAGGGTAAGCAACATTCAGCATGTGCCAGTGATTGGTTAACCCAATGGTTAACCCAAGTGGGCATGGATGCACGACAGGAATGATGGCCTTACACATCTTTTTGTTCATTCCACAGTTATTCGGTGCCCTGGTCCTTGGCTGGGAATGTCATGCTGTTTCTCGTCACGGTGGAGTGCTCTGCAACGGTTCGTTAACCACGGAAGTAAGTTTTCAAGACATCTGTGCCTCGCCTGCCTCATCTTATCCTGGCGACTGTTGCTTGCCACCAAATGAGATGCTCCCTGTAGACCAGTGTCTCACTGGCAACGGTACAGTTGGTGACCCTTGCAACGAAGCTGCGATGGCGGGTGATTTCCCAGCTTCCATGTCTCTGTGCGCTGCCGCCCTTCTCTGGCAGGGCAATTGCGTTACGGGTCACTTGTCACCTGATGTGTACTGCGAATCTTCAACGTCTTTGGCTGGGCCAATAGCGAGTCAGCTTAAAGCCGGCACCCTGAACGAAATCTTCAGTTGGCATGGACGTACGACAGGAATGATGGCCTCACACATCTTTTTGTTCGTTCCACAGGTCATTTGCCTTTCCATATCAAGACTAAAATCCAACAATCCATTTATAATCATGCTTCCATGGCCAGAAGCAGTGCTTGGTTCTTTTTATTCTTTGTTATTGCTTTTGTGCGGTGGCGTTCAGAGTAATCCCGGTCCTCCGAGGGAACAACGATCAGATACATTATCTGAAGTTCTGAAAACTTTACGCGATTTGAATTAAAGGTCTAAAAGAATGGAGGATAAACAAAAAGCAATGCTGGACACTATTACAGAGTTAAAAACGCATCAGGAAACTGTGGCGGATACGATATCTGAAATTAAAGAAAGACTTGCGACTGTAAAAATTCAGACCGGTAATTTTGAAAAATGGCAGCATGAACTCGGTAACGTGCGTGAAGTGGTTGGGAGTATAGCAATGGACACTGCATTCCTACGCTCCCGATTGGATGATGCGGAAGACCACTCTCGTAGGAATAATCAACTTTTTTATGGTTTAATGGACATCTCCAATGAGTCCGCTGTTCAATCGGAGCAAAAGATACTGGACATTCTAACTAACACTCTAAGTCTCAGCATAACTATAGTAGGATGCAACTTTAGAAAAAAGGGGAGGCCCCACCCAGATGACAGAAGCGCGACAGCCGATTGCCTCCGCGACTAAAATAATCCCGCTCGAAAAATCGTGCTCCTGAAACGCGTAATTCTCGGTATAAATAAAGACTTTTGTATTTTGATGACTGGTTTAGTAGAGCTCTCATGTGCTACAGCACATGCCGGATCGCGAGTGAAAAATAACCCTGTGCCTTCTACAACGTTGCCCGTCGTCTGCTCTTCAGCTTCATTGCAAGTGACAAAAGTAGAAAGAGCAGCTCTGCAAGGCTTTTGCGCTTGTTCACATGTACACGTTGTATCTACTACTCGTTTTCCAAGTTTAAAATGAATCAGTTGCTATTGAAGAAGTACTTATATAAAACAATGCATTTATCGCAACCATTACAAACCTGGGGCGAGAATACGGTCGAGGCAGGAAGGAACAAAAATGCTTCATTCATCGTTTAAAGTAAGTACTCTTGGTCATAAATAGCATAAAATTTATATTTTTTGGTTTTGTGTTTTCACAATTTCACAGCACGCATTCTACAGCTTGCGCTTGCAGTTAGCACTGGTGGACAGCAATCAATCGACGGTGCTGCACAATGCTCAAACATCGTCGCTAGACGCTCGGCTATCTCACTGCTGACAATGATCGTTCACGCTAGGTTGACGGCGACTAATCTTTGCGTAGAAGGCTCCTTCTGCTAATATTTTCTGTTGAGACACTCATAGGTTTGTTTCATGCGTGCACACTTTTATGATTTCTCCTGAGAATGGTTTTGCTCCATCACTTCACCCCGTCCGACGAAAAACGCAGAGACACAGTACACGAACACACCTGCCGCTAACAGTAGGCACCAGTCTTTGGAATACTTTTCTGTCGTAACTTCACTCAGGAGCGAAAGAAAACAACATGGAACAAATACGCAGGATGTGTATTAATAGCGGTTGCCACGGGATCCTGTTTTCAGGCAAAGCGTAGCGCAGCGCCAGCGATGCTTGCTGCAATGTTCCTTCGCCAGATCACGGCTCAGAATAAACGCACACGGTACAAATGCCGCATCGTAAGCCTGCAGTAATATTTCCAGAATGATAGACCATCACAAACAGTTCTGTAATTCACTCTGACGAGGGGCTGAAGCACACAGCTGACGTGACCTCGCCCAGTTCAAAGCGTGCGCGGCCATCTTCTCCGTCGGCGGAGTCAACGGCTGTCCGGCTCATGAAGTTAGTCCAGAGTGCGCGCCCATTGGTGGATGACCGTGTGCCTCCGCCTCCGAGGAGTAAACGCCCCCTTTTTTCTAAAGTTGTATCCGACTATAGTGACAGCATATCGCGTGCACATCGTATTGGTAGGTTGACTCCAGGAAAGTCACGTCCATTGATAGTAAATTTTGCTGCCTATAAAACGAAAGAAGAAATATAATCGAACCGTCCCATGCTAAAAGAAATCAGTATCTCTGTTAGTGAAGATTTCAGTCCCGCTACACGTCACACCAGAAAGACTTATCGAATACGGAAAAAGTCAGAATGTACCATTTAAATTAAGATATAACAAGCTGCTAATTAGTAGAAAATGCTATGGATACGATGCCACTGAACAAAAGGTCTATGAAATGAAGCCGTTAAGTAGTATCCCAGATGATGCTGCAGCGTCTGTCCTAGCCGTAAGATCAGGCCGCAATGTTCCAACAGCGCGCCCATAGGATAACGCGAGGGGAAGGGACCTCAATCCTATAATATCAAGACTACCAGTTCTTTTTACTAATATTCGCAGCTTCTTACCTTAAAAAGATGATCTCTGTAGCCTAATAAATGATTGTGATTCAGACATAATTGCATTAACCGAAATGTGGTTGACGAGTAAAGTAACAAACTCTTGAGTTATTACACTGTAATAAAATATATAATGTTTACCGTACTGATTGTGCTAACACACTAGGCGGTGGTGTTTTAATTGCTGTTAATGAATACTTTGACTGTTTCCTTGTAGCCATGCCATGTAACATTGAATGTGTATGGTGCTGCATTTCTGTAAATTTTAAAAAGGTTGTGATCAGTGTTTGTTACTGACCACCATCATCAGCCCCTACTTTTTGCGATAGCATGTATGATTGCTTGTGCCAGATAAGTGTTCACTTCCCGGGAGCGCCAATATTATTTATGGGCAATTTTAACTTCCCAAACATTTTCTGGTCAGGCACGTGTCCTTTATTAAATACAACTTCCGCAGAATCAAAGCATTTTGTAGAGATATGTGCCGATTTCAACTTGGTTCAGGTTGTTACTTCCCCTACACGTGTAACGAACACCACATCCTCTCTTTTAGATCTTGTTTTAACGTCATCAACAGATATCATATCTAAGGTTACACATTCAGCCGGCTTGAGCGATCACAAAGTCTTGCATTTTTTCATTAGCCTGGCAATTCTACCGTCCCAAAACACTATTAAAACCATTTGTGATTATAAAAACGGCAACTCCACAGCTACCAACTACGAACTTGCTCTCTTTCTTGATAATTTCCTGCCTAACGTTGCTGAGCGCTCACTGGATACTAACTGGAATATATTCAAAGAAAAAATTCTCGATCTTGTTAACAAGTTTATTCCGAAGAGGTGCGTTTTTTTCTAATAGCAATGCTTCGTGGTATACTGAATCTTAGAAGTGCCTATCTAACAGAAAAAAACTTCTTTTTCGCACAGCTAAGTGCATGCAAAGCCAGGCTAAATGGTCTGCCTAAAAGAAGCTGCCTCGGCCTACTCATCTGCAATAATGAATACAAAATTTTCTTTTTTCAATAATACCCTTCCGAACATGCTCATAAATAATGCAAGAAGCTTCTGGAATGTAGTAAGGCCTAGTGCATCTAAAATTATATCACTT
This sequence comes from Dermacentor variabilis, assembly GCF_050947875.1. Classification (NCBI taxonomy): domain Eukaryota; kingdom Metazoa; phylum Arthropoda; class Arachnida; order Ixodida; family Ixodidae; genus Dermacentor; species Dermacentor variabilis. Next base: position 4,632,142 of record NC_134570.1, read on the forward strand.
AACACGTCTTCTGGCGAGCCTATACCTCGGCAGCACTGCGCTAAGATTTTAAATAATGTGTTTATAAAAGCTTTCACGCCTTCAGCACATGATAACGACCTTCCAAGGCTATCATGATGCAATTTTTTTCCTATGGATCCCGTAATTTTTAACTCTATTGGCATAAAAAAATAATAGACACTCTTAAGCTTACGTCTTCTTGTGGAATAGACGAAATCACGACCAAATTTCTAAAAAGGACTAGTGAGTATTCCTCTATCATCTTAGAGAGCATTTTTTAACATTCGCACCTGTCTTCATACTTGCCTCATGACTGGAAAACAGCAAAGATTATTCCTATCCATGAATATGGCGAAACTCAAGCTCCTTTTAAATACAGGCCCATATGAATTACCTCAGTACCGTGCAAAATTATGGAGCACATCATATTTTCTAACCTTGCCAACTTTCTTTAAAAAAATAATTTTTTCCATAACAGTCAACATGGCTTTCGCAAATTCTTGTGAGACTCAGCTGGTAACTTTTGCTAATGACTTACATGTATGTCTTGATAGCAGTTTTTTGACTGATTGCATATTTTTGGATTTTTCTAAAGCTTTTGACAAGGTCAAATATCTACTGCTACTACACAAACTAAGCGCACTCAACATTGACCCGAGACTACTTAGCTGGATCCAATCGTTCCTTTTGTCTCGTTCTCAATTTGTTGTAACTAATGCATCCACATCTAATGCGGCTCCAGTTGAATCCGGTGTTCCACAAGGGTCTGTTCTTGGTTGTCTTTAATTTTTTATATATATTAATGATTTACCTCATAACATTTCCTCATAAATTTGTTCATTCGCTGACGACTGTGTTAAATATAGAAAAATAACTAATGCATCTGATATAGCTACCCTTAAATACGATTTAAATAACATATCTAATTGGCGCCTCACTCGGTGCATGGAACTCAACATTATTAGACACAAATCTATGCAGATTTCTCGTTATAACACAACTTGCCGTACCTACGCCCTTAATGACTGCCCCCTTCAATCCATTACATGTATGGTGTTCTTCAACCGTGCTCTTGGGACAAAGGAACGACAACACAGTAGTGCAAACAATCACGAGGGCATTTATTGCACCTTTCATAGATCAATGCCTGCTAGCCGAGTTGCTATCCACAAAACATGCCGATTGGCGCGCGACAAATCTAGCAGTCCGGCTCACCGCGACCGGACAGCGAGCGAATATGTTCGCCCCATGCTGGATCCCAACGCCTGGTCATTCGCGTGTACGGTCACGCAGACGGTGGCGCGTTCCAAGGCGGCCACGCGAGACGGTATCGCAGAAGCATGGGTCGGCGCACGCGCGCGCGGGACGTCCACGCTGTTCGCCGACCCACCGGGGAAGAGACCGCCTGTTCTCCCCTGCGTCCCCAAGTAACCCTGCCGTGCAGCGGCATTAGCAGCGCATCACTCGCGCCATCTCTCGCCCTGCGCCCCAACCACATCGACCGCCGCGGGCATCACGCAGGCCACGCGGCGAAGCCGGATTACAGGAGACGCGCCATAGGGGACGCGCGAGAGTCGCGCATCCCCACACATGCTACCGTTATCTTGGCATTCATATAACTAGCGATCTTTCTTGAAAGCAGCATGTACAATATGTAATATCTAAAGGTAACTGCTCCTTAGGATACTTGAGAAATTTTTCACTTGCGCCTGTTTTATTAAAACGGCTGTTGCACATGACATACGTCTGCCCCCAATTAGAATATGCCTCATCCGTTTTAGATCCTCATCAGCTCACATTAATTAACAAAATTGAATCAGTGCAAGATCGTTCTGTCATTCATCTTAGCTAACTACCATCACACTGCTAGTGTTAAATTACTAAAGAGTACCCTTCAAATCCCATTAGTACCTCTTCGCAGAAAGGAATCATGCATTTCCCTTTTTCACAAAATTTACTACCACAACGCATCTCTCCGCCCTCTTTGGATTCAACCTGCGCCTTATTATTCCGTTCGTTGTGATCACTTACATAAAGTTAAGGTACCCCGTCATGACACCGTCGCATGCTCACAATCATTCCTTCCTAGGACTTCAGTCGACTGGAATAATCTACCTACATTATTAGTACATCATTAGTAAGCATCAGTGACCCCACTCTTTTTAAGAATGCACTAATCAACAAAAAATAATGTATGGTGGCAAATGGCATAACTATCTACTTATTCGTGAACATTGTCTGCTAGCTAAAGTGTACTCTTTCTGTATTTTCATATTATGTAAGTCTGTTTTATTTGTTATGAATGCATTACTAGTTTTTTTATATTGCTTTTGTTTCTTGGAAATTCCTTGACCTAATCCTTTATTTTTTGCTCTTGGAATGTATTCTCGCCCCTCCCCTCTGCAATGTACACTTACGTACCTTGAGGGTATCACAAACTAATAAATAAATAAATAAACAAACAAACAAACCCGTCTACACCAACTTTTGCTGCATGTGCCACTACGTATGTAGGTGACACCCTTAACCCCTTAGCAGTTTTGGACGAGCCCTGCTCATTCCACCCCTTACATTCGCAAAGCATTTAGGACAAGTGCAACTCGTCCTTGCAGCATTTGTCCACCCCTTGAGCATTTTTGATGAGACGTTCGTCCGCGGCTTAATTGGTTGGCTTACACCGCAGCAATTGGTGTAATTGTGGCTGGTGCTAATAAGATTATAAAAACGCTGAAATGTTCGGAACAGCCCAAAGAAAATGTCGCGGGGAAAAAAGTTGTTGTCATGCCTTATGAGCACGCGTTGTCACATCGTTTTAAGAGAGTACGGGCCAAGTATGGTGTGAGGGTCGTTTTTTCTGCTCCGATGAAGCTGGGTAAATTAGGGGCAGCAGTTCAGAGGAAGCAGGAAGGCGTTAAACAGAATGCTGCGTCCAAGGTAAATCATGTCAATAAGTACATCAGTTGCAAGAAGGGCGCTGTCTACCAAATTCCTTTATCTTGTGGCCAAACTTACATAGGCCAGACAGGCCGTTGCATCAATATTAGACTAATGGAGCATGCCAATTCATTAGACAAAAATGACACTAACCTGGCAAAGCATTGCAGTATTTGTAAATGCGTACCTTTCTTTGACGATACAAAATTGTTATTTTTTCATAGTGACAAGACTACCAGAGAAGTCGCTGAAGCATTTCATATCATCAGAAAATCTAATAGTTGCGTTAGCAAAACATCTTTAATCTTGTCAGCGAAAGAAATGGCATTGCTGCATAAAGAGTAGATTGCAAGGCAGGTGCTACGCGTGCGAATGTTGGCTGTCCGGAGTTTGTATCTGATCATCGATGTATGACCAGGCGCATGCGTGCCCAGTTTTGTACGTATAAATGTTGACTTCTTACTTCAAATAAATCAGTTGTAAGTTCAGCGCCGTGTTTGTCTCCTCCTCATTATGGTCCTGTCGTTTAGCGCTGTTTTAATTTTATTGTTACCATGCAACACCAACTCGCCCAATCCGCTGCCCTTCTGCAGCTTAATCGGTGTTTTGGACAACAGATGGCAGTACATGACCAGTGATTTCTTCTGCTGGAGAATGTCTCCTGTGTGGCAACCTCTGTTTGCAAAATTGTTTTCAATGGAGGCATTAGGTGTGTCGCTGGCCCGTCTTCTGGAAAAAAAAGAATTTCTTCGTCATCTTCTTCTTCAGACTATGAGGGCTCAGACATAGAGGTTTACATTGTTTTAGGAAGCGAAGACAAGTGTGATGATGACTCAGGTCAAAAGCTCCTCGGACGAAGACAAAGAGCAAAGCTAAGAAGACAATATCACAAGTACACGTTTGTGGACTAAATTTAACATGAATAGCATTCCGGCAAAGCCTCTACTGTTTTGTTTTTCTGTACCTTGTAAGAAGTTTATTCTAAGCTCAACAGCTGAATTTCTTAAAGATATCGAGCGTTTTCTAGAAGGCGAGCCCGTTTTGATGATAGTTGATGAAACCAATCAGAAAGCCACTCTGTGTAATCCCTTGCTTCAAGCTGTACGCCATGCTGCCAAAGCTCCCTTCTAGTCAAACGCACTGCTAACAAACACAGCTAATGTGACAAAGACTAAAAATTACTGTATACACTTCCTTCCATAACTTTTGTTAATTACTAGCATAGCCTCCTCTATACTCTCTGCCTGTCAGCCTAACCCGATAAGAATAGAGCAGCGCCATCGTGGATGTTGCACGGTGCCGCTGTTCTCATTGCTGGGGGTGCCACTGACGTAGGTGTCGGGGCCACCTCGGCAACGAGTGCGAAGTCGGCGAAATGCGCTGTCTAAGCGGAGCGCCGCTATTTGCCACACGCAGAATATTTGCTAATAAATATGCATTACATCCCTCTAGTTTATTTAAAGGGCTGATCTATCCTATACACATAATGGCTAATTATGACATTTGGTTGCCGAGGCATGTGAAGTATTCGTCATTTCATGCAACGTGCATACTACACAGATCATTACACAATTAATCCGCAATGCTGTGCTTTTTCTGCCTATAGCTATAATAAATGAGGATTCATAAGACACTCATGAAAAGTGAAATTCAGGAGCACAGGAAGCAGTATATATATACAGGTTTGAAATCAAAATCAGCTGACAGCTAGAATAAATGGATTCATATTAACTAAAGTAAAACAAAATTTATGCGCACAGGTAGCAGTATTATTTACAGGTTTCAAACCAAAAGCAGCTGCTCTACAGTTTCATACATTTTTGCGAAAGAGCCTTCTGGCTGAATGGCTTGTACAAGTCATTCTTGTCCATTACTGCACTGCCATAGTTGACCAGCAGTGGCCTGATGAACCTGGTTGTCACGAGTTCAGCCCAAGTTTCATGGTGTCCTCTATCACTTACAGGACACTTCAGGAGGTGTGATCTGGAGATAGCTGGCCCTGCTGCATCTGTCAGGGTCTTTCATGGCTTATGAAGTTGTGGCTTCTCCTTCAAAGCTGCTTCCACAAATACCTGCAGTGTTTCTAAAATGTACAGCAGCTTATCTGACAGATAAAGTAGCCCCCCCCCCCCCCTGTCCTGCAGCCACATAAACTGCTGGAGTGGCTGATTAGTAGGTAGCTTTGTAATAAGCACACAGCACTTCTCACAATCCATTTACCACCCGAGCTATGTACCCGCCTACATAAACATAAACAGTAGCAGACAACTGCAATGTAGGGAGAGCTGCAGGGACACTCTGCCCATTTAAGTGCCCAAATACTTAAACAGCTGCTGCTGGCAGCTCATCAGTGGTATCGGATGCCTTTGGCAATGCAGCCGTAAGAGCTCTGCTATGCTCCTCATCTTCACGATGCAGCACATTGCTGTATTCCAAGGCCGCTGCGATACCAGTCTTCAGAATTTTCTGTAGTGCTGACAGTACTGAGCACATGTCCAGTTGATCATTGCAGCCCAGTGATCGCCCCAGAGTTCCAAATAAAGACTCAATAGGGTCACTACTGAATTTTCTGGTGAGAATGAAGAACTTCTGGTAAAATAAAAAGTACCGAATGCAGGCAGCAGTTGCGTATGTTGTCAGCATGAGGGCTTCATATGTTTCCTGTCAGAAACCCACGTGCATAAGTGGCATCTTTCTTAAATTTATCTGTGTACAGTGGAAAGGTCACCTCCAGCCATTCAAGCCTGTGATCGTTTGCATCATCGAAGTGCCTGAGCACCTTTACTCAATATGTCGCTGCTTATTGATTATGTCATGCAGCAGGAACCAACAATAGACGTTTTTCATGAACGCTACCGCTGGTCCCGCATGACCAAACGAAGGATGGCAATTGTGTCCTGCTGGTTGTCTTAAAAGCTCGAGGGCAGATGTGACGTCAGGTGAAAGCACCACCATGGCTCGCTTCATGTTCATTTTCTCAATGTTGTTGGGAAACACATTTCCTAGTTAAATTTCTTACAGGCTTTACTACCCATTCTGTCTGCATTTCATATAGCCTTCTTTCCGAGGTCCTGAGCAAGAAACTGCAAGCGAATGTTCTTCAATATGTGGCGATAGTCGAACCTTAGAAAAAGTTGTCTCTCTGGATCACATGGATGTTGCATTTCTGTAGGTGAGGAATCCACAGCAGAGTTCTTTCACTGCACTGAAGTTTACTTTGCGACTGTAGCTGACAAGGCGCACCATTATGAAGCCGACCTCCTCAACCTTATCAGGAACATAGTGCATTAGTTTTGATAGTTGCTTGCCCTTGAGTCCTTTTGTAAAAAAAAATCTGACACGGGTACCCTGTATGAGGTGGACAGCAGATTAACAACAAAACAAAGCAAAAAATTTGCCAGTACACACTATCAGTGTTACTGGCTACATCCATGTCTACATGGCCAACAAACCAATCTTGTTGCTTACTGTATTGCAACTTTGCTTTAATCCTTATTTCATCGACAATCAGGGAACAAGCTCTAGACTGTGGAGAGTTAAGCTTCTCCAGCTCAGATTTAAGTCAAACTTTTACAAGTCCATTCAAACCTGTATCTCCAGAGGTATTCCCAATGAAGTTTTGAAGCGTGTTTCTGCTTGGCAGCTTCATTTATTTTTATTTTATTTATTTATTTGTTTATTTATTAGATACCTGCATCGTCCATGCGGGCATTACAGCAGGGGGGATTACATATTAAAGGAAGGAACAAGTAATCACATACATAAAGCACGATAAAACGCATCATTGTTTTCAATATTAACAATGTCAGGCGAAAGAGCATTCCATTCTCTGATAGACCGAACAAATAAAGAATACCTAAAGACGTCACCCTTGAAAGGAAACTCGCGGACTTTCAGCTCATGGTCGCGTCTCAACGACGTATAAGTAGGCTACTTAATATATCTTTCTCTCTCAATTCCTGTTTTTGAATAATAAACAGCGTGAAAAAATTTCAACCTCAGGTTTTTTTCGCCGGTCTTTTAATGCTTGCCACGATAATTTAATTTTACTTTCTGTCATACTTAATTTTCTACTATAGTCATTAAGAACAAACCTAGCTGCTCTATTCTGCACTCTTTCAAGCTGTTCTGTGAGATCAGCCGTGTACGGATCCCAACAAATACAACCGTAATCAAGTAAACTACGAACATAAGTGAAATACAATTGCTCTTTTAATTTATTCGCTATTTGATTGAAGTTACGGCAGAGGAAACCCAATGAACGTATTGCCTTATTTTTAATATGCTTAATGTGCCTGTTCCACATCTTAAGTCAGACGTCATTAAAATTCCTAAATATTTGTGTTCGTCAAGTTTCTTTAACGCCATATTACTTAAGGTATAAGTGCATGACTGAAATGCGCGCTTCCTTGAAAAGGTGACGTGAACACATTTTTCAACATTTAGTGACATTTCCCACGTATTGCACCACGTTCCTATAAGGTCTAAATCAGTCTGTAATAATGAAATCTCATTTGCGTTATCTCTGACTCTATAAATGACAGAGTCATCCGCAAACATTCTAAATGAAGATGTAAGATCACTTTCAATATCATTAATAAAGAGTAGAAATAAAAGGGGGCCTAAAACTGATTCCTGAAGAACAGCTGAGGCAACTGGAACATATACAGAAAAGAAACCGTTGAGCACCACAGACTGCTCTCTTGCACGAAGATATTCGGCAATCCAAGCTATGACACTATTGTCCAATTTGTAGGCTTTAAGTTTTGAGATGAGAAGATCATGTGCAACAACATCAAAGGTTTTTTTGAAATCTAGAAATATGCAGTCTATTATTTTGGTTTTGTTTATTGCTGAGGCCAGATCATGAAAGAATTCTACTAACTGTATAGAGCATGAAAAACCTCGTCGAAAACCATGTTGCCTAGAGCTTAGAATATTGTGCTTAACTAAATGCGACATGATTGAAGTATCAATTATGTGTTCCATTAACTTGCATGTGATACTTGTTAAAGATACCTGTCTGTAGTTCTCAACGGCACTTCTCGATCCGCATTTGTGAATGGGTACAACCCGTGCCAGGTTCCAATCACGCGGTAAACAAGACTCAGATAAACACTTTGTAAATAACCGAGAAAAGTAAAAACACAATATTCCAGAACAGTTTTTAAGAATCGCTGCCGGAATATCATCAGGGCCACAAGCGGTCGTCGGCTTCATCTCCTGCAGAAATTTACGCAAACCTTCTACACCAAATATAACCTCAGGCATTTGTTTAATGTCCATTTGGCAGATCACATTAAGAGTGCGAGAACGCTTTGGTCTAAACACTGACAAGAAAAAATCACTAAAAAGTTTCACTTTGTCTTCATCAGCATCAATTATGGTTTCAGCTATTTAAAGGGGGGATAGAATTGTTTTCTTTACTGTTACACCTAACAAATCTCCAGAACTCTCGGGAATCTTTGAGCAACTTCACACCAAGGTTTTCGAAATAAGTATGCTTGGCCTGCTCTGTAAGATTCTGAAAGCTTTTTTTTCAAACATTTCAGTTCTAACCAAGTATTCGGGGACTTCGCTCTCCGAAACTTGAGATAAGCTCTCCTAATTTTTTGTATTACTGTGCGCAGCTGATGATTAAACCAAGGCTTATCCTTTGACCGTTTAGATGAGGTAACATGAGTAGGAACAACTGTATCGGGCAATTCAAATAGCTTCTCTTTAAACAGCTTCCATAACTCTTCAATGCTCAATTCATCAACTACTGCATCAAAGGTAGGAAAATATGACTCAAACGATGAAATTATAGCCCCAAAATCAGCCCTCGTATACACGTAAATCTTTCTGGGTTCCTTCTTCGGCACGGACATATATTGAACGTTTATATCAGCAGTAAAAGCACAATGGTCACTTAAGCAGGGAAGTACATTCACATTTGTTAAAATGTTCGGGACATTACATAAGAGCAAATCAAGTACGTGACCTGTGCCGTCGCTCCGTGATGCATCACGAATGTACTGTTGAAACGTAAAATCACAGACGAGATAAAAAAAATGCAGAGTACACATGGCAGGTGACCGACGCTACAGGGTCATCACACGACCAGTCTATACTCGGAAGATTAAAATCTCCCCCTAGTATTATGATATCGTTCTCAAGCGTATGAAGGAAAGTAGACAGCTGAAGAAACTGGTCGTATATGTTCCGGGAGGACGGTAATATGATCCAATAACTAGACTTTTCCCATTAGATAGCCTCACTTTGCAAAAAACTCAAGATCGGCTGTAGAACCTTCCAGTGGTACACACGATAAGCTTGAGCAAACAAAAATAAATACCCCTCCCCCTCTTGCTCCTCGATCGTGTCTGAAACAATGGTAGCCATCTGGAAAAATTTCAGAATTTCAGACGCTCGAGTCCAACCATGACTCGGTGCCAATAACTATTGACGGCTCAACTGATCTAAGAAGGATAAGGAAAGAATCGACTTTATTTCTTATGCTCCTGCAGTTTATCACCAAAACGCTGAGCATTTCCTTTATGTTAGTCACTGGTGATGGTCACATCTGCTTCACTTTGTTGGTCACGCTATCAATCTGATATCGTTTGTTGCCCATGTATAAGGTATCAAACTTTAGTACTGCTTTTACACCTTCTTGCCGATTCTGTTTCGCAAAATTCCATAAAAGGCTTCTTTTATCCCTCACCACACGTGAAAAATCTTCGGAAATGCTGTAGTTCGTGCCCCTTAACTAGCGTGCATTATTTAACACTTGTTGGCGTTCTTTAAAAGAGGAAAACTTCACTATAATTGGGTGTGCTTTATCTGCTCAATAGGTTCCTATCCTGTGAGCGGCACTCAATTCCAACATCATTAAGTTCCACTTTAGTGCGGCACAGGTTTGAGACAAGTTCACCTGATTTAGTTGCGTTTTCGCCAGTATCACTATCTTGAAAACCATAAAAAAGTCGATTATCCCGCCTTTGACGATTGTCAATATCGTCAATTTTTGAACCAAAAGTCGACAATGTTGCCTGAAGTCTTTCTTTCCTGATGTGTTCATATGCCTTGGTAGAAAGGTGCCCTGAGCACGATGCAATGGCGTACCACATCTTCCGACCACATTGGCATCTTTCGCTTGTAGTTCACAATTTGGTTTAATAGAAACACTGCAGCAATATGCTTCTGATTGGCTTGCTCCTTAATGTATGCAATGTTGCCAAATCCAGAGTCGTCTTTTAAGTCTTTTCAGCTGTTTTATATTGATCGACTGTGGTGCGGGGTCTCTCTATTTGCTTCTTCAGGACTCTCTCCTTCCTCCTCCATTTTGTTCTTTTTACTGCCAGAAGGTTGGCAGATCTGAGGTCAGCTTGTGTTGTTTTGTCAGCATGAACAATCAGTGCTTCATTCCAATTTGAACTTATGCAGCATGAATGCTCTTGTGCAACAACAAAAAAGTTGTCACTTGGAATTGGAGAGCACCCAGCCACATGACTAACATCAGATACCGACACTTCGGGAACTGAATTTTCGTCATACCTCTTGCGTTTTTTTGTGGGCTCATCTTGGTTGTGCTGGCTCTCCAAAGCTAATCTTTTTCTGATGCTTTTGCTATTTCTTTGATTCAAGGTACAAGTTTGCATGTACGACGGGTAGTTGGCGAACACAGAGGGCACAGTGCACTTCTTCAGACGGCGCCGTTTGCCCTCTAAGAAGGCAGAGTCTGTGAAATGTTTACTACACACTCTCGAATAGTTCGAGAAACAGTTCAGGGCCCAGTCATCTCTTCTTATCTTTTTTAGCCACAGCTCGCACAGCACAGCTTTGGTAGAGATCTCGTGGAAAGAGACGCCAGGTTCCTTTTTTTTCCCGTCTTAGTGACACAGTGCACACAGCAGCATGCCATCGCGATCTGTAAATTGAAGGGGGAAGTGGCTATCCTGACCTTCATTAAAACCCCCTTTACCAAATTTAATAAAACTTCACAGCCTTGTTCAGTTTTCTATGCTTATTCCACATATGCAATTGTTTTTAAAGTATGCCAATTGGTTCCTAAGCTAACTAAAATTAATTTGCATTATTTCTGGGACAATGGCGCAAAAGCTACTCATCAAAATTTTGCTTTAGGCACATAGCTGGATACTAGGAACCATAAGCTTCGCAATGGTAGGAACAGTTTTTTGGTATAACAATTATTAACAATTATACAGCACATCAAAGCTTTCTGTTCAAAATGGGTTCAGAGTGACTGTTTAATGTACGGACAATAAAAAAATTTTAAAACTGAGATACAAAGATCTGGTCCTACCAATATGTGCATTATTCATGTAGCTCAGTACTGCAACAAAAATTACAATTATCGGTGCCCCGATTACTGCGAAATCGCTCCCGGAAGGATGCAAATATTAAAAAATTAATGTTTTGAGAAAATGGTCAGTAGCCACCAGGGATGTAACCTGGGTTCAAGTGAAGCTCCTGGAGTATGGCAGATGAAGCTCTCTCGTTCACCGAATTAAATTTCATTACTGCCTCAGCCACAGGAGCTTCAACAGCAAAAAGCGAGGCATGCTGTTTCTTAGGTGCCAATGCCCAAATCATGGAATGCAAGCATTCTTTATTGTTTTGGGTCATGCTGCACTGGCATCTTTGAAGCAATTTTTCTTCTGAGAGGCACTCATACACTGGTAGAAGGGTTTGACAAACATGGACAGGCAAATTATATCGATGCTTTGGGTGGGCTCATTTTTTGTTTGCGCAGCATTTTGATGGCACCAAAGGTCTGGACCAGATGGGCAAAGACTGTGGTTTGAAACCTTGTCGCTTGACGTGATGTGGTGGTATGTTGCCATCACAGCCTTCTGCATAGCCTTCACATTCCCTTTGTTGGATTTTAATGCCCATCCATAGTAGGCAGTGACTTTGGTGATCACGTCACCTGTCAATTTTCCTTTGTCACCAAGTGTTTCGAAAGCAGAGCACTTGTGTTTGGCAATGAGAGCGCGCAAAGCAGTCCCCATCCTTTTTTAAACTTGATTCACGCAATCTTCCTTCTCGACTGGCACAAAGCCATACACTTTGGCTTATCTGAGAGCAAGAAATGCGTGACTATCACCATCTGAGAGGACTGTGATGTACCTCAGTTTGCACAGCTGAAGTGACCTCTGGAACAGCATAAGCGCCGCTTCAACTTCCATCCCCCTAGCTTTTCTTATTCAGTATTTTTTTGGCACATATGGCTCGCCTTCCCATCTTTGTAGTCCGGGTCACCAGATTTCAGGCCATGCACACGAACAGCACAGAAGTTGCTCAGGACAACGTAGTCGAGCACAAGTCCAGAGAACAGTTCGATGACCGTGCTGACTCCGATGTGCAACGAATGGCCGCACGTCATCCCCGAGCCATCATTGGATACCGCTATATTCTTGGAGTTCGCAAGTTTCAAGTGATTATACTGACACGTGTACTTGTCTTTATCGGGCGACACATTTTGCCGCCTAACAAATGTTATCGCACAGTGCGGGACACGCCTGCATGTATCCGAAGTTTTTGGAAAGTTATCGATGCTTCTATCCGCAGTCTGTTGTCGCCGAACCTTGGGTTATCTGATTTCATCGCTTGACGCGAATGGTGTAGAACTTTGTACAAGGCATGCGGGTCCCGACGATTAATCTGGAAAATTCGATGACTACTGTATAAAAGCCGACGCGCTTGACCCGCTGATCAGATTTTCGACGATCGCCGAGCGTGTTCGCCGCTATCGTTGTGCTATAAGTGTAGCCTGTTTTTTGGGCACAGGTTCGCCCAATAAAGGTTAGTTTTGTCGTTCACAGTATTGCTACTGTGTTCTTTGACGTCACGACCACGTGACAATACAATGACTTCACTGATAGCGCACACGTGCCCCTCACCTTCTGGGCAGCAGACGCCGACGCCGGTGCCAGCTTCTGCTTGAGATAGCCTTGCCACGTTTTGTTATGAAGGCCACGGTGCGAGATATTCATTGCAGCAAAAACGTAGTTCATCGTTGTTTGTAGATTTCCAGTGCTAGCCATCGCACGAGCAGCGAGAATGTTCACTACGAAGGGGTAGAACGTTTTGCTGTTTTTCACGTGCGGCGAGCTCCACTTGGAAACAACATTGCCGCAGTTTTCACAGATGGCAACAAGCTTGACACCAAGGCTGTATTCTCGCTCCTCTGAGTCAAAAGTCACGGAGCCACCACAGAGACTGCACTTTAGATGCGAGACCAAAGCGCTTATCGCTTCTGCACTGGTAACATAAAAGCGCGACCCCACCTCCGCCAGCCCGTCTGCACCGTCATTGACGCTCGTACACATGTCTGATTTCCGCTTCATTGCCGAAGTCCCCGCAGTTTGTTAGAGGTTTCCCTCTGCTTGCTTCTGCCGTTGGAGCAATTTCGCTGGCTGCACTATCTTTGTGTCATGCCGAACACTGCTCCTGTGATCTCTACCGGCTGGCGACGTCGTTAGGCCTGGCTGGCTCTCACCAGGTTCATTGCATCTCATGTCGCAGCCGCCGCTTGAAACCGCCGGTGGGTGGTCATCGCTGTGTTTTTCGGCAGGGTCGGAGCACTTTTCGAAGTTGTAGCATGCTCGCTTTCTTTTCTTGCCAAACCAGTTTCAAGTGGCAAACTTCTGACATTCTGACATCACTACACCCTATGCTAGCGGCTTTCAAAATGGCATCGCAGTTCACTTTTCAAGCACGTCTGTGTGCCGTAGCAGACGAGGCCAGCCGCCTAAGCCAACTGTAAGACTTTACTTAGTGATGTGCACTGAATGGGTGAATGGGGTCGCACGCTGGGACTTTTTTTTTTTTTTTTTTTTTGGTGCAGTATTTCCAAATAGCGAATAGAGGGACGAACGAAAATGTGGCAGGAAATCAAAGAAAAGAAGTAGTTCTTTCCAACGCGACCAAGATGGTCATGACAGCATACATTGTTCAGCAGTGGCAGGGCATAAAAAAAGCCCCCTTCTTATGCTTCTTTCTGTCAAAATATAGCTCGCGGCAGTTACATAAATTAATATTGTGGCTAAAATATTGATCCATGACGGCGGAAACTTGGTCAGAACATGCTGCAGTATTTGTATATTATCAAAATGTCACTTTCAAAAAGCAATTTTTTCGAGATTTTTTTTGGTCTCTAAGACCTGAGTCCCCCCTTAAATATTCTGACTATTAGCAATTTGTTCAAAGTTTGTTGCGCTTCATCTGCACAAAAAAACTAGCTAACCACACTTGACCAACAAGTGAAACTGAAATCTGCATTACAATATTCGATTTCACTCACTACATATTAACGTATGCTTACAACGCTAATGTATGTAACCTTTAACATGCAGTTGCTTAAATACTTGATAAAGCGATGCGCTGCAAAGAAAACATGCATAGAAACACGTGTATCACGGTGTGTGCACATGCTGGCCAGGAAGCAAATGCAGCATCATAATATTGCAAATTCAGGCGCAAAGTTATTGGCATTGCAATAGTGACGTGACTGAATGATATCAATTTTTTTTTTACGTCATAATGAATCTGAGCAAGAGTTAATGCTTCATTTTGTTGACCGAAAAATGCGGAATGATCACTTAACAACGACGAAACTAAAGCTGTCACTCCGACGTCTGCAATATAATTTTTAAGAAATACTTACAGGTTGTTGCAGTCGTGTAGTCCGCTACATTCAAATGCAGTAAGAGAAGCGTCAAAGTGCCAAAGCAAGAAGCAATGATGGTGCATTAAACGACAAAAGCACGACAAAAGAACGCCGACTGCATCTGGCTGCAACACTGCGCCTGACTTGGCGGAGCAGCGATTCCTATGTCGCTGTCGCCATCTTTTGGCAGCTAGCAGCGTAACCTCTCGATGTTGGAGGAGAGGCAACGACGGCCGCAAAGTGCGTCGTTGCCAGGCACAGAGGAGTATAGAAGAGGCTATGCTACTAGCAGGTAGTTGGTGCTTATATACTAATGTGTACAATAAACTTCAGTATGCTTCTTTTATTTCTTTTCATATTTACCAGTATTTGTTTTTTCAGCCTCGAAAACCTGGTTTTTATAAAAAAGATATTCACAATCAGCAATAAAAAAATTTGGTGGAACCCATCTCACAATGAATGCCTAAAATAATGAGCTTATGAATCAATATGGCGACACAACATAGTGACAACATTAAAACAAGCTATGTACGAGGCGTTTACTGACATGGAATTATTCTTTCGCGTTTCCCTAAGAACATTCGGTGCTATCTAGTGCCGGCACCGCCATGCCAGTGCGTGGCCTCCGAAATACATGGCACGCCGGTTCGTGTGAACACCTGGAGACATGTCAAGAGGAAACCAGGCTTTTCTCGTGCACTTCTTTCTGGACACGCAGCGCCATCTAACGGCACTGCCGAGAAGTCCGCACATGGCCTCTGAGAAGAAGAACCATGGCAGGTCAGTGCCTGCTAATGCCGAGAATCGTTCCCTCGGTTGTCGAACACTCAGTGGCACATACTCAGTGACCCAAGTTGGCGAGAGGTTCATTGAAGAGTGACACATACCCAGTGCATGTGTGGCGCAGCCTGCTAATGCGTCAGGTTGCTGTCCTTGAGGAACCCTTGTGGCATAGGCTCGATTCCGCTCAGTGTGAGAAATTTAAGGGATATTTTTTTTTCACTGCAGAGCGGCGCTTGCCTAATTACCAAAGTTGGCATCGAAGACATTCATTG
Organism: Dermacentor variabilis; assembly: GCF_050947875.1. Lineage (NCBI taxonomy): Eukaryota > Metazoa > Arthropoda > Arachnida > Ixodida > Ixodidae > Dermacentor > Dermacentor variabilis. Next base: position 4,647,808 of record NC_134570.1, read on the forward strand.
AATGGGGGCACGCATCTGCCGGCACATACCCAGTGACCCAAGTTGGCATCAAAGAGGTTCAAGACTAGCGCAAACCGAGTAGCTCATACCAAGTGCTCCAAGTTGACGTAAAAGAGTTTCTTCTAACTACATCACCTACCCAGTCCTGTATCTATAGTGAGCCATATCGGTGCAAAACAGGTTCGTTGAAGAGTGGCATGTATCTAGACACTGCCATGTACTCAGCGACCCAAACTGGTCCGACGGTTGGTTTCGAAACCTGTTGCCTCAGCACAGCAGCCCAATGCGCTACCCATTCGACCATGGACTACCATATAGTGTGGAATATAAGTCAAGGTTTTATCCAAAATATATTACTAAAAGGTCACCCCTCGACTTATATACCGGCCCTTGGCACAACATGAATAGTCGTCTGGCAACATGTAGGAGTGCAGACCTTTCGGCATCCGCATCGTTATCGCCTCCTTGGTGACTGACGCAGACGCGGCCTACGCAGTTGGACCGACGCCATCTTCCCTTTTTGTTCAGCGATCGTTCCTGGCGCTGCTAATTTCCCAACAACCCGCAAAATGAGTACGAGTACTTGACGTCAGTTCACCGCGGCGATTCAGAAGAAAGTCATCGAATATGCTGAAATGCATGGGAACATGTCTGCCCAGCGGCAATTCGGCGTGTCGGAAAAAAGCGTCTGGTACTGGTGAACGCAGAAAGTCAAGCTGTCTGCCTGCAACGCGTGGAAGACGTCCTTTTGCGGTCGCCGCGCAGTGCACCCGGAGCTCGAAGATAAGATGGCGGATTTCGTCCGCGAGCATCGTGCCAGATCTTTGCCAGTGACAGCGGAACTCATCCGCATCAAAGCTATTGAGATCGCCAGAGAATCCGGACTGCCCAAGGAACAATTCGAGGGCTCCATTTATTGGGTTCAGCGCTTCATGCGACGCAAGGGATTTGCACTTCGACGGCGCACATCAATCTGCCAGAAGCTGCCAAGGCATACGAAGACAAGCTGGTCGAATTCCAGCGCTATGTTATCCGTCTCCGGCAGCAGAATGGCTACATGTTGGGACAGATCGGCAACGCTGATGAAACGCCGGTGTGGTTTGACATGCTGTCGCCCACCACAGTGTGCGAACGCGGCGCAAAAGAAGTCAAGCTTCTTTCTACAGGGAACGAGCATTTGCGCTTCACGGTGATGCTCGCGTGTACTGCAGACGGCAGAAAGCTGCCCCCGTACATAATATTCAAGAGGAAGATGCTGCCGAAAGAGGCTTTCCTGCGGGATGTTGTCGTTCGCGTGAATGAAAAGGGCTATATGGACGAGGCCCTCATGCTCAATTGGATTAAGACCGTCTGGAATCGGCGACCCGGCACACTCCTGCGGTGTCCGAGCATGCTCGTCTTGGATGCCTTTCACGGGCACTTGACTGCAGGTGTGAAGCAAGCACTCCGCGACAAGAGGACGGAACTCGTCGTCATTCTGGGAGGCATGACCTCAACACTTCAGCCACTGGACGTCGTGCTCAACAAGCCCTTTAAAGACCGTGTCCATGAACAATATAATCAGTGGATGGCCGGCAACAACCCGATGACCCCAACCGGCCGGCTGCGCAGGCTGCCTCTCGCCACTGTGGATACATGGGTGTCGCAGGCTTGGTGCTCGCTGCCCGACGATATGGTGGTGCGGGCATTCAAGAAGTGTTGCACTAGCAACTACTTGGACGGCACCGAGGATGACATGTTGTGGGACGCAGCCAGCGAAAAGCAGTCGTCTTCGGATGAGAGTTGAGACAGCTCAGTCGAATGAGCAGGTGACGACTCTGGCGGCACCACTAAATAAAACAAAGTTTTGTGCCTTATAATTTTTATGTTGACTTCTTTGCTTCAATGTAAGAGGGTCGACCTATATTCCACCTCGACCTATATTCCGCATTATACGGTACGCAGTTGTAACAGAATGGGCTATCGCGCAAGTGCGCCGATATCGTTTGCCACTTCTTTCCCTGACTCTCCTTTCCCTCGCTGCCTACGCAAGTACATAAGCGTATGAATAAACGACCAGTTGGTCATTCTTTGCTCAGCAACAAGTCCCCTCGGTCCGTTACTTCAAACATGATACATGGTGTCAGAAGTGTTTGTCTCGGCAGCAGAATGGACCCCGTCAAGTTCCCGGAGCCGTTGCAGTTTTCCGGAAACGTGAGAAGAAACTGGCTACTGTTTAAGCAGAAGTTGGAACTCTACATCACAGCGACGTCGTCAGACAAGCCAAGGAAGGAAGGTGTAAAAGCAGCAATACTTCTCAGCACCGCAGGTGACGATGCCTTGGATGTGTACAACAACTTCGTGTTTGCTGAAGGTGAGGACAAAGAAGATTATCAAACTTTGGTCAGGAAGCTTGAAGAGTACTGTCTCCCCGAAGGAAATGAAGTTTATGAAAGGCACGTTTTCCGCCTTCGAGTGCAGGACGAGGCAGAACCATTTGAAAGCTTTTTGCGGGATCTCAAGAAGCAAGCGAAACTCTGCAACTTTGGAGAGCTTGAACCATCCATGATAAGGGACCAAGTGGTCTTTGGTATCAACGACAAAAAGCTCAGGCAGAGGTTACTTGGCAAGAAGGACCTTAGCTTGCAGAAAGCTGACCAAATGTGCAAAGCAGTCGAAGTTTCTGCGCAGCAAAATGCATCATGGTCGAAGGAAAGGCTGCAAGTACACAAGAGAAACTGAACGAGACAGCAAAAAACAATATTGATGCCGTCAATGCGGAAGAATTCATGTGCCAGAAGAATGTCCGGCTCGCGGAAAGATTTGCTACGCATGCAAGAAAAAGAACCACTTCACGGCATGTTGCAGAAGACGCCAGATAAACCAAGTCGACGAAGCACAAAAGGCCGATGATAACTTCGATATCCTGAATATCGGCGTGTGCGGCATAACTGATGGCGCGGGAGCAGATTGGACAGTTCGCGGCAAGATAGCTGGCCAAGAATTGCGATTTAAAGTAGACACTGGCTCGCAAGCCAACCTACTACCTCTGTCTGTGTTCAGGCATGCCAATCGAGCAATGTAGCCAAGAAAAAGCACAGCAATTTTAACGGCATATAACGGAAGCATTATCAAGCATGTGGGAGTCTCAACAGAAGTCCTGAGCATAAACGGCCAAGAACGTCACATTACATTTTTCATTGTGAAGAAAGGTCGCCATGCCATCATTGGTCTCAAGGCATGTCAGGAATTCGGACTGATTCAAACAGTGAATGCAGTAGACTCAAGCGAAGAAGGCGCTCCCCAGCTGGCTTTTCCCCACCTATTTCGCGGAACCGGCTGCGTAAGGCGACTGTACAAGATGGTACTGCGACGGGATGCCGTTCCAGTGGTGCAGCCTGCCCGAAGGGTACCGTTGGCGATAAAGGAACCGCTTCGTGAAGAACTGAACTGCATGGAAGGGGAGGCCTCTATCATTGCGAAAGTGGACGAGCCTACCGAGTGGGTAAGCCCTTTAGTTGTAGTAAGAAAAAAGGACGGCCGGCTTCGCATATGTTTGGATCCAAGGGCCATAAACAAAAGTATAATGCGTGAACATTATCCGATGCCATCCCGGGAAGACATTGAAAGCGAAATATCGGGCGCAAAGTACTTTTCTCGGCTTGACGCAAACGCTGGTTTCCATCAGATACCATTGGACGAAGCTATGTCGCACGTGTGCACTTTTGCAACGCCCTTTGGGCACTACAGGTTTTTAAGGCTGCCGTTTGGAATCTCTTCAGCGAGCGAGGTCTTCCAGAAGACATTAACAGAAATATTCGAAGGCCTGACAGGAGTACGCGTATACTTGACAACATTCTGGTCTGGGATGACTCGACAGAGCAGCATAATGAAAGGCTTCGAGCCGTACTAAAGCAAGCGGATCAAGCTGGGCTGACGTTTAATGAGAAAAAATGTGTATTTTGCGTGACGCAGGTAACATTTCTTGGTGACGTGATCGGCAAAAACGGTGTTCGTCCCAGCCCAGACTTAATTGAGAGCATACACGCCATACCACCTCTGAAGGATAAGCAGGCGGTTCGAAGAATGTTGGGCGCCGTGAATTACTTTCGCAAATATGTACCCTCACTCAGTGAAAAGACGTCATTACTTCGTGGCCTTATGAAGGAAAGCGTGGTGTTTTAATGGACATCAGCGCACGCGCAGGAGTGGGCTCAGATCTGCGAAGCACTGATACACCCACTGCTTCTAGCCCTCTTCGATTCAAAGAAAGAAACGAAGGTAACGGCAGATGCCTCGGGAACCGGCATTGGTGCCGCCTTATTGCAAAAGTACGGGAACGACTGGCACCCAGTCACGTACGCATCGCGGGTTCTGAGCGAGAGTGAAACACGGTATGCTCAAATCGAAAAGGAGGCGCTCGCTATAGTTGTTGCGTGTGAAAAGTTTCATCAGTTTGTGTACGGCCGCAGGATCCTGGTCGAAACTGATCACAGGCCACTGATTGCTATTGCTCAAAAAAGTGTTGTGGACATGCCACCAAGGCTGCAGCGATTTTTCATTTGTCTCTTCAAATATGATTATGTCTTGCAATTCATCCATGGAAAAGACTTGTTGCTCGCAGATATGCTGTCCCGTGCTGCCACGCTGCCTGGGTGCACTGAAGAAACGGAAGACGTGGATATCCATGCAGTTCAAGTGGTCTCGAGCCTTGTAAGCACAAGAATAAAGCAACGACTGGAAGAAGAAACTCACACGAATCCGTATTTAAGCAGCGTTATAGAACAACTAAACACAGGTGCGACCATTCAAGAGGAACTTAAGCCGTTCCTATCTGAGTTGGCGGCAGTGGATGGCGTACTGCTAAAAGGAAGCAAGATTGTCATACCAAAAGCCATTAGGGCCGAAATTCTGCGGCGGATACACGAGGGTCACTTGGGACAGAACAAATGCAAGGCCAGGGCATGTAGGCTAGTTTTTTGGTCAGGACTCGGCAGTGATATTGAGAACCTGGTACGAACGTGCCATGTGTGTCAGAAATATGCCTACAGCCAACCGAGCGAGCCCCTGCCACTACGGCCTACACCGGAACGACCATGGCACCGTGTCGGAATTGACCTGTTCCAATACGCAGGGCACTCGTACGTGGTAGTGTATGACGACCACTTGAACTTCCCAGAGGTTTTTGAAAGGTTGGCGGGCACAACAGCGACGGAAACTATTTCTAAGACATCTGCCATATTCTCTCGCTATGGCATTCCTGCGCAAGTCTGCACTGACAACGGGCCCCATTTCGCTTCAAGTGACTTCGCTGTTTTTGCAAGACGGTAAGACTTCGAACATATATAACATCCAGCTCTAATTTCCCACGCTCAAACGGCCTAGCCGAAAAGGGGGTACGGATTGTTAAAAGAATTCTCAAGAAAGCTACGGAGTGTTGTGAGGATTTCTGGTAGGGCCTTTTGGCTTATCAATCGTCGCCCTTAGAAGATGGACGGTCTCCAGGAGAGTTGCTGCAAGGTCGTTGTCTTCGGACAACTGTTTTCGAGTTCAACACTGATGGGGGATACCCTGTATTAAAACATCGGCAATCATTGCGGGGCAAGCCAATATCGCCTCTTGAAGCAAGAAACGTTGTTCGGATAAAAAATGGGAACTGGTCACGCAAAGCAACGGTGCTTAAAGAAGCAGCGCCATGTTCGTATATGGTCCAAACTGAGAACCACCAACAGCTGAGGCGCAATCGACAACATTTGCAGAGAACAGACGAGCACTGCGCAAACGTGAATGACTACGAGAGCAGCCGGGAAGACACTGAGCCGGAACCGAATAACGTATTACAACCGATCGAAGACTTTGAACCGGTAAGCGATGCAGGTGACACTGCAGCAGCCGACCGCTGCTCAAGCCGGCAAATGACCGGGGTTCCTGACTCAGCCGGGCAACAAGACACACCGGGAAACCCATCCGCACTGCCAACAATTCGCCGGTCTACCAGATCCCGGACGGAGCTGAAGCGTCTTTGCTACGACGGAAACTTTCGTCAAGTCTGCTAGCTTAATTTTTTGTGTGTGTTTGTTTGTGTGAAGACAAGCAAGTCTCAATTGTATGAAGAAAAGATGTATCAGAATGGGCTATCCCGAATGTGCGCCAATATCGTTTGCCACTTCTTTCCCTGACTCTCCTTTCCCTCGCTGCCTACACAAGTACATAAGCGGATGAATAAATGACCAGTCGACCATTCTTTGCTCAGCAACAAGTCGCCTCGGCCTGTTACTTCAAACACGATACAACAGTGACTCAGGTAGGTGGGAAAATGGTTAGATGCAACCATACATGGACAGATACAAACATAGATAGATGGTCCCTGGAATGTGTATGAAGTACCTTAAGAATGCTAACACATTAAAAAATAAGCATTCTGGATAAGAAATTTCTTGATATTGACACGTGTGCTTATTTATCTTTTTTCCAGGGACTGTATTTCACCCACTAAGCTGAAGTTATAACTCCGAATAAGGCGCGATTGCATCATTTATAACTTACTCAAATGTGACTATTGATTCTATCTGTTACGTACATTCTCACTGAACTTGGTGTAAACAGGCAGTAGGCGCAACACAAATTGTGTAGCAGCTGCTGGAAGGCACGTGGGCAGCAGCAATTACACTTGAGCATATGAAAAATCATATATAAAAGCTGATGCGCTTGACCCACAGATCAGATTTCGACAATCACCAACTGTGCTTGCCACTATTGTTTTGCTTTGAGGGCACAGGTTTCCCCAACAAAAAGTTAGCTGCACAATTCATAGTTTTTGCTGCTGTGTTCTTCCTTGTCAATGCAATGAGACAATATAATAAAATGTCTAAGGGGTTAAATGAACCTCTTTGATGTCAATTTGGGTCACTGAGGATGTGCCAACTGGGTCTTCAATAAACCTGTCTCACACCAACTTGGGTTACTAGGTATGCTTCTCTTCAATGAACTATGTGGCAATCCTCTGGTCCCATGTCTGTCGCACACGCAGCAAACATCATGTCGTGCGCAAGCGCGCCAAGCAGGTTGGGGAGAGGGGGAACCTTTCTTGGGCGGGCGGCACACAAGAACAGCAAGCGCCATCAGCACCACCGAGTGTGTCACATGACTCTGACATCGCCCGAGTCTCTTTGGTCGCCAGCAAGTGGCGAGTGTGGAAGTCTCCACTGCCGCTTTGACGCACACTCCGACAAGGAAGTCTCTGACGCATACATTAGTCAACCCCATTTTTGCCATGGTGATCGTCGCGGCCGCTCGTACCCCAGCTGGTAAGTAGGAAGCCCTTCTTTACTTAGCGTATTATTCTCTTCGAGGGAACCCCCAGTGATGTCAACTAGCTAGCTAGCTAGAGCTAGCTGGCCTGCTCAAAGTGTTAGTTGCAATCATAACAAATGCTTCACGAGTGTACACATAATTGTCGTCTAGCATTTCCTCGAGCTTGTACTGAACCGCGCTTGATGGACAGGCGTGCGCCAACCACAGAGCTTGGTGTGCTGAAGCATAGCACTGTTGACAGGGGGACCAGCTATTGGAAAACAGGATGACGCTCGGTTCGAGAAAGGCTTCGTCTGAACCAGTGTTAGGCCTCGCTCAAAGGAGTGATTGCTAGTTAGGTTAGACATGTACGTTCTCGAGTGCGAGTAACGCTGGAACAGTGTCGCTGAACTTGCGCAGAAGCCGAGATTTGTCGTGCATTTTTCTCAGAAGAAATCTACGGGTGCATGACGAAGAGCACGCCCGAAGCGTGCGAATGCATCAGCCGACACAAGGGCCGATTTTTGCTGTACATATGCAAATATTTTCATTTCTGTATCTTAGGCTCTGGGAGCCAGGCGCAAGTAATGCTGGCTAGGAAGTTGGTGGGGTGCAGACCCAGGAGTCCATTTAGAAGCTGCGTGTTGAGCAGCCAGCGGGGACCACTTATCTAGGCCTGTACCTCCTTGCAGCGGCTCATTGGAACCCTTTATGAGGCTTTTCTGGCATCCATCATGGGCACGGTTAAGCCTAAATTCCTTTGTAACTGCCAGTCGCATGTTCGAAGATGACCATGCTGTGTCATTTAGCAGTTGCAAATGGATTCGCTAGTTTTACTATATTCGCCCAAGCGGAGAAACCTCGTCCAAAATATAAAGCTTATTTTGTTCAGATGAACTCAATATCTTACAGGCAGAATAACAGAAATCTCGGAGAACCATAGAGTTCAGACGAGCACTGCCCACTTTCATGCTGTAATCGAACCGGGAAAATTTGGTTGAAGCGAATAACTTTGTTGAAATGAATTGGATTGCTTTTCTTTTTCTTTGCTACGAGGTAGACGTGTGGTTAGGCATCGCATCACACGGCCAACGCAGTAGCGTTCTCTACTGCCTTAATTCTAATAAGTATTTGTGGAGTGCATTTCAGCGACATTGCAGAACGGGTGAAGCTGCTCGGACATGTTACTGCTGCCACCATCCATTTCCCTGCCTGCTGTCTCGGCCTCAACTTACAGCGGAGGCCCATCCCTGTTCCATGTCCGACGCAGCAGTACATGGCAGCTACGATAAAGGAGAGCCGTCATTATAGACACCCACGATGACGTGTCAGTGCAAGGTAGCTCCTGCCGGCGCACACTGCTTCTTTAAAGTCCTAACCTGCTGTTCCCGGGTGGACATTGCAGAGTGGACCTTGAGGGCAAGCTGCCTTCAGCCGCGGTCGTCAACCTTGCGACAGCTGCAGTATCTGGACGGCTGCCACACAGGGTTCTGCAGCCTATTGATGTGGATTCTGCCATTTCCTGCCGGAGTGTAGCTTTGCACCTGCCTGGACGCTTCGTCAGCACTGTTCAGCGATCTGGCATAGGGGAATATTTAAGGAGGGACGGATCGTCGCAGCCGCCCCTATCCCAAGTCGGAAGCCCTTCCTTGGTAAGTCGGAAGCCCTTCCTTATCTAGTGTATTTTTCTCTTCTAGGAAACTCTAAGTGACGTCAACTATATAGCTAGTTGGCCTGTTCGAAGTGTTAGTTGCAATCGCAACAAATGCTTTCCGTGTGTACACGTGGTTGTCTACTGTTTTCTCAAGCTTGTACTAGACGGCGGTTGATGGGCAGGCGTGCGCGAACCGTAGGGTTGGGTGTGCCAAGGCACAGCGCCGTTGGCACACCCTCCCCCCCCACATGTATTGACCTCTTTTGCACCAACTTGGGTCACTGAATATGTGCAAGTGGGTATGTGCTGTATTTCAATGAACCTCTTTGAATCCAACTTGGGTTCTTAAGTAAGGGCCAAGGGACATGTGCCACTTTTTAATGATAAAAAAATTATCTAAATTTCTCCTGTACTGGGCAGAGTAGAACACGCCTATATAACCTTGTCTGAATACAGTTGAATCTCGATACAGTGAAACCTCGTTAAACCGTAGTTGGCCAGAGCTCGGAAAAAGCATGTACTGAACTGTAGTACTTCTTAACCGAAATAGCATGAGATCGCCCACTTACCTGTCAAAAACGGAACTCGGAGAGAGAGTGCGATGAAAGGGGAAAGAACATGTAGTATTTATTTACTCCACGCGACAAACGTGTTATTTTCGTTTGATGCCGCAGCGGCCTAGCAGCGAAGATAGCAGCCTCAAACTTGCTGAAGCATTGAGCCAGCTTTTCAGCCAGCCCCCTCTTCTTGGCAAACACTCGTATGGCAGATTCCTCGTTGGCATTGCATATTCTCCGTGCACAGGCGCGGTAGCTTTGCAGAAGTCGCGGGGTGCTGTTCTCCTCGCGACAACTGCATTCATGAGGCTGATGTAACGCGCAGCTTCTGCCACTGTCGGGCCTGAATCACTCGTGCTGTCGCTTTCAGTGTTGTCCTTATCACTGTCGCTAGGCGACACTTCGGTAACAATAGAGGCAACGATGGCGAAAAGTCGGACCTCGTAGCCGACATCTCATTGCGGTCGCAGCAGCGCTGCCGAGCAACTTCTTCGCATTCCAAATGCCACACACCGTAGTCAGCAGTAGAACCATGTCGCATGCCAGCACCGACTTTTCACGTCACGTTCGATAGCACGAACGATGTCTAATTTTTTTTCTGTGCTAAGCACCGGCGTCTTTTTTATCTGAATTTCGGCATCATGAGAGTTCTCGCTTGCATGACGCCACAACGCTCTCTGGCATGGCGCCGAAATGATGTTGATGTGGCTTCGTGCACAAATGCACAGGGCACTTGGAGGCCGTTGTGCTGATCGCTGAGGCTTGTTGTTCTGCCGGGCTGCCGATAGAGACGACGCACCGTCATGTTTGCGCGACGAAAAGCGGAAACACTACGTGTTAACCGATACGTACGCAATAGGCTGTTATAGTTTATGCGGATACAAAACACATTATGTTCAATGGCCGCTGAGTCGGGGGTTTGACTTTGCTACTTTTAAAATGAAGCTACTGTTTAAGCGGGTACAGTTTAACAAGGTTTTACTGTGTAACGAACCTCATTTTAATTAACTTCACAATGTAACAATGTAACTGTTTTAATTTCTCAATCTTAGTGCAATTGAGAAGTTTTTTTTTTGCATGATTTAATGAAGAAATTTCGTGACAATTTTAATTTAACAAAGTTTAGGTCTTGTCAAGCCATTACTTAGAGCCTCTATCACTGGAAAAGCTAGCAAAAAACTATAAAAAGCAGATTAGCATTTAACTGAGCTACCTAAGATGAGTTTTGAAAAGCTGAACTAAAGAAATGAAGAACTAGGGAAGACAGACAAGAACGCCATTACCTGCCTTCCTTAGTACTTGTTTTTTTTCAGTTCAGCTGTTCAAAACTCATCTTAATTATGAAAATGTTGTGCAAGGCAAAAGTTACTTGCAAGTGTCCGTCCACATGAAAAGTTTCAGCGGCAAACATCATCGAAGCACATGTGCTGTAATGCTGTATGCAGTAAAATTGCAGAGGCCATGAGGTGTGCAGCTCGTAGCGCTCAGAGAAACACGAGATGTGAGGATTACTCAAGTGCACAGGGGTTGGGAAGGGGGTGAAGGTGCGGTAACGTGATCAAGCACGCGTGAGAGATTGAGGGGGGGGGGGGTGCAGGAGAGGCAGTTATCTCCTCTCTTCCCCTAGCGGGCGCGTGTCCTCTAGCCTTGCCGTAGCTGTGCATAGCAGTACATACGTGGACCACACGTCGTATCTTGGAGTTAACCTGCAGGAATTTCGAAGGTCGAGCAGAGATAATTGGTGCCTCAATGCACAGTGTGTTCCCATGCTAGTGTCGGCATAGCGTAATCTCAAGTTTCCGAGACGAGGTGCGAAACATTCGCATGCATTGTGACAGCGAGTGTTCATGGTCGTTGAATAAGATCTGTTCGTGTTTGCCAGGGCGCGCGTGACACCAATAAATCTAAGAACCTTACTTCATGTAGTTGCTTTTTTCCTATCACCAGAGTCCTTCGATTTTTTTCTAGTCACGAAACTGCCGCCTCAGTTTCATATAGAGCCAGCACCCTAGAGGCGCAACTGTGCATGAGCAGGCATGCGAACGCCGCTACCGCTGCGAGTGTGTGCGGGACAGCCTCGGTATTATATAACTTTCTAAACTTATGCAACTGTTGCTTTACTTTCACGTAACTACTTACAACATTCCACATGCATGAATAACTGCCTAAGCACATCTTCTGCCATGAAATGAGCACCCGTGGGAAAAAAAGAAGTAGCCGCTCATAACATGCAGCTTGTGGCGGTCTAAGTCCCCCCCAAAAAAGAGAATTCTGGGATTTTATGAGGAAAAAATTATATAATTATGAGACACACTGTAGTGGGGGACTCCGGATTAATTTTGACCGCCTGGGATCCTTTAATGTGCACCTAACCTAAATAAACAGGTCTTTTTTGCATTTCACCACCATCAAAATGTGGCCACAGTGGCCAAGCGGTCTGTCCCGATTTCTTTCTCAGTGCCGTTCTGCTCAACACTTCGATAGGTTCCACTTTTTAATATTTGCGTGAAATTAAACACCGCGCATTCACTGCACTCAATTTTATTTCGCAACAAACATATTTTCTTTTTATTCACCCTTCTTGTATATATTTGACGTGCACTAGCGAATAATAAACAATTGAAAGTTTGTGCACACGTGTGTCTGTCTCTTTTTTGTCCTTCATATAACAGTATGTGCAGCAAGCAGAACGAAGCAAGCGAAGCATGTTTCTTGCTATGGCTGATGTTGGTACCTCTCGAGGTCTTTCATTGTCACCACCTTCACCGTCCCCTCCGTTTGCAGCCATCCCCGCGATTTCAGCGACAGTAAATTCACCTGGTACATCCTGGCCACATAGCCTGTACTCATGAATGCTCACGTCGCTTTCTGTGCCTACTTCCGTGGCACCATTTGCGGTAAGTCCCTGCTGCTTGCGTTGCATACGCAAGCAACGTGAGCATTCAGAAGTACGCGCTATGCAGGCAGAATGCATCGCAACACACGTACATAGCATGTACATTTTTATTCTATGTTGCATAGAATAAAATTAAAATGGAAATAACACCTCTTATAGTAAATTATGTGCGTTACATAAGGCGTCCAAAACGAACTGTGTCAAGCGTGCTAATATGCAGGACCCCTGCTTCTGTGCACGTCTCTCCCATCACATGATATGCCACATGGTTGCTCGACAATGTTGTTTTGTTGCTAGATTCAGACTTGACATTCGAAGAAAACGTCCACTTTGTGGTAGGCGCAGCAGACTCGCGCAAAGCTTATTAGACAATCTGGCAGTGGAGCTTTTGTTTCACTCTCAGACAAGATTTCGAGATATTCGCAATTTGGCCCAAAAATAATTTGAAATAAAGGGCAATAAATACATGGCATGTTGGGAAAAGGTTTGGTGCCGTGGAAAATTTCGACTTAGCCGATTTTTCGAGATATGCGAGTTTGAGTTAACGAGGTGTTTCTGTACATGGGAAATGTTTCTTTTGGTTTCATGGAAAAGTTGAACGTTTCATTGGTATGCACCCTCTACAGGGAGTGATCAGGGAGTGGAGGGAAACTTGAAGCCATAATTAATATCACATTTGGCACCGTCCACCTCAAAGCTCAACAAGGGCACGTCACAGGACTAGACATATTCTAATCTGCATATGCAAACGGTACATTCCCACTATAACCCAACATGAATAACCTAGAACAGTTATCCAGAGAAAAGACGGGAAATGCGGGAGATGGAAATGCAAGACGATGAGCAAAACGTGAACAAGGTGAATGCATTCACCTTGTTCCTGCATTCACCTTGTTCCTGCATTCACCTTGTTCACATTTTGCTCATCGTCTAGAACGGTTATGTCACACAAGGTTAATCGTCACTGCCTGGAAAATTACCAGTAAAAGGAAGTGAAGGGAAGACAGGAGAGACTGGAAGTGACAGAGGAAGCAGAAGCTTTGAGAAAATAAATAATGACAACTACCAATTCCCCTAGGTGGGTCAGTTCGGGAATGCAGTCTACATAAAGCAGAGGACAAAGGGGTGTGTCACCTCAACTGAAGGGCCTGAAAGGTCCAACACACAGCACAGACTCAACCCACAGGGTCTCCTTTTCGCTCAGACACAGCTAAGCCGCGCATGGTCAAATGGGGAAAGGGGGGGGGGGGTCCAACCCCCATGGTGGTTCAACAAACTAAATGCCTGCTGCCGCAGATGCCCCGGCGGCATTCCCTTGTGCTGGAGACAGCAAAAAATCCTATAATAAGCAAACGTTGAATAAGAACAACATGCATAATTTGGGGTACAGAACCGCTTTAACCTTTTACCAAAGTTTGCCAAAATTTTCGTTACGTAGTTATATTATTTTCTGTCATTCTGATACCAAGAATATATTTAGAATTAACACAGAAATAAAAAAATGCTGCTCTTTCCCTCAATGCATGTCATATAATAGAATAGTTAATACAATAACCATAAATGATCCTGGCCACTGAACAAAAGGGAAGTTATGCAGGTGGCGGGTTTTGAGTATTCATGCGCTGCCACTCACACGCACTACCCAGCGCAACATCGTAGCCATCATCAGCCTCACCATCATCTGAATCAATTTTGTACTGGCAAACAAAGACGCAGTCACTCTCTCAGACAAACTCAGGGTCTTCAACGCTGCTCTCGAAACTACTTTAATAAGAAGGAGCTCTCTTTCTAGGGACACTACCGCCACTAGGATTTCTGATGTGTGCCGCCATTTTTAAATCCCCGTCTCCAGGCTAAACATATGGTTAAGGTGCGAAACATGTTTTTCGGGGCTTGTACAGCCCGCTAATGTTGAAAATTGAAACCAAAGCCAATTACCGACCGTAACTTCTCCTTGGTGGTGGGAGCAGCCCGATATCGGGCTGAATTAGTGTGATTCATCATTGGCGATATTCGTACAACCTCCCATGATGAGTACAGCTAGGCATTGGAGGTTAAAGCATTAGCAATGTTACTCAGGCAGACATATTTCAGACCTGCAATGGGGCATTGTCAACAAGTCCTACCGAGCTGCACACATTTTAAAAGAAATCCAGAATGTCTGCCACATGCCACTAACCGTTGACACTATTCGGTGGTAAAAAATTGAAGTGCATCCAAAGGATCTTACAGGTACTGGCAATGCTCAACAAAGGTGGCCTACCTTAGCCAGCCCCTTGGCATACACACAGCAGCAGCTGACCATTCCCACATAAAGGCATTTTTCTGAATAAATGGGTCCCTTTCTGAACACCTCACCTTGCTTCTTGATTAGGTCCACAATCATGTCGATGACAATAAATGTGCCCGTACGGCCGATCCCAGCACTGCAACATAAGATATTAATTATTTACACAACAAACTTAGACATCAAATCTGAACTACTCCAACACTGCGAGTTTAATCTTATTTTTGCACCTTAATGAAATCAACATTGAAGTAAACAAATATATTTTAATATGCCAAATACCAACTTAAACTTTGTACATAAAATATGACTACCCTTGAACCATGCAATCACTGAGACGATGAAATTCTCTGTCCCCCAAAAATACAGTGCTATCTTGTTAATTGGCATCTGCTTAATTTTAATTTCTAGTTTATACAAATTGATGCTATGGTCTTGTCAAAATTATGTTTATTTCAATGTGTCAAAATGCCTGGCAATTGTAACACAAGTGTTTGTGACGGTAATTTCAAACATAACGTCCGCCAACCATGCTTTCAGCATGATCAGTGTTAAGTGACAACAAAACGTCACAAAACTGCAATCCTGCATAATGAAACTGCCAGAACATTAGGCATATTATCTACCCCCGTAATGCTAGCAGAGCAAAAAAGTGCACGGATGCATTTTCTCTGCAATTAAATTGCATAAAATACCATGACAGCATGCTTGCAAGGCTGCAGCAATTTTAAAGTGAAACTTTCTTTGCATACTTTCGCGGGTTTCAGGTGGCTTTCTTGCTGTTGGGTCGGCCGCTATCCCACCGGATACACACACACACGTTACACGAAAGTACTCGCAAAGTGGCTTCCGTAACCCTTGTACACTGACCAAGTATGCTCACCTCTGTTTTGCTTAACAAGAATATAATTTCCTACATAAAACCTGGACATAAAATGGCAGCTAACAAGTATCTATAAAGCACACAAATAAGTTATTCAGGGTGTCTACTAAGTTGATATTTCCAAATTCCCTGAGTTTTCCAGGTTTTCCCTGAGTGCCCTTGCGAAATTCCCTGAGTGATGCAGAAGTATGTTTTATGTCAAGACGGGCTAAAACCATATCGCCCGATGCTGTCACTCTCTAGTAAGCATATGAAAAAAAAAAATTAAGAAAGACGACTTAATTCAGTTTGAATACTAAGGAGTAGTATTTATGATATTCAAGAACAGAACAGAAGGGAGGGGTTAGTAAAATGCACAGCAAATAAGATGTCTTCGAAAAAAATTGCAAATCGAGTCCGACATTCTCAGATATGAATTAAAAGGAGATGCATACAGAAGCAAATATTTTTGAATATGAGCTATTTCTATCAAATGATAGCAAGCTCAGTGGTATGAGGCCCAAGCGTTGTCACATTTGAGATTCTCTCTCAACAGCTTGTAGGTCAACTTCAACTGTCTTGACATACTGTCAGCCCGCGCACGCCGGCTCAGTGTTGTGTTTCACTGCTTTAAAGAGTTTATTTTGGTTTGGATGAAGACACCTGCATCTCGGCATCAGCCAACACTTCGTTTTTTGAGCTCAAGCTCCTTCAAAACGGTGGCAGCACGCTTCCTTTCCCCTTCATTCCTCAATGCATAGGTCCTTTCTGTTCTTGTCCTCCTTCCGCCACTCGTTCGCCCCACGGACCATTAGAAGTATCTTCTTGGTCAGTTGCACAATCCACGTCCGATATTTCGAACTCCCTAGAGGCCGCGAAAACATCCGAAAAATACGCTATTTCTAAAAAATAAATGCATGTCATTTACTGCCCTTAAGGGCTCAAACCACCACAGGCACATTCGAAAATACTCCGAGGGCCTGTCGGTACATGTATTAGGCATATCAGTGTTCGTACTGTGACAGGAGATACCAGGTGCACAGGTGTATAATTAAGGAATACATACTGTGTCCCGTGGCAATAGCCCCTTCCCACGCTTGTTATGCTTCACCGCAATACTTTTGCGTATCTTTAACCAAGTAACATTTCTGTACAGAGTCGAAGCTGACTTTTGGGAACTGACATTAGGCACCGCACCATGCTTTTCAAGCTTCTAAACTAATCGCGAGGACCCCAAAGGTGGAGTCGGTGCCATTGCTGACAGCAGCGAATTTTTTCACTGAAAAACATGGCACCCAACAGCAAGAACTTGATAGCGAACGTTGAAGCAGCTAGTCCTAGCATTGCCGCAGTGGTGGCTATGGCTGCCAGCGGATCTGTGTGCGAGAGCACCGGTTCGAGCCGCTGAGGTAATCAAAATGGCAGCGGTGGTGGCTTTGATTATTGCCGTTTTGGACCTGCGGTCATGGCAAAAGTCTAGACAATCAGACAGTGAAGGGTTCTTGCATACGAAATTTCAGACGTTCTTGTGCATTGACCCCATGGGGTCAATGCATAACGCAGTGCCGCAAAGCCGGCCGAATTATCAGATGTCTCTTGACTGTACAAAGGAAACTCCTCCATCCATAGACCCGGCGTCAAAGACTATTCATTATGATTACTCTCTGTTACTCGAGCCAGCTGGCATTACCGTGACTTTCGTTCCCTTTCGATAAAATTACAGGTAATTTTCCCTGATAGAAGCACAAATTCCCTGAGTTTTCCCAGAGTATTTCCAAACTATGCATTGACCCATGGGGTCAATGCATAACGCAGTGCCGCAAAGCCGGCCGAATTATCAGATGTCTCTTGACTGTACAAAGGAAACTCCTCCATCCGTAGACCCGGCGTCAAAGACTATTCATTATGATTACTCTCTGTTACTCGAGCCAGCTGGCATTACCGTGACTTTCGTTCCCTTTCGATAAAACTACAGGTAATTTTCCCTGATAGAAGCACAAATTCCCTGAGTTTTCCCAGAGTATTTCCAAACTATTCAAAATGATTGAGAATTCCCGGTTTACCCAGTTCTCCTGGTTGGTAGACACCCTGGAATTGAATCACTTCGCAGCCAGCATTCACATGACACAGACAGCTCGGACAGAGCAGCCATCGCATGGGCAATGGCAAATGGAGCAAACATGACCAAACAAAAACCCCAGATGTATACACTGAAAGATAAGCAGGGTAATATCACCAGCAATCTCGAAGGTATAATAAAAGCAGTGGAAGAATTCTATACTGATCTGTACAGTACCCAGATGGCTCAGGAGTACTCCATTCGAAACAATAACAAATGGTATACAGAAATTCCTCCTATAACTAGAGATGAGGTCAGAAAGGCCTTGCAAGGCATGAAACGGGGAAAAGCGGCAGCATAGGATGGAATAATTGTCGATTTAATCAAAGATGGAGAAGACATAATGCTAGGAAAACTGGCGGCTCTTTATACGAAGTGTATATAGACTGCAAAGGTCCCAGAAAACTGGAAGAATACAAACATTATACTAATCCACAAAAAGGGTGACATTGAAGAACTGAAATATTATAGGTGCATTAGCTTACTCCCAGTACTATATAAAATATTTACGAAAATAATCTCCAATAGAACAAGGGCAACATTGGACTTTAGTCAACCAAGGGAGCAGGCTGGCTTCAGGAAAGGATACTCTAAAATGGATCACATCCGTGTCATTAATCAGGTTATCAAGAAATCCGCAGAGTACAATAAGCCTCTCTATATGGCTTTCATAGATTACGAAAAAAGCATTTGATTCAGTAGAGATACCAGCAGTCATAGAGGCATTGCGTAATCAAGGAGTTTAGACTGGTTATGTAAATACCGTGGAAAATATCTACAGAGATTCGACAGCCACCTTAATTCTCCACAAGTAAAGTAGGAAGATACATATGAAGAAAGGGGTCAGGCAAAGAGACACAATCTTTCCAATGCTATTCACTGTTTGCTTGGAAGAAGTATTCAAGCTATTAAACTGGGAAGGCATACTGTCAAGGCAAACTGGGAAGGCAACTGTCATTGGCAACCTTCGGTTTGCCGATGACATTGGTCTATTCCGCAACACTACGAACGAGTTACAACAAATGATTGAGGACCTTAACAGAGAGAGTGTAAGAGAGAGGCTGAAGATTAATATGCAGAAGACAAAGATAATGATAATCTGAATGATCACAGGGAACACTGACCATGAGAAGGAAATTCACAGAAGAATAAAAATGGGTTGGATCGCATACGGCAGACATCGCGAGCTCCTTAGTGGGAGCTTACCATTGTCATTGAAAAGGAAGGTGTGCAATCAGTACATTTTACCGGTGCTGACATATGGCGCAGAGATTTGGAGACTGACAAAGAAGCTTGAGAACAAGTTAAGGACCGCACAAAGAGAGATGGAACGAAGAATGCTAGGCATAACTTTGACAGAAAAAGAGCGGTTTGGATCGGAGAGCAAAGGGGTATAGACGTTATTCTAATAGACATTAAGAGAAAAAAATGGAACTGGGCAGGTCATGTAATGCGCAGATTAGATAACCGTTGGACCATTAGGGTGACAGAATGGGTACCAAGACAAGGGAAGCCCAGCAGAGGACGGCAGAAGACTAGGCGGTGTGACGAAATTAGGAAACTTGCAGGTGCTAGTTGGAATCGGTTGTCGCAGGACAGGGGTAATTGGAGATCGCAGGGAGAGGCCTTCATCCTGCAGTGAACATAAATAGGCTGATGATGATGATCATTAGAACAACATACCTTTCTTAAGGGGGAACACGGCTTTCGCATCGCGAAAAATTGCCAAAAAATCGATCGTTTTGAAAATCACATTTTCAGTTTCTATAACCCTTTTTATATCTGATACCCAAATATCATCACTCTAAACCACTTAGAAGTGCTCTAAAAAATTCGTTTTATCAGCCAAGGTGGCGAAAAATCTCGCGGAAATAAAGAAATAACAGCGTTTTTCAAGACACAATATCTGCGGAACGGCGCGACCGCGCGCCGCCATCTTGGTCGCTTTGGAAAGCGCGTTTCTCCGCCTTCAAATTTGCCGCTTCAGCCATCTCTTCCATACAGAAACAAGCGCACAAAAAGCAAATGATTGAAGGCCGTGCCGGAGTCTGCGATTGGCCGCGCACGCCACGTGACTCCAGTGCGGTTCGCCATTGGTCTGGCGCTCGCGTCGTCTGCTCGGCTCTTTGCACCTCGCGAGTCTGGACGTCTCCACTCGCTGTAATCTCCACGTGTCAAAACGGGCGCTACGCGGACATCGCAGTAGCGTGGCCGATCCCTACGCTTGTGGACGTTTCAGACTCGCGGCTAAGCATTCCGAGCATCGGCGACGCGGACTTCGCGACCAAGATTCACGCGCGGAATCCTCGGACATGCGGCTAAGCCTTTCAGCACTCGGTGTTTCGGAATTCGTGACGAAGCACATCGCACACGCAATCTTCGGGCACACGGCTAAACATTTCGCGCATAGGGAGTCTATGACTCGGCGATCATGCACATCGCGCGCGGACCTCTCGGACCCTCACCTAAGCATTTTGTGCATCGGCGCCTCCGACTGCGCGAATAAGCGCATCGAGTGTCGACTCCTCGAGCCCGCGGCTAGGAATTTCGTGCGTCGGCACCTCGGACTGCGCGAATAAGCGCATTGAGTGTCCACTCCTCGAGCCCGCGAGTAGGAATTTCGCGCGTCGGCACTTCGGACTGCGCGAATAAGCGCATTGAGTGTCCACTCCTCGAGCCCGCGAGTAGGAATTTCGTGCGTCGGCACCTCGGACTGCGCGAATAAGCGCATTGAGTGTCCACTCCTCGAGCCCGCGAGTAGGAATTTCGTGCGTCGGCACCTCGGACTGCGCGAATAAGCGCATTGAGTGTCCACTCCTCGAGCCCGCGGCTAGGAATTTCGTGCGTCGGCACCTCGGACTGCGCGAATAAGCGCATTGAGTGTCCACTCCTCGAGCCCGCGAGTAGGAATTTCGTGCGTCGGCACCTCGGACTGCGCGAATAAGCGCATTGAGTGTCCACTCCTCGAGCCCGCGGCTAGGAATTTCGTGCGTCGGCACCTCGGACTGCGCGAATAAGCGCATTGAGTGTCCACTCCTCGAGCCCGCGAGTAGGAATTTCGCGCGTCGGCACCTCGGACTGCGCGAATAAGTGCATCGAGTGTCGACTCCTCGAGCCCGCGGCTAGGAATTTCGTGCGTCGGCACCTCGGACTGCGCGAATAAGCGCATTGAGTGTCCACTCCTCGAGCCCGCGAGTAGGAATTTCGTGCGTCGGCACCTCGGACTGCGCGAATAAGCGCATTGAGTGTCCACTCCTCGAGCCCGCGAGTAGGAATTTCGCGCGTCGGCACCTCGGACTGCGCGAATAAGTGCATCGAGTGTCCACTCCTCGAGCCCGCGGCTAGGAATTTCGTGCGTCGGCACCTCGGACTGCGCGAATAAGCGCATTGAGTGTCCACTCCTCGAGCCCGCGAGTAGGAATTTCGTGCGTCGGCACCTCGGACTGCGCGAATAAGCGCATTGAGTGTCCACTCCTCGAGCCCGCGGCTAGGAATTTCGTGCGTCGGCACCTCGGACTGCGCGAATAAGCGCATTGAGTGTCCACTCCTCGAGCCCGCGAGTAGGAATTTCGTGCGTCGGCACCTCGGACTGCGCGAATAAGCGCATTGAGTGTCCACTCCTCGAGCCCGCGGCTAGGAATTTCGTGCGTCGGCACCTCGGACTGCGCGAATAAGCGCATTGAGTGTCCACTCCTCGAGCCCGCGAGTAGGAATTTCGTGCGTCGGCACCTCGGACTGCGCGAATAAGCGCATTGAGTGTCCACTCCTCGAGCCCGCGGCTAGGAATTTCGTGCGTCGGCACCTCGGACTGCGCGAATAAGCGCATTGAGTGTCCACTCCTCGAGCCCGCGAGTAGGAATTTCGCGCGTCGGCACCTCGGACTGCGCGAATAAGTGCATCGAGTGTCGACTCCTCGAGCCCGCGGCTAGGAATTTCGTGCGTCGGCACCTCGGACTGCGCGAATAAGCGCATTGAGTGTCCACTCCTCGAGCCCGCGAGTAGGAATTTCGTGCGTCGGCACCTCGGACTGCGCGAATAAGCGCATTGAGTGTCCACTCCTCGAGCCCGCGAGTAGGAATTTCGCGCGTCGGCACCTCGGACTGCGCGAATAAGTGCATCGAGTGTCCACTCCTCGAGCCCGCGGCTAGGAATTTCGTGCGTCGGCACCTCGGACTGCGCGAATAAGCGCATTGAGTGTCCACTCCTCGAGCCCGCGAGTAGGAATTTCGCGCGTCGGCACCTCGGACTGCGCGAATAAGTGCATCGAGTGTCGACTCCTCGAGCCCGCGGCTAGGAATTTCGTGCGTCGGCACCTCGGACTGCGCGAATAAGCGCATTGAGTGTCCACTCCTCGAGCCCGCGAGTAGGAATTTCGCGCGTCGGCACCTCGGACTGCGCGAATAAGTGCATCGAGTGTCGACTCCTCGAGCCCGCGAGTAGGAATTTCGCGCGTCGGCACCTCGGACTGCGCGAATAAGTGCATCGAGTGTCCACTCCTCGAGCCCGCGAGTAGGAATTTCGTGCGTCGGCACCTCGGACTGCGCGAATAAGCGCATTGAGTGTCCACTCCTCGAGCCCGCGGCTAGGAATTTCGTGCGTCGGCACCTCGGACTGCGCGAATAAGCGCATTGAGTGTCCACTCCTCGAGCCCGCGAGTAGGAATTTCGTGCGTCGGCACCTCGGACTGCGCGAATAAGCGCATTGAGTGTCCACTCCTCGAGCCCGCGGCTAGGAATTTCGTGCGTCGGCACCTCGGACTGCGCGAATAAGCGCATTGAGTGTCCACTCCTCGAGCCCGCGAGTAGGAATTTCGCGCGTCGGCACCTCGGACTGCGCGAATAAGTGCATCGAGTGTCGACTCCTCGAGCCCGCGGCTAGGAATTTCGTGCGTCGGCACCTCGGACTGCGCGAATAAGCGCATTGAGTGTCCACTCCTCGAGCCCGCGAGTAGGAATTTCGTGCGTCGGCACCTCGGACTGCGCGAATAAGCGCATTGAGTGTCCACTCCTCGAGCCCGCGAGTAGGAATTTCGCGCGTCGGCACCTCGGACTGCGCGAATAAGTGCATCGAGTGTCCACTCCTCGAGCCCGCGGCTAGGAATTTCGTGCGTCGGCACCTCGGACTGCGCGAATAAGCGCATTGAGTGTCCACTCCTCGAGCCCGCGAGTAGGAATTTCGTGCGTCGGCACCTCGGACTGCGCGAATAAGCGCATTGAGTGTCCACTCCTCGAGCCCGCGGCTAGGAATTTCGTGCGTCGGCACCTCGGACTGCGCGAATAAGCGCATTGAGTGTCCACTCCTCGAGCCCGCGAGTAGGAATTTCGTGCGTCGGCACCTCGGACTGCGCGAATAAGCGCATTGAGTGTCCACTCCTCGAGCCCGCGGCTAGGAATTTCGTGCGTCGGCACCTCGGACTGCGCGAATAAGCGCATTGAGTGTCCACTCCTCGAGCCCGGGAGTAGGAATTTCGTGCGTCGGCACCTCGGACTGCGCGAATAAGCGCATTGAGTGTCCACTCCTCGAGCCCGCGGCTAGGAATTTCGTGCGTCGGCACCTCGGACTGCGCGAATAAGCGCATTGAGTGTCCACTCCTCGAGCCCGCGAGTAGGAATTTCGCGCGTCGGCACCTCGGACTGCGCGAATAAGTGCATCGAGTGTCGACTCCTCGAGCCCGCGGCTAGGAATTTCGTGCGTCGGCACCTCGGACTGCGCGAATAAGCGCATTGAGTGTCCACTCCTCGAGCCCGCGAGTAGGAATTTCGTGCGTCGGCACCTCGGACTGCGCGAATAAGCGCATTGAGTGTCCACTCCTCGAGCCCGCGAGTAGGAATTTCGCGCGTCGGCACCTCGGACTGCGCGAATAAGTGCATCGAGTGTCCACTCCTCGAGCCCGCGGCTAGGAATTTCGTGCGTCGGCACCTCGGACTGCGCGAATAAGCGCATTGAGTGTCCACTCCTCGAGCCCGCGAGTAGGAATTTCGCGCGTCGGCACCTCGGACTGCGCGAATAAGTGCATCGAGTGTCGACTCCTCGAGCCCGCGGCTAGGAATTTCGTGCGTCGGCACCTCGGACTGCGCGAATAAGCGCATTGAGTGTCCACTCCTCGAGCCCGCGGCTAGGAATTTCGTGCGTCGGCACCTCGGACTGCGCGAATAAGCGCATTGAGTGTCCACTCCTCGAGCCCGCGAGTAGGAATTTCGTGCGTCGGCACCTCGGACTGCGCGAATAAGCGCATTGAGTGTCCACTCCTCGAGCCCGCGGCTAGGAATTTCGTGCGTCGGCACCTCGGACTGCGCGAATAAGCGCATTGAGTGTCCACTCCTCGAGCCCGCGAGTAGGAATTTCGTGCGTCGGCACCTCGGACTGCGCGAATAAGCGCATTGAGTGTCCACTCCTCGAGCCCGCGGCTAGGAATTTCGTGCGTCGGCACCTCGGACTGCGCGAATAAGCGCATTGAGTGTCCACTCCTCGAGCCCGCGAGTAGGAATTTCGCGCGTCGGCACCTCGGACTGCGCGAATAAGTGCATCGAGTGTCGACTCCTCGAGCCCGCGGCTAGGAATTTCGTGCGTCGGCACCTCGGACTGCGCGAATAAGCGCATTGAGTGTCCACTCCTCGAGCCCGCGAGTAGGAATTTCGTGCGTCGGCACCTCGGACTGCGCGAATAAGCGCATTGAGTGTCCACTCCTCGAGCCCGCGAGTAGGAATTTCGCGCGTCGGCACCTCGGACTGCGCGAATAAGTGCATCGAGTGTCCACTCCTCGAGCCCGCGGCTAGGAATTTCGTGCGTCGGCACCTCGGACTGCGCGAATAAGCGCATTGAGTGTCCACTCCTCGAGCCCGCGAGTAGGAATTTCGCGCGTCGGCACCTCGGACTGCGCGAATAAGTGCATCGAGTGTCGACTCCTCGAGCCCGCGGCTAGGAATTTCGTGCGTCGGCACCTCGGACTGCGCGAATAAGCGCATTGAGTGTCCACTCCTCGAGCCCGCGAGTAGGAATTTCGTGCGTCGGCACCTCGGACTGCGCGAATAAGCGCATTGAGTGTCCACTCCTCGAGCCCGCGAGTAGGAATTTCGCGCGTCGGCACCTCGGACTGCGCGAATAAGTGCATCGAGTGTCCACTCCTCGAGCCCGCGGCTAGGAATTTCGTGCGTCGGCACCTCGGACTGCGCGAATAAGCGCATTGAGTGTCCACTCCTCGAGCCCGCGAGTAGGAATTTCGTGCGTCGGCACCTCGGACTGCGCGAATAAGCGCATTGAGTGTCCACTCCTCGAGCCCGCGGCTAGGAATTTCGTGCGTCGGCACCTCGGACTGCGCGAATAAGCGCATTGAGTGTCCACTCCTCGAGCCCGCGAGTAGGAATTTCGTGCGTCGGCACCTCGGACTGCGCGAATAAGCGCATTGAGTGTCCACTCCTCGAGCCCGCGGCTAGGAATTTCGTGCGTCGGCACCTCGGACTGCGCGAATAAGCGCATTGAGTGTCCACTCCTCGAGCCCGCGAGTAGGAATTTCGCGCGTCGGCACCTCGGACTGCGCGAATAAGTGCATCGAGTGTCGACTCCTCGAGCCCGCGGCTAGGAATTTCGTGCGTCGGCACCTCGGACTGCGCGAATAAGCGCATTGAGTGTCCACTCCTCGAGCCCGCGAGTAGGAATTTCGCGCGTCGGCACCTCGGACTGCGCGAATAAGTGCATCGAGTGTCGACTCCTCGAGCCCGCGGCTAGGAATTTCGTGCGTCGGCACCTCGGACTGCGCGAATAAGCGCATTGAGTGTCCACTCCTCGAGCCCGCGAGTAGGAATTTCGCGCGTCGGCACCTCGGACTGCGCGAATAAGTGCATCGAGTGTCGACTCCTCGAGCACGCGGCTAGGAATTTCGTGCGTCGGCACCTCGGACTGCGCGAATAAGCGCATCGAGTGTCGACTCCTCGAGCCCGCGGCTAGGAATTTCGTGCGTCGGCACCTCGGACTGCGCGAATAAGCGCATTGAGTGTCCACTCCTCGAGCCCGCGGCTAGGAATTTCGTGCGTCGGCACCTCGGACTGCGCGAATAAGCGCATCGAGTGTCCACTCCTCGAGCCCGCGGCTAGGAATTTCGTGCGTCGGCACCTCGGACTGCGCGAATAAGCGCATTGAGTGTCCACTCCTCGAGCCCGCGAGTAGGAATTTCGCGCGTCGGCACCTCGGACTGCGCGAATAAGCGCATTGAGTGTCCACTCCTCGAGCCCGCGAGTAGGAATTTCGCGCGTCGGCACCTCGGACTGCGCGAATAAGCGCATCGAGTGTCGACTCCTCGAGCCCGCGAGTAGGAATTTCGCGCGTCGGCACCTCGGACTGCGCGAATAAGCGCATTGAGTGTCCACTCCTCGAGCCCGCGGCTAGGAATTTCGTGCGTCGGCACCTCGGACTGCGCGAATAAGCGCATTGAGTGTCCACTCCTCGAGCCCGCGAGTAGGAATTTCGTGCGTCGGCACCTCGGACTGCGCGAATAAGCGCATTGAGTGTCCACTCCTCGAGCCCGCGGCTAGGAATTTCGTGCGTCGGCACCTCGGACTGCGCGAATAAGCGCATTGAGTGTCCACTCCTCGAGCCCGCGGCTAGGAATTTCGTGCGTCGGCACCTCGGACTGCGCGAATAAGCGCATTGAGTGTCCACTCCTCGAGCCCGCGAGTAGGAATTTCGTGCGTCGGCACCTCGGACTGCGCGAATAAGCGCATTGAGTGTCCACTCCTCGAGCCCGCGGCTAGGAATTTCGTGCGTCGGCACCTCGGACTGCGCGAATAAGCGCATTGAGTGTCCACTCCTCGAGCCCGCGAGTAGGAATTTCGTGCGTCGGCACCTCGGACTGCGCGAATAAGCGCATTGAGTGTCCACTCCTCGAGCCCGCGGCTAGGAATTTCGTGCGTCGGCACCTCGGACTGCGCGAATAAGCGCATTGAGTGTCCACTCCTCGAGCCCGCGAGTAGGAATTTCGTGCGTCGGCACCTCGGACTGCGCGAATAAGCGCATTGAGTGTCCACTCCTCGAGCCCGCGAGTAGGAATTTCGCGCGTCGGCACCTCGGACTGCGCGAATAAGTGCATCGAGTGTCCACTCCTCGAGCCCGCGGCTAGGAATTTCGTGCGTCGGCACCTCGGACTGCGCGAATAAGCGCATTGAGTGTCCACTCCTCGAGCCCGCGAGTAGGAATTTCGTGCGTCGGCACCTTGGACTGCGCGAATAAGCGCATTGAGTGTCCACTCCTCGAGCCCGCGGCTAGGAATTTCGTGCGTCGGCACCTCGGACTGCGCGAATAAGCGCATTGAGTGTCCACTCCTCGAGCCCGCGAGTAGGAATTTCGTGCGTCGGCACCTCGGACTGCGCGAATAAGCGCATTGAGTGTCCACTCCTCGAGCCCGCGGCTAGGAATTTCGTGCGTCGGCACCTCGGACTGCGCGAATAAGTGCATCGAGTGTCGACTCCTCGAGCCCGCGGCTAGGAATTTCGTGCGTCGGCACCTCGGACTGCGCGAATAAGCGCATTGAGTGTCCACTCCTCGAGCCCGCGAGTAGGAATTTCGCGCGTCGGCACCTCGGACTGCGCGAATAAGTGCATCGAGTGTCGACTCCTCGAGCCCGCGGCTAGGAATTTCGTGCGTCGGCACCTCGGACTGCGCGAATAAGCGCATTGAGTGTCCACTCCTCGAGCCCGCGAGTAGGAATTTCGCGCGTCGGCACCTCGGACTGCGCGAATAAGTGCATCGAGTGTCGACTCCTCGAGCACGCGGCTAGGAATTTCGTGCGTCGGCACCTCGGACTGCGCGAATAAGCGCATCGAGTGTCGACTCCTCGAGCCCGCGGCTAGGAATTTCGTGCGTCGGCACCTCGGACTGCGCGAATAAGCGCATTGAGTGTCCACTCCTCGAGCCCGCGGCTAGGAATTTCGTGCGTCGGCACCTCGGACTGCGCGAATAAGCGCATCGAGTGTCCACTCCTCGAGCCCGCGGCTAGGAATTTCGTGCGTCGGCACCTCGGACTGCGCGAATAAGCGCATTGAGTGTCCACTCCTCGAGCCCGCGAGTAGGAATTTCGCGCGTCGGCACCTCGGACTGCGCGAATAAGCGCATTGAGTGTCCACTCCTCGAGCCCGCGAGTAGGAATTTCGCGCGTCGGCACCTCGGACTGCGCGAATAAGCGCATCGAGTGTCGACTCCTCGAGCCCGCGAGTAGGAATTTCGCGCGTCGGCACCTCGGACTGCGCGAATAAGCGCATTGAGTGTCCACTCCTCGAGCCCGCGGCTAGGAATTTCGTGCGTCGGCACCTCGGACTGCGCGAATAAGCGCATTGAGTGTCCACTCCTCGAGCCCGCGAGTAGGAATTTCGTGCGTCGGCACCTCGGACTGCGCGAATAAGCGCATTGAGTGTCCACTCCTCGAGCCCGCGGCTAGGAATTTCGTGCGTCGGCACCTCGGACTGCGCGAATAAGCGCATTGAGTGTCCACTCCTCGAGCCCGCGGCTAGGAATTTCGCGCGTCGGCACCTCGGACTGCGCGAATAAGCGCATCGAGTGTCCACTCCTCGAGCCCGCGAGTAGGAATTTCGTGCGTCGGCACCTCGGACTGCGCGAATAAGCGCATTGAGTGTCCACTCCTCGAGCCCGCGGCTAGGAATTTCGCGCGTCGGCACCTCGGACTGCGCGAATAAGTGCATCGAGTGTCGACTCCTCGAGCCCGCGGCTAGGAATTTCGTGCGTCGGCACCTCGGACTGCGCGAATAAGCGCATTGAGTGTCCACTCCTCGAGCCCGCGAGTAGGATTTCGCGCGTCGGCACCTCGGACTGCGCGAATAAGTGCATCGAGTGTCGACTCCTCGAGCCCGCGGCTAGGAATTTCGTGCGTCGGCACCTCGGACTGCGCGAATAAGCGCATTGAGTGTCCACTCCTCGAGCCCGCGAGTAGGAATTTCGCGCGTCGGCACCTAGGACTGCGCGAATAAGCGCATTGAGTGTCCACTCCTCGAGCCCGCGAGTAGGAATTTCGCGCGTCGGCACCTCGGACTGCGCGAATAAGCGCATCGAGTGTCGACTCCTCGAGCCCGCGAGTAGGAATTTCGAGCGTCGGCACCTCGGACTGCGCTATTAAGTGCATCGACTGCGCGAATAAGCGCGTCGAGTGTCGACTCCTTGTATCTGCGGCTAAGCACTTCGCGTGTCGTCATCTCGGACCCGCAACCATGCATATTGCGCGCTCACTCTATTGTCACGATAGCTCGTAGCAATATTTGTCATACCACCGCTTCATAAAGAGAACCTCATCATGAGCTCTGTTCACTAGGCCCCTTGGGCTGGAACAGACACCTGGCTGCAGAAGTGATCACGGTATCATACAAAAGTACAATTCTGGAAAGCAGCTGCATATCTATCACTGGCTCTCTGATCCTAAGTTCTACAGTCATTGTCAAGTAAAGATGACTTGGGAGGCTGCTGACACTCAGAGCCTGCATTCAGGAACATGATCAATTCTACAAAAAAAAAAAGAAAAGCCTCACTGATTGTACTGGAGATTGCTATCAATCGGGCAGCCTACGGGTACAAGCTGCCTGAATGTACACTGGAACTATATTCATGCCCACACAAAGTTCTACACGTCACTTGGTTTGAAACCTAGGCACCATGCTCTTTGTAGAGCAGCAGCAGCAAAGAATTCCCTATAAAAAGAAAAGGGGGAAAGGGAACCACACCAAACCAGAGGCCACATGTACAAGAAGCCCCACATCACAAAACATCCTAGACTACAAAGTTGGTGCCTTTTAGAGAACTGAAGCGAAGGCGAAACTTTGAGAGCCGTTTTCTCAAAACTGTTTTTCTGCCTTTCTGCTCAGTTTCTGGAGCCGATACCTTCGTTATCGTTTAACATATTTTGACTTTGTATTTTCTAATTTTTTGTCACGTTCCTTGGGCTGCAGTGTAGGTGTTTTATCATATGGCTATTCGTCTACCCTGAAAGTGTGCTTGATGTGAAGGTAACATAAAATATGGCACTCCAAAAAATCTCTATTGCGAAAAAACAAAAAAAGAATGTCACAACCTTCAGCATGCATTTAGCTATGCAGTCAATACTTAACAAGCCTTCTATTACGTTTTTTAAGTTCCCCAGGCTCTCCAGAAAGTAAGAGGGAGAAAAATTCTGCTCAATAAAATTGAATAAAATGTTCTCAAGATATTGGTCTGAAACTTTTATGGAAGCATCAGGGAGACAGTCTAAACATTTGTACCAATTTTCATCAAAATCCATGAAGAAATAAGGAAGTTGATTTTCAAAGCCACATCCCCCCTTAAATTGCAGTTTCATCCGTCATATGAAGCAATGACACAATGGCCAGCAAAAGTTTATGGGCACAGGGTTACCCATGGTATCAATAGGGGTGAACATTTGGATAAACAAGTGGCTGCAAGTGGTCAGAAAAAGTTGTGTGCAGTGCACTGATGCACACACATCTCGCTGCAGGAAAATACATTGTACAGCATCATCTAAACATTTTTGCTCAAAACTGTGTCTCTTGCAGCTGATAGTCTATTAAAGCCAAGTCCATTACAGTGGAATTTGTTAGGTACAGTAAACCTCGTTAATTCAGATCTCATGGGATCGAAAAGAATGTCCAAATTAACCGATTGTCAAATTATCAAGGGTATCAAGAAAGCAGTAAACAAATGCTTACTACGTCAACACACTCTTATTTACTGCACGAATTGGCAAATCCCGTTTCTATTTTGCACAAAAGCAGTACGCAAGCTGCAATTCTCATCATCTCATGCCTGATTAGCACTTGCAGCGGTGAAGGCATTACGACTTGCTCCACAGTGCAGCCTCGTGCGTCTTTGTCCGAGACCCGCCTTTCACTACCGCTAGCACATTCCAATTATTTTTACGCCAGGTCGCTACCCATTGCGATGTAGACGGTGCTCTTCCTCCTTGAGAGCTTTGCACTGAGTAAGAACGAAACTACTGTTTGCCGCAACGGCTGCAGACGAAACCCCGGCCACTGTTGATGCGATCACGGATGGTGAACCTTGCGTTTCAGAAGGCACACGGCCTATGCACGCTCCGAAACAAAACAAAATCGCCGTTTGCCGCAACTTCGGACGAAGTCGCAGTCGTTATCGACGCGATCATGGATGGCAACTACGCAGCTATGAAGGCATGCGGCAGACGAGCACACCAAGTTAAAGCGAAACAACTGCCGCTGCGGATGAAACTGCGGCCGCTATCAACGCGACGCAATCATGGAAGGTGACTCGTCTATGCAGTCATGAAGGCATGTGGCCAAAGCAGTGCTGTGCACGGCGGTAAATGCAAGAATAAAAGCTTTAAAGACATAAATTGACACGATACCATTGTGCCATTGCTGTCATTCACATACGATTTCCCTTATGACTTAGGTGATGCGAACTCCGCCGCTTCGTTTCGGTGGACATCGATTTTTCTCTTTTGCTTCGGCGGCACTCTGCCCTCACTGAGCTCCAAGAGTTGTCCGAATTAATCAATGTGTGGCCCAATACATCCGAATTAACGAGAGTTTCACTGCATTAAATAATGCATACGCTTGCCGGGACCAAAGGACAAGTACAAATTATCCAATTTTCCAAATTAACATGTCGAATTAGCAAGGTTATAACTGTATAGGCAAACCAAATAGTGAAGAAAAAGCTAGGTAAAAATAGAGCACTTGATTGCAGTTCGCACAAGTGTGGCACTCGAGTAGGTGCATCAAGGAACGAACAAGTATAATTTTAGTAAAGCTGTATTATATAGCACAGCTGATGCACCAACGCAACTTGTGCTCAAGAACAATCTAAAAAACCCACAAAAACACTTAGCGATACAATTATTATGGCTTCACTGGTAACTGACCCGTCTAACCCTTCCCCACTAAGTACAGCAGAACCTCGTTGACAGGTTCCTATTACGTACGTTTTCATCGGCGCCAATGTTCACAATCTAGAACGCAAAAACGACCCAATTGAGCTGCGCTGCGCTCATTTATTATCAGTTCATACGTTCCCAGAAAACACAATTTTTCGGCAATAATGTTCAGTACGTTGCCAAATTGCGATTGTGTGATACATTTTCCGGCCGCTAGATCCCATGAAAATAAAAAAATGCACGAGGTGCACGTGATCGAGAACAGTATATAGCTGCCCGCCACGGCAGCTTCACTGCAATACTCGTTTGCCCATCTCACGTGAAAATGCCAGCTGCATTCAATTTCACACTTCGGTAGCAGCAAATCTTCCCCGGGGTCATCGCATGCAGCATTCACAGCTATCCCCGCCAATAATATTGCGATAAGCTTCGCCTATCTGTTTCACAGCACGTGGTGCCGTCGGAAGCATAGCGCACACTTTTACTAGGCGATGACCAAAATGCTCCGCCGTTCCCTGCTGCAGACTGCGATTGCATACATTTTGATCCCATGTGAACAAGAAAAGGCGTGACGCATGGGCGATCGAAAACGTTATATAGCCGCCCGTCTCCCGTGAAAACGATGGCACGCAAAGTTTCTTATTCCGGTACTAGCAAATCTATGCCCAGATGTTTGCATGGTGCATTCACAGCTATCGCCACCAAACCTATTGCGATAAACATCTTCACCTATCAGTTTTACAACACGTGGTAAGTAGTGTCATTGGTAGCATACTGCACACTTTTAGTAGGCAATAATCCAAACACACCGCCGTTTTATGCTACAGGTGGCGCAATGTCGCCATCACGTTTTGCTTCGCCAGCATCCAGCGTCACCCAACAGGTTGATTTCCTTTCAGTTTCCTGTCACCCTCTTAAAACACCAAGCAACAGGAAAACAACAAAATGCGTCTCGTGCCGCAACGATCTGCGCGACACTTCACATTACGTAGATGTAAACAATAGCTGGGCTCGTCAAATTTTTTGTTACTTTGGATCGTACGCTTTCCCGGCAAATTCGTTTTTTTCTCGCGGTTTTTCTCCAAAACATATGAACGAGCTTCTACTGCAAATGCTTCAAGACTCTTGCAAGAACGTTTTAGTGATTGATTTTGCTCCTTTCCGATAAAAATAAATGCGCTTAGCCTAAATAGTGCACTTCATTAGTCTATCAAACTTTGTACCTCTAGGGAGAATGGCACATATCCTACCCACAAACCCACCTGCAGTGCACCACAATTGGTCCAGCATCAGGAATGGATTCTTGTCGCTGGTTCACATCATGCAGAAAGTTCAGCACACAACCAGGGTCAGACGGCACACCATGGTCAGGCCAGGCAGTGAAGTGGTAGTGGAAGACGCTCCTCGTCTCGCACTGTGCAAAAATTGCCCTCATTCCTATAATGCTCATCTGCTAGAATCACTTTTTCAGACATCACTCAACATTACGAGTGGTTAAGTAATGACCACAGCATTGGCATCACTTCAAGAGTGCTCAGCAAATGTACTCACCAGAAAACTACTAATCACACACTTCCTGTGGCACCCTAGTACTCTGCCTAATTCTTAAAGGGGCCCCGAACCACCCCTCGAGCTTGGTGAAAAAAGAACTGTCCACGGATAGCATACGTTCCTGTGAACCTCTCAGGCGAATTTCGCAGCTATGCATGGCACGTGGAGCTCGCAAGCGGAGCGCAAGGTCACCTTTTTCTCAAAGGCTGTCTTTTCAACAAAAGCCTGCTCCTCACTCTTTTTGGGACACTCTATTTCATCATATAGCACATTCCCATATGCAGATGCTGCTGGCCAATAGATGACATCAATCAAGAAGGGTGTTTGGATCAGTGCACGTCTTCCTACCGTTACTGTGTATTTTTATTGATGCAGTTTAAAAACAAGCTGAAGTAAGCGAAAATCTGCTTACGAATTTCTATAAGAATTATGTACTTGCGGAAGCAGCTGACTGTGACTGTGTCTGCTCACAGTCAGCCATGGCTGCCCGCATAAGAATCAAGCTTTGCCCACACTGTTTATCAGTGTCTTAGCAGTCGGGTCTCGCTCATCTCAAATAGTTTTAATGCCAGAGCATTAAATAGCTCATGAAGCAGAAAATCTGGCGGCGTCCCAGGAGATGGCACAGAAAGTCACGCGGTCACAACCAATCAATGAGAGGCACATGCCACGTGAGCATTGGGTTCATTAAAGCACCACTACATGGCGCTCACGTCCATGCATTCGATTCGATGCTCATAACACCCATCCATCAAATCTTTTCAAGGCAATGACGAGGTGGTATTTGAAGACAGAAAGAGCATGAAAGCGGACCAGATGGAAAAGGAGCTGGTGCTAACAAATCTCAACTGGAAGAAAATCGAAGAGAAAATTCCTAAGTGCATACCCACAGGGCTAGACGAGGTTCCCGTTAGGCTGATTAATGAATTAGGACCAAAACGTGAGGAAGCTCTGGTGAAAAAAGTAGAAAAAACTTCAAAAAAGATAGACGAATACCAGACAGTTGGCGACAAAGAAAAATTAATTTCATTTATAAAGGTAAGGGAGAGAAAGATTTCACTCGTATAGACCATTACATCGGTAATATACAGGCTAGCAATGCAGGCAATCAAATTAAAGCTGCAAGCATATGGGCAGAGAATAATGGCATTTTGGGAGAACTTCAGTATGGCTTTCAAATAGGTAGGAGTTTAGATGACAACTTATTTGTCCTTACTCAGTGTATTGAAATATCAAGAGTAGAAAGCAGACCATTATATGTGGCCTTTTTAGACATTACAGGAACATATGACAATGTAGACCGCAACATTTTGAGGGATATTCAGGAAAAGGAAGGCTTAGGCAACGATTGTCAACACTTATCGCAAGAGATTAATCTAGAAAATACCGTTTGCATTGAATGGGAAAGGATGAGGAGCGAGGAGAAACTTATATCAACATGGGACTGAGACAGGGGTGCTTTTCATCCCCACTGCTGTTTATGATGTACCGTATTTTCTTTGTAAAAAAAATTGGCGGCAATTCAGGGGTGCGATTATCAAACGACTTAAATGTCCCGCGAAAAGAATATTTTTTTTTTTCATCCGCTTGCTGCGGGATGACAACAGGTCAACAAACAGGCGGCAGCCATTGGCTGCTTTATTGGCTACTTTATTGGCAAACTTGCCAATATTAACGATATTATACATTACTGATATAGAAGAAACTGTTTCAATGCATGTGATGTAATTACATGCATTGAAACAGTTTCTTCTGTATCAGTGATGAATAATATCGTTAATATTGGCAAGTTTGCGGCAATAACGTAGCCATATTGACTTTGAGGGGACAAAAATAGAGATGGGTGCGCTTAGCTGCCAGTGACGTAGAAACACATGGCAGGCATGCTGTGAAAACTGCGGCATTTGTCTTCACTACTATCCTAATGCGGCACGTTTCCGCTAAGGGTGGACGAATATCTTAGCTGTGTTACAAGTATCGGCGTCTGAATTGGGTACACTTCTAACGTATCAGTGTAAATGTGGCTACTATCGTTGCTGCTCGCGATTTGTTGCGTGTCCATGAGTGCAGACGAGAAGAATACAAAGGCACTTTTTTTGTTGTGGTTGCTGCTGACGACAACCATTATAAAGCCTACAAATAATAAAGCGTTTGGTCATAGCTTTATTTTTCCAGGAAATGCGGAAAGTGATTAAAGGAATGAAATTAGGCATCTGCTTAATAATGTCAGGTGCGTGCAGACTGCTTAGTATGACTTGAAGAGTCGCTTGCGTAGCACTCGACATCATTTGACAGATGGTAAGTGCATCATCATTAGCTAGACTTGGCACACGACATATCACTGCGGCAAGTTCAGAGTGCGATCATGACACGGGAAAGAACAAAAATCGAATTTCGTCGACAAAATTCAGGGGTGCGATCAATACGCGAGTGCGATGATTATGAAAGCAAACATGGTACATGGTGAGGATAGCGAGGGCACTAGAAGGAAGTAATATTGAGTTTAATCTCTCATACAAACAGGCGGGTACAGTAGCAGTGCAGCAGCTTCCAGGTTTACCTTATGCGGACGACATTGTGTTGCTAGCTAACAAGCTAAGTGATTTGCAATGTCTGGCTAATTTCTGTGGACAGGAAGGTGAGAATTTAGGTTTGAAATTTAGCATTAGAAAATCAGGTGTTATGGTATTCAATGAAAACAGTAAACAGACAGTGGCAGTACAGGGTCAGGAAATACCTTGGGCTTGGGTAAAAGAATATAGATACCTTAGTATATGGATAAATGAAGGAAGAGATATATGGAAACACAGGAAAAAACAATAACAGTAAAGGGGAAGAGAAATGCAGTCATAATGAAGCACAGAGTGCTATGGGGATACAATCGGTACGAGGTGCTCCGGGGTATGTGGAAAGGTGTAATAGTCCCAGGAATTAGTTTTGGAAATGCCATTGTTTGCTTGAAATCGGGGGTACAATCTGGACTCGATGCCAACCAAAGGTCGGTGGGTCGCCTCACATTGGGCATTCAAGGGAAAACTACAAATGAAGCTGTGCAGGGTGATACAGGCTGGATAACTTTTGAAGTAAGGGAAGCTTACAGTAAAATCGATTATGAAGAACAACTGAGGAATATGGAAGAAAGTAAATGGGCTGGGAGAGCGTTGAGGTATTTGTATAGGAAAAACAATGATTCACAGTGGAAGAAAAGGACTAGGAAGCTTACCAGCAAGTATGCGGCCTGTAAGGTGAGCAACACAGCAACAAAGACGTCAAGTGGAAAATCCGAGAGGCTGAAATAATCTCATGGGTGGCAGCAATGGAAAGGAAACCTGCCATGAGTAACTACTTAAGAGGAGAAAAACGAAATCAGTAAAGAAACAATTTATGTTAACTCAAAGGGAAGCTCACTACTTTTCGAAGCGAGATCAGTATGCCTTAGAACGCGCACTTATAAAGCGAGATATAAGCAGGAAGAAGAAGCATGTGCTTGCTGTGGTAAAGCTAGGGAAACGATGGAGCATGTTTTATTGTAATGTAAGGATATCTGCCCAGTGGTCGATTTAGGCACCACTGGACTCCTTGAAGCCCTTGGGTTCAGCAAGAGCAGAGGGAAAGTAAACATGTCCGCAATAGAGATTAGTAAGAGGTGACTGGAAGATTGGTGTAAGAAAAGTAGGGAAACGACAAAAACAGATGTAGAAGAACAAAGTTCACAATAGGGGGCCAGAAGATTTGGTTATGAGAATTCATTGTGGCGTTTAAAAAAAAAAATTTTTTTTAAAACCTAGGTAAGGACATTAGGCAGCATAACAGCAAGAGCTTGGTCGTTATATTCAGTTTGTTATTCATTTCAGTTCTTTATTCCTCAGAGGGCGCTTCTGTTCATTATATATATTGGTTGTATATGTTGAATAAACGGCTTTTTACATCGGGACGGCTGGAGTCTGACTTTAACCTTCGGTCAATACCACATTGGCGACGAAGATGTCGTGAACGTACCCCCAGCCCTGCTGCGCCGTCCGTATCCGCCTGCCATGAGCTTCACCGGGCTTGCTCCGCCACTGTTTTTCCTTCCGACGCCTAGCCGCCCGTCATTGCCATGGGAGCAGTGGGAGCAGATGTTCAACGTGTGCTTGCTGGCATCCGGAGCCTCCGCATTCAAGCCGGAGCAACGCAAGGCTATTCTTTTATATTCATTGGGGGTGGAGGGCCAGCGTATTTATCAGACGCTATATGCAGGGACCAGCGCCGCAGCACCGGCAGCGCCTAGTGCCGCAGCACTCGCTGATGACAAGTCTGTCGTGGCCCCTCCTGACGAATACGACTCTGCACTCGCCGCATTACGGCACCAGTTTTCGACGTCGGGCAACATTATCATCGAGCGTCATCGCTTTCACCGCAGTAGCCAACACACAGTTGAGTCCGTTCATGACTTTGTTGCCGCTCTGCGGGAGCTAGCGTCACATTGTTCGTTTGCCTCGCAAGATGATGCCCTGCAGGATCAATTCGTTGCCGGAGTAGCTTCCAATCGCGTACGCGAGTGGTTACTGCTCGAGGGTTCCACCCTTTAATTCGAGAATTCAGTTCGAATTGCACTTCAGTTTGAGCAGGCGGCTGAAGAGCTAAAGGTGCTTCTGCTTCGGTCAAAGCAATTTCATTGCGGCAGCGTCGTAAACCATCCTCGCATTCTTAGAAAAAAAGGAATTCACAACCGGCAGCCACCTTTCAGCAGAATTTAACAAGGAGCGCGGGCGGCTCACGTGTGCTGCAGCGGAACCGCCACCTGAGCGGAACCGAGAACAGAGTAGCCGCTCCGGTTTGCTACATTGTTTCCGATGCGGCTCGTGGGACCACATCGCGTCAGCGCCGCAGTGCCCAGCGCATGGCAAGAATTGTTCGTTTTGCCATCGCAAGGGCCACTTTCAAAGGGTATGTAACCGCAAGCTAACTCAAATGCAAGGCCGAGTCCGTGAACTTGAATTTAATGAAGATGTTTCGTCATCTAGCAGTGCTGAGCAAGTTTCGACTGTGCAACGTTCCGCACGTAGCGGAATTCATATTCAAGTGGAAGTCGCGAATGTCACCTTGACATTCCTTGTAGATTCAGGGTCGTCTCTTTCAATCCTGTTGGAGCAAGAATTCAGTCGAAATTTTCAGCATGTTCCGCTCCTGCCTGCTCCGCATGTTACTCTGACTACTCTCAACGGCCGATTCCTGTGCTAGGTTGTTTCCAGACAGACGTTCACTTTAAAGGCCGCACAGCATCACTACGTTTTTATGTTGTTCACCGAGGAACTTGTCTGATCAGTCTTGACGGCATTAAAGCCTTGGATCTTCGCATTGAGGGTTCTGCTCTCAAGTGCTTATACACGTCCGTTGCTCCGCTGCCGCAGTCTCCTGGAATACTGCAGCAGCAGTCTACGAGCTCGTCGCCAGTGCGATGTCCAAGGCGGCCGACCCGAGAGCGCCGGCCACCGGCCTGGCTCCAAGACTATCAGACCAATTAGTTGGCGGTCTGACATTGTGTACATAGTTTGTAAATATGTGTAAATAAGTACAGTGTGCATGCTTTGGGGCTTTCCTTACTAATACTTACTAACAACTAACCACTAAAATAAGGGAGGGAGTACAGTCGAACCTCGATATAATGAACCTCGATTTAACAAAATTCTCGAAATAACGCACTTTTTATTTTTCTCAATCTCTGCCCCTTTGAAAACCATGTATTTTCTTTCGCGATATAACGAGGTCACATTATACTGTACTTCCGATTTAATGAAGTCCTCACGCATCGCACGCACGCACCAGGAGCCTCCTTGACAGGCAGACGAAAACTTTAGCCGGGCATACAGCAATTTGCA
This sequence comes from Dermacentor variabilis, assembly GCF_050947875.1. Taxonomy (NCBI): domain Eukaryota; kingdom Metazoa; phylum Arthropoda; class Arachnida; order Ixodida; family Ixodidae; genus Dermacentor; species Dermacentor variabilis. The sequence goes on from NC_134570.1 coordinate 4,686,767, forward strand.
TGCGCCCTTTAATGCTCAAATTTTCCCGGCGCGCTTCAATACGTGGAGCAGAACGTGCTGCTGCGGCATCTATCATGTACGTATGAAACCCGCAGAAGATGCGCTCCTGTAGTGCTAGCCGGAGTGCTTCAGAAGTTCCGGAACGCGTCACGCTATGTCACCGGCCTGTTGGAACGGGAAAGCGCCAACCGGAAGTAAATTTACGAACAGCGGTCGTTGGACACATTTTCTCAGTTGGTTACCGTATTTACACAATTGTAAGTCAACCGCTTTTTTTAAAATTTGAAAGTCTGAAGTTACGGGGGCGACTTACAATTGAAACCAAAACATGGCCCTGCCAAAAAAGCGAGACCAATGGGAGCTACAACATAGTTACAATTTTATGTTTGCTCTATGACCCTACCGTTATCTTTTCGCTATCCCGCGTGTTTGCTCGCTTTTCGGAAGGGTTTTTCAACATTTTTGAGAGTTTTACAGTGCATGCAACACTCATGGGGGGGTGTCGATAGTTGATGGAAGCACCGCTGTTTCCATTTGCGGCGGCACCCTCAGAACGGCGGCGCTTGCGGGGAGTATGGGTAATTCATAGAAGAGCAGACACCGCTCGCAGGTTTCTTTCTCTGTTGAAAGGCATTGGCATTGGTTTGACGTATTCCACTTGACTGCCGCCTACATGCTACTGTTATGCTTCCCCAGTCGTCACGAGTGCTCCAGGCTCACTAATCGTTCGGCACTCGTTCACAGTAGCGTTCAAGAGGGCTGCCATCCTTTACGCTGAAGAAACAAATCACAAACGGGTGGTGCGAGAGTGGTGACTGCAGCGAAGTGAAATTTTCACCTGTGACGGCAAGTTAGAAATTTCCCACGTGCCGAAGTCTGGACGCTTTCTGGAGCTGTAGGTTAAGCTTGCGGCGTACGTCGCTGAAATGCGTGATCGGTCCCTGCAAGTGAAGTGCGACATGGTCATGAAACAAGCCCGGACCTTCGCCTTATTTTAAGGCCCTGCTCCGACATGAGTACAACGACGGTGACGAAAGTATGCCGTACACAACAGATGTCGTTGACACGTGGCAGCTGCTCTGCTCTGCGCTCTGTGATATTAAAAAGCGGCAGATGAAGCTGACGGAGTTCTTCGCTTCCACCTGAGTTGCATAGAATTGCTCTGCGGGAAGTTAAATAAAATATTCCAGCGTTCGTGAATCAACGTCGTCATTGCTTTACTAGGCGCGGTATCATTCGATGGCTGTGAGCGTTAAGCACTATAATGGTGGCCTCATGGATCCAGCAAGTTAATACTACTTCCAATTTTCCTCGAAAGAATGTTCAAGTTGATAGCTCTGGTATGTGCATAATTTTTTTGTTCTTTGCACCATGGGTTGCCATGTCTTCGTGAAAGGAATTTTTTTTTTTTTTAGTGATGACAAATCATGATGATGATGGCACTGATGGCCACATCTAGTGGCAGTTATGAGCACTAGGCGTGGCGCTTGATGCAGACCTGCTCTTCACCGTACGCGTAATGGAGAAAAATGTGTTCGTACCCGCTGGCTATCGGGCATCATGCTCATGGTTGTGTTATTAGTTCCGGGGTTTATTGGTTATCTTTGTAATTTTGCAATCTACAAGGTGCCATACGCCAGAGGTGTTCCAAGAACCTGCATTATTATTTGGACTGCTGAAACATGCGAACCTCGACTTAACAAAACTCACAATTTAATGAAACTTTCGGCTGCAAATTGGACTTCGAGGTTCAACTGTATGTTTATTTAGTTTCGTTATTCATTTCAGTTCTTTATTACCCAGGGGGCGCTTCTGTTTCCTATATATATTGGTTGTATATGTTGAATAAATGGCTTTTTACATTGGGACAGCTGGAGTCTAACTTCAACCTTCGGTCAATACCACATTGGTGTAATGACCCACCGCCCCGTTCCAAAGTGGACACTCATAACATTTAACCATCCATCTAACCATCACCGCAGCGGCGGCACCAGCCATATGGTGGTAAGAAAACCCAAAAAGCTTGCCTTTGCACAAAGCGTTTGCCGCCAAGCATTTCCCGGTAAATATTACAGTTTCATAAGCAGCAGCTGCTGGGAAGCGGCAACTGTGTGGCCAATATATATATATAGCGTCGCACATCACAGCTCTGCCAGTCAGTAGAGTGATTTCGGTAAGTTCTGTTGTGCACTTCAGTGGATGAACCTTCGACTTCTCAGTCAGTAGCTGTGCCCGGCTCCTTTGGACGTCCACACAAGTACGCGAACAAGGCCAAGGCGTCATCGGAGAAATGTAGGGATACCATTTCTCTCGATTTTTTTTTAACACACGACTAGCCTTCGAACAACATGAAACTTAAGGTCAGAGCAAACACGAGCTTGCCAACATGCGCGGACTCCTGGCCACTCCTGGTTAGACGCCTTGCCAGATTTCGCTTCGTATTGTAATGTCAAACAGCATGTTCCGGAACGACACTCTCAGCCAAACGGCCCAATCATCTGACATTCTATCCTTTTTCATCCGCTTTCTCTAGACTGAACCTGATGTGCCAGTCAGCTCATGCTTTTCAAAGCGCGCCACTTGACACGCTACATTCGCCACCCAACTCTCCCTTAAAGCCTGTGGTTCGGGGCGAAAAGAAGTCGACGTCAAAGAAGTCAAACAAGAGGGATGTAGAGTTTCAGTTGGCTAGCATGGGCAGGGAAAACATGGTTTCGTCTTTTGGCACCAAGTTTGGGAATAGCCACCAGATAGAAGGTAAAGCGACCTAGAGCCTTTACTAGATGAAATGGACTGGTGAACCGAGGTCAAATCTACTGGCGACGTTGCGGTACACACTTGACACATTGAACCAGTACTAGGTCTTCCGGCTGAAATGAACGAAAGGTGCTTTGCTGGGAATAAGAATACAGTTTTGCCTGTCGATGGCCAGCAGAGCTCTGAAGTGAGTTTTTCGAGGAAGTTTGGAGGCGCTGGCGCCAGGGGGATGGTGGTGCAGCATCGCATAAAAAACAAAGAGACTTTCTTTCGGAAGCCTCAACGTCATTCCATAGAAGAGCTTGAATGGCGATTCCCATGTGATCTCTTGCTGGGACGTATTCAGTTAAGCTAAATTTTTATGCTCCACAAGTCCGTTTGTTTGCAGATGCTGAGGGGCAGCTGCTGCATGATGAACTCCATGTTCCTTTAATAGGTTTCTAAATGCGCGTCACATGAAAGCAGGGCTGCAGTCGATGATGAGCAAGCATGGTGTGCCGTGGCGAAAAACGACGCACTCATTAAGGAAGTTAGGACGTGCTGGGCTGATGTGCTGAGTCGGGGGTAGGTTTGACTACGGTCCACTCTGTGAAGTAGTCCGTGGCCACGATTAGGAAGTTGTTGCCACGCAACGCACGTGGAAACGGTCCCGAGTGATCAAGTCCCACGACTTCAAAGGGAGTTTGGGTGCACGGAGACCGGTGACAGATTTGTTACAGTTTTTTGTGCTTGACACACCATGCACAACGAAACGTAGTGGGAGACATCAGTGCGCACGCCTGGCCACCAAAATCTTTCCTTGATATGTGCCAGCGTCTTGTGGAGCCTGAGGTGACCGGCAGTTGCAGAGCTGTGACACATAAAAAGCACCGATTGTCGCATGGCCTGATGACAGGCAGGTACGACTCATTTTGACAATGCCGGTGACAAGGGATGCCATCTCAAACGACATACAAGACTAGAAGGCTTTCACGACGACGCTTGAGGGTGCGTACCTCACCAGACAGTCGTCGGACGATGTCAAAATTTCTGCATTTTGTAGCTGTGTTGTGCGTAAATCAAGGACTGCCAGGACTGGTGAGAGATTGCTTAGAGCAGCCTGGTTACTAGAGAGGGAGCCAGCATCTAGGTGTGGAGTGCCACTGTGATGGATCTTGCAACTTGAAAGCCCACCTGGGGAACTTAGCGTCGTGGTGTCTTTTTGTTGGCAGCCAGCGAAGGGCGATGTCAGTAACCACAGTGAACCTTTTACCATAAAGGTAGGCAAAAACTTTGCGACCGCCCAAAATACCACCCAGCCCTCAAGTTCGGAGGCATAGTACCGGCTCTGTAGTTAACTAAGTCGGCGGTTAGCACAAGCTAGTGGCCTCTCCTGTCCGTCCGAGCTGAATTGTAGAAGGACAGCACCGAGGCCGAAACAGTTTGTGTCGGTGTGAAGCACAGTCTCCATTCTCGTCGTAGTGTGCGACCGTCGGTGGTGTTGGAAGGGCAGTCTTGATGTCACGGAAGGCAATGTCTTGATAAGGACCCTATTTCCAGCGGGCGTCTTTCTATAGCAGCTGGTTGAGAGGTGCTTTGCGAGAAGCAAAGTGAGGGATAAAGCGGCGGAAATAGGAAGCAAATACCAGAAATCCTTTAGGCTGCTTTGCCATGGTGGGAGGTGGAGAAAACGAAGAAGCACCTTGAAGGCTTAATGCGGACATGGGCATCTTGGAGAGCCTGCAAGAACATTCCCAAGTGTCTGAGGTGTTAAGAAAAAGTAAGGGCATAAACAATAATGTCTTCCAAGCAGACCAAAGCCATTGTACATTTCAGATGTCCAAGTACACTGTCCATTAGTTGCTAAAATGTAGCAGGAGCATTGGACAGACCAAATGGAAGGCAGTGAAACTGGTACTGTTCGTCCAGCATTATAAAGGCAGTTTTTTCTGCATCCTTTGGCTCTAGTTCTACTAGTCAAAAACCAGAAAGAAGATCCAGCATAGTGAAAAAACAGGCTCCATGCAGGCGGCCAAGGGCGTCATCGAGACGAGGCAGCAGTTATACGTCAGGTTTTGTCACCCTCTTCAGGCGTCGGTAGTCAACACAGAAGCGGGTCATGCAGTCCTTCACGAGGACTACGGGGGACTAACGCAGATTAAACAAGTGGGATCTAACACCCCACTTAAGCACGTGGTCCACTTCGCTGGCAATTTATACGCATTCGGAGGCAGATACTTGAGGCGGGTGGTGCCGTACAGGAACTTGAGAGCAGGTATCGATCCTGTGCCGCAGAACAGAAATGTGACAGAGTTCATTCATCGATATGGCCACATAATCATGGTATTTTTGCAGCAGCGCTAGAATCTTGCACTTTTGTGACAGAGTTAGGTTGGCACCGAAGTTGAATTTGTTCTAGTCTAAGAAGGAAGCAGTTGGCATCAATGGTGCTGCAGGCTGCACTAGTGCTAAGAGAAAGCGTTTTTCTACGTTGGTACAGGTTCCGAAAACGGTGTCTGGAGGCAGGCGCAGGTCGCTGTCAGAAATACTGAATACAAGTACAGTAAAGGTGCTTCCTGAAGAGCAAAGCAGGGCACGTGCATAGCAAATTCTCCTCCAGCTTTGGAACAAATTGCGGTTTCCACGAGAACGTCTGGTTTGGACATTGATGCTACGCCACACCACACAAGACACCCAGGCAGCAGATGCAAAAGGTGTATTTGTGGTTGTCGTAGTCACAGGTAGCAAAAATGGAGAGAATCCGCGAGCTTCAGGTCGTGCCACCCCATTTCATTCAGCGCACAAGGCTGGTAAGCTTGAAGCACATAGCCACGTTAAAACACCAAATTGTGAAGAAAATTTTGCAGCTAAGGTTTTGAACGTGTGGTACTTGTTAGCCAGCACAGCCTGCACTATGCTGAAAGCCCTGGAAATAAATTGATGCACTTGCACGTATGACAACCAACAGTGAGCTTTATTGGAGGCTTTGGGGACGGCAGGAGACTGTCAAAGTGGAAAAGGAGAGCTCGATAGCACAATCAGCTTCGCTAAACTCCAGACAGACCCCAAACTAGGTGCACCAACCACATCAAAATATACCTGGCACACACAAGTTTCGGACGACAGGGAACCGTTGCTTAGTTTGTGGAGATGGGTTTGCACAAGGCTCACCCTGTGAGCGACGGTCAGGAAAAGGCATAATGATCCTCCTCCTCCGCAATGCACAAAGGCGCTATGGCACGGTTTGTCGACTCTCCGACGTAGCGCAGAGAAGGCTCCAGAGTCAGATCGGCAACAAATGTGGGTTTATTCACCCAAGATACAGCACAGCGCGACAGTCACGGCGCTTACGGGCAAATGCTCACCGCAAGACCGAAGGAGTATGTGCACCTGCTGCGCTAGGGCTAACCAGTAAGTTGTCCACCAAGCGCGAGAACGAGAAGTCGCCGGAGCAAAGGTCCCATGTAGCGAACTCACTGCGGGCCTGTGAGCACCTGGTGCAGCGATGAAGCACTCAGCGAAAGAGAGCTCGGATGGAGAGGGCGCATGGGGGCCACCACTCGGGAAGCCAATCAGGACGTGTCCTGGTGACACTTGCTCGCATGGTGATTCGAGCTGGGGAGAGAGAAGCATGGTTTGTGCAAGAAATTAGCTCTGGCACGCTAACTGTGTCTGCCATGTTGCCATTACGGCAGCGATTCCCGAAGATCGAGCAAAGCACAATGCGCGAGCTGGGGGACGAGGCGCAGGAAGGCAGCTTGATCCCCACATTCCCTACTCCTAAAGACCGAGTCCAGCCAGCAAAGGAGTATGACCGAGGCCAAGATGCAAGGTTGACTCTGCCAAAGTGGGCTAAGCCAACAGGACAAAGTCCAAGAGAGTGTTGCCGTCGTCCTCAGAACCTGGTCAGGGAGAGGTGCCACAGTACAAAGAGGCGAAGATGCCGCTTCTCTTGATGCGAAGTCAGGGGGGCCAGCCGTGGTCACAAAAGTTTCACACACCAGGAAGGGCCCACAGCCAGGAGGAAGGATTGCCAACCCAGGAAGGACGGGGTGGGGCAGCACCATCGGTCAGCTAGCAACGCTTGAGGTCTGCCGAACAGGAGCTGCCAGGGACGTGCAAGGCGTGGCTGCCATTTTGGTGCAGTGGCCACCACGAAAGTCACTGGGCACACTATCCGGATGGTTCCCCGTGGACAGCAAGGAGAATCCTACCTCATTATGACAGACATCCCAATCCCTGTGTTGCTGGGCGAAGGCCGTAAGAGAGGGCTTGAGGCTCCTGCTATTCTGCTCTGATGGGTTGGCCTGTGGGCGATACGTGGTTGTCTTGCGGTGCTTAATGCCAAAGGCAGCACGCGCATCTACGAACACCTTGGCCGTGAATTCGGACGCGTTATCCGATATCAGCTCCGCCAGAAAGCCGAAGGTGTTAAAGACCTTGGTCAACTTGTCCCAGATTGAGCGTGCCATTAACTTCAGAAGGGGAAAAAGTTCAAACCATTTTGTGAAGCGCCCTGTGACAGCCAGGAGAAAAACATAGCCTCGCTGGCTCCAGGAAAGGGTCCCATAATGTCACAGGCTGCGACTTGCCAGTGTAGCTGGCTGTTGATTGGCTGCATGAGCCCTCACTGGTTCAGCATCATGTTGGCACGTAGTGTAGTCGACTTCCGGTTCACTAGGAGCGAGCGCGAGAAGCCTATTTAAACTCTCCGCCAACTGCTGGCAGTTGACTCCCAAGCGAGAGCTATCGAAGCAGCCTGTGTTGCGAGCATTCTGTCATAGCGCCGAACGTGTCTGATATTCCGGTAACCACAGGCGAGCTCTTCGTTTTGACAGATGGCTGGAGGCATAAACTTAAGCTGATGAAAGAACTTTAGCGTAAACCTTCACGACTTATCGGTCTGCACGGCCCAACCACCTGTTGGTGCAGAACTTAAACAGTCAAACAAAGCGCTAATATTGCTCTAACCAAGTGTAAAACATCTTAAACATTTACAAAAACCTTACACTCCTGCAAAAAAAGTTACACCAGCAGCAAAGAAGAAAATATTTCGTTACTGTTACTGTGTCTGTGGTTCAGCTCTGTGCCACCAGGTGGCTGCACAGTACAGACCATTCACATTTGCGCTTCTGCTCATCCCGTGAAACAACACGGTCAAATGGCCAGGCCCTGTCGCCTTGCGCTTCCGTTTACCCTAATACCGGACTCGCGAAACGCTATTGTGTTAGTAATCTTCCAGTGTAAAGTGATGGCCGCAAATGCGCAAATCCTGGCGCCGATCGGATAGCGGCAGTTCGGTGCGCTGCAGCCAGTCCACTCGTCTGCTGCCTTGCAGAGGGACAAGATGTCGCAGCTTGACATATCGCCAGTTACTACGCTTGCATTCCACAACGCAACAAAGTCAAATCATAGCGCTTGCAAAAAGACAGACCAATTCAGACCGCGGAGCTCTCATCAAAATGGAGCGCGCTGTAACACAAGCAGACGACGCTTGCTGTGTGCTGGAAGTGCTGAAGTGTAGTGAGAAATTGTTCTTGTGCATTCTCTTTCTGTTAATTTGTTTCTATAAAAAGAAAGTAACTAAAATTGCAACTATTATGAACATCAGTTGTTCACCATAAAGGTAGAAAAATTATCGATGACGTGCCCTGGGCAGCCAATTGGATAGCTCACCCTACTGACATCAATTGGGTGATTTACGTCATATGGGTAGGGGCGGCTAAAAATTCCGCCAAGTAGCGTGCTGCGTTCGGCAGTGATGTACATTTTTAAAACCTTATTATAAATTATGAACTTTACGTGGAGCGCTTAGATGTCTCAATTAATGATCAGAAGGACCTACTCTAATGACTCAGTATGTTTGCACAACATCATCAAAATTATTTTAGTGTCCCTTTAAATGCCCTAAGGACAAAGTCGGTTTTCCTTTTTAATAGTCTATTAGTTCCAGATCTGCTTGTTGCTGTTCAGCAAGTATTCCACGCTTAATATTTTAAGGAAGGCGTCGTCATCCACGTCATCTTGTGGTGGCGAGTCAATGGGCACGCGTAATAGGCTATCGGCAACAGAGTGTTTTCGTTTGGACTTGTAGGTTACAGTGATGTCATATTCTTGCGTCTGAGGCTCCAACGCACCAGCAATCCTGAACGGTCCTTTAAATTCGCTAGCCAACATAACGCGTGACGGTCGCTGAAGACATTGAATGGCCTGCCATATAGGTAAGGGTGTAATTTTCTGTAGCCCAAATGATGGTGAGGCATTCCTTTTCGATCGTAGAATAATTGTCTCCCACTTTTGACAGCCACTGGCTAGCGTAAGCTATCACCTGTTCAAGTCCGTCTTCCCTTTTTACTAGAGCGGCACCGAGACCGTCAGTGTGGGTTTCGGTATCTGCTGGCATCAGTCTGGCTCTCAATATCGGCGTCCTTGTCGAAGTGCGCAAGTATCGGCGGCGACCACATGCATCGTTTGTGTTCTTGAAATGCATCAGCCTGCGGCATTTCCTACTCGAACTCCACATCACGTTTAGTTAGATGTGTCAGCAGCTCAGCAATATGTGAAAAGTTCTTGACAAGCCGCCTGTAGTAGGCACACATGCCAAGGAATTTACGCACCGCCTTCTTGTCAATGAGCTGCTGGAACTTTGCGATGGCAGCTTTTTCTGCGGGTCGGGGCGGACTCCAGGTTTGCTGATGTGACCTAGGAACAGAAGCTCATCGTAAGCGAAAAGGCATTATTCTGGCTTCAGAGAGAGCCCTGATGACGATGACTGAGAGCCCTGACGATCGCTCTTGCAGAACAAGTTTCGCGGTCGAGCAGTACACGTTGGTCACCCTCGATGATGCCTTCTACGTGTGCGGGTGTTTTGGTGTCAACGGAAATAACAATCCTGGAGCAAGGCAGGATGCTCACTTGATCTTCAAGCATACTCACGGCATGGTGACTACGAGAGCTCTCTGGCAGTATCGCTTGATCTTCCGACAGCGTTATCGACTTCGGCTTCATATGACTGCGCAGTGTTGGTTCAGGAAGTGCATGCCGAGAATGACGCCTTGTGAACATTGTTGGAGGATAACAAAGGCTGCAGGGTAAGTCTGGTCAGGAACGGTAATTCTTACCGTGTAGATTCCAGTCGGCGCTATGAGTGGTCCGAATTTGAGCGCCTTCCCATGCAGTCTGAACTTTCTTCAACTGGGCAGCGATGGGTCCACTCAAGACGGAGTAGAGTCAACGACCACTTTTTCGGACCCTCTAGGGAATGTAAAAACGTCCGAAAATTCAGGAAGTCCAAAAAAATGAATGCATGAAAAAAAAAACGCACCTTTTTTCTTTTTATCTCTGATCTAGAGGTAAAGGGCGAAGTACCAGGCTTCCGAAACCCTGTCAAAGCATCAATGAAGGTGCCATAAAAAGAACCGTTCAAAAACTCCGCTGTATGCAGCCGACTGCCGGTTTATTATGTACATGAGCATCGTCGGGCAGCCAGTGTTATTGCTGCAGTGGCTTGAAGAACTTGTTGATTGTTGTTTGGACGGCGTTCCGGTTGCATGCGATCATATTCACCTCTATCTGAGCAAGGGTCATGTCAGCACTGTACACCGATGAAAAAGTCAACAGTGCTCGCGTCAACTTGGCGCTTGTACGTGGCGCAGGCATTGGCTCCTCATTTTCAACATCGGAGTCTTCTGAATGCCCCGCAACCTGACTGACTATTCCCTCGTCAGTCAGTTCTGCGCAGTAGTTGAGCTCGTCAGCGTCAACAAACTGTTCAAAAGTTATTTCCGTGGGTACGGTACTGCTTTCCGCGCTTCGATGCCGAGGACGACGAAGACGGAGTGGGGGCCATCGAAGGCAAGCGAAATCCTCAAGTTGCGAACAGTTGAGTTCGCTGACGAGCGTCGAAGCACCTAGGCCTAGGGTCGCAGAGCACACTTGACACAACGGCACAGCCACACACCACGCTAGCCAAAACGTGGCCTGTGCAAACAAACGAAATGACGATGAAAAGAGCGCTATGAAGAGGCGGACTAAAAGAACAACATGTACGACGGAGCGCTCTTTTCATCAAGTATGCAAAACCAACCAGCCCACATCAAGCTTCTGCTGCTTCAGAAACGAAATGGGGGCCATTTGCGGCGATGAACATAGCCAGCATGGCCAGACCAAATCGGAGTGTGACGGCTAGATTCGGCTAGTTGTGGTTCAAAGCGGTGATATGCTTCGGCTGCAAGTCGATTTCCTTCGCAAGGGCGCTGCGCGAGGAGCCAAAGGACCTTCCGTCGCGACAAATAGTCCGGAAAATTGGACGGCGGGGGGGGGGGGGGGGGTTCGAGTGTCCGAAACTTGAGATGTCCTTATACATTGATTCTATGGGGCTCGTGGCGGTGCCGCGCCGAAACATCAGGCATGTCCGAAAATTTGGGCGTCCGAAAATTCAGTCGTTGACTGTAATCGGCTCCTGTGTCCACTAAGGCCGTGACTGCATGGCCATCGAGAAGCATGTCAAGGTTGGTGGTTCTTTGTCTTGTGTTACAGTTAGGTCTTGGCATCTGATCCCGGCTGCATCACGTTGACCTGTGACTGGTACGTGGTGTCGTCAGGTCATCTTTCTCGGCGTATTATCTGCTTCCAGACTTCGGCGGAATGGCGGCGTTCGGTAGAAATGTCGCCGAGACAGGATTTTCACTGTCTTCATAGGTGGCGGAGGATCTTCGTCAGTTCGACAAACAGCAACCGCACCTCCATCAGTTACTTCTTTTAGTTTTCCAGATGTTGGCTGATGGACGGATTCCGGGCTATGCCGGTGTATGGACGGCACTGCGGCAACAGTTAGCGGCCTGGTAACGTCGAACGGGACAGTCCTCGAGGGCTCTACTGAGTATAGGCTAGGTAGTCAGTGATATCACTTTCCTGAGGGCACGGTGCGTTGACGGTGAACCCTCGCAGTCCTATTTCATGGTAAGGACACCTGCGGTAGATGTGACCGGCTTCTCCGCAGTGTAGCAAAGTGGACAGTGGTCGGGGTCTCGCCAAACGTCAGTCTTCTTTGAAATGCTGCGTGGGGCGATGGATTGACGTGCTGGCGGCAGCAGCGGTGGACGACAGAACTGTGGCGTTACCAGGCCCTGGCACAGATGCGGAGGGGTAACCTGACAGTGGGCTACAGCGGCGTACGTCATCGCTTCCAGCTGAGGCTGCGGCAACTGAGGTCCTCCGAGTGATTGTTGGAGCTCCTCGCTTGAGGCTGTGATGAAGGGAACAGCTTCTGAAGCTCCTCCCGCATGACCGCTATCATAGTCTCGCACTGGTCATTGGTGGCCAGTGAGTGAATCCGGCGTAGTTTGTAGAGTTTGTGCGGCGGTTGAATTGCCAGTTTCACATATTCAGTGCTTGTCGATGCTTGTGGCCTTGTGAAGAAGTTCATCGACAGCCTTCGGTGGGCTTTATACCATTTCAGCAAAAAGTTCCTCCTTCGCATCATACATGAGTAGGCAGACTCTCTTCTCCTCGGACATTTCCAAGTCGCATGGTGAAATCGACAGCTCATCTCCGCCGTGAAGATTGCGATGGTCTCATTGGACAGCTGCACTTAGGTTTCTAGTAGAGCTTGGGCTCGTGCTCTGCATACGACGCCTGTGAATGTCTGCAGGAATCCGCTTCGAAACAGGTTCCTTGTCATCAAGGTGGCTCCTCTATTCTCGAACCCCGTCCTGACGATGTCTTCAAACGCAAAAAAAGACATGCCACAGCTTGTCGTCAGAGTCCCAGTTGTCAAAGGTTGCAGTTGCAGTCGGTCCCTGCACGCAGTAGTGTGCAACTTGCGTTGCCGACTACTAAACCAAGAGTGGGTGGGGAGGGGTTCCTCAGGACCCAATAAAGTTATTTCCTCCTTGCATAGGCGATCACTCTTTCAATGCTTTTCTGCCGCTGCACAACCACAGCACTATGACCAACATTACTGGTGTCTGTACGGACTTCCATGTCTGCCTCTTTGTCAAAGTGGGCCAGAACCGGTGCCGACACCAGGCGCTGTCAAAGCGCAGTGAAAGCAGTCTGTTGCTCTGGGTCCATACAAATGATAAATCGTCCATTGTGAGCGAATCAGTGGTTCCACCATCTTCGAAAAATTATCAATAAAACACCGTTAGTATATGCAAAGGCCAAGGAAGTGCCAGACACTTTTCTTGTTGGTTGGTGTTGGAAACGTGGCTACAGTGGCAATTTTTTCGGGATCGGGGCTAACGCCTTCCCTAGTGACCCTGCGTCCCAGAAGCATCAGCTCCTTGTAGCCGAAGTGACACTTCTGAGGCTCAAGAGTGAGATTAGCTGATTGGATGGCTTCGCAAACTCTCCAGCGTGGTTCCAGATGTTGGTCAAATGCTGCAGAAGAAACAACCACGTCATCGAGGTAGACAAGGCACCTTTCCCACTTCAGACCAGCGAGAACAGTGTCCATCACTTGCTGGAAAGTTGCTGGTGCAGAACAGAGGTCGAAAGGAATTACTCTGAATTCATAACGGCCATCTGGAGTGACGAAAGCACTTTTCTCGTGGTTTCATTCATCTATCTCAATTTGGCAATAACCGCTCTTTAGATAGAGAGAGGAAAAATACTTAGCTAGCCGCAATCTGTCTAAAGAGTCCTCAATACGTGGTGGTAGGTACAAGTCCTTCTTGGTAACATAATTGAGGCACCTATAATCAACACAGAAACAAAGTGTTCCATCTTTATTTTTCTTGACAAGAATGACTGGGGAAGACCATGGACTGTGCAAAGGCTGAATGACGCCATCATCTAGCATCTCCTTGACTTGGGCTTGAATTTCCTCACATTCTTTCGGCGAAACCCGAGAGGCCTGTTGCTTGATGGGGCATGCGTCGTCATACATCGTTGTTCGGTGCTTCGTGATTGGCGTTTGGCCCACCTTAGTAGACACAAAAGCCCGCATGGAACTCTTTCAAGAGTTAACGCAGTGCACTCTTATCGTATTCCATAAGTTCGGAGTTTACATCGATGCCTCTGAGCGAACTGTCGTCTGTGCCCAGTTCAGAGGCAAAACAATCGACGATGTCCACTAATGGTTTAGCATAGGCAATGGCAGTGCTATGAAAAATGTACTGATGCTCCAAGGTAAAGTTGGTAAGAAGGACCTCTGTCTGGCTATCACGAATTCAAGACGGCTTCGCGCTACACAGATACCTTGGGTCAGCAACAGAGAAATGTTGCTTTCTACATTGGCTTCACCGGCTCATAGCTCGTCGGACTTGACTGGAACCATCACACTGATAAGCGGCAGTATCGTGTTGCTGATGCTCGAAATGCCGTCCGAATTTGCGTCAGATAGCATCCATTTGTGATGTTGCCCTCTTTGTTGAAAAAGTGATGCAGCGCTTGTGGAGGTCAATAAGGGCACCATATTTCCATAGAAAGTTTATCCCAAGAATTAAATCGCGAGAACCCTCGCACAGAACCACACAAGTGGCGAGAAAAGCAGTACCGCAAATTTCTACTCTGGCGGTGCATAAGCAAAGCAGTGCGATGACGTGACCACCCGCTGGATAAACTGATGCACAATGAATGAATGAATTTGTGTTATTTAGTGGCGTAAGGGCAAGGTGTGGCCAAAGAGCGCCAGGCCAGTGTTAGTGACTTCACACTAGAGCAATGAGTTCTATGCAGTTGATGTGACGTGGCTGTAAAGGGGCCTTAAATATAGTCGCTGTAAAGTGCATAACATCTACATGTAATAAGATTACGGCGATGTCTAATGACATGTACCATGAGTATTAAAATGCATTGCGAAAGAATGATACGATATACAAAATATGTCATATGCAAAAATTGGCTAGAGCACTACTGCCTCACTAGAGCCCTTGTAACACAAGGGCGTGGAGGCATGTGCTATAAAAAACTACTATTTATGGGGCTAATAAAAGACATCTCTTGGGAAACCTAGGCCTGTATTGGTATAAAAAAAAAAACAGTTCTTGACCGAGAAATATTACAGGATGAAGAGGGATGTGCTGCCGGTATGATAGGGAAAAATGCCTCTCTCAGATTCGGCTTCCTGACACTCCAGGAGGACCTGGAGTACGGTCATCCCCTCCCCACACCTACCACATGTTGGAGGTTCATTCCAATAAGTAGAAAATTATGGGTGCCAAATGTGTGTCCTATTCTGAAATGACAGAATAGGACATCTGTTTGGCGTGATGTTGTAGCGGAGGGCCAGAAACCTAGCTGTGGCTTTATCATGTGCAACTTATTTGTTTCCACATCCCACGTGTTGCAAATGGTTTCTCAGCTTCTTTCGTAATAAAGGCAGCCTCATATCTGTGACAGGGACAGAAGCGTTAGGATTAACAGCTTGCGATGCAATTGACGTGGCCATTTGGTCCACCAGAACATTACCCTCGATGAACCTACGGCCAAACTGGTGCCTTAGCCCAGGGCAACATAACATTTTTCAGAATGCTCGCCAGTTTACAACTGAGAATTGAGTAATCTGCACCAGTATTTACACGTGCACTCATTTTCCTGCTGTCGATCAACACAAGTATGCCTAGTGAAATCTTGGTTTTGGGAATGGGTCCTGACGTCGTCGTATTGTCGTCGTGCTGCAGTCTGAACAATACGAGGTCTTCAGTGCGTTGAGCATCAGCGGCCTCGTCTCGAAAGGTAATTGATGTCAGTTTTCCCAGCGTGGACTCAGTGATCACCCCTGCATTATCCTCAAGGCGATATCACTAGCAGCGAAATACCATCGTGGTGAGCGTGAGCGTGACTGCCGCTGTGATGTGCTCGACCTGCGCTGCTGGTGAAGGAATTCTGCGAAGTCGGAAGGCGTCTGGCCGAACTTTGGTCAGGGCAAATCAACAGACCCTGCAGTCCGATTCATCGGTTGGGGCTCTCCCAATACACATGCCCAGCTTCGCTGCAGTGGCAGCACAGCAGTCGTCGATCAGGTGCTCACTACTCCTCTGATTTCCTCGTGGGTGTTTGGCAGTTGTCGAAGTACGGCAGCGGAGTTGTTGGAGAGGCTCGCACCGATTGAAATGCGACTGCTGAAACAACATAAGTAGGTTTGAAAGCTTGGGCCGGGCACAGCAATGTTTCTGGGTAAGTCTTGCACCGAGACTCGCTTGGCAGAGGCGGTGCTTCACTGTTGGAAAGATGCCTCAAGTGTGTGCTGTACTTCACTGTGTACGATGCTGGCAAGGGAGCTGACTGGTGGTCAGGACATACCTTCTGCAGCTCATTGCGAATCACTGAGCGAATCAGCTCGCAAAGCAAGGCGACATCGCACCTGACGCCTACTGGCGTATCCTGAGTGGAGGCGGCATTTACTTGCTGGTTGTACACGTTTAACCACTGCTGAAATGTCTTCTCCATAGCGGTGGCTTTGGTAAGGAACTCCGCAACAGACTTTGGTGGATTTCGAACAAGACCTCCAAAGAGCTGTTACCTTACGCCCCCCATCAGATGACCCACTTTCTTTTCTTCCGACATGCTTGGATCGGAATGCTGAAACAGACACTGCAGGTCCTCCACGTACATCATGACACTGTCGTTGTGCTTGCTCCACTTTTACCCGCCAATTGGGGCTGAAGTAAGTCTCCAGTAGCTTGCGTTGAAACTTGGGCCATCATGAAAGGGCACTTTCGTGGTTCATAAACCATGTGTGAGCACCATCCTCGAGGCTGAAGTTAACGTTCCTGAGTTTGGTGTTGTAGTCCCACTCGTTAAACGCAGCTATGCACTCGAACTCAGCCAGCGAATCTTCCACGTCTTCACAGGTACCACCATGAAAAGCAGTCTGGACTAGGAGGTTCAGCAGCGTCATGTAAGTCAGTGTCACCCTTTCCGTAGTGTTTGCAGTGGTCGCATTCAACACTTTTTTCTGGAAGGCTGGGAGGGCCCTTATACCCCCCCCCCCCCTCCTTGCACATGCTTGATCACGTTACCATGTGTTCACTACCTCCTCGCCACCCTTGCGCAGCAGGAATCCTCGGCTCTTGTGTCTCTCCGAGTGCTGCAAGATGCCGTGCGGCCCGCGGCCTCCACAAGTTGTTTAACAACATGACAAAAGGTGTAGCGGCTTTTCTTGTGTACCGCAGCTCAGAGCGCGCACTTTGAAGGCTTTTATTTATGCTTTGACTTTTCTTGCGGAAAGATGCTTGAAATAACTTTTGCCTTAGCCGACACATTTATAGTCTTCTTTCTTTTTCTAAATTTACAAGCCATACAGGCTCCAAATACCTGCGTGAAATGGCCAAAAACTTCGTTAAATCGAAACTGTGTCACAAAGTTCCTTCATTAAATTGTGAAAAATACACAACAACACGGTTTTCAGTGAAACTAAGATCGGCAAATGAAGATACATTGCTACTTAGCAAATTTCGTTGGACTGAGCTTCTCTATATCGAGGTTTGACTTGTGGGGAAGCGTGACTCTCACGCGTCCCCTGATATGTTGTTTTCCCGCATTGCTTCCGTCTCCTGTAATCTGGCTTCGCCGCATGGCTTGATGCCCACGGCAGTCAGTGTGGTTGAAGCGCAGTACGAGAGATGGCGCGAGTGTTGCGCTGCTAATGCCACCCAACAGCAGGGTAACTTGGGTGCAAAGAGGAGAAGGCTCTTCCTCTTTGGCTTGGGGTCGGAAAGTGGCGCGGACGTTCGGCGCATGCGCTGATCCATACTTCTGCGAGACAGTCTCGTCACGCCTACCTCGGAATGGATGAACACGAGCCTTCGAATGTGCCACGGTTTCAGTGACCGTACACGTGAAAGACCAGGCGTTGATGTCCAGCATGGGGCGAACATATTCGCTCACAGTTTCACAGCCAGTAACTGAATAAAAAAAAATAGTGGTACATGCCTTCGGGTGCCTTCTGGAAGGATGCTGTACTTGCAAAGCCGCCACCCTTGTCAATTATTTTCAGTGGCCGTACAGCCTTTTCATGCTAATAAGAACCACCACAAACAACTCACCTCACCATTTTTGGACATGGCAAACTCTCTCAGTGTGTAGTCTGCATTAGATGAGTCAGCAATATGCTGCAGGCAGTATTTTCCGTACTCTTTCATCTGGCCTTCATCTGGCCAGTACCGCACACACTTGGGCTGCAAAACACAGAAACAGCAATGGAGCTCCCTTAAACCAGTCATGACGAGCCACGTGTATGCACTGGGTAAACGGGACACTGCATGGCTGCATTTGAACGAGAATATTGGTCATTCAATACCTGATCGATGCTGCCTATCAGTTCGTAGCCTCCCTTTGCTTGCTATAGCCCTCAGCTTCTAGGTTTATTTTCATGGCTCCAGGTTTCAGCCAAATAGACCCATCATATAAGATGCTTACATATGGTCTCAGACACCTGCAGAAGCTTTTAGAAACCACTTTGTGGTAGACAATGCAATTTACAGGAAGAGTTAGACACAAAATAACACTCGTAATTAGGCCAGAAATGTTAAAATTTCAGGACATATTACAGTTAAGATTTTTCCCATTTCTCTCGAGACACGGGGAAACAGATGACAATTGTAGTGCGACACTTTCAAACACTTGCTTAAAAATTTTTTGCAGAAGCTGCATTTAAGGCAGATGCATTTATCTTCGCACACAAGATTTGCAATAGTGGTCTGCCAAATTTTTCTTTAAAGTTGATCTTGGTGGCATTTGCGGTTCTGCTATAAATTTGTTGAACCAGCATTTGTGGTTGTATAGCATAAATTGGCCATATAAAGCTTTCGACCACTTGCTTAATGAATTTTTCAGGAAACCTGTATTTCATCCACGTGCATTTCACTTTGCATACAACTTTGCCATAGAGTTCCCCTATGTTTGCTAAATTTGATTGTGGTGGAATTTGTAGTTATGTCTGGGCAGCAGGCTAAATTTTGCGCCATTTGTAAACACACTCATAAGACTCCAGAGCACTTGCATATTTAATTTATTGCAAAAGCTGTGACTGACCCAAACACTTTGAATTTTGCCTATACATAACCAATAATGTGTACCTTAATTTCACCAAATACAGCAGAACCCCACTGATACATTTTTCAAGGAATCATGGGGAAAAACGAAATAGCCCGGAGGATGTAACAGGGGGCAAGGCCACAATCGCCACACAGCAACATCAGTAATAGGCTTGAATGGTTGCCAGACAGTTATTAGACGCCTCGGCATTCGTATTGTGACCGGAGAAGGCTCATGTACGCATGTGTAATTAACAGACATGTACAATGTTCTGTGACAGTGGCGCCTTCCATTCTTGATGTGCTTCACCGAGCTTTATTGCATTGAAGCTGACTAAAAGGAACAGGCAATTACACAACGCATACAAGACCCTTGTCGGCATGACGAGCTGCAAGTTCGTTTCCCCGTTCAACATTTGTATTAAGCCGCAAGTACTACGAGTGGCTGATGAGGGAAGGCCACAAACTTATGCCAACCATGTGCATGAAAAGACCCTCCCTGATGGCAGTTGGGTGCTTTCAGCGTGGGTGGCTATTCCAACAGATGTCACGGTGGAGTCCTTCATGAAGTGCAGGATTTTACTGCGTGACGATGTACTGTGGGAGCGCTGCAGCGATAACTACAGCAGCACTAGTAAGAAGTAGTCCAGTGAATGATAAATTTTCATTGTGGTATGCGCCCATGGGCATGCCACCCCCCCCTCTTTTCCCCGGACGTGCAATATGGGGGGGGGGGTCAACTTATATTCGAGTAGACTTGCAATTATGTAAATATGGTAGTACTATAGTACCTATATCTTCATTCTTTTTATAATTTTGTTGGCCCATGTATAAATATGTACATATCAACAAATTGTCTGAAATAAACGGTTGCTAGTTCGTGTTCTGTGTGTTTCCATCCAGTTCCTAAGCTGTCCCTTTGCATAACCGCATGTAATCGAAAATAAAAAAGAGTGTCTACCAAGTTGGCGTTTCCAAATTCCCTGCATTTTCCAGGTTTTCCCTGAGTGCCTTTGCAAAATTCCTTGAGTGAACAGAACTTTGTTTTATGACAAGACGGGCTGACACCATGTCATCTAATGCTGTCACTCTCTAATGAACATGTTAAAAAATAAATAAATGACTAAATCTAGTTTGAATAGTAAGGAGTTGTGTTTATTTTATTCAAAAAGAAAACATGGGTGGGGTTAGTAAAATGCACAGCGAATAAAATATCTTCAAAAAACATGGCAACATCCATTGCAAATCGAGTCGAACATACTCAAATACAAATAAAAAGGAGATGCATACAAAAGCAAATGTTTTAGAATATGAGCTATTTCTATCAACTGATAGCAAGCTCATTGGTGTGAGGCCTGAACTTTGTCACAAGTGAGATGCTCTCTCAACAGCTGGCAAGTCAACCTCAACTGTCCTGGCATACTCTCAACCTATGCACAACGCCTCAGTGTTGCGTTTCACTGCCTTAAAAGAGTTTATTTTGGTTCGGATAAGCGACACCTGCATCCTGGTGTTCGCCAACCCTGTTTTTTGAGCTCAAGCTCCTTTTAACGAAGTGGTGGCACGCTTCCTTTCCCATTCATTCCTCAATACGCTGGTCCTTTCTGCTCTCGTCCTCCTTCCACAGTGTGTTCGCCCCATGGACCATCTGAAGCGTCCTCTTGGTCAGTTGTACCATCAACATCGAATTTATTGGACTCCCTGGGGGCTGCGAGAACGTCTGAAAATTCAGGCAGTTCGAAAAAATGAGTGCATGTCTCTTACTGCCCTTAAAGCCTCAAATCGCCATAGGCACATTCGAAAAAGCTCTGACGGGCAGCCAGCACACTTATTAGGCATGTCGGTGCTTGTACTATGACAGGAGATGGTGGGTGTACACATGTATAATTAAGAAATACATACTGTGTCCCATGACAATTGCCCCTTCCCAGCCTTATGCTTCACTGCGTAACAATGCTGTACTGAGGCAAGGCTGACTTTTGGGAACTGACATTATGCAACGCTTCGAAGCCAATCGTGAGGATCACAAAGGCGGAGTCAGTGCCATCGCTGACAGCGGCGAATTCATTCAATGAAAAACACGGTGCAGAATGGCAAGAAGCTTAACAGCAAACGTCTAAGCAGCTAGACCTACAGCTGCCAGCGGATCTGTATGCAAGCGCCGGTTCGAGGTGGTGAGATAATCAAAATGGCGGTCGTGGTGCCTTCGATTAATGCCGTTTCAGAAAATTGTCAAAAATATTTTCGGAAGATTGTCAAGAGGTCCGGAAAATAGCTTCAAAGCCAATCGCGAGGACCACAAAGGCGGAGTCACTGCTGACAGCAGCAAATTCTTTCAATGAAAAACACGGGACAGAATGGGCACTCCCGACAACAAGCCGGTGGATCTGATGTCACATCTACCTTCAGCAGCGACAGGGCGAACTGACCAGCTGCGCACTGTGTTGTTTTCGCAGTGTTGCGCCATGAACAATACTAAGTTCTAGAGAGAGATGGCATGAGCAGAGATTATGACTCGGACTTCGATGAGCGGTCTACTGAACGACCACACACGGTAAAAGCATATGCGTACGATCTGTCTATGTCATCTAGCAACAACGACCCGCCGCCAGTAAAAAGCTTTAGTTTCACATATGTAGAAGCGCTACGTGCATGAAGATCTTGTGGGATCTAAACATGTATGCGCCGAATGCAGGGAGGACCGTAACGTTTCATGTATGCACATACGTGACGGGCTTTGTGAGCTGCCAGGATGAGAACGCAGCACAAGCTCGCACGAACATGCAGTTCACGAAGTGCGAGAAACACACGATGGCTACGATTACGGCTCGTCTTGAACGAACTTGGCGTGCGTAGAGTTCCCTTATGCTAGCAGAAGGTGCAAGTAGTCCACACGGAAGCAACGACCTAAATGTTCGCCAGGCCTACACCAGCAGACTCAGTCTTGAGGAGCTGCTTTTTTAATGACACCCTGAGGCTCAGTAGCAATGCCGGGCTTGCCTCGTAATCGCTGTTCTCAAAGTGATCGGAGCAAAGAAAGGAGCTTGATGGCATCCACGTTGGGCGCGAAGGTTGCACTGCTTGAGTCCCCATTCTGCGCAGCTTCTCATCTTTTGGAAAAGAGTGGAGCGGCAATTCTCGTGCAACGATACTATTTCCACACCCTTGCGCATAGCAGACCCTTGGCATTCTGCAGCATTGACACGGCTGCTCCTCACATCAAACCACAAAACCACCAGATAAAAGACAAGAGATTTAGAACAACAGAAAGCTGAGCTAGTTGGTAAGGATTCATTATGCAAAAAAGGTAAAGCGTGCACACAGGACACAAGAGAAGTGGACAACACGAACGTCGACTGTCAACTAAAGGGAGCACTGAGGCGAAAAGAAGAAAGAAGACTCAAACTCATCTGCGCAAGCTCTGGAATGGTATCACCATGGGCCCTATAAAGTAAAACTATTCCAATATGTTTTTATTCCAATCAATCTCCTTATGTCAAATTTGCGTAACCGCCAACGCAAGCATCGGGCGGTTACCCACAGGGTTGTCTCAACCGACCAATCAAACGCTCTCCTCGTTCATAGGAGGTCACTTTTGTTTGCTTTAAAAACGAATAACATTGCCTACACTGAACAGCTTGTTTTATTTAATTGGTGCACAAGAGGCGAGGAGCACACTCAAGTGGAGAGGGATTCGATGGGGCCAAGCCACTGCATTGAAAATTGATAATCAGATGAAGCGGGCGGTGCCGGCATCTGTGATTGGTCCGCTTTCCCTAACACAGATTGTGGTGGCTCACCGACAATGGCGGCGGCATGCAACAGAAGCTAAGAAGCATGCTAGAATGGATCATCAGCAAAGAAGAGTTGGCAGAACGAGGTCGTAAACGTGCCGAAAGTGCTAAAAAATGTTGCACGGCCACGCAAAAAGTTTTATTACACGCAAATAAACCTATGTTCTCCGGCAGGTGCGAGTAGCCAGTGCCTGAGCAATAGGCGGCACCCATCTTTTATTCCTTTCGGAACGGGGCGGCCTGCGGCTATTCAGAAAAAAAAAAATCGGTTTTGTTTGGCATATTAATGCATCTACAACGCGTACACGTCACTTTGAAGCGGTGAATTTTGGCGGTTTTGTGACGTCGCGTGACAAGCAGGTGAAGTGGGGGCAGCCCAAGAACTCTTGACCAATAGCTGAGGGCTAAAGGTGAAAAGGCGTCGAATCAGAAATAATAATTTTTCTTTTGTTAGGACAATTCATGCATAATCAGTGTGTACCTCATATCAGATGGGGAGCTATCGCGGTTTTTGTGACGTCACGTGACAGGCAGGTGAAGTGGGTGTGGTCCAAAAAAGTTTTTGATCAATCGCAGAGGGCTGATTGCAGAATTTGAATAGAGTAGTTTGGAATAGTTTTACGTTATAGCGCCCCACATGTCAGTCGGGTACATGTGCGGGTCTACGTGAGCGATAGCTGCTAAGGCACTTAATCCCTTCCTTATGTAATGTAATCGAAGGCCGACTCACGCACGCACTTCCACCATTATAGATATACCATGCCTCTACCATAAGATGCGCATCTTCATTCTTGTGCCTGTACAATATCGCACGACATGGCAATAGGCACGACATGGCAATTCCATTTTTTACTACTTAAGTCTTCTCTTACCAGATCCTGCATGCACAAAATGAGTGGCAGTTTTAATGCACAGGTCCGGCACCTATTAGAAGCAGGTTATCCTAGCGTAGCAGTGGCCACTGTGGCTGAACGCCTAAAGAAGTCGATTTCGAGGGGGGCGGACGTGATTACAGAAAGCAGTAATAGCAAAAAAAAAAAAAAACAGCAGTGCCTATTCCGTACATTCATTCAGTATCGCACAGGCTTAAAAATGTTGCAAGTAGATACGATGTTAATGTTGCTTTCACTCCTCCCAACAAGCTAGGTAAGATATGAGCTGACGTGCAGAGAAAAAAGGAGCAGGTAAAAGGCAAAAAAAGCACAGATATTTGTCCTGTGAAGCACAATAAGAACAACAGTTTTACTGACTGTCGCATGGGTGTGGTTTATAAAGTTCCCTTTAGCTGTGGCCAGTTCTACGTAGGACAAACGGGGCGGTGTATCAATCAGAGGCTAATGGAACATAAAAGGTTGTTAACCAGTGGATTGCCTTCTAATCTCTCCCTACATTGCCAAGATTGTAACAGCACGCCAGAGTTATATGAATGGGCGATATTGTACGAGCACAAGAATGAAGATGCGTGTCTTATGGTAGAGGCATGGCATACAGTCGAACCCGGCTATATCGAACTCACAAAAAAACGCCTATCAGTTCGATATAGAGCATAATTCGATATAAGCCTGCTAAATAATTGGATGTCATAAAAGCACATACCATTTATAAGATCACTTTATTGATTAAACTAGCTTAGTTTCGCACGAAATAGACCTGCATTTTCTTCTGCTTTGGCAATTTCGCTGCCTGCGACGCACGCACTTTTCCACATTAAGGAGTCGGAGCAGCTGAGGCCGCAACTTTCCGCATTCGAGCAGAAGCACCAGACTATTGCGAGCGCACCAATCATTTCGGAGGATGTGGGACCGTCGTTGCATTCCTCATTGTGCCCACTTTCACTTGTGCTCGGTATGATGTTGGCAATGTAGTCTTCGTTTTCGGGCTCTCCCGTGGTCGCGACACATCATTTGCGCTCAAAAACTCATCCACCGTTGATTCGTCAACAGCTTCCGGAAATTCTGACAGTTCGCTCCAAACTTCGGCAACACTGGCAACGGCTTCGTCGCATTCATCAAAATTTACGGTCATCACCGAGCACGCGGAAGTCGGCACGGCTGAAGCAATTTCAGATTAACCACTCATACGCAGCCGTGCGTACGGGTCGGGCGCCACGAGCACCGGGTCGCGAGTTTGGACGCTTTAGCCCTAATCTCCCCCTTATTCTTCAAGATCGTGCCGAGAGTGCTCCTCGAAATCTTGTGCTCTGCGGGGACATCCGACTTCTCACCGCGTTCGACACGATTTATGATTGCGAGCTTCACGACGAAAGGCAAATTCTTCCGCTTCATCACGGCAACACTGCGAGGGAAGGCTTACAAGGCGCACACAAAAACAGCGAGACAACTCGCACTTTCGCCATCTTGCACGACGAGGGCACAAGAGCATCTGATTGGCTGTCTGAGCAAGCGCTGTGGGCGGGCCAGGATCATTTCTTTGCAGGGGGGGGGGGGGGGGGGTGCCGACGGCTCGTCTGAGGCAGCGCGGTCGGGCGCGGTCACGGTAGGGAGAGCGGTTGGATGGAGCCGCGCAGCCGGGTTTTCTCCGCCACCGCGAGGGAAAGCCAGCTTCCGGGGGCACTTTCCGCCGCTTGACGTTCGATATATCGGGTGTCGCTGCTATTTTTGTTCGATGTAAGCGTAATTTTTGCGATATATACTCAATGTAACTATATCGTGTCCAGAAATTGTTCGATATATAGCATAATTCGATGTAAACGGGTTCGATAAAGTCGGGTTCGACTGTATCTATAATGGTGGAAGTGCGTGCGTGATACAGCCTTCGATTACTTTACATAAGGAAGAGATTAAGTGCCTTAACAGCTATCTCTCACGTAGACCCGCACGTGTACCCGACTGACACGTGGTGATACCATTCCAGAGCTTGCGCAGATGAGTTTTCTTTCTTCTTCTTTTCGGCTCAGTGCTCCCTTCATTTGATAGTCGGCGTTCATGTTGTCTACTTCTCTTATGTTCTGTGTGCACGCCCCACCTTTTTGCATAATGAAAAGACAAGATTTTTAAACAGTTCACATGTGGAAGCGGTACGAATTGATGGTCGAACAACAAAGCAAACTCGTCAGAGCAAACATCAAACTCGCGTTTTCACGCGCTCATCGCTCGCAATGGGTGTGTAGCAGTGAGGCAGGTAAGTGTGACGCTATATCCGGTTTTGCCGGAGCCTTCAGAGGAGGCCACTAGGTGTGGCGATTTGAGAAATATTAATTAAAATAGTTACTTTTCACTCATTTCTGCTCAGAAAGAATTGTTTTTGTCACTCTCGGTGCGATCGCTATCATTGGAGCTAGAAATTTATCCAGTAATTTTTCATTCTGCATCCCTTCAATAGCGAACGTCGAAGCAGAGGCCTAGAGTTGCTGCAATGATGGCTACACGGTTGCCAGCACATCTGCATGCGAGAGTGCTGGTTTGAGGCGACGAAGTAATAAAAAATTTGGAGGACACTTAAGCTTCTCCTTTAAGAGTGAAACGCGATAGCATTCAAAGATTCCTTACTGCTTCTCACACTTCCCGGCAATTGCAGCGTATGCAGCCGTACTATTTACTAGGAAACGCTGGCTGCAAACGCTATGCACGAAAGCAAGTTTTCTGGTATAAACACAGCCTCTTGCGTGGGCCGCGATGCGATGGAGGTGAGCGCCATCTAGAGGTGTTGCAAGGAACCAGGCACGCTGCTCCGTGGCCTCCAAATTTTTGCATGCCATCGTGTGCAAATGGCGGACACAGTGGCCGGTCTATGACTGGTAGAAACGCTGGAAAAGGTGTTTATTTAAGTTTTCGAGTAACAGAATTATGTTTTCTCGTGTATTCAAAGTATAATCTGATGCTATCATGTCTGTAGGTTGTGTGTAAGTTGTACTTTACAATGTTTCCATGTATTTTAGCTTGAGAAATGCAATTCTGTAACTTTCTTGCTCCACATTCCGGGCCTAGGTATGCGTGGTTTGAAATTCTTTTCGTTGGAAGGACGTCCGACATGGGGCCCTTAACGCTATCGCGTTAAAATGGTGCTGGCGTTGGCTTTGGCAAGAAGTCCAGTAAATTGGATGGTGAAGGGTTCTTGCTTTTGAAATTTCAGACGTTCTTATACATTCACTCTATGGGGCACATGGTGGTACTGCAAAGCCATCCAAACTATCGGGCATCCGGCTAGTCAGTCGTTGACTGTACACTGGCAATCGACACTTTGCAAAAAAGCTGCTTCGCATGCGCGAGCGCCCCCTATGCTGTTGAAAAGCTAGCAGACGGCTCCCCACCTGAGTGGGCATTCCGGCATGCTCAGGCAAGCTTCTGCGCCAACACTGCTAAATGACATGCCAGCACGCTGCGTTGCATATGGATGTACGAATTATTACGGCAAGAATAACGATGGTAACTTTTGGTTTGCGCCTGAGTAGTGGTACCCACTAAAGAGAGCGTCATGGGTGAACGTTGTAAAGTGATTGGATGTGGACTCAGTATGGCAGCCAAGCATGCACTCAAGGATTTGCAATGAAAACTTTATAACAGGTTCATGAATTTTAGCCTGTAGTGAGTCAGTTTATTAATAATCGCCCTTTTTCAATTTTAGGCCAGTCTTCACACTATTCTAGCGACCCACAGCATGTGAAAACTGTTTTCACATACACCCGAACTTCCAGACAGGCTGCAGTGAAGTGGCATGGTTGTTTGATAAAAAGTCACATAACAGCACGTAAATGACAGCGAAGCATGATTTCGGTGTGGCATGCCCACGACATCATCGGCTAGTGGTTTCAGAGTGCGCTCTTGTGCTTGGTGTATACGCTCATGGCTCTCAAGGCCTGAACACGGGTATGTGCTGCCAGTTTCTCGCCGGCTTAAATCACTTGCCCGGCGGCTTTGGCTTGTGGTTTAAGAGTGTGATCTTGTGCTCTGTGTATGCTCATAGCTCTCAGTGCGTAGGTTCGCACTGCTGGAATCTCGCCGACTTAAACCGTGCTCATGTGCACACGCCAGAGAATACATGCATCTTTATTGCGAAATGAAATAAAAATCAAGGGTCGTATCTGCTAACGATTATTTTGAAAGCATGTTATACCATCTCGCACGTCACTCCCAATGATTCCTGCTACACATCCACTAGCACATAAATTGGCTACTTGATGCGACAAGTTGTACGACTAAATGCAATCTGTTGGAAAATATGGTGCAAAGTCCGCGATCATTCTATGCTGCCACTCGAAGTGCCAAATAAGTGAGCAATATGCAGCAAAGGCTAGCCGATGGAATGCAGCTTGCTTTGACACCTGGCAATGTGACAGGTTGCATGTGATAGCAACTATCCAAGTCACTACAATTCATCACTGGGCTTCATTCTAGCTTTGTTTTGATACATACAGTTGAACCTCGATATATCGAACAGTGCAGTGATCGTAAAATCGTTCGATATAGCCAGAATTCGATATATAAAATAACTTAACAAATACGTCAAAAACTTCTGCAAATCAATCAATAAACCAAGGGTGCGATTGGGGATCGTTGTTCGGAGCGCACGTTCGGTTGCGCCGTGCGCTATTGACTTAGGCCGTGCCGACTTCGTCTGCTGGAAGCGTGCGTTTCGTTGCGCCGCATGCAATTAGCCTCGGCCGCGTCAACTTTGTCAGCCGCGCAAAGTCGGCGCAGCCTAGGCCAATCCCGTGCGGGCAACCGAACACGGACTCCAAACAACGATCCCCAATTGCGCCCCAATCGTGGCGCAGTAAATAGTCACTTGAAGCTCACACAAAGTATTTATCTATTTTTCTGAAAGTACCGCAGCAGTGTAGCCTGCTGCGGTACTGCATTTTGGCAGACGCGTGCTTAAACATGGAAACCTCAACATAATCTAAACGATCCACAAGTGATAGGCCGGTGTACCCTTTTGAACCGCAGTAGTAGCATAGAAGGGCCAAAGAAGCTACAGCCCCAGTTGAAGTCGGGAGCGGGGCAGCATCAGCACTTGCAGGATCAACCTCGGCACCGTCTTCATTTGGCCGCTATTTCTCCTGCGATCTCCCCGTCCATCAATTGAAGCATTTTCAAACACTGTCCAATAACAAATTATCAATAAAGCGGCATCTGCCATGGCGTCTACGAGTGAACCCAGTGAGTGCATGCTATCTTGCGTCTTTTTGGATGCAAACCGCCAGTCCTCAGGAGGTGCAGCAGATGTAGAGCGCAGCACCAAGGAGGAGTCAGTGCAACAAATGCAATGCATCGTTGACATTATCGAACTAGCCAAGCCGCCGCATGCGTGTGCCGCTATGTTCCAATGGCACCCTCGGCGCAATCAATGCGTGCAGCTATAGTGCGCAGCAGTCGGGGATGCCCATCGCGCCACCATCTTTGAGGGTGTTGTGGAAAAGCTCACTGCTTGTCAACAGAGCACATGTGGTCTGGGGTGGCAGAGTTCGAGATATCCATTTTACGTCCGACCTCATTCGAAATAAGAAATAAAAAATGCATGCAATTTCCCACTTGATATAGAAAGTGTTTGATATACATACACTTGTGGGTCAATGGCACTCAATAACATTTTTCACACGACCAACCGACCGACCGCTTTACTCAAAGGTGGTCTTGCCTGGTTAATGACTCTCTAGGCTTCATAGTGCATGGGCACAGTTGTATGCATTTACAAATATCGTGTCTAGTTATTTTTTGTGTTGTGCCATGTAAACTATTTTTCACAATGGAGTGTCGAGTGTCCAGGCACCTTCACTGCAGAGTACTTTTTTGCAATGATCCAGGGCCCCAGCTTTACCTATGCCATATTTCGAATGCAGCTGATAATCACCATTTACAAGTCTGTGCTGCAGTTGCTGGTGGCCTTTGCTACTGAAATTAGGCTGACTCATCATAAGACCTCATGCTCTTTATAGCCAAGTATGCCATCCTTTTGACTTATCTACTGACTCGATATAATAGAAACTCACCTTTCCCCTTTCAACTTCCTTTGTAGTCATTACAATAACCCTCGTATTTCCTTGCCAGACCATAGACCAGAAGTCGCCGATGGTGTTCTGTAGGCAACCCTGTGTTGCTATGTACACTTTGCTGTGGCCATCAAAAATGGAATCGTCATCTACCTGCAGAAAGAGCACTGCAGTAGTCACAATGTGAGCAACAGGCAGAGATGTCATTCATCAGAGGTCTGAGCAAAAAAAGGAAAGAAAGAAAGAAAAATGGCTTGTGCAGAACATGGGAATAATTTCACCTTAGTAACAATTTCCTAAAATTAGATGTGACACCTGGGGCTCCTAGTGCATGTATGTTGGCACCACTGCAAGTATTGTCTGCCTGTGTCCAATGCCAGGCAATTTTACCTGTGCCTTGGTGGCCTATCTCAAATACAGTAGAACCTCATTGATACAATCCCATTCTGTACAATTTCCCAGTGTCAACGTCCACGATCAAGAACACACACAAAAAATAAAGCAATGCAGTCACGCTTCTATTTTTCTTGTTAATGTATGTTCCCTGAAAACATGGTTTTTCAGCACAAACATTTAAGACGTTGCCCAATTGCGATTGTGTTATACGTTCTCTGACCACCGAATCCCACGTAAACAAAAAAAAAAAAAAAGGCACAAAGGACGCAGCATTAAGAGCAGTAGACAACCGCCTCAGCAGCTTCCCCACAATACTTGCCTGCCTGCGTCACATGAAAATTCTGGCTCACGTTCATTTAAATTGGCTTCTACCCTTCTTTCAATACCACCAAATTTTACTGCAGGTCGTCGCATACCGCATTTACAGCTATCACCATCAAACGCACTGTTATAAGCACCTTCACCTATCAGTTTCACAGTGCATGAGGCCTAGTTCCTTGGAAGTGCACTGCATGGTTTAACAGGCATTAAGCAAAACACTCTGCCACCTGCAGCAGGGAACAGCAGTGTGAAGTGAGCGTCATGTTTCATTCTGGCAGCATCATATTCCAGCGTCCACTCACTAGCTGAATAACATAAAGATATGTGCTGTTGGTGTTTTTTTTTTCCATTACATTTGTTTGTGGGCTGCAGTTCTCAAAATTCCAAGGAATAACTTTGTAAAGAATGAAAGACAAGGTATCAGCAACTTTGGCGGTAGAAGACTGGTTGGGCATACGTGATTTGGAATTAGGTTTCAAATTCTTTCTGCCGACGCAACGTCAGACACTGGATGCTGGATGCTGACACTGGATTTTCTGCAGCATGGGGCCCCTAATGCTCTCGTGTTAAAACAACAGCGTGTCTCGGGCTGCGCAGGCCCCACCAGTCAAAGTGCATCTGCGTCTCGTACCATGACAATGTGCGCAACACATCGTACAGTCGATTCTCGTTACAATGGACCCTGATAATCCAACAAAAAACGTCCGTTTTATCTGAAATCTCTAATATCCGAAATGTCTCCCTTCTGAAACTTTCGTCGTGATGTCGAACAACTTTATTGCGAAGAGTGAGTGGCGAACGTCCAAAATAAGAAACAAAGAAAGAAAGTCACAGTTTCGCTCGAAAGGCGACGCATTGATTGCAATCGCAAATTAAGCAGGACAAGTGCGGCAACAGCAGCGAGTGAATTGACCTTCGTGCTATCTCTCACTTGAACACGAACGTCAAAATCACAGCGCATATGAAGTCACCGGCACTGGGCACACTTTGTCCCTATCGCAGATCGCTCTGAAGATGAGGCCTGCGCGAGCACGCGCTTTGTCCGCATAGCAGATCGCTTTCAAGATACGGCGCCTGCATGG
The DNA here is from genome assembly GCF_050947875.1 of Dermacentor variabilis. Classification (NCBI taxonomy): domain Eukaryota; kingdom Metazoa; phylum Arthropoda; class Arachnida; order Ixodida; family Ixodidae; genus Dermacentor; species Dermacentor variabilis. The sequence goes on from NC_134570.1 coordinate 4,718,028, forward strand.
GCGAGCACTTTGTCCACATTGCAGATCGCTTTCAAGATACGGCGCCTGCACGGGCGAGCACTTTGTCCACATTGCAGATCGCTTTCTAGATACGGCGCCCATGCGGGCGAGCACTTTGTCAGCATCACAGATCGCTTTCAAGGTACGGCGCCTGCACGGGTGACCACTTTGTCCACATTGCGGATCACTTTTAAGATACGGCGCCCATGCGGGCAAGCACTTTGTCCACATCGCAGATCGCTTTCAAGATACGGCGCCTGCACGGGTGAGCACTTTGTCAACATTGCAGATCACTTTCAAGATATGGCGCCTGCATGGGTCAGCACTTTGTCCACATTGCAGATCGCTTTCAAGATAGGGCACCTGCACAGGTGAGCACTTTGTCCACATTGCAGATCGCTTTCAAGATACGGCACCTGCACGGCCGAGCACTCGGTCCACATTGCAGATCGCTTTCAAGATACGGCGCCCGTGCCTAAGCAGCAGCTACCGGAGTACAACCCTCTCTCTCATCCCTCACGCACGAGAGAAGGCACCTTTCCGCCCCACGTTTCCTTTGCGCGCGCAATATTGTGCTGTGATCATCGGCTGACCCTCGCAAGTCAATTGTCAGCCTGTGTGACATAGCAAAAGTAAGTTTTATACCCACGATTTTGAAAAAAATTGCCGCTAATTTCGTCTGCTCGATAGTCCGTTGTAGTGCAGTCGGTTAACAGCGAACTTTGTTGTATTAATAAAATAGGTAGAACAAAGTAAGGCTGAAATATGGTCCGTTATATCCGAAAGTCTGTTGCACACAGGCCAGTTGTAACAGGCGTAGACTGAATTTGTAAATATGAGCTACAGTTGAGTCTTCCAAATCCTTTAATGACTTCGGATACTATGTTATCCCAGTTAAGGAGAGATGAGGGTCCTGGAAACATTATTTTTCAACATCCATTGCTTAAATTTTGTGTGGATATATTGTAGAATGATGATTTCAAATATGTGTTTAGATTTAAAATAGCTCACTTGGAAGAAAAGATATGACAGAATACAATACTCCTAATTAGGTCATTTCTTACGGACCTTTTTAATAATTTCTCATTAAAATAAAGTGTTTTTAAGAAAATGTAGACATATCCAAAGGCCCATTGCATATCCTAAAACTAAGCAAACACCAATAAAGTAATTGTGATTATCACAAATAAATAGCAAAATTCAAAAAAAGAATGTGGAAGTAATTAGCCCACATTTGATCTAATTAATAATCTATCACATTTAAGACAAAACGGAAAGCTTTAGCATATAGCAGAGATATTACTAAAAAAATGATACCTAGTTCTCTGAAATCAGTTGATGTAAACATCATCATAACTTCCGTAAGGCAAAAGCACTTGATGAAAAAAAGAAGGCTGAGAAAATTGCCTTTAAAGTTTTACTGCCACTAGCTCTTTTGTCAATTAAACAAATCGAAAACCTTTGGGCTCTAACATGTTGCCCAGGTGTTGCTGAGCACAAGAACACCAAATTTACCGAAATCAATTCATGAAAAGTTTATAAAACCTTTCATAAGGCAAAGCCACTTGACGAAAACAACACCCAGAAAGTCATTTTCAAGTTTCTGAATGCTCTCACAAGTTCACACAATACCTAGGGCAGTAGTCTTGTGTCTTGTCAGGCTTGTGCTTCTTGGCCATTCTCTTCATCTTTTTCAGTCTCTTCGTGACCTTTGTTAGACCTGTAAAGCCCTTGTTTGTCCTTTTCAAGGCTCCTTCGAATGAGGGAGCTGCCAGGTGTATAGCCAAGGTGCACTGCAACAGCCTTGCTGGTTTGTGTCATTCCCCGATTGTAACATGACACTGCTTCAGCACACCTTTTTCCATAGCCAGCAATGAGTCATGTCCGTTTTTGGAGCTTTGGGTCCGGATCACAGAGTGCAGGCACTCAATGGCATTTTTTGTCATGCCATCACTGCAGCGCTCTAAGAGGGCCTGATCACCTAGCCTTGCAATGACTGGCTCTAGTGCATTGTGAATAAACCTTGGTAGAGGGTTTTTATGTGGTGGTGGCTCCTCTTGGTTGGCCAGGGCACGATTGAAGAAGGACCAGGAATCATTACCTTCGGGACAATGACTGATCAGGGGATTTGTTCGTTGAAGTCATGTGCAACAGTGTGGCCTGCACTGCCTTCTGCATTGCAGCATGTCATGCCTGTGGCTCCTCAGAGCATACCCATAATAGATTGTTATCTTTTTTTATTTTATCCTGGGTAAGTCTCCCCTTCTGTTGTGTCGGCAGCGGCAGGCAAGCGGGGACCCCGACCGGGCGAACGCGCGGCTAGCGCCGGCGCAGGAAGGAGACACGGAGCAAACTGCTCCCGATGAAAACCGGAACGAAGACTCAGCCGACCCGCGGCCGTTTATTACTAATAAAGGCTTCACACGCCAGATGACACCTCCAGATTGGCCCAAGCTCGTCACATGACAGAAGGGGGGTGCGCCATCTAGCTAAACAACTACAAAACATACATGTACGATGACACCTAGATCTGACAGGGGGCGACACTATACTGCATCATCCCCCCCTGGAAACAAAGTAAACATACAGTGAAACGCGCACACAAGATGCGCACTTCAGTCCAAAGGCGATTTCAGTTCGTTCCCCCCACGTTCACACACGCGCGCCAGCAGCACACAAAGCACGCACTTAAGTCCACAACAAATTCAATCCGTCCCTGCCCAAGTTCACATACACGCGCACCAGTCTTGGGCACCATAACACAGGCAGTCACTCAAACAAAGTCTGACAAGGAACACGGCACAAAACTCACTGCACCGCAACAAGGAGCACTATAATTATACCTGTGTTAGTGAAACATGTGGACTGTCTCCTAAATGTCACAGCGAGGCCCCTAGCCGTGGCATTTCGAAGACGGCAATACGCTCTACACTACAGAAACAAAATCATCGAGCCACGGAGGCCGTTTTCTGTCACGATGAGGAAGCGTGCGTACCTCAGAAGAACTTTGGGGGTTGCGACGCGTATCGGTAGACTTTAAAGACCCAGTCGTCCCACTATTTCCCTCCCCCTGGTTGGACAATTGAATGTGGTTGTCGCTCAAAGCTGGAGAGGGTTGCCCAGGAAGCTCCTCTCGACGTCCCAACAAGTCCTGGGAGGCTACCGATTCTCCTACGGAATCAGAGACAACTGCTGACTGTGTAAACTCGGAAGTGATACAGTCAGACGGACTACTCAACTGAAGCTTATGACTCTGAGAAGACGCTGTCGCTACAGACGGGTCATCGGAATGACTATCCAAGTTTGAATATGAGTACAAAAAGTTTCTATCACTTGTACACAATGTACTACCTGCTGGATCCTTCATCACTAGGGTTAACTTAGACACATGCCACGTCTTCCCATCACTGAGTAGAAAAGTATATGGGCCTACCTGGGCCTTGACTTTACGAGGTTTACTGTACTTAAAAAATCGTTTCCTCTTAAATCTTATTCTGACGGTGTCTCCCACCTTGACACGAGTTGCCTGAGCACCTCTACGATTGTCTATACACTGCTTAGTTTGCCACTGTTTCTGCAAGACCCTTTCTTTAACGTGAGACACAAGACTGTCCTGTTCCCGTAGATCTACACAGAGCCGCATGGTTCCATCCTTCTTGCGCACCACCACGAGTGGAGACACCCACTCAGGAGCCTCGACGCGCTCTATGACGTCGCAGTCCTCGAGACGTCGCAATTCATTTGTGCCCTGGTCACGGAGAGCCAGGGGTAGTCTGCGCAACTTTGAAGATACTGGTTTCATGCCTTGCCGCCGATTTATTCGGTGCACGAAGTTTTTGACGAGTCCCAACTCGCCACTGAAGAGGTGATCAAACCCCGGAGGCACACCTGTGGGGCTCTGTACTGGAGGAAGCGTAGCCAGGCAGCATGTCAGCGACGTACCGTAGATTTGTATCCCCAAGCGCTGGATGGCGTCAAGACCCAGCAGTGATGTTCCCGTAGACGTTACGTGGAACGCAACGGAGCATGTCCTTTGGGAAAAGTGGACAGTGGCTTGAAACAGGCCTTGAATGTTGATGCATTGCTTGGAGAAATTTCTCAAGTCCACTGTTGGTTGTGACAGCCTGTGCTGTCGACCAAAGTTATTTCTAAAATCTTCGGCCGTCATGCATGACACAGACGCTCCCGTATCCACCGGCAGTCGCATGGAGACGCCGTTCACTACGACCGGAACTTCCAAATCTTTTTTAGCTTCAAAAGCGCTTACTGTCAAGACAGACGCGGACGGCTGCCTTGCGGAAGTTGAAGACAGCGTCTCTGCGGAAGAGACGTGTTGAACAGTACGGGTTTTCCGGCATACTGATGCAAAATGGCCCAACGTGTGGCAGGCGTTGCACCGCCAGTTCCTTGCTGGACAATTCTTGTACGTTGCAATACGTTTCGTGCTGCCACACCGGTCGCATGCACCACGGTTCCCGGAGGAGCCATGTGCGAAATGTCGGCCCTCTTGGCAGCTTCTCGGAAGAAGTCGGCCCTCTTGGCGGCTTCTTGGAAGAAGTCGGCCATCTTGGCGGCCTCCTGGACTATGTCGGCCATCTTGGCAGCTCCCCGGAAGAAGTCGGCCATCTTGGCCCGTCGACGGAATGCCAAGTTGAGATGCCTCGATTCTTCGTACATTTTCGGAGCCGAACGCGCGGTTCGCTCGATGCAGGGCTTCTAACGAGTGTCCAATTTCTTCTGCCTTGTCCAGGGACAGGGTTTCGCCATGAGCCAGCAACTTTTCGCGAACGCTGACGTTCGCTACCCCATGTATTATTTGGTCTCGGACGCGCTCGTCGTAGGTTGTGCCGAAGTTGCACTGTACCGCCTTCTCCTTCAATGCGGTCACGAATTCCAGGAATCCTTCTCCCTCGAACTGCTTTCGACTGGTGAATTCGTGCCTTTCCGCCAGGACATTTGTTGACGCGGCGAACAGCCGGTCAAGCCGCTGCAAGAGTCTCGGGAACTCTGACGCTGGCGGGACCGCATCACTTGACGCTGCGCCGGTCGACTGCCTTGCTGCTTCGCTTGAAGCTGACGCTGCGCTGGTTAACTGCCTTGCTGCTTCCTGCTTCTCGTCTGCAAAGTACTTCCGTTGTCCCTCACGCCCGAGAGCGCTGACGAGCGCGGACGCTCGTCGTGCGTCCGTCCAGTCGCCACCGCCGGCCGCTTCGAGGTGGGCCTGAAAAATTTTTTTCCTTCGATACCATGGAATTAACGGTGGCCCGGGCAATTCCAGAAAAACGGGAAGGTTCGCCGTAAAAGACGCCATGCCCGGTAGCGCGCAGGAGACAGTGCAGAAAACAAGCCGGAGCTCGCAGCAGGAATGGGGCACGGAAGAACAAGGGGGCGAGTAGGCCTAGGCTCGGAAGCCTCGTGACGCCAAGTGCGTCGGCGGCGTTTGCAGGCCGTGCCGACACGTAAAGGACGCTTCACTTACGAAGCTCGTTGGTTTCCCGGGGCTTCGGTCGGAACCGCTGCGGGAATCCCATCCTCGTCGCCAAAAGATGTTGTGTCGGCAGCGGCAGGCAAGCGGGGGGCCCCGACCGGGCGAACGTGCGGCTAGCGCCGGCGCAGGAAGGAGACACGGAGCAAACTGCTCCCGATGAAAACCGGAATGAAGACTCAGCCGACCCGCGGCCGTTTATTACTAATAAAGCCTTCACACGCCAGATGACACCTCCAGATTGGCCCAAGCTCGTCACATGACCGAAGGGGGGTGCGCCATCTAGCTAAACAACTACAAAACATACATGTACGATGACACCGAGATCTGACAGGGGGCGACACTATACTACACCTTCCCACCAAGAGACTCTCCTTGGGCTTTTTTCTTCTCCACCAAGGTGCAAATGGCTGTCCCCATTCGCTTATGGACATGGTTCAGACAGTCTTTTTTTAAATTTTTTCAATGTCTAAGTATCCGTAGATGCTGTCTTGAGACAGTGCATGAAAAGTGCGGCTATCGCCATCCGACAGAATCATTGTGTAGCGCAGCCCATTTTTCTGCAGGGACTGCCTGAACAGGATCAGTGCTGCTTCCGTCTCCATCTGTCCGGCATTGCAGTCAATGTTTTTTTGACACTTGTGGGTCATAGCCCAGTCACCATAACCATCACCATCGGGGTCAGGTGCTCCTTGGCAGCCACGGCAATACCGAGAAAGGACAACATGGTCCAGCACCAGACTTGTGTAAAGTTCAATAATGCACCCCACAGCTATGTTAGAATTGTGGCCACGAGTTTTCCAGGTGCCATCAAAAATGACGTCCACGTTTCCTACAGGGTTAAGGAAGTCCTTGTAGATGGTTCTGACTACTTCCACGCTTGCTGCCTCTGTGGCTGTAGCTACTGTCTGGCAAGCTCGCACCATGGTTTCCATGTGTCCCCTGAAGGTATTTTGGGGAAGGCCTCGGTGGGAGAGATTCATGGTGGCACAAAAATTTGCGAGGGCAGTCACTCTTTTTCCAATGCTTTGTATGTCTTTCATTGCACTGAGGTTGACCTCAAAGGGCATGATGTTTGGTGCTCCGGTGACTAGTGGTGACAAAAAGTGCCGCTCCGCGTAATCGCAACTTGAGCACCTGAGCAGTAGCCTCACGGCTAGGCCGTACTGTTTCTCATTGCACTTTTTGAGCTCGATAGTAGCCATCCCACACTTGTTGCATGTTGTGGATGCGAAAAGTGTCTGCAAAACTTTCATGTCCACAATGACGTACTCCGTGCCGCGATCGTTATCGTCACTCACTGCGCCGACGCCTAAAAGCTCTAACTTCCGCGAAGTCGCGCACTTTTTTGTCAAGGAAGACTTCATGTTGTCTGCACATTCTTCGTGCTCCGCACACTCAGCTTCCGTGTAAAACGACGTGTCAATGCGATGCGCACGCAAGCTTGGTCCAGCTGTGCCCACCAGCGATGCCGAAGTTGACGGTCTCGAGGAGCTTGAAGCAGCCGCGTCGACCCGCAGTGCCATGGCTTGTGGCAACACCGAAGTTCTCGAGGAGCTTGCAACAGCGGCATTGATCTGTGGTATGATAGCTTGCGGTAAACCAAACTTGATGATCTGGATGAGTTCGGCGCAGCAGCCCCGGGTAACCGCGGTACTGCGGCTTGCGACAACACCGAAGTGGCCATTCCCGGTGAGCCTGGTGCAGCTGCGTCGATAGGTGGTACTGTGGCTTGCAACGACACCAAAGCTCCCATAGTTATTTTCGATGATGCACTTATCTTGTTCCAAGCAGATCTCCTTTTGCCGACTATTTTCCACGTGCTTGATTTCAAACACGAGTCCCGCCCCATCAGAATAACGGCACAAAAACATGCACGCACGTACGCCCACAGCAGCCCGGCTAATAAACGTAGTAACAAAAGTGCGAGCTAAAAGGGAGCGAATTAACGATAAAAATATTTACATGAACAATGCGAAAAGAGGCTGTGGGGCGTGAAACACCGCACAACAAAGAGAAGCCTCGGGTGCACGCAGACGACGCGAAGGCACCACGCCGTCAGCACGCGGCCACGCCGGCTCGAGAAGGAGAGGAGGTGTGCGCCAGGGCCAATCGGAGGGCTGCGCCTTAAAGAAGCGCGCGCTTCGCCCAACCAGCATCACTCTTTCCAAATTTCACCCTTCAAAAACGTCACCGATGCCATCGCTCACAGAATGCCATAGATTTTCTCACTATAACACCTAGAGGGAAATCTGGCGCCACTGTCTATGGGAGTTTCTTAAGGGGTGCGGTGCCGTCATGGGAATGACGGTATATGTGTCTGCGAGGCTTGTGTTGACTGGTGAAGAGGCTTCGTCTAAAACATGGATGTGGCTACACAAATAATGCATTCTTAAAGTAAAATTTTCATAAAATGTTTCCATTCATGCAAATTACATCTTTACTCACCTACAATGCATGACAAAGGGAAAAGCAAGAACAGACGACAAACTGTTTCAAAGCGAGCGGGAATTTTGTCGTCTGTGCTCCAACTTTAGCGGCCCACTGATAATTTTTACGTATCATATAATTGTACATACAATAACAAGTTCTCCTAGTTAAACAAAACATCTTTTGTGTAATAATAAAGCTAAAACAGGTTTTTATGTGCAGTTTTATTAGAAAATGAGTCATTGTGACAGACAAAACGGTGCTTGCCTGGCTGTCCGAGAACGATGCCAATCCAAAGTCATAATATACCGGCATTTCCATGCGTTCCACAGTGCAGCAGCACCAGATTTATATTATATTTATATTATATTTATATTACCTCTAGGTAATATAGTGAAAAACTCTATGCAGAATGCCTTCGTTGTGTTGAAAGGCGCCAAAATGAAGTACGGGAAACCAGCTTTCAAATGAGACCAAGATGGCAGATATCGCCCTGCATCGTGCGGAGCTTTGGTGGCTTGAAATTAGGGCAAATTTTCGAGCTGGGCCTTCAATTCCGGCCCACCGATGCTTACAAATTGCCATTTTTTTAATACTTCGAGAAGGAATTAAGCAATAATACTTTGTGAGGTAATACTTTGGACAACGAAGACCTTAAAATTGCGATTTTTGAAAAGAGACTTTTTTTTGCATTTTTTGCGATCTCAAGACCCGCGTGGCCCCTTAATATATTTTTTCCACACTTCTTTCCAAAATATATGAATGAGGTACTACCGAATTGCAGAACACAATTGAAACGTCAGCCTCATTGGTGGCCCTTCACTCCTTATTTTGCTTCTGCCATTGAAATGCAGCTTTTCATCCAACCTCAATCTCACGGTGCGTGCAAGCACTACACATGATGTTACTCCCAATGTCTCCTGTGCAGAGTTATGCATTGCCAAGTGTTTAATTCTGGTGCAAATACAGTGGAACCCTGATTATGACTTTCTCGGGACCGTGAAAAAGCGTCGTCAAATCCGAACACAAATAATGCCTATAAAAATGTTACTTATTTTGAGCGACAAATTTACAAGAAACTTCAATGTAAACTACTAACATACTCTACAGGTTTTCGAAAACCCCAAATTACCAAAAAGTAAATGCAATAAGAATTAGTGTTGCAGTACAGGTACCAATCATGCTTTATTCAAACGAGCCTTTACGGCACTCCACTGCCCACTGCTGCGATTCCCGCCAGCCGGCACGAACTTTAAAAAAAGTCGGTAAGTTTCTTTTGGACCTTGTTTGCTCCGTGAACCAAGAGCTTTTGCTCGAGTACAGCAACGTCCAAAAGGAGGTCCTCTACGGCGTCGTGTGAACAGATGAGGTTCCGGATGCCGTCTATGTGCCGCACCACCTCGGCGAACGCGGTAGGCACAGGCACGGTCTCTGTGGCGACGTCATTGTACTCGTCCAATGTCGAAGCAGCGTCGGCACTAGGCAAAGCCTCCTCGATGGTGTTATCCATCGACACCTCGCCACAGATCGCAACGTTGTCGTCGGCCATGGTAAAGTTTCGACGAAGGTTGTGGTGAGGATTAAACCATCGAAATCGTTGTCAGCGAAGCCTGCATCGGCCTCGAGCGGCACCGAGGTTGTTGCATCCCCAGCAGAGGAGGCAGTCTCTAGCTTAAAGCCACAGTGCTTGAACGAGTTAGCGATTGTGCTTCACGACACTGCGTTCGATGAACTGGCAATAAAATGCATGGCGTCGGGCACAGCGATGTTTTTTTCCGACTCGCTGCGATCCATGGCCACCAGTTGATGCTGCACTAACCCCTTCCGGTATGATCGCTTGATGCACTTAATGATGCCGGCATCCAGCGGCTGCAGCCGGCTTGTGCAGTTGGGTGGAAAAAAAACAACCTTTATGTTCCTCAGGCTGGACGTATCGGGTGAGTGGCACGATGCATTGTCCACAAAAAGCAATATTGTCCTCGCCTTAGCACCCATTTTGTTATCCAGCTGCTGCAAAAAATTCCTGAAGAGCAAAGACGCCTTTTTGTTGAAGTTGTAGCTGCGTGGCAGCGTCTTCAAGTTCTTAAAGCACCATGGCTTTGCAAACTTTCCAACAATGAGCATGGGCAGCCTCTCGGAACCGTCCTCACTAGCACAGAATGGACGTCCGCACACCAAGTTTCATCCTAGACACCAACGCTCGTTTCTCCCCTGGCGGAACGATTTCACCTCCAACGGGTGTAGGTTTCCGCTGCCACCACTTTCCTTTACAATCGCACCTGCGTTCAGTTCGTGCTGCATGCGAAACGTCTCATTTGCGACGGCGCCTCTTCAGATGACTGGAAATTATTATTGTGTTGTTAACTGTCACAACATCAATGTAAACACGAAAGAGTTGATGCCACCAGTGAAATTCTGCCAATTCACAATAAAGTGGTATGAAAAAAGCAGACGACAGACATGGATTACTGCGGTGCGCCGAACGAAGTAAACAATTGGCAAACGAAGCGAGCTCGTTCATTTATCACTCCTGAGTGTATGACGATTTTATATGTAACCAAAATGAATTTAATAATTACTCGGTATATAATCCTTTTATTCATATAAAAACTTTCATTTGTTCAACCAGAGCTTGTCCTGTCTTCCTTCTCGTGTTTCGTTTGTGTGCGCTGACCAAGAATGGAAACCACTTCTGTTTTATGCACTAGCAGGGGCCAAAGTTCACACGTGCCGAGAAATTGAATATGTCCACGGTGCAATGAACATGACCGGAGTTCATTCCTGCATCACCACTGCACTGATCGAGTTAATGGACGATACACACCCGTGTCTTGGCCGCACCGGCATTGCCGAAGCAGAAATGATTACGAATACTTTCAACTTCCACCTCTTGAGCAATGTTAAAAAATGCCCAAGCTATTTACATTGCTGCCTTTATTCTATATAGTAGGGGACATACTAGTTGAAGTGGTGTGCGCATGTAGTACTTGTGCTATGCAGCGATATATTTTGTTTATTTCCTCACAGTGTCGATGGAAGTCCGTTGTCGTCATCAGAGACAACACGGATTTGCAGCAAACATTTTGTGAGAAACTGCAAAAACAACTTTTATTCTTTACTAAACGTTGTGCAATGCCAAACTCTGAGCCTTTATTGGCGATAATGGAGTTCCACAAACTTCTTTTGACAGCATGCTTCGTTTGTTCTTTCGAAAGGCCGAGGTACTGAGTGCATGCACATATATTTCTTCACTGTGTGTGCTACCGTAATAAGCAGCGACAAGACGTACTAAGATGTGCACGCAACGTGCTCAGTATTTATTTGACTCGAAAGAAAGACAATACACTCAGCAATGATAACCATGGGGGTCGAACACGATGAAACAAACGGATACGATTAAAGAAACGTTTTAGGTTAAGACAATGAGCTGGAAGGGATTTTTCCAGTCAATCATTTGCTACACCAGACAGACCCTGGCTACCGGCGGAGAATTGGACACGCCACGCTCCGAACTTCAGTTAGTATCTAGTCATGTCACCAGCAGTAGCGAGGACAGTGCTCATCCTGGAAGGCAGTGAAGTGTAGAGTGACTTGATCAGGGATGTGTTCATTCGCAGCACGTCTCAGTCGCTGACGATGGTGGATCGAAGCCTATCCTCGGACGACTGATGGAGGGGATGGTGCGCTAGCGATACTTTCAACAAGCCCCAGACATTTTAAATGATGTTGGCGCCCGGGGATTGAGGCGGCCACTCCAAGAGAGTGACGGCGCGCTCTTTCAGCAGTTCTTGCACAACACAAGCAGTGCAGATTGGCGGCCTATCGTGTTAGAATATATAGTCGGCTTCCAGGAACGGGCCGTAAAGAATGTATGGAATCAGTACGTTGGCTATGACTGCCCTGCACCTTTCAGCGATGAACTTACCTTCGAGGCGTATCAGTGGGCGTCGTACAACGCTTAGTAAAAAATACTGGCTCATTTCATGCAGTAACGATGAGATCGGTGCACTACAACTGACAGTAGAACACTTCCCGACAATGCGGCCAGCGCGCGCCGCCGTAGCAGACGACGCCGTTCAAGACCCCGCCCCTTGAGCACTTGAGCCTGCGCGAGTGGCTGCCGCCACCCGACTCAAGCGCTTGCCGTATCGCGATGCAATGCACTCCGAGTTTTCCCCTAAGTATGAAACAGACTGCGCATCGTCCTTCGAATAAAACGTCAATGCACACACACATAGGCACACACCGAGTGCGGTACGAAACGTGCACAAACACGCGCAGTGCAAGAGGCAATCAAGGCGGTGCGAACGAGAGATGGGAGAGGCGTACCACCCGCTAGTTGAATTTTGCCCCGCATGCGGCGTTCTCAACGCCGGCACAGCAGCGCCGCTCGCGGTGCCGTTCTTGTCTATAGTGCCGTCACACGCCCTTTACTATGCTTGCCACCATGATAGCTGTCACCCTTAAGCGCAAGGGTTTGCTCGGGCTGCATATGGTAAAAAATACCGCTCTCATCGGCGTAGAAAATGTTGCAGGGCTTGTATGCAGCAATCATCTCCGGCAGCGACTCCATCCGCAGGAGCAGCTGTACACAACCCTGTTTTGTTTTTATTAAAGTGATCCAGCCACCCATTCGATTCCTGAAAGTCGTTGATGACCAGACGCAATGCCACAAGGTCCGCCTTTTGTTTTAGAATGGCACCGTCAACGTTGATCGCAGAACTCGGTGCTTGATGCAGCCACTTGACAAGAATTTTTTCCAAACTTCTCATGTTGTCCTTCTGCTGCTTTCCGCTTGAGCCCGAACTTGTTGGCATTCTGCAATATCACCGCTTTGTTTGCGAGCATTATCTTAAGCAAAGATTCGGGTATCTTAAGGTACCGGGCAATGCTGGCTTTCGTGGGTCCATGCCGCTTTTCTGCTTCCTCGATAATATTCAGCTTATCGCCGAGTGACAGAACTGTCCGCTTTCAGGACATCGTGCGTCACGTTGCTCCACACAACTCAAAACCTCCGCTGAACGCTGGTCGCAAGTATTACAACGAAAAATACATGCGATAAATCTAGGCCTTTCCGCGCTACCTTGTCGGCGATCTGCTGCTTGAAAACTGGAAGGAGAGAAACGCTTCCCCAACGCGACTGTGGAGAAGAAAAGGCGGCATTTTGAGCACAGCGGGCATCACGGGTGGCTGCTGGTGGGGGGGAGAGAAACGCTTCCCCAACGAGACGAGAGGCGATGCCACTGAGAAGAGAGGGAGAAAGTGATTGTGGAGAAAAGGCACTATTTCAGCACAGTGAGAGTCGCGGGCGGCTGCTGGTGGGGGAGAGAGAAACGAACGATGAGACGAGGCAGGGAAGAAAGCTGCGCCGGAGCGAACCAGTCGAGCGATGTCAAGCACTCCGCATGCAGAGAGACAGAGCGCAGAAAGATACCCACGGCACTTTTCTTTTGTCCGCCGCTCCGTCCTGCACTTTGCAAGGGTCGTCTTATAATGCGAGTCAGGCATAAAATTGCGTCGGATAACCGAGGTTTTTAATGCATTGCTTCTATGGGGACTTCGCCGGGACTTCGCTAATCTGTCGCAAAACCGGGGGTCGTATAACTGGAGTTCCACTGTAGAACAAAGTGGAAAGGCCATCAGGAATGTGTTGCCACAATAACACTCCTGGTGCGTACCAACCTTTATGTAGTTTGCATTGATGTAGTCAGAGTATGGGGCGTCAGGGTCCACATCTTGCAGGTGCACTCTTGTTGCATCGACTGCACGAAGAAAAGTAATGCATGCAAAACCAGTGTAAACTCTGTCCAAGAAGACATGTGCACTTACATGGCAGTATGTTCTTGTACCGGTTCTTAGCTCTGTTCTCAGGCCTCTGTCCATCTTTCCTACTGTAGAGATTTTTGCACTCTTGCTGCTGCAAATGCTGTTCAAAAATGACCAAAAATGTTAACCGCTGCCTGTGAATGCAATTATGTTAATGCCTTAATAAACACACAACAATGACCGTTCGCATGATGTGACACTACAGTAAAAGCTCATTAATTCAGACCTCACGGGACCGGGGAAAATGTCCGAATGCCGAATTAATGAATGAATAGGAAAAATAACATTACAATCAAGTTAGAGAGGCATAACTTTATTTATTTTGCAATAGTCGTCTGCTTTTTCACGCAGCTTCCGGCCGACATCACAATTTTTCTTAACTCTTCCAAGTGGCCAACAGCCCACAAACTGTCGGAAGTGCTCAGGCAAACGTCCTCCCATATCAAAAGCACCTCTGTCCCTTCTCTTGAGGTGTGATCAGGTAACGGCTGCACCTCCTCACATGACTCTTCGTCTGAATTATGGTCTTACCAGGCACCCGTGATATCATTAATAATTTCTTCATCGGTCAGGAGACCAGTTGTGGTCACACAATCATCAATTGCGATGTAGTCATGAAGGGTCACATCTGTGACCCTTCACCCTTGTGACCCTTGCACGTTGTACTCAGTCATAATGTGCTGTTGCGATTTGCCATTCTTCAAAGCCTCCAAAATTTCCACATTAGTCACCAAGTTCTTAGCCTCATACTTCTGCCGCGTTGCCATCACTGTAGCGCACGATGGTGGTGGCATGCAAAAGACGGCCACAATGAAAAAAGAAAACTCCGCAAGAAGAGATGATGCTGACTCGACAACACAAGGGAAAATGGTGTTGAAGGCGCAGTGGAGCAAAGAAAGAAGACACCGACGTTCGGTGACACTGCGATCACCCCCACTAATTGATGACGATGGTGATGCCTCTCAGGTTTCAGTTTCACTCCAGTGATGCCAGCGCTGCTTTACCACACTTTCGTGTAGCAGCAGCTGTCAGAATTTGTCTGACTTAAGCGGTGCGGGGCTGAATTCTGACGAATAAACGAAGGTTTGGTCCCATAGACTAACATGCACTTTGGCCGGGACCAATAGAGCCGTCCGAATGATCCGAATTTCAGAATTAACGGGTGTCGACTTAACAAGCTTTTACTGTATCAGTCTACTGACAATTTTTAACCCTGGTTGATTTATGCATTTTATTCAATTATCTCACGTGAACAGGCCAACAAAACCCACGATGGCAGTACACAAAGGCCACAACATATTTTTCTGTCATACTGAATTTGGCCATCCCTTACTCAGCAAAATGAAGAGGAACTGCTTGTAACACATGGTCACATGGTAGCATCTCAAGAATATCACGGCACCGTATAATACATTCACATCACCTGAAATTCTTATCACTGGGAGCAACAAATTTGTGTTGAAGCATAAAAATGCATTAGGTCAAATTTATCTACAAGTGAGAAGGTCTCGCACAATTACCAGCTCAATTTTTGAACCCTGGATAGGCCAAAAAATGTATGAATAATTACACACTCGTGAAACTGACCTGCAAGATACATCCTAACATAAAGACAGTGCAACTTTAACATACTTTCAGTATCGACTGAAATCTACACTCTCACTAGAGACAGGCCCTTGGTTTCATCACAGTGGTGCAGAATTTGCTCTGCATTCCATGTGAAAAGACCTCAAGAGGCTTGGGGCCAGGGCATTAAGACTTGTGCTGCAACATGTACACAGCCTCTGTAGCAGCAGCACACCAACCTCGAACTCCTCCCAGAAGCCAGCCTTGCCGCTGTTTTGTCCGTTCTCTTTGGAGAGCTGCTTGACGCGGTTCTCAATGGTGGATGCCTTGATGCGGGTCGCGTTGAATGGCTGCTTGAGATGCACCACAGTACCCGTTGTCTCCACCATCGGGTTCTTGCGATAGAAGTCCACCAGTTCACTGAGGCTGTCAAACTTCTCTCCACCGCAGGCATCAAATTTTCCTTCCTGTCAGCAAACGAGAGCATGGGCTATTTAATGTCAAAAGACATTTGTTTCAGAAGACTACTGAGCGCACATGCGAAACTCACTAGTATTAAAAAAATTGGTGGCACATCCATCCTTTGGATGACTGGCGACATTAATGCAATTAGCAATCTATATTATGGTGGGTACACAACTGGTGACAATATTGTAGGGTTATCTTTAACACCGCAAGTCCTCATGTGCCATAATCTTGAGTGCTGCAGATGTGCATGTGGCTTGAGCCATGAGACACGTGTTCTCAGTCAAACTGGCCGCAGCAGCCATTACTCTGCTTTTCAATTTGCCTTCATGCTTCTTTCCATAATAAATGCAAGGACGACAGCACGCCACATCGCCGTCATCACAGCGTTTCTTACAGTGGTGACTACAGACATCCGAACAAGCATACCAGCATGAACTGGCTCTGCACAGCCAGCCACCAAGCACTGCCTTTAGCCATGGAGCAGTCAGCAGAAAAAAATTAACCGAATATGAAATTGGACTGCAACTCTATACATGTTTTCATTTGGTGATACAGTCGAACCCGACTATATCGAATCCATTTACATCGAATTATTCTATATATCGAACAATTTCTGTACAAGGTATAGTTACAATCAGTATATATAAAAAAAATTCCACTTCAAACAAAAATAGCAGCGACTCCCGATATATCGAACGTCAACCGGCGGAAAAATACCCCCAAAGGTTGTCTTTCCCTCGCGGTGGCGGTGAAACCCGGCGGCGCGGCTCCATCCAACCGCTCTCCCTACCGTGATCGCGCTGCATTGAGCAAGGCGTCGGCACCCCCCTACAAAGAATGCTCCTAACCCACCCGCAGCGCTTGCTCAGACAGCCAATCAGAGGCTCTTGTGCCCTCGTCATGCAAGATGGCGAAAGTGCGAGTTGTCTCGCTGCTTTTCTGTTTCTATGCGCGTGCGTCTCGTGTGTCTTGTTGCTGTGATGAAGCGGCAGAATTCGCCTTTCGTCGTGAAGCTCGAAATCATAAATCAGGTCGAATGCGGTGGCAACTCGGATGTCCCCGCAGCGTGCAAGATTCCGAGGAGCACTCTCAGCACAATCTTGAAGAATAAGGGGGAGATTAGGGCTAAAGCAGCCAAACTCACGGCCCGGTGCCCGTCGCGCCCAACGCGTATGCATGGCCGTGTACGAGTGGTTCATCCGAAATTGCTTCAGCCGTGCCGGCTTTCGCAAGCTTGGTGATGACTGTAAATTTGCCGGTGTTGCCGAAGTTTGGAGCGAGCTGTCAGAATTTCTGGAAGCTGTTGATGAATCAACGGCGGACGAGTTCGCGAGTGCAAATGATGGTGTCGCAACCACGGGAGAGCCCGAAAACGATGACTACATTGCTGACATCATACCGAGCACAAGTGAAATTGGGCACAATGAAGAAAGCAACGACGGTCCTTTGCCCACGTCCTCCGAAGTGATTGGTGCGCTTGCACTAGTCTGGTGCTTCTGCGCGAATGCGGAAGGTTGCAGCCTCATCTGCTCCGACTCCTTAGACAATGTGGAGAAGTGCGTGCATCACAGGCAGCGAAATTGCCCAAGCAGAAGAAAATGCAGGACTATTTCATGCGAAACTAAGCTAATTCCATCAATAAAGTGATTTTATAAATGGTATGTGCTTTTATGAAATCCAATTATTTAACAAGCTTATATCAAATTATGCTCTATATCGAACTGACAGGCGTTTTTTTGCGAGTTCGATGTAGCCAGGTTCGACTGTATATTGGCTGGCGCAGACGATCTGTCTCGTGCAGCACATTGCAAATGGCGAAAAGTGTCGTGCAACTGCCTCGCTAATCTGAAGATTGCGAGAGCCAGCACGTGGGTGATGCGTGGGCGTGATTCACAGCAGCCAACAGATCTCCCAGACGATGTGTGCTATTCTGGTGCCACCTCATAGCCATCGTCCCTGCACTACGCTTTTCTTCTCACCCTTTAGCCATACCCTCCTCCTCTGCTTTCCTCCTCATGTATTTCATCACCGGCTGCGCCCTGCGTTTGCTTTCATCTTTTGCTGTGCTCGTTCACTCAGTTATGCCGACACTCGCCGCAGGAATGGGCACCTACTAGCTGCACTTTAAAAGAATGGCAGCCTCCCATGCTGGACAACTCTTGGCAACTGCAGCTGTGGCTCTACCATTCGTACAGCCCTGTTGCATGATTTGTGCAAGTAGTTGCACAGCTCAACATCAACGGTGTGTCTTCTCAGCTCTAGCTGTACTGGCTTTTGAAACAAGAGTTTCTCGCCAATATTTCCGCTTAGCTTCACCTCTCACTGCCACATGGGAACCTATACAATGGCCTCAGAGGACCTTCTTCAAGCCCTTCAGCGTCACTCCACCATTGAGCAACTCGGTGCATCCACTTCTGAAGGTGCCTCTCAGCCCACGTCGTCCTCTTCACCACTGGCCCCTGCTACAGATGGCAAGTCTTCCATCGTACTGACTCCAAATTAGTCGCTCCCTGAACCAACTTCCACCTCGCTGTCAGCCTCGTCAAGTAAGTCCACACTCTGTGAGCCCGCTACTGCTTAGCGAGGGACCTCCCTACAACATCTCCTGTCACTGACACAAGTACGGCTCTCTCGGCCTTCTGCATCAGCACCAACCACATCGCCACCTGCTGCTTCCAAAATCCATTTGCCAATTGACCCAACTTCTCATGACTCATCTTTCTGCCCCTTGACTAGCATTCACAGGCCCCTAGCTGAGACACTTGTCCCAAATGTCCAATTAGCTGGCTTTCAAGTTATTGCCTAGGCCCTGTTCCGTGCAGTCTTTGCTATCGGTGCCTATGCTCACCGGGAAAGAGGTCTATTGAACCTCTTCCCGGTTTATTAAAGAGCGGCACATACCCAGTGGCACATAACCAGTGATTCTAGTTCACTGAAGTCCACTCACTCACCGCCACTCTCGCTCCTATTCATGTCCACTTTCACCGATACAGTGAAACCTTGTTAGTACGTACATGGCAGGAACATGGCATAACCACGCACTAAACGGTAGCATGAACTAACCGCCATGTACGAATTTGCGTCTCCTGACATGCACTGGCACTACCTACAAATAAATAAATGCGATGCTAAAGTAAATGTTGGCCAAAATATGCACTACAAAGTTTTTGTTTCTTTGTCCAAAACACAGAAAAATGTGCACTCTCTCTCATGAACATGTGATAGCGCAGAGGAGGTACACCACAGTGGCAATACCAAAAGAGCATTTCTAAAGCACCAGCAGACATGGCAGCACTGCGGATGACTTGTCTTGCTATAGCCAATGGATAAGCACGTTTGTACAGTGATCTGATATTCAGCCCAACCGGCGCTGCTTCACTGAAACACAGTACCTGATGCCGTGTGGCGCCAATCGTGCTGTGCATTGTTTGGAGAGCCTCACCTATTAAGCGCATACCGTCACCAAGGTCAATCACTGTCCCGAGACTCTTGCTGCGGTGATATTTTCAGGAGGTCGCTTTTGGAGATAGTCACGTGACTTATTTCAAGCGGCTCGGCACTGGACTTGTCCACATACACAGACAGTGTTTCTGGCGGTGTGCCAAGCTCATTATTTAAGCAACAGTGCCAAGTGTGCCATCAGCCGTATACTTCGACGTGCCCAGTGCTGATCTCTCACAAAAGTAAAACCATCGCCAAAAGCAAACGCAAGTGTCCGTGTTTGATGGCAGACCAGAGTTTCGTGGAAGCACCTGTGCAGTGAGCTTTCTTCATGCACAAGCTGCTCCTGGGCGTGCACGGATACGGCAGCAGCAGCATGTGCCATCTTGTTGCGCCAATGTGCCAACGACGGGCTGCTTTCGCTTCTGTAAGTGAAGCGCACTTGAAGCAGTCTCGCTTAAAGAGGTGGCAGAGAACGATGGTGCTTTTGGGTTACCACCTATTAAAAGCGTGCCGTAGGCTTACGCACAGCACCACATGTGCTGTCAAGCAGATAGCCACAGATGCTTATCGCGATAAGATTGGCAGCGATAAGTCCCATTGGCACATCCGTCGATGGTTATATTCCTCGTGGAGACCGCCGACACGCCTTCATGCATTTCCATTGCCTATCCATAGAAGCAGCACCACACTCTCGCTGAATCGTTGATAGACTGGTCTCTGTATTTTCCAAAAAGGCGGAATATCCTTTGCGGTACAGCGGGCTATTCGCTACATCGCAAGTCAATGTAGTGCAGTTAATGTTTACACGACAAAAAGTGATTGTGGTACCCACAAACCAATAGTCATCCAAGCTACTGCAGCTTAAGCAATAAGCCAATAGATTAGGCCATATGGAGGCTGGGTTAGGGATTCGTCACAATTGCTTTTTAATTATTAGTATGCTTTAAGTGGGTGCATATTAACGAGGTTTTACTGTACTGACATTCATGTTCGTACCTACTTGCCCTCACTGGCATTACACATCACCTCACACTCGCCAGTACAGTCGAACCCGACTATATCGAACCCGTTTACATCGAATTATTCTATATATCGAACAATTTCTGGACACGATATAGTTACAATGAGTATATATCGCAAAAATTACGCTCACATCGAACAAAAATAGCAGCGACACCCGATATATCGAACGTCAAGCGGCGGAAAGTGCCCCCGGAAGTTGGCTTTCCCTCGCGGTGGCGGGGAAAACCCGGCTGCGCGGCTCCATCCAACCACTCTCCCTACCGTGACCGCGCCCGACCGCGCTGCCTCAGACGAGCCGTCGGCACCCCCCCCCCCCTGCAAAGAAATGATCCTGGCCCGCCCACAGCGCTTGCTCAGACAGCCAATCAGATGCTCTTGTGCCCTCGTCGTGCAAGATGGCGAAAGTGCGAGTTGTCTCGCTGTTTTTGCGTGCGCCTTGTAGGCCTTCTCCCGCAGTGTTGCCGTGATGAAGCGGCATAATTTGCCTTTCGTCGTGAAGCTCGCAATCATAAATCGTGTCGAACGCGGTGAGAAGTCGGATGTCCCCGCAAAGCACAAGATTCCGAGGAGCACTCTCGGCACGATCTTGAAGAATAAGGGGGAGATTAGGGCTAAAGCGTCCAAACTCGCGACCCGGTGCCCGTGGCGCCCGACCCGTACGCATGGCCGTGTACGAGTGGTTAATCTGAAATTGCTTCAGCCGTGCCGACTTCCGCGTGCTCGGTGATGACCGTAAATTTTGATGAATGCGACGACGCCGTTGCCAGTGTTGCCGAAGTTTGGAGCGAACTGTCAGAATGTGCGGAAGCTGTTGACGAATCAACGGTGGATGAGTTTGTGAGCGCAAATGATGTGTCGCGACCACGGGAGAGCCCAAAAACGAAGACTACATTGCCGACATCGTACCGAGCACAAGCGAAAGTGGGCACAATGAGGAAAGCAACGACGGTCCCACATCCTCCGAAATGATTGGTGCGCTCGCAATAGTCCGGTGCTTCTGCGCGAATGCGGAAAGTTGCGACCTCAGCTGCTCCGACTCCTTAATGTGGAAAAGTGCGTGCGTCGCAGGCAGCGAAATTGCGAAAGCAGGAGAAAATGCAGGACTATTTCGTGCGAAACTAAGCTGGTTTAATCAATAAAGTGATTTTATAAATGGTATGTGCTTTTATGACATCCAATTATTTAGCAGGCTTATATCGAATTATGCTCTATATCGAACTGATAGGCGTTTTTTTGCGAGTTCGATATAGCCGGGTTCGACTGTACTTCCATTCATACTCACACCCAATAAAACTGACAGGAGCTCACTCACGTTCTTTCACACTGCAGCATTCCTGCTTTATAGGTACATGGATTTCAGAGACAAGGCAAGCGTAAAGCAAAACAGTGATTTCGAAAACAAGGTCAAATAACATTAGAAACCAAACAAAGTTAACATATTGTTACACACAAGGTGTTTTAATGCAGAACCAGATGAATCTGGTTGATAGGCGCGGTTGTTGAAGAGCGGTCTCGCGGCAGCTTGGCTAACGTCGTTCTCTTCCTTCTTTCATCTGGTTGTCTGCGCGGCAGGCGTGGTTCATGACAGCTTGTGACATTTCCCCGCTGGCAGACGAAGCCCGCCGGGCGAGTCAGTCATGTCGTGGGTCGTAACGCCTCAGACGCGCGACGTGTGTCACTTCAGCCTTGGCCGAGCGTCGTCCACTGCTCGTGAGACGCGCAATGCGGTAGTTTACTTCACTGAGGCGCTCCAGAATAACGTAAGGGCCGACGTAGTGGGCGAGAAACTTCTGGCACAAGCCACGCTTCCGCAACGGCGTCCAGAGCCACACAAGGTCACCAGGATCGAAGTAAACGTGGCGGTGACGCCCGTCATAGAGTATCTTGGACCGGTCCTGCGATGCTATGGTGCGTAGCCTAGCGAGGCGTCGCGCTTCTTCTGCTCGACATAGGATCTCATCAATTGATTCGTTGTCATGAGCGAAGTAGCGAAATATGGTGTCGAGGGTGTAGCACGGCGGACGAGCATACAGAAGGAAAAATGGTGAGTAACCAGTGGTCTCGTGTCTCGCGGTATTGAAGGCATAGGTAATGAAAGGCAAGATACTGTCCCAATTCTTGTGTGCTGAATCAACGTACATGGACAGCATGTTGGCAAGCGTTCTGTTTGTACGCTCGACCAGTCCATTAGTTTGTGTATGGCAGGGCGTAGAATGGCGGAAGCTACATGAACACAGACGAAGGGTTTCTTCAACCACGTCCATGGTAAACTGTCGCCCACGATCGCTGATTACTATGCGAGGAGGTCCATGTCGGAGTATAACGTTAGCCAGCAAGAAGATAGAAACTTCTGTAGCTGTGGCCGATGGCAATGCAGCGGTCTCACAATAGTGGGTAAGGTGATCTACGTAAACGATAACCCAACGATTACCCTTGGAGGATCGCGACAAAGGGCCCAGAAGATCTAAACCAACTTGCTCAAAGGGGACGCTAGAAGGGGGAACTGGTTGAAGCAGGCCATGTGGTGCTTGAGGCGGACGCTTGTAGCGCTGGCATGGAGAGCAGCTGGCGACGTACCGTTCGATATCTTTACGCATCTTAGGCCAGTAAAAAACGTTCTTGAGCCCGGTAGAGTGTACGTGTGGAACCAAGATGACCGGAAGTTGGGTCATCGTGCATGGTGTGTAATACTTGGTGGCGAAGGTTCTTGGGGACAACTAAAAGGTAGCGTGCGCCGGTGGTCGAGTAGCTCTTCTTATACAGCGCACCACCATCCCGTAGGCGAAAGCGACTGCCTGCAGGTGACTCCTGTGCTGCCGCGAAGAGCGGTTGTAAGCTCTCGTCCTTGTGCTGCTCGGATATGACGGTACCCATATCCGGAAATTCCGGGGACACAAAAGCGATGTATTCGTCAAAATTGTCCGCATCACATTCAGTTGTTTGAAGTGGCATCCGAGAGAGAATCAGCGTCAGCATGCCGCCGGCCACTTTTGTAGCAAATAACGAAATCGTATTCCTGTAGACAAAGGGCCCAGCACGCTAGTCGTCCTGAGGGATCCCGCAGATTCACAAGCCAGCATAGCGAATGATGATCTGTTATCACAGTGAAGGGGTGCCCATAGAGATACGAACGAAACCGTTGCATGGCGAAGATGACCGCCAGACACTCTTGTTCGGTGACTGTGTAGTTGCGCTCGGAGCGGCTCAAGGACCGGCTAGCGTAAGAGATCACGTGCTCACTGTCGCCAACACGCTGAACTAGCACAGCATCAATGCCTACGCCGCTGGCATCGGTGTGAATCTCAGTTGGTGATGAAGGATCAAAGTGGCGAAGAATTGGTTGGGACGTCAACAGGAACTTGAGCTGGCGAAACGATGAGTCGCATTCTGCAGTCCACTCAAAGGGAACGCCTTAACACCGTAAATCGATTGAGGAAAAGTAAGATGCCGCAAAGAGACAGTCGATGGCGTCGTTAATTCG
The DNA here is from genome assembly GCF_050947875.1 of Dermacentor variabilis. Taxonomy (NCBI): domain Eukaryota; kingdom Metazoa; phylum Arthropoda; class Arachnida; order Ixodida; family Ixodidae; genus Dermacentor; species Dermacentor variabilis. The sequence continues at coordinate 4,741,751 of NC_134570.1, forward strand.
TGGGAGCGGATATACATCTTTCTTAGTAACGGCGTTTAGGCGACGGTAATCAACACAGAACCGCCACGTACCGTCTTTCTTCTTCACCAATATCATGGGCGCTGCCCAAGGACTAGATGATTCTCGAATGACGCCTTTGCATAGCATTTCTTGGACCTGATCGCTGATTATCTTGCGTTCTGATGGGGATACGCGATAGGGTTTTTGTCGGATTGGCTGGGCGGCTCCTGTGTTGATGCGGTGACGAGTTCTGGACGCAGGAATTGATGGCGGTCCATCGTGCTGCGCAAAGTCGAATACCGAGGTATGTTTCGTAAGCAGGGCTATCAAAACTTGACGCTCGTTATCGCTGAGTGACTTATCAATCATGGAAAGTATCTTCGAGCTCCCGGGGCTTGAGACACTGGTTGCTCCTCCATCGGGGAGCTCTGCAAGTACTGCCACCGATACGGGCGAGTCTTCCTGAAATGTGGCAATCTTTAGGCCTTGAGGTAGCACTGCCGCTTCAGTGGAACAGTTTAACGCCCACAGCCCCGCGCATCCATTGGTCACTGAGACCCCGCAGTGCGGAACTAACACATTTTTCTTGAGGCAGTTCCGATGTACAGGTTCCACTGCAGCATCGAACGAGATAGGAGTCGGAGATGAACAGGCGACGGCAACACGCATCGCGGATAAGGCGGGCACAACTGTATCCTCAGACACGCACAACACACTCTCCGGGCAAGCTTCACCTTCAAAGAGCACAGGTGAAACACTGGTGTCGACACTGAGTTCTCCCGTCTGGCAGTCAACCTTCGCACCACACAATTGCAAAAAGTCAATCCCCAGAATCACGTCATGCAAGGAGCGAGGAAGAACAGTGAACTCTGCATTAAACACTTTCCCACCCAAAGACACATCCACGTTACACACACCAACCGGGTATAATGCTTCACCACTGACTCCACGGAAACTTGTGCACTGGTCCCAACGAAACATAACCTTGCGTCCCAGAAGGCCTTTAAACCCCACACTCATGACCGAGACAGTTGCTCCCGTGTCGACTAAAGCCATTGTAGAGACCCCATCAATCAGTACATGAACCTTATTCTTTAGCATGAAAATAGTTGGAGGCAGTTGAGTCGGCAGCACACGTTTTCCAGCGACCTCACCTCCATCGGCCGCGCTGGCTAGTTTCCCGGCGGGGGCGACACGAAACGGAGCTGAGGCAATGATGATGTGAATCGCAGCCGAGGGGATGGTGATCGGAGGCTCGGAAGGCTGGTGGTGGCGTCAGAGTACGGTCGGAGGGAGGGGAGCGGTAGCGGTTCCGGGTTCTTTCTCCTCCAAAGTAGGCCTCCTGGGCGGTGCATCGGTCCTCTCGAAAGTGGCTTCCTGAAGTGCAGTCTCCTGGCCACTGAGTGCGCAGTGTACGACCGCTAGACCGCATAGTCGGCGCTGACGATCCGTAGTTTGATGCTCGGCGTCGGCTACAGTACCTAGCTATATGGCCAGGCATGCCGCAGCAGTAATACACTGGCGAAGGGCGAACTTCAGAACGGGGATTGAAGTATTCTGCCGAAGACATCGGTTGAAGGTAACGAGGCTCTTCCCCTTGAAAGTCGTAGGTAGCGGCGAGTCTTCATGGACGAAAGTTGCGTGGGCGTGGATCAAAACGTTGAGGGGGCGAATCATTGCGTGTTGGTTCAGTCGTAATGTAATGCGGTTCGTCTCTGGAGCCGTTAAGATCCGCGACGTTCACCGAGTGGTTCCAAGTAGCCGAAGGGGGTTCCCAAAGAGTGTCTCAGAAAACGGAGGAGCTGCAACGTGGCGCCGCATAACGTGCCTGTTCGTCATGTCGCTGGAGCTCCTCGCGAACTATCTGGCGGATGGCGGACGATTTTTTATTAGTCATATCATAAGAAGCCAACAAACACTGACACCAAGGACAACATAGGGGAAATTACTTGTGCTTAATAAATGAAATAAAGAAACGATAAAGTAATGGAAATTAGAGTGGATGAAAAAACAACTTGCCGCAGGTGGGAACCGAACCCACAACCTTCGCATTTCGCGTGCGATGCTCTACCAATTGAGCTACCGCGGCGTCGTTTTCCCATCCACTTTCTTGGGTATTTATGTGTCCTAGTAGAACCCTGGGAGTGTTAGCCAGCGCCACCACTCACAGACCTTGGCGGCGGACGTGGAACGTCTTTTTTGCCGCAGGCGTCACGAGAACGTGATCCTTTAGGGTGAAGGCAACTGGTCAGTAAACCCACATATGCTACCTGAAGGCATCAATGTTGCCGGATTCGAGACCCTCGTTATGTAATGAACGAGAAGAAAGGGGGTTAACCGAGGGGCCCAATTTTTTATTAGTCATATCATAAGAAGCCAACAAACACTGACACCAAGGACAACATAGGGGAAATTACTTGTGCTTAATAAATGAAATAAAGAAACGATAAAGTAATGGAAATTAGAGTGGATGAAAAAACAACTTGCCGCAGGTGGGAACCGAACCCACACTCGTTTCTTCTCGTTCATTACATAACGAGGGTCTCGAATCCGGCAACATTGATGCCTTCATGCAGCATATGTGGGTTTATTGACCAGTTGCCTTCACCCTAAAGGATCACGTTCTCGTGACGCCTGCGGCAAAAAAGACGTTCCACGTCCGCCGCCAAGGTCTGTGAGTGGTGGCGCTGGCTAACACTCCCAGGGTTCTACTAGGACACATAAATACCCAAGAAAGTGGATGGGAAAATGACGCCGCGGTAGCTCAATTGGTAGAGCATCGCACGCGAAATGCGAAGGTTGTGGGTTCGGTTCCCACCTGCGGCAAGTTGTTTTTTCATCCACTCTAATTTCCATTACTTTATCGTTTATTTATTTCATTTATTAAGCACAAGTAATTTCCCCTATGTTGTCCTTGGTGTCAGTGTTTGTTGCTTCTTATGATATAACTTAGTACAACAGATAGCATTACGTGCCAGGAATCCCTACAATGCTCACCGATACTTACACCTATCCACCCTTACAGGCATTATATGCATTCACACTCAAGTCAACTCGCACCATCTAGCACTCGCTCTATACTCACCTCACGTCCACTTGGTCACTGGTGCTCACTTACATTCAAATGTCCACTCAGACGCACTGACGGTCACTCACACTCACGCTAGCTGACAGTCACATTCATACTGAAATCTAGCCACACTGACCAGCGCTCAACCCGTACCTAAGTCCCCAACATGCCCTTTCTCACTCACTCATACTCACATCATGACTGTGCAATTAGTGCGAGTGAGCACACCAACCACCTCTGCAGACTTGTGGTGGAGATAATGTCAGCTCATACAATTTATTAATATCCTGCACAGATGCAACATGACAAAAGTAACCTTGATGAGAGGGGAATGCACCTATGCTAGCCACCTCCCAATACGTTCCCTCAAGCCTCTTGTCAGGGCAGCTTGCATTTCCAGCCACACTCTTATCGCTACTCGCATTTTGTATAGTTTACTTTCTTCAGCCTTTCTTCAGCCTTTCTTTAGCTTTCATCACCTTGCCTGGCCAGTGTGAACTTCTACAGAGCCTACTTCCAGGATTGCAGCAGGTGCGTAGACCAGCAAGTGAAGAAAAGGTGGACGGTATAGGAAAATGAGCACAAAGCTTTCACAATAACATGCTATGTAGCGGCCAGGCCAAAAGGTTTTAAGCTGTCCAAAGCGATGGTTTTGTCAAGGCGTGACACTGTATTCTGCCTCTCGATTTTTTCTACTCTCAAGTTTACTGGCATTCTCCTACTATAACCATGTACCAACTAGCCCAACAAGCCACTCTCATGAACTGTATTCTCATTGGTATAACTCCACAGTGCCTGACATGTTAATGGGTTCTGGAAATGCATTTTCCCCCCTTCAATGCTATAAAATTTCACCAATTAGAATTGAAGAGTAGCAATGTGCAAGACCCTGCTGCGGTTCATCAGTTACTCATTTTCATGGGCAGCCTCACCTGGCAGCGGACAATGAAGTGCGTCACCTTGTCCTCAGTGCGCACAGACAGAACGTAGTCACCTGGCTTGCTCCGACTCTCACGAACCAAGAAGCTGCCATTTTTTCCTTTCTCCAGAAGGAGCTTCTCTGCTTCCTTGGCCACTAGTGGGCCATGAAACCATCTGCACAGCAGTGCACATTAACACGATTATTTTAGAACACTACGAGACAAGTTGCAGATAACTCGCGCCAGTCTTCATAGAAAAAAAAAATGCAAGTGCTACACAAATGCAACCAACATTGTTTTGTTCTCAGTCTCTTGAGCAATTCAGCTTTCTTTAGTGGGCCTAGTCAGCTGCAGAACAAATTATTTTTAGGTACTGTTGAACCAAAGGTTGTTGCAGGGCAGTTAATATGCAGTGAATACAAATGATAAAATATGCATCACAGGCAGTGATTTTAACCAACATTAACAAATGCCAATCACAAACTGACAAAACTACAACACAATATCAATTCGCTGCCTCTACAAGTATCAACATAAAAGGCAAAGCTTTCAATATAAAGTTGCACAGAGCAGTGAGAGGCAGTCCATAACATTCAAGACTACTTTTTCATAGTTTCTTTTTAAAAACGAGGAGAGGGGCATGCAACCTGTAGGAGCAATGCAAGTGCTTTGACCAAACAGTCGCTCCAGTCCAAATATACCAAAAGGTGAACCCGACGTGGCATTCACATCCAGTTGCTGTCCTGACCTCCACATGCTTTTGGCAATCTCAATAGTACAGACACAGCTTCAAATATTTAAAATCACATGAACAGATGGATCACCTTGGATATGACATTGAAGTAGATCCCTTAACACTGGCTAGGGTCCATTCATGTGTTATAGTTGCATGCAGATGACATTGTCCCTTTGCAGCTGGACTTAAGTTGCTGCCTCAAGACTGTACACTTTTAACGCAATGGTGGTAAGGGCCCCATGTCACAGAAAATGTGGCGTCAGCGTCCAGCATCAACTGTTTCAGCAAAAATCATTTCGAACCACGCATACCCAACCACGCAGGCCGTCCATGTAGTGCAAGGAAGTTACTGAACTAATTGAATTTCTCAATGTAAGATACGCCAGAAAAATCGTAAAGTACGACTTACACACAACTTAAAGACATGATAGCGTCGTATTCTAATATGAATATACGAGAAAACATAATTCTGTTACGCGGAAACTCAAAACACAAACCCCTTTTCCAACGTTTCTACCATTCATAGAGTGGCCATGGCCTCCGAGATTTGCACGCGCTGGCACACACAAATCCCAAAGGCCATAAAGTGGTGCACCCGGTTCCTTGCAACACCTCCAGATGGCACTCGCATCGTGGCCCACTCAAGAGGCTGCGTTTTTACCAGAAAACTCGTCTTCGTGCATAGCGTTCGCCGTCAACGTTTCCTGGTAAACATTACGATTACATAAGCTGCAGTTGCCGGGAAGCGTGACAAGCAGTCGGGGATCTTTTAATGCTATTGCGTTCCACTTTTAAAGGCGAAGCTTAAGCATCCTCGAAAATTTTTTTTCATGCTTATCAAACAATGTTGCTCAAGCAGGGAAGCTGTAGACTGGCTTTTAAACTTCAACATCTTATTCTGAACAACTTTTTGATATCCTAGAAGTACAGCTGATAGAACAAATGTGTCAAATCACACTGCATGCATTTTTTGCTTTTAGTATGAGGGGCAATATGTTTTTCTTTCTTAAGAAAGTAATCCAGTGGTACATTTCTTTATGAGGAGAGTGAAACACATGACAATAGTTCTGAACAAACATAATGAATTGTGACAATGCAGTTGTACAAGCACTTTAAACCACCTGAGCTGTAACAAATACATATGTCTGAAATATATCCTAATTTTTGTACACATGCATTATAATGAATAATATGTACAGGCCGTCCAAGAACAAAAACACTACCACACTGTAGTATGTTATGGCTTACTGCAGTCCGTTACAAGCTATATCAAATTAATATATAACCTTGTGTTTGTTTGTACGTTTTTCACTTTTTTTTGCAGCATAGACTGCTTATACTATACATATGCCATGTTGGTCATGTAAACATATGTGTTATTCTATGCTTACACATGAAAAGCAGCACTGGGGAACAGTTGAGCCATGATCTGTCCAAATTGCTCTGTATATATGCCTTACAGTAGTAAAGAGTTCGACGAAAGTTCGTCAGGCCAGGTAACATGATGAAGAAATTGCGGCCACTGACCAAGTCAAGGTGAAAAAAACAACACACAGAGACGTTTCGGGACCCGTACGGGTTCCTTGATCACACAAAAGCGGGAAAAGCCGCAAGTCGTTTTTATGCCAAAATGTGACGTAGGGAACGGGTGTAGTTGGAAGGAAGATTTTCATCAGTCCTGTTGCTACTGTTGTCAGTAGTTTGAATAAAAGATTCTAACAAGAGTCGTGTCATCGAATTCTTTTCCTTAGCTATTATAGCAGCGTTTTCCCAATCGATGCGGTGACTGCGATAATCGGCGTGTTCGGCAAGGGCTTTCGAGACTTTTTTCTTGTTGGCGACGTCCCTTTGGTGCTCTTTTAATTTTCTCATGAATTTGCCGGTTTCACCGATGTAGCTGCAGCTGCAGTCTGCGCATGGTACCTTGTATATGACACCGGGATAATTCTTTAGCGTGATCAAGGAACCCGTACGGGTCCCGAAACGTCTCTGTGTGTTGTTTTTTCACCTTGACTTGGTCAGTGTCCGCAATTTCTTCATGCCTTACAGTGTGTCAAAAGAAAAAAAAGTCCTTTTGGAGACAACTATTTACCAAAGCAACCAGTGGAGGGCTTGCAAGGAGTGGCGCTATTCCACTCATAGATAGGTGACAATAGGTGACCTCCTTACGGGTGTCACGGGCTTTATTACTTGGGTGCTGACATGTAAAAGTTTTCAACATTCACTATGTGCTGGTTGCACGACATAGTGTTTCACACACAAGCACTACCGTGTTGCCATTGGGCCTTGTCATATGGGATAAATTCTTGTGCCAAGGATCTTGGATGCTACAGAAAGAAATGCAACAGGGACAAGACTGCTCTCATCCAAAGTCTGCTGTGGGCTCAGTGGTTTTTGAAGACTTGCAACAAATTTGATGCGTTCTGCCTTCCTTTGTCCTCATCCAAAAAAAGTAGCACTGGATTACTTTCTTAAGGGATAAAAATGCATCACCAACTAGCCCCGCATCATGTTTTGTTAGGTGCACTATGTTTTGGTCACCAACGCACACAGTGCAGGCACTGCAAGGAGTGGCGCTATTCCACTCATTCTGCAGACAGGTGAGAATAATTTCATCTTAATTGCAGCTGCAACTTATAAAGGCTATTTCTGGCTTTTATGTGTCTCGTACTATTCTTTGGGTCATGCTATGTATGAAACAGTATACTCTTTCAAATGAACCAACTCACAAAAGCTACCTCGATTAGTTCAGCATGCTCTATCACTTTGTCTTTACATTTAAACTGACACATTAATAAGCAGATGCTTATTACCTGTTAGTCAATTAGTAGCATAATAAGTATATGTTAAGCTGCTTATGCTAACAGTACTGCACTAGTTGCCTTTGAGCATCACCCACTTTTCTAAACGTATGGCATGGGTAAGCTGCCATGCCCAGCAAAGTACCCTCTTTCTCCATGTTCCAATGCTACACGTGAATTGTGAAAATAAAATGCATGCCATTATTATTATTATCATAATCATTATTTGTTTTGAAAACATACATACACTAGACAGGAAAGGGAAAGCAAGGAGCATGCTGGCCACCCGAAGGAGCACAATACCTGTTGCCAACCAAGGTCAAACAAGTTGAATCAAGTCAGAACTTCCAGCTTAACTTTTTTAAAGCACACCTCCTACTATGTTACAGAAAACCATAACTATCTTGACTCGGGTGGCAAAATTGGTCAGTAAACATCAGAGTGAGCAAAGTGACAGCAGCAGCGACACAATGTTAAAATGCTGTTTCATCATTGCGCAGATCCTTGGATGCATCATTGAGCCTGTTTTATTGGAGTGTACGCCATGTGACATCATCTTCGCATGTTTCCCAGTTGATTCATTGTTCTACGAGCTACACGAGAAGCCCATCACTGCATCGCTCGACTGCCCTATCGCCCCTGTGTGTGATAGTTCTGGCATGCTCGGGAAATCAAAGACCTGCCTGCGGGTTCCATGGAACTCTGGTACTTGTGCGCACACCATGAATATCTGGAGCGATACCCCCACATCACCATTCAAGGGTCTAAAAGCGGTGCTTAAGGCTTCGCTCGTCAATAGGCAAAGTGACAACGACGGCGAAACTATGTTAAAACGCTGTTTTTTCATTGTGCAGGTATGTTATTTCGAAAATTCTCTATGCTTGAAATCCGATAATTGATCACTGCTGCTGTTTCTTTGCCCACAAGACGCAGCTGATTTATGCTTGAATGCCTTGTATTGTATCAGTTGCCTTTTGTTGAGTGGAGACGTGGAGCTGAATCCTGGTCTCCCCAAAGTTGATCCTTCAAAAAAGCTTGGCGATTCATCGAAAAGTAATGATTCTAGTAACAGTTAAATAAATAAAAACAGAATCATGACATCATTTCACTTGAACCTCGCCGTTGCATCGCACTTCTCTGTTTGTTCCACAAGTACGTTCATGGTAATAGGCTGTCTCCGCTTCCTCTCGAAAGGCCTTTGCGCATGTCAGAACGCCTCCATAACAATTTCAGTTACTTGGGCATCTTCGGTCACACATTAACCTTCAACAGCTCTGCGCTTCCATGTGCCATTTCTCTGTTGAACGATTTGCCCGACACTATCGCTTCCATAACAAACCATGATTCCTTCCGCAACCAAGTCAGCAGTCATCTTTCAATAACACCCTTTTAATCTGTTCACTAACTTATTGCTTTTCATTGCTATTTCTCAGCTGCATCGTGGTTTGTACTGCGCATCAATTACATTTTTAATGTGCTGTATCTCTTGTGTTTGAATGCTTTATAGTAGAAATGTACAAGTACCACTTGCTACATAATATGTTCACTAGCTCATATAGTACTGTTTCTTTTGATACCCTCCCTTACGTCATGCTCCTACGGGGGCCTGTAAGGTCATTGTAAATAAATAAATAAAAACAGTTCTTCTAAACACTCTTTGTGCTCCACAATGACCATTCAACATTCGGCTACTGCAGCATGTTCAACCGAAAATGATGACATTGTCACTATGCTTACTGACGTTCTTGAATGACAAGAACTGATGGCTGAGGACCTTGCCAAAATTAAGTCATTCCAAGATTATGTAAACTCGCGTTTTGATGCGCTAGAAAACTGTAGCAGTACTTGAATCGCCTACAACAGGCCAGAAGGTTGATGCCAATGTTTCCGATCTGCTCCAATCTGAGGTTAAAACACTGACGAACTGTGGCCAGTTGGTTGCCAAGAATGACGACCTTGATAATCAATAATCGGCTGCAGCTAAACCTTCTGAGTCACTACATTCCACTTCTGACTGATTGCCTCGTAATTCCAATTTTAACCTTTCAATTTTAAACTTCAATGCCAGGAGCATAACTAACAAGTTTGGAGACTTTTTGTCTTCTGCGCACTCGCCTGATGTGGTTGGTATCAGAGAGACTTGGCTGCATGATAATACACTAGGCTGAGTTCACTCCTCCTGGCTATGTTGCTGTTCGCGCAGATCGGCGTCACTCTAAAGGTGGCGGCGTGGCATTGCTTTTTCGGTTGGATCTCAAGTTTTCACAATTGTCACCACCAGGTGACATAGAATCAGTCTGGTGTAAACTTTATCTAGACAAAGCACATGTTGTGATAAGCGTCGTTTACCATCCACCAAGCTCCTGTGTAGATCATGTTAACTTTTAGTAGCTATATTAACGAGCAGCAGCTAAATACGGGTAACCTCATTTGCATGGGTGATTTTAATGCCCCCAGCATTCATTGACCTACTTTACCACTTCTGAAAGAGATTTCCATAAATAGAGAACTAGCTGCCTTTTCTCTTTTATTCGACCTTGTCCAGATTACCAAAAAACCTACGCGATGCGATGCTCCGCTCGATTTGGTTTTTGTTAGCTCTAACATTGTTGCAAAGGGTTACAGAAGTGATGTCATTGAGGGAATTTCTGATCACCAGGCCATTCTTGTCTCCTTAAATTTCTTGGTCACTAAGCAGAATTTTGTTTTCTCCACATTTCCCAATTTTAATCACGCTGATGATCTTTCAATAATAGACAGTCTGATGGTTTTGAAGAACTTGCTGCACTAAGTTCTACTTGTGATGTTAACGCATTGGTAACTTATTTCGAATGCTTGGTTAAAAAAAGTATTCAGTGTTTTATTCCTTCCAAAACAAAGAAGAAAAATGTGAAAATTCCCTGGATGACGCGAGATATATTACATCTGACACGTTGTGTAAAAAGACTAAGGTGTAAGAGGCGCTCAAACAATCAGGCAGCCATGATGAGTTTCATTAAAGCATAAGAGGAGCTTAGACTGACAATTAACTGCGCTAAGGATTTCTTCTTCCATGTGCAGCTGCAGGACCTACTAAAAACCAACCCACGTAAATTTTGGTCGTCCGTTTTGCCACATGATACGACGGCTACTTCTATGGTGATTAACCATGATTCCCTCAATGATCCATTTCATATATCAAACACATTTAATGAAAATTTCCATTTCATTTTCACTAGTGACGTCATCCAACCAGACACCATTGCTCATAGTGCCGTATCCATTAATTACATCAACATTACCGACGGTGTGTTGAACTTAATATTGAAACTCGATATTAAAAAGTCTGCTGGGCCAGATGGCATTCCGAACTTGTTTTTGGTACGGTACTCATTATGGACCTGTCGCTACCTCACAGTCATATTTCGCAAGTCCCTGGCATCCTCTACAGTAAGTACCCTCATCCTCGAAAATGGCTCAAGTTCTTCCTTTATTCAAGACCGGTGACAAACACATTTTATCTAATTACAGTTGAACCCAGCTATATCGAACTTGCAAAAACATGCCTATCAGTTCGATATAGGGCATAATTCGATATAAGCCTGCTAAAGAATTGGATGTCATAAAAGCACGTACCATTTATAAAATCGCTTCATTGGTTAAACTAGCTTAGCTTTGCATAAAATAGCCCTGTATTTTCTTCTGCTTGGCCAATCTCGCTGCCTGTGACGTAGGCACTTGGCTACATTGTCTAAAGAGTCGGAGCAGCTGAGGCTGCAGCCTTCCGCACCAACCACTTCGGAGGACATGGGCAAAGGACCGTCGCTGCTTTCCTCACTGTGCCCAATTTCACTTGTGTTGGGTACGATGGCGGCAATGTAGTCTTCGTTTTCGGGCTCCCCCGTGGTTGCAACACGATCATTTGCACTCCCGAACTCGTCCACCGTTGATTCGTCAACAGCTTCCGGAACTTCTGACAGCTCGCTCCAAACTTCAGCAACACAGGCAACGGCTTCATCGCGTTCATCAGAATTTAAGAGTCATCAATGGGCACGTGGAAGCCAGAACGTTTGAAGCAATTTCGGATGAACCACTTGTACGCAGCTGTGTGTACGTGTCGGGCGCCACAGGCACCGGGTCTCGAGTTTGTCCGCTTTAGCCTTAATCTCCCCGTTACTTTTCAAGATCGTGCAGAGAGTGCTCCTCGGAATCTTGCACACTGCAGGGACATCCGACTTCTCACCGCGTTCAACCCAATATATGATTTCAAGCTTCACGGCGAAAGGCAAATTCTGTCGCTTCATCATGACAACACTGCGGGAGAAGGCCCACAAGGCACAAACACAATGAACCAGAAAAGAAGCGAGACAACTCGCACTTGTGCCATCTTGCACGATGAAGGCACAAGAGCCTCTGATTGGCTGTCCGAGCAAGCGCTGCGGGTGGGCCAAGACCATTTTTTGCAGGGGGGTGTCGACGGCTCGCTCGACGTAGCGCGGTCACAGTAGGGAGAGTGGTTGGATCGAGCCGCGCCACCGGGTTTCCTCGCCGCCGCGAGGGAAATCCATCTTCTGGAGGCACTTTTGTGCTGCTTATCATTGGATATATCGGGAGCCACTGCTATTTCTGTTCGATGTAAGTGTAATTTCTGCTATATATACTCATTGTGACTATACCCTGTTCAGAAATTGTTCGATATACAGAACAATGCTATGTAAACGGGTTCTACATTGACACGTGTACTTATCTTTATCGGGCAACCACGTTTCGCCGCCTAACAAATGTAATCGCACAGCGTGGGACACGCCTGTATGTATCCGAAGTTTCTGGAAAGTCATCGATGCTTCTATCCGCTGTCTGTTGTCGCCGAACCTTATGTTATCTGATTTCATCACCTGACGCGAATGGTGTAGAACTTTGTGGAAGGCACGCGGGTCCGAACGATTAGTCTGGAACATTCGACGACTGCCGTATAAAAGCGGACGCGCTTGACCCGCTGATCAGATTTTCGACGATCGCCGACCGTGTTCGCCGCTATCGTTGTGTTATAAGTGTAGCCTGTTTTTGTGGGCACAGGTTCGCCCAATAAAAGTTAGTTTTGTCTTTCACAGTATTATCACTGTGTTCTTCAACGTCACCACCACGTGACAATATAGTCAGGTTCAACTGTATAGACCAATTTCTATAACATTTCATTTGTGTAAAATGTTAGAGCATATTATTTACAAAGGCATTATGGAATACCTTGAGTCACATAAATTACTAAATAATTTTCTAATTTTAGCTCTTGGCGTGCTACCTGGCAAATCACAATAAACATCCATAAAACCGTTATGAGTTTCACCAAAAGAACAAAGCCTTCCACTTTTACTTGAGTCACGGCTTCAGACATGGGTTCAGCACATTAACACAGCTAAGTGAATTTGCACATGACATTTGTATTAACCTCGACATGGGCAACCAAACTGACGCAATCTTCATTGACTTTTCAAAGGCATTTGATACAGTGATTCATTTGAAATTGATGTATAAACTTGACGCCATCTTTAATAATCCCCGCCTACTCAGTTGGATTTCTAGTTTTCTTTCCGATCAATCTCAATTTGTGTCCTTTAACAGACCTAATTCCAGGGTGACGGAGGTGCCCTCAGGAGTGCCACAAACAAGGTTTCGTGCCGGGACCATTGCTTTTCTTATCTTTATAAATGATTTGCCTCGTCACATAACCTCAAAATATGTTTGTATGCTGATGACTGTGTATTATATCATAAAATTTCCTGCTTTGATGACCATTTACAGCTTCAAAAAATAATTTTCTAATTTTAGCTCTTGGCGTGCTACCTGGCAAATGACAATAAACATCTATAAAACCGTTCTTATGAATTTCACTCAAAAAACAAAGCCTTCCACTTTTACTTACCAAGTTAATAATACTCCAGTTCAGAGCGTAAGTGAACACAAATACCTTGGTCTTGTTTTCACACCCAGCATGTCTTGGTCGAAGCACATAGATTTAATAACCTCAAATGCATTGAAAAAGTTAGGCTATCTGTGCCGCACATTGACCACAGCCCTAAGGGATACTAAACTATTGATGTATAAATCGCTAATCTGGCCTATACTAGAATATGCTTCACCCATCTGGAATCCGCACAAACAGTGCGAAATTAATCAGATTGAGGCCATTCAAAAGAAAGCGGTCCGCTTAATATGCCATAGGTACGATAGGGATTTTTCAGGTCGTACAGCGCTTTCATCCCTAGGCTTACAACCACTCCCAGACCGCCAACGCATGGAATCCACTGAAGTTTTTGCATTGCATTATTAACTCCTCTTGCCCTATATCTTCAGATAACTACCTAACTCCTGCAAAACCACTTCATACTTGCAGTCACCATCACCTAAACATCGCACCTTATTTTGCCCGTATGGTCACTTTTAAACACAGTTTATTTCCCTGTGTAATCGAATACTGGAATTCTTTGCCTGGTCCTACTCGTTCTCTTCCTTTAAACTTATTCTTGGTGGCCATTGAATAGTTTTGGTTTGTATTGGTTTGTATTGTGCGTATTGCCTGTATTATTTATTATTTGTCATTGCTCTGCCTTTCACACTGTTACGTTTCGCCTACGACGCGCAGTATAGCCGGCGCGGATGCAGCGGACGCCGGGGCTTCGTTCAAAGCGGCGGACATTTTGGCCCGTTCGGCGCCGCCGTTACGCCTCCCCGCCAAGCGCGTCCAGGCATGTTCCAATGCCACGTGTCTTCATGTGTGCGTGTGTGTGTGTGCATGTTGGTGCCCACGCTTGTCAAAGCGCGGCAGCCGGGGAGAGGAGCTCCCCCAACTGTGAAGCGAGGAGGTCTGACCGGCGCCGGCCCGGCGGATGCGTCACCTTCTAGTCTCAACGTGCCCGAGCATCGCCATCACGTGGCCTCATCCCGAGGCGTTCCTTCTTCCCCTCGACTCCGAGAGTATAAGAGCAGCTGCTCCCAGACGCCAAGAGAGGCTCCGATTTCTTCTGTTGAGTAACGTGCTCTCCCGTCTCTCCACTTCAGTCGACCTGACCGGCCGCTCTTCTGCGATGCTAGAATAAACAAGTTGTTCTGTTAGAAGTCGACTCATGCTTTGCCGGGACCTTCGGATGCTTCCAGTTGTGCCCCAGGCCGCCAGGCCAACGCTACCCTTGGGGCTTGCAACCCGATTGCAACAACGGGTGTCAGCGCTGAGACCCCAACAACACCCACTCCTGCAATAGCCTGATTGGGCTGCAGTTTGTACAAATAAAAAGAAAGCATTGTTGTGGTAAAGCACACTGCCTGTCATTTTGTATGCTATGTGTGCATAACTCGTCGAACAGTGCAACACACATCATTACCAGCAACTGAAGCTCAATATTAATCGTTTGGTTGTTTACAAAATAATGAAAGTTTATTAAAGCCCACTTCATATCCAAACTATGACCGCAAGGTCAAACTTGTGGTCCAGGCTAGGGTATGCTTGTAGTACTACACGGCGTCTTGCAATGGCACAAGAGGGCAGTGCAGGTGTAATGAGGGTTTCTTTACTGCACAAGGTTTTGAGCACCAACCCCACCTTTCTTGCAAAGAGAACCTGTTTCTTGTAAAATTGTAGAAGTTTGTAAACATAACAAAAAATTCAGGAGGGTTAGCAGGTGCGTAGATGCTCTATGGAAAGCCTCGAAGGCTATGCATCTCTCATGTTGTAATTTGATGTGTGAGTGAAGCTGAGAATTGCAATAGTATTTCTTTTGGCAGGTGTACGCAAGACTAATCTCACCAAAATTATAAAAGCACTGAGCTGTAATGAAAACATGTGTCTGGGTGTTTTTTATTAGTGGGAAAAGATGGGCTTGGGCTTTTACTGTGTCTTTACTCTAGTGCAGGAAGGAAATTTAGATCAAAAGAGTCTCCATTTGTCACTCTGGAAACTCAAAGAGCCAAAGAGTCAACTAAACATAGCAAAAAAGCGAGCAAACAAAATGTTCTAAGGAGGTACAGAAACGCATCCATGCAAGCAAGCTCAATTTATATTTCACCACTACAGAGCAGTACCGTTGTGCTGAAAAGTGGGACAATATGTCCCACTTTCCAACAAATGGCTTTGCAAAAGAGAAAGGTAGCACACAGAAAGTAACAAGTGTGAGTGACAAGTGCAGGAACAATCTATAAGCTTATCCTTCACATGCAAAGGGGCCATACAGCATCGCCACGCACCTCTCAGTGGTGGGGTCAGCACAGATGAGAGGGTACTTGAGTTCAATGATTTCGCCATTGCGTTCCTTAAGTTGGTCCTGGTTCTCCATGTAGTACTGGACCAGTTCAGCCAAGGTGGCAAAGTTTTCGCCACCATAAAGGTCATAGTAGTCACCCGTGTTGCGAATCTTGATGTGAGTGACCACACCATTCCTCCTGCACAGAACAATGGGACCAAACATTTGATGGTTCAGCTTTTTCCGTGACAAAATGCATTAACAAGTAGTGGCAAGTGCTCTACAGCCAAAAAGCACAGCTAGGCACTAACTCTCTGTTGCCTATCGCATGGCAGGCTTGACAGCTGCCTTCTTGCCACATCCTGCAAAACAGCTTAAGAGCACGTCTGTCGTAAAGTACACACCGTGCAAAGCAGGCATGCACCGCGAGCTGTCTGGGATGCAGGCACAACAACATGATTCAGAACCATGTCAGCTGGGCTCTTCGTCCCCCAAATGCCTTTATATGGAAGTACAGCTTGCTCAAACTCCGGCCCAAACTGGCTAAAACTGAAAAGCCATTCTGGATAAGTGGAAGCAAGTCGGAAGGCAGTACAATGCCAACCTGAAGAAGTATGCAAAAAAGCCCTCATGTGGTTTTGTATCCCTCAAGTATCAAGCTCACATTTCCGGCGAGCTGCATGTGCTGTGTCCGAACTCTTCCTCTTCACATACAACCCCGTTTAAGAGCGTGCGCACCATCGACCAACAGTGGCTTAATAGGCTAACGTGCTGGTCTCGCAACCCATAGTTCCTGGGGTCCAATCCCCGGCCCGTAATTTTATTTTCAGGTTATTGTTTATTTATTTATTGCCTTTATCGGAAATTTTCACTCACAGCCAACAGACGCCAAATATGTCGACACCGGATTTTCTGTGGCCCTGCGAGAAACAAAAACAAATAGCCATCTTGACGGCTCAGGCTGACGAGCACGCCAGTGGAACTCGACTCAGTACTTTTCCGGTGATCGTAGGTGTAGCAACAGAGAGGCGTAGCTGCGGAGTTATTATAAAATTTTGCCTTTATGGTGTATTGCATTACGCATGATTCAGTGAACTTCTGAACTAATAATTTCTGGCGTCTGACTTTTCAGAACAACGATACGATTAAGAGACATGGCCCAGTGGCGGACTCCGGATTAACTTTGAACCCGTGGGGTTCTGGCATTTCACCCCCATCAAAATGTCGCCGCCAAGGCCAGAGATCGAACCCGTGTCCTTGTGCTTAGCAGTCATCATCATCATCATCAGCCTGATTACGCCCACTGCAGGGCCAAGGCCTCTCCCATACTTCTCCAACTACCCCGGTCAAGTACTAATTGTGGCCATGTTGTCCCTGCAAACGTCTTGATGGCATTCGCCCACCTAAGTTTCTGCCGCCCCCTGCCTACGCTTCCCTTCCCTCGGAATCCAGTCCGTAACCCTTAATGACCATCGGTTATCTTCCCTCCTCATTACATGTCCAGCCCATGCCCCCCCCCCCCCCCCCAATTTCTTTTCCTTGATTTCAACTAAGATGTCATTTACCCGCGTTTGTTCCCTCACCCAATCTGCTCTTTTGTTATCCCTTAACGTTACACCCATCATTCTTCTTTCCATAGCTCGTTGCGTCGTCCTCAATTTCAGCAGAACCCTTTTCGTAAGCCTCCAGGTTTCTGCCCCATACGTGAGTACTGGTAACACACAGCTGTTATACACTTTTCTCTTGAGGGATAGTGGCAACCTGCTGTTCATGATTTGAGAATGCCTGCCAAACGCACCCCAGCCCATTCTTATTCTTCTGGTTATTTCGGTCTCATGATCCGGATCCGCAGTCACTACCTGCCCTAAGTAAATCTATTCCCTTACCACTTCCAGTGCCTCGCTACCTAACGTAAACTGCTGTTCTCTTCCGAGACTGTTAAACATTATTTTAGTTTTCTGCAGATTAATTTTCAGACCCACCCTTCTGCTTTGCCTCTCCAGGTCAGTGAGCATGCATTGCAATTGGTCTCCTGAGTTACTAAGCAAGGCAATATCATCAGCGAATCGCAAGTTGCTAAGGTATTCTCCATCAACTTCTATCCCCAATTCTTCCCACTCAAGGTCTCTGAATACCTCCTGTAAACATGCTGTGAATAGCATTGCAGAGATCGTATATCCCTGTCTGACGCCTTTCTTTATTGGGATTTTGTTGCTTTCTTTATGGAGGACTACGGTGGCTGTGGAGCCACTATAGATATCTTCCAGTATTTTTACATATGGCTCATCTACACCCCGATTCCGTAATGCCTCCATGACTGCTGAGGTTTTGACTGAATCAAACACTTTTTCGTAATCAACGAAGGCTATATATAAGGGTTGGTTATATTCTGCACATTTCTCTATCAACTGATTGATAGTGTGAATATGGTCTATAGTTGAGTAGCCTTTACGGAATCCTGCCTGGTCCTTTGGTTGACAGAAGTCTAAGGTGTTCCCGATTCTATTTGCGATTACCTTAGTAAATACTTTGTAGGCAACGGACAGTAAGCTGATCGGTCTATAACTTTTCAAGCCTTTGGCGTCCCCTTTCTTATGGATTAGGATTATCTTAGCGTTCTTCCAAGATTCCGGTACGTTCGAGGTCATGAGGCATTGCATATACAGGGTGGCCAGTTTTTCTAGAACAATCTGCCCACCATCCTTCGACGAATCTGCTGTTACCTGATCTTCCTCTGCTGCCTTCCCCCTTTGCATAGCTCCCCAAGGCGTTCTTTACTTCTTCCGGCGTTACTTGTGGGATTTCAAGTTCCTCTAGACTATTCTCTCTCACATTATCGTCATGGGTGTTACTGGCACTGTATAAATGTGTATAGAACTCCTCAGCCACTTGAACTATCTCATCCATATTAGTAACAATATTGCCGGCTTTGTCTCTTAACGCATACATCTGATTCTTGCCTATTCCTAGTTTCTTCTTCACTGCTTTTAGGCTTCCTCCGTTCCTGAGAGCATGTTCAATTCTATCCATATTATAGCTCCTTATGTCGACTGTCTTACGCTTGTTGATTAACTTAGAAAGTTCTGCCAGTTCTATTCTAGCCGTAGGGTTAGAGGCTTTCATACATTGGCGTTTCTTGATCAGAGCTTTCGTCTCCTGCGATAGCTTCTTGGTCTCCTGTCTAACGGCATTACCACCGACTTCTATTGCGCACTCCTTAATGATGCCCATAAGATTGTCGTTCATTGCTTCAACACTAAGGTCCTCTTCCTGAGTTAAAGCCGAATACCTGTTCTGTAGCTTGATCCGGAATTCCTCTAGTTTCCCTCTTGCCGCTAACTCATTGATTAGCTTCTTATGTACCAGTTTCTTCCGTTCCCTCCTCAAGTCTAGGCTAATTTGAGTTCTTACCATCCTATGGTCACTGCAGCGCACCTTGCCGAGCACGTCTACATCTTGTATGATGCCAGGGTTCGCGCAGAGTATGAAGTCAATTTCATTTCTACTCTCACCATTCGGGCTCCTCCACGTCCACTTTCGGCTAACCCGCTTGCGAAAAAAGATATTCATTATCCGCATATTATTCTGTTCTGCAAACTCTACTAATAACTCTCCCCTGCTATTCCTACAGCCTATGCCATATTCCCCCACTGACTTGTCTCGAGCCTGCTTCTTGCCTACCCTGGCATTGAAGTCGCCCATCAGTATAGTGCATTTTGTTTTGACTTTACCCATCGCCGATTCCACGTCTACTTTTCAAATATAATGGCACTTGGCAGAACCACAAGAATAGTCTGAAACGATAGCACAAACACAAAAGCGAACAGATTATATTATGCTGAGTTTGACCTGCCAACTGGTGTAAATTCTAGGATTACAGGTATTCTGGCCCGTTCACCATGTTTGTGATATTTGCGTCCAAAAGTGCTTCGGTAGCAAAATGAAATAAAATCTGTGAAGATGTTCCAATTAACTAGCTTCTTCAGCACTGAAAAAAACTATGCCTAGAGACATATCTCCTCATCTCAAACACTTTGCGGGCTTCCCCTAATCACTTGACACTCGCCCTCCCAGTTTCGGCATTTCCTTGGGAGGCGTGGAGAAGCTTCCATAGAGTTGCGCAATTTGAGACATTAAATAATAAGTTCTGCTGTTTGCGCGTGTGCTTTTTGTTTTATACCGCGTAATACTTGAGAAACAATGACTGTTAACCTGCCCGAAGCAAGTGATTTTACAGCATTTCAGCAGAATATCTGCGTTTCTTCGTTTTTTTTTTTTTCTTTTGTCACATTGTGTTGGCTGTCTGCTGCTAGTTGGAAGTGTTTTGAAACCAGGTCACTTTCTCCAGCCTTGAGAAACTTGCACATACCACATTGCTGTGGTTTACATAGTTTCGCCGTGTTTTCGTCATTTATTGTGTGAATGGCTCTTCCGCTCAATCCTCATTGTTAGGCGTGCAAAGGGTGGAAAAATATTTCGATTCCTGCAGCGAAACGAGCTCGTATTGAGTGCGCTCAAGCAAGCGAACGAAAGTCGCATAGCATTTATTAATTTTTTTATGAACATACTGCCGATCTCAAAAGAGATCATTGGAGAGAGGGCGTACATATAAATACAAAAGAAGCCCAATCAAGTAATTTATACAATGGAAAACACTAAAACACTAGCAGAATTAATACATGAAATTATTAGTAGCGGTGCGTTTGTTTTAAGTAAAAAATAGAAATCACAAAAAATACAATGACAGGATGCACGATGATACGATCAGATTATTCAACCAAAATCTCGATACAGGCTTTTTAAAAAAAAAATTGTTCACAAAAACTGTTCAGCATGTACATTAACTTCCACCATATCTAATGTTATGCTTCGCTTGTGTGGCAACTGTTAGCGCGAGCGCAAAGCGCAGAGACATTCAAAATCGGGCATGGGAAGACCTTTGCAGATGGCGCCAAAGGACCGGGAAGCGTAAGGCTCCTCGACTTTAAGGAGGTGCCAACAAGTCGCCAAGACATGACAGTTGGAAGTCATGCGAGCAGTGTGTGTGCGTGCGTGTCTGCACCAGCGGCGCCTACTCTTCCTTCGGACGCTCACCCCTTCTCCCCGTCTGCCGATGCGACAAGTTGGTGCCGGGTGCTTGCTGGTGCGCGTGAGATGGTTATACCCATTTATGGTCCAATCTTGCACCTGCGTTCCTCATTGGACCAAACCATGCTAGGGTGTCATAGAATACTGTGAGGGTAGAGCTTTTCCAGAGAACTGCCATGCCGCCCACTGCTTTGCCGCACCCGCAGGCTTTCTCTGCTGTAGAAGCTGCAGGCGCCTGCTATGCGCTTGATATTTGGTCGCTATTAGCCAACAATGCAATAAAGAAGCTCCTATAATATACTACATAACTGCAAGATAATACTGCAGTGACTCGCCACACAGAGAACATGTTTGTGTGCTGTAAATACAGGGATTGTGTATATTTCCTTCTATGCTTGCAGGTTTGATTGTCACCGCAATAGTCCACACTTACAGGGCTGTTTCAGGCACACATGCAGCACGCACTTCATCGTGAGCAGAAGTATTTTAATTTAGTTAAGTGTGGCATGACGAATGTAAACATGCTGCAAAATACAATGAGCACGAGATGATGCGCATTACTAGGAGAACGAAGCAGATATAAATGGCTTGGTCATGCTAACGCTTTGTGCCTTTCATTTACATACTTTTATTTCAGGCGTTCGATTGGCTTTACAAGACTGCCTCCTGCGCTCTGCTATTTCCTTCTTAACATGAAAGTAAATTTAGCAATTTTTTCCGCATGCTCGCCGGTTCATACATAGCAACTATACTTGCTGATCAATTAATACATAGTTGTAATTACATAATGAAAAAAAGACAACTTAATATAAGGACGTAAACTTTTCAAGTTTTACTTCCAGTGAAGGCAATAGAAGTACTGATATTCAAAGTTAATAGAAATATTTGTAGTGTATCAAGGGTGGTAATTACATGCAAACACACAACATCATCACGCAGATAAGTGTTTGATAAACAGAAAATAAGACATCCACCCGTTCGTAGCAAATGCTACAAAGGAAACCCATATGGGTTCCTCAACCCATACGGGTTCCTCGCCTCGCACTTCAAGAAAAATTCGTCCTGGTCCGGGACTTGAACCTGGGACCACCACCGGGCAGCCGCTCTACCATCTGAGCTAACCAGGCGGCTAGTAGATGGCAGGGCGAAGTCGAATTTGTCAGAAACTCGAAGCAAAGGCAACAGTTCAACGTAACAGTTCTGCGGAAATCCGCCAGGTGCAGAGAAGTAATTAATAAAGGGAAAATCAGATATCCACCTGGACCTAGGAGTCTAACATGTGCGCGAGTCAATGGGTCTCCCTAAACACAATGGCGCAATGAAACGTGAAGGCCCCTTGCAGGCCGCATTGCGATTCCAGACCGCACAGGGGTCCGAAAAAGGGAACAGCAACGGCTGTCCCAGGCGCTCACTCGTTGTCGGGGCAGAGTGAGATTACACACGTTGGCACCTGAAAGATAGTGAACTATGCCCGAGCAGGACGAGGCCAGAGGAAACTCTGGTGGAGGTCCGAAGCGATTCTGACGTGCAAATCGATCGTCCGACCTGGGTACAGGGGCGAAAGCCCAATCTTGCTTCTCTTCAGCTTTACTTCTCTCCACCTTGTGGGTTTTTGCAGAACTATTACGTCAAACTGTTGCCTTTGCTTCGAGTTGTTGACAAATTCGACTTCGCCCTGCCATCTGCTAGCTGCCTGGTTAGCTCAGATGGAATCGCGGCTGCCCCAGAAAGGCGGTTGTCCCGGTTTCGAGTCCCAGACCAGGATGAATTTTTCTTCAACTGCGAGGCTTTTCTTTCAAGGAACCCGTATGGGTTTCCTTTGTAGCATTCGCTACGAACGGGTGGATGTCTGAATTTGCCTTTATTAATTACAGTCAAACCCGGCTATATCGAACTCGCAAAAAAAACGCCCATCAGTTCGATATAGAGCATAATTCGATATAAGCCTGCTAAATAATTGGATGTCATAAAAGCACATACCATTTATAAAATCACTTTATTGAAGAAACTAGCTTAGTTTCGCATAAATTAGTCCTGCATTTTCTTCTGCTCGGGCAATTTCGCTGCCTGCGACGCACGTACTTCCCCACGTTGTCTAAGGAGTCTGAGCAGCTGAGGCCGCAACCCTCCGCATTTGCGCAGAAGCACCGGACTAATGCGAGTGCACCAATCACTTCGGAGGATGTGGGCAAAGGACCGTAGTTGCTTTCCTCAACGTGCCTACTTTCATTTGTGGTCGGTACAATGTCGGCGATGTAGTCTTCGTTTCCGGGCTCTCCCGTGGTCGCGACACCATCATCTGCACTGACAAAGTCGTCCGCCGTTGATTCGAATGTTCCGGAAATTTTGACAGCTCGCTCCAAACTTCGGCAACACCGGCAACGGCTTTGTCGCATTCATCAGAATTTACAGTCATCACCGAGCACGCGGAAACCGGCACGTATGAAGAACCCCTCGTACACGGCCGTGCGTACGCGTCGGGCGCCACGGGCACCGGGTTGCGAGTCGGGTCACTTTAGCCCTAACCGTGCCGAGAGTGCTCCTCGGAATCTTGCACGCTGCGGGGCCATCCAACTTCTCATCGCGTTCGACGCGATTTATGATTTCGAGCTTCACGACGAAAGGCGAATTCTGCTGCTTCATCACGGCAACACTGCGGGAGAAGTCCCACAAGGCGCAAACACGATAAACCAGAAAACCAGCCTGACAACTCGCACTTTCGCCATCTTGCACGAAGAGAGCACAAGAGCCTCTGATTGGCTGTCTGAGCAAGCGCTGTAGGCCGGCCAGGATCATTTTTTTTTTGCTGGGGAGTGTCGATAGATAGTGATCTAAAGAAAGGAAGGACGCTTGATTCTACAACCCGTGAGGGAACACGGCGAAGCGTCGTCAGGGGAGAGAGAGTGGGAAGTGAAAGATGAGAGAGAGAAAGAGGGAGGATGTGGCCTAATAGACTCCACTATGCGCGACAGGGGGAGTGTCGACGGCTCGCCCGAACAGCCCGAGGCAGCGCGGTCACTGTAGGGAGAGCGGTTGGATGGAGCCGCGCCGCCGCGTTTCCCCGCTACCGCGAGGGAAAGCCAACTTCTGGGGGCGCTTTTCCGCCGCTTGACTGTTCGATATATCGGGAGTCACTGCAATATTTGTTCGATGTAAGCGTAATTTTTGCTATATATACTCATTGTAACTATACCGTGACCAGAAATTGTTCGATATACAGAATAATTCGATTTAAACGGGTTCGATATAGTCAGGTTCGACTGTACTTCTCTCCACCTTGTGGGTTTCCGCAGAACTGAGGTAAGTGTGAATGTGAGTGAGTGCGGGGCCTCAAAAGATTATGGTGAGTGGGTGTGAGCAAGGATTCTCCCACAATGCCGACCTATGCTACACACACTATGCAAACATCGCAGATTGCTTTCAAGACACACGAGCATCGGCAACGCGTCCCTACGCCATCCGCCAAAGGCAACTACCACAGCATCTACGATTCGCACCGCCAACGCCATAGTAGATGCCGGGGTTGTCCCACTCTGTACAGACGAGCGGGTGAGGAGGACATCGAGGCACCGTAGCAGTTGCTGGAGGAGAACGCCCCTCCTCTCTTGCCTCACCCCCCTGCCTCGCATGCCACAGGAGAGGGCACGCAGACCGCGTTCCTCTCTCACGCATGCGAGATTGAACTGCGTTTGTTGGCTCACCCTCACACGCTTCACTCATACGGAACCTCACAGAGATGGCAGAAATGTGCCTGGAGTGACCATGTAATTGCTACCGCAATAAAATTCACTGATGATTAAGGTACTCCTTAATGCGATATTTCAGCACAACTCTATATGTGTTCTCATTTCACAATATATTGGCTGGTACATACAATCTGTCTCATGCGGCACATTGCAAACGGTGCAAATTAAGGTGCAACTGCCATGCTTATGTGGATATAGTGTGAGACAACGCATGTGACAGCACGTGCGACACATGGCCAGATTCACAGCTGCCACCGCTGACAGACCTACCAGACAACACGCGGTAGTATGGCACCACCTCGTAGCCACTGTAGCCACACTACGCTTTTCTTCTCGCACTTTTGCCATACCTTCCTCCCCCGCTTCCCGCCTATAGGTTCCTCCGTACGCTCCTCCTCACATCTTTCATCCCCCACTGCACTCCACATTCGCTCTTTCATCCTTCGCTGTGGTCGTTCACTTGGTTACGCTGACGAAGAGCTGCGCTCTAAAACTCATTATAAGGAATGACTTGGTTGTGCACTGTGGAGTTCGAGGGACCTTCCCGCGCCTCATCTCTCAGCTCGCGCATGGTACTTAGCTTTATCTCTGGGAGCCACCACACCAGTGGCAACATGGCAGACACGGCTACTGCGGCAGAACCAATTTTCTGCTTAAACCGTGCTTCTCCCACTACAATATTCCACAAAATATTCTTTTATACTTAGACTGCGTTGGCCGAGTAAAAGTTCCCGAACCTTGCCAGGTTTATTTCTTGGCTCCTTTAGAACACAATGTGCACTGAAATCTCATTACTATGAAAACATTAACAAACTTTTCAGAAATCGTAAGCCGACTTTTTATGGTTTCAATGTAAAAATATTTTAGTAATGTTGAACCCAGTTTTAATGATACCGGTTTTAACTATATATCGGTTATAACAATGAGAAGCTGCTGCATCGTGGACTTTTGTATGTTTTCCATCGTGAGATAACCCGCTTACTACAGTGCAGTCCACTTATAACGATATCAAGGAAGACGAAAAATATGATTGTTATAACCGATGATCGCTATACCTGAACTGCAGTTATAAAAAAAAAGTTTTTTTTAAAATAAAAAACGCGGAACATACCTTTGCAGCTCCGAACTCAAATTCGCTACTTGCTCTAAAGAATAGATGATGTAGAAAGTAGGCTGTGAAAAATAAACTTCATTTGTAGCGCCAATGACCGTGTCAAGGGTTAGGCACGCCGAAATAGTCAGAAATCTGCACTTGCTTTTACGGCAGCTTCAGCTTCACAACCACGGTGTGCATGGATTGCAGCTGCTGCGCGAACACTGGTGGCAATCCTTTAGCATGCATAAAATCAATTAAGGAATCAATCGACGACAGTGCACTTTGCGTAGACATCGAGGTCGGGGTCAAGGAGCCACTGTCAATCTTGTTGTCACTGTCACTGCTGCCGTCGCCACCGTCGCACAACTTTGCAGTCTGTCGAGACAGCACACCTTCGGCGATCGCCTCGTCGGTGACCTCATCGCAGAACGAGGCAGCACTGTCTGCAGTCAAAAACTCCTCCATCGATGCACCAACTGTGTCACCAGTAGGAACGAGCTCCCTGAGCTTGGTTATGTCAGCAGCTTCCACCAGTTGGGGAAGTTCGTCCTGACCCACAAAGCTCGCCTTTTTGAAGCAATTGTATATGGTTGACTGCTTTACTTCATACCATGAACCATAAACAAAGCGCACGGCTTTCAAAAGACTGATCTTCAGGTCAGGGGGCCCGACTGCATGACCCGACGTGCCAGGAGCTGCGCAGTCAATGGCTAAAATTAGCCACTCCAGCATGCGCCGCGGAAACAGGACTTTCAGGTTGGCGATCACGCCGGCATCCAACGGCTGCAGGCCTGCCATAGTATTCGGAGGCAGAAACATCAATTCGGCAAATGTTAGCTTCGGGTTAACGCTGTGTGCACTACAGTTGTCAAGTAGCAACACTACTTTTCTTCCTTGGCCTTCAATTATACTGTCGAACTCGAGCAGCCATTCTTCGAACAGGTCACGGGTCATCCACGCCTTCTTACTGCTGCGATAGCAGACCGGGATGTGCAGATTCTTAAAGCACGATGGCTTCTTTGATAGCCCGATCATGAAAGGCTTGAGACGATGGCTCCCGTTCATGCTAACGCACAGCAACACGGTCACCCTAAGTTTCGAGTGCTTCCCACCAGGGCATCGATCGCCTTTAAGAGCGCGAGTCTTTGACGGCAACATCTGAAAAAACAGAGCAGCTTCATCGCAATTATATATGTCCTTCTCCGTGTAGCGCTCCAGCATGCCAGGCAGCTTTGTCTGCAGCCACTGCTGCTTTGCCTGTGTGTCCAAAGACACCGCTTCCCCTACCACATTTTTGTAAACAATTCCATGCCGCTCTTTAAAGCGCTGAATCCAGCCTCCCCCATGCTCAAAATTTGGGCGTCCCAGAAGAAAAGCGAAGTTTTTTGCTTTGGTGGCAAGTATTGGCCCACTAATAAGCTCACTATACGTGCGGGTTGTGATAAACCACTGGTAAAGCGCCTCTTCAACATTGGCGTCCAAAGGGTCTCTAACCCTTTTCCACTGATCGGCATTGGCCGCTGATAGCTCCTGCCTTCACAATCGCAGTGCTCCCGGTTTTCAAGATGGTTGATATCGTCGACTGTGCAAGCTCATGCTTCTTCACGAGGGCGCTCACCTTGAAGCCGCGTCGAGAGTCCTGCAAAATATCCATCTTCGTGTCAAGCAACACAGCTTTGCGCTTTGTCAGCGCCATCTTCGAGCTGGGCCACTGGGTTGTACCGTTGGTTGCATGCTGCTTCTGTGGCGTCAGCCTGCTATCACTAGAGAGGGAGACTGAGTGCAGGGCGGGCGCCACCGCGCCGCACCGCTCTCGTTTTCGGAGAAACTGTGGCCGACGCGCATGAAGCAGCTAGCGCCTACTCAGGTACTCTCCAGTGCGCTGGCGGAGCGGGATGCGCTGCGCGGTAATGGCGGCAGATACGAACTTACGGAGGTAAACATCGCCTCGTCTCGACATCGTTCGTTTCAGGGAACTAAGCATCGCAAATGTTACGATGATTTGGCACGGAAAACGCCATCCAGACGGCAAAATTTTGATCGTTATATCCTATATGCGGTGAATAACCTATCGTTTAAATGTTTTTTTTTTCCCAATAGACCTAATGCATAAAATGACACTTTCATGTAGACCCATTGTTATAACCGATATATCGTTATATGTGGTATCGTTATAAGTGGACTACACTGTACAATGCCCTGACGCCGCATTATCGGTTACAACGATAAAGTCTGGATGCTGGGTGTCTGAGCCGAAAGGTAGCGAAATGCGAAATCCTTGAAAAGAAGAAAAGGAAACGAGAAATTAGAGCCGCTGCACGAGGGCTGCCGCTCCAACAGCCACCACACGCTCATTTTCCAGCAGTCTCCTCGTGGCTCTCTCACGTCGCCCGTCCACCCCTCCGAACACGAATCGGCTGCACCCATAGCTCTACGGCCTCCCACCCACTGAAACTGTGCAGGTGTGCGCACTCAAGAAAACTGTGTGGTAGTGTGGCCATCAAAAAAGCACAATGTGTGACAAACTTCCGCTAATCTTCATCTTACTGCCAACCAGAGACAATTAAGTTTTCGCGAGTGTCAAAAAAAAAAAAAATCAACAGAAACACATGCACGGCGGCATCATTCCTATGGTCACCCCTGTGAGCACTAAACGAGCGAGAAAGAGGCGGTCACCCTTTGACCGATTAGTAACGAGATGGCTATCAGTTTTGCAAGCACAAGAAGCCCAAACCGCCCGCGGAACAAAACCCGAACCGCCACCCGTCCATGCGCCCCAATGCACCAGCGGTAGTATATAGACATGCGAGAGCAAAACTAGCTCTAAAACAAACCATGCAACGAAAACCGAGAGGAGGCGGGGCGTGAAAAAAATTCCCTGTATTCCCGCATATTGACAGCACATGATGGAAAATAAAAAGTTAGGACATTGGCGTGCTTTTTAAACGTACAGACGGCGCCGTAAATATACAGCATCGATCATTTTTGTTCGCGGCGCCGTATATTTACGTCATTGACCCTCAAAGGGTTAATAGCTGCTAATAATAAAGTTAGACAATTACCAGCCTTGCGGCTTTGCAAGATTACTTTGAGAGTATAAGCCAGGCATTTATAGTCAATTTAGCACAAGTGAACGCAGTTGGCCTTTAAGTCACACCTTTGACAAAGCGTTATTCTATGCCGTTACGACATGATAATAGCATGAACTGAAAGTTCCAACTATATGCGTCTCTATAAGGCAGGCAACAAGCATTTTATACTTCAATGCAAACTCAGTGTGGAGTGTCACTCTACTTGGAGGCACTGCTTCTGTATTTAACCGTGACTCGAAGAAAGTCGTTGACCACTGTGGATCCCGCACATTGAAGAGATGACGGCATTCATTCGTGGCAGCAGGGGTAATAAGAGACACACTGCTGCTTCAATGACTTTCCCTCCCCTAGCACACCTGTGCACTGCCAGGCATGTGTGTAAGGCATGCATGTTTTATGCATTATCTAGTTCTAGAGGGCCCACCAATCCAAGTGATTTTGTTAAGCTTGAACCATTATGTTTACAACAGGGAAAAGCACTGGGCATGAAACAATCACTGCAGCATTCCATTTTAGTTGAAGAGTCATTGCAGATACCACAGTTGAGGCGCAGCAGTATCGCAGTGGTGCTTTTGTGTGTGTTGGAATGTGGTTGGCAACAATGGGAGTGCTCAGCACAATGTGATGGACAATATAGCGGCCTCCCAACCAGCTTGGCTACTTCATAGCCAGTGACCAACTGCTTGAAAACTTCACAGACGAGGCGCATCTGCAAATGCACTCCCCAGCTTTGCAGTGATGCACACTCATTATGTGCCAAATTGCTCAAAGATGCGTGGAAGCAAATTGGCATTGGTTCAATTAAAATTGACCACCTGACAGAGAGTGTAAAGTCTCCTTTCTTGGATTTGCTGGGCCGTGCGAGGAAGCTCCCATCACAGCCTTGGTCCAGGAGGATCTGCTCCGCTTCCAGGCCTGACAGGTTGGGATGGAACCATCGGCCATGGCTGCACAAAAAAATGCAGGCACCACAATCACCATGAGCAACTGGTCTGCAAGCACAACTATGGTGTCCAGCATCATGTGCTGCAGTTAAATACAGATGGCTTCAATTTTTTAATGGTTCAAGCAGGTTACACAACCACATGCAAGCTCTCCATATCTGTGATCCTTACCACACATCTGATTACTTGCTTAAAAAATTTCCCACATGGTTTCCACAGTTCCTTTTGGCGCAACAATCAAGGCAGTGGGTTGCGTGTGGTTGCACTACTAGTTTTTCAGCCTCATTTTTCTTCAGAGCAGCATCATACTGGAATGGCCTTCCCCACCAACTTGCATCTAAGTTATCTGTTTGTTTTGACAATGGCTAGTAGGGCTTGTATTTCAATAAAACAGCAACATGCAATACCCCTAATACAGGGAACGTTACAGAAATAAATTGAATTGAACTGATTTAAGTTTATCAAGGAGGAATACAAAGAAAAAAGAAAGCTCCATGAAGTACACATGCCAAATTGCTCCAGCTTCCGTTTCACTCAGGTTAGCTACCAAGATGTCCACCATATTTTTTTTTTTCATTCCTGTACAGAGAAAGTCTCATTTACAGTACAACAGTGGAGCAAATAAGTAATGATTCAAACTACTTTATGGTCAAATACGCAACAAAATACTTATTCCAGACAGAAAAAATATTTCGACAAGAGCCAGTACTTTAATGAGCTCAGTAAACAATTAACACCCCCATGTCCTTCTGTACTTACTGTTTGCCTCGGTTTAAATGTATTTCTGCCAATTTTGTGACTACCTGACTTTTTATATTAGTATCACAAAACACTACACCTGTCAGACCTTGCACTTCTTTTAGTAGCTTATATTTGCGCTGTAGTCTAAGCACATGACCAATATTCTTACTACGATACTTTCACCCGGACACTGAATGTTTTGCCGAGTTCTCAGCAGACTACTCTCAGCAATCAATGTCGTAGCTGATATGTGCAGTGAGGAAGTACACAGTTAATTTCTAGAGTACTTCTCTCGATACACTGATGCCACCTTTTACGCAAAATAAAAGTACAGGCGTATTTATAAGAAGCCATAGAAAACAAAGTGTGAACAAAACATGGATCCTTTTGTGAACAAACATGGAACTTTTGAGTCATCTCATGTCTGCTGGTAACCTGCGTAGAAGCTCCCATTTTGCTAAAATAACTTTGGAGTAGAAAAACAAGTCATTTGACATGGAAGCAGCGAAAAAAAAAGACACGGACGAAGACAAGGACAAGCGCCGATCGTCCGTTTGTCTCATTTCTCCTTGTGCTGCCGCCTTTTCAAATATGTACCAACACACCCAATTCGCCACATTAATCCAGCAATTTCACGCCTTAGATCTGTGCTGCCAAAATTCTATATACACAGCCTCCAGGAAGCACTTTCAGACACTTCATACCCTAAAGACACCTTCCTCAAGGCACGAGAAACTGCTTAGAATGCTCAAACTCAAAGCACCAATGTAACATTACGTCTGCAAAGAACTGGAAAAGTTGTCTATTAATGCATTAGCATTCTTCCTGTTTTCGCAACTACCTGTGACACTGGGTAGTCCATGGTCAAATGGGCAGCGCATAGGGCGGGCTACTGTGCTGAGCTAAGAGGGTTCAAAACCAACAATCGGGCGAGCTTTGGTCACCAAGTATGTGGAAATGTGCGCAGACGTGCAGCTCCTCAACAAACCTTTTTCAAACCTACATGGGTCACTGGAAATGTGGGACAAGGTAGAGACTGCTGGTTTATATGGCGGCAATCTGTCGTGTCACTGTATTTATTCAATGCTAGTCGTAATACCGTCGACAGTCATCATGAGATTGGATCCGCTGATATTTATTAAATATACAAACAGGCTAGAGAGTGTCGACAGTCATCAAAACAAGTAACTTTTGTGGATGCATGTAGGTAGTGATGCCAAGGAAGGGTGTGAGCAGGGATTACAGGGAGAAGCATGCCATCAAATCTTTGACACCACGATCAAGAAAGATCTACTTAGCAAAGCACGACAAAGTGGCTCAGGCATTTCTTAACAGCACCATGTACTGACTTGTTCCACTGTGATCATTCTTATTTTACTAAAACAACCATTGTATCCAGATTCATCATTAAATGCAGCACAACTGCAGTTAAATGCAGCACAACGCCAATGAGCCCGCCTTTCCAGTTCTTGTTTCACTGCGTCTAGGCATTGCAATCAGACACAGGGTGAAATAAATGAGGCATTCTACAACAAACAAAAATCATGTGTTAGCAACACATCAATCTTACAGAGTTGGGTTTTCTGGTGTGTGAATGGTTTATTAATGTACTGAGTTTCTAGGCATTCATCCACGACAACTAGTTGCAAGTAAGTGCTCATGTTGCCCGTAGCCTGTTGAGTTTCTTTTGCTACACCACTGCACAGTTGTGACATACCAGCTTCTAAGTGGCATCAAAACAATGGTGGCTGTCTGTCGACATTGATGCTAGCACCAATGCAGCAACAGCCCCTCGATTCTGGATCGAGGAAAATTTTTCGCCGCGAATGCGACTAATCAGAGAAACGCTCCGTGATTTCGCACGCACGAAGCGCCACCAGAACGAGAAATATAAGTTGCAGTTAGATAAGCTTATAATGGGCAACGGAACTTTCACAGTCGACCCTTCAGGCAATGAAGTGGTCGCCATCCCTAGACACGAGGCTCCTGCGAATGGCAATTGACGTTTCAATGCAGATGACAAAAAACTGTCTATTGTGGCAAATTTTAGAAGTCTTTTCAGAAATCAGGATCACCTTTGTGCTTTTGTCGAGTGCTGCTGAGCTGATATAATACTGAGAACTGAGACAAGGCTGTCGTGTGATGTGTCCAACAATGAATTATCTCTTTCTAAGAACTTTTTGTTTCGAAAAAACAAGGTAGTAACATGAGGCGATGGTGTTATAATTGCAGTAAAGAAAAAATTATAAGCACGCCTACTTGACACGGGTTCCTGTATTGAAATTTTGTGGGTCATGCTTCAGATTTCATGTGTAACTTCTGCCGTTGGTGTTTGTTACCATCCTCCAGACTCACAAGACACGTTCATTAAATGCCTTAACGAATCTCTAAGCTTTGTATGTAACACATTTCTAGGCTCACCTATTATTCTTGCTGGTGACTTTAACTACCCTGCAATTAACTGGCGGACAGTTACAGCTGAAGGCGGCCCAAGGAAAGCTGAATGTAAGAATTTTCTTGACGTCATTTCTTCTTACAGATTACGCCAAATAGTTTCCTTACCAACATGGGGGGATGCTATCTTGGATCTCGTGCTGACCACTGAACCTGTCAATGTGTCAGTTCATGTGTTCGATTGCATTAGTGACCACAACGGCCTTCATTGTGAATACGATATAAAGCGCAAAACAAGTGTACATGAAACGAAAACCATTTATGATTATGCGCGAGCAAATGTTGAAATGATCACCAGCAAGCTCTCGGCTTTTTGTGTAGAATTCTTGAGCGGCATGCATGATCATGATAGCAATAATAACTGGATGATTGTTTGTAACAAGCTGATTGAACTTAAAGAAAAGTACATATCAAAAATACAAATAACTTTGTCTACTGAAAGTGCATGGTTCACCTCTCACGTAAGGCGCTGCATTAATAAAAAAAAGTGCACTTATTCAAAAGCTAAAATTTTGACATCTGATGATGCCTGGAAGTGCTATCGGGAACAATCCAAGTTATGCACAACCGAAATTGAAGCAGCTAAAGACAAATATTTCAACCTTGATATTTCCAACATGTTAGCCACAACACAAAACAATTCTGGAAAGTAATAAACCCCAAACCATCGTCATCAGGCTTCATTTCAATAAGAAAGGCAATGAATTCCTTCCATCATCGGAGGTCGCTACTGCATTAAATTATTTCTTCTGTTCTGTTTTTACAAGTGCACTTCCCGTTCCCGCTAATGTTGAACTCTGTTCTGTTACCTCCATCTGAATGATATCATAATCACCCAAAAGGGCATTGAAGCTGCCATTGATAGTCTTTCTAACAGCTCAGCTCCCGGTCCAGACGGAATCCGTCCGAAACTACTAAAAATGACTAAACCAGTGATATCTCGCATTTTCGCCGCTCTTTTTCAACAGTATATTGATTCATAATTAAGGGTTCAACAAAAGTTCGTCTGGTCAGGCATGGAAATAAAGGAATTGCGGTCACTGACCAAGTCTGATAAATAATCTGACGTTTCGGAACCGCGTACGGGTTCCTTGTTCACTGAGTTAGACAGGAAGTCGTCGTCACTTATATAGCCAGCACGTGACGTAATGAATGTGCGTAAACGGCAGGCATAGTCCCTGGTGTCCGGTTCATTGTAGCTGGTGTCGATTGAATGATTAGGGATTCTAGCAGCCGTCGGGATGACACGTTCTTTTCTTTAGCGACAACACGACAATCCGTGCACGTGCAGCCATCCCTTACGTCCAAGGAATCAGCGAGGCACTGTCGCGCGTATTTTCGAAATACGATTTGCGCATTGCCCACATCCCGACCAGCAAGCTCCGGAACCAGCTCATGAATGTGAAAGACAGGTTACCTGTTGAATCATTCCCAGGAGTTGTGTATAAGATACCATGCGCTGATTGCCACAGAGTATATATTGCTGAAACAGGGAAGTTCTCCAGACGCCTCAAGGAACATAAACGTGATGTAAGAAATAATAGCCACACGATGAACGCCATTGCCGAGTATGCGCATGAACATAATCACAAGATTGACTGGGACAATGCCACTGTTGTCGCCAAAGAAAAGAACGTGTCATCCCGACGGCTGCTAGAATCCCTAATCATTCAATCGACGCCAGGTACAATGAACCGGACACCAGGGACTATGCCTGCCGTTTACGCAAGTTCATTACGTCACGTGCTGGCTATATAAGTGACGACGACTTCCTGTCTAACTCAGTGAACAAGGAACCCATACGCGGTTCCGAAACATCAGATTATTCATAGACTTGGTCAGTGACCGTAATTCCTTCAGTATATTGATTCAGGATGCGTTCCTGACGAATGGAAAATAGCCAAAATAATTCTAATCTAAGTCCGCTGACCCGTCATCTGTCTCTAACTACAGACCAATTTCACTGACCAGTATTCCATGCAAACTATTAGAACACATTATATCATCAGCAATTATGAAATACCTAACCGATCACAATCTCCTCTTCATTAAAGGGACACTAAAGTGAAAAATGATTTCTTCTGCATCCGTAAATTACCGTTCTACAACACCAAAAACACCACTCTTACAACGATAAGACGTTTGGTAAGCCAGAAAATGCGCAACAACGAAATACGGGTGGCGACTCCTACTTAAGTTCCCGCACCTGGGGGCTGTAGCGTCTTGGATTTTGATGGCATCTTCTAGGGCCTACTAATTATATACAGCGGTACAGATTGACTACATTGTGTTCTAAAGGAACCGAATATTAAACATGGCAAGTTTCGGGAACCTTTATTCAGCCAACGCAGCCCAAATGCGCAAACATACTTTGGAATCCCTGACGTCAAGCTGACATACTGGCACTGGGGTGTAGGCGCGAAATTTAAATACTGATACTTCGACCTTCATTTTCTCATCTAATAATCAAACTATTTTTTTTTAAATGACTGCCTGCAGGGTTCTCAAACAATGCTTCATTAGTCTAAACTGATTTATTGTTTCGCTTTAGTGTCCCTTTAACCAACACGGGTTCCAACGGGGTCGCTCGTGTGAGACGCAGTTATTCGAGCTAGTCTCTGACATGCACCAACGCCATATTTATTGATTTTGCGAAGGCTTTTGATAAGGTAGCTCATAACCGTTTATTATCGAAACTTCGCTATATGAATATAAATAGTAAGGTTGCAAATTGGATTAGTAATTTAACTAACCAGTACCAGTTTGTAACTACTAATGAATTTTCTTCTCCGCGATCACTAGTTAAATCCAGAGTGCCGCAAAGATCTGTATTGGGACCAATTTTATTCCTACTGTACGTCAACGACATCAGCAATATTAAATCTACAATAAGACTATTTGCAGATGATTGCATAATTTATAGACAAATTATTAACTCTTTTGACACTGACATTTTGCACTCTGACCTCGGGAAAACTACCGACTGGTGTCAACAGTGGCAAATGGAAATAAACGTTTCAAAAACTAAGGCTATAGCTTTTATTAGATCTAGTAACCCTAGGGTTACCCGTTACGTGATGGATGGCATTAGTATTGCACAAGCGAAACAATAATATACTTGGGAATTCATTTATCTTCAAACGTTTCATGGAATCATCACATTAATGCGATTACTAGCAGCGCGTGTAAAACCCTTGGCTACATTAGGCATAACCTTTACTCTGCAAACAAGTCCACTAAATTATTAGCCTATACGGCACTGGTTTGTTCAAAAATGGAGTATGCGTCTTTTATTTGGAGTCCGCATCAGTTGTACCTCATAAACAAGCTTGAGTCAGTCCAAAACAAAGCAGCCCGCTTCATCACGTAAAATTACGAACTTCTAGCATCACTAACATAAAAATATCTCTAAATCTTCCCTCGCTAGAAAATTGAAGGCTGATAGAACTTCATTCCCATTTTGACAAGCTATATCAATGTGGGTCGTCTTTCAGCGCATGCCACATCAGGCCCACCCATCGTATCTTCCCGCGCCTTGATCATTCCTTTAAAGTGCAGCCCGTTCTTGCGCGCACTAACTTCTTGAGTCACTCGCCCCTCTTTCTCGCGATATATCATTGCAATATGTTACCAAATGAAATCGTGTCAGCTCTAAGTCATGATGATTTCCTAGCAAAACTAAAACACAAGTTTTAACGTACTAACATAGTATTCTCTTGCTCATTTGTTATAGGCATCACTGTGTTGTTGAGTGCCTTTTTCATTTTTCTTATTTTTACTCTTGTTTTACTTTTTTTTCCTCACCATATTTTGATGTTCCTTGTGCAAATGGTTTTGTTCTAGGTTAGCACAGAGTCACTTGTACTGCACAAAATATTTTTCTGCTTGTGCTTTTCATTATTTCATGCAGTATCTGCTGGTATGTGTAAGTTTTTAGCAAGCATTTTTTCTTGTATGAAATGACCAAGTTACGTTGATTTTGTGTAACACCCATTTTAAATCTGTATGTATCTTCAGGGTTTAGGATGTGTCGTTGTATTGCTCTTACTAGTTTCTTTTTGTTTGTTTTCCTGGTTTTTTTCCTTGTGTTCTTTTTATTGGAGCATGCATTATCTGTTTCAATGCGTATACTGTACTAATCACTAATTTATTGTAAGACCCGTACGTAGTGCCCGCATGGGCCTTTAGGGTACTTGAATAATAAAAAAAAAAAAGACTGGGAGATGCTGGTTCACCCCTATAACAAAATTGTGGCAGAAACCATCCCATGATGCCTGTTGACGGTAATGCGTTAGCATTCAATCAATATTGTAACACTATATTACCACTGCTTAAACAATTCATGTATATCAGGCATGTACTGCAGTGGGACTTCTCTTTAGCGCTCCCCTAACAACACTACGTGCCTCCAAAGTGCACGGCGCGCTGGTGCATGCGAATGCTGAGATAAGAGTCAGACTCTAACCGGTCGACTCTCTCGCTTCTTTCTGGAGAAATTGCACCATCTAATGGGACTGGCCAGAGGTTCGCATGTGGCCTCCGAGATGAGAAGCGTGGTGCACCGGTGCTTGCGAATGCTGAGACTGGTTCCCTCGCTTGGTGCCCACTCAGTGGCACATACTCAGTGACCCAAGTTGGCAAGAGGTTCATTGTATTCATGGTGCGGTTCGCTACAGTCTCGTGGTGAAAGGCATTCACTGAAAAGTGGCATATACTAATTGCATTTGTGGCGCAGCCTGATAATGCACCAGGTTGCTTTTCTTGAGGAACCCTTGTGATGCGAGTTGGACTGCGCTCAGCAATGGAGAAACTTAAGGGATCTTTTTCGTCATTATAGAGCAACACATTTCCAGGGGCACGCACCTAGTTACTCCAGTTGGCATCAAAGACGTTCATTGAAGAACGGCACCCCCTACTGGCACATATTCAGTAACCCAAGTTTGCATCAAAGGTGCTCATTGGGGGCCAGGACAAACTGAGTGGCAGATACTCAGTGCTCCAAACCGGCGCCATAGTTTCTTCAAACAGCAGTACCTATGCAGTCCCGCGTCTACGGGGTCCCATGTCGGCATGAAAGACTTTCACTGAAGAGCGTCACCTATGCACCCACTGCCACATACTCAGTGGACCTCTTTGATTTTCCACTTTTGGCGACCCGCGGGCTGCTAGATCCGGCCAGAGTGCCTTAATTTTTCTTGAGTTATTCCGCGCAGTGCACAACGCACTTATGCCGCAGATTCGTTTTACTCAGGCTGGATGATTCCGGCTACCTACAGGCTGCCAGCACCAGCCAGGACGATTTTGGTCTGGCTGCTCTCTAAATTCTCTAGCTAGCAGACGACAAAGAGAAGCAATGAGCACTCGCCACCATCTTTGTGGGGACTTGATGGATTGCAACACGGGCACTTGCGGACTTTTACCTCACTCGAGCCAACTGCATGGCTACAGTCACCTTCAGATTTCCTTACTTCTGGTGATACCTTTTCAAGGTGCTAACGCACTGTTCCACCTTGCAAGACGGTGCGATCGGAGCAGCAGCGAACCAGTTGAAGCTACTTTTTTTTTTGTGTATGTGTGTCCCATGAAGGCTTCTTCTGGGCCGTGAACAGCGCACCGTGCTCTTGTCCGTGCATGCTGTCTGCATCGGCATGCGTGCAAGTCGTGGATGTTCATTCCCTCACATTACGGTGCCCGTTCAGTTCATACTTCTCGCACATATGTGGTGTTATCTCCTTTTTCTGCAGTTAGCGAAGGCGTCGCAGCTATAGCCAGTGTTTGCTCTGTCTCTTCGTTGTATGTTTGGATGGCAGCTCAAAACCAATGCGTTCTAACAAGGCCGCTGATGTAAGGGAATGCACTGCTTGAGTAATAGCTACACTTACATTAGCTTATTGTTCTTATGATGGCGACCAGTACTGTTTTTCGTGTGAAACTTTTCGTTGGTCACAGGCAGCGTGCATTTTCATTCACCAGCTGCATCCGCAGCTCCTTCAGCACAGGGGCAGAAGAGAAGCACCATCAGCTGAAGCCGAAACAAACTCTGAAATCGGAGCCCAAGCAGGTTGGTATCAAATTTTATGCATATAAGACATACCCAATATCCTGCTTTTTCGCGTCTTGTTGAATGACAAAACGCCAAATCATCAACGTTGCCCGATGGTGATGCGACACTGTGAGCAGGCATTCTTGAGCGACTGCTTTTGGGTATGACGATGGGATGACGAGAGTCTGACGAAGATGATAGACAATTTGGACTACTGGGCCGGCGAAGGACGGTAATCAGTGGAGGGTAATGACCAAGAGAGTTTTGTAGCACATTTTGGAGCAAAAAGAATTGCAATTTGGAGCAGATTTTGTAGCAGCCAACAATGATGATTTTGAATGGTTATCAGCTAGACACTAATCCTCTATGTCAAAAATGGTTCCAGGATACCGATGCACATCACTGCGAATTTTCTCAAGGAAGATAATCCGTGTACATGATCAAACAAAATTATGACCACTGCACGCGGCCACAGTGAGTCAATATGCACACTGGAAAAAGAAAATACCGTGCGTCTCCAGTGGTAAAGCAAGCCACGCAAAGGAACAAGAAAACTCCTGGCAATACAGTCATGTCGTATGTAGGATGGCCATTGGAGCAATTTTATTTCATGCCTAAAGTCATCCAGTAAGTAAAATGGCCAAGCTACAAATTAGCTGCATTGCGAGCACACACAGATCACACGACACAGCAATTCAGCCAATAAAATGCATGCGAGCAAGTTTCAGGTTGCCGAGTGCCATGACACAGCCACCATGCCGAAAAGGCATTTTTGGTTAAGCAACACCTCTCCCATATAGGACACCCCGCTGATACGACATACGAGTATGGGTACACCAACACAAAATAGGTCGAGCGTGCGCTACTAGGCCAAACAAAACTTCATCCTAAACTACGTACAACCCACAAATAGGGTGCATAGTTTCCTAATGATGAACTGCAAACATCCATGAGTGCGCACTGGATTCTATTAGCTCAGTGACCATTTAGGTCATTTAGCTTTACAAGTGACAAGAGATGTGACGGCCCTCTTTGCAATAGGTGGTGGAAAGCGCCTTCTGGTGTAGGCCACAACTCCTGGTAAAGCTGCTGCAGGGGCTAGTTGATGCGACTTCATGAATGAGCGCACTGCTAAGATTTGGCGAAAGACTGGTAAAAGAAGACAGACAGGATGATGTGCGAACTTAAAAAGTGGTTTATTTTTCTTCCGGCACGCACCTTATGTACAGAACGTGAAAGACGATAAAAGAAAACAGGGCCCGAAAGAAATTAAAAAAGAGAACTGATTACATTCACAAATCTCTTTTAACATAAACATGTGTGCTCAAGTCAAATGCGCTTTTCTAGATTCTGGTGCATTCATGGCTTTCAAAATTGCATTTCTTTTTTTGATAGAGCAGTCGAAGGCGTGCTCACAAATCCACCACTGACATTTACTTTAAATGCCTGATTTATCTTCGTTTCTGTCTGGTGCTTGTGCCAGAAGAAAAATAACCTAGTTGTCACTTCACGCATCACGCTGTCTGTCTGTCTTCTTATGTTTTCTTTTACCAGTCTACCAACAAAACTCGGCAGCGCACTCAGCTATGAAATCATACCAACTAGCCCCTGTCGCAACCTTACTTGCATGTATTTCGACTTCATTGGGCTTCTTCATTCCTACTCTTCCACCATTACCACACATCAATTTTTTCATAAACTTCATTGCTGAAGAAAGCATCTGGACCTGCAACCTTACGTTTGCACGGGCTCAAGGCATTGCTACACCGTTCTTTCAGCCATGATTGGAAACATGGCACTATCAAACAAAAACGCCAGAAGGCTTTGCAAGATACTACGCTCTGAAAGCTGGAAGAAGATTCGACTGTTTCAGCTTTACATTGGCGTGACGTGTGAAGCAGTCTTCAGGCGGGAAGCGTCGCGCCAAACCACTAAGTATTTCTGAGACATAGCAGAGAAGACTGCTATGTCGCAGAAATGCTTTGCGGTTGCCATAGATGATGCCCTAACTGCACGTTCCTCTCAAGGAGGAGAAGATAGGATGCAGTGAGCCAGAAAACGGTTATAAACCTGTCTGGATGAGATACCCCGAATATGTTGCGTCAAGCCTTGGCAAAGAGCCAACATTTGCGGTACAGCCTTTGAAAACCCCGACTGCCCTGCTCCCCATGGTTCATGGAGTAGCTAGGGAATAACCAGAAGAAGCAAGACAAGCCTGCATTTCGCAAGAGGTGGAGGCTATGAATAAACACTCAAAACACAGAGGGAGGCCACCGAAGATGCGAGAAACGGTGAAATTTCTAAAGGAAGAAAAACTAGTGCTTCTGATATCAGGTAAGACTGCATCGTTTGCGCTTGTTGACAAAGATGTATTGAAGGGAAAAAAAAAACCTTGGAAGCCATAAGCAAGAGCATCGATGTTTCGGATGAAGGTGGCAGAAGGCTGGAACAACTGAGATCTCAAAAAATGAGCATTTGCAAAAAGTGCCTTTAGATGAGGCTAGAAAGACTTGAGAAGGAAGTCCTGCAAGCAGCTGTGCGTAATACCATTATTTGCTGTGAAGACACATAAACAAGGAAACCCACAAGGACTAATGTAGAGGACATGGCAGAGGCTTATTGCAAGGTACCTGCAAAGGCAACTGTCGGTATTACCGGTGGACAACCATTTCCGTATTCAAGGATCTGAGGAGGCGACCACATTCCTTCAAAATTATGTGGCAGTTCGATGTGTGTCAGTGGACATCAAGGACATGTTCTTAGGTATCTCTCGGAAAGCCATGCTGAATGCCATTGAGGAGGGCATAAACAGGTTTGAATGCACACAGTTCATAAAAAAAGCAGAAACTCAAGTGAAAGACTTTTGGACTTGGTTAACTTGTATTTGGACTCAGTTTTTACGGAGTATGAAGGAACACTATTGCTACAACAGGAAGGTGTTTGTGTAGGTTCGTGTATTGCATCAGTATTGTCTGATATGTACTCGGCACAACGAAACCAATGTATGGAGACACAGATGCGTGAACTTCGAATAGCAGCATGCTTTCGGTATGTAGATGATTACTTGCTTTGTGCTCCAATGAATAATGGCAGCAGTGTACCCTAGGATGAAATTATGGCTTTACTTCAATGACACTCTGAAGGGTTGGTGTCCACATATGAAATGGCCAAATGTGGCTAGATGCCAGAATTCGCAATGACCGAACACCGTACGTGCTGGATTTGGTTTAGGACAGTCAAAAATTGCTAAAAGAGCAGTCGCCTCTTCCTGCATGCAAATCTTCTATAAAAAGTTATGCAAGCATACACGTCCAGAAGAGCCTGTGCGGGCAGGTTGAAGACCTTGATCAGCTCAGTAGCTGATAAGGCTCATCGAACCATTACTGCCAGCAAGAATGAAGAATGCACATGCCTGTAGTTTCACCTCCTGTATACCATGCCTCCCACAGACTAAAGAAAATTGTTTCTGGACACAAAGCAGCTGTTGATTTGGCAGCGTCACTAAAACAAATGTCTGTGCAAGAAAGTAAGCTGTGATGTGATCACAGCAACCGCTGTAATGCGAGACACAAAAACAAGTTTGTTGATTGTTCCGATGGGTCATATACAGTATACTGATGTCCTGTTGTGGAAGTTATATTGACCAAACAGGATTGGTGTATCAATGAAAAGCTCAGGAAACAGTTATTTTTGTAATCAGATCACACACCCCAGAAATTAAGTTGCGTACTGCGCATCATGCATGTTTTAACCCCGTTTTCATTACAAAAAAGTTATCACATGGTCGAAAGACCAGACAAAGGGGGATAAATGAGGCATTTCAAGTAAATGTCAGTGATGGATGTGTTCGATTGCTCTATCAAAAAAAGGAAATAGGATTTTTTGTACGCCACGAATACACAAAAACACTCATAGTGCATATGACTTGAGCACACATGTTGATGCGGGCTCAAGTCGCACACCAACAGAGCTGTGTAGCTTTAATCTGTTGTTTCCTTTTTTTCGGCCCTGTTTTCTGTTATCGTCCTTCAAGTGCTGTACATGAAGACCATGCCAGAAGAAAAATAAACCAGTTGTCAGTTTGTGCATCACTCTGTCTGTCTACCTTCCTGCGTCATCTTTTACTGGTCTTTTGTCAAGGCTTGGCAGCACACTTAGCCATAAAACCACAACTCCTCTTCACCTTTAACATAATGTAGCAGATTGGAGCAATTGTAGCAGCATTCCCACCACTGCTATATAGAGTGTTCCAAATCGCTGTAGTAGGCTAAGAATGCTAATCACATTTATAAAGCTGAGGGTGGACAGAGGGCTAGGCCAACAATGCGACATTCTTTTACTGTGCAAAGCCACAATTCCTAAGGGAACCACAAAACACTTGGCCATTTGGCAGAGACAGGGCATGACCATGGAAGGGTCAACACAGACAATCACCAAATAAAATACCTTTGGCCAAGTCTGTTACAACAAGTTTTTCAGTGCAGCAATCATTGTCAGCTTTCCTCAGAAGTCAGCAAACAAAGTGCCACCATCAGCCCATCATTTTTGTAGCCGCATAACGGTCTTCCTATGTGTCGTGTCACTTAATAAACATATTCAGGAGGTCAACGAAGGCTGTCCTTGTTACACACCCTTTGGGATTCCCCATGGAATTCTATCCGTGCACGCATTGCCTCCAAATTCAAAATTAAATATAACAAAACGTGACTCTTATTAGTATGAAGTAATGCTGTGTACAAAACAAACCACCGCTGCCGGATTCAATACACACTTACATTTACCCAAAGAAATTAAATGCTGAAAGCTTCACAGTGTGTGGGTTTGTTCCAGTTGATTCACAGGTCTGACACCTACTACATGCAGCTGTGACCACTTCACTGGGAAGCATTTTATCAGCAATAACGCAGGTCTCCCACCTAAGCATTTGAAGGAAAGAAGCTTTCAATGCAGCCAAGTGTACTACCAACATGCCTGCCTGACAATGAGCAATGTTGAAAACCACAACAATGGTGCCACGATTTCTAGAACAGTAGGCCCCTATGCATTTGCACATATGACTGCATGGTCAGGCCACTTGTGCAGGCAATGCATGAATGAAAAACTGGAGAACATTGCCAACTTTAACCGAAACCTGTAATTTTTTTCTATTGTGTGTTTTTAGAGTCATCATCATCAGGCTATTTTTTTTATGTGCACTGCAGGATGAAGGCCTCTCCCAGCCATCTCCAACTATGCATGTCTTGCGCTAGCAAATTCCAAGTTATACCTGCAATCTCCCAATTTCATCACACCATCTAATTGCCGTCCTCAACTGCACTCCCCTTCCATGGGCACCAATTCTGTAATTCTAGTGCCGCGCAAGACAGGCTTTGCGGCGACAATGGCTACGAGATGGCACCAGAGTAGCGCGCCTCTGTTCACCAATGATGCCACCAATACCATATATGGAAAGACAGCGCTGCATGAGCGGAGGTCTG
The DNA here is from genome assembly GCF_050947875.1 of Dermacentor variabilis. Classification (NCBI taxonomy): domain Eukaryota; kingdom Metazoa; phylum Arthropoda; class Arachnida; order Ixodida; family Ixodidae; genus Dermacentor; species Dermacentor variabilis. The sequence continues at coordinate 4,786,169 of NC_134570.1, forward strand.
TCAGTCTGCAGAGGCTACTGTGAAACATCACCCGTACACTGCCTCTCGCAATTTCCCGATCGGCGAGGCAATCGCGCCACACTTTGCTCCATTTGCAAAGTGCTGCACAAGACCAGATTGTCCTCGCCAGCCAATATATCGTGAAATGAAAGAACATGTACAGCTGTGCTTAAATGTCACTTTAGGGAGTATCATAATTGTTGGTGAATTTTATTCTTAATGTCAACTAGAATATTGGCTACACTTGTATGCTCAAGAATATTGGGTACCATATCCAAAACAATATACCAACACTATAGCTTTCTGCCAGAGTAGTAAAGAACATTAGTTGTTAGACTACAGCAATAATGCTTCAATGTAACTCAAAGTGTGTGTGCACATGCCTTAGGAATCATATGCTAATTATCACTGACCATTCACAACCTACAGCGTGCATCCTATGCCAGTTAGGAGTGAGAATATGGCAAAGCTGCTTTTGGAGGCAGTACACCAGTCTGAAAGGCACCAGTGGTTCGTGACGCTCTTGCCTCCCACTTCAAAGATGTCAATTTGAGCAGATACATGCTGAACTTGGTAATCTCGTATCTCATACTGGAAGAACTGAGACTTTGTGCTGAAAGTGCATAGTCGACAGTTACCTATTAAAGCAAGTAAGAAAATGCAGTTGTTTCACAACCATTATGGTGTAAAAGAATGGAAATTGATATCAAGTAACCACTATTTCATTTCCATTGTCTGATTTCAGTGTTTGTGCATGCTGGCACTATCCTTATATAAAAAGCAACCCTCTCTGCTTCAATGAACTTGGCTGCTCTTTCTCGTCTTGTTCACATTGTTTCACGTCCTCTAACACCGCAATGTGAAGCCAGTGGCACCATTTACTATACGCCCCCACTACAACAAGAAAAACACAGTAAACTTGAACCTCAAAATGGCATGACATTAGGTGCCTGACAGACTTGCCATACACTGTTTCCATAGGACAAAACTTTCCACAAGGTGATATCTGTTTGAGCATGACAGTTCCAACATTGACACAAAAGCCCACCATGAAAGAACAAAAATGGATGTTAGGGCACTGCACAGCGTTCCTACAAAAGCATGTCACTCACCTTCATTGCAAGGAGAGTAAAAACAATACACACAGGCTTTTCAATGAGTGGCATTAAATTTATCACTTCAGAAATAAATACACGTGTCAAGTTTTCAGATAATGAAATTAGATGAATGAATCGACCATGAATGTTAGACAAAATAAGAGGAATAGAAAGTCTGTGCAGTCTGCTTGGTTCAAATATATATATATCATTACGATATCATCGAGCGATGCTCAAGAGACGAGCCGCCGCGAGAATGACGAAGTTGGTCAGTGCGCTTGGCGCGAGCGAGTGTCGGCCTGGCTGCCTGGCTCCAGTGTAAATAGCCTGTAAATAGCCTCTTCTGTCTGTGTCTTTCCACACGCAGCATTCTGGTGGAGGTCAGCGATCCCCGTCCTCACCATGGAACTCAGAAGTGGGCGGCACACCGAGCTTGTCACCATGCCTCCCGGTGATGCGCCCACCTATGCAACGGCTTCGGCTTGTCCCACTGCTCCAATCGTCACGGTCGCCCCGCATCGCGACCCAAGTGTGTTCTCTGGCATGGAGGGCCAGGATGTTGAGGACTGGATCAAACTCTATGAACACGCCAGTGCTAATAACAGGTGGGACCCAACGATTATGCTCGCCAATGTCATCTTTTATCTCGGCGGCGCCCCACGCGTGTGGCACCAAACGCACGACGACGAGATAACCAGTTGGGACAATGTCAAAGAGAAGCTACGGGAACTGTTCGGCGACCCCATTGGGTGCAAGGCTGCCGCGAGAAAGGCTCTTGCGTCTCGTGTTCAGTCATCTACAGAGCCGTACGTTTCCTACATCCTCGACGTCTTAGCTCTATGCCACAAAGCTGACGATGCTATGTCCGAAATCGATAAAGTGCCACATATTCTAAAAGGCATCGCCAACGATGCTTTCAATTTGCTTGTTTTCGGCAACGTCTCGACTATCGACGCCATCATCAAAGAATTCCGTCGCCTTGAACAAGCTAAGAGCCGCCATATCACACACCAAATCACGCGGCTACCCAACACTGCTGCTACGTCGACATGTGAGGGTCGACCCCGTCAGACAACCACCTGTGACGACGTCACCCGTATTGTTCGCCGCGAACTCGAGGCCACCTGTTGCCAGCTTTCTCCACGACGCCTCCCGATACGCCAGCAACCACCATTGCAATGATCCAGGCTGTCGTCCCACCGGAATTTGAGAACATGGGTTTGAACTACGTGTGTTCCATGTCTCAACCCAGTGTTCCCCAGTTCTCTAGCGGCCCTCCTCGTACTCGGCAGTCCTTTTCCGCCACATCTCGCCGCAACCCGTCCGACTGGCATACCCCTGATGACCGGCCGATCTGCTTCCACTGCTGTCGCATCGGCCACGTCGCTCATCACTGCCGCAACCGATGGCCACCACCTCCTCGGACATACACCGCCGCTTATTCCCGCACCTTTGGACCTTCCGCTTGAGAATTTGAGAATATGGGTTTGAACTACGTGTGTTCCATGTCTCAACCCAGTGTTCCCCAGTTCTCTAGCGGCCCTCCTCGTCCTCGGCAGTCCTTTTACGCCACATCTCGCCGCAACCCGTCCGACTGGCATACCCCTGATGACCGGCCGATCTGCTTCCACTGCTGTCGCATCGGCCACGTCGCCCATCACTGCCGCAACCGATGGCCACCACCTCCTCGGACATACACCGCCGCTTATTCCCGCACCTTTGGACCTTCCGCTTGAGAATTTGAGAACATGGGTTTGAACTACGTGTGTTCCATGTCTCAACCCAGTGTTCCCCAGTTCTCTAGCGGCCCTCCTCGTCCTCGGCAGTCCTTTTACGCCGCAACCCGTCCGACTGGCATACCCCTGATGACCGGCCGATCTGCTTCCACTGCTGTCGCATCGGCCACGTCGCCCATCACTGCCGCAACCGACGGCCACCACCTCCTCGGACATACACCGCCGCTTATTCCCGCACTTTTGGACCTTCCGTTCCCTATACCACACGCCATGAATCCACTGCCGCTGATGCTCCTGCTCCGAACCTTCGGTACAGCCGCTCGCCTTCATCTCGACGCCATCAGTCTCATTCGCCCCAACACCGTCGCTTCTCTTCGCCGCCTATTGCCTCCCGGATCCAGCCGAAAAACTAGGCACTGCAGCTTCTGGAGGTGAAGCTGCATTGTCGACCCTACCCTCAAATCCTCTGCTCACGTTACCCACAAACCGAAGCCTTCTTGACGTTGACGGCTACCCTGTCCCGGCACTCCTCTATACAGGAGCACATCTTTCAATTATGAGTGCTGCCTTCCGACGATGACTGAACAAGCTCCTCAGCCCAGCGTCGGCATGCGTCGTCCGCGTTGTGGATGGTGGTACTGTGCTTATCATCGGCATGTGTACAGCAAGCGTCAGCATCGCCGGCCGCCACACTCCTGTCCTCTTCACCGTAATTGCTCATTGCCCCCACGACCTCATTCTTGGCCTCGATTTTCTCTCTGCACATTCTTCTCTTATTGGCTGCTCTTCCAGTACCCTTCGCCTTGAGTTGCCGATGCTCGCAGAACCTTCTGACGCACCCCACTGCCGCTTACGTCCCACCGGCTTTCTTCGCCTGCAGCCAAAGTCAATAGCCTACATTGAACTGTTGTCTTTCCCACCAGTTCCTGATGGAGAGTACTTCGTCACTCCTCTGCCTGACATTCCAATAAGGTATGACGTTACAGTGCCTCACGGTATACTTAAGATTACTGGGAACCGCACTCACATGCCTGTCTGTAACATTGGATTGGCAAAGCAAATTCTACTGCAAGGTATTTGCCTTGCCCCCGTTGATTGTCTCGGCGACCAATACGTGGCAGCGTTATCGACCGATGGTTCTTGCGAGCTTAGCAGGCCCCTCGTGCCAGCCTCGGGTGCCGACCCAATATAAAGAAAATGGTTGCGATGGACCTGTCCTCGGGGCAGGCTGAAGAGCTTTGCCAAGTATTATCGTCCTACCGAGATATTTTCGACATCGATGATCGCCCTTTAGGCCAGACGCTCGCAGTACAAGCATCAGATTCTTACTGGCAATGCTACGCCTATTCACCGGCTACCGTATCGAGTTTCTGCGTTGGAACGCCAAGTAATTCAAAACGAAGTCAACAAAATGCTCGATAAAAACATCATTGAGCCTTCTTCGAGTGCCTGGGCGTCACCTGTGGTGTTGGTTAAGAAGAAGGACGGCATGTGGCGCTTCTGTGTAGACTACTGTCATCTGAACATTACTAAGAAGGACGTCTACCTGCTCCCACATATAGACGACACCCTTGACTGCCTGCACGGTTCCAGCTATTTCTCGTCTATTGATCTTCATTTGGGATACTGGCAGATTGCTGTTGACGACAGAAAAAACCGCGTTCATCACACCTGATGGCCTATACCAATATAAAGTAATGCCGTTTGGATTATGCAACGCCCCTGCCACCTTCGAGCGTATGATGGACTCCTTGCTCCAAGGTTTCAAATGGTCCACATGCCTCTGCTACCTCGACGACGTCATCGTCTTCTCGCCAACGTTCAACACTCACCTTGAACGTCTCACAACTATACTTGATGTATTTCAAAAGGCGAAGCTGCAACTTAACTCGTCCAAATGTCGTTTTGGCCACCGGCAAATTATTCTTTCGGGCCATCTTGTTGACGCTTCCGGAGTACAGCCTGATCCCGAGAAAACTCGCGCTGTCAGAGAGTTTCCGGTTCCGAAGACAGCCGCAGACGTTCGAAGTTTTGTAGGGCTATGCTCATACTTTCGTCATTTTGTTCCAGATTTTGCGACAATTGCTAGACCCCTAACTAATCTTTTGAAGGAAGGTGTACAATTCTCGTGGGGCACTGGAGAGGCCACCGCCTTCTCTCGTCTCGTCACTCTTCTAACCTCACCACCCATTCTCGCCCACTTCGACCCTGATGCCCCTACAGAATTGCATACAGATGCCAGCGGTCATGGCGTAGGTGCCGTCTTAGCCCAGCGTCAGCATGGCCAGGATCGCATTATTGCTTATGCAAGCCGCCTCCTAGCACCATCGGAGCGCAACTATTTCATTACGGAACGAGAATGCCTTGCTGTTGTCTGGGCAGTTGCGAAGTTCCATCCTTACCTTTACGGTCGCCCTTTTTCCGTAGTCACTGACCATATTGTAGTGAAGAGGAATGCCCGGCGCTGCAGCCACATTGCCAGTCATCCGGGAGGCACGAGCTCGAGATTGCCTGAGCTGCTCTGGTTGAGACACGCTGCCTGCTGCTCTCTTGTACTATTTTCATATTAGATTCTGATGGAGGAATTAGATTCTGATGATGGAATTACGCACCCGAACTCTGCCATCCGTCATGCCTGACGACTCAAGCCTGACATCCCCACCGGTTGCGAGAGCTCTCCGGCGGTATCGCTTGATCTTGCGACAATGCTATTGATTTCAACTTCAGATCGATGATTGCACTGTGTTGGTTCCGGAAGTCCATGCCGAGAATGATGTCTTGTGAACACTGTTGGAGGATAACGAAGGTGGCAGGGTAAGTCCAGTGATGAACGATAATTCTTGCCATGCAGATTCCAGTCAGTGTAACGAGGTGTCCTCCAGCAGTCCAAATTTGAGGGCCTTCCCATGAAGTCTTAACTTTCTTCAACTGGGCGGCGATGTGTCCACTCATGACAGAGTAATCGGCCCCTGTATCCACTAAGGTGGTGACTGTGTGGTCGTTGAGAACCACGTTGAGGTCATTGGTTCTTTGTCTTGCCTTACACTTAGGTCAGATCACGGCTGTGTCGCGTTGACTTATGGCTGGTACGTGGTCTCGTCAGGTCATCTTTCGGCGGCGTATTCTTTGCTTCCAGACTTCGTCGGGATGGCGGCGTGTCGTCATCATGTCCTCGAGATAGTCTCTTCGGCGGTGGCAGAGGATCTTCGGCAGTTCGAGGAACAGCAACCACACCTCCATCGGTTGCTGCTTTTAGTTTTCCGGATATCGGCTCGCAGAGCAGCCCCGGGCTGTGCCAGTGTATGGATGGGGTTGCGGCGACAGGTAGCAGCCTGGTGATGGTGAACGAGACGGTCGTCGTGGGCTCCACTGAGTAGCCGCGAGGTAGTCGGCAATAATGCAAGGTCGTTCGCCAAGTTGTGGGCACAGCGCGTTAACGGCGAACCCTCGGAGTCCCATTTTGTGGTATGGGCATCGGCAGTAAATATGTCCGGCTACCCTGCAGTGATAGCAGAGCGGGCGGTGGTCAGGAGCGCGCCAGACGTCTGTCTTCCTCGGGTAGCTGCGCTGGCAGCGGTGGAAGAAGGAATTGCGACGTTACAGGGCCCTGGCGCAGTTGCAGAAGGGGACCTTGACGACGGGCGATGGCGGCATAGGTCATCGTTTCCGGCACTAGAAGCGATGATTCGGGTTGCACTTCAGTAACGCCCAGTGACCGTCGCAGTTCATCCTTGACGATGTCAGTGACTGAAGACACCTGAGATTGCGAGGAAGGAACATCTTGCACAGTTATTTGCGCACAATGGCCCTGATGGTCTCTTGGAGATCACCGAAGCCCATTGTTTGGATGGCGGACCAGGGCGTGAGCACTTGGCAGTTATATATTGCCTAGTGCGCATTTCTAGAGTTTTCTCAATCGTCGTTGCCTCTGTCAAGAACTCATCTACGGTCTTCGGTGGGTTTCGGATAAGTCGGGCGAAAACTTCTTGCTTTACGCCTCGCATCAAGGAACGCACTTTTTTCTCTTCGGACATTTCCGGGTCAGCGTGCCGGAAAAGACAGGTCATCTCTTCCATGAAGATAGCAATGGTCTTATTGGGTAGTTGGCCTCGTGTTTCCGGCAGAACTTGGGCCCTTTTGTTACTAACAACGTTTGTGAACGTCCTCAGGAAGTTACTGCGGAACAGGTCCCATGTTGCAAGGGTGGAACTCCCGGTTCTCAAACCAAGTTCTCGCGGCATCTTCCAAGGAGAAGTACACATGTCGTAGCTTATCCTCAGAGGTCCAGTTGTTGAAGGCTGGGATCCTTTCGATGATAATGATGATTGAAGTTTATTGGCGCAAGGGCATCTAAGGCCAAAGAGCGCCAGGACATGTGTTTTCGTTTAATAAAATTGTGGGTTTAGTGCTATGATTTAAAATAGAGGCTGTATAGAGGCCTACACGTAAGACAAATATATAAATACTAGTGAATGAATTCCAAAATAATTATGAAGATAAATATAAAGTCTTAAATGCATGGTTATAGGCACACATGGTAAATTATTGCGGATTGACCGAGTCCCTTGCTTTACAATTCTTGCTCATGCAAGAAGTGCAAGAGAGCTCAGACATACTTCTGTGCATCAGATTGTACCTCACCTGTGAGGCACAGTCTGATGGTTAGCATGAAATGAGATGATATCTAGAAAGTTAGCTTGAGCAAGATAATTAAGCACTCTTTTAAAGTTAAAAAAAAATTACCGACGATTACGTTACTTCCTAATGCGAAATTTGAGCGCAGCAAGTAAGCTGTTTCACCTTTTCGATAGATTGAGGCAAAGAAATCGAGCAACACATGTATGCGCTATCACAGAATTTTTTTTTTATTTTTCACACGTATTCCTTTAACAAAGACTCCACTAGGTAAGCTTCTGCTTCGGCGGCACGCACCTCTGGATTCTGACGGCGACGGCGCTGGGCCTCTGCTCTGGCAGCTCGTTTAGCAGCAGCAGCAGCAGACGGAGGACTTCCATCGGTCGTCTCGCTCATGGCTCAGAAAGAACTGGCAGATAATTTCGCAGTGGCGAACGGCAGCGGCAATTTCGGCTCGGGCGGTGCACATATACAGATCCGCCGCCACCGATCTGGCTCTCTGATTGCCACCGCACAGGGCGAACGGCAGCGGCAATTTCGGCTCGGGCGGTGCACATATACAGATCCGCCGCCACCGATCTGGCTCTCTGATTGCCACCGCACAGGGGTTGCATTCGAGGAGGAGCGAAGAAAGGAATTAAGTTCGAGCCGGCGCTTTGACAACCGGAGACTCGCAGGAAGAGGGGGGAGGGGGGCAGCGTGTACACCCAGCGGCAAACGATGGGGGCAGAAGCACGCGCAGCAAGCGGACAACACGATAAAGGGAGGAGGGAAGAGATAGCAGCGACTGACTGATGCCGCTGACGCCGATAGTGAGTCAACCCCAGCTGCGGAGTTGGTTTCAGGGACAACGCCGCCGATGCCGACACAAACAATATGATACCCTCGCTTCCGCAGCGCTAAGAACCAGGTCTAGCCGTGGGAAGGTGGTCACGTATTCGTCGACGTGCCGGGGCCTACGTGAAATAACCGGCGCGTCGGCAACTGAAGAGCACCCTATCCGCCACACAAGAACAGAGGGGGGGGGGACCCTTTCCTCCTCTTTCTGCATGGCGGCGACGGTGTTCTATGCAGTCACGTTATCTTGACTCTCTAGCGGCGTCAGCGGCATCCAGCGGTATCAGTCGGTCGCTGCTAGCGCTGGGGGGATGAAAGGGGGGCGGAGCTGGTTACGAGGCCGACGACAACGCCGACGACGACGCGAAACCCAGGAACGGACGCCAAAGAGCTGCGCTCTAAAAGTGCATCCTCCGATAAGAACATCGAGGGATGGGGTGGTATATGGCGTGTGTAGAGTTCCTTAAAATGAGCTACTCGCTCTCAGTGAAGTTTGGGACATTGAATGAGGACATGTAGGACGGTTAAGTTCTCACCGCAGCGTGTGCACGTCGGTGGGTCAGTTGCAGTCGAGAGGTATTTGTGTGTGCCATAAGTGTGTCCTATTCTGAGTCGGGCCAGGGTGACTTCGGTGTGTCTATCAAGCTTCAGTGGGAAAGGTTTGGTTAATTGCGGTTTAAGCAGGTGCAGCTTATTTTCAACTTCCTTGTCCCACTCAGCTTGCCAATGATTATGGAGCGCCTTTCATACCGCAGGTTTCACATCTACACCAGGTACCCAGCTTACATTAATTGTATCCCGATGAGCCACTTCTCCAGCATTTTTGTCCGCCATTTCATTGCCTGCGATTCCAGAGTGGTCTGGCACCCAGCATACAACAAGAGCAAGGTTTTGTTTATGCGCTACGTGGATCTGTTTAAGGAGCTGCTTAATTACAGGGTTTCGGCTTGCTTTGCCACAGGACAGGGCTGCGACAACGCTTAAGGAATCTGTGTATATTATCGACTTTTCTATCTTGTTTTGTACTATATACTCAATAGTGATCAGAATACCGTACGCTTCCACTGTAAAGATGCTGCTATTTTTATGCAAGGTTTTAGTGTTGGAGAAGTTTGGGCCGTGGGCTGCACATGATACCGAATTTGCAGACTTTGAAGCATCAGTGAAAAATGCAGTAGATCTGCACTTGTCTTCAAGAGCCATGAAATGTTGCTGGATGAGGGCACTTGGACAACTCTTTCTCTTAAGCTCTCTAAAGGACAAGTCACAAGTGACAGGACATTGCTCCCAAGGTGGGATGGGTTGAGCATAGTCACTTTCCTGCAGATCTGTGAAATCTACTCCGAGTTTTTCTGCAACAGAATTTACTGCTAACGGGAACGGCGGGGCGTGTGAAGGCCTGTTTGAATACAACTGATTTGTGGACTGATCACTCATGAGTGCTTTGCATGGATGTTGTTTTAGTGACATGGTTCTTATTGCATAGGTGACTCCCAGATATGTACGTTGGTAATCCAGCGGCCACTGATCCAATTCTGCATATAGACTTTGGACGGGGCTCGTACAAAAGGCACCAAGTGCTAGGCGGATACCTAAGTGATAGACAGGATCGAGTAGCTTAAGTGTTGTCTTTGAAGCCGACTGGTAAACAATACATCCATAATCTATGCGTGACAACCCAAGGCTTTTAAAAAGAGGAGGCAATACCTATCTGTTCCCCACGACTGATGAGATAAAATCTTTAAAAGGTTCATGGTTTTAAGACATTGCAGCTTCAACTGTTTTATATGCTGCATGAAGGTTAACTTGGTATCGAAGATTACACCCAGAAATTTTTGTTCCTTTCTAATAGCCAGGCTTCTACCATTCATCGTAATGTAAGGGTCAGGACATACCCCTCTTCGTCGGGAAAACAGCACACAGGTAGTCTTTTCTGCACTGAATTTAAACCCGTTTTCATCTACCCATTTGGCGAGCCGATTAACAGTTAACTGTATCTGGCGTTCGCATATGGTCAGATTGCAAGATTTAAAGCTGACTTGGATGTCGTCCACATACACAGAATAAGACACCATGGATGGTATAGCAGAGCGGAGAGAGTTCATTTTAATTAGGAAAAGTGTGCAACTTAGCACTCCTCCCTGTGGTACGCAGTTTTCTTGAACAAAAGTGCGCGAAAGTACACTGCCAATTCTAACGCGGAACTTCCTTTCAGATAGGTAATTTTGCAAAACGTTCAGCATACTACCACAAATTCCATAGGACGACAGGTCTTGCAGAATACCGTAACGCCAGGCAGTATCATATGCCTTCTCAAGATCAAAGAATACAGATAGACAGTATTGGCTGTGTACAAATGCATCACGTATATATGACTCAAGGAGAACAAGATTATCGGTTGTAGACCTTGCTCTTCGGAAGCCAGATTGGCGAGGGTCGAATATACCATTATATTCGAAAAGAACACAAGGCGACGGTTAATAATTTTTTCAAATACTTTAAGTAAGCAGCTAGAGAGTGCAATTGGTCTGTAACTGTTAACTAAGGAAGGGTCTTTGCCGTGTTTGAGGATTGGTAGGACTATTGCTTCTTTCCAAGATGAAGGTATGTGACCAGTTGCAAAAATCTTATTGTAAAGACCTAAGATGCAGTTTAGGGTCTCATAAGGCAGATTCTTGATTATTTCATATGTTATTGTGTCAGAACTGGGAGCCGAGCTACCACAAGAGCCTAGGGCAAGCTTGAGTTCATGGAACGTTAATGGTCTATGTACCCTTCTGATGACTTTTTTGGATGCAGAGGAATATTTTCTGCTATTCTTTTATGCTTTAAGAAAATTTCGGAATAATTTTCCAAACTTGATACTCTCTCAAAGTGCTCGCCAAGAGTGTTTGCTTGGTCTTCTATTGACTCACCAGAGCCATTGACGAGAGGAAAAGGATTTGGACGTTGTCCTTTTAGTTTACGTACCCTGTTATATACTTTGCTAACATCCGTGTAAGAGTTTATTGAGGATATGTAGCATGTCCAGCTTTCTCTTTTGGATATTCGGCGGATACAGCATCCATTTGCTTTGCACCACTTAAATTCTATTAGATTTTCTGTGGTTGGGTAGCGTGAAAATGTACTCCGTGCTTTGTTCTGGCGTTTTTTCGCAGTTTCGCAGCCTTTGTTCCACCACGACTTTGGATTGACTTTATCTGTACAGGACTGAGGTATGCAGTTTTTAGCAGAACAGAGGATATGTTCAGTGATGTAGCTGGCCAGTTCCTCTACACCTAGGTGGTCCACGTCTTCCAGGCGCAGTTTACATATGTTTCTGAATTTCGACCAGTCTGCACTATGAAGTTTCCACTTTTTGGGGTAAGCTGGTCCATCGCGCCACTTTGTTGTTTCTAGGAGTGTTGGGAAATGATCGCTCCCATATGGATTACTGATAACTCTCCATTCCAGGTATGGAAGCAGTGATGCTGACCCTATGGCTAAGTCTATACATGAATACGTGTTGTGTGTAGGACTGTAAAAAGTTGGCTCTGTCTTGTAAAATAGACAGGCTCCAGAAGAAAGAAGGAAGTTTTCTACTGCCCGTCCTCTCACATCACATCTTGAGTCACCCCAGAATGTGCTGTGAGCATTGAAGTCTCCGATTACTATGTAGGGTTCGGGAAGCTGGTCAATCAGCTTTTCAAATTATGCAATGTCAAACCGCTCATCAGGCGATGAATATATAGAGCAAATAGTTATAAGTTGGTTGAACAATATAGCCCGAACAGCCACTGCTTCAAATGAACTTTAGAGTGATACAAGCTGGCATGCTACTAACTTTTGGGCTATGATTTCCACACCACCTGAAGAATTGCCATTATTTCTATCTTTACGGAAAATTATGTACTGTTTTAAGAAGTTCTGGTGTGTAGACTTTAAATATGTTTCTTGAACACAGAAAAGTCGTGGCTGATATTCCTCTAGTAGATCTTTGACGTCATCTAAATTGTGAAATAGGCCCCTGGAATTCCACTGAATTATTTGTGTAGCCATATTGAGGAAGATTTTTGTTATCTGTGTTCAAGAGCACGTGGTAAAGATAGATGGATATGTATACAAGGGCTGTAACCATTAGGTTACCGGGTCCCTTTCTTTGAGCAGTTACAGGAATTTTCTCTCTCCTAGCGTGCTCCTGAGAGCGCTGATCTTTCAGCGTCGATGACGCCGGGGATTTTTGGTCGACCTCCATAACCTTCTCTGAGGTGCTGAAGGATCGTGAACTAGGCGCTGAAACTCGCGTCCCAGGCCGTGAAGTTTGGATTAGCTTTGGGACCTGCGGGACTGGAGTCGGCAGGTCCACCTTCGATGTTGATGGAGCAGCACTTTGCTGTAGCCACCAGGGGGGCAGGCGGAGTGATTACCGGGCCACTATCAGTGACTGCGGTAGACTCCCGAGGGATTTGTGAAGCTGCCCCCCATTGCGCCACCTCGGAAAAGCTTGTGTGATTTAAGTATGACAGACGTTTCTTTGCTTCGTGAAATGTTATATTTTCTTTGACCTTTAATGTAATGATTTCTTTTTCTTCCATTTAGGGCACGGTCAAGAGTAGGCTGGATGGCTTCCATCACAGTTCACGCAATGTGGAGATGAGTCGCAAGTGTCTGATGGATGATCGTTTGAGCTGCATTTCGCGCGAGTCTGCCGTCCTCGGCATGTTTGGGATCCATGCCCATACCTCTGGAACTTAAAGCAACGTCGAGGATTTGGAATGTACGGCCTAACACGTACTTTGATATAGCCTGCATCCACTGTACTAGGCAACACACTGGTACCAAAGGTTAGTACTAGTACAATGTGCTTTGTTCGAAGTTTATCGTTATTCCTGCGGATTAGAATTCGTTCTACCTTGATGACATTTTGGTCCTGAAAACCTTCAAGCAGCTCTTCATTACTAAGGTCCATGAAGTCCCCTTCAGAGATTACTCCATGGCTCGTGTTCATGGTTTCATGTGCGGACACAGTGACTGATACGTCGCCTATGCATTTCAAGTCATTCATTTTCTCATACTGGGTTTTATCTTTCAATTCAAGGAGCAGATCTCCATTGGACATTTCTGTGGCTTTGTAGCCAGGTCCTATCGTGTTGCGAAGGCATTTCGCCACAAAGAAGGGGGAGAATTTACGTACGCTCGTGTTGCTTTCACTATGGATTACATGGTACTTAGGGAAGTTTTCTTCATTGTTTTTCAAAAAGAATTGAAAGGTTGCATCGGTGCGCCCTCTTTTTAGAGGGCAATCAAGGGAAAGTGGTTTACTAGAAGCCATATAGAGGTCATGAGTTCGGCAGCAGCGCCAACCGCCCACCACCGAGCCCAACATGGGGACGGAGCAGGTCTTACGAGTAAGACAAGCCCTCGCCAGTTGTACGGTGCCACTATAACCCAATCTGGAGTACCCAAGGTTGGCCACCCACACAAGGTTAACCCTCGCTGCCAGGAAAGTCGGAAGTAAATAGAAGAGACGAGAAGACAGGAAAGATTGAAAGGAAGAGAAAAAGACGCAGAATAGAGAGGAGGACAGGAAAAGGCAACTACCGATTTCCCCCGGGTGGGTCAGTCCTGGGGTGCCATCTAAATGAAGCCGAGGCCGAAGGGGTGTGTTGCCGCCGCCGAGGGGCCGTAAAGGTCCAAACACCCGGCATTGGCTCAACCCCCAGGATCCCCTTTTCCCCGGACACGGCTAAGCCGCGCACGGCTACACGCAGGAGGGTCCAACCCTCGTGTGCTCGGGTACGTGGTGTCGCAACACATCAAACGCCTGCTGACGCAGACGCCCCTACGGGGCTGGGATCCTTTCGAACGTTTCGAGCCAGGTTTCCCGATTCTTCGACGTGGCTTCACGGAAGGTAGGGGGCTTTCTGTGTTGTTGAAACACAATGGGTGACACTGGGGCTGCCATTTTGGTTGTCTTAGCCACAATCTTCTTGGTCTTCTGAAGTAGAAGTCCATGCTCTGGGGGCAGCTGTTGTAGATGGTGGCTTGCTTGATGATCCGGAACTACGTTGGTGTCTTCTTTGCAGTCCGGGCTTGGACCACGGCTTGTCGGGGGCGTCCAGTACATGAACAAAAAGCACCTCCATCAGATGTCACGTGGTAGTGATGTATGAAGAACACAGTAGCAATACTGTGAAAGACGAAACTAACTTTTATTGGGCAAACCTGTGCCCACAAAAGCAGGCTACACTTGAACGGCGACAACGGCAAACACAGTCGGCGATCATCAAAATTTGATCAGCGGGTGAAGCGTGTCAGCTTTTATACATCAGTCGTCGAATGTTCCAGCGTAATCGCTGGGGCCTGCGTGTCTTCCACAAAGTTCTACATTATTCGCATCGCGCATACATGCAACGAGATTACACAAGGTTCGGTTACAGACAGCGGATGGAACCATCGATAACATTCCAGAAACTTCCTATACATGCAGGCGCTTCCTGCGCTGTGCGATAACATTTGTTAGGCGGTGAAACGTGGTCGCCCGATAAAGAAGTACACATGTCAGAAGCAGAAAACAAGATAGACAATGCCAATTCCTCTGTGAAACAAGATGAGCTACGCAAAAAAAGGAGAGATACCAGAGGCTAGCCCCATCTTGTCATAGGTCAGAAAATTCCAACAAATATGTCACCGAGCAAGCCACACAACAATGCAAGAAACTGGCTGTCATCGAAGGAGAGGCTATCAGTAAGTTGAGTGTTTCATCCACCACTGAACCAAACTGAATACTTTAGTCTTGTATGCATGAATCCATCATAACATATCAATACTATTTTAACACTATGTGCACCTCGGAAAGCAACATCAAAGCCCTTTCCCATTCATCATCATCAGCCTATTTTATGTCCACTGCAGGACAAAGGCCTCTTCCCGCGTTCTCCAATTACCCTTGTCCTGAGCCAGCCGATTCCAACTAGCACCCGTAAATTTCTTAATTTCGTCGCACCATTTAGTCTTCTGTCGTCCTCTTTATTTTTTTATTTTTTATTTATGAATACTGCGTACACAAGATCATAGCAGGTGGGAAACATTGCGTTAAGATACAGAATTACAGACACAAAGAAAACAAAATTGCACATAGAAATTCAACAAGAGAATACAGTGACAAGGTCACTTAACAACAATCAATTCAGATGCTCTTGAAATGAATGTAATGATGTCTCTCTGACAACATCATCCGTGAGGTTATTCCAATCAGTGATGGTCCTTGGAAAAAAGGAATATTTAAAACAATTAACTCGCGGATTTAATGGTGTTATAGAAAGAGAATGGCGATTTCTAGTTTGGTACCCCGAGGAATAGATAAGGATATTGGAGGTGTCAACTTTGAAATTATTATTAATTAACTGATAGAAAAACTTTAAGCGACATATGCGATTTCTGTTAGGAATAGAGGGTAAACCACTTTTTTTGAGGAGGTCACTGACTGATGCTCGCCCGTAAGTGTTATATATAAACCTTACTGCTTTCTTTTGGATTCTTTCAAGTTTATTTATGTTTACCTTTGTAAAAGGGTCCCAGATAATTACTGCATATTCTAAGATTGGTCTAATAATAGTGTTGTAGGCAAGGAGGCGTGTACCAGGGGTTGCTAGCTTAAGCGAGCGTCGTAAGAAAAAAAGCTTTCGGAGAGCGTTTGCTGAAACATAGTCGACATGCCTGGTCCAAGAAAGATCATCAGAGATCCATAGACCTAGATACTTATATTCTGTGACTTCATGAAGAAAATTATTATTAGCAGTGTAGTAATATAGAAGAGGGATCTTTTTAAGTGTTATTCTCATAAATACGGTTTTTTCAAAGTTAATTGACATTTGCCACTTCTCACACCAAGAAACTATTTTTGCAAAATCATTATTCAGCCTAATTTGATCATCAGTCGAACTTATTTTCTCATACAGCACGCAGTCGTCCGCGTATAGCTTAACACGTACAGACAGGTTTTTAACAATATCATTAATAAACATTAAAAACAGTAGGGGGCCGAGGACGGATCCCTGGGGAACACCAGAATCGACAGGAACGTAATTGGAGCAAGTTTTATGCAGTTCGACAAACTGACGGCGATCAGATAGGTACGATTGTATCCATGTTTATATCTGTTTATTATTTATAATAAAACTGAGTTTATGAAGTAGTTTCTTGTGCGAAACCTTATCGAAAGCTTTTCGAAAGTCCATAAAGATGACATCAGTTTGTTTTCCTTCGTTGATTGCTGTCGCAAAATCATGGATTGTTTCGACCAGCTGAGTGCATGTGGAATACCCTCGTCTGAAACCGTGTTGGACAGCTGCCAGTACATTATGCTCGTCGAGGAAATTAGTTAGATGCTTATGAATGATGTGCTCCAATAATTTGCACGCTGTTGAAGTTAATGAAATAGGGCGATAATTTTCAATACACGTCTTCTCTCCACTTTTGTGCAAAGGCTTAATTCTAGCAGTTTTCCAATCACACGGTAGAACACCTTCTTTCAATGATCGAGTGAATAGGACGCGCAAATACTTTGAACACCACTCTGCATACTGTTTAAGGAAGGCATTTGGAATATCATCTGGACCAGGTGATTTCTTAATATCCAGTTTTAACAATAGATTAAAAACACCCTCTTCAGAAATTATAACATCAGGCATGGAAGGAAGTGACATGCTAAAGGGTGGGAGACGCCCGTCATCTTTCGTGAAAACTTTCTTAAAGGTGTTATTAAATGCTGCCGAAACCTGGACATCGTCACTTACATGTTGTCCATGTATAATAAATGCATCGGTAGAACGAGAAACTGGTGCAATTGACCGCCAAAACTTTTCAGGTGCAGTTTTTATAAAAGCTGGAAGTTGCTTATTGTAGTATTTTTCTTTATCTTTCAGAATGCACTGTTTTAATTTCTCTGAAACTTCATGAACTTTTGCCTCTAAAAAGACTGAGCTTGATTTTTTTATTCTTTTCTTTAATCGCTTTAGCTTGCGCTGCAATTGCAATGTTTCTCGCGTAATCCAGGGATTGTTATTGTCTGACTTCTTGCATATCACTGGTACAAAACGCTGAATGCAGTCACGAACAATGTTTTTGAAAACAAGCCACAGGTCATCCACGCTACAAGTGCTGTGCAGAAAACTGTAATAATGAAGATCTAAAATATCAATAATTGATTCATTGTCAGCACGGGCAAAATTCGGAAAGTGTCGAGTATCACCCTTTCGATCCAATAATATGTCTTCTATTACCAAGATTACGGCTTGATGATCAGAAATACCGGCCACTACATTACATGAAAGTTTTTCTTTGATATTGCCTCGTACCAAGAATAAATCCAGTATTGATGAAGAATCTTCTTGGATTCTAGTAGGGTTCTTCACAATTTGTAAGAGATCGAAATGAAACATGATATCAAGCAGAGCATCTCCTACAGTGTGCGGAGATTCAACAGAAAAAGTAGCCCAGTTTATGTTTGGTAAGTTAAAATCTCCAGCTAAAATTAACTTATCGTCTGGTTTCGTGTAGCAATAAAGATATTTCTTAACTTCATCTAGGACAGCGACAGAAGAACCGGGAGGCCTATAGATAGCACCAACGATATATCGGAAATCGTTAGCATATACTTTACAAAAGACAGCTTCAACTGTAGCAACATCAGGCAGTTTTAAAATCTGAAATGTGCTTTTGAACAGTATAGCCACTCCGCCACCTCTTCTGTCGCGGTCCTTCCGAAAGACTTTATAGTTTCTTGGCACAAATTCGGAATCAAATATTTCTTCATTTAACCATGTCTCTGTTAACACAGCTATGTCGGGATTATGCGTTAACAGCATACCTTCCAGATGGGAGACTTTGTTTACAACGCTACGACAATTAATACTAATTATTGTTAATGTCCTCCTATCTTCCTTTTGTGGTCATTTCTTTCTTCCAGAAATTTTGTAGCGAGCATTGTTCGCTGAGTCCCAAGCAAACATCACACCATCTACACACAGCTTGTTAAAAAATAGCTTGACCCTAGCTCCGTTCGATCTCTCTTCCGCAGAGCTTTCCCATAACTTCTTTCTAATATTTCGAACGGCGAAAGAAAAGTCTTCCGTGATCGAAAATTCCGTTCCCTTGAGCTTATAGCAAGCTTTTAGGATGGAATGTTTTTCGCGGTAGTCTAAAAACTTAATGATTACTGGGCGACCATTCTTGCTCTTTCTTCCAAGCCTGTGGCATCGCTCTATGCCTTTAACAGTAACATCTAGTGTTTCTTGGAACACAGTCTCGTTCACCTTCGCGATAAGAGATTCAGCAGTTTCATCGCTCTCTTCTTTTATTCCGAAAATAATCAAGTTATTCCTCCGGCTCCTGTTTTCTAGTTCATCAACCTTGTCTTGCAGGTATGTCACTTTATCCTCCAGCTCAGTCGTCGTTGATTTTAAATCGCAAATTCGCTCTTTTAGTTCATCTAAGGACGCCAACTGAACCTCTAACAACTTCATCTTTTCGTTCAGTCCTGCGATATCTGCTTCAATCTTTCCTTGATTTGTCAATATGTTGTTGATGGAGGCTGTCATATTACTCTGGCCCGAAAGAACCATCTCCAACATTTCCTTATCAGTAGGACCTGGATTTGACTCAATGTCGCCACAGCTCAAAAGGCTCTTCCTAAATGAACACACATCCAAAAGTAAATTTCTTATACTAAGTGGGCAAGGCAGCAGCAGTAGGAAACGGTCATCACTGCGATGACATTTGGCATGTAAGTATGCACTAACCTTGGAGGTTGGAGGCTCACTACTGTGCTTCCTTTCTCTTGGTACCCATTCTGTCACCCTAATGGTCCAACGGTTATCTACTCTATGCATTACATGACCTGCCCAGCGCAATTTTTTTCCATTCATGTCAATTATAATGTTGTCTATACCTGTTTGCTGTCTCTTAAAGTTATGCCTAGCATCCTTCATTCCATCGCTCTTTGTGCAGTCCTTAAACTTGTTATCAAGCTTCTTTGTCAGTCTCTAAGTGATGATGATGTATGGGGTTTTATGGCGCAAGGGCCAGGTATGGCCAAAGAGCGCCATGTCTGTGCTAATGAGCTTGCAGTGTAATTATGATTACTATGAAGTTGGTGTGACGTGGCTGTAAAGGGGCCTTAAATATACGCTCTAAAGTGCGTAAAATCTGTATAATAAAATTATGGCGATGATGTATGACTTGTACTATGAACATTTAGATGCATTTAAAAAGAATGATACGATAGGTAAAATATCTCAAATTATAAGAAATGCTAGTGCACTACTGCCTCCTTAGAGCCCTTGAAACACAAGGGCCTGGAGGCATGTGCTATGCAAAACAATTATCGCAGTGGCATCCTCTGGAGAGAGGAGGCGCTACGAATGCATTGGACTAATAACATGTAAGACCACATCTCTGAGGAAACCTAGGACTGTCTGTATTAAAAAGCGGTTCTGGACCAAGAAGCATTGCAGGATGAAGAGGAATGTGCTGTCGGTATGCTAATGAAAAATGTCTCTCTCTCAGATTCGGCTTCCTGACACTCCAGGAGGATGTGCAGTACGGTCAGCCTCTCCCCGCATCTACCACAGGTTGGAGGCTCACTTCCGGCAAGTACAAAATTAGGGGTGCCAAACGTGTGTCCTATTCTGAGACGACAGAATAGGACATTGGCGCGATTTTGTAGTAGAGGGCCAGAATCCTGACTGTGGTTTTATCAGGTGGAGCTTATTATACGTTTCCGCGTCCCACATGCGTTGCCAGTGGTCTCGCAATCTTCTTTGCAAGAAAGGTCTAAGATCTGTGACAGGCACCACAGCGGTAGGGTTAACCGCTTGCGATGCGATTGACGTGGCCATCTCGTCCGCCAGAACGTTACCCTCGATGCTCCTATGGCCAGGCACCCAGCATATAATGATATGCTGGTTAGATCTGTACGCTTTACACAAGACGGAATATAGTTCATTAAGTACTGGATATTTGTGTGTATAGAGTGACATCAGGGCCTTCACAACACTTAGGGAGTCAGTATATATCGCTGACTTTTAAAGTTTTGATTTTCTTATATGCTTCACAGCAGACAGTAATGCGTAGGCCTCGGCCGTAAAGATACTTGTTTCCGGATGCAGTACATCGGATTCCGAAAACGATGGGCCGACGGCTGCATAGGATACCCCGGCATTCGGTTTCGAAGCGTCTGTGTAGAACTCTGCGCAGGAGTGCTTGTACTGTATTTCTAGGAAATGCATCCGGATTTCGGCCTCAGGAGCGTGCTTTGTAACTTTTATAAAGGATATGTCACATTGTATCACCTGCCACTCCCAAGGAGGTAAGAGCTTGGTTAGGTGCATTAAGTGATGCTCGAGGAGTGGGACATGCATTTCATCGCTAAGCTCCTTCACACGCAGCGAGAAAGGCTGTCTTATGGAGGGACGATTGCTGAAAAGTGTAGGGCAAGTCATATCGGTAACGGTATCAAAACATGGATGTTCAGGATTAGAGTGTACTTTAAGGAAATATGTAAAGCTGATGTATGATCTCTGCAGGTGGAGAGACCATTCATTCGATTCGGCATACAAGCTTTCAATCGGGCTTGTTCTGAAAGTGCCCGTGGCTAAACGGATACCTAGATGGTGAACAGGGTCTAGCATCTTTAGCGCTGTCAGGAGTGACAATCATAAAGAAAGAAGACGAGGAAGAAGGAGTGGAGCGCGAGCGCGTGGAGCCGCCATCTTGGAGAAGGGGCGCGCGCAGGAAAGGACGTGGTGGCCGGGCGCAGCGTTCCAGGAGAAGACGGCCGGAGATCGCCTCTCTGGGTCCTGCCCCAAGTCCTAGGCGACACATCGACGCCCCGCCCGAGTACCAGGCTCGGCGAGCAGATGTCCGACGTCGGAACTACCGCTGGCCCGGACCTACCCGCCAGGACACGTCAGCGTTTGTGCCGCTGACCGTGGACGCGCGGAGGCTGGCTACAGCCAGTCACTGTCCCGTCCGGAGAACTACGCTGGGCCGGCGAGCACCGGGAGCGCCAGCCGGCACGAGCCGCGCTCTGCCGGAGCGCGACAGACCCGCAGCGACCGTGCCTTCGTCACGTCGGGCGGGGGCATCGGGGACGCCGGACACTAACAACGACTGACGACGACCAGATCGCATCGACGGACCACAGACCGGGGGGACGCCGATATTCGCGTCGAACCAAACCGGTACTGTAAGCGCCACTACTACAGCGAATAGACGATCGCCGCACAGACGTTTGTAAACGCGGTAGTGTGAGCGGAAAGCTGAGCAAGGGTGGACGCATTCCGTGTGTGATAAGTGTTGAATCTGACCGTCTGTTCCTGTTACTAAAATAGCCGATTGAATGAATGTTACGTGTGTATTGCATCTTGCGTTCGTGTGTTCCTTCCGCCCGCTGAAGCAAGCGTACCAGGCGTTAACGTACGCGTGACAACATTGGCGAGCCTGCCAATGTTGTCACGCGTACGTTAACGCCTGGTACGCTTGCTTCAGCGGGCGGAAGGAACACACGAACGCAAGATGCAATACACACGTAACATTCATTCAATCGGCTATTTTAGTAACAGGAACAGACGGTCAGATTCAACACTTATCACACACGGAATGCGTCCACCCTTGCTCAGCTTTCCGCTCACACTACCGCGTTTACAAACGTCTGTGCGGCGATCGTCTATTCGCTGTAGTAGTGGCGCTTACAGTACCGGTTTGGTTCGATGCGAGTATCGGCGTCCCCCCGGTCTGTGGTCCGTCGATGCGATCTGGTCGTCGTCAGTCGTTGTTAGTGTCCGGCGTCCCCGATGCCCCCGCCCGACGTGACGAAGGCACGGTCGCTGCGGGTCTGTCGCGCTCCGGCAGAGCGCGGCTCGTGCCGGCTGGCGCTCCCGGTGCTCGCCGGCCCAGCGTAGTTCTCCGGACGGGACAGTGACTGGCTGTAGCCAGCCTCCGCGCGTCCACGGTCAGCGGCACAAACGCTGACGTGTCCTGGCGGGTAGGTCCGGGCCAGCGGTAGTTCCGACGTCGGACATCTGCTCGCCGAGCCTGGTACTCGGGCGGGGCGTCGATGTGTCGCCTAGGACTTGGGGCAGGACCCAGAGAGGCGATCTCCGGCCGTCTTCTCCTGGAACGCTGCGCCCGGCCACCACGTCCTTTCCTGCGCGCGCCCCTTCTCCAAGATGGCGGCTCCACGCGCTCGCGCTCCACTCCTTCTTCCTCGTCTTCTTTCTTTCTTTATGATTGTCACTCCTGACAAGCGCGCTCGGGGCGGCAGAGTTATATACCACGGCACCATAATCTAATCGTGACCGGATGAGGCTCTTATACAGATTCATTAGGCACTTCCTGTCACTACCCCACGTAGTCTGGGATAGAAGTTTCATTAGGTTCATTGTTTTCAGACACTTTTCTTTGAGATGTTTAATGTGTGGGACGAAAGTGAGTCTATTGTCAAGTATAACACCTAGAAATTTGTGCTCTTTGTTTACAGGTATCTGTTGTCCACACAGTTTTAAGCAAGGATCCGGAACCAGGCATCTCTTTCTTATAAACAAAACACAAGAACTCTTATGAGGATTGATTTTAAATCCATTTTTCTCTGCCCACCCGGACACCTTGTTCAAACCATGCTGTACCTGTCTCTCGCACACTGCGAGGTTACAAGATTTGAAACCTATTTGAATGTCGTCCACATAGACGGAATACAAAATGGCTGGTGGTAAGGAAGCACGAAGTGTTGTCATCTTAACAATAAAGAGTGTGCAACTGAGCACGCCACCCGGGGGTACACCAGTTTCTTGTGTAAAAGGACGTGACAGCACATTGCCAACTTTTACCCGGAAGGTGCGATTGGACAAGTAGCTTTTTATTGCGTTTAGCATATTACCATGAATGCCCATTTCCGATAAGTCTCGCAAAATCCCGTATCGCCACGTTGTGTCATACGCTTTTTCCATATCAAGAAATATCGATAAGAAGAACTGTTTATGTATAAATGCGTCCCGGATATTTCCTTCAATACGTACAAGATGGTCGGTTGTGGAGCGCCCTTCTCGGAAACCACACTGATAGGGATCAAGCATTTTGTTCTGTTCAAGGAAATGGATGAGTCGCCGATTTATCATTTCTTCAAATACCTTACACATGCAACTTGTGAGGGCTATCGGGCGGTAGCTTGCCACTGAGGAAGGATCTTTGCCTTGTTTTAAAACAGGGACCACAATGGCTTCTTTCCATGCGGTCGGAAGGTACCCTGCGTCCCAGATAGTGTTGAAAAGTGTAAGTAGTGTAACTTGCGTGTCATTGTGTAAGTTTTTCAGCATTTCATACATGATTCTGTCAGATCCCGGTGCAGAGCTCTTGCATGCGCTCAAGGCAGCTCTCAACTCTGCAATACTAAAGGGGCGGTTAAACGGTTCATTCTGTCTGGATCTTCGTATTATTGGCTTACATTCTTCTATTTGTTTGTATTTCAAAAAGGATTGCGAATAATGGCTTGAACTCGACACGCTCTCAAAGTGTTCCCCAAGTGAGTCTGCCTGATCTTTCAGTGTTTCACCTTGTGTGTTTATCAAAGGAAGTGAATGTGCTTGTCGCCCTCTTATCCTATTGACCCTGTTCCAGGCTTTGGCCTCATCAGTAAACGAGTTGATATGCGATAGAAACTTCTGCCAACTTTCTCGTCTGGCCTGTCGGCGGGTTCGCCTGCCTTGGGATTTGACTTTTTTAAGGTTGCTAAGATTCTCCGCAGTGGGGGAAGCACGTAGCAACCCCCACGCCCTGTTCTGTTTTTTACGAGCGATCCTACAATCGTCGTTCCACCACGGGACACGCCGTTTGCACGCCAAGCCATTTACTTCTGATATGCATTTAGATGCGACATCTATTATGAATGCTGTAAAGAACTCGACTGTAGCCTCAATTCCTAACGCAGACAGGTCAGCCCATGAGATACTAGTAAGAGATCGAAAATTCTCCCAATCAGCTGTCTCAATCTTCCACCTAGGAGCGTGTGGTGGATATTCGTTTTCTTTAGGTGATCTTAGCAGTATAGGAAAGTGGTCGCTGCCGTAAGGGTTGTCGGTAACTTCCCATTCAAGTTCAGGCAGTACAGACAGGGAGACTATGCTAAGGTCTATGGAAGAATAGGTTCTGTTTGCAAGAGAGTAATATGTGTGTTGTTTTTTATTCAACAGACACGCACTAGAAGAAAAAAGGAACTGCTCGACAAGACGTCCTCGCGCATCTATACGAGGGTCGCCCCACAGGTAGTTATGTGCATTGAAATCGCCAAGAACAACATAGGGTTCTGGCAATTCATCTATAAAGGACTAAAATTCATGTTTGCTTAGTTTATAATATGGGGGTATATAGAGTGAGCAAATAGTGATAAGTTCGTTTAGCAGAATAACTCGAACCGCCACTGCCTCAAGGGCCGTTCGTAGCTGTAAACGTTGACAGGCTATGCTTTCTTGAATTACAATTGCAACACCGCCCGATGATGCGAGAGCATCATCGCGATCTTTGCGAAAACTAACATACTGTTGAAGAAAGTTTGTGTATTTTGATTTTAAGTGTGTTTCCTATAAACACAGCACTTTTGGATTGTGTTTATGGATGAGTTCTTGCACATCATCAAGATACCTAAGAAGACCTCTGACATACCATTGAATGATTTGTGTATCCATATTTAATGTTAATTGGTGCTGTGTTTACGGAAAC
The DNA here is from genome assembly GCF_050947875.1 of Dermacentor variabilis. Taxonomy (NCBI): domain Eukaryota; kingdom Metazoa; phylum Arthropoda; class Arachnida; order Ixodida; family Ixodidae; genus Dermacentor; species Dermacentor variabilis. The sequence continues at coordinate 4,811,226 of NC_134570.1, forward strand.
GGAAGGGATGTCTTAGATTACAGAGCCCTTTCGAGGCCCTGTAATAGGGGTTTTGCCCTTTCTGAAGCATTCGAGCGAGTCTCGGCGCTCCTTGGGCGTTTGGTGCGCCTTGAGGACAGGTGTAGTGTCCATTGCCTCCTGTGAGACGCCGGACAAGCGCTCTTGCGAGCACGAGGTTTTCTGAGAGAGTCCTGCTCCGGAAGGCAAGACCCCTGCGCCCACCAGCCCAGAGGTCGATGGGGCTCCCTGAAGGATTTGGCTGCGCTGGCCGTTGCCAGCGCTGGAAGGGGCCTCGGAGGTTGGGGCAGCCTCGGCTGCGCCCACCTTCGGGGTCAATGGGTTGGCGGAGCAGTGCTAGCTGCAACCGCCGTGGGGGCAGATGGCGTAGCTGCCGACTCACTACTTGTGGGTCGGACAGCCGCCGGAGGCCGTTGTGACGCTGCCCCCTGACGCGCCACATCAGTAAAGGTTTTCTTGGACAGGTACGATACCCGCCAACGTGCCTCCTTGAAACTTATATTTTCCTTTACTTTAACTGTTACAATTTCCTTTTCTTTTTTCCAGGATGGGCACGACTGCGAGTACGCGGCGTGCTCCCCATCACAGTTTACACAGTGGAGAGCATTCTCACAAGCTTCAGATGTGTGTTCGTGGGCAATGCATTTCGCACATGTTTGGCGGACTCGGCAGCTCTGCAAGCTGTGACCGAAGCGCTGGCATTTGAAACATCGGAGTGGATTTGGCACGTATGGCCTAACACGGAGCTTGATGTACCCGACCTCAATTGACTCGGGCAAGATACTTGATCCAAAAGTAATTATTAGGTGTTTCGTCTGAATCTCTTTACCATCCCACCTCATCTTAATTATTCTGACGTTAATCACATTTTGTTCGCTGAAGCCCTCCAGGAGTTCCGCTTCAGTCAGTTCAAGCAAATCATCATCCGACACAACACCGCGGGTAGTGTTCATTGTACGGTGTGGGGTTACTGTTATGTGGGTCTCCCCAAATGACACTAGTTTCGGTAGTTTTTCATATTGTTTCGAATTGCAGAGCTCCAAGAGTAGGTCACCGCTTGCCATCCTGGACACCTTATAACCTGGACCAAGAATATCAGTCAATGACTTTGACACAAGGAATGGTGAAATGTTTCGCACTGCTTTGTTTGGCTTTTCAGAGTGAATAACATGGAAACGGGGAAAATTCTGGATTTGGTGTCCGAAAAACTGAAAAACATCTTCGGTGCGCCCTCGTTTCTGAGGGCGATCAGGAAGTTTGGGGAAAGAAGTTTCTATGAAAATATATAAAAATTTGGCAACAGCGCCGACCGCCCACCACGGAGCCCAACGAGGGGATGCGGCAGAGCTTGCATGCAAGTCTGCACGACGCCAGTCGTACGCCGTCACTATAACCGAATATGGTGTACCCAAGGTTGGATAGCCACACAGGGTTAACCCTTGCCGCCAGGAGAAAGGAAGTAAAAAGAAGAGAGAAGGAGACAGGAAAGGTCAAAAAGTGAGAGATAAAGACGAAGATTCGAGGAGGGAGAGACAGGAAGAGGCGACTACCGATTTCCCCCGGGTGGGTCAGCCCGAGGGTGCCATCTATGTGAAGCCGAGGCCGAAGAGGTGTGTTGCCTCCGCCGGGGGGCCTTAAAGTTCTAAACACCCAGCGTCGGCTCAACCCCCAGGATCCCCTTTTCCCCAGACAGCCGTGCACGGCTACACGCGGGAGGGTCCAACCCTTGTGCGCTCAGGTCCGTGGTGTCACAACACACCAAACGCCTGCTGACGCAGACGCCCCTGAGGGGGGTCTCTAAGTGTCTGCCCCATATATCATCACCGGTAAAATGCACTGATTTTATACCTTCCTTTTCAATGATAATGGTAAGCTTCCAGTCAGGAGCTCACGATGTCTGCCGTATGCGATCCAAACCATTTTTATTCTTCTGTGAATTTCCTTCTCATGATCAGGGTTCCCTGTGATTAGTTGACCTAGGTAAACATACTCCTTCACAGATTCTAGAGGCTGACTGGTGATCCTGAACGCTTGTTCCCTTGCCTGGCTATTCATTATTATCTTTGTCTTCTGCATATTAATCTTCAACCCCACTCTTACACTCTCTCTGTTAAGGTCCTCCATCATTTGTTGTTACTCGTCTGCAGTGTTGCTGAATAGAAAAATGTCATCGGCAAACCGAAGGTTGCCAAGATGTTTGCCGTCAATCCTTACTCCTAAGCCTTCCCAGTTAAATAGCTTGAATACTTCTTCCAAGCACACACTTAATAGCATTGGAGAGATTGTGTGTCCCTGTCTGACCCCTTTTGTTATAGGTATCTTCCTACTTTTCTTGTGTAGAATAAAGGTAGCTGTGGAATCCCTGTAGATATTTTCCAGGATATTTATGTAAGCGGTCTGTACTCCTTCATTACGTAATGCCTCTATGACTGCCAATAGCTCAACAGAATCAAATGCCTTTTCGTAATCCATAAAAGCCATATAGATAGGCTTATTGTACTCTGCGGATTTCTCGATTACCTGATTAATGACATGGATGTGATCCATTGTAGAGTATCCCTTCCTGAAGTCAGCCTGTTCCCTTGGTTGACTAAAGTCCAGAGTGGCCCTTAGTCTATTGGAGATTATTTTGGTGAATATTTTATGTAACACTTGGAGTAAGCTAATGGGCCTATAATTTTTCAATTTTGTAAAGTCTCCCTTCTTGTGGATTAGCATAATGTTTGCATTCTTCCAGTTTTCTGGGACCCTTGCAGTCGACAGACACTTCGTATAAAGAGCTGCCAGTTTTCCAAGCATTATGTCTCTTCCATGTTTGATTAAATCGACTGTTATTCCATCTCCTGCCACTCTCCCTCGTTTCATGTCTTGCAAGGCCCTTCTGACCGCATTGCCAGTTATAGGAGGAGTTTCTGTATCCTGTTCATTACTACTTCGAATGGAGGCATTCTGACTCCTCTGGGTACTGTACAGGTCAGTATAGAATTATTCCGCTGCTTTACTATACCTTCAAGATTGCTGATGACATTACGCTGCTTATCTTTAAGTGGTGCATACATCTTTGTTTGTCTTATGCCAAGTTTCCTTCTCACTGATTTCAGGCTGTGTCCATCTTTTACAGCTTCTTCAGTCTTTCTCACACTAAAGTTTTGAATATCACTTATTTTTGCCTTGTTTATCAGTTTTGATAGTTCCGAGAATTCTACATCTCTTGAGTTGGACGCTTTCATTCTTTGTCATTTCTTTATTAGGTCCTTTGTTACTTGGGAGAGCTTGCCTACTGGTTGCCTTGGTGCCTTGCCTCCCACTTAAGTTGCTGCCTCTGAAGCCAGCATCGTTACGGTTTTATTAGCTCTATGTCATCATCATCTCTGTTCTAAGGCTGCAAATTTGTTTGCAAGTAACAGCCTAAATTTGTCTGCTTTTACCCTTAATGCCTCTAAGTTGACTTCTTTCTTCTAGACCAATTTTACTCTTTCTCTCTTCAAATTGAAGTGAATCCTAGCGCTTACTAACCTATGATCACTGCACTTTACCCTACCTACCACTTCTACATCTTGCACTATGCTGGGATCAGCAGAAAGAATGAAATCAATTTCATTGTTTGTTTCACCATCAGGGCTTTTCCAGGTCGACTTTCTGTTGCTACGCTTCCTGAAAACGGTGTTCATTATTCTCAGCTTATTCCCTTCTGCGAATTCTACCAGCACCTCTCCTCTAGCGTTTCTAGTATCGACACCATAGTTGCCAATTGCCTGTTCACCCGCCTGCTTCTTCCCCACTTTTGCATTGAAGTCATCCATTACTACTGTATAGAGAGTTTGCACTTTTCTCATCGCTAATTCAACATCTTCACAAAACTGATCTACTTCCTCATCGTCGTGGCTGGATGTTGGAGCATAGGCTTGTACTAACTTTAATCTATACCTCTTATTAGGTTTGATTACGACTACGGCTACCCTCCCATTAATGCTATAGAATTCATCAATGTTGCCTGCTATGTCCTTATGGATTAGGAATCCTACTCCATATTGCTTCTTATCAGGGACACCTCTATAGCAGAGGACATGCCCGTTATTCAGCAACGTATAAGCCTCACCAATCCTAATCTCACTAAGGCCGATGATATCCCAAACAATGTCTGATAGTTCCTCGAACAGTACTGCTAAGCTAACCTAACTCGACAGAGTTCGGCAATTAAAAGTTTCCATTAGCGCCCTGTCCGGACCCAGAGATTCTTAGCACCCTCTGCTGTGTTACAGGTCTGACCGCCGCGATGGACAGGTGCTCCGCAGCTGCTGGGGACCGAGGGCCATTAATTAATTGTAGATATTACCTGTGCATCATATGTTACACGCTTGAATAGTAAGAACACCACCATAACAAAGAATTATTCCCACTAAAATGCTAATTTTGCCATCAGAAAGCTAAGTGGGCCTGCAAGAAGTCTTGTTTGACTCTTTGCTGCGAGCCTGCTTGTTTTCAAAGTTCTGAAATACAGCATATACTTTTGAGGACCTCCTGCATCAGGTCTTGCTTCAAAAAGGCCCAGCATACTTTATGAGGTATGCAATCATAAGGAGTTAAAAGAGTGAAAATATCAAGTAGCAAATATCAATAAAGTCTAACTGCTAGATCTTTCTTGGACATTAATTGGTTGACTACATCGAGCAGTCAAGCCTGTCACGTCAGCTAGGTCCAATATAAGAACATGGAAAGCAAGCTGGTCGGAATGAGAGCCAGACAAAGTGCAAGGGGCCAGATTTCTGCAGTCGCTGCACAATGCACGGCTGCATGCATTTTTTCACACTGCTGTAAATAGTTCATGTTAAATGCAAGCACAGGTTGGCAGAGATCGGAAAAAAATGCCATCAGCTTTAAGATTGTAACCGTATTTGAGTGAATGTTACATTTACCAAAGTCATCCACAAACTGTGTGTGAAAGAAACTAATGTAAGCACTAACAGTTAGGCATAAGTGGAGAAATACCAGCTTGAAATGGGCCAGTGAGCCTCAGAGGCCATTCCAACAGATCGAAGATACTGGAATTGGTCACATTAAAAACAAAAGTGACTGACAGAATACATTGCCAAGGATGCTCTTCCACCAGTGCAGCCCATCGCATAAACATCAATGACAATGTTTACGGCATCACAGGTGCAACACAAGCTAATTTCCCTGATACTAAATTATTTGGATACATATACAAATTGCAAATAAGAAACAAATGGAAAGGTATCTGGCGCCGCACCATGACAGCAGTGAAACAACACAGATACATCACATCACCAGATGTCGAAGGAGCAAAGCACGTAGTTTGAAGGGAACGCCAAATAGTGTTAAATAAACGATCAGCAAGTAATACACTGCTCTGAATCGAAAGATTTGTAAGCTAGCCGAAAGGCGGTGCGTCCCTATTGAGTGACGGGAAATTAGTGAGCAGAAGCCATCCGCCCAGTGCATCTGCTTAGCACATGCTCGACAGCACTGAAATGCACACAATTAAATGAGCGTATTCATTGTTTCCAGCCTTAACGTAGTGCCGAGAGCTAGGTGGGAACACCGTGTGCTTCTAAGAAATGTGAGACAATCATTATGGTGAACATGCAACGCAACAAAGTGACGTGCAGAAAAGGTGACCAATGGTCCGTCACGTTGCCAAATGAAAGCAGTGCAAGCCAAACATCTTGTGATGCTTCTGACCGTGTGCTCAGCTTGTCCTTCGAGGCAAATGTCAGTGCCAACATCGCCGGCGTCAACCCCTTCTATGGTCAATGCCAGCAAGCAAAAGTTTTGAGCACGCTCTGTTACTGTACCACCGACAATACAATTTCGATGGCACCCAGTGCTCTCTGGAGGCCTCTTTTATTTCAACTCAGAGCCGGTGCACGATTTTTTTTTTTTTAATAATTACGGCACCCCGAAGGTGGATGGTCCTTCAATAATTTCCCTTCCCTTTATGCACTTCCGCTTTATCGTCTTTTCGGGAACAAACCTTGCAAAGTAGCGCTGTGTTCGTGCGCATCGCAGTATTCGTGTATCCAATAGCTGGTAGCTCATAAACGCGACCCAAATGTGCACGCAATCTCGTGCGTATAAAAGCGAAAAGTGGGCCACCTCGTCGGCTCAGACCGCTGGCTACGAGGAACGAGCGAATCTCGGCAACAGAGTCAGGATGCTTATCTCCGCAACGCGTCAGCGTTCAGTCACGAACATGCTGCCGCTGACACAAGCTATGCACACAACAAAGCTTATCTGCAACTAAGTGCAGAAAAAAAAAGAAAGGGGTGACCTGAAAGTGACTTTACGCAGCCTCCGTGAGCATGAATGAACTCCCAAAGCACGCCTCAAGTTATGCTAAAACAAAAAAAGAGGGAAAGCAACTGCCGGCGAAGGGTTGAACGCACAGTACTTGCCTTCGCGCCGACATGGCAGAGCTGCTCAATCAGAGCGATTCAAACTTTTCTGACGGATGGGCGGAAACTCTCGGCTCGCGGTCAATGTGGTCAATACGAAGCGACATTATTTAGAATTAGCACCGCTCCTAGTCAATGGCGTTCATTTCTGCGCTGCCGAGACCGATCCCGCCATTGCCGCCACCTAGTGTCGAATAAGTGATCGAACTGTGGCCAGCTGTGGCATGAACACAATGAGGGCCTTCCACGTATTCGCTGGTGAAAGAGTCCGTAGCGCCGCCTCGCGGCCGCAAAGATTTTCCGAATTTTTTGGCACTCACTATGCTTACTCTAGTACACTACAGTCTATGCTGCAGTTGTATCATCCACGAGCGCATCGAGTCGAGTTCTGAGTTTGCGCGGCTAGTTTAACCACAGTGTTCTCCATAGGTGTTCTCGAGCCTACTGAGCTGAGCCATGGAGTGTGCCGACGCCGAGTTCCTCGCGGAGAAAACTCTGGTTAGCATTATTCCCACATTCAGTGCGGAGAAGCTCTACCTAATCACCGGCGACGTCGGTCCATTCGCAGCGGGCACTCCGCTCAACGTTCCCCTTTGGATGGCCCTCAACCTAAAGCAGAGACAGCAGTGTCGAATTTTGCCGCCGGCCTGGCTTTGCAAGGAGTTTCTCGAGGATAAGAAGCAGGACGAGATGGACTCTGCGGTCTTCACTGAAATGCCGTGCGAACACTACTTGGAGGTGACGCAGATGCTGTTCGATGTCGCCGCTGCCGACATTCCGGACGCCAGCGAAGTGCGGACACTGGTGAAGGACATCTGGGACATCCGGCAGGCCAAGCTGCGCAGCTCGGTGGACGCTTTCGTCAAGAGTGACGAGGTGCACGCCCGGGTCGATCACCTGACCGTGATGGAGATCGTTACCGTCCGCCGCCTCTTCTGTGGTGCTCTCAATCACCTCAACAAGCTGCGCCAGGTAACATTTGCACAGCTTAACAGTGCTTGTGGACTAGAACCAACGAAAACAGCACACAACAACAGTCGCTAGCTGTTCTACTTGGCATAAAAACGGGCCATGAGGTTGAGACTCGAACGCAGAGCGCATGATGATGGACTCAATGAGGAGTTTTTCATTAAGAAGGGTGATTGGGCTTCTTGGTAAAACATGCTTTAATGTTCGAATACCAGCGCAAGGACAGCAGAGAGGTCAGAAGTGAGAACACAGCCCTAGGGGGCCAGGAGAGAGAACGCTAACAGTAGCGCGCTCTGTTCTCTCTTCTGTCCCCTCTGCTGTCCTTGCGCTGTTATTCAAACAGAGTTTTTCATCTACGGCACCTAGCCCGAGATTCACTCCATGCGCCCGAAAGACCGCACCTGCCCTCTGCCGCGATGTGACGGAAATGAGCTAACGTAATTGGCTGGCGCATCCGTACAAATTCACCGAATCGGGCATTAGTGTAAGACGAAGCGAGAGCTTTGACCTCCCTTAAGCATGCACCAGCTATTCCCACATATTCTGAGACCGCGCTCGTGGGTAACCAATGGCCTCGAGAGATCGCCGGGGATTATGGGTTGTTCAAAAGTGATGGTAGTGCTTAAAAGGACGAACACACGGTGAAAAGACGACACAACGACGAAGCGTTTCCTCCTCATCGTGTCATCTTTTCACCGTGTGTTCGACCTTTTTAGCGCTACCATCAGTTTTAAAGAATGCATCGCCAACTAGCCCAGCACCAAGTTTTATTGAAGCTTATTATGGGTTGTATTTGTTCCAAAAGCAATATACAACCATAGCACCATGCGGTGGCGCCAGTCAACGAAGCCACTAACATAAAAAAAATTATAACTGCCAAGGGTACAGCGTGCAGTGCTCGTCCGTTTCGATGCACTATGGGAGCACAATTTTCGGCACGCGCCTGACTGCATGCATAAATTTTACAGCGACAGTTTGTCACAAATTCTTGTGTCGAAGGACATGTACAGCCTGCGATCTGGATCAAACTCGAACATTTATTTTGACCATTCCAACGCTGCAGAAGCACAGCTAACCCTGCATTGTTAGATGAGGGCACGAAGCAAGTCATGAGAAAGAAACGAGCTTGTGCAAAGAAAATGCACATCGAGCTTTTATTTATCTATTTATTTATTATTATTTTTTGCTTGCATTATCTCAGCACATTTTAAATGTATCTAAAACCCAAATGTGGTCTGATACAGTAATTTTCTACCCAAAACCTTAGCTCAAGTTAGTTCTTTTTTTTTTTTACACAATGAAACTATTGTGATTTAAATGAAGCCGAGGGTGAACACCTATATTAACTTAATGCTTCAAAATTAAATTCGTTCAGTCAACAGGAGGTGATGTCCACTCCACGACTGTGAGAATTTTTTTTGTCTATGTGCATTCTGTTGTGAATGCACATAGACATGGGAATATACATTCTGCACTTCAAATGCCCAAAGGCTGAGATTTAATTATTGTCACTCAGCACATTGCGTTTCTTTTTATGATATGTATATGTCAACGCAAAATTAATAGATCATTCACACTTTCTCTTTTGTCCTGCATGTGATAAATATGCATAAAGCTGCACTGCTCTTCCAGTGCACAGCATTGTGAAAAGTATTCGGTTATAATAAATAAAAGTCCAGAACCTGAAAAGTGGACTATGAGGGACACCACAGTGGAGGTCATCTGCATTTACTTTCACCACTTCTTAGGAGTGTGTTCCTAACTTCACTTCCAATAAGGCATGTCATCACATTTTGCATTAAATTGTAATGCGGCCACCATGGCCAGGAATCAAACCCATGGCCTCGTGCGAGCCAGCATGGATTGAGTAAGCAGACTAAATGTCAAATGAAAGTGACGAGTTCAAATTCAGGCCTGTTGATAGAACTCACTAACTTTTCTTCTCAAATTTTTTAATTGTTGGTGTTCTGTCAAAGGAGTATACCTCTTCCTGTTTTCGCACACAAAAAAAATAGATCCCTGTGATTGACAGGGCCTGCTTACACATGGAGATTCTTGTCTATTTTGTATTCTTACTAGCACTTGAAAAAATCAGCTGCACCCCCTCCCATTCTTGTTGCTAACACAACTAAATGCCCTTTTTTGAACACTTTAACTTTTGTCATTCTACTCTACACACGCACTTATCAATTTCACTGCTGCATGTTTCCATCGAGCATTCGTGGCAGTTGTTGCCTCGACGAAGAAATTTGTTAAAAGGCTGTCTTGAGAGAGGCCCCTTGAACCAATGTTGATCTTTTCGCGTGAACAAAAAAGCGGGAACACGAGCAGGGTGCAGCTAGTTATGCGGAGGGAACGGGTTCCGATCACTCGGGCAAGTTTGCCTTGCTCCAGTCGGGACAAGCGTTGGCGAAACTTCACATGAGGTTGTCTATGGGGTCATCTTTTTTTCTTTACCTACACTTTGTGCAGGCTCGTGCAGACAAGTGTAGTGGACTGGACTGCAGACATTCAGAGCAGCATGCACATCGTCTTCTCCATAAGCAGGCGAAAAGCACCTGACTCTGTACTTCTGGCTGCATATGTGCCCTTGCCTGAAACCAAACACCAATGTACGAGTTTCCTTTCGGCAACAAATATAGGCAAACCGTAGCTAAATACATTGCGAACGCACTGCGCACAAGGACAACTTCTCTATGCATATCATACAGCACAGAGTCTGAAACAGCCTGCACCATCCATCAGTAAGATGACTTTATCTTCTCGGAAGATCTTCTGTGACACACGATCATGCCAGCGCTTCGCTGCCGTGTCTGCAGCGAACATTCACTATTGTCACCATATCAGCGCCGACAGTCACAGACAAATGGCACCACGTGTTTGCAACGCCAGCCTGTTTGTCATCTGCTGCCTACACTCAACGAAACTGCAGTGTAGAAAGTGTAGTTTTCATGCTCCACTACTGAAAATGGCTTCGTAAAGGTGGGCAGAGCTAGTGTTTCTAACCCAGTTAAAAAAGGGTGACTTCCATGCTAGCTACACTCGTGCAGCCTGTGTAAGTTTAAAAAAATAGACGGATATTTTTAATAGGGACATTGCAGCTGCATTCACGGCACTGCTGTAGTAACTCATCCACAATAATCACCACCATGTCAACACTTCCAAAAATGCTATTTCATCCTAAACCACCATGTCACTAAAGCACAATATGCATGGTTTTGTGTTTTAAGACAGTAATATAGAGGGAAATGTAAGCAGTTGTCCGACTATCAGTTTGTTCACAAGCTGCAGCTAGCACTGTGTGAATGCCCATAATAATACACTGCATAGAGGCATTGTGAGCCTCAGGGTATGGGTATGGGCTGCACAATTGCCTAAATCTTCAAGAGCTAAATGAAACATACCATACCACACTTTATGTGGAAAGGCCACTCCAGTCATACTCTTATAAGCAACAGTCTGTAACCAAAAAATATGCACAGCTTATTGTGCAATGGTTTGATTCTGCATGCAAGCCATTTCCTAATGTGTTGCATAATGGAGAGCTACAGACTCTTGGGCGTTGTTACATTTTACACACCTGCCAATCGTAGAATTCGAAAAACACAAAGCGAAAACCAAAGATACTAAAATTCTGTGAAAAATACTAAAGATTGTTTGATTGTTCAATACATTGACTGTTTATTAAAGATTCACAGACTGTTCTCTATAGATGCTGTAAACGTGCACTCTCCTTCATATAGTCACGGCAAAAATTATCTGCACCGCAGACAATCTGAAATGCTTGTGAAGTTTATTGATGGAATATTCACGTAACGGCTGTTGAAGATTTAGTTGCCATTATAGTGGGTGCTTTTTTAACATTTACAGAATTTAAAAGAAGTGTCTTTGGCATCTAGCACAAATGTACTTATTTAGCTGCATTGATTGAAGAGGTGGACATTAGTTACCCTGTAAACCAAAGTGCATAATTGAATAATTAACAAAATTGTACTAATAAGCTTTTTAAATAATTAGTTTAGTGCACATATTGCACTATGCAAATTCAAACCAGTGATTTCACAAGGCACGTCCAGTTGGAATGAATCTTGACACTAGCTCCAGTTTGGAGATAAGCACTGTGAAACATGGTAAAAATGCACTGTTGTTTTACTTTTTAACAGAATGTTTTATGTATTTAAGCTTAAAAATTGGACCACCACTGCATTATTTCATCACAACTTTAAAACGCATATCTCAAAATTAGCGTCATCTTCAGAATTCGCTCCAAGTGGATGACTTTCTAAGTTATTGTCTACAATTCGTAAATTGTAATATGCGCCGTAAATAATTAGTTTAAAAGTTAGATAGCAAACCTTTGTTAATTAATCAAATATTCATTATGCATTCTCGTGCCAATAATTTCTGCTTGCGAGAGTAATCCAGCTCAAGTAGTAGAATTGTGCTACATGCCATAGGTGATTTCTTTAAAATTCTGTTAATGATATATATTGTAGAAGAAAAGCGCACTGTATATTGGTTCTATCGGCTGATGTTGCTGCCATGCAGGTATACATGCGTGTAATGGACGAGTCCGAAAAATTGGGTCATAAAAATCGCTCAGCAACTGTCTTTTTCGAAGTTGGTTTTGAAGTTACATGAAAAATTGTTAAATATATGCATCAATACCACAATCGCAAAGGAGCACAGAAAATCTGGCATTTTACAATAAAATTTTAAAAGTTGTCAGGTTCAGACTGCACCAAAAGATGACCTTCATAGAATTGTTTGGCAGGTGTTGTTTCACCAGATCATGTGGCTTCAGCACTCCTTACCCATGGTTATATCCTGTGTAGAGATTAATGGTAATTGCATTGAATTCTGGAGTCGTTTTCAAGCTGCCAAGTGTTTAAGTTTTGGTGGTCTGTTGGCTGTGATTTGTTAGAAATCTTTACCAGTGCTACGAGATGTGCCTTGGGTTGCAACCATTGGTGGCCCGGCTGCTCATTTAATATTGAATGTAAAGATTTTATTGCTTCATCTTTAGTGATTCACTGATAATGTTTCAAAATGTGCCAATATTTGGCCTATTCCAGAAAACTGAGACATACTAATTTTGAGTTCTTTCTTGGTTATGGCGCCCAAAACATGAAGGTTGTGATATTCCTCCTGGTGCCTGTAATCGGTGTGTGCGGTATGCAAAAGTCCAGCCTTCAAAATTTGTTTCCATTAATCAGAGGGGTGCAATGTGGACGATACCTGTTGGCATCTATACTCGCCAACAGTCAGTGGTAGAGAGTTTTGGTATGTGGTCAATGACACCGTTGCAGCAATGATTGTTCATCTTTCAAGAGCTGCACTTTCGGCTGGCCTGTTTTACAGAAAGAACTGTTTAAACCTAATGATAACTGCTGGTCACTGTAGATCCTGGCCTGTATTGACCAGCTAAGATTCTTTAACATGTGTCAAAATACAAGCACTCTGTACACAAGGCAGGCACACAATTACCATTGCTCTACCATCGATTAGGCATGCAGCAGACTAATTATTGCATACACATTTCAATATCTAGCCACTGCCTATTGTTTTTCTTCAATGGTCCAGCATTCTTAAAATTCCAAGATACCGTAGACGAGGGATATCCAAACTATGATCTGCGGGCCAGATCCAGCGAGTGTGGGCCCTTTGACGGGCCCACGGCAGGTGAAAGTCCGTTTGACGACAGCTGGCCTGAAGGCGGGACGCTTTTCTCTGTAAAGCTACGGCCTGAGCACGAGGCTTTCCCACAAAAAGTTGTGCTATTGCGCTTCTTTCTCGGAAGGAGCTTCACTGCAGTTACGTGATCATGTCACAATTCCACCTCATCCAAGGCAGCACCGACGAATCAAGACCCTTATGCAACCATTGCGTGATGCTCCAATCAGCCAGTCAGTAGAGGCACCCAAGCTTTCAAGGCTACACCCAGGCACGCTGCAGCCTGCATAAGCGAAGTTTTTTTCACCCACGAAACGAAGATGCGTTAATTGCTTGAGATAGTACAAAGTTACTTCCTTTAGTCTGCAATATGCATCGTACAGTAACAGAGGAGTACACTAGAAAAAAGTTTGTCTGAGAGTTAGTGGGGCAAACTGAAATTTCTGGCATTTGATGGGGAGAAAAGCATGTCTGGTGCTAAAAAAACACTTGTAGGGCTAATAATAAAAGGTGAAGTTGGCAGGTTATCAAGGCCTATGTTCTTGAATTGCGTGATTCACCAGCAGGTCCTCTGTTAAAAATATGTGGACATGTCTTTTGTTCTTTTAGCTGTCGCATAAGCTGTCACCACCAACAGGTCACATAAACACAATCACTGGCAGTTAAAGGGACACTAAAGCGAAACAATAAATCAGTTTAGACTAATGGAGCATTGTTTGAGAACCCTGCAGGCAGTTATTTCAAAAAATTAGTTTGACTATTAGATGAGAAAATGAAGGTCAAAGTATCAGTATTTGAATTTCGCGCCTAAACCCCAGCGCCGGTATGTCAGCGTGACGTCAGGGATTCCAAAGTATGTTTGCGCATTTGGGCCGCGTTGGCTGAATAAAGGTTCCCAGAACTTGCCATGTTTAATATTTGGTTCCTTTAGAACACAGTGTAGTTAATCTATACTGCTATATACAATTAGTAGGCCCTAAAAGATGCCATCAAAATCCAAGACGTCACAGCCCCCAGGTGCGGGAACTCAAGTAGGCTTTTGCCACCCGTATTTCGTTCTTGCGCTTTTTCTGGCTTACCAAACGTCTTATCGTTACAACAGTGGTTTTTGGTGTTGTAGAACAGTAATTTACTGATGCAGAAGAAATCATTTTTCACTTTAGTGTCCCTTTAAGTGAATTTTTTCAGGAGACGGAATCAAAGTTCCCGGATCTGATGTGATACATGGCAGCTGGACGGCTAATTTGCGGAAAAATCTTGTTGCATTTTCTGAACCTTAGAAATGAAGTAAGGCTTCCTTGCACAGAAAGCTTGCCTCGAATCAGCAGTGTTCATTCATGTGCGATTAGAAACTGGCCTTTTGAGTCAGCTTAACCAACCACACGAATAACTTAATGTGAAGCTATAAGGAGAGTCTCAGCTCATTCGTGGCTCGTACATGAAGGTACAAGGCTTCGGGGCAAAACTGCACGTGCAAACCAGACGCAAAATTGAAAGTGGAAGCACATCTACTGCTGTTCACAGATTAGGGCGGATGCTAATACAGCATTTCTTTCCTTATTGCGACAAGCATGTGATGCCCCCTCGCATCATAATCTTCGTTGGCCCGCCAGACTTGGTGGGCAACATTGATCACAGCATCAAAGAAACACCGGCGAGTACAGCTGCACGGCGGTCAGTCATCATTCATCACCACCACGCTGTGGAGCGAGACTCTTACGGGGGGTGCCTCCAGCTCTCCCTCATTCACGAACCCGGGCGGATTGTGGCACTTATTTCTGACACGAATTCTCACCGATCTGCACAGGCAATTTTGCAAGCACTTCTCTGGCCTTGATGCCAGGAAGGAGGAAGTAGAAACGTTCTAAAATCTATTTAGCTGCGAGCTGGATAAAATACCATGTTCCCTTCAATTAGATCTAATCAAAGTGCAGTCAAAAGAAATCTTGAAGGACAAGCACAAAGAAGAAAATGAAATTTTTATATACTACTAGGCTGTTGAACAGTTCCCAAACTTGAAGAAATTAAGCCGTGGGCGCATGCTTATTTCGGGCACTATTTGTCTTCGTAAGCAAACTCTCCAGTATGAAAAATGGGAAGTCGAAAGACAGGGCTAATTTATCTTACAAAAACCAGAGTAGTCTACTTTTTATTGCTTCATCAGGCTTGCCACCATATTTCAGTGGAACAAAGCACTTGGATTAGCCCCCGTTGTCAGTCTCGGGAGCATGACACAATTACCATGCATTCAACCATACTACATTTTGCATAGAGCATATTGCTGTTACGCATGCTTTCTCTTGGCTATATTTATATGTTAATGTTACAAATACGTGAATGTACTAATATAAATATGTTAATATTTTCTTTCCCCGTAAATTTTTGGCGATAATTCACCACCACCTTTAATGTTTCTATTCAGATACTTCTGCATTAATACATTGCAATTTGTATCTATTACGTTTGGTGCCTTTCTAATACTTACGTGTCTTACATATTGTAGGTTGTAGCCAGCGCCCACCATGGTTCTTAGTAAAAAATGGAAAGCCATTGTAATTCTGTTAAATTTTCTATCCAACCTCATCCATATTGCGCTGGTTTATTTCTGAAAATGCTATACACAATGTTTCTACACTACTAAAACAAACAATATTAAGGAAGTCGACACAAATTTGTGGAAATAATGGAGTCACAGCAATGACACACAAGCAAAACATAGGCATTTTGTAGAGTGATAAAGTTGCCCAGACAAAGTCATGTGCATGTTGGCTGACTGAAGACAAATGACAGTGAATAAGTAAAACAAACTACGTGCCACTTTGAAGCATGAACGAGCTTATGTACCACGACGAATGTTTAATATTTTAAATCGATATACTTATGGAGACCAATGGGTAAATGCAAAATTCTAATCTTTAATTTTTCTGAATGTCATGCCAGAAGTCAGTGCAAATAATTAAAATAAATTATTTTTAAAAAGCATGTCAATTAATTGGTATAGGAGCCCAGTAACGTCATGTATATTTATAAACATTAATTTATTTTTGATTGTGCGGCTTTTGACACTGCCACTGGTCGCTGATCTGGCTCTCTGGCCAAAAAGTTTGGAGACCACTGCCATAGACTGAGCTTTTGGTAATTCTACCATTATTTCTTTACAGGGACCGTGTGATGGGGCACCACCATTGTCACAAAGCCAAACATTCTAGGTGCTGTCACGCAAGAGTGTATGAGACAAGTCAAGCTTTATTTTTGCATGTGCCAGCACTGTTGAGATGCTTATTAGTCTTCAAGGAGCATCTCAACCATGTCCTTCTCCTGGCACTGTACATCATCTAACCTCCGACCCTGTAAAAATGGGAAAGAAAGCAAGCTGACCAAGTATGCTATAGTCTGTCTTGACACATTGTGATAATCAAATTAAATGCAGTGATCAATATCATCATCCATTTCCTCGTCAATGTAGACCTCTGCTTATGCACACTCCACTACTGTAAACACATAAACAAGTTGTATTATACTAAAAGTGCATGAAGTCCTTCACAGCCCTTAACACAAGGTTTTTCTTTACGACAGTTTCAATTAGAATGTCTCCTGGTTAGAGCAGATGGCTGTTCACACATTTCACTTACACTATGGCTGTTATATTGGCTGTGATTGATACTAGTTTGTGCCCATCTTGAACAAAGCTCAATATGAAATCTCGTACTTACTGTACCCCATCGGATCAGTGTTGGAACGCATTTCAACTCAAGTTCTTTGTCAGTTCTGAATGGGTTCCTCATGTCTTTCCAGCTGTGTGCGAAAAAGCATATGTCCCACCATCAGAATAATGCAACATTCTGATTTCTTTACTATTTATCAGGCACAATGAGAAGGTATGCACAATCTTTTTGGCCCTACAGCCAAAGACTACTATGGGGGCCACTTACAAAAATATGCAATTGACACCGGTTATAGTTAATTGAAAGGTACCCAAAGAAAACAATTTAATTTGATGTGACAAGATATACTTTAAGCAAACATGTTGCACAGTATCAGCTACAAAATGGCCACACAGCCAACGGCTAGTAGGGGCCATTTATGATAAGTGCAGCTGGAAAACTGTCAATAATTATTTGAAAAATACTGAAAAGGAAAAATCTTCAATTAGATATGAAGAGATGCATTTTCTGGAAACATGTCGCATAGTATTGGCAGCAAAGAAGAAAAATAAATGTGCAAAGATTGCAGACGTCAGAAAATTAGTTATGCACATTGTTATAGATCTTGCCTCAGTTGCGTGACAGTAATGTATGTGTGCCAAACCATAGAATCGATTTTGTAAATTTCTGCCAGCATGTTGGTATCCTGCAAGCGTTTGTTCAGTCCTGACAACATACTGGCAACTTCCTGCTGATAGGCTCATTATAAACACTTGCTTTTAGTCAGTAATTTTAATTAGAGCATGGTTATATAAGGCCACTCATATGCCAGTCACATGTTGTTATGATTGGCCTAGACTTCGACCTCTCAAGTGTGGGAAATATTCTCGCATGCTTTCCCATGTTGAGCTAATTTCC
Organism: Dermacentor variabilis; assembly: GCF_050947875.1. Classification (NCBI taxonomy): domain Eukaryota; kingdom Metazoa; phylum Arthropoda; class Arachnida; order Ixodida; family Ixodidae; genus Dermacentor; species Dermacentor variabilis. Next base: position 4,828,864 of record NC_134570.1, read on the forward strand.
CTCTTCCCCGAAAAAGCGTCACCCCTCTATGCCCTGAGCAGACACAAAGGGGAGGACATGAAGGGAAAAGCTTGTCGACTTTACAACCTGACAAAGGCACTGACACCTCCACAAATTTCCTAAGGAGACGTTGACGACCACAAGACCGCTAGGGGTTATATTGGCCCCATGTTAGGCAGAACCGCTTGAGACTTGGATAGAGTCACTACAATATACCAATGAAGTGAATACATTCTTTTCTACTTTCTTTCATCATCATGATGCCCGGCTTTGTCGCCATCTCCTGATTCTTGCGGTGAAGACCCACCTCACCATGTTGAAATCGTATCAGCTGGTTGGCAGCAATGGGATACTCCACCCTTCGTCCTGGCTTTAGCGGAATGGTGAGCGTTTTACTTTCTTTGAGAATTTGCCAGGTTTTAGCTCGTGTGTTTTCTAAAATGGCAAATTAGTTTCTGCACGTCCAAGCTCCTGCTGAAAGCTTCCTCACATCACAGCAAAGAAAGTCCTTGTTCAGGATTGACTGTGGATTTGAACAAATGGAGGAAGCCGCAGCTTATTGAGGCAATTGAAAAGTGCAGTGCTGAGAAACGAGCTGAGAAAGCTGAACAAAACGCTGCACAAGAAAGGCAAAGAGATGAGAAAGAAAAGCAAAAAAGCTGAACAAAACGTGGCAGAGGAACGGCATAGAGCTGATCAAAAGGAAGCTGCAGAAAGAAAGGAACGAGACTAACAGAAAGCTCACGAACTAAAGCTAAAAGAGCTAGACTTGCAGCGAGATCTGGCCAGGCAATCGACAAATAACTTCTCAAAATTAAAGACATTCACGTGAAGCAGGAGGGATCTCATGCTGTCGTACAAGGCAGACAATGGCCTGGGACTCTTTCTCGTTACTTCTTAATGAACCTGCGAGAAAAACCGGCTGGCACTAGAGAGTTAGCCAAGACAGATTCTGGACCGTTCTCCTGGCGAAGCAACCGAAATGCAAGGTTAATGAGAGACAATGCAGGTGACTATCGAAAAGTAAAAGCAGAAATGCTAAGGAAATATCGGCTCTCAGCGGAGGCTTTCCGCCGCCATTTTTGGAAAGCATCTAGAACAACAGGCGAGTCATTTCGAGATTTCACTTATAAGTTGAAAGCCAATTTAATTGCGTGGCTAAAAGGGGAATATGCGTTCGGTTGTCACAACAAGGTTGCTGAGCTAATCTGCATGGAGCAGTTCTATGGGTCCTTGAGCGAAGAGATGCGCCTGCGGATTATTCAAGATAGGTTGGGCAAAAAAGGCTTGGAACATGCTGCAGTGCTAGCGGATGAATTCGCGGCACCTTGCGAATCCAAGAAAACACCGTTCACTAAATTCAGCAAAGAGGAAAACAGGCGCCCTTTTCACAGTGAAAAAGCTTGAGATGGGCAAAAGACATGCCGACTGATAATTCAGGACAAAATAAAACAGCAGTGAAAGACGAAAGCAAAACAGAAAAAGCATTTGATGCTAGAAAACCGGTCATCTGTTTCTATTGCCAGGAACCTGAACACCTTGCTATCAGCTGTCGGAAGCCTAGAGTAGTTTTTTTTTTTCTTTCTTTCATGAATAGCGACGACGACAACTTGGCACTCTTAGAACCTTGCCTTCGTGACCTAGCAGTGAATGGAATGCCGTGTAAGATGCTTAACGACTCAGCTGTGACAATGGACATTATCCACCGCGTATGTGAAATGTGAGGATTTCACCGGGGAATGAGCATGGATCTGACAGGTAGTCAAGGAGAATAGTGTTTGCTTGCCCATAGCCAGCGTGAAGATTGAGGGGCTATTTGGACTGTTGCCCACTGAAGCCACAGTATCGCAATGTCTGTCTAAACATTATTCCTACCTATTTTCAAATTGCTCGGACATGCTGTTGAAGTAAAAGGGCTTGATTTCTGGCGACCAGACAGTCCAAGCTCTCGCGCGTTCCAAGGCTCGGGAGATTGCAGCAAAGTTAAAACATTGCAATGAAGCCAAAAATGTGCCTCATGACATAGACACTCGGCAAGCAGAGCACATAGCTAGTGAAAGTGGTGAAAAAGGCGCTAGCGAGGAGGCGTCTGGGTCAGTGGAATACCACAGCAAGGACTAGCAGAGGAATTAGGGACTAATTTGGTGCTGCCACATCCGGAAGGCTTTGTAAACCTACTGAAGGTTGATAAAAACGAAAGCGCGGAAGAAGAAGAGAGTGATTACATGGCAAAAGTAGAACCAGTGACTATTCTGGAGGACCTTGCGGAGATGGGTCTTGTTTCAGCAGCCCTAAAAAGGTCAGGGAGGTGTTGAAAAACTCAATTGTACCTCCACATTTGAACAATGTTCCGGAATCGTCAAAAGGAGAGGACAATGCCATGGCGACGAAGCAAGGCAGGAACCCAACGCTCGGGGATTTCGGAGGCACACCCGGTGACCGCCTGGCAGGGCAAAAAATTTTCAGACTGCCCAAACAAGCAAAGTATTCGGTGCAGTGAAAAATCGAGAAGGACGCGACACGGCAGCCTGTAAGACTGGAATGGGCCGTCGCACAGAACTTCGAAGGGTTGGTTGTGGCAGTTGAAAAAACAGAGGCATCGCCAAAGGCCAATGGCAACGGAACAGGGTGCGTTTCTGCGAGTAAGGGTGCGGCTGAAACGGTCAACCTGGCTGAGACATGCGCCTACAAACAGCTAAATAGTCAAACAGTCAAACAGCCAACGAAGTGGAATGCCTCGTGACAGTGAGGACAAAGGGACAATGGCTACTCTTCTGGCATTTACGGCTTCCCTTTCAGGGACAAGAAAGCAAGCTGCGGCACACAATGTGGCAGGTGACTGCAGAGAGCAGTCTATGTCTGGCGCCCTTTGTTGCCCTCAACAAAGCCCAAAGAAGCCCCAATCGGGTGCGCATTAAGAGGGAGTAATTGTCGAATTGGGTGCATCCATATGGTTCTTGTTTGTAAACAGAGTGCAATGCATTTTTTTTTAGTTATTAAGAACTTATTTTTATTTTCCAAGGTTTTGCATTAGGCTGAGAGTTTTGTATTGTTTTTGGACGAGCCAGTTATGTGAATAAAAGTGTGAAGCAGGTTATGCATCACTGGTGGATCATGGTCACACTAATTTTTGTAGATAAGCATTTGCATAAAAGGCTTGTAGAAACATACCATTTTGGGTAATTTAATGCTTACAAGTAGATGTGTTTATCAGTTACCACTGCTGAATTTTGATTTGCTGAAGCGCTTTTAGAGAAGCATATTTTTTTTTTAAGGTGTTGCGCATAAATAGAGTAGTTTCTTTGGTTTCGGCTTTAAATGGCACTTTATGAATCAGTTTAATCTAGAGTTGAAGTGGTCCGCAGAGCCCTGTAAGTTTTTCATTAGAGGCACTGGTACTGGCAGGTAGCAGTGACTGAATCAGTAACTCATTATGCGGCATTTATCTCTCAGATCATGTTCAATGCGCTCTCAATCTCTCAATAGCCATGGCTTTCTCATGAAAATGAAACAAAACAAAAAACACATTAGGCATTAGGTTGGTTAAAATACGCGCTGAAGTCTATTTTTCTCCCTTTTGTCAATTCTTGGAAATGTCGAACAAGGGCTGCAGGTATGGTTTTATTAAGGCTTTATCTTAAGAATGTGTGAACCTGGCAGTTCTCATGGTTAGTTAGGTGCTCTCTGTTTGTTGTGCCTTGGGCTTGGCGTGGTTTATTTCCAGGTGTCACCTGGCATGCTTTGGAACGAACAAAGAATGAAGCAGAGGCATGCGGTCTACCGGTCTCTCTGAGGGGCTTGGATGCTGCAACCCCTTCGAGACCTCCTGTGGTGGCGGACGGGCTGTTGTGATCGGCCTGGACTTCGCCCTCTCAAGTGTGGGAAATATTCCTGCGTGCTTTCCCGTGTCACGATCATCTCCCTCATCTCCAAAAAGGCTGCCATTATCAGCCTGGACTTTGACCTCTCAAGTGTGGGAAACATTCCAGCATGCTTTTCCATGTCAAGATCATTTCCCTCTTCCCCGAAAAGGGGTCACCCCTCTACGCCCTGAGCAGACACAAAGGGAAGGACCCAAAGGAGAAGACACAAAGGGGAAGAGGTCGTTGACTTCACAACCTGGCAAAGGCACTGGCACTTCACAAGTTTCCCAAGAAGACATCAACGACCACAAGGCCCTAAGGGGTTATTTCAGGCCGTCCCGGCCCCCAGTTTAGGCAGAACCGCTTGAGACTCGGGTAGAGTCACAGCCATGTACCAATGAGGTGGATATTTTCTTTTTTTTTTTTTCATAATCATAATGCCGGCCTTCATCGCTGTCTCCTGGTTCTTGTGAACACCCACCTCACCAGGTCGAGATCGTATCAATGTGCAGGTGTCGTGACTAAAATTAAGAATAGAATAAGTAAGAGGAAGTGTAAAATTGTAAGGAATGTTTCACTGAAGTTAGTTACAAATTTATTATAGCAAGCTGGGTCATCATCAGAAATGTGGGACTTGAATTTTGACATTTCTGCATTAAAATGTTTCTAGCAGCCACCCATCAAATTTCCAGTTCCCTTATTTGACCTCTACAGCTTTACCTAGCAAAATCTTATTCCCTGCACACAAATGTTCATTTACATAATTTATTTGTAATGTTCAAATCCAAGTGCAATGGTGTTTTTTGACTCATTGAAGATGACTCAATTATATGAAGTGCATCTTGCCTTCAGATATGTAGGACATTGTAGGACATAAGCATGTGCTGACTTTCAGCTGATTGTTTATTGACGTAAACCTTGTTGCATACTATATAGATTCAGACAGGCATGCTCACCGTACTCACAATTTATGTTTAAAAAATTATTTTTTTTTCTGGTAGCGTGATTGATGGTTTTTACGTACATTTTACAAGCCTAGCTACATAGTATCTTTATTTTATTTGTGCATAATAATAACGCCCACTAAGCTTAACAAGGACACTCCCTCACCAGAACAAGAATTGGCCTCCTTGGTACAGTATTCGGCCACTACCTCCCTGATGATTCCTACAATTAAACCATCGTCTTCAGTCCCCAGCAGCTGCGGAGCACCTGACCAAGGCGGCAGTCAGACCTGTAACGCAGCAGAGGGTGCTAAGAATTTCTGGGTCCGGACAGGCTGCCGATGGAAACTGACCCTGTCAACTTTTAAAAGCCAAACCCTGTCGAGTGAGGCTAGCTCGGCAGGACTCTTTGGGGAACTATCAGACATTGTTTGGGATATCATCAGCCTTAGTGAGATTAGAAGAACTGGTGAGGCTTATAAATTGCTGAATAATGGCCATGTCCTCTGCTATAGAGGTCTCCTCTCTCCTCTCTATAGAGGTCTCACATAACGGGCAATATTGACGAATTCTACAGCATTAATGAGAGGGTAGCAGTAGTCGTAATCGAACTTAACAAGAGGCGTAGATTAAAGGTAGTACAAGCCTACACTCCAACATCCAGTCACGATGAGGAGGAAGTAGATCAGTTTTATCAAGATGTTGAATTAGCGATGAGAAAAGTGCAAACTCAGTATACTATAGCAATGGGCGACTTCAATGTAAAAGTGGGGAAAAAGCAGGCTGGTGAACAAGCAATTGGCAACTACGGCCTCACTTCTAAGAATGCCAGAGGAGAGATGCTGGTAGAATTTGCAGAAAGGAATAACATTCGAATACTGAACACCTTTTTCAGGAAACGTAGCAACAGAAAGTGGACCTGGAAAAGCCCTTATGGTGAAACAAGGAATGAAATTGATTTCATACTTTCTGCCGATCCCAGCATAGTGCAGGATGTAGAAGTGATAGGTAGGGTAAAGAGCAGTGATCATAGATAGCTTAGTGAGGGCTAGGATTCATCTCAATTTGACAAGAGAAAGAATAAAATTGGTCAAGAAGAAACAGGTCAACTTAGAGGCAGTAAGGATAAAAGCAGACAAATTTAGGCTGCTACTTGCAAACAAATGTGCAGCCTTAGAACAGAGAGATGATGACAATGACATATAGGTAATGAATGAAACCGTAACTAGGTTGGCTTCAGAGGCAGCAATTGAAGTAGGAGGCAAGGCACCAAGGCAACCAGTAGGCAAGCTCTCCCAAGTAACAAAGGACCTAATAAACAAAGAATGAAAGTGTCCAACTCAAGAGATAAGATAGAACTCGTGGAACTGTCAAAACTGATCAACAAGGCGAAAATAAGTGATATTCGAAACTATAATGTGAGAAAGACTGAAGAAGGACTGAAAAAATGGACACAGCCTGAAATCGATGAGAAGGAAACTTGGCATAGGACAAACCAAGATGTATGCACTGAAGGATAAGCAGGGTAATATCAGCAATCTCGAAGCTATAGTAAAAGCAGTGGAATAATTCTATACTGACCTGTACAATGACCAGAGGAGTCAGGATACCTCCATTAAAAACAGTGATGAACAGGATACAGAAACTTCTCCTATAACTAGCGATCAGGTCAGAAAGGCCTTGCAAGACATGAAACGAGGGAGAGCGGCAGGAGATGGAATAACAGTCGATTTAATCAAACATGGAAGAGACATAATGCTTGGAAAACTGGCAGCTCTTTATACGAAGTGTCTATCGACTGCAAGGGTCCCAGAAAACTGGAAGAATGCAAACATCATGCTAATCCACAAAAAGGGAGACGTTACAAAATTGAAAAATTATAGGCCCATTAGCTTACTCCCAGTATTACATAATATATTCACCAAAATAATCTCCAATAGAATAAGGGCCACTCTGGACTTTAGTCACCCAAGGGAACAGGCTGATTTCAGGAAGGGATACTCTACAGTGGATCACATTCATGTCATTAATCAGGTAATCGAGAAATCCGCAGAGTACAATAAGCCTATCTATATGGCTTTCATGGATTACGAAAAGGCATTTGATTCTGTCGAGCTACCGGCAGTCATAGAGGCATTACGTAATCAAGGAGTACAGACCGCTTACATAAATATCCTGGAAAATATCTACAGGGATTCCACAGCTACCTTAATTCTCCACAAGTAGAAACATACCTATAACAAAAGGGGTCAGACGGAGACACAATCTCTCTAATGCTATTCAGTGTGTGCTTGGAAGAAGTATTCAAGTTATTTAACTTGGAAGGCTTAAGAGTAAAGATTGACGGCAAACATCTTGGCAACCTTCGGTTTGCCGACGACATTGTTCTATTCAGCAACACTGCAGACGAGTTACAACAAATGATTGAGGACCTTAATTGAGAGAGTGTAAGAGTGGGGTTCAAGATTAATATGCAGAAGACAAAGATAATGACGAATAGCCAGGCAAGGGAGCAAGTGTTCAGAATCACCAGTCAGCCTCTAGAGTCTGTGAAGGAGTATGTTTACCTAGGTCAACTAATCACAGGGAAACCTGATCATGAGAAGGAACTTCATAGAAGATTAAAAATGGGTTGGATCGCATATGGCAGACATTGTCAGCTTCTAACTGGAAGCTTACCATTATCATTGAAAAGGAAGGTGTACAATCAGTGCACTTTTCCGGTGCTGACATATGTGGCAGAAAGTTTGACAAGGAAGCTTGAGACCAAGTTAAGAACCGTGCAAAGAGCAACGGAATGAAGAATGCTAGGCATAAAGTTAAAGGGCCCCCTCACCAGGCCCCATAGAAAATTTTGGTTATACACTGGAAGTTATGTGTCCTCTAGGGAGCATTGTGCCAAAAAAATTTTTCAAATAGGATAGTTAATGGCCGAGATAGAAATATTTCAGTGCCGCGAACCCGCGATTTCAGCAGGCGGGCTCCACTGCCAAGCAAGAAGCTCTCTCCACTCACCCAGTCTAGCCTACGCAAGCTGAATTCCTTCCCTGCGTTCTCCCATACCGGACCTCGAGGATCGCGTGATGCATGCATCACTGGCCCCGCCTTCATTTTTTTATTTGCTCCTAGCTTTTATTTTATTTTTTCGGCACCATGCACTTCTGCCAACAGCGTCATACGCAAGCTGTTGCACGATTTTGCGCGCTGTGCACAAGGAAACATGACTAGCAGTATAATTCAGTGCTACACGAAGACTGAGGCAGAACAAGCAGATCGCAGAGCGTGATCACACGCTTGAACACGGTTGAAAATGGCAGTTTCGGCACCTGTGCACGTGACCGCACAACCGTGGGAACAAGTAGATGAAGCGAAAGTACATCTGTCTTACTTCATTGCGAAGTAAAACAAAAAACACGCAGACATTCCGTTTGTGTTTTATTATTTCTCTAAACTCCAATTCGTCAATTCAAGCAACAGATTGCACAGATAACAGATGTTGTCTTGAATAAGTTTCGAAGTCACTTGTCACCACAAGCGACGTCACACTGCAGAGACAATTACGTAGATGCAGGGGCACGATCATGTCACCGTCCGGCTTGGAGCGCGGCAGCCGCAAGTGAAGAGGGAAACGGCGTTCGGATTGAAATTTCAGATCTTTCCATGGCGCGTAGCGATGTAATACTTAGCAGACATAATTGTTATTGCACAATGTATGCTCTGCGCTTGTCAGCTCAAAATGGCCAGACCTGGTGAGGGGCCCTTTAAGAGACAGAAAGAGAGCGGTTTGGATCAGAGAGCAAACGGGTATAGCCGATATTCAGAGTTACATTAAGAGAAAAACATGGAGCTGAGCAGGTCATGTAATGAGCTGGTTAGATAACCGTTGGACCATTAGGGTTACAGAATGGGTACCAAGAGAAGGGAAGCACAGTCAAGGACAGCAGAAGACTAGGTGGATGAAATTAGGAAATTCACAGGCGCTAGTTGTAATCGGTTTGCGCAGGATAGGAGTAATTGGAGATGGCAGGGAGAGGCCTTCATCCTGCAGTGGACATAAAATAGGCTAATGATGATGATGATGATGGTTACAAATGGGGATTATACATACGTACAGAGGGAGGTCCCACAGTCAACAGGCAATCTCTCGGGGCCAAAAGAGCATCGCAACAACATTGACATTGGAGGCTTTCTTGACCTTCATTACAGATTGTGTGGTAGTCGACCATTTCTTTATAGAACTATCGTACTCGGGAGAAAAACAGAAGCAGCTAACCTGACAGATTAGTGAAATGGAACTGATAGCTAGGCTTTGTGAACATTGTGCCATCAGAAAAAGAACTTAAATTTTTTAGCACATCAAATGTGAATGCAGTGAGGATGCACAGCTGAATCTACGTGTATCGCGAGGTTTACCTCATTAAAGAATCAGTTGAAAGCCAATGCTACATGTGCCCCTTCTCTGTGTTTATCGTGCAGTATGTAGCTGAAGTCAAGGTGAACCATTCAAACTGGTACAGTGCAATATGGAAAGGAAGAAACAAGCTGGGCTGGCCAGATAAAGGAACAGAGCGCTTATCTGTTTCTTCCTTTATGTACTGCACTGTACCAGTTTTAGAAAACAATACCAACTCAAGGTGAGCCAACTACTGCACTTGTGATGATGTACAGCAGTGTCTATAGTAAAAACAAAGAGTGCTTGCAAACCTAATGGAATTCCCACAACCATAATGAACAATGCAGTGTATAAAGTGCATGTTCAGCTTTCGTTAAAAAGGTCTGGGAAGCACAGTAGCACAAAGACCCAATCTTCACGTCTACCTTGTCTGGGGCAGTTTTGCAGTGTATAATTACACAACACTATACACTAATTGTCCTGCTCACAGAAATTGGCAGTAATGTAGAATGTCGCCCTGTCAACAACTCACATTGCTCTCTCAATGTAGCACATGATCAGTGTCGTTTTCTCGGGGGCCTTTTTGAGCGCTGCTTCCAGAATGGGTTTTGCTGTGGCAGAGAGTGAATTACATGCTTTAAGAGAAAGCCCCCTATTCAAAGACATGAAAAGAGTAAGCACCTGATTAATCGATTTGAATCAAATATATGTCTCCAGATGATATGGCAGTATTTATAAAGAAAAAGAGGCTGGTCAATCGCTTAATTTTAAAAAATCGAAAGTGCAAGTTTTCAACTTGTCTTAAGAAGTGGCAATAATTAAGGTGTTAACATGCATTTATTAGTTCCTTATTATCTGTAATGCACCGAATTAGTCTGGTATGTTAAAAAAGGAATGGCCGCGCTTTATTTTTTTAGCTTTTTGCCGTTATGTGCTTGTAAACTTAAGTATGTTTTTAATTCGCTATTTTTAGGTTATGTTCTAACGGTGTGAATAATTAATAGAATTTGAATTTTTGTTATATAAAAATCCTTCAAAACTGGTTAATCCGAAGCGTCACATAACACGCGAAAAAGTGCGACAGTCATCTGCACACACAATGCGACCACTGCAAGTTTTAAATTCGTGAATACCTGCGACGCAGTCAGGACACCAGCTATCGCCCTTTGCATCTTCTGACCCAGCGAAGAAGCACAGCACCAAATCTTGTCTATCTTTTGCGTCTTTGGTTTCCAGCGATTTGATTGCATCCTGGAACTCGTCGAAAGACCTTGTCACAACTTTTTTCACCATCTTTGAGCGCAGGGAACGAAGCCGGCGATCAACGTGACGCTTAACTCAAGAACAGCACGCCCCCCATTCAGCGTACGAGACTAGTGGGGAAAGCGCACGTTCGTGAGGCCGGTTAGGCGCAGCGTTTTTAGAAAAACGTTGGTTAGGCCATAGAGTTTCTCACCACATTGCCTAGAGGGAAATCTGGCGCTGCGATCGTTCAACCATCATGGGAATGATGGGAAGTACAGGTAGGGTGGCTAGACAGGGTTCTAGGGTGTCTAGCCAGAACCCTGTACTAGACACCCTAGTACAGGGTTCGGATAGGCGTTCTATTGACTGGCGAACCAGTCTACAAGCATTTTTTGTTTCAGTTTTGGTTTCGCTTCAAGCTCAATTGCTATAACCTGCAGTGGGACAGTGCAACGGAAAGCTCTCTGTTATGTTGCTCGAAAGGGCGATAGCGCGCTGGGCCAGCGAGTGAGAGGATGTTTGTGTCGCGGTGTGGTGTCGAAGTCCTGACGAGAAAGCGACGGCATCGTAAACGTTGAAAGAACATGTTTTGAGCGTTTGGACTTTGGTTTGTAAAGTGTGTTAGGTTGACGCTGTAGCGTTACGTGCTTTATGAAACTTCAGAATAGGGAAAAGAAGGCATACTGATACAAGACATATACAGTTGCACTTCTAGTGGCTTGACAATAAAATTTTATTGAGGGCTTCATCATGCATTGCTCGTTTGCATTGCTCGTTTGCATTGCGTCATGCATTGCTCCTAAAACACGCATTGAAATGCGTGTTTTAGGACTTTGAAAACACAAACTTACTTGTGGTAGGACAGGTTGCTGCTTCCTGGCTGCACTCTAGGGTCGCAAAATGGGTAATTTCAAAGCCACGCCATAACGCTTCGGAAGCGGTACGTCAATATAAAGTATGATGAAGCATATACTCGTAGGAGGCCACTAGCGTCCTAGCTAGCACTGCAGCAGATGTGCTTAAAAGTACTTGAAGCCGTTCAGCAATCGTGACAGCTGACGTAGCCTTTCGAAAGAGCGAGAGAGTTCGCAAGTGCCTGTCGTCTGCGAGAAATGTCTCGCGTTTGCAACGAGCAGGTGTCGTAGCAGACGACACTTGCAGCATTCCGCTCAAGGGCGCAAAACTTTCTCACAATACAACATTTTTATTTCCATAAATACTTGATGAGTATTTTTGTATAAGTAAATGCACGGTTGTTATAGCTGTTGCAAAAATAAATAAATAATTATTCTCTGGCGTTAAATCGGGAACAGAATCGCACAAGAATGCATACCCTGGTGTGTCCTGGTGATAAATCATAGTAAACCGTGCTTCCATCTCACAGTCATACAAAGTTTATGTAGCGTGTTGTACATTATATGACATACTGCAGAAATAAAATTAGTTTTTACGCGATAATATTTGAGTATAGCTTCGTTTAATGCGCCGCAAGCAAACTTCACTAGTCTAAAGATTGAAGTCAATCCGAAGCCTGTACTTCCCATCATTCCCATGTAGGTTGAGGCAACGCTCATGAGAGCCCCCGTAGACACTAGCGCCACATTTCCCTCTAGGGTATTATTAGAAACTCTATGAGAAACTCTATGGGTTAGGCGTACGAGCGGCGAAAAATAACGGCGCTGTGATCGGAAATTGAGAACAAGGGTGAGTGGTGGTGAGCGGGCTCTTGCATTGCCCAGGGGGCGCTGCGAAAGTGGTGCCAGATAGTGTTCCTGTATATGCTCCCGCAGGAACACTAGGTGCCAGAAAGCGTCCTCTGTCCTGCACTGGGTAGTACCAAGCTCTGTCGTCTGCTTCGGAAAGCTCGTTTACAATATGGACCCGCGCCACTTTCGGTTTTGTTGTACCACTGCTTGCAGCGAATATCGGGCGCCGAAGATTTTTTTTCAGGGTAGGCACGCCGCGTAAAGGCAATAAATTATGCAACGCCGAATACGTGTACGCCGTTCAAGAAATAAGCGGCGAAGTTTTAGCGCGGTGTCAATGGCAAGTGAAGCGAGTCGCGTACGAAGTTGAACTTCAGGTAATGTTTGCACGCTGCTAAATTCAGGCGCACAAACGCGAGGAAATGCTTGCTATAAATGAATTCACAGCAGCGATAAGCAGACGTCATGTGTACGGAACTGCTCGAGCGCACGACGGTACGCGCCACGACGGCAGCGGTCTTTCAGCACGCGCTGCGATGTACGAGCTCCTCGAGCGCACGATCGTACGCGCCGCAACGGCAGCGGTCTTTCGGCATGCCGCGAAACGGCGGGCCTCCTGCAATCTTTGCTGACTGTATGCCGCTAGACAAGTAGTTATGCCTGCACTGTAATAGCGGCCATCTGTCCCTTTAGCAACTGATAAATAACTGATGCAATGCATATGAGCTCGCAGTAATAACGTACGTGCGAATCGCGCTGCTGCGCGAGCTCGTGCACTGCTCGCTTGATGTAGCTTTTAATGACAGCGCTCGAACATCGATGTGCTGCAATCAATACTACCTTGCTCCGCTGCCTCAACGTGCTGGCTTGAGGTCAAGGATGAGCGCAGCTAACTCGACCTGTGCTGCTCGTAGTGGGGTAGTGAATTGTCACAGAATCAGCCCGACCATTTGTGCTCATTTGCACATATCTGGTTACTTCACCACTTCGCACCGGTCGAATTGTTAATTGTTGCTGTGGCCGGGTCTCGAATCATGAATCACCAGCCATGCCTGCTGCTATGTCGGTCTGCCGTCGGGATTGTAGGTTCAAAAGACCGAAATTTAGAACGCACATAATGAAGCAAGCTTCAAGACAGGCGAAGCAGTCAGCATAGCGCGAAGTTTCGCTTGCCCTGTGCGACGAACTGCAGCTATCCAGATCGCCCGACGCTCCGCTTCGTGAGGCCTTGAAGGAAAACGGTAGAATCTGATGTTGGGATTGAGGCCTTCTTATTGTTCATGGCAGCCCACGACGCAGAAGTAACGACAGTGACGCTTTTTCGAGGCTGAGCTAGGTCTCTCCGGATCGGCATCGCCGATTCCTTTTGCTTCCAGCACTACGTCTCACGGAGAGTCCGTTTTCGTTAAACTATAGGCTGTAGTGAGCTCGCAGCCTGGTCGGCGTGGTCTGTGAGAAGTGACGAGCTTTTTCGCACTTGCAACAGGGCAGAAAAAAGCGCGAATCGACGCAAAACTCGGGCTAGAAACGTGCTTCGCCAGGGCTCAATACTACCCAAGCTGGTACTACCCAGATAACGTTTCGCGCGCCGCCACCAGGCGCCGCTACTACACCTCAAACTTGATTGGGTGCTGCTGCATGTCGTGGTTGTGGCTCGCGGACGCTCCTGTGCACGAGGCTTCAGCGACTTCGTTCGTAGCTAAGTACTCTTTTATTTCATTAGCTAGTGTTTTGAAGTGTTTTCTTTTGCATGGAGTAGGGGCGCAAATTTTGAATTCTTGGTAGGAGTAGTAAACGTACCGGCTTTGTCTAGGTCTGGCGCGGCTCCCCCGTTAGGCCTAGGTGGTAGGAGGGACCTATTTGATAGGCTTATTTAATTCTTTCAGCTAGCACTTCGGATTCTTACATGGAGTAGGGAGTGATAATTCTTTATTTTTGTTTGGGATAGCGGTCGAGGTCGGCTCTGCGTGAGTGATTTGGCGAACTTGCTCGGTGGGCCTAGGGACGTAGGCCTAGTGATGAAATCGAAGAACGTGAAGGCCGCGGGGGACGGGGAGCAAGTGCAGTGCGACGAGTGCCTGCGATGGTGCTTCCTCGACGAGACTAAATTCCAGAATTTAGCAGACGCGGAGGGGTCTAGCTTCACGTGCAGGTCGTGCGAGGGCGCCAGGGAAGCCGTCCAAAAACTGGAAGGGAATTGGGCGGCTAAGTTCGAAGAGCTTAAGGCAAACCTGAGGGAGGAGCACTGCAGGAGCACTGCAGGAGCACTGCTACCTGCAGGAGACGCAGGTAGCACTGCAGGCGAAAGTTGAAAATTTCGTCAAGGTGGAGGCGGCCCCGGCCGCGCAGTTAGTAAGGACTGTGGCCGAGCTTGAGGAAGAGAAAGAAAGGAGCGCCGAACTGAAAAAGCGGCTCGACGCGCTTGAGACGCGGGCAGCGGAGAATGTCGGGTCAGGACACCAAAGCGGTGGCAAAGACTCAGAAAGTAGGGTAGACCCTACAGGCGAAGTGGGAGGCAGGGAGCCAAAGCAAGCGGTCGCCAGCTCGCCGCCGGTGAATCGGCGTAGCTATAGTGAAGCAGTGCAACACGCCCCGAGTGAGGCGACGCTGCAGCCACAGGAAGCTGGAAAGAGCGGCACCTAAGGCCGCCACGCGGAAAATGTAGGAGCCCAGGGGACAATGCCCTTTGTCGAGTCCGAATCACGCGGAAAAGGACACAGGGAAGCAGGGAGAGGTAGGAGAGAGTGAAAGGGTGATTATCGCTGGCGACTCAAACATGGCTGGGTGCTCAAAAGCAATTGTGGAGAGGGTGAAAGGCGACAAAAGAGTGGCGGTAGGGACATTTCCAGGGCGGACACTGAGTTCTGTCATGGAGCGAGCAAAAGAAAAGCTCACGGAAAGTGCCCACGTGCGCAACCTTTCGTAGTAGCAGGTGGGCTAAATGACGTCCTAAACAGGAAAGGGCCAGGACTAGCCCAGCGCTTGGCGAAGGGAGTGGGCGACTTGCGCGAGCTATCCCATCAAGTGCAGATCGTGGTGTGCACGGTGCCGGAGGTGCCTGTGCGTGACTGCAGTCACGTACAAAGAGCCGTAATGAGGCAATATGGAAAATGAGCCGAGAGAAGGGCTTCGAGGTTGTCGAAGTAAACAGGGAAGTGAGAAGTTGTGGTGGTTTTAAACGAGATGGGATCCACTTCAATTACAGGCTAGCACGAGAAGTGGGCTGGCGACTTGGGGGTCGCGCTGTTGCTTTTTTAGGGGGCCCGCGGGCGCTGAGGAGGTCAGAGTAGGTAGTAGTGAAGAAGGTCCCCTAGGGGATCATCAGAAGAGCATCGCCGTCGATAACAGAAAAAGGAGGAAGGCAAGAACAAGAGCTCGCCATGCAATAGGCTACATAAACATGCAGGGCGGCAGAAGAAGGGAAAAGTGCGCAGAGATTGAGGAGCAGTTACATAGAGAACAAATAGGCGTGTATGCGGTTACAGAAACGCACCTTAGACACTCAGAAGAGCCGCCAGTTATTGAGAATTATGCATGGGGAGGGTGCAACAGAACTAAGTCGGAAAGAAAGGGAGGGGGAGTCGGAATGCTCATCCATCAGGGAGCCAAATGGAAAAGGGTAAATTCACAATGTCAAGAGCATCTTTGGTTATCAGGTACAATGAGTGGGAAAGAAACTTGGCTGGGAATTACGTATTGGTGGACCGAAAAAAATTGAACACAGAAGAATAAAGAGTTAGTGGAGTGCATAAGCGCTGATATTAAGGGTTTCGGGAATGGTGCTGAGATTGTCCTATTAGGTGACATGAATGCCCACATACAGGATTTAGATGGCTATACCGACAATAACGAGAAGTCAATGCTAGACCTTTGCGAGCAACATAACCTTGTGATCGTGAATACAGGGCCTAAGTGTGAAGGACAGATCACGTGGGAAGTGGGAAACCGGCAATCGACCATTGATTACTGTCCGATGACAGAAGGAATTCATGATAAGTTGAGAGAAATGGTCATCGATGACGAAGGATTTAGCAGCATAGGGAGTGACCATAAACGCATCATTTTGAAAATGGGATATGTAGTTGGGAAAGAGAGCAAGGAAAGCACAATGGCCAGTCCAAATTTGAACGCTGAACAAATAGCAAATATAGTCACTAGAGTTGAAGAAGAACTTGGCAAGTGGCCAAGTAAGGAGTGGGAATATGGTGATGCTTCTAAGTGTAATAACGACAGAAATACGGAAAGAGAAACATGTTCGTTGGAAAGGAAAAAAGAAACCGAAAAGCTGGTGGAACAAGGAGATACGAGAAGCGATCGCCGAACGACAGAAAGCATCTCGAGAGCACATGCAGGCAAAGAAGGCGCAGTTGCCACAGGATGAAGTAACCAGTAAATGGGAAATATACCGGGAGAAAAAGTCTGTGGTTCAAATACTGGTGCAAGCAAAATTAAAAAGTGAAAGTGAACGTTGGTTGTCAGAAATACGTGAGAAAAAGAAGGCCGCACCTAGAATATTTTAGAATCACATAAAATTATTAGGCAGGAAGTCAACAACAATACAACAACATATCCTAGACGAAGATGAAAACAGACTGGAAGGAGAAGCGGCAATAAATTACATCCAAAAAGTAACAGCCGAATCTTCCCAAGGCAAGGACAAGGTTGTATTTGAAACAAAAAAAGAGCGTGAAAGAGACCCAAGTGGAAAAGGAGCTGGTGCTGACAAATTTAGACTGGAAGGAAGCGGAAGAGAAAATTCCTAAGCGCACAGCCACAGGGCTAGACGAGATTCCCGTTAGGCTGATAAATGAACTGGGACCAAAAAGTAAGGAAGCTCTGGTGAAAGCAGTGGAAAAAACTTTAAAAGATAGACGAATACCAGACAGTTGGCGACAAAGTAGAATGAATTTAATTTATAAAGGTAAGGGGGAGAAAGACAGAATTCACTCGTATAGACCGTTGACCATTACATCGATAATATACAGGCTAGCAATGCAGGCAATCAAAGCTTCAAGCATGGGCAGAGAATAATGGCATTTTGGGAGAGCTTCAGAATGGCTTTAGAATATGTAGGCGCTTGGATGATAACTTGTTTGTTCTTACTCAGTGTATTGAAATATCAAAAGCAGAAAGCAGACCGTGTATGTGGCCTTTTTGGACATTACAGGAGCATACGACAACGTAGACCGCAACATTTTGTGGGATATTCTGGAAGGCGAAGGCTTAGGTAACGATTGTCTACAGCTTTTGAGAGAGATTTACCTAGAAAATACCGTATGCGTTGAATGGGAAGGGATGAGGAGCGCGGAGAAAGTTCATATCAACAAGGGACTGAGGCAGGGGTGCCCTTTATCCCCGCTGCTGTTTATGATGTACATGGTGCGGATGGAGAGGGCGCTAGAAGGAAGTAATATCGGGTTTAATCTCTCATACAAACAGGCAGGTACAGTAATAGAGCAGCAACTCCCAGGTTTATTTTATGCGGACGACATTGTGTTGCTCGCTAACAAGCAAAGTGATTTCCAACGTCTGGAAAATATCTGTGGACAGGCAGGCAACAATTTAGGTTTGAAATTTAGTGTTATAAAATCAGGTGTTATGGTATTCAATGAAAACAGTGAACGGACAGTGGAGATACAGGGCCAAGAAATACCTCGGGTAACAGAATATAAATACCTTGGTATATGGATAAACGAAGGCAATGGATGTATGGAAACACAGGAAAAAACCATTACAGTCAAGGGGAATAGAAATGCAGCCATAATGAAGCACAGAGCGCTATGGGGATACAATAGGTACGAGGTCCTCCGAGGTATGTGGAAAGGGGGTAATGGTTCCAGGACTTACTTTTGGAAATGCGGTTGTTTGCTTTAAATCAGGGGTACAATCAGGACTCGACGGGAACCAAAGGTCAGTGGGTGGCCTCGCATTGGGCGCTCACGGGAAGACTACGAATGAAGCTGTGCAGGGGGATATGGGCTGGACTAGTTTTGAAGGGAGGGAAGCTCGCAGTAAAATTGAGTATGAAGAACGGCTGAGAAATATGGAAGAAAGTAAATGGGCTGGGAGAGTGTTCAGGTACCTGTACAGGCAAAACATTCATTCACAGTGGAGGAAAAGAACTAGGAAGCTTACCAGCAAGTATGCGGCCTGTGGGGTGGACAACACAGCAACAAAGAAGGTCAAGCGGAAAGTCAGGGAGGCTGAATTAATCTCATGGGTGGCGGCAATAGAAAAGAAACCTGCCATGAGTAACTACTTAAGAGGAAAAAATGAAATCAGGAAAGAAACCATTTATGATAACTCAAAGGGAAGCTCATTACTTTTCGAAGCGAGATCGGGATGCCTTAGAACACGCACCTATAAAGCGAGATATAAGAAGGAAGAAGAAGCATGTGCTTGCTGCGGTAAAGCTAGGGAAACGACGGAGCATATTTTATTAGAATGTGAAGACGTCTACCCAGCGGTCGATTTAGGCACCACTGCCCTCCTTGAAGCCCTTGGGTTCAGCGGGAGCAGTGGTAAAGCAAACAGGTCCGCAATAGACATTAGTAAGAGGCGATTGGAGGATTGGTGGAAGAAAAGTAGGGAAACGACAAAAGACGGAGACGTACAAAAGCACAGTTCGCAATAGGGGATAAGAAAATTTGGACGTGGTAGTTCATAGTGTTTTTTTTTCTTTTTTCATTAGTTAACCTAAATAGGATATTAAGCAGCATATATGCTGCTTAATATCCTACCTAGGTTAACCAATGCTACTATAGTAGCAAGAGCTTGGTGGCGCAACCCATCGCCCTGTTCCAAAGGGGACGCTCATAACATCCATCCACCCATCCTTGATTGAGGTTGGACATAGAGTTTCTCACTACATTACCTAGAGGGAAATCTGGCGCTGCTGCGCTGTGGTATGCATGGGAATGCCGGTATATTGTGGATTCGGATTGGCATCGTTTTCGTAGAGACAGGACACCTTGAAGACGCGCTTGGCAAGTACAGTTCCGTCTGTCACAATGATTCATTTTCTACTAGAACAGCACGTGAAAAGCTGTTTTATCTTTATTATTACGCGAAAACATGTTTTGTTTAACTATGAAAACTTGTTATTGTGTGTACGATTACATGTTACGTAAAAAGTATCAGCGGGCCGCTAAAGTTGGAGGACAGACGACAAGGTTCGCGCTCGCTTTGAAACAGTTGGTCGTCTGTTCTTGCTTTTATTCGCTTGGTCATGCATGGTGGGTGAGTAAAGATGTAATATGCGTGAACGGAAACATTTTATGAAGATTTTACTTTGAGAACGCGTTATTTGCGTAGCCATATCCACGTTTTAGACGAAGCCTCTTACAACACCAGCCAACACGAGCCTCGCAGACACATATACCGTCATTCCCATGACGGCACGGTGCCCCCTTAAGAAACTCCCATAGACGGTGGCGCCAGATTACCCTCTAGGTGTTATAGTGAGAAACTCTATGAGGTTGGATTGCTCGCGGACGCTCCTGCGCTCGAGGCTTCAGTGACTTCGTTCGTAGCTAAGTGCTCTTTTATCTTTATTAGCTAGAGTTTTGAAGTGTTTTCTTTTGCATGGAGTAGGGGCGCAAATTGTGAATTCTTGGTAAGAGTAGCAATTAAACGTACCGGCTTTGTCTAGGTCTGGTGGCTCCCCCGTTAGGCCTATAGGGGGTAGGAGGGACCTATTTGATAGGCTTATTTAATTCTTTCAGCTAGCCCTTCGGATTCTTACATGGGGTAGGGAGTGATAATTCTCTATTTTTGTTTGGTATAGTGGTTGAGTCGGCTTTGATTGATTTGGCGAACTTGCTTGTTGGGCTTAGGGACGTAGGCCTAGCGATGAAATTGAAGAACGTGAAGGCCACGGGGGACGGCGAGCAAGTGCAGTGCGACGA
The DNA here is from genome assembly GCF_050947875.1 of Dermacentor variabilis. Lineage (NCBI taxonomy): Eukaryota > Metazoa > Arthropoda > Arachnida > Ixodida > Ixodidae > Dermacentor > Dermacentor variabilis. The sequence continues at coordinate 4,848,922 of NC_134570.1, forward strand.
GTGTCTGCGATGGTGCTTCCTCGACGAGTCTAAATTCCAGAATCTGAGAATGTTGCAGAGTGCAATTTGGTAGTGGTAGCGGCGGGGCTAAACGATGTCTTGAATGGTGAAGCCGCAAAAGTAGTGGAAAGGTTAGCGGAGGGGGTTGACGATTTAAGGGCGATAGCACAGCAAGTCCAGATCGTGGTATGCACAGTGCCGGAGGTGCAAGGACGGAACGGAGAAATTGTCAAGGACGTTGTGGCTGTTAATCGTGAGATAAGAAAGCTAAGCCAGGAGAAGGGATTTGAAGTGGCAGACATAAACAGAGAAGTGCATAGAGCAGGCTTTGGCGGAGGCTTCACACGCGATGGCATCCACTTGAATGGAAGGCTAGGAGCCGAGATCGGCTGGCGCCTGGCAGGTTGGGCAGTAGCTTTTTTAGGGGGTCCACTGCGCCTCAGGGCGTAGGGGTAGATAGAAACAGTGTAGAAAGTGCAAGAATAGAGGCTGACGCCAATAAAATGGCCACTAGGAGGTCCAGGAAGAAAACCACAAAAAATAAGTTTAACACCAGGATCAGGTACATAAACATGCAAGGCGGTAGAAAGAGAGCGAAGTGGTTAGAAATACAACAGCAGTTAAAGGACGAAGAAGTAGGTGTATACGCGCTATGCGAAACACATCTCAGGGATCTAGAAGACCCACCGTTTATTGAAGGCTACGACTGGGAAGGGAGCAACAGAACAACGGAGAGGAAGGGAGGAGGAGTAGGTATGCTGACACATCAAGGAACAAACTCGAAAAGAATAAAGTTAACTTGCAAAGAACATGTCTGGGTATCATGTACAATTGCCGGTAAAGAGACATGGCTAGGAGTAGTTTATTTAGGGACAGGGGCCAAATGCAGGCAAGAGAACAAGGATCTAGTGAAGTGTCTCGGTGACGATATAAAGCAGTTGGGAGAAGGTGCCGATATTTGTCTGCTGGGTGACATGAATGGCCACATCGAGGATCTGGATGGATACACAGATTGTAATGGGAGGTTGATGCTAGACTTCTGTGAGCAACACAACCTAGTTGTAGTAAATAGAGAAACTAAGTGTGAGGGACAAATCACGTGGGAGTCCCGTAACAGACAAACGACCACTGATTACTGCTTAATGTCGCAGGGGTTGTATAGCAAGCTCGCAATAATGGAAATAGACGAAGAGGGGAAGTACAGCCTCGGAAGTGATCATAAGCGTATTAGTCTACAGCTGGGAGCACTGCTCAAAAGAGAAATGCAGGGAAGTCAAAAAGAGTACGCAAAATTAAATGATGAACAAATAGCGCAAATAGCGACCGGCATAGAGGAAGCAATAGAGAAAAATCCCATGGAAAGGTGGGAATATAATCAGTTGGAACTACTCATTAGTACAAAAATAAAAGAAGTAAAAGGAGTAAGCCGCTGGAGAGGAAAGAGGAAGCCACGAAGTTGGTGGAATAAGGAAATCATGGAGGCCATCGAACAACGACGGTTGGCATCTCGGGAACACAGAAGCAAAGAGGGCGCAGTTATCTGAAGAGGAAATAGGCCAAAAATGGGAATCTTATAAACAAAAGAAACAACAAATGCAGGTGCTCGTCCACGCTAAAATAAAGCAGTCCTCTGATCGCTGGCTGGCTGAAGTTCGCGATGCAACTAATAAAGGAAGGTCAAAGAAAATTCTGGAACCATATAAGCTGGCTGGGTAGAGCTAGTCACAGAAAGCAGGAACAGATTCACGATGCCGAAGGAAATTGTTTAGAGGGAGGTGACGCTGTGAACTACATCGGTTCAGTTATAGCAGAGTCATTAAGGAAAGACGATAGAGTAAACACCCCAAATGAGGGAGCAACACGGGATAGCATAATAGAAAACAGCTTAGAACTGACCAATCTTAACTGGAAAAACGCGGAAGCAAATGTTCCAAAATGCACGTCCGCGGGGATAGACGAAATTCCAATCAAGTTAATTAATGAACTTGTCCCAAGAAGCAAGGAAACGCTGATAAAAGCATTGGAGGCAGTCATAACAAATAAGCAAATTCCGCACAGCTGGAAACTGAGTAAAATGATTTTGATTTATAAAGGGAAAGGTGATAAGAAGAACATAAAATCCTTCCGACTAATTACGATAACATCAGTTATATATAGCCTGGCGATGCAGGCGGTGAAATTAAAAATGCAGTCATGGGTAGAAAGTAATAGAATACTCGGAGAACTTTAGAACGGGTTCATAAGTGGTATGCGCTTGGATGATAGCCTGTTTGTGCTTACCCAGTGCATAGAAATAGCTAAGGCGGAAAAAAGACCTCTGTTAGCCTTCCTGGACATAAGCGGTGCATACGACAACGTGAACAGGGAACTCCTGTGGAACATATTAAAAGATGAAGGTATCGGTCACGAGGTAATTGATTTTCTACAGGAAATATATCGAGAAAATAATGTTGAAATAACATGGGAAGGAATTAAGAGTACGACAACTGTCGAGGTACACAAAGGATCAAGGCAAGGTTGTCCTCTATCACCGCTGCTGTTCATGCTTTATATGACAAGTATGGAAAGAAGGTTACAACGAAGCAATCTAGGGTATAACCTGTCGTACAGATTAGGCGGAAAGGTTGTTGAGCAATGACTACCGTGTTTAATGTATGCTGACGATATTGTACTGTTAGCAGAGAACCAGGAAGATTTGCAAACTCTGGTTAATTACTGTGGAGACGAAGGAGACAGTTTAGGTTTCAGTCTTAGTGCAGCTAAGTCCGGTGGGATGTTTTTCAACGATACAACTGATCAGGAGCTTACAATACAAGGCCATGAAATACCCCGAGTGGCCGAATACAAATATCTCGGTGTATGGATAATGAAAGGGCAGATGTACACGGAAAAGCGCGAACAGTCTCTCATAGCAAAAGGGCGAAGAGGTGCCGGGATAATGAAGCCCAGGGCATTGGGGTGGTACAACAGGTATGAGGTACTGAGAGGTATTTGGAAGGGAGTAATGGTGCCGGGGCTTACTTTCGGGAATGTGGTCCTGTGTTTAAGGGCAGAGGTTCAGTCGAGACTAGAAGTAAATCAGAGAGCAGTGGGAAGATTGGCACTAGGTGCCCACAGGAAAACCACAAACGAAGCATTACAGGGGGATATGGGCTGGGCATCATTCGAAGCACGGGAAGCTCAGAGTAAAATCCTATACAAAAAACGCCTGAGGAAATTGGACGATAACAGGTGGCCAGCTAAGGTATTTAAATGCCTATGCAGGAAAAGCGTTGACTCACAATGGCGGAAAAGAACTCGGAAGCTAACCAGTAGACACGAGGACGAAGAAAGACAGAGCATTAAACGACAGGTTAAAAACGCGGAAGGTAAAAATTGGATAAATTCAATGGAAAAGAAGCATAGTGTTGAACTATATCGGGACTGGAAACAGCAGATCAGGAAGAATAAAATTATGGGATTTTACGTGCCAAAACCACTTCCTGATTATGAGGCACGCCGTAGTGGAGGACTCCGGAAATGTCGACCACCTGGGGTTCTTTAACGTGCACCTAAATCTAAGTACGCGGGTGTTATCGCATTTCGCCCCCTATAGAAATGCGGCCGCTGAGGCCGGAATTCTATCCCGCGACCTCGTGCTCAGCAGCCCAACACCATAGCCACTGAGCAACCACGACAGGTAGCAGATCAGGAAGGAAACGTTTTATAACTCAAGAGGCAGTGCCCTTCTCTTTGAAGCTAGGTCAGGATGTCTTAGAACGCGGAGCTATAAAAAGAAATTTAACGAAGAAGAAGACACATGTACTGTGTGTGGTAAATCTGTAGAAACAATAGAACACCTCATACTAAGGTGTGATGGTATCAATACCGATGTCGATGCGGCCGCGGTACCGCTTCCTGAGGCCCTAGGGTTCAGAGATAATAATAGTCATGTAAATAAATATGCGGTGGAAATTAGCAAAAGGCGATTGGAGGATTGGTGGCTCAAAAGCAGAGAGGTGACATAAGGTTAAAAGGGTAGGAAGACGTATATAAAGAAAATCGAGAAATTCAATAACACACAACACAGATAAAAATAAAAGGCAAAATAAAAATCTGAGCATGGTGGCAACTGCCATCGCCCCGTTTCAAAGGGGACGCTCCTACCTTCCATCCATCCATCCATTTCTTTCGTTAGGCTTCGACTCGTTCGAAACGAGAAGCGATCTCGAAAATACCACGAGGTTATCCATAATACTCTGTCGTCGAAGCGGCCTGAGACTAAGCGAAAGCCGTTTACACAGTCATTTGCTACGAACGAAGTGCATTTTACAAAAGCAACGCCAAATTCAATTCGAAGCGGGCAGCCGGGACCGCCGCCATGTTTCCCGCAAGCTCCGCAAACCCCGCAAAAACGCTAACGCTAACTCGTTTGCTTTGCGTACGCCCGCTATACCCGCTATTTCGTTTAGCGTTCAGCGCATGCGCAGTGACGATCCGCTATTTTTTAGCGTACGCAATGGTATAGCGTACGCTATACACTAAAACTGTCTATTGCGGACCTGTTTGCTTTACCACTGCTCCCGCTGAACCCAAGGGCTTCAAGGAGGCCAGTGGTGCCTAAATCGACCGCTGGGTAGACGTCTTCACATTCTAATAAAATATGCTCCGTCGTTTCCCTAGCTTTACCGCAGCAAGCACATGCTTCTTCTTCCTTCTTATATCTCGCTTTATAGGTGCGTGTTCTAAGGCATCCCGATCTCGCTTCGAAAAGTAAAGCTTCCCTTTGAGTTATCATAAATGGTTTCTTTCCTGATTTCGTTTTTTCCTTTTAAGTAGTTACTCATGGCAGGTTTCTTTTCCATTGCGGCCACCAATGAGATTAATTCAGCCTCTCTGACTTTCCGCTTGACCTTCTTTGTTGCTGTGTTGCCCGCCCCACAGGCCGCATACTTGCTGGTAATTAAGCTTCCTAGTTCTTTTCCTCCACTGTGAATGAATGTTTTGCCTGTACAGATACCTGAACACTCTCCCAGCCCATTTACTTTCTTCCATATTCCTCAGCCGTTCTTCATACTCAATTTTACTGCGAGCTTCCCTCACTTCAAAATGTGCGTCGCGCACATTTGTTCTCGCTGTGCGCGACGCCACCTAGAGACGACGCAAGGAAACTAATAGTTATAAATTGCAGTAGTCACACGTACTGCTATTTGAAAACGTGTTTGGGCTTGAGAAGAAAAAATACATTTTTTTTACATAAAGATTTCACTCATTTGTAAGACGAGAAACATTTCGTTTACTAGTATACTGTCCGAAAGCAGACGACAAACGACGGAAGCAAACTTCCGGGGAGGTCACCGCTTCCTGACTGGCTGCGCTCTCCGCCCCATTGTCACAAATTTTGCATACTGCCACATTGTGACGTTGCAGCAACCGAACAGAACGCGTATTGAACAAAATATCTCCGATCGCGCCCCTGGAAACAATATGCACTAGGTTTCGTTCGAGTAACGCAACTGCTCTTATTTTAAGACTTGGTGTATCATAATTAGGGAACATTATGTGTAATTCACTCATCAGTAACTGAAATGAGGCCAAGCCGGATTTACTCGAAATCGGAATCAGCAGCAGTCATGCGTAGCAGCGCTTATACTCGGACTCACAGAAAAAGAAAGAGAGAGAGAAAGAGGCCGCAATTTCGCCGGACAGGCGAAGCAGTATTAGTGATAGCCAAGTGAAGGACAATTACACGAAGGAAGATTACACCCCCAGAGGACTCAGGCTGCGAAATTGAACTATCTCCCACTATGAGGTCTTGTACATACTCATGCAACTTGATCGCTGAAGTGACGGCGCGCCGTCACTTCAGCGATCAATTCTTCGAGGTCTCGTGAAGTTTCAAGTGCAAGAATAAATTATGTATATTCAGAAAGCTGGTCGGGCCCCAGCCCCCTCCGGAAAAATGAAAACTCTCCGCCTATGCTTGTAGGCACTTGGTGGGTCTAGGGATGTTATGCCTGGGTGCGCAGTCTGCTCACAGCTGTCGCTAAGAGAAAAAAGTTTTTCCAAAACAAGCCGCCTAGGCTATTTCGAAATAAGAGTTGCGTGCGGAAGCTGAAATAACACTGGATGAAATTTTTCAGGCTGAATAAGGGGATAAAGGGATGTGACAAGAAGTTGGTCGTGGCGTGCGTGCTATGCGCTTCGATCTTCAGAAGCTGGGATAATCGTGGGGCATGGAGGGTTTCTCGCACCACGAGCCACACCATCGCTGCGCGTCCTTTCCTTGATGACATCTCTCTTCCAACCGAGCAAGGCGATGCCGCCACACACGACGCACATTAAACAAACTACCGCGGGACATCCAGGAACAAAAATGTAAATATCATGCAGAAACTCCTCTGGGAGTTAGATTAAGTATGCGTATAAGCATTATGCCACTTGCTCATCTCCACGCAGCCCGGTGTGATTACCATTGTTATGAAACTTTATTAGGCCAGTACTATAACGACAGCTGAGTGGCGACACGAACTGGTGCCGCGATGGCGGCGCAAGGACCATGGATGCAGGTAGACGCGCCAGGTGCGCTGATGATGTTCCGATTATAGCGCCACCTGCGTCGAACCATTATTTAACCGTGAACGTACACAAGCGGCAGCTTCTTATGCTACTGCTGCGTGATCTGCGATATGCCCACAAAGACTGCAGACTGCTCATAGCTTTGCGCGCAAGTGTTCTCGACGCTCTGCGACCTGTGAGAGCGGCAGAGTGAGACCGAGAGCACCGTCAGTGCTGCGTTCTCGCCACTTCGTTGGCGTTGAAGCGGGAGGCGGCGCCAAGGCAAATTCGCTCGCTGCTGCGGGCGCTGTGTCGAAGGCGGTCGTCTTACACTGCAGGGCGGACGAAGGGAGTTTTCTTGTTAGGTGGGCATTTGCAGAAATAGAGCGAAAGTATGAATTAGAAGCCGTGCACGTCCGCGCTAACAATGATGCAGTAAACTATTAGCCCTAATAAAATTTCAAGTGAAAGAGTCGAGGCAAGTCAAAAGAAACCTCAGATGATGTGGGTGACATAGCTCTGGTAATAAACGAGAAGAAAGGGGGTTAACCGAGGGGCCGATATTTATTAGTCATATCATAAGAAGCCAACAAACACTGACACCATCAACACAAACACCAAGGACAACATAGGGTAAATCACTTGTGCTTAATATATGAAATAAAGAAACGATAAATTAATGTAAATGAAAGTGAATGAAAAAACAACTTGCCGCAGGTGGGGAACGATCCCACAACCGATCGCATGTGGGATCGTTCCCCACCTGCGGCAAGTTGTTTTTCATTGCGAAGGTTGTGGGATCGTTCCCCACCTGCGCAAGTTGTTTTTTCATCCACTTTCATTTCCATTAATATATTGTTTCTTTATTTCATTTATTAAGCACAAATAATTTTCCCTACGTTGGAAATGCGAAGGTTGTGAGATCGTTCCCCACCTGCGGCAAGTTGTTTTTTCATCTACTTTAATTTCCATTAATTTATAGTTTCTTTATTTCGTTTATTAAGCACAAGTAATTTTCCCTATGTTGACCATGGTGTCAGTGTTTGTTGGCTTATGAGAACGCTCTGGTAATGGCACTTTAGGTGTGTGTTGGAGGGAGGAAGGGGGCTTCGGCATTGCCCCCCCGGAAAACATTGGAGTGGGCTCGAGCCCCGGAGCCCCCTCCCACTTCATAGTGGGCGCCTGTAAGGATCTAGGGCACTCACCGTGGCGCTTCGGGGAAAAAGTACCTACACTATTATAGAAATATGGTACACGCGAGCGGCGCATGGTGGCGCAGCGGTCGAGCACTGGGCTTGGGCGTAAATAGAAGGCGTAAGCTGCTGACACGCACGTGGTAGTAGCGAAATGCCATACTAAAACGCTGCTGCCACGCACGGAAGTGACGTCAGAGTTATGATGACGTTGTTTAAACAAGTATGACGTGTTCCGGTTTATAGTTTTGCGCGCGCTGCTGGAGCTGCTTCAGCTTTTCAGCTTAGCTAAGACACAATTTTACGGTTTCTTACTGTATTGTGTGCTAGAATGTTGTTCTAGTTGCGCTGGAAGAATCGGATGGTGTTCGAACTTGCGATCACGATCGACACTTGGACGCAACGCTGTAGCAGCTCGTTTCCTTATGCCTTGCAGCGCGTTTATGGTTGGTAGTGTGGTCTTATGTAGCTCCTGTTACGTTTTTCAGTGCTCTTGTTTGTTGAATTTGCTGTTGTGAATGGGGCACATGTTGGCTTTCAGTATGGCAGAACTTTTTTCTCTTATGGTAAAAACGTTTAAACGCGTTCTAAACTCTTGTCGCTGCAGCCAGAGTGCGGGAAGCCTCGAGCTCGCTTCTTCCCGGCGCCGCCCCGGCTTCGAGGGCCGCCGGGGACCTTCTCCATCGGCGTTGCCGCCGCTGGGAGACGACTCTCAAAAGTTCAGAGTTGGCAGACCGCAGCTCTGGGCCATCCGGCAAGCCGAAGGTGCCGCTCGAGTTCAAGGACTTGGAGCCGCCGCCTGACAAAAACTGCCGGACCATTCTCTATTAAAGTTTCTTCTTCATCCTTCGTAGGATTGCTGTTGCATATATTGCCCGAGTAAGTGCTGTTGCAATTTTTTTACGGCAATGTCGCATTTACCTCTACTGTTTCTTGTCTTGCATCTTCATGCTGTTTCCCTGTTTACCTCGGATTTTGGTGGCTAGCGAATCGCGACTTGCTTGTGCACCTGCTCGTTACAGTTCAAAAGGCACATGTTGAGCAACCTGAATGTAAACTATGAAGACAAATATTGCAAAAGGTGGCCCAGCCACTCATAGCTCTACTTTGGTTCAATTTTGTTGTAAAGTTTGGCTGTCTTGAAGACCGAGAAATTTTCTTAAATTTCTTCCAGCTAGTTTGCGAAGCTGCTATTTAGTATTGCTTCTTATGATGGCGCTGTGCGAGGTACCAGGTTTGCGCAAATGTTCCTCGCAACTTGTTTGTAGACATGACGTAGCTTCATTGCAGGAACCTGCATTTTGTTATACATGTGAAATGCATGCTAATATGACCAGTGTGGGCTTGCAGGTCCATGCATGCCGCTCTCAAGCAAATGCCGTTTCCATTGTATGAATCTTCCTTGACCTTGCTGCACTTCACAGGGATTGTTTGGTTAATCCTTTTGTCTGTGCAATAGAATGCTCATAGGTCTTGAGCTTTACCCTGATCCTTTTGTCCAACAAAAAAAAAAAAAACTCTTTAGGCATTGCGTTAGGGAACATATCTGGGTGATAATGTGACAATCTTTGCCTCTATAACCTTTCTTTTCTCCCATCTTCAGTGAAGTTGTCAACCACCTGTCCCTTTGTTCGAACAGAGTGCCATGCATTGACAGAAATTCTCATCACAACAAGCAAATCTCTGAAGGAAATTTTTGAAACTGACTAGGACTTCGTCTTGGGCAAGTTGGTGAAATCTGCGACGCATTTTTTTTTTGTGCGCAAAAAGATATTTATAGAAGAAGGACGCATGAAAGTGCGAACTACCAACTGACTTAATGATTCAAAGGATGGAAGATAGGGTACAAATTTTGTGCACATGCAAGAGGCGAATGTTGTGACAGTGCTAGTTTGTCTAGTAATGCTACAAATCGGCATTAAACAAGTGCACTTCTGGGGAATTAAGGCAATTGAAGTGCTACTGACATGTGCACCATCTCTCTGATAAAATATTCCTTCGCGAGTTCATGTGCTGTTTTGTTGCTACTTCTGCCCAGGATCACAATGTTAGAAAGCACGGCTCACATGAGCAGGCCTTGCAATGTGCGCTGCACCATCCGGTTTATTTAAATTGTTTGAATGCTCCCTCAAATAGTCATTTAGGCATTGGGCCGTTTGGTCTACATAGAACTTGCCACAGCCGAGAGGTATCTCATAGACCAACCCACAGCACAATGCAAAATGGTTGGCATGATTTTTCATACACCCTTGTCTCGTGGTATGAGAGCCACTAGCAAAATTATTTGCTTTCACGTCGATAAATGTTGTACACTGTTGCACACATTTTTGGCGTGACAGAATGGGTCTTTTTTTTTTGCATGAGTGCGAACATTCATAGCGATGGAAACACAAAAATTGTTTCAAGTGAGGCACTAGATCACCCAGAGCAACAATCTAAAGAAAACATGTATTTTATGTTAATCTTGATTTATTAAACAATTTTCTCGCCCTAATGTGGCAAAGAGGACATCTTAACCTCTACACGGACAGGCAGAAGAATGACAATTCCATGAGAAATGTCAACATATGAGCATGGAAAGCGCAGTTGCCAGTGATGTGAGGACTGACGACTTAACAAGTACCACAACGCGGAATGGAAAGCGTATGCGTCAGCTCCCGCCTTTTAAAAGGTTGATGCTCTTATTGAACATGCCAATGCCATGCTGTGCCCCGACCAGCTTCAAAGCCGCAAACTGCACTGTTTTGCAGTACGCTGCGACTGCAGCCCACTTGTTGCCTGATGTAGATTCCGGATTCTGGAAATGGGCTGAGAAGGTCTAAGCCGACACGATGGAAGGTCTTGGTAGGGATGTCGAGCGGCTGCAGGTAACCGGTGGGGAGCTGGGAAGGCTTCTTACGTCGTTGGCAAAGTTCACAAGTGGGGACACAACATCGTACGGAACGGGTAAGGCCCGTCCAAAAAATACGGCGACGTACACGGTCATAGGTTCGAGATACGGCAAGGTGTGCTGCCATTGGTGCGTCGTGAAGCTCTTCTAGAACAGTGGAGCGGAGGTGTTTAGGTATTACAAGTAGAAACTCAGAGCCGTCCAGATGAAGGTTACGGAGGACGAAGAGGCGTAGAGCAGCATCGGCTGGAGAATGTTCAAAATGGTCTATGAGTGCTCTGATGTAGCCGTCATGATGTTGTTCGTCGGCGAAATGAAGCAGCTGTGATACAGAGAATACACAAGAAGCACTGGCAATATTGGAGGAGTCAAAGTTGTCAACAGGTAACGCGACAAGCAGTCAGCGTCTTGGTGCAGGCGGCCAGACTTGTACACCATGGAATATGAAAATTCTTGTAGCCTCAAAGCCCATCGACCAAGCTGGCCTGTAGGGTCTTTTAGTGATGAAAGCTAGCAGAGAGCATGATGGTCAGTGACTACGGAAAAAGGGCGACTGTAAAGGTAAGGACAGATATTCGCAACTGCCCAGACGACAGCAAGGCATTCTCATTCCGTAATGGAATAGTTGTGCTCCGATTGTGCTAGGAGGTGGCTCGCATAAGTAATAACGCGATCCTGTCCACGCTGACGCTGGGCTAAGACGGTACCTACGCCATGACCGCTGGCATCTGTACGCAATTCTGTAGGGGCATCAGGGTCGAAGTGGGCGAGAATGGGTGGTGAGGTTAGAAGAGTGACGAGACGAGAGAAGGCGGCGGCTTCTGAAGTACCCCGCACCTCCACCAGAATGTTACGTGTGAAAAGACAGACGAAAGGGGCTATTTACAGGTTATTTACACTGGAGCCAGGCAGCCAGGCCGACCCTCGCTCGCACTAAGAGCTGCGACGTCATCTTCGTTCTCGTGGCGGCCCGTCTTTTGAGCATTGCTCGATGATATTGTAATAATATTACTGTGTATAGAGCTTTTGTAATTGAGAAACTGAAGTAAATGCAGGACACAATTAGACACTCCCTTAGACATTCAAGTACTAGCCAGATGATGAAGGCACTCCTCATTAAAATTCTGTCACTGGAACTCATCTACTAGTAATAAAAATATCGCTGCATTGCATTATAACATGAAAGAAAATGCTTCTTGTCTAGTTCTATTTGATTTTTAGAAAAAAGAACCTATTGAGGTTACCCTTGAAAGCATCGCCCACGCTTTTGTGTTTCAGTAGTTATTATGTAGTGCTGAGCTGGCTTTTCTGGCTCGCGAAACTTGCACAAACTTCAAGTCGCAGAGAATTTTATGTTCATGTGATGTCGTGGTATGTCTGAACAGTCCATGCCACTTGACCAAGAGCAGCTGCAGTGGTGAATCCAATGTTCTGTCTTGGGTCGGTTGCTCCATGGCCGCACGTACGCATTTTTCGTAGAAAACTGTAGCACCATCTGTAGGGCGCTGTTTTACTCACCGATGAAAGCAAAGGGCAGTCGTGGCGTATGCAACGTCGCCACTCCCTGCTCAGGAGCAGGTGATTTGAATTCCTCTCTAGGTATGCGGACCCTTCAGACGCAATTTCCTCGTAAACTAAGTCTTGTTGGCACGAAACAAGCACTGTGAGGTTTATGGAATGCTACTTTAATAGGCCGCATCTATTTATTTATTTCATACATACTGCTAGCCTCCATTTCGAGGCTGTTGCAGGACATGGGAAAATACATTGCATCAAAATATGAATGGCAAACTTATACACTTGTTAATATTGTAGTTTACGAGAAGATGTAGTTGAGCAATACAATAAGAGGGTGTGACCTTCCTGAGTCAGCCCTTAAAGGTTAATGAACAAAAATGCAGAAGCATAAGGCAAACAACAAAAAAAGTACACCAAACCAATTACAAACATATTGCAGTGTCTGTAGGCGATACTTATAAGTTAAGATGCGTACTCAGACCTATTTTTCCAGCATAGGAAGGAAATCGTCAGGTGAACAAATTATATCACTAAGCAATGAATTCTAATCACTGATTGTCTGAGGAAAGAAAAAATACCTGAATGTGTCTGTGTGGAACCTGTATTCAATTAAATGTTTAAGGTGTTTAGTTCTAGTGTTTCGCTGTTCAGAGAAAGATACATATGCACCACTGTGTAATTTGTAGCCCCCATTAAGGAGGTGGAACAGAAACTTGAGGCGTAAGAATTTAGCACGCTTGCAAATAGTACTATAGTCCACTACTACTTAGTAGTCTGCTTTGTATTTTCCTTTAATGTCCCATGAAATGACCATATTAGGGAGCACTCAAACAATTCAAATAAATTTCAAGGTGTGCATCTTGGCATGCTTTGCAAGGCCTGCTAACGTGAACTGTGCTTTTCGTGTGTTATGATCTTGGGCAGTGCATGAGTTCATGGAAGCATACGGTGTTAGGACGATCCTGCATGTGTTAGTAAATGTAAATTATTTTAATTGCATGTAACCTTAGAAGCAGGCTAGTAGCCAATAAACTCTTGTTTGCTAACCCAAGGCATCGAGGCGGTCAAAGTCAGGGTCGTTGACCATTTGCCTGCTCCTAACCCCAATTATTGGCAAATCAGTTCTGTAGAAACCCGCAAGATCAAGGAGGGTACACGAAAAGGAAAATTCTTGAGACCCATATGGGTTTTTAAAAAAAGGCGGTGACTGGTGACACGCGTAGTAGAGGCGAAATGCCATACCAAAACGCTACTGCCATGCACGGAAGTGATGTCACATTTTTGACCACGTGATTGTGACGTTTAAACAAGTATGCCGTGTTCCAGTTAACAATTTTGCTACAGTTTGCGCGCGCTGCTTCCACTTTTGATCTTAGTTAAAACATAAATTTATGGTTCCTTACTGTATTGTGTAGCAAAATATGCTAGTTAGTTGTGCTGGGACAACCGAAATGTGCCTGAGCTTGCGATCATGAGCGACACTTGGGCCCACGCCTAAAGCAACTCATTTCCTTATACCTTGCAGTGCCTGTTATGGTTCATAACGTGGTTTTGTGCAGCTTACTGTTCAGTTTTTCAGTGCTGTTGCTCTTGTTTGCTGAATTTGTTGTAAATGGAGCTCGTGAGTGTCTTCAGCTTGGCGGCACTTTCTTCTCTTATGACAGAAAGGTTTAAAATATTTCTAAACGTTTGTTGCTGTCGCTTACTTAAGTACGTTGATCGTGAAGACTTTTCCTTTTTTTTTTTTCCATCTTTCGTGGGGCTTTGCATAATGTGCGAGTAAGTGAGCTGTCGCAAATTTTTATGGCACTCAATGCAGCGTTTACCTCTACTCTTCGTCTACTGTACGGTTTCCCTAATCACGGATTTCTCGGCTCGATTGTGAATCACGACTTGCTTGAGAACCTGCTAGAAAGCCCAAAGAAGGCTACAGCATCTACATTCTGCGCCTGCTCGCAACACTTCAAAATGCACATGTTGAGAAACCCTAATCTAAACTATGAAAACCAGTATATAGGAACGTGTTCTACTCAGGCTCAATCTTGCTCTCAAATTAAGTTTGTCTTGAAGCCAGAATGCGGTGCAGCTTGTTTCCTAAACTGATATGTATACTAGCATTGTTGTTTCTTACGCTGTTATCTGAGGCACCATGCTTGCACGAACATTCTTCGCAACTTGTATGGAAATACGACGTAGATTCATTGTAGGAATCAAGCTTTGTGTCCTGTCCTTCTCTTGGATTTTATTTTCGCGCTATTCTTGAGCTCGAATCAGGAAGTTGTCATTGTAGAACCTGCACTACGTAGATGTGAAATGTAAAGACACTATACTGGTAGGTGGGTGTACGCAAATGTGTAAGTTTCTAGGCTCATGCCAATCAAGAAAATGCCAATTTTTCATCCCGTGAGTCTTTCTTCACCTTGTGGAATTTCGCAAGCCTTGTTTCAGTCATCCCTTGGTATCCGTTGCAGCAGCTCAGTGTCTATAGTGCCCTGCTGAGCACAAGCTCAGTGGTTTGATTCCCGGCTCTAACAGCCACAGTTTGATGGGGGTGAAACGTAAAAACACTTGCATTTGAGCTTTGGGCGCACTTTAAGGAATCTCCGGTGGTCAAAATAAACTAGAACCTACGATGTAAACCACAGTGAAGTTACATGTCAAAACCTCACAGTTAAAGTAATCTCTTGATCTGTATAACAAAATTCTGATAAGTTTTATCCCTTAGCATGATCCTCTTGTCTAATAAAAACTTTTTAAGGCATTGTGTAAAAATATGTTTTGGATGACTACTGAGTATTTTTTCTCAAATCTTTTTCAGCACCAAACCGAAGAAGTTGTCGATCACGTTGGACTTTTCTCAAACAGGGTGTTGTCCGGTGATTGAATTTCTCTTCACACAAGGACAGATTGTGAAGGAGATTTTGTAAACTATCAGCAGCAGTAGAGAACGAGGCACAAAGAATAAAGGAAATTGATGGACCCAATTTTCTGTTATTTACTATGTTGTGAAGGAAGCAGACAGTGAAGCTGGACAATATGTAGGGGAAATCATAATGTAGAAATAATAAGTAAAGAGGAAGTGAAAGTTGATAGAAAGACAACTTGCTGAAGGTGGGAGCCGAACCCCCATACTGTGCATTAAGCATGCCCTGCATTGCCAATTAAGCTACTGATGTGGTCGTCCTCCCATTTACTTGGCTATCTGTGTATGTGTAAGGGGTAGTCCTGGGAGGGTTGGCCAGCACTGCTTCTCTCGGCCATGTCAGGGGATGTGGAACATCTCTAACTGATGATGTCAAATTGTATGACTTCAGGATTAGGCAACTGGACAACAAGCCCTTAAATGCTCCCTCATGGCATCAAGGCAGCCAAAGAAAATACCTTTGACCAGTTGCTTGCTGCAAAGCTGATTTACTATGTGACTCCTGTTCTTAAAAAGGGATGTTCCACATGTGCTGTTGTTGGCTACGAGCGGTCCTGGCTAGCACTACTAGTGCTCTTTTTGTATGTGTACACAAATACCTAAGAAAGTGAACAAGGGAGGGCCCTCATGACAGCTTAACTGGTATAGCACAGTAGGTATAATGTGGTTCAGCTCCCACCTTTTCATCCACTTTCATTTCCTTTATTTCTACATTTCAATGAAACACAATTTCCCCTGTGCTTTCTCTGTCTTTGTAGTCTGTTTTTTCATATAGTAAAAAGAAGGCTGCCTCAAGTTCATACAGGCCGCTTCAGTATTTTTGTACAATCCCATAAGAAAAGGCATTTGTTCCCCTCGGCTAAAGAAATACAGAATCCAGGTTTGTGCAATTTATCTGATATGTCCACATTTTGGGACAAAGTCTTCATGGACTATCTGGAAGCAGTGGCGAAGCCAGTGGGTAACAAACTGGGCACAAGCCCTCACTCACCCCCCCCCCCCTGCACACACACACACACACATACAAAATTTCTATCTATATGGGATCTGCCCAGCCCCCTTTCCGTCCGCAGTCATGTTGGTGCAGCCCGTCCACCTGCTCTCCCTATAAAAAAAATTTTGGCTATGCCACTGTGTTGAAATATGTGCCGCAGTAGTCATCAATGTTTTAAGAAATTGAGGAAGAAGCTAAACAAGTGAAATGTCGAAGAAAGTTCTCAGGTGTGTTGCTCATGCATGGCAACATGCCAGACTGCATGGCGAAATTTGGTTTGCGATGCACTCTGGCATGTTTGAAACATGCGTGCCAACTGCACGCTAGCCTAGCCTGATCACTACTGCTGTGCACAATTAAAGTCATGCTTTTGACATCAATTACACAGTAATCTGATTTAGAGAAAAGCATGCTTCTGCATACTTTTGCCCTTTCACTTGCTGGCTCTGCTGGTTGTTGCCAAGCTGGATGATCGTGTAGCTGGTGGATCGGCATTCCTGACCCCTTCAACTTGAGCACAAGCCTCAGGTATCTCCTTTTCTTTTGCACAACCTATACCTTGCAGCAGTTGTTGCAGTTCATAGTGTACGTCTGTGCAACTTGCACTCTACATTCCAGTTTTGTACTTTATGTTTTGTTTGGTTTGCTGTTGGTTAGCCCTCATTAGTCCTACCACACATCTACTGTTCTGAACCATGTTCACGATATTTAACTATATAAGGAACTTCCTTGTTACTTGATTTGTCTTTTACATATGAGAATTGGATCAGAACTACCCTACTTTGTTCATACATGGTCAATCACACTCGTGTCTTGTTGGTTAGCAGCTCCACAGTGAAGCATGTCCAATAGTGTACCTTATGTGATTTGGATGTGTGGACAAAAGCACAGGTGCACACCTCGCATTTAGCCAGATATTTTATCAGGTGCTGTATTTTCCAACCACTTATTTAATTTACTAGATTTACCTTTCATCTAAGTGCGGATGCTACTGAACTGCTATCACTGGGGCTGGCAATATTATATATAATATATGCTACCTTTGCAACTTGGTCCCTGTTAAAGCTTGAAGAAAAATAATCCTATAATACAAGCAGTCACATAATGTACCCCTGGAAAAAGATGGTTCATTTGCAAAACCTACTCGACATAATTTATTAATAAAAAGAAATGGGGTGAGACAGATGGAATGCCCTTCCTGAAATTATAAAAGGCAAAGTAGACTGGTCTCATTTTTTTCTACACCACCACAGCTGTGGTGCATGCTGGTAATTGCACTACAGCTGAGTTGTGAACAGAGAGCATATAAAATGTGTAATCCACCGAGTCTTTTTGATCATAGGCAACAGTTTTTTTCGTTGAAGCATTGTGACATTATAGTAAAGGAATAAACTGTTGCGTCCCTGTATGCTGCAATGAAATGCAAAGGAACAAAATTCTCTAAGTCTTTATTTCTTTCAAAAAGACAACAGCTTGCCACAGGAACACATGTTTAAGGACTATAGCAAATTAGCCTGACAGAAAAGCAAGTAAAATTTTTTTGTTGGTTTGATTTCATGAAAAACTGCTGTGGCTGCTAGTGCAGCTTGTAAAACTTAGGCAAATGGAACGTGGCAATCGTGCATTTTCACCACAATGGACACGACGATGCTGTGAAAGGCACAAAGATGTGAACAAATGAAAGGATCAGTCATGTGCAGTGAAGTCTTAGAAGTAAGAGAGGCTTTGAAGACATGCAGCAATACCAGATAAATATAACGGACAAATGAGCATTCAGTATGAAGTGCTGCTCACACGGCCAGGCTTGGCCATTGTAAACAAGAACAAACATGCATTGCTCGGTCTGTATACCTGCGCTCATCTGCTATACAATAGTCCTAGCCACATCCCTGACCATCAAAAATCTACCCATTCATTTAGATGGTTAGATAACATTGCTTTCTTGAACTCCTGGCATTGTTGATAGACAGCACTTTAACTGCAGGGCTACAGTTGCGTATTAGTGAATGCGTCTTGTGACATAAGCAAATTGTAACCACTCGGGCTCAACAAAGAATTAACCTCACGCTCATATATTCAAGAAAAAAAACAGTTCACCCAAGCATTTCTATACTTTCTGCAGGAAAAGAAAAATGCAATAGAAAGCATAACCAACGCTTCACAACCTTGCATTCAACTGGTCACTTTTAAGCATTATTGCTCATCTTTAAGGTCCTTTAATGAATCAAGAAAACGTGCCAACAAGCACCTTGTAACAAAAATCGTGCAACCCAACTTTGTTGCTTCGTACAACTATTAGAGTGCTTGAAAACAGCAAGTCAAATAAGCCATAAAGCTTACCATTTATAGGTCCCAGTAGATGCAATAGAAGTGGTGATCATGATATAAACTTGTATTGGTAGTATTGCTTGGCAAGAAGCCAACTAATCAGATGCGCCAAACATAGAGAATGAGGGTGGGAAAGGCATTGCTTTAATAAAGTGTTTATGCATTCCAAGCTGTTTATTTGTTGTGCTGAGGATATTTAGGTACTATTTTTTGCTTCACTGCGTAATTTCGTAGAGATCAGAGCTGGCCTCGAGCAGACATGTCGGGGTAGAAAAGATGCGGCGGCTATATATACATGTATATGTTGTACCGGAGCACTTTGGCACCAGTCCTGTGCCAGCATGGAGGAAGAAGTTGACGGTCGTGTGTGTCTTGCTCTGTCGATTTTTCGGGCTGTGACTGCCTTGTGTTAGTGGCCCTTTTCCAGATGCTGTGCCCATGTTGACAAGACGAACATGCCTGTTTCAACATACATATACATATATATATATAGCCCACGATTCATTGTATAAGTTGTGTCCTGTGTGTGAGTTATTTGGCAAGGCAGCAGCAGCAACCAAGAACAGCAAAATCTGGGAGGGTTCACGTTGTTCACGTAGAAAGATTCGCTTTAGAATGAACAATTAATGCATCTTTGTAGAACAAACCACCTTGATACGATATCTACATCTATACCAATACAGGCTATCAGTGTTGCCAGTGTTCAGGCATACTATTTTGTAGTCCAATATACCAATATAGGCTGTCAGCTTTATTAGGGTATCAGGTCTGTCGTTTTATAATCCAGTAAGATGAAACCTATATAGAAACCAATAAAATATTTCTGTCAGAATTTTCCCTAGGGAGAACTTCTATTTTGTATAGCGCTCATAGTAGGATGACAAGGGAGATTGTGGAGGCCTATGAAATCGGAAAATTAGAGGAAAGGTGCATGAGCAAGCCATTAGTGTCGATATCTGAAAAAGAGATATGATTCCTCGGTTTATCGTAGTAACCATTGCAGTTCATGTTTTGACCATACCTTGGACATGTGTATGGTTCATCGACATGCACCACTAAATGTTCTTTTTTGCTGTCTCATTTGTTTCTGCTCGTTCAGTATATATTTATCGATGCTTGTGAAAATAAAATCTATAGTTGAAAGTAGTGCTGTCTCTGTCTATCTGTTTCTTTCTATGTCCTCGTTCAGTCACACTTGCACATTCCATGATGCAAAGCCTTACGTGGCTCAGGGCAATGGCTCACATCTAAAGAATGCGGCGTCTAGTCGAGTGGTACAAAAAAATATTATCATCAGCAATGGCTCATATGCTGTAAGCAAGCAAAGATGCAATGGCTCATAGACTCTTACGGCAGAATGTTTCATGTTGCACATACATTGTTGCATTTCCAACATAGAGACATATGTTGATGAGGAAATCGGTGAGCAATTCCACATAAAGAAAATGTGCGGAACGTATGTCAGCCAGCCCTCCAGTGTTTTTTATGGTGACGAGCGATCCTTCTAATGATTTTGGTGTGGGAAGACATTGAGGTACTTTAGACCTATATATTAACAGAGGCCCAAATTTGTCTTGATTTTCTTAACATGTGCGAGTTTTTCTGGTATGTTAACCAATGTTTCAAAAACAGACCTTCAATCAAAAGTCAGTATTTGTATTGTCTCTCTCTTACTCATTGCTTCTCCACCAAGTTTTCAGCATGAATATAGCAATTAACTGCCCCAAAACTGCTTGAGCACCTTAATTTAGCTCCACAATTTAGTGTTGAATGAACATCATTTGCTAATTCTGCAACAAAATTGAAAGGAGATATATGGCTTGGACAAGTTGGGTGAGTGTAGCTTAGGCTCAGAAATTGAAAAGGTTTGTTTGTTAAGTTCTGTTGTTCATACCTAGGTAAACATTTGTTGTGAGTAACAGTATAGATTTTTTTTTCAGTGCAGAAATGTGAGAGTTAATGCTGGCATAAATGCACCATGTGTTTCGGTGGAAATAATTTTCCAAGTGAAAATTAATATTTGCACTACTGGCATTACACTCTGTGTGGTGCAGACATGTACAAATATGGATGTACTAAATATGACTTGTCATTTAATTCGTTTGTAAGGTTGACTGATTCCAGCGAGATGACACAAAAAGTCCCCATGGACATCCCAAAAAGATCCACACGTCCCACATCCAAATCAAGACGTCTGGTGGACTTTGAAGAGACATTGTACTCGGTGAGGTCTTCAAAATGCAGCATCATGGGCATAATTTGGATAAGGAATCAGCATGCAAAATATTTTCGGTGAATGTGCATCAGGAGATGGCGTGTCAGATATCTGCAAGTCCTCTTCTCAAATAGATGCTCTCTTTAAATTTACCTAAGACTTTAGGTTATTTTAGGACTTTAGATTACCAACAAAAAACTTGTGCATTCCTTTCCATACACCCTTCCATCGCATCCCTTATATAGGAGTTAATGAATATAAATACCTCGGTGTTACCATAACAAACCGTTTAAGCTGGAACAATCATGTTACCAATGTTTTCTTGTCTTCCTACTGAAAACTTGGTCTTCTTCACCACAAACTAAAGAATGTTCCTCCCAGGATAAAGCATTTAGTATACTATATATAGTCTCAGCAGACCAAAACTAGAGTATGCTTGTACAGTTTGGGACCCCTACACTAAACAGAATGTTGAGGCACTGGAGTTGACCCAGAGGAAAGTCATACACTTCATTTTTTCAAAATACCACAGTACAGACTCTCCCTCTGATTTAATGAAAGAGCATGCCATCTCATCGCTGCAAGCACGAATGAAAATTCAAAGACTAAAATTTCTATTTTTACTTAAGAACAATAAACTTTCTATGAGTCCTCAACCTTATCTTATGCCCATTACTACTAGTCGTATAAGGCATCATCATGATCAGTGTCTAACTCCACACCATGCCAAAATAAACACCTTTAAGTATTCTTTTTTTCCCCGTACAATTGAGGAATGGTGCAAGCTGCCTTCTGATGTGATTATGACCATTGAATCTATTGACAAATTGATTGCTTTTTATTCATAGTCATGTTTCACACTGTATAAATTTTCTCCTGTTACTGTACAACCTGTCCCATTGTAAATGAGCTCCTATGTTTTGTGCTGTCACTACGCTGAATTCATATTATGCATTGTTGTATAGTTATGCCACACCTGCTAGGGCTTGCTGTGAGGGCCTGAAGTATTTGATAAATAAATAAACAAAAGATATTGTGAATATACTGCAACTTCCTCAATATATATGCAAACTACTACATGCAAACTACACTACTATATGCTATATATATGCTACTGTATGCAAAAGACACTAGTACATTTTTTTGCAGATAAACATGCACTTACTCTATCTTGGAAAGGTAGCTACTAGACTGTTGATTGAATTGTGAAACTGGTTATATTTAAATTACTTCAATTGAATATTAGGAAAATTATTTTTATTATTTTCAAATTACAATGCTTCTACTAAATTTATTAACTGTGCTATTGAATGAGTACAAACCTAAAAATTGTTAGGTGTTATTTTCGAAGAGAACATGAGCTAGACACCTCACATAAACAAGCTCCATGCAAATATCTGTAGGGCAATATCAATAATGAACAATATTCGAAATTTGGTGCCATAATGGTTAAAACTTCAGTTATATTATGTCCTTGTTCATTCTCATGTTTCCTACTGGCTACTCATCTGGGATATTGCTCCTGAGACAAATTTAGACAGCTTTGTAGAGCTGTGCAGTGCACAGCTCTACAAAAAAGAGATTTGCACTGCATTATAAAAAATATAGAACAAAAGGCCAACACAGCACTATTCTTTCCTAAGCTTAACATACTCAAAGTTAACTAGCTGTTCCAAATAATGCTTCCTATGCATAGACAGAAGAACATTCTATGTGACCAGTATATTACTCCCTCCTCATCTTCTCTGCCTGACAATAATACACAGTACCATCTTAGGCATAGCTGACTTAGGACACCAATGTTCAGAAGTAAATATGGGACACAGGCACTTGCTCATCCTAATACCTGATTACCTAGCAATCAAAAATCGTGAAAGTGCTAATATGATTCGCCAATGCAGGTTTGTTTATAGCCTTAACAAAAAAAAAGTTTATCTTTTGTTAAGCTGTTGAATAATGCTTGTCGTGCGATACGTAGTGCTGCTGTGGTCATGTCAGTCCTTTCTATATTCCTTATTTATTGTTTAAACTCTTGCACAATTGCTCAGCATTGTTGTTTGTCAGAATTATTCCTAATTGTTTAGGCTTTACTGAGAATGATGCAAGTATAGATTTCCAACAATTTGTAGCTTCTTGTGTAATTTTTTTTAGTTGCCTTTTGCACAGATTTTGGTTTTTCTCTGTTTCTGTATTGTTTTGCTGTGTTCTTGTTGCTTTCCACCTCTGTGCAATGTACAGGTAGGAGGGCCTTGCTTAGGCAGCTGCATCTGCCTTTAGTCCCTTCATCTGTGTTAATGTATGTCTAAATAAACAATATAAATAAAAAGATATAGATGCAATGCACAGTGTTCAGTGTCTACCACATGGACTGCGAATGTCTTCTGTAAACACTCGCAAAAGACATTGGACAGCTGTGTTTATGCTAAATTCTGCTTGTGTTGTGTTATATTTCCTTAGGAAAAATTGGAATAGAAATATTTGGTTGGTTTCTATAGGTTTCATATTACTGGATAATGAAATGATAAGTCTGATACACTAATGATGCTGATAACCTGTATTGATCTATTGGAGTATAAACTAGACCTGATACAATGATAGCCTGTAGTGGTTTATGAAACAGACTTAGTACACTGATAAAACTAATAGCCTGTATTTGTGTATTAGCTCAACTTCTAGATAGGTGTAGACAGGAATGATGTATACCAAATTGTTTTACGAAGCTTTCTAGGCAAACCCTCCTGGCCTCTGCTCATCGTGGTTGCTGCTGCTGCCTAGCCAAACAGCTGACACATAGGACCACACTTACATAACGAATCTTGGCCTATATATAGCCCCATCTGTACATTCTTACAGATGTGCTAGCAGCCAGCTCTGATCTCTAGGAAATTACACAGTGAAACAACAAATTGTACCAACATCTACAGTACAACGAATATGCAGCTTGGAATGCATATAATTGCTTTATTAAAGCGACACCTTCTGTGCCTCCATTCTCTATGTTGGGCGCGTCCGCTTGGTTTGCTTCTTGCCGAGCACTGCTACCTATACAAGTTTATGTTATGATCACTAATTCTATTGCATCTATTGGGATCTATAAAGCAGTTTATTTGTCCAATACAAGTTCATATCACTGCTTGTATCACTATCACACATTTTATTTGTGTTATAGAACATTGTACTGCCCTGGCACAGCACCGGCAAGAATATTTATAGGACCTGTACACTTGGCCATATGGGACTTGTAGGTTTTCCTATTGGATTTCATATGAGACCAATAGAGATCTTTATTGGAAGATTGTCTAGGGTTTGTAAAGTAGGGATAGATTCATTATTTTTTGCTGGAGGTACTAATTGACACATTGTATTATAAGCAGTTGCAATAAAGCATTGAAAGTTTCACAGTGACTCTATGACACATTGCATGCCTGGAGAGCTACAGGGACTGTAGCATCAGCAAACAAGTGATTATTAACATCAAGACTATGCCAGGATTCAACATCTGACTAATGTCCCAATGACATCTAAAGAAAGGCCTAGTTGGTGCATCCATAGAACATCTTTTGGTGTTTCACATGGAGCACTTTTCAGGATCATTTGTGGAGATCCTTAGGATGGAGATCCAAGAGAACAGGCTGGCTTCAGGAAGGGATATTCTACAATGGATCACATCCATGCCATCCATCAGGTAATCAAGAAATCTGCAGAGTATAATCAACCCCTGTAGATGGCTTTCATAGATTATGAAAAGGCATTTGATTCGGTAGAGACACCAGCAGTCATAGAGACATTATGTAATCAAGAAGTACAGGAGGCATATGTGAATATCTTGGGAAATATCTACAAATATTCAACAGCTACGTTCGTTCTCCAGAAGAAAAGTAGAAAGTTACCTATCAAGAAAGGGGTCAGGCAAGGAGATGCAATATCTCCAGTGCTATTCACTGCATGGTTAGAAGAAGTATTCAAGCTATTAGACTAGGAAGGCTTAGGAGTGAGGATCAACAGCAAATATCTCGGCAACCTTTCCCTTGCAGAAGACATTGTCCTGTTCAGCAACACCGCAGATGAATTACAACCAATGATTGAAGACATAACCAAGAAAGTGTAAGAGTGGGGTTGAAGATTAATCGGTAGAAGACAGGTTGGGTTCAACAGCCTGGCAAGGGAACAAGAATTCATGATCGCCAGTAAGCCTCTGGAGTTTGTACAGGACTACGTTTATCCAGGTCAATTACTCACAGGCGACCCTGATCATGAGAAGGAAATTTACAGAATAAAAATGGGTTGGAGTGCATACAGCAGGCATTACCAAACCCTGACTGGGAGCTTACTACTTCCATTGAAAAGTGTACAATCATTGCATTGTATTGGTGCTAACATATGGGACAAACTTTCAGGTTAAAGAGAAGCTCTAGAACAACTTACGCACCATGAAAAGAGAGGTGGAATGAAAAATGTTAGGCATAACGTTAAGAGATTGGAAGAGAGAGGTCGGGATCAGACAGCAAAGGGGGATAGCCAATATTTTAGTTCGCATTCAGAGAAAGCAATGGAGCTGGGCCGGCCATGTAATACATAGAGTAGGTAACCAGTGGAGCATTAGAGTTACTGATTGGATGCCAAGGGCAGTGAAGCACAGTTGAGGACAGCATAAAACTAGGCGGGGTGATGAAATAAGGAAACTGGCAAGTGCAAATTGGAATCAGCGAACGCAAGATAGGGGTAATTGGAGGTTGGTGCGAGAGGCCTTCGTCGTGCAGTGTACATAAAAATAGGCTGATGATCAATATGAAAATGATCTGTTGAGCCTGGTTACTACATAAAAAGCCCACTGTAAGGTTCTAAATACAATCAAATTACGAACATCAAGCAATTAAAATTTTATAGGACAGGCATTGGTGTATGTGAATTAGTTATGTTATTTCAATACCTTGTGATGGTGTACAAATTTATTGTTTAAATGTTCTATTCATAACAGAGAGTGATTACATTTACAATACTTTTATTTTTCACCAATCTCAAGCTTGATGCTTTGTACAGATTAAAGTGTATACCTAATAACTATGAAAAAAAAAATGTTAGTTCATTCGATTTATCAAATAAAGCAAATGTTTTCACTCATAATCTGCTCTTCCTACAGTGCATGTGCTTGACCGCTTTATTAAGTTCAAGCACTGATGCTGCTAGAACTTTATTTTTTTGGACTTTTAAAAAGAATCTTTCTTTGCCTGCTTTCCTGGGTTTCACGTGGCTGATTGCAGGCTACTGTTGAATTAGTCGCTATCTCAGCGGGTATATTTGCCAATATATACACGAACACTCTCTGTGCCGAATGAAAGAAACAGAAAACGAGGTGATATAAGCCTTGTATGCTGACCAAGTATGCACACATCTGTGCATATATGACGTGATTTATGAATGCAAAAAGCAGGCATGGCATGAAATAAAAGGGTAGACATGGGACAAGCACCAATGTAAGCTGTTTATTCCACAATGTCGTCATGAAATATGTATATGATATGCACATGGGCAGACACGTTATTAGAAAGAGAAAAAAAAAGGATTTGATTACTTGATGTATGCCTTGAGGACTCCGATTTCTTTTTCATACATAGAAATAAAAAGCCCACTAGCACAGTGCTCCCCAGTCTTTTTTATATGCGATCTTTCCAGTAACAAGCAGGCTTGCTCATTGCAGCTTTTCCCGAATTCTTTATTTTTTCTGTTAACATTAATGCATCTAATTATCTTGCAGACAATTTTCATGTTTATCGGATCCTCCTGAAATTGTTAGGGCTGGCCGCATTCCAATTGATGACTTTAAACTTCCAGATGAAGTGATCATTTAATGGGGTCTTGAGACTTTTTAAACATAGTGTTATGTGTAGCTGATGCATTAGGCTATTTACAATATATTTACACATAAGCCTATGATGGTGACCCTTTATCAATCGGGAAGATGTCGTCTTCATCTTGTTCAGTGCAACCACACAACTGTTCCGTATCAATAGCAAAAAAATATTGCCAATCTGTTGTAAAGGCTGTTGTTAAAATGTGAGCCAAGTATTATAACATTGCACACAGCAGGAAATTTAAAATCTCATGTCAAAGACAGCAAAAAATAGGTTGCTCTTGCATTTGCACTGTCATCAAGCAACGTCAGTGCAAGCGGCTGATCCCACCAGCACTTCATATTGGCTGATTTTGGGATTGCGAGAGCATTCTCAGAAATACATTACTGATTATTTTTAGTTAAAACCTATACATGTATGACACCTCAAAAACAAAGGAAAATAATTTATTCTTTGCACTGCCGGTCTACATGTGGTGTACAAGAGGATAGTGGCATTTTGCATGGCATAGACTAGGGCAGCCGCTATGGGGTGCCACAGCAAGCCCTTTCACTACTGAGACACTCAACTTTAGGGCACGGCTTTTTCCTCTAGGCTTCTTCTCTGTGTAGCTTCCAGCTTGCTAGCTGAGATGAAAAGAGAGAGAAAGCCATGTATCGATGCGTTAACTCCACTAATATGTGAAGGATTTGAACAAATTTTGTGGCAAGAGATTCCTGATATGTCCTTTAATAATGAGGCCATCCTATGATTCGTTGGAAAATGGTTTGAGGGCCCCTTTAAGATCACTAGGAGCACTGCCAGATGTGGATTATACTTTTCTTTCTTTTATGCGTTGCATGTTGCAATCACTCAGTTGAGCCCTTGGGCGCGGCCGGGCAGCCACCATTGGGGGTATGAACCACTATGGTGGCTCATACCCCTACACTAGAGTTTTATGCATTGCATATTGCAATCACTCAGTTCAGCCCTTGGGCGCGGCCGGGCAGCCACCATTGACCTTTAGCGCAACCACGTGACGTGACGTCACGACAGCCGGAGGAAAAGCTGGGCCCCAACACAATATGCAACGCTTTCTTGGCTTAACCAAGCTAAGCCTGGCCATTTTTTAACTTTATTAGTGATTACACATTTTAGAAGTATGAGTACAATGTGCCACATAATGATAACAGAGGTCATTCTTAATATTTACTGCTGTGTAATAGCCTTAACATTGTATTTAATGCACATACACTGTCTGAGTGACCACGTCATTGTGGTATATGTCATGCAGGAAATATGTGAATTACAGACAGGTCTGGCAATGAACACTTGCTTGTGTACCAGAAAAATATGATTTTGATGCAATTAATTCAGTACCTGGATCCTACTTTCTAATTACATTGAGAGAGGTCACTTTATAGATGAAATTTTCCTTCTTTCTTTCCCCTTTCTTTTTCTTATAGCAGAAGTTGTTCATCAAAGGGCTCAATAACTTTTTTTTTAATATTTCGTTGCAGCTAAGCATGCTCTATGAGAACCGGCTAGTTGGTCTTGCGTGATAATTAAGAAAACATTGTGCAGAACAATAAAAAAAACAAGAAAGATGACAAACACTACCTCAGTGTATATCTCTTTTCTTGCATTTGTGTTCTAATATTCGACGTTGTAAAGTTGAAAGGACAACAAATAAGACTTGTTTTCAAGGGTTAAATGTTTATTAACCCCAAATACTGCAAATTTAATGAAGACATGGCTGATGAATGGGTATCATTCACAGAAAATAATTTACGACAGAAGGTACGATGACATATATATATCACGCTCGGAAAATATTAAAACTACGTTTACACGCGCAGAGAGTGAAGTGGTATTGCATTCTCATTCATGTTATATAATGACAATCACTATTCAAAAAAAAAAAAAAGAAAAAGCCATCGCATCAGTATCTCTTCTACAAGTAATTTTCTGTCTCAGTGCACGAAAACCTAATAGCAACCTACACTGCAGTCAACTGTGATGTATACATGTCACGCACTTCAAAATTCGTCACGAACACTTGCTGACACCAGAACTGAAATATGGGCCAAATGGTCGCAATTCATATTAGTTGCGCAGAAAACAGACGGATGATGGTGGTGTCATCCACTCCTTACCCGTATGGTACTTGTATTTTGTGCACAATTCTCACGGTATCTGACCGTGGGCTTGCCCGAATTACTAGGATTCTGCGTGCCCAAAGAGGCACGAAATGCATGATTGAAATTTGTTCATCGACAAAATGCTTTCCTATTTTGCAAGGTCCCTTGGTTACAGAAAGATAGCGAGGAAACGTATATATGCATGCTATATCGACCGTCAATGCATGCTGGTGTGCGACTTGTGCATTTTCGAGCAGTGGATCGTGAGCAATGTCTCTATGTAGTGTTTAAGCGCAAAATGGCATCCAGTTTTATCAGAAGACGCACTCACAACTAAAACGAGCAACACACGCCGCAATACACGAATTATCTGTGCCGGCACCATGCAGTCGGCGGCGCAGTGCCACCACGACTCTTCGAAACCCCCAATCGATAGCAGGCGATATGTAGTGCCACTTCATGGATACAGTACAGTTCCTTGAAAGCTTGCCTATCTTCGTAACAGCAACGTTATTCGTACTAGCAGATCCTACACAGTACTAAGCACGCACAACACGGCCACTAGGAACCACAGCGATTCCCCACTGCGTGCACGCGCGTGTAAACGCCGACAGTCATTTTCGATTTTAAAACACGGCGTCAAGTAAAACGACTTATCTATTTAAACGCAGTATAATTAACAATAAAACCAAAATATTAGCGTTTCATGTCTCTTATATTAAACTTTTTTTTGTGACGTCATCATGCGTGGCAGCAGCGAACCCCACTTGGGGTCGTCTGCTGCCACGTGCGTGCACCCAGCGCCGAAATAGAAAGACACCAGCCGCATAGAGGCTATGACGTCGTGTGCTGTACTGAAACAATCAGCGTAGACAGCGTGTCGTCTTCTGCATAAGCAGAGGGAAAGCTCCTGACTCCACACTTCGCCTCAGTTCGCACTTACAATGTTGTATATATGTCCTTACCTGAAACTAAACGCCAATGTACGAGTTTCCTTTCATCAACAAATCTAGACAAACTGCATCAAAATACATCGCGAATGCGCAGTGCATGAAGACAGCTTCTTAATGCGTATAATACAGCTCGGAGTCTGAAACAGCCCGCACAATTCGTGAGTAGGATAATTTTATCTTGTTGTAAGATTAGTTCACCTTCCTCCATAGCATGCCAGCACTTCGCTACCGTAATTGCAGCGAATATTCACTATTGTCGCTCACTGATCTCCACATATATAATTTGCTGGATGCCGCATCGCCGCTCACCGCGGCGGGCGCAAGTGAAGTCACCGGAAGTAAAGAGACGCCCGGCGGCTTGTCCCGGAAGGATGCGTCTGCTGCTAAGGGGTTAAAGCTGCGTTAGAATAGCTTTTTTTTTTCTTGCACAATATAAATTGTTTTTCTTTCTGTCAGGAACACGCCTTTTTGACAGTGTGAACCTGTATTCTCGTAACTTTATTTATTTAGAACAATAATCTTGATGACCAGCGTTCGAGTGTCCATCATTCACGATAGCGACGTGATCGGCGCCGGATTCCAGTTCTGGAGAGCAGTTACATTGAAAAACGTGAAACATGGCATCACATTAGGCACTTTCGATTGCAGTAGAGACGTCTCAGATCGATCGCGATTGGGCTTGCGCAACACGGCCAACCAAATTCGAGAAATTTGTTCCCGATCGGGCTTGAACGCGATTGAAAGTGCTCGGCATGCTTATGCGCCGACAAGGAAACATTTTTTATATTGGGTATGTGCTCTTAATTCCGCTTTGTTGTTTTCTGACGTAGTTTATGCATGCTCGTGACTGGTATAGCCAGTTTACAGTGGATGGTGTTACAGCTCTTCACTGATATTCTTCCTTTAACACATAGCAAACACGCGGAGTGGTGAATAACAAAAATTTTGAAGGAAATTCAAGGATTTATTTCACATCATGCGGTAACTCCATTGATAGTGCAAGAAAATCGCACAAAGGATATAGGTTAATGCCCAAAACATCTTGTTTATTATACAGAAAAAAAATGCTGGCATCTTTCTTTGTGCACACACTTTAGCAATGCTGACTACTGGTTGTTAAAAACAATGAGCTTGGTCAGCCGTTTTCGAATATTGGGACCAGATAGTTTCTCAGTCGTTTTCCTTGCCATGTGGTGCACCTGTACATAGCACTCAATAACGCACTTTACAAGGCGCACAAAGTGGTTTGAGTCTGCTGCTGACTCGAGCATGTGTTCGCGGAGTTCTGGATATAGTTTCTCAAGGTGTCCTGAAAGATCCTGTAAGGACTTCAGCAGAGTGTCTGTTTTTATGGAGGTTTCGCCCAAGTATCTTCTTGTCGAGTTACCTTCTCTGTGAGCTGACAGATGTGAGAAGTGGAGGACAACGGCTTCATGAGACCACCATTGTTCTTTCTGTTCAAAAGTGCTATTGAGCACGTTTCTGAAACTGTTGCCAGCTGACATGCAGAGCAAGTTATTCTTCGCTGCACAATTCGACACACAAAGCCAGCAATATAGCCAACGATAATAGCCACATAATAGTGGAAGACATTCCAGCTCACTTTCTTCCAAAAAGTCAACAATTTCCAGGGAATCATTGGTGCCATTTGTTTTTGCTGTTGTGACATCAAGTTCATCTGGAGCACCGATATGCAGTGGCGTAGCTAGGTGGTCTTGCACCCGGG
Organism: Dermacentor variabilis; assembly: GCF_050947875.1. Lineage (NCBI taxonomy): Eukaryota > Metazoa > Arthropoda > Arachnida > Ixodida > Ixodidae > Dermacentor > Dermacentor variabilis. The sequence continues at coordinate 4,880,171 of NC_134570.1, forward strand.
GCCCATAGTTGTTCAGTCACCCCCCCCCCCTGGTGTAGTCGAGGAAGGTGAGGATGTCGACAATTTCCGGGTTTCAGCACCACTACAGCCACCTTGGATACCGCACACGTCCCCCGGGTCCCCCTCTCCTTCGCTTTCTTTCCCAGAGATCGCGAATGCAGTAGGTATACACGCTGTTTTTCCTGCGCCAAATAACACAGAGTGCTGCACTGATAACTTGCGATAAGCGCATGTGCACATCTTCTGTCAGACTGTAAGGCTTGGCAGCCAATACAAATGATAATGGAAGAGAAATTAGTCCAGAGGAATTCGAAATCCCAAAGGTAACGCCGGAAGAAGTAAAGAAAGCCTTGGGAGATATGCAAAGGGGGAAGGCAGCTGGGGAGGATCAGGTAACAACAGATTTGTTGAAGGATGGTGGACAGATTTTTCTAGAGAAACTGGCCACCCTGTATACGCAATGCCTCATGACCTCGAGCGTACCGGAATCTTGGAAGAACGCTAACATAATCCTAATCCATAAGAAAGGGGACGCCAAAGACTTGAAAAATTATAGACCAATCAGCTTACTGTCCGTTGCCTACAAACTATTTACTAAGGTAATCGCAAATAGAATCAGGAACACCTTAGACTTCTGTCAAGCAAAGGACCAGGCAGGATTCCGTAAAGGCTACTCAACAATAGATCATATTCACACTATCAATCAGGTGATAGAGAAATGTGCGGAATATAACCAACCCTTATATATAGCTTTCATTAACCAACCCTTATATATAGCTTTCATTGATTACGAGAAAGCGTTTGATTCTGTCGAAACCTCAGCAGTCATAGAGGCATTACGGAATCAGGGTGTAGACGAGCCGTATGTAAAAATACTGAAAGATATCTATAGCGGCTCCACAGCCACCGTAGTCCTTCATAAAGCAAGCAACAAAATCCCAATAAAGAAAGGCGTCAGGCAGGGAGATACGATATCTCCAATGCTATTCACAGCGTGTTTACAGGAGGTATTCAGAGACCTGGATTGGGAAGAATTGGGGATAAAAGTTAATGGAGAATACCTTAGTAACTTGCGATTCGCTGATGATATTGCCTTGCTTAGTAACTCAGGGGACCAATTGCAATGCATGCTCACTGACCTGGAGAGGCAAACCAGAAGAGTGGGTCTAAAAATTAATCTGCAGAAAACTAAAGTAATGCTTAACAGTCTCGGAAGAGAACAGCAATTTACAATAGGCAGCGAGGCACTAGAAGTCGTAAGGGAATACATCTACTTAGGGCAGGTAGTGGCGGCGGATCCGGATCATGAGACGGAAATAATCAGAAGAATAAGAATGGGCTGGGGTGCGTTTGGCAGGCATTCTCAGATCATGAACAGCAGGTTGCCATTATCCCTCAAGAGAAAAGTATATAATAGCTGTGTCTTACCAGTACTCACCTACGGGGCAGAAACCTGGAGGCTTACGAAAAGGGTTCTACTCAAATTAAGGACGACGCAACGAGCTATGGAAAGCAGAATGATAGGTGTAACGTTAAGGGATAAGAAAAGAGCAGATTGGGTGAGGGAACAAACGCGAGTTAATGACATCTTAGTTGAAATCAAGAAAAAGAAATGGGCATGGGCAGGACATGTAATGAGGAGGGAAGATAACCGATGGTCATTAAGGGTTACGTACGGACTGGATCCCAAGGGAAGGGAAGCGTAGCAGGGGGCGGCAGAAAGTTAGGTGGGCGGATGAGATTAAGAAGTTTGCAGGCATGGCATGGCCACAATTAGTACATGACCGGGGTTGTTGGAGAAGTATGGGAGAGGCCTTTGCCCTGCATTGGGCGTAACCAGGCTGATGATGATGATGATGATGATGATGACAAATGCGGCATCATGGAAAATGTGGCTCACGTCACAGGTAACAAAAATATCTTTATAAAGTTTTAATTACCAATTTTAGCGGCAATATTGCATTTGTAAAATTGAAGCCCGACATTCATATCTTGCCCTACAACAACTTCACAAAAATCGTCGTACGTACTATGGAGCGCAGTATTTTGGCTGTGGGCAGCCCTGAACGAAAACGAAAATTAAATTGTATGTCATTGACGCTGATCTCCCCACCCTATTAGAAAATGCCACCTGCCTCCCTGCGGCGCGGGCGCCAATGCTATGACAATTGCGAGTTCTCTTTATTCTGATCAATAAAGCCTCGTTTTTATTTGCTGCTATACGGACAAACGTGATTATCCGAGCTGCAGTACCACCACAAGATTGGGAACAGAATAGAGCACGCTTCGCGTTGATTCTTGGCGTCACCATAAAAAAAAAAAAGGCCGCGATGAAGCCCGTGCCAGCGAAAGCTTGCACTACTGTTGGTCTGCACTCGCAATGAAGATGATTGAGGGATCAACATCACTGGTCCACTATTTAATATTTCTGTCGCTGCTGCCATACTGGGCGCCGCACGCAGTGCCAAAGTACTGTAGGCTGTAGCACCCGAAACGATTTTGTTTAAGAAGTTTTTCTTGAGTTAATAATATTACTTTGAGTCCTCGATCCTCGAATTGAAGTGCTTCCTCTATAAGTACTAATTAAAGGATTATTCAGGATATGGTTATAACTTATCTGCCATATTTTTCACGCTACCGAGTTCCTATAGTAATTGCAAAGAACATAACGTCATAGAATATCGGGAAATATTATTACAAAATTAATCTTTTTTTAATAAAATTCTGTGTAGCTGACACGGACACTGTACTTGTGACATGAAGTCACACAACAACAAAATGATAAAGAAACGGTTAGCTAGGACTAGGAGAAATATCTTTTATTGAACACCGCGAAACTGATAAAGAACGAATACAACGATTCAAAATTGATAAATAGAACATAGTATACATATTGCCGATGCTCAAACCATGGTGGGACATCAAGCCTTTTGCACTAAAGTAATGACCGGTAAGGACACATTTCTTTCAGAAGTTCTTTTTCCGACACTTCGCTTCTACAAACTCATTACAGTAGTAAAGATTATATATTTTTTACGTGTTCTTTTTCTATGGTCAGTATCGCCAAGTTTGACAGCATTTCATCACTCATGGTGGAGCGCAGAGACGTCTTAATCAGCTTTAACTTGGAAAAGTTCCTTTCGCATGATGCAACTGACACGCAGATCGTGAGGAACAAGCGAAAGATAACAGTAAGAAGTTCCATTTGGCGATAAATTCCAGGAACTCCAGGCACCGAGTCTGAAGACGATCCAGAGAATCCCATTCGCGACTTTTCACTGCCGCACTTATGCAATGTCGCTCTCAACGAACGCTTCGCCGTAAACGCGAGCGCCGGGCGTGCTCGTTGAACGCCCTCTTGCTGCTGTCTTTGTTCGTCTTCGCTGCGCGTTCGGAGCAGAAGAGGGACCCAAGAGCCTCAACGCCTTACAACGCCTCACTGTATGTTTAGCGACGCCTGTTCCCAGCATGAACGCACGGCACGAGCGCACCCCACATGAAACGTTCCGCTAAGGCGAGTAGTTCAGCGACCATTTTGCGAAGTAAATTTTTTAGCCCGCACATTCGTGCAGTTATTTCGTGGGGTGTTGATAGAGCTGCAACCGACAATTCTGCGGCGCAACCCATCGGGTACATGAGCTCGGGCTACTGGATACCGGAGCATTCTTTGCTATTTGCGCCCAGTCAAGCCGGCGGAAAGAGGGGTGTCTTCAGACGTATATGACACCCCCCCCCCTGGCCCCTTGCACCCAGCCCCCCCCTCCCCCCTGTTGCTACGCCACTGCCGATATGACTGCTTATATATAAAATTCGATTGTCATCAAGGCATGTGCAATTCCCTCGACCGCCCTTCACTTGATTATGTATAACCAGGTGCTTATAAGCTTCCACAAACTGTGATGCTGTGGGGTTGTTGAACCCTCCTTTGGAACGCGCAGCACTAAAGAAGAGTTCAATATGGTCTTGAGAGAACTTGTACGTAAGTAGATAGCGCAAGAGAGGAGCTTCTCCAAGGAGGAGTGAACGTGCCAGACCCTTGGTACTCTCAATGGTCACCAGGAATCCAAGGAAAGCGGTTTTCCTATTTGTCTCGCAAATAGGTTTTCCTAGGACGTCAGTAAGGCTACTGATGTAGTGCTTTGCCTTCTAAAAAAAAAAGCAATCCATACGCCTTGTGGGGATGCGTGACTCTCACGCCTCCCCTGAGATCTAGTTTTCCCGCATGGCTCGTCTCCTGCAGGGCGGCTTCGCCCGCCGCGTGGCCTGGCGCACGCGGCGGTCGGAGTAGTACAAGCGCGGTGCGAGAGATGGCGCGAGCGTCGCGCCGCTGCGGGGTTACTCGGGCGCCGGGAGACAAGGCGCTCGGTCTCTCTTGGGGGTTCGAGAAAGCAAGCAGCACGGACGTGCCGTGGCGCGCGTGGAGCGACCCTCTTTCCCGGCGGGTCGGCTAACAGCGAGGACGTCCCGCGCGCCGACCCATGCTTCTGCGAGACCGCCTCGCGTGGCCGCCTTCGAACGCGCCACGATTCGCGTGACCATACACGCGAAGGACCAGGCGTTGGGATCCAGCATGGGGCGAACATATTCGCTCGCTTCCGGTCGCGGTGAGTCAGACTTCTAGATTTGTCGCGCGCCCATCGGCATGTTTTGTGGATAGCAACTCGGCTAGCAGGCACTGATCTATGAAAGGTGCAATAAATGCCCTTGTGATTGTTTGCACTACTGTGTTGTCGTTCCTTTGTCCCAAGAGTACGGGAGGAGAACCCCCACAGCCTTTACTCCCAGGGCGGAGTGGTGCCTTGAACCCCTTAGCAATAGGGTTGCGAGAGTTAAGACAAACAGCCGATCAAACAATCTAATAAATTTCACCGTCGCTTCCAATCCTCTGAACTGAGGAAGCCGAAGGTCTTCCCGGTAGAAATCGATAGCATTAGCAATGCTCAAGCTTAACGTTTGGGCAATGAGGTTCACCTTCATCTTTTGCTTTTGCCAGTCGATATGAGCCGCAAGCAGCTTTGTAGCAGCATGAAGACCTTCCTTCTCTTGCAGCTCATGCAACAGGCGAATGTAATTCCATGCTATTGGTGACCCAGATGCATCTTTCCGGCACTCAAGTGAGCCCAGGCTATTTCTTGCCAATTTCACCATATGGCAGGCATCTAGCAAACAATACACATTCTCCTGGATAGTTGAGTGAGGAAATGACGGCTTTCTCACACAATCATTTTCAATTAATGCACCCAATTCTGCAAACAAGGTGAAATTGCTTAGCAGTACATCACATGTTAAAATTATGGGGTTTTACGTGCGAAAACCACTTTCTGATTATGAGGCACGCCGTAGAGGAGAACTTCGGAAATTTCGACCACCTGGGGCTCTTTAACGTGCACCTAAACCTAAGTATACACGGGTGTTTTCGCATTTCGCCCCCTATAGCATTCATAGCTTCACCTGTAAAATGAGGCTCCCCATTTAGGGCACTGTACCACTTTGTTAATGTCGATGGATGAGGCAATGAGCAACCAACAGTTTCTCTAACGTAGTTGTAGGCTTTACTTGAGTAGAATTGTAGTGTCAGCGCAAGCATACGCAATATTGGGGAATACTTCTCTCTGCTCAACTTCTCAGACTCACTGGGTCCAGTTGGCGTTTCATTGAGAAGACGCTTCATGACCTTTAAGGGAACATTTGAAAAGCAATTTTCAAGCATAGCTGAAGCGTCGTTAAAAACAAGCTGTTTCTTCCTGAGGTCGTTGATAATCTCGCTGTATGTTTGGACTTTAACCTTGAGACAACGCTCTCGTTGCTGGCTGAGTTTCAGCCTTTTTCTCACAGTGGCTACTGATGCTGAATAACAGTCTAGCTTCCTCTTTAGTGTGGTCTCCATGACAGCATAGCTGTGTGCAGCAACCTGAAAGCAAATGACATGGTACATCGACCAGTTAACAAATGTTTCAACCAACGCTACTAAAGTTTCGATGTAAAGGCTTCTGCATTTAAAAGCAGCAAACGCAACTCTGCCAGGAAGTGAGTGCTCGCTCACTAAATACCGGCAGTATTCAGTTAATAAATGGAGAAGGAGCAACACAGCACGAGTCAAAACAGTGAATAGCAATAGTATACTAATATGTCGAACAACTAAGTTGTGGCTCAGTCAGTGGCTCAGTTGGTGTCTCACATGCAGTACTTAAAAAAATTTCGCGCAAATTTATTGGTGGATAACTGCCCTTGTTTTTTGCGGTGCGGGATAGAAAAAGGATACACAGTGCAACAACACGTCGATACACACATTAGCCAGCACCATCCCCTTCCAAATCACAGCAACTATTTTTCAATAAAGGCATGCTAATATATTTTAGCCTCGATTGTGGCTGAAGTATACTGCTCTGTACGGGTGGCTTTTAAAATACATTACCGGAAGCTTCCTGTGGCGAGTTTGCACTGTTCGTCACATATTCAATTGGAGTTCCACCCTGATCCAGATCTCTCCGTTTTGGTGGCTTCCTCGTTGAAGGTTTCTGCAATAGGTACATTTAATATTGATTACCACAGTGCTTACCTGCTGCACGAAGGGGGACGGGTTAAGTAAAAAATTCCTGTACACTGAATATCTACAACAGTTCGGCGTGGCAAAAGGAGCTCGAGTCATTTCATATGTACATTTATTTATTTAGTGTACTTCACAGGCAGGTCCAAGGCGCACTCAAACGACATGATACATAACACTCTGCATGCTCTATACAGAAAACAAAAATTTTCTTATTGTGACTCTCGTTTACACTTTGCGCAGTTGATTAATTAGTCGTAAGCTCGGCGTTGTCGTGCCAATGAATACTTTGGGCTTTGCTGAATGTGAACGGGAAATAAACCACCCAACGTAAACATAGATTATTAATTACTATATTAGCGTCAATAGGAACATATCAGAACATCACGTCCTTACCTTTTGCAGGTGTGTGGGAAAATTGAATATCGTAGGGACAGCATCAGGTCGTAGCCGCGTTCGTGCTTGCGTCCGGTCGAAGCATGACTCCGTGAAGTGGTCGCTACAAAGTCTGCTTCCAGGTGATAGCCTCCACTTGTCTCGCCTTAAGTTTGCAACCTATCGACTACACTATTCGCTCCGAGACCACGGTAACTGCGTGGATTGAGCCGGTATTCTTTACTAAGCGTTGTGCGACGCCCACTGATACGCCTCGAAGGTAAGGTCATCGCTGAAAGGTGCAGGGCAGTCATAGCCGACGTACTGATTCCATACATTCTTTACGGCCCGTTCCTGGAAGGCGACTATATATTCTAACACGATAGGCCGCCAATCTGCACTGCTTGTGTTGTGCAAGAACTGCTGAAAGAGCGCGCCGTCACTCTCTTGGAGTGGCCGCCTCAATCCCCGGGCGCCAACATCATTTAAAATGTCTGGGGCTTGTTGAAAGTATCGCTAGCGCACCATCCCCTCCATCAGTCGCCCGAGGATAGGCTTCGATCCACCAGCGACTGAGACGTGCTGCGAATGAACACATCCCTGATCAAGTCACTCTACACTTTACTGCCTTCCAGGATGAGCACTGTCCTCGCTACTGCTGGTGACATGACTAGATACTAACTGAAGTTCGGAGCGTGGCGTGTCCAATTCTCCGCCGGTAGCCAGGGTCTGTCTGGTGTAGCGAATGATTGACGGCAAAAATCCCTTCCAGCTCATTGTTTTAACCTAAATTAAACGTTCCTTTAATCGTGTCCATTTGTTTCATCGTGTTCAAACCCCATGGTTATGGTTGTTGAGCGTTTTTTTTTCCTTTCGAGTCAAATAAAGACTGAGCACGTTGCGTGCACATCTTAGTACGTCTTGTCGCTGCTTATTACGGCAGCACACACAGTGAAGAAATATACGTGCACGCGCTCAGTACCCCGTCCTTTCGAAAGAACAAACGAAGCATGCTGTCAATAGAAGTTTGTGGAACTCCATCATCGCGAATGAAGGCTCAGAGTTTGGCGTCGCACAACGTTTAGTAAAGAATATCAGCTCAGTTCCCGCAGTACTAATGAAATCGCAGTACAATGCGGCCAGCGCGCGCCGCCGTAGCAGACGACGCAGATCACGACTCCGACCCTCGAGCGTCTGCGCCTGCTCGAGCTGCTGCCGCCGCGCAACTCCATTGCTTGCCGCATCGCAATGCAATAGGTTCCTAGTTTTAAGGGGGGATTGCGGGTTAGTCTCCCGACCCCCGCCACCCCTGAACCCCACCAAGGACATAACAAAGTTTTATCTCTCTCCCCTAAGTGTGAAACAGACTGTACACGCGTATTATTTTTATGGCTGCAATTCGGCGAAAGGGCAGCGTCTGCTTAGCCATGTCAGTGGCGCTGAGCAGGTAATTGGAAACGACAGCGTATGTGCCGCCGGAAAAATCGTCGGCACATACGATGCGGCACATACGAGCTAAAGTCATTTTTGCAGTTTCTCACAAAATGTTTGCTACAAATCCATGTTGTCTCTAATGGCGACAACGGACTTCCATCGACACTGTGGGGAAATAAACAAAACATATCGCTGCATATAGCAAAAGTACGACATGCGCACACAACTTTAATTAGTGTGTCCCCTATAATATAGAATAGAGGCAGCAATGTAAATAGCTTGGGCATTTTTTTAACATTGCTCAAGAGGTGGAAGTTGAAAGTATTCGTAATCATTTCTGCTTCAGCAATGCCGGCGCGACCAAGACGCGGGTGTGTATCGTCCATTAACTCGATCAGTGCAGTGGTGATGCAGGAATGAACTCCGGTCATGTTCAGTGCATCGTGGACATATTCAATTTCTCGGCACGTGTGAACTTTGGCCACTGCTAGCGCATAAAACAGAAGTGGTTTCCATTTTTGGGTAGCGCACACACAAACGAAACACGAGAAAGAACACAGGACAAGCGCTGGTCGAACAACTGAACGTTTTTATATGAATAGAAGGATTATATACCGAGTAATTATTAAATTCATGTGGGTTACATATAACAACCGTCATACACTCAGGAGTGATCAATGAACGAGCTCGCTTCGTTTGCCAGTTGTTTACTTCGTTCGGCGCACAGCAGTAATCCATGTACGTCGCCTGCTTTTTTCGTACCATTTTCTTGTGAATCGGCAAAATTTAAATGGTGGCATCAACCCTTTCGTGTTTACATTGCTGTCGTGACAGTTAACAACACAATAATTTCCGGTCATTCGAAGAGGCGCCGTCGCAAACAAGAGACTTTCCCGCGCAGCGCGAACTGAACGCAGGTGCGATCGTGAAGCGACGCGGCGGCGGAAACCTACACCCGTTGGAGGTGAAATCGTTCCGCCACTGGAGAAACGGGCGCTGGCGTCTAGAATGAAATAAAACCCCTTAAACTTCGTAAAGTACTGCCACGCTTTGAAGAATGCCGCCTCCACCTCGCGCGCTCTGGCCGAGGCCGACGCCGCGTCGCTATTGGCCTAATAGCATCACGTGGGCCCTCGCGCCGTGCATCAGCGCCATTTTTGCTCGAGAAGCGTCTATGGAGTGGCGAGGAGCGCATGAAGGCGCCGTTGCTACGCTCGAGCAGTGTAGTCGGCGCCACGGTCGAGGAAGGAGCGCACGGAGGAAGGAAACTTCCTCCATGAGGGAGCGTGAAATAGAGGAGAAACGAGGAGGAGTGAAGGCGGAGGAGGAGAGTGTCGCTACTTTACGAAGTTTAAGGGGTTTGGGTTTTAGGATGAAACTTGGCGTGCGGACGTCCATTAACATCTCGTGTGTGGGGTAACCATAGAGGTTCTAAATAAATACCCTAGAGGGAAATGTGGCGCTAGTGTGTACGGGGGCTCTCATATGAGCGTTGCCTCAACCTTCATGGGAATGATGCGAAGTACAGGCTTCGGATTGAATTCGATCTTTAGACTAGTGGCGTTTGCTTGCGGCGCAGTAAACAAAGCTATACTCAAATATTATCGCATAAAATCTAATTTTATTTCTGCGGTATGTTATATAATGTACGACACGTTACATAAATTTTTGTATGACTTTGAGATGGAAGCACCGGCTTCTATGGTTGCAGTGTACTAGAGTACTTTCCAGTGGCACGACCACGCCTCTCCGCTGACGCCATACTGTCCCACTGCAGGATATAGCAATTGCGCTTGGAGCGAAACCAAACTGCCAAAAATACTTGTAGACTAGTTCGCCAGTCAACAGAACGCCAATCCGAAGCCTGTACTTCCCATCATTCGCATGATGGTTGAACGATCACCATATGAAACTTTATGGGGGTAACGATCGTATCGATCCTCGTACCTTGGTTTCTAGTTCACTATACCTTGGTAGAGCGCCGACAGTCGCAGACAAAACGGCGCCACATGTTTGCAACGCCAGCCTGCTTGTTTGTCGTCTGCTGCCCATTGTGCTGCCCAACGTTGGGGTTGCCTACACCAATGCCTCCTTTACTAGATGCCTGCCGCGTTGTCCGGTAAACTTGGTTCGGTGCTCTCTCTCTTTCGTCGTCTCCGCGAGCGCCTCTCATGGCTAATGCCTGCAACTTAGATCACGTGCTGTAGCCTCTGAGATTCCTATGGCATCTGTCACCATCTCGGGGGCCCGCTAGAACGCTCGCTAACAGACGAGCGCACATATAACGCGCCGGCGGAAGCATTTCAGCCGCCGCTGCCGCTGCCACATCCGCCGAAAGTTGAAAAGGCAACGAGCGTCGTCTCACGGTATTTATGCTGAACTAAGGGAACCGCCGCTACAATGGGAAAGCGGGCAACGCGGCGGGCATCTAGTAAAGGAGGCATTGGCCACATATGGCGCTTCGCGCGAACGTCGCATGGCTTTGCCAGTTGAGCAGTTTCGATGTTCTGTGAACTGAAACAGCGCCGTCGTCAACGCTGACCCTTGCACCTGTACCAGCTGATCTTGCTGCAGCCAGAACCGCGGATAGGAATGGCGCCACCCCGTAGTGTTGGAAAGAGGAGCCAACATCACCGGAAGAATTTCGTTCTTTCTAGGCACCTGCGAGCCACGTACAACTGCATCATGAACGATTTGCGCAATTTCAGCCTGTGCCAGTTCGTAAACGATCCGGGAATTGTCTACTTAGTTGTGCCGTTTCTCTTAATCATCGAATTTATTGTGAACGTGACAGTTATCAGCAAGGTACCTTGTAAGTACAGTATGATGGCGGTGTCCCGTTCTGGGTGCTTTCGTTGGCCGCCCGTGCACTTGAATTTATACTCTTATTGACTGTCTCAAAATTCCATGTTTCATGCTTGTACTTCGTGTTGTGGATGTTGGCTCAGAATTCAGCCCATCGATCTTCCCTAATTGTTTCTCGCTTCTTTCTATTCAGATACTGAAATTGACTGGAAAGCCTATATGCAAGAGGTGGAAGGAGTGCTAAACGGCACTTACGACTACGCTCATCTTAAGGGGGACACTGGACCACTTGTGTGAGTCTGCAAAACTGCGTGTTACATGGTTGCAATAGTGACTGTAACCAGCAGATGTAAATTGCGGCTAAAAATAGCTGCAGCTATACGAGGGCGAATCAGAAAGGCCTTGACCCCAATTTTTTTTCTTTTTTACCCAAAGTATGGCTGTAAATGGGGAGTCAACGTATCCATTCCCATTGGTGGACCTTTCTTGGAGCAGCCCGGCCGCTCCGCGGCACGGCGCTGCTGTCAGTTGTTAGGCTGAAAGTTGATATAGATTAGCAGCTAAGACAGGAGGAGCTGATGGTATATGGGTTTGTGGAGACACATCTTAGGGAAATGGAGAAACCACCCTGTAATCCTGATTATGCATGGGAATATTGCAATAGAACGGTGGGCAGCAGAAAGGGGGATAAAATTGGGGCTTTCATTCATAAATGTATGCATTGGCAAAGGGTCAAACAGGAATGCAAGGAACACTTATGGTCAAAAGGGAAAGTGGCAGGGGAGCAGACACTTTGCTTTGTATACCTGTGAACAGAAGCAAATGCCAAAGAGGAAAAAAATATATGAAAAGGTAGAACGTATAGCAAGTGACATTAACGAGCTAGGAGGAGGCTGCGAGATAATTATACTAGGATATATGAATGCACACATAGAAGATATGGACTGGTACATAGATTCAACAGGCAACATGCTGTGTGCAAGGCATGACTTATTTGTATGTAACAGTACTGGAAAGTGTGAAGAGCACACAAAGGGGAAGGTAGTGAGCCTGCAATCAATGATATATTATGCACTAATGTCACACAGTATGTATGATAGGCTAGGGGTAATGAACATACATGAATATGGCTCCAGAAGTCTGTTTAGGGATCACAAGCTCATCAAGCTGAGTTTTAGAAGTGAGACGAAATTAGGAAGGATCAAGATAAACAACCAGGTGGGTTTTTTATTCAGAAAAGCAGCTGGAATTAGTAACCCAACAAATTTAAGTAATTTCTGAGGATACTAAAACAGAAGGGACATGTGCAAATTTAACAGGTCTGTTGCGGGCCAGAGCTTGCTAAGGTAAGAGTCAAGCCCAAAGGAAAAAGACAGAAATCCAAGAGATGGTGGGATGAGGAGGTTTAGAAGGCCATAAAGAAACGTCAGGCAGCATCCAGGGAACACAGATATTCAAAGCAGAATGGTTAACAAGAAGCTGATGTAGACAGAAAATGGGATAATTTCTTAAACTGTAAAAGGGAAACATCCCATTTGATCAATGAGATGATTAGAAGAAAGGGGACCCAATGGTTGTCAGAAGTAAACAAAAGGGATAGAAAAGCAGCTAAGAAATTTTTGAACCATCTCAACTCCTTGAGTAATAAGACTAGCCTAGATCAGCAATGTATAATTACAGCCCAAGGTGTTTGGCTAGAAGGAGATAAGGCAATTTAACATGTATGAACAATGATGACAGAAAAATTGATAAAGAACAATGAAATGTTGTACGCACTCTATCAAACGTGGATAGACCGGTTAGAGCAGTGGCTCCGCTTGAACAAAGCGAGTGGGAAAGGGCAGAGAAAAGGGTTCCTAGTAGCACGTCAACAGGACCTGGGGCGCTATAACGTAAAACTATTCCAATTCTGCAATCGGCCCACCGCGATTGGTCGAAAACATCTTGGACCACCCCCACTTCACCTGTCTGTCATGCGACATCACGAAAACTACGATAGCTCCCCAGCTGATATGACGTGTACACACTGATTATGCATAATTTGACCGAGCAAAACAAAAAGTTATTTCTGATTCAATGCCTTTTTGCCATTAGTCCTCGGCTATTGGTCAAAAGTTTTCGGGCTGCACCATTTCACCTGCCTCTCACGCAACGTCACAAAACTGCAAAAACTTACCGCGTCAAAGTGACGCGTATGCAAGAAAGATACATTAATATGCTGAACAAAACTGAATGTTCTTCTGAATAGCCGCAGGCTGCCCCGTTCAGGAAGGAATAAAAGATGGCTGCCGCCAATCGCTCCAGCTCTGGCTACTTTCCCCTGCCGGAGAGCATGGGTTTATTTGCATGTAATAAACCTTTTTGCGTGGCCGTGTAATGTTTTCGAGAACTTTTGGCACGTTTACGACCTCGTTCTGCCAACTCTTCTTTGCTGAGGATCCGTTTTACTGTCATTCTTAAGCTTCTGTTGCATGCCGCTGCGGTTGTCGACGAGCCACCGCAAGCTAAGTAAGAGAAAGCAGACTAATCGCAGGTGCCGGCACCACCCTTTTCATCCAGTTATCGATATTCAGTGCAGTGGCTCGGCCCCATCGAATCCCTCTCCACTTGAGCATGCTCCTCGCCTCTTGTGAGTCAATTAGGTAAGACATGCCGCTCAGTGCAGGCAATGTTATTCGTTTTTCTTGCAAACAAAAGTGACATCCTATGAACGAGGGGAGCATTTGATTGGTTTGTTCAGCCAACCCTGCAGGTGACATCCCGATGCTTGCGTCGGCAGTTATGCAAATTTGACGTCAGGAGATTGGAATAAAAACATATCGGAATAGTTGTACGTTATGTGGCCCCTAATGGCATCCCAATTATGTTAATAAAGACATTGGGCCTAAAATCTGAGCAAGCATTAAGAGGTAGTGAGCAAAACAATAATGGACGGTAGAGCCCCTGATGGTTGGAGACTAAGCAAGATGAACAGGATATATAAGGGAAAGGGGGACAAAGCTGACAAAAACAACTGCCATCCCATAACAGGGATATCAGTGGTTTATAGGGTGGTGATGCAGATTGTAAAGGACAGACTGCAGGCATGGGTGGAGGGTGAAAAGGTGCTGAGGGAACTACAAAATGGGTGCCAGAAACAAAGGAGGTTAGAGGACAATATGTTTTCATTGACCGAGGGCATTGAAATAGTAGAGAAGGAACACAGGCCCCTATGGCTAGCATTTCTGGATATCAAGCGAGCTTATGACAGTGTAAGCTAGTAGGATTTGTGGGACATATTGTGCACACTGGAAGTGGAAGATGGAGTAACTAATCTTTTAAAATATATCGGAAAAGTAACAAGGTGCTTATAAAATGGAAAAAAAAGGTATCTGAGCCTATAGAGATATAGCGGGGCTTAGGCAGGGTGCCCTCTGTCACCTTTGTTGTTCACATTGTATCTACAAGGATAAGAGACCAAATTAGAGAGGAGTGGACTTGGCTTCAACCTTTCTTTGTTCAAGCAACGGGAATGGATTGAAAAGTGGTTACTGGGTCTGATGTACATGGATGACATTATACTTATGGTGGACTTATGGTAGATTGATGGACATTTGCGGTAAAGAGGGAGATAGGTTAGGTTTAAAGTTGGGTAATGAAAAATTGGCAGTCATGATTTTTAATGATAATAATCAGGGCGGCGAGCATAGGATACAGGAGTTTATGCTGGAGTTAGTGGATAAGTACAAATATCTTGCACGAGATCAGAGGTTCCAGCAAGATTGAAAATTAAGCAACGAGGGGTAGGTAGGCTTGCTTTGGGAGCACACAGAAATACGTATACCAAATCTGGAGGTGCCGGGTGACATGGGATGGACATCATACGAGGGCAGGGAAGCTAGCAGCAAGACAGAAGTTGAGGAGCAATTGAGAGAAATGGCGGGAAAGCAGTAGGCAAGGAAAGTTTTCAGTTACTTGTACACGTGGAATCATCATCATCAGCCTATATTATGTTCACTGCAGGACGAAGGCCTCTCCCTGCGATCTCCCATTACCATTGTCCTGCGCCAACCGATTCCAACTAGCGCCTGCGAATTTCTTGATTTCATCACCCCACTTAGTCTTCTGCCATCCTCGACTGCACTTTTCTTCTCTTGGCACCCATTCTGCAACCTTAATGGTCCACCGGTTATCTAACCTTTGCATTACATGACCTGCCCAGCTCCATTTTTCTCTCTTAATGCCAATTAATATATTGTCAATTGAAAATTAAAATAAAAGTGTGGATCAGAGAGCAAACCCCCGTTTGCTCTCTGATCCACACTGCTCTCTTCCTGTCTCTTAACATTGCACCTAACATTCTTCATTCCATCATTCTTTGCACGGTCCTTAAGGTCCAACTCTGGTGATTTTTCGGCCATGCCAATGTAATGGAATACTTAGATTCTCGAGACCCCCCTGTCACGCGTCTGATAGTAGGATTGTTACACAAATTTGCAAATAATTTTAAATAAGCAAAAAAGTGCAACCACAAACCAAACCTGACCAAGCAGCTGAGCGAACCTCTTCGTGTAACATCACAAGTGTCTCCACATGAACTAACCTGAGTGTCTCAGGTTAGTTCAAGTAGTAACACATAAATACCCAAGAAAGTGTATTGGCAAACCGCACCGCAGTAGCTCAGTTGGTTAGAGCATCGCATGCGTAATGCGAAGACGTGGTATCGTTCCCCACCTGCGGCAAGTTGTGTTTTCATCCACTTTCATCGCCATTAATTTATGATTTCTTTAATTCAATTAGTATGTACAAGTAAGTTCCCCTGTGTTTTCCATGGTGTCTTTGTTTGTAAGCTTCTCATGACATGATTAATAAAAAGTCGGGCCCCTTGGTTTCACCCCTTTCTTCTCGTTCTTACATAACGAGGGTCTAGAGTCTGGCAACATTGATGCCTTCAGGTAGCATGTACGGTTTTATTGATCAGTTGCCTTCAGCCAGAAAGATCATGTACTCGTGACGCCTGTGGCAGAAAGGATGTTCCACATCCGCCGCCAAGGTTTATGAGTGGTGGTGCTGGCTAACACTCCCGAGGTTAGTTCTAGTAGCAGCACATAAATACCCAAGAAAGTGGAAGGGCAAACCACGGCGCGGTAGCTCAAGTGGTTAGAGCATCGCACACGTAATGCGAAGGCATGGGATTGTTCCCCACCTGTGGCAAGTTTTTGCATCCACTTTCATTGCCATTAATTAATCATTTATTTAATTCTATTAGTAAGTACAAGTAATTTCCCCTATGTTTTCCTTAGTGTATTTGTTTGTTGGCTTCTTATGATATGATTAATAAAAAATCGGGCCCTTTGGTTGAACCCCCTTTATTCTCTTTCCACCGGGAAAGGCACGCAAGGCATGCCGACATCGCCCGTTGGCAGCGAAGAGCAGACGCTCGGCTGAATCATGACCGCGCCGGACCTTCGTATGACAATATGTCAGCTGCACCAGCTCTTCGGATTTGTCAAATATTGACAGTTATAATTCTGACGAATTCAATAGTCGCGAATTGTCGTTCGCGTTCGACCCACCACCACGAGAACCAATGCCCATGCGCTACATATCGTGCTGCAACATGAAGACCAAGGGTAACCCTAACCACTGATTTTATATGTGCTGCTTACTATTTTAGGTGTTTAATCCATTCTGAGGGAAGCACTTTGCATGCTCACTGTAAGATATGGAGCATGACTTTCCACATTTGTATCCTGCAAGAACGCCGCTGACAGTCCAAACCACCGAACGGTGCATTTGTTTACATCGGCAGGTACAGCGACCATTCCATGTTCGCTTGAGATATAATGCTATAGCCGCTCATCGGTGACATCAATTAATGTCAGAACATATCAAAACGGCCTTCAATACTTAGCCTTTAATATGCCACTACTCGTCCTGTCTGCCTCATTGTGAACAAGGTTCGAAACATCTTCATTTCATTTGACTTGGTCAGTGGCTGCAAACCTTTTTTCACTTCAATGCATGACCAGCCGAATTCTTGTCGAAACCTTGATGATGTGTAAAACAGGCAAATTTTGTGCATGTAAGCATCGTTGCATCACTCTGAATCGCACTGATATGAGTGACCACACATCGAAAACAGCGAGCGGGAGTCCGTACTGGGGAGCGTTATTATGCTGCCTACTTATCATTCTTCGTATTCTCTTCATGCACATAATATGTTCCATAAAGTGGACATAATGCGTAGTTTTCTTGCAGAAACGCCGATACTGGTATAGACACCGTTGGCAGCTGAACTATGTGATTGTTTACGCTGCTGTATTGAGGGGCCCACGCTTGCTGCCAATTTGGGATATGAGGCAAGCAGTGCACCTTAGAAGCTAAAGAATAAGTCTGCATGACAATACATAAAAATACATCTATGTTCGTAGTCGCATTTAATTGAGGGAAGAGCCGGTGAGTGCGTAGGGCAGCTTTCGGGTCAAAAATGGCAACGTACTGATGTCGATACTGCTCCGTGTCATCGCTTCTCGCTTTTTGTGTGTGCACTGTACAAAATGAGGAATGGTTTATTTCAAATCCAGATAGTCAAAACTGAACTGCAGAAGGAGTTTTCTTCATCCTGGTGGCTAAATTAGCTTCATGTCAGTTGCTCAGGCCCACCAGCAGCAGACGCATCAACTACGTGACTGTGACATATAGGCTTAACCTCGGCTGAATGTGATCGGCATCGGCTCAGACTGTGCATGCAGATGGTGAGGGCTGAAGTTCGTGCAGCCTACTTCTAGAGGGAAGATAACTTCTCATGCCATGCACCAGCTCGCGATCGTCAATTCCTCGACGCTCTCGTCACTGTCGTCTGCATAATCTCGGCATGCTTTGCCTGGAACACTCCTGACATGATACACAATGTGGCTTGTAACTGAGGAGGAGGCAAGGTAGGGTGTTCTAGGCAATTAATTAAATTCATTTGTAAAAAATCTGTGCAACTCTCAGACCTGCTTTTTGAGGACGTGACAGAAGTGTGCAGAGGAATGTACCCAGCGAATTTCATCCATATCCATTGTCATAAAAAAATCACCGAAGTTGCCCTTTAACTTGTTCTGGAGTTTCTTTGTCAGTCTCCGAGTTTGTGGCCCATATGTTAGCACTGGTAGAATGCACTGATTGTACACATTTCTTTTTAATGATAATAATAAGCTTCCAGGCAGGATCTGACAATGTCTGCCATATGCGTTCCAACCCATTTTTATTCCTTTGTAAATTTCCTTCTCATGATCAGGGTCTCCTGTGAGTTGTTGACCTAGGTAAACATGCTCCTTCATAGACTCTAGAGGCTGGTTGGTGATCCGGTACTCTTGTTCCCTTGCCCAGCTATTGATCATTATCTTTGTTTTCTGCATATTAATCTTCAACTCCACTTTTGCACTCTTTCTGTTAAGGTCCTCAAATCATTTGTTGTAACTTGTCCCCAGTGTTGCAGAACAGGACAATGTCATCTGCAAACCGAAGGTTGCCAAGATATTCGCCGTTGATTCTTACTCCTAAGCCATCCCAGTTTAATAGCTTGAATACTTCTTTCAAGCAGGCAGTGAGCAGCATTAGAGAGATTGTGTCCCCTTGTCTGACGCCTTTCTTTATACGTAACTTTCTACTTTTCTTGTGGAGAATTAAAGTAGCACTGTGTTCAATGGGGCTGGTTGGTTCATCTTTAGAATAAAAACAGGAACAGCGCAACACAGGACGTTTAGGACGTCCTGTTTACTCGCTCGTACTGTGCTGCGCTGTTCCTGTTTTTATTCTAATTAAAGTAGCTGTGGAATCTCAGTAGATAGATGTCTACGTAAGCCTCCTGTACTCCTCCATTACGTAATGCCTCTATGTCTGCTGATATCTCTTGGGAATCAAATGCCTTTTCATAATCTAGAAAGCTATATAGAGAGGCCGATTGCACTCTGCAGATTTCTTGGTAACCTGGTTGATGACATGGATGCGAACCATTGTAGAGTATGTCATCCTGAAGCCAGCCTGTTCTCTTGGTTGTCTGAATTCCAAGGTTGCCCTTATTGTATTGGAAATTATCTTCGTGAATATTTTGTACAATACTGAAAGTAAGCTAATGGGTGTATATTTGTTCAATTCTTTAACGTCTTCCTTTTTGTGAATTAGTATATCGTTGGCATTATTCCAGTTCCCTGGGACCCTTATGAGACGATTCGTATAGAGGGCTGCCAGCTTTTCAAGCATGATGTCTCCTCCATCTTTGGTTACTTTGACTGTTATTATTCCATCTTATTCTGCCACTTTTCCACGTTTCATGTCTTGCAAGGCCCTTCTAACTTCATCGCTAGTTATAGAAAGAGCCTTTGTAACCTGTTCATTACTACTTCGAATGGAGGTATCGTGTATTGTAGCTGCTCTGGGTACTGTACAGGTCAGAATAGAATTCTTCTGCTGCTTTTACTATATCTTCGAAATTACTAATAATATTACCCTGGTTATCTTTCGGAGCATATATCTTGGCTTGTCCTAGGCCAAGTTTTCTTCTCACTGATCTAATGCTGCAGCCATTTTTTACTGCTTCCTCAGTCTCTCTTGCATTATAGTTTCAAATATCCCTTATTTTCTCCTTGTTGATCAGGTTTGACAGTTCCGCGGATTCTATTTGATCTCTGGAGTTGGACACTTTCATACTTTGGCGTTTTTTTATTAGGTCTCTTGTTGCTTGTTAGAGCTTACCTACTGGTTGCCTTGGTGCCTTGCCTCCCACTTCAATTGCTGCTTCTGAAGCCAGCCTAGTTACAGTTTCATTCATTACCTCTATGTCATCTTCATCTCTCTGTTCTGAGGCTGCATATTTGTTTGCAAGTGCCAGCCTGAACTTGTCTGCTTTTACCCTTACTGCCTCTAGGGTGGCCTGTTTCTTCAGGACCAATTTTACTCTTTCATGAGGAATGTTGGCACAAAATGGAAAAGCAAACCAGGAAATTGTCACCCGAATATTTGGATAACAGCAGGGAAGCAAGCCAAGAAACAGCCTGAACTTGTCTGCTTTTACCCTTACTACCTCTAGGGTGGCCTGTTTCTTCAGGACCAATTTTACTCTTTCATGAGGAATGTTGGCACAAAATAGAAAAGCAAACCAGGAAATTGTCACCCGAATATTTGGATAACAGCAGGGAAGCAAGCCAAGAAACAGCCTGAACTTGTCTGCTTTTACCCTTACTGCCTCTAGGGTGGCCTGTTTCTTCAGGACCAATTTTACTCTTTCATGAGGAATGTTGGCACAAAATAGAAAAGCAAACCAGGAAATTGTCACACGAATATTTGGATAACAGCAGGGAAGCAAGCCAAGAAACAGCCTGAACTTGTCTGCTTTTACCCTTACTGCCTCTAGGGTGGCCTGTTTCTTCAGGACCAATTTTACTCTTTCATGAGTAATGTTGGCACAAAATGGAAAAGCAAACCAGGAAATTGTCACACGAATATTTGGATAACAGCAGGGAAGCAAGCCAAGAAACATTGGTTCAGAAAAAGGTTAAAGAAACAGAGTGGCGTCTGTGGAAAACAGGGATGCAGATGAAATCGGCACTGGGAACATGCAGAACTTTCAAGCAGGAAATTGCCAAAGAAAATATCTATGATAATTCTAGGGGAAGCTCTTTGTTGTGTGAATCCAGAACAGGAGTATTGCGGGCTAACATGTGAAATCATAGAGACTGACAAGATACAGTGACTGGGTGACCTTTACATCAGCATGCTGTCTATTGCCCTCACCAAAAACGAAGTCAAGTATCTGGCTGTGATGCGATAGGGGTGCATGTGTGACATAATGCAAAAGTTGTTCTTTCATTACTTTTGCTCATGTATATAGTTCTGGTGATTTAGCAAATAAATATCAGTTGAAGTCAGTGCCTGTGTTGTGTTCTTCCTTCAGTCCTCGTATCTTGCGCTGTGCAAACATGTCAATGTGAAGAGGAAGCTCTTTGTTGTTTGAAGCCAGGACAGGAGTCTTGCGGGCTAAGACGCAGCGAGTCAAGTACCAAAGTATAGACACGTTATGTGGTGCGTGTTGAGAGGAAGAGAAAATGGCTGAACACCTGATACTTTTCTGTAAAGGGCTTCACCCTGCAGTTCAAAGCAATGGGACGGTCTTTTTCAAAGAAATGGGGTTTAGTGTCAGTGGAGGAAAAATAGACTTTAAGCGGGTAGAAATAACCGAATGGAGGTTATCTGATTCGTGGATAAAATCAGGGCAAGAGTGAAATTTCACCCTTCACTGAGTACAAAATATATTATTAGTCATGGCTAGGTGTCGTGTGCCGCCGCCCAACTTATGGGGTTCAGCCTCATCCATCCATCCATAGAATATGGTGGTTGTGCTTCACACGTCCACGGTGTGCGAGCAATGAAGTATGATTCATTTCTATGGAACAAGGGATGAACGCACATTGAAATCCACAGGGAAATGCAGCCCACGTATGGGGAAAGGTGTCTCGCTTTGAAAAGTCTGGGTTGGTGGTGTTGTGAGTTTAGAAAAGGCCAACGGTGGTTCCACAGTCAGCTGGATGACTCTACAACAGGGGCATCTCACGTTTAAGTGCTGCAACAAGTCAGATGTCTGAACCGGTGTGGGGACTATGTGGAAAGATAGTGTAAGGCAGGTAGCATAGTATGTATATTTGTAATTACTTGCACGTACAGTGCTCAGCGATTGAAACGCGATGCTCGGACAACATGGTGGTCGATACTTTCTTGTGCCACTGACGGCTGCTGGCGACACTGAGATGATGCATTTTTGTGTTGCATGAAAGCAAGAATCTTTTTGATGCATCGTAACAGCATTCGGTCTCTTCACCCGAATGCTGGGTGAACACCCAGCGATCATCGGTTCCGCAAAAAGCGCTGAAAGCCATGCTGCCTGAGTATCACATTTAAATCACTCAGGACTGTACCTTATTTTGGCTAATAAAAAAATAGGGGCAAGGACTTTCTGATTTGCCCTCATACTAGACCAAGTCACAGCTGGTAAGGTCATTTGACAGGTCAGTGTATGCAACCACAGAGAACAGCTAGCTGTTTACTGTGACAGGTTTAGTTCTTGTCTTCATTGACTTTTTGTCACTAGCTCAGCTAGCAAGTAGCCTGAGGTTCTAGCACAGCTAGAACCTCAGGCCTCATGAACCTCAAGTGCCCGTTTATTGTAGTGTGCACTAAATGGATAGAAAAGTAATGCAAAAGGATAGAAAGTTGGGCGAGTTGGTACGGTAACATGATCTTGGATTGTCAAGTTGGACACTTTAGACATAGAAACACTTTAGTTGGGCACTTCAGTTGGACACTTTAGTTGGACATAGAAATTAGCGCTCGTCCTGTCTGCTCCTTTCTGTGTCCGTGTTCACTTTGCGCTACAATCCAAGATCATGATAAATGGATAGAGTTTGAGAGCCGATGGTGATGACAGGCGCCAGCCCTACCAACTTTGCACTCTATCCAATCGGCGTGCACTGAAATGGACAGTCCACTTAGTTGACACATGGTACACACTTACAGAATAACCGCCCCTCAGGTTTCTTGCTTAGTGGCTATGGTCTTGGGCTGCTAAGCACGAGGTCATGTGATCAAATCCCGGTCATGGTGGCCGCATATTGATGGGGGCGAAATGCGAAAACACCCGCATACTTAGACTTAGGTGCACGTTAAAAAACCCCAGGCGGTCCAAATTTTCGGAGTCCCCCACTACAGCGTCTCATAATCAGATCGTGGTTGTGGCATGTAAAACCCCATAATTTTTATTTGTTTATTTTTAGGCTTGCTGTTTAGTGCTTGGTTTGAAGGATCTTTAACACTTTGAGGCGGTGTTCATTTTTATTAAAATTGCTTGTTTATGTTGCAGGAGCACACACACATATACAAGAATTCGATATTAGCCCATGCAGGCAGTTCTTTGAAATGCAAGCAGGAAGAAGTTGTTCCTAGGTTGAGTTTCGGTGCCTCCCACACCACTCGCCCACCATCGTATCAGCCAGTGCTGATCACGTGCACACAGAGGATGTGCCTGTTCATGCAAACATTTCTGCCACAATGCTGTAGTAACCAAGTGGTGAATGAAAGGGAGTGTCTAATTATACTGCCTCAACTTGCAGCACTGCTGAAGGTACGACGTCTATGCAGGCAGTATCCTTGTGTAGTAGAATATAGTTGGGGACACAACCGGTCTGATTATTGTTACAGCCATTAGCATTAACAAATTGTGAACGATTACTCAGGGAACACTCAACCTATTTTAAGAGGTTAGAGTCATTGTTAAGTTGATTTAATTTGTGTAGTAAAACCTTGCGGCATACCGTATCAGACGCTTCTGAAATGTCCAAGAAAATGCAGTGCACAGTGGATCCCATGTCTAGAACGTGATGTAGCTTACATGTAAAGGATATAAGTTGCTTATCAAACCAATATAGTTTGCAAATACCATGTTGTGCAGGCAAGAGAAATCAGCTAGATTCACGATCGAGATGGTGATATAGAATGTTGCTTTTGCCGAATGTGAGACATGCAAAGTTTGTGAGCTTTAAATGCCATAACAGATTTGGCTTATAAAATTCTGGCATTACATTTTGTTGTGCAGCTGTGATGTGCAGTGTGATATTTCTTACAGCCACAAGGATTTGATATTCCATTGAATTGCAACTAATTCCATCCAAATCAGTTTGTCACTTACCTTATAGTAACAGTTCTGCTTCTTGCATTCATTTAAATCAGTAGCTACTCTGTGTGAAGCAGGGAGAATAAAACTCGGTCACTGGAATTAAAATGGGATTCAGGTGCACAAGTATGATGGGCTGCAAGAGTGGTTTTCTTTTTGTGTTTTAGGTACCCTGCAGGCTTTGTGTACATCTTCATGGCCCTGTACTACATCACTGGCCACGGGACAAACATTCCTCTAGCCCAGTACCTGTATGCAGGCCTCTACCTCTTCACCTTATGCCTGGTGTTCAGCTTGTACAACAAGACTTGCAAGGTGCCACTTCTGCTGAGCTTGCAGCCGCTATTATGCATACGGACAGCAAAGAACATTTTTCACTGCATTCTTTTTTTTCTTTGAGGAGGGAACACTTTATTTAAAACCTGAAAGAAGTGTACAAAACACTGTTTGGACCGGTAGCTTAAAAGTTAGTAGCCAGTCCAATATCGACTTTGCATATAGATTATGCATAAGGGAGGTAATGCAAGCAACACTCAGATGCAACATGTCTTCAGGTGTAGAACTGGAAAACACACTAAACCAAACTTGTAACAGTCAAGTTCGTGCTTGATGCAATTCAACATACAATTCTATGAAGGCAAACATTTCATAATATCAAAAGTAAGGTTAAAGAAGGAAAGAAAAAAAAAAGGAAATAAAATTGAAAGAACAGATGTGCAGCAATAACAAGAAATTTCATGATTCTGTTTGGTTAGATAAGTAATGCAATTTACAACTCAGTTTAAAATCTTGAGCTACCTTTATTTCTATTGGTAGCTCATTCCAAACTTGTGCGCCGGCAAACTTAACTGACAATTCACGGTACAAGTTGCTACATTTCGGTAGGTTGAAATTGAAATTAGAAGGTTGCCTAATGATATGGTTTCGGAAAAAGAAAATAGTCGGTGGTAATGGAAAATTGGTTTGGCTTATGTTGTTTATCATGATGCAAATCTTATGATTTTGCAGTGACATAAAGAATAAGATACTGAGCTCTTCCAAATAATTTGCAGTTTAGAGGCAGAATGGGTTGGAGCTGATGGCCCGCAATGCCCGTTTTTGAAGACGCAGTAAAGGCGATAAGTATGTAACATATGTAAGACCCCAAGGTTCAATGCTATAGCTAATGTGAGAGGGACGGAACGAAAAATATAAAGATCTAAACACGGAAGAGGGAAAATACTGCTTGGCTTTTATCAGAGTGTAGCACCCAAATACTAATTTCTAGCAGACATTGTTGATGTGATCCTTCCAGTGTAAATGACTGTCGAAAAAAGGCATAAGTATTTCAAAGAAAACACTTGCTCAATTAAAGTGGTGTCTAGCGAGAGAGAAATTACACTGTAGTCCAGTGTCCTTTGTCTAGAATGAAAAATGACATATTTTGTTTTTGCTATGTTCAACGTCAATCAATTACTAAAAACCAGGAAAACAGCTGACAGCTCCATCATTATACTGTTCTGCAGTGCTGTAAGCAAATTACTGGTAAATGTAAGTGCCACACCATCTGTATACATCATAATTTCTGAGAAGTGCAGTGTCTGCAGTACCATTTATATAGAGAGAAAATAATAAAGGACCTAGAATGGATCCCTGTGGTATGCCGCATGATCTATTTTTAACTTGCGATACGGAATCATTAATTACCACATATTGTATACAAAAGGACAAATAACTGAAAAAGAATTCCAGTACGCTATCAGCGAAGCCATAGCCTTCTAATTTGCATAGTAGTATATTGTGGCAAACTGTGTCGGATGCCTTCTTGATGTCTAAAAACAACAAAACTGCAATTTCATTTTGGTGTATAGTAGAATTAGTGTGCTGTGAAAGGCTTAATACGGCAGTAGATGTTGACTTGTCTGAAGCAAAGCCATGTTGTTGCGGAACAGTAATATTGTTTTTGTTAATAAATTTTTTAAATTGTTGTGCTACTACCTTTTCAAAAAGGGTGTTAATGACATCTAATACTGATACCGTGAAACCTCGTTAAACCGTAGTTGGCTGGAGCTCGGAAAAAGTATGTACTAAACGGTAGTACTGCTTAACCGAAATAGCATGAGATCACCCACTTACCTGTCAAAAACGGAACTCAGAGAGTGTGATGAAAGGGGAAAAAAACATGCAGTATTTATTTACTTCATGCAACAAATGTGTTATTTTCGTTTGATGCCGCAGTGGCCTAGCAGTGACGACAGCGTCCTCTAACTTGCTGAAGCTGTGAGCCAGCTTTACAGCTAGCCCCATCTTCTCGGCAAAAACTCGCATGGCAGATTCCTCATTGGCATTGCATATTCTCCGTGCACAGGTGCGGTAGCGTTGCAGAAGCCGCAGGGCACCTCTTCATTGTGGCGTGCTGTTCTCGTCGCGACAATTGCATTCATGAGGCTAACTTAATGCGTAGATTTTGCCACTGTCGGGCCTGAATCGCCCGTACTGTCGCTTTCCATGTCCTTATCACTGTCGCTAGGCGACACTTCGGCAACAACAGAGGCAACAGTGGCGACAAGTCGGACCTCATAGGCGACATCTCTTCGCGGTCGCAGCAGCGCTGCCGAGCAACTTCTTTGCATTCCAAATGCCACACACTGTAGTTAACAGACCAATGTTGCTTGCCAGCACCGACTTTTCACGTCACGTTTGATAGCACGAATGATGTCTAATTTTTCTTCTTTGCTAAGCACCCGGCGTCTTTTTTATCCAAGTTTCGGCATGATGCGAGCTCCCACTTGCATGACATCACAACGCTCTCTGGCACGGCGCCGAAATGATGTTGATGTGGCTTCATGAGTGAACGCACAAGGCGCTTGGAGGCCATTGTGCTGATCTCTGAGGCTTTTTCTGCCGGGGCTTGATGGATACGACGCACCATTGTGTTTGCGCGACAAAAAGTGGAAACACTACGTGTTAACCGATACGTACGCAATAAGCTGGTACGGTTTATGCAGATACAAAACACATTATGTTCAATGGTTGCTGAGACGGGGATTTGACTTTACTACTTTTAAAACGAAACTACTGTTTAAGCGGGTACGGTTTAAAAAGGTTTTACTGTATAGGCCTATGGCTACTCGGTTCATTCTGATCTCCAGATTTGTATATGGGAGCAACTTCAACAATTTTTAGTATATCTGGGTGGCAACTATTCTCTAGAGAATGATTAAAGAAATGGCATAAGTGCGTGTAAAGAGTATCAATATTTTTCATAAGCACTCTTGTCTGGATGGAATCGTGGCCAGCTGCTTTGTTCACTGACATTGTACCGACAATGTATTTCATCTCATCTATAGTAATGACATGAAACTGGAATCCACTGCCGACAGCTATACGTACAATATCGGTAGTTGTCAACGATAGAAATTTTTAAGCGATGTTTAAACCAAATTGATGAAAAACTGTTAATATCATTGGCCGCATGCGGAGATATGCTACGAGGGGTTACTCGCATTTCTTGGTATAATCCAGTTGTATCCCTCACAATCTTCCACTGTTGACTTTTATCGCCTTTGTTTTGTGTAGTAAGCCTAGTGAGGTATTCCTTCTTTGATTTTCTCAACATTGCAACAGATTTATTCCTGTAATGCTTAAACTGGGCATGATAGTATTTGTTTGCTCTGTCCTTTTTCCATTTATTGTATTATGAATCCTTTCTTTTTAGTATGCTAAAATGTCTTGTGTCATCCACGGACATATGGGTACAGTACTTCATAATTGTGCTTTCAGTATGTATGTGTACGTTGAGCTAATATATTTTTAATATGAGTGACAAAATTCTGAAATTCAGCATTTACATCAAAGCTTTGCAAGGCTGTGAAATCGGCACATTCAAGCAGTGATTTAACGCTCTCACAGTCTACGTGGACAAATTGATTTGGATGCCTTTGATACCGAGCTAACATACAAGCCCGTGGCAACCACAGAAAGATAGGACAGTGGTCTGCAATGACAGCATTGCAAACGCCTGAGCCTGTAAAGTGACGTCTCGATTGAATAGTATGTGATTTATTAAAGGCTCAGGTTGACTGGTCATTCAAGCAGGAGTCGTGATGACATTTCTAAGGTTGAATGACTGGGGAAGAAATACATAATCACTGCAATCATTAACCAATAAATCAATATTAAAATCGCCACAATTAACAATGGGACCATCTTGTATTGTGAGTGGCAGCAAAATAGCCTCCATTTCTGCAATAAACTCACTTTTACATGAGATGGGAGGCCAGTAAATGGCACCTATTAGAAGAGCGCACCTTAACCGAACAAAAAGTGCCTCAATTGTATTTTTGCTGTATCTTTGAACATTGCAGCAGTGGAATCCCAGCCTGTTTCTGGTAAACAATGCACAGGGTGTCTACTAACCGGGAAAACTGGGAATTCTCAGGGATTTTGAGTAGTCTGGCAAAACTCAGGGAAAACTCGGGGAATGTGTGCGTCTATTTGGGAAAATTAGCTGTAATCTTATTGAAAGGGAATGCGGTAATGCTGGCTCGAGCAACAGAGAGGAGTCGTAACGAATGGTCTTTGACGCCGCGTCGGCTGGAGGAGTTGCCAGAGTAGAGTCAACGACTGACTTTCCGGACGCCAGACAATCCGGACGGCTTCGCAGCACAACTACGTACGTAGGGTCAATGTATAAGAACGTCTGAAATTTCGGACACAAGAACTCTTTGTCGTCCGATTTTCCGAACTTTTTGCAGTCATCGCAGGTCCGAAACGGCCTGCGATGAATCAAAACCACCACCACCGTCACTTTGATAGCCTTGACCCGGCACACTCGCACGCAGATCCGCCTGCAGCCGTAGCCACCACCGCGGCAATGCTAGGCCTAGCTGTTTCAAGGTTCGGTATTAAGCTTCTTGCCATTCTGTGCCGTGTTCTTCATCGAAAAATTCGCCGCTGTCAGCAATGGCACCGATACTGCCCTTGTGGTCATCGCGATTGACTTCGAAGTTGGAAAGCACGCCCCGTTGCATAATGCCAGTTCCCGAAAGTCAGCTTTGCCTCATTACAGCAATGTTACGCTGTGAAGCATAACAAGTGCAGGAAGGGGCAACTATCACAGGACACAGTATGTATTCCTTAATTATGCACACATGCACGGGTCATTTCCTGTCACAGTACAAGTACCGATATGCCTAATAAGTGTATTGGCAGGCCTTCATAGGTTTTTCGGACGTGTTTGTGGCGATTTGAGCCACCAAGGGCTATAAAAGAAATGCATTCATTGTTTCGGACGCTTTCGCAGCCCCGAGGGAGTCAGAAAAATCGAACGCAGACTGTACAACTGTCCAAGAAGATGCTTCAAATAGTCCGTGTAGCGAACGCGCAGCCAAAGAAGAACAAGAAGACAAAGGACCTACGCATTCAGAAATAAACAGAGAAGGAAACATGTGACCACTTTTTTGAAGGTGCTTGCTCTCTAAAAGCAAAGTGTTGGCAGATGCCGAGATGCAGGTGTCCCTCATCCAAGCAAAAAAAGAAAAAATCAAAACAGTTAAACGCAACACTGACACATAGTGTGCAGGCTGAGAGTATGTCAGGACAGTTGAGGTTGACTTGCCAGCTGTTGCGAGATAATCTCACTTGTGATAAAGTTCGGGCCTCATACCAATTAGCTTGCTATCACTTGATAGAAATAGCTCATATTCGAAAATATTCTGCATGCATCTCTTTCTTTTTTGTATTTGAGAATGTTTGACTCAATTTGCAATGGGTTTTACTATTTCTTTCAAAGATGTTTTATTCACTGTGCATATTACCAACCCCTCCCTTCTGCTTTCTTTTTGAATAAAATAAACACTATGCCTCGCTATTCAAACTGGATTAAGTTGTTTTTTTTTATTTTTTAACATGCTTACTACAGAGTGACACCATTGGGCGACATGATGTAGGGGGCCTGTCTTGACATAAAACAATTACAGTTCTGTGTCACTCAGAAAAAACCTGGAAAACTCAGGGAATTTGGAAATGTCAACTTGGTAGAGACGCTAAATGCAACACAGTCACCACGTGAAGAGCTACACCTAGGCAGGGTTATGATTGGGGGTTCAATCCCATTGCTCGTGATCCGTTGTCAAGATTGGAGTCGGGCATGAATTAGAAAGTAGCTGGCCCATGCCGTCGTCCAACTTATCCAAGCTGAGGACGTTGATGAAGGGAAGGACTGCTTCTCATTGAGAACGAGGAATATGGGTTTATTTACAGTATTTATATCAGTCTAACATGACTGTTTGAGAAAGTACATCAGTCTAACATGACTGCTTGAGAGAGAGTGTCCTGAGCAGCCGCACAACAGCACTTTATAAACACTCGGTCCTCCCCCGATACCCAGGTGATGGAAACGGCCGTCCAAGCACCGTAGGCGAGTTGAACAGGCACCGTAGGGGAGTTGACGAGGCACCGTAGGGGAAACGACCCGGCACTGTAGGGGCATTTATTCCCCAAACTGCAGCGCACCCGCCGGCCGCCCATTGTCTGGCGTCTTGGTCGGTGCGTGGGAAGGGGTGTCAGTAGACGTTCCCGCGGCTCAGTAACAATAGTTGGTCTGCCGAGCCCATTTAGTTACAATGGCGACTTTGTCAAACTCGGCTCCAGCGACGGAGAGTCGAGGACGCACATGTTGTTCACACACAGTCGACTTAGTCACGCCGTGGCTAGAGGTGTGCGGCGACGCTCCCGGGAAGTTGCCGCCACAGTCGCAACTGGGTGGCAAAACTTGCACTACTGCTGGCCGTTCTTAACAGCACCTCCATGGCCCGGAAACTCTCGACTGTCCAGCGCTGTCAACCGCTGGGCAGGAAGAGAACGGCTGGTGGCCAGGGGGTGATGCCTTGGCTCGCTGCGACCACTTGTGTAATGATGTCACCGCCCCAAAACATCCAACAAGGACAGGCAACTGCAAAACGAACCCCACAACACGGCTCTGTGCTGAGATGACGTACCTTGGCTCTCACTTTACACCCGCTAGGCTTCAAAGAAAACATAAGTGCAGAAACAAAAAATGCTGCATTTCGCTATGCCAATTTTTGAAGCAATTTTGTGCTGACAAATTCAGCAATCATGGAGGGAATCCTGCTAAATGAGAGGGGATCTTCTTGGCTTAACAAAATTAACACTAGTAACCCAAAAATTTAGGCGGGACCCTCAAATGCAGAATTGAAATTAATTTGCTCAAACCGTCCGCATTGCTATGCAACTTTCCCTTCTTATATCTGACGGAGAAGTTGTACTCTTGGAGAGTGAGACTCCATCGGAGCAAGCGGCCATTTTTGTGTGACATTTGATTGAGCCACGTCAGAGGACAGTGGTCGGTCTCGAAGATGAACTTCGCTCCGTACAAGTAACACGACAACTTCTGGGCGGCCCAAACAAAACAAGCGCATTCCTTCTCTGAAGTGCTGTAGGCTTGCTCTCTTACATTTAGTTTACGGTTGGCATAGAGGATAGGATGCTCCTCATTATTGTCGCCGACCTGACTAAGTACTATGCCCATACCTCTGTCGCTTGCGTCGCATTGAACTATGAATTCTTTTGTGTAGTCTGGCGCGTGAAGCACAGGACGAGAAATCAACAGTGTTTTCAAACTTTGGAAAGCGTTCTCTTTGTCCTTATACCAGTGTATGCTACTCGGTGCTCCCTTTAGGAGGGCGTCCGTTAATGGACTTGCCATTTGCGAGTAATTCGGAATGTACCGTTGATAGTACCCCACAAGTCCCAAAAATGAACGAAGCTCTGTTTTCGTGCGCGGCTGAGAAAATTGTCCAATCGTAGCTATTTTCAGCTCGGCCGGCCGTCTCGTGCCTTGGCCGACAACATGGCCCAGATAAGTCACCTGTGAACAACCAAATCTACACTTTTCCGCTTTCATCGTTAAGCCGGCTTCCCTCAACCGTGAGAAGACCTGTTTGAGGTGCGATACGTGTTGTTCCCAGCTGTCCGAAAAAATTGCTACATCATCCAGATATGGCAAGGCAAACTCCTGCAAGTCTTTTAGGACAATATCCATTAACTTAGAGAAGCTAAATGGGGCATTCTTCAGCCCGAAGCTGAGTGCGAGACGGTGAAAAGTGCCTACAGGTGAGATGAATGCAGCATAGCAGCTGGCACTTTCTGAAAGGGGAACTTGCCAGTACCCCCGCACGAGATCTATAGTTGAAATGTATTTAGCAGCGCTAACTCTTTCAATTCGTTCCTCAATGTTGGGTATCGGGTACAGCTGATCCCTAGTGATGGCATTTAACTTCCTGTAGTCAACACACAGACGAGGGTCCTTGTTAGGGGTTTCTACAAGTATTAGCGGTGACGTGTAGTCACTCTCAGCGGGCTCAATAATGCGCAACTCTAGCATGCTGTATCTCTGCCTCCATAATTTCTCTCTGTCTTGGAGACACCCTGTAAGGCTTTGATCTTACGGGTTCGGTTGATGTCAGCTCTATTTCATGCGTTATTAGTTCAGTTCTACCTGGCCGATCGCTGAACCTGTCGATATATTCCCCTAACACCTCTTTTAGGTCCTCTAGCTGCTCGGGTCTTAGAGCGTGCGAGCTTACCGAATGTTTTACTGCTTCTTCTAGGCCGATTTCAGAGTTGGAGGTCGCCCTATACTCCTTAAACTTGGTACTAGTGCCATCCTGCTCTTTGATGGTGTAGTTAACGACTCCGCTCCGCTCTGTATACGGCTTCATCAAATTGCAGTGATATACCCTCACATCCTTCCTGCGACCGGGCATTTTCAGAGCATAGTTAATATGTGAAAGTTTGTGCAACACTTTAACGGGCCCGTCCCAGGGAACTTCAAGCTTGTTCTTTCTTGAAGGTTTGAGGATCATTACCTGGTCTCCGGCGTTAAACGTACGAAGCCTCGCGTTCTTGTCGTAATAAAATTTAGCGTTCTTTTGAGCTACTCCCACGTTCTTTTCGACTAGTCCTTGGGTTGCGCTTAGCCGTTCCAGCAGATTTAGCACGTATTCAACCACTGTTAGACTCTCCCCTTTTTCCTCCCACATCACTCTTAACGTTCTCAGTGGAGAACGGAATGTCCTCCCATACACTAGTTCTGCTGGCGAGAACCCTGTCGCTTCATGTGGAATCGTTCGCAAAGCAAACAAAGTTGCCGGCAGACAGTTCTCCCAGTCTTCCTTGTGCTCGTAACAGAGTGCACGCAAAACTCGCTTAAGCACTGAATGCCACCTCTCTACACTGTTTGACTGAGGGTGATAGACAGAACTGTGTATTAACTTTACCCCGCACTTTTTCAAGAATGTGGAAGTCAGTGCGCTCGTGAATACTGGCCCTTGATCTGCCTGAATTTCGGCTGGAAACCCAACTCATGCAAACACTGTCAAAAGCGCGTCTACTACTTTGGTAGAACTGAGCTCTTTCAGAGGGATTGCTTCTGGAAACTTTGTAGCCAGACACAGCATGGTAAACAAGTACCTGTAGCCCGATTTTGTTTTTGGAAGAGGCCCTACTGTGTCTATTACAAGTCGTCTGAAAGGCTCTGTTATTAAGGGCACTACCTTCAGTGGAGCTTTCCATATCTCACCTGGTTTACCAGAACGCTGGCAGGCGTTGCATGATCTTACAAAGTTTTCTACTTCTTTGAAACAGCCAGGCCAGTAGTATTCCATAAGCAATCTTTCCTTTGATTTGGTTATGCCTAGGTGGCCGGACCACCCATTTCCATGACAGAGACTCAAAAGGTCCTCCCTATACTTAGTAGGTACGACTAACTGACCTAAAATCCTACCCTTTCGATCTCTGTAGTGCCGATACAACAATCCTCCTCTCTCACGTATCGTCACGTTGAGCCTAGCAATGGCTTCTTTGGCTGTGTGATGTAATTTAGCTAAGCTCTCATCATTCTTTTGCTCGGCTGCCAATGACTCTCTATACACACATAAGAGCTTATCAAAGTTCTTTGAGGCCGGTGATAATAACGACCCTGTCTCGCTTGTGAGTGCGTCAGCTTGCTCTTCCTGCAGGCTTGAACTTGGACACTCTAGTGAAACGCTCTCAATGAGCTGGTCAGCTGGCAGGCTCTCCTCGACTGATTTTTCATCCCTCAAGCTTAGCTCGGATTCAGGTATGGAAGTTATTCCCTTTTCTACTTCCGCTGGAGCAGCTTGTGCATTTTCAGCCGAAAGCGACGCAATTTTACAGGCTTGGCCTCGCGTCAATGCCTGTACTATGCCCTCTCCCAGTTTAAGCCCTTTGTCAAGCAGTAACTGATTCGAACGGTTCGAAAAGATGTAAGTGTACTGCAGTGACAAAAATTAGGAAACTGCAGCCTCAGTCTCTGGCTCCCCGTATGGTCCACTGATTTTGACTTTGGCCATGGGCAGACACACGCTGTGTTCTTCTACAACCTTTTTAATCCATGCTACTTCTCCGGTGAAGTCATCTACCGTCACGTAAGACGGATGGACAATGTCCATCGTGGCGGCACTGTCTCTTAGCACTCGGCATGGTTTGCCATTAACTTGCAGGTCGTCAAGATAGGGGCTTAAAAGTTCCATATTGTCGTCTTTTTCCTCTACGTAGGAAAAAACTACGCTAGGATTCCCGCAGTTTACAGTTATATGTCCCAGTTTGTGGCATTTATAAAAGCAGGTCGGCCTAAAATATTCAAATTTTCTTTTCTGTTCCTTTTGTGCGGTTTCCCTGTTAAGTTTCTCCTTGGTCTTTTCTGCGGGCTTTTCCTTTACGTCTACAGGCTCCGATCGTCTAGTCTGCGAACCCCTTTTGAATGGAAATGGTTTCCGCGGTCCATTTTGACCATCCCAATTTCCGTCCTCGACGTTCAACCTTCTACGGGTTGCATACTCTTCGGCTAATTCAGCCGCCCTTTCTGCAGTGTTTACATTCCCTCTGTCTTGCACCCACAGTTTCACAGCTTGGGGGATGGTTTTGTAAAACTGCTCTAAACACATGCATTCAATGTTCGTGTCTCTGCTGTCGTACGCTTCTGCGCTTTTCAGCCACTCGACTAGGTTGGCCTTTAAGCCGTATGCGAACTCCGGATCCCCTCGCTATCTTTCTTGCCTGTGCTCCTAAACCTTTGCCGGAAAGCTTCGGCTGAAAGGCGCTATTTCTTAGGAGACTAGCCTTAACTTTTTCATAATCATGTGCATCCTGTGCACTCAGTCTGGGGATTACTTCCGCCACCTCACACGGCAACACAGACAGCAACAGCTGTGGCCATGTACTTGGGCTGAAGTTCATCTTCTCGCAAGTCCTTTCAAAATTGCTTAGGAACAAGCCTATCTCGGTCCCGACCTGAAATGGCTTTATAGCCTGTCCATGCGGTATGATTCTGCCTCACTTGATCGTCCCAGAGCCCCTTCTCTTCCTTGAGACAACTCCAAACGTTTGCTTTCAAGTTCCAGTTGCATTTTTCTTAACTCGCTATCTTTATCGCGTTCCTCTCTCTCTCTCTCTCGTTTTTCTCTGTCCCGTCCTTCTCTTTCTCTTTCCCGTTTCTCTCTCTTCTTTAGAAGTTCCAATCCCATTTCAATTTCTTCCTCACTGGCCTGATCGGAAAATAGCTCCAATAAGTCCGATTTTAGCATTTCCTTGCGTACATCTAGGCCCAGTTCCTCACCAACAATCAACAACTCGTCTCTCAGCAGTGTTCTTAACTACATGATTGCTGCTTTACTGCCTTGATCCTGCTCTCTAAATCTAGCTAGGAAAACACAACCTAGCTAACAATCAACAATCTAGCTTCCCTACTGTTCTAAACAGAACAACCACAAAATGAAGCCTAGAGAGTCAAAGCAAGAACCAAGCACTCACCGCAGACCACGGAGCAAGAAACATTTAGGAGTTGAAACTCCGCTGTTTGTGGCGACCAGAAAAAGTCACATGCCCGCGGAGCCGTTATCGTGCTGGCGGCGCCTGGCGACCTGGAAAGAAATCACCACCGTTGAGAGCGCGCTGGAGCCGCCTGCCCGGGCGCTGCATTTTTTTTTTTTTTCGCTGCAGCTTCTACGACGCGCCGCATGGTGCCGCCACTGTATATGGCCCCGTCGGCGCATACAACAATTGTGACCTTATCTGGTCGCCCGCGCTCGCTCGCACTGACGGGAGTTTCATCTCCTAAATGTCTTACTCCATGCCGCAGACACAGCACCACGTCGCAAAGTCCATCTCGCCGCTGTCAGCCAGTTGTTATGATTGGGGGCTCAATCCCATTGCTCGTGATCCGTTGTCAAGATTGGAGTCGGGCACGAATTAGAAGGTAGCTGGCCCATGCCGTCGTCCAACTTATCCACGCTGAAGATGTTGATGAAGGGAAGGACTGCTTCTCATCGAGAACGAGGAATATGGGTTTATTTACAGTATTTATATCAGTCTAACATGACTGTTTGAGAAAGTACATCAGTCTAACATGACTGCTTGAGAGAGAGTGTCCTGAGCAGCCGCACAACAGCAGTTTATAAACACTTGGTCCTCCCTCGATACCCAGGTGATGGAAACGGCCGTCCAAGCACCGTAGGAGAGTTGAACAGGCACCGTAGGGGAGACGAAGCACCGTAGCGGAGTTGACGAGGCACCGTAGGGGAGACGACCCGGCACGGTAGGGGCATTTATTCCCCGAACTGCAGCGCGCCCGCTGGCTGCCCATTGTCTGGCGTCTTGGTCGGCGCGTGGGAAGGGGTGTCAGTAGACGTTCCCGTGGCTCAGTAACAATAGTTGGTCCGCCGAGCCCATTTAGTTACAATGGCGACTTCGTCAAACTCGGCTCCAGCGACGGAGAGTCGAGGACGCACGTATTGTTGTTCACACACAGTCGACTTAGTCACGCCGTGGCTAGAGGTGTGCGGCGACGCTCCTGGAAAGTTGCCGCCACAGTCGCAACTGGGTGGCAAAACTTGCACTGCAGCTGGCCGTTCTTAACAGCAGCAAGATGACCTTGTATCCTGATATACGGGCAGATTCACTTTTCTTTAGCCATGTTTCTGTGATGCCAATAATGTTGTAGTGAAAAGAGTGCAGTCGAACCCACTTATAACGATACCGGTTTTAACACTAGATTGTTTATAACAATGAGAAGCTGCTGCACCATCGATTTTTGTATGTTTTCTCGGCTTCGCTTGACTCGCCGCCGAAGGGGAAAATGGCTGATCCACCCACTACTACTACGCCAAACACTTGCCTTTGCCTCGTGTTGTCGACAAATTCGACTTCGCCCTGCCATCTGCTAGCCGCCTGGTTAGCTCAGATGGTAGAGCGGCTGCCCCGGAAAGGCGGTGGTCCCGGGTTCGAGTCCCGGACCAGGACGAATTTTTCTTCAACTTTGAGGCTTTTCTTTCGAGGAACCCGTATGGGTTTCCTTTGTAGCAATTGCTACGAACGGGTGGATGTCTGATTTTCCCTTTATTCACCCACTGATCATCGGCAACACACGACGTTGCCGGTGAAAAGAAAGAGCACGGCTATAGATTTGGAGGCAGAGTTCTGACTGGTGTGGTTTAAGTTTGTTGCCAGCTTTGCGGCTCAATGTTGCCACACTGCCTGCCAAATTTTACGGAAGAAAAAACAACCGTCAAATGTAGCGAATGCAACGACGCCGTTTCCGAAGCGCACAGAGTTACCAGATCACACGCGCGCGGGCTCCCAGCTCCCAACAGTACCGGAAAGTTGCTGCATAACTCGCGCGCTTTCGAACAGCTTGCTTGTTGTGGGCCCTGTTCTCCGACGGTACGAAGCGCTTTCTTTCTCTGCACACGCTGTGGCTGATCTGCGCGGGACGAGGCTTTCGCTGGATCTGAAACCTGCTGAAACTGAGACGCGTCGCATAACACTTGCGGCGCTATATATCGCTGCGCGCTCTCGCTACAATGGTAGAAAAGGGTTGCATCGCCTTGATTTGCACAGGCAGTCTCCTGGGGTTTACACTGCTCTCAACACACTGTTCTGAAATTGAGACTTCGGCGCATAACACTCGGGGCGCTTCATATCGCTTCACGCTCTTGCTGCAACGGTAGAAAAGGTTTGCATCACCTTGATTTGCACAGGCAGTCTCCTGGGGCGTACGCTGCTCGCAACACACTTTTCTGAAACTGAGACGCATCGCATAACAGTCGGGGCGCTTCATATCGCTTCGCGCTCTCGCTGCAACGGTCGAAAAGGGTTGCATCGCCTTGATTTGTACAGGCAGTCTCCTGGGGCATACGCTGCTCGCAACACACTTTTCTGAAACTGAGACTCGTCGCATAATACTTGGGGCGCTTTATATCGCTGCGCGCGATCGCTGCAACAAGGCAAAGTGTTTGCTGTGCCTTTATCTGCGTAAAGCATTTTTCTGAAACTTGCGGCGGAAACCGCGCGTGTAGCCAGAAAAAAAGCCCCGGGGGTTTTACGTCGCGTTTCAGAAAAATTCTTTATGCAGATAAAGGCACATCAAACACTTTGCCCCATTGCAGCGATCGCGCGCAGTGATATAAAGCGCCCCTGGTGTTATGCGACGCATCTCATTTTCCGAAAAATGTATTGCGAGCAGCGCATGCCTCAGGAGAGTGCGTGTGCAAAGCAAGGCGATGCAACCCTTTTCTACCGTTGTAGCGAGAGCGTGCAGGGATATATCGCGCCCCGAGTGTTACGCGACGCGTCTCAGTTTCAGATCCAGCGAAAGCCTCGTCCCGCGCGGACCAGCCACAGCGTGTGCAGCAAAAGAAAACGCTTCATACCGTCGGAGAACAGGGCCCACAACAAGCAAGCGATTCGAAAGCATGCGGGTTATGCAGCAACTTTGCAGTACTGTCGGGAGCTGGGAGCGTGTGTGATCTGAGAACTCTGTGCGCTTCGGAAACGGCGTCGTTGCATTCGCTACATTTGACGGTGTTTTTCCCCGTCAAATTTGGCAGGCAGTCTGGCAACATTGACCTGCGAAGCTGGCAACAAATTTAAACCACACCAGTCAGAACTCTGCCGATTTGGAAACTAAGTGCTTCCAACCGATGAGACGATCGTCGCGAACATGCTTGCATCAGATAGCGACGGCGACGATGGCACTGATGATGCAGTGGGGCAGGCTGGATCAGTGTTGTCCTCACAGGAGGCCCAGCAGATGACTTAGTCCCTCCAGGGCCTTGTTTTCATGAGGAACCTTCTGCTGCACTACATGGAGCACTTGGATGCCTTGGAAAAGGATGTCGGCCAGCTTCGCGTAAAGCATGCATGGCTGACGGACATAGGCTTTTCTCGTGCAAGCCAGTGAGAAGTACGTGGTGAGATGGTTGTGGCGATCTCTTCTCAGTGTTTCTTCTGGATTTCTCAAGCTGGCAGGCTGCCACGGCAGCCTTCTCACAATTATTAAAAGGCCCCTTTCGTGGCCACCAAAACGATGCCTCGGTGGAGCTCACATATCGCTTGCCACCCGTGACACCTCTTTTTAGTTGTTATAGCAGTGCCATTTTTTAACGCTGACAGCCGCGGCTTCTTACATGCAATTGGAGCGCCCAAGAAGCAGTTAAACGAGTGAACACAATCAGCAGCTGGGCGGAGGAAGGCGGTGGGGAGGGGCACTGGCCTCCCTGCCTATATAGTTTTCTCACATGAGCTCTGCCATCCCCCTATTTTGATTTTGTCATGCAACCCAGTTTTAACAATTATCGGTTATAACAATGGAATTTTCGTGGCACTTGATTATTGTTATAAGTGGGTTCGACTGTACTGCGACAAGCGAGAAGGTTATCTGAATTTTTTTCAGATGCTTGTTACGTTGATATAAAGGGTAGTAAGTCATCATTCCTTAGTTATGCTTGTTCAATTTGTGATACACTATAAACCATTAGATTAGACAACTTGTGTCAGATCTTCTGTGCATGTCACATGCAGCATTTTGGTTTGTTCAGCCTTTTGCATCAGATTTTGCCTGCAGGCACCCATGTGAATGCCAGTTTTCCTCCCTTTTATCTGCCAGGGCCTTTCCTAGGAGCACTTTGTTCGCTGGACAAAAGTGCCCTTTGATGTATATAGAAGCACTGTCCTCAAAGCCCAAGGCAGAAGTATTTATTCTGCATTTCTTTGCTGCCTTCAACATTCGGTCTCTCGCTTTGAGTGATGCGAACTTGACAATGATGTTTGGTTTTTTTGTTGCCTTTCGACGGTATACGATAGATGACTTCTATGTTTGATTCAAAGATTTCTGATTGCAAAGAACAAATGGTCTGTATGATGGGCAAAGGGTTTTCATTTTGTTGCAAAGGGATGCCTTTGATTTCAAAATTGTTCCTTCTACTGTATTGCTGTAGGTCTACTATATCTCTCCTTAGTTCTTTCAAGTCACTTACAAGGCGACTGTTTTCTCTTCTAAGCTCCCGTTTTTGGGTTTGACACAGGCAATGTCTTTTCTTAGAATCACCACTTCAGTCTTGAACTGCTCAAACTTCTCGTTCATAAGATCCATTGATGCCTTCACAGTTTCTCGTTCCCTTTCTGTAAGCCCTTTTAAATCTTTTTTCAGTTCTTCCTGCACCGATCTGCTTGGCCAACAAAGGCTTTCCCCAGCTCTTTTACAGTAAACGGTACCTTGTCTCCCATTATGATAGCACAGAAGCACACACACTTGGAGCAAACACACTTAGAGCAGACCAAGAGCTACATAGAAGAAATTTCTTAGGAAGGTTTTATGAAAGAATGTACCTGCGTGGAAGTGGAGCAATACGCAAGTGAATGGCTGTTCAATCCTAGCGGCTGCCTGGTTTGCTCCAGAGTGATTGGTAGCCACTTCAAAATTCTTATGAAAATTATGTAGTCGTGTAATGTCGAGGTATTTCCCCAAGAAATCTTGTATTGAATTTAGTTCTGAAAAATACATAGACAGAGAGAGAGAGAAGTAAGATTTAAAAAACCTATGTACATTAGTTTTCACAAAGGCAATTTATGCATTTTGCATGATATCTGAACTTTGAGCATTTGTCACATAGAAACTGTTTTTTTCTTTTTCTGAATATCTGTATTATTATTATATTGCTATTATACCACTTTATGTGAACACATACATCTCCTTGCTTTACATTTACAAATTGAGTTTTTGGAAGGTTATGAAGTTGGAATAGCTTAAAGTTTATGATGTGTCTAGTTACATTTACATGCAAATTTTCACACCTACAGAAAACACCAGGTTTTACTTTTTCCCAACCTATTCACATTTCAAATGTTTAAAAATTGCTTGAATTTTTTTTTCAAAGGCAGAAATAAAAATGAGGTGCATCTACTACTTTGAGAAAAATTTGTCCACTTTTGGCTTAAATTCATTCGTGACAAGCCAAACAGACTAATATGTAGTATGTAGACGTTGGTGATATCCACTTTTGAGTACTTATCGAATATGAATAGTAAGTATTCAATATTGAATAGTCAGACGCACATTTTTACAGCTGTAGAACACCTACTTATTTCTGTATGTTCAGGTACCACACCTGTGCTGACTACAGTAATAAGGACCGCTGCCATGGAAGAACAATCAGTATTAAACACCAATTGTCATATAAAAGAAATATGGCATATATATATACATATATACACATATTGTGTGCCCAGGGCTGTGGCTTCAGAGCCACTGTGTCCAGCTGAGGCTGTCAGAGATGACACATGATGCAAAAGCCATTTGAGAGAAACCCTTGACTGCCTGAAGTCTTACGCCAACTTGGTTGCCTGTCCTCACTGCTCAGGCTGGCTGCGCTTTGCGCGTGAGCCAGGCTCAGATGGTGATGATGGTGGAACAACGGTGCAGCCATGCGGCTAGTGTCCCCACAATATATATAGGCTCTACAAAATTTAAGAGCCTGGTCGCAAACAAGCTTTCCAAGAAATAATGGCTGCCGTATGACTAGCTTTCCAAAAAACTTCAAATAAATAATAGCCTGAGAAAGATCAGAAGTTGTGGGGTAATACAATGGCTGAAGGATTTATGTACCGTTGACACATCTAAAACGGCCCATTTGCAAGGAAAATATCACATGTTCTAGCATAATGTATAAAAATTCTACAAGAAGAAACTGCCAAAAACACTAAATGGCAGATTATAAGCAAGAATCACAAAATTTTTATGCAGGCTTCCACTGGGAAACCGAAAATGAAGCTTGCGATACCTGTTTTGTTTCTGTTTTGTGTTTGTCTCTCACTTCTGATAATTTGCAATACATTGTTTAGTAGAACATAAACAACATAAACAGACTTTACCATTGGCTGTTGTGAAAAATACAAATTATTAGTGTGCAGTGTTCAATTCGTATTTGAAACTTGGAATATCGGCCCACCTTTACTGATATGTATTGTGAAGCCAACAGCAATGAAACCGAGGAAGGCATAGGGGAAATAACTAGTTTAATTGAAAGGAGTGGTGCTGGCTAACACTCCCAGGGCCAGATTTATTACACATGTGCATACAAGAAATTGTCTTGTGATCGCGATCAACCCTTTTATAGCTGTCTTATCAACAAACCTGTGTCAATTCTCACTTATTTGAGAACTCATCAGCAATAAAATCAGTCTTTCCCATGTACGCAATGGCTCTGGTTGTACTCACTGTCTCCCGCCTCTCCAGCACAATGACACAACACTGTTATATTGCGATTACCCGTGAAAGTGTATTGGAGGACAACTGTCACAAAAAATGTCAGTTCAGCTGTCACCAGTGGTTCGTCCACTTTCACATCCCCTTTTCCTTACTATACCTCACCATTTAAATTAAAAATGATTGTTAATTCTTTGCATACTTTCTCTGACTCTATTGCCCATTTGCTTTGTATGGTTGTGACTAGCAAAAATGAAGCCACTCAGTTCACCTACTTCTCATTCAGTATGTGTTGTTGCATTTCCAAGTTTGTCTGCATATTGGACCACACCATATCTGGAAAACAGCTACGGAGCGATTACATGTTGCCTTTCCATCTAATTACAGTAAAACCTTATTAAACCGTTCCCGCTTAAACAGTAGTTTCGTTTTAAAAGTAGTAAAGTCACATCCCCGACTCAGAGGCCATTGAACATAATGTGTTTTGTATCCGCAAAAACCGTACCAGCTTATTGCATATGTAACGGTTAACACATAGTGTTTCCACTTGTCGTCGCACCATCACGGCAGTGCGTCGTCTCCATCGGGCGGCATGGCCCTGGCAGAACAAGCTTCAGAGATCAGAACGACCCGCAAGTGCCCTATGCGTTTGCGCGTGAAGCCACATCAACATCAACATCATTTCGGCGCCTTGCCAGAGAGCATTGTGGCATCGTACAAACAAGGACTCGCGTCATACCAAAGCTCGGATGAAAAAGACGCCGGGTGCTCAGCATAGAAGAAAAATTAGACATCGTTGGTGCTATCGAACGTGGCACGAAGAAGTCGGCGCTGGCAGGCGACAGAGATCTACTGTTGACTACGGTGTGTGGCATTTGGTAGGTGAAGAAGTTGCTCAGCAGTACTGCTGCGACCGCGAAGAGATGTCGGCAAGCACCTTCATCAAGAAGAGCAAGAGGACGAGGAAGGAAGCTGCTCATGGTCTTCGGCTGTTCGAGTTCAAGGCCTCCGCTCGATTACCCAGCAAGAAAACGAAACTGTGCCTGTGCCTGCACTCCCGAACACTGGTTCTGGTCAAGTAGCCGGCGGTTTTCTTTTAATCTGTGTCTTTTACATAATTGTTTTTGACCTTTTGTTTCAGTATCTGTTAACTTGCCAGAGTAATTTCCTATTTCTCTGCAATGTCACTCTCTTCGTCAGGCCAGGAGGCTTCCACCTGGTCGGCTTCTGTTCCTAACTCTGATTTGCCAGTGGAGCTTTTCTTACGCAGTGAGACGAGCAGCATACCTGTGGCTTTGGTTCCAAGTGATGGTGGAGTGATTTGCATGAAGAAGCCCAAGGCAATTCAAACCGAACTCCGGATGGCCTCAGCCAATTTTCAACAAATTACCGAGGTTCAACAGTTTGGCCGAGGTAGCATTCTTTGCTGCTCGTCAGACCAGACTTGTATTCAAGATTTACTGAAGTGCAATGTTTTTGCGACACATCCGGTGAGCAGCTTCATTCCTTATCACCTTGCATGTACCAAAGGCCTAGTCCACGGTGTTGACATAAGTCTATGTCCGGCAGAAATTTTGCAAATGTTTTTAGCGGCAGCCATGTCATTGATAATAAGCGCATGCCCACAGAAACAGTCATTGCTACTTTTGCTGGGAAGGACTGCCCATCGGAAATCAAGGCTTGGCCACTTCTATACCAAGTTGAGCCTCTATCACCGCGTGTCCTTCAGTGTCTAAAGTGCTGGCAGTTTGGGCACTCCATA
Source organism: Dermacentor variabilis (assembly GCF_050947875.1). Lineage (NCBI taxonomy): Eukaryota > Metazoa > Arthropoda > Arachnida > Ixodida > Ixodidae > Dermacentor > Dermacentor variabilis. The sequence continues at coordinate 4,924,347 of NC_134570.1, forward strand.
AAAGGTTGCAGGTTGTTACGGTTGGCGTGTAACACCCCGGGCAAAAAAGATGCTCAACCACCATGCCTCATCGAAACGGAGGATGGATTCCTAATTTTTTACGGCTGTCTCGAGTGGTCGCCTATCTGGTGGACGCCCCACAGTGTTTACAGGCCCCTTTGTGTGTGCGCGTGAAAACCCTTTCCGCGAACTGTCTGACTCTAGCGGAGACCCTTTTCTATGAACCAATGTCACCTAGAAGAAAGGATCAGCCGCCCATCCTGGACCCGCGAGTTGCCGCCATTGGTGGCAAGCAAGTGCAACGTCACCTAGGAAAGTGGGAGTAGCCGCAAAGCACCAATGGGGACATGCAACATTGCCGAGGAAAGTGGGAGCAGCCGAAAAGCACCGAGGGGGACTCAGCGCATGTCACGCGACATTGACATGAACACGATCCCACCTACGATTTTAGTGGGCCTATTTAAGGGGCCCCACAATGTACTTTTCAATTCATTCATTCTCTTCTTATCCTTCACCAACCATTGAATAAACAGTGCAAGTTTCGCACTAGAAATTGTCTCGTCCTTGCCTGGTCGCCATGGTCTACCGGACACCTGCAGCTCATTGATAATGCCACGCTACCCAATAGTAACGCCGGTCGAGCTTCGAGAAACAGGCGTCGCAGCAAGGTCCAACACACAATGTCGAATTCATGGAGAAGGCCATAATTCAAATGACTGTTCTTCCCGAAATGAGTCTTGCTGCCTTTGCAGTGGTCCCCACCTTGCAATGGGCCTAATTGCCCTGCAAGGTCAAAAGAAGTGCAAATCCTCGAAATAATTGGTAGGCGTCGATGCTCTCGTTGTGAGGCCATTGGAGAAATTCAGAGCAGGACTCAAGGGTATGCTGGTATAATGGCCCTTCAAACACTGTGTATGGAAAACTCAATCTCTGAGGCTGTGGCAGCTTCCATAGAAAAGGCATTGGAGAAAGCAATGGAGCGCATTGTGACAAATCTCACCGACTCCCTTGTTCAGGTGCTGTCCTTACAACTAGCTCCATGGCTTCAACTAACTAATAAAGCCAATATTGAGGATCCACTGTCGGGTCTATTGCAGAGTCCACCTATTGAAATATCGACTGCGCAGCCATTCACAAATAACAATTCGTCAAAACCATCAACTTCTGAGAAAGTCGACCACATCTGTCTCTCTGACACAGATGGGATGGAAAATCAAGATGTAGATATGGACATTCAATCTCTTAAATGAACAAGGTCACCGACAGAGAGAAAAATCTAGCTCTCCCACCAACTCCAAGGCAAAAAAGTATGTTAAAGAGATTCTGACTAAGAAGCACTTCTTAAAAGAAAGCGTTTTAGACCAAGCAGTCCCTGCTGCTCGGATTTATTCACCATAGGAACTTTAACAGTAATTCAGTGGAACTGTCGTTCCATACTCTCCGCTGCAACAGATTTATTATATCTTACTTCCAAATATTCTCCAGATATTATTATTTTACAGGAAAATTGGCTTGCTGCTGGTCAGACATTTGATCTAAAAAATTTCCGATGTTTTCGATTGGATCGCCTATACTGAGGTGGTGGTTTACTTTTGTTTGGCTGATCAAAAATTTGCCATAGAGCTACTATAACATACCAGATAATGTCTCCAGACTGTGAAATCTTAGCACTGGATATAATACTTCCTGGTTGCACACCTTTTTTTATAGTTAACACGTACTTCCCCGCTGGAGTGCAAGATACCCGTTATCTAGACACCTGTATTGCTTGCAGTCAGAAGAACATCATACTAGTAGCAGCTTTTAATTCTCATCATGTATCATGGAGTTTCTGAATGGACACTTGTGGCAAACGCTTGTGGGATTGGGTCTTAACAAATCATTTCTCTTGCTTAAATTCGAGAGCACATACTTTCGTTCTGGGTCAGTCGTGATCTGCCCTAGATCTTAAGTTTGCTACCTCGAGCATGTCTGTCACCTCCTGGAAGACTGTAGATTCCGGAACTAACAGTGATCACCTCCCTATAATATTTGAACTGCTTACCCCGTTAACTAGTTCAGATAGTAATTTGTGCACTTTTGTTAATTACGAAAAATTTAAAAATGCTTTAAAATCAGCTTTACATGCTCAGGAGGGCATGGAGAGGGATATTAATGCAATGAGCCTATGTTCAATTCTAAAACAATCGTAAAGAAAGGCTCAATTTGTTGTGCAATCTACTAAGGGTGGATCATATTGTCCCTGGTGGAATCATGACTGTGAGCAAGATTTTAGACGTAGAAAAGCTGCGTGGAAAAAACTTTTATACAACCAGTGTCCTGTTAATTGGGCTGATTATACATATATAGCTACTACATTTAAATGAACAGTCTTAAAAGCTAAGGAGGATTATGATTCCAAGCAATACACATACCTTTTGAAGTCTAGCAATAAAAAAGCCGTTTAAATTTCTTCGATCTCGTAAGGTTATGCCAGCGCCCGTGAATGTCGACTCTATTGTTCTATCAACAAAAGGATTATCAGAATCACTTGAGAAAATTGCTCAAGGACTTGCGTGGCATTTCAAACATAAATTGCCGATAGGACTAAAGAAACCTCCCTTGGGAGACGACTTTGTAACAGTAACATGTACAGAGTTTGAAGGCATTATTAGTTCGTTATCGGCATCAGCCCCAGGTCCAGATGGAATTGCAGCGGGAATGCTAAAGGTTTTGTTTGATTATGCGCCTCAGGACCTGCTAAATATTGGGGGTGAGGACTTACCGAGTAGCCATCTGTCGGAAGTGCCTCGATTGCGTAGTATAAGGGATAACGCGGCTCACTGCTCATAAGTTTGGCTGTCGGTGCTCAGTAAAAACTCTACGCGGGAGCCCTCCTGGACATTTCTGTAAGTACTCTCGAAACAATGGAAGTTTTTTACTGTTAAAATAATAATCTTGAGCAAACAGAATGGTTTATGCACACTATCTCTTTACCGGATAGGTACAGTGAATGCCCACTTCTGGCGGTCGCCACGATGTAGTCATCTGAACTGGCTTCTTGCTTGAAAGGTCAGCAATCGTTGAGAGCGAACTATGTGAAATATGTTCTTATAGAGGGCTGTCTGTATAACCAAATGGAGCATAATAGAATGAACCTTCGATGCAGCAGTTGCACGGGTTCGCGGTGACCGACTACGTGTCTGCATGCATGTCCGCACAATGTGTGTCGCTGTGAGCGCGTTTTTGCACCATGCCTTGAGCTTTAGGCTGTAGCATATGTGTATTTGACAGTACACAAGCAGCCACTATTGCGTAGACACTGTCAGAGCTGTTCAAAAATAATGTTGTTATAACTAGGGACTTCGAACACCTACGATGGCGACTTGTACCGTCGAGACGATTCAATCTTTTTTTTTTCTTCCAAAGACTTGGACGTTTCAGTATATTTATTTCTCAGGTTGCATCGCACTGTATGTTTATTGGTCTTCTCAACTAGCAATTACCCACTGCTTCTTTTTCTTAATCCATTACATTTCATTGTTTGGTGCTGCACAATAATGAGCATATGCCATGCTGTTGCCTTTCCATTCCAGTGGGTTTGCCAGTATCTAGCATAAACACGTTCATAGACCAAATCTTCATGACATTAGACGTGACATGACAGCACGTGCCAGCAAGCGTTTCGGTGCGTGCTTTCTGCATGCTACTCACCGAGCATCGCAACCCCGACGCCGTTTCAGATGTCTTCCTCGCGGAAGTGCTTGTTGCACACTCGAGTTGTAGCCGATGGCTGCTTGCCGGTTCTAAGTTTCGCTATCCAAGCTTCGCGCAGCTTCTTGTCAGCGGGTACGTGTGAAGGCTTAGACCAGGCGCCGTTGTGTGCGGCTGGCACTGCGGCACCGAGCAATAGTCTGCCATGCTGGACACCTTCAAAGGCAGCCACTACGTATTATAGGGCTTTCACGTGTTGTCAAGCACACACTCGAAGCAGGAAAACATCCCCACTTGATCAGAACTGCCGTGCAGGTGAGAGTTAAACTTTCGTTTTCAGCTGGCTTCGGCGCTTCCGAAGCAGCCAACGTGGCCGCTGCGTCCACGTGATTCCTCATACCACGTCAATTGCATAGGAGCGCCAGATTTTCCAGTGATGGAGCTCGCCCCCAATAATAAATTTCTCTCTCAAGAATTCATGGATTCCAAGAGAGTGGAGAGTAGCTAAAATTATTCCACTATTGAAGAAAAAATCAGCTGGACTTGACTTAGACAACATAAGACCAATTTCTCTTACTTCCAATGTCGTCAAATTAATAGAAAGGGTTGTTCACGGCCGTATAACAAATTTTATGCAGGATGATACCCTTGTCAGTCCTTGTCACATTGGATTTCGTCCCGGCCACTCCATATGGGGCGCCCATGTGGATTTAGAGAGCCGCATTAAACTTGCTCGCCGCAAACGAGAGTATGCAGCTTTGGCGACGCTAGATGTATCAAAAGCATATGACTCTGTTGAACACTGTATTTTATTCGATAAGCTTCAGTCTACGGATTTCCCAAAATATATAACCGCTTGGATCAATGAAGTTATGAGGAATAGAGTTTCATTGTTACCAGCACGGTATTTCGACGTCCAAACACAAGCAGACAGGAGATGTACCACAGGGTTCCATTCTTTCCCCTATATTATTTAACATTCGGCTGAGAACAATTCCTTTGCCTCCGAAAGTACATGTTTACGTTTATGCGGACGATATCGCATTTTTTACATCTGCAAATAATATGCATTCACTGCAATAGTCATTTCAGAATTACTTAAGAGTGCTGGAGACATGGCTAGAGTAGCTATGTATGTCATTAAATATTAGCAAAAGTGTGGTATTAGTATTCCCATTAACTGCACAGGTGCATATATCTTTACAATAGCGACAGGAAATTATTCCTCAAGTTGACGAAGTTAAGTACCTTGGTGTTATTTACGATGGCAAGCTCACCTGCTGCAGTCACATCGAACTATTAAAACAAATGCAGAACATGCCGTAGTTTTGCTCCGCCGGCTCAGTCACCGTTGCTCTGGACTACGCAGGGATACCTTACTGATGATATATAAAATGTGTGTTTGGCCCATATTAGAATTTGGCTGCGTAATATTTTCTGGTGGCCCCGCCTATTAAATTAAACCTCTCATACTTTTAGAAAGAGAAGCTCTACAATCATGCCTCGGGTTACCTAGAACAGTTTTATGTCGGGAAGCTCATATACCCACCCTAGATTGCAGATTCCGCATGTTTACGGTTCAGACATTTTTAAATATTTGACTTCTTAAAAAGACGTACGCAATATGCATTTATCACTGAACCGTCTGAGTTTTTTCAGGTATCGTGGTCGAGATTACACAGTCTTCAGATAATATTTGTGCAAGTACAGTTATAAAAATTGGATATGTCCATACACAAAGTTTGCCATTCAAGTGATGCCTTAACAGACCTCAAAATTGATGCTGAGGACATATTTCCAAATCATGCTAAACTATTACCAAGGCGAGATTTAATTAATACCTTACACGGCCACCTACACCAGCTAACCACTGACAGTGTAATAGCTACTGACACTTCTGTGTGCAATGAGAAGGCAGGAGTGGGGTTCTTCTCTGAATCGCCTCAATGGTCTTACTCCCTTCGCCTTCCCGATTTCACACCCATATTTCTGGCTGAATTATTAGCGATTATATTAGCATTACGAAAACTCCCCCAAAATGACCCGTTAGCTGTTATTGTGACTGACTTGCTATCTGTATGGACAGCACTTAATGCATCCTTAAATTCAAGAATTCAAAGAACATTTTGATCGATGGTACCTCATACTTACGGAAAGTATGTTTGCTTTGGGTACCGGGACATCGTGAGTTGCAATTAAATGAAATGGCTGATTCACTCGCACGAGCATCCCTCAATGGCCCTATCATATCTGTTTTGCCAACATCAGCTTATGTCACCGCGGCTAGGTACAGAAATTTCTCAATATCTCAAAACTTTGCAATATCCGTGCTAACACCGTCTTCTGAATTCCACCATCTTGGCTTCCCATGGAATAATAATTGGTGTCCTTCAAGGCAACTGGAAGTTTATTTTACAAAATTTAGATGTCGTATACCTCCTCTAAAGTTTTACTTACACAGGTCTGGTCTTGCTATGCCCCCTCTATGTTCTTTTTGCAGTACACCTGAAACTATCGAACATTGTTTTCTCTCGTGCCGCCGCTTTCCAAGACAAAGAAAACTATTAGAATACTCATTTATGAAACTTGGGATATCGCTAACCTCACCAACCATTCTTTCTTTTGGGGCGACTTCACTGGTATCCAGCCACAGGGATGCTTTTCTTGCAGTTTACAATTTTATTAGAGACAAAAAGAGTACCTTGCTGAATTTCTAAAATTATCAATAATTTATATTATTTCATTTCTTTACATTAACTTACTTTATCAAAATTCTTAATGATATTTTCATTACACTTCTAAATTACAGTTCTATAGTCCCATGCTGCCCTATTCAAACCTAGTTTCGCTTCTAAGCATACGGAAAACTGCCTGCTTCTTGGCCAATGCCCCATAGTGGGTATGGGCCACGGTTTAGGATACAAGACAAGACAAGATGTCGGCTACAAAGTTCGCCTTTTCGCCATCGTTGCCTCTGTTGTTGCCGAAGTGTTGCCTAGAGACAGGGATGAGGACAACATGGAAAGTGACAGCACGGGCAATTCAGGCTTGACAGTGGCAAAAGCTGCGCATTACGTCATGAATGCAATCGTCGCAATGAGAACAGCACTGCGCAATGAAAAAGGCGCCCTGCGAGTTCTGCAGCAGTACCGCACGCGTGCATGGGGAACATGTGATGCCAGTGAGGACTCTGCCATGCAAGTGTTTGCCAAGAAGAGGGGGTTGGCTGAAAAGCTGGCTCACAGCTTCAGTAAGTTTGAGGCCGCTGTCATCCCTGCTAGGCCATCGTGGCATCAAACGAAAATAACGCTTTTGCCCCGTAAAGTGCATAAATACTGCATGTTTTTCCCCTTTCATCGCACTCTCTCTAAGTTCTGTTTTTGACAGGTAAGTGGGAGATCTCATGCTGTTTGGGTTAAGCAGTACTACCGTTTATACATACTTCTTCCAAGCTCCAGACAACTACGGTTTAATGAGGTTTCACTGTACATGTGATCAGCTTTTCAATTTAAGCTTACTGCAATATTACAAAGCAACGAGTGCAGGCCATATATTCTAATTATTACTGCAGGGATTGAAAAGAAGGAAGATCACTGTCATCAGATGGGCAAATTTAGTGTTGAATTGGGCAAATGCACTTTGCATTGTCAAGTGCAATGTTGGAGACTTAGTGCTACATGAAAAAATAAAGTATCATTTGTTATAGACAGTGGTGGCCATTGTGTATATAAAAAGCATTTGAATATAAGTATTTGAAGTGTTGCACTAATGTTGCTTTCTTTCTTAAATATAAAAAACTTGTCTTAGGTTGCTGGTGTTCACAGAAACTGCTTGGACAGCAACACGATCGTGCACACAGGCAATTTTCTGATTTGCTGTGATATTACAATGTTCACATTTTTTGCGGGCGAGCACTTTCACCAGATTTCACTGTTATAATGTTACATTGCTCTGCGTGTGACGCACCTGCCGAAGCTTTGTGAAGATTTTGTAGTCGAGAGAGGCCTGCGTAATCAGATTGCACACCCAGTGAGAATATTGTACATTCTCAAATCTACGCAAGCATCAGTGATTGCTCTGAAATGTGTGGTGACTGCATGTATAAATTCCAAACGGACTCGACACATGAGATTGCATTCGACAAACACCGATCTTGCTCATGGCTCTCGTCACTTTAGTGTTGCTTTGTTTACTGTTCTTTTTTTTTTGTCAATCTCTTGGCTCTTTCAACTTTGTTTGCAGACTCTGATCTTGTTTGTGCTTACTTTAGGGCACACTCTGCAGTGAGTGTGACTACATTTTCACATGTGACAATGACACTTTGTTGAGCTTGGAATGGAAGGCATGACTACATGCACAATGTTATAACATTACAAGTGCTATAATAGATGCAGTTACACTGTAGCGGAGCCTCACATGGCTAAACGAACACCTAAATGAGAAAGTGTTGGCAGACAGTGTCGCAATGAGGAACATATAGCTATATAGCAGCATATAGCAATGTGGTAAAGTGCACTCCATACCTCTGCTCACAGAAGAAGTCATTTAAATTATTTCTCTGCCTTAGGCTTTACTTATGTTTCAACTGCACAAGTGGTATTCTTGTGCGATGCCTCTTATTTCATGGCAGAGCCTGGACTGAAAAGCAAATTTTTATTCCTTAATAGCCAACATTGTTCCTTTACTTGCAGCCAAAAGAAGTATATGTTGAGTAGTGATCTGAACAGTCGTCAAGGCCTGATCTACAGGTCAAGTCTGTTGGCGATATATACATGGCTCCTTGTACATTCCATCATAATTGCTAGTACCAGTGTGTGTTCCACAATGTTCACCACTATTCGTGTCGCAAATACAATCTGGTTGAACAAGATTCCTTCGCTATAGCATTGGTGGCAACTTCTGGGAAAGTTCCGATACGTGTAGGCACATGCTGTTTTAACGATAACTTTGTAACATTGTTTAGCTGATGAGAAACGGTCACTGGAAAAATATGAACAGGGTGCATAAAAGAACTTTCTTTGCGTCTAGTTGGTGTATACTTGACAATTTTTTTTAAAAGCGCAAACAAAAGACACGGCATAAAGGGAAGCGCAAACACAGAACAGGCGCCTAGCCTGTGTTTGACCTTCCTTTTGTGCCGTGTCTCTTGCTTGTGCCTTAAAAGAAAACTGTAAGAAAACAATGTACACCTGTCAATGTGGCCAAAATGGACCCATCGATGTGTGCTGCTATTTTTAATGCTGACTGTAGTGTTGGCCTACTAAGTGAAGGCACAGCTAAATATATTGCTACCTGCAAGCCTTTGCCAGCCATGCCAATCACATGCCATCGCAAGCATGGACTAGTGCATTTAGCGAAGATGGCCGAAATCCCTGCAGCGCTCATGCACATGATTGGTGCCACATGTAGGATCACTTTGAATGAAACTAGCGTCTTTCTCGTGTTTTTGTTGGGCTTTAATTGCTCCTCTAGGTTATTGTGCACAGTCACCATGACATTGATTTGGCAAAATATATACTTGCTTTGTAGCTCGTTGGGTACACATGATGTAGTGTAATATATTGTAACGTCACAATCGCACCATGTTAAAACAACACTGTATTTTACATATAAGTCTTGTGCCATAACCTCAGTTTCACTTGGTCCTTCTCTTTCACCATCACTTATCTTCGTCTTCGCCTTTAGTCAACGTTACTCCTCTCCCTCGGGAGGCTGACCATCCTGGTCAGCAAGTGACTGCACTAAGGTCGTGATCCTGAATGGACTAAAGTGGGAAAATGTTCAGTTTTACAGGATACACACAGTGGTCTCTCCTTGCGGTGGGGCACGAGCTTAGTTTTGGGCATAACAGATGTCGCCAAGTTCCTGAGTCGAACACTGCTAACAATGTTCTGCATTGTCTTCCCCTTGTGCTGCGGACACTCTCCAGGTTGTCAGCCTCGTTCTTATGCAAGGCAAAGACACTTTATTCGTAGGCTTTCACTGCACGTGTATGTTTGGTCAGCCCTTTGGCCCCGTTCTCCTGTGTGAGCCCACTGTTCATCATGTTTGGACTATGGCAGGCCTTCTTTTACGCCTTGTTCTCCTTTTCTTAGCACCCTCTGCAGGCTTAGACTTTGTGCTGGTGCATCTTAGGGTTGTCCGCATTCTTGTCTGGAACCTTGCTCACATCTACTGACCCCAAGACAGACATGTCTTGGTTAAAAGTGAACTCCGTGTTGGAGTGCAACAGGAACTGGTCGTAGCATGTTGTCTTTGGCGGTGTCTTATTAACCACGGGCTCGCAATAGGTCAGGATAGGTTGCGACAGGCGCTGCAGCTCGACAGGCTTACCATTATTGCAGATGTGCTGCAGGCAGGCATCATGTCACCAGTCTTCTCTTTTTTACTAACTCACTTCCTCTTCATTTGCCTTTGTGCCTTGCTTGCTTTACACCATGACAATATACTCTGCACTTGAACCTGACTAAAACAAAGTTTAAGGGGAGTTGAAAATACAATAGACAGTTTTAGTTTAGCGTACGCTATACCATTGCGTACGCTATAATATAGCAGGTCAATACTGCGCATGTGCAGGATGCTAAACGACTCGTAGCGTATAGCATACACACGCAATTTGTCAGATTTAGCGTTAACGTCTTTGCTTGGTTTGCATAGTTTGCAGGAAACATGGCGGCGGTCCTGGCTGCCAGCTTCGAAATGAATTTGTCGTTGCTTTCGTAAAATACACTTCGTTCGTAGCAAATGACTGTGTAAACGGCTTTCGCTTAGTCTCAGGCAGCTTCGACGACAGAGTTTTATGGATAACCTTGTGGAGTTTTCAAGATCGCTTCTCATTTCGAACGAGTCGAAGCCTAACGAAAGAAACCTTCGAGATGTCAGCTCCACCTATCGGTAAAGTCAGGAGATGGCTGCGACTACAACATCTGGCCTCTGAGATCGGAAGATCTCACGGGCCAACTAAAACTGCAATAAACATGCGTTGCTTAGTGTACACTTTACTATAGCATATAGTGTACGCAAATATAATGTGCGCTGTACTATAACTGTTTAATATATGCCACATGTTGTACACAAGTTAAACACACGATCCGAACCGTTACATGGCCACATGATGATGATGATGATGATGATGATCTCTATGGCCTTTCTCTTCGTTTTTGGCGATCTGCTGGAGCACGAAATATAGTTCTGAGGTGCTGTTCTGGACATTTTTTAATTCCGCCATATTGTCAAATGCGCCATCTTGTCAGCTCTGATTGGCTCATAGGGCTGTTATGGCATTGGCTCAAAGTGCTGCCATTGCAAATGTCTGGAATAGCATCCCTGGCCTCTGTATTTTGAAAAAAGTTATTGTATGAAAATAAGGGGCGGGGAACGTGTGATGAAAGACCACTGTTGCTTGGCAGCATATTCGTCATGAGAGTTTTGAGCTGCCATGCCAAGCGAGTGTCAAACCTCGTGGAAAGCAATTACTCAGTGCATTTTCTTGGTTTGGGAAAGAAATCTAGTTAGTCTACTGGCAGGACAATTTTACTTGTTTAAAACAAGATGGAAAAGGCACAGTTCTCTATGGGGCATTGGAAGGGAAATTCCATTAACCGAGTTAGATCCATTGTTTCATTATAGCCTGTTTTATCGTAACAAGTTTTGAGTGTACATGGAATCAAGGGCTCTCATTTCTAAAATAAATGTGTGTGTGTGTGTGTGTTTTACTGTCCTCTGGTTGCGCCATGTAATATGTTGGCACTCTCCCTTTGGCAGGTGCCTCCGTACGTACTGGTGCTCATGTGCGCCACTTCATACCGCATTCACTCCATCTACGTGCTACGGCTGTTCAATGACCCCGTTGCTATGGCCCTGCTGTATGCCTCCCTTAGCTTCCTCATCAGGCGGCGCTGGGTGCTGGGCTGCATCCTGTTCAGGTATGTCTCAGAGTCAAAATTTTTTTACCTGTACCTATGGTGCAAAAGCTGCTTGTCTTGTTTTGATATAGCGCACTGCGTTGCAAAATAATTCAGATAAGCATTTTACCCAAGGCTTGCAGATTGCTGCAGTCATGATCAGGCATTCTTCTTTCAACGGAGACCTTGTGCATGTCCCCAATAACTGCCATCTATCTGACTATAGTAGAATGCTACATCCATTTCGATGTCCTGAGAAAAATAAGGAAGCAAGCAATTTCTCACAGTGGAAACAGCCATCTTACTGTTTGCTTGCATGCTTGCGTGCTCATAAATAGCATCTTGCAGTTATAAAGTAGTTTGGAGTACTGTTGAAGAATAACGTAGTAGCTGAATGGAAGTGTGCCTGGCATGCCTAATGAGCCCATATCTTTCCACCAGTTGGTCTGGTTTTAAGCCTAGGTTTTGAAAGCTCCGACTGCAGAATATTCACCTTGGAAGCCATAATGATGCAGTGCCGCCTAGCAGATTTGTGCAAAAGAAAGGCCTCAGCATTTGCAGTGCTGATGTGTGTTGAGCACTCAGCAGCTGTGAATCTAGTCTGCAAAAGAAATGTCTTTGTTGGCAGCAGTGATGCCCCATATCAATGCATTCAGAATTGTTTTGCACCAGATTCTTGACACATCCTCCATTCTGGGTATGTGCTCTGTTTGGGGCTCATTGTCCTCATTGTCATGTAAGCCTAATTTTTGTTGTTGGGGCTATTTTCATAACAATGAAGAATTGTATGCCAACACACCTTGCCTGTTGAGGTCTTCAAAGTGCATGCATACATCACCACTCTCATTGCCTGTGAGTGCAGTTCGAGAGTAAACCTTGCAGAGACTACCTGGCATGATTGCGCAAAAGCACAGAGGTTAGCATGTCCAGCTTCCAAGTACACATTGCTGCAGTGACACGGGTTTTAATACTAGTGCTGGTGGTAGGCAAAGCTTTATACTGAGTGCTTACTTGGCTACTCTCTGCACGTTTTGACCACATTTGCATGTGCCACCTGAAGTGTTGCAACCACTTGACTGTTCCCCCACTATAGAAGTTTCTGCTGACTGGGTGGGCACTGCTGCTGCTCGCATGCCAAAATAGCTGGCAAGCAGGACATCACCTGGGTTTTGAATCGAACCGAAAACCGTACATGAACTGAAATTCTAGTCAGACCTGAACCCAAACCGATATTCTTAGAGCGGGCCTGAAACCGAACCGAACCCGAACCGAAAAAAGTAATAGTAGTTAACAGTTAAGCACAAAACAGTTCAAGCATGTAGGATGCAAATGGGTGCTAAATAAATAAACGAGTTTTCAAAGTAATTACTTTCCCGTCAGCCCACCCCACAGGAACATCGTTCAAACTCATGAATTGAGTGAGAATGGGGATAGACGATAGGGATGTGCTGATGACTATATGGCCACTTCGACAGAGACGCTTGCACTTCTGAACCTGGCCATGGGGCCGAAACATCATTTCGGGGGCACCACACAACCACCATTTCTGAAGGAGCCCACACTACTTCAGCCACGAGGCCAGCTGAACAGTAAAATGCACACGCAAGGACACACTCTAGAGAGCAAGAAACATGGGGACTTCAAGAATAGAAAATAGGAAAACCAACTAGTTCATCACCTCAGCTTCTTGTAACAGTAACTCTTCGGTCGCTAATGGGCGCCGTCATCTCCCCAGTGCATGGTGACAACGGCTGTAAATGGCGAAAAAAAAAAAAAAATTGCTTTTGTTGTGTGCCATGGTTTAACACACATTCAATGTTTCCAAGCACAGTACAATGAGCTCTTTGATTTCTAAAAATCAATCCTTTGAAACAATGTGTGTGATTTGGACAATTTTGTCCGCGTTTAGTCATCGCAAGGCTCTGCATCACATGCAGTTGCATCAAGTTTGCTGCGGTGCTTAGTACGAACTGTCCTTGTTCATCGTTTCAAAGCATCAGTCTACTAGACTAGAAGTTTGGAGTTGTAAGTTATGTAATACAGTGTGAATCCACCCTCTGTCACACATCACAGTTTACATACCACCAGTCCAGTAGTAAATAATTGAAGCAAGAGAAAAATGAACCAACCATGCTGCTGTCAGTGCGTGGAGGCTAAGCCTACCCTATGTAGACACAGGCATTCTCACTAATTAGGTCTGTCTTTCTGTCTCTTATATGCACCTGAAAATTTCTCCGTATCAGAGAACTCTATTCATAAACTGCATGTTCTAGAGAAAAACATTGTTACTCGTTGTTATCAAGGTGCCTTGACTCCTTTCTGATAGCTCATTTTCGAAAAAGTCATTGCTAGAATTGCGGCAATGGCGTCAATGCAAAAAGTTTATCCATGTGCCCCGCATCAAGGTTCGAACGAGTCTACAAAGCAAAAAAAAAAAAAAGACCCAATACAGAATCACGTGGCCACTGCACACGTTGTCGGCATCTCAATGCCCAGATTTACGCGGCATCCTCATATTCGATTGTATGTGAAAATTTTACTATTCGACTACCCTTATAAACTTCTACTGTTGTCTGCATCCTCAGTATAGATGACAATAAGAGGAAATATGTAAAAAGGCAACGACGCACCCTGGATGGCACCGTGGGCAGCACTGCAATCTTTACTACCCTTGTAGGGGTGCAGGCTGCTCGCCTTGTTTTCTATGGAGTTACTCGGTGGTTATAGAAATGATACCTAAACGTCCTCATCACAAAAATATGCATCATCAAGAGCACAGTTTCTTTAATAAATCGAACCTTTCTATTGAAATACCATGGTCGAGACAACGCTTTATTCCAAGAAGGAAAAATGGCGCCAACGTAATCAACGAACGCGAGCCAATGATTGATGATGACTTTGTACAGATGAAGATGAAATCTGCATAAATGCTTAGACTAATTTCCCCCGTGAACAGAAGCGGCCAGCCTGGCTGCACATTAGACGGTGGAACGGAGATGAAAGGGCTTCAGGCAGGAAACGTGCATGATCTCTGTTCCGCGGCAGCGTCGGTCAGTTGGGGAATCAACAGGTGTAACGCGATAGTTCACTGGCGAGGTCTGCTCTATGACTTTGTAGGGGCCAATATATCGAGACTCAAGCTTCTCACATAAACCGGGTGTTCATATAGGTGTCCACAGGAGCACATCGTCACCAGGACGGTAGGCAAAGATGCGGTGAGAGGCATCGTGCCGATGTTTGCGATCGTCTTGGCTTGCTTCAGTGTTGATACGGGCATGACGATGACATTGGGCAAGCCGAGACACAAACTGGTCGCAAATGAATGGTGAAGCATTGACGGGACCAGAGAAGAAAGAAACGTCGAGTGATGAGGTGGGGTGGCGGCCATATACTAAAATAAACAGAGAGTATCCGGCGGTCCGTTAAAGAGACGTGTTGTATGCAACTGCTACAAATGGGAGAATCACATCCCAGTTACGATCGTCAGGTTGAATATGCATAGATAGCATGTCGCACAGCGTGCGATGAAATCGCTCTGTTATGCCGTTGGTTTGAGGGTCGTAGCTAGACATTGTCTTGTGCACAGTGTTTGACGCTTGCAGAACTTGATTAAGAGTGCTTGAAAGAAATGCCTTGCCTCGGTCGCTCAAAAAAATGTGAGGCGCCCCGTGCATAAGTAGATAGCCTGCAAGAAGGCCGCTACTTCTGAGGCAGCTCCTGAACGTATTGGGGCTGTTTCAACGTACCGGGTCAAGTGGTCAACAGCAGTGACGATCCATCTGTTGCTGTCTGGAGTAGGTGGGAGTGGCCCGAAAACGTCAATGCCGACAAGAGAGGAGGGTTGTGCTGGACAAGGAAGTGGTTGTAGCGTCCCGACCGGAGCAGTAGTAGGTCACTTACGGTGTTGGCAAAGCGTGCACGAGGCAACATATCTAGCTACGCTTGTAAAAAGACCTGGCCAAAATAATCGGCTGCGTATGCGCTCGTGTGTTTTGTGGTAACCCAAGTGGCCTGACGTAGGGTCATCGTGTGAGGCCTGCAGAACTGCAGCGCCAAGAGAGCGCGGTAGAATGGGAACCCATCAATGGCCTTTCGGGTGAAAAATGTAACGGTAGAGCACGTCATCTTCGAACTTGAACAGTTTAAGCTGTTTCCGTAGCCTGGCATTGGGTGGAGATGAAACACCGCTAAGGTGATTGCTAATATCATGGCAATAAGAATCTGCGCGCTGGTGAGTGGAAAGCACTGACGGGCAGTTTGATGGAGTCAAGGAGGAAATCGGTGTAATAGATGATGCGTCCTCCGTGCGGCCAATTTGGCAAGGTGATGTGATGTGCTCCGATGATGGTGGTAATGGGCATCGTGAAAGAGCATCGGCATCTTGGTGCTTCCTTCCGGACTTGTATATGACGTCGAAGTCATATGCTTGTAATCGGAGCATCCAGCAGCCAAGGCGTCTAGGCAAGTTCTTGATTGTCAACAACCAACATCGGGCATAGTGGTTGGTCACAACCGTGAAATGTCGACTGTGGATGTATGGACGAAATTTCTGAATGGACCAGACAACAGCCAAACACTCTTGTTCGGCTATTGAGTACTTCTTTTCTGCGGAAGTCAGAACACGGCTTAGACATGCAACAACCTTTTCACAAAATTCGGGGTCGCGCTGCAGCAGTATGGCACCAATTCCTTGACCACTAGCGTCAGTATGCAGTAATGTGGCCGCCTTGTCATCAAAATGACAAAGAACAGCTGGGGATTTTAGTGCGCGCTTGAGTTCTTGGAACGCGGCTTCACACTAATCGTTCCAATCGAAGGAACTGGAACTAGCAAGGAGGTTGTGGAGGGGCGAGGCAATGCTGGCGAAGTTCCGGGTAAAACGTCGGAAGTATAAGGCGAGTCCAAGGAAGCTGCACAGTTCTTTTGCATGAACTGGGCGTGGAAAGTTGGGCACTGCTGAAATTTTGTCCGGATCGGTCTGGATGCCGTCTTTGCTAACGAGATGACCCAGGACTTTAATCGTTGTGCTAGCGAAACGGCACTTCCTCATGTTTAGTTGAAGTCCAGCATTAGAAAGGCATGTGAGCACTTTATCTAAGCGTTGCAGATGGTCAGTGAAAGTCTTGGAAAACACAACGTCGTCGAGGTAACATAGACAAGTTTTCCACTTGAGGCCGTGAAGAACAGTGTCGATCATTCTTTCAAATGTGGTGAGAGCATTGCATAGGCCGAAAGGCATTACGTTAAACTCGTGAAGACCGTCCGGAGTAGAAAAGGCATCAGCTTGTGGTAAAGTCTAACAGGCAGGTGTGTTAACAAGTGCTTGCAAGAACATAACCTATGCTTAAGCATAGGTTATGCATAGGTTAAGCATAGGGACTAGGCAAGCAATTTGGTGGTTCATTACCGCGGCTGCAATAAGTGCAAAAAAAGTGCACCATTGTTTGGTCGTGTGACCATTTTAGGGAAAGGCAAGACCAGATACGAATGCGAAATCTTAGAAGCTTTTCACATTGGAAATGAGAAATAAATTTGTGTCAGTGATGCGTCTTTGTGTTTAACAAACAAGGAATGTGCTTACCTATCGAGTAGGTAAAACATGATTAATAAAAAAACTGACATTCATGCACAGGTCTTGGGAGGAGTAGAAGTTGCGCATGCATCGGCAGTTTTCACATGGTAACGTATCTTCGAGGTGTTATCTGTGCACATGTCTTGGGAGGAGTTGAAGATGCGCATGCGTTGGAGGTTATGTGCGGCAATGTAAATTTCAATAAAGTATAGTAAGCGTCCAGCGTCCGTCCGTGTCTAACGCCTTTTCCTTGTGTGCTCATCCTTTGTGTTTCCCTGGTACCCCCTTTTTCAAGTTCATCATGCACCAACTGGCCCGAGAGCTTGCGCTAATGTAAAACAACAACTCGTCCGAGTCAAAGACCGCCTCGAAAAAGAAAGATTTCTGGGCGTCATCTACAGCATCCCTTGCCAGGACTGCCAGGCATCTTATACACAACATTGCGAGTGCATGTAACAAAAGGATCTTTGTGCGCGGTAGCGCAACTAGGCTTTCGTTTCCTCATAGGACCGCGCACAAAGATCCTTTTGTTACATGCACTCGCAATGTTGTGTATAAGATCCCACTCTCGTGTGGGAAGTACTATGTGGGCCAGACGGGCAGATGTTTAAACGTGTGTCTGGCGGAGCATAGTAACAAAGTGGAGAGCATCGCAATAGATGGGCATCTGGCTGCCCATTGTAGAAAATGTGACGCGAAGGCACCATGCTTCCCGCTATTAAAACAAACTGTTGTTGTTTATCGCCACAGGAATAAGATTACGAGGGAAATTGTGGAAGCAGCCGAGATAGCCAGAGCAGGTGACGAGTGCGTTAGCACGCCGTCTATATTTTTATCAAGGAAAGAGCTTGAATTTTTGGGCATAATGGTCACATGACTGTCTTTTCCTCCTTCCCTTCAGTGTTTTCTATTGCAGTAGCATCCCAGTGAGTATATATTTACTCACCAGCTGCAATAAATCAATTGTTGAAAGTTAGCGCTCGTTCTGTGTTCTGCTTGTCCCTGTGTGAAAAAAAATTTTGCGCTATGTTTCCCAGTCTGAATGTATCCCACAAACACGCCCAAACTTCTTCCCTGCTAAAATCGCCGAATAAGTCCAGTCGAAGTCGCCTCAAGAAGAGTAATTGCGAATTTATTGATGGAAACGCGTACACTAGTCAACTAAGTCACCAAATGCGCGGGTTAATAAAAGAGCATGTTAGTGGTGTACCGCCGATGCAATTCTGTTGCATACGCTGATGAACTGCCATTCCCACTGCAGTTTTTGCAATTTTAAATTCCCCAAGGGAGCTGCTTGGAAACGTACAAACGTCTGACTAACTTTTCAGTATTTCTTTTTAAATTAATAGAGAGAGGTGCCACATGATATATTTAAAGGCAGAGCAGCGCCAGTCAAAGTAGATGAACGCTGGTGGCAAGGCCGGGTTAAGTTCTCTGCAGCGTTAGCATAATAAGAAAGAATTCAGTTGAGTACAAAATTCACATGCAACAAGGAACTACGTTGTGAAACAAACAAATCGCTCGGCATGTTAAGTCTGCTCAGGCAGCATCAAGATGTGATGACTTCCCAAATGTGGCGCCAACTTTTCAGCGAAATATGGAAAAATACCATATGCAGCAACTATTAGCAATTCTTGCTCCAAACTACCTATTTTCTAAACACACTTCCAAAAAAAAAGAACAATATCTAAAATGCCCTCGGGAATGAAGCACTTCCTTGGTATCATTCCGATAAGACACAGCGTGATTTATACCCTTTACAAACGAGGCAGGGTGAAAACCTCACAGCTCAAAAGAATCAACACGAGTTATGCATTGAGCAACTAGCAACAGTTAAACATGTGCGAAGCCACACATAAAATAGATGTAAAAACATGAAGTGCGCGACAGCTGGTGCAAGGATTTACCGGGTCACACAAAACCAACAATTTCAGTTCTTGCAAACTTCAGTAGCTTTAACATACAACATAATGTGCTCGTGCAGTCGTGCTGCCTAGCTAGTGCAATTCGGTAAACAAGCAGAAAACAATATAAGCAGCAAACAGCATTCCGAACTTTATCGAAATGCCTTTAAACCACATGCTGCACTGCAAACGAATTTCGTCGCTTACACGTCTATGATCGAGCAGAAAAAAAAACACCTATGAGACAAAGGAAAGGATGAGCACAAGAAATTTCCCCGCCGAAGCAACGAGCCATTTTTGCTATCGTTGCTCCCGCTGATGAGGCTCTGTGGGGAATGATTAGAACCGTGTCGCTGGCACGTTTTCGTCGATATTTGAGCCCCCCACCCTGCAACAATTCTTCTTCGGCATTCCTTGAAACTTTGGCCACCCCACACATGCGAAGGGTGTTGCCTATTTTGCTCTGAAAACGTGAATAAGACAGAGAAGCACTATCAACGACAGAACAAACTACGGCGCGCGTCTGGCTCCTCTCATGCGTCTACGCAAGCCCTCCACCAGTGACGTGTCTATCGGCGCACACTACGCGTAGTGATGCCAGAATGTTGGAAGTTTGTCACTCGAAACAAGTTAGGCCAGAAAAGAAAGCGAGCGTGCTACAACTTCGAAAAGTGCTGCGACCCTGCCGAAAAACACAGCGATGACCACCCGCCGGCGGTTTCAAGCGACAGCTGCGACGTAAGATGCAACGGACCTGGCGAGCTAGGCCTAACGACGTCACCGGCCAAGAGTGATTGCAGAAGCAGCATTCGGCATGACACAAAGATGGTGCAGCCAGCGGAATTGCTCCAATGGCAGAAGCAAGCAGGGGAAAACCTCCAACAACTGGTGGGAGCTTCGGCAACGAAGCGGAAATTGGACACGTATATGAGCGTCAACGACGGTGCGGACGGGCCAGCGGAGATGGAGCCACATTTTTATGTTATCGGTGCGAAAGCGATAAGCGCTTTGGTCTCGCATCTAAAGTGCAGTCTCTGTAGCGGCTCCGGGACTTTTGACTCACAGGAGCGAGAATACAACCTTGAGTCAAGCTTCTCGCCATTTGTAAAAACTGCGGTGATGTTGTTTCCAAGTGGAGCTCGCTGCGCGTGACAAACAGCAAGACAGTCAACCCCTTCGTAGTGAACATTCTCGCCGCTCGTGCGATGATTAGCACTGGAAATCGACAAAGTGCTGAACGATGTTTTTGCTGCAATGAGTATCACGCACTGCGACCTTCATAACAAACCATAGCAAGGCTGTCTCAAGCAGAAGCTGGCAGTGGCGGCGGCGTCTGCTGCCCAAAAGCTGATGGTCGCATGTGCGTTATCAGTGAAGTCATTGTATAATGACTTGAAACTTGGGAACACCAGGAATATAGTGGTATCCTACGATGGCTCGTCGATGACCTGTGGCCATTCGTCGCACATCAGAGCCGGCACGGTCATCGAACTGTTCTCCGGACTTGTGCTCAACTGCGTTGTCCTGAGCAACTTTTGTGCTGGGCGTGTGCGCGGCCCGAAACCTGGTGACCCGGACTACAAAGATTGGGAGGCGAGCCATATGTGCCAAAAAAATACTGAAAAAGAAAAGCTGGGGAGATGGAAGTTGAAGCTGGAAGATGGAAGCTGGGAAGATGGAAGTGCTTATGCTGTTCTAGAGGTCACTTCAGCTGTGCAAACTGAGGTACACCACAGTCCTCTCAGATGGGGATAGTCACACATTTCTTGCTTTCAGACAAGCCAAAGTGTATGGCTTTGTGCCAGTCGAGAAGGAAGATTGCGTGAATCACGTTTAAAAAAAGGATGGGGACTGCTTGCGCACTCTCATTGCCAAACACAAGTGCTCTGCTTTCGAAACACTTGGTGACAAAGTAAAATTGACAGGTGACGTGATCACCAAACTCAGTACCTACTATGAATGGGCATTAAAATCCAACAAAGGGAATGTGAAGGCTATGCAGAAAGCTGTGATGGCAACATACCACCACATCACGTCAAACGACAAGGTTTCGAACCACAGTCTTTGCCCATCTGGTCCAGACTCTTGGTGCCGTCAAAATGCTGCGCAAGCAAAAAATGAGCCCATCCTAAAGCATCGATATAATTTGCCTGTCCATGTTTGTCAAGCCCTTCTACCAGTGTATGAGCGCCTCTCAGAAGAAAAATTGCTTTAAAGGTGCCAGTGCAGCATGACCCAGAACACTAAAGAATGCTTGCATTCCATGATTTGGGCATTGGCACCTAAGAAACAGCATGCCTCGCTTTTTGCTGTTGAAGCTCCTGTGGCTGAGGCAGTAATGAAATTTAATTCGGTGAACGAGAGAGCTTCATCTGCCATACTCCAGGAGCTTCATTTGAACCTGGGGCTACCGAAATGCATGAGAATGGCCGAGAAAGATAACCGGTGAGCAGCAACATCAGTCTGCAAGCGTGCATCTGCAGAAAATCTGCGACAAGCCTTCAAAAAACACCATTTGGGTCGCTGTAGGCAGACAGGTTACATCCCTGGTGGCTACTGACCATTTAGATATGTGGATATATCAATACTATTTGTTATATTTGAATAAGAATGAGCTTGTCCGTTTTTTTTTTTTGCATTTTTCTCAAAACATGAATTTTTGAATATTTTCATCCTTCTGGGAGCGATTTTGTAGTTGTTGGGACATTGATAATTGTAATTTTTGTTGCAGCACTGAGCTACATGAATAATGCATGCAATGGTAGGACCAGATTTTTGTATCTCAGTTTTAATATTTTTTTATTGTCCGTACAATAAACAGCTACTTTGAACCCATTTTGAACAGAAAGCTTTGATGTGCTGTATAATTGTTATACCAAAAAACTGTTCCTACCATTGTGAAGCTTATGGTTCGTAGTATTGAGCTATGTGTCTAAAGAAAGACTTCGATTAGTAGTTCTTGCTCCGTTGTTCCCAGAAAAAATGTTAATTAATTTTAGTTAATTTTAGAACGAATTGGCATATTTTAAAAACAATTGCATACTTTGAAGCAGCATAAAGAACTGAGCAAGTTTGTGCAGTTTCATTAAATTTGGTAAGGGGGTCTTAATGACGGTCAGCATACCCACTTCCCCCCTCGAACTTGATGACGAATGGCATCCTGTTCTCACTGCTACAAGCAGTAAGTGGGTTGGCGAACAGGTTGGACGATCAGGTCAGTGATGATTCTGTGTTTGGCTAAAGGTGTCTGCTTGACCTTCAATGTGGTGGCAAAATGATGATAGTAGACTGAGGAGCCTCTCCTTTTCGGGTTGTTCCAGCTATGGATTGACGTTGATGTGACTGGTCAAGTCCACGCCGCTGTGTTCCTGAATCAAGATTGTCGTTACCGAAGCACAGGTGTTGGACTCGTCCAGTGTTTCAAAGTAGGTCATGGTGGTATGCCTCGCAAAGTGCTTGTATTCATCACTGGAATTAGGATTATGGTTTGCCTATTTTGGAGCTCTACAAAACCATGTGCAACGCCGACTTCTCGATCCCGCAAAATGGTGAGGTTACCTTTCGCGATGCCTATCCTTGATTGGTCTTGTGAGCACTTGACGAGGACAAACATGCTACTTCAAGGCAGTAACGTCACGCAGTCATCGACCACGTGTAAAGCCGCATGAAGATGTTCATCCCCTAAATTCGAATCCGAAGAACCGTAGTTAGAGAAAGTCACAAACAAGTCACGCAGATTAATGATTGCCCCTTATTCATGAAGGAAATCCATGCCCATGCCGAGAACACTTGGGCAGCACAAGGAAAGATGCTACGAAGGTCGAAGTACAAACTGCAAGTCTGCCGGTGCATCGTCCAATGGGTGACACAAGGTGTCCTCTAGCCCTGATCAGATGTGGGCCGTCTCGCGCTGTCAGCACCTTGCGCAGCTGAGTGGCCAGTGAGGCACTCCTAACCGGGTAATCAGTTCCTGTATTGACAAGTGCAGTTACCGAATAGCAGTCGATGGAAACAGTAATAGCAGCGGAAGTTCTTTTGGCAGTTGTGAATGAAGGCGTCAGTGGTACGTCGCGAGGGGGTGGCATCAGCAGAGGATATTTGGTGGTTTGCATGACAGCGGCCTCACCCCAGGAGGTTGCTGTTTTCAGCTTCCCCGGCGCGCGCTTCCGCCGTTGACTCCAGTGGAACCAAAGGATTATAGAACGCAATTTGTTGACGCGTGCCGACGAAGTGATGGCGACCGCGACTGTCTTTACTAGGCCAGAAAGAAGACAGTTGCTTTCCAAGTATTCCTGGATTTCATGCAGTGTTGACCATAGCGTGGGCAACGGGCGTTCGGGTGGTATCCCCGCAGGCCAATCCGTCGGTAATGGCAGTCGCGATATAAGTCTCCCCACAGTGGGGGGTAGCACAACAGACTGTTATCGGGAGCACGCCATACTGTGTACTTGCGCAGACCAGGATGAAAGGCTGTTTGCAGAGTCCTGCGGTGGGTTGGATTTGGGAAGCATCCAGGAATCCCAGCAGGAGGCTGTGAGAAACGGGCCATTGATGACATAGAAACCAGATGAGCAGGAACATGGGAGGTTTGGTACATGTTGGTTGCGAGGGATGAACCACCTGCCTGATTTCCTCCCGAATGACGTCTGTAAGAGCCGCAGCACTCGGAGGTGCCGGATCCAATGCATAACACTTCTGGAGTTCTTCTCAAACAATCTGCCGTATTAGTTCACTAATCTAATCCCTGTCATCATTTGCAGGTACAAGTGAGCATGCAGCAGTCATAGTCATCTGGCGTTCATACTGCGAGAGCTGCTGCCGAAGCATGCATTCTATGACTGTTGCCTCATGGACCAACTGAGACACTGTTGTAGGAGGATCGTGCACGAGGCCCACAAAAAGCTGTTCTTTTATGCCTCGCATTAACAGACGCACCTTGTCTTCTGGCATTAGTGGGTTGGCCCGACCGAACAGTCGCGTCATGTCTTTGACGGACATGGCGACAGTTTCGTTCAGCATTTGTAACCTCAAGGATAGTGCCCGTTCAGCTCTTTCTTTCCTTTCGGGGCTGCTGAAGGTGTCCCGAAGCAGTCGGTAAAAGTTTTGCCAGCTGGTCAATGAAGCTTCGTGGTTCTCGTGCCACACTCTCACTGCATCTAAAAGGGAAGAGTAGACATTCTTCCACTTACAGCGATCATTGCAATCATTAAAGGCGACGACCCGGTCGAAGTGATCGAACCAGTCTTTGACGTCCTCAAAGGCGTCGCCGTGGAACGGGTCAGGCGTGCGAGGCATGTTGACAATGCATGATACAGCAGCATTTGGGATCCCCTGGTTCGGCTTGTGGTTATTGACATCTTCCTCGCAGAGCTTGCCAGGGGAGCATATTGCGGTGGAAGACCTTGGAGGCGACGGCTGCTTCCATGGGTTTCTGCTGTCCCCGAGTTACTGGCGTCTGTAGCTTCTAGTTCAGAACCAGTAAGCATAGGGCATATCCGTACCCAACATCTCCACCGGTTTGTCGCGAGAGGAAAAGGCAAGCAGTCAGTTTCAAGCAAGCGGTCGTTTACTGTTCGTTTTTACAGCAGCTACTACACACACACTTCTTCATCTTCGGCTTCCAGCGTTACTAGCGTGTGGCAATATTTTTGAGATTGCTGATGATATTACCCTGCCCATCTTTCAGTGCTTACATCTTGGTTTGTCCGATGCATAGTTTCCTTCTCACTGTTTTCAGGCTGCATCCATTTTTTACTGCATCCTCAGTCTTTCTCATGTCATAATTTTGAGTATCCCTTATTTCCGACTTGTTGATTAGTTTTGACAGTGTCATGAATTCTATCTGGTCTCTTGAGTTGGACACTTTCATTCTTTGTCTTTTCTTTGTTAGGTTTTTTGTTACTTGAGAGAGCTTCCCTACTGGTTGCCTTGGTGCCTTACCTCCCACTTCAATTCCTGCTTCTGAAGCCAGGCTAGTTACGGTTTCATTCATTGCCTCTATGTCGTCTTCATCTCTATGTACTAAGGCTGTGTATTTGTTAGCAAGTACCAGCCGGAATTGGTTTGCTTTTATCCTTACTGTGTCTAGCTTGGCCTGTTTCTTCTTGATCAATTTTGCTCTTTTGCTCTTCAAATTGAGGTGAATCCTAGCCCTCACTAACCTATGATCACTGCACTTTACCCTACCTATTGCTTCTACATCCTGCACTATCCTAAGATCAGCAGAAATTATTTAATCAATTTCATTTCTTGTTTTACCGTTAGCTTTTCCAGGTCCACTTTTTGGTCCAACGCTTCCTGAAGAAGGTGTTCATTATTCGCAGCTTATTTCTTTCCGCGAATTCTACCAACACCTCTCCTCAATTGTTCCTAGAATCCACGGCGTAGTTGCCAATTGCTTGTTCACCAGCCTGCTTTTTCCCCACTTTTGCATTAAAGTCGCCCATGTCTACACTATATTGAATTTGTACTTTTCACATCGCTAGTTCAACATCTTCATAAAACTGTTCCATTTTTTCACCATCATGACTGGAGGTTGGAGTGTTGGTTTGTACTACCTTTATTCTATACCTCATATTTAGCTTTATTACGACTACTGCTACCCTCTCATTAAGGCTGTAGAATTCGTCAATGTTGCCCACTATGTCCTTATGGATTAGGAATCTTACTCGGAGCTGCTTAGCTGGTAGTCCTCTATAGCAGAGGACGTGGCCATTTGTCAGCACTCTATAAGCTTCAGCAGTTCTTCTAACCTCGCCAAGGCCAATGATATCCCAAACATTGGCTGATAGTTCCTCAAGAGCCCTGTGAGGCTAGCTTCACTCGAGAGGGTTCAGGTGTTAAACGTTGCAAGGGTCAGTTTCCATTTTCGGCCTGTCCAGGTCCAGAGATTCTTAGCAGCCTCTGCTGCATTAGAGGTCTGACCGCTGCCTTGGTCAGGTGCTCCACAGCGTCTGGGGACTGAGGGCCATTGGGTAATCAAATGAGTCATTTGGGAGGGAGTGGCCGAATACTGCCCCAGGAAGGCCAATTCCTGTTATGGTGAGGGAGTGTCTTATTGAAGCTTAGTGGGTCTTCCTAATTTGGTTGTAGCTGGATTAGTATAGCCCCACTTGCTCTTCGCGTTTTTGCCAGTGTCAGGCGCCACTCCAAGCCTGTCACGTAAAACCCTATAATCAAATTTTTTTAGAAATTACTGCCCCCAAGGGCTCAGATTGCCACAGGCACTTACGAAATAGCTCTAAAGTCCTGCCGGTACACCTATTAGCCATGTCAGTGCTCGTACTGTGATAGGAGACGATGGGTGCATGCGTGTATAATTAAGGGAAACATACTGTGTCCCATGACAATTACCCCTTTTCACTCTTGGTATGCTTCACCATGTAACACTACTCTAATGAGGCTAAGCTGACTTGTGCCGTGCTTTCCAAGTTTCAAAGCCACTGGCGAGGATTACAAAGGCGGAGCCGGCACCATTGCTAACAGCAGTGAATTGTTTCTATGAAAAACATGCCACGGAACAGCAAAAAGCTTGCTAGCGAACGTTGAAGTAGCTAGGCCTAGCATTGCCACAGTGGTGGTTACGATTGCCAGTGGATCTGCGTGAGAGAGCACCGGTTCAAGGTGATGAGATAATCAAAATGGCGGTAGTGGTGGCTTCGATTAATGCCGTTCTGGATCTGCAGTCATGGCAGAAAGAAAAACGAAGTGTGGCGAACAAGGGCTCGTGGCACGGGAGTTGTTTGTCTTCGTGCTGGAATAAACAGCGGCGTCAGGCATGCTGCTCTCGGCTCTTTGTGTGTATTGTCCTTCACTGCACTTGAAGCCCAGTCTATCGGGCAATGGGGTCCTCGGACCTTACACGCTGCATGTTGATGATGATTTCCCTACTGTTGCGTGTACCCACAAGAAGTGAGTGGTACATTTAAAATAAAGAGGAAATTAAGAAATACCAGTGTTTTCACATTGCAGGCTATGTGGGTACACAAGAGCACATACCCGTGCGCCAGTTTCCAATTTGCCAGAGACGCAAGGATGAAATGAGCAAATTTATACCACTTCATTAACTGCTTAACAAAACCTTCGCTTCATATAGGTTCCAAGATGTGCGTTGGCTCTGCATAATTTTCACAAAACCATTGAATATCATGTGCTGCTGGCATATTTTTGCCCCTTTGTCTGCTTTAGAGAGACTTCAAGGCGACTATGTATTATGCAGGTACCCTTTTTTAGTGATTTGTTGTTTAATATTGTATAACAAACAGGTGATCACTGTGTGGGTCAAAATCACTGCGTGGAACTGAAGGAAACATACGATTATATGTTTCCAAACAATTATCTTTTTCTGTGACTTCATATGAAAGATTGCATGTATACTTGTGCCATTTTATAGTCGCGTTATTCATGATCAGCTTTGTCATTGCAGTTTGCTTGTTGGCTGTACTATTATTCGCTTGAATAGTGTTTTTATTTTTTGCATTCTTCTCCTTCCATTGTGCAAGAAATGTGGTGTATATGACATTGTGAGCTGTTGCTAAGGCCGCAAGGCTGTTGGCAGCCGCTATAAATAAAAGAAATAAAAAATGCCGTTATATAATATGTTCAAGAGAACAGACTGGTGGGCTAGTTGGTACTGCATAACTTGAGGCAAAGCACAAGAAAACACGCGGACAAGAGAAGGCAATGAAGACACAGCGCTACTAACAACTGAATTGTTATTGCATATGGTTTACACATGTATACTCTCGTACAACTGGAAGAACAAAGTCACTGTTGCACATAGATTTCTTTCCAGCAAAATTATTCATAATAGGCCACTGCCACGATAGGAACATGATTTCTTTTTGACAGGTACAGAGATGGGCAACTTACACAGTTATCATTTCTGATCATTTCGAATGCCTCGATGATCTCCTTAGTGACTTGATCGCAGTTCCTAGATATCACTTGCGATTTGTCAAACAAGAGTTTACAGCCACAACGCGAGCAGTGTGTGGCTAGATGACTAGTCTTTACCAGATTATTAACATTGTTCAAATGTTCCCCTAAGCGATCGTTGAGGCACCTTCCCGTCTGACCAATGTATTCCTTTCCATAGTCTAAAGGAATATGGTACACCACTCCTTCCATTCACGAAAGAAACGCTTCTTGGTGCTTTTTACTGCAGTCATGGTGCCTCTTTGTAGTATTGTTAACTTTCGCGCAAAAGCCAGACAATTTTAAAGAGGCTGAAAAGACGACGTCAACGCCAACACGATTCCCAAATTTCTTGATATTATGGCTCGCTTGGTGCAAGTATGGCATGACAACCACTTTCCTGCTTCTGCTTTGTTGGGCAGTGGAATTCGAGTGACCACGTTTCCTTAACATGCTTCCAGCCACTGCTTTTGCAAGGGGTAGCCAGCTGCCCTTAGGCGTGAAAGTTGGTTTTCAAAGCTTCTGTGTACCAGGTGATGACAGGAGTTTAGAAGAGAATTTTTAAAACAAAGATTAATAATGCCCCGCTTAACTAGTTTGGAATGTGCTGACGAAAATCGTAGAACGGCTTTCTTCCCTGAGGGCTCATAGCACCAACACACTTGATTGTTTGAAAAAACAAGCGCAAGATCTAAAAACCTAATGGAACTATTAGGCTCTTCACATGACAAAATAAGAGGTTGGAGGCACTCGCAAAAAACTGTACAAACAGCAGATGTGGCAGAAGCCAAGCATTCATTGTCACATTGTAAAAATACTAGATAAACATTGACATACCTAAAAGCTTTTGCAACCTCTGATGCTTTTCAGGCTAATGCTCAGAATCCTATCGTAATGAGTGGAAAATAGGTTGCTTAATCCAATGTTACGCCTTCTCCCTGTAAAAATGTAGAGTCACCCTAAACAGCGAACATTGAAGACTAGTAAAACTTTAAAAGTTCTAAAAACTGGTTAGCGGTTAAACTGACTTCATAACTGACTTCATCCTGTAAGCCCACTATGCCGTGGTTGTCAATGGCACCTTCCATGCATTGAAGTAGCTCGTTTTGAGGTAATGAGTAAAACAAATCTTTAATGTCTAGAGAGAAGGTAGAGAAGCTCACGGGAGTGTTGTCTTTTAAAAATTCTATCAAAAAAAGAAATCATGTTCGTACCGCAGTAGCAGCCTATGGCAAATGATTTTGCCGGAAAGAAATCTATGTGCGACAGTGACTTTTTTCTTCCAGTTGTACGATGGTATATATGTGGTAACCATGTGCAATAAAAATTCAGTTGTTAGTAGCGCTGTGTCTTCATTGCCTTCTCTTGTCCTCATGTGTTTTTGTGCTTTGCCTCAAGTTATATACAGTGCAGTCCACTTATAACGATATCGAGAAAGACGAAAAATATAATCGTCATAACCGATGATCGCTGTATCTGAACTGCAGTTATAAAAAAAGAATTTAATAAAAAACGCGGAACATACCTTTGCAGCTCCGAACTCGAATTCGCTACTTGCTCTAAAGAATAGATGATGCAGAAAGTAGGCTGTGAAAAACAAACTTCATTTGTAGCGCCAATGACCGTGTCAAGGGTTAGGCACGTCGAAATAGTCAGAAATCTGCACTTGCTTTTACGGCAGCTTCAGCTTCAAAACCACGGTGTGCATGGATTCCAGCTGCTGCACGAACACTGGTGGCAATCCTTTAGGATGCATAAAATCAATTAAGGAATCAATCGACGACAATGCACTTTGCGTGGACATCGAGGTCGGGGTCAAGGAGCCACTGTCAATCTTGTTGTCACTGTCACTGCTGCCGTCGCCACCGTCGCACAACTTTGCAGTCTGTCGAGACAGCACACCTTCGGCGATCGCCTCGTCGGTGACCTCAACGCAGTACGAGGCAGCACTGTCTGCAGTCAAAAACTCCTCCAGCGACGCACCAACTGTGTCACCAGTAGGAACGAGCTCCCCGAGCTCGGTTATGTCAGCAGCTTCCACCGGTTGGGGAACTACGTCCTGATGCACAAAGCTCGCCTTTTTGAAGCAGATGTATATGGTTGACTGCTTTACTTCATACCATGCACCATAAACGAAGCGCACGGCTGTCAAAAGACTGATATTCAGGTCAGGGGGCCCACTGCATGACTTGACGTGCCAGGAGCTGCGCAGTCAATGGCTAAAATTAGCCACTCCAGCATGTGCCGCGGATACAGGACTTTAAGGTTGGCGATCACGCCGGCATCCAACGGCTGCAGGCTTGCTGTAATATTCGGAGGCAGCAACATCAATTTGACAGATGTTAGCTTCAGGTTAATGCTGTGTGCGCTACAGTTGTCAAGTAGCAACACTACTTTTCTTCCTTTGCCTTCAGGTATACTGTCGAACTCAAGCAGCCATTTTTCAAACAGGTCGCGGGTCATCCACGCCTTCTTATTGCTGCGATAGCGGACCGGGATGTGCTGATTCTTAAAGCACGTTGGCTTCTTTGATCGCCCGATCATGAAAGGCTTGAGGCGATGGCTCCCGTCCATGCTAACACACAGCAACACGGTCACCCTAAGTTTCGAGTGCTTCCCACCAGGGCATCGACCTTCTTTAAGAGCGTGAGTCTTCAGTGGCAAAATTTGAAAAAAAAGAGCAGTTTCGTTGCAATTATATATGTCCTTCTCTGCGTAGCGCTCCAGCACGCCAGGCAGCTTTGTCTGCAGCCACTGCTGCTTTGCCTGTGTGTCCAAAGACACCGCTTCCCCTACCACATTTTTGTAAACAATTCCGTGCCGCTCTTTAAAGCGCTGAATCCAGCCTCCCCCATGCTCAAAATTTGGGCGTCCCAGAAGAAAAGCGAAGTTTTTTGCTTTGGTGGCAAATATTGGCCCACTAATAAGCTCACTATACGTGCGGGTTGTGATAAACCACTGGTAAAGCGCCTCTTCAACATCGGCGTCCAAAGGGTCTCTAACCCTTTTCCACTGATCGGCATGGCCGCTGATAGCTCCTGCCTTCACAATCGCGGTGCTCCCGGTTTTCAAGATGGTTATATCGTCGACTGGGCGAGCTCATACTTCTTCACGAGGGCGCTCACCTTGAAGCCGTGTCGAGAGTCCTGCAAAATATCCATCTTCGTGTCAAGCAACACAGCTTTGCGCTTTGTCGGCGCCATCTTCGAACTGGGTTGTATCGTTGGTTGCACGCTGCTTCGGTGGCGTCAGCTTGCTATCGCGAGAGAGAGAGACTGAGTGCGGGACGGGCGCCGCCGCGCCACTTTGCTTGTCACTTTTCTTTTTCTCTCTTTCGGACCGACTGTGGCCAATGTGCATGAAGCAGCTAGTGCCATCTTGTGGCGCGCTGCGCTTACTCAGGTACTCTCCGGTGTGCGGGCGGGGCGGGACGTGCTGCGCGGTAATGGCGGCAGATACGAACTTACAGAGGTAAACATCGGCTCGTCTCGACATCGTTCGTTTCAGGGAACTAAGCAACGCAAATGTTACGATTATTTGGCACAGAAAACGCCATCCAGACGGCAAACTTTTGATCGTTATATCCGATATGCGGTGAATAACCTATCGTTATAAATGGTTTTTTTTCCCCATAGATCTAATGCATAAAATGACACTCTCATGTCGACCCATCGTTATAACCAATATATCGTTATATGTGGTATCGTTATAAGTGGACTGCACTTTAATACGTCATTTAGCTGGGACTTGGATTGTCGCAGCATGAGCAATGCTGTGGCCGTGATGGAGAAAGTCTAATACAGCAGTGAAGCTGAGGATGGAGGAGGTGGCCTGATGATTACTCATAAAATGATGACAACAGTTGTCAATGTATCAGGATGGATGGATTGACAGCCAAAGCAAATCGAGCTCTTACCTGCTGTTGCGGTAAAATTAACCCTGGTTGAACCCAGCACTGTTACCATTTCAGTGTACCCTCCATTTACTATTCCGATGTACCCCAACCATTGGAGTTTATTCGGCATTGTGCTGCCTAATTAAGTCCCTCAATGTAGGCCTTTACTAGAGCTTTTCTGTAGACGAGGGACCATTCCACAGTGGTTCACCTTGTAAGTTCGCTTTGCCACTTTGTAGAGGAAGGGCACACTGTGGGAAAGGCCATACGCTCAAAGGGTATGCTGCTGATAGGTACTCCACATAAAAGACATTTTATTTTGCCAATCCTCGAAATGATTTTCACTGAAAAGCTATAAAACATCTCCACTATCATTTGGTCAAGTTAAAACGAATTTTCTGGTGATTTATAGCTCTTAGTCACAAGAAAGCACTTTTAACTTACTTTTGTCATTTGCTTCTGCTCACCACCTTTTCAGCTTGTAGATGAGGCTCCTTGTGCCATAACACTAAGTGCATTGAATTTGCATCTGAAGAGCTGTTGCTTGTTCTTGCAATGTTTGTAAAAGGGCATTTACACACTTGTGAGACATACAGAGAGGAACCATTGCAATGTGCTCAATGCTGAAGTGATTCATAGCTATTCTACATATGGAAAATGCCTTAGCCAACATTACTTTTGAAGCACTCATTCATCCTACAAAAAGACTCATTCAACTTGCAACACCTTTTGCACACATCGACATTGCCAAGCAGTGCCGACCGCTTTGCCTTTCGTCTTTCATCTTGCAATATCAGTTAAGTCAAAATTCTTTCCTGGCTCGGTGTCAGCTCCATGTATTTTGCCTCTTATCTCGAAATGTTTTTGCACTGTGCTCCAAATATCTCAAAACCTTGACTGCAAAAATGTTGGGAAAAAGTCATTACCCAAAGGCTTCCATATTTCGTGCACAGCTGCAATATTGCCAAAAAGTGACAAGATCATAAAATTGTACCAAATTCCACTTTATTCTATGCCACTCTTATCATCCGCCATTCACGGCCGGCTGTAACCTCATTCATAATCCAGGCAGACCGTTGCTCTGACACCTGAAAAAGCACAGTAAGATACACATGACTTCCGCAACATGCATGCTCATGTGTGCGCAGAGCGTCTTCAGCTTGCTTATTCGTTGTGCTCTGTGTTTCTATGTGGATTTGCATGCTAGGCCATGTCACATGCTGTGCCAGCTACGGCGAATGTTTGGTACGTTTTTGGCATTTTCTTAAGTAACAAGTTCAGAGCCACAGTATTGTAGCGATGTTTTTTTCGATGCCATTTCTTATAGCACTTTCTTAGTGGTCATGGTGATGCTACGCCCGCATTATCAGTGGGATAAGCCGGCCTAAAATGGTGGATGAAGGAGTGGCGCCTAATCGAGTGGAAGGCATGGCTTTAAAATCTTGGCCCTAGGGCTGTATTCCCGGTTGCTTACTTTTTTGAGATACGAGCACTTTCACTATATTTTGCATGACTAGGCATTGGACACAGTGCTTACACGCAACAGCACCTGCTTGGCTCTGTGCAAGAATTGTTGTTGCCTATAAATGCCCGACATGTCAGGTACCGATTCGGACACTAATCTCGCAAGAGTGATCAACTAAAAATACCACTCCTGGTATATTTAGCCTTTCCGAGAAATTTAGTGGCTGCTGGTGCCTATCTTAAAATGCTCTATGTGGTCTCTGCGCAGCCGCGACCATGTATTTTTGTGAATTTTCTTACCTAGAAATTCCGCTTATCTAGAATTTCCCTCGGTTTTTGCAACTTTGAGTTAGCAGAGTTTTACTGTATTAAACGGGTTGCACGACGGGTCTTAAGTGGCTGGAACATAGTTGTGCTTCTCTGGCCATGAGGAAGGGATCCCAGCATCTGAGAGGAAGGTGGAATGGCATCCTGGCCAGGTAATTGTGGCTAGCTTGCTTTCTACCTACAGGCGCAGGAGCCCACCGGCCTTGTGGTCGAATCCCGTAGCCAGGTGAAGTCTGGCATAGGCCAGCCTTTGAATGGTAGCCCCATGTGGTTGGAGTCATGGTGACTCAGGTCCGAAACCCAACGGCCTGTCTTCAGTGCTTGATCCAGCGGCCAACCTTCTTCCTGTGTTGCTTCCTGGAACTCCGCTGCCTTCTACAACATGCTCTGCCTAGAGTGTACTAGACTATGGTCAAATGGGCTGAATGGAGCTTTCTCGCTGAGGTGCCGTGTGTGGAAAAATTTTGTGAGGGCACTGCAAGCCAACTGGATTGGGGCAGAGATACGCTTCGCAGTATATTCAACGTACCATATTTACACGATTGTAAGTCGACCTACACTTTTACATTTAAAATCTGAAGTTGGGGGGGTTGACTTACAATCAAAATCAAAACATGGCACCGCCAAAAAAGTGAGACCAACAAGATATCAGGACAGGTACAACGTAGTTACACTTTTATGTTTGCTCTATGGCCCTACCCATAGTGTTTGTTATCCCACACTTTTGTTCACTTTTCGAAAGGGTTTTTCCACATTTGTTAGAATTTTCAGCACACACAACACTCATTGGGGAGGGGAGGTGTCGATAGTTGACGGAAGTGCCGCTGTTCCATTTGCTGCGGCACCCCCAGAACGGTGGCCCTTGCAAGGAGTATGAATAGTTCATGGAAGAACAGACAACTAAGTCCTGGCCAAATCCGGCATTCCTTAATGCCATATATCCTGAGATCTACCCAAATTGTTCTTGCGTAGCCTGTGGTGAGGCTGCTACTTTGTCTCACATGCTCTGGGAGTGCGGGTCATTGTGGCCGAAGTTCACCAAGGAAGAGTGGGGTGCGCTCCTGCGAAATCCCATTTTAAGGACCAAATCCTGGCCGTCCAGTACGCCCGCGATCGGGCCTGTAGGCTAGATCTGTCAGTCCCATCATGGGATAATCCGGGCACAAATTTTATCGCGCTTGGCTGGACCCAATAAAAGTTTATTCACTCAATTACTCATTCACTGCTCCCATGTTTCTCTTTCCCTGTAGCTCTTAGTTTGACGCGTTCAACTCGACCACGACCGGCTTTATTGACTCGACTGCCGGCTGCATGCTATTTCCATGCTTCGTCAGTCGTCATGAGTGCTCCAGGCCCACTAAACATTCGGTGCTCGTTCACAGCAGCGTTCAAGAAGGCTGCTATCCTTTACACCGGAGAAACAAATCACTGCGCAGCGGGCCGCAAGTTTGATGTTTCTGAACAGGTGGTGCGAAAGTGGCGACTGCAGCAAAGCAAAATTTTCACCTGTGACGGCAAACGAAGGATTTCCCACGGGCCAAAGTCTGAAGGCTTACCGGAGCTCCAGACCAAGCTTGTGGCGTACATCACTGAAATGCGTGATCGGTCCCTGCCAGTGAAGTGTGACATGGTCATGAAACAAGCCTGGATCATCGCCTCCTTGAGGACCTGCTCTGCCGTGAGTACAAGTGGCTGGTGGCAGAAGACCGCGAACTTACGCCAACCGGACCTGTCAAAAGAGCCTCCCTGATGGCTGCGTGTGGTTGGGTGCATTTGGCAGGAGCTGCTGTTCCACAAGATGTCATGGTGCGGTCGTTTGCCAAATGTGGAATTTCGCTAGACGACAACGCGCTGTGGGACTGTAGTAGCAATGGCGATGGCAGCACTAGTCAGGACGATGGCAGAAAGATGAGTAATCCAGTGACTATGACAGCTACTAATAAATTTTCGTTACGGAATGTGCCCTCGGGTATGCTCTTTCTCCTTCCCCTGTCACATGCAATGGGGGGGGGGTCAAATTACATTAGAGTCGACTTACAATCGTGTAAATACGGTAATTTCACTGCAGGTCCCGAGACCGATTGTGTGCATACGCTCTTATAACAGTGCTTTATTTCCACTGCAAATTTATATTGACACCTTTTTGCTGCACATACATACTTGAGGCATGGGTTATACATGACGTCTTCAATTTTGCTCTCGTTATCAATTGCGTTGTCTGCTAGTGAGCGCGCGTACATTGCGCGCACCCTGGCGGATGCCCAGTTTTCTCGCAGAAAATCTCTACAGTATAATTTTTATGGTTTTACTTGCTTTTGTGTGCCCGCGACTTTTGTCAGCCAGTACCAATTGTAGATTTAGCCAGGCAAACTGTTGTTTTTAACATTGTTTTCTAAATGTAACATGTAATCTTTGCCACAGAGGCCGCCTATCTGCAACATGAAGCTACATGAGAAAATGTTATTGATATTCTGTCATTTGATGCGCGTCTTGGTGGAATATTGATCAGGGACAATGATCGAAGAAAACAATATTATAGTTAAATAGACCAGGTTCATTAACTGCGTGGTGCAATGAGATGCAGATTACCAAAAGGGGCGCATAGACATATATATCCACAACATATATGATAGAGAAAAATTGTCAAATATTCTGAATGCACTGAATGAAAAAGTGCGAACTCCCGACCGGAATAAGTGTGTTTCTCTTAAAAGCTGCTCCAGCTCCATGTGAACTATGGGGTCTCTCACACCCATGCTCTTCTCTTGGGACAAAGGAACGACAGTACACACTAGTGCAAACAATCACAAGGGCATTTATTGCACCTTTCATAGATCAGTGCCTGCTAGCCGAGTTGCTATCCACAAAACATGCCAATGGGCGCGCGACAAATCTAGAAGTCTGACTCACCGCGACCGGAAGCGAGCGAATATGTTCGCCCCATGCTGGATCCCAACGCCTGGTCCTTCGCGTGTATGGTCACGCGAATCGTGGCGCGTTCGCAGGCGGCCACGCGAGGCGGTCTCGCAGAATCATGGGTCGCCGCGCGCGCGCGCGGGACGTCCACGCCGCGCGTCGACCCGCCGGGGAAGAGGGTCGCTGCACGTGCGGCACGACCGTCCCGCTTGCTGTCTCGAACCCAACAGCCCGAGCGCCTTGTCTCCCGACGCCCGAGTAACCCCGCAGCGGCGCGACGCTAGCGGCATCTCTCGCACTGCGCTTCAACCACTCCAACCGCCGCGGGCGCCAGGCCACGCGGCGGGCGAAGCCGCCCTGCAGGAGACGAGCTATGCGGGAAAACTAGATCTCAGGGGAGGCGTGAGAGTCACGCATCCCCACATCCCCCCAACCTTAAATCACTACATATTCCGGCGAAACATTTCACACAATCTAACATCAACACGTGCTTCGTGAACAAGGTGGTACATGCAACAGTGGCCGCGCCGGGGAAATGTCCAACGCCTGTCCATAGCATGCGAGCCGACATTGTCCTTGGGTGCACCGCTGGCGTCCGCCGGTCACAGCGGCAGCTTTGCAGACTCGACGGCACGATGCCAGGCCAGGACTCCGGAGACGACGACGCAGTAGTCGGTACGAACAAGCGTCGCTCGCGCCGACGCGCCCTGCTGGGAAGAGCCGCCGTAGCTGTCGGTGACCGCCGGCTCTTTTGTCCGCCACCGAGGGTTGTGAGCTGGATGCAGGAGGCCGCCGAAGTCGCCGCGCCGAACTGGCTACAGCATCACCATCGCCCGGGGTGGCTCGATCGTAGTCCGGGGCAGCAGCAGACGATGTGCAGGTGACGGCAAACCAGGGATGACTCCAATCACGCTGCGTAAACTCAACACACTAGGCAAACACTAAAGTAGTGCAAGGGAGAGGAATTATGCATGCGCATCGCCCACGTGGTACGATGTTCAACTCGGCCAGCAAAAGATCGGGCAGCTACTCAGATGCTAAGTTCACGTGAACGAAGCTCGCTTTCTTGAGTCGAACGAGTAATTTCAATTCGTGCGAGGCTAAATAGAATGAGGGAAGCGAATTGCAACACCTCAACGCCACGGTCCACCAGGTTGTGTCCCTCCACGTGCGACAGGCAGCTTCGTAAAGCCTTAGGCCTAAATCGTCGCTACCCTGACAACAACCGGCATCCAAAAACAACACCCAAAATGAGCGCAAAACAGGCAGCCGCGAGGAGACGTTAGCTCTGTGAGGTGGTCCTACTCCGCTCGGTGCACGCAGCATCCGAGTTGACGGCGCCCGCCGTCCCAGACGGTGTCGGAGCGCCCGGTGCCAGGCCGCAATACCAGTCAGCCCGTAGTGGCACCCGTGGCCCGCGGCCACCCGGCTCCCAGAGCCGCGACTTCATCAGAGTCAAAGAGATAGGAGAAGCTATTAACGCGATAGCGTTAAGGAGCTCGTGTCGCAGAAAAGCCGGTGTCGTCGGTGTCGGCGTCCGCGGCGTTGGCCGTGAGCGATAAATCATGGCAGGCACTTCATAAATAAAAAGCAACTTCCAAGATGGGCTGGGTGGGAATCGAACCAGGGTCTCCGGAGTGTGAGACGGAGACGCTACCACTCAGCCACGAGTTCAATGCTTGAAATCGGTACAAGCGCGCTTTTAGTGAACGCGGTGTTGCCTTAAATACGTGCCGTAGAATCTTATACTGCGGTGTATATCGGTAATTATGAGCACGTAACTTACAGAAGTCGCATTTACACGAATAGCGAAGTACGTTTCCGCTACATTTCTTCTGCGCTTACCGTACACGCAGGGCCATCTTGCGGCAAACACAGAAGACCCTCCTCTCAATGTACGGCGCTGCCCCGACAGGTGGCGCGCCATGCGCGCATTGGGGCTATGCTGTGCACGGACCGGTGCCAGGCGCGTTGCGGCCCTGACTCCCTCTCCCCTGGCGACGCTTCGCCGTGCTCCCACGCGGGTTGCAGAATCAAGCGCCGTTCCTTTCTTTAGATTACTATCTGTCTATCTCTCTGCCTGTGCCGATCACGACGTTTGGCTGGCGTCATAGAGTTTCTCACTACATTACCTAGAGGGAAATCTGGCGCTGCTGAGCTGTGGTATGCATGGGAATGCCGGTATATTGTGACTTCGGATTGGCATCGTTATTGGAGAGACAGGACACCTTGAAGACGCGCTTGGCTAGCACCGTTCCGTCTTTCACAACGATTCATTTTCTACTAAAACAGCACGTGAAAAGCTGTTTTGGTTTTATTATTACGCAAAAACATCTTTTGTTTAAATATAAGAACTTGTTATTGCTTGTACGATTATATCATACGTAAAAAGTATCAGCGGGCCGCTAAAGTTGGAGGACAGACGACAAGGTTCGCGCTCGCTTTGAAACAGTTTGTCATCTGTTCTTGCTTTTCTTCCCGTCGTCATGCATTGTAGGTGAGTAAAGATGTAATATGCATGAATGGAAACATTTTATGAAGATTTTACTTTGAAAACGCGTTATTTGTGTAGCCATATCCACGTTTTAGACGAAGCCTCTTACAACACTAGCCAACACGAGCCTCGCAGACACATATACCGTCATTCCCATGACGGCACGGTGCCCCCTTAAGAAACCCCCATAGACGGTGGCGACAGATTTCCCTCTAGGTGTTATAGTGAGAAACTCTATGGCTGGCGTAGATCGTTTCCCCCTCCGAGACACCGAGTTCTTTGGTTCGTTCCGTTTGCTCAGGCGCACGTTTCGTTGCCGCGCAGAACGCTGCGTTGCTCGACGCTCTCCGTGTGATAGGTGGGCGCAAAGTCCGATGCGGGGCGCCTCGTAAGTGATCCCTGCGCCGTAGCGCTTTGTCTTACACCCCTTGGCGGGTCGATGGGAACGCTGTCGTGTTCCACTCTTGAAGGCGAAGCTTAAGCGTCCTCCAATTTTTTACATGAGAAATTCGGACCACCCACGAGGCTTCCGTACTCACTCTCTTCAGGCTTGCCACTGCTCCGCGGGCGCTGAGCCTCGCTCTCCCAGGATGCAGACCACGTGGCTCTCGTACCGACGAATGCCATTTAAAAAAAAAACACTTGCGAAAAGGCTTAGAATGTTGACATGTTCAAACACACTACCGCCACCATCACCTCGCTCAAGAAAGCACGCCGCCGACGCTAGCGATTAAAATTCACGCTAGGCCTACGCTTCGGTTCAAACAAAGGTCTTGAACGAAGCAAAACTGTTAAAACTATCGTCCGATGCCCCAAGAGCCCCACGTTGGGCGCCAGATGTGGGGTCTCTCACACCCATGCTCTTGGGACAAAGGAACGACAGTACACACTAGTGCAAACAATCACAAGGGCATTTATTGCACCTTTCATAGATCAGTGCCTGCTAGCCGAGTTGCTATCCACAAAACATGCCAATGGGCGCGCAACAAATCTAGAAGTCTGACTCACCGCGACCGGAAGCGAGCGAATATGTTCGCCCCATGCTGGATCCCAACGCCTGGTCCTTCGCGTGTATGGTCACGCGAATCGTGGCGCGTTCGCAGGCGGCCACGCGAGGCGGTCTCGCAGAAGCATGGGTCGCCGCGCGCGCGCGCGGGACGTCCACGCCGCGCGTCGACCCGCCGGGGAAGAGGGTCGCTGCACGTGCGGCACGACCGTCCCGCTTGCTGTCTCGAACCCAACAGCCCGAGCGCCTTGTCTCCCGACGCCCGAGTAACCCCGCAGCGGCGCGACGCTAGCGGCATCTCTCGCACTGCGCTTCAACCACTCCAACCGCCGCGGGCGCCAGGCCACGCGGCGGGCGAAGCCGCCCTGCAGAAGACGAACTATGCGGGAAAACTAGATCTCAGGGGAGGCGTGAGAGTCACGCATCCCCACAGAACCAATCGACTTTATGAGAAAAGGAGTCAAGGCAATTATTGGACGTTAATATGAACAACAGTGTTAGGAACAAGATAATGCCTATGTACTCAGACTGAATCGGGGAGACCCAGAAGTATCTACCAAAGTAATCTCCGTGTCTTGTCTGGCATTCTCCTTCAACATGCCAGAAGGCGAAATGAATTCTAATCGAATCGAATGGTATTTGCTATTCATATCCTATCTGAATTCCGATTCATTATTAAAAATTATTGAATTGCCATTTGCATTCGAATGTAGCGAATAACAGCACTTTTGAAGCCTCGAAGGTGAGGGACCGATGCAAGTGAGGACTCTTATTCTGTATGATTGCGCTGCTGGAGAATAGTGGCTGTTGCGCAGAGCCACACCAGTTCCTGAGGAATTAACGCACGGGTGCTAATCGGTTCTCGTGAACAAGCTCCTAGCTGTCATTCAATATAAACGCCCCATTTTGGGGCATCCTGTAACAAACTTGATTCAGGCAAGGAAAACATTTCTTGACAGTCTCGCCATGTCTGCAAAACTGCAACCCATTAAATCTGGGTGCCCAATGTGGTACCACGCTTATCTTCATTGAACACAGCAGATCTCCAAATATCTCTACGTGCATGTGAGGCATGCCGTTCCTTTAAATGCTTCATTATTGTCCTTATAATAGTGCACCGGATAACTGAAAGCAGCCGTTTATAGTACAAAAGCTTCTTAGTTGAGCAGACTTACAGTTGAGAATGGCATTACATTTAGGTATGATATATAAGATAAGCGTAACATGTTTTTCTCAGAAATCAGACCCGAGAATGATTTCTATCGTTTACACCCCCTAGAATAAAGCTGAAGGACGCAGCTATCTTCTTTTTTCTTGTCTTTTTTTAAAACAAATTCTAGCGTTAGCGATATGCTTATCGTGATATGCTTATAAAGCACCCTATACATTTTTCATCACTTGGGGTTCTTTAACGGGCTCCTAAACAGGATTACACGAGTGTTTTTCCATTTCGTTCCCATTAAATTCTGAGATCTGGTTTGGATTCGGGGCC
Source organism: Dermacentor variabilis (assembly GCF_050947875.1). Classification (NCBI taxonomy): domain Eukaryota; kingdom Metazoa; phylum Arthropoda; class Arachnida; order Ixodida; family Ixodidae; genus Dermacentor; species Dermacentor variabilis. The sequence goes on from NC_134570.1 coordinate 4,965,930, forward strand.
TCAAGTTTAGCAGCACACGCCATATCTACTTAATAGCAAAGCTGTTAAGGGCTACTTTCCAAAGTATCGCGTCTGCATGTAGGAAAAAATTTCGAAAATAGTACAATACCGGGCCAACCCGCGGTCGAGTTGCAGTTCGCCCTTAAGGGGCCCATATCCTTCTTCACAGAGCAGAAGGGCACTGAGTTTTGTTGTTGTTGTTAAGCATGGACTGGGGACAGAAAATCTTACACGGCTCACGGGCCAAAGATTAGCATATATAATAGCTACCTAAAACTATTTTCGGTGCCCGAGCGCTGACCGCAATAAAGGAACTGGTGCTAATTACTCCACATTCTGTTTCGCGAGGAAGACGGAAACATGAATAAAATGTTGCACTGCAGTTTTTTTTTTTTTCGACAAGAATACTTCTCGTAAATCTGAGTACGGGGCACCGGATGGGGCCAATATGTTTTATTTGTTTGAAGCTGCAAGCAGGAAGTTTACATATGTTTTTTCTGTCTGTATTTCGCAAGACCTACTGACGAAAAACTATATGCGCAAAAATACACACAAGAGATACATACTGCTTGAAGAGAATAACATAGTAGAATGAACTACATAGTAGAATAACATAGTAGAATGAAAGCCGACCCTGCGGCCGCAATTCACGCACAGCCACAGAGCCGCATTAAAAACAAATATAATGAAATGAGGAAGAAAAAGAAAGGCATCTATTCCTAAGGCATAAATACATGTCCTATCAAATTATAAGCACCATTTGAGCAGTGTGATTGGAAACAACAGCGTCCGAAGCAGTACAAGCGACCCTGCCGTGCAGAATCGCCAGCAGTTTCCAACGATACAATCTTGATGCAGCCAAATCCAGTTCGATTGCAGTGCCGCCACAGTATTTTTCATTGTCGCCGCGCCTCACTGCAAAGCATGCGCCGCCCCAGCCGCTTGTCCCACTCAACTGTATTATAGTACACTCTAGCTCCGCCCTTCTTTCTGGGCCTCGTGTGTCCCCACAATTGATTCTTTGGAACTTCGTGTGCTTCGCCAATTGATTCGCTAAGGCTTCGTAGACTTTAGCGATTGGCTCGTGTTTCTTTTATTTCTTGCGCCACATGCCTTCTTGCTTGGCTCTTCATCATTGTTTCTTCTGGAGTGCTGCACTTGCATCCATGCACACAGTCTTGTTTATCCGCTCCCTTTTCTTCATTCTAAACACTGTGCTCAGCCTAGCGTACTTCGCTCATCACACTGTTCATGCTTGCTTTTTTGTCTGGGGTGTAAGAGTTGAAGTCAGGCATGTCAAAAGTGGTAGCTGGCCCATGCCCTCGTATGACTCATCCACGTTAAAGACAATGTTGAAAGGAAAATCATGTTCTCACCGAGAACGAGAAGTACTGGGTTTATTTACAGTATCTGCATGAAGAGTGGAGAATGTAACATCTCATCAGTCTAGCATGACTGAAATGAAGCACACACAGGAGCTGAAAACGTCTGCTTAAAACCCCCTCTGTCCTCCCTAGATCCTTAGACCAGGAAAACTGCCGTCCAACTTTCATCCAATTGTAGCATCCAAAGTTGTCGAAGGACCTGCTTTGAGGGCGAGGTTTCACACACGCACACACACACACTTCCGCACCTTTGTTTCACTGAACACACAGAAAGGAGGGGCACTCAAGCTGGCACATCTTGGTTCCTAAGTTGACCCCGCAGTTAGCTGGAGCAAACGACCGTGGCAGTTACCGGGGTCCATGAGGAAATGCCTTAGAACACCCTTTTCCAGGAGTTCTCTTGCTCCCAGTGGTCTACGAAGGTGACAGTAAACGAACAAGCAATACTCTGTCCACCAAACGTGTCTCGCCTTGGTGGCACTGCGAGTCTGTCCAAAGGGCATGTATTGTTGGCTTCACAAAGTGATTCATCGCAGCAGGGCAGAAGAAGCTTGATCGTAACAGGGGGAAGACCAAGACATGGGGTGTTCCGGAATGGTATTTTTGAGCGAAGGTACACACAAGTGCTGCAGAATTAAAAAGTGAACCACTTCACAGCAGTTCTGCTCATAGGAGACGTTAGGTTTATTTTGCAAATTATTTACAGGTGCTTAAGGTCAACCAAGTCTGCTGTCTATGGTCATGCCCAGCAGGAATGATGACATCCAGGTGCCAACAAATGGTGTACGGAAAATTGAACTGGTTTGAAAACAAACTGCTACATCATACGGCCCCAAGACTGCTTGTTTTTTTATAACTTGGAAGATTTGTTTTCAGAGGCACTAAGATGCGTACCCTTGTAGCATTCCACTGCTTGGCAATATTTTGTTCAACTAAGATTCCTTTTTGCATATCATCACCTATGAAGGCGTTTAAGGAATATTTCTGATTTTATGCTTTCACTTAGTTTAGATGCTTTGCATTGTGAGTTTTAGTTATGTCATCCCACAAAATCAAGCTGAAATAATTGCCTTTGCACCTGAGAGAAGGAATATAAAGAGCAGTAGACTACATCGCTATATAAATAACCATGCATAATGCTATTCCACCAATGCTTTTTCTACCAGCCTGGCTGTCTCGGTGAAGATGAACATCCTGCTGTTTGCACCGGCATTGTTTTTTGTCCTGCTGTCTACTCAAGGCCTTGTCAAAACGTGCCTGCTGATTTTTCTGTGTGGCCTCATTCAGGTACATTGTCTTGGCTTTCGTATTCTGGCGCAGTATATACAGTCGAATCTCGTTAATTTGAGCACGCTTAATTTGAAAATTTGGTTTATTTGAATGGACGCTGTAGTTCCGTCAAAGTTCTGTGTATTCCACTGGGCCTAAACACCCTTTAATTCACACGTGCAAAAATTCGCTATGGTTAATTCGAACATACTGTGCTCCGACAATGCTGTCAGCAGTGCACCAAATCACACGGTGGTGCCTGTAACCAGCATTGCTCTGACCCCACCATGAAGGAGGAGCTTAGAAAAGACTCCTCCGCACCACACGTGGAAAAAAAAAAAAGCAGTGGTGGAAATTTGTGCGCAGGCGCGTGCAGGCGCACACCACCGATTATTTCTGTTAGTGACTTCTGTTAGTGTCGCAGCACCACCATGTATCCCATATAGTAAGAACGACTGAAATTTCGGACGCAAAAAAACCTTCGCCGTCTGACTTACTAGTCTTTTTGCCATGGCTGCAGGTCCGAAACGGCATTAATTGAAGCCACCGCCACCACCACCATTTGATTATCGCACCTCCTCAAGCCGGCACTCTCGCATGCAGATCCGCTGGCAGCTGTAGTCAGACCACGGCAACGCTTGACCTACTTCTTTGAAGAACCAAGTTGTGCATTCAAAAAAGACAACCACAGAAAAAGGCGACAGAGACGAAAAGAGTGCAAACTATCAACTGGTTTTATTTGTGTGGAGGTGCCTTATATATGCAGAATCACAGCCAATGAAAGGATGAGGAGAATCAACAACATCTGCGCAGAAAAATTTTTTTCCTTTTGGTAAAATTTGACAGAAGTTTCACTTACACATTTATCGCCCTTCTCCTTTATGTGGTAAGCCTCCAAAAGCTCCTGCACTGTTTTATTTTAACTTTTTCCTAGAATTTTTATGTTCTTAAGCAGAGGCTTATATCCACTGCATGCAAGGCAATGAGCAGGCAAGTTTGCTTCAACTTTATTCCGAACAAAATTGATAAACAGAAACATAAATAAAACCAGTTGATAGTTTGCGCTCTTTCCATCTCTGTCACCTTTTCCTGTGGTTGTCTTTTTTGAATGCGCAACTTGGTTCTTCTAAACTACCTAGACCTACTTCAACGTTCGCTACCAAGCTTTTTGCATTTTGGTGCCGTGTTTTTCATCGGAACAATTTTCCGCTGTTAGCAATCACACTGACTATGCCTTTGTAATCCTCGCCAATGGCTTGGAGCGCGGAAAGCATGGCGCATTGCATAATGCCGGTTCCCAAAAAGTCAACTTCGCCCCAATATAGCATTTTTATGCAGTGAAGCATACCAAAAGTTCGAAAGAGCAATTGTTATGAGACATGGTGTGTTTCCTCCAATTATATACGGGTGCACCCACCGTCTCCTGTGACAGTATGAGCACCAGTATGCCTAACAACTAACTGTAATTTGTAAATACGTGTGAATAAATCTTGTAGAAGTTCCTACTCACATGTTAGCTTGGTGCACATGTGCCAACTGCTGGTAAGTCCTCCATTAAATTAGCTTCCTGTAATTCAAACTTCTTTTAATTCAAACATATCTCCGGACCCCTTCGAGTTTGAATTATCAAGATTCGACTGTAATTGATCTTTGTCAAACTGAAAGTAATAACTGGAATGTCTGCAACATTATAGATGTTGCCTCATGTTATAACAGCAGCTATTGCATGTTTTTTTACTTGCTTGCTGACAGACTCATGCATCTCGGTGCTGCTCGTGCTTAGACAAAACCACTTTCTTTGTCAGCTGGTCCTAGCTCTGCCATTCCTGCTAGCCAACCCTGTCTCGTACATGATGGGGGCATTCAACTTGGGTCGAGTGTTTCTCTACAAGTGGACGGTTAACTGGAGGTTCCTGCCAGAAGAGCTTTTTGTGGACCACATGTTTCACCTGGCACTCCTGGCTCTTCACCTTGTTGTCATTCTTTGCTTTCTGCCAAAGTGGATCAGGTAAGGTCTTGGTCTTTTTGCTAGTAGGCCTGCGTCATACTTTATACACGCGGCCGATCATCGACTCGGGATTCTGCGTCTATAGCAAATGAAATCAGTTTTTTAGTATTCGTTTGCGAAGCCGTAATGCGATAACAGCACTTCATTCAGGCTCAAACAAGTGCATTATTTTTTCAGGTTAGTAACTCATCACGAATAACATTTCATCAAGCATTAGCTCATTCGTTCATGAAGTGGCTTACTTGTCGCTAACCGAGTTGCACCAAGGTGCATGCATTGAGGTTGCACTCACCCCGAAATAACATTTGCAAGATATGACTTTAGTGAAGTGGTGACCATGCAAAGAATTGCCACGCTATGATGCGGTCAAAATTGCGGTAAATGAAATGATGCAGTCGTTCAATTGAGGCACCATTTGTTGTCTCATTACATGTGTCTCAAAGACATAGTGGTCGAACGAGCTAATAGTTGAATGAATGAATAAGCAAATGACTAAACGAACAAGCGAACAACGACTAAACCAGCCCGTGAGCGAGCAGGCGACTGCATGTTTTCTTTGCAAGTGCTCCACCGCCGCATCTTAACCTACACGCACTTTAAAGCTGACACGAATTAACACGTACGTCTCAAAGACTTTTGATGCTGTCGTTCGGCAACGAACGTGGTTTTGGGAGAGCCCACCTACTTTTTCTTTGTATCGCAAACCTACAGGGCAACCGCCGACGATGAACACAAACAAAAGAGGCAAACAAAGCTATTCGCTCTGAAGAAGGCTAGTTAGTAACCACAAAATGCAGAGTTGCTTTCCTAAGATGAGTTTTCACGTTCGAGCCTCAAATTTTGTCAAAAGGAATGTGCTGAATATTAAAGGTTTCGTAATCACATTTTCGCAGGCACTCTCGCATGCCTGCGAATTCAAGCCTGTTGGCATACAATATGATTAAGCGTGCCAAATACGACCGTACTGCTTATATAAACAAAGTACGCGTTGCCTAGGACTACACTATGAGAGACTCGCAACTACCTCGTGTAGTCATGTGGAGAATGTTGGTCTAAAGTTCTCCCTCCCAATTTGATGAATCCATGTCTTTCTCCCTAGCCCATAGCACTTACCAGACGGTATCAAGAAGAGCATCTTGTCTTTGCTGAGACTATTTTGGCCTACGAAGGTGCAGCAGGTTATGGTGATAGAAAATGCCTTGAAGTGACATTGCACTTGTCATAAAAGTTCAAGACGTTCGCAAACCAAAACAACACAAAAGAGCAACGGTGCCAACATGTGCTCCTCGCCACTCTGTAGACACTTCTCAAGCAAAAATGGTGCTGAAGTGCAACTGTAAACAGACGAAGCCGGCGCGAGGGCCCACGTGATGCCATTAGGCCAATGACGACACGGCGTCAGCCTCGACCAGACTGCATGAGGTGGGGCCGCATCCTTCAAAGCGTGGCTCTACTTTACAAAGTTTAAGGGGCTTTAGTGTGGCCTGGGGCCAGCTGTGTCACTGTTTGCCTGCGGTTAATTGACCGCCTGCCCCTCTTCCTAGTCATCGCTCCTGGCAATGAAAGGTTTGAGGTCTGAGACGTAAACTGGACTGCAGACTGGTCTCCCTTCAGAGTTAGTCAGATTGTATACCAGAGGGGACATTTTGGTCTCCACTTGGTACGGTCCCAATAATTGGCCTACAGGGAGGGAAAGACGCCTTTGGCAGCATCACTCAAGGCATGTTTGCATCTGAGGACGAGATCGCCAACACCATAGTGCACATTGCGATGGGACCAGTCGTACTGGGCCTTTCTGCCCAGTTAGCGCTTTTGCTAGGTTGGAACAGGTCAGGTCAAGGGCCGTGTCCTTCCTTGAGCGCATTTCCGCTGTGTAGCTGGAAAGGCAGGCCTTCATAGTGCACGCCCTGCTGCGGGTCCCCAGAATGCGGTCCATGGGGTTCGGCAGCTTTCTCCCGAAGTTGAGCAAAGCGGGCGCGTACCCGGCCAAACGGTTCACCGTAGATCACAAGAAGCCTCTCTCATTAAGGCAGACATCCCAGTCCCTATGTTGCCAAGCAAAGGCCGCAAGCAAGGGCTTGAGGTTCCAGTTAATCCATTCTGTCGGGTTGGCCTGTCAGTGATGCATGAATGTCTTGCGATGCTTAATGACAGGCGCAGCACACGCATGCAGAACACCTTGGTCGTGAAGTAGATGCATTGCCCGTTATAAGCTCTGCTGGAAAGCTGAAGCGTTTAAAGACTTTGGTCAGCTTGTCACAGATTGTGCATAGCTTTAATTTCTGAAGGGGAAAAGGGTCAACCCATTTCGTGAAGTGATTGGCGACAGGCAGTAGAAAAATGTAGCCTCGCTGGCTTCTGGAAAAAGCACTCATAATGTCACAGACCGCAACTTGCCAGCGTAGCTGGCTGTCGTTTGGCTGCATGAGCCCTCGGGTGGTTGCCCACACGACGCTTCACACATTGGCACTTGCACCACAAGTGGTCATAGTGAAGAGTGTCACACTTGATTGCTGGCTAAGTAGCGTAGTGGTGCCACTTTTGGAAAGTCTTAAAGGAACCCTAAAACGATTTTGATATTGTAGACATACTGAGTTGTTAGGGTAGGTCCTTCTGACCATTGAGTGATGCATTTAAGTGCTCTGCGTAAGACGCGTGTAATTTATTATATTATTTTTTAAAAGTGCATCGCTACCGATCGCAGTGGTGCCGCTCCCCTGAGTTTTCAGTTGCCTCCTCCCAATTGTAGATGTAGTAGTAGAGCTATACGATTGGATACCCAGGTCACGTCACCAATAATTTTTAAACTTTATGATCAACAAACGTTTGTAATAGTTAGAATGTTGGTTAATTTGTTTCTATAAAGAAGTTAGAGAAAGAGGATTCACAATGACAATTTATAACTACAGTCAAGCATTTCTGCCACACAGCCAGTGTCATATGTCTGCTTGTTTTAAAATGTTTTCTGTGTTGATACTAACTATACAGACAGTGTTTGTCTCAAGCTTTCTTTTCTCGACCATCATGGATCACCCTTGTTATGTTGTGGGCTGCAAATCTAGCAATGGGCGACATGTCAAGCTGCGGCATCGAGTCCAACTGCAAGGCAACATGCGAGTGGCGTGGCTGCAGCGCATCGGGCTGTCGGTATCCGATGGGCGCCAGCATCTACAAGTTTGCCGCTGTCGCTTCCCACCAGAGGATTACTTCCACAATAAAGAGCTTTAGCATGCCCCATATTCAGGTTGACAAAGAAGCTTTAGAACAAGTTAAGGACCGCGTAAAGAGCAATGGAGTAAATAATGTTAGGTGTAACGTTAAGAGACAGGAAGAAAGCAGTGTGGATCAAAGAGGAAACAGGGATAGCCGATAATCTAATTGACATTAAGAGAAGAAAATGGAGCTGGGCAGGCCATGTAATGTGTAGGATAGATAACTGGTGGACCATTAGAGTTACAGAATGGGTGCCAAAAGAAGGAAAGTGCAGCTGAGGATGGCAGAAACCGATATGGGGTGATAAAATTAGGCAATTTGCAGGTGCAACTTGAAATCAGTTGGTGCAGCACAGGTCTAGTTAGAGATAGCAGTGAGAGGCCTTCGTCCTACAGTGGACATAAAAATAGGCTGATGATCATGATGATATTCAGGTAAGCACAAGCGAACTGGTCGTTTTACCAGATGAGTGGAGGCACAAACGTGAATGGCCTGCATTGTGCAGCCACCTGGTGGCACAGAGCTCAACCAGACACACCCAGCTAATATGGCAGTAACCAAAAGTATTCTACTTTGCTGCTGGTGTAAGTTGTCAGCATGAGCATAATCATAAACCTGTCGTCTTTTTATATGTTTAAAATGTTTTACACTTGGTTACAGCAATGGTAGCTCTTTGTTTGGCTGTTTAAGCTCTGCACCACCAGGTGGATGCACAGTGCAGACTGCTCAGGCTGCTCACGTTTACGCTAAGGCCCCTTTATCACAGCAGTAGTTGTATGGAGGAGCTTTAGTTTACACCTATGCCCATTAGTGAGAACCTAGTCAGAACCCAGCTTGCTTGCGGGTTCTGGAATACCAGACATGCAGCCCTGTGACAGATTGCTTACGATGTACGCTGCTTAAGTAGTTCTCATGAGGGGTTGACGGCCAGGCGACTAGCGGAGAGGTTGGGGAAGCTTTGGGCACTGGCTCCAAGACAACCGGAAGTAGACAACACGACGTCATATCATGACGCATAGCCAGTGTAGGCGGAGCTTAGCCTCCATCTCTTGGTGAATGAGTTGAGGAGGAAAGGCGTAGATAGGGACAAGGGTAACTTGTATTTGTCTGTGGTTCTCTTAATATGAGACGCCTCACTTAAATTGTTGCACTAATGTTTTACTGTAGCTGTACCCTATGCGTCTGCAAAATTTATCCAAACCGTTTCGGGGACCCTTTAAGACCACTTGCATGTCTGGCCAACCGCAAGTCGTGGAAATAGTTCAGGGTGGCTTTCCTTGGACTGTGGGGTGTCACCACCTTGAAACACTCCTGGGGAGCCTCCTCGGATGGAATATAGTGCAGGCGAACTTCATTGGTGTCAAGCAGATACATATCCATTGTGCCCGCAACAGTACCGGCTGCGTCACACTCGGCACCTACTGCAATACCGGCTGTCCGTGTGCGCCTGATGGCACACACTGCCGCCCCACTCATCTTAGGAGCTTAGCTCTTAAAGCCTGTCAATTATTTGTTGACAAAGTAAGTAACTCTGCTGAGCCTTTAGTAGCTCTTGCCTGCTGAAGATTATAGCAACAGATGTAACGGGGTCCACCAGCTACATATCCTCTCCGGCTGGCAATCCGGGAATCGCTTCGCCATTGGGGCTCGCTCCGTTCGAGCCATTGCAGACACAGGCTCCGGCCTCTATTGAGCGTGAATTGCCGCCGGTCGAAGTAGCGGTGTGCGAATATTTGAAAGTTTCGAATATTATCAAATATTATATTTTTAATATTTGTATTCGATTCAAAAACAGTATTCGAAAATTTTGAATATACGATTGGATACAAATATTCTAAACAAATCGAATATACTGCTGGCTGTGTGGGAGCAAGCGTGGTTCTTAGCGTTTAGTTCTAATCTAAGAAAGTGTATTTTTTGTGAACTTAAACTGCGCTAGGGACGAGACACCAAGGTAGAAGAAGACAGGACGAACACAGACTAACAACTGGTTTATTGAAATCACACAATGCTGCCTCTTTGAACGATGCGCATGCCCAAGACAGATCATAACTTTGTGACTATGGAACACTCCCTCGCCAAGCCCCTATCTACACCAAAAAATCAAGCTCTTTCTTGAAAAGATACACTGACGGTTCGCTGACACACCTATTTGGACCATGTCTTGCCATCAAGGAAGCTTCCAAGATTTCACGTGCGGTTTAAGTTAGTGCAGTTAAAGTTCACAAAAAAGTGTGTCTTACAAACTAGCCTCCCAACACACTCTCCCTAAGAAAGTGTGTTTGATCTTGTGCTAAAGTTTGCGATAATTTCACGCGGCAGGCATAATTTTGCCTGTAAACCCCGCTTAGCCACTGGACGGCAAAGCTGTGCAGGAAAGCCAGCCTCCCGAAAGCAAGGGGCACGGGTTTGCGAACAGCGGGGGAGCGCTCTTTTGCAGGTTCCGCCCCTAATCCTGAGCTTATCGCTTGACAGCAAATACGATAAGTGACGACTGGTACTGGGTCAAATTTCTCTGAGTTTATGAGAAATTGTTGTGGCATAATAAGGCACAGGTTGGTTAGAACAGACAACCGGCAGAAATTCAATTTTCCAAAACTAACATGAGTCACTTACACTATCTTTTAGTATAATAGCTTATTAGTTAAATTTTTTACCAATGACAGTGTAATTGCAATGTTCCAACATGTTAAAATTAACCAATTTGCTAATAAATGCATGTGCATATTGTCATGATCCGCCCGGGTTTATGAATGAGAGAGGGCTCGAGGCACCCGCCATTAGACAGACGCTGAGCGCCGTAGTGGTGATGAACGATGACTGACCCCAAGCAGCTGTGCTCGCCGGTGTTTATTGGTGCGGTGACCAATGTTGCCTACCGAGCCTGGCGGGCCAACGAAGATTATGCCCGCGGGGGCGTCACATGCTTGTTACTCCCCCTTACCCCCAGTTTTGTTTGTTTACTCAAAGAAATAAATGTCCAAGTTCAGAGCATGAGGCTCTGCCGCCATCCCAGACAAGTCGATGGTGCCTGCTATCCAGGCGAGTAACAGTCCGGTGGCCTCCGCGGTCGAGTACTCCGTCTGGGTACTGGTGTTGATGGGCCGGGTGTGGCCTCAGCCAGCCTCACTCTGTCCGGAAGGTCCGCAGCGGTCGGCCTTGTGAGTGGTGCCGTGCTTGACACCGGCCCAACGGGCGCCGCACTACTGGCAACGCTTGCCACCTCCGAGGTGGGCGGTGCTCTGCTTGAAGCGACTTGTGTTGCCGCTAGTCCTCTGTGGGCTGGAACTCTGAAGTGGCAGTCAAGGGTGCTAACCAGGTCTTGAGGTGAGGCCTAACATTGTCGGCATGTCTGTGCCATGTGGCCCCGTCTGGCATGCGGGCGAGCAGCGATGAGGCGCTGGCAGGAGACACCACCTTTTGGGCGGACCAGGGTAGGCCAGGACAGAAGTTCCTGGCAAAAACTGGAGCTCCCGAATCCGGCAAAGGCCTGAGATGGCACCCTTGGTCAGCAGCCAGCTTCTGCTTCATCTGCTTCAGAAGCACTGTGGATCGAAAGTCCAGATGCAGGATGTCAAGGTGTCTTGACCATCCGACCTAGCAGGAGCTCACATCGTAGGGCGTGGTCCGGTACTGAAACAGTATCCGGGCAATCTGCGTCCAGAAATCCCCAGTCTGGCTCTTCTTGAGCTTTTCCTTGATGGTTTGCACCACCCGCTTGGCTGCACCGTTTGAAGCAGGGTGGTATGGCGGAACCATCATCTGGCAGATTTCGTTTTTGGTCAGCCAGGCCAGGTACTCTATGCTGGCGAAAGCAGGACCATTGTTGGACACAATGGTGTCCGACAACCCCTGGGCGGCAAAGACCTGTCGTAGCACTGCAATGGTCGCACCTGCTGATGGAGTGGTGACAGATAGAACCTCCACCCACTTCAAAAAGGCATCCACCACCACAAGGAAGTAATGGCCCTTGAAGGGACCCCAAAATCCACATGCAGGCGAGACCACGGTCTCTGCGGGAACGGCCAGGGGTGATTTCCACATGACGCGAGGCCCGCTGATGCTCCTGGCAGACTTGCCAGCTCTGCACCATGCGAGCGATGTCCTGGTCCAGGCCAGGCCACCAAACATGGGACCGGGCCACCATCTTGGTCTTTTCCATGCCAGGATGACCCGCATGCCGCAACTGCAGGACCCTGGAACCCCACAGTAGGCAGCCCGGCTGCAAGCTCAGCTCGGCGGCCTTGTGGCTATAGGCCTGCTGAACCAACTCATTCCCACGGGACGCCGCCTTGTCCACCTGAGACAGGACAGGGTCCCGGCTGGTCACTTGCGATATCGCAGATCTCAAGAGAACCTCCGGGTACGCGTGCTCCAGCATGAACACTTCAGCAGGCTCTGGAACAGCATCAGGCACCTCTGGCAGGGGCAGGTAGCTCAGGGCATCAGCAGGTCCCAGGTCCTTTACCGGATAGTAAACCGGCTTGTAACTGTAAGCTGCGAGACTCAAGGCCCACGTACTACGTACTACGTACTAAGAATTCAGTCATCACCACAACACATATGCTACAACATCCTTACACAGTGCAACTCACGCTTACACTACACAAATAAACCGAATATGATTAGGCCACTTGTCCTGCGGTATGAGCAGTACTGTCGGGATTATGACATTCCCCACGAAGTCCTCCAGGTTGCCAAGAAACCACAACGGTTGGCCCCATGGTACCATTTCACACAGTTGTGTGACTGGACACTAACACACTTAAAGAAAAGAGACACTCCACACGAACACATCATACAAGAATTACGTGCTCTTCAGGAGAAGTATCAAAATCACATGGAATTCTACACAGATGGCTCCAAAACAAAAGAACACGTGGGCGTAGGGGCCGTAACAGACAATTGGGAAACAAGTATTCGTCTACCAAAACATGCTTCGGTTTTCACTGCTGAAGTTTATGCTGTATGGGTAGTAGTTAAAAAGATTATCACTGGCAAGCACAAAAACACAGTCATATACACTGATTCCTTAAGTACACTGAAAGCTCTAAATCTGAAATCTGAGTGTGAACCCTTGTTAGGGGATATACTAAACATGGTCGCGCTGAATAAATATGGGAGATCAATCCGCTTCTGCTGGGTACCAAGTCATGTTGGGATACCGGGGAACGAAGCGGCCGATAGATGTGCATCGATGGCAGCGAACAAAGATATAACAAACACAACACTTCCATACAAAGATAGCATCCGTGCGATTAGAAAAGCCTTAACGGCGAAATGGCAACGCGAATGGGACCGTTGTGCTGACAACAAACTACATCTCACGAAACCCATAGTTGGCGAGTGGAAGTCGTGTTATCATCAAGAGCGGTTCATCGAAGTAGTTTTATGCCGGCTACGCATTGGGCACACACACCTCACACACAATTACTTACTTACGAAAGAAGACACACCAACATGCGAGATATGTCAACAGCCACTAACAGTTATGCACATATTACTCACATGTACGCAGACTGAAACACACAGACGAACACTTTTGCACAAATTATATCAACTACACATACCTTTACACCCTGCTCTGATTTTAGGTGATGATCCGCTAGTCCCATTATGTGACGTCCGTAAATTTCTACATGACACTGGATTTTTAAATAAAATATAGGTTATTAACAAAGCCTTTTCCGTCATAAACAGGATTTTAAAATATCTCGTGTTTGGCGCAGCATAGCCTTAGCTGCTTTTGCGCCATTAAACCCCATTTACCTAACCTTTACCTAACCTCAAGGCCCAGCATACCACTCAAGGTGATGCCTACACGGGAACTGCCTTGTCAGGCCCCAGCAGCCCCAACAGCGGCTTGTGGTTCATGACTGCCTCGAACTTCCGGCCCCACATATAGGGGTGGAAGCGTTCGACACCGAACATGAGGGCCAGGCCTTCCTTGTCCAGCTGGCTGTAGCATTACTCTGCAGCATGAAGCCAACAAGAAGCAAACGACACAGGGCATTCCTGGTCATCCTTGTCCCAGTGTGCCAGGATGGTTCCCACGCTGTACGGCGACACATTTATGGTCAGCACAACAGGCTTGGCAGGATCAAAGTGCACCAGCAATGGAGCCTTGGTGATTAGCTCCTTTCTGCGCTGGAAGGCCCGGTCCTTCTCCTTCTTCCAGGCCCATTGCTGACCATCTCGAAGCAGAAGATGTAGATGTCTGTAGATGCTCCGACAGGTTCAACAGGAAGCTCCTGTAGAAGTTGATGAGGCCGAAGTAGCTCTGAAGCTCCTTCTTGTTCTGGGGCTTAGGTGCCTTGAGCACAGCATCAACTTTGGGGGAGCCGGTGCTAGGCCAGCCTGGGAAATGACACGCCCCAGGTACTCAACACTGGGGCCCAGGAAAATGCACTTTCCCAGCTTTAGCTTGAGTCCGGCATACTGCAGTCGTGCCAGGACGTTGTGCAGGTTCTGCAGGTGTTCCCCGTCTTTGCTGCCAGTAACCAGGATGTCATCCAAGTACTGGGGCTTAGGTGCCTTGAGCACAGCATCAGCTTTGCGGGGAGCCGGGGCTAGGCCAGCCTGGGAAATGACATGTCCTAAGTACTCAACCAAAGGCTGCAGCAGTGGCGTAGAGGTAGAGCATCCGCCTCGCATGCAAGAGGACCATGGTTGAAATCCCGGTGCCGCGCAATTTTCCACTGGATTGAAAAAAAGGAATCCATGTGTTGATAAAATTGCACAAACAGGCCTGGAGTGCGGTCTGCTCCCGGTGACCAGAACCAGTAATGCACTCCCTCACCAGAGCAGGATTGGCCACCTGGTGCAGTACTTGGCCACAACCTCCTATATGAATACAACAATCAAACCCCGGCCCTCAGTCCCCAGCAGTTGCGAAGCAGCTGACCACGGCGGCGGTCAGACCTGTAATGCAGCAGAAGGTCTACGAATCCCTGGATCCGGACAGGCCACCATTGGAATCTGAACCTGGCAAAGTTTAACGCTAGAACGTTATCTAGTGAGGCGAGTCTAGCTGTGCCATTGGAGGAATTAGAGGGCAGTAAATAGGGCTCAGTGAAGTTAGGAGTACGAAAGAAGCATATACAGTGCTAAAAAGTGGGCACGTCCTGTGCTATCGGGGCTTAGCGGAGAGACGAGAACTAGGAGTCGGATTCCTGATTAGTTAGAATATAGCTGGTAACATACAGGAATTCTATAGCATTAACGAGAGGGTGGCAGGTCTTGTGAAACTTCATAAGAGGTACAAATTGAAGGTCGTACAGGTCTACGCCCCCACATCCAGTCATGATAATCAGGAAGTCAAAAGCTTCTATGAAGATGTGAAATCGGCAATGGGTTAAGTCAAAACAAAATACACTATACTGATGGGTGACTTCAATGCCGAGGTAGGCAAGAAGCAGGCTGGAGACAAGTCAGTGGGGGAATATGGCATAGGCTCTAGGAATAGCAGGGGAGAGCTATTAGTAGAGTTTGCAGAACAGAATAATATGCAGATAATGAATACCTTCTTCCGCAAGCAGGATAGCTGAAAGCGGACATGGAGGAGCCCAAACAGTGAGACTAGAAATGAAGTAGACTTCATACTCTGCACTAACCCTAGCATCATACAAGATGTGGATGTGCTCAGCAACGTGCGCTGCAATGACCATAGGATGGTAAGAACTCGAATTAGCCTAGACCTGAGGAGGGAACGGAAGAAACTGGTGCATAAGAAGCCGATCAATGAGTTAGCAGTAAGAGGGAAAATAGGGGAATTCCGGATCAAGCTACAGAACAGGTATTTGGCCTTAACTCAGGAAGAGGACCTTAGTGTTGAAGCAATGAACGACAATCTTATGGGCATCATTTAGGAGTGTGCAATAGAAGTCGGTGGTAATTCCGTTAGACAGGATACCAGTAAGCTATCGCAGGAGAAGGAAGATCTGCTCAAGAAACGCCAATGTATGAAAGCGTGTAATCCTACAGTTAGAATAGAACTGGCAGAACTTTCCAAGTTAATCAACAAGTGTAAGACAGCTGACATAAGGAAGTATAATATGGATAGAATTGAACATGCTCTCAGGAACAGAGGAAGCCTAAAAGGAGTGAAGAAGAAACTAGGGATAGGCAAGAATCAGATGTATGCGCTAAGAGACAAAGCCACAATATCATTACTAATATGGATGAGATAGTTCAAGTGGCTGAGGAGTTCTATAGAGATTTATGCAGTACCAGTGGCACCCACAATGATAATGGAAGAGAGAATAATCTAGAGAAATTTGAAATCCTACAAGTAATGCCAGAAGAAGTAAAGAAAGCCTTGGGAGCTATGCAGAGGAGGAAGGCAGCTGAGGAGGATCAGGTAACAGCAGGTTTGTTGAAGGATGGTGGGCAGATTGTTCTAGAAAAACTGGCTACCCTGTATACGCAACACCTCATGACCTCGAGCGTACCAGAATCTTGGAAGAAGGCTAGCGTAATCCCAATCCGTAAGAAAGGGGACGCCAAAGACTTGAAAAATTATAGACCGATCAGCTTACTGCCTGTTGCCTACAAAGTATTTACTAAGGTAATCGCAAATAGATCAGGAATACCTTAGACTTCTGTCAAGCAAAGGACCAGGCAGGATTCCGTAAAGGCTACTCAACTACAGACCATATTCACACTATCAATCAGGTGATAGAGAAATGTGCGGAATATAAGCAACCCTTATATATAGCTTTCATTGATTACGAGAAAGCGTTTGATTCAGTCGAAACCTCAGCAGTCATGGAGGCATTACGGCATCAGGCTGTAGACAAGCTTGTATGTAAAGATACTGAAAGATATCTATAGCGGCTCCACAACCGCCGTAGTCCTCCATAAAGAAAGCAACAAAATCCCAATAAAGAAAGGCGTCAGGCAGGGAGACACAATCTCTCCAATGCTATTCACAGCGTGTTTAGAGGAGGTATTCAGAGACCTGGATTGGGAAGAACTGGGATAAGAGTTAATGGAGAATACCTTAGTAACTTGTGATTCGCTGATGATATTGGCTTGCTTAGTAACTCAGGGGACCAATTGCAATGCATGCTCACTGGCCTGGAGAGACAAAGCAGAAAGGTGGGTCTAAAAATTAATCTGCATAAAACTAAAGTAATGTTTAACAGTCTCGGAAGAGAACAGCAGTTTACGATAGGTAGCGAGGCACTGGAAGTGGTAAGGGAATACATCTACTTGAGGTAGGTAGTAACCGCCGATCTGGATCATGAGACTGAAATAATCAGCAGAATAAGAATGGGCTGGGGTGCATTTGGCAGGCATTCTCAGATCATGAACAGCAGGTTGCCATTATCCCTCAAGAGAAAAGTGTATAACAGCTGTATCTTACCAGTACTCAGGTACGGGCCAGAAACCTGTAGGCTTGCGAAAAGGGTTCTGCTTAAGTTGAGGACGACGCAACGAGCTATGGAAAGAAGAATGATGGATGTAACATTAAGGGATAAGAAAAGAGCAGATTGGGTGAGGGAACAAACCCGAGTTAATGACATCTTAGCCTTAAGAATCAAGAAAAAGAAATGGGCATGGGCAGGACATGTAATGAGGAGGGAAGATAACCGATGGTAATTAAGAGTTACGGACTGGATTCCAAGGAAAGGGAAGCGTAGCAGGGGCAGCAGAAAGTTAGGTGGGCGGATGAGATTAAGAAGTTTGCAGGGACAACATGGCCACAATTAGTACATGACCGGCATAGTTGGAGAAGTATGGGAGAGGCCTTTGCATTGCAATGGGTGTAGCCAGGATGATGATGATGACAAAGTACTCAACACTGGGGGCCAGGAAAATACACTTTTCCAGCTTGAGCTTGAGGCCGGCTTCCTGCAGTCTTGCCAGGACTTTGTGCAAGTGTTGCAGGTGGTCCCCGTCGTCGCTGCCAGTAACCAGGATGTCATCCAAGTACACCAACATGTGCCTCATGCCCTTGAAGAGGTTGTGTATCTCCCTCTGAAGTATGGCTGGGGCTGAGGCCACGCCAAACAGTAAGCGTGTGTACTGGAAGAACCCCAATGTTGTTGATATTGTGACATACTTCCGAGAGGCATCCTGGAGCACCAGCTGCTGGTAAGCATCTCTGAGGTCGAGCTTAGTGAACTTCTGTCCACTGGACAACACTGACCAGAGATCTTCAATCCGGGGCAACGGGTACTTTTCGACAGTAGCGACGGGGTTGATGGTAACATTGAAATCCCCACAGAACCTGACACTGCCGTCTCGCTTGAGCACTGGTACAATGGGAGCGGCCCATTCCGACATCCTGACAAGCACCAGGATGCCCTCTCGCTATAACCGTTGCAGCTACTGGGTGACCCCGTCCTTCAGGGCGAATGGCAGTGGGCGAGGCTTGAAAAAACGTGGCCGGGCTCCCTCAGGTACATAGATGCCAGTTGTCGTGCCGGCGAATGTGCCCACCCCTTGCTAGAACAGAGACTTTAACTCGGTTAGGAAGCTAGGGACGTCTTTCACCGCATGTAGGCTGGCTTCCTGGTATTCTGGCAGACAAAGGCCCAGTGCTTGAATCCGGCCCAGCAGCATCGGCGACGACCGCTTGGTTAAGTAAAGGGGGAGGGTTGCCTCCCTGTTGCCAAAGCAAACGCTGACCTAGGCCTTATCTTGGACCTGGGAGAGCTGCCCGGCGTAGCAGTGCAGTGTCATGCCCGAAGCCTCAACGGACAGACCGGTGAAGGCACGCTTGAACAGTTTCCTGGCCATGACCAACACGCTGGCCCCTGTGTCCAGCTTCATGGAAATTGGGTGCCCGCAGATTTTGACCGTCAGCATGTACGGTGGCACAGACGACAGTACAAGTCCTGTGTGCCACATGTCAAAAATCGGCGGGTTCTGGGCCACGGCGTGGAGCCTGGCTGCAAAAGAACTTAAGCCTGCTGCAGCTCGACCTCGCCGTGTACCCTTGTGATGGCTACCCTGGCCGCGGGCTTGTGGGGTACCGGGGCTTGAACCAGGCTGCTGCTGCTGTCCGTTGTTCATCCTCCCCCCTCGGCATACCTGTGCCAGGTGCCCAGTTTTCCCGCACTTGAAGCATTATGCTTGAGAGAACTGGCACTGTGAGGGGGAATGGGCACCACCACAACGACCGCAGATACTCCCCTTTGTTGCCAACTTGTTGACCGCTGCTTCCACCGACGGTGAGCCAGTCGCACGGGCATTCTCGCCGGCATCCTTGGCGGCAGCTTCCATTGCCAGCGCTGCCTTCACGGCGACGTCTAGCGAGGGGTAGGGAAGCTCCAGGAGTCACGTCTGCTTGGCGGAGTTGTTGATGCTGCAGATGAGACCGTCCCCGAGCAGGGAGTCCAGCTGGTCCCCGAAAACGCAGGCACTTGCTAACCGTCATAGCAAAGCAACGAACTGCCCGAGGGTCTCCTTCCCGGCGGCTCCAGTTGTTGAAGCGGAAACGCTCCATTAGTGTGGACGATGCTTGGTTGAAATGCGAGCGCACTATGGTGAGCAGCTCACCCAGCGTTTTAACAGGCGGCGTGGCTGGCTTGAGAAGGTCGAGCAGGAGACTGAAGTCGCGGGTCCCGCAGCTGGCCAGGAAAATGTCCCGCTGTTTGGCCTTGGGTGTGTTGTTTGCCCAAAAGAACACATGGACTTGCGCCTCATAAACTGGCCAGGCGGACCCATCTCCCTTGAACGGATCGAGCCTTCCGTACAGTGGCATGGTGGCAGCAACGAGGGGGGGGGGGGGGGGGGGGGGCTTTCGCCGCTCGCGGCGACGAGGGACGATGTGCGGGTACTTGTTGCCAGTGTCACAATCCGCCCTGGTTTGGGAACGAGGAAGGGCTCGAGGCACCCTCCGTTAGACATACGCTCTGCAGCGTGGTGGTGATGAACGACGACTGACCTCGAGCAGCTGTGCTCGCTAGTGTTTATTGGTGCGGTGACCAATGTCGCCTACCAAGCCTGGCGGGCCAACGAAGATTATGCCCATGGGGGTGTCACATGCTTGTTACACATATAATTACTCAATTCGATATTCAATGCTACCTTTTCTATACCTTTTGAGCCATTGGAGAGAAAGGCTCCGGTTTCTACTGAGTGCATGAGGCCTTTTGAGTCATTTGAGACACAGGCTCTGGTCTCTAATGAGTGCGTGTGGTTCGTCCCTTTGAGTCATTGGAGATAAAGGCTCCAGTATCTAATGAGTGCGTGTGGTTTGCGCCTTTCAAGCCATTGGAGACTAATGAGTGCGTGTGGCTCGCGCCTTTCGAGCCATTGGAGACAAAGGCTCCGGTCTCTAATAGTGCCTGTGGTTTGCGCCTTTTGAGCCATTGGAGACAAAGGCTCCGGTCTCTAATGAGTGCGTGTGGTTTACGCCTCTCGAGCCGTTGGAGACGAAGGCTCCGATCTCTAATGAGTGCGCGTGGCTTGCACCTCTCAAGTCATTGGAGACAAAGGCTCCAGTCTCTAATGTGTGCGTGTGGTTTGTGCCTTTCGAGTCATTGAAGACAAAGGCTCCGGTCTCTATTTAGTGCGTGTGGTTTGTGCCTGTAGTTTAAGCCATGAAGCCATTTGAAGCCAGAAAGACAAAGTTTATGCAAATTCATGTACTTCCCATAATTCCCATGCTAGCTCAACCGTTCCCATTGCAGCTCTCGTAAACACTAGCACCAGAGTTCCCTCTAGTATTTATTGTATCAAACTCTATGGTGAAAACAACATCTCCTGACTATCGCAGCGAAAAAAGTAGCGGCAGCACTACGGAAGGCACGCATGGAAGCCTGTGCGGCATGTGCGCTCTAAACGCCACTTCCGCAACTTCTTTCATTCACTTGCACTCAGGATGCGCCCTTTCAGTCAAACTAACTTTTCTAGAGTCTGAAATTTACTCCATTTTAGCCAAAACAGCGATGCATCGATGATTTCTTGCATCAATTGGATTGGGTTTTTGCTGAAAAGGAAATCTGTTTTGCTTTGTCAAGAACGTTAGGCTCAGTGCCTACATTAGTTTCTTAGGCAAAACGTCAAATTTGCATCATGTTACAAAAACAAATCGGGGCCATCAGTGCCATCTTGTGCACGTCGTACCTAGGTCACACCTCAAAGAAAATGGCGGAATGTCCAGATCAGAGCCCCTGGTCAGCAACAGGTCGTCTGTCCATCCTGCTATAGCTGCCGTAGCATCGGTCTTCATTCTTGACAGCTTGCGCTGTGTTTCTGACATTGCGTGTGCATTGAACTGAGCCAAAGCGGTAGTTTACTCTCCGCAACCGCTGTGGACCAAAACTGTGGTCTCTATTGCTGTCATCAGGGTTGGCGACTACGCAGTTCTGAAGGCACGTGCCGCGGTAAACGCATAAATGCCCGAATAAACACGAAATGTTCGGCGTTTGTTGTTCCGGTAGGGCTTCCGCTGATGCCTCTGGCAATGCGGACTCTACCGCTTTGTTTCAGTTGGCCGCTAGCGCCGTTATCATTGCCGTAGCCGGGGGGAGGTCGAACCCCCCCCCCCCCCCCGAAATTTTCTGACGAAACCCCCCCATTTTCCATGGAGCAGAATGTGTCAGGAGGGTGGCTCCAAAAGAGAGACATGGATGAAAGTGATAGCTTGAACCTGAAAGAAAGGCAAGGGCTAGTGGAGGTCCAAAGGATGAGGAGAGGGTTGTCATATCAGTGTACCTAGAACTTAAGTTTGTCCAGTTTCCCCGCAACCACTGTCGTGTGTGTATACTAGCATTTACTTCCCTTGTCACGTCACATTTTCCCTATCCCCCCCTCCCTTGTGTGGGAACTGCAAGCGAAGAGTGGCAAGGCTGTTATTCACTCATTTCGCAACTGTGTCGGTCCTACCCAATGTCTGCCTCCTCTGGACTTGGTTATAGCAGAAAGGTGAGCGCCGCCATTTCTACAGTGGTTTTGTGGGGGGTCACAGATAATTACAGCTGTCAAGAAGCTAATGTGGCAATTGATGCCCAGAGGTCATTGTGCACATCTGACGCGGTGCAGAAGTCCAAACGAGTTTTCTTGCTTCTTCTTTCCTCTTGGCCATGCTCCCCCCAACATGGGTAAACTTTCGAGATAGAGAAAAACTTCGTTTTAAAAGAATGCTGATTTGTGCATGGCAATATATATCGAGGACGGGGGCTGGGCCAGGGAAGCTAAGAAACCGCCTGAACGAACAGGTGGGAGGGCAGATAAGAGAATGGCCTCGAAGTCTACGCAGAAACAGAAACATAGGAATGTTTTCAGCCGTCACGCCATTCAGCAAACTGGTAAATGTTGAAGAGTGTGACAGTGACTAACGGAAAAGAATGATAAGAAGGGGAGTGAAGTGATGGATACGAGGAGTGGAAGATGTGCATAAAAGACGTCAAGAACGAAGTAGGCGGATAATTATGGACATAGGGACCACGTCACATCACTGCTAGGTCACTCAACACCATACAGCTGCGGCCAATCGCCTAGGCTTGCCTACTACGTAGTAACACGTGCTGCTTTCTGCGGAGAGCCCATCCTAACTAAACGTCTCGTCAATTTTCAGAATCGACGCTTTCAAATCTCTTGGAGCTACTGGCCCTTATTTTACTGCGAACGGATGCCATAATTTTTACAAAGGTTTCTAAACGGAAAGCAGCCCTGCTTCGGCCTGTCAGCCTCATCAGTTCTCAAGTGGGATCAAATAACAATTAGCATTGCGTGGTGACTACAATACCATGATCGCAACTTAATTCCAAACATATCTTGAAGCAAGTCGAACAGCAGGTCACCAAAACGGAGTGAAACTTGTATCATATGATACTATCGAAGTTCTAGTGCAACGCTTCATTCCTTTATTTTTAAGTCTAGAATAATATAGCTTGCCCACAATGCCAAAAGCACGATCGAATGATAGAAAACTTGCAAAATGGTGCTCGCCCTCTCCTGTACATAGTTGTGGTCATACCTACACACACCAAAAGGTCTGGCTGGAAAAGAAAGGTTGGATTATGGGGTTTCACATGCCAAAACCACAATCTGATTATGAGGCACACCGTAGTGGGGAACTCTAGTTCTAATTTGGACCACTTGGGGTTCTTTGGTGTGCACCCAAATCTAAGTACATGGGTGTTTTCGCATTTTGTTCCCATTGAAATGCAGCCGCCACGGCTGGGACACAATCAGCTGGAAAACAACGGTGATCTCCACTGTTACCTGCAACAAGTCTGCCCTGCAGACGAGAAGACACACAATAGTGTGCTGTTTTGTTTTTGTATGGCCTCATTTTTAGCACCGTTAGTTTTTCCAAGTCATATGCCAGATAGGTAATCGCATACATTACCGTATTTTCGCGATTCTAAGCACCCCCCGATTCTAAGCACCCCCCTCTATTTTCGCGAAAAAAGTTTGCGTGCGAATCTAAGCACCCCCCTATTTGTTAGGAAGCGCGCGGAGCCAAGGCCGCCAAGCGCCCTTGCTCACTCTGTCATCGAGCCGGAGCCGTCGGAGTCCCGAGGTGGCACGGCGTCCACGGCGCGAGTACGCTGTACAGCCGGACTGTACAGATGTATGGTGAGAGCTACAGAAAGCGTCCCCATCAACCATCGCAAAGTGGATTTCGGACGCTTGGAAGCGAGTCCAGGTGGACGTTGTGGTCAAATCATTTAAGAATTGCTCGATCACAAACCACTTCGACGGAACGGAAGACAATCTGCTGTGGGAGACCGAGAGCGGCAGTTCAAGCGGTGCGACGAACTCGAGTGGCAGTGATAGTAACTGAGCATCCGACACAAGCGGTGGGTTCACTGTGTGCACCAATTTTTCTTTTGAATGTTTGCAAAATAAAATGTTATTTCTCGCACCCGTCTCGTCGTGATGTCGCAGCAAAAAGAGGGAGGTGGGTCATTCTATATTTTTCTAATCTAAGCACCCCCCCTCACTTTGGGCATCACGATCGTGAAAAAAAGGGGGTGCTTAGAATCGAGTTAATACGGTATATAATATAATATCATCATGTTTATAGATAGCATAAGGATGATAGCGTAATGTGATGCGAAGTGACTGCAATACATGCATTCTCGTTGTTAAAGCATTCTTGTCCGGGGAGTGCTATGAGTTTGTCTTTGCTTGGTGTACAACCTCCAAACCTCTCTCTCTTTCTTTATATATATATATTGTCACGGTGCCACGAGAGGGACAAAGACGACGATCATCAACAGGATGAAAGAGACGACGTAGTGGGGCAAACTCAATGTTCGACCATACTGGTTGTACCGGCCATATCTTCTGCAGAGTAAACAGTCCCATTTAACCTTATATCTTTGTCCGTTTCATTTTTGGTGGAGGTGCCGGGGTATTGCATAAGACAGAACTGCGCAGCGGGCTTGTCCTCGGCCGTCCTACCATGCTGACAGGCGACCAGGCCGTTGGGTTAAGCACGGCATCAGCACCCGGTGCACCTGGGCCGTCAGCATCCGCGACACCGAACCGTCAGTCGTCTTGACCCATCCGCGTTACCCGGGCACCTTCTCTGGTAACGGCACCGACACCGAGTCGACATCGAAGAATGGCTTGGCACATACAAATGCGTCACTGCACACAACCGATGGGACTCGACAGTGATGCTTGCAAATCTGCTCTTCTGCCTTAGGGACAAGCATGCACCTGGTATGATACACATGAAGAAGAGTTGACCAGCTGGGACAGATGCAAGCAAAAACTTCACGACCTCTTCGGCGAGCTCGCTGGTCGCAAGTGTGCCGCTGCGAAAGACCTATCCTGTTGGGCTCAGACAGCTACTGAGTCTTACGTTACGTACGTCCTCCGATGTCCTAGATCTGCTGCCACGTCGATGCCAGTATGCCCGTGGCTGACAAAGTGAGGCACATTCTGTAAGGCATCGTGGATGATGCGTTTAACTTGCTCGTTTTTAAAGACTGCTCGACGGTAGACGAAATTATCCATGAGTGCAGACGTTTCGAAAACGCAAAGAGCTGTAGCATTGCCGGACAGTTCGTCCTGCTTCCCAACACCGCCGATATGTTGTCGTGTGAAAACGCTCCTTCGGCCCTTCAATCGTCCACTACAGATAGCGTTGTCTGAATTGTGCGGCTCAAAATCGAGGCTGCGTCGCCATCTTCTTTTGTGCGCCCTTCTGAGTATATGCAATCGACAATTTCTCTCATCGACGCAGTTGTCCATGAAAAACTGGCCAACGCAGGAATTCAACCCATGTGCTCCATAACACACCCTCCGGTTCGCCCTGCCCCTCTTCACCGACCTCTATCAACGTTTTGACGCTATCGACATCCGTCCCAATGGCGAACACCAGACGACAAGCCCATATGCTTCCATTGTAGCGGCGTGCGACACATTTCTCGCTATTGCCGTTATCGTCAGCCCTCATTTTCATGCTCCACGTTCTACTACCGCCACAATGACAACCAGCGCCAGCCATTTCATGCTCCAAATGACCCGACATACCATGCCCGCGGCCCTTCTGCGTCCATCAGACACTCGACCCGTTCGGCGTCGCTGCACGATCGTCGGTCCTGCTTGCCCTTGCCCCGTCGTTTTTCATCGCCTTACCCTTCTGTACGCTCATCCCCGGAAAACTGATAGATGCGACTCCCAGAGGTGATGCTGCATTAGACCCTCGACTCAAAAAACCTTTCCTTACCTTGCCGACAGATCAGAACTTAATTGCCATGGAAGTTGATGCTTTACCTGTCACTGCCCTGATCGACACCGGCACACACATCTCAGTCATGAGCGATATCCGGACGCAGCTCAAGAAAGTGCTCGCTCCTGCGGAGTCCCGTGTCGTACAAGTCGATGGGGGAACTCCCACTTTGCTGTGAATGTGTGCCGCTTTTGTCAGCGTCGCTGGTCGCCGCACATCTCCATTGTTCCATGTACTTCTTGACGTGATCCTTGGCCTTAATTTTTTATCTGCCCACTCATAATTGACTGCTCGGCTGGTGTAGTCAAACTTGATTTTCCTGATGTTACTGACCTTACTGACACCGTACCGATCCAGCTTTGTTGCACTGACTTTCTCCGCAGGCACTGACTTGTATCACTGCTGTACCCAAACCCTGTGTACCGGATGGTGACTATGTCGTCACTCCCTGTGTCAGTACCTTACTTTCGCATGGCACGTCCACCTCCAGCGCATGACAACATTGCCAAGATGATAGCCCTGGACCTTACCCCCACACAAACCGACGATCTTCGTCATCTGCTCACATCTTATTCCGACATTTTTTACCTCGATTTTTACGACATTTTTTGCCTTTGGGGCAAACTTCCCTAGTTCAGCATCGTATACATACTGGCGATGCACCACCTGTTCACAGACCGCCCTATTGCATGTCACACATCGAGCGCCGAGTAATACAACAGGAGGTTCATAAGATGCTTACCAAGGGCATTATTGAACCATCGTCCAGCCCGTGGGCTTCTCCTGTTGTCTTGGTAAAAAAGGACAACACCTGGCGGTTTTGCATAGATTACCGCCATCTAAACAAGATAACAAAGAAGCATGTCTATCTACTGCCACGTATAGACGACACATTGAATTGCCTACACAGTGCGACATATTTTTCATTGATAGACCTACGCTCCGGTTACTGGCAGATTGCCGTTGATGACATAGACCATGAGAAGACTGCATTTGTTACGCCAGATGGCCTTTATCAGTTTCGAGTCATGCCATTCGGCATGTGCAATGCTCTAACCACCTTTGAGCGCATGATGGACATGCTCTTGCACAGCTTTAAGTTGTCTATATGCCTTTGTTACCTCGACGATGTCATCGTGTTCTCGCCGACCTTCGCAACATACCTTGAATGCATTTTGTCTATTCTTTCCGTCTTCCGTGCTGCTGGGCTACAATTAAATTCTTCGAAGTGCCACTTTGGTCGCCACCAAATTAATATCCTCGGTCATCTCATCGACTCACCTGGTGTCCGCCCCGATCCGCAAAAGTTTGTGCTGTTTTCGATTTTCCTGTGCCGACCTGTGCCAAAGACATCCGCAGTTTTGTAGGCTTATGCTCTCATCTTCTTCAATTTGTCAGAAATTTTGCGTGCATTACTCAGCCTTATTATTCAAAAGACTAGCGCCAAATAGCAGGGACAAAGACAGAAAAGACGACAGGACGAGCGCTAAACATCAACTGGTTTTTTACTGCGAGCGAAGGTACATATATACATTTCTTCTTTTCATTACATTTTTCTTCTTTCTTTTCATTTTTCATTTCATTTCATTCTTCATTTCATTTCATTTCTTCATTTCATTTTTTTCTTCTTTTTTTTTCATTGCACTTCTGTTTGCTGGCATACTGTCTAAGCCAACTTGTTATTGTTTTTTTCGCTTATGTATTTGTTTTGTCGGTTCTAAATCAGTGCCTGTGCCTTCTGCTGCTGCCCTCAGACCGGGTTTAAGGCCCGTCAAGTTACTGCGAGCAACTTTTTCCTTAAATCCCCCATAAATTGTACGTTTATGGAAATAAAGGCATACTATTATAATATAATTTCATTGGTGCATGCGCACACAGGGTTAAAACAGTACAAGCACATTCTAATCAAAATGTGGCAGACTGTTCTGTAAGTACAGTTTTTCTTTTTTGGACAAAGCAAGTGAAGCCGTGCTGACACAGTTATCACCTTCCCTGTCAATGTGATATGCCTCACAAATCTCGCGCCCCCACCTTGTGCCTCCCCTACCAAGCAACACGTGGTGTCAAACGCAGGCACGCACCCGCATCGCTTACAGTGCATGGCCAAATGGCCGCCCCTCGCTAATGAATCTACCAGCGTTCGGTGCTCTCGTAGCCGTTCATTTAGGCAGCGGCCAGTCTGCCCCATGTAGCATCTACCGCATGAGAGAGGTATGCGGTATACGACCCCAACAATGCAGGGTACAAACTTGCATGCATGTTTTATGGCGCAGGGTTATGACTTGTTCACACTGAGAAATTTCTTGTTGGCAACAACATCAGTGACCGAAAAATCTACTTCACGCAACATCGCACAACAGAAAACCCTCGGTGTGCTGATTAGTCTGAGACCGATTTTCAGCGTTGGAAAAAAAGCGTAGCTTACCGCAAGCCAATCAGAGCATGAAATTACGGGAAAACGGGGAGGATTGGAGAGGAATCTGCTCTTAGTTGTAAACGTCCTGTTACCTATATTGTAAATGGCACAAGTATGGATGGTCACGTCATTCGTTGTTTGCAAGTATATTTGCTGGCGTTTTGTGCATTTGTGCTGCACTTCATGTGAAGAGATGTACATCTCCAGGACAAATGTACTGTGTAGTACATGGAAATTATGTGCATTAAAATGGCTCAGGATTAAGCATGCATGTGTGTTTTTTATGTTAGTATGAGCTTAATCAGGCTTTTTTTTTTCTCTGAGAGTCCCGTGTCAGAGATATCCTCAAATAGAAACTTGTCTTAGTGCTATCAACTGTGTTCAGTATAAAAAATTTCTTGCATATGCGACGGACGAGCTCCTCAAGAATGCGTACCCAAGTGTTAGCGATCCATGAGCAGAGCATCGCTAGAGAGGCTCGTTTCAGGCATCCGGCAGGAGTCACTTCGTTCTCTCCCGACCTCATTCACTCCATATAGCGGCACTTGATGCAGTCTTTTAATGGTTTATCTATGCACATCTCAAGCGGTTGCAACTGGGATGTTACCCCACAAGCTCGGTGCTGGACTCACACTGCAGTTGCTTCACCAAGTCAGCCAGGCGACAGTGAAAAGCATCCAGGACAAGCAGTGATGGGAGCCCCAGCAGTGCTCTGAGCCACCGACACCACAAAGACTTTATCCAGTCAAGCACCAGTGCTTTGTCTATCCACCCTTTTTCTTGACAGCGGACGACAACATATTTTAGAAAGTTGTCCCCTTTTGGCGGAGTCTTCTATAGCAGCAGCTCAATGTTGACAGTAAGGTACCCAGCTCGTTGTCTTGAACGAAGTGCATCAGGTCCAGTCCAGCTTCAGGAAATACTCCCTTTCTCAGCCATGGGAAACTTCTCAGACCCCTGCGCACAAAGGCGAATGCTGCTCTCATGCACACCAAACTGCAGCCCTGCAGCACAGTTGCCAATGGTTTCAGTGGCTACATCACTTTTTAAAGTAGCCGAATACTGCTTTCACATTCTTGACATTGTGTAAGATGATGGCGCAAGAACCTGACGATGGTGGCACCAAGCAATATTGAAATCTGAACTGCGAATTTGGGCTGTAAATGTTTGGATGCGCATATTGGGGGCGAGCTCTACCATTGGAAATGCCGGCATCGGCGTGATGTGGCATGAGGTATCAGATGGACACCATGGCCGCATTGGCTGCTTTGGAAGCGCTGAAGCAAGCTGAAAACGAAAGTTTACAGTCCCACCTGCACTGCAGTTCTAATTAAGTTGGGAGGTTTCTTCACTTCTGCTGTGTGCTGGACAACACTTGAAAGCCTGTAATAGGTAGTGGCTGTCTGAAGGCGTCAAACATGGTAGGCTACTCATCGGTGCCACAGTGCCGGACTTACACAACAGAGCCCGGTGTCAACCTTTGCATGTACCCGCTGGACAAGAAGCTGTGTGAAGCTTGGATCGCGAAACTTATAACTACCAAGCAGCCATAGGCTTCAACTCGGCTGTGCAGCAAGCACTTCCGCGAGGAAGATTTTTGATAAGGCATCGGTGCTGCGATGTTCACTGAGTGGCAGAAAGTGCGCACTGAGATGCTCGCCCATGCAAGCTGCCCAGCTAATGTCATGAAGCTTTGGCCTATGAACTTGTTGACGCTAGATACTGGCGAGTTCACTGGAATGAAAAGGGAATGGTTAAAAGCACATTAAAAAAAGGCATGGCATATGCTCATGCTTGTGTAGCACCAAACAGTGAAATGTACTGGATTAAGAAAAAGCTGCTGCAGGTAATTGCTCACTGAGAAGACTGATAAACATACAATGCGGCGTAACTTGAGAAATAAATACATATATTGAAACGTCCAAGACTTCAGAAGAAAAAAAGATTGAATCGTTGCGATGGGACATCACAAGTTGCTGTTGTAGGCATCGAACTCCCTAGCTATAATGAAATTATTTTTGAACAGCTCTGATAGTGTCCAAGCAACAATGGTTGCTTGTGTACTGTCATATTCTCATGTGCTGCTACCTAAAGCTCACGGCGTAAAGCGGAAAATTGGGCACGGACATGAATGCAGACGCGCATTCGCTCACTGCGAACCCATGCAATCGCTGTATTCAGGCTTCATTTTTTATGCTCCATTTTGTTATACAGACAGCCCACTATAAGAAAATATTTCACATAGTTTGCTCTCTGCAACTGCCTACCATTCATGCAACAAACCTGTTTGGGGGCTCCATCGCTGCGACTGTGCGCAGCGGGCATTCACTGTATGTATTCAGTAAAGAGGTAGTGTCTGTAAACCATTCTGCGCTCTCTGTTTGTTCAATATTATTATCTTGTCAGTAAAGTTCTGAGAGTGCTTACAGAAATGTCCAGGAGGGCCCCTGCGGGGTATTTTTGAGTGCTGACAGCCAAACCTATGAGGAGCACACCGCGTTATCCCTCATACTACGCAAGCGACGCGCTTCCGACAGATGGTGACTTCGTAAGTCGTCGCCCCCAATGGTATGGGGTGGAAATTTCACATGGTAAAATCTGGAAAAAAACCTAAGACTATACGCGGGTTTTTATGGTAAGTATGGTGCAATGCAAATGGTGAGCGCTAATGACGTCTTGCCCTGCGTAGCGAATACTCGAGACTGGCAATACAGCCATGTAGCCACTGTAGCCGTGAGCACAATTAATGCGGTGTTGTTGGCTAGCATACCATCGTCATAGCTACAGTGGCTACAGTGCCAGTGTTGGCGATGCTAAAGCAGTATGGAGTCAAACAAGATGTGTCTACAATTTGTCATTGGTATGGAAGCTTGTTATCATATTTGCCCATGTAATATGGTATAATGTCTATGATTGTTTTGTGTGCATTTTATTTCATTTCTTCTTTTTCTATACGCATACAAAATACTCCTGCACTAACCATGAATTCAGAACAAACCTGCGAGAAGTGACCTGGTGAGCTTTGGCGCACCTTGAGAGAGTTGGCATGCGGCAACTGGCACTTCGACGAAAGATTCGGCCTGAATGCCCTCATTTTGTTGCCGACTATTGCGCGGTGTCAAGTGGAATAGAAAGTTTCTCAGTATGAACGCACCATTACAGAGCACCTGTTTCCTTGTATGGCACTGCTGACGTCGGAGCTGGCATGAATCCCGAAAAAATCATAGCAGTGACTTTTGTTGTATTCAACTTGGAAATAGTTGAAACCATGGGCAAGGCACATTAGTGATTATTTCCTTTATTTTCTTACTTTTCATGAGTATCACGAATTGTTCTCATTGTTAGTGCTTTCTTGTTTTATGTTCTTTCAAAATGATAAATTTCTTAACTCCTTTTTGAAAAGGTGGTGTCATTTAAGCTGCTTTAAAGGATCCCTGAAATGCTTTTGTCGCACGCCAAGACA
Source organism: Dermacentor variabilis (assembly GCF_050947875.1). NCBI lineage: Eukaryota > Metazoa > Arthropoda > Arachnida > Ixodida > Ixodidae > Dermacentor > Dermacentor variabilis. The sequence goes on from NC_134570.1 coordinate 4,997,334, forward strand.
CAGAGGGTACCTCAAAGAATGCTTTCTCACAAGAATTTTGTGTCAGGATGCTATAACACAGGTACAATTGGTTAAATATTACCCTCCCCTCAGGCTGCGGCATTCCCCCTGAACTTTTACACCTTGCCACCATTGCTAATACCCACCTCAAGCAGTGACACAAGTGTTGTCTACTTCTGGTTGAATAGAACCAAGTGTGCTCCTGCATCTCTTTCCTACGCAGTTCTTCTCATTATGCCTGGGCTGCATGTAGCGAAATTTAAAGACAAACTGCGCGTGGCAAATGGATACACGTTGGCACTAAGCACAATGTTGGCTGGTTATCTTTCTTTATTGCTACATGAAGCAAAGAATTATGGATGCCGCTGTAGGCATTCACTGCACTGTGGCGAGCGTATATGCAATATTATTTCGGTTTGATAATCACCTGATAACATGACGCTACCTGATATGTATTTTTACGATTGTCGCTATATTACGCTGATAAGATTTCTTTGTAGTCATCACCAGAAGAGGAAGGCGCTGCTGCAAACTTGTGAATGTGTTAAAATGCACTATTTATAACGTTTTTGCTACTCTATAGAATCTAAAAAAATGGAATTGCAGAGAAAGAAAAAATAGAGTACATTGATCGAGAATTGAGCCAACACTTTCCGCATGGAAGGCAGAGACGTTATCACTACTACATCAAAGTCTAACTCAAGATAGCGGCTTTCTTATGGAAGTTTTGACATATTGTAAAGCATATTTATTTTCCCGCAACACTTTTTTTTTTTACGGATCTCGGCTTGTTATTTTTCTGCTATCATTCTGGACAAGAGAGAGAAAGCCCTTTATTTGCACCCGTCTGAGAGTATGGGTGATCAGAGTGAGGTGCAGCTCCCCTTTTCCCCGTCTACCTCCCCCCTAGACGTCGGCCAGAATCAGTTGGCTTCCGGCGGCGGCCTGGGCTTGACCGATGACTTGTTTTTGGGCCTGTTCTTCCTGGATATGGAGGGAGGATTCCCATAACTCTCTGATAAATGCGGAACATGTAGTTACCGCTGAAAGTGCTTTTCTTTTCAAAACTCTGAGTGACTGTTGCATTGACCAAGGAGGTTGGTGTTTACATTGATATGCAGCGCTCGCATCTTCTACAGCATGTAGTTGCTGAACTTTACTCCTTGCATACACCTGCAGCGCAAGGTGAGCATGATACAGTGCTGGTATCATTCATGTTCTTGTCGCCAAACAAGAGACTGCTGCTGCTATTTTCATGCGAGAACCTCTCCATGACCAGCCGTGGTTACTCAGGGGCTATGGTGTTGGGCTGCTGAGCACGAGACCGCAGGATCGAATCCCGACGAGGGCGAAATGCGAAAACACCCATGTACTTAGATTTAGGTGCACGTTAAAGAACCCTAGGTGGTCGAAATTTCCAGAGTCCTCCACTATGGCGTTCCTCATATCAGAAAGTGGTTTTGGCACGTAAAGCCCCATAATTTAATTTGTGGAACAGATAAATGTGGAACAGATTGCCTAATGCAGTTGTGAGCAATGAGGGCTCTGCTGAATTTGAAAATGCGTTAGATACTTTCTGTTTTGAGGATGTGTACTAAATTTTTGCTACGAGCATTCTTGTTGACTTTTCTTTGTATAATTGCTGTTCTTTCCTCCTTTTTTTTCTCGTTGCTGTTGTTAACTACCAAGAGCGCCAGTTACATAAAAAGAAAATTATGTATCATGTATTCTTGACACTCACCCTCCCTGTAATGACCCCAAGAACGGGGTTGACATTATCAAATAAATAAATAAATAAATAAATAAATAAATAAATAAACCCCTCCACGTCCCATCGTCTGCTCCCTTGCCAGAGCTGTAGCAGACAATTCTCAAGTGGAAGCGGGCCATTGGTTTGAAGAAATGTCTAGATTGATTACATTTGTTTACTTATGTTTAAGGGTACACAAATTACTGCTGCGGCATGCTTCAAGTGTTTATGATGACGCATCGTGGATAGCCAATTGGATAGCTCACCTGACTGAGGTCGCATATCCCTGCTATGTAGCAGAGGACAGGGCAGCTGAAAACTTAGGTGACCGGCACCGCTGCGATCAGTAGTGATGCGCATTTTTAAAACTTTATAATAATTTATACGCCTTTTGCGGAACGCTTAAATGTGTCACTTAATGATCAGGAGGGCCTACCCTAACAACTCCGTACGTTAGTACAAAATCATCAAAATCGTTTCAGGATCCCTTTAAAGGGACACTGAAGGCAAATGTTAAGGCAACATGGACTGCTGAAATCCCATTTCAGAAATCTCGCAGTGCTTGTTTCATGCCAAGAAAATACTTATAGTTCCAAACAAAATTGTGACTGAAGGGGCTGCATTCCTTTAGCACAATTCAAGTTGCTTGCCATGATCAAGGTGCTGTGGCACTGCGTACATCACTATTGCCCTTTACTATGACTCGCAAGTAAAGCAGCACCCGAGAGCTGGTGTTATGACGTTTTGTGTAAAATATTGACACGTGTACTTGTCTTTCTCGGGCGACACGTTTCACCGCCTAACAAATGTTATCACACAGCGCAGGACGCGCTTGCCTGTGTTGGAAGTTTCTGGAATGCTATCGATGGTTCCATCCGCTGTCTGTTGTCACCAAACCTTGTGTAATCTGATTGCATGTATGCGAGACGCGAATAGTGTAGAACTTTGTGGAAGACACGCGTGTCCCAGCGATTAGTCTGGAACATTCGACATTTAGTGTATAAGAGCCGACGTGCTTGACCCGTTGATCAGATTTTCAATGATCGCCGAGTGTGTTCGCCGCTACCGTTGTTTTCTGAGTGTAGCCTGTTTTTGAAGGCACAAGTTCGCCCAATAAAACGCTTGTTTTGTTAATCACAGTTTTGCTGCCTTCTTAACCGTCACTACCACGTGGCATCTGGTGGAGGTGCTAGTGTGTTCATCTACCGAACGCTCCTGCAAAGCCGCGATCCAAGCCCGAAGCCCGAGGACAAAACCAGCATCGCCCAAGACCAGCGTGCTAGCCGCAGACTGCAAGGACTGCCCCCAGAGCACGGACTTCTACCTGAGTCGACAAAGAAGATTGTGGTCAAAACAACCCCAATGGCTGCCCCAGCGTCCCCCGTTATCCTACAACAACCTCGGGACCCACCGACCTTCCATGGAGCAGCAACTGAAGACCCGAAATCCTGGCTGAAGACCTACGAATGAATCGCGACTTTTAACAACTGGGACTCCGACGACAAGCTGCGGCATGTATATTTTGCCATAGAAGATGCCGCCAGAACGTGGTTTGAGAACCTGGAGTCGACCTTCACAACATGGGAGCTCTTCCGTAGCGGCTTCCTGCGCACCTTTACGAGCATCGTGCGCAAGGAAAGGGCCGAAGCCAGGACGCCCGAGTGCAGCTACCTAACGAAAACATTGCAATCTTCACGGAAGAAATGAACCGTCTGCTCCGCCACGCCGACCCAGATATGCCCAAGGAGAAGAAAGTCCGCCTTCCCATGCGTGGTGCGAAGGAAGAACTTTTCGGCTCAATGATACGAAGGCCACCGAAGACCGTAGAAGAGTTCCTTCGCGAGGCCACCAGCATTGAGAAGTCACTCGAAATGCGGAACCGGCACTTCAACCGCCGTACAGACTCTACCCACTACGCAGGAATTCAATCACTGGCCACGTACAATCTGCGTGAGACCATCAGGGCCATTGTGCGTGAAGAACTGCGCAAGGTCTTGCCTTCATCGCAGCCTCAATTGCTGACATCGTGAAAGAAGAGGCGCACCGATCGCTTGGAATTTCTGAGGTGCAACCAGAATCACCGCAGCCCCAGCCGGAAGCGATAACCTACGCCGCTGTCGCCCGCCATCAAGGCCCCCCTGCACGACTGCACCAGGGCTTTTTAACGCCACAATTACGTCGTCCACCGCCGCTGCTGCCAGCACACCCACCCGTCGCCCAGCGCCGCTACGCGAGGAAGACGGACATTTGGTGCGCTCCTGACCACCACCCGCTCTGCTACCACTGCGGACAAGTGGGTCACGTCTACCGCCGATGCCCATACCTGGAAATGGGACTGCGAGGGTTCGCTATTAGCGCGCCGCGACCACAGATTGGCGAACGACCTCGTGATATTGCTGACTACCTCGCTGCCACTCACTGGAGCCCTCGACGACCGTCTCGTTCGCCATCACCAGGCCGCTACCTGTCGCCGCAGTGCTGACCATACACTGGCCCAGCCCGGGGCCGGTCAGCGAGCCCATATCCGGAAAACTAAAAGCAGCAACCGATGGAGGTGCGGTTGCTGTTCGTCGAACTGATGAAGATCCTCCACCGCCGACGAAGACGCCAAAGAAACTACCTCGACGACATAACGACACACCGCCGTCCCGACGAAGTGTGGAAGCAATGAATACGACTATGTAAGATGACCTGACGACCTCACATACCAGCCACAGGTCAACGCGACGCAGCCGTGATCCCACGCCAAGACCAAACTGTAATGCAAGACAAAGAACCACCGACCTCGACGTGCTTCTCGATGGCCACGCAGTCACCGCCTTAGTCGACACAGGGGCTGATTACTCCATTATGAGTGGACACATCGCCGTCCAGTTAAAGAGAGTAAAAACTGCATGGGAAGGCCCTCAAATTCGGACCGCTGGCGGACACCTCATCACGCCGACTGGAATCTGCACGGCAAGAATTTTCGTTCATGACCGGACTTGCCCTGCCACCTTCATTATCCTCCAACAGTGTTCACGAGACGTCATTCTCGGCATGGACTTCCTGAACCAATACGGCGCAATCATCGACCTGAAGTCGAAGTCGATAACACTGTCGGGAGATGGAGCGATACCAACGGAGAGCTCTCGTAGTCACCATGCCTTAAGCGTCTTCGAAAGTCAGGTCAGCATCCTGCCTCGCTCCAGCATTGTCCTTTCGATCGGCACCAAAACACCTGCTGACATAGAAGGCATCATCGAGGGTGACCAACATCTACTGCTCGACCATGAAATTTGCGTCGCAAGAGGGATCGCTCGATTGCACGGAGGGAAAACTGAAGTGTTGCTAGCAAACTTCGGCCAGGAGTTCAAGCACGTCAACAAGGGCACGACCATCGCGTACATCGAGGAAATTCTGGAAACCAGTAATGCGTTTGTCCTCACGAATTCCGCCGCATCTACCCCGACGACCATGGTTCCTGAACCAGACTACAACATTAATCCAAGTCTCCCCATGATTAAGCAAGAACAGCTCAGAAGTCTGCTCCGACGATACAAAGGCTGCTTCTCCACGTCATCAGGGATTCGACGGACACCAGTCGCAAAGGATCGCATAATCACCAAGGAGTGCCCTCGACCACTCCGCCAGAGCCCTTAGCGAATTTCACCTTGAGAATGTGAAGCTATAAGAGAACAAGTCGACAAAATGCTGCGCGACGACATCATCCAGCCGTCAAAAAGCCTGTGGGCATCCCCTGTTGTCTGGGTGAAGAAAAAGGACGGAACCTTACGTTTCTGCGTCGATTATTGTCGACTGAACAAGATCACAAAGAACGATGTATACCCCCTACCACGAATAGACGACGCATTAGATCGGCTCTGCAACGCAAAATACTTCTCGTCGATGGATCTTAAGTCTGGCTACTGGCAAATAGAAGTCGAGGAGAGAGATCGTGAAAAGACCGCCTTCATCACGCGAGACGGCCTCTACGAGTTCAAGGTCATGCAATTCGGACTGTGCTCAGCGCCTGCAACGTTCCAGCGCGTCATGGACATGGTGTTAGCAGGATTGAAGTGGCAGACCTGTCTTGTTTACTTGGAGGACGTCGTCGTCTTTGCCGGAAATTTCGACGATCACCTTAGGCGGCTAGCGACAGTACTAGAAGCCATCAACTCATCTGGGCTCACTCTGAAGCCAGAAAAGTGCCACTTCGCTTACGATGAACTTCTGTTCCTAGGCCACGTCATCGGCAAGTCTGGAGTCCGCCCCGACCCGCAGAAGACAGCTGCCATCACAAAGTTCCCGCAGCCCATCGACAGGAAGGCAGTGCGTAGATTCCTTGGCATGTGTGCCTACTATAAGCGCTTTGTCAAGGAATTTTCACGCATCGCTGAGCCGCTGACACAGCTAACTAAATGTGACGTCGAGTTTAAGTGGGAAACACCGCAGGCCAACGCATTTCAAGAACTCGAACGACGCATGCAGTCGCCGCCCGTACTTGCACACTTCGACGAGGACGCCGATACCGAAATTCACACTGACGCCAGTAGCCTAGGCCTCGGTGCCGTCATAGTCCAGAGAAAACATAGACATGAACACGTGATAGCTTACGCTAGCCGGTCGTTGTCAAAAGCGGAAGGCAATTATTCTACAACCGAAAAGGAATGCCTCGCCATCGTTTGGGCTACAGAGAAATTTCGCCCTTTCCTATATGGCAGGCCATTCAAAGTCATCAGCGACCATCACGCCTTGTGTTGGCTAGCGAATTTAAAGGATCCTTCAGGACAGCTGGCGTGGTGGAGCCTAAGACTGCAAGAATATGATACCACTGTAACCTATGAGTCCGGACGAAAACACTCTGATACCGATTGCCTATCGCGCGCCCCCATTGACTCGCTGCAGCAAGATAACAAAAATGATGACGCCTTCCTTGGCATTTTAAGCGCGGAAGACTTCGCTGAACAGCAGCGAGCAGACCTGGAGTTGAAAAACCTCGTCGAGTATTTGGAAGGGCACACCCACGTTGTCCCTAGGGCATTTAAGCGAGGATTGTCTACAAAACGCTACAAAACAACCTGCTCGTAAAGAACTTCTCGCCAGTGCGCGCCAACTACCTTCTTCTTGTCCCGTCAGGACTGCGTCCAGAAGTATTGCACACCCTGCATGATGAGGCGACCGCTGGACACCTCGGATTTTCCCGGACACTATCAAGGATACAGGAAAGGTATTATTGGCCGCGCCTGACCGCCGACGTCGCCCGTTATGTCAGAACATGCCGAGACTGTCAGCAACGCAAGACACCACCAACAAGGCCAGCGGGATTACTACAGCCAATTGAGCCTCCTTGCCGACCATTCCAGCAGATTGGGATGGGCTTGTTGGGACCTTTTCCGACGTCAACAACCGGAAATAAGTGGATCGCCGTGGCGACGGACTACCTCACCCGCTTCGCTGAAACTAAAGCACTGCGGAAAGGTAGCGCAGCCGAAGTGGTGAAATTCTTTGTCGAAAACATCCTGCTGCGACATGGCGCCCCAGAAGTCCTCATTACCGACAGAGGAACGGCCTTTACAGCAGAGCTCACCCAAGCCATTCTGCAATACAGTCAGACAAGGCACAGGAGGACAACGGCCTACCACCCACAGACGAATGGTCTTACGGAGTGCCTGAATAAGACCCTTGCCGACATGCTGGCAATGTACGTCGACGTCGAACACAAGACCTGGGATGCCGTCCTGCCATACGTAACATTCGCTTACAACACGGCGGTGCAAGAAACAACACAGATCACGCCGTTTAAGCTGGTTTACAGCAGGAACCCGACGACGACGCTCGACGCCATGCTGCCGCACGTCACTGACGAGGAGAATCTTGACGTCACGACCTATCTCCAGCACGCCGAAGAAGCTCGACAGCTCGCCCGCCTATGGATCAAGAACCAGCAGCGTACCGACAGCCGACACTACAACCTCCGACGACACTTCGTCGAGTACCAGCCCGGCGACCATGTTTGGGTATGGACCCCGATACGCCGACGAGGACTGAGTGAGAAACTATTGCGGTGCTATTTCGGACCCTACAAGGTGATCCGACGTATTGGCGCACTGGACTATGAGGTCGTGCTAGATGGCATTTCGCATTCCCAGCGGCGCCGCGCTCGATCTGAAGTGGTCCATGTGGTGCGTCTTAAACCCTTTTATGGATGCTGACGAACTTCCTTATTTTGTTGTTTTCTTTGCTAAAAGTTTTTTTCTATATTACTTTTGTTTGTTTGCAGCATCGGGTCGATGCTTTTTAAGAGGGGGGTATTACATGTGTACTTGTCTTTCTCTGGCGACACATTTCACCGCCTAACAAATGTTATAACACAGCGCAGGATGCGCTTGCATGTGTAAGAAGTTTCTGGAATGCTATCGATGGTTCTATCCGCTGTCTGTTGTCGCCGAACTTTGTGTAATCTGATTGCAAGTATGCGCGATGGGAATAATGTAGAACTTTGTGGAAGACATGTGGGTCCCAGCGATTAGTCTGGAACATTCGATGATTGGTGCATAAAAGCTGACGCGCTTGACCCGTTGATCAGATTTTCGCCGATCGCCGAGTGTGTTCGCCGCTACCGTTGCTCTTTGAGTGTAGCCTGTTTTTGAGGGCACAAGTTCGCCCAATAAAACGCTCGTTTTGTTAATCACAGTTTTGCTGCCTTCTTAACCTTCACTACCACGTGACAATATGAAAGAAGGGCCGGAAACCAAGCCAACACAGAGTCGCCAGCATCCAAAGACATGACATGGATGTGGTATTGCCTGCTGCTAGCAGAAATTTTGCCTGTCACCTAAAAACTCGGCGCAACAGCTTCTGCCAGTTACCACGTGATTGTGTAATAAAATAACATGGCATCAGTCTGCCCACTTCAATCTGAATTTGCTCTTGCTCTTCGCCATGACACCAAGAAATAGATGGTAAAATGGGCCTTGGCTTTGTCTCATCTCAGACTGAGGACAACGTATTGGAGATGTTTTGTACTTATTGAGATTATCTCTTTGTTTTGACGCTATTAGGCCGAAGACGCCACCGAGAGCAACAAAAGTGTGTTGATTTCTAGCTACCAGATGGCACCGTAGCAGTTCACTTTCTTGTGCTAGCTATAGAAACTATTGTAACCAAAACAGGAGATATTTATGTTTGCGCACTATAATTCAACTAGCACAGCACCATGTCGTCTGCTACCGAGAGCTTGTACACAATGTCTTCACTTCCAAAGTAAGCTGGCACAGGCAAACCATGAACTCGTGCAGAATTTTCTTTACGTGAAGTCAAATCGAAGAATGCTGTGCAGGTGACACATGCTGCATTGAAAAATCAAGGATGAAACTACTGCACCCCCTAAGCTAGTGCAGAAAGTGCAGCCAAATCAAAGAGATCATTTTCTTCACGGCGTCAAACCTATGTGGTTGCCCCACACTGCAACCTGACAGCTTGCCGCTGTCACTTCTATATCGCATGCATGTGGTTGCTTCTTTAGTATGAGCTTTGCAAATTAGCACAAAAAGTGCAGCAACACTATGAAATACTGAAATCAAAGGGGCAAAATATGAGCGTGCAGGTGGTGTCAGGTCAAGCGAGAGCTAAACCTTTTACCATATGCATCATCAATGCTAATGTCAATGACTTTTTTTTTAAAGAATCGAATAGAAATGCAGAAGTAATTTTCATCTGTCTTATAATGTAATGCCATGATCTTTTTATTATTTGTTTTTTTTTTTTTAGTACTACCAACACAATTGTAAGGAGGTGTTACAATGTCATCGGGCTATTACTAGAATGTTTCAAGAGAGTCTCAAATCGTGTCCTACATTTACCTCACTGTCTTGCTTACTAAAGCTCTGTTCTCAATAATATTAACACCTTAGTCTTTTTTGAGCATTACCCCATCACTTTAGCTTGACTATTTGCCTTTAATGTCCCTTTAATGCAGCTTTTTTTCTATGTTCCTCATCACACCTTATGCACATTTTGTTAGAAATAAACTCATGTCGTTTTAGTTTTGCATCTTCATAATCTTCCTTCACATTAACTTCTGGATCTTTGACTTCCTGTTATGCAGGAATACTAAAAAGCAAAGTTCGCATTTACATTCTTGTTTGAGAACAAGTTGTGGTGCCAAGTGGTTTCACTGTCCTTCGTAATGCTTCCTTCAGTCCTTTGGAGTAGCAGACAAAAATGCAGTTGCAAATGTTTCGTTTTATCCAACACATTACAAACAGGCTGTACTTGCTTGGAGCTACGACACACCAATACTGACATGCAGGCACTGAATCTCTGTCGCAGCTGGCAATTTTGTGACAAGAATAGAAGAGATAAAAAAGACAACTTGCTTTTACCATAATTACCTGTAATTCAGATCCGTGATGCCCAACTTGTTGGTCTGGGTGACCAAGCACTTTGACCTTCATTTGTTGTCATAGAATAAGCAATGAAGCTTACACTTAATAGCATGATTGGGCAAAGGCGTAGCAATGATAAGCTTTATACTACTCAGGCACTGTCATCGAGTTTGTTGTTATATTGCTGCACCTGTTTGATCAATGGAGAAACATGTTTTTCTTTTATTTAGGTACCTCAAGCTCACTGAATGGACGACGAACAAGGGAAAAGTGCTGGTTATGTTCCCAGATCGTATCCTTTCCTCTTCTTGCAAGCGTACATCTTTGTTTGTTGCTTCCTTAACAGCCATGTCCAGAAATACTGCTGCCATTGTTTACCTGCAACTTCATAGGAATGGCCTTCAGTCGGTCACTGCACTACCAGTTCTATGTCTGGTACTACCACACTGTTCCGTACCTCTTGTGGTCCACAAGACTCTCAGGCATGACATGCCTTACACTGTGGGGCATGTTGGAGCTTGCCTGGAACACATTTCCTTCCACTAGCTGGAGCAGTGGCCTGCTCCACTTGTCGCACTTTGTTCTTCTAGTCAGTCTCTGGAAGGACTGGCCGACAGAGCCGTCTGTGCCGCCGTCAGTATCCAAGAATAAATAAATGTTATGACTGCCCCTTTCATTGCTGCAAGATTGAGGTTCACCTTTCTCCGTTTCTCTGAAGCGAAGCATTCACAGGTGAGTTCTCCAGTCTATCCGTAGTCAGAGCATGATGTGCCCATATTACACAGACTTGTCCCTGCACAGGACAAATAAATATAATACAGGGAAATACTACTTACTAGGTCAGCAACTCTCTACTAGTGCCTATAATGAGTAAAATTATTTATCTTTTAGTCACATTTCCTTCTGTCACATTTAATTATAATAGCTTATTTCTATGAGTACCACATATACATGCCAAGGCCAATTGGGCAACGCTTGGGGGCCCACTGAATGATGTAGATGACTTGTCGCAGCAATACCACAGAGGAGAATATACGTTGTAACACAAGCAGACGACACTTGCTGTGTGCCGGAAGTGCTTAAGTGCACTGAAAAATTGCTTTGCTGCATTCCCTTTATGTTACTTTCTTTTATAAAACAAATTAACTAACATTTCAACTATTACGAACATCGTTTGTTTACCATAAGGTTGGAAAAATTACCGATCACGCGCCCTGGTCAGCCAATCGGATAGCTCGCCCCACTGACGTCATATGGGTGGTTTGCATCATATGAGTAGGGGCGGCTTAAAATTCCACCACAGTGTGCTGCGATCGGCAGTGATGTGCATTTTTAAAACCTTGTAATAAATTACACGCTTTACACAGAGCACTTAGATGCGTCAATTAATGATCAGAAGGACCTACTCTAACGACTCAGTACGTTTGTAGAAAATAGTCAAAATCATTCCAGGGTCCCTTTAAGGCACCTTTTGTGGTGTAGCACGAATATTTTATTGAACTACTGCTGAAGATAAATGACAAAATGTTGGATGCCAATGCTAAGGCAAAGAAGAGAAAAGCTGAAACTCTGCACAATAAGGCAGCTGTTTCCTTGTAAATAGCAGCACGAATGTTTTATATCCCACCTCTAAACTTATTTGAGTTGTAAATTTGTGGACTGCGGTAATTAGTGTGTCGAAAGCAAAATGATTCGTTTAAGCACATTCTAGATTGGAAAAAGTACATGTGTCCCCAATAAAATTGTTCATACACAATTGTGAAGCTGATTCGAGTGCATTACATTCATCATTGCCGCGCCATAAAAACCATAAGTACGAAAACACGGAAGGAAAGGTTTTATGGATTCAATTTATTTGAAGTAATAGGTATGAAGTAAGGGCTATAATAAATAATAATAATCCACAAAAGAACGTACATTACAAAGACGACAAAGCGCGACGCTATAAAGAAGTTTCTGGCAACAATACTTGCACAATCTTTACAAAGCTGCTTTGTATCTGTGCCTCTAAATGAATGCTTTGTAAGGTGTCTGCTGCTCATTCTGCAGTTTCGACTGAAGAAAAAGTGTGAAGTGGTCAATGGAAGCATACTGCTGCTAGGTGAACGAAGCCGCGAACCCGTCATTCAAGCCGTATCCCCAAGCGCACCGCCGGCCTCTTCTCCGTGACGTCACTCGCCGAGCCCTCAGGCCTTCTTGTCTAGGGGGTGTTGGCTTGACCCGAGCAGGCGCCTCGTCATCCCAGTGTCGACTCCGCAGACAATGGCCGCCGTGTCTTTCCATGACTTTTCAGCCCCATGAGACTGCTGCAAGACATCTTCTCCCAGGATTTCCACCGCTTCTAACAAGCCATGACGGCGACGGCGAATCCACTAATACTTGGTCCGCCGACCGCGTTTAGTCATAGCGGCGCCGAGGGGGTTTTGATGCGGCACATCGTCGCCCCTACAAAGCGAGTCGCCGCAGTAGGTGGGGAAGGATTCCACGGTCGCTTAATTCTGGGAAGCTCGCCACCCCCGCAGCAGCAGCTGGCTGCGAAAATTTGTAGGTCGGTAGCCTTGCGGGGCGTTCGTAACACTAGGCACTACGGAGGAGGTTTCTTAGCGCGTGTTGTAGACGTTTGTCCCTAGGCGTGTCGGCATTGCGGAGTGGGGTGGAGTTGGTTTATTACGCTCTGACTCTGGCTGCCGGCGCGGTAAAATAGGTGAAGCAGCGGGCACTGACGCCCGATTTGGCGACCGCTGTGTCGGACAGACTATTTCACGCCTGCGGCGCTCGTGCTAAGTCGGTTGAGCGCAAGTGGCTGAAAGGCTGCCGGTGACGATGACTGACTCAGCACCAGCGCCGCAGGCGCGAGAATCTGTCCGACGTACTTTCAGAGGCGAAGTTCTGACTGCATGCGGTGTTGCAGAAGTTGCAGGGCGCGGTATACTAGTGCCGAACTTAGCGTCACAAATTGGCAGCTGTACGTAATTATGTTTATTCAATCGTGTGTTTTACTAATTGTAACAACGTGTCATTATTTCGCATTATTGGCGGCGCCTCCCTGCAGGACAACAACGCTAGAACCCGGACGCGTATTAACCGGACTGGTCCGTGGGTTGGGGTTCGCGGAGGCCTGCACGTGCCTGGGGAGGGGACGTCCGCTATCGCGGACAGCCAATTTTTTATGCGAACACCCCATGGCACGCTTCGGCCTCCGCGGCCCCAACCCACGGGCAGCCTGCTTCCAGCTTTGATCCCCCCGCTACCCCTTGGGTGACGGGAGATCTTGCGCCGCCTGCTTTATTATAACCTCAGGTGCTCTGCTTGTAAAACATCCAACGTATCCTCGCAACAAAAAAAGCGACCCGCGACTTGTACAGCACCAGTGAGAACCTTGCCCCTTCAGACACAGCGATCACCAAATGAGGCGTCCGTGCTCACTTTCTCGCCGCTGTTGCGCTGGTGCTGAGTCACGCCTGTTTCACATGCAAGTGAAATCCTGCCGCCGAGCCTGCAACCTGCAAATGCAACTACCTGCACTTCAGGTAGTGCATTTATCTGCACTACCTGAAGTTGGAATTTCATCGCAGCGGCAGAGCGGCAGCACCGCTTCCGAACGGCCCGCCTCGACACGTGACCAGTGGAGGACTAGTGCGGGAAAGCCTGCGCATAGGGCGATGTTTATTTACTTGCTACACGTGGTAATGGCAACATGTCAAGAGAGCTTTTCAACGAATTGCTAAGCGCAGGATACGTATTTATAAAATAAAGATTTGAGAGGCAGGGACAAAGCAATGCTTATGTTGGTAGTCGCAAACTACCGAAACTGGCTGAAAGTCCCGTGTTTTTTGCCAGCAGCGGAACGGCACCGAGAGCGGCGCTGCTGCGTTGGAGGTGGAGGTGGTGTTGGAGGTGGTGTTGGTGTTGGAGGTGGAGGAGGCGTTGGAGGTGGTGGAAGTGCAAGCGGGCAAGGGTATGGCGGAAGCAATGACCAAGGCGCGGGAAGTAATTGGGGTCAGCACGGAGAGCGACAGCTTGGTCATTATGCATTCTGGGCTCAATGACGTGCTTAAGGGGAGAAGCCAGGACCTTGAGAGGCACATTGAGACTGGGCTGAGTAAGCTTAGAGAGGCCTCCGGGAGGGTGCATGTGACCATATGCACTATCCCAGAGGTCCAGGGCCAGGCTTACCAGGTATAAAGGAGGGTGGTTGAGGCCAATCGGGTCATTAGGAGTCTGAGCGGACGACTCGGGTACAGCGTGATGGAGGTCAACAGGGACGTGTACGGAACCGGCTTCCGACCTTTTGTGCAGGATGGTATTCACTACAGTGGTGCCACTGGCAAAAGGATAGGGGGCAGGATGGGTCGCCATGGAGGCAACAGCTTTTTTAGGGGGACCCAGAGCCCTGAAAGAAGCAGTGTAGGCGTGGACGATTCGAGGCAGGAGCCACAAACACGCGAACATCGGTACTGTAGGAGAGGTGACAGGAATAAGCGCAAGAGCCAAATTAAGTCAGACATAGGGTTCATTAACATGCAAGGTGGCAGAAATAGGCTAAAATGGGAGGAAATCGAAGAACAACTAAGGCAGGAGAACTTAAAATGGTTTATGGGTTTGTAGAGACACATCTTAGGGACATGGAACAACCGCCCTGTAACCCTGATTATGCATGGGAATACTGCAACAGAGTGCAGGGTAGCAGAAAGGGTGGGGGAATTGGAGCATTCATTCATAAAAATACAAATTGGCAAAGGGTCAAACAGGAATGCAAGGAGCATTTATGGCTAGAAGGAAAAGTAGCAGGGGCGAAAACACTTCTGGGCTTTGTATACCTAAATTTGGACAGGATCAAATGCTAAAGAGGAAAACAAAAAAATGTTGGACTGTATAGCAGCGGACATCAATGAGCTAGGAAAAGGATGTTAAGTAATTGTATTAGGAGACATGAATGCGCATGTTGAAGATATGGATGGGTACACAGACTCCACAGGTAACATGCTGCTGGATATGTGTGAGAGGCTTAACTTAGTTGTCTGTAACTCTACTGAAAAGTGTGACGGGATCATAACATGGGAGGTAGGGGGTCGACACTCGACAATAGATTATGCGTTGATGTCACATAGGATGTACGATAGATTAGGAGCCATGATTATAGATGAACAGGGCTCCAGAAGTATAGGTAGCGACCACAAACGTATCAAGTTGAGTTTTAAGAGGGAAACTAAAGCACGAACGACGCGCGAGGAAACGCCAGATGTGATTTTTTACTCAGAAGACGAAGTGGAAATAGCGGCCAAACAAATTGAAGAGGAAATATCAGAGAGTACTGAAACTGATTGGACTTACCCAAAGTTAATGAGACTATTTGAGCGTGAGCTAGGTAAGGCGCGAGTCAGGAAAACAAGGCAATGGATACGAAAACTCAAGAGCTGGTAGGATGAAGAGGTTAAGAAGGCCATAAAGAAACGTCAGGAAGCCTCCAGGGAACACAGGTATTCCAAAAGTAAGGGAGAACCTGAAGCAGAAGTAGAGAGGAAATGGGTAAACTACATAAAATGCAAAAGGGAAGCATCTTATTTGATCAACGAGAAAATCAAGACAAAAGGGTCCCAATGGCTGTCAAAAATAAGCAATAAAAAAGATAAACAGGCAGCTAGAAAATTCTGGCAACATCTGAACTCCTTGGGTAATAGGACAAGCCTAGAGCAGAGGTATATAGTAACAGCTCAAGGTACTCGGTTAGAAGGAGAGGTAGCAATGGAGCATATAGGAACCATGATGAGGGAAAAATTTACAAAACAGACAAATGGTACATGCAGTACGTCGGAGAGGGATAGCCCGGTCAACCCACTGCTTTCGCTTGTACAAAAAGAGTGGGAAAGGGCGGAGAAGAGGGTACCAATTAAGTAGCACATCGGCAGGCCCCGATGGTATTCCAATTATGTTAATAAAGAAATTGGGCCCGAAATCTAAGAAAGCATTGAGGGAGGTGGTGAGCAAAATGCTAGTGGATGGTAAAGTACCTGACGAATGGAGGCTAAGTAGGATGAGAATGATATATAAGGGAAAGGGGGACAAAGCTGACATAAATAACTACCGGCCTATAACAGTGACGTCAGTGGTTTACAGGGTGGTTATGCAGATTATAAAGGACAGACTGCAGGCATGGGTAGAGAACGAGGGGGTACTTGGAGAGCTACAAAATGGGTTCCGGAAGCATAGGAGGCTAGAAGACAATCTGTTCTCGCTAACACAGTGCATTGAAATAGCTGAAAAGGAACACAGACCCCTATGGCTGGCTTTTTTGGACATCAAGGGAGCCTATGACAGTGTACTTCAAGAGGGCTTGTGGGGCATTCTGGAAACTTTGGGAGTGCAAGATGGAGTAACCAATTTCTTAAAAGATATCTATAAAGGTAACCGGGTGATTATACAATGGGAAAAGCAGGTTTCGGAGCCTGTGATGATTCGGCGGGGGCTTAGGCAGGGGTGCCCATTGTCACCTCTGATGTTTATGCTGTACCTACAAGGTCTAGAGGCCAAAATACAGCAAAGCGGACTCGGCTTCAACCTATCATTTCTCAAGCAAGGAAAATTGATTGAACAGTCATTACCAGGACTGATGTACGCGGATGATATTGTATTAATGGCTGACAATGCAGAAGATCTGCAGGAATTAATGGACATATGTGGTACAGAAGGAGAGAGGTTAGGCTTGAAGTTTAGCAAAGAAAAATCAGCAGTCATGATTTTTAATGATAACAGTTGCGGCGAGCATAAGATACAGGAGGCCACGCTGGAGATAGTCGATAAATACAAGTACCTTGAGGTGTGGATAAATAATGGCATTGAGTATCTGACAGAGTACGAAAAATATCTAACGACTAAAGGTAACAGAAGTGCAGCGATTATGAAGAGTAGGGCACTGTGGAACTACAATAGGTACGAGGTAGTACGAGGGATATGGAAGGGGGTAATGGTACCAGGCCTGACTTTTGCCAATGCAGTTCTATGTATTAGAACAGAGACCCGGCAACAGTTGGAAATTAGGCAACGTGGTGTGGGTAGGCTCGCTCTGGGAGCACATGGCAAGACACCAAATCTTGGAGTGCAGGGGGATCTGGGATGGTCTTCTTTCGAGGGCAGAGAGGCTAGTAGCAAGATAGCATTTGAGGAGCGATTGAGAAAAATGGGGGAAATTCGGTGGGCTAGGAAGGTTTTCAGTTACTTATACACGAGGAATGTTGACACGAGGTGGAGGAAGCGAACTAGAAAATTGACAAGCAAATACTTGGGCAGTAGCGGGGGAACAAGTAAGGAATCATCTGTCAAGAAAAAGGTTAAGGAGGCAGAGAGGGGTATGTGGAGTACAGAGATGCAAACCAAATCGGCATTGGAGACCTACAGGACGTTTAAGCAAGAAATAGCCAAAGAAAATATTTACGATAACTCTAAGGGAAGCTCATTGTTGTTCGAAGCCAGGACAGGTGTATACTGAGGACTAAAACGTACCGAGCCAGATACCAGGAGATAGATTTGGTGTGCGAGGCGTGTAGAGAGGAGGAGGGAAAGGCGGTACACCTGATACTTGCTTGTAAACAACTTCACCCTGCAGTTGAATCTAACGGGGAACTATTCAAAGCCTTGGGTTTTAAAGACAGTGAAAGTAGAATAGACTTTGAACAGGTAGAAATAACTAAACGGAGGCTATCTGATTGGTGGACAATATCAACGCAAAAGTAAAGGAGTAAATACATAGGTATGCATGCATATAGAACCATTAAAGGCTAGGTGGCGCGCGCCGCCGCCGCCCGATTCAAAGGGTTGAGCCACAATCATCCATCCATGAGAGCGCCGCATGCGGGGCAAATTTCAACTAGTGGGTGGTACGCCCGTACGCCTCTCCCATCTCTCGTTCGCACCGCCTTGATTGCCTCTTGCGCTGCGCGTGTTTGGGCACTTTTCGTACCACGCGCGGTGTGCGCCTACGTGCGTGTGCGTGGACGTTTTATTCGAAGGACGATGTACAGTCTGTTTCACATATATGCGCCGTGTCTATCGGTAAATTTTGTGTAAAAATAATGTCTGCAAATTCAACACGCGAAGTTGTGTATGATGCCTGGCTAAACACTCAACATTCCCTTAGTAGTTAGCTATGAGAGACATTGCATTTTACATGGAAGAAAAATCTTGGTAATTGGCGTCAGCATGTTATCCAATGTTAGAAAGAACTGACCAGCGAATTAAGCTGTCATCATGATTCTTATTACTCTGGTGTGTTCTATTCAAATATGGCCATTCAATAATGCGCATAAATATAGTTAGGCGCGCATTTCTTATGAAAAAGTTTGCTGCTACTTTCATCCCCCTCTGAAACAGGCCTCCAAAAAACGAATTGCTCATGGCTGCTAACACGACGGCGCGTCATATAGAGTATTTGCATAGCTAATTCACAAACACCATATAGAAATCACCTGAGAGAAAAGTTTCGTTGTTAAGATCGAGAGCCAATCAATTGAAAGTGATGAAATGTTTCATAGTGGCCCTCATCAGTAGCCTTTCTCGACAATATGACACACCCCTGATCACGTAATGGTAGCCGACTGTCCGTATGGCGAGGCACGCTATGTTCGCGAAACCCATCAGTTCACTACAACTTGGTATTGAAACCAAAAAGCATTTTTTTTACAGCGCCAACTGGAATGGCTAAAGTATTCCTGAGCTACTACAGCGCAGCTTAGATTGCCTAGAAAAGGAAAATTCAAGCACCTTCTGTCTCACCATGTCTCGATCACACGTTCTTTAATTATACAAACGGATAACTATTCGCTTCGTCGGTACATAAAAGAGAACCTTGCCCAACTGCAGGCTAAATAAAGTTTGCTCCAATCCAATCGCAAACATTCATAAAGCGCCACAAGCCTTGCATATACTTTCACTTGATTTCTGACCCTCCACCGGGCGGGGGGGGGGGGGATTTCGATATCTTCAATATGTCCCATACTACTAGTGATTGACGCTTCGACTTCTTTCTGGCTGCAGCCATGCGGTCCAACAGGCATACTTCACAAAAAAAATTTGGGCCGAGCAGCCTGTGTCAGTTTGCCAAACAGATTCGTCATGTATATTCCCCAAGCAAGCACCAGTAAATTTCTCAAGTGAGTTGAACGTGTAGCATGGAAAAGGGAATATGTATTCGTACATTTCTATTTGTATTCTGTAAATAGCTGTAAGCCTTCGTTAACTTTACTTCAAATTTCCGCCGCTTAAAGTAAACACGTGAAGAACCGCCTTATGTTGACAAGCAGGTAAATAAGCAAGTGGTGCTTATAGAATCTAAACTCAAGTATTAGTACCCGTGTTGCTGCCGAGCGTTTCTGTGGAGAAATGCAAAAATTCGATATTATACCATGAACTACTCGTCGTGAGCAAACCTGTTTTAGCGGATTAAAATCAACGTAATTGTTGTAGAAGTCATATATAGCCAGCGTTTGTGACATACTTGTTGCACCGCGGCAGGTATGGTATCATAACTGGATTCCTATATGCTATGTTTTTGCGATTGTCCATCCGCGCATGAAAAATCCGTAATGGGCTGGTCTGCGCTCCTTCGGCTGGCACCGTAGCGTTGTCTTTGAGAGCTGCACTGTTGTCTAAGAAATTAGATCTTCGAATAAATGTTCGCAAAGGAAGACGTCGTAAAAATATATTTGAGACGACCACCATAAATAACAAGCAGAGAGAACGAGGGCGAACAGACGAAAACACCGCAGGAAGCGCCCGGACAACGCCCGAACTGTAGCAGACGACAGGCACGAGTCCTTGCCCTGACGTCACGCGAGCGGCGCTCGCAGCGCCCCTGCATGTAGTTCGTTCTCGGGGCTAATAGCACGAGCGCCGCAGATGCGAAACGGTCTGTCCAACACAGCGGTCGCCAAATCGGGCGTCAGTGCTCACTGCTTCACCTATTTCCGACAGCCAGCGTCGGAGCGTAAACAAACTCGACTGCACTCCGCAATGCCGGCATGTCTAGGGGACAAGCGCACACAACACGCCCTAAAAAAGAAAAGACTGATTCGTAGTGTCATATATACAAGGATCAAAAGCCCCCAGATTTTTTCTCTCTCAAGCTCGCTCTTACTCGCGCCTGCGCACAAACGGCTGGCGATCCCTTAAATGAACGTCTCGTCATTCCTATGGAGCCGAATCTTGCAATGGTTCGGAATACGAACCATTCGCTTTTCGCTTCATCATCATCATCAGCCTGATTATGCCCATTGCAGGGCAAAGGCCTCTCCCATACTTCTCCAACTACCCCGGTCATGTACTAATTGTGGCCATGTTGTCCCTGCAAACTTCTTAATCTTATACGCCCACCTAACTTTCTGCCGCCCTCTGTTACGCTTCCCTTCCCTTGGAATCCAGTCCGTAACCCTTAATGACCATCGGTTATCTTCCCTCCTCATTACATGTCCTGCCCATGCCCATTTCTTTTTCTTGATTTCAACTAAGATGTCATTAACTCGCGTTTGTTCCCTCACCCAATCTGCTCGTTTCTTATCCCTTGACGTTAAAGCAAGGCAATATCATCAGCGAATCGCAAGTTACTAAGGTATTCCCCATTAACTCTTATCCCCAATTCTTCCCAATCCAGATCTCTGAATACCGCCTGTAAACACGCTGTGAATAGCATTGGAGAGATCGTATCTCCCTGCCTGACGCTTTTCTTTATTGGGATTTTGTTGCTTTCTTTATGGAGGACTACGGTGGCTGTGGAGCCGCTATCTTTCAGTATTTTCACATACGGCTCGTCTACACCCTGATTCCGTAATGCCTCCATGACTGCTGAGGTTTCGACTGAATCAAACGCTTTCTAGTAATCAATGAAAGCTATATATAAGGGTTGCTTATATTCCGCACATTTCTCTATCACCTGATTGATAGTGCAAATATGGTCTTTTGTTGAGTAGCTTTTACGGAATCCTGCCTGGTCCTTTGGTTGACGGAAGTCTAAGGTGTTCCTGATTCTATTTGCAATTACCTTAGTAAATACTTTGTAAGAAACGGACAGTAAGCTGATCGGTCTATAATTCTTCAAGTCTTTGGCGTCCCCTTTCTTATGGATTAGAATTATGTCAGCGTTTTTCCAAGATTCCGGTACGCTCGACGTCATGAGGCATTGCGTATACAGGGTGGCCAATTTCTCTAGAACAATCTGCCCACCATCCTTCAACAAATCTGCTGTTACCTGATCCTCCTCAGCTGCCTTCCCCCTTTGCATAGCTCCCAAGGGTTTCTTTGTACTTCCGGCGTTACCTTGGGGATTTCGAATTCCTCTAGACTGTTCTCTCTTCCATTATCGTCGCGGGTGCCACTGGGACTGCATAAATCTCTATAGAACTCCTCAGCCACTTGAACGATCTCATCCATATTAGTAATGATATTGCCGGCTTTGTCTCTTAACGCATACATCTGATTCTTGCCTGTTCCTAGTTTCTTCACTGCTTTTGGGCTTCCTCCGTTCCTGAGAGCATGTTCAATTCTATACATATTATACTTCCTTATGTCAGCTGTCTTGCGCTTGTTGATTAACTTCGAAAGTTCTGCCAGTTCTATTCTAGCTGTAGGGTTAGAGGCTTTCATACATTGGCGTTTCTTGATCAGATCTTTCGTCTCCTGCGATAGTTTACTGGTATCCTGCCTAACGGAGTTACCACCGACTTCCATTGCACACTCCTTAATGATGCCCACAAGATTGTCGTTCATTGCTTCGACACTAAGGTCCTCTTCCTGAGTTAAAGCCGAATACCTGTTCTGTAGTTAGATCTGGAATTCCTCTATATTCCCTCTTACCGCTAACTAATTGATCGGCTTCTTATGTACCAGTTTCTTCCGTTCCCTCCTCAGGTCTAGGCTAATTCGAGTTCTTACCATCCTGAGGTCACTGCAGCGCACCTTGCCGAGCACGTTTACATCTTGTATGATGCCAGGGTTAGCGCAGAGTATGAAGTCTATTTCATTTCTAGTCTCGCCGTTCGGGCTCCTCCACGTCCACTTTCGGCTATCCCGCTTGCGGAAGAAGGTATTCATTATCCTCATATTATTCTATTCTGGAAAGTGTACTAATAACTCTCCCCTGCTATTCCTAGTGCCTATGCCATATTCCCCTACTGCCTTGTCTCCAGCCTGCTTCTTGCCTACCTTGGCATTGAAGTCGTCCATCAGTATAGTGTATTTTGTTTTCACTCTACTCATCGCCGATTCCACGTCTTCATAGAAGCTTTCGACTTCCGTGCGATCGGAGATATTTAATTGTTCGGCGCGTTCGTTCGGTTACCGGCGCGCGCGATTGGCCTACTCCGCGCCGACGTCGCCAGCCGCGGGGCGCGGCCACGTTTTTGGTGACGTCAAAATGACGACACGCTCCTGTCAATCATCCTCCCACCGAGCATTTCGTCTGCTAGGCGCCGAACCCGACGGGAGCTGGGAAGTTTGGAGCGATCATACGGCTTCGCATGGCGCGTCCGGTGGATTGGATTGGATCCAACAGGCGGCCTTTTCGGCTGCGGAATGGCACGTTTGAATCCAATCCATAGTTTAATTCGAGAAAATGGCGCTTCCGTTGGGAACTTAGGTTGTTGCGCTGGCGTTTCTAGAGGAAGGAGGAGAGCGGGTGGCGGTGCGAAACGCGTTTGAAGAAATGGCAGAAAGTGAATTCCGGCGTCGTTTTTGTTTCTCGAAACAAATAATTCGTTGGTTGTACAGAGAAATCGACAACATCATCGGTGCCAGCGAGCCACTGGAATGTTGTCGCTGCCTCTTGAAAAGTGCGCCACTCTTCCCGTCGTTTCTTTTTCTTTTTTCTTCTCGCTGTGCGCGACACGACCTAGGGACGACGCAAAGAACCTAATAGTTATAAATTGCAGTAGTCACATGTACTACTATTTGAAAACGTGTTTGGGCTTGAGAAGAAAAAATACATTTTTTTAGATAAAGATTTAATTCATTTGGAAGACGAGAAACATTTGGTTTTGTAGTATACTGTTTGTAAGCAGACGACAAACGGCGGAAGTAAACTTCCGGGGAGGTCACCGCTTCCTGATTGGCTGCTCTCTCCGCCCCGCTGCCACAAATTTTGCATACTGCAACTTTGTGACGTTGCAGCAACTGAACAGAACGCGTATCGAACAAAATATCTCCGATCGCGCCCCTGGTCATCAATTTAAGTCGCTTCGACGTAAGCGCCGAAGCGACTTCGCTTCGGCGCTTACGTCGCTAAATTTGCCACTCCCAAGCCGGTGGTGGAAGAAAGGGAGGACGCGACCAATAGATGGGAGGGTACCACCTCTGAAGTGTACGTCATTAGAGTGTTTTAGTAGAGTGTTTAGTTTGGAGTTCTTACGCTCCGCTCAGCGGCTAACCGGAGCGCAAGCGCGAATGCGCATGCGCCCTCCGCTTAGCCGCAAGCAGGCTAGTGAAGCGACAAACACGCTCCGCCTACCAGGAGCTCGCACGATGCACGCATCAGGAACGCACTGCCACCACTTCTTAAGTAGCGAGCGCGACAAAACCGTGAACTGGTTCTTAGGGACACCTTTACTAGACTATATCAATCTTCTTTCTTTTTTTCGCCCTTCGTAATCGGCTCAGACATGACTCGTTCGACGCCGCGCTGTCGCTATCCCTGCGATCTGCCCCACGGCGTGTCGCGTGATGGAAGCAATGGAACTTGAAATCGAACATCACGATTATACGGGCCCTGCATTGCCTGCGCGAAGTAAAATCAAAGAGCGTGCCGTGATATTGAGGAACAAAGTGCGGCACTCCCGAACTAAAGAAAAAAAAAAGGGCAGCCGAATAAGAGATCTCCACAATAACTTCCCGTCCTGCAGACTGTATAGCTTTATTAGCCGAATGAAGGAAACGCTGAACCAGCCTAGGTTGAACCCTTCTGATTGCTGAACTGCGATCTGCGAGCTATTCACGCTGGCGACAGCACTGGGAATTCGATCTCGCCATTCAAATATCTCCTTAGCACTAATTTGCTTTCAAGAGAGGTCAGGGGAAAGCTGCATGACCCAGCCCTTTTACCGGCCAACACAGCTAGGCCATTACGATTAATGCTTCGCTTCCGACCGACATCTGCGAGCTGCAGGCCGGTGGCGATGAACCGCAGCGCGCAACATTCCTTCATCTGCGTGGAATGACGACTGGTACACTTGCACCCGAGTCTCCTCCATTGGATAGCGTAGCCTGCAAAGGGTCTACTTAGAAAGCCGGCAGTGGCGGTGCAACTAATTATCCGTCATTTCTTCGAACGCGTATTGCCCTTCCAGCCGTGGCCGTCATCGAAAGAGCAACGCCAAACAGACGACGAAGGCAAGTAATAGCCTCCGAAGCTACCAACGTACGCGCGCGCGACGCCCGCGTGTCTCGGGGTCGCGCATTTTATCTGCCAGCTCGGCTAAGTACAAATCTTCCCCGTAGTACCTAGGCGAAGAAAAATTCTCCAGGACCGAAAGTCCCCACATTTCTCTCTCGCAACCACTGCTCTTCGCGCATGTGCAGAAAGAGCGGAGCAATACATGGGAGAAATACAAAGCCGCCATTGTGGCCCGAAAGGCGTGGCCGCTACGGCAAAGAAATAAAAAATGAGCAAAAGATGAGAACCTACTAAGTCATTTCCTCCACACTTTTCTCCTAGCGCGCGGAGGGGGTAGGGCCTCTCCTCAATTTCCTTCCTCTGAGGAAGGAAACTGAGGAGACGCCCTACAAGTTTGTATAGGTGTTCTGTGGCCCTACCCCCTCCGCGCTAGGAGAAAAGTGTGGAGGAAATGACGTAGTAGGTTCTTTTTTTGCTGTTTTTTATTTCTTTGTAGTGGCCACGCCTTTCGGGTCACAATGGCGGCTCTGTTGTGGTTCTGCGCGCTCACACGTGTTGCTCCGTAGGTTTCGTACCGTGGCAAAGGCGCCGTGCGGGCAGGTTTGCGTTGGTCTCCGTGTTTTATTGCGCTGCGTTATCTGGACCGTGCTCTCCCGGATGTTGCTGCGGCCAGATGGGACAGGAGGAACTAAAGTTCGTGAAATGAACGCGCATGCAACGCTGCACGCAATGTACCGCGCAGTGGCGTAGCTAGGTCGTCTGGCACCTGGGGCCCTTAGCTCTTCTGTCACCCCCTCCCCCCGGGTGTAGTCGAGGAAGGCGCGGATATCGACAATTTTCGGGTGTCTTCAGACGCATATGACACCCCCTCCCCCCCCCTACTGGCCCCGTGCCCCCGGGGCCCACGGCCCCCCGGCCCTCCCCTGTTGCTACGCCACTGGTACCGCGCCATGGCAATGGCAACGGACGAAGGAATATCCGCGGGAAATTTTGCCCTCTTTGACGGAATCATGCTAACGTGCTAACGATTGTTTAGTATTGCTGCGGAGCGCGCGGGTCCGAGCAGCACGATTGCGCGCAGCGCGGCGTGGTTTCGCGAGAAAAGCAAACAAGAGAGGAGAGCTGGCCCGATAGGCGGAGCAACGCCATGAGCAACGCCAATTTCCAGCTTCACTTTAGGAAGGAAGGAAATCAACTTTATTCAGGTCCTGCAGGCCACGAGAGCTGCGGGCTCTCATGGAGTGGGCGTCTCCCACGACGGAACCGGGAGGTTGAGTTTCCTGGCGGCGTCGTGGACCTGCTGGACGGCCCAGAGTTGGGGAGCGAGTTCTTCGCTCCGGATTGCCTCTTCAAACTTGCGCTTGTCCTGTTCGTAGTTTAGGTGAGCTTGCGAGCACGGCCAGAGTAAATGATAAACGTTAAGGGATGTATTGCAATCGGTGCAATAAGACTTGTCGTAGAGCTTCACTTTAGCTTCACAAAGAGTGACGTCAGGGCCTCTCCTATAGTGAACTAGAACACCATACCTCTCCTGTGCAATGCCTCCTTTACTAGATGCCAGCCGCGTTGTTAGGGTGGCCACCCTAGCGTTGTCCGTAAACTCGGTTCCTGGCCCTCTCCCTTTTCTCTCCTCCGGATGGATGGATGATTGAGGCTCAACGCTTTGAATAGGGCGGCGGCAGCGCGCGCCACCTAGCCTTTAATGGTTCTATATGCATGCATACCTATGTATTTACTCCTTTACTTTTGCGTTGATATTATCCACCAATCAGATAGTCTCCGTTTAGTTATTTCTACCTGTTCAAAGTCTATTCTACTTTCACTGTCTTTAAAACCCAAAGCTTTGAATAGTTCCCCGTTAGATTCAACTGCAGGGTGAAGTTGTTTACAAGCAAGTATCAGATGTTCAGCCGTTTCCTCCTCCTCTCCACACGCCTCGCACACCAAATCTATCTCCTGGTATCTGGCTCGGTACGTTTTAGTCCGCAGTACACCTGTCCTGGCTTCAAACAACAATGAGCTTCCCTTAGAGTTATCGTAAATATTTTCTTTGGCTATTTCTTGCTTAAACGTCCTGTATGTCTCCAATGCCGATTTGGCTTGCATCTCTGTACTCCACATACCCCTCTCTGTCTCCTTAACCTTTTTCTTGACAGATGATTCCTTACTTGTCCCCTCGCTACTGCCCAAGTATTTGCTTGTCAATTTTCTAGTTCGCTTCCTCCACCTCGTGTCAACATTCCTCGTGTATAAGTAACTGAACACCTTCCTAGCCCACCGAATTTCCCCCATTTTTCTCAATCGCTCCTCAAATGCTATCTTGCTACTAGCCTCTCTGCCCTCGAAAGAAGACCATCCCAGATCCCCCTGCACTCCAAGATTTGGTGTCTTGCCATGTGCTCCCAGAGCGAGCCTACCCACACCACGTTGCCTAATTTCCAACTGTTGCCGGGTCTCTGTTCTAATACATAGAACTGCATTGGCAAAAGTCAGGCCTGGTACCATTACCCCCTTCCATCATAGAGTTTCCTACAAAATTACTAGAGGGAACTCTGGCGCTAGTGTCTACGTGAGCTACAATGGGAGCGGTTGTCCCAGCATGGGAATTATGGGAAGTACATGGATTTGCCTAAACTTCGTCCTTTTTGGCTTCAAACGGCTTTGTGACTTAGTAAACTCGTCATTTTCAACAGTTTATTGCGTAATAAATAATTAAATAAACATCATTAAAATTGCCCGACTGCAGGATTCGAACACAGGGACTCTAGTACAGAAGCCTGATATTGAAACCATTAAGCCACGGATGCATTTTTTTTTCTTTATTTCCAGACATTCAACAAATACATCAATACATACTGCTCCCACCATCTGACAATATTCACTTTCCCACCGCTGCGCTTGAAGCTTGCGGTTGAGATTACAAAACTTTCATTTTGGCAAGGGCATCCATCAATGACAACAGATCATCGTCATACGCTAACTTCTGAAAAACTTCCCGCAGTTTACTGATATTCTCAGCAAAATACGAGTTTACTGTTCTCACATTTATATCACAATTCCTTACAGCCATGCGGTTTCTCCAGATACTGTGAAGGCCGAGAAGAAAGAACATGTCATAAGGTATACTGTCTTGCACTGTGGATAGGTAACTGATACCATGCGCTGTTAACGGCAATTCTTTTTTAATAGTTCTTTGCATAATATCCCAAAAGAAGACCGCACTCCAACAGTCCAGAAAAACGTGTTCTATAATTTCTGGTTTCTTGCAAATCAAACAGTTAGTCCCCCATGGTAAATAGTCCCCTCTTTCTTCTAGCCATGTTTTTACAGGCAAGGTATTTGTATGTAGTTTAAAAAAGAATGTTTTCACTCCCCCTGGTACAATCATTCGTTTCACACGTTTTAGGACATCTTTCCCTTGGCCTTCGCGGTACATTAATCGATATAATGGTTCTGGGAACATAATATCTATTAAATCCGAGCTTATCCGCTTACGACTGACTGCAGCCAAATATTCTATGGAAAAGTGGTGGTTTAAAAATCTAAATGCTACGACCACCTCACGTAAAAATTTACTCGTTGCGTAACACCCACCCTCCCTCATCGAGACAACAAAGTTAGGTAAGACATTGCTCAATCGGACTTGAATAACTGTTCGTAAGAAAGGATTTGTCGTGTCTCGTAAGAACAAAAATCTAGAAATCAGTTGCTTTAAGTATAAATTTGGTAATGACAAGCCCCCCTGACCCAACTTGCGAAACAAGTTGTTCCTGCTTGTTCTTTCATATTCAGACTGCCACACAAAAACAGCAAATACTCTATGGAATTTCTTGAGGTTGAATCGGGAACAACTCAGGACTTGCATGAGATACCACAGCTTGCTCACCAAGAAGATTCTGCAGATAGCCGCACGTGCAAATATAGAGAGGTCACGTCCGGCCCACTTATCAGTTTGAGCTTTTAATTCCTGCACTTTGCCATTCCATAAGTCTTTAGTGTCTCGATGTGTGCCTAGTGGTACACCAAGATAAATCCCAGGCGTGAGCTTCCACTGCATACCTTCAAAAACACGCGGCGTTGTTTGCCACCGGCCGTGCCACAAGCCGACACACTTATTCAGGTTTATATTGCTGTCCGTCATGTCACAAAACTCACGCATAATTGTCATGGTAGCTCGAACACTCTCCTTATCGTCACAAAAAACAACAACATCATCAGCGTAAGCTAATAAACGTACCTCACATCCTTCTAGACTGAATCCTCGCACATCCGGACTATCAATAATTCTTTTACAGAGAGCCTCTAGATATATTGCGAACAAAAGAGGCGACAGGGGGCACCCCTGACGAACAGAGGAACGCACTTCAATCCTTTCAGTTAGCTTATGGTTGACAATGAGGTTAGTTGTACAATTATTGTATGCCATTTTAACTCCCTCTGTTATCCGTGATCCAACACCGACATAGCCAAGAATTGTGAACAGGAGATTGTGACATACTCTGTCAAACGCCTTTTCTAGATCAATTTGTAACATAGCGACTTTCCTAAAATCTGCATCACAAGTTTCAAGAATGCTGCGAGCCACATGGATATTAGTAAATATAGACCTCCCTCTTATCCCGCACGTCTGATGCGGTCCTACTATAGCACCAATAACCCCTTGTAGTCTCCGCGCAAATATCTTCATTAAAACTTTATAATCTACGTTTGTCAGCGTAATTGGCCTGTAGCCTGTTACTTTGTTAAGTTTATTTGCGTCATCGCTTTTTGGTATCAAGACTGTATACGCCCTTTTAAAGGAAGGTGGCAAACGACCTTTTCGATACGCCTCCATAAAAACACGCTCTAATAAGATGGCTATCTTCGAGCAAAAGGCTTTGTAAAAAACTGCTGTTAGGCCATCAGGTCCTGGCGATTTTCCAGGGTTAAGGTCTTCAATGGCCGTTTCGATCTCCTTTGCTGTGATATCTTCTGATAATCTATCTGTTTCTTCGGCGTCTAACCTAGGTAGAGTGGTTAGAAAATGGCTTTCATACCCAGCCTTGCTCGGTATTCTACACTTGAAGAGCTCCCTGTAATATTCCGTAAACGCATAATTGATTTCTTCTGCATCTCTAGATATTTTCCCTTTGTATTCAATCTCAACTATTTCGTTTCTCCTCGCATACTTTTTCTCAGTTCCCAATGCACGCTTTGTTGGCATTTCATCAGCCAAGATCTTTCCCATTCGTGCGCGAATAAGTGCGCCACGGTATTTTTCCGTGTCGATAGCCTCAATTTTACTCTTTGTTTCCCTTATTTCTTCCATAAAGGTGCCTGGCGCTGCAGTTTCGGCATCCACAAATTCCTGAAGCATTTTTTTAAGGTTATTTTCCTCTTGGCGCTCTTTAAAACGTATTTCTACTGCTCGCTCTATGGCATTCATTTTTACGACTTCTTTAAATCGCTCCCATCGCTCACCCCATCCTTTTTCACAGTCATTATTTGCTTTGGCAATTTCTGTGCGTACACTTTCTAGAAATTGGTCGTCCTTTAAGAGTTTCGCGTTTATTTTCCATGTTTCCCATTTCATTCTAGGTTTTGCGGTGATCTTTTTCCCTATCATGAAGGCTACTAAACAATGGTCGCTAAATGTTATGTTCAGCACCTTGTAGTCATCGCACATTGTGGCGATTTCTTGCGAAAGGTAAGCTCTGTCTAACCTTGCATGGCTATTGCCTTGAAAATGAGTATAATGCCGCTTATTGCCTTCTTTCGCGTAATGTGCAATGTCTTCCAACAGAGCTCTTCCAATGGCCCCCCTCAGAAAGACAACGCTCTTATCAGCCCAGTATCCATCACTCGAACGATCGTCCGAGCTCAAAACGCAATTGAAATCTCCTAACACTATCAAACATCTGTCTGTATTCAGATAGTGCGATATTTCTTGAAAGAAACTTAGCCGGTCATTCACTTTCGTTGGTGCATACACACATAATATTCGGTATTTTATGTTGCAATATACAAAATTGCACAGCACGAATCGACCACCCTGACAACTTATAACTGTTTCCTCAACTATACCCAAACCTTTCTTAATAAATATACAGCAACCGGCCGTTGTGCCAACAGCATGACTAACGCATACAGTATAGCGGTCACTAAACTGTGCAACCATACTATCAGTCTGACTCTCACTCTCTATTTTAGTCTCTTGAATCGCCAATATATCTAAATCTTCTTCCAACATTACGCGTCGGAGCTGACGCTGCCGCCGTCTCGCCCTAAAACCTCGAACGTTGAGGGTTCCCACGCGCAATGGAGCTAACGACATAGCCATTTCAAAGAGCAAGAGCAAAACCACAGTAAGGCCCCCAGCAAATAGCAACCCTCACAAACTGAGCGTCCCTGTCGGCACGACAGCTTCAACGGGCACCCGCGACACCAGTCGCGTTGGTCACTGCGTCGCCTGCCCTTCTCGGGTGAGCGACGCTGACCGTTGCGGTGGGGCGGACTTCCCTTTCTTGTCCCGCGTCGACCGGACCACCATCCACTGCGGCTCCAGGCGCTGAACGCTGTCAGCCGGCGTCTCCTCTTCTGGAGCATCGCTTCGGTGCCTCTTGGAAGGCACGGCTGGCTCCTCAGTGGCCATCTCATCCGGCGTCCCATATGGCGTCTCTGGCTCCGCGTCCATCTCCACGTTAAACGCGTCACACCCGTGGTCCGTTTCTGCGGGCACAGGCGGTGTCTTCTCTTCTTCATTCCTTCTTCTTTCTCTCTGCTTTCTTGCTGCTGTGGCGTCCTGTGTCGACGCGGATGGCGTTGCCACCTTTCTTGCGACACTTGCCACCTGTTGAACCGGCGTTTCCGAGGACGCTGTCAGTTTCTCCGTTACCTCCTCTTCCATCAATTCGAGACCTTCGTCGTCGGGTTGCGTGCTGCCAGTAACTCTTGCATACGTACGTACGCAATCAAGTGCTTCATGGCCGAATTTCCGGCACTCAGAACACCTTGGCACTCTGCAGTCTCTTCTAATGTGTCCTTTGCGTCGACACCGCAGGCAAATCGGAGCTCTCCCGGGAACGACAACCAGCACAGAGCCACGAAAGATCTTGAACAAATGGGGCAGAGCGTCCGGTGTTAAGTTCTCTCGGAGCGTCATCCGCACAATACGCGTGGTAGACTCAGCTTGCTCGAAGCCCCTCACTTTCCAATCTTCTTGTCTTACTTCTTTCACTTCGCCATAGTGGTCGAAAGCCTTCTTCAATGCTTCCCCGGTAACGTGGAATGGAACCCAGTGCACTTTGAGTGTGATATCTTGTTGCACTGGGTCAATGACGGCGCAAAAGCGCCCTTTTACTTCCAGGCCTCCCGCTCTAACCAGCACTTCCTTCACCTCTGGAGTTCGTAGCTTGATGAGCCACACATGCGTCATTTGGAAGGGCCCAATACCGGTCACGTCTTTCAATACACCGAGTTCTTGCAGCGGGTAACGGAAGTCTTCTAGGCGGTATGGTCTCCCGGCAACGTCACAATGTAAGAACAGACACTCCTTCATAGTTTCGCCTGATGGCAAAGTCGGTAGTACATACCGATAGCCCGGTGGGGCGACAGAAGACCTGTTACCACGGCCAGACGCGGCCGCTGAAACCGCTCTTGCAGAGCTCGACATCTTGCGTCCGAACGCGTACGTGTCGAGAGGCAGAGTGATTAAGCCACGGATGCATGTATCGACAAGCGAATGAAACGCACTTATGAATTTATCGCGGGCATGCCAGTGCTTTGAGACGCTTGGTGCGTTTCGATTTGGGCACATAAACAAGCTCAATCATTGCAATTAATAGCAATTGTACGCGTTCCCCGGCGTCTTCTACACATCGAAGAATATAGATTGCGCTGAAATATACGACAATAAGATTTATATAGCGTAATATACAAAGCCACAAGAATTAACGTCTGAATCCACAAGCACGAAGATCAGACAAATCCATGTACTTCCCATCGTTCCCACCCATGGTAGGACAACATAGAGTTTCTCACTACATTATAGTGAGAAACTCTATGTAGGACAACGACTGCAGCGCCAGAGTTCCCTCTAGTAATTTTGTAGGAAACTCTATGTTCTGTACCACATATGTCCATTAATTCCTGCAGATCTTCTGCCCAATGCCTCCTTTACTAGTAAAGGAGGCATTGTTCTGCCATAGGGTTTCCTACAAACTCTATGTAGGAAACCCTATTTCCTCATACATAATGGCTGACAATGTCTTCTGCATTGTCAGCCATTAATACAATATCATCCGCGTACATCACTCCGCGAGCCGCGAAAAGGTAACGAGCGCCACTTGTGGCGGACGTCTGCAACCTAGATCACGTGCTGCGGCCTCCGAGATTACCATGGCGTCTGTTGCCATCTCGGAGGCCGGCGATAACGCTCGCTAACAGACGCCCGCCGGCGGAGCATTCAGCCGCTGCTGCCACATCCGCCGAAAGTTGAAAAGGCAACGAGCGCCGCCTCACGGAATTTATGCTGAACTAACTTCAAGTAAGGGAACCGCCGCCGCAATGGGAAAGCGAGCAACGCGGCTGGCATCTAGTAAAGGAGGCATTGTCCTGAGTTTCCTTCCTCCGTGACCATTATAAACCACCAAACGGTGTCATCTACAATTTCCATGGAGGAAGGAGGAGTTTCCTTCCTCCATGACATCACTATCATCATTTCTTTCTGTATGCATCTATGCATCTACCTTCGCGGCCCCGCCAACTTGTGACGCTGAAAGCTGTTAGCGATGTTTACTGCTGTGAAGACCGTATTTTGCTGTGACAACGTTGACGAAAAGACCTTTCGCACGGAGATATATCCGAAAGTACGTTTGTGCATTCGGAATCGAGCCAACGTTGATATATCCGTACAACAGCCTGTGCAGCGTTGCAGGCATGCTGAGGTGTCCTGTGGTTTGTGACTACGGCTTTGCGGCCTCGTAATCAGAGCGTGGTTTTGGCACATTTTTTAGGTGTCCCGAACCCACGGGCCGCCCTGTGGTAGTGGCTGCACGCTTTCTGTGTATTAATTGACTTCTAAAAACTGCTGCTCTCGTCAATCTCTCGTCAGAGTAGAATTATTTCGTTACATCAGTATTGCCATATGATGCACTACTTCTCGAACAGTTCTACGAAATCGGTGCACTACCCGCCGCGGTGGCGCTGCGCTGCTGAGTAATCTTCGAAAGGACACTGCGGGGACGCGGTTCGGTTCCGGCAGCGACGGCCGCATTCTGATTTTGGACGAAATGCTGAAACGCTTTGGGTGCATGAATTAAAGACCCGCAAGTGGTCAGAATTAATCAGGAGCCGCACACACATTGCAGTTTCGGGGCGTTAAACCCCACAATTTAATCTTGTATACTTTTAAAAAGTGCGCTCGCGCAAGACGAGCCACAGCTAATCTAGGGACCGTGGTAATCTGAAGCCAGAGGTGATTTCCCTTTGTCATTTAGGACTCGCATAACAGCAGCTTTCAGATGCTGTGCCATTGCCTCCTAGAGTGGGGGTTTTGGCATCATGTACTACGACACAATTTAGCTTGATCCTTGTACCTATACTACTTTATTTCACTCTTATCTCGTGTGGTCGTATTTTTTGTCTATTTAATACATTCAGTGTGTTACTTGCTGCGTATACTTACCGTACTCCTGCTGCCTTGTTGCTGCATTCTCTGCCGAGAAACGTTGAGCACCCATCAAGCTTTGTCCTGATGTCCCTCCACTCTTCTGAGCAGAAATAAAGTTGATTCAATCACTCATCATATACAACCATCATTACTCTAATGCAAGGAAACGCGCCTTAAGAATTGATTCTAAAATTTGCACTCTCTTGGCACAGTAAAAGAAACCATTAGTGCCAGCAGCCAATGAAGTTTCGACTGAAGAATTTACAGAAAGTCCCACAGTTGCTTTATGAATCTAACCCAAATCACCAGCAGTATTAGAATGACCCAGGCTGTGGTGAGCAGGCATATGCAGAAACAATGCTGGCACTGTGAAATAAGACGTTGCTCCTTGCTTATCCAATGAAATCCATGGAACTGTGCTGCTCCAGCATTGCACTGCCTTTGCTTTCCATAGATGGTTAATCTAATGCAGGTGACGACAGCATTTGGACGCCACCCATTGAATTGGCTTTTCTGTCGGGAAATAGGACCACACATGCCACTTAACCTCTTTCGTGTTAAGCTATTATCCTCAATTCTGATTTTGAAAAATGGGCATATTTGTTGAATGTTCTACAGAACACAATGTAGAGAATATTTTAAGAGTTCATATATATATATGTGTGTGTGTGTGTGTGTGTGTGTGTGTGTGTGTGTGTGTGTGTGTGTGTGTGTGTGTGTGTGTGTGTGTGTGTGTGTGTGTGTGTGTGTGTGTGTGTGTGTGTGTGTGTGTGTGTGTGTGTGTGTGTGTACGAAACCTAAACCATCCATTGGAAAAGTGAAGTCTACTAGCACCACAGAGGGAGATGAAAGAAGCTGAACTGAAAAGTATTACCCATAAGTTAGGCTCGTTTCCGGCCATTATTTTACGAGGAATGGGTGGATGAACTTAATTGCTTTCTCCATGGCACAAAACAGGTTAATCTTCTTTTTCAAGTTGGCCATAATCAGCAGACATATTTGTTCTTGCAATGTCAATTGCTCAACAGATTTAATGCATATCGTGAAATCGGTGCATGGCAGCACTTGAACTGGTTATTAATGGTACTGCGTGAAAATGGCATAAGAAATTAAATATCACTGAGTGAGCCAAGTATTAATAAGCAGTTTAGTCTGGTCCCTCGAGTATTTCCTCATCTCTCCTTGCTGCAGAGGGAGCCAGCAGTCTTGAGAGGAGTGCCTGTTGGTCCTTGCACATTGCTGTGGGACAAGGACTATCTATGCACTCGAGGGGGCAAACGGGATGTCAAGGTGCACGTTTCACAAGACAGGCACATGGACTTCATTAGCAAGAACTTTTTATACAGGTTGGTTTTTGCCCTAACTTGTGTCATCATTTGAGAAATTGATTTAACTACATATCTATGTGCAGAACACTGCCATTTTGTGAGCTCGTGCAGCGAGCATCTGGCTCCAAGAATGCTAACTTCTTCATAAGTGAGGTGAGCAT
The DNA here is from genome assembly GCF_050947875.1 of Dermacentor variabilis. Classification (NCBI taxonomy): domain Eukaryota; kingdom Metazoa; phylum Arthropoda; class Arachnida; order Ixodida; family Ixodidae; genus Dermacentor; species Dermacentor variabilis. The sequence continues at coordinate 5,032,962 of NC_134570.1, forward strand.
GGCACTGCACTTAAAACCAACTGAAGCAAAGTGTTGCGTTGCTGAAGAAACAGTTGCATTGATAGTATACCTACACAGAAGGCTGTGTTGTGTAAAAAACCAAACAGAGGCACCAAAACAACTTGCAAAAAATCCTTGTTTTCCATATTTAGAAGGCACCACCATTGCTGCAAGCGATGCAGGCTCTCCCTGGCCAGAACCAATGTGCCTTCTACATACCTATACTGTATGCTGCGTGCAGCTGCCCTGCCAAGATGTTCTAGCATAATTTAATGGCAAAATATACCATTGGGACCAGCCCCCATGATAGACTTCATATCAGCCTTATCATGCACAGTACGCTGCTTGGGCTGCCTGTCTCCGCTGATTAAGAATTTCGTTGATTAAAGCACTTGAGCAACATGTGCAAAACCTCTCGCCAGCAGTGCTCCCCTGAAAGAGCAGGATATCGGGCCTGCTTGTCTTTATGGACTGGCTGGTATCTCTTGAATGAACTATGCACCTGTCGCAGCTGAGCCCTACTTACTAGTGTCGATCATCAACTATTGATTTTTAACAAATTTAGATCAAGTGAAGTTTCATTGCATCTGGCCTTTTAAGTTCCAGCAGAGCTGTACAGTATAATATACTTTCGGATCGAACTGTATGCTGTCACCACCATCGGTCCCTTCCTTACATCCTGTCCATTATGAAGTTTTGTTTCTGCTCATACCACCAACCCTGGTTTGGGGCCGAGTTACATTGTAGACGCCATCAAAAACGGGGTAATAGTGCCATGTCCATTAATATTTTAGGAAAGTATAAATGGTAATGCAGTACTTCCTTTTTGAATAATTTGTTAATAACTTGTGAGCCAGAAGGAGTGTTGCAAACAAGAAGCTTGTGTGCATTCTTGCTTGCATGTGTTTTGTTGTGCGATATGACTGGATGTACTGCTTTAACCCTTTCATTTTACCAACGGAACAAAACCTCTTGCATGGCTGGCCCCTTCGTCCAGATGGTCCTTAATTAGAAGTTGTTTGTTATGTCAGTTTCCTGTAGTGAAAAGTGAATTACTGTGCATTTTTTATCTCCCTGGGATAATTATCGATGCTCTATTAGGTGCATACATTCTCCACACTTGAAATAAATTAAAGCATAACCAAGGAGGTGATGCATTATTGAAACAGTCAATGAAGCGAACAGGCAAGAACTTGAAAGACAGCACTTGTTTTGGTTCTTTACCTGTTGGCACTACTAACTTCTCTACATTTAAGTTTGCACCAGAGAGAGAAATGAGTAAATTAATATTACTAAATCATTTAAAAATGCACTTTCCTTTTTTCTTTTTCTGAACAGACAGAGCTTTATTACTTAAGAACACTTGGGTCTGACTCCAGGAAAGAACCTGCCAACATTGCTTCACAGTTTCCAGAGCTTGCTGAAGATGTCACCTTGCCGAAGCTGTTTCCCAATGAAGCATTTTTCTCCAGTGTTCTTCGAATTGCATCCCCACAGCTTTGCTTGTGGACTCATTATGATGTATGTTCCCACCTTCATCAACTTTAATTTGCCTTGGGTATCATCTAATGTCTGTTGCAGGCTCATCGTGTGCCTGCACTTGAGACAGTGCACCTAGGGTGAGAATGTTGCGCTGATGAATTGTACTTGTAGCTGGAAACATTCTAAGAGTTAAATTGGGATTTATATTGTCACGTAGTAGTGACAGTGAAGAAGGCAGTAAAACTGTGGATGACGAAACTAGCGTTTTATTGGGCGAACCTGTGCTCTCAAAAGCAAGTTACACTCAGAGAAAGACGGTAGCGGCAAATAGAGTCGGCGATCAGCGAAAGTTTGATCTGCTGGTCAAGCGTGTCGGCTTTTGTACATGAGTCATTGAAGGTTCCAGAGTAATTGCTGGTGCCCAGAAATTGATGCTGCCTTCCAGAAAGTTCAACACAATTTGCGTTGCACATGCAATCAGATTACACAAGCTTCGGTGGCAACAGACAGAAGATAGACCCATAGATAACATTAGAGAAACTTTCGATACATGCAGGGATGTCCCACCGTCTAACATTTGTTGGACGGTGAAAAGAGGTCACTCGAAAAAGATAAACAAGTACATGTGCCAATTATGTCCTGGCAGTTCAGATCTATGTGCCTAGAGGCATAGCCAGAGGAGTCCTGTTGAGCATGTGTGTGTGAGAGGCTCTGATACATTGACCCGGGGGGAGGGGGGTCAATACACTACCCTCTGAAATTTTCTGAGAAACTCCTCCCCCTTCTTTCCTTTCCTACAGAGCAGAAGGTTTCAGGAGTCAGGCTCAGAAAGAGCGCCATGGATGGAAAAGAGAGCTTGAATATGAAAGCAAGTCGTAGGCTAGTTGCGGTACGAGGGTGGAACGGGCAATGCCCTCTCCCGCGTGCATGCACGAAATGTCTTCATCGTCACACTAAGAATAAATAGGTGAAAGGTGTGTCTACATCAGCTCGCATCTGATTGTGGAAAATGCGACTGCATTTTTGCTTCTTGGAAGAAAGAAAGATAATTTTGCTGACTGTATTGTCGATGGTTGACAACTGAGCATTGGCCAGAAAGGGGGATGGTGCAATGAAGAGGGAACAGAGAGAAAGCGATAAGTGGGGAAGAAAAAATTACAGAGGACCTATTTACAATAATTACACACACAAGAGAAAGATGGGACGAGTGCGTGCTTAAAGCTTGGGGCATTGTTGCGCCACACGAGGCCTTCACATCGTTGAAGAGCTTCTCATTTCTGGTACTTGGCCGAGTCATCGACCACACTGCATGGAAGAAAAGCATTCCAAAAATATTGCAACTTGCTTATCTAGGAAATGAATAATAAGCACCCCCATTTTTATTTTTTGTTTCCTTTGTTTCTGACTTTCATTATGTAAATAAACTTGAGGAGATCTTGCTGTTGTGCTAGTTTGATATTTTGTTAAGAATGAAAATAGGGCAATAAAGGGGACAATAAAGGAAGACCTACACAACGCTGCTTTGTACGTGGCAAAATATATTAAGGACGGGGGGTATAGGGCCAGGCAAACTAAGAAACAGCCGTGAGAAACACATGGGAGGGGAGGTAGGTGGCCGGGACATCCATGCAGTGGCGCCGCCTTGAAAAAATAAACAGAAATATAGGAATGTTAGGGGTTGCTGTGCCTTTCAACAACTGGGTGAATTTTCAAGAGTGCGATAGTAACTGATGGAAAAATGTTTAAGGAGGGGAATGAGGTTATGGATATGAGAAGGGCGGTTGGTGGGGAGCAATAACGTGCGCAGAAGGTGTCAAGAATGAAGGTGGTGAAAAATTATGGACATATGGAGACCATCTCGTCACTGCCTGATCCCTCAAATACCAGACAGCCATAACCAGCCACTGAGCCAAGGTTCCCCTACCTCGTTGTAACACATCCTGCTTGCTTCTGCAAGAGCATCATTACAAAACGTCTCTGCAGTCTTCAGAACAGTCGGGAGTCAGGAGACAACACTTTCAAATCTTTCGAAGCTGCTAGCCTTCATTTTACTGCTAATTATGGATACTGTAATTTTGACAAAGGCTCCTAACAAAGAAAGCAGCCCTGCTTCGAACTGTTCGCCTCATCGATTCCCGAGTTCGATCAAATCAGGATCAGGACTACAGTACCATAATTGCAAGTTTCCTCCAAACATCTCTTCAAACAAGTTGCACAGCAGGTCACTGAAAGTGAGTGAAACATGCATCATATGAAGCTATCGAAGTTCTAGTGCAAAGGTTCATTCCTGTATTTTAAATGTAGAATAATATAGCGCGCCCACGGTGCCAGAAGCACAATGGAGTAATAGGCACCTTGCAAAATAGTGTTCACCCTTCTCTGTATGTAGCAGTGGCTGAACCACTCACTAGACCTCCAGGGTTGGAAATCAACACTTATCTTCACTGTTACCTGGGCTGCAACAAGCCTCTGTTTGTTTGTTGCTTTCCTTTCTCCTTACTTTTCCTGTGTCAAGTAATGATTAAAGAAAATGCCATTACTTTTTCCATTCATAGAAAATGGATTGACTGCAGATTTTTATAGACCATTTGCAAAAATCCAAGTTTGCTGTCTTGCCCGGCTGTTGGCATTTTATTTGTTTCATTTATTTCATATATACTGCCGATCCCAACAGGTGTTTTAGCTTTTCTCTGCAGACTCTGTTCCTCCCTCCAAGTGAGGTCTCTCAAGGGGAGGAGCGCGAGCTCAAAGACTTTAGAATTTCTGTGAAGACTTGTCCTCATGGTTCCCAATCCCATATAGCCGAGAGGAAATGTATTGTTGCGATTCAGCTGCTTTTGCCATCACTGAAACCTAGAAGATCAAGTAGTGAGGTTTAGAGTGGTAAAGGCAAAGCTGTTCAGTGGTGAGAACACATTGTTCTGCTAGCTAATCTGTGGACGAGAACATTGTGGTTGGAAATGCATCTCTCGTGCATGTGCAGAATATGTCTGCAAAGGGTGGGCCATGATTGGCTTGTAAATGCTGCTGCTTTGAAAAATCAAATGGTGCAAAAAACAGGGCTAAACAAGAAGACGCAAGGCAGTGTACTGTCTTGTTTTTAGTTGGTCCCGATTATAGTGCTGTTCATTTTTCCAAGTCATGTGCCAACTGTGTCATCAACATACATTATATATCAATTTGTAAACAAAATGCTAGTCTTTTTTTAATATTGTGATGCAGCAGTTATCACGATGTTTATTACGCGTCGGAGATGCGGCGAACCGACCACGCCCAAAGCACGGATCACGTTCAAGAGCGAGCCCCACAAGCGATGATGAAGAAGTACCCCATGTGAACCCCACATGATGATGATCATGTACAGATGACAAAGAATAGCTTATAAGTGCCCACACTAATGTCCCCTTGCGTGAGAGTGGCCATCCTGGGCCGCAATTCAAAGGGGCGGCGAATGCCTCATGAAAGGCTTCATACGGGAAACGTGGACAACCTTAGCAGCACGGCAGCGGCGGTTATTTGGAACAATAACCAGTGCCACGCAATAATTAACCGGAGAGCTCTGCTCCAAGACTTTGTAGGGGCCGATGAAGCAAAGCTGAAACTTGTCACACAAGCCAGGACTATGAACTGGTGTCCAGAGTAGCACTTCCTCGCCAGGGCGGAAGCACGCGATGCGATGAGAGGCGGCGTAATGCTGCTTGCGGTCCTATTGCTGTGCTTCGGTGTTGATGCGGGCGAGCTGGCGACAACGCAGAATGCGAGACACATATTGTTCACAGGAGGATGGACATCCATCGACAGTTGGCGTGAAAAAAGAGACGTCAAGACAGGAAGAGGGCGAACGACCATAGACAAGGTAGAATGGCGAGTAACCGGTTGTGCGTTGAACAGCGGTATTGTACGCAAAAGTCACGAATGGCAAAATTGCATCCCAGTTTCTGTGATGTGGTTCGATGTACATAGATAGCTAGTCCCGGACCAGGACGAATTTTTCTTCAACTATGAGGCTTTTCTTTCGAGGAACCCGTACGGGTTTCCTTTGTAGCAATTGCTACGAACGGGTGGATGTCTAATTTTCTCTTTATTCATTACTTCTCTCTACCTTGCGGGTTTCCGCAGAACTACTACGTCAAACACTTGCCTTTGCTTTGTGTTGTCGACAAATTCGACTTCACCCCGCCATCTGCTAGCCGCCTGGTTAGCTCAGATGGTAGAGCGGCTGCCCCGGAAAGGCGGTGGTCCCAGGTTCGAGTCCCGGACCAGGACGAATTTTTCTTCAACTATGAGGCTTTTCTTTCGAGGAACCCGTATGGGTTTCCTTTGTAGCAATTGCTACGAACGGGTGGATGTCTGATTTTCTCTTTATTCATTACTTCTCTCTACCTTGCGGATTTCCGCAGAACTACTACGTCAAACACTTGCCTTTGCTTTGTGTGTTGTCAACAAATTTGACTTCGCCCCACCATCTGCTAGCCCCCTGGTTAGCTCAGATGGTAGAGCGGCTGCCCCGGAAAGGCGGTGGTCCCGGGTTAGAGTCCCGCACCAGGACGAATTTTTCTTCAACTATGAGGCTTTTCTTTCGAGGAACCCGTACGGGTTTCCTTTGTAGCAATTGCTACGAACGGGTGGATGTCTGATTTTCTCTTTATTCATAGCTAGCATATCTGACAGCGTGCAATGAAATTGCTCTGTTAGGCCGTTGGTTTGTGGATGGTAACGGAGGTCGTCTTGTGGGTGGTTCCGGAGGCTCTGAGTACTTCGTCTACTAGTTGCGAGAGGAATGCTTTTCCACGGTCGCTCAGGAGGACGCGAGGAGTACTGTGACGCAATATTAAGGCTTGAAGTATGAATGCAGCAACTTCAGAGGCTGAGGCAGAACTCACGCAAGCTGTTTCGGTGTAGCGTGTCAAGTGGTCAACGGCTGTCACAATCCATCATTTACCGGTGAGAGTCACAGGAAGAGGACCATACAGGTCAATGCCAATGACTTCAAATAGTTACGACGGACATGGAACCGGTTGCAGTTGTCCGCTTGGAGCTGATGTAGGGAGCTTTCGACGCTGATATAGGGCGCAGGAAGCGACATACCTCGCTACACTGGCGGACAAGCCAGGCCAGTAGAAGCGACCTTTGATGCGGTCATAGGCTTTCTGGAAACCAAGGTGACCAGCAGTCATGTCGTGAGAAGCCTAAAGGACATGAGCACATAGAGAGCGTGGCAGGACGGGAACCCAGCGTTGACCATTAGGGTGAAAGACATGACGGTACAGGACGTGGTTGTCAATCTTAAATTGCGTCAGCTGCCGACGAAGGCGGGCATGAAGCTCCTTGCAGGTGGTCTATGATGCGCCGACAGTAAGGGTCGGCAAGTTGATGTATTGGAAGAATCTGCTGTCGTGTGTAGGGATCGTGTGAAAGCTTGTCACGGATGGTAGTTGGAGGTCCATTGCATGGTGTCGTAGAAAGCGGACAGCGAGAAAGCGCGTCTGCATCCTGGTGTTTTTTTCCAGTCATATTCTTGCAGACGAAGAATCCACCGACCAAGTCGTCCAGATGAGTTCTTCAGCGTTGAAAGCCAGCATAATGCATGATGGTCTGTAACAATGGTGAAATGGCGGCCGTGAAGATAAGGTCGAAACTTCTGCACAGACCAAACAATATAGCTAGGCATTCCTGCTTCTTGATGGTGTAATTCTTTTCGGCATTTGTCAGAATGTGACTTGTGTATGCGACGACCTTCTCACCTAAAGTGTCATCTCGCTGTAGGAGAATGCCACCAATGCTGTGACCACTAGCATCTGTATGCAGGAGGGTAGGAGCAGCTTCATCAAAATGGCGAAGTACTGGTTCAGATGTGAGAGCGCGCTTCAGATGGGTGAACGCTGATTCACATTCGGGAGACCACACAAAGGGAACATTAGAACCCAGTAACTTGCGCAGAGGTGACGCTATTGAGGCGAAGCCTCGTATGAACCGGCGAAAATAGGAAGCGAGGCCTAGGAAACTTCATTGGTCTTTTCGGGACGAGGGAAGTGCCGAACTGCCGAAACCTTGTGAGGATCTGGACGAATGCCGTCTTTGCTCACAATGTGACCTAATACCTTGATCGTCTTGCTCGCAAAATGGCATTTCTTGGTGTTTAGCATTGGCAAGTCCAGCGTTGGCAAGTCCCAGCGTTGGCATGGCATGTGAGAACTTCATACAGACATTTCAGGTGCTGAGAGAAGGTTGACGAGAAAACAACAATATCGTCCAGATAGCACAAGCAAGTCTTTCACTTAAAGCCACGAAGAACGGTGTCAATCATGCGCTCGAACGTTGCGGGCGCATTGCAGAGGCCGAAAGGCATGACATTAAACTCGTAGAGCCCATCTGGTGTCGAAAACACTGTTTTCTCTTTATCGTCCTCATGCATAGGTATCTACCAGTAGCCGGAACGCAGATAGAGACTGGAGAAGTACTCGGCACCTTGCAGGGAATCCAAGGCATCGTCTATTCGCGGTATAGGGTATACATCCTTGCGTGTGATCTTGTTAAGTGCTCGGTAGTTGACACAAAATCGAACAGAGCTGTCATTTTTATGAACCGAAACAACGGGGGATGACCAAGGGCTAGCAGAGGGGCGTATTATGTTCCAGCATGTTGGCGACATTCTCGTCAATGACTTTCTTCTCGGCTAGAGATACGCGATGCGGTCTACGGCGCATGATGGTTGTGCCATCTGTCTCTATCCGATGCATCGTAATCGAAGTTTTTCCCAATGAAGATGAATGCGCGTCAAATGAAGTTTCATGTTTTTGGAGCAACGCAAGCAACTGTTGTGACTGCGAAGGTGTCAGGTCGGAACTGATGGCAACTGCAAGAGCTGAAGGAGATGCGGCCTGTCCAGTACAAGGAACTTCAGAGGAAGCTGCTTTAAAGGAAACAACAGAGATAGACTCCAATTCAGTGGCGCAAGCCAATGTAGTGCCTTTAGGGATGAGAATCTTTTCGAATGTCGGGTTTGTAGCATAGAGAAGTGCAGAGCCATGATCAAACCGAACCAGCCCTGATCCAAAGGCTCCCCCTCTTGCGAGACAGTGTGCAGATAGTAATACCAGCACGTCGCCGCAGTCAATGACATCAGACGTGAGGGTAACAATGCTTTGATTGCGAGGAGGTAGAGCGGTATCTTCTGCAGTAAGCAAGTGAAGTGGTGCATCATCTGCATGAAGTGAATATGTCAGATGGAGGCAGCAGATGCCCGCAGCAGATGGAGGCGGAGGCTGTAGAAAGAAAATCCCATACCAATATGTGCTGCTGGGCACACGAACTTAGCAATGCAAATTGTACGTAATGCAGAAGTCCATCGATGGAAATACGAGGAGTGCACATGGCGGTAGGCCAAATGGCAGCCCCTTTCTCGAGCAGCGAGTAGCATAGGTCCATCATAGGGGGTTGTAACTTTCCGGTTCGTGAACACAATGCACGTTGAATAACTGAAACACTAGCACCAGTGTCTATCAAAGCTTCCACTTGTACACCTTCTACTACAACCAATATCATATTGCACGGACACAGAATGCACGGAATGCATATTGCATGGGGGAATTTCTGTCCTGTTGTTCGATGCAGCTTTTTCTTCAAACGCTGCATAATTCAGTTTTCCGGATGACGCTCGGCGAATTGAGAAGTAGGTCTAAGTGGGGACGTAGAGCAGCGAAGGGGTGACGGCGAGCGATGTCTCGCAGGATGGTACGTCGGAACCGTCTCGGATGCTACAGTAGGTGATGTTTTCTATGGAGGAGCTAGAAACTATGCTGATGACTTGTAAGAAGTCATCGCCTGGGCCTGACGGAGTCACATACAAGGCACTTGGAAACCTTGGCCAAAAATCCCATGATGTACTCTTCGATAGATACGATGAATCCTGGCGTGAAGGATTGATTCCTTGTGAGTGGAAGGTCAGCCACCCAGTACCTTTGCTTCAGACTTATTCTAAATTTCCATTAGGCTTGGCGTCGTACTATGCCATTGCTCTTGCCGGTTCTGTTGGGAAACTAATGGAAAGGATAGTGCTGATGCACCTTGAATAGTACTTGGAAAATAATTAAGTATATATCCACATGCAATGGCGGGCTTCTGGCACGGTCGGTCGTACCATTGGTAACATGTTTGATTTAGTAACATCTATTCAACCTCAAAAGAGCATGAAACAATTAACGGTGGCAATGTTTTTTTGTGTCAAAGGTGCATATGATAATGTAGCACACCAAACAATCCTCGAAGCTTTGACTGATGTGTGCATTGGTGGCCATTCATTGCACTAGATTCATAGCTATTTGGAGGATATAGCCTTCTTCATGCTTGCCGAGGATAGAATGACATCCCACCATCTAACCAGCATAGGTGTGCCACAAGGCGGAGTGTTAAGCCCCATGCTCTTCAACATAGCACTGTTAGGCCTTGTTTGATCATTGCCAAAGACGGTGCAGATGTCCATGTACGCAAAAATCTCCATCTGCGTGCGGCATGACATGTCTGCAAATATGAGTGAGACTGCTGAAGGTGGTCACACATGCATCGTCTTACCTTGTGGGGGTATGCTCTGCATGATGCTAGGTCTAAAGGAAAGCTCCGAATCTAGCCACATGCGCCAATTTCGCAGGACTCCACAACTCATAGTGTGTGTAATTGCAGCTACGTTGGGTTCTGGTGGTTAAAGCAACCAGCTATAATGTTTATGTCAGCTCTAACAACGTTTATTGCTGAGAGAAATAAGACGTAACACTTGCAGAGGGAAGTCCACCTTTTAATAAGTAATAAATAGGCTTGCCTCGTTGCGCGTGGTAGTTGGGTGACAAGGTCACTTACAGGTTGCGACAGGTATTCGTATCCGGCAGGTTCGAGGTCAGGTGCTCCCCTCAACCTGCATATGAAAGGCCCAGAACTGTCCTCTGAAAAGTGCTGATTGGTTGCATTAAAACAGTGACTCCGTAAGTTATATGCTTAAATGGACAAGTAATTGCTTATGAAACAAAGCATCGTTTCCTTGGAGCCATCATCGACTGTGATTTGTCTTGGATGTCACATATTTCATATGTAAAGAAGAGGTTGACTGTGATAGCCCATGTATTCAAATTTGTCGGTGGAAAGTCTTAGGGCACATCTGTGCAATCGATGTTACAGCTGTTCCATGCATTATGTATGGTCTCCTACGGATGTGCCTCGCACTCCCTAAGTGTGCATCTACAGCAGCCACAATCAAATAGCATGTGACAACCCTATAGCAACATACATTGCAGTTGACACTCTAACAGTGGACATTCAACATGTCACAAGGATACACTTTCACCATCTTGTTTGCCTGCCAACAACTAAGCCGCATACGAGGACATACAAGAAATTTGCCATCAGGGAGTTGAAAAATGACATGACATATTGTATTTCAATGGTTGCCAGTTCATTGTGGTATCCTTGGAAATGAGCAAGCAGACGCAGCCACTCGATATTCACATGATAGTGGCAATTTCATCGCTATCCCAATGTCAAATTATAGAGTTTTGCGTGCCAAAACCATGATCTGATTATGAGGTATGCTGTACAGGGCTGTAGCGGAGGATTCCGAAATAATCTGGACCACCTAGAGTTCTTAAACGTGCACCTAAATCTGAGCACAAAGGTCTTTTCATATTTCTCCCCCGTAGAAAATCAACCGCTGTGGCTGCCATCTCGATGTCAAAAACAGACGCAGCGGAAAAGCTCCATGCGCTTGCTAGCAAGCTTGCATTGGCCAAACAGAATTCAGCAGACTTTAAAAACCAGCACCTTTGTTTGCTGGATCCTCATTTGAAGCTCTGCCTTCCACATGGCTTACCATGATCAGAGGTAACTCTCATTTGTCATCTATAACTTGGAGTTGCTCTTACTAATGCGTACTTCTGCCTCATAGGAATGGCCACAAGTCTAGAATGTGAAGTTTGTGAGTGCAAAGAGGCATAGAGTACCTTCTTTGTGATTGTTGTTGTTCCAGTGCACAAAGTCCTCAGCACCATGCTCAACAAGGTTGACAACTGTTGCTTTACGGAAGCCAGAAATCTTGGACCCTAGTCCCAGCTGACATCGTCATGAACTGCTTTAAACGTGCTTGTTGACTTTTTAAATGAAATGAGACTGATTGAAAAACTGTAGAGTGTACAAACTGATGCATTCCTTTTTTTAGTATTGTTTTCTTATCTTTTCTGCCCTTCTCCATCCCCCTGTGCAGAGTAGCCAACCGGACACTTGATCTGGTTAACCTCTATGCCTTTCAACTTGTTTGTTTTTTCTCTCTCTCTCTCCCTCTCTCTACCCACTTTATTAATGATGATTTATCTTTAGGACCAAGCAACAGCAAACTTGGAACAACAGAGACTGAGCAGCATCCTTTTGTTGCTAATTTTGCCTGCTTCACCAACCTGTCTGTATAAACTTGCTCAAAGCAAGTAAACTCGGGTATACGCCATGCGCAGCGTCTATAGGCGCGCCACTGAAAGCTACGTAGCGGCGGTCATAGGAACTGCAGGTGGGGCTTATGCCAGAGACGCCTGCTTCCACTGCAGGCATGACTGAAGTGTGTGCGTGTGATTTGCCGCTTGTGTGCATCCCAGATAGTTACTTCTGTGGTGTCAGTGGGAGCAAGGAAATCGCACCCTACAATAGTGGACATGTGTACGGCTTTATGGCTGTCTGGGACGACATTGTCTCCTTATGCGCCAACTGTTTGCCGCAGATGAGCATCAATAAGCTTGCCTACAAAGTGAAGCTCATCGCCAATATGCCTCTTTCATTACAACGCCCCGACCGCTAATGACTTCATTTGTTGGCCCGTGAACCAATGTTCTTTATGCACATACGTGTTTCGTTTATATGCTGTGTATTTTTATAGTAGGTTGAGGGAGCGCCGTCATGCCTGCGAATGCATGTTTCGCACAGGCGTGGCCGTGTGGGAAGCCAGTGACGGTAAAGTTTGCAAACCGGCACGATGAGCTTGAGCAAAATAGCACATAAAGGACTCCGGCAATAATTAAGGGTTGATTGTTTTTATGCTTTCGTTTTACCAGTCTGCACAGCATTGATTTCACATGTTCCATCGTTAAACAAGCAGAGCGTTTCAATGATTTCACACGAGCACGCAAGTGTGATATCGGAAGACGCTATAGCTGAAAATTTGCCTACCTGGTCAGTCAAGAGCATGTTGCTTGTATATTTTATTTTTTAGTGTCCATCATTTCTAATAGTATCACCCTCGCACACAAATACAGAATTAAACCACATGTTGTATCGCCTGTTGCAGTGCCCCGAGTCTGAATAGCCAATGCAGTGCTTTTTAATTAGTTACAAGAGTATGTTGACACATTATTAACAGTGTGAAACCAAATACAAAGAATGCCACTAAATAATTCTTGTAAACCATGTGCGACATTGAAATCATTTTCAAAGCAGGGACAACTACTGTGAAGCCCCATAAACATATATTGACTCATTTCATGCAAAAGAACAAAAAGAGAATAAGCACTCGCTAGCACCACTAGCAAGCAAAGAAAGCAAAGAAAGCAAAAAAAGAAACATGAAGGTTTCAGAATTGACCACGATGCATGACACAGCAGGGGTAAAATGCATCTGCATTAGTTGCAGACATCAGGGCTTCGCAGTTCAGGCGTTTACCATTACCGCGAAGTGATATTAAGAGGCATTCAAGATGAGGTTGAATGCCCTGTCAAAAGCCTTTAATGCTCACAGACGTCAGGTTGAACAGTGAACATGCAGATGAGGCGAGCGTACACTGAACGTTCTGCGCCGCAAGTCGCATTTCAGTGCCATCGATAGGTAGAGCAACAGCCGATTCTGTGCAACGCATGGGAGATTGTGTGACACCTTTTTGTAGGTGTCGTCACCTGCTTTTTAATACAGAGCCATTTGTTCAAAGCATCTAAACACGCTATGTTCGCCATTCGTGATGTTCTATGCCAGTGCCCACAGTACAGTGTGCAGAAACAATCGCTATCCATTGGGCTGAACCATTTCAACGACCAGCATCTGTTCCAAGAAATAATTTTACATCTACGTGACTTAACATAGCATCAGAAGGCCGTGCAAGCGCTACTGTGCTTCTTGAGATCGACCAGCCTGTATGAACGTTTGGGATTGGAACGCCTTTTCTGTCACCTGTTTACTTTTTCTCTTCATTTTTTAACATTTTTTCTTTCTCCTCTCGCTCTTTGTTGCCTTTACAAACCCTATATGCCCCACCTCAGTGCAGGGTAGAAAACCGGAAACTCGCCTCTGGTTAATCTCCCTGCCCTTTCCTTTCTTTCTCTCTCTCCACAGCTTCGCTTCGCATTCTCTGACAGCTTCTCACATCTTTTTTTTTTTTTCAAAGGGGGGCATCCTGTCTCATTAGTAACAACAACCTAATGTTTATTTTATCTTCTGGACCGTAAATGAGGCGACCAAGTTTAAACAACCCGCCGTGGTGGCTTAGTGGCTGCAGTATTGGGCTGCTAAGCACGAGGTCGTGGGATCAAATCCCGGCCATGGCGGCCACATTTCGATGGGGGCGAAATGTGAAAACACCCATGTAGTTAGATTTAGGTGCACCTTAAACATCCCAGGTGGTCCAAATTTTTGGAGTCCTCCACTACGGCGTGCCTCATAATCAGATTGTGGTTTTGGTATGTAAAACCCATAATCTAATAACCCAATCCAAGTTTAAACATGGAAGCGTTCATTAAAGGCACAATGACATCAAGCAAGAAATAAAAACCCACCTATATATACTGTGGCGAGGAAAGTATATGTGGCCTTGAAGAAGACCAAGTCCACTTGTCGAAACGTTGGCTCCTGCTTTCACCTTGTTCTCGTTTTGCTCATCGCCTTCAATTTGCATCTCCTGCCTTCTCCATGTTTTCCCTAAAAACATAGTAATCACTCTGAAAGCTACACTAAACAAAGTAAGATTGCTTATTTCCTCTGTCATACAGCTGCCATCCACAGTTGCTGTCGCTCTTGCTCGTGAAGCAGTACCGGCAGCTAATTGGGTGCCTGGTGATATTTTGTACGTTTTAAAGCACCCAGCTATGCAAAGTTACTTCAAGACATTGCTAAAGGCTGTCAGAAGCGTTAAATCTCGATCAAGAACGCAAACATGACGGCACACGTCTGAGCCCGCCTACGCTTTGCAGCCTTGGCGACAGACGGCGTTGTCGGCGTTTTGTGCATGGCGTATATGGAATTTTGTGCTGCCACATGAGGATGGCGCTGGTACCATCACACTTTCCTTCTTGTATGCATATTTTTGCAGTCCTGCAATGTTTTTAACATCTTTCAAACCTATTCGCAAACAGAATTCAGTTTTCATAAAACTTGGATCAGTGTTTGTGAAGTCATAAAACAAGCCCAACTTTGTAGACATTACAGTAAATTCTGTATAGTTAACAGGTATGCTAGTGGAAGATGCTAGAAATGCTAGCTGTAAGTTGAGCACTCATATTTGTCGCCTTCTTCTCTTTTCCCTCATCTTTTCACACTGAAAGACATTCAAGACGACCCAAAACCAACTAGCCTACCCACAAACCATCGTAAAGCTTGTGTTGTGTACTGTCATGTCAGAACTAATTATGATTCCTGCCAAATGTAAAAGTTATCTTCAATTATTTGTTGGAACATTAAACCTAAAGTCCTGCATAGCCTGGCTGCATTGCACCTCTCAGGATGGAGGTGGGCTCTCATTTTACCTTGCCAGTGTGCAGATTGTGTCCGTACATGACAGCCTGCGTAAACGAGCTCCATGAGATCTTATTTACTGCAGGGGCCATATACTGAAATGGTCACGTTTGGCGACACTATCGCCTTCGCCAATGCCTTCGCCATTGGCCAAGACGGTATTGTTGCCAAAAGTGATCATTTCAGAATATGGCCCCTGCAGTAATTGGCAATCGGGCTCATTGACTGTTTTAGCAAAATTGAATGTGCTTATTGGCTGGTTGAGCACTACGTCATCCGATTTTACTCAACCAACCAGTCAGGGCATGCCATCAGGTGATACTATCACTGAGGTGATAGTATCGCCGAAATGGGTTGTTTCAGAATAAGTCCTCAGTGCTTTCATAGAGCACACAGCACAACAGAAAGAAACAGTCATAACTTTTAACAACATTTATTTCTGAAAGACATGCTTATACGCAAAAACCAACCACATGACATTCACATATTGAAGCTGAAATTTTCAAAGCCTAAGAATTAAAAGACCACTAAAATTACAACTGCTAGTGCTATGTGATGATATTGCCATGGCATGCACTCAAGAGCAATACTATAAACCCGTGACTTCCAAATTCTTTCTGAAAGAAGAAAGGCTTTATGCTGAGGACAAAAACAAGGTCATGAGTTTGATTCCTGGCCATATTTCCATGAAGGCAAAATGTTAGTACAAAAGAAATTAGTACCGCACCTTGAAATCTGAATATCGTGTACCTGAATATAAACAATTGATATAACACTTGTATATGATCAATCGACAGGTATATTTCATATGCTAAGACAAAGGTTGACTCTAGGAAATGGGCCATCAGGATGCTCACACATTTTCTCAACATTGCTGTCTGCAATGCATTGGTTGAATAATGTCGCGACGTGACAGCTTTGCACCTACAACCAAAATAGGTGCAGTCTATCTTGTCTTTCAAGCAGGATGTAGCCGAAACATTAACAACCCAAATCAAAATAGTACTAGAGCATAAGGTATGAAAGTAGACCAGCAGCTCCAGAGACCAGACCAGCCTAGTTGCCTGACTCATGCGCCAATCATTGGGAGCACATTAAGGAACCCCATATGACAAAAATTAATCAGGAGTTATTGACTATAATGTGTCCTCAAAGTCCCAGTGGTGCTTCTGAATGTTAAAGCCAGTTGATAATAAAAAATATATTGTCACATCTGGCATATTTAATGTATTGTGATGGAGGCGAGACGTAGGCGAAGGATATAATTACAATATATTTACAAAGAAAGCTAGGGCAAGAGAAGGTGTCTGATACGGCCCTTGTTGCAAGCATTCTCGTTGTCGTCTTCATTGCTCTGCCAAACCTTGCTTCAACTATGTACTGATCACTCTGTAACATCACCCTCCATCGGCGGAAGCGCCATCCTGGTGCTTGCTACAAAGGTGAAGAGCTAGAAGGGCAATAGGGCTTCAGCCGGGAAACGTGAACAACATCAGTTGGTAGCGAGGAGGTCAAAGAAGCAGGGCCCAGGGGTATAATCTCGTAATTGATGTCACCCAGTTGATGCAGCACCTTGTAGGGTTCAGTCTAAGGTGGGAGGAGCTTCTCTGATGGGCCAATACGGTGCCATGGTGACCATAAGAGGACCAGAGAGCCAGGCACGAAGTCCACACTTCTGTGTTGGCTGTTATAACAGGACTTTTGGGAGCCTTGTGTAGCAAAGACTCAGTCATGGGCAAGTTGGCGAGCTGCACGGGCTCGACCAATGACGTCGCTGGTGTATTCAGTAAGCGAGTGAGGAGCAGGCAGAAGGAGAGTCTCGAATGGCAATGTGGGATGTTGGCTAAACAGTAAATAATACGGTGAATATCCAGTAGTGTCATGCCATGACAAATTGTATGTGGAGGTAACCAATGATAACATGCTTTCCTAGTCACAGTGATCACATGAAACATACATGGCCAGCATCTCAGTTACGGTTCGGTTCAGGCGCTTGGACACTCCATTCGTCTGTGGATGATAAGCTGTGGGGAGCTTATGTTCACTGGAGCAGGGACAAAGGACGTCATCTACTACTCATGAGAGGAAATGCCTCCCGCGATCGGTGAGGAGCTGCTGAGGGGCGCCATGATGTAGAATTACGTCATGGAGGAGAAAGTCAGTGATGTCTGTAGAACAGCTTGGTGGCAATGCCTTAGTGATTGTGAAGCGCATGGCATAGTCTGTCGCAACCGCAACCCATTTATTTCCCAGGATGGACGTAGGGAAAGGGCCTAGGAGGTCAAGACTGATGCGGAAGAATGGCTCTGCAGGAATATCAATAGGTTGTAGCTGGCCTGCAGGCAGCGCTTAAGGGCACTTGTGGTGTTGGCAGCATTCACAAGCAACGACATAGCAGCACGCAAAACGGTACATGCCAGGCCAGAAAAACCAATGCCGGATGCAGGCGTATGTATACGAGACACCTAGGTGACTGGCAGTTGGTATATCATGAAGCTGGTGAAGAATGCTGGAGAGCAGATGGCGAGGTAGGACAAGCAGAAGCTCTGGGCCATCTGAGCTGAGATTGCGACACTACAGAATGTTGTCATGTAGCCCAAACAGGTGAACAGAATGGTCTGGTGATGGAGTGGTTAGACAATCGATGATGAGCCATAAAGACATGTCTCGTCTCTGTTCAGTAGGGATATCATCCGAAGCAAGGACGGACAGTATGCAGGCGTCTGAGTCAGGGTCAATGAGGTCAGGAGCATCGACAGGGTGGCGTTACAACCAATCTGTGTCTTGGTGCAATCGTCCAGATTTGCAGTGCACAACAAACGAGTATTCTTGGAGCCATAGTGCCCAGCGGCCGAGACATCCAGATGGATCCTTGAGCGACGAGAGCCAGCAGAGGGCATGATGGTTTGTAATCACAGAAAAGGTCTGGCCAAACAAGTAAGGTCTAAATTTGGTGACAGCCCACATCAAAGCCAGGCACTCACGTTCAGTGATGGGAAAGTTCGGTTCAGACGATGAAAGAAGGCAACTGGCATAGGCAATGACATGTTTCTTGCTGTGCTGTTTTTGACCAAGGACAGCCGCAATTCCATGACCACTGGCATTGGTGCAAAGTTCTGTAGCCGATGAGGGGTCGAACTAGACCAGTGTTGGTAGTGTCGTGAGTGGACGAATGAGGGCAAAAAACAAATGCTTGTTCGGGTCCCCACACGAAAAGAACATCCTTCTATAATAGTTCAGTGAGAGGGCGTGCGATGTCCGTTATGTTCCACACAAAGCGACGAAAGTAGGAACATAATCCTACGAAACTCCGGACATCTTTGACTGAGCACGGTATGGGAAATTGTTGCACTGCTTGCATCTTGTCGGGGTCTGGTTGAACACTGGTAGCAGTGACAAGGCGACCAAGCATAATTATTTGGCGTCACCTAAAACTGCACTTGGCAGAGTTCAGCTGAAGATTGGCTTGACGGAAGATGGCAAGTATGGCCAATAAACGAGTGAGGTGGGTGTCAAACATAGGCGAGTAGACAATGCCATTTTCTGAGTAGCATAGACAGATGGACCACTCATATACCCGCTGCAGACAGTCTATCATACATTTGAAAGTTGCTGGGGCATTACACAGTCCGAACGGCATGACCTTGAATTGGTACAGGCTATCTGGCATAATAAATGCAGTTTTTTTGTGGTCTATAGGGTCGACTGAAATCTGCCACTAGCTGGACCGAAGGTCGATGGATGAAAAATATTGGGCTCCATGAAGGCAGTCGAAGGCGTCATGTATGCGAGGCAAAGGGTAGACATCTTAATGGGTTACTTTGTTCAAACTGTGATAACCAATGCAGAAACACCAGCCGCCATCCTTCTTTTTCACAGGAACTAAAGGGGATAGCCCACGGTCTAAATGAAGGTTCGATTATGTCTTTTGTAATAATTTTGTTGACCTCATTCTGGATGACTTGCGTTTGTGATGGGATACGCAATATAGATGCCGGTGTATAGGGTTGGTGTCACCAGTGTTGATTTGATGAGTCGTGACAGATGTTTGGCCTAGAGGGCGACCATCAAAATCAAACTTCACAATAGGACGCCAGAATGTGGTAGAAATCTTGAGCTTGTGCTTGTGTCACATCGGGAGCGATCATCTTGTTAATGGTTGTCAAGAGACGGAGGAGCAAAACTGGTGGAGCAAGAAAGCGGTGAAACGTCTGTATTCAAAGCGGCAATCTTGCAGGGATCAAGCGCGGAAATGGTGGCCAGTGACAGGCGTTGCCAGAGAAGAGGAATGACCACTGTACTGTCAGCAATGGAAACAATCGTGTGAGCAAGGGCGACATCGTGGGCTAGCAGAATGTGAATAATCAGAAACAAGACGTAGTCGCCATTGGGAATATAATGTGAAGACGTCAAAGTAACATAGGTAGTAGCTTGAAGCGGCAAGTGAACATGACGGTGAGAGCATAAGTGTCGTGGTATGTCGGCTAGAATATCGGGAAGAGTTGAAACTGAAGAGCACCTGTCACACAAGCAATGAGGGCAGAATGACTGGGCAAAAAATCTAAGCCGAGGATTAGGTCATGGGGGCACTTCTCAATGACGGCAAATTGGACTGAAGTGGTATGACCAGCAGTGCAGATGCGGGCGGTGCACACCCCAAGAATGACAGGAGTCCCTCCCGCATACGTGGAGTATGCGGGAGGCGGCAGGTGTGAGAACTTTATGAAGGCGACCATGAAGACTTGCACTCATCACAGAGATGTGCGCGCCAGTGTCAATGAGCACAGAAATGGTGACGCTATCAATATTAATGTCTAGCCGTCATGACCGTTAAAGTGGCAGGTGCTGATGGTAGGCGGTGTGTCTTCCGCCATTGCAGACGGATATCCAACACAACAACCGCTGCGGAGTTCTGTTGTGAGGTGTGATGTACCCCGCACCTTTACCAAAGTGTGACAGAGGCAAGATGTAGGTGAAGGATATGTTTACAAAATACATACAAAGAAAGCTAGAGCAAAAGAAGGTGTCTGATCTGGCCCACGTACAAGTGTCCTCATCGTCATCTTCATCACTCTGCCAAACCTCGTATTCATCTATGTATTGATCTCTCCGTAACATCATCCCAATTATATACATCTCAAATAATAAAATATGTTCTAAAGAAATAGGCATGGTAGCAAATTGGAATTTTCTTTTTTGAATAGCTGTCAGTATACATGATGGTAAAATGAATGCAAACCTCAAAATATCAGGCACGAATGCTTGTGTTGGATTGAGCTGAGGTGTGCCAGTGGCTAGCAAAACAAAACAGCTTGAGATTTTAAGGTGGCTATCTCTGCAACTGGCATTATGCTGCATAGTGGCTACTGTATGCTTAGAATGGTGCCGTCATACAGTCACAGTGCAGGGCCAGATTCAGGTGTGCCTACCTCGGCGGGGGGGTTCCTTAATGCAGTTGGGGCGGGTTGCGCAACTAACCATATGTCTGTAACCATCATCATCAGCAGCCCATTCTATGTCCACTGCAGGACATAGAATGGGCTGCAGTGGATCGGATGGGCTGCGATCTCCCATTACCCCTGTCCTGCACCAACCGATTCCAGCTAGCACCCGCGAATTTCCTAATTTCATCGGTCCACTTTCTCTTCTGCAGTCCTCGACTACGTTTCCCTTCTCTTGGTACCCATTCTATAATCCTAATGGTCCAATGGTTATCTAACCTCCGCATTACATGACCTGCCCAGCTCCATTTTTTTCTCTTAATGGCAATTAGAATATCGGCTATACCCATTTGCTCTCTGATCCAATCCGCTCTCTTTCTGTCTCTTAACATTATACCAAGCATTCTTCGTTCCATCGCTCTTTGTGCGGTCCTTAACTTGTTCTCAAGCTTCTTTGTCAGTCTCCTATTCTCTGCCTCATATGTCAGCACTGGTAAAATGCACTGATTGTACACCTTCCTTTTCAATGATAATGGTAAGCTTCCAGTCAAGGAGCTGACAATGTCTGCCATATGTGATCCGACCCATTTTTATTCTTCTATGAATTTCCTTCTCATGATCAGGGTTCATTGTGATTAATAGACCTAGGTAAATGCACTCCTTCACAGGCTCTGGAGTCTGACTGGCAATCATGAACTCTTGTTCCTTTGCCTGGCTGTTCATCATTATCTTTGTCTTCTGCATATTAATCTTCAACCCCACTCTTGCACTCTCTCTGTTAGGGTCCTCAATCATTTGTTGTAACTCGTCTGCGGTATTGCTGAATAGAACAATGCCATCAGCAAACTGAAGGTAGCTGAGATATTCGCCGTCGATCTTTACTCCTAAGCCCTCCCAGTTTAGTAGCTTGAACACTTCTTCCAAGCATGTATGGGAGAGATTGTGTCTCCTTGTCTGACCCCTTTCTTTATAGGTATCTTCCCGCTTTTCTTGTGTAGAATTAAGGTGGCTGTGGAATCTCTGTAGATATTTTCCACGGTATTTACGTAAGCGGTCTGTACTCCTTGATTACGCAATCCCTCTGACTGCTGGTATCTCTACTGAATCAAATGCTTCTTCGTAATCTATGAAAGCAATATAGAGAGGCTTATTGTACCCTGCAGATTTCTCGATAACCTGGTTATTGACATGGATGTGATTCATTGTAGAGTAACCTTTCCTGAAGCCAGCCTGCTCCCTTGGTTGGCTAAGGTCCAGTGCTGTCCTTATTATATTGGAAATTGTCTTGGTGACTATTTTATATAATACATCTTATGTATAATACATTTTATATAGTTAGTCTCCCTTTTTGTGGATTAGTATAATGTTTGCATTCTTCCAGTTTTCTGGGACCCTTGCAGTCAGTAGACACTTCGTATAGAGAACCACCTGTTCTCCAAGTATTATGTCTCCTCCATCTTTTATTAAATTGGCTGTTATTTCATCTTTTCCTGCCACTCTTCCCCGTTTCATGTCTTGCAAGGCCCTTCTGACCTCGTTGCCAGTGATAGGAGGAGTTTCTGTATCCTGTTCATTACTACTTCGAATGGAGGCATTCTGACTACTCTGGGTACTGTACAGGTCAGTATAGAATTATTCCGCTGCTTTACTATACCTTCAAGATTGCTGATGATATTACCCTGCTTATCTTTAAGTGGTGCATACATCTTTGTTTGTCCTATGCCAAGTTTCCTTCTCACTGATTTCAGGCTGCGTCTATTTTTTTCGGCTTAAGTCTTTCTCATGTTATAATTTCGAATATCGCTTATTTTCACCTTGTTGATCAGTTTTCACAGTTCCGTGAATTCTATTTTATCTCTTAAATTGGACACTTTCATTTTTTGTTGTTTGTTTATTAGGTCCTTTGTTACTTGAGATAGCTTGCCTACTGGTTGCCTTGCTGCCTTGCCTCCCACTTCAATTGCTGCCTCTGAAGCCAACCTAGTTACGGTTTCATTCATTAGCTCTGTGTCATCATCATCTCTCTGTTTTAGGGCTGCATATTTGTTTGCAAGTACCAGCCTGAATTTGTCTACTTTTACCCTTACTGCCTCTAGGTTGACCTGTTTTTTCTTGACCAATTTTACTCCTTCTCTCCTTAAATTGAGGTGAATCCTAGCCCTCTCTAATCTGTGATCACTGCACTTTACCCTACCTATCACTTCTACATCCTGCACTATGCTGGGATTGGCAGAAAGTATGAAATCAATTTCATTTCTTGTTTCACCATTAGGGCTTTTCCAGGTCCGCTTTCTGTTGCTATGCTTCTCGAAAAAGGCGTTCATTATTTGCAGCTTTTTCCTTTCTGCAAATTCTGCCAGCATCTCTCCTTTAGCGTTGCTAGAATCCACGCCGTAGTTGCCAATTGCTTGTTCACCAGCTTGCTTTTCCCCTACTTTTTCATTGAAGTCTCCCATTACTACAGTATACTGAGTTTGCACTTTTCTCATCGCTAATTCAACATCTTCATAAAACTTATCTACTTCTTCATCATTGTGACTGGATGTTGGAGCATAGGCTTGTACTACCTTTAATCCATGCCTCTTATTAAGTTTGATTACGATTACTGCTACCCTCTCATTAATGGTGTAGAATTCTTCAATGTTGCCCGCTATGTCCTTATGCATTAGGAATCCTACCTCATATTGTTTCGTATCTGGGAGAGACCTCTATAGCAGAGGACTGGCTGTTAGTCAGCACTGTATAAGCTTCACCAGTTCTTCTAATCTCACTAAGGCCAATGATATCCTAAAAAATGTCTGACAGTTCCTCAAAGAATCCTGCAAAGCTAGCCTCACTCAACGGAGTTCGTATGTTAAAGGTTGTCAGGGCCAGTTTCCATTGGTGGCCTGTCCGGGTCCAGAGAATCTTAGCACACTCTGTTGCATTACAAGTCTGACTGCTGCCTGTCCGACTGGTCAGGTTCTCCACAGCTGCTGGGGACTGAGGGCCATGGGTTAATTGTAGGAATCATCCAAATAGTAATTATTTGTTCTCAGTTTCATCCCTTGATGCCATTTTCATTGTCACCTTGCAGACAACCATGTGGCCAGTTTGAAAACTATTTATTGACACCAGTGGGCAGGGTTAAATGTAACAGCACTAAAAGCTAAAAACTGTAAGGAGACAGAAAAGGGTGGTTCAGCTCGCACTTACCCTCTTTGCTACCGAAAAATATGTAGGCAAGAAAACAGCAACATTTCATTTGAAATGGTTTCAGAAGTGCAGAGAGAAAGATTGAAAAAATTTTCATTTTAGAACGATACAAATAAGTGTCCACAAACGTGGACATTAGTTGGGAGCATGGTAAAAATAAAGGGAACAATTTGACCCTTGCAAGCACAGGAAAACATTGCATTTTATGCACAAAACTCATGACTTTGCTTTGCAATCTTTTTTCCTGCATCACATTGCATTTGCAATTTTACAAAATTCTGGGAAGTGGTCAAAACCATTTTCTTTTGTTGTCGTCAGAGCTAAGCTGGTCTAGTCTCTGGAGTTGCTGGTCTACTTTCGTACCTTTATTTCCTAGTACCATTTCAATTTGGGGTTATACAGGGTGTTTCAGTGAACACTTTCAAAAATCTTTAAAGGTTGCCTGTCGTAGATATCACAATTGCAGTTCATGAGCTGGTCTACACGAAGCGGCGGACAATACTTGCAAAAAAAATTGAAATGCAAAATTGACTAATTAATACAACATTCACTAACGAAGTTTTTAACTAACTACATTATGGCCCATATTGCAATTTACACATTCTAGCCGTGGAGTTCGCAAGGCGGATCCACTTGGAACAAATTTTCAAGATGACACCACTTTCTATATATAAATTCCAGAACTTTGCAGAGAAATGCATTGGCGTTCCAGTTGATTTGTTAACAAAACGTTGTTTCATGCACTGAAGCACACAAATAACTGGAACGCCAGTCCATTTCTCCGCAAAGTTCGGGAATTTGTATCTCCAAACTGGTGCAATCCTGAGAATTCGTTCCAAGTGCCTTGTGAAGTCCACTGCTAGAATTTGTAAATTACAATATGGGTCATAAGATATGTAGACAGCTAAAAGTTAATTAATGAATTCTTGTTAATTAGGCAATTTTGCATTTCAATTTTTTGTGCAAGTAGTGTCCGCCGCTTCGAGTAGACCAGCTCATAAACTAGAATTGAGATATCTGCCACAGTCAACCTTTAAAAAATTTTGAAAATGTTCGCTGAAACACCCTGTATATCTGGTTAATGTTTTGGCTACATCCTGCTTGAAAGACAAGAGAGACTGCACCTCTTTTTGTTGTAGGTGCAAAGCTGTCATATCGCCATGGTATTCAACCAATGCATTGCGAGAAAATGTCGAGAAAATGTGTGAGCATCCTAATGACCCATTTCCTAGAGTTGACCTTCGTCCTAGCATATAAAATATACCTGTCGATTGGTTATATTCCGAAACATTTTCCAGGTGCGGTAGTAATTTTTTTTTCATGTCATCCTTCGACCAGTACTTGCATGAAGACATGAGGTCTATTCTGACAGCACTGGAAAAGGAATTTATGCCTTTGTTATCTTTCGATTTGACCAGACACACATTTCTGTTCTCACACATGAGGGAGGTCAGTTCTCCACGGCTTACATTGCTGTTCATTGGGAAGGCATATAGCAGTACCCTCATTGTGGTTTGGATTTACTCTTCCATGCATGAATTTTTTTCTCTTGAAGTAAGCAATCAAAAATCTTCAATGCAGTAAAATATTGATTTGTGAAAATATGCGACTGCTGCGTAGTTGTCTCCACAAGCTGTATTAACACCGCTCCACCTAGACCACTGGCTTTCATGTCATCAGCGAGGACTGTACCTTTCCCAGGGTATATAAAAAAAAATCAAGCACTAACACATCTGGGGAGGAAATCCGTGAGACACAGAAAAAGATGCACGAAATCTACACACCTACAACTTATGCCCACAAACTGGGCACCGAGTGCTCTGCGTTCACAACTTCTGTGCACAAACATGGATAAGCTTTGAACACGTCTGATTTTGGGTTTTAGCATGTTGGAACTTTGCTTAGTGATTCACAAAGGACAGTGCCATAAACTTTACCTGCTGTGTTCCATATACAAGAAATATTGCGGAAATTGGAAAAGCTTACGCATTGGCCAACAGGCGTTGTGCAAGTTGGTTGTCCCCAGTTTGTTTGTTTTATATGGAGGAGGAAGAAAAAGAACTTAGTAGTATATCAGGTGCTGAAGGTGACTTGTGCTGCCCTCTTTTGGAGCATGAGTAAAGCACACTCTGTGCGACGAAAGGCGTGAGTTTGAATGACACTGAATGGTTTCCATATCTGTTGATGCTGAAAGGTGACTCATACCGGTATGGACTCTTAACATACCTGTGCGGAGTAAGGGAGCATGCGTCTCTGAGTCAAGGAGGGAGAAGGGAAGCCTCCCTTCTTGCTGTCATGCTGATGGCCCTGCTTACTTAAACGGCCTACTCTCTGAAGAGGCAAAATTGGAAGTGGGGAGGAAGCGATTATCTCGCTTCCACAAAGGTGGTGGTTGCGTTAGCCAGTTTCGTGCCTAACAAAAGGTAGAAGTGAGGGGTGCTTTGCTTGCCATGGACAGCGTTGGACACTGCAGCGGCTCAGTGCTTAAAAAATTCCACGTGCCAAAAAATCGCTGTTGAGGGAGGTGGAACGGGTGCTGGATGGATTAGTTAGTGGCCTTGGGAGTGCCCCCTCTGGATCCACCACTGTCGCAGTGTGGGTGGCTACCCATTGACAGTGAGCCATGCTACTTGAACACAGCTGCCAGTCTGAACCTGCAAATGGGGCCTGCTATGCTAGATTAAGTTATTATGCATGCAGTTTCAATTTAAGCTCAGTGTGTTGCAGAAATGAAAGCTTTTATTTTTTCGTTTTTGCAGGTAATGGACAATTTTCTAATTCAAGTTAAAGGCAAAAAGAAGGCTGTACTGTTCCACCCAAATGACTTTGAGTATCTTTACATACGAGGCAAGTTGCATAAGTTGATCACAGAGCCTGTTTGTGTTTTAAGTTTTTATCATGCCAAGCTGTGTGATACTTGATATTTTGCATATATTTTCCAGGTGACAAATCTCGTGTTTTGGATGTAGAGTGTCCAGACCTAGAAAAATTCCCCAAGTTTAAAAAAGCTACACGCTATGAAGCTACACTGAATTCTGGTGACATATTATTCATACCAGGTAATCTCTGTTGTGAATAAGCTCATGCTATCATTCTTTATTTGTGCCTATCTCATTACAGCATTGTGGTTTCATAACATGACTGCTCTGGACTTTGGAATTGCTGTCAATGTATTCTGGAGGAACCTGGATGCAAGTTTGTATGACAAGAATGATCCCTATGGGAACAAGGACCTGATTCCTGCTGCCAAAGCCCTCGCTTCGGTGGAAAGAGCAACAAAAGAGTTGCAACTGCTTCCGTTTGATTGCCAACAGTTCTATGCGCTGAAAATGATTTCACAAATTAAAGAAACCTTTAATTTGTCTTAATGTGGCAATTTAAGCAAACGGAGGAATAAATGATGTCTCATATGCATTTGGAGTTTTTCTTTGCTGTAGCGCTATTGTTAATTGTGAACTAAATGATTTGCAGAATATGTACTACGAGCATGAGCGTACAACCTCTCGCGAAGTCGAGTAGCCCGAAGCAACCGATATATTTTCTGCATCGACGATACAGTCATAAGCAGTTTACAATGACGTGTTCAAGTAGAAAAGTATTGAACCAAGCACTGAACCGCTTTTCAACTGCCAACCGTGCGAGCCCTCGTCACAGAGTTTGATTTCCCGCGCACTATCGCTATCGTTGCGGCTGCCGATAGACCAATCATCTTTATACAAAGTAACCGTTATAGAAGTGGAAAACTGAGTAGCTGTAGGCGCTGTGTGGCTTTAATGTGTAGGTGTTAAGTGTTTGTAGATAATATTTTCGTTTTTAACATCGGTGGGACCACTGGTGGAACTTGTCTCGTGAACACAGGAAGCGGATGTGACGCCTATCCACTAGTTACGCCCAGTACGGCGAGTTTGTGGAGGCCGGGCGAGAAATAAATCGGCTATATCTCCCGAAGGTGGGTTTCTTTATGCATTTGGCTCACAGATTTGTTAACAGAGCGCGCTTGCAGGCGTTGTTTGCAGCAGCAAATTGCTGCCAAACATTGTCAAGTTTCCTTTGCCGTTATTGACAAAGCTGACAAGATGGCGGTGTGCCGTAGAAGTGCGCTTCATAAGAGTTGTCCTACTAGGCCTAAAATTACCTGCTAGTTTGTCGAAAAGCTGCAAACTGCACAAACCCCGCAGATTCTGCCGTGCGTGAGGACGATCCAGAATCCGAACAGAAGTTGTGGGCAGCGGCGTTCTGGGGCTGTGTAGCCGTTCCGCCTCCGACAAATGCTGCGATTAAGCGTGACAGGAGGAGTGGATGATTGCGAGCTTTTCCCGTAGCGGATGCGACCTTATTCGCACCTAGTAGCAGGACACATGGTGCTGTTATTTCTTCGAGAGCGTCGCCCACTCTGTGCGGAGGTGTGCTGCATTCGTCCGCGGTTGACGTTTCCGTCTTTCGTTTCGAGCGCTTGTTTGCTGCCGATGACATTATTCATTCTGTTGTGCGCGTAATTGGAGCGTTTTTCTCGCTCTTTCCCCCCCTTTTTTTTTGCAGTGATTGCGACTTGAACCCCTCCTCCTCCACCTTGGAAAGAAGCAACTTTCCAGGTTTGGACAACGCATTGACCGTTTGCCTTTTGGCACGCACTATAAGTTATTCGCTCCTGTTTCAGGGACAGTGGCGAAAAAATGCAAACCATCAAGTGTGTTGTGGTAGGTGACGGTGCTGTTGGTAAAACATGTTTGCTGATTTCGTACACAACAAACAAGTTTCCATCAGAATACGTCCCAACGGTGAGTAACGATTCCCCGTGGCTAGTCTGATTTTGCGCTCAGTTGTGGCTATCAGATGAATGACACATGCGGCAGATAAAACGAAGCAGCGGTCGTGGTAACGGTCATGTACCATAGTTTGTGACTGACTGCATAAAGTGGCTTATAAATGACGTGTATAAAGTTGACTGTTTTTAATGGAACCACGACGTACATCTCTAGTATGAGCAGTGCCCTTTGAAGTTATGTAATCTTGAGCAGCACTCCTCCCTTTAAAAAAAGGTAATGCTTCGCTAGGAAAAGCAATGTTATGGAGTGTCAGCTTTACTTCATAGGTCAAGGGGAATTTTCTGGTTTGCGGCACACTAAGAGAGCTTTGCGAAATTTAGTATGCAGTCATGTTACATTAGTCCCTTACAATGTTTCCTCTTTGTGAAAAAAAGAAAAACACGCTAGAATAGTGGTTCACAAATGCCCCCCCCCCCCCCCAGTTTTTTTCCCAAACTGCATATCGCTGAGAACTTTTATAACCGATTTTAATTGTAGTAAACCTGTGAAAAATATTGTAGCAGTTGTGAACAAATAACCTTAGCCACATAAGATAAAAAGACAATTTAATTCTCTAATCTGCCGGAATGTATTGTTGCTCATCCAAGCCTCATGTGTATGTTCCTCATGTGTATGTTTTTTATTGAAATTGGTGAGAATGGAATAGTACATGTCTAGCTTGAACTGGTATCATTTTTCTATGTTTTTGTAGCAGAATAAACTATCTGTAGCCTCTCAGAGCCAGACTTGAGTGCCTGTATGTAAACGCTCCAGTTTTAGCAAGATACCATTGTGCGAGCCCTTCACCGATTGATGACATCCACCTCTTTCAGGTGTTTGATAATTATGCGGTGACTGTAATGATTGGTGGCGAGCCATACACCCTAGGACTTTTTGACACAGCTGGCCAGGAGGATTATGACCGGCTACGGCCGCTCAGCTATCCACAAACAGATGTTTTTCTTGTCTGCTTCTCCGTCGTTTCACCTTCCTCTTTTGAAAACGTCAGAGAAAAGGTGAGTGGGCTTGTTTCTTGCAATCTGTGCTCAACCACTAAACATGGGATTCTAGAGAGGGTGGGAAAAAAGCTCTACACTCAAGTCTAGCCAGGCTAGTGAGCACTCTTTATATTGTGTGTGGACCTTCTTTTTTTCATGCATGGATCCTTTTCATAACAATGTCGACCACGTCTTGAAATTGTGGTGCCATTGAAAGGGACATGTCCCAAAATGATAGTATGATTCTTGGCAAGTCTCCTTTTCAGTAGCGCTTTTTCCATCATGGACGTTTACCAACACGCCCAACTGACAGCTATTCTAGATAGTACGGCTTTTGTCCCTTGAATTTTGGAATCATATCTGTAGACTGAAGCATGCCTATTTGAAAAGACATGCACCACAGAAAGAATGTAGCATCAAAGTACTGCATTTATAAGTAATCAAGAACACCTTCTACAGAGTTAAAGGGCAATTGTTAGAGTTACCAGCCCACCAGAGATATAAATGGAATAATGGACTGCTTTAGTTTAGCAGTCTTAGTAGACTAGTGGATTTGAAATGCACTTGTGCAGAACACTAAATGGCCCATAGTGTTAAACATATGCACACAGTTTTTCAGATTCAATGTTACCGGTTTTGCATAGTTTGGAAATATAGTGTGGTGACATGGCGGGGATACCGCGCACTGCTTCAAACTGAATTTGGCATTGTTGTGTAGAATGAACCTTTTTCAATGGAAATGACTGTGTAAAATGACTTTTGCTAAGCCTCGTGCCGCTTTGATGAGTATTATAGATAACCGGACAGGCCGCCATTGGAATCTGAACCTGGCAACGTTTAACGTTAGAACGCTATCTAGTGAGGCGAGCCTAGCAGTGTTATTGGAGGAATTAGAGGGTAGTAAATGGGATATAATAGGGCTCAGTGAGGTTAGGAGGACAAAAGAAGCATATACAGTGCTAAAAAGCGGGCATGTACTGTGTTACCGGGGCTTAGCAGAGAGACGAGAACTAGGAGTCGGATTCCTGATTAATAAGGAAATAGCTGGTAACATACAGGAATTCTATAGCATTAACAAGAGGGTGGCAGGTCTTGTTGTGAAACTTAATAAGAGGTACAAATTGAAGGTGGTACAAGTCTATGCCCCTACATGCAGTCATGATGACCAGGAAGTCAAAAGCTTTTATGAAGACGTGGAATCGGCGATGGGTAAAGTCAAAACAAAATACACTATACTGATGGGCGACTTCAATGCCAGGGTAGGCAAGAAGCAGGCTGGAGACAAGTCAGTGGGGGAATATGGCATAGGCTCTAGGAATAGCAGAGGAGAATTATTAGTAGAGTTTGCAGAACAGAATAATATGCGGATAATGAACACCTTTTTCTGCAAGCGGGTTAGCCGAAAGTGGACGTGGAGGAGCCCGAATGGTGAGACTAGAAATGAAATCGACTTCATACTCTGCGCGAACCCTGGCATCATACAAGATGTAGACGTGCTCGGCAAGGTACGCTGCAGTGACCATAGGATGGTAAGAACTCGAATTAGCCTAGACTTGAGGAGGGAACGGAAGAAACTGGTACACAAGAAGCCAATCAATGAGTTAGCGGTAAGAGGGAAACTAGAGGAATTCCGGATCAAGCTACAGAACAGGTACTCGGCTTTAACTCAAGAAGAGGACCTTAGTGTTGCAGCAATGAACGACAATCTCATGGGCATCATTAAGGAGTGCGCAATAGAAGTCGGTGGTAACGCCGTTATACAGGAAACCAGTAAGCTATCGCAGGAGACGAAAGATCTGATCAAGAAACGCCAATGTATGAAAGCCTCTAACCCTATAGCTAGAATAGAACTGGCAGAACTTTCTGAGTTAATCAACAAGCGTAAGACAGCGGACATCAGAAACTATAATATGGATAGAATTGAACAGGCTCTCAGGAACGGAGGAAGCCTAAAAACAGTGAAGAAGAAACTAGGAATAGGCAAGAATCAGATGTGTGCGTTAAGAGACAAAGCCGGCAATATCGTTACTAATATGGATGAGATAGTTCAAGTGGCTGAGGAGTTCTATAGAGATTTATACAGTACCAGTGGCACCCACGACGATAGTGGAAGAGAGAATAGCCTAGAGGAAAGCCTTAGGAGCTATGCAAAGGGGGAAGGCAGCTGGGGAGGATCGGGTAACAGCAGATTTGTTGAAGGATGGTGGTCAGATTGTTCTAGAGAAACTGGCCACCCTGTATACGCAATGCCTCATAACCTCGAGCTTACCGGAATCTTGGAAGAACGCTAACATAATGCTAATCCTTAAGAAAGGGGACGCCAAAGACTTGAAAAATTATAGACCGATCAGCTTACTGTCCATTGCCTACAAAGTATTTACTAAGGTAATCGCAAATAGAATCAGGAACACCTTAGACTTCTGTCAACCAAAGGACCAGGCAGGATTCCGTAAAGGCTACTCAACAATAGACCATATTCACACTGTCAATCAAGTGATAGAGAAATGTGCAGAATATAACCAACCCTTATATATAGCTTTCATTGATTACGAGAAAGCGTTTGATTCAGCCGAAACCTCAGCAGTCATGGAGGCATTACGGAATCAGGGTGTAGATGAGCCATATTTAAATATACTGGAAGATATCTATAGCGGCTCCACAGCCACCGTAGTCCTCCACAAAGAAAGCAACAAAATCCCTATAAAGAAAGGCGTCAGACAGGGAGATACGACATCTCCAATGCTATTCACAGCATGTTTACAGGAGGTATTCAGAGGCCTGGAGTGGGAAGAATTGGGGATAAAAGTTGATGGAGAATACCTTAGCAACTTGCGATTCGCTGATGATATTGCCTTGCTTAATAACTCAGGAGACCAATTGCAATGCATGCTCACTGACCTGGAGAGGCAAAGCAGAAGGGTGGGTCTGAAAATTAATCTGCAGAAAACTAAAGTATTGTTTAACAGTCTCGGAAGAGAACAGCAGTTTACGATAGGTAGCGAAGCACTGGAAGTGGTAAGGGAATACATCTACTTAGGGCAGGTAGTGACCACGGATCCGGATCATGAGACTGAAATAACCAGAAGAATAAGAATGGGCTGGGGTGCGTTTGGCAGGCATTCTCAAATCATGAACAGCAGGTTGCCACTATCCCTCAAGAGGAAAGTGTATAGCAGCTGTGTGTTACCAGTACTCACATATGGGGCAGAAACCTGGAGGCTTACGAAAAGGGTTCTGCTGAAATTGAGGACAACGCAACGAGCTATGGAAAGAAGAATGATGGGTGTAACGTTAAGGGATAAGAAAAGAGCAGATTGGGTGAGGCAACAAACGCAGGTAAACGACATCTTAGTTGAAATCAAGAAAAAGAAATGGGCATGGGCAGGACATGTAATGAGGAGGGAAGATAACCGATGGTCATTAAGGGTTACGGACTGGATTCCAAGGGAAGGGAAGCGTAGCAGGGGGCGGCAGAAAGTTAGGTGGGCGGATGAAATTAAGACGTTTGCAGGGACGACATGGCCACAATGACCGGGGTAGTTGGAGAAGTATGGGAGAGGCCTTTGCCCTGCAGTGGGCGTAACTAAGCTGATGATGATGATGATGATAGATAACTTTGCGGGCTTTTCGAGATTGCTTCTCATTTTGAACGCTTTGAGTCTGGGATGGCAGTGCCACCTATTGGCAAGTTTGAAAGCTAGGTTCGACTTCTGGCATGGGCTGATTTGTTGATTCGCAGGCATGAAAAGTATATAGGAGGCTGTGGCTAGCAACACGTGTATGACACTCTCCTGGGTGTCATTGTGCTGTTGCGTGCACATTTTGCATTCACACACAAAGCTTGGCAAATACGAGATAAAATCACTTATGTGCACCACGTATGTGAAATTTAAAGCTTTTGAGTAACGCTCTGAGGATGTGAATGCTATCATGCTATACTAACTTTCCAAAAAAGTTTGTTTGCAGAACAGTAATGCTATTTCCCTTAGCCCTGTGAGGCTCAATTTTTTTTTCGCCACTTAAGACCCCCACTTTGTTGATTTTTTTTATTGCAGATTTAAAATCTTCAGAGTGACCTATCTAAAAAAAAAAAATTTACTGCAGTTTTTTTTTTAAAGTGACCATAAAGTGACAAATATTTCCCGTAGGTAAACATACATTGCTTATTCATGAATACAGATGGGCTTGCATAAATACTTATACTAAGAAGAAAATAGTACATACACTGGAATAAATATATTTCAATTTGGCACTTGGGCAGTTGTCCTCATCAAAGGAACCGCTGCTGGACTCAGGAAAGCAACTGACATGCACATCCACAGTGTAATCAAACTGTGTATGTGAGCGCACCCAAGAAAACTCTGATGGTTGTGTGCCCATCAGAAAAACAAATGAGGCAAACTTGCAGAAATCCTTCATCCCATCGCCAACAAGGGGCAATCAGTTTTTGCGAGTCTCACGTAAAGAAATGGAGCAATCGCAGCATCGTTCGTATATGGTGGCATCATTTGTAATACCAGCACCTGCCCATGAACAGAATGTAATCGCACCCCTGGGAGCAATAAACGATTGAGCATTTAGTGGTGACCTTTTGTGAGATAAACCTGATAAACATAAGGTTTTGTGAGCATTGCAAACGGAAACAGCCCGCAAGACAAAGCCAAAACTAACCGTTGCTCGCCCGCACATGCTCGAATGCGTGAGTGTTTGCTGAAGCGCCGGCGTAAACAAGCTGTGGAATTATAACCAAGGGACTATGGAGCGAAAATTTTTTTTTCTTGTATTCGCACAGGGTGGCAGCACTTGATGGGCAGCAGAAAGTTGAAAAATTGGTGCATCTTTCACACATAGAGACGGTGTTTTAAATATATGGCATCAACCATGAGGGACTCCTTTGTGGCACCGTATATTTGTCTTTGACCCTTAAATGGGTTAAGGAAAGATGCTCCTCGGAAACCCTTTTTCGTTAATAATAAGGATAGCTGGATGAAACTTTCACACATAATATTGACACATGTACTTATGTGTCCTTTTCTTGGGGACTGCATTTAACCCACCAACAACTTACAGTTATCGTTCAGCGCTGGACGTGCCTGCATGTCTCAGAAGTTTCCGGCATGTTATCGATGGTTCTATCCGTTGTGTCTTGTCACCGAAGCTCGTTTAATCTGATTGCATGTGCGACAGGAATTGTGCAGTACTTTCTGGAAGACACGCCGGCACCAATGATTACTCTGGAACCTTTGCTGACTCATGTATAAAAGCAGACACGCTTGACTAGCAGATCAGATTTCGCCAGTCGCCAACTGTATTCACTGCTATTGAGCTTTGAGTGTAAAGCAAGTTGACGGTGAAAAACACAGCAGCAAAACTGTGAATAAACTAACACGCTCTGCCGCACCATTGGAAGCTGGATGGTAGGGCGGTACAAGCATGCAACGTATCCCATTCAGTGTCAGGAATTCCAAGTGTTGCTCTCACTTGCAAAGGCGGGTCCATTATCGGACATGATGAGATCCGGCAGTCCATGCTGCGCAAATTCTGTCATCAATGCTGTGATGACAGCATTCGCTGAAGTTGATACCACTGGAGACTTCGATCCATTTTGTATTCAGGTCAACAATGATGAGAAATTTATTTCGCAAAAATTGGCCCCCAATGTCGACGTGAAGCCTTGACCAAGGCCCCTGTGGAAATGGCCTGGGTGTGTGCTGAATGCATTGAGGTGTACGCTGGTAAGCTTGGCATGTAGCACAACCCTTTATGTTCTTAGTGATGTCACCATCAATTCCCGGCCACCAGACATGGCTTCTGGCAATTGACTTGCTTTTCTCAATGCCAGGATGCCCAGAATGAAGAAGAGTCAGGACTTTGCCTTGCAGAGATTTTGGGATAACAACTCTGGAACCCCACAGCAAGCAACCTTCATGGAGGCTGAGTTCACTGCTCCTTGCTGTGAATGGATTGCTCTCTGGTCTGACTGGACGCCCTCCTCCTCGCAGGAAAGCAAGAATTACATGACTCGGGAGGGGATCATTTCTTCTAGCTTGTGCTACAACAGCTGGTGACAAGAGTCCTGGGTATGCTTGTTCCCGCATGAAGATTTGAGCAGGTACAGGCAGATCAACACTGTTTGTTGGCAGCAGTAACCTACTGAGAGCATCAGCATGACCCAAGTCCAGACCAGGCTTGTACATGAGCTTGTACTGTAAGCAGAAAGTTTCAGTGTCCATCTGACCAGCCATGGTGAAGCTTGCATAGGAACGGGCTTATCAGCACTCGACAATCCCAGTAGTGGTTTATGATCCGTGTAAGCAGTGAAAGGAATGCCCCACAGGCACTGTTGGAACTTCTCAATGCCGAATACGAAGCCTAGTGTCTCTTTGTCAATTTGGCTGTAGTTTTTCTCTGCACGATACAAACTTCTGTATGCAAAGGCAGTGGGCAGTTCTCGACCATCAGCTTCTCGATGTGCCAGAACTGTGCCAATCCCATATGGAGATGCATCAGAACTGAGACACACTGGTTTCTCCGGATCGAAATGTACTAGGACAGGAGCTGACGTTAGCAACTGCTTTATTGTAGTGAGTACATCTTGCTCTTTTCCCCGCACCCATTTTTCTCGTTCATGAGAAGCCAATGCAGAGGGTGGAGGCGTCCAGAAATGTTTGGAAGAAAATGCCTGGAGGAATTCACAAGCCTCAAAAAGCTTTGGAGTTCTTTGACGTCATAGCGTGCAGGTGCGTGAAGGATTGCAGATACCAAGCTCAAGCTTGGAGATAGCCCTTCTTTGCTTATGATGTGCCCTAGGTACTCCACCTGTGGTACAAAAAAGTGACACTTGTCGAACTTCAGCTTGTGTCCAACATCACATAGTCGAGGAAGAACAGCACTGAGGTTGCAAAGGTGCTCCGAATCATTTAGGCCCGTCGCAGGAAGGGCATCAAAATATACTGCAACATGTGGCAGTCCTCGAAGAAGGTTCTCAATTTCTCTTTTTAACATTGCTGGTGCCGATGAAATGCCGGAAGGAAAATGTGTATATTGAAATAGCCCCATATGTGTTGAAATAGTAACATACTTCCTAGAGTCTTCATCAAGAACTATTTGCTGGTAGGCATCCTTCAAGTCCAGTTTGGTGAACTTTTCACCCCGTGGCAGCATGGCCCAAAGGTCCTCAATTCTCTAAATTGGGTACGTTTCCAATGTAGCCACTGGATTAACAGTAACCTCGAAATCTCCGCAAATTCTGACTCTGTTATCCTTCTTAGCCACTGGAACAATAGGTGTAGCCCAAGCTGAAGAGGCAACTAGCTAGAGAATGCCCTCCCTCTGTAGGCGCTGGAGCTCTTGTCACACCCTATTCACAACTTTCATGGCCTATAGGGGGCGCCATTGCAAATCCAACATGGCTCTCCGAGTGATTATGGGGAGACGCTCCTCAGAAACCTTTTTTTTTTAATATTAATGCTAGGCAAATGAAAATTGTACCACTTATATTGTACCACTTATATAGCTTGATATCCTCATTCCAAATCTGTTTTTAGTTTTAGGATAGCTCGATGCTTTCATGTCCGAAGTGCCACGCATAAGTGAGAAACAGTGCATGTTCTTGCAGCTAGTGGACCTAGCAGTTGGCATGATATAGCAGTGAAAAATGGTTTTTCTTGTCCCTAACACTCCATTGAGTGCTGATAACCAAAATAATGCAATTCCCTTGACAGGCAACATTTTGAGAGAATTTCATATCTGGTGCTTCATTTTCAGTGGCTAGTACTCAAGTGTATTGAACATTTCCATTCTTAAAAATAAACTGATAGCATTAAAACCTAGATAAGTGCATTCTACACATTTAAAAGATTATGCTCACCAAATTTGCTCTTGATTGGACCACAATAAGTACACCGAATGTCGTGCACAAAAGCCATGTTTGGCCAAAAATATGAAGCTGAGAAAAACACGACTGAAAGTTAGTTCTTTGTGTTGTAGCATTGAAATATATGTAAAAATTGCACATAATGCAGGCCGGGGTATCTAGATCCAGTGCACTTTAGAATTCACCTGCGCCATATGTTCCCTCAGTCTTTGTGAGCACCATGCTGACCCACTTGCTAGGCTGTTAGTTTCCGAGCCAACTCCAAGTTATCAGCCACTTCTTTTGTAGCAGCGAGGTGCATTTTCTTTGTTGTGGCGGTGAACGATTTATGGTGCATCGGTTTTGGCAAACCTAGAACTGTACAAAATCAGACGATTGTGTCCAGCTCCAATTGCGGGCGCCGCAGCCACTGCCTTGATATTCACGGCAAAACTCTCTCTTGTGCTGGCTGAAGGGCGCGCTCCACCGTTAGTGTCGTCTGCCGGAGATGCTAGCTGCGACGAATGTGTTGACGAGATAACGAATGTGGTACACATTATGTACACATTATGTACACATTATTTAAAACCGATCTTTGCATGAACAAACCTTTTCCAAAACTAATTTTTTCTGAAAACAATCAATGATTGGAATGCCCTACCTGGAAATTCCCACTGGTTACAGCCACCCACTTGATGAATCTTGTTGACTGTAACCCTTGTATATATTTGTATGTTTGCTTATTTTTGTATCTGCTCACGTAGCCCCCTCCTGCTTGGACACGTGTCCGCAGTATTGTGAAAATAAATTATGTACACATTGTTGCAACACAACTCCAAAAACGATGCGAGTCCTTTCTGTTTTTTGGCCAACTGGTGGATAAAAAGGTCGTGCCGTCCGCACGCCGGACATGCTGCGACGCTCACCAGTGTGTTCACAACGCCGATCTTGTAGATAAAGGCGCTTGCCGTCTTCTCGCCACTCATATCTTGATTGTTAAAAATTCTCAACTTTTTCTCCGATACTCTGATGAATTCGTCTGCGCTGTCAACGAATCTTGAGGGGCCAGCCGGCTCTGAACCATCCAAAGCATCACCGTCACCGAGGTTAGGCTTAGCTGCCGCAGACGTCTCCATTGCATGCCGCTTTGTGGCGAGTTCCCTTGTACTTGTGCTTCAACCGATACTTTCGAGATTGAAAATCGCGTTTCTTCACGGGATCCATCAAAACAAGGAGCAGAAAAATGCAGAACACGTCGAGAGAACTGCGCGTCGCAGGAAGAGCAGACAAGCTGTGGCCGCGTCGCGCGCTAGCAGCCAATGGCGTGGCCGGAATCGCACCTTGTGATTTAGAACTCCGGCAAAAGCACTTGGTTTTGGCGGAGAAATTTAGTTTTTATTACTGCCCGGGGAGATTGTGACGCAGAAAAGCTGACCTCAAAGAGAAAAAGCGTAGGCTGACTGCCTTGCACAAACCCAATGGCTTGCGACGCCGCGATCTGACGCATCATGCGGTGGGAAATGGGCCAGATTTGCACCTTTTCTTGCCACCTCGAGTGCTTTCACCGAGTTTAATTATTTCCAGATCATTTAGGGTTCTGATTTCTTTATATGTGAAAGAGGAGGGATCAGTCTTGCTGAAGCAGTCGGAAACATAAAACTGACTTTTTTAATGAAAATTGCCGTTTTTCGACCCGTGTCTCCCCTTAAGAACTAGAGCAGTCGGTGCAGTGTTGCAGTGGCCTTGATTAATGACATGTTCTTTTGCGTCGTCATGTTCGAATGTCTCTTCAGTTTACACGCCTGCTGTCGTTAGCCTGTGTATTGGCTCACATTGGGTGAGCAGAATGCATTCGAAGCCTGCTTGAAGGCAAGGAACAGTGTGTCTACCAACCGGGAAAACCGGGAGTTCTCAGGGATTTTGAGTAGTCTGGAAAAACTCAGGGGAAAACTCGGGGAATTTGTGCTTCTATCATGGAAAATTAGCTGTAATTTTATTTAAAGGGAACGAAAGTCCCCGTAATGCTGACCCCACTAACATAGAGATATCGTAACGAATGGTTTTTCACGCCACGTCGTCGGCTGGAAGGGTTGCCAGAGTACAGTCCACGAGTGACTTTCAGGACGCCAAATAATTCGGACGGCTTCGCGGCACCACTACGTACCCCATAGGGTCAACGTATAAGAACGTCTGAAATTTCGTGCGCAAGAACGCTTCGCTCTCAGACTTTCCGGACTTAATGCCGTGACCGCAGGTCCGAAACGGTAATAATAAAAGCCACAACCGCTGCCATTTTGATAACCTCGCTGCCTCGAACCGACACACTTGCACGCAGATCTGCTGGCAGCCGTAGCCACCACTGCGGCAATGCTAGGCCTAGCTGCTTCGAGGTTCGGTATTAAGCTTCTTGCCGTTCTCTGCCGTGTTTTTTCATTGAGTTTGCCGCTGTCAGCAATGGCACCGACACTGCCTTTGTGATCATCGCGATCGGCATTGAAGTTCAGAAAGCACGGCGCGTTGCATAATGACGGTTCCCGAAAGCCAGCTTGACCTCATTACTGCAATGTTACGCTGTGAAGCATAACAAGTGTCGGAAGGGGCAACTGTCACGGGACACAGTATGTATTCCTTAGAACGACAGAAAGCTGAGCTAGTTGGTAAGGATTCATTATGCTAAATAGAAGTGAGGCGTGCAAACAGGACACAAGAGTAGAGAAGTAGACAACACGAACGCGTTCGTGTTGTCTACTTCTCTAGTCTTGTGTCCTGTCTGCACGCCTCACTTCTATTTAGCATAATGTATTCCTTAATTGTACACGCGTGCACCCGCCATCTTCTGTCACAGTACAAGCACAGATATGCCTAATAAGCGTACTGGCAGGCCTTCAGAGCTTTTCCTGGTGTGCCTGTGGCGATTTGAGCCCTTAAGGGCTGTAAAAGACATGCATTCATTTTTTCTGACGTTTTCGCGGCCCCTAGGCAGACCGAAAAATCGGACGATGACTGTACAACTGTCCAAGAGGATGCTTCAAATAGTCCGTGTGGCAAACGCACAGCCGAAGGAGAACAAGAAGACAAAGGACCTACGCATCGAGAAATGAACGGGAAAGGAAGCATGCCACCGCTTTTTTTAAGGAGCTTGCACTCTAAAAGCAAAGTGTTGGCTGACACCGAGATGCAGGTGTCCCTCATCCAAGTAAAAAAAAAAGAAAAACCTCGTTAAAGCAGTGAAACGCAACACTGAGGCGTTGTGCGCGGGCTGATTATCGCAGGACAGTTGAGGTTGACTTACCAGCTGTTGAGAGAATCTCACTTCTGATAAAGTTCGGGCCTCATACCAATTAGCTTGCTAATAATTGATAGAAATAGCTCATATTCGAAAATATTCTGTATACTATATCTTTTCTTTATTTGTAGCTAAGAATGTTCGACTCAGTTTGCAATGGGTCTTACTATTTTCTTTCAAAGATATTTTATTTGCTGTGCATTTTACTAACCCCTCCCTTCTGTTTTCTTTTTGAATAAAATAAACACTACCGCTTACTATTCAAATTGTATTAAGTTCTTTATTTTTTAACATGCTTACTAGAGAGTGACATCATTGGGCGACATGATGTAGGGAGCCTGTCCTGACACAAAACAAAGTTCTGTCACTCAGGGAATATTGCAGAGGCACTCAGGGAAAACCTGGAAAACTCAGGGAATTTGGAAATGTCAACTTGGTAGACACCCTGAAGGAAGTCCTAAACGTTAGTCATCTTGTGTGCTGCGGTATAAAAGCATGCACGTCGATGTCCGGGACTGTTGAACGCTTTTGCATACAAACTTGCGGCTTCGAAGCAAATCATACGAGCTGTGCTTTCAGTTTTACCCCGACAGCATTATGAAGAGAAGTGACTGTGCTTTCTCTTTGCTATTCTATTAATTCGACCACTTTGAACGGGTACGATGACCTTTTATACGGTGTGGTGCTCTCTGCAAGTTGTTACTTGGACCGCTTGAATAAGCTGCCATGTCGAGAAAAAAAAAATCTTCATGGTGTTGTACGACCCAAGTTCTTTACATAGACAGCGTGAAAAGCAGCGTTTTGTGAACAAAATTTTCTCGTCCAGTTATCCCTGCCTGTGTTCACTAAGCTGGATGTTGAACATGAGAAGTAAACAAAAACCCATATCTGACCGCTTTTGCGAGCTAATGCGATAACTTTTCACCCTTGTAATTTAGTTATTGCGCTTTATGCATGCTGTGCAAGCTACAATCCTGTGGTAGTTTTACAGCCTGCATCAGTCCTACCGCATCTTGCCTATATATAGCCGATATTTACCGGTCCGTGGCAATGCTCGCGTCATCCTTCCAGTTATCTTTATAAAATAATATACACGCAAATCAGCTGAGGGTTCTCTACGTGAACGCT
The DNA here is from genome assembly GCF_050947875.1 of Dermacentor variabilis. NCBI lineage: Eukaryota > Metazoa > Arthropoda > Arachnida > Ixodida > Ixodidae > Dermacentor > Dermacentor variabilis. The sequence goes on from NC_134570.1 coordinate 5,074,895, forward strand.
GCACAGTAGTTTAACGTTTGTTGGACTACGATTTGTTACCTTACAAGTGCAGTCATGCGCATCTGTGCACACGTTGCAGCCGAAGACAAGCACGAGTTCCAGGTCCCTCTACGCCTGCGCCACTTTGCTTCGATGCACAAATGAGAAACTCATCTCTCTGTTCGAAAATGGTGGAATGTCAAGTTGGCGTGGCAGAGCGCGAATGCATGAGCGAGAAAAGAAATTTTGAAGCAGGTACAAGGCTTTACGGAGAATGTTTGTGCTCCAATGTAGCCGCAAAGGCATGAGTGACAAAAACGCAAGCATTAATCATCCTACAACACATTTGAGTTAAGGTTGTGTATTATTTCTTTCCCTGCACATAATGTACTGCAGTGCTATGCCTGCATCCTTATGAAGGTGTGTCTATTCGCAATTTCAAGTGCTTGGAATCGTCACTCACCTGTTGTATTCCAAAAAAAAAGTCTTCCGGCATGAATTGTGCACTGCAAACGTTCACTTCTGTGACAGCTTTGCCGATCCGCAGCTTAATAATCCATTTCTTCCTCATGGACGCAGCCGGTGGGAATGAGTGAAGGCTCACTTCACCTACCGCATAACTTTTGCATTGCGGCGCACAGCAAATACGGTTACTTCTATGTTTGCTCATTCTGAGCACGTTAAGTCTCCTTCAGGATCCCACGGGAGCTTTGAACACATTAAGACATCAACCAAAAGTGAAGGAAAAGTGTAGACAACACCAATACGTTACGCGAATGGGCGGCAGCCAGCGGCGAGTATAATCTTTTGATTGTTTCTGGTTGCCGCCGCACAACTGCGCCACCGTCTCTGAAAGTTGTGAATCCTTCAGGCTAAAGGGCAGGGGGACGTGGCTTGAAAAACTTAGGTATCACATCTTACGGAACATGAATTTTGGCTTTTGGTCCTTCGAAAGTTCCAAGGCTCTGTTCAAATACCCTAGGAAATGCTTGAATAACGTCCTTAACATCAGAAACAGCATGACCATCTGCTTTCCAGACAGCATTGTCAGTGCCAAGCTCTCGAATCCAATCGCGACCTAGCAGTGTTGGCGAACCTTCCTCAGTCAGGAACAAAGGTAGAACACTTTTCTGTCGCGGAACTTTACTGCGACATCTGCTTTGCCTTGAACTTGTGTGAGCTCTTCCAAGTAGCTCTGTAGGAGCACATCCGATGGCATGACTGTCACTGGTGGTAGTAGCGACTGAAGACGTTTTTTTTGCAATGACAGAAACACCTGCACCGGTGTCCAGCTCCATACAGAGCGGCTTGCCGCAAACGCCGGTGGTCACAGTGAAGGGCAGGGAAGTCGTGATGGTGTTGACTGGCCACATGTCAAACATGTTGGCAGGTGCATTGTTGTCAACAGTGTTGACTTGGTGTGTTCCACTTTCAGTTCTGAGCTGGAGATGCGGAACCGTTGTTACGACTTTGAGGTGGTCCCGTAGCGCTCGTCACCCATTTCGTGACAGAGCGTTGGTAGCGAAGACTCCGAGTCAGGCGTCGGTGTTAAGTTTCCCAAACTCTCCTTCAATGATAACTGTTGCGATCGGTAAACAGACACTCTCCTCCTCGGCCACTTGCCGTATGCTAGCACACTCTCCCGTAAAATCACTCGAGGAGACGAAAGACGGGTGAACAACGTCCATAGTTGCTGCAGAATCCCGAAGTGCACGGCACTTCTTACCGTTTATCTTAATTTCCTGCACATAGGGCTCCAATAGACGTATGTTTTTGTGAGTTTCCTGTATTGTTGCAAAAGCAATTCTCTCTGGGCAGCTTGCAGCGATGTGCCCTTGCTTTTTGCAATTGTAGCAGGTTAACGGTTTCCGTGTTTCAAAAGAACGCGTCGTATCGTTTCGCTGTTTCGGACCAACGTCATCATTCTGAGATGCATTCTGTCCTTCCCTTACAGTTTCTTTGGGAAGGGACTCGTCTTCCCGAAACTCGCGACGCGTGATTTGCTTCCGTTCATCGGGCTTCCCGGAAAACCCATCTCTCCTATCTGCTTTTTCTACGCGCACTGCCTTGCTGTGCAAGCTGCGGCGGGTGTAATACTCTTCCGCTAACTCTGCTGCCTTGTTTAGCTTAACCTCCTTTAGCCTATCTTGCAGCCAGAGCCGGACATCCTCATCAATGCAACGGTAGAACTGCTCCAACGCGATGCATTCGACAATTTTGTCGCGGTCGTCGTAAACCTCTTCGCCCTTCAGCCATTCCACCAAGTCGGCTTTTAGACGAAACGCGAAGTCAACATTAGACTCCTTGCCCTTTTTTGCATACCGGAACCTCTGCCGGAAAGCTTCGGGCGACAATTTGTACTTCCGCAGTAGCGCTTCCTTCACATCACTGTAGCTCTCAAACGCCTCTTTCGATAAGCAAGTTATTACGTCTGATGCCTCCCCAGGAAGCAAGGCTAACAGATTCTGTGCCCAGAGGGATCGCTAAATGCTATTCCGTTCGCACACGTGCTCAAATTTCACGAGGTATTTGGCCATATCCTCTCCGACGACAAAGGGTGGAAGTTGATCGCGTATTCTCGGAACATTAGAAGTGAGACCAGGCGCGGGCGAGTTATTTCGGATCTCCAACTCTTTCATTTTAAGCTCGTGCTCGCGACGTTCTCTCTCTCTCCTTTCCTCCCTTTCCTCCTCGCGACGTTCCTTTTCTTTCCTTTCCCGCTCGAAACGTTCCTTCTCCTCCCTTTCCCGACGTTCATTGATACCCGCCAAGGCCTCTGCGGCTTCCTCAGCTGTTACGTCCCCAGTTTTCATGACCTCAAGGATCGCATTCTTTCTTTTGGTTGAGCCCAACTCAATGCCCAACTCCTCACAAATTTCGAGAAGTTCCTTCACCTTGTACTTCTCCATCGTTCACACTGTCCTCCTGCTGTTTACCCTTTTTGAATATACCTGCCGTACGCTACTATAATGCTACTAGTAAGACATATGCAAGTATTTCACACACTGCCCTGTTTACCCCCTCAGCATCCCCTGGTTTTCAAAACACTCTTACTAGGCTTGAAACACACAAGGTTATCACAATGCAACACCAAATCCTTCCCTAAGCTACTATAACCTGTGTCAGAGAAAGTCTGGTGTTTGAGGTAAACTTCAGGCACTCACCGCGCCGAGGTAGCTGATGCCGGTCAATCCCGTAGCTGCCATCCACTGTTACGACTTTGAGGTGGTCCCGTAGCGCTCGTCACCCGTTTCGTGACAGAGCGTTGGTAGCGAAGACTCCGAGTCAGGCGTCGGTGAGAATAACAAAAGGGATTTTATACACTATATACAGGTCATTATACAGGACATGAAGGGATCGGCACTGGGGCCGAGAGCTCACAGCAAACGCGACTGTTCTCGCACGGCGACAACTGGCGAAAACGCGTGACACATCTCACTCCAGTCGAGAGCGGCACTCTGCTCCCGGTGGGTCGGCGGATCCGGTTTTCCAGGCGGCGCGCCGCGGCTTATAAGCCCCCAGAAACCATTGTCACTCAAACGGCCCAATACAAAGTGAGCACTCGACGGTCGTCGGAGGGGGTCCAACCAGCGACCACGCTCGCCACCCCGTTCAAAACTGGCGGGCGCGGTGACCTCCAGGGAAGGGGATGTACGGCGCCGGGCTGTCTGGCACTTGGCGACACGTTTGAACATGTTGCCCGCCGATGCTTCTCCGGAGGACACCACTGCCTGACGGCTCAGCATCTTGACTTGTCAAGGGAGAATTAGGGCGCTGTGCCTTTCGGCGCAGCCCCGGGTTTGTCCAAAGGGCGCTCGCAGGAAAATTCTCCATCTTGCGGATTCGGAATCCGGGCTTGTGGTAATGGCACAACACCGTGTTGTATTGTGGACTTGCCCTTCCGCGATGAAGCGTGTTTTCTCTTCGAGTTGCATACTCGAGCAATGTATCCATGTTTTCAGCAGTAATTGCGTAAAGTGCTGACGGGCTTGGACTCTGTCGCGAGGTATTTCTCCCCTCAGCGGTAGCATGAGACGCGCCCCTTTGATGCCACAACCTTATGTGTAGAAGTGAGCTTCTGCAGGAACTGGCTATCTCGCTGGCATCTTTCTTCGCAGCTTCTACGGCATGTGCAGATTTCATGGCGTGTTCATACATAAAGTCTGCTTTCTCAAGCAGCTTTGTCTGCACGGCTGTGCCGTTGATGCCACACACAATACGGTCCCTCAACATATTGCTATGCTCATTTTGGAAGTCGCAATATTCCGAGAGACTTTTCAGTGATGCCACAAAGTTACTGACGGACTCACCCTTTGTGTGAACGTGCGTGTTGAACCTAAAACGCTGAACAGCATATGGTTTGGGGCGGTAATGGTTGCCCAGAATGGAAAGAATTTCTAGCTTCCATGGCAAGTGCAGTTTTCATGGCGTGTTCATACATAAAGTTTTCATGGCGGTCGTACATAAAGTCATCATACGGTCCCTCATCATATTGCTACGCTCATTGTGGAAGTTGCAATATTCCGAGAGACTTCTCAGTGATGCCACGAAGTTACTGACGGACTCACCCTCTGCGTGAACGTGCGTGTTGAACCTAAAACGCTGAACAACAGCAGATGGTTTGGGGCCGTAATGGTTGCCCAGAATGGAAAGAATTCCTAGCAAGGTTTTGTCTTGCGGCGGGGTGGGTTTAATGAGAGCCTGTAAGAAACCATAAGTCTTCTGCCTATCGCACCTAAAGAAGACTTTTTTCTGCTGTAATGGCCATTGGCGATGAAGAAAGCTTCAAGGCATTCAATGTAGCAGGGCCATGCATCTTCGTCTCCTCCATCGAATGCTTCAAGGTTGCTGAACATTGGCATGATGTTCTTTTGCGTCAAATTCACTAGACGAACGACGAACTCATGTGCGTAGAAGTGGGCGTGGAAGTATGACACATCTGAAGAAACTTGAATGAGAAACTTGAATGCTTTTTCCCTCGTTGCCACTTGTTACGAGTGTAGCTGAGCAGTTCCGAGAGGCGGACCGACTCTGTGGTCATCAATGGCTATGCCCAATGAACAGAAATCGACATGTACTGCAGCACAACCGTACACTCAGGATCACGCAACTGATCCAGTGTTGTTTATTTCCTCCACCTTTACGGGGTGGCGCAAGTGGTGCTATGCAACGGACAGCCATCTAAAACGAAACCGTAACAGTCAGCGAGGGTTTTGTTCAGCCACATTATAATGGTCCGCGGGTAGTAGGCATTTGCCTCCTGTGGCTTGTCTGGCTGTATTGCAGAATTACTTGGGTGAGTTCTGCCGTAAAGGCCATTCCTGTCGGTGATGAGGACTTCTGGGGTACCATGTCGCAGCAGGATGTTCTCGCTGAAGAATTTTGCCACTTCTGCTGCATTGTCTTTGGGCAGAGCTTTTGTTTCAGCTAAGCAGTGAGGTAGTTTGTCGCCACGACGATCCACTAGTTTCCAGATGTTGACGTTGCAAAGGGGCCCAACATATCCATGCCGATCCACTGAAATGGTCGGCAAGGAGGCTCGATTGGTTGTAGTAAACTCACTGGCCTTGACGGTGATGTCTTGCGTCGCTTGCAGTCACAGCATGTCTTTGTGTAATGGGCGACGTTAGCAGTCGGGTGCGGCCAATAGTACTTGTCTTGCATTCTTGCTAGCGTACAGGAAAATCCGAGGTGCCCGGCTATCTGATCGTTGTGCAGGGTGTGCAGGACTTGTGGCCGGAGGGTGGTAGGCACTATGAGAAGGTAGTTTGCGCGGATTGGGGAGAAGTTCTTTTTTATATGGACATTGTTGCATAAAGAAAACAAGGACAGTCCATGCCGAGACACCCTAGGGACAACTTTGGTTGTGCCTTCTAAGTACTCCACAAGGCTACGTAACTCCGGGTCTGCTTTCTGCTACTCGGTGAAGTCGTCTGCAGTTATTGTCATCATTGTCATCCAGTGTGTCATGTCCTGGTGGGTCACTAGGGGACGCGACAGGCAATGGGCATCAGAATGCTTTTTCCCGGACTTGCACACTACGGTGATGTTGAATTCCTGGAGTCTGAGACTCCATCGTGCTAGGTGACCTGAAGTATCTGTGGCATGCAAAATCAGTGATGACGATGAGCCACAATAAAGAGGAGTATATTTTTACTGAGCAGAAGGCCCTAGATTATGGTCATCCCTCGGCGGATAAATTTCTCGACCTCCTTGTGCCGGCCGCGCATGTCTGAGCCACGCACCCGCTTTGCTTTCTAGGCAATGGCCTTTCCCTAGCCAGCCGCCGTTCTCCTCCTTCTTGGCGTTGACGCTGCTACAGGACACCCCTTCTATTGACGGAGCCGTGCAGGCAACCTGAACGACATTTTGAGGAGTTTGGGTCGGGCTGTTGGGAGATGAAGTGTGTTGACGACTGGCAAGGGCCACCTGGCTCTGGGCTAACTGGTTTATCCGATGACTGAGGGAGTGGGTCCTCGAACAAGGTGGGTTTGAGGCGATTGATATACTGTCCTATTGGCCATATATAAGTTCACAGTTAAATGTTGTCGGCCTGATGGATGACGTGGTATGGACTGTCTATAGGTGTTGCAGGGGCTTCCATACGCAGCCACGATGGACGAAAACGTAAGAGGATGTCGCTAGCCCTTTGGGAATATGCGATGCGGTATGGTGCTGGCAGCGTAGCTCAGGGCACGGAGTGTTTGGAATGAAGCTCGCGGCCTTTTGATGTAGTCTGTGGGGCAGGGCACAGCGATAAAATGATAGGGTGGAAGAACTCCCCTGGAAGGCGCAGTGGGGCTCCAAAAATCATCTTGGCAGGCATACAGCGCAGATTCTGCTTCAGTGTAGCCTGAAGACTTGGCATAACTAGTGGTAGTGATGTGAACCAGTGAGTGACGTCAGGCTGCGCTCTGACAGATGAGCGAGGTCTTGATGGAGTGGTGAAAATGTTCAACAAGACCACTAGCGATGGGGTGATATGCTGTGGTGCATATGCAAGAAGTGGCTAGGAGGTTAGCAGGTTCAGCAGGTTAATGAATAGTGTCGATTAAAGCTGGCTTCCTCTATCACTGGTAATAGTAGATGGTATGCCGCATCGCGAAACGCAGCCTGCGACGAGCGCATTTGCGATGGTTTCAGTACGGATGTCAGGTAAATAGAATGCTTCTGGCGATTGGGTAACGCTATCTATGCAGGTTAAGGGGTAGGTGTTCCTGTTTGATGGCGGCGGTGACCCCAAAATGTCAATGGGTATTTTGTCGAATTGTTCAGATGGTGGAGTAAATGAGCCGAAAGGTGCCCTTGTGTGTCAGTGAATGTTCGATTGTTGGCATACCAGCCAATTATGCGCCCAGGCATGTACGTCCTTGTTGATGCCCAGCCAGGCGAAACATTATGTCACCAGATGTTGCGTGGCTCAAATTCCAGGGTGGGATAGTTCATGAAGGGCATCGAAAATGGTGTGCCGGAAATTGAATGGAAGAACTGGCCACGGGGTGCATGTGGAGACATCACAAAGAATAGGGATGGCACGAGGGGGAAAGTGGACGTCACATAGATGTAAGGTGCCAGGTTTTCCACGAAGTAGAATATCCTCTGTGCCGTGTTATTGATGGGCAGCAAGTGCGGAGAAATTGATGCTAGCCTGGTTGTTGTCCATAGTGATGGAAGAGGCACAGCGCAAGAGCGTGCCCGCTGCGGCATTTCCTTTTCGTGCACGTGCCATGTGTCCATCGTGAATTCCATGATGAAGACAAGATGGCTGTTTCCTGTGGTAAAAATTTCTATGATTCGACCGGACGGCGAAGGTCCAAGGTTTGTGGTCTATCTTAATGTGGAACTCTCAACCCTCCAGGAAGTGACGTACAGCCATGTACATTCCGACGAGTTCTCTTCCACATGTGCTGCAGCGGGTCTCCATGGATGAGAGCCTCCAAGAAAAGAAGGCAAGGGGCTGCCAGATGTAATCCATGAACTGTTGAAGCACCGCTCCCACTACAGCATTGGACGCATCGGTCATGAGGCAGAGTTGGGCTCCTGGTCTCGAATGGACGAGAAGGGTTGCCTGAGACAGTTTGGTCTTGATCGTATCAAAAGTGGTCAGCGCTTCTCGAGACCAGGTGAGTTAAGTTGTTCTGAATTTGTTGCCCTGGAGCATGTTTCTTAGAGGCCGGAGAAAAGCAGCACAGTTAGGGATGAAGTAGTTGTAGAAATTCACGAGGCCAAGAAACTCTCGCAGTTTTGTGGATGGAAGATGGCTGAGAAAAATCTTTTATGGCCTGGGCTTTTAATGGCAAGGGACAGATGCCATCCTCGTTGACACGGTGACTGATGATGTCCAACTCGAGCACGCCGGATTCGCACTTTGCCCTGTTGATGATAAAGCTGTATGCGGCGAGGTATTGAAAGAAAGACGAGTAAATCGTCAATGTGTGCGAAACAGAAAGGCAATCCTCTTTTCACTGTATCGACGAATTGTTGGAAATTTTGTGCAGTATTGCGAAGGCCGAAAGCCATACGTATGTACTCGGAGAGTCCAAATGGCGAGATGATTGCAATCTTAGGAACATTGACCAGTTCCACAAGAATTCGATGGTAAGCTTTCATCAAGTCGATCTTGGAGAATATTGTTGCTCCGTGCAGTGGGGCAGAGAAATCTGCAATGTGCGAAGTTGGTAACGGTCCAGCACAGAAGCATTGTTGAGCGTACGGTAATCTCCACATGGCTGAAACTCTCCAGGAAACGCCTTGGGTACCATGTGCGGCGGAGATGCGTAAAGGCTTGAGGAAAGCTGTACGATCCTGAGTTCAAGCATGTGTTCAAATTCGCTGCATGCGATCTTACAGCGATCAGGTGGTAAATGATGGGCTTGAGTCTGGACAGGCAGGCTGCTTGTAATATTGCAAGTGACGTCATGTTTGACCGGCAAAAGGAAGTTGGCCGGTCGAAGAAGGGATGGGAATTGCGTAAGAAGTTTTATGTAGACTGACTTTGGGCAATGCACTGTTGACCGCCAGAAGTGGCACTCGTGAGGCTATACGAAGCACAGAAAGGTGTGTCATAGCATCAACGAGGTAGTTGCGGTGTATGTCAACTAAGAGGTTGTAGTGGTGCAGGAAATACGTACCCAAGATGGGATAGGCAGCATCAGCAATTAAAAAAATCCATCGGAATGTCCTGCAAAGGTTGATGATGAGGGACAGTGCTTGTTCCCCATAGGTGGCAATGGGGATCTTATTGGCAGCTTGTAGTCTTGATTGGACTTGCTTGTGCTTGGGAATCACAGCTGAGGATTGGCTGACACTGACCTCCGCACCAGTATCCATAAGAAAACACAGGCCTGTGGTTTTTTCAATCGCGAAGAATAAATGGCTGACTTCGGCAAAAGCACCTCTTGCTGCTCCTAGTGGTGCTGCGGGGAGTTTCCCTCAAAACTACAGGGTGCTGTGCATTTTTGCGCTGCGTTAACGAATGTACGATGGTATCGGCATTTGCCTTGCCGTGATGAGGATGGCGAGCGGCTGCACGAGAAAGAGTGGCTGCGCAATGAGGAGTGCTGGTGTCGAGTAGATAGAGCACCGATCTGGTCTGACAGTTTGCATATCTCCTAGCAGAATTCATAACACAGGCTTTGCAGGGAGGGCAAAGGTGATACAGTGGATGCATCTGAACATTCCATGAGTTAAACTGCTGGACTTGATGCGTCATTGATAGAGTCGGTAAGTTGGGCTAGCTGGGACAGGGCAAACTGCTAGCGGTCACCAGAACGATGCGGACGGAGGTGGGCAAATGTTGTAGGGACAATTCTTGAAACAAATCTTGATTGAAGGTGGTTGCCTTGTCTCCAAGGAGCTGTTGAAAACGCAGGAGCTTCGAAGGTTTGCAATCCCCTAGCTCTTCAGTTCGGAGAAATTGCTGTGGCCGTCACTGTTCCGACATTGTCGTGCATTTGATGAGTTTGCTCGTGGGGATGTCGAAAGAGTCTGTTGCTGGGGGTTTAAGGATCAGGTCGTGAAGCTTGGTGGCAATCTCGGGCGGCAGTAAGGATGCGAGATGGTTGAAATTTTGAGTCTGCGACGTGACTTGCGCTATGGCAAATAGGCTGTTCACTTAATGCGATATGGGCTTGTTGGTCCGTCATCATTGAAAAGTATCTGTATAGCGCAACAAATCTGCATCTGTCGTGCTACATGATCGAGACGGATGTCAGATTATTTCAGGGCAAGGATAACGGATGTCTGCCGTAGAATTCCGGCGTCGGTCATCAAGAAAGCCACTGAAGATGGGATAAAACAGACACAATACTGCGTAGCTGCAGAATGAGACCTATTCGAACACGTGCTCTAGGCAGCAGCTGGTGATAAAGGGAGCTTACGAATTCATAGATAATATGGGCACACTGAAATGTCTTTCTTGTGTTCTTTTTTTTTTTTTGTGCAGACATTGTGATTGCTGATTTGGCTCATTTAGAAGTGGTATATTTACTTTCTTGAACGCACCGGTTTCGCCTTTTCTCTACACGTTGGTTGCTTCTCGGTCTGTTTATTTCGCTTTTATTTTTTGACACGAACCTGTTTTTCCAGCACGTATACACTTTCATGAAAAAACGGTCACTTTAATTTGGCTTTGGTCCGAAGCAAGTTGCTGGCGCAAAATATAGCTTCGCGCACACTCTTTCGATGCAGTGCGAGCAGAGCCGGGATTTCGAAACATTCTGCCCTATTCCATTGCTTTTTGCATTTCGTGCATGGTCAGAGCGGTGCTACGGCCGCGTTATCAAGGGGCTTTCGTTATCAGTGTGATCAGTCGGCCTTGAGAGACGGATAATAAGCGTAACATAGAAATCAGAGGAAGGAATAAGTGAGAAACTCGAAACCTGCGGTTAGTGCTCCTTCCGTACCATTATCAAGGTGATGCCCTACCTCTTTGGGCTTGCGACAGGCAGCGCAGTTGCTTTCAAACAGCTTATTTTAGGGCGTTGCTTTGTGATGCGGGTGGGAGTGCAGTCACGTATTTTACATATTTCGTGAGGTGCGTTTGCCATTTCGAAAAAATTTTACCCAATTAGTATGTCGCTGAAAACACCGCAGTTAGATGTTATTTTGTGTGCCTACAAATGCATCATTGACAGTTTGAAAATTAGGACTGTACTTCTCGAGTTAGATAATTAATTGCAGTTACAGAATTAAATTTCAGTAACGAAAGAATTACTGGTGGCTACTCCACTGTACTGGAAACAAAGTGCACTAGGTTTCCTTCGAGTAATGCGACGGCTCTTTTTTTTAAGTCTTGGTGAATAGTTGGGGAACACTATAATTCACTCGGTAACCGAAATGAGGCCAAGCGGGGTTCACTCGAAATCAGAATGAACAGCAGTCATGCACAGCAGCGCTTATACTCGGACTCACAGAAAAAGAGGAAGAGAGAGAGAGGCTGCAGTTTCGCCGGAAAGGCAAATCAGTATTAGTGATAGCCAAGTATACAACAATTACACAAAGGAAGATTACACCACCAGAGGACTCTGGCTGCGAAATTGAACTGTCTCCTACTACGAGGTCTTGTATGTACTCATACAACGCCGGCACTTCAGTGCTCAATTCTTCGAGCTCACAGGAAGTTTATTCAAGTGCAAGAAATTATTAGGTTATTGGGTTTTGCATGTCAAAACCACTTTGTGATTATGAGGCATGCTGTAGTGGGGGGGACTCTGGAAATTTCGACCACCTGGGGTTCTTTAACCCTTTGAGGGTCGATTTTTTTCACCATATGCGACCGCCCAGGGTCGATATTTTTAATTTCAGATTCCAATTCTTCTTAGGGACTTATTTCAAAAAAAAATTTACCGTAATTTTTCTAGGGTGACCGTAAAGTGAGAAAGACATATTGTGTTGGTATATATGTACTCCTAATTCATGAATAACCGCAATAAAAAAGGAAATAAACTTATATCTTATACATTAGTTCAAGGCTTTGAAAATGCGCACACAAGAATATTTTGTAAGACTCAAATGTTCCTGCTGTTACACTAATATGTACATCCATAGCGTAATCGAACTGCGTAGGTGCACTCACTCAAGAAAACTGTGCGCTTGTGTGCCGGTCAAAAAAGCAAAATGTCTGAAAAACTTCCTCTAATCTTCATCTTATCGCCAACCAGAGGGAATTAGTTCTCGTGAGTCTCAAAAGAAAAAGAAAAATAGAAAAAATAAAGCAACAGCAAGCATGCACGGCAGCATCCTTCCTATGCGCACCCCCGTGAGCACTAAACGAGCAAGAAACAAGCGGTCGCCCTTCGAGGGATTAGTAACGAGATAGCCATAAGTTTTGCACGTGCAAGAAGCCAAAACCGCCCGCGGAACAAAACCCAAAACCCCGCCCGCCTGCGCGGTAATGCACGAGCGGTAGTATATAGATGTGCGGGAGCAAACTAGGTCTAAAACAAACCTTGCATTGAAAACCGAGAGAGGGAGGTGCACTAAAAAAATTTCATGTATTCTCACATAGTGGCAGCACATGACAGAAAAAGAAAGTTAGGAAATTGGTGCGCTTTTTAAACGTACAGGCGGCGCCGTAAATATACGGCATCGACCATTTTGTACTTGCGCGCGGCTGCGTGTATTTACGTCATTGACCCTGAAAGGGTTAATGTGCACCTAAATCTAAGTACATGGGTCTTTTCGCATTTCGCCCTATCGAAATGCGGCCGCCGTGACCATGATTCGATCCCGCGACCTCGTACTTAGCAGCCAAACACCATAGCCACTAAGCAACCACGGCGGGTTTGCAAGAAATTATATATACATATATATATATATATATATATATATATGCACACACTCACACACACACACACCAGATGAAGTCTGCATAAATGCTTACAATATATATATATTGAAATGGGGGAGCTCGTTCGAGGGATCGCAGGTAGCTCTAGATCACGAGTCCTAGCGCTTCGCATCAACAGCCCGAGCTCGGGTCTCGCGCCGCAGCGGTGGCAGTCCGCACTGTGCCACATGCATATTACCCACTACAACTTCCCCCGCTTCGAAGAGGAGCCATCCTGGCGACCTAAGGTGATGATACGACAAGGGGGTCGTGGTACGGCTTCAGGCGGCTGACGTGAACGGTCTCGCGGCCACGGCGGCGTTTGTCCGAAGATGGCGTCACCGGTTCGACCACATAATTCACAGGCGAAGTACATGCAACGATCCGGTACGGACCTTGATATTTCGGAGCAAGCTTTGGGCTAAGGCCTGGAGCTTGGAAGGGCAGCCAAAGCCAGACGTGAGAGTCCACGGTGAAGGACTGTGTGGGCTGATCATTGTCGTGGCGATCTTTGTGGATTCCTTGGGTATCTGACGTGAACGAGCTAGCCAGTTGGCGGCACTCTTCAGCATGGCGAGCAACTTCGGAAAGAGGGGTGAATTCAGAGCAATCCGGGTGATATGGTAGTACGGTGTCGAGGGTAGTGGATGGTTCACGTCCTTAAAGAAGGAAAAATGGTGAGAAGCCTGTGGTAGCCTGAACGGCGGTATTGTATGTGTACATCACAAAAGGAAGGACATCGTCCCAGTTGGAATGATCAGACGCAACATACATGGTGAGCATGTCCCCAAGAGCGTGGTTGAATCGTTCCGTTAAACCGTTAGTCTGTGGGTGATACGCCGTAGTGGTGCGGTGAATAGTGCGGCACGCGGCGAGTGGCTCAATAATAACTTCAGACAAGAAGACACGGCCTCAGTCACTGAGCAGTTCTCGCGCTGCGCCGTGCTGCAAGACGAAATGCCGCAAGATGAATACGGCGACGTCGCGAGCAGCAGCCGAAGCAACTGCAGCAGTTTCAGCATATCTTGTGAGGTGGTCTGCTGCGACAATTATCCAACGATTTCCATTAGCACTGCATGGAAGAGGCCCATAAAGGTCAATGCCAACCCGATCAAAAGGACGTGCAGGACACGGTAAATGTTGCAGAGGGCCTGTCGTATGAGAAGATGTCTTGCGTCGCTGACAGGCTGCGCATGACCGAATGTATTTGCGGACATAAGAATACATGCCGCGCCAGTAGTACCGCTGGCAGAGCCGCTCGTAGGTTTTCAGGACGCCAGCATGAGCTTGTTGTGGGTCTGCATGGAAATATGTGCATACGTCGGAACGCAAATGGCGAGGGATGACTAGCAGCCATTTGCAACCGTCTGGCTGATAGTTTCGGCGGTACAAGATGGCGTCCCGTAGCACGAAGTGGGTGGCTTGGCGACGAAGGGCTTGAGGGCATGTAGACGTTGAAGAACTGCTAAGAATGTCAGTGAGAGACACAATCCACGGATCTTTTCTCTGTTCAGACGGCATGTCAGTAACAGCAAGCGTAGCAACCGGGCACTCTATGGATGAAGGTGGCGTTTCGTCGGATCGCATGGCCGAACGGGAGAGCGCATCTGCATCATAATGTTGGCGCCCGGACCGATAAATTACGCGAATGTCAAATTCTTGGAGCCGAAGAGCCCAACGTCCAAGACGCCCCGACGGGTCTTTCAGTGACTCAAGCCAGCAGAGCGCGTGGTGGTCTGTCACAACGTCGAACGGACGGCCATACAAGTAAGGGCGAAATTTGTTTAAGGCCCAGACTGATGGTGAACCGTGAGGAGGGCGAAAGGCAACAATATAGGCTGGTGGTGAATGAAGACGGCAGCGGGTGGAAACATGACCGTCGCTTCGGCAAGCGATGCGCATGAAAGAGGGACAAATACCGCACTGTGAGGGGGAAGGTCAGTATCTGAAGCTAACAGATCCTGGTAACATCCTGAACTTGAAAGTCGTGAGATGGCAAATCGCACAGAACGGAGAAGTGAACCTCAGCACGTGCACAATCAATGACGGCGTGATGGCGCGACAGAAAATCCCAACCGAGAATCACATCGTGGGAGCAACAAGTTAACACAAAGAAATCAATCGAATACAAAATGTCTCGAATCAGCACGCTGGCAGTGCACATAGCGACTGGCTGAACTTGTTGTGCACTGGCTGTTCTAAGCAATAGTACCGAAGGCATCATGGTCACTTTCCATAATTCGCTGCAAAGTTTCTCACTAATCACGGATACAGCAGCACCTGTATCGACGAGCGCAAGACATTTGATGCCATCAATGGACACTTCAATAACGTTAGCGGGGGAAAAACGAGGACTTTGATGTTCCGACGATGACGCAGTTCGTGCCTCAGGAACTGCGGAAATCAGTTTTCCGCCTCAGTAGTACTGGCACTGGGCCTACAACGCATGGGTGAGAGTGAGTGCCGACGAGGGGAAGGCGAGCGACGAGTACCATAGATCTGTGACTGCGGTGCTGGTATGTCATCAGCAGCGTAGACTTCCGGTGGTGGTCGCTGAGGCATACGGAATGGTCGGAAGCCGGAGCTGGGTGGTCGCGCGGTGCCCACGAAGGCCGGCAAGCGCCGGCGACAGAAGCGCGCTACATGTCCCGGTGTACCGCAGGCATAGCATATTGGGCGGTTGTCAGCAGTGCGCCAAGGATCTGTACCTTGCTGCTGTGCGCTGAAAAAGGGAGCCACCGGCTGGCGAGGCACTGAAGGCGGAGGAGAGAATCCCGGCAGACGAGGCGCCCGTGCAACGGCTTCAGCATACATCAGAGGTGCGGCCACGGGAGCCGGCTGACACGGAGGTGTGAGAGCTTCGGTCACTTGCTCTTGAATTACCTGTCGGATCGCTGGAGCCAAATATTGAGAAGGCTTCTCCGTGGTCGGCAAAATTGAGAGCTGTCGCGCGACCTCCTCGCGCACAAATTCTTTTATTTGCGTCAGCAAAGTTGTGTGGTTGTCGCCAATAACCAATGCTGCTAACGAATCTTCCGTAGGCGGTGGGCGCCGAGCTAAGATGCGTTGTTTCCGTAGCTCGTCAAAACATTGGCACAAATTGATAACTTTGGCCACTGTACGCGGATCCTTCGCTAACAACATTTGAAATGCGTCCTCATCAATGCCTTTCATAATGTGTTTTATCTTGTCCTGTTCCGCCATTGACGGACTCACGCGCTTACACAGGTCAATGACATCTTCGATGTAACTTGTGAACGTTTCACCGTGATGTTGCACGCTCGGGTCTCGCGCCGCAGCAGTGGCAGTCCGCACCGTGCCACATGCATATTACCCACTACAATATATATATATTGTAAGCATCTATATGGACTTCATCTTCATCTGTACAAAATGATCACCAATCATCGGCTCGTGTTCGTTTTTGCATCGACGCGATTTTTCATTCTTGGAAAAAAGCGTCGTCTCGACTGTGGCATTTCAAGTGGTGGAGGCGCTTTAAGGTCCCTTCGACCTCAATCCACTTCAATATCTCTCCTGGAGCTACGTTGGTAACCGATACACGCCATGCACTCTAAGCATTAAATTACCAAAATTAAGTCTGGCTTTGCAAACCTCCAGTCATCAGAATATGTAACGCAAGCAAAAGGAAACAATGGGACGCCGCTTACGCCAAGAGGCCGCCATATCACAAGACCAGACCGCAGCGTCCACGATCTTGGTTCAAGTGCCAGCCACCCCCACTCCCAGCCCTGCCAACAACCGGTATCGCGATCCTGAAATCTTCTCTGGCTTGCCTGGTGAGGACGTTGAAGACTGGCTCAACAACTACGATCGTGTCAGCGAATACAACTGGAACGAGACATCGAGGGTAAACAAAGTACCATTTTCATCTCTCATGTAGCCAAGACATGGTTCCTGAATCACGAGAGGGACTTCTGTGATTGGTTGTCTTTCAGGGAGCAGCTTCGGTGGATTTTTGGCACACCCACGGTTCATTCGGAAGTTGCAAAAAAGAGGCTGTCTGAGCGCGTCCAGCACTATGGCGAGTCGTATACCTCGTACATTGAGGACATCCACGCGCTTTGCCGCCGTGTCTACAGTGACATGCCAGAAACTGACCGTGTGCGACACCTTTTCAAGGGTACAGGATCTACTGCCTTCACGCACTGGCTGCTCAAAACCCGTCGACGGTGTCAGACGTCGTCTCCGTCTGTCAGCGCCTCGACGCCCTGCAATCAATCCGCTTGCAACCAGACTTTTCCGACAACCCCCTGGCAAACAGCATTGAGCTCTGGTCTGTCATACGAGCCATAATTCGCGAGGAATTGCAAGCGCATGGCTCACCCCGTTGCAGCAGCGCTCATGTCCAACCTGCTTCTGTTGACCTGCGCAGCATTATTAAGGAGGAATTGGCCTCCCTGCAGAACGCCCACCATACCAACGCTTCTCCTTGCCCACAACCTGCTTCTTACGCCCAGGTTGCTGCAATGCCAGCCGCGCACAGTCTCCAATCACACCACCTGCGCCTGTTCACGATCACCTGGCCTCTTTAGTCGCCCGAGCTTTGAACCCGCCTTACTACTCTGCCTGGCGTTTGTTGAGGCCTGTCTGTTATTACTGCGGCTTTCGAGGACATATCTCCCGGTTTTGCCGTCGCCGCCAGCAAGACGAAAGTCGTGGTTACGTTGCTTTTGAACACGATGAGCCACCTCCTCGCGTCTACCGCACTTATGACGGCATCCAGCCCGACCCGGACAATTTCCACAGTGCTCAACTTTCCACGCCCACTTCGTGCAAAAAAACTGCGCATCTTCATTGGACTCGCCTCATACTTTCGATGTTTTATCTGGAACTTCGCCAGCATTGCCTCGCCCCTCCACAACCTCCTTGCTAGTTCAAGTTCCTTCGATTAGAACGATCAGTGTGAAGCCGCGTTCCAAGAACTCAAGTGCGCACTAACATCCCCACCTGTTCTTTGTCATATTGATGACAAGGCACCCACATTACTGCATACTGACGCTAGTGGTCAAGGAATTAGTGCCGTACTGCTGCAGCGTGGCCACGAATTTCGCGAAAAGGTTGTTGCATATGTTGCAACATATGCAACAACCTTCGCGAATAGGTTGTTGCTGCGTTCTCACTTCCGCGGAAAAGAAGTGCTCGATAACCGAACAAGAGTGTGTGGCGACACACTCCGCGCCTATTTCTGCGCACCCTTCGTCTTCTTATCATCTGGCCCAGCATAACACAGCTTCACGCTGGACTGCATGGTCGATAAAACATAGCGCCACCGCCACGTCACCCGAGGTATGCATCACCGACAGTGGCTATGAAAACAGGCTGCCTGGCTGAGAAAGATCGCCTTCTACCTTCCGCTACTGGGATGAACGTAGCGTCGGTATGCCCGTCCGCTGCCATCGTTAGTCGAATAAAGAAGCGTTACGTTTTTATGTTGGGATTCGTCCTTCGGCAGACACGACATCCCACATCTGGTGACCCGGACAACGAACAAGAACGCATCGCCATGGACGAACAAGATGCCCTTCAGCGACAGCTGGAACTTCTCAACAGACAGCTTCACGCGCAGCAAGAGGTGATCCAGAAGCAAGAGCAACAGCTTCAGGAATGGCACGACCAACCCAATGGTTCCGTGCAGCAGCATCCTGCCGGCTCCGCCGAGGACGTCAGAACCCCGGCAGATGGCATCCCGCACGCTGCCCCACACGGCGTCTGGCGTGTCGCTGTCAAGCTTCCGCCGTTTTGGGCCGACTCGCCCGAGGTATGGTTCGCCCAAGTCGAGGCCCAGTTCTCCCTCGCGCACATCACACAAGACCGGACCCGCTACGATTATATCGTCACCCACCTCGATGTCCGCTACGCCAGCGAGGTCCGGGATATCCTTGCCAACCCACCAGCGGCCAACCTTTACGAACACCTCAAGACTGAACTCATTCGCCGCCTGTCACTCTCGGAAGACCAGAAGGTGCGACAACTTCAGTCCGCAGAACTTGCCGAGCGCAAGCCTTCGCAGCTCCTCCGCCACATGCGTGCTCTCGCGGGCAACATGGAAGTCCAGGATTCCTTACTGCGAGCACTTTGGCTTCAATGACTTCCACCGCACGTCCAGGCAATTCTGCAGGCTCCAGCTTACGCTACCTCTCGACTAACTCACCGGGATCGCTGATCGCGTCATCGAGGTCTCTTTGCCGCCGTTGTCACCCACCGTCCAGGCTGTCGCCGCACTGCTGAACACCATAGAGCTTGCGCGCCGTATCGACGATATCAACCGACAGCTCAGCTCCATTCAACGACGCCTGGATCAACACTTGCCGACGCGCCACTCGCAAAGCCGTGGCCAGAACACTACCCCGTCGCAGCAGCCTGGTGACGACGACCGGTGTTACTACCATCGACGCTTCGGGGGACAGAGCACGGCAGTGTCGACCACCCTGCTCCGCTAGAAATCAGGGAAACGCCAACGGCTGCGAGCTGCCAACCTAGAGGCCGTCGCATCTTCGTCACCGACCAAATTACAAAGCAGCGGTTCCTTGTCGACAGCGGTTCCGAC
Source organism: Dermacentor variabilis (assembly GCF_050947875.1). Classification (NCBI taxonomy): domain Eukaryota; kingdom Metazoa; phylum Arthropoda; class Arachnida; order Ixodida; family Ixodidae; genus Dermacentor; species Dermacentor variabilis. Next base: position 5,094,274 of record NC_134570.1, read on the forward strand.
ATTTGCTGCTACCCGCGAGCCCACCTTCAAGGTCCCCGTCCTTCTACGTCTTTCGAGCTCAGCGCGGCAAACCGGTCCACTATCAAAACTTACGGCTCGCTCCGCCTGCATGTCCAGCTTAAAAACCTACACCGTGACCTTCATTGGAATTCTGTCATCGCTGACGTCACTGAGCCAATCATCGGCTCAGACTTTTTGGCGCACTACAACCTCCTTCCGGACTGCTGCCACAACCGTCTCATCGACGCAACAACAGGACATTCTGCGCCAGGACAGCGAACGACTACCCACCAGCCAAGCATCAAAGTACTCAGTGTCGAGCATAATTCACCGTACCACGCCATCCTCGCCGAATTTCCCGGTTTGACGCGCCCCAGCGGGTTGCCACGCGACGTGCAGTACACCACCTTGCACTACATCCGGACCACCCCAGGCACCCCGGTTTTCTGTCGCGCCCGTCGCCTTGCCCCGGACCGCATGCGCATAGCCAAAGCAGAGTTCGAAGCCATGCTCCGGGAGGGAATCGCCCGCCCCTCCGACGGCCCATGGGCCTCGCCACTTCACCTCGTCCCTAAGAAGACCGAAGGCTGGCGGCCCTGTAGGGACTACCGTGCCCTCAACACCCGCACAATTCCGGACAGGTATCCTGTTCACCACATACAGGAGTTCGCCCATTCCATTTCCGGCTGCCACGTTTTTTCCGTGCTAGACTTGGTCAAGGCCTACACGCAGATACCCGTCAATCCGGACGACGTCCGAAAACAGCAATTATTACTTCTTTCGGCTTGCTCGAGTTTCCCTTCATGAGCTTTGGCCTGAGGAACGCTGGACAAACCTTTCAACGCTTCATCGACGAAGTCGTCTGTGGCCTCGACTTCTGCTTCGTCTATCTTGACGACATATTGGTCTTTTCCCGCAACACCGACGAACAGCACAGGCACCTTCGTCTGCTTTTCCAACGCCTCGATGACCACGGCTTACTCGTCAATGTCCCAAAGAGCACGCTCGGCGCTTCAGTCGTCAAATTCCTCGGCCATGAAGTCTCATCAGAGGGAACTCGACCCTTACCTCAACGCATCTCAGACATGCAAAATTACACTCAACCAACCACCGCTAAAGACCTTCGCCGTTTTCTCGGCATGCTGAACTTTTACAGGCGTTTCTTGCCACACGCAGCCGACTACCAGGCTCCCCTCCATGATGCCTTGGCTGGTCTACGAGGAAACCAACCCATCACGTGGACACCGGCTTTAACGGAACTTTTCGAAAAATGCAAAGCTGCTCTTTGCACCGCCACACTTCTCTCTCATCTTCTGCCAGACGCTCCCTTGGGGCTCTTCACGGACGCCTCTAGCATCGCCGTAGGCGCCGCCCTCATGCAGCACGTAGATAACACCTGGCATCCCTTGGCGTTCTTCTCCAAGAAACTCTCGGCTCGCAAAACGACCCCTTCTGCGGCCAGTCCCACCGACGAAACCACGACCCCCGCGCCGTCGCGTTCGCCAGCTTACTACAGAGAACTTCTGGCGATATACGAAGCAGTTCAGCACTTTCGCCACATTCTCGAAGCACAGCACTGCACTATCTACACCGACCATAAACCTCTGACCTACGCCTTCTCTCAACGCCGCGACAAACTCCCGCCGGTCCAGCAGAACCAGCTCTCGTTCATTGCCCAGTTTACCACCGACATCCAACATGTTAGCGGGAAGGACAACGTGGTCGCAGACGCGCTTTCACGTGTGGCAGCTATTAGCCCTTTGCAGATAACAGCTGATGTTCTCACCGAGGCTCAGACTACGGACGCCGAACTGCAGGAGCTTCTTAAGGGCGGGTCCTCGCTACAGCTGCAGCAAGTCCCCATACCTGAATCGACAAAGACTATCTACTGCGACATATGAACAGCACGAAGCAGGCCTTACGTGCCCCTTTCCCATCGCCGTGGCCTCTTTAACCAGCTACATAATCTCGGCCATCCCGGCATACGCGCCTCTGCACGCCTCGTGGCCGACCGCTTTGTCTGGCCCTCCATGCAGTGGGATTGCCGCACCTGGGCGCGCTCCTGCATTCAATGCCAGCGCGCTAAAGTCACCAGGCATGTCACTTCACCACTCGGTGTGTTCCCCCAGACCTCTGGTCGGTTTCAACACGTCCACCTTGATATCATAGGGCCCTTTCCTCCAGCTGGACGCTATTGCTACTGCCTCACCGCCATCGATCGGTACACTCGATGGCCTGAGGCATGGCCCCTCGAGAGAATCACTGCGGAAGACGTCGCCTCGGCCTTCTTCGCCGGCTGGATTGCCCGCTTCGGGCCCCCTCGCCGCGTCACCACCGACCAAGGACGACAGTTCGAATCGCACCTTTTCCGGCTGCTCGGGCTGACCATCGGGTTCGAACTCTCGCGGACCACCAGCTACCACCCATGCGCCAACGGGATGATCGAGCGTCTCCACCGACAGTTCAAAGCAGCCATCATGTGCCACCCGGACTCAACCTGGCCTGAAGCCATCCCAGCCGTCACCCTAGGTCTTCGCGCCACCTTCAAGCCCGACATTCAGGCTACACCCGCAGAGCTCGTCTACAGGGAACGCCTCCGTCTCCCAGGCAAATTTCTCGCTGAACCGCCATCCACCACCGCGACGTCAGATCCCACCGATTTCATCGCCCGGCTCCGACGCACCATCACTGCCCTCCGCCCGTCACCTGCAGCTCACCATTGTAAGACTGCCCCCTTCGTCTTCAAGGATCTGGCAACGTGCTCACACACTTTTCTCCGTGACGACACCGTCTGCCGGCCTTTACAGCCACCTTACAGCGGACCCTACCCAGTTCTCCGTCGCGACGACAAAACCTTCACCCTGCGCATTAAGGGAAATGCCGTCCGCGTCTCTATCGACCGGCTGAAGCCTGCCTACACCGATTCCGCCGAACCAGGGAATACCAGTGCACCAGGGGCGTAGCTGGGACGGGGGGGATTATAGGGCTTCAGCCCACCCCCGAAATTTTTCGTGCTGTCCACGCACCGCCGACAAATTCAACCCCCGGCGCCGGAAATCATTCTGGATTTTGTCTAGAGCGTCTTTTTCACGCTCGGAAAGCCATTTCACCGCGAAAATTGCGAACTTGAGCTGAATTTCGCGGCAACGCCCATGTACCGGGAGTCACATAACGCAAGCAGCCCCATCCGAGCACAAAGTTTCAAGGATGTTTTCATGGCAAACGGGCTCACCGCGGCATTTCGTGGAGGCAGCGGAATCTACACTCTATCATGGAATTTACGGAGCACGTGGATATCAATTCCGAAACTTTATGAGTGTAAAGTTCTCATGAACATTTGATGTGAAAGGTGCATTGACATTTCCAAACGTGTGCTTTACATTTTCAATTGCGGAGCTTTGTGAGTTTAATGCTCCCATAAATATTTGACGCCAAAGGTGCATTGACTTTTCCAAAGTCGCAGATCGGGCCATACAACGAGACAAGCCAAATGAACACGCTATCAGACAAGTTGACAAAGCCCGCAGCAAGGCCCGATGAGACGAAGCGTTGAGGTGGTTCATTCGTGCCGTCATGTCACATAAAAATAATTATATTTTTTTTTCACCTGCGCCAAAGCATCCAGTGAAGACACTAAAGCCAGCCAAGGCAACTACGTTCTTATTTATTTTTTTTCTACTTCGACTTTTAATCGCGAGGACACATTGAGCCTCTTCATTTTTTTTTTTCTTTTTTTTTTTTTTTTGTTCTCGCTTCCCTACCCGCGTGCTGCCAGAGCCAGCCAGAACGCATGCGTTTTTCTCGTGTTGCCCCGACCACCGCGCGGCGCACTTCGGTGCGCGTTCGGTTTTTTTCTGGCCGAGTGCATTTTCGCCTGGCAGAGCTTTGGACGCTTTCTTGCTAGCAGACGAGAAAAAAAAAAAAACTGGTCGCTAGCCGCCATCACTGTAGGGACTCGACGGATTGCAGCGCGTTCGCTTGAGCGCAACCTCTCCAGAAAGTCTTGTCTCGCCGGTGTAGGATAACGAGCAGTATGCGCATGGTTCTTGGTGGACCAGGCGTCTTGTGTTTTCTTCGATATTCCTTTAATAGACATATCAGTTGCCCAAAGTAGGCATTCTATTGTGACCAAGATACTTTGCGTTTCGACGCCCCGCGGTTGCTCAGTGGCTATGGTGTTAGGCTGCTGAGCAAGAGGTCGCGGGATCGAATCCCGGCCACGGCGGCCGCATTCCGATGGGGGTGAAATGCGAAAACACCCGTGTACTTAGATTTAGGTGCACGTTAAAGAACCCCAGGTAGTCAAAATTTCCGGAGTCCTCCACTACGGCGTGCCTCATAATCAGAAAGTGGTTTTGGCACGTAAAACCCCATAATCTAATAATTTGCGTTTTTTTTTTCATTACGGTGCCCCCGCCCCACAAAAAGAAAAAAACGTTGTTGCGGTGCCGCGAATTCTCGCATGGTAAAAGTGCTATTTTGTTACTTCTTTTGCGGAAAGTAATGGGCCATGGGACGCTTCAGCTGCCGGATACTCTTATTATATTATTGCGATTGCAATTATATGGACACTCTAGGCTCATTCCTGCCGTCGCCCTCATGTTCCGCATAAAATCCAAGTGCGATAACATCGTGACCCCGCGCCGCATGCTGTATGTGCGAGTGAAAGCGTGTGGGGGGTTGGGGGAATGGCTGAGCCGACGATAGTGGCTCAGTCTTGTGTGCGCAAGAGAGAAAAGTGAGGAGCAAGCGCGCCGCCTTCTGTCGCACGCGATACATCGGGGGGAGTGGATGGAATGGGGGCAGGATCTCGGATTCTGTGAATTTGTGATTGCGCAACATGTTTATTTGCCTTGTTTGACGAATTATATACCGTGACTTTTTCTTGGATACGTAGATTTATTAGAGACTTACTTATACGTATGTTTAAATATCTTGTTGCGAGGTTTTGTGTATATGTGCCGTGAACTTCGTTTCCAGTGGCACTTTCTTGCCCTTTATCAAGATGTATCTTCGCATTTGTATATTCCTTTGCATCTTCGCATTTCTAATGTACGAGGGCGAGTCAAATGAAAGTTAGCCTACCCACACCGTGCAATTATGGTTCTGTTCATTATCTGCGAGGCCTGCGCGTAGCACACAGGCATCTCTCATTTACAAAAGTGACACGCAGGTGTGAGGATAAATGTTCTTTTATGCTCTCATACACTGGGTTGAACATGGTTGCGTGCCGTAATGGACTCTCCAGAAGCTGAGCAGTGTGGTGCCGTCAGGTTTTTGACAGCTGAAGGTGTTTCCCAAAAAGAAATTAGTCGCCGTATGGCTGCCGCGTACATGGAACATTGCATTTCATTGGCCACTGTGAAGCTTTGGAACTAACGGTTCTAAGAAGGACGTGAAATTTACAAAGACGATCCCAGACCGGGCCAAAGCCATTGTGCAATCACCCCTAACAAAATTGCAAAGGTTGATGAGCTGATGAGACAAGAACGAAGGATAAGCTTCGATGAACTGGCAGAGCGTGTGAACATCAGTCACGGTTTGGTTCACGCCATAATTCATGAACATCTCGGTTATCGGCTCTTGTGTGCGCAATGGATGCGCAGGATTTTGAACCACCGCCGGAATACAGAGAAGATCAGCGCTGCCTTTACTTATCTGATCCGGTATCACAATAAGGGTGACGACTTCTTGTCTCCAATTGTCATTGGGGACGAACCCTTGTGCCATTTCTACGAGCCTGAAACACGACAGCAAAGATTACAGTGGAAACATTCGAATTCCCCACCCCCAAGAAAGCAAAGGCCGTCATTTCCGCCAGAAAGGTGTTGTTGAATTTTATTTTTCTATCGTCAGGGGCCATTACTGATAGAATTTGCTAAATCTTGAGAGACTATCAATTGTTTCCGATATTGTGAAACGCCGGATCGGCTGCGTGTCGCATTCAAGAACAAACTACATGGAAAATTGACGAATGGGGTCATTTTGTTCCACGACAATGTCCGTTCCCACGTCGCTGATGTGGTTAATACAAAACTGGCAAAGTTCAAGCGGGAAACGCTGCAACATCCATCATACAGCTCAGACCTGTCGCCTTGCGACTTCCACATTTTGGGGCAACCGAAAAAACAGCTCAAGGGAAAAATATTCGTGTCGGACGATGTCGTGAAAGTCAGTTGCAGACGTTTTGAAGCAGCAACCCAAGGAGCTTTATGAGACAGGAATTGCGTGACTCTTTAGTCAATGGGACAAATGTCTAAATGCTCATGGGGGCTACTTTTAATTAAAGTACCCCGTTGGTTATATATTCGTATTGGCTCACTTTCATTTGACTCGCCCTCGTATATTCTGCAGAACTCCTGCTTTTTATACGTGGTCTCTGTTGCGACTACAATTTCGGTGCAATTACTCACGATACACGACCGGTGACAGCTGCTGCTGTGTAATTCATTGGAACAAATGGCAGCGTCATTGAGATTTTTCACTGGCCGTTGTATTTGTACAAGAATGTAAACAAGGATCTTGAATGGCAAAGTGTCATTAACATATTTGTACTCAATTTGTTCATTTCATGGCCTTTACATTTTTCATATCAGCGGCATGCACTGCTTTGCTGGCTTCGAACTGATGTAGTTCTAAAGTTCGTGTGATATTTTCTTTACTCCTACAAAATACTTGGAAGCACTGACATCAGTTATGTTGGGCACAATTTTGGGCACATACGAGCTTATTCTCTTATGAAGAAATACATATTTTACTTGTATTGACAGTGCGTAGCATTCAACAATTCGTTTGCAGCTTCTTTGGCAATGGCAATGCAGTTATTCGTGTATTTGATCCCTAGGCAAATTGTTTAAGAGGAAGCTTTAGCTCGGGCCCAACTCCGACGTGGCCTATTCAGATGCATGTAAAACGCAGAAAAGGTTTTCTGAGATAACTCCTGAATCGCTTTTAATGAAATTTGTTGCATTTGAGAGAGTATGTTAAATTCTAGTGTCTGTTGGAAGCGGAATTTTGATTTAGGGCATGAACATTGTTTAAAATATTTTGGAAAATTCGAAAGTTCGAAATAATTAGAAGCACGAACTTTAAATATTAATAGCTCTGCATCAAGAACAGATATCGCGGTTCTGTAAACGGCATCCATTACACCATTCAAAGCGGACAAATTCGATATTTCAATTTGTATCTTACGTGAATTGGTTATGTTATGTACAAGGGTTCTGCAAAAGCCGTACTTCCATAATGCTAAATTTCTTTAGACTCATGTGTGACATATCAATTTTCATTGCTGATTTACAGAGTTGTAAACTTTGTTTCGTTTTCAGAAAATTTTCGATTTTTGCCACATTTCAATAAAATATTGACGACCTAAATCGAAAATTCGAAACAAACAGTCACTAGAATTTAAGTTTTTCTTTTAACTGCAACAAACCTCGTCAAATTTCGTGCAGTGGTTGCCGAGAAAAACGAATTCTCCTTCTACATGTATTTAGATAGGAGCATCCGACCTCATGTTTCCACTTAAGGAGGATGTCCACCTGCAACGTGAGCTCCCCCCCCCCCCCCCCCCCCGAACGAAATTTCTGGCTACGCCACTGCAGTGCACCCACAGACGTCCATCCACGACCGCCGACATCGCAGCCTGCTTCTGTCACTACACGCAGCGGACGTCGGGTACGCTGCCCAGACTTTTTCAAGCCCTGAGGGCTCTCCACTCTGCGGGGAGGTGATGTGGCGACACACTCCGTGCATATTTCTGCGCACCCTCCGTCTTCTTATCATCTGGCCCAGCATAACACAGCTGCACGCTGGACTGCATGGTCGATAAAACATAGCGCCACCGCCACGTCACCCGAGGTATGCGTCACCGACGGTGGCTATAAAAACAGGCTGCCTGGCTGAGAAAGACCGCCTTCTACCTTCCGCTACTGGGACGAACGTAGCGTTGGTACGCCCGTCTGCTGCCATCGTTAGTCGAATAAAGAAGCATTACGTTTTTATGTTGGGATTCGTCCTTCGGCAGACACGACATCCCACAAGTGTTTGGCTGTTGTCTGGTCCATTCAGAAATTTCGTCCATATCTCCACGGTCGACATTTCACGGTTGTGACCGACCACCATGCCCTATGTTGGTTGTCGACAATCAAAAACTCGTCTGGACGCCTTGGCTGCTGGATACTCCGATTACAAGCATATAATTTTGATGTCATATACAAGTCCGGAAGGAAGCACCAAGATGCCGATGCTCTTTCACGATGCCCATTACCACCGTCATTGGAGCATGTCACATCCCCTAGTCAAATTGGCTGCACAGAGGACGCATCGTGTATTACACCGATTTTTTCCTTGACTCCATCAAACCGCCCTTCAGTGCTTTCCACTCACCAGCACGCCGATTCTTATTGCCATAGTATCATCAAGCGTCTTAGCGGTGTTTCATCTACACCCAATGCCAGGCTATGGAAACAGCTCAAACTGTTCAAGTTTGAAGGCGACGTGCTCTACCGATACATTTTTCACCCAATAGGCCATCGATGGGTTCCCATTCTACTGCGCCCTCTTTGCGCTGCTGTTCTGCAGGCCTCACACGATGACCCTATGTCAGGGCACTTGGGCTACCACAAAACACGAGCACGTATGCAGCCGATTCTTTTGGCCAGGTCTTTTTACAAGCGTAGCTAGATACGTTGCCTCGTGCATGCTTTGCCAACACTGTAAGCGACCTACTACTGCTCCGGTCGGGACGCTACAACCACTTCCTTGTCCAGCACAACCCTCCCCTGTCGTCGGCATTGACCTTTTCGGGCCACTCCCACCTACTCCAGACGGCAACAGATGGATCGTCACTGCCGTTGACCACTTGACCCGGTATGTTGAAACAGCCCCAATACGTTCAGGAGCTGCCTCAGAAGTAGCGGCCTTCTTGCAGGCTATCGACTTACGTCACGGGGCGCCTCACATTCTTTTGAGCGACCGAGGCAAGGCATTTCTTTCAAGCACTCTTAATCAAGTTCTGCAAGCGTCGAACACTGTGCACAAGACAATGTCCAGCTACCACCGTCAAACCAACGGCCTAACAGAGCGATTTCATCGCACGCTGTGCAACATGCTATCCATGTATATTCAACCTGACGATCGTAACTGGGATGTGATTCTCCCATTTGTAACAGTTGCATACAACACGTCTTTTCAATGGACCACCGGGTACTCTCTGTTTTTCTTAGTATGTGGCTGCCACCCGACCTCATCACTCTACGTTTCTTCTCTGGCCCCGTCAACGCTTCACCATTCATTTGCAACCAGTTTGTGTCTCGTCTTGCCCAATGTCGTCGTCGCACCGGTATGAACACTGAAGCCAGCCAAGACGATCGCAAACGTAGGTACGATGCCTCTCACCGCGTCGTTTCCTACCGCCTTGGTGACGAGGTGCTCCTATGGACACCTGCACGAACACCAGGTTTATGTGAGAAGCTTGAGTCTCGATATGTTGGCCCCTACAAAGTCATAGAGCAGACCTCGCCAGTGAACTATCGTGTTACACCTGTTTATGCCCCAACTGACCGACGCTGCCGCGGAACAGAGATCGTGTACGTTTCTCGTCTGAAGCCCTTTCATCTCCGTTCCACTGTCTAATGTGTGGCGAGGCTGGCCGCTTCCGTCCATGGGAGAAATTAGTGTAAGCATTTATGCGGACTTCATCTTCATCTGTACAAAGTCATAATCAATCATCGACTCGTGTTCGTTTTTGCATCGACGCCATTTTTCCTTCTTGGAATAAAGCGTCGTCTCGATCGTGGTATTTCAATATACATATATATATATGCATGCAAAATGAAGGGTTTTCGTGCCAGACCCGAAGGAATAATATTCAAAAAAGAAAAAGAGGAACGTTAAGGCATATGTTTTTACTGATGTTTCGGCCTTCGTCGGAGTCATATATTGACAAAGGCTGGTCCACCAGCCGAAACGTCATTGAAATATACTGTGCAAATCCAATGTATATTGTACTCTCTTTTTCTTCATTTTCCTGCCGGGGGCAGTGTGATTTCCTCAGCCACAACTATACAGTGCAGTCCACTTATAACAATATCGAGAAAGACGAAAAATATGATCGTTATAACCGATGATCGCTATATCTGGACTGCAGTTATCAAAAAAAAAATTTTTTTTTTTTTAAACGCGGAACATACCTTTGCAGCTCCGAACTCCAATTCGCTACTTGCTCTAAAGAATATATGATGTAGACAGTAGGCTGTAAAAAACAAACTTTATTTCTAGCGCCAATGACCGTGTCAATGGTTAGGCGCGCCGAAATAGTCCGAAATCTGCACTTGCTTTTGTGGCAGCTTCAGATTCACAACCGCGGTGTGCATGGATTCCAGCTGCTGCGCGAACACTGGCGGCAATCCTTTAGCATGCATAACATCGATTAAGGAGTCGATCGACGACAGTGCACTTTGCGTGGACATCGTGGTCGAGGTCAAGGAGCCACTGTTGATCTCGTTGTCACTGTCGCTGATACCGTCGCCACCGTCGCACAACTTTGCCGTCTGTCGAGACAGCACATCTTCGGCGATCGCCTCGTCGGTGACTTCATCGCAGAACAAGGCAGCACTGTCTGCAGTCAAAAACTCCTCCTTCGACACAACACCTGTGTCACCAGTAGGAACGAGCTCCCAGAGCTCGGTATGTCAGAGACTTCCACCGGGTCGGTCTCAGCGGGTTGGGGAAGTTCGTCCTTACGCACAAAGCCCGCCTTCTTGAAGCAATTGGTGATGAACCACTGCTAAAGCGCCTCTTCAACATCGGCGTACAAAGGGTCTCTAACCCTTTTCCGCTGATCGGCATGGCCGCTGATAGCTCCTGCCTTCACAATCGCGGTGCTCCCGGTTTTCAAGATGGTTGATATCGTTAACTGGACGAGCTCATACTTCTTCACGAGGGCGCTCACCTTGAAGCCGCATCGAGAGTCCTGCAAAATATCCATCTTCGTGTCAAGCGACACAGCTTTGCGCTTTGTCGGCGCCATCTTCTAACTGGGTTGAACCATTTGAACCGTTGGTTGCACGCTGCTCCGGTGGCGTCGGCCTGCTATCGCGAGAGAGACGCGGGACGGGCGCCACCGCGCCGCTTTGCTTGTCGCTTTTTTTTTCCTTCTCTCTCTTTCGGAGAGACTGTGGCCAACGCGCATGAAGCAGCTAGCGCCATCTTGTGGCCCGCTGCGCCTACTCAGCTATTCTCCGGTGCGCGGGCGGAGCGAGACGCGCTGCGCGGTAATGGCGGCAGATACGAACTTACGGAGGTAAACATCGCCTCGTCTCGACATCGTTTGTTTCAGGGAACTAAGCAACGCAAGTGTTACGATTATTTGGCACGGAAAACGCCGTCCAGACTGCAAAATTTTTATCGTTATATCCGATATGCGGTGAATAACCTATCGTTATAAATGGTTTTTTTCCCCATAGACCTAATGCATAAAATGACACTCTCATGTCGACCCATCGTTACAACCGATATATCGTTATATGTGGTATCGTTATAAGTGGACTGCACTGTATATATATATATATATATTACACACATGGGGTTCGGAAAGTTGGTCCCCCACCCCCTGGAAAAATGAAAACTCTCCGCGTATAGGCTCACATATGAAAAATTGTTGGTCTATGTCCATGGAGACAAGATCAGCCATAACCTAGCCATAGACAGCTTCGCTGCAAGAACTGATATGCTGACCGGCGTTTAATACAAGTCTTCCACCGGCCAAAGAGATGATGAAGATCTAGTAATTGGCAGTCAGACCACACAGAGCTGGGAAAGCCTGAAGAAAGAAGCGAGGGAAGAGTTTTTTACACGAATCAGAAGGTTCTTCGTGGCAGCAACAGAGTACATGATCTTGAAATTTCCACTGAAGTGTGAGCTGTTCAAGAGTGCAGAAGTGGCAAGGCTTTCTTCCATTGAACATGCCAGGTTTCTGATATTAAGTACCTAATCAACTGGTTCCCAGTGCTTGTACCAGTTCAAGAGGGGGCAAGATATGAATTCTGCTCTGGATGGCATTTAGGCCGAGTTTGGCTGTCTTCAGTTGTAAGAACTACCCGCTGAAGTAAGTAAGCAGGTGCGGATCGACGAGCAGTAGTGTGTAGTGTAGTACGCCCCTCCTGTTTGCGCCAGTCCCGATCGCAAGTTTCAGGAACCCCGAACGCCCGTGATGCGGCCCTATTTTTGTCTGTCTCCGCACACATTATCGCTTTCCTTTTACCGTATTTACTCGCATAATGATCGCACTTTTTGTCAGAAGAATTGACGCAAATTCAGGTGTGTGATCATTACGTGGGTTAAATTTCCCATGAAAAGAAGCATTTTATTTTTTCATCCCGCATTTGCTGCAGGATGACAAGCAGGCGGCTGCCGCTGTCAGTACGGGACACCAAAACAAAAAGGGCGGCCGGCAGAGCAAGCCAAACACGTCGAACGCAATTATTTTTCTTCTTGTGAGTACATTACGCGCATTGAAACAGATTCTTCCGTTTCATTAATGAACGATATCATTAATATCGGAAAGTTTGCGACAATAATGTCGCCATGTCCACTTTGAGGCGACAGAAACAGAGATGGGCGCACTTAGCTGCCAGTGACATAAAAACAAAGGGCGCGTATGCTGCAGAAACTGCGGCATTTGTCCTCACTGCTATCCTAATACGGCACGTTTCCACTAAGGGTGGGCAAATATCTTAGCTGCGTTGCAAGCGTCGGCGTACGAATAGGGTACACTTCTAACGTATCAGGGTAAACGTGGCCACTATCATGGCCGCTCGCGATTTGTTGCGTGCCCACGAGTGCAGACAAGAATCGAAAGGTGCCCTTTATGTTGTTCTTGTTGACTCAAACCATTATGAAGCCTACATATAATAAAGCTGAGGCAAGTTTGGTTGTAGCTTTTTTTTCATGGAAGTGCGAAAAGTGATGAAAGGAATAAAATAGGGCACCTGCTAAGAATGTTGGGTGCGTACAGACCGTTTGGCATGTCTTCAAGAGTCATTCGCATAGCATTCGACAGATGGTAAGCGCGATCATCATTAGCTATACTTGGCAAACGACATATCGCTGCGACAAGTTCAGGGTGTGATCATTACACGGGAAAGAAAAAAAAATTGAATTTTGACCACAAAATTCAGGGATGCGATCATTACGCGAGTGCGATCATTATGCGAGTAAGTACGGTAATTGCAGCATCGTGATGAACTCGGCATGTCTTTGCAGTCGACACTCCCAAGCTGATAGAGCAAACACAGAAAATGGGAAAACAGACGGTGCACTAACCTAAGTCGAAGAAAGCATGGACTAAGCACATGTACTACAGCACATAGAGAAAGCTATGGCAGCTAGGCTCGAAGTGCGTACGAGGCGACCATTTTCAAATGCTGATGACAATATGGTAACGCAGATTTAGGGCCGTACTCAATTCGAAGGTGCACTAAATTTTTAGACCCGTTTTTATCAGAAAAAAAGTGCGTGTCAGATTCGAGTAAATACGGTAGGTCCCACGTCGCTAGGGTGGTCTACCAACCGGGAAAACCGGGAACTCTCAGGGATGTTGAGTAGTCTTGAAAAACTCTGGGAAATTTCAGGGAAAATTAGCTGTAATTTTATTGAAAGGGTCGAAAGTCATGGTAATGCTGGCTCGAGTAACGGAGAGGAATCGTAATGGATCATCTTTGACGCCCTGTTGTCCTCTGGAGGAGTAGCCAGTGTACAGTCAACGACCGCCTTTCCGGATTCACAATAATTTGGATGGCTTTGCGGCACCACCCCGTACCCCATAGAAACAATGTATCAGAACGTCTGAAATTTCGAACACAAGAACTCTTCGCCGTGACCGCAGGTCCGAAACGGCATTAATCAAAGCCGCCACTGCTGGCATTTTGATTACCTCGCCGTTTCGAACCGGCGCTCTTGCACGCAGATCCGCTGGCAGCCGTAGCCACCACTGCAGCAATGCTAGGCCAAGCTGCTTTGACGTTCGCTATGAGGCTTCTTGCCGTTGGGTGCCGTATTTTTTATTGAAAGAATTCGCTGCTGTCAGCAATGGCACGGACTCCGCCTTTGTGGTCCTCGCAATTGGCTTAGAAGCTTGGAAAACACGGTGCGTCGCATAATGTCGGTACCCGAAAGTCAGCTTTGCCTCTGTACAGAAATGTTACTTGGTGACGCATATGCAAAAGTATTGCAGTGAAGCATAACAAGCGTGGGAAGGGGCTATTGCCACGGAACACAGTATGTATACCTTATACACCTGTGCACCTGGCATCTCCTGTCACAGTACGAGCACTGATATGCCTAATACGTGTACCGACAGGCCTTCAGAGCATTTTCGAATGTGCCTGTGGCGGTTTGAGCTCTTAAGGGCAGTAAATGACATGCATTTATTTTTCCATCTGGCGTTTTTTTTTTTTTTTTACATTTTCACGGCCCCTAGAGAGTTCGAAAAATCGGACGTAGACTGTGCAACTGACCAAGAAGATGTTTCAAATGATCCGTGGGGCCATTTGAAACAGGACAAGAACAGAAGGCACCTACGCTTTGAGGAATGAACAGGAAAGGAAGTATGCTGCCGCCGTTTTAAAGGAGCTTGAACTCAAAAAACAAAGTGTTGGCTGATGCTGAGATGCAGGTGTCCTCATCCAAACCAAAATAAACTCTTTAAAGCAGTGAAACACAGCACTGAGGCGGCGTGCGCAGGCTGAGAGTATGTAAAGACAGTTGAAGTTGACTTACAAGCTGTTGAGAGAGAATCTCAATTGTGACAAAGTTTGGGTCTCATACCACTGAGCTTGCTATCAATTGATAGAAATAGCTCATATTCAAAAATATTTGCTTCTGTATACATCTCCTTTTAATTCATATCTGAGAATGTCGGACTCGATTTGCAATTTCTTTCGAAGACATTATTTGCTGTGCATTTTACTAACCCGTCCCTTCTATTCTTTTTGAATAACATAAACACCACTCCTTAGTATTCAAATTGGATTAAGTCTTTTATTTTTTTTTTCATATGCTTACTAGCGAGTGACAGCATCGGGCGATATGGTTTCAGCCCGTCTCGACATAAAACAGTTCTGCATCACTTAAGGAATTTTGCAAAGGGATTCGGGGGAAAACCTAGAAAACTCAGGGAATTTGGAAATGTCAAGTTGGTAGACACCCTGAATATAGTATTCACTTAAATAATTTGATCTGCTTAATTTGTGTGCATTTGTTTTGCTTACAATATCGCGAAACGTGAGGACTCATGTATTTGAGTTGAATGACATTTGTATCGTGGTTGTATAAAATGCCTGTGTTGCAAGGACATTACCACTTTTTTAGCACGTTGTTCACTTTGTTTTTGCCTGGCACTACAGTGGCATGGTGATGGCACCTTTTTGACTGGCACCAAAAACAATGTAGTGCTGTTGTATGTAAGAAAAATGCTGATTATGATTTGTGCTGAAAGCTATGTTAAATTGTCCCATGAATTGGTAAAAGCCATCTCGCTGTGGGTTCATGAACTAGGCGTGGTTCTGTAGGCCAATGACTAGTTTGCAGTGAGCTTCTTGTCCGGGAATGCAAGATTTTCCTCTAGGTCATGTGCAAGTCTCTAAATGTGTCCAGCACTTGAATACTGTTCAGCCACTGGAGTCTGGTATTTATCTATTGCAATGAGCATAATTAATTGAATGAGGCATTGCCTCCAGTTTTGTTTGTTATGGTACACAAAAACCACTCCCACAAAGCATCTTGTTTCTGGGTAAATTGGTAGCGCAAGTGACACCTAATTGCCACACACAAGGTTGCTGAGTGGCACTTCTGTGCAAATGTTACTTTTTTTTCACCGTGTAATCCGTTCTGGAGTAACTTAGTGGCATGAAGCTTTTTAACTGTGGGCAAATTAATCTGAATGCTTTGTGCAAGTAGCCGGTGGTAATAATGGCATGGTTGAGCCAGAACTGCTGCCAAGCAAAAATTGCGGTTGTCTTTGCAGTGGGTACCTGAGATAACACATCACTGCCAGAAAACACCTTTCCTGTTGGTGGGAACCCAGATTGACCTTCGGGATGATGCGGCTACCCTCGAGAAGCTTGCCAAAAACAAGCAGAAGCCCATCTCGAATGAGCAGGGAGAGAAGCTTGCAAAGGAGCTCAAAGCTGTCAAGTACGTAGAGTGCTCCGCGCTCACACAGGTACGCATTTGCTTTTTCTTTCCGAATTCCTGCTTTGTGAAACTGCTGTTGCCCATTCTCATTGCTTTCAACAAAATGCAGACTCCATTGATGCACATGGGCCATTCAGTGCAATTGCTTCTGTGTTTTCTTATACAAGCAGTTCCACAAGAAATGCAGATAGCTTGCATACTTCACATCTTAATTTGCTTTATAATTTCGTATAACACAAGCGAATCAGTCAGAGGCACAAACATAAGTTTTGTTTGCTCCAATAGTGAATAGCTTAAGGACCACTGAAACGCTGAAATTCTTTCTGGGCTATTGATGTACAGTCGCCGACCGTTTATTCGGACCTCACGGGGACTGCGGAAATGTTCGAATAAACAGGTGTCCGAAAAAGCAGATTAAGAAAAAAAAATGAAATCCTTTATTTCCACGCACTTATTCGGGCTCGGCAGTAGGCTTGAAGAAATCGTGAATGCGCCGTTGCACGCTGTTCCGTTTACGCGCAATCAGATAAGCCTGAACCTCGGAGAGGGTCGTACGGTCACTATAGGTGGCTGAAAGCACAGTCACTGTTTGTGCACACTCCGCATCCGACGGCAGCGTAGCATATCGTGCGTCATCTTCCGACTCAGAGTCATCGTCCGGCGGTGCAGCAGAAACCTGACGAATGATCTCGCCGTCGTTGAGTTCTGCGCGTGTCAGTACAGCAGTGTCAGCACCTGTGAAACTGTCAAATGAGACGGTGTCCGGAATCGCAATGCAACCACTGCGCAGGTCTCGGCAGAACATTTTCCGCGTCAGTAGGGAGCACATCAGAAGGCGACAAATCTTAGGCCTTCCGGCACCCGCTTGCCGGCATTCCCCAGCGAAGTTTGCGCGGGCACTGTCGGCGCCATTAGACACTTGACGCAATGTTTCCGTACGCCGCGTTGGATCACTGAAACCTCGACACAGCACACAAAGCAAACACCACTGTGCCGACACCAGTCGCACAAACGAAAAACGTAGCCTGCTCGCAGCGTCATGCGCGAAGAAACAAATCAGCTGCTGGATTGTCTTGACATGGCTTACTAAGCTGAAACTGGAACTGCTGTAGAGCCACTCTATCGAACCAGGCAGAAACGATGATGATGAGCGGGGATTTCCAGTAGCGCCACTTCGTGGGACAGCAAGGAGGCTCTGTTCAAAACAAAAATGGCGTTCAGCAAGTCGAACTATGCGCCGGTCATAGTCGGTGCATGATGCTCTCGATCGAGTCGGCTCAAGGAGTGTCCGAAAAATCAGACGAGAGGTTGCAACGTGTCTGAACTTTCGGCAGTTGTTATACATTATGGTCTATGGGGAGAATGGCGGTGCCGCGAAGCTGACCGAATAATCGGGCATGTCCGAATTTTTGGAGTCCGGAAAATCGGTCGGCGACTGTACCAGTATGTTTCCGCGTTTCGCCACATCATTGACATACCCGTACATTCTCCACTTTTTCTCCTCAGATACCTAGAGTGCATTCTTCATTAACTCGGATACCAAGAGTGAAGCGTCAGTTTCTTTTCTTGTGCATAACAGAAAATAAACTCTTGTGCTCATTTTATAACACTGGAGAAAAAAAATCTGATGCTGGGAGTGCATCACTTGGAAAAAAACTGCACTGCAATGAACATGCAAGCCAATTATCTGGCAGCATGTTGTCAGGCATGTTTGCTCTCTCCTGTGGCTTTCTAGGTGCCCACTTTTTTTCGGCTTGGCAATGTCAGCAATGATGTTACAGCAGGCGCCCATGCTCACTATTTCTTGGCCGATAGTTTGACTATGAATTACAAGTAAAAGCTTTTAAACAGGGAAGCATTGGAAACATTGCCCAGCTGATAGTCTCGTAACAGGCTTCTGGCCTGGCAAGTGGCAGGAATCAATGTTCATTGCTCTTTTCTTTCCTTGTCAATGTGGTCTTGTTTCCAGGTGCCCACACACACTTTGAAGTAATTTCAGTAATAGTTCTCGTTCAGAACACAAAAGTTGCTCTTGGCACTTAAATGGGAGATGGGCTCTTTCCATTTTTTTGCAGGAAATGTCCTTTTTTTTAATGTATGCTTTTGATAGGCTGTTTGATACAGTGAGGAAGGGATGCACATTTTATTTCTTGCTTGTTCCTTGGTACTGTCTAACGAAATTCCTAAAATTTTGATTTTATGAGAATATAAGGCTGGTTTGTTTGTTTCATATTTAAATAAAGCACTGCACTTGAACCTTGTTATAACAAAATAATGAATGTAATGAAATAAATGCTATTCCCCTTCAAATCCCCATGGAGGTCCACTTATTTATCCCCATTTTAAAAGCAAAATTGTTCTGCCAATGCATACAATGAACTATATTTGCATATCGCTTTCTGCCAGGTTCCACACTCGTTCAGCGCAGCAGTTAACTGGCACGTAGCTGGCGAAGCTAGGCACACCATCCAAGGTCTCGTAGGAGGCCACGCCTAGCTGCACTGCATCACATATTGATGATGATGACGATGATGCTTGCATGTGGCGTGGTAAAAACCAGTGCCCTCCACTTCTCTCTCTCTCACTGCGACATGCCTCACTGTGCTGACAATGCAGCTAGGCATGACCACAGATTGCGTGAGACCGGCACACCAAGCCAAGCCACAGCGGAGCTCACACAGCTCACACCGCAAGAAAACGGTGGACCAGATGTTTTTCTTGCAAGGGCCAAACAAGTCCGCGTATACATCTGCGTTTCTAGCGATGTGCCAAGCTTTGTCAGTTGTATACTTTACAGGTTTCGCGACAAAATGAGCGAACCAAGTTGAAAGCGGAAGCTTCAAAAGACCATCACGTTGGAACATAAGCACGCAATTGTAGCGGATGTCACATCGGATGCTAAAAAGTTGTGTTGCACACGCCGGAGAGTCATTTGTTGTTATTTTATTGAATTTTCATCGCAGGCCGCGGAGCTGTAGTATTTTTTGCATCTTTAAAGTTGTGCATACAGTTGAGCACATACTGCAGTAAATGGCAATAGTTGGTATAACGAAGTAATGAACTTAACAAATTTTGGCTTCCCCTTAAACTTCGTTATAATGAGGGTCAAGTGTATTTGCAAATTGGCTGGTGTGCATTTTTACAAACTTTTTGAATAGTAGCCCAGTAAAAAGCAGTATTATATTGTATCCTGAAATGTGGAAAACTTGGAGATGCTCGGGTAGTAAACCAATAAGTAATGACGAAGTTTCAAACATTTTGATACATGCGTATTGCCTGTTTCTTGTGGACGATGCACACGGGCGCCCTGACGTAGGCGACGAACGTTCTCTGGCTCTCGAGCTGTCGGCTGAACTGGCCAGCGCTGCAGTTATCCTTTGTAAATATAGCTTGTAAATAGTCTCCATTTCTTAATCCTTCGTTCGCGTAACATTTTGGTGGAGGGTGCCATTCTCCATCCTCGCCATGGAACTCCCCAGCGGCCACACTGTCCTGCTTTCCTCCTCCATGGCTCCCGGTGATTACACCTCGTCTCCTTCTACTCCTGCAACCCCGGCAACAACGTACATGACGGTTACTAATCCCCGCAATCCCAGCATATTCTCTGGCCAGGATAATGTTGACATTGAGGACTGGCTCAGCCTGTATGAGCGTGTTAGCCGAAATAACCACTGGGACCTTACCATTATGCTAGCGAATGTCCTATTCTACTTGGGCAGAACTCCTCGAGTCTGTTTCCGAACACACAAGGACGAGATCTCTAGCTGGGATGCTTTCAAGGAGAAGCTCAGCGACCTCTTTTGGAAATCCCACCGGTCAGCAGGTGGTTGCTAAAAAAGAGCTTGCTACCCGCGTTCAGTCTTCTAGTGAATCGTATGTCTCGTACATACAAGACTTGCTCACTCTTTGCCGAAAAGTTGACGAAAAAATGGCTGAGGTTGACAAAGTTGGCCATGTACCCAAAGGGATAGCGGACGACGCGTTCATACTTGTTGTTCTTCAACACTGTGTCCACCATTGACATCATTGTCAAGGAATGCCACCGCTTTGAGCTCTCCAAAAGCTGCCGCATCATTCCACAATTCTCCCGGCTCCCTAACACGGCTGCGACGTTGTCTTGCGTCGACCTTACCTTTTCACCACCCTTAAATGAGCACGTCACACATATTGTTCGCCACGAGCTCGAGGCTGCACGTCCTGCGCAGTTCCATCCACGCCCACTTGACCCCACCCTTCACCAACCAGCCTCAGCGATCTCTCTCATTCAGGCAGTTTGTGGCAAGAATTTGCAAACCTAGGTTTTCTTGCTGCCTGCACCGTCTCCCGACCTGACGCCCGACCGGTGCCGACAGCTATGCCTCACAGCGATCTGTATTCCCCTCCCAGATACCGCAACCCTACCGAGTGGAGAACTCCAGACGACAAGCCCATTTGCTTCCATAGCCCCTTCGCATTGGCCACATCGCTCGTCACTGCCGCACCTCCTGGACGTAGTCCCTTCTATTTGAGCTCCTTTCCCCATCTCCTCGGCCATATGCTGACCTGCACCATTACTCTCCTTGCCTTATGCCTCTTACCTGCTCACTTGCTGTCACCTCAGCGCCGTCAGTTCCCGTCGCCCCAGCCACGCTGCTATTCGTCGCCGATCAATTATGGACCCTGCTGGACGGAAAACCAAGAGATTTATTAGAAGACAAGATGACGTTAGTAATATGTGTGCTCCAAGTCATTAGTAAGGGAACACCAAGGTATTTGTACGACTGCGCAGTTTCTACTTGTACATTATTTATTGTGTATGAATAAGCTAGTCGGTTATGTCGGCGGGAGAATACCACTACTTTACTTTTATTTGGGTTAAGTGTCATTAACTAGCAGTTGCGCCATTGTTGCAAGCGGTTAATATCCTCTTGAAGGGAGACCTGGTCAGACATGTTAGTAATTGTTTGGTGAACGTGCAGTCACCTGCAAACATGCGAATATTGCAAGATACATGCAGAGGTAAGTTGTTAATATATAGTAAGAAGAGGAGAGGCCCGAGGACAGATCCTTGTGGAACCCCAGAAGTTACCGTTATTTACATAACGGGAAGTTATGTGAATAACATGAAGTTATGTAAATAAGTCCGAACTATCGCATGTCCGAAAAAACGAATGTATCAAAAAGTACTATTTTATTCACGTTTTAAGGCCCCTGTGCAAAAAATAAGTGGTCGATTCGTTGCTGCACGCACTTCCTCTTACGTGCAACCAAGTACGCCTGTATTTCTGCCAGTTTTGTGCTGTCGCTGTACACTGATGTAAGGACTGCAAAGTCTCGCATCAGATCTGCATGTGAATGCTCTGGAGCACACGACGCATGATCCTTGGAGTCGCTGTTTGATGGTGGGAGAACTTGCTCAATTATTTCGTCATCGTTCAGTTCGGCACACAACAACACTGTGCTGTCGATGTCTGCAGTCTTCATACGTAACGGCGGCAGAAATCGGCATACTGCAGCCTAGCAGGTAATCAATGATGTCCGCATTTGAGCTCGTTGTGGTAGGCGGGCAGTTCAGGCTCTTCAGTTGTGTATTTGGGCTCATTCAGACTGTGAGGGCGCCATTTGGTGCCATTTGTCACGGCCTGCCGGTAAGCTCGCAAGAAAGACTTAGAGCCAGCAGAGTGCTGTCTGGAACGCAAACTAAACAAAGGCACACAGAATGGTAGGGCGCTGTCCAAAAGGCAATCTCAACAAACAGAATGGTAAGAGCAGGCCATGTGCAGGGTTGTTGGAATGCGGTGGAATAGGATGTGATGATTACGATGTTGATGCAACCTATGATTCAGGTAAATCCTCCAAGATTGGCATTTGCAGTTACATCTCTGAGACGTAGTGCTGTGACCAAGGCAAGGCCTCGGGAATTACCGTCTAGCCGTACTTGATCTCTCGGGTCTCCGAGGCCATACCTTTTGTCTTGTCGATGTTGCCAGAGCAGATAATGGCGGCAGCCATGGACAGAGTCCAGATAATTGAATGTAGCGCTGACGGCTGTCCGAAATATCAGTCGTCATTACACAGTAAGTCTATAGGGCCATTGACAGTGCTGCGAAGCTGTCCGAATTACTGAGATTGCCCGGATTGGTGTCCGATTTATCGGTCGGTCACTGTATTTAGAATACCCTCAAGGTCAGAATATATTACAGCTAGGAGTGGGGACACAAGATACAGTACAATCTCCATAATTGGAACTGACGCTGTGGTCCCATTATAATCACTCGTGTTTCAGTCTGCAAAAGCCCCCGGTAAGTCGAAGTCAAGAGAATTGACGTTGGTTAATTGAAACAGGCCATGCCAATGATGTGACACCGGTTGCATCGGGTGTGAGATAACGGGCGCTGACGTGCCAAAACTACACTTACCAAACTTTGTGCATTTACTGGACGGAATGGACCAAGCTCACGTGTGGTCATAAAAGACCGAACCGTATTTCTGGATTTTAGCTGGACTGACAGCCGCACGCTTAAGGTTGAGTTTGTGTTTGAGCTGATTTGCCAACAACTTCCTTGAACACTTACCAAACTTTATGTGCATTTACTGGACTGAATGGCCCAAGCTCACGTGTGGGCATAAACATACGAACTATTTCTGGAATTTATAGCTCTGGACTGGCAGCTGCACGCTTAATGTTGAGTTTGGGTTTGTGTCAATTTGCCAACAACTACCTCTAACACTTAACTACATTTTATGTGCATGTACTACAGTCAACAACTGATTTTGCGGACCCTCTAGGGAACGTAAAAACGTCAAAAATTCAGGCAGTCCGAAAAAATGAATGCATGCAAAAAAACGCACCTTCTTTCTTTTTTTCTCAGATCTAGAGGTAAAGGGCGAAGTACCAGGCTTCCAAAACCCTGCCAATGCATCAGTAAAGCGGCTATAAAAAGAGGCGTTCGAAAACTCTGTATGCAGCTGACTGCCAGTTTATTATGTACATGTGCATCATCGGGTGGCCGGTGTAATTGCTGCAGTGGCTTGAAGAACTTGTTGATTGTTGTTTGGACGGCGTTCCGGTTGCATGCGATCATGTTCGCCTCGATTTGAGCAAGGGTCATGTCAGCACTGTACACCGATGAAAGAGTCGGACAGTGCTCGCGTCAACTCGGCCCTTGTAGGCGGCGCATGCATTGGCAGGCAATGCCGAACTCCTTGCTCACGTCAGCCTGCGATCTGCCGCTCACGACTTGCTTAATAATGGCGGCTTTCTTCTCCATCGTTAACCGACGGTACTGCTTTCCGCGCTTTGATGCCATTGGCAAGGACGACGAATACGGAGGGGGGGCCATCGAAGGCAAGCAAAATCCTCAAGTTGCGAACAGTGGAGTTCGCTGACGAGTGTCGAAGCACCTAGGCCTAGCATCTCAGAGCACACTTGACACAACAGCACAACCACACACCACGCTAGCCAAAATGTGGCCTGCGCAAACAAACGAAATGGTGCCGCTCCAGAAACTCCGCCGGAGGTGGAAGTTCGGTGATGAACATAGCCAGCGTGGCCAGATCAAATCAGTGTGTGACGGCTAAATTCGGCTAGTTGTGGTTCAAAGTGGTGATATGCTTCAGCTGCAAGTCGATTTCCTTCGCAAGGGCGCTGTGCGAGGAGCCAAAGGACCTTCTGTCGCGTCAAAAAGTCAGGAAAATTGGACGGCGGGGGGGTTCGAGCGTCCGAAACTTCAGATGTCCTTATACATTGATTCTATGGGGCTCATGGTGGTGCTGCGAACAAGTCCGAAATATCAGGCATGTCCGAAAATTTGGGCATCCGAAAATTCAGTCGTTGACTGTATACGGAATGGCCCAAGCTCGCGTGCGGGCGTAACGGTATTTTTAGGTTTTAACTGGACTGACAGCTGCACGCTTAATGTTGAGTTCAGGTTTGCGCCTATGTGCAGACAACTACCTCGAACAATTACCACGTTTTATGTGCATGTACTGGGACAGGATAGCCCAAGCTCACGTGCAAGCATAGAAGTCCGAACTGTATTAGCACAATGAAGCCTAAACTTAGTGTTGTGGAGTCAAGGACGCACCTGCAAAATCTGAAATTAGTAATGGCACACGTCGGGCTGCACTGCT
Organism: Dermacentor variabilis; assembly: GCF_050947875.1. NCBI lineage: Eukaryota > Metazoa > Arthropoda > Arachnida > Ixodida > Ixodidae > Dermacentor > Dermacentor variabilis. The sequence continues at coordinate 5,118,583 of NC_134570.1, forward strand.
GGTGAACACAAGAAAATAGCTGGCCATGAACGAGAGGAGGATGAAGCTTCAACACGTGTGGGAGAAATGGATAGTGTTTCCTAGGAGATAACGAACCATGGAATGATGGAGAACTTTGCCTGTGTAGCTTTATGGCAGCATGCATCACCTTGCCGTGAAGCCACACTTGAATGTGAAATTCACATGTAGTCCACTGTTTCTTTTTGTTTTTGGTGCGAGTTATATGCAGAATAATACACTATTTGAACATTTTTATGGCCATGTTTGTTACCAAAAAATTGATCGGCAATGATTTGGAACTTGTCACGCACGTGTTAATTCGATGCATGTGCACTGTGTCATGCAACTCTGCACGTGAGCCCCCATTCAGTGAGCTTTCTTTATTTAGATAGCTATTTTATTCAAACAAATTTCCGGGCTCCTTAGAGTTATTGAGATTGAATCGTAGTTACTAATAAATAGAGAGGGTGTTTGGGCACAAAAAAATGCTGTTTTAGGGGCCTGTGACATGCATTAGAGTTGTCACTTTAGGCATATGTAAGCACCAGATACTGTCTCTTAGGCATATATAGGCTCAAATAGTAACTTACGCTGTGCATCTGAGGACAAATTAGGTTTTCTAAGGAACAAGGCCCACAAACCTGTTTTGTGAAATTCATTTTATTTTCTTGACGAAATGCAATGAGGCAATTTGTGTAGGCGACAATATTTATCTGAAATTTAGCGCGACTAGATGCTGTGAAAAAAAAAAAAGGTGTTGCGGTTTTTTTCACTGAGTTTATAGAAAAGGAACGATCAACATCCACTGAAGCTAGGGGTACATATTTGTACTTCGGAACATTCAATGAATCAGCACCTCTTGGAATTCCAGAATGTTTGCGGGCCAAAACCTTTGACAGTCTTTTCATTACTTGAAGCTTGGAATTATGCCAGAGACAAGTTGAAATTTCAAGCTCTCTCAGGAACAGGTCAGCTCCATTCGGAATGGTGACAAAGCTTTCCTAAATCTCCAAAATAAGCCCCACATTCCAGGTCAACTGTGACCTGGAATGTGGGACCTGGAACTTGACTGCCAGAGCATTTGTTTCTCGATGTCAGCTAAAAATTGGCAGTGAGTGCAGAAGTATCCTAAGTCGCCTTCAAGTGTACTGTCAGGTAGGGCTGTTCGACCTTATCTCACAGCGATTCTTGTCTGCTGGAAAGCTATTAATAACCTTTACACCGCAAAGTGTTCGTGGTAATAGGCTGCCTTCAGCCAACTTCCCAGCATGTGATAGCAAACAAGATAACGGTATAACAAAACACAAAAGAGAGCATTTTTGGGCTCTGATAAACTTAGGTGCCAAAATCAACATAGCTGAGTAAAAGTGTCATTAAAATGTTTCTAGACCTATAGTTTGTGCTTATATGTTGACTAGGAGCAATAAGGACGTAAGGAAAAAGGCATTTTGCTACAAAGTTCCAGTCTCTACTATTAATGTATATTATTAAATGCAAAATAAAACAAAGATAAATGTTGGATAGTTAACACTTCAAAGCTCCTTTGTACAAGTTGCAAATAGTTTATGTAATGTTAACTAATAGTGCCTAAAGGCCAACCCTGAAAAAAAGCCTTTTACAGGTAGTCTAGATATAGAGCAGCATTCATGCAAAATTTCATGTTTGAAATACGAGTGAATGCATTGCCAAAAGATATTAAAAAGAGACGTTTTTGATACTGAATCTGAAAAAGAAATGTGCCTGCCAAAAGTGATGCATGACTGGGGAGTATTAAACATAAATTAAGCTCCTTTTCTTTCCTCTATCTTTTTGTGTGTTCGTATAACCATTGCACCATTTTCTACAGCACATTCAGCAATTTTGTATAACACATTTAAAAAAATAATGTGAATGGACGACGCAGCCTCCTGCGGTCACTATGCGTCACCAAGATAGAGAAATGCACTGCTTGCTGCTGTCAAAGTGTGCGCAAAATGCAGGCGAGTGATTGCGGCACTCATGCAACTGGCGCATCACAGCATACAATGTGCGCTAACAATCATGCCTGCAATGTATTACACAGCTACGCGTCGTGAAAAGTGCTGAAATTTGAAACCAAATGCCCTGCACTCTTCTCGCGGGCGCTGTGCTCCCAACCGAAGAGTCACCATGAATTGCGCAAATGCCCCTACATAGTTCGTTGTGCTGTGACATCACGTACAGGGGCACATGACTTTGAGAATTATTCAAGGCAACAGCAGTTATTTGTTTGATCTGTTGCCTCAACAGACAAATTAAAGTTTAGAGAAATAATCAAACCTATAAACCGAATGTCTACGTGTCTTTTATAAAACTTCATGCCATAGCAATTCCAGCATACTTTTGTTTCTTCTGCATGTTCTCATGTTGTGCAGTCGCGCACAGAGTGTGAAACAATGCTATTTTCTACTGTGTTCTAGTGTGCCATCATGCTCTTTGATTCGCTTACGTCTGCCTCAGTGTTCGTGTAGCACTGACTTGTATCACTAGTCAGGTGTTCATGCGCATATAGCGAAAAATTGTGCTGCGTGAGACCGCCAACAGAAGTGCACCACTGAACAAAAAGAGAGAGAGAGAGAAAAAAGGCGTAGCCCATGATGTATGTGTCACGCGATCCTCCAGCTCCGGTAGGGAAGAACACTGGGAAGGTATTGCACTTGTGGAGGCTAGACGGGGCCAAGTAGACACCATGTGTATGTTGGCAGTGATGCTTGCCTTCTGAAATCAGGGGTTCACGACACTGAAATATTGCTGTCTCGGCTATGGATGAACTACTTAAAAAATTCTTCTGGTAGAACGCCCCCTAGACAGCACATAACAAGTTCCAGCGTATAATCGAAATTCGCTATGTGGCCTGGTGAAGGGCCGTTCAAAAATAACCACCGACGTTCGCAAAATTCATTATTCTGAGAATGCTTTGTCTCTGATTGCATCAATTTGCACAAAAAAGGAGATGGGCTGCAATTTGTGGCATCTTGACTGCGAAGCGTGTGATGCTGTTGAGCCGTCTTGCATGCACTGCAGTGGCAGCCAAACGTGGGCTCTGAGGTGAACTTGCCTCGCATCGCAGTTCTCGTTGATGCTACAAGTTTAACAGTGGTGGTAACTTGTCATGAAAGATGAGATTAAAACATCAGTTTATTCTACCCACCATTGTGTTGTGTAAAGGACACACTAGCCCATGCTTGTCATTAGTGGTGGCGATGTGCTAGGGCGAGGTGGCCGGCGTGGTGGAGAGCGGGCCGCATTGGTAGAAACGTTGGTTCAACCAATTTTTTTCACTAAGAGGGAAATCTTGCTATTGTGTAGAGCACCTTATAGCAGCCAGCGTCCAGAAAATGGTGCAAAGCAAGGGGTCATGCCTCTATAGCATTGCTGTTACATATTTTTAATTAGGTATTTTTGTTTTCTTTTACAATATTTCCTGTGGGTTTAATAACCAAGCACGAAACTGCAGTATATGAGAAGTTGAGCCATTTCAAAACATCCCGCAGCCCCAATTTTGGATAGAACAGACTTATTTTATAACAGTGGGGGTCACTTACTGTCTATGCGATACTGAAAGGTAATTTTTGTACTAATTATAAAGCAGCTCGCATTGCAGGCATCAAAAAGTATTGGCAGTATCTTACATTTGAGAAATCATGTAGCATGAATACTTTCTCGGGGATTCAAGGAAGCTTACCTTTTCTTTGCTAATCTCTCTTCTATTGCAAGCCTCCGTTATCTCATGTATTTTTTCTAGTTAACCTTTTCCTAATACATATAGATTACTGTAATCCCTTAGTGAGGAGCATGCACCATCGCCCCAATTTATTGGACCATAAGCAATATGCATTGCACTGGGGAATGAATTACAGGATAGTGTGCTTACACGCACATGAATATACAGTCCTGTCAAATGCATTAATGATTTCTGATAGCTGCAGTGTTAGAGCTATGTAAATAAGGTTGCCCATTTTTCACAAATCCTTGTAGAAAGCTGTGATTACACAGTATGGACTTTTCTGTGTAGAGCGCCTGAGCAGCCAGCTCTGGTGTATTCTGGCGATGCCTGGCAGCCGCTGCTGCAGTTACGACAGCAGGACCAGCTGCATTTGAGGCCACACATGTGTGCAAGGCTAGGCATGTTAATTTTTTGCAAGTGCTGACTTCTGATCGGCACCTTAGTTTTCCAAAATGGGTATTGCATGCTCTACATGACAGGGAATCTGCTTGGACATGCTACAGCATTGGTCTAATTTTTTTTTTTTTTTTTGCAACTGCAGAAAACATTACTAAACTCAGAAGCACGAGAGTATGAAAGCATGTGACTCCAGTGCTTTCGACATCACCTTTGTCAAGCTTTGAAAAGTGGTTGGCTGCTGAGGGGACCATATTACATCGTGTCCGGCTTGGTTTCCCAATTGCTTACCAAAGGCTTGAAATGAGTGCATAACTTGAGCCTGTTGTCTTTCCTTTCCTTGAGTCCTAGAAAAGTGCAGTTGGCTCAGCATGCAGTTTGATAACATCCAGGGGTTAGTGCTGCTGCCCATGCCTGATGCTGCAGATCATGTTTTCTTCTGCAGAAAGGACTGAAGAATGTCTTCGACGAAGCGATCCTGGCAGCCCTAGAGCCTCCAGAGCCTAAGCCCAAGCGAAGGTGCACCCTCCTATAGATGGACCACAAGAGGAGAGAAAAGTTAGCCGGAGAAGAGGGGAGCCACACGCATTCGTCCGAGGAGGGGAGGGCCAGCATCCGGGAGAGAGACTACCCTTCCCACCCTTGGTGTTTCGCTCAAAGTGGAAGTCTGGGAAGCGGCCCATGCGCCGTCTGCGGAGTCCATTGGAGTAACAGGGGAACAGGGAAGTGGGTTGGGGATTAGCCGAGCGGCAAAAGCACTTGTTGCCTGCCAGAGTAGGCGCCTAGCGTTTTGAAGCTGTGTGGCTTACCACAGCACTCACACACACACCCTGGCTCCCACTCTTTTTTTTCTTTCTGGTGCTTGTTTTAGGCTGTCTTGATGATAACCTTAGGCAGCACATGCTTCTCCAGGTGAGAAGTCTGTGGCAGCTGCCGCTGCCAAAGCATTGTTGTGTTATCCAAGTACTGCAGTATTCAGCTGGATGTGCGTCGTCGCTAGGCTTCTTTTTGTTGAGAATTTGTCCACGACCTCCCATACTCTTTTTCTTTTTCTGGGAATATGTAAATTTAGTTCTTTCATTTATTGCAATGCAGTGTCAAATGTAGAGCCAAGGCAGTGAACTGCCGAGCAACGACAGCGTGTCTTTTTTCACATTGTGGGGTTGGGATCCCCAGTGCCCCTTCCCACTTGTGGAAGGCCTAGTTACAGGAACATTTTATATAAAAAGTGTGCTCGACAAATGTCCCTGTGCTGTTTTGCAGGTTCTTTGCTACTGCATTTTCCTTGGCAACAACCACTTTGCCTAGGAAGTTGTTTTGCATGTTGAGTACAGTGCATGTGCAGCCTGTGTTGTATGGACAGTAAATGTTTCTTGGGGGGATGCATTGCTATTTATTCACTGTTGTGTGCAAATTGAAATTTGCATTTTTCATTTAGTTGCCCCCAGTGGAATTTTTTCTCCCGCTGTGAAAAGAGGAAAAATACTTAAGTGAGCTTCCTAACAATGATGATGCACTTCCTAACAGATTAACATTCAGTGATCCTTTGTGGTAACAATCTAAAAGCCTGTGTTTTGGTAAACTGTAAAAAAAATTTTTTTAATAAATAATTTTCAGCTATGATTTTTGTAGTAGTGTTCTTATAATAGGACTTCAGTTATAGCAAGTGCTCTACTTGTATTTTCTGCCAGAATCATCTGGAATGGTCAGAGACTGCTTGCCCAACACCTGCACAAGAAAGTTGCAGTTTTGCCTGAAAGGTGAAGCATTGATGGCGATGGCAAAGTTGGCAGCGCTAAATGCACTATTTACCGAACATTACTTGTGCTGGGGCTCTCTTTGTGTAGTATTCGACTGTGCTCGCATGCTACTTTTGTTAGCAGGAGGTATTGAGACTAATCCAGGACCTTAGCAACAATCCAGCTGTACTTCCTGCTGACATGCTTGATGTTCTGAAGGCATTGCAAATCAGTCGGCCATGCTTGAGCATTTAAATTCAGTTAGGTCAACCCTTGCTGATGGTGAGAAAACTTTCAGCAACCTTGGCACACGGTTGACCAAAATTGAATCCAACTTATTGTCACTTTCAAATGAAAAGTCACAAATAAATAACATGGAAGGTGTTGCTAATAGCAGTGCTGCTCAAGTAACTGGGCTGACTGTTTACATTAATGAGATGGAAAACAGATCCCGAAGATGTAACCTGGTTTTTTACAGGCTAAGTGATGCATGAAATAAGTCGTGTGTTTCTGAGGAATTGATAATTGAGCAGTGCCACAAAAGTTTGGGCATAACTATTCAAAGTTGTGATGTAGAACGTGCCCACAGACTTATCATGAGGGGAAATGGAGGCCAATACAGTAGACTCCCGTTAAGATGAACAGTGGAAGTCGTTTGTTTAGTTTCCCATAGAGTCGACGGAAAAAAAAATCCGCTTAATATGAACACTGCACACGTGCTAATCGGTTAAGAGAACTTTCACGGCCGGCCACGCCTTACCCGCGTAGCTTTTTTCGACCATCTGAGCCGCACTTTAGAGGAAAGAAAAAAAAAAGAAAAAAAAATGGAAGCTTTTCTGCGCAGTCGACCATCTGTGTGACGTGGGGAGACTAGGAGACCTAACCATCTCGGTGTTTCTGTGAAGATTCCCCTGCTCCTCCACTCACTCTGTCTCCTCCCAACCCGGCTACAAGAATTAGCCACGCCCTCAAGTTCATTCTCTCCTTTGCCGGACCCTCCCCCTCTACCCTGCACAGCACTGATGCGATCAGCCCTTCATACGAGTCATTTTAGCGCTGTGCTACTGTCCTTCCCCCCCACCCCAGCACCTCCCACAATGATCTCTCCTCTTTGTCGCCGCAGCAGGTTCGCGTCGCACTCGCTGGCTTTCTCCGAACTTGCAGACTGCAGGGAGGAAACAGGACGCAGAGAGAGAGAGAAAAACCAAGTGCGGCCTGGCCAGTAAAGCCAGCCAAACTCGAAAAAAAAAAATGGGCGAAGAGAAAAAGGGAGAAGAAAAAGCAGCCAATGCTGTTTCCCAATGGTGATCACGTGATAGTGCCATCATGCCAGTGCTACCAACCTCTGCGTGTTTGCTGACCTCCAACTACGCAGTAGGCATACACCTTCTTCGTGGCATGTGTGCGCGCCGTGTCGCGCTGTCTCCTGCCAGTTTGTCCGCCGTCACATTGTGGTGTGCGTTCTTTGTTTTAGTGTGCGCCCTGTTGTGTTGCTAGTATGGCAAGTCGGCCAACAGCTCGGAAAAAGCCGCTTGAACTTCGTGCAAAGTTTTCAACGAAGTATGCACCGGCTGGCTTTCAAAGACTGAAATTGCGTGCAAGTTCGGCATCGCGAAAAGTACCGTGAGTGGTATTGTGAGAGACGAAGCGCGGATTACCAGTGCTCTGCAAGATGGTGAATTTGCACTGAAGCGTAAAAGGATGCGCACAGCTATGCACAAAGACCTAGAAGACATTCTTCTTGCTTGGGTAAAGAAAGCACGCGGTGCGAATTTGCCAGTGAATGGAGTCATATTGAAAGCGAAAGCAGAAGAAATTGCACTGCAGCTGAATGTGGAGTTTGCATGCAGTGATGGGTGGCTCGACCGTTTCCGCAAAAGGCATGGACTGGCCTTTCGTTGTGTTGTAGGTGAGGCCGCTGCAGTGGACGAAATGGCCTGCAGCGATTGGAGGTAGAACAAACTGAATGACCTCATGGAAGAATATGACCCTCAAGATTTACACAACGTGGACGAAACTGCCCTTTTCTACCAGCTGCTTCCAAACAAAAAGCTCGCATTTGCTGGTAACTGCGTGGCGGGCAAGCACAGCAAGCTTCGGGTAACGGTCCTCGTGGGCGCAAATATGACTGGGACGGACAAACTAAGGTTGCTGGTGATTGGGAAGTCTAAAGCACCACGCTGCTTTAAAAGCATAAAAACGCTGCCGGACTTTGTACATGGCTAATTCGAAAGCGTGGATGACGCAAGCGCTTTTCGAGCAGTGGCTTCAGGAGATGGATCATCGCTTCCAGAGAGAGAAAAGTTCTCTTTGTTGTCGATAACTGTCCGGGACACGGTCATGTCGCCGGACTTTCTGCCATCCATCTGGAGTTTCTACCAGCAAATACAACTGTGAAGGTACAGCCCATGGACCAGGGAGTAATCAGCAGCTTGAAGAGGCACTATCGTCGCTCTGTTGCAGAGGATGCTAATTCGCATGGAGGGTGGTAAGGAGTACACAGTGAACCTGTTAAGTGCTGTCTACTTACTAACAAGTGCCTGGGGGCAGGTTACTGAAGCGACCATTGCCAATGCCTTCCACCATGCAGGGTTTATGGCGTCTAGCAACAGCTCAGCGCAGAATGACTGCGATACTACAGTAAAAGCTCGTTAATTCGAACTCGTGGGGGACTGAAAAATTGTTCGAATTAAGCGGAGTTTGAATTAACGAGCAGGCGGCAAAAAAAAAAAAAAATGGCCATTGCATTTGGCTGCTAGGGCCGAAGCCAAAATAGCCATATCTGGGATCGTCATCGAGGAATACGCACTACTACTCTTTGAGGTCGGCGATTGCGGGTATTGAAATCGTGCGAGTCCAAACACCAAAGGAAATAAAGATATCCAATCAATTTATGCGCCTGGAACTAATGATAAATGTACCCACGTGAGCGTCAGGCTTCATGATGAAATATGACACTATGTATGCTTCAAAAACATGTTTATTAACAAAAGAATAATGATCGAAGCATATCAACATGAAAAATAATCGGTGATTTGCATTTGTTTGCGCTTTCTTCGCCGCGACTCGAGAAGCATTGTCTGCAACTTGCCCAACATCTCCAGCGCAGCATCCGAATTCTCATCGGTGGAGAAATAGCGCGCAGCCAGATCGAGTCCCGATGCTGCTTCACATGCGCTCGGAGGAGGCAACGGATCGTCCTCTTTGTCGGACTCGTCGTCGCTGTCAGGCGTGCTCGCCGCGCGTGAGTCGTGCTGCTGACTGGACGCAGCCTCGATAATCTCGGCGTCAGTTAAAGGCCCCGTTGTCTCCACGCCGTTGTCTACGTCGACAAAGCTCTCGAAGTCCACACCCTCCGATAAAACAGCGTAGGCAGGGTCCAGCACGATGGAGCCATCATCTTGATCCACTTGAACATCAAAGTCGGCTGTGCAGCAGGCTTCTGTGGTTTCACTGAAGCCACACTTGCGGAAACAGTGAGGACTCTACTGTGAACTTGGAGGAGAGCAGCATTGTTTCTACGCTGAGCAGTAAGGGTGTATCCATTGACATGAGTGCATATGTCAGCATTGATGAAGGTGTGCAAACATGCAGGACTGACACAGTGGAAGCTTTGAGGAGGTGCTCGACCTGCCATCAGAAACTGCTGCTGATGATGATGGCATCGATGTCGTGCCTGAATCTGCACAAGTGACCTGCAATGCAGCTGACGCCTTGATACTTCAGTGCAGTTTTTCGAACAATGTGAGGCCACTGAGGAATGTCTTAGAAAATTAAGTGAGATGTCTGTATTTGTAGCAGCCAGGCAATTTTCTCGACAGGCACAAAAAAAAAAAAAATAAGACTGGGTAACAGTCAACAGTGCCTGATGCCTTACTAGGGCAATGTTTAGTAGACCACTAGTAGTGCTATAAATGCTTATATTGCAGCTATTTCTTTCCCCTGAAGGGCCATTTCATTCATTTGTTCTCGTATGCGAGGTATTTGGACACACACCGCATGCTCAAACATCATTTTTAGAAGCACTCCTGATTAGACGAACACTTGTCATGATCCCTTGGAGTTCGTCTTAAAGGGAGTCTACTGTAATAGTAAAATTCGCCCACTTCAAAGATAAGAAAAGCATCCTTTTCTCAAGCGGTAAGCTAAAAGAGCACCGAATACGGCATTAGTGAAGATTTATACCCGAAGCTTGCCTGGCCCAAAGATGTCTAATCGAATTTGGAAAAGTGCAACAACCTTTAAGCTCCATTACGACAAACTCATCTCTGGCCAAGAAACCTACGTTTACGATCACACTAAATAGTCTGTTGTCAAAGGCCCATCCTAGCAACAAGTGCAAAACCCACTGTGGCCGACTCAACGTATTAAGCACAATCTATCATTGCGCTACACTAACATCCGCAGCCTGATACCTAAACGGGATTTGTTATGCATCCTCATTTCCTCGTCATCCAATAACATTGTATTACTAACGAAAACATGGTTAAATTCCACAACACCTGATTGCAAAATCCTTCCTGGTCTGCCAGAGTTTGACATTTTTCGCAAAGGTGGAACCTGGAACCCATGGCGGCGGTGCGGCTATTGCTACCCATCGCCAACATAAGTGCACTTCTGTAAATATAAGGTTGCCTTTAGAAATGATTTAGATGTGCTACCATGCCACTTCACCGTGCGCGCTCATCGGCTGTTGTTATTGTCCATCCAGCACTGATAGCTCCCTTTTTTTTTTTTACGATGCATTGTTAGAACTAACAACGGCTTATCCTAACACCCTCATCTTGTTACTCGTGAGCTTCAACTTTTCAACTATAGTTTGGAATAATGTTGCATCATGTCTGACACAAAGAAACATGGCTAGCGAATTTATAAACGCTTGCTCTTCAGTCTCTCCAAGCTCGTCATTAAACCTACACGAATAACTAAACACTTGTCAAATATCCTAGACCTCTACTTGACAACACCCCGATAAGATGCCTCCTCTTATGTACGTCAGTGGCCTTAGCAGTCACACCATCATCCATGCCACGTTTCCTTGCAATATACTTAAAAGTGAAATATCAAAAAGTACTAACGCTATATGACAAAGCCGATTACTCAAGTATTCATCGTGAACTTTGTCTTTCACGAGGAATTTGCCCTTACGTATCAGCAACAGTCGACCGAGAGTAATTGGGCACTTTTTAAAACAAATGCTGCGTTTAATGTGTCTACATTCTATCACAATAAATGAGAGTGCATTTCCCCTGGTACAACACTACTTTAAAGCACTTGAACAATAAGGAAAAATGATTACTTTGTGTAACCAATTCTTCAGATTCTCTTTCTGCCTGGGAAAATATAACGATGCCACTAAACAATACAACTCTTAAAAAGCACACACAATATGTGATTTCTACTACCATCCGAAAAATCTAACCCGTGGAGTTTTTGGAAAATTGTCTGATAAAACCTGAAAATAATAGCTCTATTTCTGTATGTGATAACTGGCTTGCCCATTTCTGACTCGGATGTTCCTGATGCTTTGAACCTTGCGTTTTGTTGAATGTTTGCAAAATAATCTGGCAGTGAACTTCCAGATTTACCATTTTTCGATTTTCCTCAATGGAAGGTATTGATTTTAGGCCAGAAGGCATCGTTAAGGTTATAGATGGCCTGAAGTATTCGTCATCCTGTAGGATAGACTGCATCAATGCCAAAGTGTTAAAAAAATATGAAGTGTGTGTGTGTAGGTCGATCCTCTATCATTTTTCAGCAATCACTTGACACAGGCACTGTTCCAAGAGACTGGAAAATATTGGAAGGTCATTCCAGTCTTCAAGAAAGGTGATCGGTCTTCCCCAGGTAACTACCGTCTCGTTGCACTCACTAGCGTGTGCTCCAAAATCGGAACATATTGTAACGGGGATGTTGCGAGTATGTAAAAACCATATTTACAATATATATGTATATACAGGATGAGTCAGAATAGTTAAGGTGGCTGACTAACAACAGGCAGCAGCCAGCGTCTCCGATCTTCCTCTCGTCCGTAACGGGACCCCTGGGTGGCAAAAGAGCCGTCTCAGCGCATGGCAGGCGAAAAATTCCAAACGAAGTATGGCTTCAGCTGCGAAACGTGCATGACGTCGACAGGCGTCTGATTTGATGCATCGAAGTGTAGCGGCAGAATCTCGTAATTGACATCGTTAACTTGGCGTAGGACTTCTTAAGGCCCTGTGAAGCGAGAGAGAAGCTTCTGGGAGAGGCCAACCCGACGATATGGTGACCAGAGGAGCACCTGGTGCAGCGGTCGTAACGCTCTCTATATGCTGTGGGGCTAATAAACGAGATTGGGCGACTTGACGCGCCATGCGAGCGCGATCGGCGACTTCACGAGCCTACTCGGTTGCAACACGTGGCACAGAAGGGAGGAGGATGTCAAACGACAGTGCGGGCTCGCGGCCATACAAGAGAAAAGGGTGAATATCCTGCGGTGTCATGTCGTGGCGAGTTATACGCGAACGTCACGTAAGCCAGCGTGGCGTACCAGGCGCGGTGATCGTTGGAGACGTGCATTGACAGCATTTCTGTGGTTGTTCGGTTGAGACGTTCCGTAAAACCGTTTGTGGGTGGTAAATGGCCCCTCGACCCATCCTCTGCGCGGCAGACCAAACCGCTTCCGCGGCAGGTTACGCGGCGTGCCGCGCGCGTTTTGACGCCAGTGTGTCCGTACCTGTAGGCGGTGGACATCTTGTGCTCATCGGCACAAGAGCGGAGGAGGTCGTCGACAATTCGAAATAAGAATGAGCGGCCGCGGTCTGTAACTGTCGAGGTGCACCGTGGAGGAAAAAATCGGCGACGTCCGTTGCTCAACTAGTCGGCAACGCCTTTGTTATCGCGTAGCGTGTCGCGTAATCAGTTGCGACGGCGATTCACTTGTTCCCTCTAGTCCGTAAAGGGCCGCCAAGCAGGTCAAGGCCTACGCGAAAGAACAGTTAAGAGGGAACTTCAATGGGATGGAGTCGTCCGACAGGTGCCAGGGGAGGTTTCTTCCGGCGCTGACACAATTCGCAAGTTGCGACATAACGACGCACAGAGCAGCAGATACCCGGCCAGAAGAACCGGCGTCGTACGCGGCCGTATGTACGCAAAACTCCAAAGTGTCCCACCGCCAGTGCATCGTGAAGTTGTTCGAGAACGATGGGTCGCAGATGAGGAAGGACAAGCAGCAACTTGGGGCCGTCAGGGTTGATATTGCGGCGGTAGAGGATGCCATCATGCAACACGAACATGCGGCACGTGCCGTCTGTGCTGCCAGATTGCACTCCGGCGATGATGGACTGTAAGGATGCGCCGCGTTGTTCAGCGCGCATGTCGGCCATGTCAGTCAAAGCCATCACGCAGGTCACCGGATCATGCACTACAGGATCGGGAGGATCCACGGAATGACGCGAGAGGCAGTCAGCGTCCTTGTGGAGGCATCCAGTCTTGTAATGGACACTAAATGAAAATTCCTGGAGCGGCAAAGCGCAGCGACCAAGCCGTCCAGTCGGGTCCCGTAGGATAGACAGCCAGCAGAGTGCGTGGTGGTCTGTGACGACCGAAAACGTGCGGCCGTACAAATATGGCCGCAACCTAGCGACAGCCCAAACTAAAGCCAAGCACTCCCGCTCGGCGATGGAGTAATCTCTCTCAGCAGGTGACAGCAGGCGGCTGGCGTAAGCTATCATGCACACGGTACCATTCTGGTGTTGGGCGAGAACAGCGCCGATACCATAGCCGCTTGCGTCAGTGTGGACTTCGGTCGGTGCAGACGGATCAAAGGGCAAATATGGGAGGGGTGGTCAGAAACCCGATGAGAGCGGCGAACGCGGGAGCCTGCTCCGGGCCCCACGAGAATGGCGTGTTCTTCTTTAGAAGATCTGTCAAAGGCCGAGCAATGTCGGCGAAGTTTTTGACGAAACGACGAAAGTAAGAACACAGGCCGACGAAGCAGCGCACGTCAGAGGCAGAACGTGGCACAGGGAAACTGCGTACGGCGCGAACTTTTTCCGCATCTTGTTGGACACCGGATGCGTCAACGAGGTGTCCCAACACGGTGATCTGACTGCGCCCGCATTGACACTTCGTGGAGTTCACTTGAAGGCCGGCTTTTCGGAAGACCGCAAGGATTGCAGCGAGTCTGGTAAGGTAGCTGCCGAACGTGGGAGAAAAAATAACGTCGTCAAGGTAACAAAGACACGTGATCCATTTGTAGCCCCGCAGAAGAGTCCATCATACGTTAAAATGTCGCAGGAGCATTGCATAGGCCAAAGGGCATGACTTTGAACTGATATAAGCCATCCGGCATGATGAAGGCCGTATTCTCGTTATCCATTTCATCAACTGAAATCTGCCAGTAGGCGGATCAAAGAACGATGGACGAGAAGTATTTAGCTCCGTGCAAACAGTCCAAGGCGTCATCGATGCGTGGTATTGGGTAGACGTCTTTCCGCGTGATCTTGTTTAAGTGGCGATAATCGATGCAAAACGCCAGGTACCACCTTTCTTTTTCACCAAGACCACACGCGAAGCCCAAGGGCTGGATGATGGCTCGACGACCCCTTTGCAGAGCATTTTGTCCACTTCTAATTGGAGGAATCAACGATCAGCATGCGATACACAATAGGGACGTCGACGAATAGGATTCGTATCGTGTTTATACGGTGGTGAACAACAGATGTTTGGCCTAAAGGCCTGTCGCTGAAATCAAAGATGTCACTGTGCGACTCGAGCAGGAGTCGTATGTCCGTGGCATGTGCAGAGGTGAGGTCAGGTGCAACCATTTTCGCGAAGTCATCGGTTAAGGAACCACAGCTGTCAGCTGCAATTGGCGATAATAAGCCATTCTCGGCGTTCAGACTCTCAATGTCAAATTCGCAACCACTAGAAACGTTGGCAAAGAACACGCCGGCCAGAAGCACTTGAGGGCACAGGCTGAAATTAAAAAGTGGTAGAACGACGTCGTTGTAGTAACCGTGACCAGCGTATGCGGAAAAGCAACGTTCCGGTTCGAAAGCACGTCGATGATGGGGTGAAGCACATATTCACCGATCGGAACCTGTGGCTGGGCGGAAGTGACGTAAGTAACTGCCTCGGGCAGCAGACGCACATATTGAAACGAGCACAAGCGCGGTGGGGTGGTACTCGGAGCATCGGCGAGTTGGGGCAGTTCTAACTGAAGAACGCCGGTCGCGCAGTCGATGAGAGCAGAATGAGCGGATAAAAAGTCCAATCCAAGGACAACGTCGTGAGGGCAGTTGTTGATCACAGCAAAGAGAACAGAAGTAAGGTGGCCGGCTATAATTAAACGCGCAGTACACATTCCAAGAACAACCAGCACGCCGCTGTCGGCCACACGAAGCACTCGGGCAGCTGCTGGGGTGAGGACCTTCTTTAAACGTCTACGTAGGCTAACACTCATCACAGATATGTGGGCTCCAGTGTCGAGTGCTTGGACAGGTACACCGTCTATTTTAACGTCAATTATACTCCTTGTGGGCACAGACAGAGGATTTGCTGCAGTAGTCGGCAATTCAGCACCACCTCCGAGGGCTGCATTTCTTAGTTTTCCGAAAGGGTGCGGCCAAAAGCCACAGGGGACGAAAGGCGACGTGGCTGCGGCGAACGGGGAGCGACGTGTTTGTGGTGAATGAGACTGGTGTCCGCGCGGCGATGGTGAGCGGCTGTACCACGTGTTCCGAGCAGAGTTGGCGGCGCTGTTAGACTCGGCGGTTGGCGAAACAGTGCCGGCATTTCCATCAAAACGGCTCAGGTTGGTCGGCGTGCGAGGTATTGAGGGCCACGAGTTGCGACAGTACCGGGCGACATGACCAATGCGGCGACAGATGAAACATATCGGCTGGTCGTCCGCAGTTCTCCACTCAGTCGAATTGCGATAACGCGGAGAGAAGCGTCGGGGTGGAGCGAAAATAGTAGAAGGGCGTTCGTTGTCTCTGGGGATGGCGAGAGCACAGAATGTAGGCTAGTGTTTTTTAAGTTCCTGGCGAACGATGGCTTGTACGAGGGGAACTGAAATAGGGGTAGCATCAGGGCTACACGAACAGAAAGCTGCGGGCGCCATCGCGTCCAGTTCACGAACGATTAGCACCACGTCCTCTAGTGGCGACGCATGCTGCTGTGCGGGCTGATATTCTTACGTCGACGTTGCGGTAGTATTGGGAAGTCTGGTGAGTCGGTACAGGACGCGTCGGGTTTTGGCCTGCTCGAATTGTCGGCACTCTTTGATGATAGCATCAACTGTAGAGCAGCTTTTGCTAATGAGCAGATTAAAGGCGTCGTCAGCAATTCCCTTGAGCACATGCCCTACCTTCTCAGCTTCTGTCATGTCTTGATCGGCTTTACGACAAAGCGCCAGCACGTCCTGGATGCACGAAACATAGGACTCCGTGGGGGATTGGGCACGCGAGACCAGTTCCTGCTTTGCGGCAATTTTACGGCCGGCTGGTTTGCCAAACAAATCTGTTAGCTTCTCTTTGCATTGGTCCCAGCTGGTCGGCTGCTCTTCATGTTTTTCAAAACACACCTTTGCCATGCTTCTTAGGTAGATCAACAGGTTAGCTAGCGTAAGCGTAGGGTCCCATCTGTTGATTCCACTCACGCGTTCGTACATAGCCACCCACTCTTCAACGTCAGCGCCATCAGTTCCGCAGAAAATTCCGGGATCCTTGGGTTGCACAACGACAACCGAAGGTGAGAGCGAAGTAGCTGGCGACGGTGACGTTGGAGGCGGCAATGACGTTGATCCCGCGTGCTCACCGTCATTCATAGTGCGGACGGTGATGCGACGTCCACTGTGGAGCTCCATTTCCAGCCGTGGTACCCCGCGCCTCGACAATATGTTACGGGGATGATGCGTGCATGTAAAAACTATAATTATATAGTTTATATATATATATATATATATATATATATATATATATATATATATATATATATATATATATATTATATATTAATACTATACATATATAAATATATGTAAAGGATGAGTCAGAATAGTTAAGATGGCTGACCAACAACAACACACAGCAGCCAGCGTCTCCGATCTTCTTTCTCTCTCTTCTTTCATGCTTCCGTAACAATTTCATCTATTCTCATGTTGCTAACTTTCCAACTTCAGTGAAGTTCTTTCACCCTAATCAACATGGCTTCTGGAAAGATCACTCGTGCGAAACGCGATTAGCTCTATTTATTCATGATATTACCCGCCGTGGTTGCTCAGTGGCTATGGTGTTGGGCTGCTGAGCACGAGGTCGCGGGATCGAATCCCGGCCACGGCGGCCGCATTTCGATGGGGGCGAAATGCGAAAACACCCGTGTGCTTAGATTTAGGCGCACGTTAAAGAACCCCGGTGGTCAAAATTTCCGGAGTCCTCCTCTACGGCGTGCCTCATAATCAGAAAGTGGTTTTGGCACGTAAAACCCCAAATATTATTATTATTCATGATATTCATTTAAACCTCGGCTAACGTTCCAACTGACGCCGTTTTTAGATTTCAGAAAGGCTTTCTGTAAGGTTCCACATTCTCGTCTTTTGCTAAAATTATCAGGCCTAAACACCCACCCACTTGTACTTAACTGGATCCAGTGTTTTTAAACTAACTGAAAACAGTTCATGTATGCTAACAACCTTACATCTGTTTCCTCCATTCTGTCTGGTGTACCTCAGGTTCCTGGGCCGCTCCTATTTTTAATCTATATGAATGACCTGCGATTCACTGCAACATCTGTAATACGTCTTTTTGCTGATGGTTGCGTCCTGTCAATAATGTTGCTGATGTCTTACCTTGAGGAGGATTTCTTTCATATTCAAAACTGGTGTGCTAAATGGCTCATGTTCCCGAACATTAGCAAGACTGTACACATTTCATTCCATCGTCGTCCTAACTACATGCACCCTGCCTACAAGGTTAATAACTGTACTATATCTACCACCGACTCATACAAGTACTTACGAATTCACCTCTCCAAAGATCTGTCTTTAACAAATCACGTAACCCACATTATACAGCTAACAAAATTCTTGGTTATCTTCGCCATAATCTCTTCATGGCAAAACCACCCGTCAAATCAGTTGCCCATAAAACTCTCGTGCGACCGAAACTTGAATATGCATGTACTATCTTTGAGCCTTACCAAACTAATCTCAATAAAGCCCTTGAGTCTGTTCAGAACCGTGCTGCCAGATTTATTCTTTCAGATTACTCTTACCACACTAGCGTTTCATCACTTAAGTCTAAACTAGACCTATCGCCTCTTGCTTCATCGTAGCATCTCTCACCTATGCCTCTCACAGGTCTTTTTATTCCACACTCTTAAACAAATGTACACCCTTTGGGGTGTATATATGCCACACAACAATAATCGTCATCTGTCATGCTTGCGTTTCCTTTCCTGTCGAGCATGCTATGTCACGCTGATAATGCGCATGCCGTTCGAGACTTAGAAGTACTGGGCTCGCAACGTTAAGGAAAGGAAATGCAGACAGGACATACGACGATTATTGTGTTGGCAAGATACGACCCAAAGGGGTGTAATTTTTCTTAAGAGTGCATACCTCGTGACGGCCAGCTGATCCAGCTGGCTCACAGTGTTCATCGCGAACAGGTACTTGGTAATCCACTCGCACCACTTCGTTCGTGCAGTCATTATTTGTCCGAACTGCTCGAGACTAGAATGGCCTCTTCCGAGACAAACTTTAGATCACTTTAGTGCACTTTAGATCTGCCATCGAGTGCCCCGACTCATCTTTCTAATGTCATCTTCACCATTCCCGCATTTTACGTGCCCAACCCTCACGTAATTTCCCATTAGGACCCTTGAAGTATCAATAAAGAAAGCATGTTAGGCAACTACATGAAGTAAGGTTTGTAGTTTTATCGACTGTATAAATTGCAGAAAAATGCACGCTTACTAATTAACCCCTTACAATCGCGAGGTATATTGGGTGGATGGATGGTTGTTACGAGCGTCCCATTCAGAACGGGGCGGTAGGTTGCGCCACGAAGCTCTTGCTATTATACTGCCTAATGTCCTACCCAGGTTAAAAAAAACCACAATGAATTCCCATAACCAAATTTTCTGATTCGCTATTGTAAACTTTGTTATTGTACGTCTGTTTTTTGTCATTTCCCTACTTCCACCATCCTATTCTATCCTATTCACAATCTCTATTGTGGACATGTTTACTTCCCCCTGCACTCGCTGAACCCAAGAATTTCAAGGAGGCCACTGGTGCCTAAATCGACTGCTGGGCAGATATCTTCACATTCTAATAAAACTTGCTGCATCGTTTGCCTAGCTTTACCGCAGCAAGCACATGATTCTTCCTTCTTATATCTCCCTTAGGTGCGTGTTCTAAGGCATCCGGATCTTGCTTCAAAAAGTAATGAGCTTCCCATTGAGTTATCATAAATTGTTTCTTTCCTGATTTCGGTTTTTTCCTCTTACGTAGTTACTCATGGCAGGCATCTTTTCCACTGCCGCCACCCACGAGATTATTTCAGACTTTCTGACTTTCCGCTTGACATTCTTTGTTACTGTGTTGCTCACCATCCAGGCCGCATACTTGCTGCTAAGCTTCCTAGTTCTTTTCCTCCACTGTGAATCAATGTTTTTCCTGTACAGATACCTGAACACTCTCCCAGCCCATTTACTTTCTTCCATATTCCTCAGTTGTTCTTCATAATCAATTTTACTGTGAGCTTCCCTTACGTCAAAACTAGTCCGGCCCATATCACCCTGCACAGCTTCATTTGTAGTCTTCCCGTGAGCGCCCAATGCGAGGCGACCCACTGACCTTTGGTTCCCGTCGAGTCCTGATTGTAGCCCTGATTTAAAGCAAACAACCGCATTTCCAAAAGTAAGTCCTGGAACCATTACACCTTTCCACATACCTCGGAGCACCTCGTACCTATTGTGTCCCCATAGTGCTCGGTGCTTTATTATGGCTGCATTTCTCTCCCCTTCACTGTTATTGTTTTTCCCTGTGTTTCCATATATCTATTGCCTTCATTTATCCATATACCAAGGTACTTCTATTCTGTTTTCACCAGAGCTTCCTTACTTTTTGGTCCTAGTTCATTAATCAGCCTAACGGGAACCTCGTCTTGCCCTGTTGCTGTGCGCTTAACAATCTTCTCTTCGGCTTTCCTCCAGTTGAAATTTGTCAGCACCAGCTCCTTTTCCATCTGGTTCTCTTTCATGATCTTTTTTTCTTCAAATGCAATCTCGTAATTGCCTTGGTATGGTTCGGCTGTTATGTTTCGGATATACTTTCGGATATTATTTTATGTGGTTCCAAAATATTCTAGGTGCGGCCTTCTTTTTCTCGCGTATTTCCGACAACCAACGTTCACTTTCACCTTTTATCTTTGCTTGCACCAGTATTTGAACCATAGACTTTTTCTCCCGGTATATTTCCCATGCAGCGGCTACTTGATCCTCCGGCAACTGCACTTTTTTGGTTTGCCGGTGCTCGGGATCCTTTCTGTCGTTCGGCGATGGCTTCCTCGTATCTCCCTGTTCCCCCAGCTTTTCAGTTTCTTTTTTTCCTTTCCAACGAATGTCTTTCTCTTTCTGTATTTCTGTCGTTATTACACTTAGAAGCCCACTCTTGGCCATTTGCCAAGTTCTTCCTCGACTCTTGTGACTATCTTTGTTATTTGTTCAGCGTTCAAATTTGGACTGACCATTTTGCACTCCTTGCTCTCTTTCCCATTTTCAAAATGATGCATTTATGGTCACTCCCTATATGCTGCTATACCCTTCCTCGTTAATGACCATTTTTCTCAACTTGTCACGAATTCCTTCTGTCATCAGACAGTAATCAATGGTCGATTGCCGGTTTCCCACTTCCCACGTGATCTGCCCTTCACACTTAGGCTCTGTATTCGCGATAACGAGGTTATGTTGCTCAAAAATATCTAACATTGTATTCCGGTTGTTGTCCGTATAGCCATCTAGATCCTGCATGGGGGCATTCATGTCACCTAATAGGATAATTTTGGCATCATTCCCGAAACCCTTAATATCGGCACTTACGCATTCCACCAACTCTTGATTCTTCTCTGTGCAATTATTTTTGGTCCACAAATACGTTACATTCAGCCAAGTTTTTCCACTCATTGTACGTGATAATCAAATATGCTCTTGACATTTTGAATTTACTCTTTTTCATTTGGCTTCCTGGTGGATGAGCATTCTGACTCCCGCTGCCTTTATTTCCAACTTAGTTCTATTGCACCCTTCCCAAACATAATTCTCAATCACTGGCGGCTCTTGAGAGTCCCTAAGGTGCGTTTTTATAACCGCATATACCCCTATTTGTTCTCTATTTAACTGCTCCTCAATCTCTGCCCACTTTTCCTTTCTTGTGTCGCCCTGCATGTTGATGTAACCTATTGCAGGGCGAGCTCTCTTTCTTGTTGTCCTCCTTTCTCTGTTAATGACGGCGATGCTATTCTGAGGTTTGCCTAGGGTACCTTTTTCATTACTATGTACTGTGGCCTCCTGAGCGCCCGTGAGCCCCCTAAAAAAGCAACAGAACGACCAGCAAATCGCCAGCTCATTTCTCGTCCAAGCCTGTAATTGAAGTGGATCCCGTCTCGTTCAAAACCATCACGCCTTCCGACTTCCCTGTTTACTTCGACAACCTCGAAACCGCTCTCTGATCATTTTCCATATCGCCTCATTAGCAGCCACTGCAACTCTTTGTACGTTACTTATGCACAGGCACCTCCGGCACGGTGTACACCACTATCTGCACATGAGGGGATAGCTCGCTCAAGTCGTCTGCCCCCTTCATTAGGCGCTGCGCTATTTCTGTACTTTTCCTGTTTAGGACATCATTTAGCCCACTTGCTACTAGACAAGGTTGCGCACGTGGGCACTTTCCACGAGTTTTGCTTTTGCTCGCTCCATGCCATAATCCAGTGTCCGCCCAGAAAATGTCCCTACCGCCACTCTTATCGCCTTTCACACTCTCCACAATTGCTTCTGAGCACCTAGCCAGGTTTGAGTCGCCGGCGATAATCACCATTTCACCTTCTTCTTCCTCTCTGCTTCCCTTTGTCCTTTTCCGCGTAATTCGGATTTGACAAGGGGCATTGACCCCGGCGCTCCTGCTTCTCCCTCCCCACGTTGCACGCATTCCACGTGCTTTGCTGACACTCCCTCTCCTGGCACGTCGGGAGACTACATGCCATTGTCAGGACCATTCTCGTTTACAATGGCGGCCCTTCTCAGCTTTTCCTCGGATGCTTGAAATCTTTTTCCCACTACCTTCCCTGCACCACGCTCCATATTTAGCTCATTTTTGAGCTATTCGACCTGTTTGACAAGCCTATCCTGGAAAGCCTCCATTTTCTTCAGTGTGTGCTGATTGACTCGATTCCCTCTCCATTCTCACCAGTCCCCTCGTCTGCCTTGAAGGACCCCCCCCCCCCCGCACACTGCACGCTTTCCCGGCTTGCTATGTGTTGCACACCTTTTCTAATGCAAATAATATACTATAATAATGCAGAGCACGTGGCTTCTAGCAAAAACCGATACTCACAGAATCCTAATCCTTAAAATGCCGCAAAGTAATTCTCACCAATGTTTTAAAAGCAATCAATGCTGCACAGATTTAAGGTATGACACGTTTCGCACGTGTTCAACCATGCGGCCACGCGCTCACTTTCCTACCAACGCAATACCAAAGCGCACACATTAAGCCATTAATAGCTATTAGTCGTGCCGCTTCCAAGCTACTATTTAAAGACTAAAGACATAAGATCCCACCTGGTTGCACGTGTTGTGAAGCACGTGGTGTGAAAGGACGCTCCAACTATCCTCGAAAACCAAACATATGCGAAGCACACCCGCGCACACGAAAAAAGAGACAGAAAAAAGCTACCCAATTATAATTTAATATATTTCAATAATCAGCAAATCAAAAACAGAAGCAAGCTCAAAGCATGCATAAAAAATGATTTCGTCACCGCCACGGAGCCCTAGAAAAACACGTCCATTCGCCACAAAATCTTGCCGCAAAATGGGTAACTGTAGTAGGATACAACTAAAAAAAAAATGCAGTTGGCAACCAAGGCACACAGACCGCGCGGGGTTGTGTTACTCCGCTAACCAATCACAGAAGTAAACGAAGTCGTCGTCATGTGACGTTTTCAAAATGACATCGTACTTGATACCTCCGGAGCGTCTGGTGTTCTTCAAGTCTTTTTTTTCATCGGCGGAAGCGATAAGGTATGTAACAGACATGGACAAAATGTATGGCGTCTGAGCATTTCACTACAGTTCATGCTACACCCAGGTAGCACAAAAGAGATACGTAACGTTTTCGTAGCGTTTATCCAAGACGATAAAAACGGGTTAAAGAAGACACGAATGAGAGAACTTCGGCGGGAAAACGTCGGATATCTCTGCTAATGTCCGGCTTAATTACTTTCTTGAGACGATCTAGAACAGGTCTGCAAGACGCATTCGAAAAGCTGGTCTAGAAATAGGATTGGGAAAGACACAAGTAATCCTTTTGCCAAAACTATTCGTAACCAATTTCTAAACGTTTTCAGGACGTTATCAAAAAGCTGGTCTAGAAGCGGTCTTGAAAGGTTTACGATCATCTGAAGCTAATTTTCGCGGGTGACGGGCGCGATCAGACATCGTTGTTCAAAACACGCGTTTAGTTTCGCCTCACGCGACTGGCCTATGCCGCGCAGACGTCGTCAGCCGCACCCGTTGGCACGGCCTAGGCCAATCGCGTGAGGTGAAACTGATCGGACGTTTCGAACAACGATCTCCAATCGCGCCCCAGATGAGTAGAAGCGTCGGTGTTGACTGTAAGAACCATGGCGCAGTGCCAAGCACTGTTCCCCGCATGGCCGGCGCATCGTCTACCAAGTCGCACGAAAATGAGCCTGTTAGGAATAATAAATCCTTAATACCGCCTTTAGTAAGCTACGATGCTTACAACCACAATGGGAACGACCTCCTGCAAAGAACAAATGGCCACGTCTTGGCAGGTGGCCAGACCAAGCCCTTCATGCCAAGAGTGCACGAAATGAGAACATTGTGACAAAGCAAGAACACTTTATTAAAATGTAATGCTTATGCAAGGTTCGAACAAACTGTGTGAGAAATGCAAATAGAAATAAAAGTACATCAACAATGACAAAAGTCACAGAAAGGATTCGTAATGAACTCGAAAGTGAACATTCACTAGCACATAAACAAAATTCCAAGTACACATACAAAAATGAACAGAAAAACCTGGAGTGTACTAAAGTGTCTAATTTATCATAGTAAAGTGCGCGTGCTATTAGATGGACTAGAGTTACGCAGAAGTGACATCGGAGCGAATGGAAGAAGTAGACTGAAAAATGCAAGAGTATGAATTGGATGGTAACTGCCTCCAAGCAATGTTACCAGTCATCTAGAAGCTTGAAAAGAGCACAAAAAGAAATACCACCGCATACCATCATAAAACAATCCTGTGACAGAAATAAAAAAAAAGGGAACAATGCAAAATTGGAAATATTGCCTTTAGGATATATCAAAGAAGGTAATGGCGAGAAAAATAACCATACAACAAAAAAGCAATAAAGTGAAATTAGTACAGAATACTTAAACGGGGGATTCAGTGTAACAAGTGAACACTACTGTAGTACAGCGAACGATGAGACAGTAATGCTGCATCTTGCCACTCCAGAACGTGAGAAATGAATATGCAAGCCTCATATTAAAAACTTACATAAACATGGAAATAAAATGGAATGCACTGGAAGCTGCATTTGTGTAACAAAGGAAGCAATGGTCATAATAAATAGTAAGTGTTTTATCTAAAAAGCCCTTTACAAGAGGCAAAGTTGTACCTCTCTGGCAAAAATAAAGTTGCAACGAATAATTTGCAAACCAGCAAATACATTAATTAGCACACTGACATGTCACACTTTGCGCACATCTCCAGTCTCATAAAGTAAAAAAAAGCACTCTGAATGAGAAAAACGTTTAACACATGTAGCCCAGAGCAAATTCTTTGCCAGTTCACTCACACTTTCACATCCAAAAACATTTGCCACAAAGTCCAGGCACAGTTCCACTGATGTTTACCAATTCACCCCCACTTTCACGTCCAAAAATATTTGGCACACAGTCCAGGCAGAGTTTCATAGATAAACAGCTTGAGAGCACCCTACTGATTATTGTGCAGTCCCGCTGCTGGAAATAGAACTGCCGCACATGCTGGTAGTGGTTTCAATCTAGACACAATTGCTGCCCTGGACAGGTATGTTCAGATATCTGCACTGGTGCTCCATTTTGTCGAAGTAGACACATTGATGCACTACGCTGGTAATTGAAATGTTTTGAATGCACAAGTATTGGCTTCACCAGAGAGACTTGCCCACATACCACCACTGGCATATATATGCACTTGCTCTTCACTCAGTAGCATTGAACTTAAAGTGTTCCCTATGTGGGAGCCATGTGTAAAACCGGTATCACACGACCACTCTCGATCGCGATCAAGCCCGATCCGGATCGAAATTATCGATGCGACTGGCTCACTCTCGTAGCTTGCGCAGAGGAGCCATCACGACCGAGAAATTCGATTTGTAACGGACTGGATAGCGGCTAAAAGAGCCCCGTGTGAAACCGGTATCAAATAATGCAAAGACGTACGCTAGGAAAATATGTTGCACAAGGACAAAGAACTGCGACATGCCCTGTTGTGCGAAGCGCGCGAACAGAACACACACACACACACACATATATATATATATATATATATATATATATATATATATATATATATATATATATATATATATATATATATATATACAAACTGCGAGAGCGCTTCGCGAACTCCATGCGCACACATGGCACCCGCACGAACTCGGCAGGCCGCCGTAAAGCGCGAAGGGCGCACAGCGTACATTCCGACACATGTCCCAAACTGCAAACAATCGTACTACCTAAAGCATACAAGTTATTTTATACCAAGGGCATACTCGACTCACGTATGCAGTATGCACAAGCGAGTTATGCAGCGTACATGCAGTATCCATTCGCCAAATAGTAAAATTGATAACAAGCACAAAGCTACAAGGGACTCAATACATTACTACCATTTGAGGCGTCAAATAAAATCGAATTTGGTCGTTTCATATATTGGACAGAATATATGGACACATGTGGTACCCGGTAATACCATGAAATACCCATCACGTGGGTAAAGGGGGCGAAAACACAATCGAGAACCTGAAGCGCAAACGATAAAAGCACGGTATGGTGCACGCAAAATTCTGTCAGTGCGCTGTAGCGCGAGGGAAGAAAATAGGGCGAGCACTTGACCTCACCTTTTGGGATACCGCACTAGTAGTGAATCATTAAAGAAAAGCCTGTTTGAACCAGTTCCCTTGTCTGCAACACTCTTGCTAAACGGGAGACTAAAATACCACGATGATGGCTCTATTGCGGAGATCGGCAAGGTGCGCACAGACAGAAATTTTGCCGCCTTTCTTCGCATTCTGCAGAATGCTTTCTTGTTAGGATCACGCATAGCGGCCGACCCCGACGCTAGGGACACACAGGCTCGATTTCGTCCCTCTAACTTTCGTCCTTATACTGCCCTTAACGCCTTAATTACAGCGTCAGTGAAAAGGCGCCTCACATAACATGACAATGAACTTGAAGAGCTGATTAGTGCCCTCCACTCCGCGCCCTCCAATTGAAAACACTACTGATTTCCAAATTAAACTACACAAACAGATCGCACAACCCAAACTAATCACAGAACGTCGTTTTCTTGACGGCAA
This sequence comes from Dermacentor variabilis, assembly GCF_050947875.1. Lineage (NCBI taxonomy): Eukaryota > Metazoa > Arthropoda > Arachnida > Ixodida > Ixodidae > Dermacentor > Dermacentor variabilis. The sequence continues at coordinate 5,145,324 of NC_134570.1, forward strand.
AACCCTGCAACACTTACATGACAAAGGGCAGCGGCAGCACATTCAGAACAGCCGCTATCATACCACAGCGCAATGCAAGTGCGATAACGTTATTATGCCCGGCTCAAACAGATCGCACAACCCAAACTAATCACAGAATGTCGTTTTCTTGACAGCAAAGCACTGCAACACTTACATGACAAAGGGCAGCGGCAGCACATTCAGAACAGTCGCAAACAGACCATAGTGCCATGCGAGTGCGATAACGTAACTATGCCCGGCTTCACGAATAACGTGGCCGCCTTGATCACATAACAATTGAAAACACTACTGATTTCCAAATTGAAACCACACAAACATATCGCACAACCCAAACTGATCACAGAATATCGTTTTCTTGACAGCAAAACACTGCAACACTTACATAGCAAAGGGCAGCGGCAGCACGTTCAGAACAGCCGCAAACACACCACAGCGCAATGCGAGTGCGGTGACGCGACGACGCCATGACGACGCGACTATGCCCCGGCTCGCCCGGCTGCCCGGCATCACGAATCACCTTGGTCACATGATTTGACGACGGTATCGCCACCTTGCGCAAGGTTGGATCGCGTTGATGGGTTGTTGAATATTGCAGAAGCCGCTAAGGAGGCTGACGCGCCGTGGCGGGGCGGTGGCGTTTTGAGTCGTTTGCAAAACGTATTCACCCCTCGTTTTTAAGCTGTCTGGCTTCCAACGTTATCAAAACGTATTCACCCCTCGTTTTTAAGCTATCTTGTTTGGAACGTCTTTGATTCGTCGATTTTGGTCAAAAATCCGTTTCAGACGTTGAATCCCTTAATACGACGTTTTCAAGACTTTGTGTGCTACCTGGGCAGTTCATTTCACTGCCGAGTCCGTTTTACTCGTGAAACTTAATACCAACTGAAGTGAAACTTGACAGTAAATAGTTGCAGCGAAGCAAGCAAGCAATACTAGGTGCGTGGCTAGACAGTGTACATTAAAGGGACTAACAACCAATTTTTATGCTGCTGTGTTTTTTTAGTGCATTGGAAAGCTTGACGATCTGAGTGTCCACTCTAGGGAGAGCGTGGAAAATACCGTGGATCATCAGAATTTGCCAGTCTGCACCGAAAATGTAGTCGTGCTCAAGAAAGATTATAGCGATGATATGCGGGCACTGGGGGTGGGAAGCCAGACAAGTGTCCCTAGCTGTATGAAAGGAATATTTCATTGTTCAGGCTGACGTTCCTGCTGTTCATGTTTTCTGAAGTGTGTAATTTTTAGAGTAATAGGCGATGTTCAAATGTACGCCCAAGCGACAGCTGCGTGTAAACATATCCCCCGCATGCACCCATAATACATTGTGGCCCGGCAGTCCAGAGCTGCACACCTATTGGTTCTTGATGTGAGCCACTTCTGCGAGCACGGCGGCTCTCGGCGGCCTCCAAAATTGCTGGCCATACGCTAGCGCACGTTTCTTCGCGCTTCGACGCTTGCGTTGCAGCAGTGGGCACTGGGGCCATTTGGTGATCGGAACACGCATCGCTTGCACATGCGGGAGATCCGAGGCGCGTGAAGAAGCTTATAATGCTTCAAGAAACACTTTACGAATGCCTTTGTCAATGCTAAACTTCGCTGCCCGCGTCGCTTCGTTTTCAGTTAATCGAAAAGCATTTATGCGGAAAGCCAACATGACTACAGTGAAAAGGCAGAACATGACAGGAGGATGGAGCTATGTGTTGAGCCCACAACATTAATGACAACACGGCAAGTCTTTGTAGCAGTTTCAAGTGTAGAAATGAAATGCATATTTCCGAGAATGTTGTCGGTACAGCAGCAAACTTCTGCACACTGTATACCATACTTAACTGGGCCATGACCATTTCACGACGATATACCACATCAACTAATTTCATTGTAGCAATATTTAACTAGCTCTTGGTGTTGCTATCTATAGTACTTGTCAAGATATCACTTGGATCCCAACTACTACCAGTTGCTACTATACAACTGGTCAAAGTTCCAGTTAGATCCAAATGGAACCATTTGCTTCCAGTACAGCTGGTTCAGGTCCCAGTTAGATCCCAACTGGAATCAGTTGCTGGCCAGTCGGCTTGTAACTGGAACCAGTTGCATCCCAGTTAGTATCCCAGTTAGTTTCTAACTGGGACCGGTTGGCCTGTAACTGGGACCAGTTGGTTTCCTACTGGACCCAGTTGGTCCCAGTCAGTGCCAGTTGGAACCAGTTGGATTACAGTTGAATATTTTCACCTGGAAAAGACAGCTTCAATGTTTTGCAATAGGGACACTATGGGGGTCTGACGTTTTTGCCTAAGTACTACAGACTGTTTTTTTACATGCAGGAGAAGGATGATGCGCCCAGTTTGCGAGAGCTCGGGTGTTATCGTGGGAGGCTTCGTTTTCAGCCAGACCCGAGTGACCTGTGGCCGTATTCTGAAACGATCGCCTTCCACGATACTATCGCATTGGCCACGTCTTCGCCAACGCCGCGCGCTGATTGGCTGTTTCAGCAAACTCGATGGACGTTATGAGTGTCCTTTTTGCAAGGGGGCGTTGCGCCACCAAGCTCTTGCTATTATACTGTTTAATGTGCTACCCAGGTTAAGAAAAACCCCGCGATGAATTCCCATAACCAAATTTTCTGACTCCCTATTGTGAAATGTGTTGTTGCACGTCTGTGTTTTTTGTCGTTTCCCTGCTCCTACCAATCTTTCAATTGTCCCTTACTAATCTCTATTGCGGACATGTTTACTTTCCCCTTTGTTGCGACTGGGGGTCCGAAGACATGGAATCTGCTTTCATCGTGGAGGAGTAAGGGAACGTGAGGATGGGCCCGATATTCAGGACGTTTTACAAACACGTTTATATTTACATATTTACAAGAACATTCAGTTTTACAGAAAAGTTCATGATGAAGTTGTAGCAGCCGATCATTCCCGCCGTCCGTTGCTCCTTTTATGCCCTGCGCGGTCATTGTTCAGTCACTTCCCCCAATCCGGCATCAGGAAACCGACGACATCAGGTACCACCAACCTGGAGGTCCATTGCCGCTTCCCTCCGAAGGAAGCTTTGTCGGAAATGCACGCACGTCACTGGGCACAAACAGGAAAAGGAGGAGCGTACGCTGACTCCGATCGTACACTGACCGCGTCTCCGGCGTAGACATGCCAATTTGTGCGGCTGTCAGGTAAAGGACCGTACCCTTGGTAATTGCCCGAACGTCTCCTGATCGAGGTACTCCCGCGCTGGCATAAATCATTCGTTTTGAGAACCTTTTTGACGAGGCCGTCGGCCCGTTCCTCATAATCCCGAGAGTCGTGACCGGAGGGTGTCGCGGGGTGAATGGCCAATCACGATGGCCCGGCTCCCGGGCTCGCCGTGAGGATACCGTCCAACGGCCATCTTGGAGGGAGGGTCGGCTGCAGGTCGTAGGCTGGGAACTGGCATTTAGCGATCAAATCCGCACAGCGCCTGAGCAGCGACAAGGCAAGCACACGAACCCCCTCCCAGATATGCCAGGTAATCATACGCGCTCCTACAACTGATTTCCAGGTTAGAACCAGCGAGCGCCAGAAAGGCAGCCCTAGAGGAGCGCCGCGTAAACGACCCTAGACAAAGTTCAAATGGTGGCGCGACTAATGCTTTGATCAGTTTGGTTTCAACGGTGTCTCAGAGAAGGCGCAACTCACGCAGCCCTGAGGCAAACGACGAACAAAGGTAGATCGTTCAGAAGATACACGAAACAATGATCAAAACAAGAAAAAGAAACACTTCCCGCACCTACGTAGGTGTCTTCAACTTCGCACAATAAACTGCTCATTAACATAGCACTAGAAGAAAAGAAACAGAAAATCAACCAATGGTCTGAGCTTGGAACACGAGCCAGTCCAGCCATTGTTCTTTATTCAGATCGGAACTATGGGTGACCCTGTCTAGCAGGACGGAGAGTGACTGTGGTTCCGATGCGTCTCCGGGCATAACGGTGTCTGTCTCTAGTTCTTCGGGGATATGCAACGGGAGGTGGACCACTGCTGCTCGCTGGCGGTAAGGTTTTGTAAAATTTGAATGGTAAATTTTGATCACATAGTTGGTATCTGAACTCTTCTCTAATACCATCGCAGGGCCCTCCCACTGAACCGCGAGCTTGTTAACTTTAGATGGTGCTAAGAGCATTACTTGGTCTCCTTCAAAAAACAAACGTTGCCGCGCGTTTTTGTCGTACAGACGTTTCGCCTTCAACTGCGCCGAGGTCATGTTCGCCTGCACGAGCTCCTTACAGGCCTGGAGCCTCTCGAGTAAGCCCAGTACGTACTCGACCACTGTGGGATCATCCCCCGTTCCCTCCCAGGATTCTCGCAGTATGCGAAGGGGTGACCTCAATGGACCTCCTGTAGACGAGTTCGGCGGGAATAAATCCGATGACCTCGTGGGGTATACCGACCTAAGCGCGAACATTGTGGCTGGCAAACATGCCTCCCAATCTCTTTTTTTCTCATAGCATAGTGCTCGTAGGACTCTTTTTAGGACGGAATGCCATGCTTTGACGGAATTACTCTGGGGATTCCGGACGGAGCTGTGTATTATTCGGATGCCATATCTTTCCAAGAACGTTGTGGTGAGTGCGCTGGTAAATACACTACCCTGATCACTTTGGAACTCCGCCGGAAAGCCCACTCGCGAGAACACCGATAGGAGCCCATCAACAATGTTAGTCAAGGTGAGCCCGCCTTGGGGAGCTTCGTGGCGGGGCATATCATGGTCAATATATTACGGCACCCGATTTCGTTATAAGCAGTGGACCCACTGCGTCCACGATCAGACGGTGGAAGGGCTCGGTGATGAGCGGCACCAACGCTAAGGGTGCCTTCTGCTGGTGCCGTGTTTTAACGATTCTTCGGCAGACGTCACATCCGCGAAACAAAGCTGGCTATATCGGGGAAGATCTATCGCCCTCCTTAAGGACACTGGTCCTGACTTTCCCAGGCTGCTTTTCGTGCGGCGTCCATCGCGGGCAGGAACGCAAGTGACCTGGGCCGCATGGGACTCGCTCCACCTGCGGGCCAACACGGACTACAGCGCATGCCGGCAGCGGGAATCGAACACGTCCACCTTCCCCTGTTTACTAACCCACAAGAACGAGTCTCATTTAGATGGCCGAATTCTTGGGTTCTCGTGGCAGACGTCACCAGAATGCACAAATCTCCCGACGTCCTTGAAACATTTCGGCCAATAAAATTTCCTCAGTGGGTGAGTCTTCGTTTTCTTATTGCCAAGATGGCCCGACCAACCACTCCCGTGACAAAGCTCCAGTATTTTGGCCCGATACATTTGTGGGACTACAAGGTGGTTATAATACACTCCCTTCGAGTCTTTGTACTGACGGTACAAGATGCCTGCGCGACGGCGAAAAACAACGTTTTTCTGTGCATAGCCCTCCCCTACCTTACTGTTTGATTCCCGAAGCGTTTCGTCCTGTTTGTTCCTACGCGATGACCTCTGGGCCCACTTTCGACAGTTCTGGGAAGCCGTCCAACCGCAAAGCACCAGAAATTTGGGTTCCTGTTTCTCGCTAACTTCTTTAGGGAGACTGGAACTCTTCTCGTCCTCGCCCGACACGCCTCCTAAATTTGTTGCGGTCTCTATTTGTTCGAGTGTCTGTGCCTCTTTGTTTTCTGAAACACGGAGCTGCGTTTCGATCTCTCTAGCCTTGGAACGTGTTAGAGCCTGTACTGTGTATTCTCCAAAGCTCAAACCTCTTTCTCTCAACATTTGCTCTGAATGATTATAAAAAGGTAACCCTACAGCTTTAGTAAACTTTGTGACACGGTGGCTTCTTTTTCTAGCTCTCCGAACGCACCCTTAATGCCCTTGCCATGGGCAGACATACGCTATCCTCTTGTGCTACCTGCTTAATCCATGCACATTCCCCCATAAAACTGTCCGCGGGCAGGCACGAGGGGTGCATTATGTCCAGGGTAGCCGCTGAGTCATCGAGAACGCGGCAGTTTTGGCAATTTATGGTCATGTCTCGTAAGTAAGGCTCTAGCAGCCGCCTGTTGTCGTCGTTCGTTAGCAACGAAAATACTACCTTTTCCTTGCTGCAACCAATCGCCAAATGCCCTGTTTCGTAGCACCGAAAGTACACCATTGGTTTCTGCGCCTTGAACGCTCTAGCTCGGTTCTTCTTCTGCTCCCCTATTTCCTTGCGGCAACCAATCGCCAAACGCCCGGTTTCGTAGCAACGAAAGCGCACATTTGGTTTCTGTGCCTTGAACGCTCTCGCTCGGTTCTTCTATTCCCCTATTTCCTTGCGCCACCCAATCGCCAAACGCCGAGTTTCGTGGTACCGAAAGCGCACACTTGGTTTCTGTGCCTTGAACGCTCTCGTTCGGTTCTTCTTCTGTTCCCCTATTTCCTTGCGGCAACCAATCGCCAAACGCCCAGTTTCGTGGCACCAAAACCACACATTTGGTTTCTGTGCCTTAAACGCTCTAGCTCGGTTCTTCTTCTATTCCTCTATGTCCTTGCGGCAACCAATCGCCAAACGCCCAGTTTCGTGGCACCAAAACCACACATTTGGTTTCTGTGCCTTGAACGCTCTAGCTCGGTTCTTCTTCTATTCCTCTATTTCCTTGCGGCAACCAATCGCCAAACGCCCAGTTTCGTGGCACCAAAACCACACATTTGGTTTCTGTGCCTTAAACGCTCTAGCTCGGTTCTTCTTCTATTCCTCTATTTCCTTGCGGCAACCAATCGCCAAACGCCCAGTTTCGTGGCACCAAAACCACACATTTGGTTTCTGTGCCTTGAACGCTCTAGCTCGGTTCTTCTTCTATTCCTCTATTTCCTTGCGGCAACCAATCGCCAGACGCCCAGTTTCGTGGCACCGAAAGCGAACACTTGGCTTCTGTGCCTTGAATGCTCTCGCTCGGTTCTTCTTCTGTTCCCCTATTTCCTTGCGGCAACCAATAGCCAAGCGCCCAGTTTCGTGGCACCAAAAGCACACATTTGGTTTCTGTGCCTTGAACGCTCTAGCTCGGTTCTTCTTCTGTTCCCCTATTTCCTTGCGGCAACCAAATGCCAAACGCCCGGTGTCGTGACACCGAAAGCACTTAATTGGTTTCTGTGCCTTGCACGCTCTAGCTCGGTTCTTCTCATCCCCTATTTCCTTGCGGCAACCAATCGCCTAACTCCCGGTTTCGTGCCACCGAAAGTACACAATTGGTTTCTGTGTCTTGAACGCTCTAGCACGGTTCTCCTTCTGTTCCCCTATTTCCTTGCGGCAACCAAATGCCAAACGCCCGGTTTCGTGACACCGAAAGCACTTAATTGGTTTCTGTGCCTTGCACGCTCTAGCTCGGTTCTTCTCATCCCCTATTTCCTTGCGGCAACCAATCGCCAAACGCCCGGTTTCGTGACACCGAAAGCACACAATTGGTTTCTGTGCCTTGCACGCTCTAGCTCGGTTCTTCTGATCCCCTATTTCTTTGCGTCAACCAATCGCCAAACTCCCGGTTTCGTGCCACCGAAAGTACACAATTGGTTTCTGTGTCTTGAACGCTCTAGCACGGTTCTCCTTCTGTTCCCCTATTTCCTTGCGGCAACCAAATGCCAAACGCCCGGTTTCGTGACACCGAAAGCACTTAATTGGTTTCTGTGCCTTGCACGCTCTAGCTCGGTTCTTCTCATCCCCTATTTCCTTGCGGCAACCAATCGCCTAACTCCCGGTTTCGTGCCACCGAAAGTACACAATTGGTTTCTGTGTCTTGAACGCTCTAGCACGGTTCTCCTTCTGTTCCCCTATTTCCTTGCGGCAACCAAATGCCAAACGCCCGGTTTCGTGACACCGAAAGCACTTAATTGGTTTCTGTGCCTTGCACGCTCTAGCTCGGTTCTTCTCATCCCCTATTTCCTTGCGGCAACCAATCGCCAAACGCCCGGTTTCGTGACACCGAAAGCACACAATTGGTTTCTGTGCCTTGCACGCTCTAGCTCGGTTCTTCTGATCCCCTATTTCTTTGCGTCAACCAATCGCCAAACTCCCGGTTTCGTGCCACCGAAAGTACACAATTGGTTTCTGTGTCTTGAACGCTCTAGCACGGTTCTCCTTCTGTTCCCCTATTTCCTTGCGGCAACCAAATGCCAAACGCCCGGTTTCGTGACACCGAAAGCACTTAATTGGTTTCTGTGCCTTGCACGCTCTAGCTCGGTTCTTCTCATCCCCTATTTCCTTGCGGCAACCAATCGCCAAACTCCCGGTTTCGTGCCACCGAAAGTACACAATTGGTTTCTGTGTCTTGAACGCTCTAGCTCGGTTCTTCTTCTGTTCCCCTATTTGCTTGCGGCAACCAATCGCCAAACGCCCGGTTTCGTGACACCGAAAGCACACAATTGGTTTCTGTGTCTTGAACGCTCTAGCTCGGTTCTTCTGATCCCCTATTTCTTTGCGTCAACCAATCGCCAAACTCCCGGTTTCGTGCCACCGAAAGTACACAATTGGTTTCTGTGTCTTGAACGCTCTAGCTCGGTTCTTCTGATCCCCTATTTCTTTGCGTCAACCAATCGCCAAACTCCCGGTTTCGTGCCACCGAAAGTACACAATTGGTTTCTGCGTCTTGAACGCTCTAGCACGGTTCTCCTTCTGTTCCCCTATTTCCTTGCGGCAACCAAATGCCAAACGCCCGGTTTCGTGACACCGAAAGCACACAATTGGTTTCTGTGCCTTGCACGCTCTAGCTCGGTTCTTCTGATCCCCTATTTCTTTGCGTCAACCAATCGCCAAACTCCCGGTTTCGTGCCACCGAAAGTACACAATTGGTTTCTGTGTCTTGAACGCTCTAGCTCGGTTCTTCTTCTGTTCCCCTATTTCCTTGCGGCAACCAATCGCCAAACGCCCTCTTTCGTGACACCGAAAGCACACAATTGGTTTCTGTGCCTTGCACGCTCTAGCTCGGTTCTTCTTCTGATCCCCTATTTCCTTGCGGCAACGAATCGCCAAACGCGCGGTTTCGTGACACCGAAAGCACACAATTGGTTTCTGTGCCTTGAACGCTCTAGCTCGTTGCTTCTTCTGCTCCCCTATTTCCTTGCGGCAACCAATCGCCAAACACCCGGTTTCGTGGCACCAAAAGCACACATTTGGTTTCTGTGCCTTGAACGCTCTCGCTCGGTTCTTCTTCTGTTCCCCTATTTCCTTGCGGCAACCAATCGCCAAACGCCCGGTTTCGTGGCACCAAAAGCACACATTTGGTTTCTGTGCCTTGAACGCTCTAGCTCGGTTCTTCTTCTGTTCCCCTATTTCCTTGCGGCAACCAATCGCCAAACGCCCGGTTTCGTGACACCGAAAGCACACAATTGGTTTCTGTGCCTTGCACGCTCTAGCTCGGTTCTTCTGATCCCCTATTTCTTTGCGTCAACCAATCGCCAAACTCCCGGTTTCGTGCCACCGAAAGTACACAATTGGTTTCTGTGTCTTGAACGCTCTAGGTCGGTTATTCTTCTGTTCCCTGTTACGTTTCGCCTACGACGCGCGGTATAGCCGGCGCGGATGCAACGGACGCCGGGGCTTCGTTCAAAGCGGCGGACATTTTGGCCCGTTCGGCGCCGCCGATACGCCTACCCGCCAAGCGCGTCCAGGCATGTTTCAATGCCACGTGTCTTCGTGTGCGCGTGTGTGTGTGTGTGCATGTTGGGGCCCACGCTTGTCAAAGCGCGGCAGCCGGGGAGAGGAGCTCCCCCAACTGTGAAGCGAGGAGGTCTGACCGGCGCCGGCCCGGCGTATGCGTCACCTACTCGTCTCAACGTGCCCGAGCGGCGCATCACGTGTGCCTCTGACGAGGCGTTCCTTCTTCCCCTCGACTCCGAGAGTATAAGAGCAGCTGCTCCCGGACGCCAAGAGGGAGGCTCCGATTTCTTCAGTTGAGTTACGTGCTCTCCCGTCTCTCCACTTCGGTCAACCGGAACGCCCGCTCTTTTGCGATGCTAGAATAAACAAGTTGTTCTGTTACCAGTCGACTCATGCTTTGCCGGGACCTTCGGATGCTTCCAGTTGTGCCCCAGGCCGCCAGGCCAACGCTACCCTTGGGGCTTGCGACCCATATGCAACAACGGGCGTCAGCGCTGAGATTCCAACAACTGTCTTCCAGCGGTGAGATCGCGACAACGGAGGCCAGCAGCGAAGATATGCAGTTGACTGTGTGCTGAGCAGCACAACGACCATCCGGGAGCAGTGCAACGAGCCCTGTGTGATGACTGGTTGCCTGCAGCGGAACGACTGCGCTGAATTCTTGGCTGCGAGGTTTGGTGAGTGCGGAATTTCTTCCGAGTTTTGCCAGGCTTTTGTTAGTGTCAGAAACAGAGCTGGTAATTGTGGTTGTCGTTGCTGCCGGGTTAGTTTGCGGCAATACAATAGTAGGCAGTAGAAAAAGCAGCATTCAGAGCAGCCATGGATTTGAAGTCGTTGCGCAAACCGATATTGCTGGAGCTTGCAAGAGAGTTGGGTCTGGATGTCTCAGACAAACTCAGAAAACCAGAACTGCTAAGGGCTATTCTTGAGTTAGAAGCTGAGGATGACGAGCTGTCGGAATGCCTTGAGACCATTGAGGAGAGGGCAAAAAGACATGAGCGCGAACTTAAAGAGCAAAAAGAGAGACAGGAGCGCGAACTTAGAGAGCAAAAAGAGAAACAGGAGCGCGAACGAAAAGAACAAAAAGAGAAAGAAAAAGAAGAGCGCGACCACGCTTTGGAAATGAAGCGTCTCGAGGTAGAGATGGAACGCGCTCGTAATGGAAGTCAGGCACACGGTGCAGGAGAACGAGTATTGTTCAAAATGACTGACCTGATGCGGCCGTTTAAGCTTGGAGAGGACATTGGTTTGTTCCTGGTTAACTTTGAGCGAACGTGCGAGAAGCAGGGGTTCTCTCGGGAAACGTGGCCACAGCGCTTGCTCACTTTGTTACCCGGCGAGGCGGCCGACGTAGTCGCTCGCTTGAAGAGAGAGGAGGCAGAGGATTTCGACCAAGTGAAATCGAGTCTGCTAAAAAAGTACAGGCTGTCAGCGGAGGCTTTCCGTCGGAAGTTTCGGGAAAATGAGAAAGGCAGAAGTGAGTCATATACAGAGTTTGCCTACAGGCTAATGTCAAACATGCAGGAGTGGCTCAAAGAAGAGAAAGCGTTTGGTGACCACGAGAAAGTTCTGCAGTGTTTCGGGCTGGAACAGTTTTATAGTCGGTTACCTGAGAACGTGCGGTACTGGGTCTTGGATAGGCCAGACGTTAGTACGGTGGCTAGAGCCGCTGAGCTAGCCGAGGAGTTTGTGACGCGTCGGGCTCGCGGAGCTAAGGACGGTCAAAAGGGTGAATTTGGCTCCAAGTTTGAGAGGCCGAAGTTCACGCCCATGAGATTAAAGGGGGACACACGTAGTGCGGATGCGAGTGAAAGCAGTCAGACCGAACGTAATGAGACGGCGGCAGCCGAAGCCGAACGCAGAAAGCGGTTCGAGACGAGGCAAGCGCGCGTTTGTTATACGTGCCAGAAGCCGGGTCACTTTTCGGCGCAGTGTCCAGAAACAAAAACAAAAGTCGTGTTTTTGTCATTATGCAGCACTGACGAGAACATGAAGCTTCTCGAGCCTTACATGCGAGACCTCCTCGTGAACGGGAAAGAGTGCCGAGTGCTTCGCGATTCCGCAGCTACGATGGATGTAGTTCACCCCTCTTACGTAGAACCCGATATGTTCACGGGCGAGTGCGCATGGATCAAGCAAGCCGTAGAAGCTCATAGCGTGTGTCTGCCCGTAGCAAAAGTGCTTATTGAAGGACCTTTCGGAGCACTCGAGACGGAGGCCGCAGTGTCATCTATGCTGCCTCCCCAGTACCCGTACCTATTTTCGAACAGGTCCGACCACCTCCTGCGCGAGAAGGGGCTTTTGTTTGGTGAGGCTAGCGTTCAGGCCTTAACCAGATCGAAGGTTCGGGAGCTCGCTGCAAAGGCGGTAGTTGCGGGGCCGACGTTGTCGAACAATGAGAAAGGATCAGAGGCGCAGCAAGCAGATATTCAGAGCACGTCCGAACTGAATAAAATTGAGCCTGTAGCGTTGAAGGCACCAGATACTGGAGAGGAAATGCCCGACACGGGAAAGTTAGAAGAGCTATCTACAGATTTGCTCATCGCGCCTACGTCAGACGGATTTAATAGGTTGCTAAAAGTCAGCCGTTCGGCTTTGATAGCCGAGCAAAAAAAGGATGGCAGCCTAGAAAACATACGCTGCAATGTCAAGGAAGGTATCGCCAAGAAAAATGCTCGTTTTGTGGAAAGAGGTGGGGTCCTGTACCGGAAGTATCTAGACCGCAGGGGAGTGGAGTTCGATCAGCTGATCGTGCCTCAGTGCTACGATCGCCAGACTACACAAAAGGGTTCGTTGTTCAGTGCGATGCTAGTGAGCGAGGCATGGGCGTTGTACTGTGCCAACGGGAAAATGGAGAAGTGAAACACCCCGTCCTGTATGCTAGTCATAAGCTGACCAGTCGTGAGCAGGCGTACAGCGCCACCGAGAAAGAGTGTGCGTGTCTCGTATGGGCCGTTCAGAAATTGTCATGCTACCTAGCCGGCTCGAGGTTTATCATTGAGACGGATCACTGCCCTCTCCAATGGCTGCAGACCATCTCTCCCAAAAATGGCCGCCTCCTGCGCTGGAGCCTCGCTTTGCAACAATATTCCTTTGAGGTGCGTTACAAAAAGGGGAGTCTCAACGGTAACGCCGATGGCTTAAGTCGAAGCCCCTAACGTAGGAATCAGCCTCAGAGTTGTTTGTTACTGATGTTTTTCTTCCTGAGGCAGGATTTTTAACATATTGCTTTTGTTTAGTGTTTCAAAGTGACGTGCTTTCTAGTGCAATTTTCCAATTTGTGGACGCGTTCTGAGTGCTGCTAGACTACTGTAAGGAACTAGGCAGTGGTATAAAAGGGGAAAGAGCCTGGCAGGACTTGGTGAGGGTTGTTTCGTGCTTGCTGACTGAGCGGTTGAGTTTCGGCGTAGTTCTAACGCTTGCCGGGAACGAGAACAAAAATGTCAACTCTCCCGAAGTCACTTTGCAGTGTCCTGTGTGAACCTGAACGAGAGAACGAGGCCTTCTCGGTGCGCTGCGCTCAAGAAACGCCGAAGGACGCCCGACTTCGGTTATGAGCATCATCGAGCGACATCCTTCCGGACAGCGGATGCAGTCCCCTGACCATCGGGATCTCCTTCCCCCGGCAGGGCGGTCTGTTACGTTTCGCCTACGACGCGCGGTATAGCCGGCGCGGATGCAACGGACGCCGGGGCTTCGTTCAAAGCGGCGGACATTTTGGCCCGTTCGGCGCCGCCGATACGCCTCCCCGCCAAGCGCGTCCAGGCATGTTTCAATGCCACGTGTCTTCGTGTGCGCGCGTGTGTGTGTGTGCATGTTGGTGCCCACGCTTGTCAAAGCGCGGCAGCCGGTGAGAGGAGCTCCCCCAACTGTGAAGCGAGGAGGTCTGAGCGGCGCCGGCCCGGCGGATGCGTCACCTACTCGCCTCAACGTGCCCGAGCGGCGCATCACGTGCGCCTCTGACCAGTCGTTCCTTCTTCCCCTCGACTCCGAGAGTATAAGAGCAGCTGCTCCCGGACGCCAAGAGGGAGGCTCCGATTTCTTCAGTTGAGTTACGTGCTCTCCCGTCTCTCCACTTCGGTCGACCTGACCGCCCGCTCTTTTGCGATGCTAGAATAAACAAGTTGTTCTGTTACCAGTCGACTCATGCTTTGCCGGGACCTTCGGATGCTTCCAGTTGTGCCCCAGGCCGCCAGGCCAACGCTACCCTTGGGGCTTGCGACCCATATGCAACAACGGGCGTCAGCGCTGAGATTCCAACATCCCCTATTTCCTTGCGGCAACCAATCGCCAAACGCCCGGTTTCGTGACACCAAAAGCACACAATTGGTTTCTTTGCCATGAACGCTCTAGCTCGGTTCTTCTGATCCCCTATTTCTTTGCGGCAACCAATCGCCAAACTCGCGGTTTCGTGCCACCGAAAGTACACAATTGGTTTCCCTGTCTTGAACGCTCTAGCTCGGTTCTTCTTCTGTTCCCCTATTTCCTTGCGGCAACCAATCGCCAAACGCCCGGTTTCGTGTCACCGAAAGCACTTAATTGGTTTCTGTGCCTCGAACGCTCTAGCTCGGTTCTTCTTCTGTTCCCCCATTTCCTTGCCTGAGCGCGCACTGTTGGTCGACACTTTGTGATGATCTATTTCGTTCGCCCCTTTTTGTACCTGCCCGGCATGATTGCTGGGTTCGGGGCGCTTAGCAGTTTCTAAGTACGGTTTCTTTGTCGCTCTCCCGCGTCCTTCCCCCTCCCCTCGTCTGAGACTAAACTCTTCGGCAAGCTCTGCGGTGCGCTCCAGGTTCTTTTTCCCTTGCTGGTCCAATACCCGCAAGCGTGCCTCCTCGTTCAGACCAATGAAAAATTGTTCAATGCATATTAACTCGACAACCGTGTCATGGTCTCCGAAAACGTTCTCGCCCTTAAGCCATTCCGTGAGGTTGCACTTCATGCTGCACGCAAAGTCGGTGAATGACTCCTCTCTGACATTATTTCTAAAACGCCGGCGGAATGCTTCGGCAGAGAGTCGATACTTTTTTGCAGCGTGCTTTGTATTCTGTCATAATCTGCTGCCTCTCCTTTTGAGAGTCGAGCAAGCACTTCCGCTGCTTCACTAGGGAGAACGGTTAGTAGCACTTGAGACCATGTCTCACGTGACACTTTGCTTTCGCAGGTTCTTTCAAAATGAGCCTTCCCTCCCCCCCCCCCCCCCAAATGTGGAGGTCCGTTGCCGTTTTCCTCCGAAGGGAGCTTTGTCGGAAATGCATGCACTGGGCACTGTCAGGATTGGGGGCTCAATCCCATCGCTCGTGATCCGTTGTCAAGATTGGAGTCCGGCATGAATTCGAAGGTAGCTGGCCCATGCCGTCGTCCAACTTATCCACGCTGAGGACCTTGACGAAGGGAAGGGCTGCTTCTCATCGAGAACGAGGAATATGGGTTTATTTACAGTATTTATATCAGTCTAACATGACTGTTTGAGAAAGTACATCAGTCTAACATGACTGCTTGAGAGAGAGTCTCAGTCCAGCATGACTGCCGAAGTATGTCGAGCATCCGCACAACAGCAGTTTTTAAACACTCGGTCCTCCCGCGATACAAGGTGACGCGAACGTTCGTTTAGTCATCGCAAACTACCCGCCTCTCCGCAGGACGGTTTACACACACACATGCACCCACACACGTGTTCACGGTCCGAAACCGACACCACACGAATTTCGTAGAACTCGGAACCGTTCCGGGTAGCGCGTTGTCTTGCGTCTTGGTCGGTGCGTGGGAAGGAGCCTCCGTCGTCGTTCCCGCGGCAACTCCCCCGCCCGTAGGAGATCAGGTTCGCGTTGTCGTGTTGCGCACAAAGCCTGCTTCGTCGAACTCCTTCAGTCACAATGCATCCCAGCTGAAGCGACGCAGACTGGAGGATGCGCGTATTGTGATCGACACAAAGTCGGCTTAGTCACGCCGTGGCTAGAGGTTGGTGGCGACGCTCCCGGAATGTTGCCTCCAGAGTCGCAACTGGTTGGCAAAACTTGCACTGCAGCTGGCCGTTCTTAACAGCCCCTCCATGGCCTGGAAAATCTCGACTGTCTAGCGCTGATAACCACTGGGCAGGAAGAGAACGGCTGGTGGCCAGGGGGTGATTGATGCCTTGGCTCGCAGCGACCACTTGTGTAATGATGTCACCGCCCCAAAACATCCAACAAGGACAGGCAACTGCAAAATGAACCCCACAACATGGCTCTGCGCCGAGATGACGTACATTGGCTCTCACTTTAGACCCGCTAGGCTTGAAAAAAAAAACATAAGTGCAGAAACAAAAAAATGCTGCATTTCGTTATGCCAATTTCTGAAGCAATTTCGTGCTGACAAATTCAGCAATCATGCAGGGAATCCTGCTAAATGAGAGGGGATCTTCTTGGCTTAATAAAATTAACACTAGTAACCCTAAAATTTAGGCCGGGACCCTCAAACGCAGAATTCCAATTTGCCCGCTCAAACACCATCCGCACTGCTATGCAACTTTCCCTTCTTATATCTAACGGAGAAGTTGTACTCTTGGAGAGAGGCTCCATCGGAGTAAGCGGCCATTTTTGTGTGACATTTGATTGAGCCACGTCAGAGGACAGTGGTCGGTCTCGAAGATGAACTTCGCTCCGTACAAGTAACACGACAACTTCTGGGCGGCCCAAACTAAACAAGCGCATTCCTTCTCTGAAGCGCTGTAGGCTTCCTCTCTTACATTTAGTTTATGGCTGGCATAGAGGATAGGATGCTCCTCGTTATCGTCGCCGACCTCACTAAGTACCACGCCCATACCTCTGTCGCTTGCGTCGCATTGAACTATGAATTCTTTTGAGTAGTCTGGCGCGCGAAGCACAGGACGAGAAATCAATAGCGTTTTCAAACTTTGGAAAGCGTTCTCTTTGTCCTTATACCAGTGTACGCTACTCGGTGCTCCCTTTCGGAGGGCGTCCGTTAATGGACTTGCCATTTGCGAGTAATTCGGAATATACCGTTGATAGTACCCCACAAGTCCCAAAAATGAACGAAGGTGTGTTTTCGTGCGCGGCTGAGAAAATTCTCCAATCGTAGCTATTTTCAGCTCGGCCGGCCGTCTCATGCCCTGGCCGACAACATGGCCCATATAAGTAACATGCGAACAACCAAACCTACACTTTTCTGCTTTCATCGTTAAGCCGGCTTCCCTCAACCGTGAGAACACCTGTTTGAGATGCTATACGTGTTGTTCCCAGCTGTCCGAAAAAATTGCTACATCATCAAGATAGGGCAAGGCGAACTCCTGCAAGTCCTTTAGGACAATATCCATTAACTTAGAAAAGCTAAACGGCGCGTTCTTCAGCCCGAAGCTGAGTGCGAGAGGGCGAAAAGTGCCTACAGGTGAGATGAACGCGGCATACCGGCTGGCGCTTTCTGAAAGGGGAACTTGTCAGTACCCCCGCACGACATCTATTGGCCTCGACCTCCACCACTGGAAAAGCTGGCGCCACCGTCGGCGTGACGCGCTAGGAGGGATCACGTGGACATAGCGGCCGCGTCGGCTGCTTCGAGAGCGCCGAAGCGAGCTGAAAAGGAGAGTTTAAATTCCCTCGTACGCTGCGGTCCTCATTTAGTGGCGAGATTTTCCCGCTTCGAGTGTCTCCTTTACAACGCTTCAAAGCACTACAATAGGTAGTGGCTGCCTTTGAAGGCGCGCAACATGGTAGGCTACTGCTCGGTTCCGCAGGGCCGGACGCACGTAACGGAGGCCGGTGTCAGCCTTATTCACACGTAGCCGCAGGACAAGAAGCTGCGTGAAGCTTGGCTCGCGAAACATAAAACCGGCAAACAGTCATCGGCTACAACTCGGGTACGCAGGAAGCACAGACGCGAGGAAGATTTCTGCTACGTCGCCCGGTCTGCGATGTTCTGAAAACGCGCACTGAGACGCTCGCCCGAGTCCGCTGACAGACTAATGTCATGACGGTTTGGTCTATGAACTTGTCGATGCTATAGATGCTCGCAAGTTCAGTGGAGTGGAAAGGCAGCGGTAAGAAGCACATTTAAAAAAAGCATGGCATATGGTCATGTTTGTGTTATGAATTAATGCACTGGATTACAAAAAAGGAGCAGCGGGAAATTGCACGCTGAGAACACCGATAAACATACAGTGCGACGCAACTCGAGAAATAATATTGAAAGGTCAAAGAATTTAGAAGAAAAAAAGATTGAATCGTCGCGACGGCACATCACAGTCCCCGTAGGCGTCGAAGTCTCTACAATGAAATTATTTTTGAACAGCTCTGATATCGCCCACGCAACAATGGTTGCTTGTATACTGTCAAATGCTCATATTCTGCGGCCTAAAGCTCATGGCACGGGGCGAAAACGCGCGCGCGGAGAAAGCGAAACAGTGCGCGGACAAGCATGCAGACGCGCAGTCGGTCGCTGCGAATCTGCGCGATCGCTGCATTGAGGCTTCGTTCTATTACGCTCCATTTAGTTATACAAACACTATAAGAACATATTTCACATAGTTTGCTCTCAGCGTTTACCTACCTTTCACGCAAGAAGCCGGTTCGGGAGACTCCATCGCCGCTACCGCGCGCAGTGGCGTTCACTGTACGTATTCGGTAAGGAGATAGCGTCTGTAAACGATTGTGTGCTTTCAGTTTGCCCAAGATTATTATTTAGACAGTAAGAAACTTCTCTCGTTTCGAAAGTACTTATAGAAATGTCCGGGAGAGCTCGCGCGTGGTGTTTTCAGTGAGCGCTGACAGCAAAACCTATGAGGAGCGCGCCGCATGATCCCTCATAATACGCCAGCGAGGCGCTTCCGATAGATGGCGACTCCGTAACTCCTCGCCGCCAATAGTTGAAATGTATTTGGCAGCGCTAACTCTTTCAATTCGTCCGTCAATGTTGGGTATCGGGTACAGCCGATCCCTAGTGATGGCATTTAACTTCCTGTAGTCCCCAGGTAGCACAAAAGAGATACGTAACGTTTTCGTAGCGTTTATCCAAGACGATAAAAACGGGTTTAAGAAGACACGAATGAGAGAACTTCGGCGGGAAAACGTCGTATATCTCTGCTAATGTCCGGCTTAATTACTTTCTTGAGACGATCTAGAACAGGTCTGCAAGACGTATTCGAAAAGCTGGTCTAGAAATAGGATTGGGAAAGACACAAGTAATCCCTTTGCCAAAACTATTCGTAACCAATTTCTAAACGTTTTTAGGACGTTATCAAAAAGCTGGTCTAGAAGCGGTCTTGAAAGGTTTGCGATCATCTGAAGCTAATTTTCGCGGGTGACGGGCGCGATCAGACATCGTTGTTCAAAACACGCGTTTAGTTTCGCCTCACGCGACTGGCCTATGCCGCGCAGACGTCGTCAGCCGCACCCGTTGGCACGGCCTAGGTCAATCGCGTGAGGTGAAACTGATCGGGCGTTTCGAACAACGATCTCCAATCGCGCCCCAGATGAGTAGAAGCGTCGGTGTTGACTGTAAGAACCATGGCGCAGTGCCAAGCATTGTTCCCCGCATGGCCGGCGCATCCTCTACCAAGTCGCACGAAAATGAGCCTGTTAGGAATAATAAATCCTTAATACCGCCTTTAGTAAGCTACGATGCTTACAACCACAATGGGAATGACATCCTGCAAAGAACAAATGGCCACGTCTTGGCAGGTGGCCAGACCAAGCCCTTCATGCCAAGAGTGCATGAAATGAGAACATTGTGACAAAGCAAAAACACTTTATTAAAATGTAATGCTTATGCAAGGTTCGAAAAAACTGTGTGAGAAACGCAAATAGAAGTAAAAGTACATCAACAATGACAAAAGTCGCAGAAAGGATTCGTAATGAACTCGAAAGTGAACATTCACTAGCACATAAACAAAATTCCAAGTACACATACAAAAATGAACAGAAAAACCTGGAGTGTACTAAAGTGTCTAATTTATCATAGTAAAGTGCGCGTGCTATTAGATGGACTAGAGTTATGCAGAAGTGACATCGGAGCGAATGGAAGAAGTAGACTGAAAAATGCAAAAGTACGAATTGGATGGTAACTGCCTCCAACCAATGTTACCAATCATCTAGAAGCTTGAAAAGAGCACAAAAAGAAATACCACCGCATACCATCATAAAACAATCCTGTGACAGAAATAAAAAAATGGGAACAATGCAAAATTGGAAATATTGCCTTTAGGATATATCAAAGAAGGTAATGGCGAGAAAAAAATAACCATACAACAAAAAGCAATAAAGTGAAATTAGTACAGAATACTTAAACGGGGGATTCAGTGTAACAAGTGAACACTACTGTAGTACAGCGAACGATGAGACAGTAATGCTGCATCTTGCCACTCCAGAACGTGAGAAATGAATATGCAAGCCTCATATTAGAAACTTACATAAACATGGAAATAAACTGGAATGCACTGGAAGCTGCATTTGTGTAACAAAGGAAGCAATGGTCATAATAAATAGTAAGTGTTTCTTCTAAAAAGCCCTTTACAAGAGGCAAAGTTGTACCTCTCTGGCAAATATAAAGTTGCAACGAATAATTTGCAAACCAGCAAATACATTAATTAGCACACTGACATGTCACACTTTGCGCACATCTCCAGTCTCCTAAAGTAAAAAAAAAGCGCTCTGAATGAGAAAAACGTTTAACACATGTAGCCCAGAGCAAATTCTTTGCCAGTTCACTCACACTTTCACATCCAAAAACATTTGCCACAAAGTCCAGGCACAGTTCCACTGATGTTTACCAATTCACCCCCACTTTCACGTCCAAAAATATTTGGCACACAGTCCAGGCAGAGCTTCATAGATAAACAGCTTGAGAGCACCCTACTGATTATTGTGCAGTCCCGCTGCTGGAAATAGAACTGCCGCACATGCTGGTAGTGGTTTCAATGTAGACACACTTGCTGCACTGGACAGGTATGCTCAGATATCTGCACTGGTGCTCCATTTTGTCGAAGTAGACACATTGATGCACTACGCTGGTAATTGAAATGTTTTGAATGCACAAGTATTGGCTTCACCAGAAAGACTTGCCCACATACCACCACTGGCATATATATGCACTTGCTCTTCACTCAGTAGCATTGAACTTAAAGTGTTCCCTATGTGGGAGCCATGTGTAAAACCGGTGTCACACGACCACTCTCGATCGCGATCAAGCCCGATCCGGATCGAAATTATCGATGCGACTGGCTCACTCTCGTAGCTTGCGCAGAGGAGCCAATCACGACCGAGAAATTCGATTTGTAACGGACTCGATAGCGGCTAAAAGAGCCCCGTGTGAAACCGGTATCAAATAATGCACAGACGTACGCTAGGAAAATGTGTTGCACAAGGACAAAGAACTGCGACATGCCCTGTTGTGCGAAGCACGCGAACAGAACACATGTATATATATATATATATAAAAACTGCGAGAGCGCTTCGCGAACTCCATGCGCACACATGGCACCCGCACGAACTCGGCAGGCCGCCGTAAAGCGCGAAGGGCGCACAACGTACATTCCGACACATGTCCCAAACTGCAAACAATCGTACTACCTAAAGCATACAAGTTATTTTATACCAAGGGCATACTCGACTCACGTATGCAGTATCCACAAGCGAGTTATGCAGCGTACATGCTGTATCCATTCGCCAAATAGTAAAATTAATAACAAGCACAAAGCTACAAGGGACTCAATACATTACTACCATTTGAGGCGTCAAATAAAATCGAATTTGGCCGTTTCATATATTGGGCACAATATATGGACACATGTGGTATACCCGGTAATACCATGAAATAACCATCACGTGGGTAAAGGGGGCGAAAACACAATCGAGAACCTGAAGCGCAAACGATAAAAGCACGGTATGGTGCTCGCAAAATTCTGTCAGTGCGCTGTAGCGCGAGGGAAGAAAATAGGGCGAGCACTTGACCTCACCTTTTGGGATACCGCACTAGTACTGAATAAATAAAAAAAAGCCTGTTTGAACCGGTTCCCTTGTCTGCAACACTCTTGCTAAACGGGAGACTAAATTACCACGATGACGGCTTTATTGCGGAGATCGGCAAGGTGCGCACAGAGCGAAATTTTGCCGCTTTTCTTCGCATTCTGCAAAATGCTTTCTTGATAGGATCACGCATAGCGGCCAATCCCGACGCTAGGGACACACAGGCACGATTTCGTCCCTCTAACTTTCGTCCTTATACTGCCCTTAACGCCTTAATTACACCGTCAGTGAAAAGGCGCCTCACATACACATAACATGACAATGAACTTCAAGAGCTGATTAGTGCCCTCCACTCCGCGCCCTCCAATTGAAAACACTACTGATTTCCAAATTAAACTACACAAACAGATCGCACAACCCAAACTAATCACAGAACGTCGTTTTCTTGACGGCAAAACCCTGCAACACTTACATGACAAAGGGCAGCGGCAGCACATTCAGAACAGCCGTTATCATACCACAGCGCAATGCAAGTGCGATAATGCTATTATGCCCGGCTCAAACAGATCGCACAACCCGAACTAATCACAGAATGTCGTTTTCTTGACAGCAAAGCACTGCAACACTTACATGAGAAAGGGCAGCGGCAGCACATTCAGAACAGTCGCAAACAGACCATAGTGCCATGCGAGTGCGATAACGCAACTATGCCCGGCTTCACGAATAACGTGGCCGCCTTGGTCACATAATTGAAAACACTACTGATTTCCAAGTTAGAACCACACAAACATATCGCACAACCCAAACTGATCACAGAATATCGTTTTTTTGACAGCAAAACACTGCAACACTTACATAGCAAAGGGCGGCGGCAGCACGTTCAGAACAGCCGCAAACACACCACAGCGCAATGCGAGTGCGGTGACGCGACGACGCCATGACGACGCGACTACGCCCGGCTCGCCCGGCTGCCCGGCATCACGAATCACGTGGCCACCTTGGTCACATGATTTGACGACGGTATCGCCACCTTGCGCAAGGTTGGATCGCGTTGATGGGTTGTTGAATATTGTAGAAGCCGCTAAAGAGGCTGACGCGCCGTGGCGTGGCGTTTTCAGTCGTTTGCAAAACGTATTCACCCCTCGTTTTTAAGCTGTCTGGCTTCCAACGTTATCAAAACGTATTCACCCCTCGTTTTTAAGCTATCTTGTTTGGAACGTCTTTGATGCGTCGATTTTGGTCAAAAATCCGTTTCAGACGTTGAATCCCTTAATACGACGTTTTCAAGGCTTTGTGTGCTACCTGGGTCAACACACGGACGAGGGTCCTTGTTAGGGGTTTCTACCAGTATTAGCGGTGACGTGTAGTCACTCTCAGCGGGTTCAATAACTCCCAACTCTAGCATGCGCTGTATCTCTGCCTCCATAATCTCTCTCTGTCTTGGAGACACCCTGTAAGGCTTTGATCTTACTGGTTCGGTTGATGTCAGCTCTATTTCATGCGTTATTAGTTCGGTTCTACCTGGCCGATCGCTGAACCTGTCGATATATTCCCCTAACAGCTCTTCTAGCTCATCTAGCTGCTCGGGTCTTAGAGCGTGCGAGCTTACCGAGTGTTCTACTTCTTCTAAGCCGATTTCAGAGTTGGAGGTCGCCCTATACTCCTTAAACTTGGTACTATATAGTGCCATCCTGCTCTTTGATGGTATAGTTAACGACTCCGCTCCGCTCTACATACGGCTTCATCAAATTACAGTGATATATTTTCACTTCCTTCCTGCGACCGGGCATTTTCAGAGCATAGTTAGTATCTGAAAATTTGTGCAACACTTTAACGGGCCCGTCCCAGTGAACTTCAAGCTTGGTCTTTCTTGAAGGTTTGAGGATCATTACCTGGTCTCCGGCGTTAAACGTACGAAGCCTCGCATTCTTGTCGTAATAGAATTTGGCGTTCTTTTGAGCCACTCCCATGTTCTTTCCTAGTTCTTCGGTTGCACTTAGCCGTTCCAGCAAATTTAGCACGTATTCAACCACTGTTGGACTCTCCCCTCTTTCCTCCCACATCTCTCTTAACATTCTCAGTGGAGAACGGAGTGTCCTCCCTGTGGTGTTCTTCCAGGCAGGCAGGAACCAGGCGGTTGCAGGGACAGTACGCAAAAGGGAATTGCTTTATTCCATTGACAAGGTGACTGGCGAGCGCCAGCACAGCTGGGCCGCCGGCTGTGATAAGCTGGGAAGAAGTGCGCCGGCTACGCTCGGCGCCGCGGTATATAAGCTCTTATCAAAGGGGCGTGTCGCAGTAGCGCACGTGTAGGTTATCGGTACAAGGCGGATTTAAATTGGTGGCGAAGGCTGGGCCGAAAAGTGGTTTAGCGCGACTGCAGCACAACCAGAGGATGGGGGGCAAAACACTCATATAAAGAAATGATAAAGCTACAAAATTGGAATGTAATCTGCCAATAGAAAAGAAAAAATATATTAGCACCTTGTTTTATGAAAGAGGTAAGTCATTTTATTAAAACCTGGCAAATTTTGTATTTTTGCAACACTCTTGACCTGCCCCCTATTCATGAGTGTGCGGTGCATTACAGCGCGTCTTTGCAGGCCTTGTTTCGATACCCGGCTAACCCGGCCACAGTGGCGGGAGCTTACGAAGCGATTTCTTATCGCCAGCTGTCTGCGATGGCGCGCCTGGTAAAGCGTATAAATTTAGCTCGCCGGTCTCAAAATGCTCCTTTTGCGAAGTTTTCGTCGTCCTTGCACGTCGCTTCTTTGGCACCGTTCGGTAAGATTTGCAGCCCGCTGCACCGCTGCGGCAGTTTTCTCGGTTTTGTCGTTTCCTTCGGCGTGCGGCCAGTGCGAAGTCTTTTTCCGTCTTTGCACGCTTCGCGCTCGTCTTTTGAAGCGCTTAGCGCTTCATTTCAAGATGAGCTTGCGGCATGTGAAGAAACGATGCTCCGTGGTACACTGCGACAGCGAGGATAGTACCATTGGTGTCACGCTACACCGATTCCCGCTGGACTTTCCCAGGTGAGCTCTTGACAGTGTCGTCTGCTCTAGGTATGCGCGATAGCTTCGATATGGTTTCGCCGGGCTGTTCGCTCGTGTTTCATAGCTGTAACCCGTTCGTGCGTACTTGGCTTCATGTTTTCGGGGATATTTATGTACTACACTGCAGGGCACACACTTTCAGTGCTGAGGTGTGCGAAAGAGGCCCACATTTTTCTAATTTATAGTGAGTTTCATGCAGCTGACTATCACCAACGTGAACTTCACACCGGGCTCTCAGGAGCAACCACGTGCACGCTACTGACCGGGAGGCCCATTTAGAACAAAGTTTGCTACCTGACAGCTCTGAGTACGACATTGTTTAGTTTTGCAAAACCATGAAGCCAATTTGAGGATCCCCTCGCAACTGGGAGTATCGAAACTCAGCCTCGTGTATGTGCGCGGCTTTGAGGAGGCTTTAACTGGATTCGCTCAGCAGGAGTTATTGCCTGCCTTGGTATTGCTGTCCTACATATACATGACTGTCAGGGTAATTTTAAACGCACTTCACTCTCGTCACTCGTTGAGCTTAGAAAAGCAGCTAGCCGCGTGGCATGAGGATGAGCGTTACCGCACTCTGGGGCGCAGAGAGCTTGGCGCGAGCATTTACTACCATAGTTAAGATGTAATGCAAGTATAATTTACTGCAGTTAGCAGTGACAGGAATAATGACGCATTGGCGTTTCGAGTATGCGTATTCCTTTTGGCGCAGTTGTATCTAACGTGCATGTTGCATCACGTCCAGGTGCCGAGCGTGGGCGCAGTTCTGCCGCAACGTCAGCCTGGAGAAGAAGGCGCCGTCGCAGCTACGAGAACTCAGGATTTGCTCGAGGCACTTCGAACCATCTGTGTATCTGCCGTCAGGAAGGCTGCGACACGATGCTTTGCCTACTCGAGCAAGCATTGCCGGTAATTTTTGTTATCAAACTTTTAAGGCATTCGCCGAAAAAATGAAATCTTTCCTTTTTGTCGTAACCGTAAAGTCTAGCGTCTTTTGCAAAACGAATTATGTATCTGTCTTGTGGCTTTAAAAATTACAGTAAATTTTTACCTGCACCCTGCTAAGCGAAAACGTGTGTGTGTTGTGTTGTGTTGTGTTGTGTGTGTTTTACGTCTCTTGCATGCAAGTTTAGCGATTCAACAGTTGTCAGTATTTGAATCAACTAGACGCTCACACAAGGGGGTGCTCCAGCCCTTTTATTTGTGTACTTTCTGTATGCCGTGCGACATTGTACAAGGCGTATTTTTCCGCTATTGGGATCGAAACTTCTTTTCTCCCGGTATGCACTGTACACTGCATGTGAGGTTCGTGACAAATGTCCAACATAGCATAGAATTGGGTTTGTGCTTGTGGTAAGCTAATGGCACAAGCTTAGTAGGCGAAGGGTGCTCAAGCGAATTTCTAGGCACGGGTGCGGAAAAAGTACACTGACGGTGTGAATACTCTTGCCTGATAATTCCGGTAAAAAAAAGGATAATGGAAGTGGGATATTTGGTAGTCTGGTATGGCAAAGGGCTCCAAAGGATCTTAACGTGAGTCTGTCAGTCTTCCGGTTCAGGCTGTTTGATGCCGCTAGCCACTTCAGCAACGGAAACCAGGCGACTCTACATGTTTTGCAGCAAGTGGGAGTTGAATCTTTCATATTCACCGTGAAACCTTGTCTCATGAACGGTCCCTGTCGTGTCCAGAGGGCATTCTCTTCCTTCCTTTGATAGCTCAAAAGAAGTGAGGGGGAAAAAAGGGTGAGCCTTCCTAAATGTTTGATGAATTTTAGTACTCCAGAACTTTGCTTTCTTGTATGCAGAGCTTCTTTTTCACCTTCAGTCTTATCAGGATGCAATCTTATGCCGACTTGGGCAAGGTACGCTTGGTGAAAAGCTTCTCGAGATATTGTGTGCTCATGTGTTATGTATCAAAGCACGCCCTGAACGATTATAGAAATGCACTAATAATTGTTTGTGTTGTTGCGTTTTACCTCAATATTCATGCTAGCGAAAGCCAATGTTTGTACAGGTTTTTATTTTTTGCGATAATTGCTTACGAATTCATTCTTGTTGCATCTCATTGCGTAGGCCATAGGCTGACCTGCATAAATCTATAAACAATATGGGGCACATTACTTGATTTGCGAGCTATCGTTGTTTGTGTGATAGGCGAATTTCGCACTCTTCAAAGTAAAACATAGCATATGAAAATTGCAAATGATTTACTGGTGCTCCACAGCTGCTGATGACATCAAACTAATGTGCCTAACGATTAAGGGTGGTAAATAGAATTTTATTTCATTGGATAAGCATTTTTCTTTCTAGAGTGAAGACAATGTGAACCGCATGCTGTGGAAGCTATAGTTCTTTGGAAATTATTTACTATAAAGGTACTGAATTCTCTTTTCTCTCCGCAATAATGTTGCCATTTCAGACACCTCAAGCGAATGCAGCAGCGACATGGACTGTTCACAATCTCTGAGCGAAACTTCGGCATCAGTGCGCCGGGCTGGAGAACCAGGTGAGCAGGGTTGTATGCATAACTGACATAAATCTTTTGAAAATGGTGACGACTGAAAGCTCATTGGACTGCTTCCTATGATAGCTGCTGTCTCCGGT
Organism: Dermacentor variabilis; assembly: GCF_050947875.1. Taxonomy (NCBI): domain Eukaryota; kingdom Metazoa; phylum Arthropoda; class Arachnida; order Ixodida; family Ixodidae; genus Dermacentor; species Dermacentor variabilis. The sequence continues at coordinate 5,172,560 of NC_134570.1, forward strand.
GAACCTGTTTCCAAGGGGTACGTCCAGAGTCGGCCGTCCCAGTCGCTGCTACTCTTCCAAGAAGGTGATTGTTATTTCGTATCTGCTCGAACAGCCTGAGGAGGTATGGCTCAGAAATATGCTGCAATTCCATGTCTGTGCGCTGTGCAGATGCAGATGGTGCCAGCCCTACTGGTTCTACGCTGAACCAAGCTTGTTCCCACGCCAGTGGCTTCATAATGGTTCAGTGTAAGTGTTAATTCCGCCTGTGGTGCTTAGTTATTATTTGTGCATTGTTGGGTTGCTGGCTTCCCTGTCAGAACTGTGCTGTCACTATATTTTGTTCTTTATATTCTGTGGGCGCAGCTGACCACACATATGCAGGACCAAGCACTGAAGCAAGCGCTTCATCTCTGGAACCTGGCACGTCAGGGGTGGCCGCAACACTGTTAGCGAGTGCTGATCTGTCACCAGGAGCTCCGTTCAGCAGTTCGCCTCTTTCTTATGAAGGTTAGCAATTTTACAACGCTTTCGCAATATTGTGCACTTTTTGGTGCTACAGGACTACATGCAGCTACGGCTAAACCCGACGTAGCAACTTATTGCTCTTCCGTCGACTCTGTACGTTGCAGGATCTTTCACCAGCCCCATCAATGAAAGGCGGCCACTGCAGAACTTCGAGCCAAGCTCAGGCAGCTGCGTAACCGCAACAAGAGGCTGCAAGGACTGCTGCTTCAGCGCCGTCGCATGAAGACCACTGCCGAACTGGTAGATAGTCTGCGTGAGCATTTAACACCAGCTGTTGCTACTTTTGTTGAAGCTCAGTTAAAGATGCACAATGTCAGCAGGTTTGGCCGTCGATGGTGCAGCCAAAACAAAACCTTTGCTTTAGGTTTATACTTCCACAGGCCAAAAGGTTAGATATTGCAGGAAACTCCTGAAACTTCCATCTGTTAGGTCCCTGCAGCTGTGGCTTGCACGCGTACCATTGAGGGTTGGATTTTATCCTGAAGTTTTTGATTTGATCGAGAAACGGGCAGAGTCTTTTCCACGGCAAGACAGGGCTTGCACCATAATTTTTGATGAAATGCATGTTTCAAAGGAGCTGTCGTACAATCCAGTGTCGGACAGATTTGAAGGCCTTGAAGAGTACAATGCAGCACAAGGTCCAAATCTTGCAAACAAGGCGCTTGTGTTCATGGCCAAAGGAATATGTACGCCGTGGAAGCAGCCTCTTGGCTACTTCTTTGCAGATAAGGCAGCGCCTGCAACTGTTCTGCATGACCTTCTCTTCAAATGACACAAAATGTTGGTTGGAGCTGGATTGCAGCCTGTGGCTGTGGTTTGTGATCAGGGGAACCAAAATGTTTCTGTTTTCGAAACTTGTGACCCCTGAAAAGCCGTACTTAAGTGTGAATGGTGAACCGCTTTTCTTTATTTTTGATCCACCGCATTTGCTCAAGTGCTTGCGTAATATGCTCTTCAAGTATGACTTCAGGGTAGGCAGTGACACAATTAAAAGCTCGTATATACGACAGGCTTATGAGAAGGATCGAGAAATGCAAATTCGGTCCATCCCAAAGTTGAGTGCCCGGCACTTTCATTTAACTTTTGCTTCGAAGATGTCTGTGAAACTCGCAGCACAGGTATTCAGCAATCATTGCGCTGCTGCATTGTGCACATTGGTAACATTCCAGCAGTTGCCATCAGAGGCTATCCACACAGCCAGATTTGTTGAGAGGATCGATAGACTCTTTGACAGTCTAAATACTTCACAGAAGCGGGGAAAGTCTCCGTATGCATCTGCAATTTGTGCAGGATCTGTGCATGAAGAGTTTTTGGAAGAGTGTATTGCAGTTTTCGAAAACATCGAAGTTCTAGGCTGTGCGCGGCAGCCTCTTTGCATCCGTGGCTTCTGCCAAACTATGAGGGCTGTGCTGCTGTTATGGAACCACCTGGCCTCTCGCTATGGTTTGACATACCTCCTTACCAGGCACCTGAACCAGGATGCACTTAAGAACACCTTTGCTATTGTTAGGTCGAAATCTGGATCGAACAGCAACTCGTCTTGCCGGCAGTTTCAAGCAGCATTTAGGCATCTTTTAGTTAGCAACCTTTTCAAACTGTCGGAAAGCAGCAACTGTGCTGAAGACATGTCTAGCCTTCTAGCCACTCTCCCAGTTTGTTTATCTAAGTCTGCTCCTTCTCTCTGTACAGCTGCCACATCTTTGCCAGTTGCAGTAGAAGTTTTGCCATATGATTATCAGTCTCCAATACTAGAGAACAACATTGTCTATTTTGCTGGCTGGCTTGCCTACAAGTTTATGAATCATCACAGGTGTGTTACAGGGCCACATACGTGCGAGGTGAGGCTAGAAAATGCCGCCTTCGCCGATCAGAGCCAAGTTCTCTTGTACTTAAGTGTCAAAAATCCTGGCGAAGGTGACTTTGGGAGCCTGTCAGTTCCTACACCCTCGTTTGTAGCTTTCATCAATGCTTGCGAGCAGGTTTTTGTCGCATCTAGTTCCAATATTGTGGGAAAAGAACAAGTAGAGCATGATCTGTGCATGTTGCTTCATGCCAAGGTAGAAAAATCGCTGACTGTGTGTGGTGATGACGTTTATGATGGTTTGTTTGCCCTGTTCGTCAGGGTGAGGCTGCATTGGCTTGCACGCAGAAAAAATCTTGAACTGCACAGTCAAACTACTAAACGGAAAGCCACGAAGCAAGCACTGAGGCTAAGCAAATGAAAAGGATGCAATTCCCGAGCTGTTGGCTGAATATTTTGTGAAGTTGCAGGCTATTATGCAGCCTGTGCAACAAATCAGCTTAGTCTGGTTTAACGGTTGCAAAGGGTTTTTTTGTGGTTCACAGCCTGGTTTTATTCTTTTATTTTTTACTTGTGTATTTTGATTTGCTAGGATGTGACGTGGTTGCTCACAGGGGCAATGGTTTAACAATGTAGCATCTTTCATCGTTCATTCCACTATGTCACTCTTTTAGGGTACTTTTATGCCATGTACAGCCTGTTCAAGTGTCACCTATGTACTTGTGCAATATTGTCAGATAAAACGCCATACCGATAAAGCGAATGCCTCTGAAAGGATCCTTTCTAGGCAATGGATTAACCTAGTTTCCGTGGCGCTGGGATTAATTTTTCCACCTGCTCGCCCCCCCTGCAGTTCCGTGCTGGCAGGTATAATGAAATCAACCATTGTCATAACTACCACTCGGCACCACTGGCTACCAGGCCACCTTTTAGCAGGCTAGTTGCATCTCAGAGTTTTTAGTACGATCTTTGTCAGCGCAACGAACAGAACAGCGCTGGACTTTTATCTGGCTATATTGTAGCGTACAGTACACTGATTACATGCTTTACTGCCCCGCGAATGTCCTTGCACTTCACTGTACGCTGTACTTCATGTGTACTTTTGTTGACGTAAAATTACTTCAAATTGATCCGGCTAACGACTAGAAGTACTCTGGAGACGGTACGCCGGCTCAATGTATGGTATTTGCTCCTACGTTGAGCACGTTTGAGGGTGCTAAAGCTGGCTTTAACATTGCCTTGCAGATGTAAACGCACCTGCTATATTCTTTCAGCTGAAGAAATTAAATGTGAAGAATAATCCCAGTGTGCTCTATGGTCTGTGTTGATGCGCCTACTTATGTCATGTTATGTTTGCTTCAATTGAAGCTGTCGTAGCATTGTTTTCTATACTTTTCAATTTCCTAACTGACAACGTTCGTGGCACTTCAGGGCTTTTTCCTATCTGCACTGTGACTATTGAGATGATTAGCCAACTTAAACAATACTGCTTGTGCTGCCTGTGACATGTATTTTTTGTTTGTGTGCCAAGGGTGTGCTTTGTGACTGTATTTGTTTGGTTGCTGCAATAAACAATGAATATGAAACTATGAAAACCATACTTGCCGTACACTCTATTGCGAACTGTGCACTTGAGCCAGTGCTTTGTGCATCATACCTTGCTGTACTCAAAAGCTCTCAAAAGTACTAGCACCAGTATTTGCACTACGAATCATGCATGCTTCGCCAGTGTCTGGAAGTGTTGCTGCCTTTCTATGCTGCCGCTCCTTTACCAGTCACTTTCATTGCGTTCCCAATTGCACATTAACAAGGCCATAACTAGCAGGAACTCGAGCACATTTGACTGGCAAAGGTTGGGGCGCGCTGAAAGGCAGCAACCTTCGAGAGGTACGGGCTCGAAAACGCGGATTCTACAGAAAGACCGCTTTATAATTCGCGCCAAAAGTATACGTATGCGTGACGTCATTCTACGTCACGTTTGCGTAGTTTGCCCCCCAAAATCCAGGGGGCGCTGGAGTGCCCACGAGCCGCCATTTTTTGGACCAATGGGCGTCTATGGAGCCTTGGCTACCAGTACATCTACCTTGGCACCTGCAGCACGAGTGGCGAGCTGGAAGTTGCCACTCTTGTGCGTTCCGCATGCCTTTCAGTTTCCCCTCTCATTTCGGACGCTTTCCGCTTTCAGTGCCGCGTCATTGTGGTTACAGCATGTTAAAAAACAATCGGCGCTTCAATGGGGAACCAGCGCTGGAGTTTTCACGACGCCTGCAGTGCCGCCCTGGCGGTCAGAACGTGCACAATGCAGCCTCTCCCGCGGACGAAAATTTCTACTGGTAGTGGCGTTGCGCGCCCTGAAAGTCGAAGGAAAACAAAAGGACGCCGACGATACTGCTGCGTATACAGGTGCCACAACTACGTCGGGATGAGGGAGGATGTACCCTTCTGCGTCTTTCCATCTAAACCCTACGAACAAGAATAGAGGCGGCGTTGGATCCAAGCAGTCAGGCGAGCGGAGTACCCGTCTTGTCGCCTGGTCAAGCGGTGTCGGGCTGGTTTCTAAATAGAATTTCGCGTGTGTATTTGGTTTATTCGATAGTTAAGACGGTAAGCCGTGGCAGACAGTACCAAACAGCAGAATCTGCAGTCGGCATTTCGTCGGAAACTAAATGAGCAATAGCATGCACCATCCGGCATATGTACCAACCATTTTTCCTTCGTAATATTACCGCCAAGCCCCTTCCAACGCCACCGCACCAAGCGAAAGATACGAAAGGTAAATATTATCCATTCATTGCCAAGAATTATGTGGGAGGGAAGCTGCCTTGTAATACGAGTTGTGTGCGCGTACTGCCGGCGCACGCGCGACTAAGGTGCCTATGTGTTTTTAAAAATGTGCATGCGGATGAGGACTCGGCGCTGAGATGCATCCGCTAAATTTATGTAATTAATGCTAAATGTAGCAGCGTTGTTACGGATCCAGCAGCGGAGCACTCAAACCTTTGCTTGCGCGAGTCAGCTGATGCGATAAAGCTTTCTTCTCCATTGACTACTGTGGTGAAGTAACATTAGAATTTTTTATGTCTAGCCAGAGAAATATGGAATGTCTTCAGGCCAACTAATACTTCCGAAACCATGACCTGAGCCGTAGCTGCTAGATTTGCGAGGCAGCTAGGCGCAATCGTTAAAGAAACACACGTGCTCGCCGCGACACACTGTGAAAAATATATGAGGCTTAAAAAGCTTCTTTCGTCATTTCTTCACTTGATGACGCTAGCTTCCTTACGAAAACTGCCCACTTGAAGCGGCGCGAAAACGGAAACATACGAACTGTAATACGGCCGCGCACGTGTGTGTCGTCTGGTCGAGCGGCTGGAATATGCCGCGTTTCGTCGCCAGGGCGGCGTGCAACGCACTCTTTTCGACGCGCCGCCTATCCAGCGCTGGTTCCCCATATAGGTGCAATCACACCACGCTCTACGCCATAGCGTGGCGAGCCTATAACGACGAGTTTCAGAAATATTAAAGCGAATAGCTTTCTGCCTCCTCTCCGTCGGATGTTTTTCGTAGTTGTTCAGTCGTCGGTGGTCGGTCGTCGGACTGTTGATCTGCAAGGAAAACGCTCGCGCGTTCGTTCGTTTGCTCTCACGCTAACTATATTTCGCTCTCTCTGTCGCTCGCTTTCTCTCGCGTTCTTTTGTTCGCTCGCTCGTTCGGACTAGTTGCTTGCATTGACAATCATCGACGATGGTGTCCGCAAGTTTTTTTATGTACATTGTGCTCACAGTATAGAATTTGTTGCCACACTTCCTACGGAGCACCGTTACCAGAAACGACTGTGCCGATGTGTTCCTTCGGTGGTACCAAAAGCGATGTTCGCTTATTAACTCAATACTGTTATTTATGCTGCATGTGACTTGCATGATTTAGCGCTCTGGAGCCAAGCTGCAAGTTGTTCATGGGTCTCAGCGTTGTCTGATGAATAATGTACACCCGTGAGCAAAAGTATACGGACCACGGGAGTGCGTGCCAAACTGCATCGACGCGCCGTCTACCGACGCGGCGCCTGCTGTCGAGAGGGCCGCTAGAGCAGCGGTGCGCATGCGCATCCCATCATATCTGCTGGCCTGACATGTAGCTTTGCCTGACGTCGCTGTGGTGCTCGTAGACTAAACGTCCACTGGGCGTCGTTTTCGCTGCTCCGTCGCATCTGGGCCATTGTTTTACGCAGCGGCTGCGGCTGGGCTGGCACGCGCGTCCGCCGCGCTTCGCTTTCATTCTTCCTTTGGGGGAATTATCGCACGCCGCACTGCCTTCTCTGACGCCTTTAGATGACTCGCACAAAGTGGCCTTCTGCGGCTTTGTGTTATCTCGAACTGTTCCAATGCTTGCTGCCGCAGGTAGAAGCAAGGTTTTGCAATCGGTGTCCGCCGTCGCGTTAAGAAGTAGAACTGAGCTGCAGGGGCTACTATGCTCCGCAAGCAGCAGGATGCCAAAAGGAGAAATTAGCGGCACCGTTCTGCCTTTAGTTCTTCAAACCCTTCAGCAAGGCTTGGACAAGAAATGCGCACGAGGGTGCCACTACAGACAGCAACGGCAACGCTGACACATGCGCGAGAATATAAAATCAGGTGCAGCTGGGCGGTGCACGCTGCCGTGAAGTTCCAATTACGGTTGCCGCCTTGCAAATCGGGTCGGGTTGACCGACCTGAATCACTGGTCGGGGTGACCATCGCCAGACTGCGGTCTTGAGGGCACTTAGGACGAGCCAACGTGTTGCTGTTATTTTCGGCGATTATAATTTTCACAACTGTATGCATGATTTCACTACGCTGTCACTTTTCCATAGGCGGCGATGACGCCTCGAAGGTGCCGTGGTATCCACTCGTAACGCGATGCCATGAGGAGATCCCGACCAGTGACTCAGCTCGGTCATCCCGACCCGATTCGCAAGGGGGCAACCGTCATTGGAACTTCACGGCAGCGTGCACCGCGCAGCTGCACCTGATTTTATATTCTCGCGCATGTGTCAGCGTTGCCGCTGCTGTCTGTCGTGGCACCCTCGTGCGCATTTCTTGTCCAAGCCTTGCTGAAGGGTTTGAAGAAATAAAGGCAGAACGGTGCCGCTAATTTCTCCTTTTGGCATCCTGCTGCTTGCGGAGCATAGTAGCCCCTGCAGCTCAGTTCTACTTCTTGACGCGGCGGCGGACACCGATTGCAAAACCTTGCTTCTACCTGCGGCAGCAAGCATTGGAACAGTTCGAGATAACACAAAGCCGCAGAAGGCCACTTTGTGCGAGTCATCTAAAGGCGTCAGAGAAGGCAGTGCGGCGTGCGATAATTCCCCCAAAGGAAGAATGAAAGCGAAGCGCGGCGGACGCGCGTGCCAGCCCAGCCGCAGCCGCTGCGTAATGGTACGTCCACACTAGCGACAAAAACGCGCGCGACACACCGCGCGCGGCGAGCGGTGCTGTCGCGCGCGGCAAGATTCACGAAAAGCGGCAGCAACGCGCGGCAAACGCGCGAATGGGTGCGAGACCCATTTTTCGCGGCAGACGCAAAACGACCACCAATCAGAAGCGAGCCGCTTTACGAGCCGCGCTGTTGTGGCGCCACCTGTCACATAAGCAAAGAATCATAATCTATGGGCTCTGAGACTGAACAGTGACACGCGCGCCGTAAAATCTCAGAGGCCATTTCCAGTCAAGGGGGCTGTTTTTGTTAAGCCTTACCACACCGCCACTGAGGCGTCGACGAAGAATTCGCCTCGCAATGGAGGCGTTTTTGGAAACCGTTCGCGGATATGCGTGCCTCTATGATAAATCGAGCGTCGATAAGGAGCTGCGCGCCAACCGCTGGCACATTATGGACAGCAGTTTGGCATCGGGGAAGCAGAGTGTGCGCCTGGCCCTCAGTGTCCCTGTAACGCACCCAAAACTTTCTTGTCCGCTTTCTGGCACGTCGGCGTCACACAAGTAAAGAACAAACAAGTATTATAGTGTTCATTCAGTCACCAGTAGCTCGTCGTCCGTATCCGACATGCCTGAGCGTGGCCGGCAGTGGCGCAAAAAAACACAGACACTTCCGATGGAAGACGAAATGGGCAGAACGGAGAGCGCGTCGTCACGAGAAGTATCGAATGGAACGAGACAACGCGGGACTCCACGGGCCGCTGCCGCGTGCCGCAAAACGCGACTGTGGACTTGCCCGCACGCGTCTGCCGCGCGGGCGCTTGCCGCGTGCGGCGCGTCGCGCGCGTTTTTGTCGCTAGTGTGGGCGTACCATAAAACAATGGCCCAGATGCGACGGAGCAGCGAAAACGACGCCCAGTGGACGTTTAGTCTACGAGCACCACAGCGGCGTCAGGCATAGCTACATGTCAGGCCAGCAGATATGATGGGACGCGCATGCGCACCGCTGCTCTAGTGGCCCTCTCGACAGCAGGCACCGCATCGATGCAGTTTGGCACGCGCTCCCGTGGTCCGTATACTTTTGCTCACGGGTGTACGCTTACTGTATTGCATATGCATAATATATCACCTAAAATTTCATATCGAGGTAAACATGTGGACACACACAATATATATATATATATATATAATGATTAACTTTATACGTACTTATGCAAAGCATTGTGAACTTGTACATGCTAGAATAGTGCAAACGTTTACTGCGTTCTCTTCGTTATATTACACAAGGAGGAAATAAAATGAAGCTGCTGTTTATAATAAAACCGAAGTCTTCATTATTCAGACCAAGATGTTAGCTTTATACGCACAAAAACTGTACTGCACTCGTGCTTCAGCAGTAAAAAAATTGAGTCGTTCAGCGGTAAGGTATTCACATCACTGCACTGTGAACAAGAGGAAACACGGCAAATCTGCCTTTTCCAGCGGGAATTTTGAATCATTTGCATGCGACACTGCTCATTTTCCAGGAGCTCGTTGTCACATTTAGTGATGACACATTTGATATGCCAAACACACTGGAAGGAACCGGGTAGTCATACAGATCTTTCTTCCTGCTGAAGGCTCGGCCGACTACCATTGGCGTACGGGCATCCAAACCAGAAACAAAACTATCGGCTATTATGACCGTTCCATCCTAAAAAAAACACAACAATTGTCAGCCTCACTTCCCTTCAAAACACTGCTTTGAATGTGTGCTACCAAGTACTGCGTACCAGCACAATCCTGCGGCTGCAACACTCCTTCGTGCGGCTGTTTCAACTGCAATTCTGGCGTGACATTGGACGGAAGTGTAGCGCAGTTGGCTTGATGCTTCTCGCCTGTAGAGCTGCTGCAGGTGATGTTTCCCAGGTCGAATGAGTCGTCTTATTTGACTCATGTAGTTTTCTGCCCTAAAGGCGCTGAAAACGTCCAGCGGGCCAAACTGCCGGACATCCTGAGCGAGGTGCACGAGGCCATGGACATTGTACGTTACATGTTGCTGGCCGTACGGTTGGCTAAACGTACGAACAAAGAATACCAGCAGCTTGTGGGCGTACTGGTTCATGCTGTGGCACAAGTGCTGGCGAGCCAAAACTGTAATGGCAGTATGAAGCACCAAGAAGTTGGCATACCTTTGGCGATCTGAGTAGCGTTACATTAATGCCGGACCTGTGTGCAATTGCCGGTACTCGGTAGCCTTCCACGCGCTCGGGTCATGTAGAGGTTGCGGTGTGCGGGCGAATTCTTGGCAGACGTGTATGGTGCCAATGTTTGCCAACTTTCTTGACAAACTGGAAATTTCGTCGGGCCGTAGTTTGCAAAAAGGCTTGTTTTCTCCTTTCCACAACTGTAAGAGTTTTTCTGCACGCCCAAGCACACCATATACATGTACTCTTATGGGACCTGGCTCACTAACCCAATCGGAGGTTCCGAGAGTGGCGTTTGGCTCGCGTGATACTCAGGGCACGCTCTTGTCTCAAAGTCCTCACCTATCCGCTGTCGCGCTTCGGTATTAGGGAAAACCACTTTGCCCATGCAATACAGGCCCTTCTGCTGGCACTAGCTGCAGCCATGGTATCCACCGTGATATTTAATACCAAGCACAAATGCTCTTGCTGGTGCGTCGCAAATAAATCCTTTCACGTGCACATCAAAGTAGGGACCGTTAGATGTGACGACAGTGTTAATGAATCTGGCCAGGTCCACCACAAACTCCGAAAGGAAGGCTTGTACAGAATTAGGGTTTCCCTTCCCTTCGTAGCAGCCAATCATAAACACAGAACGTGGGTCCAGCTGATCACAGCTTCCAAGGATGTGCCAGAATTGTTCAGTGGTGCTGCTGCCAACACGCATGCCGTCGATGTAAAAAAGAAAGAGAAACAGCTCAAGCATTGTCCCACCAGTAAAGTTTTTTGCAGCTGTCGAGCATTCAAGTATTTTTACAAGGGAAAAGTGAGTATATATGCCAGGCGGCACACTAGGTGTCGGAGTACGCCTCGGCGTAATGAGCAGTGTTCTTGCGTCTGACGGAACATCCAAGGTCGATTCAAATAGGTCGCGAAGCTTCGGGTGAAAAGCGGTTCAGTACAGATTGTCACCGACATCAGCATGGGGGGTTATGGGAGCAGCGATTGAAGCGCGACTAGGTTTGGAGGGAACAAACATTGGGAAAGAAAAACGCGTTTTTTAATTCAAACGAGACACAGTTAGATTCATTCAACGAAAATAAAATTCCTAGTCAATTTTATATACTCGTGACGAGTTAAGAAAATATCAGTTTAATTTTATTATTAATAATACATGCATTTCTTTTCAGCGCCCATCGCTACAGGGGGTGTTGACGGCACTATCACTCGCAATGCAATGCACGTCTTGAAATGGGCAGAAAGGCGCACTCGTATCACCTGTTGAAATACGCCCCCCTCACAGTTTGTGCTTCCTTGCTTGTCGAGAGAGAGAGAGAGAGAGTAAAACTTTATTCAATGGAAATAAAATAAGGCACGATGGTTGGAGCCCCTATTCCAGGGCCCCACTGGCACGAGCGGCTCGCTGGGCTTGGTCCAGAAGAGCCAACTGGCTCTCCCGACCCTCGTCCGCAAGCCATGCCTCCCACTGCCTATTCCTCATTAGTGGATGTTGGTGTAATATGGGACTGTCTATGTGCAGAGGCCTCCTGGGGCACTCCCATGTGATGTGTTTTAGTGTGGGTGTGTCTGTGCACCACGGGCACTCGTCAGAGAACCTCGTGGGGTGTATTCTGTGTAGGTGGTGCAGGTTGGGGTATGTATTCGTCTGAATACGACGCCAGTCCCTCTCCTGTTCGCTGTTTAAATCGGAGTGAGGATGTCCAAAACGTCTCCGCTCCTGCCTTTGCTGTAGGAGGATGTCACGAGAATTCGGTGGAAGGACGTCGCTAGGCCATGCCGTTGCTCGGACGTTCAAACCTCGAGCAATAAGGTCTGCCCTAACGTTTCCTGCCAGTCGCTCGTGTGCCGGACACCAGACGATAGTGTGGTGCCCCTCTAGTTGAGTGCCTAAAATTTTGATTATTGATTTGGGTGCCGTTCCTTGTAAAAACAGGCGGCAAGCCGCTTGTGAGTCGGATAATATGACAGCCGAATTGGTTTGGCGCTCGGCGTCCTGAATGGCCAAGGCAATGGCTGCAGCCTCTGCCACGCATGCCGAGGCGGTTTTGAAGGATGCCGTTGTTACGTTGTTGTTGCATGTAGAGACTATGGTGAAAGTGTCTGAGCTGGCTCGACTGGCATCCGTATAATACACCCCCGGTCCCATGCCGAAACGTTTGTGAAGGGTCTTTGCCCTTGCTTTGCGTCGTCCGGGATGGTACTTGGGGTGCATGTTTTTGGGAATTGGGGCCACCGCGATGTGCGATCGAACATTGCGGTCTATCTGTGCCGTTTCCTCTCCGCAATACTGGGGTCTCAGGGGAAAGCCTAACCTCGCCAATACTACCCTGCCCTGAGTTGAAGAACAAAGTCGTTCTTTCTGGGAATATAACGTCGCGACAGCGTACTCGTCAAAAGTATTGTGCAGGCCCAGTCCCTCGAATCTCTCTGTGCTAGTGCATTCGGGAAGACCAAGGGCGGCTTTGAAGGCTTTTCTTATTATTGCGTTTGCCTGTTTAATCTCTTGGTTTGTCAAGGCCTGATACGGAAGGGCGTATGTGAGTCGGCTAATTACGAATGCGTGAACCAGGCTGATGGTCTCTCCCTCAGTTAGGCCGTCTCTGCTTCTTGCCACTCTCCTTATCATTCTGGCCACGTTTCCTGTGACCGCCTTTAGTTTTTGTAGGGTGTGAGATGTTCCAGCATTCTGCTGTATCCACATCCCCAATATTCTGAGTGTCTCCACTTCACGAATTGGCACCCCGTCGAGAGTCAGAGTGAGCGGCACCCAGTCCTTCTTTCTTGCGTACTTCGCACGCACCCGAATGAATTCCGATTTTTCAGGTGCGCATGCCATGTCCGCCGCCCTCGCGTATTCCACGACTGCGTCTATGGCATTTTGAAGGGTTTCTTGCTTGTCCCCGTAGGACCCCTGGTGAGCCCAGAACGTGATATCATCGGCATATATCGCACAACCGAGATTCGGGTGTTTATCTAGCTCCAGGGCTAGCTTTCTCATCCCTACATTGAATAGCAGTGGAGAGAGTATAGCTCCCTGAGGCGTACCTCTGTCGGGACAGTTGAAGGTGTCGGACCTCGTGGAGCCTAGTCCGATTGTGGCCGTGCGGTGGCTGAGGAACGAGCGCACGTAGTTATAAATTCGCGTTCCGCAGTTCACCGCTTCCAGTCCCTCCAGAATAGCGTGGTGGGAGATGCTGTCGAAGGCCTTTTTGATGTCCAATGCCAGTACAAATTTATCTTCCGACCCTCTGTTGGGGTGCAGGACCTCGTGCTTTAGTAGTAGAAAAACGTCCTGCGCTGACACGTGGGGTCGGAAACCGAACATGTTGGAGGGGAACATGTTGTTTAGCTCTATGTGGTTCGAGAGCCGGACCTGCACAACCTTTTCAAAGAGTTTCCCCGCGCACGACGTTAGGGAGATGGGTCGAAGGTTGTTGATGTTACGAGGCTTACCTGGTTTTGGAATAAGAATAATTTTTGCTTCCTTCCATTCTTTTGGAAGGACGCCGTCCTCGGTCCAGACCGTGTCGTTAAAGAATTTGGTCAAGCTCTTTAGCGTGTCGTCACTTAGATTGCGAATCATTGCGTTCGTGACCTGATCTACCCCTGGGGTCGTGTTTTTCTTGAAGGAGTGTGCCGCTGCGTAAACCTCTTCAAAGGTTATGGGGGCGTCCAGTTCCGGTTGGTCCTGACCTTCGTAAACGGGTTTGGTGGATTGCCCGGTCGGTACAGTTCCTACGTATATCTCTTTAATTTTGTCTATCATGTCAGCTTCCCGACCTTCAAACTCGTTTTCAAGCAGCTTAAGTGTGCGATTCGCGACTGTTTTTGTTCCTCCCGGGTCAATCATACTTCGAAGAATGCGCCATGTTTTCTTTGTAGTCAACGTGCCCCGAAGCGAGTCGCTGAACTGACGCCAATTGCTGTCGCTTAAATTTTGTGCGTATTCGTTAGCTTCCTGCGCTAGCTGAGCTATCCGTATCCTGAGTTTACGATTAAGCTTCTGCCTTTTCCACCTTTGTGTGAGGCCTCTCCGGGCTTCCCAGAGATGCAACAGGTGACGATCCACGGCTGGAGCCTCCGTTATCGTTTCAATCTATCGAAGCTTGTCGAAGTTTGTCTGAATTTGGTGACGCGGGTAGCTTCATTGCTTCTTAATCTGTTCAGTCAAAAGTAGTGAGTTACGACAGCCAGATAATTGTGTAGTTGTTTTCGTGCGACTGCGCTGGCCGACGGGCTTGGCATCCAACAATAGGATCAGCAATCTACACCTAAAGCTTTCGTCGGCCTCCAAAGAAAGTATGTTCTGTGCAGGGGTGCGATTTCGACAGCTGTACGGCTGGCCTTTTTCTGCATCGCTTTCCACGCTGAAAGCTCGAAACGCCCATCAAGTCGAATGGCGGGGCATTTGAATATATAGCTCCAAAGGAAGAACAACAAAACAAATTTCGCGCCTTCGAAAACAAAATGACGTCACTTCTGCTTTTAACGGACATGGCGTCACATTATTTTTTCTTCCGCCAAAAGTGTTCCCACCACATACAGATGGCGCTAAGCCCCATGGACCGCCGATGGACCGCCATGTTTTGAACGTATGGGCTCCTATGGAAGCTTCGCTACCAGGTATATTTACCTTGGAACATCCACGTTGCACACAATCCTCAACTGCACAAGAAGTTCTGATAGCGCACTGAGTGGGGTGGGGTGCCGAGTTGTCCAAGAAGCTAACCACGCTATAGGCGGCCTTGAAAACGTGTAGCCAACCTCGACGCCGGCTTCTAGATGGGACCCTGGATAACCGTCGTCGTCGCTTGCCCCTGGCAGTCCAAGATTGTTTCCGCAGCTGCTGGATATTGACAGTTCCTCGGCTACTTATGTAATGGATGCGCTGTCAGAATCAGCGTTAACACCAGGAACATGTGCTGACTGGCAGCGCTCCTCCGAGGTCGATGCGGAGCCGTTGTCTGTGTTACAAAGGGCGGCTTCAATGTTTCTGCACTCGCGCTCCATTTCCTCCTGGCGCAAAACACTCCCCGTTGGAATGCCAACTTCATTTGCAATCCTTCGTCTCTTCTGACGTGAGCTTAACACCCCAAAGGGCTTTCTTTTTCTTGCCGCACTCATTCTGATGTAGGTCGAATAGAGGAGCAAGCCAGACTACGAGTGCTGTTTGACAAGCAAGAAATTTTCCCGCGAAAGGCGCTGTCAAAAGCTTACCCGGTGCGCTTGACAACTAAACAGATAGAGCGAGTCATGTGAAGTCGTTTTCAAAACGTATTCACCCCTCGTTTTTAAGCTATCTTGTTTGGAACGTCTCTGATGCGTCGATTTTGGTCAAAAATCCGTTTCAGACGTTGAATCCCTTAATACGACGTTTTCAAGACTTTGTGTGCTACCTAGGTGCTGCGGTATTGCAGTATACAGTGCCAGGTAGGGTCTGAAGGCGAGCTCGTTGGTATGCATCTATGATAGAAAAACATCGCTGAAAACACGGAAAGAAGGAAGGACCAGCGCTCGTCCTGTGTTCTTCCTTCTGCCAGTTTTTTTAAGGCTCTTTTTCTACCATGCAGCGCAGTGATAATTCGCGCTTTTATGCAACCGTGCGTTTGGTGGCTTCATTTACTGGTGTACACATTTCCATTAACGAATTCACAATTAATCTTCTTGAGGCGCCTTCGATGGCGCTTATTTGGCGATGTCACGTGTATTCACTGGTCGCAAGGTCACTACAATGTGTGCAGGCATCTCGCTGTGCAGTCATTTGAAGTATAAGTCTTCTCCGGCGACGAATACCTATTATTAAAGGGGCCCTGAACCACTCCTCGGGCTTGGTGAAATAAGGTAGTCCGTGGGTCGCATATGCCGTTGTGAACATCTCGGCCAAGTTTTGCTGCCGTACGCGGTGCATGCAGGACACAAGCGGATTGTGGAGCCGCCATCCTCTCAAACGCCCTTTCTTCAACTGAAGCCTGCCTCCTTGCTCTCTTAAGGAAGCAGGCTTACGCTTTATTTCGCAATAAAGCGGATTCCCACACGCGACTGCTATTGGTGGCTGCTGTCGGCTGCATAGTTTAGATACCGCGTCCGCCGCGGTGTGCCGCCGCGAGTCCGGTGGCTAAGCGCACTGCGGCTCGCTGAGGACAACCGCGTTTGGCTTATGTTTAGCGCGTCGTAAACACCAAAATCGGAAGTGGCGTCTGCGTCAATATCCTAAGTGAAATTTGAACTGTGTGGCAAAGTGACGTTTAGAAGGCGGAGTGTTGTGGGCACGCCCCACCGCGCCGTAGCCTTCGCAGTACAAAGCATTGAAGAAGGAACGGGGGCACAGCGGACGCCGTGTTTGATTGCCAATTATTACTCCGCTTCTGCTGAACGCATTAAAGTACTTTTTGCGGCAACGTATTTCTGAAATAGCCGATTTCTTTTACAATACCTTTCTCCACTTCGATAAAAAGTGGTTGAGGGTCCCTTTAAGGCACAAAAACAGAATTACGGCAAGGGTACCATTAAAAAAAAAACGGTCGATGCATCGCATTTAGTCAACACAGTGAAGTGACTACTTAACAGCAGCTCCACTTCGTATAACTGAACTTCGTTGTGCTTGTCTGCGGGGCGCACCTTGTCCATATGCAGACTGGTTTGTTCTCAACTCCGGTAACATACGAGCAGTAAAACAGCGCCAAACAACAGGACGAGGAGTGCGGACACAGACAACAGCGCTGACTAACAACCAAGTATACCTTTATTCTTTCAATCAGCATATATATACTCCGCCGCTATCTCAAAGCATAGAATCAACAGAATTCAGCATGCGCAGAAGAGAAAAATGCATTTAATGCGATAGGAATGCAATCTAATTCGGAAGGAGAGAAATAGAGGGAAGGCTTACGCATGCTTCGCCGCTAGCATGAATGTGGAAAGCTTTGGGAATGAGACGTGCGTGGTCATCGTGGTATTTTGACATGTAGGTCACATCTTAAAAAGACGGCTTGCAGCTGCATTCATTGCAATGCTGTGATAACTGACTATCTCTAACTCGTTTTTGAACTTTGTTTGAGTGTTCGCGCATGCGGTCATTGATGCACCGCCCCGTTTCACCGATATAAAAACGCTTGCATAAAAGAGGAATATCATAAACCACACAGTCACAACAGTCACCAACAAACCTCTGTCTGTGCTGCTTTTTACAACTTTTTTGTTGTTCTCGGTAACCCGATTGACTTGATGGCACAGGCTACCTAACATATTTCTGGCAGTGAACAGCAACCTAACGCCTGCCCTGCTGACAACCTTTCTGTGATTATGCGCAACCTGGTGCACATATGGCATGACCGCAATCATTTACTGTGAGCGATTCTCAGATTGAGTATCTGCCGATTGCTTTATTTTAAGGCTTGTTGCGAGGCTTTCAGCGATGCTGGTTAAAAGCGGTACCGGGAAACCTGCGAGCTTCAGCCTGGCTACTTCCTTTTCGAAGCTTGAATCCACTTGGTGGTTACAAGACCTGATGATGGCCGCTTTCATGCAAGATCTTGCAATACCGCGCTTGACTATCTTTGAGTGCGCGGAGGAAAAGGGAAGAAGGCTTTTATGAGACCGAGGCTTAACCCCAACATGCATGATTGCTTGAGAACGATAGCTCAAAGTCTAAGAAACGCAGCTTGTTGTCTGACGGAGGCTCCGTGGCCAATTCAAAGCAATCGAAAACTATGCGGAACAAGTCAAATATTATGGCATAAGCAGGCTGCGTGTCAGTAGTATTAGTATTGTAAAAAATCAAAAAGTCATCAACGTATCGCATCACTTTTACAGTGCTCGTCTGGCTGAGCTGAGTTCCAAGATTGCAGTCATAACTGGCTAATAAAATGTCGCTTAGAACAGGGGCTATACATGAACCGATGCACACACCTTTCTTCTGTATAGAAAGCTTATCCTTCATAAAAACGAAAGTGGAAAGAATGTGAAACCTTAAGAGCTCTAAGAACTTGGCAACATTGATACCACATGCATTCTGAAACATAAGAACACCATATTTGTCAATGCAATGGCCGATTTCAATGTATACATCTTGAGGCATCATCATCATCATCAGCCTGGTTACGCCCACTACATGGCAAAGGTCTCTCCCATACTTCTCCAACTACCCCGGTCATGTACTAATTGTGACCCTGCAAACTCCTTAATCTCATCCGCCCATCTAACTTGCTGCCGCCCCCTGCTACGCTTCCCTTCCCTTGGATTCCAGTCCGTAACCCTAATGACCATCGGTTATCTTCCCTCCTCATTACATTACATTACATTACATTTCTTTTTCTTGATTTCAACTAAGATGCCATTAACTCGCGTTTGTTCCCTCACCCAATCTGCTCTTTTGTTATCCCTTAAAGGGAAGCTGAAGAGTCTGTCAAATTCAATAAGACGCTCATATACGGTTGCGGGAACCTTATAAACCATGAAGGTAAAATTTTGGGGGGGGATTTTTCCATTAGGAGCGACGCAATCGCCGGTTAAAATTGCGCTGTAGCTCCGCCCCCCCCGTCGAGCGCCGCGCGCTGCTGCTGACGCTGACGATGCGAGCGGAGACCGGAAACGCGGCGTAGTGACGTCAACACTGGTGTTCCGCTCCTTCGCAGTGCCGCGACCGCGCCTGACCGGGCTTATTTCTGCGTGCGTGCCGTCCTAATCTGCTTCGCTCGACCCTACTTTCCTTTGTTTGTGTGTATATAGGAGTGGTAGTTGACGTGCGCAGCATCAATTGAACTTGTAGGCCGATCATGCCGGCGTTCTGTGCAGCCTACGCTTGCACGAACACCAGCGGCCGCGACGATGTTTCGATGTTCCATTAGTTCCTGCAAGACAAGAAGCTTTCAGCTGAGTGGGAGGCTGCTGTGAAGCGAAACAACTTCAAGCGCTCAAGAACAACAGTGTTGTGCTCTAACCACTTCCGTGACGATTACTACCGGAGTTTATCAATAATGCGTGCGTTGGGTTCTCCTAAGAAAATTAGCACGCTGAACGGAATGTGCATGTTTATCTCCCACCCTTGACGCAGGTTTCATCGCCCAGCGCCGCGAATTTTTTATTCGCACGTGTGTTGTGAAACAGCCTGCATGCAGCTACCATAACGCAGTGCAAGCTTAAAGTTTGCATGTGTTAGAAAGCCTGCTCATGCCAGGACGCTGCGCTCCGCCTTCTCTCGCACACATAGAGAAACCGACAATCTCACGTAGCTGACGGAATTCGCCGGTTACGAGTAGCGTGCGGATGGCGCGCTGATGAAGGTTCTATACTACACGTGCTACAACAGCCGGTAAACTTTTCCCGCGTTTAAACCGTCTGTGTAGATTGCCGACAGCTTTGGGGCAGCGCACAAATGCCGAAGATCGCATCACCGCTTACGTTCTACGAGGTGGCATGCAGGAACATAACACTACAATTGTTTGCCCGGAAACGTACTCACTGGAACGCTGAATGCAGCTTAGCAAAAAACATACTCGCCAAAGAACATTTCCAACACAAGGAGATGCTAACACTTCGCCTTCGTTCGCGTGGAAAGCAGTGCTTGCACCAGCATTTTTTGCTTCTTGGAGAGGCCGGCTCTTCGCACTCGGCTCGTACATGTAGGGAGTAAAGTATAAACCCATTACAAGTGATCTTGCACGCGACAGCGACAGCGCGACAAGCGAGGCGATGTCTGTCGCGTTCACTCGTCGCCTGCAAGCCGAACTCCACGCGAGCGACGGCATTGAGCGACGACTTCCCGGTATGAGGGCAGCAATATACGCGCCGAAACTAGCGTCATGCATGCGTTATCAATTTAAGTTTATTTTTTTTTTACTGAAGAAGGAGCATAAAACATTTCTGAAGGTCTTGCACTAGGTTCTTATTTTTGCACGTGTAAAATTCAATAGTTTGCTCGTTCCGTGCGACAAACAGTAGTATTTGAGTTGTGTACATCCAGTTTCGGCTTCGCACTATTGGCTAGTCGCTCATAGCATTTCCGGGCGACGAATGACGAGTTCTACATTTCTAGAAACGAGCGATCTGTTCAAGCGACGGCCCCTTTTGTCGCTCGAAGCCGTCGCCCGTCACCGTCGAGCGCAAAATCGCTCTCGTGGAGTTTGGACTTAACGCCGAACTCCTCAGAGACACGCAAGCTTTCGAAATTTTCCATGACCGTCTCAGCAAAACACCACCAAACTACCTTGAACCATGCTTCGTGTGTAGCTGCAGCAGTCGGACGAACACCATTGTTGACGTCACGAGGCGCCCGACCAATCACAGGCGAAAACGAGGCGCGCGAGCTGGGCCTGTCTGCTGCTGCACTTTTCGTCGAAATAAAGTATGTTTGCGCTTTCTTTCGCTCAATTTCGATGCGATATTCGAATTCAGAGAGTTGAAAACCACGACGTACTGCTCTTCACTCATTTTTTCTGGAAAAGCTTTCAGCTTACCTTTAACGTTACACCCATCATTCTTCTTTCTATAACTCGTTGCGTCGTCCTCAATTTAAGTAGAACCCTTTTCGGAAGCCTCCAGGTTTCTGCCCCGTACCTGAGTGCTGGTAAGACACAGCTGTTATACACTTTTCTCTTGAGGGATAATGGCAACCCGCTGTTCATGATCTGAAAATGCCTGCGAAATGCACCCCAGCCCATTCTTATTCTTCTGATTATTTCAGTCTCATGATCCGGATCCGCGGTCACTACCTGCCCTAAGTAGATGTATTCCCTTACCACTTCCAGTGCCTCGCTACCTATCGTAAACTGTTGTTCTCTTCCGAGACCGTTAAACATTACTTTAGTTTTCTGCAAATTAATTTTTAGACCCACCCTTCTGCTTTGCCTCTCCAGATCAGTGAGCATGCATTGCAATTGGTCCCTTGAGTTACTAAGCAAGGCAATATCATCAGTGAATCGCAAGTTACTAAAGTATTCTCCATTAACTCTTATCCCAAATTCTTTCCAATCCAGGTCTCTGAATACCTCCTGTAAACACGCTGAGAATAGCATTGGAGAGATCGTATCTCCCTGCCTGACGCCTTTCTTTATTGGGATTTTGTTGCTTTCTTTATGGACGACTATGAACTACTTGAAGACTTCTTGAGGCAGAGTGATAAATGTCCTTGATATCCACGGAAAAAGTTCGGACAGGCTTTGGACATTCCTCATGGAGAAAGGTGGAGACAGTTCTTGGCGTCTTTATGAGGAAGTGGTCATCGATATCGAGGAGGCACAAAAACCTTTGCAGGAACACTCCCACTTGTCGTTGCCAGGTTCCGCGCTCAGAAATAATGGCCCGAAAAGGGCACAGTTCCTTGCGTGTCTTGGCGCTGAAAAACACAGAAGGACTGGTTCCTTTGCAGGCCTTTAAGGAGGAGGCAAGCTTGGAGAGTCCGGCTTTTTCGCAACCCCTTCGCAGGAGCCACTCCATGCATTTCCTTGAAGTTGCCTAGAATGGCCGAATCTGCTTCGCTCTTAGCCGCCAGGCACCACGACAAAAGCTCCTTCTTTGTCGGATAGGAGCAGTTTGAGCCCCACATCCCGAAAGACGGTCACTGCTGTGCGGAGCCGAACTGTGTTGCCTTTTTGAACCTGCTGGGGCAGGCAGTCAACAACTTCTCTGATGCATCTGTCAGCTTCATCTGTTCTTGTTCTACCAGCAGCTGTCCAGTGGAGGCTGAGCAGTTCCGTCCAGAGCAGGGTGCTCACAAAATTTAGGACCAAGCTTGAGTAGATCAGCAACATTCTTCGGGATTGAGGCTTCTCCGAATGTCGTTACCTCTTGGCCTTGCCCCGGATTCCTACGTCCTCTCCTAGGGAGTCGAACCACCAAGTTGCCCCACAGGAAGTCGGCTGTCTGACACGCCAAACGAAATCTTGAAGAAACTTCTTCTGAGCACTGTGGAAATGCAGCTCGTTCTGGTTCACAACCTGCAAGCAGGCGGGGTAAAAGCGTATCTTTCGAAACGCTTCCGAGCGCAAAATTCAGCACGTTCTCTTTATGTGGCCCTCCGAAGGCGTCAGCCCACCGAACAACACGGCGATTTCCGGCGGTAGGTAAGAATGCTTGAGCGAGTTAGCATACAGGTGAGCTCTACAAGTCGCGGTGGCGAGCAAAATTGATGCAAACGACTGAAGAACGGAAACACGAGAAAGGCACACACGAAGGAAAAGAGCTCGATGCAGTAGAAATAAACTGCAGAAGAGTTTGGGCTAGTAGGTTCATGATTACGAGCAGTAAAACAGCGCTAAACAACAGGACGAGGAGTGCGGACACAGACAACAGCGTTGACTAACAACCAAGTGTCTTTATTCTTTCAGTCATCATATATATACTGCGCCGCTATTTCAAAGCACAGAATCAACAGAATTCAGCATGCGCAGGGGAGAAAAATGCAATTAATGCGATAGGAAGGCAATCTCCTTCGGAAGGAGAGAAATGCAGGGAAGGCTTACACATGCTTCGCCGCTAACATGAATGTGGAAAGCCTCGGAAAAAAGACGTGCGCAGTCATCGCGGTATTTCGACTATAATATTTGACCTGTTCCGCATAGTTTTAGATTCCTTTGAATTGACCACGGAGCATCCGTCAGATAACAAGCTGCGTTTCTTAGACTTGGAGCTACCGTTCTCAAGCAATCATATATGTTGGGGTTACGGTCCTCAGTCTCATAAGAGCCTTCTTCCCTTTTCCGCCGAGCACTCAAAGATAGTCAAGCGTGGTATTGCAAGATCTTGCATGAAGGCCACCCTCATCAGGTCTTGTGATTCCAAGTGGATGCAAGCTTCGAAAAGCAAGTAGCGAGGCTGAAGCTGGCCGGTTTCCCGGTACCGCTTTTAACCAGCATCGCTGAAAGCCTCGCAACAAGACTTAAAAGAAAGCAATCGGCAGATACTCAATCTGAGAATCGCTCACAGTAAATGGTTGCGGTCATCCCATATGTGCACCAGGTTGCGCATAATCACCGAAAGGTTGTCAGCAGGGCAGGCGTTAGGTTGCTGTTCACTGACAGAAATATGTTAGGTAGCCTGTGCCATCAAGGCAATCGGTTTACCGAGAACAACAAAAAAGTTGTAAAAAGCAGCACAGACAGAGGTTTGTTGGTGACTGTTGTGACTTTGTGATTGATCAAACTTCCGTCCTTATTAAAACATATCAAAAATCATCTACGTATCTAAAGATATTAAAAACGTGCTTAGCTGGTAAAACCTGATTTAAAACTTCATCCATTTGTGAAAGAAAAATATCACAGAACACTGGCGCCACACAGGATCCTATACATATGCCGGATTTCTGCAGAAAATACTGCTGGTCAAATGTTATGAAAGTCAATTGCAAGTAAAACTCTAAAAGGGTTAAAAATCGTCACTGGAAACTCACGCATTGTTCTGAAAGGAAATGGGTTCGTTTTTTTCTATGCCCTTCCGGACTGCCTCAAACAGGGCCTTGTGGGGAACAGAGTGAATTAAATCCACCACATCCATTGAAGAGGCACGCCCAACATCACATTACGATTTTCGGAAGTCACACACTTCGCCAGATATCATCGTAAGAAATGGGTTGTCCACTTCAAGTGTACTGAAATGTTTCAACAAGAACTGGCTTAGCTCCTTCTGCCACCACCATTTTTCCGTGACTATTGTTCTAAGCGGCATACCTTGCTTATGAGCAAAACGTGAACAAGGTGAATGCAGGAGCCAACGTTTCGACAAGTGGACTTGTCTTCTTCAAGGCGACATATGCTTTCCTCGCCACAGTATATATAGGTGGGGTTCTTCTAAAGGGGAGGGGGTGTGAGGCGGGAGCGCGTGGAAACGAGGGAAAGTGTGTTAGCGTGTCGAATTAGTAAAGTTCCTTTACTTATTCGACACACTAATTAGTAAAGTTCCTTTACTAATTCGACACGCTAATTAGTAAGTTCCTGCATTCACCTTGTTCACGTTTTGCTCATAGTCTTGAATTGACATCCCCCGCATTCCCCGTCTTTTCTCTGGATTTCTACCGACGGAAGATGAAGGAACAAGGTGAGCGCCCTCTGCTTTCCTTTTCACACGTAGCACTAATTGGAGACAGTCACTACAAGCACATACACGAACACTTCCCACCAGGCCAACACTCACCATACATTTGCTTTAAGAGCGGCGCCATAACACACACCATCCGAGACCTCATTGCTGGAGCACCACAGCACATCACACATTTCTTCATTCACTGCGGGACTAATGACCTTAACCACGACACCGGTGACAACACAGTTGAGGCCATGAAAACGCTCATAAACGATTTGCACACCAACATACCAAACGCAGAAATCACCTTGACAACAGTACTTCCCAGGATCGCAAACAAGCACAGGCCACTTATTCAACAATCAGCGACACTCCTAGCTCACGCACTATAGGGACACGTAAGCTCAATGATTTTCTTCTTGACATTGGAAACCAACACGAAAACGTCGCTGCCATCCACCGCGCTGAAATACACCAGGACCCCGACATTCTACTCGCCCGGGACGGACTTCACCCCAATTTTTTTGGCGTCAAGGTAATGGCTAACAACATTAAGTACAGGCTCAGGAACTCTTTTAAATCGACGCAACCTACAACACCAATAGATCCTGCGTCCCAGTTAGTTTCAACACAGGAACACGCGCCTGAAATTTTCAACACCAGCTCGCACGCACGTTCCACCGAAGCTAGAACCCAAGAAGCATCTACACAAACGGTGGACGCGGAACCAACACCACCTTTACAACATCCGCGCATACGGAAGCCCACAACCACCCGCGAAGCCTTCACGCAAACAGCTACATACACTACCAAGCAAACCGATACGCAGACAGACATCGGTGCAGGCCTCGACAAGAAAATTAAGCGTAAAAAGACACCACCTGAAGATTTTTCGCTTCGGAGGTCTGCCCGAACCAAACAAAAATGACTACCACGCACTAGGGATAACACACGCAACAACAAATCTCGCCCTTTCCTCCAATCCCGCAAACTCGTCGCCAAACAAACAAATTACAGATTTCACCTAAAAAGTTACGCTAGCTGCATTGAACAGAGGAAAATCCCAAAAGGTCTCAGAATTAAGGTTAGATGCGCCCTTGGTTCTTTACCCTCCAGGCTATTATTAAAGTGGAATGCTGTCCTAGAATATGCATCGCTCTCCCTTATCGACATTCTCGAAGAACACTGCAAAGAACAACTTAGGATAATCTCTGATCAACTCGACAGCATAAAGTTAACTGAAACGGAAAGAAGAGAACTTAATCAATTCGTCCAAACTAAGGAGGAAACATTACTAGATAAATACCAGCGAAAAGATATTAGAGCTGCAGATCCAACCAAAGAAACTAATGTAACCCCTGCAGCATGTAGCTCCACCGACAGTCCTACAGGCGAGCATCCAGAGCACTGCAGCAATGTAGTAGACATATCCCAGAGTCTAAGCCCCGAAGAAGTTGATCTCCTGAAACGTGGTCTAACGTTTTGTCCGACGAACAACGCAGTAAACGAATACGAACTCCACAAAGATATAACAGAGTTTTCACGACGCATGCGCATCAAGGAATTCTTTTTCGGTAGACCAGATGTAGGAAAAGAAGATAGAGACTCTCTTAGACCACCTAGCACGTGGACACCTGAAAACGAACAGTGCCTAGACCTCGATTTATACTTAAAACTGATATCAAAGGAAATTCTAGAGTCAACGCGGCATTGCCGGAAACGCAAAAATTTGACCCCTGCTCAACACCAAATCCTTAAAGAACTTGCGAAAAGGAATGATATTGTAATAAAACCAGCAGACAAAGGCGGCAGTATCGTAATCTGGCCTATAGAAAAGTACAAGAATGAGGCCTCTAAACAACTGAACAACCACACTCATTACAGAAAACTTGACTCTAACCCAACCTCAGATTACAGCAATATTGTGTTAAGCGCACAATAGCGGAGCTCCGGTCCAGGGAACTAATCACGCAATCTGAATATCGCTTCATGATGCCCAAAAACAAAACAGCAGGCCGCTTTTATCTTCTTCCTAAAATACATAAAGTTCCAGTCGAAGAAATATTTACAGCAGAAATCCCAGGTCGGCCTATTGTGTCTAATAACAACACTCCTACTGAGTCACTATCTAAATTCTTAAATCACCACCTGTCAAACATACCCACCACCCTCCCATCTTTCGTTCAAGACACGCCGCACTTCCTTCGAATTATCGACGGCATCAACGCCAACCAAATCCTTTCCGACCGCGCTATTCTAGTCACTTTCGATGTTTCTGTCCTTTACACCAACATTCCCATGAGTGAAGGAATCGAAGCCGTTTCTAGATCCCTCGCAATCAATTCCCAAGCGCACGCTCCTGAAGTTTACTTATCGCTCCTTAGGTTAGTTCTCACGCTCAACTATTTCGAATTCGATTCTATACACTACCTGCAAATTTTCGGCACTAGCATGGGTACGCCATTCGCTCCCACGTATGCGAACATTTTCATGGGACAGCTTGAAGCAGACCTGCTGAAATCCTACCCTTTAAAACCCCACACCTATCTTCGTTACATTGACGACATATTTATAATATGGGAACACGGCACAAGCGCCTTAACCAACTTAATTAGCCATTTCAATCGCTTTCACCCGAGTATTAAATTTACTGCTCACCACTTTCCTAGTCAGGTCAACTTCCTGGACACGACGGTCTACATAGAAAACGGAAAACTCAGAACGACACTTTACCGGAAGCCTACAGATAGCCAGCAATATTTAGACTACAACAGTCATCACCCGCGACATTGCAAGCAAGAAATTTTTGTCGGACAAGCGAAACGTATAAGAAGAATCTGCAGCGAAGACCATGATTATATCCACCACCTAAATGACCTTAGATCAACGCTAGCAGAAAGGAACTATCCCCAAGTTGCTCTCGATAGAGCTTATGATACCGCGTCAAGATTGGAGAGACAGTCGGAATTGGCGAAGAGACAGCCCACATTAGAATCTGACAGACCGCCGGCCTTTATAACAAAATATTCTAATGCACTCCCAAACATAAACAACATCCTAAGAAAATACCACCCAATATTATCAAGTAACGAGCGTCTGCGAAAAGCGTTCCTGGATGTACCCAGGGTTACCTATCGCCGAAACAAGAACATTAAAGACATGCTAGTGCACGCAAAAGTCAGCCAGCAGCATTCCCCCGTAATAAAAGCATGTTGTCGCCCTAGGTGCAAAACCTGCAGGCACCTTCAAAGTGACATTAAAATTAAAAGCACCGCAAATAATTATACACATGAAATCAAATCTAGCTTCACTTGCACAAGTTCGGATGTGATTTATATGCTTGAATGTTCCTTCTGTAAGAAACAATATATCGGTGAAACAGGACAATCAATGAACGTCAGATTAAACGGACATCGCGCGGACACAGCTAAAAAGCTTCCCAAAGCCGTCGCCGAGCATTGCAACCAACCAGGTCATAACTTTGATGAACTTAAACTCTACATCTTACAGTCAAATTTCCGTTCTGAACGAGAAAGAAAATACAGAGAATCATACCTTATCCATAAGTTCAAGACATTGCAACCAATAGGCATAAACGTTTCAAAGGGAGCTTTAGAATCTATTCGCTATGCTAAACCTCAAGCTATAGGCAACAACACTTAGTTTGATTTCTTGGCGTATCCTCCCCCCCCCCCACTTTCCGTTTTTCTTCCCTCTTTTTCTTCTTCCCCTATTCTTTTTTTTTTTGTCAGCTGGCGTGTCAGACTACCTTGACACGCCGGCTAACGCGCGTGGGTTGACAGACTGGGGTGAGGGGAGGGGGGGTCCTGGCTTTGACCTTGTTCCTTTACTAATTCGACACGCTAACACACTTTCCCTCGTTTCCACGCGCTCCCGCCTCACACCCCCTCCCCTTTAGAAGAACCCCACCTATATATACTGTGGCGAGGAAAGCATATGTCGCCTTGAAGAAGACAAGTCCACTTGTCGAAACGTTGGCTCCTGCATTCACCTTGTTCACGTTTTGCTCATCGTCTTGAATTGTCATCTCCCGCATTCCCCGTCTTTTCTCATACCTTGCTTATGCGTTTTTACTGAAAAGAATGCTTTCAAGGCATTATTTTTGCTTTTTCCTCTCTGTTTGCCAAGACGGTCTAAACCAAACTGCTCATATAGTGCAACAGCTCTGCTCTTAACTCTAGTTGCTTTAACTTTGATAGGCGCGAAATTCTTTTCTAGTGCCTACGCAGCTCTTTCCGAAAAATTTCCTTCAGATAAACGACAAACCCGCCCTCCTTATTGGCTTGTAAGAGCCTTAGGTGGTTATTTCTGAAGTACGTCACAATGGCTCCGGTTGAAGTTTCCTTGTGACGTGAACGCCCCCGGTCACAGGACTTGAGAAGGCTCTTAACGCCTTCAAGAAGGCACATCTCTTGCTCCTCTGATTCGGCCTTGCTGGCAATTCGTTGTAAGTGGCGCTCTGTCCCGTTTCCTTTCTTGTTTCTGTGTGTTCGCGCCTAGTACCCAGGGTGTCTTGTGAGTCTTGCTATTTTTACGCTACGTGTTGCATTTGTTCACCTACTCTTTAACTATAATATGCATATTTTTATCTCAACCTGCCGAATTGACCAATCGTACCCATTTTGGGCACTTTCAGTACTGCACGAACGTTTTATTTATGAGGCTGTTTGCCCCATGTCTTTCAGGCTGTTGATTTTCACTGCAAGGAAAGCACCTTGAGGAGGACCGCCTTCGCCAGCTTGGAGCGCGCTTTTAGCAGTCTTTACTTTTGAACTAAGCCTCTTCAGCAGGTTTTAACCCACTGCAGTGACTCGGGGGGCTATGACACTGCGTAGCTGAGCACGGAATGTAAAACCGCTCCTGTGTCGTGCTGCACGTCATATGGAAGTAAAACTTAATGATTCACTGCGAGTTTTTCATAGCGCACGGTGCATTTTGGGGGTGTTGAACCCCACAACTTAACTCGGTTTTAGCCACAGGAACGTATGTGACGTCCCATTATATGTTCATGTAATGTGGAAAGGACTCACATGCTAACTTATTCAACAGCGCATTACATTCACGTCAGTATTGTGTCTTTTTTATCATCTCTTGAATTTGATATTTTAGTATTACGTTTTCTTCTTTCTAATTCTTATTTATTCATACAGATACATGAATATTATAGCTAAATTATTTTAAATTCTGCCACCCGATTGAACCGATGGTGTAGTGGGCATGCGACGTTGAATTTGAGGCCATCGCTATTCTGTCATGCTTGAAGGGTGCCAGGCTTGCTCAATGAGGCCGGATTTATCATCCAGTGCTCAAGGTATGTAGGCCTCGCGCTCTCTTCAACATATGATGCGAAAGTGATTCATGGACGCAATTATTAATCGATGGCTGTCTTCTCGGCGCTGTTTCTGTGTGCGTCCCTGGTTGAGAAGGGGACGGTCATCAAATCATGCTCACCATGATATTTTTGGTGGGATTTGCCTTAACTTGGTCAAACTAACACCTGTATGGGGCCCTATAACGTAAAATAATTTCAATATGTTTTTATTCCAATCTCCTGACGTCAAATTTGCGTAACCGCCGACGCAAGCATCAGGCGGTGACCCGCAGAGTTGTCTGAAGAGACCAATCAAACGCTCTCCTCATTTATAGCAGGTCACTTTTGTTTACTTTAAAAACGAACAACGTTGCCTGGACTGAGCTGCTTGTCTTATTTAATCGGCTGATAAGAGGCGAGGAGCTCGCTAAAGTGGAGAGGGATTCGATCGGGCCGAGCCAGTGCACTTAAAATTGATAACCGGATGAAGAGGGTGGTGCCGTCGTCTGCGATTGGTCTGCTTTCCCTTACTTAGCTTGCGTTGGCTGGTCGAAAATCGCAGCTGCATGCAACGGCAGTTCAAGAATGCTGCAAAAACGGATCCTCAGCAAAGAAGAGTTGGCAAATCGAGGTCGTAAACGTGCCAAATGTGCTCGAAAACGTTACGCGGCCACGCAAAAAGATTTATTGCGTCACTGCGCCACTGTTTCCGGTCTCCGCTCGCATCGTCAGCGTCAGCAGCAGCGCGCGGCGCTGGACGAGAGGCGGAGCGACAGCGCAATTTTAACCGACGATTACGTCGTTCCTGAGTGAAAAATCCCGCTCAAATTTTACGTGCATGGTTTGTAAGGTTCGCGCATCCGTATATGAGCGTCTTATTGAATTCGACAGACTCTTCAGCTTCCCTTTAATAAATTTGAGTGTTTATTGTAAGGCTCTAGGCGAAGTCATTATGCCCGAATGGCTGATGTGGCCTCAGTCACACCTTCCATTCTCCTTTACGACGTAACTGTATAACTAAGCAGTTACAGTCGCCAGTGGTCAAACACATTTGTAGCGTCTATTTCTGATGAACACTTTGGGGCCATGCTTCACAACTATTCGCGACGATTCGCAAACAGCACTACGCGTGCTGAAACCCTTGCAAGGACACGCGAACAAGTGCGCCCTCGCTGCGCTGGTCGTCACTCGAAAGCTTTCACCCCCCCCCCCACCCCTGCCTAAAATTTAGTTCGTGCCGCTTTTTCTCCTTTCCAGGCTTGAAATAAGGGTCTAGGATGCAATTTCACTGCTACAGGAAATAAATAGGAGCTAAAACAAAAGCGCTATACCAAATTTTGTTAGCCCACTCATATTAAGACGTGGCATCGTCTGCTACGCTGCAACGGGCAAGGGGGCGCCACCACCAAGGGGCGAGAGCGCACGAGGAGAGACTAGCGCGAAGTGGCCGAGGGTGACGGGGATGGCGCTACATTTAATCATTGGGAACCGAATCGTTGGCTCCCGCTTTTGCCTTGTTATCGTTTTGCTC
Source organism: Dermacentor variabilis (assembly GCF_050947875.1). Taxonomy (NCBI): domain Eukaryota; kingdom Metazoa; phylum Arthropoda; class Arachnida; order Ixodida; family Ixodidae; genus Dermacentor; species Dermacentor variabilis. The sequence goes on from NC_134570.1 coordinate 5,203,338, forward strand.
ATCGTCTTGAATTTTCATCTCCCGCCTTCCCCGCGGTTTTCCTTAATCATTGAGTGGTTTTAGTGGCACCTACGGGAACGCCCCAAATGACATTTGAATTGCGCCACGGTGACGTCAGTGGGCGGAGCGTTGCGGCCACGCCCCACTGCGCCACAGCCTTCGTAGTGCAAGTCATTGAAGGAAGAGCGCAATAACCACGAACGGGATGTTTACTCAATTACTTTTCGCGCCAATGTATCTCTGAAATAGCCTGTTTTAAGTTGAAATGCGTTACTTGAAAAAAAAGTGGTTCAGAGCCCTTTGAGTGGAGGGAATAGGCAAACAAGGCTTCGCTTTAAAACGAACAGCAAAAAAAGTGCGTTTCGTCACTCGTACACCGGAACGTTTGTTTTCATAGGTGCGCACATTATTCCAAGTGCCATTAACAGTTTGAATGATGTGCAATGCAGCAGCGCCGAACGCGGTGCGGTCACGGCGAGCGCGGTTCGCTGAGGACGACGGAGCCACGGCACGCAGCAGCTTCGCCGCCTACGACCTGCGAACAGTCGACGTCGGCCTTTTCCGGCAACAAGTCGGTGCGACTTGCTTCGGTGAAATATTATGCCCGAATTTCCCAGGCTGTTTTTAATGACCTTACTATAGTAACGTGCCGAGTAGTGCCCCAAACATTGGAATATGTTTCAGATATTAGCAGGAATTAATGAAATCGGGGTTTTACGTGCCAAAATCACGATTTAATTATGAGGCACGCCGTAGTGGGGGACTGCGGATTAATTTTGATCACCAGGGGATCTTTAAGGTGCCCCCAATGCGTGGGACACGGGCGTTCTTACATTTCACCCCCATCGAAATGCTGCAGGGATTTGATTGCGCGACTTCGTGCATCTGTCAGCGCATAGCCACTAAGCCACCGTGGCGGGTACAGACTTCGGAGAGTGTATCAGCGGGCACGCGGAGACAGCAGCGGAGTGCCGCACGAAAGGTAGAGCTTCAGAGTATGCTCAGCGATATCTCTCTCGGTCGAAGACAGAGCAGAGTAAGGTGCCTGAATGGTCTTTCCCTCGCCACCACTACGTGCAGGGTGGGAACATTCTTTGCAGGGGTACTCGCCGGCTCGATTGGTTTTTCCCGACGGTCGCCGCCATTGAGTATCTTACTTCGCAAGGTGACAGGTGCGAGGAAGGAGCTGCAGCATCGCTCCCTTTTTCATGGAAATGAGTGGCTACTGCTGTGCCCATGTGCACGAAAAATTCCAGAAATGGTTGGAAACTTTACCGTTTTCCGACAGAGCCCAAGAGAAAGCTGCAGTAGATAGTGAAAATTAGGCCTTGCCAACATACTGTCAAAACGTAAATAAGAGCGTGAAGAAGTGGAGGCCGATGTTTTTGATGACTCTGAAATGTTATTCGCCGAAGAACTTGACAGAAGTAAATGCAACCTCCTATTCTACATCGGCGGGTTTCTTTTAAAAGGGATGCTTCCAGCTGTTGCAGGATGTGAGCGTGCAACACTGCCTTGTTAGGCTCAGGTGAGAGCGAGACGTGGATCTGACTCTTCTTACAGAATGGGGACGTGAAGGCGGCAACCTTACATATCGAAGTGGAAATGTTCTGCTGACGCTGAAATCATGCGAAGAATAGTTCGCGGGCATAAGTAGGACTGAGAGCTTGCTTCACTTGAAGTCCGTTTGGAGGCAGTGAGGCTGTGACGGAGTAATTGAGGAAAATGGTGTGCCCTTGCATGAAAACCTTCCACGAGTACAGCGAGTCTGCAGGGAAGCTCATGATCTCGAGTTGCGCAAGGCTGAGGCTTCTCATACCTTGGCGCCACGTTGGTTGCGAATGGCGTCAACGAACATGGAATCAAAACATGTGCCGGGGGCGTCCAGTGACGGAAAGAAACTGGACCAGGGCCCTATAACGTAAAACTATTGCAATATGTCTTTATTCCATTCTCCCGACGTCAAATTTGCGTAACTGCCGACGCAAGCATCGGGCGGTCACCTGCAGGGTTTTCTGAACAGACAAATCAAACGCTCTCCTCGTTCTTAGGAGGTCACTTTTGTTTGCTTGAAAAACGAATATCATTGCCTGCACTGAGTGGCTTGTCTTATCTAATTGGTTGACAAGAGGCGAGGAGCACGCTCAGGTGGAGAGGGAGGGATTCGATGGGGCCGAGCCACTGCACTGAAAATCGATAACCGGATGAAGAGGAAGGTGCCGGCGTCCGCGATTGGTCCGCTTTCCCTTACTTAGTTTGCGGTGGCTGGTCGAAAACCGCGGCGGCATGTAACGGAAGCTTAAGAATGACGCTATACGGATCCTCAGCAAAGAAGAGTTGGCAGAACGAGGTCGTAAACGTGCCGAAAGTGCTCGAAAACGTTGCACGGCAACGCAAAAAGTTTTAATACACCAAAATAAACCCATGCTCTCCAGGTGCGTTTTCGATGTGAGAGCGCCGACTAACCGCCGTGGTAAGCGCAAGTGATGCTTTGGTAATTATGTCGCCATGGGTCTGGCTCCCCAGTCTTTCTCCACGTTTCCAGGCAACGCATTTGAAGCGAAGAACGAGGCCCGTGGCAACAGAACCCAACGCGTTATACTTCGTACGTGCCTCCATATCTTTGAAGGCAGGCGCCACTCAGCCACTAATCGTTAGCACGTACGAAACAAACACGAATAGTCCGGCAATAATGTTGCCCTATTCCTACCCAAAAGGCACTGCGCACAAGGCCCCGGCGAGTGGGAGGGGCGGCTTTACAGGAGGTTGGCGTGCCGAGGCTAGTAGAATCACGTGACGCTCCCTGCTATTCTTTTTTTTTTCCTTCCTCCGTGGTCCGCACCCTTTACGCAGCGGCGGCGACGGAGGGACCATTCAGACACCTGATGATGATGGGGGTGACTAAATGGCATCCCATTTGAAACAGGGTGGTGGAAGATGGTCACCTAGCCTGCTTGATTTATTCAGGTATGCCATACGTGTTTTTTTATCTAGCATATTTGTGTACATATCTTCTTAATCTTTTTCCCCCTTCATTGTCTACCTTGTGCCGCTAGCTATGGCTGTAATAGATCCGGTCCTATCAATCTTTTCGCTGCTTTTTTTCTTCACCGATACTCTAACCCTCTCTTGCTTATCTTGACTGGTGATCGGTTGATGCTTCCGTCTACATTATACCCAAGCGCTTCTTGAAGGTGTACGTTACCTACGGTTCTCTCTGGGTGAATCGCTTCGCATTCCATTAGGATGTGCTGAGTGATCTCCGGATGTTTGCTGTAGCATACACATGCCTAGGCTATTTCCGAATATTTGCTACGGTATGTTTTTGTCCTTAGGCAACCGGCTTGAGCCTCAAACAGCAAGGCGCTGCCCTGTGTTATTGTACGGATTTTCTCTTGTAATTTCTTCTCATTGTAAATCTCCATGGTACTTTTTGCATCCATTTTTTGAATCCGATTAACTTCCTATGTTTCTCTCACTTTCTGTCTGATGACTCCTGGTTGTCCTGGCACCGATGGATGGATGAATGTATGGATGGTTGTAATGAGCGTCCCTTTTGGAACGGGGCGGTGGGTTGCGCCACCAAACTTTTGTTATATTGCCTAATGTCGTACCTACGTAAAAAAGAAGAGGAAAAAAAGAAACCCATGATGAATTCTTATAACCAAACTTATGAACCCCTAACCTTAGAGCATAGCCAAGACTACCTAGTGGCAGAGTCCTTTGCTGCTCCACCTGTCGGACCGTGTTGGCGTTACTCGGTACGCTAGCTTCAGGTTCTCGATCGTGAACTTGAAATTGATGCCGAACGGCCTCGTTGCTGAAACCTCTCGCAAGAATACAGGTGTCCCCTTCAGTGGTGAAACACTTCCAATGCTGTTTAGCGTGCAGGGGAGCCAGCGCCACGTATAAGACGGCAGCGACGACATGCCGAACTTCGGGAAAACGCCGGTCCGCTGCGCACGCTGCGTCGGCGAGATGAGAACGAGGCTCCGTAAACGCGCTGCCCGCACCACCGTACCGCGCGTGTGCGGTGGCGTCTCCGCTCGTCCGCTAGCCCGTAAACCCGCTGAGCTATAAGCATATCTGTCATGTATAAAGCATTCTTTGCTTTGATTAAGAAACATTTTTGAGAAATGTACTGTCTAGTATGCAGCTGAAATTGTTCTTGTTTTACATACCCTGGGTTTCCTCCGGAATAAAAAAAGTATGACTCAATTAAATACCCTTACGCGATTTGAATGCGAAAGCATTAGTGCTTGTCTAAGTAATCACTTTAAATTAAAACTCCTCCTTATCCACCTTGCTCGAATTTGTACCAATCTTAATCGACCATAATCCAATTTAATCCACCTTGTTCTAATCTGTACCGACCTTAATCCACTTTAACCCACCTTAATCCAATTTTGGCAGTGGGCCACGGCCTCCGTCCGATGCAGTGGCTGTTGAGCGAGGGATCTCGTAGTGCGAGCCGCAGTAGGTTCAGCGCCCGGAACGTGATATCATTACTTGGTCTGGCGCGTTCTCTTGCCATCCGATGTTAACGCCGCAAGCTCGCCGGATTTCCCGCTTCATAGGGCATATAAGGCTTTCGCCTTAATAAATATGGGGGCTGTGATCAAATTCCTGAGAAAAAGAATGTATAAACTGTAGACTTACAATTTCTTTTGAGACATCTCTATCTTTTAGATGCATCTTTAACCATTATATAAAAAATTGCCTCTTGGAATCTACGTGAAGTGAACGAAGCTTTCGCGAAGCGGTTAATGAAATTGCAGTTGTGAAATCAAATTTTTACTTTCATCAAGTGCTATAAATTTCCACATTTCATTCCCGCGTCTCTGGCATAAGGCAACTGTCGCGCGCGCATGGGCTCATTCACCTGTGCTACGCAGTGTGACAATTCTTACATTGGCTTGTATTTCTTCATTTGTTCTTATTTATTTTAAACGTGCTTCCATTTTCTTGGCCAATCTACCGTTGTAAGTATGTGCAATAGCATGGAAATAATAATCGTAATCAATAGGCTGCGATCTCTGAAAGAGCCCGTTTGCGTTGGCACAATAGATGTATGTTTGCGATTGAGGCCTAATAGAGCACCGGCTTGTGTGCTGAGGGTACGAAATTCGATCCCAGCTTCGGGCGTGTATTTCAATTTTGAGCTGTTCGATAAAATAGCATACACGGTCCGAGAGGGTCGGCAAAGAATGCGTTGCTTTACAACCGACGAGTTCCCCGGAAGCGCATTTACATTCGCATGCACGTACAGCCGCTTGACTGCAGCGCCCCTGCGCGTCGCCTACGGAAAGTGCTCATATAGGTACTTTTCGTCTTAGGGGTGCCTAGGTCGCGCGGAACGTACCTAGCTTCGTTGAGCCCCCTAGTCCCCATACCCAGAGAAACATAGTAGACGTCGCCTCATGGCCCAGGCAACGCCTAGGCAGTGTTTCGGGATCAGACGAGGCGATGCCCGCTGAAACAGCTTGTTTATCTAAATAGAGTCGTGTATGCGACGTGTTTGGTGAGCGCAAACAGCACGGCGACGAACTAAGCGATAAAAGGTGGAATAACGTGTTTATGTAAATCGTCTTGTGTGTGTGTGACGCGTCTTTGACGCCTAGCATTGCTTGGGATCAAAAGAAGAAATACAAGGTGGAACAACGTGTTTGTGTCGATCGACTTGTGTGTGTGATGCATTGTTGAGCCCAAACAGCAGAACGACGACCACACTGAAGACAATAATTTTCTACTGCGGTCCTGCGACCCGATTGTTGGGTTCTAAACGGGTGCTGAACGGAAGTTAACTAGAGAAACATGCGATTGTGTTACGATCAGTGTGCACAACCGTCGTCGTGCGTATGTTTCTGTCATGTGGTGAATGTTAAAACGACGATGGCATTTGTACTCCGGCGATGAAGTGTTCAAACATCTTTGGCGAAAGTACTGGGTGATAATATACCTGTCCAAACAAGAACACTGGAGAGAGTGGAGAGAGAGAGATTGGTGGACATAGAAAAGGAAAGCCTGCTGACCACACTGTCTAGCGCGTGGATGACACTTCCGTATTGGTCAACAGTGTGGTGAAGAACGAAGCAACAATTGGTGGCCTACAGTAAATGCTAGATATTCTTGAAGAGAAAACTGAATAATTGGACGAATTAAAATTTATTTATTTCAAGTACTCTCAAGGCCAGATGGCTTTACAGAGCGGAGTGGGAGAGAAAAAGATACATTTATAATTTGTTCTAGAAAAGGCAATGTAAACAGCAGATTTGAACTTGGCAGAGTCAGGAATAAGATCGATGGTGGCAGGAAGGTGGCTCCAGTCAATAATAACAGCCTTTATCAAGTCTTGTAGTGTTGCGGCATGACATGGCTCTCTAGAATCAAGGCTTCATGAAGTAGAGAATAGATTGCGACGTGACAACCTATTTCTGCATGTTATGCCAGACTTATAAGAATTATGGGGGAAGCATGTGTTCAGTCTGTCAAGATGTTACAGGGAACCTATATGGCTTTCCTTTGTAGCAGTTTGCTACAATCGGGTGGAAGACTCATTTCACCTTTCCTGTTTACTTCACTCCCCCTTGCAGGTTTCCACGTGATGCTTTCGTCATTACTGTTCAGATGAAGTGGTTCGTTTGCTTCCATATCAACAGCATAAACAAAATGGAGCCATAGAAAACAAGGAAAGAGGGAAGTTTTAGGTGCCGAAAAGGTAATATAGGTACAAACATCAAAAGAGGCACTTATAGGCATGATAAATGCAAAAAGTAACTCGTTTACATACCAATAGTTTGTTCTTATAACGTGCGCACAATAAGGGTGCCAGGAAAATATAGGCATTTTGTCTGAGGTTCCCCTCAAGATATGAAACCCTTTTCAACGATTACAGCTGCATAGAAAAAGCACGTGGTCCTGATGGATGAACTCCTGAATACGTTCTCCCTGCTGCAATGTATCCTTTGAGGGAAATTTCGAGACACTTGCATCTTAAAGATAAATACACGATCAGTAAACGTTGCAGGAGCTTACTATAACAGTTTTCATTGACAGTTAGTTGGCCTTAGGATATGAAACTTTGTGGTGCATGCATGCATCCAGTTCGTATCTTCAGTAAAATGGCTTATTCTTCATTGCTCTTTGGAACATGTCTACCTGGGAGTACTTGGCATAGTGTCATATGACATCAACTCAGCAGTGCCATGATGGCACACCATTAAGTGGTAGATTTGCGACAACGTGGTGCTCAGCTGTCTCGGAGAGGCATCATCGCCTATTGATCTGCACAATGAGCCGAACACACATACTGAACAGCACAGTCCTATTTATGCCCGTGGACCGCAGTTGTGCTGTGCAAATATGCAAATACGGTGTTAGAAATGTTGCAACATATTCTTGAAACCAGCTCCCTTTTTCACAATATGTTAGGAAAGGACTTCTCAATGTTACAGTGCAGAGCATGAACACTTTGTTAGGAGCTGGCTTCTGCTTATTTATGATTTATGCGGAAGAGACTCGTAACCTCTTGAGAACTGCTCTGCACATCACTCGTGCTTCTTCATAACTATCATGGTGCTGGAAAAAACAGCATAAGATGGTTTCTGCAGATAAATGCGTTTTGCAGAGCCTAAATGTACAGCATCAACAGGTATGTAAATTGAATTTTTTTATTCACGTTTAGTCCAGTTCTCTTAAACTAAAGAATTAGTGAATCTGAAATATACCCATAGAACTCCAACAGTTCAATCTGAGTATAAATATTAAATATGTTACTTAGGAGTTGCAATGCTTTACACACGTTAGATGGAAGCTGAAGGACTGTATCAAGAAATGGCTGTAAATTCAGCTCATCATCATCACCATCAGCCTAGTTACGCCCACTGCAGGGCACAGGCCTCTCCCATACTTCTCCAACTACCCCGGTCATGTACTAATTGTGGCCATGTCTTAATGTTATCCGCCCACCTAACTTTTTGCCGCCCCTTGCTACGCTTCCCTTCCCTTGGAATCCAGTCCGTAACCCTTAATGACCATCGGTTATCTTCCCTCCTCATTACATGTCCGGCCCATGCCCATTTCTTTTTCTTCATTTCAACTAAGATGTCATTTAACCGCGTTTGTTCACTCACCCAATCTGCTCTTTTCTTATCCCTTAACGTTACACCCATCATTCTTCTTTCCATAGCGCGTTGCGTCTTCCTCAATTTCACCAGAACCCTTTTCGTAAGCCTCCAGGTTTCTGCCCCATACGTGAGTACTGGTAACACACAGCTGTTATACACTTTCCTCTTGAGGGATAGTGGCAACCTGCTGTTCATGATTTGAGAATGCCTGCCGAACGCACCCCAGCGCATTCCTATTCTTCTGGTTATTTCAGTCTCATGATCCGGATCCGCCGTCACTACCTGCCCTAAGTAGATGTATTCCCTTACCACTTCCAGTGCCTCGCCCTCCCACCTATCGTAAACTGCTGTTCTCTTCCGAGACTGTTAAACATTACTTTAGTTTTCTGCAGATTAATTTTCAGACCCACCCTTCTGCTTTGCCTCTCCAGGTCAGTGAGCATGCATTGCAATTGGTCTCCTGAGTTAATAAGCAAGGCAATATCATCAGCGAATCGCAAGTTGCTAAGGTATTCTCCATTAACCCTTATCCACAATTCTTCCCAATCCAGGTCTCTGAATACCTCCTGTAAACATACTGTGAATAGCATTGGAGAGATCGTATCTCCCTGTCTGACGCCTTTCTTTATTGGGATTTTGTTTCTTTCTTTATGGAGGACTACGGTGGCTGTGGAGCCGCTATAGATATCTTTCAGTATTTTTACATACGGCTGGTCTACACCTGGATTCCGTAATGCCTCCATGACTGCTGAGGTTTCTACTGAATCAAACGCTTTCTCGTAATCAATGAAAGCTATATATAACGGTTGGTTATATTCCGCACATTTCTCTATCACCTGATTGATAGTGTGAATATGGTGTATTGTTGAGTAGCCTTTACGAAATCCTGCCTGGTCTTTTGGTTGACAGAAAAGTCTAAGGTGTTCCTGACTCTATTTGCGATTACCTCAGTAGATACATTGTAGGCAACGGACAGTAAGCTGATTGGTCTATAATTTTTTAAGTCTTTGGCGTCCCCTTTCTTTTGGATTAGGATTATGTTATCGTTCTTCCAAGATTCCGGTACGTTCGAGGTCATGAGGCATTGTGTATATAGTGTGGCCAGCCTTTCTAGGGCAGTGTTCCCACCATCCTTCAAGAAATCTGCTGTTACCTGATCCTCCCCAGCTGCCTTCCCCCTTTGCATAGCTCCCAAGGCGTTATTTACCTCTTCCGGCGTTACTTGTGGGATTTCAAGTTCCTCTAGACTATTCTCTCTCACCTTATCTTCGTGGGTGTTACTGGTACTGTATATATTGTGGGGGTTCCACTCTGCGTGTGGCTAGGGCTGAAGGCGAGCTCCGGATCTAGCCCCACGCAGTCGCTTCGTGTTACTCCCCAAGCCGTAGCGCGGGAATCGCGGCTAAGTCGGGTTCGAACGAATAAGGCAGCCGGCGGCGTCAACTGTAAGAACGTTTATTGCTACCGGCAATAAAGAACACTGGCAGAGGGATGTCCTCTTTGTAAAAGTAAACAGTAGGCTGGCCTCGTTGCCAGGGAGGTTAGGCAGCGTGGTCACTCACGGGTTGCGGCAGGTACTCCAGTCCGGCAGGTTAGGGGTCCGGCCTCAGAGAGAGAGGGTCTCCCCCGGTCGCGCTGTTTTGTACCGTTTTACCTGGGCGAGGGGGATGTCCTCCTCGCCCGTCAGCTACCTGCCCGCGAGTCGGGGAGGAAGGGCGCGCGCGCGTCGCGAAGGAGAATCGGGAGAGGGCATAGTGCGCCTCTCTCCTGTCTATGCCGGCTCTCGACGCGACGGCGCGGGGGAAGATGGGCGCGTGTGCTCCCCACAATATCTCTATAGAACTCCTCAGCCACTTGAACTATCTCATCTATATTAGTAACGATATTGCCGGCTTTGTCTCTTAACGCACACATCTGATTCTTGCCTATTCCTAGTTTCTTCTTCACTGCTTTTAGGCTTCCTCCGTTCCTGAGAGCCTGTTCAATTCTTTCCATATTATAGTTCCTTATGTCAGCTGTCTTACGCTTGTTGATTAACTTAGAAAGTTCTGCCAGTTCTATTCTAGCTGTATGGTTAGAGGCTTTCATACATTGGCGTTTCTTGATCAGATCTTTCGTCTCCTGCGATAGCTTACTGGTTTCCTATCTAACGGCGTTACCACCGACTTCTATTGCGCACTCCTTAATGATGCCCAGAAGATTGTCGTTCATTGCTTCAACACTAAGGTCCTCTTCCTGAGTTAAAGCCGAATACCTGTTCTGTAGCTTGATCCGGAATTCCTCTAGTTTCCCTCTTACGGCTAACTCATCGATTGGCTTCTTATGTACCAGTTTCTTCAGTTCCCTCCTCAAGCCAAGGCTAATTCGAGTTCTTGCCATCCTATGGTCTCTTCAACGCACCTTGCCGAGCACGTCTACATCTTGTATGATGCCAGGGTTCGCGCAGAGTATGAAGTCGATTTCATTTCTAGTCTCACCATTCGGGCTCCTCCACGTCCACTTTCGGCTATCCCGCTTGCGGAAGAAGGTATTCATTATCCGCATATTATTCTGTTCTGCAAACTCTACTAATAACTCTCCTCTGCTATTCCTAGAGCCTATGCCATATTCCCCCACTGACTTGTCTCCAGCTTGCTTCTTGCCTACCCTGGCATTGAAGTCGCCCATCAGTATAGTGTATTTTGTTTTGACTTTACCCATCGCCTATTCCACGTCTTCATAAAAGCTTTCGACTTCCTGGTCATCATGACTGGATGTTGGGACGTAGACTTGTACTACCTTCAATTTGTACCTCTTATTAAGTTTCACAACAAGACCTGCCACCCTCTCGTTAATGCTATAGAATTCCTGTATGTTACCAGCTATTTCCTTATTAATCAGGAATCCGAATCCTAGTTCTAGTCTCTCCGCTAAGCCCCGGTAGCACAGTACGTGCCCGCTTTATTGCACTGTATATGCTTCTCACTGTATCTACTCCTAACCTCACTGAGCCCTATTATATCCCATTTACTACCCTCTAATTCCTCCAATAACACTGCTAGAATCGCCTCACTAGATAACGTTCTAACGTTAAACGTTGCCAGGTTCAGATTCCAATGGCGGCCTGTCCGGAGCCAGGTATTCTTAGCACCCTCTGCTGCGTCACAGATCTGACCGCCACTGTGGTCAGTTGCTTCGCGGCTGCTGGAGACTGAGGGCCAGGGTTTGATTGTTGTATTCATATAGCAGGTTGTGGCCAAGTACTGCGCCAGGGTGGCCAATCCTGCTCTGGTGAGAGAGTGCGTTACCGGTTCTGGTCACCGGGATCAGGCGGCACTCCAGGCCTGCTTGTGCAATTTTCTCAACACACGGTTTTTTTGGTATTTTCCGGTGGAAAATTGCCCGGCACCGGGATTTGAACCACGGTCCTCTTGCGCGGGAGGCGGATAATCTACCGCCCCCGCAGGAGTTAAATTAAAAATTAAATTATGGGGTTTTACGTGCCAGAACCCCTTTATGATTATGAGGCACGCCGTAGTGGAGGACTCCGGAAATTTCGGCCACCTGGGGTTCTTTAACGTGCACCTAAATCTAAGTACACGGGTGTTTTCGCCCCCATAGAAATGCGGCCGCCGTGGCCGGTATTCGATCCCGCGACCTCGTGCTCAGCAGTCTAACACCATATGCACTGAGCAACCACGGCGGGTCCCGCAGGAGTAGTACGCCTCATTTAACCTACAGTGGTGCCTTATTTGACCAGTCAAGGTGGACCAATCTGAGCTCGGTTACACCGCACGGATGGCACTCGGCTAGCGAACCTGGTATTTATGACCTGCACATGTGTGGCCATACATAATTGACGATATATATATATATATATATATATATATATCTTTTAAGGAGGGTTCCCCTATAGTGATAAACTAAAGGAAAAGACATTAAAACGGGGGAAGATAAGAAAGGGGGAAACAAAGAAAAAAAAGGAAGAGTACACGTGATTTGAACTCGTGACCCTTGGATGTTGCCCGGAAAGATAGCTCAGTCGGTTGGTTCGTCAGGCCCCAGGTTACTTTGAAGCGCCATAGCTCCTGCTCCGAGCCTCATACTTACTGGAAAGGGACTGATGTTGTCCGCGATGGTCGATTCCGAGTGGTTGAAAGGCATACTTTTTTGGCAGAATTGTCGCCCGTGGATAAGAGCGAATTCGAGTGGCTTTAGAGACTAGGAAAAGCTTGATCACGTGCTAGGCGAGCGCGGCACTCTAAGCGTGGGAAGCTAGCCCGAGTAACTATCTCAAGGACTGCTGCTCACGAGGGCGAAATACCTTCGTGTAATTATAATAACCCTAATAGTACTACTTTCGAAAAAAAAAAGAACGGCCCAGAGGGCTGTACTACGAGTGCTATGACTGATAATTATATATATATATATATATATATATATATATATATATATATATATATATATATATATATATATTATTCTCATGTATGGGATCGAATGCGAGCGCTGTTGCTTTGTCTCTGCGTGTAGTAGTTAAGAGAGCCAGTTTAAGGGAGGAGAAAAAGAAAGGAAAGGAAAGTTTCTGAAGCAAAATTGCAGCGCCGTGGTTTTAAAGCGCACCCGCGGTAGCGAAACGGAAGGCGATATAAGCGTGCGTGGCCATGATACGCACACGACAAACTGCCTTAAAATTTTTAGACTTGAGGGAAAGCTTCGTTAACAAACGATAACAGGGCAATCAGCACTCGAATACGACGAGATAAATTATTGAGACGTGGAAAATTCCCTTCAACTAAGAATGGTTCGCGAGACAGATGCTTGTAAGTATTGAACTTTTTAAAAGATGAGGGGGAATATGCGCTCACCGAGAGGGCAGCGTCCGCACGAGACCACCACCAGGCACCTTACTGAGACATGGAGGGCTTTGCGGCCGGAACAAACCCTCCCTTCTCTGCCGGCCAAGAGCAGAAAACGTGCGTTCCGATCGCTCAAGGTTGCGCGGACATAGTATAGCTCTAGCGTCTAGGAAAAGCATAAACAGGTGCGAGCGCGGCACGCATAGCGTGGGAAGCTAGCCAGAGTAACTATCTCAAGGACTGCTGCTGACGAGGGCGAAATACCTTCGTGTAATTATAATAACCCTAATAGGACTACTTTCGAAAAAAGAACGGCGCAGAGGGCTGTACTACGAGTGCTATGACTGATAATTTTCTATATATATATATATATATACTATATATATATATATATATATATATATATATATATATATATATATATATATATATATATATATGTAGTTGCGTGTCTCTACGTGTAGTAGTTAAGAGAGCCAGTTTAAGGGAGGAGAAGAAGAAAGGAAAGGAAAGTTTCTGAAGTTTCTGAGCTGTTCCTTGCAACTATGAGAACTGCTAGCCCCCCACATGCTTATTCCATTAATCAAAATCCTTGGCTTCGTGGATGGTAAGGCGGTCAGCACAGATACATTTAAATCACTGAGTTTACAGTGTTTAAGCGTGACTAAACACAATGGAGTGTTTTAGCTTGTCGCTCTTACGCTCCGCTCAGCAGCTGAGCGGAGCGGAAGCGCGCCCTCCACAACATTACGAGCTGCGCGAGCAGAGCATCGCTGCCGTCGTTCGCTAGCGAAGCAGGGTGGTGGACGCGCGCGCCATCTCTCTCGTGTGCACCTCGCTTGCCTTGCGCTTTCCAAGGCGTTCGCCTCCAGTGACGTGTTCTCGACCATGGCGTGCACTTCAACCGCACTTTTATGTTCCTCTGCGCAGCGCAAGCCACAAAAGCGATTTAACATAGACCAAGATTTATGTTTGCTAAAGGAAGTGGCAAGTGCTGACCCATTTGAAAACCCTGTAGCGTTGGCAGGATGTGGTGCGCACTGTGCAGCGCGTTGGCGCCAAATAGGATTGGATGGTGTGCGGAGTGCAAGTTCGCTGGCTATCATGTGGTGTTGCCCAAGACGGCGCTTTATTTTCCACTGGATAATATGGACCGGTAACGCACTACAAGCACACGTCTAGATGCTTCATGGACAAAACACACACACACACACACACACACACACACACACACACACACACACACACACACACACACACACACACATATATATATATATATATATATATATATATATATATATATATATATATATATATATATATATATTCGTTTTACTTTATAAAAGTGATCAATGGGCGCTTTGATTATTTCAGTACTTTGAATTCTGCCAGAGGGCGCTGCAACTACGAAAGGTCCGCTCCGCTACGCTAAACGCTTAACCAAAACGTGACACTCGCCCGCCGCTCCGCTGTGGCTTAGCCGGGCAACTCAGAGCGGAGCGAACCATAAAGACACTCAACTAAAACGCTCTAATTTGTCACTTAGCTTGGATCTTGATTCCTTTCACCTAGTGTCATTGACTAAGTAGTCAGGACAGGAATAAAGCAAGCAATGTATTGTCGTTTTGCCTGTTTACTAATGGCCAGATATTATGCTCGAGGACTGTGGCATAATAAGAGGATCAAATGTAAAGTTAATCAGCTGCGGCTACAAGGTTGATCGAAACGTTCTCCGGTAGTCGGGGCCCTATGTCACAAGGTATCATGTCACGACCACAAAGTGCATGAAGACTACTACTACAGGCTGCAGTTTTAGTAGAAGGCAAGGGACCTGCAGAAAAAAAATCTATTACACCGAAGTTGGTACTTAGCTCCAGTTTAATACAACTTAAGCATCTACTACTGTGGAGTCGAAGGTCTTCAAAGGCCTTTGCTGTCTCAACCTTCTTTTATTTCTCTATTCTTGAGCGGAACAGCAAACATGATTAAAAAGAAAAATTAAAACACCTTCAAGATGATTTTCTGTTTTAAAATGGGGCTTATGAGTTGGTGCATGCAAAGTTGACATGAGATAAAATATATTATTGATTATATAATGAAATTATTTAATTTACATAATTAATAATTGACTATTATTTAATCACTATTTCTTTTTCTCTACGTGAATAGAAAATAGCTGATGCGAAATGAGTCGGAAGGCACTCATGCGCTTGTGTAACACGGCATAATTCCTAATTAATGGCAAAAAATCATCTTGTCCTCCATAATGTATTACCATTGCCTTTGAAAATTTAAGCTGCATCTCAACAACAAAAGGCGGGTTTCAAGAAATGTGTGCTGTACTAGTATTGTGCCTCGCTTTGCTAATCCACGATTTCAAACAAAGTGCATGTCAACGATGTCTTGATCAGCAAGTCTAGCTGACGACAGCGAATTTTTTTTACACAGACTGAGCAAGGTAAAACTGCTGGAATAACGTATAGGAATGGGGGGGGGGGGGGCTATGTTCTCCGAGAGGGAAGGCATTAAACTTTATACCAAGTAGTTCTATTCCTTTCTGCAATATAGGAGGAGATAAGAAGCAACTATAACTTTTAGAAGACCAGTTTCCTTACTATATATTACATATAGTTGGACATAGGAAATATCCCTTTGAAAATGGCTAGCGTCACTTCGCAGATGGCTTACAAAGAACACGGACAAGCGTGCAAAATTTTCTTCTGAGATGAGCCTTCTCTTACTTCAAACATGGCGTGCTGCAAGTTAAGCAGATAAATTTGCCTGAACACAATTTGTACAGACATGTGCGTTGAAAGCACCTCATTTCAACAAAAAGAAATTTGATGTGCGACCGATAATGCAATCCAAACTCTGCTGCCGAGCACAGTAGCTCAGTGTTCAAACCATTAGGCCACGATCGCACGCATACCTCTCTTGTCTTACCAAGGCCACTCAGCTCTTTAAAACATTTGGCATGCACATACCGTGCCACTTTCTCGTCTTCTTTCCTTCGTTGTTCTCACCGACCACGGCCCAGATAACCATTTGTGCAACATAGATGTCCATAGAATATCACATTTCAGACATTGCACACATTCTATAGATTTCTATATTTCACCAAACAACATTACAAATATGTACCACGGGTAATCTAAGTCCCATCCACATCGCTTTGCTGTATTGTTGAAAGAATATGCAGCTGGACATAATAAGTGACCTCTAATACATGTTCATTTTGGGAATGCAGGAGGTCCATAGGACATCTAATGGATCTTTCCTGTTCACATTATAATGAGCTCTAAAGAATACATTGTTGCGCCAAAAAAGGAAAATAAAGACTTCCTTTTTTGGCGCAACAATGTATTCTTTAGATCCCAACCAACTCGCCCAGCAACAAGTTCTACTTACAATGACCTGCATAAATACAAGTGCCCTTGCGGATGCACTATAATATACAAATGAAATGCGAAATTAAAGGTCATACAGGTCTACGCCCCTACATCCAGTCATGATGACCAGGAAGTCGAAAGCTTCCATGAAGATGTGGAATCGGCGATGGGTATAGTCAAAACAAAATGCACTGTACTGATGGGCGACTTCAATGCCAACGTAGGCAAGAAGCAGGCTGGAGACAAGTCAGTGAGGGAATATGGCATAGGCACTAGGAATAGCAGGGGAGAGTTATTAGTACACTTTCCAGAATAGAATAATATGCGGATAATGAATACCTTCTTCCGCAAGCGGGTTAGTCGAAAGTGAACGTGGAGGAGCCCGAATGACGAGACTAGAAATGAAATAGACTTTATACTCTGCGCTAACCCTGGCATCATACAAGATGTGGACGTACTCGGCAAGGTGTGCTGCAGTGACCATAGGATGGTAAGAACTCGAATTAGCCTAGACTTGAGGAGGGAACGGAAGAAACTGGTGCATAAGAAGCCGATCAATGAGTTGGCGGCAAGAGGGAAAATAGAGGAATTCCGGATCAAGCTACAGAACAGGTATTCGGCTTTAACTCAGGAAGAGGACTTTAGTGTTGAAACAATGAACGACAATCTTACGGGCATCATTAAGGAGTGTGCAATAAAAGTTCGTGGTAACTCCGTTAGACAGGATACCAGTAAGCTATCGCAGGAGACGAAAGATCTCATCAAGAAACGCCAATGTATGAAAGCCTCTAACCCTACAGCTAGAAAAGAACTGGTAGAAATTTCGAAGTTAATCAACAATCGTAAGACAGCTGACATAAGGAAGTATAATATGGATGGAATTGCGCATGCTCACAGGAACGGAGGAAGCCTAAAAGCAGTAAATAAAAAACTAGGAATTGGCATGAATCAGATGTATGCGTTAAGAGACAAAGCAGGCAATATCATTACTAATATGGATGAGATAGTTCAAGTGTCTGAGGAGTTCTATGGAGATTTATACAGTACCAGTGGCACCCACGACTATAATGGAAGAGAGAATAGTCTAGAGGAACTTGAAATCCCACATGTAACGCCGGAAGAAGTAAAGAAAGCCTTGGGAGCTATGCAAAGCGGGAAGGCAGCTGGGGAGGATCAGGTAACAGCAGATTTGTTGAAGGATGGTGGGCAGATTGTTCCAGAAAAACTGGCTACCCTGTATACGCAATGCCTCATTACCTCGAGCACCAAAATCTTGGAAGAACGCTAACATAATCCTAATCCAAAAGAAAGGGGACGCCAAAGACTTAAAAAATTATAGACCAATCAGCTTACTGTCCGTTGCCTACAATGTATCTACTGAGGTAATCGCAAATAGAGTCAGGAACACCTTAGACTTTTCTGTCAACCAAAAGACCAGGCAGGATTTCGTAAAGGCTACTCAACAATACACCATATTCACACTATCAATCAGGTGATAGAGAAATGTGCGGAATATAACCAACCGTTATATATAGCTTTCATTGATTACGAGAAAGCGTTTGATTCAGTAGAAACCTCAGCAGTCATGGAGGCATTACGGAATCCAGGTGTAGACCAGCCGTATGTAAAAATACTGAAAGATATCTATAGCGGCTCCACAGCCACCGTAGTCCTCCATAAAGAAAGAAACAAAATCCCAATAAAGAAAGGCGTCAGACAGGGAGATACGATCTCTCCAATGCTATTCACAGTATGTTTACAGGAGGTATTCAGAGACCTGGATTGGGAAGAATTGTGGATAAGGGTTAATGGAGAATACCTTAGTAACTTGTGATTCGCTGATGATACTGCCTTGCTAAGTAACTCAGGGGACCAATTGCAATGCATGCTCACTGATCTGGAGAGGCAAAGCAGAAGGGTGGGTCTAAAGATTAATCTGCAGAAAACTGAAGTAATGTTTAATATTCTTGGTAGAGAACAGCAGCTTACGATAGGTGGGGGGGCGAGGCACTGGAAGTGGTAAGGGAATACATCTACTTAGGGCAGGTAGTGACGGCGGATCCGGATCATGAGACGGAAATAATCAGAAGAATAAGGATGGGCTGGGGTGCGTTTGGCAGGCATTCTCAGATCATAAACAGCTGGTTGCCATTATCCCTCAAGAGAAAAGTTTATAACAGCTGTGTCTTACCAGTACTCAAGTAAGGGGCAGAAACCTGGAGCCTTACGAAACGGGTTCTACTTAAATTGAGGACGACGCAGCGAGCTATGGAAAGAAGAATGATGGGTGTAACATTAAGGGATAAGAAAAGAGCAGATTGGGTGAGGTAACAAACTCGAGTTAATGACATCTTAGTTGAAATCAAGAAAAAGAAATGGGTAGGACATGTAATGAGGAGGGAAGGTAACCGATGGTAATTAAGGGTTACGGAATGGATTCCAGGGAAAGGGAACCCTGGCAGGGGGCGGCAGAAAGTTGGGTGGGCGGATGAGATTAAGAAGTTTGCAGGGACGACATGGTCACAATTAGTACATGACCGGGGTAGTTGGAGAAATATGGGAGAGGCCTTTGCCCTGCAGTGGGCGTAACCTTGCTGCTGCTGATGATGATGAAATGCGAACAGCAGAGCGTGTGGCCGAAGCATAACTTAAAGCTCAGTATGCGGCGTCGGCCAGCCATCATTGTACTCACGTACGCGTAGGCGATTTCGACGCGGAGTGCAGGGCTGCTTATCCTATTGCCAATACGTCACCTATAGTTTGTTTTAAGGTTGTATTCTCACCCCGCCACTGCAGTGCATTCCTACCTGCGATCACAGTGAAGGTGGCTAGCACTGTCGTTTCTCCTCCAGTGTAATACATTTTTGGTGCAATTCAAATTACGATTACACATTGGTGACTGTGACGGTTGAAACAAAAGCAAAGCAATGCACATTAGGAACTGGGCGTATGTCAGCTATATAGATGCAGCGATGGTGCTGGCCACCATAACAGTGCACTGGCAGGCGGGAATGGCACTGCTATGGCGGGATGACTTTTGGTCAAAACACAGGCGTCGCTTATCGCAGTAGGGCGAGCAGCGCTGCACTCTGCACGAGAATGGAACGCCCGCCCATCAGCACATTGACTGGTCACTGGCATGCATTGTACCTTTAGTTATGCTTTGGCCACACTCTCCACTGTTCGCATTTCATTTGTTCTCGATGGCGCAGCTGATGATGCACCTTTACCACTGTTGTCGGCAAGTAGTTGGTGAGCTTGTTTGAAATGTTTTGTTAACGTGCAAACATGTAAATGTCAAAATATAAGTTGCAACACTCATCAGGTACATTATTATATATGGTCCTAGCTCATCCAAATGGGAAAACTGGGCCCACAGAATTATGGAAAATTATGAAAAATAATTATGAAATATTACAAGCCCTGCAATGGTTACATGAAAAAAAGTGAGTTCAGTAAGCACTTGGTAAAGCACACAAGTGAGACTCACGATGACATATCAAGATTACTTTTTACTTATACAATTGATAAAGCTTTATTACAAAAGGGATTGACATCCAGCCAGGCACACGTATGATATATTCATTGCAAGTTCTAATTGTAAACGAACAGGATAAGCGTGTATGTAAAAAAAAAACTCAAAGAACTGCATTAAAAACAAAGCTTTTAAACTTCAACTTCACTCAAACAAAAGTAAAAAAAATTAAAAATGGGGTTTTACGTGCCAAAACCACGTTCTGATTATGAGGCACGCCGTAGTGGAGGACTCCGGAAATTTCGGCCGCCTGGGGTTCTTTAACGTGCACCTAAATCTAAGCACACGGGTGTTTATCAAACAAAAGTAACGAAAAAAGGGTGTTACCACTTGGAAAGTGAGTAACAGTCACAATTACACAATTATATTTAAAAACACTGAAACTGATTAGTAGGAGGTAACAATATCACATACTAATGAATGACCAAAAGCACATGACCTGCATGCAAGCACCAGCTTCCGGGGCCACTAGATTCCAGATAGAAATCCAGTACTTTCTAGCTATCTTTAAAAATATATATTAATAGAAAATTCCCACAAGCAGAATACCGAGATGGAATATTTATTTTGATAGGCGACGTGCTCAGGCAGCTTGTCACACCACGAAAGCGCCATACAGATAAAACTGCCGGATACTTAGAATGATGCATTGCAAATGAGAAATATCCCCGACACGAAAACCATGCGATACTAATATGTCTGAAAATGAGCCACTAAACCGTTGCCCTCAGGACTCCTGAAGCACTCAAAAAAGTGAACAAACATACCACAAAAGTCAGTAAGAGCGCCATCGAGATTTTTCCCTGGCCGTGGTATACGTACAAAAATGTAAACAAGGTTCGTGGCTCACAAAGTTTCATTAAACTATTTGTCCTCAAATTTTTAATTTCATCTCCTTTACATTTTTCATATAATCGGCATGCACTGCGTTGCTTGTTTCGAACTGATATAGTTCTAAAGTTGTTGTGATATTTAATTTTCTTATTAAGTAGACAAAAACATGGAAGCATTGGTATCAGTTATTTGGCACACAATTTTTGGGACATACGAGTGTATTCTTTTATTAAAAAATACGTATTTTACTTGTCTTGACAGTGCGTAGCGTTCAAGAATTCGTTTGCAGCATCTTTCGCAATGGAGGAAGAAGAAGAAGCAGAAGAAAGCGGACGTGCCCCGCATCGGTTCCGTCTTTTTGAATGATTCTGCAGGCACTTTTGGCAGGACCACGCATTGAAGCTCATCATCGGATTCGTGAGGTTAACCCGAATCGGTGGATACCTTTGGACAAGGTGGGCCAGCATTTTTTGGACTTCTATAGCCTCTTTTCTGTACATCGCACGTGGGCGCCACGCTGGGCCTAACGCCACGTAAGTCTAGCGAGCCCGCCAAGCCGGCATGGCCGATATACGCATGGACGACGAACTCTCCTCGGAGACGGAAGACGGCGAGGAAAAAATGGGTTGGCAGATGGTAACCAACCGAAGATCGCGATCTGCGAAAAAGACCTGGGGAGCTGGTGGAGCCGCCAATTTGATCCAAGAATCAAAAGGAGAGGAGATCGCCAACAAAGGTGCTGGCGGGACCGACAAGCTCAAGCGCCGGATTGTGAAGGCGTCAAGAATGCCGCAACTGCCGAAGAAGCACAGGAAAATCATCGCTGGGCCTCGTGGAGGCCTCAACCTGAACAAGGTTAGCACAGCTATTGGAGAAGCGATCGTCGAGGCAGCCGGACTTACAGCAGACCAAGCGAAGGAAGACATCGTCTGCCCCAACTTCACACAGGATATCGTGGTGGTTAGTACACCGGACTCCTCTCGTGCTGAAAGGTACGTGAGAATCAAGTCCATTACGATCATGGAGGCAGAATATGAATTGAGCGCTTATGAAACAGCCCTCCACTCTACGGGCAAGGGGGTTATTAGAAGAGTGAACCTCAATGACAGTCAGAGTGATCACGAAAAAGATTGTGCATGAATACAAGCCAACGGCGTTGGCTGCACAACGTATCAAAGCTGCGGGCTCGGTTATTGTGCTTTTCGATGGATTCAGGGTGCCCAACTTCATCAAATATGGGTCAACCCTCATGAGGTGCTATCTGTACAGAAAGCAATTCGACGTATGTTACGCATGTGGAAGAATCGGGCACAGATCAGACGTTTGTTCAACACCTGATGTTGTGCAGTGCAGGGGATGTGGTATGCAAGACCCAGGAGAGTCTCATATCTGCTCTCCCAAATGCAAGTTCTGCGGTGAAGATCACCCCACAGGTGACAGGGCTTGCAAGCTGCGGCACCAAATACCATATGTAGTAAGAGTAAGAAGAAGACAACGCTCCAAAGTGGAAACCGAGATGGAATCGGCTTAACCGACAAAGGAAACCCCTCCAGGCGCCGGAAGGCGCTCACGCTCGAGAAGCACATCAAGATCAAGACAGCGCTCAACATCGAGGGGAAGAAACCGTTCCAGGTCTCGGGAGGCACAGGTGCGCTTCGAGGATCAGGAGCTGAAGACAAACAAGAAAAAAGAGCCAGGAGCGACCTGGGCCGAGAAAGTCAAAGGTACTGTGAAAGTCACAGGTGCGCTAGCCTCGCAGGAACAAAGCAATGATGCCAGAGTAGAACAGCTGATCAGAGAGGTTATATCACTAAAGAAAGCAAATGAAGAAATTAAGCAGCAGATGCAGGAAATGAAGAAAGGGTTGAGGACAGAAAGCGGCAGTGTGGCAATAACTACGCCGGTGTGTAGAAGTAACAGCCAGGAAGAAGAAGACACACCGGCGCCCAAAAAGAGAGCTGTAGTTCCGGAGGCAGAATCGATGTGTTCGGTTCTGGAGGAGATTAGGAATGCGATTAGGGACCTAAAGGACACAGTAGACAGCGTTAACCTTAAAGTGGACAAAACATGGAAGTGGAAGTTAATAGCCGAGAAAAGGTTGAAAAAGCTAGAGGCCCAAGGAGAGAAAAGGTTGAAAAAGCTAGAGGCCCAAGGAGAGGATGAAGAACATATGCCCTCGGAAGCCGCAAGCGCTAGAACACCCCCATGAGCGGTAGGTGGTACAGTCAAGCGAACAGTGACAGGGGGTAGCAAGTCAGGCGGCAATGACAATAATAATGGATAACAGAAATATACTTAGTGTGTGGCAGTGGAACTGCAGAGGATTTCAGCAAAAAAGAGCGTCACTAGCACAGATAATCAAAACGGTTGAAAATAGGCCGAAATTAATAATGCTGCAGGAAACTCTAGCGGAGGAGATCGGGCTGTCCGGCTTCAACTCGGTCTGCAAAGGCAAAGAACTAGGCAGAGGAATTGCCACCCTAATTGACAAGAAAATTCCCTACATAGAGCACGATCTAAAATTAGGGGCGAGTAAAATTGAATACATATTGATAGAAATGGTCCTAAAAAGGCACAGAGGTAAAGCGCAAAGCTTGTTCTGCCTCAACATATATAGCAGTCCCAGAGAGATGAGACAGAGCTTCAGAGCAATTGTTAAGGCCATGAGGGTAGCCAAAACTGCGCCACTAATAATAGGAGGAGACTTCAATGCCCCACACCAATCTTGGGGTTACCGCTGGAGTAGTAAGAAAGGGGTAGGAATCTGGCATCTCGCCACGGATTTAGGCCTTTCTCTTATCACGGACCCAGCTTTTCCTACCAGGTGTGGCAGTTCCACGTGTAGGGACACTACCCCGGACTTATCCTTCACTTAAAGCTTACCCAGGGCAGACTGGATCAACTCTGGTACGGACCTAGGAAGCGACCATTATATACTACACATAATGGTGGAAACGACGGGGGTGGAGGTAAAGCATTTCACTTACATAGACTGGGATCACTTTAGAAAAATCAGAAAGGACAGAGCAGACACAGATAGAAAGGGTGCATCAGACTACAAGAGTGGGTGGCTCAGCTTAGGGACGACTTGAATGCAGCAACTAAGACTACAGAGACAAAGGAAGAGGTCGAACAAATTGATAGTAGATTGGCGCATTTGATCGAAGCCAAGCAATCGATTTTACAAAGATGGAAATCACAACGCTTAAACAGGAGACTTAGAAAACGAATTGCTCAGCTCCATAAGAATATAGAGGAACACGCACGATATTTGCAGAAACAAAAATGGGATGAGGTGTGTAAATGTGTAGACGGAAGGATAAAATGTGGAGGCACTTGGAGTCTGCTCAGGCATCTGCTCAACGAAAAAGGCACGAAATCGAACAGACGTACGGCAGTGGCGAAACTTGTACACCAGGAAAGTCAGACTGCAAGCGCAGAGAGCATAATGGAGCGATTGGCTACTAAATACTTGCCCCTCAGGAAAGAGGATCAAGATGTGAGTTATCCCGATTACTTAGGGGTAGAATGCAAATATATGGATCAGGAATTCACCGAAAGTGAGGTACGCGCGGCACTGTATGATCTGAATAGTAGGTCAGCAGCTGGCCCGGATGGCATCTCTAACAGATTGCTTAAGAATTTGGACGACGAATCAATAAAATATCTGACCGCATACATTAATGAACTATGGAAAGATGGGGTATATCCAGAAGAATGGAGGACGGCCAGTACTATACTAATACCAAAGCCGGGCAAGCAACTAAACTTGGATAATCTGAGGCCAATTTCGTTAACATCATGTCTAGGCAAGACAATGGAGCATGTCATATTGAATAGGTTAACGAAATATGTGGAGGACAATGACATCCTACCGTACAATCTGATTGGTTTCAGATCAGGCTTGTCCACACAAGATGCCATGTTGTTAATCAAGCATCAACTGCTATTAGCTAAACCAAAAAACACTCGAGCTCTCTTGGGGTTGGATGTCGAAAAAGCTTTTGACACAATTAAGCATGGAGCAATACTTGAAGTGATTTCCGAACTGGGAGTGGGGAGAAAACTCTATGAAGTGGTCAAAACCTTCTTGGCAATCGTTCAGCTCACCTTAGATTCGGGGATATTAAATCAAAGAAGATGGATCTCGGTGACAGAGGGACGTCACAAGGGTCGGTCTTGTCACCTATGCTTTTCAACCTGGCCATGTCAAAAGTGGCAAAGGGATTAAAAGGGATAGAGGGCATTCACTTTACCATTTATGCAGGCGATGTGACTATATGGACCGCTGAAGGAAGTATGGGACATGCGGAAATCAGACTCTAGCAGAGCATTTATGAGGTAGAGTCTATTTTAGAAGACATGGGACTGAAATGCTCTGCTGATAAGTCTGAACTCCTTGTACTCAAGAACAGAAGAAGGGGTAGAAAACCGAGGGGATATGTTCCCGAGGAAGAACCCATGTTAGAACTAACCACGAAGGCAGGCGAATCTATTAAGCAAGTAGAATACATTAGAGTCTTAGGGTTATTCCTGGTGGCAAACGGGGCAAACGGAAGAACAATACGACACATCACAAGCAAGACTGTGGAGGTAATAAGGCTGCTAAGGAGAATCACTAACAGACACAGAGGGCTGGGAGAGGTGAGCGCCATGAGACTAGTCCACGCTTTCGCCTTGTGTCACTTCTCCTATGTAGCTGGGATGCTCAGTTGGACACAGACAGAGTTAAACAAGTTGAACAGATTAATTAAAAGACTAGTCAAAACAACAGTGGGGTTACCGATTAACACGCCGGATAATAAATGTATGAGACTGGGGCTCCACAACACAATAACCGAGATAATTAAAGCTCAGCAAATTGCCCACAGAGAGAGGCTCTCTGGAACAAGGCCAGGTGGAGCAATACTAGAAGAGGTAGGGTGGTGCCCAACCGAATCCAAAATTTCAGGTGAAGGCACAGTAGAACTAAAAGATAGCATAAGAGAGATAATCAAGACGACTCCTTTCCCCTGAAATATGCACCCGGTGCACAACCTGGAACGACGAAAGGCAAGGGCCAAAGCTCTCCTGCAAGAGATAGAACACGACAGAGAACATGCGGCTTTTGTGGATGCTGCATGTGTCAGAGGAAAGAAAGCCTTTACAGCAGTAGTAGTAGATGCAGATGGTCTCACTCGGGATGCTATTACAATCATGACTAAAGACACGACAGTCACGGAACAAGTAGCGATAGCATTTGCTTTAAGGAATAATAAGTGGACGAAGATTTATAGTGCCTCTAAGATGGCTATTAGACACTTTACCAATGGCTTTGTAACCAAAAGGGCTGCCTAGCTGATCGGTGAGTTGTACAGCCAAGGGATCGAAATCCGCTGGTTTCCTGCGCACATGGGGTCTGTCGATCCATCTCGGAAGAATTCAAACGAGATGGCTCACACAGTTGCACGAGGACTTACTATCCGTGCACTACGCGACCAGGACCTTAATAATATACAGGAGGAGAACAGGGACCAATTACCTACATATAATGAAATCACGAGGCATTACTAGATGAACAGAAGGGAATTCCCAGTGCCACACGCTAAGCTCAACAGAGCTCAAGCGGTGACTCTGAGATTGTTGCAGACAAGAACTTATCCATGTCCAAACTTTATTAATAAGCTATATCCTGAAAGAGAGGTACCAATCAATTGCGAGAAGTGTAATGGCATCATTACTCTGGATCACATGCTTTGGCAGTGTCCTGTGACTTTCACAGACTGTGACAAAGAGAGAGACTGGTGGCGGCGAGTCCTACACAGTGGAGTTCTTTTCGATCAAGTACAGGCCGTCCAGAAGGCCCACGATACGGCGGTAAGGTTAAACCTTACTGTCCCGACGTGGGAGCCGCCTGCGTCAACCTAAGGGTTGATCTTCAGGACATTAAATAAAGTTCATCATACCATACCATACCATCTTTCGCAATAGCAATGCAGTTATTATTCACGTATTTGAACCCTCGACACATTCCATAAGGAGGAGGGCCAGATGCAACGGACCACGAACTGCCATGGGAAAGCAGCTACAAGTCTGCGCGATAGTTCTGGGAAGTTGATCTCGCTCCACTCCGAGTTTATCCTTGTATAAGTGATACAACACCACCGTTACTCAGCTGGAAATAAATATTTTTCTTGGCTGGAGTACTCATTCTCCGGCACTCTCTGATCTCCTGAATGGTGGGGTCCTCCACGTGCTCAGTAGCCAACTCTATTCCCAATTATCAATGTAGTGAAACTACTTGACGCTGGCGGCAATAACACATTCTCAAGGACATCCTGGTTCTGCGGTCTAAAGTGTCTCGCCATCGCGCTGGTCTGCACTGCGCTCATCCGTTTCCTCCACAGCCATAACGTACGTTTCCTCCATCGTTTAACTCTCGGAAATGAATTGAGTTGCCAATTCTCGCACCTTTGAACGAGTTAATGCTAGTACAACCCGGTCACCGAAAATAATGCCCTTCTCTAGCAATAACATATCCGATGTCTTTGAGAACAAGTACGGATAGCATTTATTGAGCCTTCCTGAAACGGCAGCTTTGGTTACCGAAAGGGCCCTCAGTGACCACTGCCGCGACTGGTCTTCCACCGCCTCCATGCACATTGGCCCGAGTCGTTGGACGGTGACGCGATGAATGGACAGCCATCGTTGCCGCCGAGTCGCGCAGTGCCGTGCACCGAGTCATGCACTTAAGGATCCGACAACCTTGTTTTCTTCGCAGTCATTGACATACGAAAACGCAACCCCTTCCTTTGTGCAGTTTACCGCTGTGACCCGGCTTAGCAAATGAGCGGCTTCCTAGTCTCTAAAGCGTTCTTTGAATTCGTGCGTTGGCCACTTTTCACTCGGTCACTGTAGTCGTTTCTTTCATTTTTACCTGATGGGACCGTCTTTTCCTTTCAACTCGAGGGCTCAGAAATGCTTCACACAACGGTTAGTAGCACTTGTTTTGGAATTGTAAGGCCTATCAACTCCTAGGCTGTTGCTAAGCTGTCGGCAAGATATGTGCTCCTCGACGAGTTCGGCCGCTTCGTCGCAGAAGGTACGCCACCACGGCGCTGTAACCGATTCCTGTCCAGCTCTGGGAGACAGTTGTAAAACTGCTCAGACATAATCCTCTCCACTACTGCGTCCCTGTCACTGTGGGACTCAGTGCTTTATAACCATTCTGTTAAGTTTGCTCTTAAATTGTACAGAAACTCGGGATACTTCTCGTCCATCGACTTCTAGGCGGTGGACTTCTAGGCGGTGGACGAAATCTTTGTCTCAACGGCTTTGCGCTGTATTTTCTCAAAAGGCAAACCTTGACCTTCTCGTAGTTGTCCGCGTACTCCTTTCTGAGCTGCGCAACAACGTCTGCTGCCTCGCAGGACAGAACCGTCAGTAGCCTCTGTGACCATGTGTCTCGCTCAAACGACAGTTTCTCGCACGTTCGTTCAAAATTTGCAAGATACAGACCGATATCCTCTAATACCATACATGGCTGTATGTCAATTTGAACTCTGCCTAGTTGTTGAGGAGAAGCACCACTTGCTGGGTACAATTGCCGGGCCTATTACTCAACACAAGTTCCAACTTGCGGAGATCGATCTCGCGCTCCAGCCTTTTTGCCTCATCCTCCTATCTCTTTGTCACTATTGCTGTTGTCTTTCTTTCTCCCTTTCCCACTCTTGATGCTGTCTTTATTTTCACCTTTCATGATTTTGCTGCTGTCTGAGCTGCTCTTCGTTTTTTGTTAAATGAGGCTCCATGTGTACTGTATCTGCCACGAAAGAAAGCTTTACTCCAGATGTGTCAGCAAGTGATTCAAACGTCGAAAAGGCACCCCGCCGTCTGACAGCGTACATTCTTCATCAGCTGTGTTTCCATTGGTGTGCATGCGAACAGCGAAACCACGGAGCCCACCTCCAACGCCACCCAGGAAGGAGATCGCAGAGGCAATCCAGGCCACCGGAACGTCTGGCCTATAATGCCAATTTTAATCAAGTCGGCTAGAGGCGCCAAAGCAACCCAGACTTCTGTGAAAAGGGAAGATGTATCGTATCGGGCATGCGCACCATCAGTATGCGCATGCCGTCAGCATGCCGCTGTCGGATATACGATGACGCACTCCCCCTCTTACGTACAGAGTGCGCTATAAATACCGTTGATCAATAAAGAGGTACGTTCACTGTTGACCGGCTGTGTTGACGCTTCATCAAGCTCAGAACGATACACCATGCTTCCCTGAACTCCTAATCATCGTCCCGCAAGTCAATGATTGCCGGTGTTATGTCTCAGCACGGCCAAGGGCATTAATTAGACGTTTGCCACGAGGCAACCCCACACATCCATAAGCGCCTACCCAGAAGTCAACGCATGGTTGACACCAACTGCTGACGGGTCAACAAAAGGTCCCCCGTACCACTACCTGACAGCCTTTGCTAATGATAAAAAGGGCCAACGTCGAATGCTACCGCGAGACCGGTCTCGACCTTGGATTTACAGGTTGCTATAGGGTCACCTATTCCGTACTGTTGGAGGTGGGGGTGCAGCGGAACGATGTGATATCATGGGCGGGGTATTGCGACCGATTCGACGATTGGGATTGACCGCGATACAGTCGTCAGATTCCCTAGTCGAGTCGCCTAGGGAAGATGACGGCATTAAAAGCGGAGACCTTTCGCGCAGTGGGACTGACGTGTCCGGATGGGAACTCGGACATTCAACGTGCCCCTGCTTGGAGGGGGCTTCCCTAATTGGAGCCGCCGTGTAACTTAATGCCCCTTAAAGGGATACAGAATAAAAATCGGAGAATATAGAGAAAACCCCACAATTGCATTCCTAAGACACGATTGCTATATATAGTCATTATTCGGGTTACTTTTGAGCGGATGGCTTTATTTTTGACTCTCTATGAGCGGCCACCACGTAACTCGCAAAGCGCTCCCGACAACAAGCCGGCGGATCTGACGTCACACCTACCCTCAGCAGCCGCGGAGCGAGCTGGCCGGCTGCGCAGTTTTAACGCGATAGCGTTAAGGAGCTCGTGTCGCAGAAAAGCCGGTGTCGTCGGCGTCGGTGTCGGGTGTCGGCGTCCGCGGCGTTGGCCGTGAGCGATAAATCATGGCAGGCACTTCATAAATAAAAAGCAACTTCCAAGATCGGCTGGGCGGGAATCGAACCAGGGTCTCCGGAGTGTGAGACGGAGACGCTACCACTCAGCCACGAGTTCGATGCTTGAAATCGGTACAAACGCGCTTTTAGTGAACACGGTGTTGCCTTAAAAACGTGCCGTAGAATGTTATACTGCGGTGTATATCGGTAATTATGAGCACGTAACTTACAGAAGTCGCATTTACACGAATAGCGAAGTACGTTTCCGCAACATTTCTTCTGCGCTTACCACACACGCAGAGCCATCTTGCGGCAAACACAGAAGACCCCCTCCTCTCAATGTACGGCGCTGCCCCGACAGGTGGCGCGCCATGCGCGCATTGGGGCTGTGCTGTGCGCGGACCGGTGCCAGGCGCGTTGCGGCCCCGACTCCCTCTCCCCTGGCGACGCTTCGCCGTGCTCCCACGCGGGTTGCAGAATCAAGCGCCGTTCCTTTCTTTA
The DNA here is from genome assembly GCF_050947875.1 of Dermacentor variabilis. NCBI lineage: Eukaryota > Metazoa > Arthropoda > Arachnida > Ixodida > Ixodidae > Dermacentor > Dermacentor variabilis. Next base: position 5,233,699 of record NC_134570.1, read on the forward strand.
GATTACTATCTGTCTATCTCTCTGCCCGTGCCGATCACGACGTTTGGCTGGCGTAGATCGTTTCCCCCTCCGAGACACCGAGTTCTTTGGTTCGTTCCGTTTGCTCAGGCGCACGTTTCGTTGCTGCGCAGAACGCTGCGTTGCTCGACGCTTTCCGTGTGATAGGTGGACGCAAAGTCCGATGCAGGGCGCCTCGTAAGTGATCCCTGCGCCGTAGCGCTTTGTCTTACACCCCTTGGTGGGTCGATGGGAACGCTGTCGCGTTCCACTCTTGAAGGCGAAGCTTAAGCGTCCTCCAATTTTTGTTTTCCTCGCGCTGCGCAGTGCAAAATGCAAAGTTCTAGTGCGAGCGATAGCATGAGCGGAACTTATGACTCCGACTTGGATGAGCGGCCTACTGAACGACCACGAACGATAAAGGCGTATGCCTACGATCCGTCCGCGTCGTCAAGCGAAATTGACGACGACCCGCCGCAGCAGTCCCCATCCGTGGTGCCGAGAGAGTCTGGACCAGCAAAGTGGTGTTTACACTGTGCATTCCATGTACACGCGTTCGCCTCGAGAGATCAGGGGCGGCATCATAGGTGGAAACCAGATTTAAACGCGGTTCCTGCGGCTCGGATCGCAAGCTCGCACCTGTCACGAATGAGTTAGCGAGACGAGAGGTGCACGCCTCATTGACAGTGTTGCATCCGAGGCGGTGCGCCCAGCGTGATTCACTCACGCAAACGCTTTGCCATGTTTGGTTTCGACAGAGCGAGGACGCTTATGCCTCAGGCTATGCAATGTCAGGCGACGTAAGGAATTTACTCTCCATTTGTGCGCAAAGCGGCTTGCTCCGCCCGCTTGGATGATGACGATGAAAAACTTTATTTATCCCTCTTTAAAGGGAAGGGGGCAATGGAATAGAGGGTGGGGGGAGGAACTACTTCGCTTCGATGGGTAGCTGCTAGCGCGTAAAACATGAAAGCCATCAATGCTCAGTACAGGTGGCGTGAGTACACACTGTACAAAAAAAAAAAAAACGCAGAAATCGTTGAAGATATTGACGCGTGTAGACCTCCCTGTACCTACGCCATCGGAGCAGGTGTGGCCGGCGGCGTGAGTATAACAGTCGGCTGCCGACTCTCGCGCGGCAGGTGCTTGATGCGCGCAAGTAGCTGTTTTGAGAATAGATGCGATGAAGCAACGGGTGAGGATTGGAGCCAGGCATGTACAGTGACTGAAATGCGCCTCTGTAAGCAGGGAACGTCTTGTTATTCACGGAGTGAACGAGTACATGCGCAGCGGTTTCAGCGTCCCGTTTTTTCATCGCAGCCGAGCACTCCTTCCCTTGGTGCACACGAGATGGCGCCACCAGTCTCATGTCGGCGAATTTTTTTTCGTCAGCCGGCGCTTCAGACGATGCGGATTTCGATTCATTCTGGCAGAATTAGCCAAACATCTGGATCAGAACGTCGTACAAACGACAAATTACGGTCAAACGGCACCTGTGCGCAAACTACAACGTGAACAAGTACGCGAGAAAAAGACTACCGCTGCCTGCCGTTTTCACATGCGCACAGCAGACCCTCGGCATTTTGCGGCGTTGACACGGCTGCTCCACACATCAAACCGCAAATCCACGAGATCAAAGACGTTTTCGAACAACTCACACGAGGGAGCGGTACGAATAGGACGGTCGAACAAAGAAAGCGCGTTGCCGCAAACGTCAACTTGCCCCTTCGCGCGCTCAGTGTAGACGATCGCTCGCAATGGGCCTCGAGGTGGGTAAGCGTGACGTGATATCCGGTTTTGCCAGAGCTTTCGGAGGAGGCCGCTAGGTGCTGTGATTTGAGAAATATTCACTAAAATAATTACTTTTCGCTCACTTCTCCTCAGAAAGAGTGTTGTTTTGGTCGCTCTCGGTGCGACAGCTATCAATGGAGACAGAAATCTCGGCGACAAATTTTTTATTCACTATCCCTTTAAACGAGAAGAGATGGGGTTCACCGAGGGCCCCGATTTTTATTAGTCATATCATAAGAAGCCAACAAACACTGACACCAAGGACAACATAGGGGAAATTACTTGTGCTTAATAAATGAAATAAAGAAACGATAAATTAATGGAAATTAAAGTGGATGAAAAAACAACTTGCCGCAGGTGGGAACCGAACCCACAACCTTCGCATTTCGCGTGCGATGCTCTACCAATTGAGCTACCACGGCGCTGTTACCCCATCCATTTTCTTGGGTATTTATGTGTACTAGTAGAACCCTGGGAGTGTTAGCCAGCGCCACCACTCACAGACCTTGGCGGCGGACGTGGAACGTCTTTTTTGCCGCAGGCGTCACGAGAACGTGATCTTTTTGGGTGAAGGCAACTGCTCAATAAACCCACACATGCTACCTGAAGGCATCAATGTTGCCGGATTCGAGACCCTCGTTATGTAATAAACGAGTGGAGATGGGGTTAACCGAGGGTCCCGATTTTTATTAGTCATATCATGAGAAGCCAACAAACACTGACACCAAGGACAACATAGGGGAAATTACTTGTGCTTAATAAATGAAATAAAGGAACGATAAATTAATGGAAATTAAAGTGGATGAAAAAACAGCTTGCCGCAGATGGGAACCGAACCCACAACCTTCGCATTTCGCGAAATGCGAATGGTAGAGCATCGCACGTGAAATGCGAAGGTTGTGGGTTCGGTTCCCACCTGCGGCAAGTTGTTTTTTGCACATCCTGCACATCCACACACGCACGAGTGGGCGACAGTTATTATTTAATTTTCTCGCGGATACAGGCAATGTGTAGGGAGTGTTAACATGATGGCGCACACTTGCTGTTGATATTGACATGTAGGCGGAGGCTGGAAACCTTCACCTTAATAGCCAATGTTTTGAAACCACCTTTCTGTGGTTTTGTTCAGCTTGGAACTTTTTCATTGATTTAACACGAGCCGAAATCATTGCATCAATGCACTTTGATTACGAAGGTTGAGCAATCAATACTGATTGTGGTCATGATGTAGTAATGCAGAGAATATTCTACAGGCAATGATGTTTAGCACTGTAACGTATTTCACCCTAATCCACCTTCATCCTCCTTCATGTATGCTAATCCTCCTAATACCCCTGTCACACTGGGAGTCTTAATGTCATTCAAATCGAATGGCATTCGGTGCAACGAATGCCATTCGCCCGCGGAAGTGCTACACTAGAAAAATTAATCTCATTTGGTGGCGATATCAATGGCAATCATCCCAAAAAAACGTGGCGACTAAAATAGAACAAGATAGGTATCAAGTGCTTGCATAAGCAATCTGGATATTTAAAATACTTTCCGGACGTCGATTCATTGAAAAAAAATTATTTTAGTAATGCGTATATCAAAAAAAGTTCTATTTCAGACTATGTGGCCACTAAGCCAAAACAAGGCTTAGCCACCTGAGTAGCCGATAAATTGAAAACAAACAAAGTGGCTGACATGGCGACGCTGGACGACGACGCTAAGTTGCAGCAGGTGAAGCGATTAGTTGCTGCGTACTTTGCATTACGAGCAAGGCGTAATAATCAGAGGAAACGATTAGACGTTCTATGGCCGGCGAGCAGAGTGGCGGCGGCATGGGCGGCGGCCAGACGCTGCTGAGCTGGAGAGTAACAACATTTTGCGACAACCTGCCGCACAGATTTCGTCTCTTTAAAATAACAGATGACTTAAAACACGCAAAGTTATTATTTCTTTACGAGTACGGCTTTGAATTTTGAAACGCTCTGTCCTGTTTTGCTTTGTTTCTGGGGTTGAGAGTACAGATTTGCTCCGAGTGCGAAGCCGAATGTGTTTCTCGAACTCATTCGATTGCGGAGGTCATTCGGTGCTAATGGCATTAAATATTGCTGTGTAGCAGCCGAATAATGTCATTCGATGCTAACACCATTCGGTTCTAATGACATTAAAACTCCCAATGTGACAGGGGTATTAATTCACCATAATGCTCCTTCCCCCCCCCCATCTTAATCCACAATAATCTTCTTAATGCACCTTAATCCACCTTTTGGTGCCCTAATTCAATTTCGTAGACTTTAATGCAACTTAATACACCTTAATCTATCATAATACAATAACTAATGAATCATTCAGTAACTTTGCTAATCAGTAATCATCTCTTATGCATGGCTGGACATGCTTTGGTTCACTTCCGGCCTTCCTTGGGTCATGTGATATTTTCTATACCTCACAACGGGCCCTTGAAACAGAGATCTAAGGCTTAATAAGGCTTAATGTGGCTTAATAAGCGACACGCATAGGGATATGTCATAAGAAATGCTAGATCAGACACACAAAGTAAAGCATTTCATCATGTGGCTGAAAAATTGTCTGAAGTATAGAACTCGCCTCAAAGCCTCTTTTACATCAGTATACCCCGTTCATACTGCTTTAAGAAAAAACCGACCTCCTCATCAGCGTTGCCTTCAGCATTATCAATCATGTTATCAGCCTTTCTCAACATATTTAACACCACTGGGGCGCGCAACTGGCCCAAAATAACGCGCCTCCATAGAATGCTGCGGCCCGTCCGCGGGAGCCCGGGAAAAAAAGCGTGCCGTGCGCAACGCGCGCGGCCGGCGGACAAGGAGAATCGGGGAGGAAATAGCCGCGGGGAGGACAGTGTCGCTACTTTCAAATTATCAAGGGGCTTCAGTGTAACTAATGTCAAGCAAACATATTTTCCTTCATTGCTAATACCGGACGTATTCGTCGATGGGCTTGGTAGATTCCTGGCCCATACGCCACCACGAGCAGCAACACCGGTCTGATCATGGGTTTTCGTCCCAAAACCTTTCTATCAATTCCCAATTCCTCACACAACAGCAACAGGTCCTGATTCTGTAGCCTCTGGAAGTCCACGATCCTTTCGAGTGCCGGCTAAATTGAAAGAAATAATCCGAAAGTCCTTAAACTCTGGGCTGGGCTTTCAGCAAACTTATTTACCAATTCTAAAATCTAAGCCTCTTTTAGTACTTGGTTCATATCAAAGGAAAAGCCAAGCACTCACCAACACGTGACCGTTGTCTCGAGACAGCTGCTCTCTGGCTGGCCGACCGTTAGCTTCAGATCCCACCGGTGATCACCAGTAAGCCAACAGGTTTACTGGCACTTGAACAAAACCAATTTACATCGTTAACTAGGTAAAACAGAAAAGGTCAAGAGTTTAGCAAAGAGCGTCTAGATGAGCCTCGTTTCCATAGCCCAGAACAGCTTCTTTTTTCTCTGCATCGTCATTATAGAACCTCCATTCAAGCCCTCCCTCCTGGTGGTAGCCAATCAGACACTGGTCACAACCCACCAGGACGACAGCCAATCACGAAGCACAAATAACAGTGTCGCAGAAGGAATATCGGTCCGGCGACCCCACCAAGTTACAGCGGGCGCAAAGTCGGAGAGAGGGTCTGCACGTGGGAAGAGGAGATCTTTTACTCCCAACTGTTCTTTTACAGCGAAGCTGTATACCTCTGCCGTCCATGGCTTTCCGACCAAGGCTCTCGGCCGCGACCTTCAAACGTGGGCAACCGGCGCCCGCATCCCTACGCACGACCTCCTGCTTTCTCTCACGATGACGATGGCGCCGCGTTGCGCGGAGCAACTAGCGGTGTGGCAGTGGAATCGTAGAGGATTCCGTCAAAAACGAGGTTCCCTACAGCAGTATATCGCCACATCCACGAACCCTCCCGGTGTCATCCTATTGCAGGAACTTAAATTCACCCCTTCTTTATCCGGCTACAGCACGCTCTTGGGTGTCTCTACTCTTGTGGGAGCCTTAGTTTCGAAACATGTTACATGTCGCATGCATGCGAATAGCAGTGATATCCCTCACTAAATATTGGAAAGAATTGCGCAAGGTAAACGCAGCGAGAGTCCGTTTATACTCAACGTATGCAGTTCCCCCCGTTCGCGTGCGCACGGTTTTCAGCACCTACTAACAGACTTTTGTAGTTTTGGACGGGTCTGTGTGGTGGTCGGCGACTTGAACGCTTCGCATGCTGCAGAGGGTTACGTTAAACCGGATACTAAAGGGACACGCTTATGGAATGCCATCTGTAACGTGAGATACACACTGCTTACCAACCCAGAGCACCCCACTCGTATAGGCAACAGCGTATCTCGTGACTCCTGCCCTGACCTTACCTTTGTGTACAATACTGGCCCAGTAGTTTCGCACGGGCCTTTGGAGGAGCACCTTGGTAGTGACCACTACATTGTGGCGACCACTTTGCCAATACGGGGTGCGCGCAGGACCGAGCGAAATGTGCGTATACCGGATTGGGCGAAATTCAGGGAACGCCGCCAGGACCCACCTGAGGGCCAGGGGTACGAAAGCTGGCTTGACTCTCTCACACAAGATCTAGAGGCCACCACCTGCGCACTGAATACAACAACCGAGACACCAGACATAGACCCGCATTTACTTCATCTTTGGAACGCCCGCAGAGGGTTGACACGACGATGGAAACGACAACGCCCCAACCGCAAACTTAGGAAATGTATAGATCAAATTGAACGGGAATCCCAGGAGTATGCAGAGACCCTTACGAGGAATAACTGGCGAGGATTTTGCGATCGCCTCTCAGGCACATTGAGCACAGCAAAAACGTGGTCGATTCTTCGCTCACTCACAGACCCCACCACAGCAAATAGAAAAAAATTTCAACAGCTGCACATCCTAATGCACGAGTACACGGACGATGTTTCGACACTCCTAAGGAAGCTGGATAAGCATTTCATACCTACAGGCCCGGCGCCGCATTACCCTGACTATCCTTATGTAGGCGAGGCCGATCAATTGCTCGATGCAGACATCACATCTCACGAGATGCGGGTGGTCTTACAAGACCTACGCCGCAACACGGCACCGGTAGCCGACCGCATCCAATTCGCCACCCTTCGTAACCTCAGTGACGCAGATATTAATTTCCTCACCCATATCTTCAATGATTGCTGGCGCAAAGGCACGTTTCCCCAAGCATGGCGACACGCCTATATTATACTGATCCCCAAACCGGGAAAACCTGCAAAGCTTGAAAACTTACGGCCCATCTCCCTAACATCCTGCATTGGCAAGCTCATGAAGCATGTACTCTTGCGGCGTCTGCAGCCCTTCCTCGAAGAAAAATAATTCTGTTCTCGCTCTCAATTCGGATATCGATCTCATCTGTCTGCCAAAGATGTGCTTTTACAATTGCGCGAGGAAGTCATAGGACCTCCGTCGTGCGCCCAAACGAGAGCACTCATCGCCTTAGACCTAAAAGGGGCATTCGATAATGTTGAACATGACCTCATCCTTCGCAATGTTGCACATTCGCACTGTGGAAGTCGTATGTACAACTATATCCGCGCATTTCTTCGAGATCGCACAGCCACCATAGGAATGGGACCGCATCGATCCAGTTCGATTAGCCTTGTAGCATGTGGGACGCCCCAGGGCTCAGTTCTTCCCCTACTCTATTCAATATCGCGATCGCAGGGCTCCCACGGATACTCGACCAGATAGATCCCTGACGTCGCCCACGCTATTTATGCGGACGACATAGCTATCTGGTCGACACGGGGTTCCCACGGAGCCATCCAGGACTGACTGCAGCAAGCAGTCGACACAATCTCCGAGTACGCGAGAAAATGCGGCTTAAGATGTGCTCCGCAAAAGTCAGGGCTCATAATCATTCGCCCCCGCACTCGCTCGTCTACTCCTCCTATCACTGTGCACGTGGACGGCATACCCACACCACAGGGTTAATCGTGCCCGCATCCTCGGCCTACACGTCCAAGCGGATGGCAGGCCTAACTATACTGTTGCCCTTCTATCCAGACCAGATTAAGCAAATTCTGGCCATGATTCGGAAGGTCTCCAACAGGCGCTCGGGCCTTCGAGAGGAGGACCTGCTGCGCTTGGTGTAGGCATGCGTGATCAGCCGGCTTACATAACATCGCCCATTTCAGCGGTTGATGCAACGCGACAACTTCGCATAGACGCAATGATTCGCAAAGCAACGAAGCTGGCCCATGGCCTCCCGAACTATACTTCCACATGCCGTCTCCTTAACTCGGGGACACATAACACACTAGAAGAGCTGCTAGAGGCACATTGAGTCAGCCATCGCCAGCGCCTTTTACTCACTCCTACTGGCCGCCATCTTCTCGCACGGCTAGGATACTCTGTCCCATCCCTTGAACCTGAAACCCGTTCAATGACCTTGTCGTCAGCGATACGCCAAGCACTAAGTATTCATCTATTGCCACGTAATATGCACCCCGAGCATGACAAAGGACGGCGCAAAGCCCGTGTACGATACCTTGGCCGCATGCTTGCAGACGCCCCGGAAACACATACTTTATACACGGACACATCACGCACTCAAGAGGGCTATACCTCGGTAGTTTTGGATGGCACCGAATTCCTGATAGACTCTGCTGCAATACATGGAATAAATGCCACTTACGGAGAAATTCTCGGTGTTGATCTTGCGATTCGATACGCCATCATTGTTCCTGAGGAAGTGGATACATTGGCGGGACTCGCAACAGGCATGCCGGGCGTTCCTATAAGGACATGACATCCCGAGAGCGGCACACCAAATTCTGGAACAGATCCCGCAAAATGCATGAACCACACCTCCCCGTCTCCACTTATTCTGGACCCCTGGTCATACCTCGCTGCAGGGTAACGTATGCGCACATGCGGTTGCCCGATAAATTTCCCTCCGGGCGGCTCGGCATGGTGAGGTGAATAGTTCAGGGTTGGGGGGATCCCTTGTTCCGTTACAAAGACATCCTACGTCATTATAAACGCATTCGTCGTACCCACGGCGCACCACTACCGTCCTTCTCGTGAGAGAAAGCAGTGGCATTACGCCAGTTGCAAACCGCAACTTTTCCAAATCTTGTCTCTCTCAATTAATTCTACCCACACTATTATGCAGATCGTTGCCCTGGCTGTGGCAGCTATCCCACAATCTTCCACGTCGCGATTGGGTGCACTGCAAGCCTCTTTCCTCCCTTGCCAACACTCGTTTACCCCCTGCGCAACAAAGAGCTGTAGGATGATGCCCTCCGTCCCTAGGTCCTCCGAGCTGTGATATGACGGGCTCGAAACATCACCAGAATCATCTTAGCAATCCTGGACTGAGTGTTCTTCCCACGCTGCTCTCCCGGTTGAAATATTAATATTAAACATGTTTTACTCTCTCTCTCTACCCTCCAAAGAAATTTTCGTGTCGTTGTAAGTAACTGCCATTATTATTACTAACTGCCAAACGTCGGAAAGATAAACCATGGATCACCCCCGAAATCCGTCAACTCCTTAGAAAAACACGCCGTCTTTTTCAGAACCTCAGAAAAAGCAAGATGCCAGTTACTTCTGAAAAGTTATTTTCTGTCCAGCAAGTTTGTAAATCTAAAATTAGTGAAGCGAAGCGTCATTTCTTCAGTACATTAGACGCAAAGATTCGAAACAATCACAATATTATATGGAAGCTTGCCAAAAAAACCAGGAAAGAGAAAATTGGTATACAATGTATCACGTCTGACAATGGCACGATAACAAATGATGAATTGAAAGCCACTGCTTTCAACGATTATTTCAGGTCCGCCTTTTCCGTTAATTCACCGATGAGCAATATCCCTTTACCGTCCTGCGCCTCAGTTCTTCAGGAAATGCCCGATATCACTTTATCAATTCATGGTATTTTTCAAATCCTTACCAGCCTAGACACAAATAAAGCGACAGGTCCTGATGGCATACCCAATCGCGTGCTGAAAGAATGCGCTAGTTCTCTTAGCAATCTTCTTCATACAATATATATGACGTCATTATCCGAAGGAATCGTGCCGGATGAATGGAAGTTTGCTCATGTGGTTCCTGTTCATAAGAAAGGACCAAAAAATAATTTAGAACAATATCGCCCAATTTCCCTCCTATGCGGCGCTTCGAAAATTATGGAACACATCGTATACAGCAACCTAATAAGGCATTTGAATTCGCAAAACTTTTTTTACACAGAACAACATGGCTTTCGCGCCGGATTTTCTTGTGACACACAGTTAACGGAATTTTCTTTTGACATAACGACTGCATTAGATCAAGGTACTAGCGTTGACTGTTTGTTTTTAGATTTCAAAAAAGCATTCGATCGGGTACGGCATGATTGTATAATTCACAAGCTTCAGCACTTAAAAATTCCCGCTGACCTAATGAACTGGTTAATTAACTACTTCGTAAACCGCAGACAGATAACAGTGGTAAATGGATGTTGCTCATCAGCTGTTCCGGTCACGTCAGGAGTACCGCAGGGGTCTGTTCTGGGGCCGTTATTATTTCTTATTTTTATTAACGATATAGCGAAGAACATCCAGTCGAACCTACGATTGTACGCAGATGACTGCGTTGTTTATCGAGCGGTAAACAATCCAAATGACAGCAAAATCCTTCAAGATGACCTTAATAAAATTTCTAACTGGTGTACCACTTGGTGCATGGCCCTAAATGAATCAAAATGCAACTACGTGTGCTTTTCTAGAAAAAAAACTGACGTTTCCCATTCTTACAGGCTAAATAATTCGACCATTTCGAACGTAACAGGGGCCAAGTACCTCGGCGTTCACTTCTCAAGCGATCTTACTTGGCATGGTCACATTGCAGAGATTGCCGCGAAAGGGAATAACACACTAATGTTCTTGGCTCGAAATTTTCATCCCTGTCCTCTGGCAACCAAAAAGTTATTATACACGACATACGTAAGGCCTATTCTTGAATACGCGTGCACGATATGGGACCCTTATCAGGACAACCTTAAGTACATCTTAGAGCGCGTGCAAAACCGAGCGGCACGCTTTATCACTGGGAGCTATCGCAGATGTAGTAGCGTCACACAAATGAAAACACGCCTAGCGCTTACGACGTTAGCCGAACGCCGGCGCTGCTTGCGTCTCAAATTTTTTCATAAGATATTTTACAACAATACTGGCATTAATAAATCAAAATACATGCTTAACCCGCATTACACATCCCATCGCCGTGAACACCCATTAAAAGTAAGGCCAATGAAGTCAAGAACGAACTTGTTAAAGTATTCTTTTTTTCCAAAAACCATCAATGAATGGAATGCTCTGCCTCAGGATACCGTTTCTAAAACATCAAATTCAGCCTTTTTCGAAGAACTGCTTGACATGTGATCATTTCGCGTGTTTCGATGTTTTTTCTTTTTTTTTCCGCGTTTCCTTGCCTACTATATGTATTTCTGAGTGTAGATGTGTTCATATGTTCATGTATGCCCATGTATGTGTGTATGTATGTACATATAGTCCATTTCTTTTTTTTTTTTTCTCCTTTATGTTTTGGCATAGTTATGCTGCCTGCACTGCATTATTCGTCACCGTGTTATGTAACCATATTTACAACTGTTTAACATGTGTATTACTTCCCCCCCACTGTAATGCTCTCCGAGCGAATGTGGGACTGTATAATAAATAAATAAATAAATAAATAAATAAAAACTCCCCATACGTGGGCCGATTCCGAAGAACGTGCAATGCTGGGCCGACCCACGACTGAGGTGAAGCAGGCGCTAAGCATTCCCGATACGTGGGCTGATCCTGAAGATAGTGCAATGCCGTACCGACCCGCGGCGGAGGTGAAACAGGCGTTAAGCACTCCCAATACGTGGGCCGATGCCGAAGATAGTGCAATGCCGGGCCGACCCGCGGCAGAGATGAAGCAGGCGTTAAGCAAACCCCATACATGGGCCAATCCCGAAGATAGTGCAATGCCGTGCCGACCCGCGGCGGAGGTGAAGCAGGCGTTAAGCACTCCACATACGTGAGCCCATCCCGAATTAGTGCAATGCCGACCGACCCGCGGCGAAGGTGCAGTTCGCCATTCTGGACCCACATACACAGCTTCACTGGGCATCCTTCTTCACAGAGTGGAAGAGCACTGAAATATTTTTTCGCTGCTTCTCAGTATGGGGGAGGCGCCAGTTCGTGGCAGCTTTCTTCTGGGAAACGTCCGTGAGACCTTCGCTTTGTCCCTGCTCCCCCGGAGTGGCAACTCTTTCTTCCTTTGATGGAGCTTCTTGTCTGACGAGGGTAGGTCGTTACGGAAATTAGCAACGCTCAGGATCGCGTGAGAACTGTCCTCCGACTATTTCGCCAGCGTAGTTGTCGCATTCTAGCATTCTACCCTCAGCGCGTGACAAACAGAATGTTGTCTGCTGCAGTCATAAGAGCGCCTCTCATCGTACTCAGCTTGTTCATTGGCCGTGCGCACAATGCGTGGTCGTCCCACTTGATGCACAATCCGTTTCATACACACCGCGGGGGCTACCGCGGCGGACATCCCCGTTTTCCCGCCACACCTGCCTCGCCGTTGTATTGAGGGCAGACGACAGCAGACCGGTAGCAACGGCGGCCAGCGTGAGTGCAAGTGCAGCGCAAGTGCAGCGCGCGGTAAAGCACGTGTCCTTTATTTCTTATCCGCCGTATACTATCATTCGTTCTCCCCTGTACAGCGCTCGCACCGCCCTCTTTTTTGTTCGCTTTACGGACGTTAGCCAGCCCAGATATCCCCGCTACGAGACCATGCATGCGGCTGATTCATACAGGTCCGTCAGGTGAACAGCTTCGCTGTAAAAAGAAAGCCGTGCTGCGTTGTGAGACCAAGGAGAAATGGCCGGCCGTCTCTCAATTTCACCGCTTGCCACGGCACCGCGAAACCTGTGGCCGACCAACCTGTTTGCTACGTGCTCACGTGTTTCCTTTCATAAAGCTGACCGCAAGGTACCCTGAAAATACGGGCCCACAGATATAAAAGAAAACTGGTCAGAACTTTGGCTAGTTGGTTTGTCATAACCTGCAACGGCGCCTGAGATAACAATGACACTTTTGCTGGAATTATGAAATCTCTAGAGATTAAAAGATCGGGAGGATATTTTGTGTTAGCATTCCCCTAATTATTGACGAAGGTTATGTGATTCTTATTGGAAAGCTGTTATCAAAGTGCTGGTTTAGGTTTTGTCTTTCTTAAATGCTTAAGCGTTTCTATGCTTACCTGACGAGAAAGCCGTCCGTCACGTAGGACAGAAATGTGGGCCCATCCCGGGGATAGTGCAATACTCGGCCGACCCGTGGCGGAGGCGAAAAGCACTGAGATAGACAGAGCCCGCAGCAGCGAGCGCCTTTACCTTTGTGCTGCCTGTCGCTTCCACACAAACGAAGCGGCGAGAAAACGCTGTTCACAAATCTCTGAGCACAGGCCTGCCCATTTCGCAGATCACTTTCAAGATATAGGCCCACGCGTATCTCTTCAACGCGAAGCGGCGAGAACTCAGCGCGCGAAGCTATGCAGAAATCGGCACTCTGTCTGCTTCGCAGATCGCGTTCAAGATATGGTCAGCGCGGTGCATAATGGTTCGACGCAGATGGATAAGGCGCTAAAGAGCGATACCAGCTTACAATGATTGCAACGTCAATGATTGCAAAGCCGCCTGCAGCAGTTGGTGTTGCCACAGTGCTGTCGTTTACACTGGTCGCATCAAGTTTCGTGACATTGATAATGACACCGGGCTGCGTGGAGATGAGCAAGTGGTGCAATGCTTACGCATACTTAAACCATTCCCAGAGGAGTTTCTGCGCTAAATATGTTTGTGTGCTCTTGGTGTTGGTGAATTCCCCAAATGTGATGGTGGCGCAAGGAAAACTAAGCAGAAAGAAGAACGGACAGGAACCGCCAACTGAAGTTGCAAGTCGGTGCTCTTTCTGTCGCTCCTTCTTTCCGCATAGTTTTCCTTGCGCCAGCATCACATTTCGAGCATGGACCAACTAATACAACGTCGCATTCTGCTGAATTATGTTTCCCTTATTACATGTACATGCCAGCACTCTCCGCGCGCTATCAAGAAATAGCCTTTCAGTTATTGGGGGGTACGCCTGATTGAGATCGTCTTGCTGTGTCCTCGAAAGCATTAGGGTTCTCTGGCTCCCCGGAGCCTGAAATTAATCTCTGAAAGGTTGTAACGGAAAGCTCCGGATCAATTTTGACCATATCCTAGGGCTTTTTGACCAGCACGTAAACATATATGTATAGGAAGAGTGTTTTTGCATTCTGGCACCGTTTAAGTGCTACTGCAACGAAGTTTGAGAGCGGGATATCTGGTTTTCCATGATACTGTGAATTAGAACGCACACCGCGGGACAAGGACGGCAAAAGACGGGAGAAAGAGCTGGTTATGTCTTATTTGGACTTTATTTAGTGGAATGGCGACGTATTTTTACAAGAAAAGTGGAGTTTGTATAGGCTCTGGCATTATCCCGCTATTGCAACTTCTTTTCGGCTCACCTGGATAACACTGCAGCTTCAAAACTACTTTGATTCTCGTGTGTGGAAAGTCTTCATATATGTTGATGATTTTTACCTATATTTGGTACTAATGCTTCGTCCTTTCTTGCAGATGTCCGGCAGACAATAACAGTATTTATTGAATGCCGAAGTGCACTGTTACTAACACATGAACTTCCGGTGGACAATTCGATCCTACTTTTGAATTTTATGTTGACGCCTTCGTTGAGTCACGTATGCTGGCAATATGCGCCAGGTGCTAAGAAGCCACTTGTGCCCTATAAGTCATCACGCAGTATATTAGTAAAAGAGCCATTTTAACACTTGTTTCTGGAATGCGATAAAGAAGTCTTGCAAACACTGTGTTCAGCGAGGTTTTCTTCACAGCTTTCTAGGTTAGGTGACGGCGCGTACCCAAAGTCGTTGCTCATTTCAGCAGCAGGAAATCCACGCAGTTTAAGCACTTAGCGCCACATGCAGTTACTTCGCACCGTATGTTTGCTGTTGTTCCTTATTTGCACAATGTGTCACACCATTTGACGAAGATTGGAAAAATAGCAGCTGTTTAAGTACTTTTTCCTGCTCGAGACAAATTAATGCAGCTCTGTAGGATGACATGCCCGGTGAAATTACAATGTTCCAACAATAACAGCAATATTCAGCACAGAAATTGGTCACTAGATTTATTTATTTATTTATTTATTTATTTATTTATTTATTTATTTATCTTATATGCCTTCTAGGCCCGTAGGCGCTACAGAAAGGAGGGGTACATATACAGAAAAGGAATGCAGAACAACGAATAAAAGATTTGCCAAAGATCTTTGCTAGAAAGTAGCACATGAAATTCCCTTGTCAAGTGGCAAAAAGTACATTGGTCAGGCCCGCAGAAGCCCTAACGTGCGTCTCCAAGAACACAAGCAAAAAGTGCCGAAAGGTAGGAATAGTTTCTTGGCACACATTGTTCGGATTGCGGATGCGCCACTGCGTTTGAAAACACCACAGTAATCGGAAAGAACACCAGTGACCAAACCAGAGTAATTACCGAAGCCGCGGCAACTGCTAAGGGTGATGCTGCCACCAAGCCTTCTATCGCGCTTTCGCAAGAATTGCCCGAATTAGGATGCGCGAGAAGCGGTGCGCCCACTTCGGGTGTTTGACAGTCGGCACATAGTCACACAGCGGCTATTACTAATATGTTGCATCATTTTTTCATGATGAACTATTTCACGCGTGCATACATACGTTACTCGCGAGAAATAAAAAAGAACAGTTGGAAGGGAGCGCCGTCTTCGTCCCGGTGTAAATGCTGGTGGTGGCAGGAATCGAACCCGCGTGGTCACTGACTCAGCGCGGCCCTTTTTTTGTGACCTACCATTTGCTTTGTGTTGATATGCGGTGACTGTCTATAGTTTCGTGCGAATATAGTTGAATAATTGCTTATTTTTTTACTTTTGCCTTTCCTCATACTCCAGACTCTGACACGGACTCTTCGTTCTCCTTATCGACGGAGTAAGTAGCGCACCGCGTTCGAGCGTCTCAGTGCGAGCCGCCGAGCATGATTAATCGCATTTTTTAAAACAGGCATCCGTGGCGAATGGGAAGCACAATGATAGTTACCGCTAATCTATTTTCTGATCGGCAACGGTCGATCCGAAGAGGGAAGTGCTATGCGCTGTCTAGCAGTAACCTCACTGCACGAAATAACACCGCTGTGTGGTACGTGGGATAATAACACGAAAGGGCGAAGTGTAGCTGCCTCAATTCGCTGTAGGACAGAGGCTCCGTTTCGAACAACCAAGTTGGAGCTGCGCTGTGGCGCGTATCTCCCGCTGTGTGCGTCACGTACCAGGTGCACCGCACAATGTCTGCAGCGCCATTTCCCGTGGGTATTTCTTGAGCACGCGTGCATACAGAAAGGGCGCTGGTGAGTTTGGAACCTACGACCCCACGCTCAGAGGTCGAGTGTCCTACCCACTAAACAACCTGGCTTGGTGAACGTGAATATATCTGAACCATATGAATGTGTTTTACAGGAGGTACAAAACAAATGACAAAGGGGAACAGTTTCTATAAAGGCTTTCTTGAAAGATTTGGTGGTGGTTGAAAAAAAGTCATCTCTAAGACCACATGTAGAGCTAGGTTGGAGCATTGTAAAAATCAGGAAAATTGCGATTTTGCGAAAACTTCAAGATCATGTCTTATCATAAGCCAGCAAACACTGACACCAAGGACAACATAGAGGAAATTCCTTGTGCTGAATAAATGAAATAAAGAAACGATAAATTAATGGAAATGAAAGTGGATAAAAAACAACTTGCCGCAGGGGGGGGGGGGGGACGATCCCACAACCTTCGCATCATTCTGCATTCTGCGGATCGTTCTCAACCTGCGGCGAGTTGTTTTTCATTCACTTTCATTTCCATAAATTTATCATTTCTTTATTTCATTTAATAGGCACAAGTAATTTCCCCTATGTTGTCCTTGGTGTCATTGTTTCTTGGCTTCTTTTGATATGACTAATAAAAATCGGGCCCCTCGGTTAACCCCCGTTCTTCTCGTTTAAGATCTGTGGGATTCTCCTCCGTGCTCTTGGGACAAAGGAACAACAACACAGTAGTGCAAACAATCACGAGGGCATTTATTGCACCCTTCATAGATCAATGCCTGCTAGCCGAGTTGCTATCCACAAAACATGCCGATGGGCGCGCGACAAATCTAGAAGTCCGACTCACCGCGACCGGATAGCGAGCGAATATGTTCGCCCCATGCTGGATCCCAACGCCTGGTCGTTCGTGTGTACGGTCACGCGGACGGTGGCGCGTTCCAAGGCGGCCACGCGAGGCGGTCTCGCAGAAGCATGGATCGGCGGCGCGCGGGACGCCCACGCTCTTTGCTGACCCGCCGGGAAAGAGCCCGCCCGTTCTCCCCTGCGCCCCCAAGTAACCCTGCCGTGAGGCGGCGTTAGCAGCGCAACACTCGCGCCATCTCTCGCACTGCGCCCCAACCACATCGACCGCCGCGGGCATTACGCAGGCCACGCGGCGAAGCCGGATTACAGGGGACGCGCCATGCGGGAAAAACATATCAGGGGACGTGCGAGAGTCGCGCATCCCCACAGATCATGTCTTAGTGACAGGGGTGGGCGAATACCATATTCAACTAATTAACGGACATTCAGTATTAATTAACTTCTGAAAAGTTACATTTCGGCTCATATTGCAATTTACGAATTATAACCGGTGGGTTTGCAAGATTTATCCACTTGAAATGAATTTCCCGGATGACACCAATTTCGACATATTTCCTAAAGTGTTGTAAGAAATACATGGGCATTCCAGTTACTTCCATGCTTCAATTCATAAAATAGCGTTTTGATAAAGAAGTAAGTGGAATATCTGTGCATTCTTACGCCGAATTTGATGGAACATGTCTCCGAGCGGATGTCATTTTAGAGATTCCGTCTACACGCCTTGCAAACTCATGGGCTACAATTCGTAAATGGCTATGTGTGCCGTAATGTTACTGAATAAAAAGTAATTTATGAATTTTGTTAATTAGTTGAATAAGTGTTATGATTTCTCGAAACGACCCCCTCTTTAAATACTCCAGCTCACGTACTAGAATTGTTATCTGCAACGGGCGATTTAAAGACAATTGCGGCAGAGCCCATTTCACCATGACTGTAGACGGTAATGTGTTAGCGTTGAACGAATATAGTGACCCAACGTCTTGCCTCCGTCGAAACGTGTTATGTATGAGGGGTGTACTGCAGCAGGACACCCCTTTCGCGCTTCTATGATAATGGTGATTTACTAGGCATCCCCTTTGAAACGGGGCGGTGGAGAATGGCCACCTATACTCCATCTCACACGCTGGTTGAAGCAGGGTGAAAACTATATGAATTCTTGTCAAATAGGAAGGCCGAATGCCCCTCGAGGTAGGCTCCTCCGCGCCGCGTCGTCCGTTCAGCGTCTACTTGTCATCGTGTTACATGCTCCATGGTTGGTGGATTCACGCAAAAGGTGTTTTCATCGTAACCATAATCTGCGTTCACGTGCATGCGACAGCAGGACTTCGGTTTACCTGCACGCTTTCCCTACGGTCACCTTGCAGCCTCCTTAGCAAGTTTTACGGGTGAATGCCTTTACAAATGTTGAGCTGCGTCACAGCGTCTGCTCGGCGTCTACTTGGCGTTTGCTCGCTACCGTCATCATGTACCATGCTAGAGCAGGGTAGTTAATTAATGATGCATGGAACAATTAGGCTTTCACAGCATTGCGCATCATCAACGCATCACCAATGCTAATGCGGCGGCACAATCTGCTAAGTTGAAATCACAGCAGTTTTACGGTTCGGCGCGGTGTCTGCATTCCTAGCAGCGTGGCAGAAATAGACGATTTCAATATTTACGACAAAACGCACCTAATGATCTGACCTCAGCTTGAGATGAGACTTAGCGATGACGGGTTTTGTCACTCGTTTCTTGCTGACAAGGAGGAGATCCAGTAACAAGCGCGAATTCGGATGGAAGCGGGAATGACCGCTGGTATGTTGCCACGGTTAAGGTGGATATGACAATTACCGGCGGTAACTGCCACAGTAATTCTCGGTAGACGACGTACACGCGCAAAGGTCCTAACATGCCACGTAGTGCTGCACCGTATCACGTAGCGAGAAAATATAAAACTCTGTAGTGTAGCCAATAATCAGCCAGCTACGCCCAGCACTAATACCAAGGGTATTTATTTCCTGTGCACGCCTCGTACCTTCGGCAGTGCTGCAACCAGCATGTGAGATGGCCTATATTCTGCTTGAGTTAATCAGGTATGCTTTACATGCATGTTATTCTAGCATTTTTCTATACACCTCTTCCTCAAAACTCCTGTCTACCTCGTACCTTCCCTAAGAACACTCTGCGCCTCTACGCAGCCGCCACCACGAAGCCTCCGAAATTCTTGGTGCACCGGTGCGTTCGAACGTGCCATGCGGCAACCTGACTCCTCTCTCGTGTTTCTGGATACGCTTCGTCATCTAGTGGCACTAGCGATAAGTGCCCTCCGAGAGGAAAAGTGTGGCGGTGCCTAAGAACGCTGAGAATTGCTCTCTCGTTTGCCGTACGGTCTGTGGAACATACTCAGTGACTCAAGTTTTTGGCGAGAGCTTCAATGAAGAGCGGCACATAACTATTGCATTCATGGCGCAGCTCGCTAAAGCATTGGTCTGAAAGGTATTCTTTGAAATGCAGCACATACTGTTGGGAGTGGGGTTGCGTGGTCGGTGTCATCTCGAGTTGGTGTCGTGTAGGGGCAGTCATCAGGACGAAGAAAAGCTTTATACAGGTATCTACATCTTTCAAGGATCTCAGCCAACAGAATGTGGCACTTCGACCAGTGGGGTCTCGGACTAGGGACACCACTTAGTATGTAGGTCCTCACTAGGGGGTCCGCAACTCTTTATTTTGGAATAAAGGCTTTTTACCCCCACCACATCCGTGCGCCGGCTTAACTAGCCAGGTTAGAGTTCATCCCCTTTTTGCCTTTCTCGACGCGGTGGCCAGGATCTCACCAATCCGGGAACCCCGGACCATCATAATTCACGTACACGCACTTGCACTTGGACAGAGAGAGTACCAAAGGTCAGTGTCCAGTTGACGGAAGTGATCGGAAGTGAATGGGCAGTGAATCATCAGCTGCCGCGATTCCGTGGACTCCGCCGCTTAGGTTGCAGATAAAGTGTCGGCTTTGGACAGCCAAAATAAACTGAAAGCACTTGACGCCATCAGCGTCATCGCGTGTATGTCCACAAGATTTTGTTTGCAGTGAGCGCACGGCAACGAACTCGGCACTCATGATCGAAATGGGACATGAAAGAAAGGTGCCTATTTGAGTCGGTGGACTAGTGCCAACGGACGAAGTTGTTCGCAGCTCAGTTTACCGGAGCCAAGGAATACACATTTTAGCAGCTTGAAATCGGAGGGTCGACTGGCTTTATTCAAAAGCAGGTTTGCTGACTGGCAGTGGCGGCGCCCAAGTCGGGCAACCACCCCAACGGCGAGGTAAACTAAATTTCCGGAGCAAGGGGCAATGTACTCCACGGCGGGGACAATGAAGTGTCGGGCGGTCTCTACAAAGGCTCACCTGCTAGAATGCCGGAGGCTTAAGTGTGAATGGTGGAAGGAATCAATAGTTAGGGGCCGTACATGGTCGATCCGCCCGTCCGTTCCGCCCTAGCCCGCCCGTGTGCGGACGCCCAAAAGGCGGAAGTTGTCGCAAAATTCGATGCACGCTCAATCCGCACGAGCGGATCGCACGCGCACTCCTATTGGGCGACGCGGCCTGTTGACAGCTGGCAACCGCTCGGCGGAGCAAAGGTGTTCAAGGTTGGCAACGACCTTTGACAGCAGACGACACTGGCATATTTTTGCAGATGTGACTTTGGATGTGATTTCAAGTTTCCGCGTCCCGGTGGGAATGCGACTCTAGGCTGCCACATTCTGTTCTGCAGCCGTATGTGTTGCATTGGCACAGTCATCCTTCTTCGAAAGATTGCACAGTCGTCTTACCTGCGCCACCTTTTACAGATGTATTGCAATCGCATCACGTCGCAGCACGCGACGTATTCTCGGATGATTACTTTCAGTGCGCGCTGCCTTGGCTGGTTGAACAAAACCTCTCTAATTATCCAACGTGCTGCGTTCTGCGTCACGCGAAACTGATAGTGTCGCCGGAAGCGCGGTAGCGCGGTTTCTGTAGTGCTAGTGACAGCTTGCAAGAATACGGAACACACGCACATCTGTCGCGGAATGCATTTGCGTAGGTAGCCACGACACACCTTTTTACCACTGAGCACGCGCGTGAGGCTCCGAGTACAGCTTGCTGATACGCTTGCTCGTGCTTTTTTTTTCTTCACTCTGTCAATTTTAAGTGAGTGCTTAAGGCAGTTGGATGCATGGAATGCCTTTTCCTTTTCTTTACAGATATAAAGGCACCAAAGATGAGGCATGAAACATGCACCTTAAAAATTTAATAATTGCTGTTTGTAATCTTTCCAAACAAAATATAACCTTAAATGATGTACTCAGCGACGAATGAAGTTCTCACCGTGTGCAAAAAGGTTGTGCATAAGTGGTTAAGTTCATGCAGCAAGGAATTGAAGGTTAAGCAGCGAGTGTACAATTCATTATGACTGGCTTAAAGCAATATGTATGTATAGCGGTGATCTTATGCAGATATATGTATACTCATGCGATGTTTCCAAGGGGAGTATTTATTTGAAAGCGTATAATCTACATTGCTGATAAGAAAACTTATTTTGAGTGAAATCGAACGATTGCATTCTTTCTTGCCAGCCTGGGTGGCCAATATGTTGCCATCTTACTACTTAAAATACCTAATCTAACATTTCAACAATGTACAAACATTACCAAAGCGCACAAAATGAAGCATTACTTTGACAGGCAGGATCCCTCTCTCACCCATGGCACCAAACAAGGATGTTCGACTTGAGGCTGTTTGATACTGTCAGCATCATACATGCGTGTTCTATTTTGATTGCTCTACATATAACAAATAAGCTCTACTCACGTTATATGAGTTAGTTGGGCATGAGCTGCATGTTGTTTATGTATTTATGCAGTAACAACCTGGCTAGCTCATGCACAACCATACTTTAGGAAAATGAAAAATTCATAGCACAACATAAACAGCTGGCCAGTGCCTGTATTTATTTGAAAGCAAACCGAGATTATCAAGTGCAGCTTAGCAGTGAGTTCAGTGACCTCTTGTGGTGTGAAAAGGTTGATGTAGTTAGTAGTTTTGAGTTTGTCTTTCTTAATTAGTTGCTGTTTTAACATGCACCTGACAATGAAATGAATACACATAGGGCAGAAGACAGGGCCACACAAAAAGTGAGGAAACATTCATTGCCATTCTTTTATTTGCATAACAAACCAGCAAATAGTTCTTTAAGTTCAGTTTTGTGAGTCATGCACGAGGTGCTCTGTGTAAAACTGAAAGATTGTTGTGCTCCATTACCCATTCACTATTCGGGTAGCCAAATGAATGATACCCCCTTTAGCACTGTGAGAGCACAGAAATTGGCAGTCAAGAGGCTGCAATGGCTCAGCCTCTGTGCCAAATGTAAGATTGTTCCAGAAGAAAGTATGGATACTGGTGTATTGGGTATGCATTCGCATCTACTATTCAAATGCACACCATCACACGCAATCTTTCATTCCTTGATGCATTGCTCACCATTGTACAGACCTTGTCTCAGCGTTGTGTGTGTGCTGTAATATAACTTGGAAAATCAAAGCTGTGGTTATTCAGTACACTGGAAGCAACTTTGCATGTGGGTTAGATAATATAATGCTCCTACATATGGGTCAGCTTAGTATTATCAGCCGCTTTGTTTACTAGTCGTTCACTGTTATGACTGGACTATACAGTGCCACTGGACAATGCTGTATTCCTGCAGGCATGCTAGAACAGCTTGGCTGTGCACAAACATCCCTTTACATTGTGCTGAAATTAGGGTGGTGTAGATTTGCTCTCAGAATGTGCTTATAAGCATAACTGATGAGCATTAAAAAAAAGCGTTTGAAATGTAAGGGTGGATGCTCAGCTTTGCAGGTGTGACATTTTACATTTATAGTGCAAGGACACATCGATGGACGGGAAGGATACCACAAAAATCCTCGTGTTGTAACCTCGAAATCACAATGCAAGTAGTTTTCGGTGGTTTTTAGATATAAACATGACAAGCAATCTGTAAATTCAAAACTATATTAAGTAAACTGAGACACCATGAAAAGCAACATAACACTAAGGTGTACACATTCTTTTGTCACATCAGCTCTTTGTGGTGCGGGTCAAATATGTATACACGCTATTTGTAGCTCAAAACAGCATGCATTTCACATTTAGAGCTCAGAATGTTCAATGGAAAAGATTTTTAATGTGTCAGACCTACATATGCTTTGCACACAGATAGCTATGCTTGGCACAACTTGAGTAGCACATTCATAAGGGACTACTACATGCAAAATGTGTTTTGCACCTCTCCTTTGATATTCTACCCTCCGACACAGAAGTACAGACTGGAATTTTTCTTTATGTCAATATTTAAAAGGTAAACAGGTTTTTGGCATCACAGGTCTCAATCTTCCACACAAGGCACTTATTGCATGTTCTGAATGTGCATTAATTGCCGATGGTATATCTTCTAATGTGAAAATAGTTTGTGCGACATAGTTTTAGCCGTTTATTTTTTAACTTACCCATAAGTTCCCTGCCCTACTTGTATATACCTCCTTCAGTACTGGTATCTGTGATGTGCCTTCATTAGCGCAGTAAATGTTGTGAAAGCTGTTAATTCATAAAGTAGAAAGCCTATCCAATATAAACAAGAAACTTGCAGGCAAGGTAATCACGACAAACCAGCTGAGACGGTGCTACTAATCTGCTTGTTTTCGCTTGTGATAGCACAAGTGTTCCCACTTATGCTGGTGGATGGTTGTGACCGATATGCTCGCGAAGGTTTGGGTCATTCACATTTCAAGGGATGAGTAACTGTTACATACGTGCAACATCTTCCTCTGCCTATATCAATGACTTAACTATATGTGGCAGGTTTAGCTGTCTGATTATTGGAGTAGCTGAAGTGATGTATCACACATAGTTCCGCACACTACCCGATTGACAAAAAGCATGCAGGAATTGGTCTTTGAGCTATTGGTTCAGTGGTGGCTTTCCACTAAACTGACTGTTGAAGAGGCACATGTCACTTCATCGAAAGGCCCATGTGAAAATTAGCCTAGAACTCATGATGCCAAATACTGTCACCATGTGTGACTGAAGAACAACACGTGACGGAACAATGAGCAGTGGAATTAATCTCACTAGTATACAAAGAATTGCAGCTACATTCAGTATTTCACTGCTGGTATACTAAATACAAACCTTTATATGAGTTGTTTGGATGGCATAATCAACAAGATCCCTCTAATAAGCTATGGCAAAAGCTAAATAAAACGCTGCTACCCCAGGTACTGCATTGGCCTAAAATATGCATTCTCATATGCAGTGAATACAGTTCCTAAATTGGTTTACATACAGGTATGAACTGTTGTAACTGCACCATGTGATAAAATTTCAATAAGATCAGATGAATACCACATAGACCATCTTTAATGGGTATAGTTGGTGCGACGTGCCTTGATATTAGAAGTTGTGCTGTTTTATTCACACACACATGCACGTAAATGCAAGGTACACATACATTTGTGTTCACGTGTTACTGTGTGCATCAAATGATCAGCTCCACTTATACAACAAGCCATAAAGACATAATTTTTTTCGTACCAGACTAATTCCTATTAGCTGTGCAGTGATTTTTTTCTCACATGCAGCAACTCAACTCTGTGCATAAGTTAAGCTGACGTTGCTAATCTAAGCTAGACATGGGTGTCATGTCCAGAATATCGTAAAATAAAGAAGTGACCATGTGTACAGGCCTAAAATTGATCGTTTCGCAATATCTTGTCTGGCTGGGTAGTAAATTTCTGTCCAAAATGAACAATTCAGCACACTGACAAAGCATAATAACATAATATAACATAACATAATAAGGGCTAACATAATATAGGGAGCAGACACTCTGCCGGCAGAGTCACTTGAAAATTTTGCCAGCAGTTCTTCCTGATTGGCTGGCTTCGGTCACATAACTAATGCTGACATAACTGCGAAAATTTGTGTTCAGGATAAACTCATAGCAGCCAATAGGCATGTTTTATATTCTGATAGCAGCTGACTTCTCAGGGACAATGCATTGTGGCCATGAACATGCTAAAGAATGACAAGAGACGAGGTCCCCCTTTCCACAGTCTGGCAGCGCAGCTGAAAACGGTTCAGTTAATGAGTGGAACCGTGGCCTATGCAAAATAAAGATCAGTCAGATAGCCACTTATAGTATCCAACATCCCACACCTCCGACTGATAGGTAGCAGTAAGCTTACTGGCAGGTGAAAGTGCACTGGAAAAACATTTAATGGACGTACTTTGCAGGCCCAATTCAGTTTAATGCACCTTATTTGCTAATGACTGTTGGCAAAATGAACGCAAGGAAAGAAAATAATGCACTTGTCAGGCGTACAATGCTGCTACTTGTGCTATTGTTCGCTTTAAACTGAAGGCTCGTGCCAAAACAGGCGACATGAACTAGATAATCAAATAGGGTGGATATACAAAGTAACGGCAAACTTTCGCTTACCCAATTCTGCCTGCACTAGTAACGTGACCATGGCTAGCCAGTGAAGAAGAATTCTGCGCAAAATTTCTTTCACGCAGTTCTGCTGGCTGCTAGCAGAATATTATATAACACCATACCTGTGACACTTACTTACTTGTTACTACTCGTCCTACGTGTTCATTTTTACATTCATATTGCATTTTGTCGGCAAACGTAAAATTTTTACTTAAGAAGGCAGTATCCAGCTCTTACCTATAACATATTCATCTACTATGTCACTGGTGTCTTCACAAACAGACTCTGTGCTTAGACACTATTCAAAAACAAGCAGCTCAGATTTTTGGTTATGTAAGCTAGCCGCTTACATCACAAAATATCAAGCAATTTATTTCGTGAAATCTAGAAATTCTTCTCTTCACACTAATGTCCACATTATGAAAATCAAGGCTGCCAAAAATTTGCATTCATGACATTAGTGCTCTCAGGTGCGTCCACATTTCACGACAGCGCTGAACGTCTTGACGTATGCAATTATTATGATGTTCCCTAATTTCCCCCCACCGATAGAAGCATCTTCAATCGTGCAGTAACAACTTTTGAAAGAAACGATATATGTACGAAGCAGAAAAGGCCGGTGTGATAGGGCTTATCTGTAAGGATACTAAATATGGAAACGCGATCGGCAACACTTCTGCATAGTGCACTTCTGAGCACATGCACATTGCGTAGAACGAGCACTTCTGCACCCAGCAACGCTGCGACACATCGCACATACATATCACGGTTTGTAGCTTGCGAACACATTTCGTAACGGCAAGAACACAGCTCGAACGTCGCGGTCACCTCGGCGCGTCGAAGCCGGCAAAACGGCTCACACGCAGTATACAGAACAGAAACCAATCGTGTTCGCTGGGTGCGCTAATCGGACGATATTTATTTCGCCACGCACTGAACATGTGTCCTGCTCAGAATGCACGTGTATGTGATGGACTTCTCGTTTGCGACACGCACGCGAAGCATGGAACGAAAAATCACGAAGTCGACGGCTTCAAATATTTCTTCCGACGCTCTCGTAAACACAACACACACTTCCTGCGCTCCGTCTGTTTCTGTTGGCGATCGCACGCACTGGTGAGGTCTGGAAGGGTACACCGGCTTTGCTGCTTTCGATGACTATCCCCGTGGGTGCCAGATATCTCTAGCAAAAATCACAAAAAGGAGAAAAAATAGACTGTTTCTGAGGCGGCTGTAGCTTAGGCCTTGCGTCCCCGCTTCGCTTCGAGCACGCGCCATGTTTGCTGTGACGACAGCCGAACCGTCCGCCTCGGACCAGCCAATGAGAAACGAGCAGGCGTGCCGATGGGAAAGTTGCGACCGTTCCTCGCTCACCAGTAGAGATCCATCAGCACGCGTGCGGACGAGTGCGGACCGGACGGGCGGATTGACCATGTACGGGCCCTTAACGTTCAACATAGGCTGGTTTCACGTGGTGGCACGACACTGTCTCCTCTTTGATGCGAAGTTAAATATACAATGTTTTACCTAAACGCGAAACCACACGAAAGGGGCTTTCATGGGAAAGAGTCAATGGTGGCTTGATAGTCACGCCGTAGAATAGCGTGCGTGGTTCTGTCAATGTCAGGAAACTAAACAGACACTGCGCGCAG
Source organism: Dermacentor variabilis (assembly GCF_050947875.1). NCBI lineage: Eukaryota > Metazoa > Arthropoda > Arachnida > Ixodida > Ixodidae > Dermacentor > Dermacentor variabilis. The sequence goes on from NC_134570.1 coordinate 5,260,990, forward strand.
GCGATACGTGGGGGTGTAGGTCGAAGCTGGTCGAGTCAGGAATGTAGCCTCTCTAATTGTAGCTCGCGGAGTGCCTTGCTGAGTGCCGAAAAACTGTGAGCAGGTGGCTCGTCTGGAAGCAGCGAACTATCAGAGACATACTATCTCGGTTGCTGAAAGCCTGCATCGTCGAAGGAAGCTAACTCCACGCATGAGCGATAAGCAGAGATCGGATGACGAAAGAAAGAAGAAAGAACAAAGTGACAAACGAAAGGTGACTGTAATTCCCTACTTTCATAAGGTTTCCCACAACCTAAAAAAGGTAGGGCAACGGTCTGATATAAACGTTGTTTTTACAGCACCTAACATACTCTTGAGGTTGAGTGTGTTGGGCTGTCCCATGAGGAAACGAAAGCCAAGTTGCGCGCACAAGTATCCTTTTGTTACATGCACTCGTAGCGTGGTGTACAAGATTCCACTTTCGTGTGGGAAGTACTACGTGGACCAGACGGGCAGATGTTTAACGTGCGTGCGTCTGGCGGAGGATAGTAATAAAGTGGAGAGCATCGCAATAGATGGGCATCTGGATCCTCGTTGTATAAAATGTGACGTGAAGGCCCCATGCTACCCTCTCTTAAAACAAACTGTTGTTGTCTATCGCCACAGCAATAAGATAACGGGGGAAATTGTCGAAGCAGCTGAAATAACTAGAGTAGGTGACTATTGTGTTAGCACGCCGTATAGCCTTTTATCTCAGAAAGAGCTTGAATTTTTGGGCATACTAGTCACATGACTGCTTTCCCTGTTCTTCGTTTCCTTCAGTGTGTCTGTTGCAGGGGCTTCCCAGTGAGTATATATATATATATATATATATATATATATATATATATATATATGCTTCAATAAACCGATTGTTGAAAGTTAGCGCTCGCCCCGTGTTCTTGCGCTATGTAACCCAGTTTACGACCGGAAAACTGTCCTGGAACGCGGTTTGCTGACCCATAGAGCATTTAGGTTGCGCTGACACCGAAGTCATCCTTGATTGTTGTTCGCAGTCCCAGTAGTACTAGGGGTAGCCTTTCCACTCAGTGCTGTCTGTCAACTGTGGCGGTCAATGACGCCTTCAGTTGTCGGTGGAGACGCTCGAACATACCGTTGCTGTGTGGTTGCTAAGACGTGGTGTTAGGAAGGCGCGTGCCGAGCAGTCTCGCCTGAGCAGAAAAATCGAATTTGGAATTTTCGGCCTCGGTCAGTAGTGTTGTGACTTCGGGGTGGAGCGCGAAAGACGGACTCGTTCCGTAGACGAAGAAGAAACGAAAAGCTTTATACAATATTTACAGATAGTGGATGATAGCGTACAGGTAGCAGTAGGAGCGCATAAGACCGACTGGGCGGCTGCAAGCGACTCTCTCTTCTCACAACGAGCCGGTTCTCCCTTAAATCCCTTCGGCGACACCTCGTCGGCAGAACCGGTTTGGGCGAGTTTGCGTCGGCAGGAACCAGGCGGGTCAGGGTGATGACCACGCCTGCGTCGAATTCTTGTTTCGTCGCGGACATGCCTGGGTGCTAAGGAGATGGCTGAGCGCTTCTTGAAGTCGCCTCCCGTGTCAAATTCTTGATTCGTCGCGGAGAAGTGGAAGCTCTCGTCGCCTCGCAGTAGGGATGTGGTGCATTTAGTATGGCAGCTCCCGTCGCCTCGTGGTCGCCACGTGGTGCTCATAGTATAGCACCAACAGCACCCCCGCCGCGAGATAATTGACCACTTGCAGAAGTACGACTGCGCATGCGCCGAAACCGGCCGGGACCGGCGCGTCATGAGCGCCATCTTCTTGGTTGGGAAACAAACGGCGCAGCTCGGGCAGCCCTCGGTAGCGTCGTGGTGGTCGTAGTGCCAGAAGTCAGTGTTACGTGCCCCACGAGGCTGCGAGCGCGACATGCCGGCTAACTGCGTCGCTTTCGGCTGCAGGAGCTACTACTGTGGAAAGGGAAACACTAATTTCTTTAGATTTCCATCCGCGAAAGTTAGTGCAGATAGGAGAAGTTTGTGTGGACGGCAGCGGTAAAGCGGTTGAACCCGGACGGCACGCCGTGGCAGCCAACGGCGCATTCGAGGATCTGTGGCGCGCATTTCATCACAGGCAAGTGTGATAAAGCCTTTATTGTTTGACTTTTACGTACTTATTGCGTCTCTAAATGCAGGCCGGCCGTCGAAATCCGCTACTCACCCCGACTACGTGCCTAGCCTGTTTACATACAGGAGAGCTGGCAGCGACGCCGATGTTCGGGGGCACAACCGTGCCGCGCAAAGGCGGGAGCGCAAACGTAAGTTTCCTCATTTGCTTTCGCCACACCTCGCATCGCTGTCGTGTGTGTGCATGCGTATGTGTGATTCGAAAGTAAGCCGTACTAACAGGAGAAAGTGATGCCGAACGCCACTTAGCAAATAGGGCATTCGAGCAGGTTATTCATCGCCGCTACAGTAAAGCTGCGCTACGCAGAGCTGCGTTTTTCAACGACCGGTCGAGCTGGCCGCAGGTTGGTGCCCTGGAGGTTTTATTTTGCCGTGATCTGCTTCCGCAACGCCGGATTGCGAGCGAGTGTTGGGCCTGAACTAAAACTCGGTGCCTCAGGTGCACACGCAGATTTGTACGCACACCAGGCATTTACATTATCCTTCCTCTGAAGTAGTCTCTTTATTGGTCAGCTTTTTTTGACATTTATTGATTCATCTGACATAACAAATTTTATTTCATCTTGCTCTTACAATATGTTAGGCTTTGCATTGATAGGTCTGTGCTTGTCATCTGTAGGGGCTGCTGCTACAGCTTCTGAAAGCAGCGAAGTGGACCCCGGGACTGCACCAGGGAACGCCCAGCCTCTTGCAGTCATTCAGGGTGGGCATGCCTCATTGACTATTTTTAATACATACAAATGGGAAGTTTCTATGGAACAACAACCTTGAGTGTCCTAATAAGTGTATTATTCACTGTATGTAGGTACATAGAGACGTCGCTTATGAATGTAATGTGTCGCTTTTTGATGGATAAAGGTGTAGTGCTGTATATCATTAAGGTACAATGTGTGCCATGCCATGGCTAACTTAATGGTACAGAATGTTAACTTGGCTGAAGTTGCTCCAAGCTGATAGAAATAGTTAATAAAAAAGTGGTCACTGGTATGGTTGGCTGTGCATGCATACAGGAGTTTCTGTTCCTTTTAGTGAGACTTCTGTATTTATTTGCAGAAGCTGAGGTGCCCATTCAACCCTCTGGTAGTGCAGCTGGGCCCACGGAGAACACGCCTGAACCGAAACCGCTAGGAAGTGGTGAAGGTAAGGCTACCGGCTTGTAGCTCGCCATGCTTGCCATGGTATTTATAGGGTGCTTACTCGTATGGAAATCTGTGAAACAAAGTATTTTGTCATTTGTGGAAAAGTAAGAGGCTGCAAGTATTCAGCCTGGCTATTCTATATCAGGGAAATCATTCCAAAGCATGTATGGTTAGGCTAATGGGGTGCCTTTCAGAAATAAGGCTGTCAGCTGAATGCACAGCTGAATTTCTTCTCATCTGATTGGTATTGAAGGTTGTTTTATTGATGGTTGAGTCGAGTGTGATTGTTTTTGTTCCGACTTGCAGCTAATAGAAAAATATAATGGTGCTGTAAAAGTCATTTAACTTTGCACCACTCAGCTAGCAGTTCTTGTAAAAATATACAGGCAAATTTTGGGAAATATGAAGGAAACAGAAATACAGTGTGTTGAAGCACAGTTTTATTTTATAATACAACTAAAATCAACCGCAACCAGTGGAAGTCCTTTGTTGAGCAGTCATGTTTAAAAAATTCTGGGATTTTACGTTAAAATCACAATATGACTATGAGGCACGCCGTAGTATGGGAATTAATTTTGACCACCTGGTGTTCTTTAACGTGCACCCAATGCATGGTACACGGGCAGCAGTCAAAGCATGTAATAATGTAAATTCCAGGACAAGGCTGACATTTTTGGTTTTTTATAAGAAAAATTGAATATCGTAAGCACAACAATATGAATGACCTAAACTGGGCTATTTCTTCTTAGGGGACATGCAAATGAATCTCGCTGGAGAAGACACAGCTCCTGTGACATTACAAACATCAGTGATTGGTAAGTGACTGCAGTAATTTAATCATAAGGCTATGCCTTCACTATCATCGTGCCTTTCTTTGAAGTAAAACTTCGCAGCTGTGAAGTTTTACTCATTTTAACGTTCAGTGCATTGATTTGATCAACTTACTAGGTGCTTCACATCCTTCTCTGTAGCTTACATCTGCCTTGAAAGCTTGTGTCACGAAATGTAATAAAACTATCAAAAAATTGCATGTCAAGTGTTGTGTTCATAGTAAACAATGGTTTTAGCCTTGGGATTAGTCAACATTGTTCATTGCAAACATCACTTCCAGCGCGTACATAGGCAGAGGGACCGAAAGAATGACTAAAACAAGTGCCGTTGATACCCGACGAACTGTACTGAAGCGGGATTTGGGTACGGGCTAGTTGGCATTCCATTGGAAACAGCGCTTGCCTTCGTCATTCTTTCGGTCTCTCTAAGTGATGTTAGCAATGGAATACCAACTAGCTTGTACCCAAACCCTACTTCAGTATCATTCATTGGACTGCACAACTGATTAAAAGTTGTTGTCACCCTGTGCAAATTTACTAGCAAAGCTGGCTTTTGTCAATTGATTGCTTACATCACTTAAGTAGTTTTATCTCTTTCTATGCCATTATCGTAGGTTCCCAGGCGAGCACCAGCTACTCAAGCACTTTGATGAGCACTGACACACAGAGGGAAACAGCATTGCTTCACCAAAAAATTGCTTCTTTAGAAAGAAGAAATATGTGGCTTGAGATGAAGCTTGATGAAGCCAATTCAAGAATACTCACTTTAAATACAATTAGGCTTTCAGCTAAGAAGTGCACCTTCTATACGGGGCTGCCTAATTATGGTGTTTTTCGAAGCCTCTTCGAATACTTTGAGCCCCGAGCCAGCAAAATGTCCTACTGGGGGGCAGAAAGGAAGATAAAAAGCAAAGTCCCTTGCCGGCCAAGGGAACGTGAACTCGAAGTAGAGTTCTTCATGGTGCTTGTGCGGTTAAAAACTGGCATGCCTGGAGAAGAGGTTGCTCGCAACTTTTTAATGTCCACAAGCCATGTCAGTCGCATTTTTGCTACCTGGGTTAATTTCCTTGAGCTCGAGTTGGAAGCAAGAATGCAAATGCCGACGAGAGAAATGATAGCGCCACACCTACCAGGATGTGTTCGAGGTTTCGAAAATACTAGGTTGGTGCTAGATGCCACAGAAGTTCGTATACAGCGGCCCTCATCACTCAGTGCACAGCGGCAAACATTTTCTACTTATAAACATTACAATACTTATAAGGTGCTTTTGGGCTGTACACCGGATGGGTATATTGCATATGTGTCACGTCTTTGGGGAGGATCGGTGTCTGATAAGACTATGCTTCAGTGCAGTGGGCTTTTGGACCGTATGGATCCGGGAGACGCAATAATGGTAGATAAGGGGTTTACATTTCCTTATTTACCACCAGGAATCACGATTTTCCGACCTCCATTCCGCGAGCAACATGAGTCCCAGATGAGGCCTGAAGCTGTTGACACGTCGCATCGCATGTGCAAGAGTGCATGTTGAACGCGCGATAGGACGCATAAAAACATTCCAAATATTAAGCAAACCGTTTCTGATTAGCATGATTGACATTGCAGAGCAAGTGTTTAGGGTGTGTTGCTTCCTGTGCAATTTCAAACCACCACTGATAAAAGATGGTGAGTGATAGCTTGCAGAGGTCCATGATTATTTGGAGGAAGTTGTAATGATTTCGAAGTACAAATCAGAAAATTTTTGCCCCTATTTTTTTACCCAAATTACGGCTGTAAATGCGAAGTCAACATACTGTCACGTAGTAGTGACGGCGAAGAAGGCAGCCAAACTGCGATTATAGAAAGTGGCGTTTTATTGGGCGAACTTGTGCCCTCAAAAGCAGGCTATACTCAAAGAACAACGGTAGTGGCGAACACACTCGGCAATCGTCGAAAATCTGATCAGCAGGTCACGCGCGTCGGCTTTTATAGATCAGTCGTTGAATCTTCCAGAGTAACCGCTGGGACCCGCGTGTCTTCCACAAAGTTCTACACTATTCATGCCGCGCATACATGCAATCAGATTACACAAGTTGCGGGGAAAGACAGCGGATGGAACCATCGATAACATTCCAGAAACTTCTTTTACATGCAGGCGCGTCCTGCGCTGTGCAATAACATTTGTTAGGCGGTGAGAAGTGGTCGCCCGATAAAGATAAAGAAGCACACGTGTCATTATCCCCTCTTAAAAAGCATCTTCCAGATGCTACAAATGTAAGAGAGCGAAACGCAAAAGGACACTTATTAAACAAAAGTAACAAAACAACGAAAAGAAACGAAGTCCAAAGGTCAGGTACGCGAAGTCCCAAAGTTCATTAACGCTGGTAGTACGGCTTGAGTCGCACGTGGACTATTTCAGGTCGTGAGCGGCGCCGCTGTGATAGCGAAATGCCGTCTGGCACGACCTCATAGTCCAGTGCGTCACTACGTCGGATGATCTTGTACGGTCCGAAATAGCGACGCAAAAGCTTCTCGCTCAGTCCTCGTCGGCGTATAGGGGTCCAAACCAAACCACGGTCACCGGGCTGGTACTCGACGAAGCGTCGGATGTTGTAGTGTCGGCTGTCAGTACGCTGTTGGTTCTTGATCCGTAGACGGGCGAGCTGCCGGGCTTCTTCGGCGCGCTGGAGATAGGTCGCGACGTCAAGATTCTTTTCGTCGGTGACGTGCAGCAGCATGGCGTTGAGCGTCGTCGTCAGGTTCCTGCCGTGAACTAGCTTAAACGGCGTGACCTGTGTTGTTTCTTGCACCGCCGTGTTGTAAGCGAATGTTACGTACGGCAGGACCGCGTCCCACGTCTTGTGCTCGACGTCGACGTACATTCCTAGCATGTCGGCAAGGTTCTTGTTCAGGCGCTCCGTGAGACCATTCGTCTGCCGGTGGTAGGCAGTTGTCCTCCTGTGGCTTGCATGGCTGTTCTGCAGAATGGCTTGGGTGAGCTCTGCTGTAAACGCTGTTCCTCTGTCGGTGATGAGGACTTCTGGGGCACCATGTCGCAGCAGGATGTTCTCGACGGAAAATTTCTCCACTTCAGCTGCGCTGCATTTCGGTAGAGCTTTAGTTTCAGCGAAGCGGGTGAGATAGTCCTTCGCTACGACGATCCATTTATTTCCGTATTTTTACACCGGAAACGGTCCCAACAAATCCATCCCGATCTGCTGAAATAGTCGGCAAGGAGGTTTGACCGGCTGTAGTAATCCTGCTGGCCTTGTCGGTGGTGTCTTGCGTCACTGACAGTCTCGGCATGTCTTGACGTAAGGGGCGACGTCAGCGGTCAGACGCAGCCAGTAATACCTTTCCTGTATCCTCGACAGCGTTCGGGAGAATCCGAGGTGCCCAGCGGCTGGATCGTCATGTAGGGCGTACAGTACTTCTGAACGCAGCGCTGACGGAACAACAAGGTAGAGCGCGGACTGGTGAGAAGTTCTTTACAAGCAGGTTGTTTTGTAATATGAACGAATACAATCCGCGCTTAAATGCCCTAGGTACTAGGTCAGTGTTCCCTTCCAAATACTCTACGAGGCCTTTTAGCTCCGGGTCTGCTCATTCCTGTTTAGTGAAGTCTTCTGCGCTTATTATTCCGTGGAAGGCGTCGTCTTCCGGCGGGGGATCGATGGGGGCGCGTGATAGGCAGTCAGCGTCTGAGTGTTCTCGTCCAGACTTGTAGATTACTGTGACGTCATATTCTTGCAGTCTGAGGCTCCACCTCGCCAGCCGCCCTGAAGGGTCCTTTAAGTTAGCTAGCCAACACAACGCGTGATGGTCGCTGACGACTTTGAATGGCCTACCATATAGGTAAGGGCGGAATTTTGCTGTACTGTACTGTACTGTTGCCAGTCTCAGCTGTGAACCTTCCTTGGACTGGCACGGATCTGCTGTCATTTGTTGAGTATTGTGGGTGTGCTTATGTCCAAGGCGTGCAAGCAACAAAATGCAGTTCATTTTTTATAGAGCAAGAAACGAATGCCCCTCGATATCCATCGGGAAACGCAGCCCACGTATGGGGAAAGCTGTCTCGCTTTGAGTCAGTGTGAGGTTGTGGTGTTGTGAATTCTCAAGCCGTGAAGACGTTCTCGTTTGCCCTCATGTTTCGATGGTGGTGCAGTTCCAAACTGCTGTGGTCTTGCTTGCGAGCTTCTTGATAGTATGCATGAGTTCTGGTATGATGAAGGGTTACTGTAGGAACTGCTAGTTGGTGCTAAAGTAGTTGTGTAGAATGTAGGAGGCCCCGTAAAATGTACCTTGAGGGCCATGCATGCATGTCTGCAGTTCTGGTACGCAAAATGATTGCCATATTTCGCGGCAGCTGTAGTGATGGCTGCGGTTATGGTTCTATTGACGCCAGCACTTGAGAAGGCTGTTCCATGTTTTCCCCAAGCGTGCACATACAAGGTTGTTGATGGTGAACATTGCTTCCTCGGAGTGCTGATTATTGGAGGCTTTAAGAAAAGCAATATTTCTTGAGAATGTAAAAAAAAGTGTTACTTGTTCACTGACCAGTGGTAATTTTGTTTGTGTTACTGCCCGTGTTCGTACCTTTTAATAGCATAATTTCTGCATTTTACTTTAGGTAGCTCTCTGTGCTCGTTATTAGCACTTTGTTAGCACACCTTGCATTAATAGTATGTAGCATGGTCTCCAGGCTAGTGGAATGTCTTGACTACAGAATTTTTGTCCAATACTATAACATAATAGAATGTACCACCAGAATCAATTGTCACTGAATGTAATCCTTTAATAGTTCGAGAGTTTCACTACACACTCTTGAGAATGGAGCGTTCCCATATGGATTTTTTTGTTTACAAATGATTTTTTCTTTGCTTGTTGTTCGCATGAACTGCTGTACTTCTATTGGTTTTCATAATTGAAGATACTGTTATCGCATTCCTGTTTGCTTCACTAATGAAATATTTCTTGATACAGATTTTAACCCTTTGTAGTTCTACATTAGAATTCCTTTTATGCATTGTTGTGATTGTATAAATTAGTGAGATAGTGCTCTTCTTAGATTATGTTCCCAGCTTATGTAATACCCCAGCCGGGATGCTTTAGGGTAAAATAAATTTTCATGTGCATCTTCCTTCACTGTAAATGGTGGTGTCAAGTGTTGCGGCTCAGACCAGTGGTAATTTTGTTTCTGTTACTCCCTGCACTCCTGACTTTTAATAGCATAATTTCTGCATTTTGCTTTAGGTAGTTCTGTACCCTTGTTAGTGCTTTGTTAGCACACCTTGGGGCATTAATAGTATGTAGCATGGTCTTCAGGCTAGTGGAATGTCTTGACTACAGAATTTTTGTCCAATACTATAGCATAATAGAATGTACCACCAGAATCAATTGTCACTGAATGTAATCCTTTAATAGTTCGAGTTTCACTACACACTCTGAGAATGGAGCGTTCCCATATGGATTTTTTGGTTAACAAGTATGATTTTTCTTTGCTTGTTGTTCGCATGAACTGCTGTACTTCTATTGGTTTTCATAATTGAAGATATTGTTATCGCATTCCTGTTTGCTTCATTAATGAAATATTTCTTGATACAGATTTTAACCCTCTGTAGTTCTACTTTGGAATTCCTCTTATGCATTGTTGTGATTGTATAAATTAGTGAGCTAGTGCTCTTCTTATACCCTTGTCACACGGCAAATCTAATGTCATTTACAACGAATGACATTCGCTGATAATGCCATTTGTTTGCTGTCACACGGTAAAACGTAATGACATTCGTCGAAAATGACATTTACAAACGAATGAGTTCGCCAAACTCATTCGCATTCGTTTGGAACTGAATGTGTATCCTCGACACCACGAGTGTACCAGTGTTTCGCAAACAGTACATGCTTCTTTTTTTGTTTTAACAAAAATCACTATTATTCAATCAATTTCATTACCTAATTATTGCTTTAACGACATTGAAGTCCACAACGTGCGTAAATACAGAAAACTACTCTTAGTCCAGTGACCAGAGAGCCGTCTTTAGCTTTCGCTGCAGCAGTCGTGTTGGTTCGCAACGGAGCATCGGCCGCGGCCGCTTAAATTGACTTGGCGTAAAAGCGTGCGCGTGTTTTCCTGTGGCACGCGCCAAGAATGAGGATATTTGAAGCCCGCATGCACATCAGAACGGCGATGACATGCAACTGCCCTTCTCGTACCACTTTAGCAGATGTAGCGGACGCGCCTATCGTTCTGTTCGCCCTGTTGCTTTGGCTTGGCTTGGCTCGACTCGACTTCGTTGGCAATGTCGACAAGTTAGCGATCGAACGCTACGGTTTGAAAGCAATGATCACATATTTTAGTGGTATTTAGCATATTGGAAAATAATTATTGGACAAAAGTGGGTTTGAGGCGTGTCTTTTTTTTACTATCGTCATTGTCATCATCTTCAAATGACATTAGTTTTCGCCGTGTGACAGCGCGCTGTGATAATGCCATTAATCGCAACAAATGTCATTTGTTGGAAATGACATTAGATTTGCCGTGTGACAGGGGCATGTTCCCAGCCGGGATCCTTTAGGGTAAAATAAATTTTCATGTGCACCTTCCTTCACTGTAAATGGTGGTGTCAATTGTGGCGGCTCAAGATAGCATTGAAGCCTAGGATCCTTCCAGTCACAGGGATGAGTAAGGCCAGGAGTAGGAGAGAGAAAAACAGTTTATTCTACAATATAGGCAATGGCTATGGAAGCTGTTGCATACTCCAGGGTAGCGTATCGTACTGCTGCCGAGTAGTAGTGGCGCCTGCCTATCGAAGCTCGACCGACGTTACTTATTGGGTAGCGTGGCGTTGTCGGCGGGCTGCAGGCATCCGGTAGACCATGGCGACCAAGCAAGGGCGAGAAGATTTTCTAGTGCGAAACTTCCACGCTTTATTCACTGGTAGATGAAAGAAAATGAGAAGAGCATGAAGTGATCAAAAGTACATTTCGGAGCCTGTTAAATAGCCTCTCTACAATCGTGGGCGGGATCTTGCTTCCGTCGATGTCACGTGACAGGCACAGGAAGAGGACCCCTCCTCCTCTGGCTATACCGAGCCTGCTGAAGGAAGAAGACATCCCACCTCCCGGAATTGTAGACGCCTGTCCGCCTCTTCTGCGCTTTGCGGGTTCGTGGAAGTTCTCTTCTAGGTCCAATTCGAGGAAAGGGCCTCTCTAAACTCACTCACACACACACACACACACACACACACACACACACACACACACACACACACACACACACACACACACACACACACACACACACACACACACAAAAGAGGCTGTACACTGCGGGGCTTCTGGCAGACAGGCACACTCGAAACGGTCATGACGAATTAGAAAGTCACGCTTCATTTCGACGAGGCCTGGTAAAAGGTCCGGTGAGAGAAAGTTCTTTGTGCGCCAGGTGCAGGAAGTTAACCATTGCAGGAGGAGCCACGCCTCATTTCGATGTAGCCTGGTCGGATGAAATTCCTCTCGCCACGTGGTGTCAGACGCCAATCCTAATAAAGCCCACTCTATGTAGGAGCACTGTCTGACTCACGACATGAACACAACATACAATATGCAGATTCAGCTGGTGAGGCATCACAACATTGCACGTGCATCCAGCATGCCTTTTTTATCCACTATCCTCCTGATAGTCATCGCCAGGCTACCGTTGTGGTCACACACAAAAAACCCGTTCAGCAGCTTTTTGTGAGATACATACTGTCCCTTTGTATAGAGCTTGTTCAGCCGCTTCACGCGCCTTATGAGGATCTCTGGTATGAGGGCATGCCTCATGAAGTGAAGCAGACTGGGGAGCATTTCTGTCTCCCAGAACACGTTGTTGTTGTGTATTCGCTGAAGGTGGATCTTATTGGGCCCAAACCAGACAACAAAGTCACACCAATTGTGACCTGTGATGGCCAGCTGTCCTTGGATTTGAAAATAATATTCATGGTCCGTTTTTAATACTGCCTCACCATCTTCTAGCCTACAGCAGAATTTTTTGTCGTTGCAGGCTTCCTCCATACTCTGTCCCTGTTTAGAGAACGGGCACTTCACTTCTAGAATGCCTTCCTCTCCATCCACTGTCACAACTCTGTCTGGTGATGCAGCCAGCAGTGGATGAGCACTGTATATATGCAGGCCTGTTTCCTGCAGTGTGACCTGCCTGTCTAGGCTCCTGAGGAGGAGCGCATATGCCCCAACAGCATCCTTCTCATGCACTCTTCCATACACCATTGCTTCAGTAGACGCTGCCCTTTCGCTTGGATAGAGCAGGGTCTTGAGCAAACTTTCTGGTTTTACACAACGGCACACCCGCTTAAATAGGGACGCTGTGAGCCGCCCAAGTCGGGCAACATGCCAGTTTTTGTTATCTGCTTGCCCTATCGTATTTGCACGTATTCTTTCACGTTCATCCTTTTCTATGGGCTTTAAAGATTCTATGTGTGCATTGACTAGCTCTTGCACTCTGTCGCTCCACAAGTCTTCTTCATCCCCAATTAACTCAGCCAATGGCTCAGGTACATGCTGTTGTGCCGGTTGCCCCATGTAGCGTACCGCTTGGAGGCTAGGGCAGCATTCCGAGAGGCTTTCCTCCAAACGCTGCACTTGATTTTCGGTAGGGGGCGATAGGTGGCCACATGGATTGTATCGCCGCTTTCGTTTTTGATGCAGTGGTCTTTTGACTTTGTACTTCTGGAAGGAGATTTCCACCAAAGGCAGCCTTGGCGCAGGCTTCTTGGCTGCAATACAGTAAAAAAAAATTGTGGCTCAGTAGTGCCACATATTTGAACTTTTTCTAGCCTAATACACAGAACATGGGAAGGCCCACATGACATCCTGTTGCAGTTACGCCGAACCTAGCTGAGCAGTCAATATAATGATACAGTTGGCATTCTTGAGATACTTCAACTACTTTCCTCTGACCTCTCTCTAGGCAGGAAGTAGTGGCTGTTACACCCTGAAACTTACTGACCAACATTCTTACTACCTCCACAATCCTAATCATGAAATATGTAATCACCAATGAGGCATCCATTATAAGAAACAATGCTAAATCTTATAAGGTTGCTTAGCATCTGAAAAATGGATGCAAGGTCGGATGTAATCTGTGGCCTGTACTGCATAAACTGAAAGAAAACAGGTCATTAATGGTATTCAACGCTGACACTTTAACCCTATGAAAATATAAAGGAAGAACTGAAATATTGCAGCATGACTACTGATATAAAGTGATTGTGTACCTTGCGATTCTGCATACAGAGAAGGCCGAAAAAAAAAAGGAACGACTACACTTGCATTTTGCTCCCAAGTTCATTGGTGTGTGTGTAGTAACATTTTTGTTGCCGCTCTATCAGCACTGTACTCACCATCATGTCTTGATGCTGCTTGTTTAGAGCTTTTAGAGCACACGTCCCATGCTTATTTCGCATGGCAGTTATCGGTGCTGGATTGGAATTAATTTTGGTGGGGTCAACCTACAAAACTGTATGTACACTGAGCATTCGAATAAAGTTATTGTGTGCGCAGTGAAAGTATGTCTTGTTCTTGAGTTTGCTTAAAACAGCTTACACATGAAATGCAGGGTAACCAACCAGGCACTTAACCTGGTGGACCTACTCTGCCTTTCACTTGTTTTCTTCCTACACATGGATTGTTTTGTAAATATCCAGTACAAAACTGCATGTTTGAGACGCCAAAATGCTAACGTAAAGGAGCGATCTAAATAGGTGCCTATATTGGTACACCTGTGCCACACCTTCTGCGGGAACAATCCACTTGCATGGTTGGTCCGTGCAGGCGATTTCCATTTCCTTATCCCCCAGTTCAGCAACGCTGAGCAGAAGGCCAGCGACGTGCTGACAGGTCTCGCTGAGGCTGCAAAATATAAAGAATGCAGTTTTTCTTCGCGCTCGTCAATGCACTCACATTTCTGAAACAAGATTTAAGCACTGTGCCAATCTAAGAATATGCGAGTACGATTGAGTGCAATGTGAAAAACGACGCAAACAGAAGGCCGGCCAGTCTATGTACTTTTATGTAGATTTGATCATTCGTTTCCAATAAATTTCCATTTGCAGGTCTGCGCTCGTCTTTTTTTTTCTTCTGTACGTGTCAGTTAAGTTGCGCTCTCTTCCACCATGACTTCGAACCAACTCGCCCAACTATCTGCCTTGATATTAGCATGCGCGAGTGAGCCGGAGTGCACTAGCTCGCGGACGCACGCGCTGCCCATACTTAAGCTAATATAACGTATAAAAGAGGTTGGCGTATGCTTTGAGACATGAGCGCTCGCAAAACACCCTGAATAACTTGCCGCGTACATATAGCGCATGCATTTATTTGGGATACGGTTTCGTACACCACAAGCATGCAACTCCGCAGTTTGGCGAAACAGCACGAGACGAATATTTGTACGAGTACATCTACTGTTCCATGCAATAACTAAAAGTTCGGGGAATGCTAGAGGCAGAAAGTACTCACCCGGCCACACATTCGCAGTGCGCTCCGGCAATGTCGCCCGTGGCTTTTGCGAACCACGCCGTAACCACGTAGACGCCCGACTTCATGGATGGCGTGCACGTAGCTCGTATGAGGCCAAGTGCAGGGTCCGCGGTGTTCACGTTAATTTTGATGTTGTTAACGTAACCTTCTTCTTTTAAGGCCCATCCGCGGTGTGCCTGCCCAACGGACGAAGTGTTGGCGCGCAGATAACGCCACGCATTGCCGCTCGTTATGCGGCACTCCGAAAAGTCAGTCGTCCATCCAGTTTGCAAAAAAGGCAAGGGAATGCAGTCTTCTTCAATCATATTTAAAGCAGGTCATGCGCAACTACCGAAGAGCGTCGACGCTTTCACAAAACGTGACTGAAGCTCCGTGAACACAACGTCGTCACTCGATCCCACGTTACTAAAGCATGGCTGGAGCCCGGATGTTTTCCAACCAAGCGGCGAGGCGCAGGCTTCGCGTTTTTCGCGCTAGGTGGCGCTCCGACTTCTGCAAGTGGTCAATTCGCAACTTTCACGGCCTATAGGGGGCGCCGCCTTAAATCCAACATGGCTGTCCGAGAGATTAAGAACTAGAGCAGTCGGTGCGGTGCTGCGGTCGTCTTGCTCAGTGACATGTTGTTTCGCGTCGTCATGTTGAAATGTATCTTCAATTTACACGCCCGCTGTCAGCCTGCGTAATGACTCACATTGGGCGAGAAGAACGCAGGATTCGAAGCCTGCTTGAAGGCGAGCAAGTCCTAAGCGCTGGTCAGCTTGTGTGCTGCGGCATAAAAGCGTGCACGTCGACGTCCGTGACTGTTGAAGGTCTTTGCATACGAACTTTGCGGCTTCAAAGCAAACCACACGAGCTGTGGTGTCACTTTTACCACGACGGTGTTATTAAGAGAAGTGACCATGCTTTCTATTTGCTATTCTATTAATTTGACCTCTTTCAACGGGTACCATGAGCTTTTATACGCTGTGGTGTTCTCTGCAAGTTGTTACTTAGACCGCTTTAATAAGCCGCTGTGTCGAGAAAAAAAACCTTCCTGATGTTGCGCGATCGAAGTCTTTTACATCGACGGCGTGAAAAGCAACCCTAAACCAGCGTTTTGTGTGCGAAAATTTCTTGTCTAGTTATCCCTGCCTGTGTTCACAAATCTGGATGTTGAATTCGAGAAGTAAACAAAAAAGCCATATCTGACCACTTTTGCGAGCTAACACGATAACCGTTCACCCTTGTAATTTAGTTATTGCGCTTTATGCGTGCTGTGCAAGCTACAGTCTTGCGGTAGTTTTATAGCCTGCGTGAGTCCTACTGCCTCTTGCCTATAGACAGATCAAGCGATACATAGCCGATATTTACCGGTCTGCGGCAATGCTCACTTCATTCTTCCAGTTATCTTTACAAAATAATATACATGCAGATAAGCTGAGGGTTCGCTACGCGAACACTGCACAGTAGTTTAACATTTGTTGGACTAGGATTTGTTACCTTACGAGTGCAGTCATGCACGCCTGTGTACACGTTGCAGCCGCGCATAGAAGTGGCAAACGAGCTACGAATTCCAGGTCCCTCTACGCCTGCTTCACTTTGCTTTGATGTAATAATGAGAAACTCATCTCTCTGTTCGAAAATGGTGGAATGTCAAGCCGACGCTGCAGAGCACGAATGCATGAACGAGAACAAGAAATTTTGAAGCAGGTACAAGGCTTCACGGAGAACGTTTGGGCTCCAACGCAGCCGCAAAGGCATGAGTGTCAAGAACGCAAGCATCAATCATCCTACAACACATTTGCGTTAAGATTGCGCATTATTTCTTTCCCTGCACGTAATATAGTGCTATGCCTGCGTCTTTATGGAGGTGCGTCTATTCGCGATTTCAAGTGCTCGGAATCGTCACTCATCTGTCGTATTCCAAAAAAAGAAAAGTCCTCCGGCATGAAGTCTGCACTCCAAACCTTCGTCGCTTCTGTGACAGGTTTGCCGATCCGCAGCTTAATAATCAATTTCTTCCTCATGGACGCAACCGGTGGGAATGAGTGAAGGCTCACATCACCTACCGCATAACTACCTCTCGGCACCCATTGCGGCACGCAGCAAATACGGTTACTTCTATGTTTGCTCATTCTGGGCATGTTAAGTGTCCTTCGGGATCCCACGGGAGCTTTGAACGCGTTAAAACATCAACAAAAAGTGAAGGGAAAGCGTAGACAACACCAATACGCTTTCCAACAACACAATTATCTTTTGATTGTTTCCTGCCGCCGCCGCACGACGGCGCCACCGTACGTGAAAGTTGCGAATACATCAAGAAGTCGAGCGGTTCGACACGGCTCGACGTATGCGATGTGCTGATTTGGTGAAGTCCTTGATGGGACCAAGGAAATGGCTTTGCCGCCCTTTCATCCGCTGGTCTTTGCTTGGATCTGAGAAAGCTCACGGAGCGACCGAAGATCAACGCCAATCACTTCGGTGAAAGTGAGGACCCTTTAATTGTTCTCAACAACGCCAGACCAAACTCTACGAAAACAAACGCTCTAACCCCCTCTGTGCTTACAACAGCACCATTACGGTTGTTGTATTAAACACAATACACGCTCGCGATAAAGAGATGGGGATACAGACCTCCACAAATAGTGCTCTCAAAGACACATTCAAAGAGAATAAACAGCTAAAGAATAGATTGCAAAGCAATTCTTAACAGTCATTCGGGCAGGCAAAACGCAGCTGAGGCGATCGAAGAAAATGTATATTTTGCCCTGTCTCACTCCGAGTAAAATCCTGTCACTTGGCATTGGGTTTACCAACTTGCTGACACGCGTCGCATGACCGAACAAGTGTTTCAATCTCTTTCCAGCCATCTGGCCAATAGAAATCTTGTGCTAGCCTAGCCTTTGTCTTCTTGATACCGAAGTGACCCGCCCAAACATTCCCATGCGCTAACTCTAAATGCTGTGGCCGGTACGTTTCTGGCGCGAGTAGTTGGTTTTGTGTCCGATCCTTGAAATCCTGATATTTCCGGTAGTTGAGACCTGGCCCGGTGTAGAACGAGTTGTTCTTTCGGGCGACTCCTTCATTTACATTAGCCTGCAGCACACTTAGCGAAGGGTCAATTTTCTGTGCCGCGAAAAGCGCCTTTCGTTCAACCCCACTAAGCTGCTCCCAGCAAAAGCAGGCTGGACTAAGCAGTGAACCCTCCACTTCAGCCTTAGGCGCCCCATTTTCCCGTGTCTCGAAAGGCTCCTGACCCACTGTCACTAATCCAGTAATTGATCCATCACAAGTCCGGGTCATCTGCTTTTCATCAGCCGTACCTTCTGGCCTAGACTTCCGCTGTGAGGACGTTACATTGCCAGTTTCCTCGTTTGAAGATGTGCTTTCACGTTTCTTTGAGAGGGCGCGTGACAGCAATCGCGTCAGGCGCCCTGCAAGCGACACTGGCAGAGAACGACCGGCCCTCGTTTTCTAAAAGCTGCTCCGATTTGTTTGAAAAAAAAAAGATATGAAAAGTGTGCGGGTAAACATGGACTCACGGCGGCCTCCGTTTGCAACCTTCCAAACGCGCCCTCGAGGGTTACCCTGGCAAATGGCAAGCACGCGCTCTTCTGCAACTTGTCTGATCCAGGCGCACTCCCCAGTGTAGTCTCCAAGAAACACAGGACGGATGAGTAACATCCATGGTGAGGGCTGAATCGCGAAGTGCCCTGCCCCTTTTTCCGTTTACCACAACATCCTGCATATATGGCTCGAGCAGCGTCAGATTTTCGTCCGACTGGCCAATGCTGGCAAACGCGATTTGCTCCTTGCAATTTGAGGAAATATGGCCTTCCTTTCTGCAACGGAAGCAGGTAATTGGTCCCCGGGCCTCGAACGTGCGCTTTACGTCTGCCTTAGCTTTAGCAGCCCCAGTCTACTGGGCTGTCTCTGCTAGCCCTTCCCGCGCCACCTCAGCCTTAAAGGCGCCAATATACACTCCGACGTAACGCGCGCGCGCGCGCGCGCTCGTCATGGCGACGTTACGTTGGCGAAAACACGACCCCCTACAGTCCGGCGGCATTCGGCGCGCTCGGACGTCGTCCGGCGCCGAATGCAGCCGACTGCATTTCGCGCCGACCGCGTCGAGTAAGTTAGCGCCTAGCGCCCTCTCTCGTCGAGGTAGAGACTCGCTACTCGGCAGGCTGAGCTAGAACGAGATGGCCTCTTCGCAAGAAAGCGTGCCCGACCCATGCGGCTCCGAAATCGAAAGGTTTCTGGAGGCCGTCCAGCAACATCCTTGTGTCTACGACACCACAAGGATGGACTGCTGGGATGCGGAGTGGGAAAAGAACGCGTGGGAGCAGATACGCATGGACTCCGGCCTCTCAACACGAGCGTCAATGCTACAACGCACGTGTGTGTATACGTCTCCGGACATGCTATGCACTCAGCGCCTGTTTGTTTGTCTTGTTTTCCCTGTTTCAGTCGAAGAGTGCCTGTAACTATGGAAGCGGCTGAGGGACCGCCATACTCTTGAATTGAAAGCTATTGAAGCGACGAAAAGGACTGGCAGCGGCTACGTGTCTGTTATGTAGAAAGAGAGACCTGTCAAAAATATAATGTTTCGTCTGGCGGAACGTGCCTGCGTCCGTGCCATCGCCGAGCAACAGTCCGGTCCGCGGAGGCAATCGCTACCGGCAAGAAAGCGCGCGAAAAGATTTGTTTCGATGTTCCACGACAGGCGGCACGGAGCGGCGTGGTGTTCAGCGCATGCGCTACTCCAGCTGCGGCAGGTGCGCGGCGTTGTAGTGTAGGGGGACGGATCTACGCCTGAAGCCTGTTTCACATGATGCGATTTTCGTCGCACCGGAAGTGCGATTTCCGTCGTTTGCGATGAAAATCGCAGTCGCAGTGCCGACCCCCCGATTTTCGGCTGCGACCAACCGGTTGGTCGCACAGTCGCACCGTCGCACCGATCGCTGCGATTTTCCGTCGAAATTGCGCGGAGAGCTGTCAACGGAGCTATTTCGCCGGTTTATTTTGGAAAATGGCGTCTCGCACGACAAGTGCAATGCGCGGAGACGTGGATCGTCGAATTCGGTACGTACGCGAAGAAAGAATAAAAAACTTGTACCGCAGATTGCATTCTTCGATTTCTATGCGTTTGTTGACACACTACACAGCAAATGAAGTGCATTTTCACGTTTGCTTCGTACGCCTTGCGAGTTGTCAGTGCTAGGAGGTGTTCGATCCCCAGCAGACGACGAGGTCGTCACAATTTTCTTTTGCCGAGTAGCATGCAGAAATCGCGCTTACGGAGCAGCTTGAATTATTTCAACCTTGGCAAGGGCAAATGACAAGACAGCAAAGTACCCGAAGTTTCAACGTTGCGCTGAACGCGGTACCGTTCAGTTGCATTTTCTTGTCGGTTTTCAAGCATGAATTTCCCGATGCATCTTGAAAGCTTATCTTGCCTCTTATTAAATTTGACAGAGCGAAAGTGTAGGCTATCGTAATGAATTTGCTACGTTAGCATTAAATCCGTGGCTTGAATAAAACATGACATGCACGTTAAGTTGCACCTCTTCTCTGGATAATTTTTTTTTTCTTGCACAGAAACCAATAAACATTGACTATGTTGCGGACTTTGTATCCTTACTGCATCTGTGTGAACACTTGCTCTGCAAGGTAATTAACTGTACACCTAGTAGATTAAGTAAATTGCTTGCTATAGTGGCACAGCGACAACGTACCCTCCTGCACAATCATATAGAACTCGTGCAACAATGCAAAAAGTAGGCAAACGGCCTGTTCTTGTGGGGATAAAACAGTATAAAACGACACGCTGAAGAAAAGTAAATCAAAACTGTGCAGTGAAGTCAGCCAGTACAAGCAGTTCTCGCACGTTCACGGCTGATTAAGTGTGCAGAAACATTCATGCCTTACATGTTTCTAGTAAGTTTCTAATAAGTTTGTGATCACATATATTAGAGTGTAAAACCATATAACGATATCAGCAGCGATTACTATCTTTATAAGTAATTAAATACCATGCTACTTGCAAGAACATATATATAACCCGAGGATTTTAGAACAAATTTCTGCATTTCAATTATGCACAATATGTGGTTTATTCAATAAAAGAACACAAACTGGGCTTTTTTGCAATGACAAACTTATTGCAAACTTTACTTACATACAGGCAAGACAAAAAATTATCGACAGAAATATTGTTCTTCAATTTGTTCACCTGCCACTGTGGCTATAGCATTCTGCTGCTAACACAAGGCGAGGGGTTGTTTTGCCACCCATGGAAGTCGCATTTCGATGGGAGTCATAGGTGATAAAAAAAGCTCTTGCACTTAGACTTAGTTCATCACCTTTTATTGAACCCTTACACTTCAAAATACTATTGCATAGGGGGCATGCTTATGCAAAATCTAACAACAGTAGAAAGCAAAGGGCAGAATTGTAAAACAACCATGTTTCGTGATAATTCGAGTGTGTAAATATTCATTGCATCAATATGTATTGTTCAACAGCACTGCACAAATAAGCATGATCAGGTATAGCAAGTACTCTGTCAGGAAGCTGGTTCTACAGATGTATAATGTCAAGGCATGAATGCTCATACTACATATATGTCGCACACATAGCACAAAGAAAACCTTTTTCAAGAGTTGTCCTTTCTGGCAGATATGAGTGGGCCATAAGCAGCAGAAACTTTATTGCAGGACATTGTGTAATACCGCTTATGAAAGAATTGAGAGTGAAGAGGCTTTTAACAGCAGTACCTCATGCTGCTCTAAGAGGAATGATGAGCAAAAACATTTCTGGTAGAGCACTTAAACGGTAACTTTCTGAAAGGCAGAAAATTCCAGGTGAGAGTTGGAGGTACATTTGGCCCACAAACACCAACAACACGGGCATACTACAAGAAACACTACAGCCTATGGTGTATTACAGTCTATGGGAAAGCTATCTTATACAGAAATCAAGAACGATGCAACAAGCCCTCGACAACACTGCAAACTTTCTTGGCCAGTCTGGCCTCTCGCTTTCTGATAAGTCAGCTCATATCAACGTCGGAAAAAAAAGAAAAACTGGAATCAAGAACTACCCCAGATTGCACATTGTGATCCACATAGCTGGACAAATATGCCCACAAGTCAACATCCACAAATCCTCAGCTAGTGTAAGCCCATGACGGCAGAGCCAGCACGTGGATGAAACAATTATGCAATGCCTGGACGCAACTTCCACACCTGGTGAAAAGAATAATCTCGAAATAATGGGGGTGGACAAGTGGATACTATAGAAAATCGCAGATGCTGTGCTTGTGTCCAAGGTATGGTACGGTATGAATTACCAGCAGCACACAAAAAAGACAACTCATCGAATACAGGCATCGGGTAGTAATAACAGGTCTTTCCAACTTTACCATGCTTGAAGACCTCTATGAGAAAGAGCTAACAAACAAGCACCTAGACAGTAGAGTTGCAGCCTGCAGCATAAATTCTTTGTCTCAAGAGCTCAGAACCTCGTCCCAAGATACTATGCCAGCTAGCATATGAGATGCAAAGACGACTACCCCTCCCTTCAGAAACACAACCTCGGGAGTGCCTGAACTTGAAACACAACAGGCCCATACCGTGAATATGGGGGCAAACAATTAGGCCAGGAGACTATATGCAACTGCCAAACACACAGAGGAGGTTGCTAATCATGAAGCTGCAAGTAAACATAAGGCACATATGGCATGGCAATAGCGGTGTAACAGTAGTATGACACTACATAAAGCTAAACCCCATATAAGTGAGTACCATTCCAGGTCATCCTACACCTAGAAAAGCTGAACTGAAAGATATCAAAGCAGCACTTGTAGTGCAGATTACACCTTGCACAACACCCTGCATGGATTCACCAGAAACTATTTGGGCCTGCACATCACACAAGATTGTCAGGAAAATCAGGAGATTGACACGTGACTTGCAAGCACATGGCCAGAAATTAAATTACAGGATACATAGCCGTGCAGATATTCCAGGACACAAGCGGGCTTATAAGCCCGACATAATAACTGAAAACTAGATGAGTTTCTGTGTATTCATTATTAACTAAAGTGCAACAGATTGACAACAGACAAGAACGAAGCGCTCTGTGTGTTCACTTCGTTCCTGTCCATCGTATTTCTGTTGCACTATAGTTAATTACTATAGATTGTAACACTAGAACTTGATACAAACATGCACACTATAGGATGCAGACAAATGCTCAGGACAAACTACAGAATGTTTGCATCCTGGTACTTATGAAAGTGAACGGTTTCATTCCATGGCTGTCAATGAGACGGAGAGAGAAAACTTGATTGTGTTCGTGGAATAAGAACGCATTGATAAGCTTAGACATATAGTCATTGCTTAACACTTTCGAAATGAATAATTATAGCTTGCTATCGACATTGAAGCAGCCTTTCGACAGCAAGAAAAGGAATCAGTTTTTCCAGCTCTGAACATTGAATTGCAGGAAATGCAAGCAGACACAAAATTCTGCCAATATAATCTGTTTAGGACAAATTGGAACAAACATTGAGGCTTGCATTTGTACTTCCTCTGGCTGAGCAATCTAGTTTGAAATGACTCCCATAAGCATGTCGTAACAATGTTGATCTAATACAGGTTAAATGCATGACTAGCTAACACGCCCTAACCTACGCTCTTTCTAGCTTAAGAAATCTGGAAGATTGCTATAAATTACAGTGAAGAAACTATAATATCTAATAACATTAATAATATAATAATAATATTTATTTCCACAGAACAGGCTAACCGTCAGAGGCGTGCGAGGCTGAGCAGAAAGCTGAAAAATTCTACGGCAAGTGCGCCTGCCGTGGGCCTACGATCCTGCATTATGAATAACGCGTACTGATATGGTCTTCTTGTTAGAAGTTCCGAGTATACTACCAGCGCGAGACACGGGACAAGTGGACGAGAAGCGTGTCTTTTAGAATGCTATGTTACAACGTACAGGTTTCTACAAAAGTGACGGTAACTGCTCGAAACATCTGATGCGTCGACTTTTGCGCCTTTAGAAATATTTATAGAGGGCTCCCATATATATATTCGCAGCGCAAGCACGGCGATGGACGAACCAGGCTAGCGCTAAGGTTGAATTTCACAACACAATTTTCATTCCACGTTGTAATCACACAGATCGTTTGAGGCTTCGTTCAGGGGCACACGCGGGCGTTCGGGTTGGTGCTTCTTGATGCGTTTGGCGTAAGAATATGGCTAGGAGCAGGTACCACATATGCGCGATGACGGGCAATACACACGCATCATTTCTCCAGAAGCTGACGCCTAGCACGGGTAGCGCGAGGATCTTGTTGGGCTGACACAACTTCGTGGCAGCCGAATTCCGAATACTGCATATACGGTGAGGGCAGCTATATGAACTTGTCGATAGGCCATCTTGTAGATTGTTGTAGCGCAGGCAAAACGAAACGGTCATAGAAGGTAGATAAGACAACACACAGCGCTGAACCATAGAATAAAGAATCGCTGAACCACCTGCAAACAGCTGTTTACGTGCGCGATGTCGCACTGAACTACAGAAACCGCCGTCGCGCACTCCAGGACAAATCTTAACTAACGGTTTTAAATTAGTAAACGTACATATTATTTGCTTCTAATCAAGATAAGTCAATAATATTAGAGTGTAAACATTTTATTCACTACAATAAAGTAATTATGCAGCGTGTGCAACGAAACCTGGCAGTAAGCAACCCTGGGCGTCGCACCAGTCGCATTGTTGAAATCGCAATCATGTGAAATGAGCCCTCTAAAAATCGCATTGCGACGCGTGCGACAGCACCGATTTTCGTCGTTGCAGTCGCAGCATGTGAAACAGGCTTGACGCGGCGTAGCCGACCTGGCGTGACGTAGCGCAACCACCGCGCGCGCGCGCGCCGGGTCAGTCGACAATCCCTTGTTAAACTCGTCGCTCGTGGATAATTTCTTATTCGGCGAAACTGGGTTGGGAGGAAAAAACCGCTTTCCAGAATAGTCCTTTTTTTCTAGCCTATCTTCCTGAATCGGTTTTCCTTGGAAGTTTTGGCGCGTGAAATATTCCTCCGCGAGCTGCGATACCTTCTGTAGGCCTACCTCTGGGAGCCTGTCCTGCAGCCAATGTCTAACTTCTTCTGGAGGAACTCGGTAAAACTGCTCCAGTGCTATGTATTCAAGCACCTTGTCGTGGTTGCCATACACTTCTGCACTTTTAAGCCACTCCTTTAGGTTAGACTTTAACTCGTACGCGAACTCAGTGTGCGACTCGCTGCCCCTTTTTGCCTGTCTAAGCCGCTGTCGAAATGCCTTGGCAGAGAGGTGGTATTTGCGAAGGAGCGCAGCATTTACCTTTCCATAGTTCTCGTAGTCTTCTTTAGACAAGCGTGCGAGAAATTTCGCGGTCTCTCCTGGGACAACCGAAAGAAGTTTTTGAGACCAAAGGCTTTCGTCCAGCCCTGTTTTTTCACATGTGCGTTTGAAGTTCACGAGAAAAAGTGCGATATCACCGACTATCCTGTACGGTAACATCAGGTCCTGTATTCTCAGTTAGGGCGTCGCCTCCACAGGAAAGGGGATTTGAACGCGCCGAGCTGATTCGAATTTGCTCTATTTCCAGTTCTCTCAATTTAAGACCATAATCTCGCTCCTCGCGCCTTTTTCTCTCCTCTGTCCCTTCGCGCCTTTTCTTCTGCCTCGTCGAGCATTTTTTTCTCCACTTCTCCTCTCAAGAATTTCTCCCCAAACCTCGACTTCCTCCTCAGTTACCTCTGGTGCCCTCAAATAACGTCCAGAATGGCTTTCTTTCGCCTTGCCGCGGCAACTGAAATGCCCATCTCTTGACAAACATCGAGAAGGTCCTGTGTCCTGAGCTTGTCCATCGCGATCTGACGGCTCGTCTCCAGTTTTGCCTCTATATTAGCTTGAAGCCGGAAATCTATGCGTGGCCTGAAGCGAAATAAGAGAAAACCACTACAACCCTTTCAGAATGCTTGAGCAATGGTCCATAGCATTTACGTGCGCGACAAAGGTCTGGCGATGCGAAAGGCAAACGTCGGGCATCACCCCCTCCAAAGTAGCTGATGCCGGTGGTCCTCGCGGCCGTCGTGGAGCGGTGTAGCGGGCGTTATCTGGCTTCGCATCGCACCGCTGCCGCCACTATTGTGACTTCGGAGTGGAGGACGAAAGACGTACTCGTTCCATAGACGAAGAAGAAACGAAAAACTTTATACAATATTTACAGTTAGTGGATGATAGCGTACAGGTAGCAGTAGGAGTGCATCAGACAAACTGGGCGACTGCAAGGGACTCTCTCTTCTCACAATGGGCCGGTTCTCCCTTAAATCCCTTCGGCGACACCTCGTCGGAAGGAACCGGTTTGGGCGAGTTCTCGTCGGCAGGAACCAGGCGGGGCAGGGTGATGACTTCGCCCACGTCAAATCCTTGATTTGTCGTGGAGATGCCTGGGCGCCGCGGAGATGGCTGGGCGCTTCTTGAAGTCGCTTCCCGTGTCGAATTCTTGATTCATCGCGGAGAAGTGGGAGTTCTCGTTGCCTCGTGGTAGCCACGTGGTGCATGCAGTGCGGCAGCTACCGTCGCCTCGTGGTCGCCCCGTGGTGCTCGTAGTATGGCGCAACGCAAAGGGCAACCGTACCGCGACACCCACGTAGGAACAAATGCTTCCAGCACTGTTTCGGCCATGGTATCTTGGAGGGGCGTCGCGTCAGGACACATTGAGTACCAGTCGACACACGTGAGGGGTACCTGAAACCTTGGCAGGGTGAAAGAGGCCCCATCAAGTTTAATTGCATCCGATCGAAACGGCTCTCTGGTGGTCGAAACGGCTGCACGGCTGAACGCTTGTGCCGGGTCACTTTCACGGCTTGATAGGCTTGGCAGCTTCTTGCCCAGCTTCGAACATATTTGTTGATCCCTGGCCAAGCGAAGCGGTCTGCGATAAGCCTCTGTGTCGCTTTGATGCCAGAATGCCTTAGCCCGTGCAGTCCACTCCGCTCCGCTTTTCAAGATTTGTATTTTAATAATAGAAAACCTTATTAACAAAAAAAAACAGCCATTGGAATATTAAAGGAGGTAAGACTGAATGAAAGCGCGTTTTTTGAAGCATACCGCTCGAATGAACATAAATATAACACAAGGCAACGAACTTACAACAAGGGCAAGATCCGTACAAATTACGGCATGCAAAAGCAGGCATTCATATTTGCAGATTTTCTGACTCATCACCCTGGCTTACTCACTATAATAAATGAATCGCCGTCCCTAAGCACATAAACAAGCGAAAATTTATTTGTTGTCGCTCCAGGTGTGACTGTTCATCCTTATGTACACAAATCGTATTCATTATTTATGTTACGTATTTTATGCAATTTTCATTTTTTCCATATACCCACTTTGTGTACCATGCTTACCCTGTGTGCGTGAGTGTTTGTGAACTGGGAACGGGTCGGGGAAGGGGACTGACACATAATCAGGCATTCGTGCCTTTTTGTCAGCCTCTCTGACAGAGATTATTTGTATTTTTTTTTCTGTTAAAATAAACATTCATTCGTTCATATGGGCTGGGGTGACCAGCCTTTCGCCCGCAATTGGCGCAACTCGGGGTCATTCTGCTTGGCAGAGGCAATAGCTTGGAAATCCACAGCGCCGATCCGCGACAGTGAGTCAGCTAACTGATTTTTGGTCCCAGAAGTATTGCGGATTTTCGTAGAAAATTAGGAGACAAAGGAAAGTTGCCGAAGCTCACGTTCTGAGCACGAGGAAGTTCGTTCTTGAAAACGAAGGTGAACGGCTTGTAGTCGGTCCGAATGTAAAAGCTACAGCCTTGAAGAAAAAAAGGGAAATGCTTGACAGTGCAATAGATGACCAACATCTCCCTTCCACAGGCGCTGTAGCGAGCCTCTAGGTTTGAGGCTCTCTCAGAAGAATCCCAGCGGCCTCCAGTCTATGCCATCGTGCTGCTGCAATACTGCATCCACTGCCGTGGTCAATGCATCTACCATAAGGCAAGCATGTGCATTGCGCGTTGAGCAATGGATGAATGAGCAACACTGCAGTCACCAACCACGTTTTGGCTTCCTGGAAGGAGTGCTCGTGCTCCGAGGACCAGTGGAAGGCCGGCGTATTATTAGAGTCACGACGCAGCATGTGGGTAAGCGGCTGGAGAACATGAGCACAGGACGGTATGAAGCGCCTAAGGAAATTTATGAGCCCCAGAAACTCGTGCAACATTCGGAAGGAGGTTGGAGAGGGGAATGCCTGGATTTTCCGCACCCGTGATTCCAGTGGCTTGATGGCTTGGAGTGAAATGCGACGGCCGACAAAATCCTGGGCTTCAACTTCGAAAATGCATTTCTGGGTCCTTAGAATCAACAGTGTTCATCCAGTCACTGAAATAGAAAGCAAAGGCGTTCTTCGTCTGTAGGACTTGCAATGATCATGTTGTCAAAATAGTCGAAAATGAACGGGAGTCCGCGCACAACCTCGTACATGAAGCTTTGATAAGTTTGCGCCGCGTTCTTCAAACCATAATGCATACAGACAAATTCAAGTAGGCTAAATGGAGTAGTGATAGGTGTCACTGGAGTGTCGCTGGATTATACAGGAATTTGGTGGTACGCGCTCATCCAATCAATCTTGCTGTATATTTTGGTTGCTGTATGACGAGCGCCGAAGTCATGTATGTGGGGAAGGGGATATTGATCCGGTGTAGTGACGGCATGAAAAGCTCGGTAATCACTACAAGACCACCAGTGGCCACTCTCCTGCTTTGGAACCAGATGTCGAGGTGAAGACCAATTGCTGGAGGAAGGACGAATAACACCGAGCTGAAGCATGTGTTCGAACTCACGGCGGGGGACTTCCAACCTCCGGGGCCGGGAGGCGACAGGTGGGCCGCTGGTGGTCATATGATGCATCACCTTTTGTTTCGCGGGCAGCGCATCGTGTCGGGGCTTCGTGAGTTGAGGGTACTCGGCAAGTATCTTGATGTAGGTTGAGACCGACCGAAACATACGGATGCCAAATGAGGTGAGGTTGGACTACAGGCTAAGCACATCGAGGGATGTGACATTATCCTTTAGGCGCCGATCGCGAACACTCAAATCTAGGTTCAAATGACTGAGGATGCCCGCATGAGAAAGCTGACGTCGGGAATCACAAGCACCCATCTGTGCAAGCACCGGAGTCCGATTTCTAGCGTTATGGACCGGAGCCCATACCACGGAATGGCAGTGTTGCTCACTGCGTGGAGCGTGAGTGTGGACTTGCTGCGTTTGCGATCTGTGGCCGTGGTGGGAACGATAGGCAGATCGGCTCCGGTGTCAACGAGGAAGCGGGTGGCGGTGATGGGAGGAGCCAAAATGGATTTCTCGAGCAAGGGGCAATTAACTCTACGATGGTGACAACGAAGTGACGCACGGTCACTACAAAGTCAACTACCTCTTCGTATAAGCACAACAAAGTTACCCTGTTCAAATATGTTCTGTGATTATCATGCTTGGCAACCGACGTTATGGTTGAAGCTGACTGGGGACGTGTTATGATAACAGTACATGATAAGAAAAATATTAAGGGTATGTTCTTTTTTGTTCTGCTCCCAAAGCCTACCGTGTGGCGGCCGACACTAGTTCATATGGTGCCTCTGTTGCAATCTCAGCGCTGACACCCGTAGTTGCAAATGGGTTGCAAGCCCCAAGGGTAGCGTTGGCCTGGCGGCCTGGGGCACAACTGGAAGCATCCGAAGGTCCCGGCAAAGCATGAGTCGACTGCTAACAGAACAACTTGTTTATTCTAGCATCGCAAAAGAGCGGCCGGTCAGGTCGACCGAAGTAGAGAGACGGGAGAGCACGTTAGTCGACGGATGAAATCGGAGCCTCTCTCGGCGTCCGGGAGCAGCTGCTCTTATACTCTCGGAGTCGAGGGGAAGAAGGAACGCCTCGTCAGAGACGCACGTGATGCGCGGCACGGACAGGCTGAGAGACACGTTGGGACGAGTGTAGTGACGCATCCGCCGGGCCGGCGCCGTCAGACCTCCTCGCTTCACACTTGGGGAGCTCCTCTCCCCTAAAGCCCCTTGATGTTTGAAAGTAGCGACACTCTCCTCCTCATGGCGCTTTCCTCCTCGATTCTCCTCGCCCGCCGGCTGCGCACGGCACGCTATTTCTCCTGGGCTCCCGCGGACGGGCCGCAGGATTCTATGGAGGCGTGTTATTTTGGGCCAGTTGCGCGCCCCAGTGGGGTTGAAAATTTTGAGAAATGCTAATAACAGCATCGATAATGCTAGAGGCAACATTTATGACGAAGTTGGTTTTTCCTAAAGCCGTATGAACGGGGTATACCGATGTAAAAGGAGCTTTTGAGGAGAGTTCTACACTCCAGACAATTTTTCTGCCGCATGATGAGATGCTTTACTTCGTGCGTCTGATGTAGCATTGCTTGTGACACATCCCTTTGTGTGTGGCTTATTAAGCGAAAGCCTTAGACCTCTGTATCAAGGTCCCGTTGTGGGCTACAGAAAATATCACGTGACCGAAGCAAGGAGGGAAGCGAACCAAAGCATGTGCAGCCGCTTATAGGAGATGAATAATGATTAGCAAAGTAATGATTGATTAGGATTGGATTAAGATGAATTCGGGTGTATTATGGAGGGTAAAGGTGGATTAAAGTTGATGAAAGTCGATTAAAGTGCACAAAGAAGGACAAGGTTGGATTAAGTTCGATGAAGGTGGGTTAGGGTGGATGAAGATGCGTTGAGGTGCATTAAGGACGATTATAGTGAATTAGGGTGGATTAAAGTGCACGAAGAAGGATGAGGATGGATTATTAAGGATTAACGTGCATGAAGGAGGATTATGGTGGGCTAAAGTGAATTAAAGTGAATGAAGGAGGATAAGGGTGGATTAAAGAGGATTAGGGTGGACTAAGGTAGATGAATGTGGATTAAGGTGAATTAAGGATGATTATAGTGGATTAGGTTGGATTAATGTGGATGATGAAGCAGTAGGGTTGGTTAAGGAGGATTAAAGTGCATTAAGGAGGGTTACAGTAGATTAAGGTCGATGAAGTTGGATTAGGGTGCATTAAGGAGGACTCTCGTGGATTATGGTGGATTAAAGTGAATGAAGGAGGATTAAGGTCGATGAATGTGGATTCGGTGGATTAATGTGCATTAGGAGGATTATGGTAGACTAATCGGTCTTAATACTCAATGAACCCTTATTCACCTTAGTCCGCCCTAATCCACCTTAATGCTCCTTCATCCACCTTAATCCAGCTTAATACTCCCAATCCACCTTAATACAATCTAATCAATCTACATCGCCCCTAATGTACCTTACCTACCATATGCGTTCTTAATCCTCCTTTATCAACCGCGATCCATTAAAATCCGTCTTAATCCTTCATCATCCACCTTAATCCTGCTTAATAGTCCCAATCTACCTTAATACACCCTAATCCACCTCTATCAGACCTAATCCAGCTCTATGGTCCCTAATCCACCTTAATCGGTCTTAATCCTCCTTTAGCAACCCTAATTCACCTTATACCACATTAATCGGCCTTAATATTACCTTATCCACCTTAATCCCACTAATCCTAGTTTATGCACCCTAATCCACCCTAATCGGTCTTAATACCCTTTCATCAACCCTTCACCTTAGTCCACCATAATCCGCCTTAATCCTCCTCCACCCACCTTAATCTTTATTCATGCATCTTAATCCTTCTTAAGGCACTCTAATACACCTTAATCTTCTTTAATACACGCTAATCATTAATCCTCCCTAATCCATTTTATGTCAATCACTAATGATTCATTAATTAACTTGGGTAATCATTCTCTTATGCAGGCGTGGACATGATTTGGGGCACCTCTGGCCTTCCTTGGGTCACGTGATACATCCAGTTTACAACGCGACCTTGAAACAGAGATCTAACGGCTTTCGCCTTAAAACTTAAAAAAAAACTCAATGTTGACTAGCTAACGCTCATCACCTGCAATAATACGGGTATACTTGCCACTAATTTTTTCAGGGCGCAAAGCAGAATCTATAAGGCTGCACTTCCGACTGAATAACAACAGTTAGCGACGTGCGAGGGGAATATTAAGCATACTGAGGACAACCGCAACAAAAACGCTGGTGAGCGTTTATGAGCGTGGTGAACGTGGTGGGCGTGGTGAGCGGAAGAATGAAAAAAAAATGCAGCATTACGGGGTGCTTTGCTACAAGCTATAAGAAAGACGCCCCAGCTCGCAAAAAACGCTGTTCTTTGTCGGAACAAAGTTCTTTCGGCCAATGTCATGCAGCCACTGCTTCCTGCGCAAGCCGTCACGCTTTCCTTGTGGTATCATAAAAACGGCATAACCATCTTCAGGCTTCTTGCTGCAGTTATATGCGCAACAGCCCGGCATAGCGCTAGCACATAGAGCAGGAAACACGGCGTACAACGTTCGCTACGCCGAGCTTAAGCGCCGAGCCAGCCGTGCTCAGGAGGAAAATGGCGCGAACGAAAAAGAAAAACACAAGCAAAACTCAAGATCCGCGCGTTTCCAAGGGCAACGGCAGGGAGACCAATCGTCGTGCAGAAAAACGGGGGCAAAACTGGTTACCGCGGGGGGAACGCACAAGGGGCGAGGAGGAGGCGAGGAGGTCGCGCGGTGGCGGCAGAGTTCAAAGAGTGTCGCTACTTTCAAATCATCAAGGGACTTTACTCTCCCCGGCTGCCGCGCTTTGACAAGCGTGGGCACCAACATGCACACACACACACACACACACACACACACACACGCACACTTGAAGACACGTGGCATTGAAACATGCCTGGACGCGCTTAGCGGGGAGGCGTATCGGCGGCGCTGAACGGGCCAAAATGTCCGCCGCTTTGAACGAAGCCCCGGCGTCCGTTGCATCCGCGCCGGCTATACCGCGCGTTGTAGGCGAAACGTAACACCTCCCTTGCTTCCGAATCTCGCCGGCAAGGTCTATGGCCGACGCCGCGCATTATAACGCGCTGTGTTACTTCATAAACTAAAGTTGAGGTTGCCGAGAGTAGTTATGGTTTTTCTTCTGTCTTGAGTCGGCGAGGTGCCCTTGCGCAGGCACCACTCAAGACCCAAGAATGCCCATATTATTTCAACGCGTCGCGTACTTCTGGTTGATCGGGGCATATTCACGGCTGTGTCACCAGGTCGTTTTACCAAATACTCCATGTTAACAGCGCTTCCGATCGTTTCATTTTACAGTTCTTTATTTTGGAAAGCCTAATGCCCGAGTGCCACGTAAACAATGCTTAGAAAATCATACCACAAAGCTTTTAGGAGCACGAAAGCTAGCAAGACGTGTTTCCTCGCAGCTTCGCTATATTTACCTGGACTGGGATATACCGCTTGACACAAGGAGACACCTCTGATTGTTGCCACCAGAGTGATAACCTCATAGCGTTCAAGCCTGCACATACAATAATAATACGTTGCACGTGTGTTACACATCGAGGATGTTCAGGCTTGACTCGCCTCCTGTTAGTATCGCGGGCAAAGCTACGGCAGCGCTTCTACACCTGTCGCCGTTCGATATCGTTGCTATGTCGAAGCTCAAAGCTTAGTAACGATCCGCTAAGAAGTTTCCCAATCGCAAAATCATGTTGAGACCTCTCACGAAAACGCGAAAACTTGACACTCGTCGTCAACTGCACGTTCGCCGTACACTCTTCAGCGGGCTCCCACATACTAGCATGGCGCCGGACGAAAGACGGCGCTATGATCGCTACATTACGGAGTCCTCAATAAAATGGTCCGTAGGTGGCTGGCTGAGTCATGTTGTCGAGGGTGCTTTGAAATCCGTGTCAAAGGTCCAGCAGATCGAGCGCGCTGAGTAGGCCGAGGCGTTGGTGGCACTTAGAAGGGTGGATTTTAGTCGGATGCATGCCAAGAAAACTCGACTGGAGTCCAGGTAGCGCCCAGGGTCCAGAGGGTGTCGAGGAACACGGCCAGCAGAAGGCAAGTGAAATAATGGAACGGAATCTGCATGATGAAGAAAGACGGATTCGACAACTGTGCCATGGTACAGCTGCCGAGCCTACCAGGAAGCACTCACAGGTTCTCATGCTACTCTTGAGAAGCGTTGTACTGTTAGCCGATTGTGACCTGTTCATACAGGGGCATGCGTTCTTCTCTTACAGTCATAGAAAAAAAGAATTTGCTGTAACAGCTGATCTCCGTTCGTTGAAGGTTTGCAGAAAGATTGAATCTAGTGTTCTGGATTATCCATCAAAAAAGTTGTAACACTTACTTGCCTAGATTTTAAGCAAGAAAACTACGAATAAAGCTGCTGCCAAGCCAGTGCTAGCATGAACTAGTTTCGCTACCTATCGGTAGTTGCGAAAGCAGCCGTTCCAGTGGGACTGCCGCATGTTTCCCACTCCTCTGGAACTCGCGACATCTCTACCAAGGGCGGAATCTCATAACGGTTCGGGAAACGAACCGTTCACGTCGCCGCTTACGTCACTAAATGGGTCACTTCGTGTCGGCTCTGCTACTTTCCTATGCTTTGGCGGATTAGCGAACTTTTCGTGAAGATTCTTCTTACCAGCGATTGACGGAACCTACAAGAAACATGGAGATACCGGATTTCTGGCGGTAGGCCCATTTTTTCGATTTTTACGGACATTTTAAGTTCGAGCTCGGCCAGCTGAGCGCTAGGCCTAACCGAGCTCCACACGTGAAGGGGCCGAGCCGGGGCCTAGGCGAGGTAGTGCGGCGCTCGCAAGCTAACATGAGCCTGGAAATGGAAACCATGGAGAATGCCGCTCCCCTGGACGAGCTCTCAAGTGGGGGAACGTGGTTTATTTGGAGAAAAGGCCGTTTCACGCCCGAGAACGGCGACGCATCCACCGTGCGCGAGCCGACGGGGAGTGGTACGAGGCCTAATCCCCGGCTGGGGAAGAAGCTGGCTGCAAGATAGGTCGAGAAGCAGCACGCGGAGGTTCCGGAAGCTGCTGAGAAAATTATTATTCGCCTGAAAGGAGACAGCAATCGCATCCTGGAGGAAGTTGGAAGACTGCGCATACACGTCTACCTGGCCTGGGTAGCCAGGGTCGACCCGGAGGCTGCAGACGAAGCCGTCACCAAACCTCACGCAGCAGTCGATCACGATAGCTGCGCTAGATGCGGCACGAGCAAGCAAGTACGCTACGATCACGGCACTTCGGTTTGGTGGATCGACGGTCGAGACGAGGGCGTATATTTCCATGCCGGAAAACGGAGGGAAAGCAGTCATCCACGACGTCCTGCTGGATGCAACTCACGAGGAAATCTTCTATGCACTTAGAAGAAGTAAGAAAGACCCGTCGATCAATGGAGTCAGAAGACTTGGGCGAAATCCAGATCTGTATAATCCTGTTTGAAGACTGGAATGTGCCGATGAAAGTTTACCTCCGATGCTTCCCCACACGGTGCTACCTATACAAGAAAAAAAAAAAGAAGTGTGCGTCACCTGCGGAAAACTTGGACATCGGGCGGACATTTGCCCGAACCCCGACGACGTCAGATGTCGGGGGTGCGTAGCCGAAAACCCGGAACCGAATCACAGCTGCGAGCCTCGATGCTTGCTAAGCAAGAAAGCCCACCTCCTAGGTGACAACACGTGCCGGGAGATAGATTGCATGCCGTACATCATGAAGAAAACATTTCATAGAAATGTTTTCACAGAAAACAGTACGTCATGTGATACCGTGCCCAATGTTTTAGAAGAAACATCTTAAAACTTACCGCTTACCGAATTTGCACTTATTAGGTGCATTTTATGTACAGGCCGACTTGAATTTTGTATTCATAGCATGTTCTTTAAATTGAAAATGAAAGCTAGCCGATTGCATTAAGTACCTATTTAGTTTAATACTAGGATATACACCTGACGTGAATTTCCTGGAATTATATATTGCCGAATAAAATGCGTTTATTATCACCAATGCTGTGGTTATGTTGCATATAGCTTTTGTCGAAGACCCGTGCGTACGTACGTACGTACGTACATACATACATACATACATACATACATACATATGTATGTGTGTTTGTATATGTGTATGTGTGTATGTCTCTTACACCCTTTTTAAGTATAAACACCCTTTGTGCCAATCGGAGTGTGCTAGCGATGCAAGTCGCCTAATGAAAGGCTGTAGTATTGCAGAATAATGGCAAAAGTGTGTGAGAGGCTGTGAGCAAGGATGTAAAACGGAATACACCTTTTTACACCTTTTTGGTGTAAAACCTTTCACTGTGCACTTTTAAACATTTACACCCTTTGAGGCTTATCTTGCTCCACAACAATAATCGCCATCTGCCTTGCCCGGATTTCCTTTCTTTAACGCTGTGAGCCCGGTAATTATAAGTCACGAACGGCTTGCGCGTTATCAGCGTCACACCGCATTCTCGATACGAGGGTAGCGAGCGCCGAGTTTTCGAGAAAGGAAGCGCAAGCAAGGCAGAGGACGATTATTGCTGTGGTACAAATATACACCCCGGAGGGTGCAACCGTTTTAAGAGTGTGATACAACTCGCAGAGTAGTTTCTGCGTGATCTTTTTAATTAAACTTCTATACATGATGGCTCTTCTTGCGTCTTTAAAAGGTTCTGCGCTTTGTGCAGTGGCTTCTGGGAGCGGCGGTCCACGCTTGAGCAGTGGCTGCTAGTGCTGTGCGCCTCGGTTGTCCTGATGACGTGCATGACCCTGACGTACACCTTCTACTATGCGCGTGAGTACGGCAAAGGTTAGTGACCCACAGCGCCACTGGCCTGGACACACTGACCCAAAGTGTATGTTTTCTACGCAGCGGAAAGGCTGAAACAGGTCGGCATAGAGTACTACGATTGCCAGACACAGGTGTGCAAGGATGCAGGTGAGAGGGCTGCACTTCTTCGTGCCGTAACGTGGTGATTGCCCGCCGCATAAAGCTCCGAATTCAAGTACACACTTGCTCTGTGCGCACCTTGCCTCTTCGCAGCGATCGAGCTGAAAGACACCCTAAACCTTAACCGGGACCCGTGCAAGAACTTCTACGAGTACGCGTGCAGCCTCTGGCCTAGCCGGTACCCGGTACCTGACGATATGGGGCATTATTCAGTTCACGATTTCGTCCGAGATGAAGTCACCAAGAGAATTCTTGGTACGCCCCGTAAGCCGCGTCCTTTGTATGTTCTTCTGAATGCCGCCGACCATTTGGTCTTAGGAATGACGGCGCCTGTTTCTTCGCTGTTTCATCGATGCTGCTATAGCACTTCTAGGGATGTGAGAAACTTTTCAATGCCGAATAGAATCGTACACTATTCAATTCGGTCTTCAAACCGAATACTTATTACTCGTAAATACGAATACCTTTAGGACAATTACTGAATATTTCAAATCTGTGCAAATTAAGATAGAACCGAAGCAACAGTGCCATAAATTTTATCCCCACGGGCATAATATAGGCCTAAGATTTGATAACTTAGGTATAGTGGCGCAGGCTGCGTCGATCAGGGAGCCAGATTTTGTCGGATGTACAGCGATAATTCGCAATTTCTGAAGAGCTATTTTATGCGAATAAACTGCTTATTTGTTCGTAATGTTCCATTTGGACGTTTGTTAAAGAACGCCTCATCACTTAAAATAGAGTGACAGAAACGTATTAACGTTATGAATACTAGGCTAGGATGCGAACATCGTTTTATTGTAATTGTGAAAACGTCTGTTTATAATTCAAAGCCTGTTAGAAAGGTATTCTATTAACTCATGCCGCTACTTGTTTCGCATTCGATTCGCTCCCAAACATTACTGTTGGCCCAACCTTAAATATTTCTTTGTCGAAGGGAGGCGCTCTGTGCTCCAACTCTGATGTCGCAAGCTAGGGCTGTGCAAGCAGGGCTGCGCAGGGATTTCACACTTGCTTTCCTGTGCAAGAGCAGGCAAAGAAAATAATATTCCTATATGTATGTAAAGGTACATTTGCTGCTCTAGAATGCTTGGACTCATAGGGCGCACCAGCTCTTAGGGAGCATCTTTGCCTTGTAGTGCAGTGTGAACCTTCCCCGACTTCTAATGAATCTAGTTCTGTATCCTCTCTGTGTTCACGATTTCAGTGTATACACCAGGCAAAAACGGGTATGCAAACCAAGGTGTGATGCAGAATCAACGATATAGCATGATTACATTTCGTAGATGCGTAGTTATATACCTCAGAGGGTGCACTTTTATGCGCTTAAAATCGCATTTCTTATTCATCATTAGACATGGAGACTTGACAAAAGAGTTTGATTATAGATACAGTGTGTATGAAGTCGTGGATTCTTCTTCTAGCGCTTCTTTTTTATTGAACAAAAAGGAAATCCTGTAGCGTGAATATGACTGGCTGTGTCGGCACCACATTTCCTGCAGGAAGTGTAGTACAGTATAATCCTGTGCACCTGCACGCATGTAGCAAAACAAGACTGTTGCGGTTAATGCACCAGAGCGGAATTAGAACACAACAAGGGAAAAAAATCACAAATAATATTTCAAACAAACAGCACCAGAATTAACTTTGATATAATTGATTGATTGGCGTAATAGTTCCGCGGAAACCCGCAAGGTGGAGAGAAGTAATCAATTAGGCGAAATGAGACATCCACCCAACTGGTTGCTACGATAGGGTGGATGTCTCATTTTCCCTTCTTTGATTCATTGCCTAATGTACCAATGAACTGTTAAAGTGCTTATGCATTGTAAGAACTGTGGAAATAATAGGAGGAAGAAAACAGAAATAAAGTCGTACAAGAAAGCCTAACATATATCGAATTATTTGCTGAGAAATCGACAAACGTGTCCAGTGTAGACGACGCATACATCGCTAGTTCAGGCACAGCAGTGAGCAGCTTCGGAGTTCTGCCATTCATCTGATATTCCAGGATGTTTTTCGCCGCTTAGACCGACTCTTGTCCTTTCTGTCCTTTTAACTTCTCGTCCTTATAGTTTCCTGTCTTATTAAACGAATTAAACTCTTAAAATTTTCACACCCTTATGGGTGTAATGCGGGTGTATCTATCTTTTCACCCTTGTAAACACCCTTGAAACAACCTTTTTTAACGAAAAAGGGTGTTCAACAAGAAAACACCCTTGAAACACCCCAGTCTTTCTAATTTACACCCTAATTATAAGGGAGTAAGGGAGCAAGCTTACAGTATATGATAAATGAACATTGCCAGTTAACGTGTTGATATTGGCTATACATGAAACGCGCGCTACCTGCGCTTGAATCAGGCAGCTGGAATGATTAGATCGGGGCATCTAGGCAGCAGCGTACAGACTCCGAACAGCGGTCAAAAATGAAGTTTCCCACGAATGTTGATATCGAATGGATGACACTAACGCGCAGACTTTGCATAGCCAGATATCTGCAAAAGGCTTCATATGATCAATGGCAAAATATTTACAATGATATCACTGAATACTTAAAGGCGTGCAACCAGTTAGACTGGGAATGGTTAGGAGTGAGGGCTAACGGTAAACAGCTCACCAACTTACGGTTTGTACATGACATTGGCATACTGAGCAACGCTGCAGACTATTTGCAACAAAGGCTTGAGGACCTTGGCGAAGAAAGTGTAAGAGTCTGATTGAAAGTTAGTATGCAGAAGAGAAAAGTAATGTTCTGCAGCCCGGCGAGGGAACGGATGTCATGGTCGGCAGTCAGCCTCTAGAACCTGCGCAGAAATACGTTTATTGAGGTTAATTACTCGTAGGGGCCTCTGATCAAGGAAATTAACAAAAATAAAAATTAGCTGGAGGGCTTACGGCAGGCATTACTAAATCATGACAAGGGAGCTTACTGTTAATCATTGCTCTCTACCGTTACTAACGCATGGGGCCGAAACTTGGAAGTTACCAAAGAAGCTTGGGAATTCGTTGACGACCGCGCAACGAGCGATGGAATGAAAAATATTAGGCATGACGATACTAGACTGGAAGACAGCGATGTGGA
Source organism: Dermacentor variabilis (assembly GCF_050947875.1). Lineage (NCBI taxonomy): Eukaryota > Metazoa > Arthropoda > Arachnida > Ixodida > Ixodidae > Dermacentor > Dermacentor variabilis. The sequence continues at coordinate 5,300,684 of NC_134570.1, forward strand.
TTAGAGAGCGAACGGGGATAGCTGATATTCTGGTTGACATAAAGATGAAGAAGTCGTGCTGGGCAGACATTGCAATGCGTAAGAGAGAGAACTGCTGGTCTTTTGGAGTTGCAGAATGGGTGCTAAGGGAAGGGAAGCACGGTCGAGGACGGCAGAGAATAATGTGGACATGATGGAATTAGGAAACTTGAAGGCACGTGGAACCAGTTAGCACAAGACAGGGGTATTAGAGATCGCTGGAGAAACTTTCGTCCTGCGATGGACATCAAAATAAGCTGATGATGATGATGTGACGACATCCATGCCAGCTTCGCGGCTTGTCATTCATGTTATGTCATGCATGCGTGTCATGCACGTTCTGATAGCTCGACTTGCGTCGATTGCGGGGGGGGGGGGGTAGGGGCGAGTAGCGGCGTAGCCAAGTGGGGCACGCCGGGCACTTGTAACGCTCACTAACAGTAAATTTTTTGCTGCAATGGCAATGGCCCCGCTTCTTCCCCCTCCAAGGTCAATTGGGACCTCCCCCACCCCTCACACGAAAAATTTTCTGGCTACGCCACTGTGGGGAGGGGGGGGTGTAAGATTGCTCTTGACCCATCCCCCTAACTTGTCAACGGAAACGGGGGAGGGGAGGGCAGCTGCCGCCGGGCCGCATACCTTAGGCAGCCATATACCGGCTGCATTTCCTTCTGGACGTGAATGCTGCTCTAATGTCATTATACAGTAGGATTCATGGCGGTTCGAGGCCGATGCGACAATAAAAAAACCACATACAGCCATCAGCAAGTCTTAGCTTGAGCAGATCTTTGGGAGCTGGGCAAGAAAGACTCTCATAAAAAGAAAAGCTTGGCACCCGTCTTACATGCATTGTCAACTCTGGATCACCGCTGACTGCACATTTCCGATAAAAAAAATCACACAGGAACTCCTCTGGGATTTGTCTGAGTATGCGTAAGCATTGTGACTCTTCCTCATCTACACGCAGTCCATGTCGTTATCAATGTTATGAGACTTGATCCGACGTGTATAAGCGACAGCGCTGCGGCGACACGAACTGCTGTGGTCGGCGGCGCCAAGTGAATGGCGCAAGCAAAGTACTGCAGGTAGCGGGGCCAGGTGCGCTGGTGACGTTCCGTTCGTTTTGAGCCGTTATCGCTCTTTAGCACTTCTCATCCGCGTCGAACCATTATCAACCGTTCTCCGACGGCGGCTGCTTGTGGCACGGCCGCGCGAACTGCAGTGTGGACATGAGTGTGCCTACTGCTGAAAACTTCACGCGCTGTGTTCTCACCGTTTACTTCGCTTTCAAAACAGACGGGCGTACAGCTATCTTGAAAGTGATCTGCGAAAAGCGCAAAGTGCGGCATGAGCTGAGAGCTTCGTGAGCGCTGTGTTCTCGCCGCTTCGGTCGCGTTGAGAGCTAGCGCGAAGGTGAATTCACTCGCTGCTGCGGGTTCTATTTTGAAAGATATCGTGCGGTACGGACTGACGGACGGATGGTTTTTCTTTTTGGGGAAGTATAGAAATGCTTACGTTATAAAAAAAATCGCAGGGTTCGCGGATGTCGCGATAACAACCAACTCCAACCTACTCCCCCGCCCCCCGCTGAGCGATGCCGTCTTGATGGCCCCCTCTCCAGCCCGGGAAAAGGGACACTACGCCTCTATCTCAGTTGAAGAAACGATGAGGAAACGTTAACGACAAGAACGGCATCTTCTAACGCGTTGTCTTATGGCCTCCGAGATTAGCGCGCGAAGCTGGCGCGCGCGAACCTAGGAGGCCATAATTGGCTGCTTAATAGCATAAAAACACAAAAAGATAATACCAAACGACACAGTCAAAAATGAAAACAAAGAACTGATCTTAGCTATACTGTTTGGGGAAAAGAAATAAAAAATTAAACAGCCGACACACACGCCACTAAAGCCACCACCGCCGGCATAACGCGGAACCAACAGTTGCAACACTCATTCGCGCTTCATTGCTTCGTGTACAGTGTTCTCGAAGGAGGCAGTGCGCTCGCATGGTGGCGGCGCTTGGCGCACTTCGTGTCGCCGCTGACAGGTGGCGCGGTTGGCAGCGTCGCCTCGCCGCCGTGTCGGAGTAGAACGGGTACCGCGCATTGCTGCAGTTCCCGAAAGAAATGCAACACTCACGATGTGCAATGCGCGATACTTGTTCTGGTGCGTCTTATCAGTGTACAGAGAAAAGAATTACCGCCGCTGTGGCTGATCTACGGAGCGTAGGCGATGTCTTGTACCGGAAGCGCGGATGAACGTGCCTGGCTATTAACGCATATACAGGGCGCGAAGCAACGGACGATCCTCTTTTATTTCCTGCTATTAAAATGTGCAATGTGGTTTCGCTAATGCAGCAGTCATATTGGACAGAATTTTAGCATTGCCTTTTTTTTTCGTAATCGCTGGCCTGCAGCGGGAATGCGCGCTACAAAGCAAAATTTTTTCCACGACACTTAACATTAGATAATCGCTTTTTCGAGTGTTAAGCTCATGATTTATATGCATGACATCGTTCGCACTGTTAACACGACACAGCAAACATATAGAAAGGAAATATAAAATCCAGTATACATTTATGCAATGTTTATTTACAAAGAAACGAGGAAGGAATGTGGACCAGAAAAATCAGGCTCAAGAAGGCCGAACGTTTATAAGTGGAGATGTTTACAAATTGATATAAACATGCACCTGCAGACTCGCCTCAGGAAGTTTTCGGGATCTTCCTGTGCATGACTGTTTTCCTTCTCTCGTGTTTTTCCGAGTTAATGCCCTTTGTAAAAAAATGGAACCGCGTTGTAATATAAAAGCTCATTACATTCTTGGTGAGTTCGGCTGAATGCTCACTGCAACCAATTTTGTGCGAGCACTTCGCTTTCACCAGACTAAGCACATCCAAGATGCTATCAGCATGTAGTTGTTTTTTGCTGAAGTATTCAGTAAACATGTCTTCAAGCATTTTTACAAACGAAAAAATTGTTCCACGTGGGTAGAGAAGCCCGCCTCTATCCCTGTGCAGTGTCAACGCAGCAAGCCCAGGATTCTCATCTTCGGACGACACGGTTAGCGCATTCATGCAATCCTGGCAGTTGGTTTTCATTACGCACTTTCGTGCGACATATCCAGACACATAGTAAGTTATCCGAGAGCCGCTCCTCTCTATGTGCTGGTCGTGATCGACCGAAGACAACACTACTTCGGCGCCTGGTAAATTCCCCGAAACAATGAGAGCATCTACCTGGTCCCACAAGTTGTTGCTGGGAGAGCAACTTGCGCTGCTCTGCTGTGTGTTTAGCAAGGCAGCTACCGCACATGGATCCGCATTACCATATCTCACGGTTTTCACTGAACTCTAAAAAGACATGCAGTTCATCGTAATGAGAAATTGGGTGAACAAAGACGCCTTTGGTGCATCCTTCGCACGACTGTATCCAGTCCGGCACCCGGGCGCGAAACAGTAATTTCGACGGCGGCCAGGCATTCTCACGCACACATACTGCACATTGAGCCAAGCACCAAGCACAGCACAGGCACAGAGAGATATTGCCACGCATACAACGCCGGCGGTATTTGCAGTCCAGCGCCGACAACGCCGAACTGGCCGAACCACCCGAGCTGTACCGAGCGCACCACCGAAACCGCAACACGAGGCAAGAGAAATTTTTCAGGTGAAACATGCGTCAGCGCCCCTGGCGGGCATGCGGGAAGTCGACGCTGAGTGCGTCGCGGCGGAGCGGCGCAGGGATACGACAGTGGGCCTCTTCGATTTTCGGAGTTCTGGCAGCCCGCTGGCAGCTAGATGGCAGCCAGTTAGTTCCGGTTCTGACAGGAAGTCACATGGGCTGGTACCCCAAGACAACCCGAACCTGCCCGAAGTTTGCAAAATCGAACGCCGGTACAGCTGGCCAAATGTAAACATGCTACCAGCATGGCAGCGCCCGTCGAGGCCGGCGCGCGCTCGGCGTAGTCGGCCCATTTATGCGTTGCCAGCTTGAAAATATATTGTTGCATTCAGGGATACGCGCGATTTCGCGCGACTCGGCGCAGGACGCGTACTCGGCCAATCTCGCTTGCGCAGCGCAACAGATGGCCTCCGACGCGGCGGATGAGAAGACGCGAAATCGTGATTGTATACTCGAAAGCGATAGCTGGAGGATCCCTGCTCGCAGCGATCACGTCGACCACCGGCGACATTTGATGAGTTGGCGTTGCGTCATCACAAGACATGAAAAAGCAGGTTATCGGGTACGTCTAGCTCATACGCATAAAATTCGGCGTCGACCTGCTTGGGCTTCGATTTCGTAAAGTTTGTTGTGGCTGATGGTACTTCTCATTTAAGGAGCTGGGGACGCGGCTGGCGCATGAAAATGCACGTCGCCTGTGACGAGCGAAACGTTTCACACGAAAAATAACATTGGTCGCAATCATGAGAGCAATAAGCCAATGTAGTACGTGTGTCTAAATGTACCGAGTGCAATCAGTGTATTCTTAGATCAACGGCCTGCAGTTCGAACACATATCGGTTTCGAGCTGCCACAGCATACGACGGGGAGACGGAGCAAACACGGGCTAGCTGCAAGGCCTTCGCTAACTGCAGAGAAAGGAGATATACATACGCGAGATATGTGAAAAGGAACGCCACCAGAGAAATACGAACCCAAAATGTACCGCAATGTGCGAGTGAGCGTCTACAACTTGCGTGGAACACGATGCAGATAACATGCACGCATGAGAGCGCGGCGCGCTGTTCACCGCCGCGAAGAAGCAATCAGCTGGGGACACGCACACAAAAGCTTCAAACGGTTCACCACGGCTCGTATCACACCGCTTCGCGATGCGGAACGGTGCTTTAGTACGTAAAAAACGCTAGAAGTAAGGAAATCCGAAGATGACCGTAGACGGTTGGCTGAGCGAGGTAAATTTAAGTCCTCAAGCACCCGCGTTGCAATCCGTGAAGTCCCCGTAAAGATGGCGGCGAGCGCCCATCGCCTCTTTTAGTCGTCTGCTAGTCAGAGAACTTCCAGAGAGCAGCCAGACCAAAATCGTCCTGGCAGGTTCTGGCAGCCCGCGGGTAGCCAGAACCGTCCAGCGCGAGCAAAACGAACGCCCGGCGGAAGTGCGTAGCGCGGTGGGCGGAGCAACCCGAGAAAAACGAAGACGCTCTGGCTGGCTCTGGCAGCCCGCGGGTAGCCAGAAGTGGAAAATCGAACAAGCCCAGTGAGCCCGGTGAGCCCACTGCCCCCTTCTAGAACACTGTAGCTTCGTGCTTCGTCCGCTTCGTCTCCGCAACGAGAGCCGCCATCCCTTCGCGCCTGCCGTTTTGTCATAGTTTTGTTTTCTGCAAGTCCGCGCACGCAGCTCATCGGTAGATGCACGGGTGCACGGCGTTCTTTGCGACCTGCGGCATTTTCTCGTGTTCGCGCAAACGGTGTGCGAATATTTCACATGTCGCATGTGAAATATTTGATAGAAGTTCCTCACGTCCAAGTCAAGCCGCCGTACGGGTGTATGGCTGTGTGCCCCGTTCTCGGAAGCGTCGACGGGCTTCCGGCATGCGGATTTCAGGTACGTGCAAATGCGTTTCGCCCTCCTATTGAGCTCCGGAGCAAAGCGTGCAATATTTCATGTGAAAGATGCAGTGCCCGTCATCATTGGTGTGAATTTAGAGCGGCAAACGAGAACTGTGGCACTTAGCGCACACCGCGGCTGCTAAGACAGCGTGGAAATGGTTTTACGTTACCGTAATATGTTGCTGTCAGTCTAATCTGCAGCTTGTGGACAGCTAGCCCATTGACTTTTGCTTGTGGCAGCGATAGGTATGTAAATGGAAACGGTAATAATTTTCGAGAGCGGACAGTTGTTTCGCTCGATGTTTGGTTGTGTTCATGACGTTATGAAGGCTAGAAAACTGGCTTGATCGTGCTTAGTTCTAACTCCAAGAGGCGTAACGTTGGCGCTGTATGTGTTTGTTTTCCTTGCCGCGAGTACCACTTTCATGCTTTTGTTGCATGAGAGTGGTAGCTGCTACATGCCGCACGGGCAGAATACAATAAAAGCAATTTCCTCACTTTCATACGTATGCAATGTGACGTAACAAAATTTCCAGCGTTTTATTCGGAGCGTAAATATCCAGTATAGTTTAGTAGGAAACTCAAATTCTGTCTTAGCTTAGTAGGCGTGAAACAAGTGAAACTCGCATTCCTTTTTGAATTTTTCGCCCAAACCGCACCGCCCGCAGATGCGTCATCGGGTATGTGACAGTAGCTTCGCTACGTGAGTTGTTTTATGCGCAAATATTGCCCGGTTAAATATCCTGTTAATTTATGCCGACATTCGTTCATCTTAAGTTTAAGCGATTACTATCCCGAGTACCGGACGATGCCAAACTTGTCGTGAGGTGTAGCAAACGCGGGAAATTCAAAGTGGCGTGGCTGCAAGCTCCTGTTTTTTACCTTTCTTGCATTCAAAGCCAACAGACACAGTATCACTGATTTATTTCCATTTCTGCTGTACTTGATCAATCCAATCTGACAACTATTTGCTCTTTAATGTTCTCCATTTACTGCCAGAAAATGCTTGAATTTTTTTCAGTATCCAAGTGACGAAATATTTCACTGACGGCCGTGTGTGAAACACGCAAGATGACAAAACTGATAGCAAAATGATGAGATGTTTCTTTTATGGAGTTTGGACTCGACTTTTGGTGAGGATGTCGATCGACCTTGGGCCTGGTGACAGCACACCCGACATGGCCAAAGTGCAGCCTATCAGTTGAGTGCCCCCGAATGGACCATCAACATCGGAAAATGAAGCAGAGCCAGGTAGGGGCAATTTTTTACTTTCGAACAGAATACTGACAGCTGCCTCCTTATTTAAGAACTAAATAACGTATTTACAAACCAATCCTCACTCTTTGTGCAGCCTTCACAGAATTGTTTTTTGCTTGTTATACAGATCTTCAGAAAGCAGTTCTTCTGAACCCTTTCTGCATGCACAAATAAATAGAGTGCACGTTCTGAAGAAATTGATGCACTGAAATGTATGTTCGACACACACAGAGATGCAAAATAACCAACAACTTTAAAGCGGTAAAAAAAAACAGGTTTGAAAAATGTTCTAACATCCTAGCCCACCTTGGCATACGGAACTAAATATAACAACAACAGAGGTGCATGCAGAGAAGTGTTTGTAATTGTTTGCAAGACATAGACATTGTCTAAGAAATTGTTTTTATTTACTGGGAGCTTCTTAGTATCATGGCAGTGCAGTAAAAGCTCAAGATGATGTCCTGCTCCTAATGAAGCACCTTTAGTTTTTAAAGTTAAATTAACGGCTTTTACATTCCAAAGTCACAACCTGAAGTTTTGGGAACCTGGCCTTCTTTAATGTACACCTGAATCTAAGTGCCCATAAGCGTTATTGCATTTTACCCCCATTGGAGGGTAGTTGCCATGGCCTAGATTGAAGCTGTGACCAGCATGACTGAGCAGCATGGCATCATAGTAACTGGACTATAACACCAGGTCAGTATGGGAAATACTACTTAGAACTACCAACTTCTTGGCTCACAAGCACTTTGCACTAAGTTAAAGGAGTATGGAGCACTGACAGCGACCTCTTATGTACCAATTTCTTTTTAGACTGTAGACTCCATTATTAGAGTGCGAAGCTTCAAGTAGTCAAAACCAGCCTAAATTACAGAACCAGCTTAAAACACGCATCATGTATAGCTGGATTTGGACATGAAAATGGAGTCAGTTCTTGTCGCCAAAAATGGAGGTGGCAGTCACACTATTTCATGCATTTTGCCTAAAACATAGTCAATAATAATTAATTTCTAAAATATTCTTTTCAAAAAGTTTTTTTCAAGCATGAAAGGAGGAGCCAAATGGTGTTCAGGTGCACGAGTGGTTAGTCGCACGGCACTTCTTGCATGCATTCACAGGCTTCTTTCAAGCTTGAAAAAAAATTTGTATTGCACCTATTGAGCAGTAGAAAGCTGGATTGGGAATTTTTCAGGATGGTCTACAATTTTCGCCCTGACACTTTTGCTTTGAATATAATATTTCAGCAGTTAAATAATCGTTAATAACTAATTACCTAATTAGGAAAAACGCGAAAATTGGTTTCACTTGCTCAAAACGATGGCAAATGACATTACCTTGGTTCTGTCCAGCTACATGGCACTTGTACATATTCGAAGCTTGCACAAATCACACAGACCACCTGATACTTACAAGGCATATATAGAAGCAGCTAAGTTGTGTGAGCCAGCCATGTGTAGCGAATCATGAGAAAGAGCCATGTTTTTTTGGCTTAAGGGCTTGTTAAGATTTACATGCTCGACACCTTGTATCAGTGCGTTCTAGGCCTGTTCGTAGTTTAGCTGCTACATAAACAATATTTCTCCACGTGTAAGCTCATATGCATCTTTCAAGTATATTGCCTAGTGTGTCCAAAATAAACCATCCTCGCGCTTCCTTCATTATGTCTTCATCAGTTGCTGTGCTAAATTTTTAACATATATCTGCACACATTTTCATCTAGTCTTCATATTTACTCGTTGTTTAATGCCTTTATTTCTGAACAAGTTGCTTTCTTTAAACCCTGTTGCACACAGCAGTACACAGCATTTCTGTCTAAAGTGGGATTTTTTTCCAGATTGGCATTAATACACCTTGCCTGGGCAATGTAAGGCATTCTACATAACCCGGCCCTGCAATAATGTTTTATATTGCATTCCAGCATCATGCAAAAGCTGTTTACTTACCAGATGAGAATATGTATAATTGTTGGAAGTAACAACTGGAAGGAGCCAGCAGATGAGGCTAAGGAAAGCATATAGGAACATGTTTTCAGTTTTATATGAAGTATAGAAATTATAAATTCAAGGGAAATGAAAGTGGATGAAAAGACATCCACCTGTGGGTGGGGAACGGACCCATAACGTTCACATTACGCATGTGATATACTAACCACTGTGGTACTACGGCCGCGTTCGAGCGTCGACAATCTGAGGGGCCATTGTGGATGGTTGAATGCTGCCTTGGTAGCACAGTGGTTAGTGCATGGCATGCCTAATGCAAAGGCTGTAGGTTCGTTCTCCCCCCATGGCTGGTTGTTTTTTTGACAATTTTAATTTCCCTTTATCACTTCTACATTTAAATCGAAAATTACAAATAAATTTCCACGGGCCTTCCCTGGCATCTTCCAGCTGTGATTAAGAAAAATTTTGACCGTCAGTATCCTTTCTTCTCGTTTGCAAGAACAGGAGCTTCATTTTAAAAGTAATGAATTCACCTTGTACAGCATCTCAACGTGGTCTCAAATCTTATTACAGCATGTGTATTACTAAGCGAAGTTTTTGTTAAGATGATGATATAGCATGGGACCTAATTAGTAGCCTTTGTGTACAGAGATATGATTAGTCTAATAAATAGGAGGATTTTAAGAAGCACTTTAACACCTGAACTAGTTGAGAAAGTGCAGGTTAATCGAGTAGAGATTATATAGTAAACGGAGTTGAGTGATTCTGCATTACATTCACGAAATATACTTCATGATACCTTTCCATTTATTTCTTCAGTTATTAAGAATCCCTTTTGCATTGTTGGACAAAACTACAGAATGCCAACATATTTTCTAGCATTCACTGGTAGCAAACATGTCAAAACTTGTTCTAGTTTCTGGATTGCCGCTTTACCCGTAAACCCCCAAGTTAATTCCGGAAAAATGTACCAAATTTTCCAAATTTTTTATGTACTCATTTTTTCGGTGTCATTCTCATTCTAAAATATATTACTTCATTGGTCTCTCGTTAGAAATAACACAAACATAAAAGCTGCTCTTGAGGGCAGCTTTCCCTCAGTGCCGACTGTAACTCATCTTTGACAGTCAGAGCTGCATAAAATGCGACTTGTCATTGGCGATATTGCTACTACCTCCAGCCACTAGTACAGCTCGGGATCAAGGGTTAAAATTTGCGGCTTCGTTGCTGCCAAATTTTAATTCTGCAGCTGTTACACTTGGGTGTAGCGTGTGTGTGTTTGTGTATGTGTGTATGCATGCATCAAAATGACTTCATGCTAGAACAAAGCAACTGTAGTACAGAGAGGCATCAGTCATCTTTATATATTTGCTTTGTTAAGATGCGCTAAGTTTATTTTTTGCAGTATAGACTTAACGCTCTTTGGCCAAAGATGCCCTTGTGCTACTAAAACCTATAGATTAATTAGCTTCTTGCAGTAGCAAGTGCTTATTCTTTCTTTCAGGATCGGTGTGCCACTTTTAATTTGTTTTTCTTGAACTGTGCAATTCCCATTCACAGAATGGCATGTTATCTGAGGTGTTCCTTTTTCAATCAAGAATGTTGAGGTTGTCATTCTGAAACTCCATTTCTTGCCTCAAACGAGCTTGTACAAACTGACCAAGCTGATAATTCTACCTGCTTATATATGAAATATGTTGCGGTTATGAACCTTCATAGTTAATGACAAATAGTACAAAATTTTATGTGTTAGAACAATTTCATAAAATATTTCATGTTTTTTGCGTTCGTGTTCACTTTTCTGCTCTTGTGTCCTGTCTGCGCGCCTCACCTCTTTTTTTTACATATTAAATATCGTCTAAACTTAACCATGCTTTCTTACCACAATGCAGGGAGGAAAAGTTCCGGTAACACCATGCATTCAGTATGGTGGCCCAGATGTGTATGCAAGCAACCTCCTTCATGTTGACCAAGAACTACTCTTCAGTGTCTCGCAGACTTCCATGTGAAGCCCTCAACATTCTCGTCTCAGTGGAATGGGTGCTCATCTATCAGCGTGTCCATTACCAAGACTGCTAGTTGTAAAGCTTCTGAACCCTTTTAAGCAAGCTTAGTGATTTTTTTATTTAGTTTTCACGGTTGGCCGTAGAATCTTACCATTTTTTATTTTTCTAACATTTTTACCTGGCACAATGCGGTGCAATAACTTTAGATCAGTGTAATGTATTTAGGTGATGCTCACTCTAATGCCTATCTCGTTTCGTTAGTGTTTAAGAAATTTGAATATCTGATAAGGTAACAGCATTTGAATTTGTCATCGTGGCTCGTTTCAATGAGCTGCTAGGAAATAAGACGCAAAACTTATCACACGCCAGTTGTAGTATTCTTGTTTTCATGACAATATACACGTTTCCAAAGATGGAAAGTGGGGAAGGAAGCCTCAAGAACATAATCATCCTAGGATTGTCATATCCTTACAGCTCTGCAATGACTAATGCCTCATACATCTTGGGAGCACATTGGTCGCAATGCCTACAGGTATATTTGATAAGAGAATACCTTGCACCCAGATTCGCCACACAGTTGATGGCTGATGGCTTTTTTTGTCGTCTTTATGTTACTGCTATGTATTCATTATTCATTCAGATGTAAATGACACTACAGGCACTGAAGTATCAAATGGCACTTGCATTTCAGGGGACAAAGTGCACAGCATGCCTGTCACAAAATGTGTTCTAGGGGCTACCTTGCCTCTATAGGTAAATGGACACCAGATGCTCTGTGTACAGTGCAATCGGTGTACTTGTCTGGAGTGCTTGAAAGATGTGCTACGGCTGTACTGGCACTGTCTGAAGATAATGCATGGTTCTAGAAAGCCTGCAGCTGAGCATCTGCCACCGTACTGAAGGAACTGTCCTAATTTATTTTGTTGATGTGGTTGAAATTTAGGAGCTGCAATGAATAGTTCTGAATGGTGGCAGTGCTGCCCAACTAAAGCACAAATTACACACCTCGACTCACACCATGCACTCTGAAAGTTTTGCTACGTGGTATCTGTGTTTGCTGCCTGACCTTATGGCACCTTTAGGAGCAGTCGCAAGTGATTGCAGCTGCTGAGGCTTTATCAACTGGCAAGGTGAAAAAAAATGTGCCACCAGTGTGGCTGCACACTCTGAGATGCAAGCTATCTTTAACCAGGTGTTCGGTAGACTACCTGTGCAGCCAAAACATGGTGCTTGAGCCCTATAGGCAACTGCGTTCACAACTGTCCACAAGTGTGCTGTCGCAACAGAAAGTTGAGAACAAGCAGCATTTTTACCGGTGTTCAAAACATTAGTGCAAGTCATTCTTTCACCAAGGGTGTAATCATGCATAAGTAATAAGGACAGGGCATTTGTGACACACAAGGGGTCATGTATCAAATTTAATTTGATCAGTAATCTATGAGATGGAATTATAAAAAGTATACTTTTTCTTTGGTGTGCATATTGCAACTGTAACAGTCTGCTCTGTCCTGCTCAGTTTTTATGCTGTCTTTGTGATATTTTCAATATTTTGCAGTTCAGCTGAGCGAAGTATATATCTTTACTATTACTAGTTTTCATATTCAACTTTTGTGGTGCTCACTAGTTATTACTAGCCATGTTTTGTTCACATATGCTCTTGGATTGTTGCGCGAAGTGACACAGACACAGACTACAAGCAGACAGGATGAGTGCTAACTCTCAACTAAATTTTTATTGGAACGAAGAACATTATATATATATATATATATATATATATATATATATATATAGGTGATTGCAAAAAGCCACAGCATAAGAACATGACAAGGTATGAAGACATCAGTTAAACATATCAGGAAGTAGGGAAGTCAAAAAAGGACACAACAAAAAGACACTACTTCAGATTAAGACACGTGTTGTGAAGATGCTGACATTCGCATTCTAACAGAGAAAGATGCCTGGCTAACGCAAGTCTCTCCTAATCTTTTAATGTGGAATGCCTCGATTATTTCCCGTGTGGTTTGGCATTTGTGTCTCGAAAGAATTTTGTGTCCTCAAACAATGGTTTACAACTGCAATTGAAACAATGTGACGCTATATGTGAAGCATTAGGGTTGTAAAGTGAATATTTGTGTTCTTTTAGTCTAATATTAATGCACCTGCCGCTCCGGTCAGTGCAAGTCTTCCCGCACTTGAGAGGAATCTGATAAACTGTACCAGTGTTACAAGACACAAAAAGGGACACATGTCTAACACCGCGATCATCTTTTCTTTTTTTGCCACCCTGTTCAAGTTTCGTATTTATCATAGGGCACATGATAGAGAACTTGCGGGGCCGAGAAAACTTTATCCACGTCATATCTATTGGCCACACTCCCTTAACCATGGGATAATCTATGTACATAGGGCGCCACAGCAAACCTTATTTTACTGTTTTTCTTGTTTCTTAGCGGGGCCTTTTACCCATATTAAAAGCTTTTCGCAGGTTAGTGATCGTAAATGCACAGGATAACTAGCCTTCTCGAGCTTATCAATTTGTTGTGACAAACTTTGTTTCATATTGTGTGGACATGACTTAGTAATGGCAAACTTAAGAGCTGAGTAAGCTAGTCATGTCCACACAATATGAAACAAAGTTTTTCACAGCAAATAGGCTCGAGAAGGCTAGTTATCCTGTGCATTTATTATCACTAACCTGCGAAAAGCTTTTAAAATGGATAAAAAGCCCCGCTAAGAAACAAGAAAAAAAGAAAAAAAGGTTTGCTGTGGCGCCCTATGTACATAGATTTTACCATGGTTTAGGGAACGTGGCCAATAGATATGACGTGGATAAAGTTTTCTCGGCCCCGCAAGTTCTCTATCATGTGGCCTATGATAAATACGAGAATTGAACAGGGTGGCAAAAAAAGAAAAGGTGATTGCGGCATTAGACATGCGTCCTTTTTTGTGCCTTTTAACACTGGTATAGTTTATCAGATTCCTCTCAAGTGCGGGAAGACTTACATTGAACGTAGCGGCAGGTGCATTAATATTCGACCAGAACACAAACATTTACTTCACAATCCTAATGCCTCACATCTAGCGTCACATCGCTTCAATTGCGGTTGTAAACCTTTGTTTCAAGACACAAAAATTATTTCAAGACACAAATGCCAAACCACACAGGAAATAATCGAGGCATTCCACATTAAAAGATTACGAGAGACTTGCGTTAGCCAGGCATCTTCGTCTCTGTTAGAATGCGAATTTCAGTATCTTCACAACACGTGTGTTAATCTGAAGTAGTGTCTTTTTGTTGTTTCCTTTTTTGACTTCCCTACTTCCTGATATGTTTAACTGATGTCTTCGTACCTTGTCATGTTCTTATGCTGCGGTTCTTTTGCAATCACCCATATTTATGTGTTCTTCGTATCAATAAAAATTTTGTTGAGAGTTAGCGCTCATGCTGTCTGCTTCTAGCCTGTGTCCGTGTCACTTCGCGCTGCAATCCAAGGTGATGTTACCGTACCAACTCGCCCAACTTCCAATCCTTGTGTTCACATAGACACACTCAGACTTGTTCTTTCTTATGTGGCCGGTTATTTTTGTACTTTGTAATAAGATGCAGTGCTTTTCGAAAGAAAATGTGATAGTTCGTAGTGAGGTTATTAAAAAAACTTTTCTGCTTAAAATTTAATTGAACAAGCCTGTGCCATTATTCGTTGCTTATGTCTGTGTATTGGTATGGTTTTACTCCTTATCTTCTTTTTTACTTTTAAATGTGCAAACATTATTATGTAACCATTTCTCTTTAATTAAATAATAAATACTTCTCTTCTGACATTTCGTCACAAATTTTACAATGATTTTGTTCAATTAGGTAACCTTAGACTAGCTGATTGTTCTGGTAGCTTAACTTACAATGCCTGTGGGATATTCAGTGCAAGCACATGGTGAAAAATAAACTAAATTATTGGGTATGAGCAGGTCACTGGCAGTAAATGAAGCATTCATACATTTCAGAAAATAGTGCATGCTTATATATAAAACAGTATGCGCAACTACACATGCAGTTTTTTTTGTAAATGCTGAAACATTATTCTAAGTGGAAGCGCTTTGTTGCACTTTGTTTGGCTTTCAGTGCTACCTTTAAGTCATATGTGAAGGTACTAGTAGAAGCATCCCGTGGAGATAAATGACAACATTGATGAATAGAGGTATAAAATATATGCTTAAAACGGCAAAAAACTGATTGACAGGCAAACGTATGCTTCTGTAGTACTGCACTTGTTACCGTCGCCAATCCATGCATTCCTTGCGCTCTATTGCATTCAATATGAGCTACAACAACGAGCTGTGGTGTCTTTCCCTCCTGGTCGAGCTGGTGTCGCTGCGAAAATTTTTGACCAAGTGGAGGTTTTTAATTATTTCTGAAATGCATGTAACATCATGCTTTTGGCTGTGTGCTGTTTCCATGGAATGATAAGTACTGGTGCACCAAGGTGCGGGATATCCTGTGTCCTTAGTGCAGCGCGCGTTGTTATTGCGCTCTGCATGCGGCCGGCAGTGTACTATCACTGCAGAGGAAGATTACGAAAAGCATAGGGTGTGTGCATTGCTGCGATCGTGAAACTTAATTTTTTTTGCCTGGAAGGGGTGCACGTTATATATGCTACCACATGACGGACCAGAAGCGGAATATGACGACGTCTCACAGATTCTGGCTCATACTGAACAAGGTAGTACCATAGCTAAGACTAGGCAGCATTCACAACAGCTAGTCTGTCCATTAACTACATGGCTGTAGTGAACGCTAAAATACTTGCAGGGATAACACCCTTTTAGAAGGGTGTTGTCCATGGAACACCCATATTGAAAGGGTGGTGTCTGTGTTACGCCCATATAGAAAGGGTGTTCTTTGTTTTACACCCATAGGCAGAATGACGTTATATTAACACCCTTCTCTTTGGGGGTGTTAATTTACACCCCTTCGCTTGGGGTGTAGCAATACACCCAAAAGGGTGTCACCCATGGGACAAGCCATTTACACCCCTATGTTAAAGATTTTTAGAGTGTAATATTCGAATTATTATTATTCGAATAATTTTAAACGAATTTATTCGAAACGATGCATTACTAGGCCAAACAACCAGCGTCCCTACCCTCAGGGGCTTCTGTGTCAGCAGGCGTTTGGTGCGTGCGACACCACGGACATGAGCACATGAGGGTTGGACCCTTTGCACCTGGTCGTGTCCGGGGAAAAGAGGATCCCGGGCGTTGAACTCGATGTTCAGACTTAAAAGCCCTTCGGTGGAGGCAACACACCCCTTCAGTCTCTGCTTCAAGTAGACTGCACTCCGGACTGACTCATCCGGGGGAAATCGGTAGTTGCCTTATCCTGTCTTCGTATCCATTCTTGGTCTCTCACTCTCAATCTTTCCTGTCTTCACTTCCTTTACTTGCGATTTTCTAGGCAGCAAAGGTTGACCGTGTGTGACGTAACCTACTTAGGTTACATCATAGTAAGTTATAGCAGTAACGTGCATCTGGCATCTGAGCAGGGCTTGTTTTACACGTCCTGCGGTGTTCCCTTGTTGGGCCTCATGGTGGATGACTGGCGGCACTGCCAAAATAAAAATATGTGCATGCCGTAGTTTCTTCTCTCAACTTCCAGATCACCCCCAGAAACGGTATGCACCGAGGTTTTCAAGTTTCTTTACCACCAAAGAGAATTTTTCGCGCTACCATATAGTAAACAGTGAGAGACCAGAGAAGACAGTGAGAGCCATGTCACCGCTTCTTGTTCCCAATTTGCAAATGAAGGACAGAAGGTATAGACCCATTGTACAAGCCCACGAAGTTGGCCAGCAGTGACCGCCTCTTGGAGCTCCGCCATCAAAAAAAATTGGTCGACGATCACGCTTATCGGTAATGCTATCTTTGAGCGCAGCTGATGCCCCATTTCAACAACAGGCACCCGCATATAAAGTACGCAGTGCCTAACGGTGGCGGTTCTGCGTTTCGGATTGGGCAGCACACACCGCATTCCGCCATTATTGAGCCGGCGCTCCTGTGAGGCGCCATATTATAGTGGGTCACTGCCGCGAAGAAGGGGGGGGGGAGGAGATTAGCAATTATTATTTAATGCTACTTCTGAGGTGGGATGAGGAAACGGGTGGAGAACAGGGGCACTGAGTAGAGGTCACACACTCATACACTCACAGACAGACCTCAACGTGGCCGCATGAGGTTGGGGTGGGAAGTAGAAGTAAGGGGACGAAATGCTATAGCTGTCATTCGAATCACCGCAACGGCACTGCTCCAGGTGAAAGTATAGGGCAACAGTGGAGGCGGGAGAACGACATCCAGGCGCGAGCACTGCCAGAGGCGACAAATGCCACTGAGGAACGCGCCCCACAAATGGAGAAGCGAGAGACACGGCTGAAGGCCGTACAGCCACGTGACGCGGAGGCGGAGGTGGTGGTGGTAAACATTTATTTCATTTGTTTACAGACAGAGTTGAGGACGACCTTAAGGGCCGGCCCCTTACAAAATCTAGGAGGGGTCCCGGACCTCCGCGGCGGCTTGGGGCCTAGCCACGAGAGCTATTTGGCTCTCTAAGGTAGAGCGGCCGAGCAGGGCAGCCATCCAGCTCTCCCGGGTAGGTGGGGTGAAGGGGCAGCTGGGTTAGAAGGGCAAGCCCACACCTTGTGGAAAACGTCCGAGAACGCGCAATCATACAGTGGGCACTCCCCAGAGAAAGGGTTAAAGTACTGTAGTACTGCCGGGCACAGAGGAGACAGAGGAGCCAGTGCTCCTCTGCCTTCGTCAAACCTTTAGCGGGGGGGGGGGGGGGTTAAAGCGACCGTGAGCGGATTGGTAGAGCTGAGTGATTTCTCGGAAAGTAATGGCCAGATTTGGTTTTGGTTCTAGATCCTCAGACGGCGGGTGTTGAAGCGATGCCCAGTGGTTGAGCGCGCGGGCTGAGGCATCAGCGGCTTCATTTCCTTCTAAACCCGTACGTGCTGGAGTACAGATGACGATACGCGTGCCGGGACGGTCCGGGTGCTTGCATTCTTGTAAGATTTTGGTGGCGCGTCTGGCTATGCGCCCTTTTTCAAAGTTTCGGCAGGCACCCCGGGAGTCCGTGATGACGACTCCGGAGTAGGATCTGCAGCGGCAAGTGCTACGGCGACTTCCTCCGCATGTGTAATGTTGGGGGCACGGAAAGTGAGGCCCTGAACGTGTTCGTTTTGGTGGATCACTGCCGCCGTGTACCACCTGTAACGAGCGTGAGTAACGACACGCACACCAAGGCGAGTGCTGAACAAAGACTGACTTTATTGCAACGCACGCCGACGACTCGAGAACGCGCAACAGCCTCTTGGGAGCTCAGGGTTGCCGGCTGGGCAATGCGCTCCCGCTAGGCTGGGCTACGTTACACCTCCCTCACTCCCACGTGAGGGTCCAGGTTCTTGCTCGAAGTTCTCATGTAAGTTAGACGCACTCGCGGGTTCCTTGCCCGCACAGGGCGGCGCATGGGAGTTGCTGCGTCGTGCAGGTCAGAGGCTGGTGGACGTTCTGGGGTGCCTGCAGGGCTTGTTTCTTGGCCGCTGCCATTAGCTTTCTGAGGATGGTGGGGGCTGCCCGCTGTGTCCCTAGGCGAGTGGAACGGCTCTGCCGTCCGCAGGATGTGCTGCCGATTTCGACGCAGTAGGCTCCCGTCTTCTGCCCCGTTCACACTGAGACATTCGGCGTCTGGAGCGGCGCCCAGTTCGGCGGAACCCAGTTCGGCGGCGGCGAGATCCGCCGGAAAAGCCCCTTCCGCGCCGATCGCTCCCGCACCGATTTTTGCGGCAGCTGCCGCCGGATTGCCTCGCCGCCGCGCGGCGCTGACCAATCGGGGAGCGCGAAACAGAACTTCCAAAGATGGCGGCCGAGTCTCACGTCATGTCGCAGTCGTCGCAGTCATCAAAGTCCGCCGCGACATCCACATCCGAAATGCTCATCGAACTGGTGCGCAACCACCCAGTCCTCTACGATAAGCGCCACTTGAAGCACAAAGACAACGTGCTGAAGGACGACTTGTGGCACAAGATCGGTCGCGAGCTTCGGCGAATGCTTCTGCGCGTCATGCATCGCCAGAAAGGTGCTTGCCAACAGGCCGAGCAGCACTGCCTCTTCTTGCTCGGGGTTCATCATTGTCTTTCCAAGTAATGGTGGAGACGCGGAACATAAACACACGAACTCGACGCGAGCGGAGACAACTGCGCAATTTCGAGCCGCGCGAACATCCGGGATATCCTGCGCTTGATTGGAGGTTAGCACTTTATGGGGCAGATGGCGCTGTATGTCTTTCCGGCGGCGCGGTCCGCAAGCAGTGTGAACTACGCGATTTTCGGCGGCAGGAGAATTCCATTCGCTGTAGACGCCGGATTCCTCAGTGTGAACGTACCATTCGGTTTCCATCAAATATGATCGTGGTGTGACCTGCCGCGTTACTGGCTCTGCTAGTCCAACCCTGATCTTCTAAAAGGCGGGCCGTGTCTCCTGTCCTGAGTGGCGGTAGTTCCGGCCTTGGCCGGTGCCTTTGTGTCTGCTTCTTCACCTCGGTTGCCTGAGGGGTGGAGAAGTCTGGAAGACGGCCTCGAAGTTGTCTTCCCATCAGCAGCTGCGCAGGGCTCCTTCCATCCTCTAGTGGCGATGACCTGTAGTTTAGAAGTCCAAGCCACAGAGGCTCATTAGCATGCTTTGTTTTCTTCAGGAGTCTTTTGAACACCTGTACTCCTTTCTCGGCTAGCCCATTTGCCCTTGGAAACCTCGCACTCGAAACCACGTGCCGAAAGTCGCATAGCTTGGCAAACTCTAGGAACTCCCTCGAGGAGAACTGCGGTCCCCCATCCGTGCACACTTCTAAAGGTATCCCATGCCTGGCAAACCACATTTCCAGTTTCTGGATGTCTTGGTGGCTCGTTGTTTGAGTCAGCTGTTCTACTTCTGGGTAGTTTGAGTGAGCGTCATAGCCCACTAAGTAGTGCACTCCCGCATGCTCACACAGGTCCAACCCTATTCTTGACCACGGCGACAAAGGGACAGGCTTCATTAGCACTGGCTCTGATGGCTGCCGATACGCGTAGCGACAGCAGGTCTCACATTTTGACGTTTTTTCCTCAATGTCCTTTTGCATAGCCGGCCAATACATTAGGGCTCTAGCTCTCGCCTTTGCCTTGTTCACCCCGAGGAGCCCCTCGTGCACGCGGTCCAGCATTTCTTTCCGTAGCTTCTTAGGTATTATTACTTTAGCGCCTCTCATAAGGATACCATTCACAACCGACAACTCTGCTGCCACCGGCGATAACTGCCCTTGAATGGCCTCACGATTCTCGAGAGCGGTCATCACTCGCCTGAGGTCTTCATCTTCAGCCGTCGCTGCCTGCAGCCTCTTTACCATGGCGTCACTGACGAGGGTTGAAAGTACGTTCACAGCATGTGTGGCTACATCTTCATATTCCTCTGCCCGAGTTGAGTCTGGTGGGATCCGCAGACGCGACAGCGCATCCGCCAGTAGGAGCTGCTTTCCAGGCACGAACTGCAGGGTGAAGTCGAACTGCATCAGACGCAAGAAAAAACGCTGAACACGAGGGGGCATTTCATTCAATCCCATTTTCGCAATAGCTAGAAGGGGCTGATGGTCTGTTTCTATGGTGACATGAGACCCCACGATGAATTCTCTGAAGCGTTCGCAGCCGAATGTTATTCCTAGTGGCTCCTTCTCAATTTGAGAATACCGGGTTTCCACTTGCGTTAAAACACGCGAGGCATACGCCACCGGTCTCCAACCCCCCTCATGTAGCTGGAGGAGAGCAGCACCCAAGCCAAAGTTGGACGCATCGGTTGACACTTTAGTGGACCTCTGAGTGTCGAAAATGGCCAACAAGGGGGCAGAGGATAGCATGCCGCACAAGTTTTTCCATTCCTTGTCATGCGCCTCTGTCCACTCGAATTCACTGTCCTTCCTCACGAGGGAGCGTAGCATGTGTGTTTTTTCAGACAGACAAGGCAAAAACTTTCCGAAATAGTTGACTGCGCCTAGGAGTCTTTGCACCTCCTGTTTGCACGTGGGTGAGGGCATGCTGGCTACGCATCGCACCAGATCCGGATCGGGCCGTATTCCTTCTTTAGAGAGGACATCACCTAGGAACTTGATCTTGTCAGCGGCCACTACACACTTCTCCGGGTTAAGGGTAAAGCCTGCAGTCTCAATAGCTCTGAGCGCCGCCTTCAGTCGGGCGTCGTGCTCCTCCCTGGTTGCTCCCCATACTAAGACGTCATCTATGTAGACTCGCACCTCCAAGAGGTTGTCCAGGGCATCACTCATGGCTTTCTGAAAAACCTCCGGCGCTGAACTCAGCCCAAATGGAAGCCTCAGGAACCGGTACCTGCCAAACGGCGTGCTAAACGTGCAAATGCAGGACGTATAGTCATCTAGAGGTATCTGGTAGAAGCCTCTATTAGCGTCGAGTTTGCTAAAATACCTGGCTCCGGCCAGCTCTGCCTCAATGTCCTCTCTTCGGGGCAGCTCGTAGTGCTCCCTTCGGATACCCTCATTCACACGCCGCGGGTCCATGCACACTCTTAATCTCCCATTTTTCTTAGTTACGATGACAAGCGGGCTTACCCAATCAGTTGGGTCCTGCATCCGAGTTATAATGCCCTCCGCCTCCATGCGGTCCAACTCCTGGCGCAGGGGCTCCTTCAGTGCGTGTGGCACCCTCCTCAATGGTAGCGCTATAGGTCGCGCATCGTCTTTCAGGCTGATCCTGTATTTCCGCCTCGTACATCCTAGGCCACGGAATAGAGCGGGAAACTCTTCAATAATCCGCTGCTTGTCCATTCCTTCCTCTTGTGACACTGACCGGACTCGTGCTATAAAGCCGAATTTCTCACATGCCTCAAGGCCGAGTAATGCCTGTTTGCCCTTCTTCACCACATAGAAAACCAGCTGTTCGCATTTATCGCCCACTTGAAGAGGCAGCACCGTTGTACCAACATGCTGTATAGCATTGCCTCCATAGCCTGAAAGAACAGTCGGGCTGGGGCGCAACGGTGGCTTTCGCTTGAGTCTCCGGTATAAAGATAACGGCAACAAATTCGCCTGGGCTCCCGTGTCGACCTTCATGTGCACTGTATCTGTGTCAACTTTAACCGGGACGATCCAATCGTTCGAGCTGGCGACGCCGGCTATATGCACGTCTAATATTTCAAAATCATCTTCCGACTTTTCTTCAGGGCACTCAACTTCTTGAACGCTTCTCTTCGCTCTGCAGCACGCCGCGAAGTGGTTCAGTTTTCGGCACACCACGCACCTCTTTCCCCATGCCGGACATTTTCGCGGCGGGTGACAGCTGCCGCAGAAGTTGCACCGCCGCAAAGTCTTGCTCCGAGCCGGCCCGTCTAACTTTCCTTCCACTGCGCCGATCACCTGTGCCGTCTCTGCCTGCTCCCATACTCGCGCCTGGCTCGTGGCAGCCTCCGCCGCTTTGCAGAAATCAATGGCCTTCTCAAGTGTCAAGTCCTTCTCGCGCAGCAGCCTGTTGCGTAACTTTTTGTCCCGAGTTCCACAGACTAACTGGTCACGCACCATGGAGTTTTTGAGATCGCCAAAGTTACACGACTGCGCCTTGAGCTACACGTCCCGCAAGAACTGTTCAAATGGCTCACCTTCATTCTGGAGTCGCATGCGGAAGACGTATCGCTCAAATGTTTCATTCTCTTGTGGTGCACAGTACTCTTCGAACTTGCGCACTAGCACATCGTAGTCCTCCGCTTGGGCAGACGTAAGTCGAAAAGTGTTGAAGACATCAATGGCCTCCTGGCCGGCCACATGTAAAAAATGGCAGCCTTCTCCACGCTGGTACGTTCCTTTCCCGTGGCTACGAAATATAGCTCGATGCGTTGCCTGAACTTCTTCCAATTGGCTGCCGCGTTCTCAGCGAGCACCAGCGGAGCAGGAGGCGGTAGGGCTTCCCATGCGCAGGCTTGAAATTCGAGCTTGCTATGCAACGGTCGCTTGCGCGGGAACGGCTACCCCACTTCTGACACCATGTAACGAGCGTGAGTAACGACACGCACACCAAGGCGAGTGCTGAACAAAGACTGACTTTATTGCAACGCACGCCGACGACTCGAGAACGCGCAACAGCCTCTTGGGAGCTCAGGGTTGCCGGCTGGGCAATGCGCTCCCGCTAGGCTGGGCTACGTTACACCACCCCTCGTGGTGTGGGCCGGCAGCGACCATATATAAGACCCCATGCGCGATCCATAGCTTTCGTTGAGGGCCGCCACGCGCGCAGAGTGGCGGCCATCGTGGATTCCCTTAGCCATGTTCTGAGGCAGAGCGTAGATTTGTAGCGCATAGCGCCAGTCCTCTGGGGTTCGAGTCCGATGCTCTGCCTGTTCGGTGTATGTTATGTGTAGGCGGTCTAGGAGGCGTTTTCCTGCAGGCGAATTACTCAACCGTACATGCTGTTTGTTCAGGTGCGCTTCTCGAAGTTCGCCGAACGTGTTGGTCATCCCCAGTTCGATGAGCTTTTGATTACATGTTGCGATGGGAAGGTCGAGAGCGCGTTTGTAAATTTTCCTTAGAACAACCTCAAAGGCGTTCTCGTCGCATTTTCGCAAGCAGAGGTAGGGTTCCCAATACAGGATTCGGCTGGCCACGAATGCGTTTGCCAGCCTCAAGGAATCTCTGCATCGGATACCCCCCGTTTGTTGGATACCCGGCGGACCATGCGGCCCACCTGGTCCCCTACCTTGTGAAGCTTCGGCAGGGTTGTGTCTATCTTGCAGTGCCTGTTGATGAAGAGTCCCAACACTCTTATCTCGTCGTGTTCTGGTATTGGTCCCCTAGCGATGGATAGAGCAATTTGGGCCGAAAGTGTACGAATTCCGATTTCTTGGTGAACATTCGAGGCCACAGCGACGAGCGTAGGTTTCTACGGCAGGGGAGCTGAGCCATGGCCAGGTTGAAGAGGAGAGGAGAGAGGACGGCTCCTTGTGGGGTTTTTCGAGTACCCAGGGTGTACGGGCCATGCTCCTGGTCTTGGATATTGAGGAAGGTTTGTCGATCAGTCAAGAACTGTCGAATGTACCTGAAAGTATTGGACCCACAATTTGTCCGCGACAAGTGTGTGAGTATGATGCCATGCGTGATGTTATCTAACGCCCCTTGAGGTCTAAGGCGAGGACTGCCTTGTCGTCACTGGGGTGTTCGACAGGCTCGATGACGTCCCTGTTCAGTTGTAGGAGGGCATCCTACGCGGACCGGTGCGGTCGGAAGCCGTGCATGGTGCCAGCAAAAGTGTTCCGGGCTTCGAGGTATGTGGAAAGTCGGTCTCGTACCATCGTCTCCATGAGCTTCCCCGCACACGAAGACAGGGCGATTGGTCTGAAATTTTCGATGTTGGTGAATTTGCCTGGTTTGGGGATAAATGTTACCAGTGCCGTTTTCCAATCCATAGGGAGGGGAGCGCCGCCGTCCCAGATGGCGTTGAAGTATTCGAGTAGGTGCACGTGCGCCAAATCCAGGAGGTTAGTTAAGAGCTTAGCCGTCACTCTATCCCGGCCGGGTGCCCTGTCCCGTTTCATTTTGGCCAAGGCCGCTTTCAGGTCATGGAGCTGGAAAGGGCGATCCAGCTCCTCATTCTCGAGGCCTGCATACGAGTATGCTGACCCGTAAGGGTGGTCTTGGATGCTACAGAGATATCTATCCCTGAGCGCAGAAGCTAATTTGGTTGTGTCTCCGTCGAAAGCATGAACTGCCCTTTGGAGATGTTTCTGTATTTCTGTCCGGGTCTGGCCTGGTTCGATCAGGGCGCGGAAGAGACACCATGTACTGCGATTTGACATCTGTTTGGCTGCGGTATTGCAGCGGTCTACCCAGGTTGAGTCGGCGAGGTGGGCCGCTTACTCTGCAGCCTCCTGGGTGAGTTCCACTATCCGTATTTTAAGTTTACGGTTATGCTTCTGCTGGCACTACCGGTGGGTGAGGCAGTGCTGGGCCTCCCAGAGGTGCAGGAGGTGATTATCGACCAATGGCGTGGCCTTCGAGAGCTGAACTTGTTTTTCAGTGTTACGAAGCTGCGTCACTATGTTCTGGTACCATGTTTCATAGCTCTGCTGAGCGATAGGTTGAGTTATTGTAGTCAGATCAGAAGCGTGTCCAATCTGGTAATGTAGCTTTCTGTTGTTGGCGGGTGAGTGGTTTCGTATGGATTGTGAAGAAGAATGCAGTGGTCGCTGCCGAGGGTTTGCTCGGTGTTGGACCAGTCTGCATATCGGATGCTCTTGGTAAAGGTGAGTATGTCCCGAGTCACTGAATTACCAATTAGGGTAGGGCGAGCAGGATCCGTATGAAGAGTCAGGCCCAGCGAGGAGATAAGTTCCGCCAACTTTATGCCACGTTTCTTTTCTTTACGGTAGCCCCAAATAGGGCTGGGAGCATTAAAATCTCCAACTTTTATTAGAGGCTCCTTTCCCGCCACCCTGAGTGCCTTACTAAAGACGTCGGCGTAGGCGATGCTGGGGAGTTTGGGTGAACTGTGGATGTTGAGCACGTGTAGGGACGGGTCCTGTTTCCTAATAGGGAGGAGAGTCACCATAACGTACGAATATGCCGCATTGCAGGCTATATCGACCGGGATAGCGGGTAATTCTTGTTTACGCAGAGTGCGGTCTGTGCGTCCCGCTGATAGACCGTATAGTTAAACAGGCCTCTCCCGGCTCCTGGAGAGCCACCACCGCGGGGAGTTCGTTGAGAGTTCTTAAGTGGAGTCGGAGGGCCGCCCGCTTAGAGCGGGCGCGAAAGCCCCGACAATTCCACTGAAGGACTGTGATTGGCGCCGAATTCCTCCGCGAGTACCGGCGTCTTTCACCGTGTCCCGCCATTTTGATCACTTTGGTTTGGTGTACCACTCGGAAGGACGAGGGAGCCGGTGAGGTCTGTCCGTTCTGGGTGATCCAGGACGACAGGGATAGCGCCTTCAAGAGACTCGTCCTCCGATTGTGAGCGGATTTTTGGTATCTTAGTGTTGGAATTCGGGTTTGAGACACGCTTCACCAAGGGTGATTTACGTGCTCGGGAAGTCGTTTTAGGAAGTTGAGCGGCAACCAGTTCCGGAATGCGCTCAAGAGCGGTCTGGAGGGCGGTGGAAAAATGTTTCTCCATGGCGTCGAGACGCGCTGTCATCTGGGCTTCTATAGCGCTCAACCTCGCTTCGAAGTTGCCCATTGTCGATGGTTGTACTTCCGGTTCTGTAGGAGTACTTTCCATCGCTTCCACCGTCTGCGGTTGGTTATTCGGGCTAGAGCTAGCATTATGCTGTTCCACAAGTGCTAGTTTGCGGGATAGTAGCGCAACCTGCTCGCGCAGTTGTGCAATTTCGAGTTGTTTCTTGGTCGGGAGCGGGGAATGCGGATTAGAGCAGGGAGATTGAGGATGTGAGCAGTGGCGTAGCTAGGTCGTCTGGCACCCGGGGCCCATAGGTCTTCTGTCACCCCCCCCCCCCCCCCCACCCTGATGTAGTCGAGGAAGGCGAGGCTATCGACAATTTCCGGGTTTCAGCACCAGTACAGCCGCCTTGGATACCGCGCACG
Source organism: Dermacentor variabilis (assembly GCF_050947875.1). NCBI lineage: Eukaryota > Metazoa > Arthropoda > Arachnida > Ixodida > Ixodidae > Dermacentor > Dermacentor variabilis. The sequence continues at coordinate 5,327,107 of NC_134570.1, forward strand.
TTCCCCGGGTCCCCCTCTCCTTCGCTTTCTTTCCCAGAGATCGCGAATGCAGCAAATATACACGCTGTTTTTCCTGCGCCAAATAACACATAATAATATATGGGGTTTTACGTGCCAAAACCACTTTCTGATTATGAGGCACGCCGTAGTGGGGGACGCCGGAAATTTCGACCACCTGGGGTTCTTTAACGTGCACCTAAATCTAAGTACACGGGTGTTTTCGCATTTCGCCCGCATCGAAATGCGGCCGCCGTGGCCGGGATTCGATCCCGCGACCTCGTGCTCAGCAGCCTAACACCATAGCCACTGATCAACCACGGCGGGTCCAAATAACACAGGGTACTGCACTGATAGCGTGTGATAAGCCCATGGGCACATCTTCTGTCAGACTGTAAGGCTTGGCAGCCAATACAAATGCGGCATCGTGGAAAACATGACTCACGTCACAAGTAACAAAATATATCTTTTTAATGAAGTTTTACTTAGCAATTTTAGCGGCAATATTGCATTTGCAAAATTGAAGCCCGACATTCATATCTTGCCCAACAGCCACTTCAGAAAAATCGTCTTAGGTACTATGGCACGCAGTATTTTGTCTGTGGGCAGCCCTGAACGAAAACGAAAACTAAATTGTTTGTCAGTGACGCTGATCTCCCCACCCCATTAGAAAACGCTACCTGCCTCCCCGCTGCGCGGGCGCCAATGCTATGACAATTACGAGTTCTCTTCATTCTGATCAATAAAGCCTTGTTTTCATTTGCTGCTATACGGACAAACGTGATTATCCGAGCTGCGGTACCACCGCAAGATTGGGAACAGAATAGAGCACGCTTCGCGTCGATTCTTGGCGTCACCATAAAAAAAGAAAGTCCGCAATGAAGCCCGTGCCAGCGAAAGCTTGCACTACTCTTGGTCTGCACTCGCAATGGAGAGGATTAAGGGATCAACGTGACTGGTCCACTATTTCATATTTCTTTCGCTGCTGCCATATACTGGGCGCCGCCCGCAGTGCCAAAGTACTGTAGGTGTAGCACCCAAAACGATTTTGTTTAAGAAGCTTTTGTTGAGTTAGTAATATGACTTTGAGTCCTCAATTCTCGAATTGAAGTGCTTCCTCTATAAGTACTAATTACGGGATTATTAAGGATATGGTTATTACTTATCTGCCGTATTTTTCGCGCTACCGAGTTCCTAGTATAATCACAAAAAGACATAACTTCATAGAATCTCGATCGGGAAATATCCTTACAGAATTCACCTTATTTTAAATAAAATTCTGTGCAGCTGATGCAGACACTGTACTTCTGACATGAAGTCACACAACAACAACAGTTTTCTGAAACTTTCGAGGGTATAAGAAGGAAAGCGTGAAACATAACGGCAGGTTTCGCAGCGGCTTTTTGGAGCGAGCGGGAGAGGGGAAGTAAAAGCGAGCCGGATATCGCGGCGGGCCCGCGGCTACAGCCTGTAGAGTCATACGCCGCCAAACTCTTCGGCCGAACCGAGTCTGAAGACGATCCAGAGAATCCCATTCGCGACTTTTGACGGCCCCACTTATGCAACGTCGCTCTCAACGAACGCTTCGCCGTAAACGCGAGCGCCTCGCCGTAAACGCGAGCGCCGGACGCGCTGGTTGAACGCCCTCTTGCTGCTGTCTTTGTTCGTCTTCGCTGCGCGTTCTGAACGGAAGAGGGATCCAAGAGCCCCAACGCCTTACAACGCCTCATTGTATGTTTAGCGACTCCTGCTCCCAGCATGAACGCACAGCACGAGCGCACCCCACAAGAAACGTTCCGCTAAAGGCTGTTTCACATGCTGCGACTGCAACGACGAAAATCGGTGCTGTCGCACGCGTCGCAATGCGATTTTTAGAGGGCTCATTTCACATGATTGCGATTTCAACAATGCGACTGGTGCGCCCAGGGTTGCTTACTGCCAGGTTTCGTGGCACACGCTGCATAATTCTTTTATTGTAGTGAATAAAACGCTTACACTATAATATTATTGACTTCTCTTGATTAGAAGCAAATAATATGTACGTTTACTAATTTAAAAACATTAGTTAAGATTTGTGTTGGGGTGCGCGACGGCGGTTTCTGTAGTTCAGTGCGACATCGCGCACGTAAACAGCTATTCGCAGGTGGTTCAGCGATTCTTTATTCTATGGTTCAGCGCTGTGTGTTGTCTTATCTACCTTCTATGACCGTTTCGTTCTGCCTGCGCTACAACAATCTACAAGATTACCTATCGACAAGTTCATATAGCTACCCTCACCGCACAAGCAGTATTCGGAATTCGGCTGCCACGAAGTTGTCGTGTCAGCCCAACAAGATCCTCGCGCTACCCGTGCTCGGCGTCAGCTTCTGGAGAAATGATGCGTGTATATTGCCTGTCATTGCGCATATGTGGTTCCTGCTCCTAGCCATATTCTTACGCCAAACGCAACAAGAAGCACCAACCCGAACGCCCGCGTGTGCCCCTGAACGAAGCCTCAAACGATCTGTGTGATTACGACGTGGAATGAAAATTGTGTTGTGAAATTCAACCTTAGCGCTAGCCTGGTTCGTCCATCGCCGTGCTTCCGCTGCGAATATATATATATATATATATATATATATATATATGGGAGCCCTCTCTAAATATTTCTAAAGGCGCAAAAGCCGACGCATCAAATGTTTCGAGCAGTTACCGTCACTTTTGTAGAAACCTGTACGTTGTAACATAGCATTCTAAAAGACACGCTTCTCGTCCACTTTGTTGTCCCGTGTCTCGCGCTGGTAGTATACTCGGAACTTCTAACAAGAAGACCATATCAATACGCGCTATTCATCATGCAGGATCGTAGGCCCACGGCAGGCGCACTTGCCGTAGAATTTTTCAGCTTTCTGCTCAGCCTCGCACGCCTCTCACGGTTAGCCTGTTTTGTGGAAATAAATATTATTATTATATTATTAATGTTATTAGATATTATAGTTTTTTCACTGTAATTTATAGCAATCATCCAGATTTCTTAAGCTAGTCATGCATTTAACCTATATTAGATCAGCATTGTTACGACATGCTTATGGGAGTCATTTCAAACTAGATCGCTCAGCCAGAGAAAGTACAAATGCAAGCCTCAATGTTTATTCCAATTTGGTATTCCTAAACAGATTATATTGGCAGAATTTTATGCCTGCTTGCATTTCCTGCAATTCAATGTTCAGAGCTGGAAAAACTGATTCCTTTTCTTGCTGTCGAAAGGCTGCTTCAATGTCGATAGCAAGCTATAATTATTCATTTCGAAAGTGTTAAGCAATGTCTATATGTCTAAGCTTATGAATGCGTCTTTGTTCCACGAACACAATTAATTAGGTTTTCTCTCTCCCTCTCATTGACAGCCATGGAATGAAACCGTTCACTTTCATAAGTGTCAGGATGCAAACATTCTGGAGTTTGTCCTGAGCATTTGTCTGCATCCTATATATAGCGTGTATGTTCGTATCAAGTTCTGGTGTTGCAATCGCAGTGATCTACACATATTGTTATATTGCAACAAACAAATTTATTTAGCTTTTTTTTCAAATCTACAATGTGGCCATGCAGTAACGACTACATTAATAAGAAAAAAAAAACTGCAGATTCAGTGTACGTGTTGGAATCTATGCGATGTGAAGTTTTTGTCAAGTGGTCAATTAACTGCTGTTAAAGTAACTGCGATATATACAATTCGTCTTATTTTCAACAATCCAACATGTCATCTTTTGCAAGGTTTGCTTATGCACCGCATAGGTCACAACCTTAATGTCATGTAATGTTTATGCACTACACTGTTCACAAACCATACCGAAACGCAAACGGCAGTTAAGGCACATTCACACACCGAAAGCGGAGCGGACAAGCGGAATTTCAAAGCGGCGAGGCGGCATGCGCCCGCGCCTCTTCAGGCCGACCGCGTTGTCTGGCAATTTCTTTGGCAATTTCAGGGACGTGCCGCCATCTCGCGGCACTTTGGGTTTGTGCGCACACTTACGATATTTTTTTTCTTCGTGGGTCTGCGCGCTCCCGTCCGCTATCTACTTCTGCAAAATGATGAGCTCAGACGAAGAAGACGAGATCGTTGGCATTTTACTCGCCACTTGTGTAGTCGATTTTCAAGCTTTGTTGCAGCGCAGCACAAGACAAGGACAAAAGAAGGTATAAAGCGACGACACGGCGCCGTGTCGTCGTTTTATACCTTCTTTTGTCCTTGTCTTGTGTTGCGTTGTAACAAACCTTACTATGAATCCCAACCAACTGGCCCAACTTGCCGTTTTGACGCTTTTGAATAACAGAAGCGAAAAGCCCAGAGAAAGACGTTCGTTTACATTCCTTCACCAGCGCTTCCGCAGTGTCGGGTTCTGGTTGGCTGCGGCCAAAGCGGCCAACTTATCCGCGCGGAAAAAATCGGTCCGGGCGCAATCCGGCCAAGCGGCCGCGTATTTTCCGCAAAGCAGAAAATCCGCGGCCGCTTGGCCGGATCCGCTTGTCCGCTCCGCCTTCGGTGTGAACGTGCCTTTAATGTAGATGCACGCTGCGAGACATCAACGCAGTGACGTTTGTTGAGCAAGGAATGGTGCGAGGTGTATGCAGATGAATGAATGACGTGCTTATGTACTTATTTATTTATATACCTCGCAGGCTGCAAGGTTGGAGTATTATGCAAGGGGGAATAAAAAAGTTGTTACAAAAGGAAGAAGGGCACAACATTAAGAAAACACCCAGCAAAAAAGCAGTACCAATACATTGCACCAACTAGCCCAACGTGTTTTACTGGCACAACATTATACAATACTTAACAATAACAGAAAAAGTTACTGCCCATGCACCCTGTACAGACGGTAAACCAGCGAAGCTGAAATGTGCAGCCCCGGTGTTTATCACTGGGTTAATTCCAATGGTTTATTCTAGTCTTTCTATATTATTGGTTATGTCTGTGTTTCTTAATGAGGTTATGCACATGTTTGGCTTGGGTTTATCACATTGTTTATTCGGAATGCCACACATTGCACTTTGCAAGATCACCATCATGGAAAGTGCAATGAGTGGTTCATTGTGTTAATCCAGCGGGTCCATCAAAGTCTTTCTGAATTATGTTACGCACTTGTGTTTTGTAATGCGCTAATCATAATGTTTATGACTCAATTATGCACTGTAGCTACGAAGTGACACACCGGGGCTGCACATTTCATTTAATTAAATACAGGGACACATTTTCGAACCTATTGGGAAGTCGGAGAGAGACTGCTGCACGCGCGCTCTGCTGCTAGAGAGAAACGACGTCACTATCGGTCTAGCCAATGGCCCACCACACCTTTGCTGTGAGATAATAATGACATTATGATCTTGTCTTAACCCCATCCCCCTCTGTGTCCCTTCCTTGCAATAATACGCAGATAAATGTATGTTTGAAATGGGCATAAGCATTTCTATGTCTACCCAACAAGAAATTTCTCCGTCCATCATGCAAGACGAATGCAATGGCTCACACCCCCTTAAACAATGGCTCATACCCCTACACTAGGGTTTTTGGGATCGGACCATGAGTGTTTCGCCTAGGCATATACAGCTTCACTGTAAAAAGAATGAACACCTTTCTGCTAGAGACCAAGACAGTCATGAGGTGTATTAACAAATGAAAGTTTATTGAACATGCCGAGTAAATGCTGTTCGACAAGCAATAAATCGAATTTACACAAAAAGCAGAAGCAAGATCTGATGTGTGTCCATACAGATCCCAACAGGAAACGGATCCATTTCTGGAAGTGTAACAGCAGCCATGCTGACACAAGATTCTCCCAGTGTATTTGCATCTACAGCATCCATAATTTCTCTAGGCAGCCGATCTCCATAGAATACTAGCTTCTTCCTCTACAATGCACTCTCCACATCTGCGCGTGTATTGTAGAGGAAGAAGCTAGCATTCTGTGCAGATCGGCTGCATAGAGAAATTACGGAAGCCGTAGATCTAAAAATGCTGGGTTAATCTTGTCAGCACGGCCTCCGTTAGAAATGGATGCATTTCCCGTCAGGAAACGCACATGAATTTTTGCTTCTCCTTTTTGTGTATGTTCAGTCTATTGCTTGTCAGCGAGCATTTACTCGGTGTGTACATTAAACTTTTGATTGTTAGATCATCTCGGTTTTCTTGTTTGTCGTATGTGTTCTCTGGTGCCATTTGCAGCCAGGCTATTCGTATTTTTTTAGACTGCAACAAGTCACTTTAATGGCCCTTATGGTACCTTATAAAATATTTTATTTGGCCAATGTAGCAAGAATGTACAGTGTGAAGCCGTAAGAACAGGGTGCGCTAACTTCTAATTAAAAGGTTTGTTGTGAAAATGTAGTGATCTATAAAGGTTAGCACGAAGTAGTACAGCAATAAAACCTGATAAAGACTAGTGCTTGATGAAACCAAACATAAAAGCAGGAAAGGGAGAAAATACATATAATTATATAAGACCAGGGAAAAAAACATTGTGATCACCAAGTGTGCATGTGGCTACATTCCGGGAAACTCATTTTTTTCCCAATGGCATGGAACTGGAAGAATGTGCTTGCACAGGCAAGTTCTCAGTCTCTCTATTGGAATAACAACAGCGTTTCTTGAAAGGTGCTGGCATGCAGGATTGGCAATTGTAATGATTTTTTCCTGCACTTGAAATTTTTCTCTATTTTCTTTCTGTAGCATATTTATTTATGTTTGGCTGCATCAAGCACCAATTTTTATCTATCCTTCAAAGATGTCTTTCTTTTCCTGGGGAGAACTCGGGGAAGGCAGGAGATGGAAATTCAAGACTATGAGCAACATGAGAACAAGGTGAAAGTAGGAGCCAACGTTTCCACACGTGGACCTTGAAGAAGACAAGTCCACTTGTCGAAACGTTGGCTCCTGCTTTCACCTTGTTCTCGTTTTACTCATCATCCTTTTTTTCTGGTAATTTATATAACTCGCCATATTTTTGCAAATGAACCTCAGTTGAAAGTTAGTCCTCATCCATACCTAGTGTCATCCTGTTGATACTGCTTCATGCTATGCACTCTTGCAACATTTGTGTGTGCACACGCGTGGATTTGGATGCGAGATCGGGCCCTTGGGCAGAGCTATTATTCTTCTCCTGTGCAACCTTATGAATTCATTAACTATAGTGCACCAGAAATGCAATGGACAGGAACGAAGTGAACACACAGAGCGCTTCGTTCTTGTCTGTTGTCTATCTGTTGCACTTTAGTTAATAATGAATACACACAAACTATCTAGTTTTCACTTATTATGTCGGGCTTATAAGCCCGTTTGTGTCCTGGAATATCTGCATGGCTATGTATCCTGTAATTTAATTTCTGGCCATGTGCTTGCAAGTCGCGTGTCAATCCCCTGATTTCCCTGACAATCTTGTGTGATGTGCAGGCCCAGACAGTTTCTGGTGAATCCATGCAGGGTGTTGTGCAGGGTGTAATCTGCACTACAAGTGCTGCTTTGATTGCTTTCAGTTCAGCTTTTCTAGGTGTAGGATGACCTGGAATGGTTCTCACTTATATGGGGTTTAGTTTTATGTAGTGTCATACTACTGTTACACTGCTATTGCGAGATCAGTGTACTATATGTGCCTTATGTTTGCTTGCATCTTCATGATTAGCAACCTCCTCTGTGTGTTTGGCAGTTGCATATAGTCTCCTGGCCTCATTGTTTGCCCCCATATTCCACGGTATGGGCCTGTTGTGTTTCAAGTTCAGGTACTCCCGAGGTTGTGTTTCTGAAGGGAGGGGTAGCCGTCTTTGCATCTCATTTGCTAGCTGGCATAGCATCTTGGGACGAGGTTCTGAGCTCTTGAGAAAGAACTTGTGCTGCAGGCTGCAACTCTACTCTGTCTAGGTGCTTGTTCGTTAGCTCTTTCTCATAGAGGTCTTCAAGCATGGTACAGTTGGAAAGACCTGTTATTACTACCCGATGCCTGTATTCGATGAGTTGTCTTTTTTGTGTGCTGCTGGTATTCATACCGTACCATACCTTGGACACAAGCACAGCATCTGCGATTTTCTATAGTATCCACTCGTCCACCCCCATTATTTCCAGATTATTCTTTTCACCAGGTGTGGAAGTTGCGTCCAGGCATTGCATAATTGTTTCACCCACATGCTGGCTCTGCCGTCATGGGCTTACACTAGTTGAGGATTTGTGGATGTTGACTTGCGGGCATATTTGTCCAGCTATGTGGATCACAATGTGTGCAGTCTGGGGTAGTTCTTGATTCTAGTCTTTCTTTTTTTCCCGACGTCGATATGCGCTGACTTATCAGAAAGCAAGAGGCCAGACTGGCCAAGAAAGTCTGCAGTGTTGTCGAGGGATTGTTGCGTCATTCTTGATTTCTGTATAAGATAGCTTTCCCATAGACTGTAACACACCATAGGCTGTAGTGTTTCTTATAGTATGCCCGTGTTGTTGGTGTGTGTGGGCCAAATGTACCTCCAACTCTCACCTGGAATTTTCTGTCTTTCAGAAAGTTACTGTTTAAGTGCTCTACCAGAAATGTTTTTGCTCATCGTTCCTCTTATTAGAGCAGCATGAGGTACTGCTGTTAAAAGCCTCTTCACTCTCTTCATTCTTTCATAAGCGGTATTACACAATGTCCTGCAATAATGTTTCTGCTGCTTATGGCCCACTCATATCTGCCAGAAGGGACAGCTCTTGAAAAACGTTTTCTTTGTGCTATGTGTGCGACGTAGTATGAGCATTCATGCCTTGACATTTATACATCTGGAGAACCAGCTTCCTGACAGAGTACTTGCTATACCTGATCATGCTTATTTGTGCAGTGCTGTTGAACAATACATATTGATGCAATGAATATTTACACACTCGAATTATCACGAAAGATGGTTGTTTTACAATTCTGCCCTTTGCTTTCTATTGGTGTTAGATTTCGCATAAGCATGCCCCCCCTATGCAATAGTATTTTGAAGTGTAAGGATTCAATAAAAGGTGATGAACTAAATCTAAGTGCAAGAGCTTTTTGTCTCACCTATGACTACCATCGAAATGCGACTTCCATGGCTGGCAAATCAATCCCTCGCCTTGTGTTAGCAGCAGAATGCTATAGCCACAGTGGCAGGTGAAGAAACTGAAGAACAATATTTCTGTCTATAATTTTTTTTCTAGCCTGTGTGTAAGTAAAGTTTGGAATAAGTTTGTCATTGCAAAAAAGTCCAGTTTGTGGTCTTTTATTGAATAAACCACATATTGTGTATAGTTGAAATGCAGAAATTTGTTCTAAAATCCTCAGGTGATATATGTTTTTGCTAGTAGCATGGTATTTAATTACTTATAAAGATAATAATCACAGCGGATATCGTTATATGGGTTTACACACTAATATATGTGATCACAAACTTATTAGAAACTTACTAGAAACATGTAAGGCATGAATGTTTCTGCACACTTGATCAGCTGTGAGCGTGCAAGAATTGCTTGTACTGGCTGACTTCACTGCACATTTTTGATTTACTTTTCTTCAGCGTGTCGTTTTATACTGTTTTATCCCCACAAGAACAGGCCGTTTGCCTGCTTTTCGCATTGTTGCACGAGTTCTACATAATTGTGCAGGAGGGTACGTTGTCACTGTGCCACTATAGCAAGCAATTTACTTAATCTACTAGCTGTACAGTTAATTACCTTGCAGAGCAAGGGTTCATACAGATGCAGTAAGGATACAAAGTCCGCAACATAGTCAATCTTTATTGGTTTCTGTGCAAGAAAAACAAATTCGCCAGAGAAGAGGTGCAACTTAACCTGCATGTAATATTTTATTCAAGCCACGTATTTAATGCTATCGTAGCAAATTCATTACGATAGCCTACACTTTTGCTCTGTCAAATTTAATAAGGGGCAAGATAAGCTTTCAAGATGCATAGGGAAATTCGTGCTTGAAAACCGACAAGAAAATGCAACTGAACGGTACCGCGTTCAGCGCAACGTTGAAACTTCGGGTACTTTGCTGTCTTGTCATTTGCCCTTGCCGAGATTGAAATAATTCAAGCTGCTCCGTAAACGCGATTTTTGCATGCTACTCAACAAAAGAAAATTGTGACGACCTCGTCGTCTGCTGGGGATCGAACACCTCCTTGCACTGACAACTCGCAAAGGCGTACGAAGCAAACGTGAAAATGCACTTCATTTGCTGTGTAGCGTGTCAACAAACGCATAGCAATCGGAGAATGCAATCTGCGGTACAAGTTTTTTATTCTCCCTTCGCGTACGTACCGAATTCGACGATCCACGTCTCCGCGCATTGCACCTGTCGTGCGAGACGCCATTTTCCAAAACAAACCGGCGAAATAGCTCCGTGGACAGCTCTCCGCGCAATTTCGACGGAAAATCGCAGGGATCGGTGCGACGGTGCGACTGTGCGGCCAACCGGTTGGTCGCAGCCGAAAATCGGGGGTTCGGCACTGCGACTGCGATTTTCATCGCAAACGACGGAAATCGCACTTCCAGTGCGACGAAAATCGCATCGTGTGAAACAGGCTTAAGGCGAGTAGTTTAGCAACCATTTCGCGAATTAAATTTTTTAGCCCGCACATTCGCGCAATTATTTCGTGGGGTGTTGATAGAGCTGCAGCCGACAATTCTGCGGCGCGACGCATCGGGTGCATGAGCTCGGGCTACTGGATACCGGAGCATTTTTTGCAATTTGCGCCTAGTCAAGCCGGCGGAAAGAGGGGTGTGTTCAGGCGTACATGACCCTATGACACCCCCCCACCGGCCCATTGCACCCGGGGCTCACGCCCCCCCCCCCCCTATTGCTAGGCCACTGCATGTGAGAGAGGAGGGGCTACCCTGCCCTGGCCACTCACCCTCGGCCCTTGCTGCACGCGGGCCGCCCATGATCGTTGGTCCCCTCGGGCCTTGACTCGGGGGCCCTCTGCCTCCTTTCCCGTGTTGTGGTGGGTAGAGGGGCCCACCATCCCCTCGGTCACCTTGGAGGGCGGGGCACCTGGGGTGGATCCACGGCTGATGGGCCCTGAGTTCCCGCTCCTGGTTGCGGGCCCCGGGCGCTGTCGATTTAGATTGCGAGGAACCGCTGGGAGGTCGCCTCGACTTGGACTTCGGCTTTATTTTCTTCTTCTTTTCGCCCTTCATTTCGGGCTCTGGTGGTGGAGGCCGGTGATTGGGTGGGGGCACGCGATACCGGGCCATGCACACACCATCCCCGGTGACATGGGGACTAGCACACAATGAACAAATCGGTGCGCACTCATGGGGCGCGCGCACGCCGTCGACGAGCCTCGCGGGTGAGCCACAAAGTCTGCACACGGCGGCTTTGGGGCAGGCGTCTGGGCGGTGGCCGATTGAGCCACAGAGTCCGCAGGCAGGCACGGCCTTCTTATATTGCTGGACGGGAATCAGCATGGCGTCGTACTGGACGTACTGGGGCTTGCCCTTGCCGGCAAAGGTCAGCTGCGCCTTGTTGGAGGCACTCAATTTCCCTATGTTAATTATTTCGCCGTCCCACCAGAACAGGCTATCCCGAAGGGTGGCTTCAGTGTCGGTGCTATGCACTGTGAATACGCCGAAACACAAGTCATTGTCATCAGCACGTAGGTACCCGACAAGGGACAGCGCACCGACCGGATAATTCAGCGCGAAATCTCCGATGATTTTATCAGCAACTTGCGGTTCAGCGGTGTAAATTAGAAGATTTTGCTCGCTTACAGGGACGATGGTGCCGGCGCGGGCAGCCCCTGCTCAAGGTGGGCAACAAGCGCCCGTCCCAGGCTGTTGTCCGCGAAGGCAGCCGTGAGTGAGAATGTCATCTTGGGCTTCACGACCACGACAAAGTCCTTTGGAGCCGGTTTCGGCTGGGGAAGCGGCTTCCAGGTCACCAGCTTTTTCCCCTGAGCGCCCGTTGAGCGCGTCGCAGGCGGGAGCAGGCTTTCCTGCCGAGCGGCGACGGCGTCTGCGGCCGGAGAGGCCGCGTTGGCGGACGCCACTATCACAGCGTTGTCGCCCCTTTCTCGGCAAGCCACTGCGCCTGCGAGCGCGGGGCTCTTGAAGGCTTGCTGAGACTCCGGCGTGCCACTCGCGGCCGATATGGTAGCCCACATCATGCCGTAAGGGTCGTAACCTCTCACCTCGGAATTTCCTGTCGCTATCGTGTGTGTGTGAAGTGATTTTTAAAGAGAAATGGAAGAGATAAGTGCAGTGCCGTAACTGTCTCTCACAGGAGGACACCTCAACAGCACTGCACGGGGAAGGGGTATGGGGAGAAAAAGATGGAGATAGTGACCGGAAGTAAAAAGGAGAGAGAGACCGGAATAGCAAAAAAAAAAACGACAATGTAGCTAAGCGTTTGCGGGGCCTACAGCCGCGCTCTGAGGTGTGTTGCTTCACAGAATTCCATCAATGCCGAAAATGCACGCTTGGTGATGGAACTGTGAGCATTGGCGAAGAGTAGGCACTGCAGGGTGGTGGAGGGCAAGCCACATCGGCGGTGGGAGGCGTACACAGCCTTCCTCTCGGTCCCGAAGGCCGGGCAGTGAAGCAGAAGGTGTTCCAGTGTCTCCACGTCGTCGCAGCTACCACACACGGGGCTGCCGGTTCCCGTAAGCCTGTGTGTGCGCGCCGCTGTTTTGTAGCAGCCGATGCGCAAGCGGAGTAGGAAGGCGCAGTCAGCCCGAGAGAGGCCCACACGCCGGAGCAGGCGCGGGGGCGTTCCCGCCGCGACGCGCCGATCGGAATGTTGCGCAGTGAGGCTGCGCAGAACCGCTGTCTTGGCCGCGTCGAAGCTCGTCACCAAGTGGGTGAGGGGAAAGATCTCACCGTGCGCCGCCTTGGCGAGGGAGTCAGCCTCCTCGTTGCCTGGCAATGCAATGCAATCCGATGTGTGCGGGTATCCATTTAAGCGCCAGGTCGCACGCAGCCTTGATTCACGATGTGTCGCAGCTTGCAGCCAACTCGAACAACAAGAGGCACTCCGGCGCAGTCCCTGGCCAGCATGCAAAGCGCCGCACGAGAGTCAGTGAGAATGGCCGCTGACACAATGTTCGGATGTTCCAAAAGGAGGTCGGCAGCGAGATCGATGGCGGCGAGTTCGGCCACTGTCGACGACGCGGCAAAGCGCAGTCGGCACTGGCGCGTTTCCGAGATGTCCGGTGCCGTCACGGAGCGAGAAATATTTAGGAGTGGAAACTCCGCTGTTTGCGGCGACTAGTAAAGGTCACAAGCCCGCGGATATATTTTCATGCTGGCGGTACCTGGCGGCATGGTAAGAAATTACCGCCGTTTCGGTTGCCAGGGCAACCGGTTGAGCGTGTTGCTCCGGTTCGGCCGCGCGCGCCTGACTTCTACCACGGAGTGGCCGGAGCTGCCGGAGCCGCCGAGCCGCCTGCCGGGCGCTGCTTTTTTTTCCCGCTGCGGCTTCTACGACGCGCCGCATGGTGCCGCCACTGTATACGGTAGCGTCGACGCATGCAACAATTGTGACTTTATCTGGTCGCCCGCGTTCGCTCGCGCTGACGGGAGTTTCACCTCCTATATGTCTTAAGGCCCAACCACACGCAGCCCGGGATACGCGTCTCGCTACGCGTACACGTAAGCGTACGCGTCTGCGTGCGCGTACGCGGGTGATGAAGGGAAGGGCGTCCAGCCACACGATACGCGCACACGTGCGCGCTTCGCTGCGCGTAGCACAGGGCTGACAGACCAGCGGCCCAGCGATGGCGGAAACGGTCGTCTTTGGCTTTGAGAAAAGTTTATCTTTTATTTCATTATGGCTAGCCATTTTTATTTAATTTATGAATGTTAGAGCTAGTACATTGTTTTTAAGTTGAGAAATGCACGCTGTTCGTATCTATACATCCTTATGGCAAGAAAAGCTACGTCAATTATCAACATCACGCGCCATAGCGTCTGCTTGCTCACAACTGCAGCTGACATCTGCGCGCGACCACGCACGACGTTGCTGCCGAGCTCTTGCTTAGCCGCTTGCTTCGCCGGCATCAGCGTTCTCTCCCAGCAATGTACCACATGAGAAAGAAGCTTTTGCTGCTGCTGCTCTTGCAAAGGCGGCGGGAGCGCAGAAAGCGTCTGCGGCCTCTGCGGCTACGTTGGTGGCTCCGGCCAGTCTTTCAACTGTGTAAAGAAGGACTTTACGGCTGTGAGTAACTTCTTTCCTTTCGATGATCTACAGTGGTAGAACTAGGAGCCAGTGTTTGGACATGGGGAATTATCTTCGTTAGGACAGCAATTACTTATCAGCGTTTTTAAGTGCGCGCATAAGTGAAAGGGTTAAAGTAGTAATGCGGGGATCGTACTCGCAGCGCGCGAACGCCCAATTCGCAGAACAACATCGCGTCGTCGGTGCAAGGTTCGTCCAGGTTAACAGCACCGATCGAAACGATAACGTGACGTACGCGAACAGGGGGAACGACAAGAGCAGGGTGTAGTTCGGAAAGCGCGAAAGCATGGGCGAAGATCTGGCTGATTAGCCGCCGGAAGCATACAGATAGTATATTGGATACGTGGTGACGACACCTCACGACGTTTCAACCGCCGTCTGTCTAACCCGTGTATGCCGTACGACATACGGTCATTAACTTTTCAGCTTCAGAGGGGAAGAAGCGCTTGATTCTATTTAACAGACAATCTGTAATACTAATTTGGAGCTCCCTTCATTATTAACAGTAGACCATACTGTTTACACAGAGCTTGTGTAGCACCCTCTTTTCTTGCACAAAATTTGTAAGGATTAAGTTTTGTAATACATTTTCTGCTATTCGATATTTTATTTGATATCCAGATTTTCTTTCTTCATTTGATTCGATTCTAAATCTACTTCTCGATATTAGCACACCCCTAGAAAAAGCTAAGGACTGCTAGTTATATTTGTGCCATTAGTATAGCACATAGATTCAAGAACACCTTTTTACACATGTTGGTTGTCTTATATGAAGCTTGTGGAGGAGATACGATTTCCTATATTTTCTGTCTCTCAGAAGTGTGACTGTAGAATATGAAGTGTAATGTAATTAAATTGTGACCTGGGGGGCAGGTTAAAATTCTGTGCGACTAATTTCGGAAGTTTCTTGGCAGTGGCCGCACGATTTTAATGTACCGTTGACTGGCTCTCCTGTTTTGCCGAACCACTGTTTGTATTCAAGCACATAAACAAAGCAGGGGGTAAAATTAATGATGGCTAGTGGCTATACGTGTGTGTCAGTGAAAAGTGTACAGCTCCTGATACCTGCGCGTGTATGTGGTGTTGCGTTTCGCCTGCGACACGTGGTTTTGCCGGCGCGACTGCGGCGGGGCGGCAGACATTTTGGCCCGATCGTCGTCGCCGCAACACTCATCGCCAGGTGTTTCCAGGCGCGACTGCGGCGATGCGACCGCCTAGGGATCATCCTCGCATTCCAGTCATTGTGCCCGAAACAGGCGATGCCAAAGCAGGGATCTCATTCCAGTCATTGTGCCCGAAACAGGCGATGCCAAAGCAGGGACCATCCTCTCATTACAGTCATTGTGTCCGACCGGCAGCGCCACGACAGGGTGCTACGAGATCGTGCTCGACATGGTGCTACGGCATCGCTACGACAGTGTGCGTCACCATTAGCCCATTGTACATTCACGTGCTCGTCTTTTGAGGGGTTCCTTCTTGCCCTCAACTGCGAGAGTATAAAAACAGCTGCCCCCGGACGCCAAAAAGGAGGGCTCCGATTTCTTCTGTTGAGTGAAGTGCTCTCCCGTCTCTCTACTTCGGTCAAACCTGACCGCCAACTCTTTGCGATGTTAAAATAAACAAGTTGTTTCGTTGTTACCAGTCGACTCATGCTTTGCCGGGACCTTCGGATGCTTCCAGTTGTACCCCAGGCCGCCAGGCCAACGCTACCCTTGGGGCTTGCGACCCAGGTACAACCACGGGCGTCAGCGCCGAGTTCCCAACAGATCGTACCAGCAGTGCGATCCAAACAGTGGGCAGGGCATGGTCTTGCTGCCAGGCAATGCACCATTTTTTACAGATACAACGGATACGTCAGGATGACCACGGATTTTTCTACAATTTCTTTCGCAAGGCGCCGCAGCTCTTGGACAAGCTATTGAGCTTTTTAGCAGAGGACCTCACACGGCAGCACCACATTCGAGAAACCCCTGGAGCCTGGAGAACGACTTGCTGTAGCATTGAGGTTGGTAAAGGACAGTTGCCCCTAGAGTAATAATGTGCGATTGGAGGAATACAGAACACCGTTTCTTTGTCATTTAATGTATCATTTATTTTATTTTATTTACATATTACTGCCAGCCGCCTTTTCGAAGCCAAATCAGGAAGGAGTCACAAAACATTGAAGCAAAACAAAAGAAAGAAGGAAACGACTGACAATGAGCGTGCATAAAAAATACTAATACATAATAATAATAATATATTAATAATCATCTTTATTTCTCTCTTTCCACAGAATGCAGAATTATACACAACTATTAACTCATAAATAAATAAAAAAATGGGACACGAAATGCTGATACAAAACGAGAAATAGTAATGATGGTACTGACAATGCGCGTGAAAAGAAATACAAGAAAAGAAAGATCGCATGATCACAGAGACTGAAAGTTTCCACTTACTGCATCACCAGTGCAACAGTTACGGCTAACTCTAAAAAAAACTGCCATCGACTGGCATCGCAAAAAAGCTACCTCAGTGCTTTTGACCTTGCGCAACCTGTAAAACATGCACTGAGGTATGCTTGCACATGTAGTATTAAACAAAGGTGGTAGCTAACCTACACAAATGAATTTTGATCGTATGTCACCCGAAAAGGGCCCCCACAGCCATGTAGATCATTGTCAAGAAAAATCATGTCATCATAATTAGCCTTGACTTACTGTGCCTTGACTTACTGTGTGGGGATTGAGGTGGCTAGACTCTGCAGTGGTGTGTAAGTCATATAGTGGCGTTCGTGCCTGCAAAGTATTAAACAACTGCAGAACAGCACGACAGCCCCAGAAATTTCTTACATCTTTTTCAGCTTAAGAAATTTTTTAACGCTCACATGCTGTTCACGGCTCCCGTCAGGTAGCCCTGCTTCCTGCCAGAGAAGCAGGGTCATACGTATAAATGTCTCATTTACACACTGCCTTCAATGTCAATGATTACGTACAAAGACTTAGGCCAAACATCCAATGCAGAACATGCAAAACCAACTCTGGAACTGAGCCACGGAACACAAAGAAAAAAAATGCAAGGAATGTGGCTTGTGGATGATAGTTGTGGGAGAGGTAGAGATTGTCTATGTTGGCACTGAACCTCGCCTCCTGGCTATGTGGTGGCAAGACTTTTCCCTTTCTGCTACCTCTTCTAATAATAATAAAACAATTTGAAAAATACTTGCGCTGCTAGAACGCCCCGACAGGCTTTACAACTTGCAGCATATAACCGAAATTTTCAATGGGGTCTGGTTGAAGGTTCATTACATTTCTTTTTATTTACAGGCATGTACAGGCATCTCTACATGCATGCACAAACTCTACATGCACGGGTGGTGAACTCAAAAAGGTTCATTGCTGCAAGACAGGCTGAATGAGTAAACACAGATGAAAGCGATAAACATCTGTATTGCAAACAACAAACCTTTAGTTGCAAGTCAGTGCTTCTTTTTCGTAGGTGTGTTGCTAAAACATGTTCACACATTTCTACAGCAGCAATGGCCAGCCAACCAGGCCCACAGATATCAACTTTATGAAATTCTTGAATACCGCACAAAGATATGGACACAACACAATGTAAAATGAACAAAAAAGAAGAGCTAGCTGAGGGGCTTTGACATGACAACAGACAAGGAAACGTATATAAAGCATAAAGGAAAATAACTGCCATTTTATTTGTAATGTCAACATCACAAGGAGAAGGGAAATGAAAGTGGACAAAATATAACTTGCCACTGGTGGGAGATAAAACCAAAACCAATTGAGCTGGAGGCTATTCCACCATCAATTTCATAGAATGCTTATGTGTACTAGATTAGGCTCTTGGAGTGTTCTTGCATGAGTAGCACTGGCTAACACTACCAGGGTGAGATCTAGTACATGCACATACAGGCCCAAGAAAGTTTGCAGAGGGATAGCCATTGCTGCAGCTCTACTGGTAAAGCAATGCAAGCATAATTCAAAGGTTGTGGGTTCGTCTCCCATTAGTGGGAAGCTGCCTTTTCATATACTTTCATTTTCCTCCTTATTTTTCCATTTGATATAAAGTAATTACATTCATCAATGATTTCCTTTTGTTTAATTGTCTCTTGGCTTTATTATACAAAAAGTATACATTAAAAACATTAATCTTTGAATTACTCTCCTGCTTGCATCAATTTAATTTTCAAGTCGAGATGCGTATCCTCAGTGACCTCTCTAATGTGTTTGAGCAGAGAGATGGCAAAAGTTCGAGGTCGTTCTGTGGTTTGCATCTTTTGATTGCACTTGAAACATTGCCTAATTCCTCCAATATTAACTGACTCTAATCTTTCTTTTTCCTTTTCCTCCTCCTTGACTATGCTTCAGAAGCAATGCTTCCTAACGTATCCAGCCTACGACTGCCTGCTGAAGCCAGCGATGCTTCTGACTGCGGACTGCTGTGGTGTGCCTCAGAATCCTCAGGAACCAGAACTTCTTGAAACATCGGTGATTCAAGAGATTCCAAAATGTCCCGAGACTCCACAGACTCATGCGACGCCGAAGACAGAGTCGATGCTGGCGCTTGTGACTCTTCACTTGACGGTGATGGCACTTCAAGTGTTGCCAGATCGGAAAACTGGCACATGTTTTGTTAAGATGTCTGCAGCACTTCCCTCCTCACTCGATGGGGGCACTGGTGGAAGGTAGGCGGACATCCTGCATGTGAGCGTAATAAGGTTTGCACATACTGTCAATGTGTAAATAATGTGCCAGTCTGGATGAAAAAATATATGAAGGCTCAAATCCGTCCACATTTGTTTTAGTGTGTGCTTTTATTAGAGTACACTGAAGCTCTGAATCAGTTTTGTAGAGACAAAAGTGGCTTGCCTACACAACCAGAATGAACAGTTTCTGCATGCGCGTAAGTGTAGCTTTTGTATCTTTTTCTGTTTTTGCTTGTGATGCATTTAAGCAGTTGTTACGAGATCTGCATGCCTAAAGCCTAGTGATTACTTCGACTCAAAACAGTGCATGATATTTGGAATGTTTCAGTTTTGAAATAATTAGCAGGAAGCATTCCACTACATTTACTCAGAAAAACCACTTAATAAATTTCATGTTGAAAGATCTATGCTTGCACTTTCTAAACATAGAGTAGTGGTACTGTTAGGTCTTGCTTTAGCATAAGGCTCTCTCCTGTTCTAGTTTTTCTACTTGAAACGTTCTTGGCTTGTAACTTTGTTTTCCTTTCACTTGTTTGTAAACTTCATCTCATTCTAAACTGTTTTTCTTATCTGAATGTACGTCTAAACACAGTGTGAAGCTGTGTACGTAGTAGTCAGTGCATTTGTTGTTTGTATTTAGGAAGTTATGTCTAATAATGTTTGTCTTCTTGCCATCTGCCTTGTAAAGGGTGTTTTGGCCCAGCAAAGCTGACCTTAGCGAGCAAACCCTTCCAGAAGGTTTCTTACAGCCAAGCTTTTTTTTGCCTCTTCTCTGGACTTTCCTACCGCCGCTCCTACTGTCTTGCCAAATAGCTCGCCTCATACTGATATTAATGTAGTCGTTGAACCATTGTCATCCCAGCTGACTACTGGCTACTGTGTTGCACGAGTGACCAGTACTGGACGCAATGCAAATACCAATTAATATAATGTAATTAGATCGTGGTTTTGGCATGTAAAATTTCAATAATCATTTTTTGCACAGTGCGAATGTGTTAAACTGAATCATCTAGTCCTTCCTTGGAAATTTTGCTAAGCAGGAACAGCGTTCTCCACAAACATCGTGAAAGCTTCGCTTAAACCAGTAACCACAGCACCTGGGATCTGCAGAATAACCGCAGGCTGATAATTAGGTAAGGACACTGCTGAGCACACACAAAAAGAATTATCAATTACACAGCTGACAATGTCGTCAGTACTATGGCGCATTTATTCCTACAGCATGATGACACTGAATGAATCCCTAAGCAAGCTAGGTAATATTTGAGGGTCTGTGATGAAGCACCGATTTCCACACTGCTGGCAAGCAACAAAATGCAAAATTAAAACTGTGCATTAAAGTGCCCAAGGTACACGTGAATATAGCAACATTCAATACTCAGTTAAATACTGGCCATTGACTTGCACGCTGCCTTCTAGGATCAGTGCACAGAATAAAAAAAAAACTACTTGCATGTTTTGTGTTTTGTTTTTGTGTGTGCATCATGCAAGCCCTCTTTTTTATTCATCCTGCTAATTTGTATGTGATATTCTCTGTACTTCTGTCTTATGCTTTATTGTTAGGTTTTTGAGTGCTATTTTACTTGTTATTTTGTACCTGTATTTCTGCTTTCTCTGTTCCCCACTGCAAAGCCAAACTGGCTTTGTGGGTACCTAAATAAATAAATATACAAAGCTATTCTTGTACTGCTTGTATGTCCTCTTACCGGATCACATTTAACGAAATATGCGATAATCGGAGCGGCGATGCAGCACAAATATTTTATCGCCAATTAGACAAAGCTGAATATAATGCATACTGTGCGTCGACTTGCTTGTGTAAGCACAATTTTGAGTCGATTCCCATAAGTGCGGTGCATTGCCAGCTATAATACAAACATACGGCATCGCCGGTTAACGTGGTAAAGGGAAAGCACTAAAATCCCGTGTTTCATTTTTAACATGCCGGCTAAGATGGAAACTTCAAGATCACTTACGGTCTACACTCCATTGTGTAGCGCAGAAACATCATCTGGTCGAAAAACAGCCAGAAGACGTCGTCGTGAACGTCGACTGGCACGGCGCGGCTCTTTTCTTTCTGAAACGTCTTCCCAGGCGCCGAAATTTATTCCCCAGGGACTTCCATCACTTCTGCAGCGCTGTGATAACGTCATCTGCACAGATGAAACGCGTTTTCGACATCTGCGAGTCGGCTGATGAGAGAGGCAGCTTATACCAGTGCGACACAGCTAGGCTTTCGATGGCGATCGAGCGCGATCAAATTTCTCGATCACGATCGGTTCTACGCAGATTGCGCGGTACAGGCAATCGTGATCACAAAATCCGACCCCGATCGGGCTCGATCGCGATTGAAACTGTTCCGCTATGACGCCCGTATAAAATTCCGAGCACTCACCTGTTCGGCAGCGTTGGGCATGACGATCTACGACCACCTCGTCAAGTGCTTGTTCTAGTGGCGCTTGTGTTTCGCCTGCTACCAAAGCGCAGGTCGAGCCTCAACGCAGGCGATCAGCGCTTCGTTGTTGATCGCCTCCATAGCCTCTGTGCTCTATCGACACGAAACCAGCAGCGACTCCCGGCGTCTCCGCACGATTCTGAAACCTCAACAACCTTTCCGAACCGCCGGAAGTGTACATGCGGCCCACGTGACGTCGGTGCACATGCTGCCACTCGGTGCACAAGCTGCCACTTCCGTCGCGTACGCTCAAAATGACTCCCAAGATCAAGACCTCCTTGACGCGCGCGTTTCCTGCGCGTCTGCCCTCTCTAGACGCGTAGGACAGGCGCGTACGGCCTCGCAGACGCGTGACGCGCAGCCAGGCGCGCACGATTCACCGCGTGTGGTGCCGTGCAAGCCGCAGCACCGGACCCGTCCGGCGTCACCGAGCCATCGGTGTAGACGAGTAGTCGTCCTGCCAGTCGCTCGTGCAGTAGGGAGGCGGTCTCCTGTCTCATGGCGCACACCGCAGTTCGGCGCTTTGATGCGACACCAGGCACCGCGATGTTCACGTCGAGCAGACTGGAGTAGTACGGCAGGGAGACGAACTGTGGCGACGACCCGATGAGCTTTGAGAACTCGGTGGCGCGCTTGCCCATTCCCGACTTCGGCAGGGACTGGAGTCTGCAGACAAGCCGCTGGCCCTGTGGTGAGCGCTGCAGGCGCTCAGTGTGGTGGAGCGCCTGCTTTCGTGCACGAAGCGATGGCGGCCAGTTGCCCACTTCCGCGAGTGTCGCCCCTATTTGGGAGGAGCGAGGGAGGCCGTATAGTTCTCGCACCGCAGTACGGTGCGCCATATCAATAGCATTCCAATTAGCCGCTCGAGCGTTGGTGGTGGGGAGGGCGTAGAGTGCCCTGGATGTGGCCACAGAGTTGTACACGCGCAGTGCGAGTTGCGGCGTGCATCCGTGTCCACGCGCGAGAAGAGAGCGCGCGGCGCTGGCGACTTTCCTTGATTGCTTGCAGATGTGGGAGACGGCCGCATTGAAGTTGACGCGGCAGTCGATCTGCAGGCCGAGGTAATGGACGCTTTTGCGCCACGGAAGAGGGCAACGGCGCACAGTCAGCGGTGGCGCTTCGGAACGTACCGATGCTTCCCATGTACTGGTCCACGGCGTCAGTTGCAGTCTGGACAGATGCACGCACCTGATAGACGACTTGAGTAGGGCCAGTCGCAAAGAGGGCGATGTCGTCAGCGTAGATTGCCACCCGTACTTCGTGCGGCATCGCTTTTGGGATGTAGTCCGGAAGTCGCGCGAGGGCAAGATTTAAACAAAAATGGGCTCTAAACACTGCCCTGCGGAACACCAGAAAACACACTGCGCGGCCGGCTGAGCGCACCTCCAACCCGCACCCGAAGCGTGCGATCAGACAAGAAGGCTCGCACGTAGTCGAGTAGCCGGTCGCTGATGCCGAGCTCGTGCAGCGCACTGACGATCGCAGAATGCGGCAACCCATCGAAGGCGCCCTGTACATCAACAGGACCGAGGTAGCCGGCCTCGCGACGGCCCGCCGCCTGCACGAGAGTAGCGACAACCTCGGCCTGGGCGTCAGCCGTTGCGCGCAGCCGGCGGAAGCCGCTCTGCTCGGGAGCGAATGCGTCGAGTGCCGCCGCAATCCACTCCAGACGACGAAGTGCCATGGCTTCGAGTGTCTTACGGGCGACAGACGTGAGTGAAACCGGGCGGTAGGAGCTCACGCTGCTTCGCGGTTTGCCACTCTTGAGGAGTGGTACCACGGTTGCTACTTTCCACTCGGGAGGGACGACGCCGGTGCGCCAGACGTGGTTGTACACCTCCAACAGCGATGGGAGCTGCTCGTTGTCGATGTTTCGCAGCGTCTGGTAGGTGATCCCATCCGCGCCCGGCGCAGAACGTCGCCTACGAGCGCTGAGCACGATGCGAAGCTCGCTCAAGGTGAAGTCCTCCGTGCACAGCGCCTTCACCTGCTGCAGAATTTCGTTCGTCGGGAAGTAGCGCAGCGGCGCGAGGAGAGCGGCTTTGTTGTGCTCAGGAAGCTCGGGAAGCTCGAAAGCTGGGCTACGCTAGCAGCGGCTTCTCAGCATGCGGAAGGTACATAGTCGCAGTTTCGCACACAATATTGCTGCTTGAAATTAAGCTTGATAAATACACTTCGGAAAGAAATGTCGCTGTCTAATTACACTCAGATTATTTTTATTGTAGTGTTCTGTAAGTTTAAGGGCATATTATATATGCGGTAACAGAGACAATACATGTGGTTGAGAGTTATGTTGTCTGGCAACCCGGAAAACTTGTTTTCGTACGGGTGCTCGCGCGTCGGCGGCAACGCGGGCGTTTGCCGCCCGTCGCGTTTTTCGCTCGCGAAAAACGCGACGGGCGGCAAACGTTTTCCGGGTTGCCAGACAACATAACTCTCAACCACATGTATTGTCTCTGTTACCGCATATATAATATGCCCTTAAACTTACAGAACACTACAATAAAAATAATCTGAGTGTAATTAGACAGCGACATTTCTTTCCGAAGTGTATTTATCAAGCTTAATTTCAAGCAGCAATATTGTGTGCGAAACTGCGACTATGTACCTTCCGCATGCTGAGAAGCCGCTGCTAGCCACCCTACCGCTGCTTGTTTACAACTTCACATATAAAAAGGAGGGTCGCCCGCTTACTACCGAGCAGAAGAGGCGATTGCTACTAGTATTAAGGGGGATGCTGATACTGAAGCAAGAAAATATGCGGGTCAGGAGGTACATGTGGGTGCGGCCTGCCTGGTTGAGAAGAGAGCGAGCACCATACACTGGTAATATTATTAGCTAATTGTCTTGCCAGTATTAGCGATGAGACGCGACGCTTCTCCACTTTAGTTATTAGGGCCTCGTTGAAGGTTGCTTTGTTCATTTTAGGTGAACACGATGCGCGAACCAACACGATGTGCGAACGAAATCACGGTAGCACATGTTTTCCTTGACGCGCGCGCCAGTTCTGCCGAGCAAAAAAAATTCCGCCAAGGAGTTTCCGTCGAGATGCGCAGAGAGCAGGGCCATCTGGTGGCAAAAAAAGAACCAAAATGCCACGTGACCAAACGCCACGTGACTTACCTGAACTCTGATTGGTGGACGCGCCGCGCGACGCGTTTTTTTCTACTCCGAGCAGCTGCACGCGACGGCGCGATTTCGTGACGGATCATGCTGGGCACGCGTCAAAACGACGCGCGCGTCCCACCATCCGCGCGTCAATCGCGCCTGAAATCGCGCCATGCGGTTCCGCCTTAATAACACCGTCGCCGCGCGTCGTATGCTGTACCGGCGAGTGAAAGCTCCCGAGGGAAGCCGGGACCGCGGCTCAATCTGGCGCGCCGTATATTCAGGAACGTGGAGAGGCAGCCCGGAAAGGAGGGGGGGGAGGGGGTTCGACTGCGCCAACAAGTGTGTACTTTGCACGGCCGCACCTTGACCAGTGTCTGCAGATGGCTCATGCCTTTCTGTTCGCTGTGTTCTCGCCGCTCTTGCGTTTAAGCGATAGATCGCACTAACGTCACTTCTGTCGCTGCTGCCGCCGCGCTATAGCGCACACCAGCGTTCTGCGGTGAGTGTCCGCGCTAATCGAGTGTGGTGTGTTTATGTTTGTTTGTGCGCGCTGACATCATGCTTGTTAATTCAGTTAGTAAGCTAATATTTTGAAGTTTATATCACCGATAAAACTGTTGCTTACTTCGTATAGTTGTGTACTAATCTGCTATCGCAATCGATGCTTCGCCTGTCGGCCGAAACTGTGACTTTTTTTATAACTGAACCATCAGTGAGCAGAAGAACGCTGTATAATTTTCCGTAATCGCACTATGGTGTTGCGCTTACAAAATTCAAGCCTAACTTGCTTGAATCACACTTAAACAAATGAAAGTAGACGGATTCGTGAGAATTCAAAAGTCTTCGGAATTTAAACCTGTGGCTAGCATGTACCACTTTTCACCTTTCCTCGTCTTACAGCCATGTTCCAAATTTGCTTTACGAATAAGAAATCTAAGGTTTTTCAATTTTTTGAACTTCTTTAAAAGCTCTTTCGAAGTTTCTTTTCTTAAGCTTTTTAAAACACGTTTGAATCACGAACTATTGATAGCGGCACAATTGGTGAATGCTGATGTCACCAGCATAGCGAGGGAAATTCTCAGTTGCTTCACCGCAGCGCGAACCCAACATTCTCTGGCGTAATTATGATCTCTACAGACAATTAGTGAATAATACTTTCTTCTCAATTTTCTTACGTATAGCGACGCATGTAGTAGGCCTAGCCATCTTCCTTGGCCAGCTGAAGTAGGCAACGACCTCATATTTTTGCAAATGTCGCTGATTACGTCATATCTGCGTGCAAAGTTAAAGTAATGTTGAATATTTACAGGTTTATGCAAGCGCTGTATATACTCATATTTTAAGGCATCTTTGGATGACGAGACGTAGCACTGCCTTTAATTGTGGAGGAGATAGGGTTCAAGCGTGAATCACATGCGCACACTATTTTAGGGTGTATGTTATTATTATGGGCAATTAAGATTCCCACTGCAACAACTCGACAGAATCAACTTCGCATGAAATGTTGCTGGATGACGCATGGTCGCACAAAGGCTGTGCATTTTTCAGATAGTGAATTCATATCTTGATAATATTTCAGCCGTATATTAAGAATAATAAGAGAAGAAAAGGACTTCTGTAAGACACCTTCTAGCGTAGATCATTGAAAGTTCTTGGTGCACACAGCCGTAGCCTCTACTAAATTATTTAATCTAACCGTAATAGAATTCCAGAAGCAAGCATTTAGTCATTTTTAGCCAAGTAGACGCTCTTCTGATTAGCATCCCTGCCTTCTCCCTTTCTTCGCTCTTTCTTCCCAAGCTGGTTCACACAGATATCCTGCCAACAAATGTATTATCTTAAGTCGGACTTCAGGGTAACCTTCAGCTCGGGGCTTCTACATGGGAAATCGGGAATCCCTTCTTCAGAGTTACCACTGCACCGGAATTAAGGAGTTATGTTCAACTTAAAAGAAACAGTTAAAATGTATTTGATTGGAGAAAGTGAATTTTTTTATTTATGGTGGCACCTTTTTTTACATGAATTCTTAAAAATTGCGAAATTTCAAGAAACAAGACTTGAAGTATACAACAAACCACGATCTGATTTTGAGGTACGCCGTAATGGGGGACTCCGGAAATCTGGACCATCTGGAGTTCTTTCACGTGCACCTAAATCTAAGCAAACGGGTGATTTCGCATTTCGCCCCCATCGAAATGCGGCCGCCGTGGCCGGGATTCATGAACCCTTTCAAAAATTGTAACAAATACACATAAGTTGTAAATTCATACATCATTTTATTACGATTTAGATGCTCCAATGGATGCAGTTTATAAAAGTAAGATATTTGTTTTTGATGCTGAGCTACGAATTTTTAAACCGCACGTCTATTTTTTCTTCAGATTTACGATTCCAGCGAATTCTTGTAAAACATGCCATGACCTGAATGAAAATTCTGCTTGCTGCAATCACTGTGATTTCGGTTTCTCTCTTAAGTGCGACAATGCTCATTCAAATCGGTTGGGCGGTTTTCTGATAAAAGCATTCTTGCGATTTACATGTATGTGAGCAGCCGGCATCGCAGATACGTCCGAGCTATACTGAACTAGAATGTATTCTATTGGCGCGAGCGGCTCCGCACAGGCGCCCCGTTTTCGCATGCAGGCCACGAGATGGCGCAAGTTATCCTACTGCTATAGCGTGGTGGCCTACGCTTTCTGGGGCTTTTCCGCACGCAATAATTGCAGATTTCGTAATGATCGGTGCTGCTATCTAAACATACTGATCTTGCACGGGCAACTACTCATGATCGGGCAATGAATGACCGATTTTGCGAAACTTGCGCCTGCGCAGACCAATCCGTCCGTGCCGTAGTATGGATGGATGGATGGATGAATGTTATGAGCGTCCCCTTTGGAACGGGGCGGTAGGTTGCGCCACCAAGCTCTTGCTATTATACAGCCTAATGTCCTACCTAGGTTAAACAATAAAAAAAAACACTATGACTACGGCACCCAAATTTTCTGATCCCCTATTGCGAACTGTGCTTTTGTACGTCTCCGTCTTTTGTCGTTTCCCTACTTTTCTTGAAATAGAGCGGCAGCGCCTCCAGCGGCTTTCCAGAGCGTACCGGGACGCCGGAAAGCCAGGGGCGCCCTTCCGGTCATGTCACTATAATACTGGGGGCGAGGAGTTACGGGGTCGCCATCTGTCGGAAGCGCCTCCCTTGAATAGTATGAGTAGGGTGGCTAGAATTCTAGCCACCCTAGCATGAGGAATAACGCGGCGCGCTCCTCCTGGGTTTCGCTTACGGCGCTCAATAAAAACACGACGCGGCAGCCCTCCTGGAAATTTATGTAGGTACTGTTAGGAATGGCCTGCCGAGATGCCGTCATTCAAAGTTTTGCTAGCCAGGTGCGACAGCGGCGTCGACCTATCCTGGAAAGCCACCGTCATCCTCTAGCCAAAGGGCGCCGCTAAGTCTACTGTATGCGGAGGACAATACGCCGCGTCCGCGACTCTTCGTCGCTGGAAGGAAGGCCGAGATGAGTTAGACGAAACAGGCATGTTACTGAACCCGCCACCGCCGATCTGGTCTGCTGTGAGCAAGGTAGTTTCCGAGGGAATGTATCTCGCGGCAACGTCGCACGCGCCTTTCAAGACGCAAGACAATGGAGAACCGGGGGCCACGCGGCGGGGGTCAGCTCGGGGAATAAGACGCGCCTTTCAAAACTCAAGATAATGGAGAACCGGCGGCGACGCTGCGAGGATCAGTTTTGGGAATAAGAGGCGCCTTTGGTCAAGACGTAAGCCCCGAGTTCTGCGAAGCCCGTCTGGCCTCGGTGGAGGCAGTGAAAGCTGTGCGTACGTATGTGTGTAAGCCCTACCGCTCAATAGCGACTCGGCTACGATGACTCGAACGTTTCCCTCACCTAGGGATCTAGGGAACACGGGAGTATTTATAAGCAGCTGTTTGTCGTTGCTAGTGGGTGCTCGCCAGTGTGCTCGTCATCGCGCTCGACCAGCAGTGTGCTGGGGGTGTTTAAAGCTTCGTGCTCGCATGCTGTATGCTTCGTCTTACGTGCTCCATTTCGGAGCCACGCTAGACTATCGAATGTATCTCTTGTTTAAAATGTAAATACAGTAAATAAACCCTGCTCGCCTAGTCCTGTCCTCCCAAGTTCCTCCATACGACACGACCTAACTCCTACAGTACTCTCCAAACGAGGGAAGTTTTTGACTGTCCATATAATAATCTTGTGCAAGCTGAAAGCAGGGAATCGTTTACAGACGCTATCTCTTCACCGAATACGTACAGTAAACGCCACTGTGCGCGGTCGCCGCGATGGAGTCTCCCGAACCGGCTTCTTGCGTGAAAGGTAGGCAAACATTGAGAGTAAACTATGTGAAATATGTTCTTGTAGTGGGCTGTCTGTGTAATCAAATGGGGCATAACGGAATGAAGTCTCAATATAGCGATCGCACGAGTTCGCGGCGACCGACTGCGCGTCTGCATGCATGTCCGCGCACAATGTTTTCCTTTCGCTGTGAGCGCGTGTTTGCGCCGTGCCGTGAGCTTTAGGCAGCAGAATATGAGCATATCACAGTACACGAGCAAACATTGCTGCGTGGACGCTATCAGAACTGTTCAAAAATAATTTCGTTAAAGAGACTTCGACGCCTGTAGCGACATGTGATCTGCCGTCGCGACGATTCAATCATTTTCTGTCTTTTAAATACTTGGACATATCAATATTATTTCTCAAGTTGCGTCGCACTGTACGTTTGTCGGTCTCGTCAGCGTGTGCGATTTCCCTCTGCTTTTTTTTTCTTAATCATGTGCGCCTACTACAGGCGCTTTGTCAAGGACTACCCGCCGTGGTTGCTCAGTGGCAATGGTGTTGGGCTGCTGAGCACGAGGTCGCGGGACCGAATCCCGGCCATGGCGGCCGCATTTCGATGGGGGCGAAATGCGAAAACACCCGTGTGCTTAGATTTAGGTGCACGTTAAAGAACCCCAGGTGGTCAAAATTTCCGTAGTCCTCCACTACGGCGTGCCTCATAATCAGAAAGTGGTTTTGGCACGTAAAACCCCAAATATTATTATTGTCAAGGACTTCTCACGCATCGCTGATCTACTGACACATCTAACAATATGTGACGTCGAGTTCAAATGGGAAACGCCGCGGGCCGACGCATTTCAAGAACTCAAACGACGCAGGCAGTCGCCGAAGGTACTTGCGCAGTTCTACGAGGACGCCGATACCGATATCCACACTTACGCCAGTAGCCCAGGCCTCGGTGCCGTCCTAGTACAGAGGAAAGACGGACTTGAACGGGTGATATCTTATGCTAGCCGGCCGCTGTCAAAAGCGGAAGGCAATTATTATACGACCGAAAAGGAATGCGTTGCCATTGCTTGGGCTACAGCAAAATTTTGCCCTTACCTATATGGTAGGTCATTCAATGTCGTCAGCGACCATCACGCATTGTGTTGGCTAGCGAATTTAAAAGATCCTTCAGGGCGACTGGCGCGGTGGAGCCTCAGACTACAAGAATACGACATCACTGTAACCTTCAAGTCAGGACGAAAACACTCTGATGCCGATTGCCTATCACGCACCCCATTGACCCACCGCCGCATGATGACGTCGATAACGACGGCTTCCTTGTAATAAAAAGCGCGGAACGCTTCGCTGAACAGCAACGAGCCGACCCAGAGCTAAAAGGCCTCGGCGAGTATTTGAAGGGCACACTGACGTTGTCCCTAGGGCATTTAGGCAAGCAATATCTTCGTCCTCGCTTCAAGACCACCTTCTAGTAAAGAACTTCTCACTAGACCGCTCCGACTGCCTTCTTGTTGTTCCTTCAGCGCTGCGTCCAGAAGTACTGCACGCCATGCATGACGATCCGACTGCTGGACATCTCGGATTCTCCCGGACACTATCGAGGATACAGGAAAGGTATTACACTCTAAGAACAGTTTACACCCTTTGGAATGCCCCTTCTGCCACACAACGATAATCGTCATCTGCCTTGATGCGTTTCCTTTCTTTAACGCTGCGAGCCCGGTACTTTCCAGTAACGAACGGTATGCGCGTTGTCAGCATGATAGTATTTCCTGACGGCAATGCTATCATGCTGATAACGCGCGTGCCGTTCTTTACTGGAAAGTACCGGGCTCGCAGCGTTAAAGAAAGGAAACGCATCAAGGCAGATGACGATGATCGTTGTGTGGCAGAAGGGGCAGTCCAAAGGGTGTAAACTGTTCTTAGAGTATACTGGCCGCGCCTGATCCCCGACGTTTCCCGTTACGTCAAGACATGCCGAGACTGTCAGCGACGCAAGACATCAACGAAAAGGCCAGCGGGATTAATAAAGCCGATCGAGCCTCCTAGCCGACCATTTCAGCAGATCGGCATGGATTTGTTGGGACCCTTTCCGACGTCAACAACCGGAAATAGGAGCATAGTTGTGGCGACGAACTACCTCACCCGCTTCGCTGAAACGAAAGCTCTGCCGAAAGGTAGCGCAGCCGAAGTGGCGAAATTCTTTGTCGAGGACATCCTGCTGCGACATGGCGCCCCAGAAGTCCTCATCACCGACAGAGGAAAAGCCTTTACAGCGGAGCTCACCCAAGCTATCCTGCAGTAGAGTCAGACAAGGCACAGGAGGACAACTGCCTACCACCCACAGACGAATGGTCTTACGGAGCGCCTAAGTAAGACCCTCACCGACATGCTAGCAATGTACATCGACGTCGAGCACAAGTGGGACGCGGTCCTGCCGTACGTAACCTTTGCTTGCAACACGACGGTGCAAGAAACAACTCAGATCACGCCGTCACGTCACCGACGAAGAGGATTGTGACATTCGCCACCTATCTCCAGCGCGCTGAAGAAGCCCGACAGCTCGCCCGCCTACGGATCAAGAACCAGCGGCGTACCGTCAGCCGACACTACAACCTCCGACGGCGCTACGTCAAGTACCAGCCCGGCGACCGTGTTTGGGTTTGGACCCCGATACGCCGACGAGGACTCAGTGAGAAACTATTACGACGCTATTTGGGGCCCTACAAGTTCATCTGACGTATTGGCGCACTGGTCTATGAGGTCGTGCCGGACGGTATTTCGCATTCACAGCGGCGCCTCGCAGATCTGAAATAGTCCACTTGGTGCGTCTTAAGCCCTTTTACGCACGCTGACGAACATCCTTATTTTGTTGTTTCTCTGCTAGGGGTGTTTTTGATTATTACTGTCGTTTGTTTGCAGCATCGCATCGACGCTTTTTACGAGGGGGGGGGGGGTATTGAAACGTGTACTTGTATGTCTCTATCGGGCGACCGCATTCCACCGCCTAACGAATGTTATCGCACAGCGCAGGACGCACTTGCATGTATGGGAAGTTTCTCGAAAGTTATCGATGGTTTTATCCACTGTCTTTCTTTACCGAACCTTGTTTTATCTGATTTCATCGCGTGACGCGAATCGTGTAGAACTTTGTGGAACACACGCAGGTCCCAGCGATTAGTCTGGAACATTCGACGACTGATGTATAAAAGCCGACGCGCTATAACTGCTTGAACCGCTGCTCAAATTTTGACGATCGCCGACTGTATTCGCCGTTGTCACCGTTCTTTAAGTGTAGCATATTTTGTGGGCACAGGTTCGCCCAATAAAAGTTAGTCTTTCCCAGTATTGCTACTGTGTTTATATGTCACTACCAGTGACAATATGTAGAAACGCTCATATCTGCTACAAACAAATGACATAACCCGTACAAAAATGACTGCTGATTAACCATTGATATATTGTTGGGCAATTGTTGAAACAACTGACTTCAACAAATTTTCAAGAGCAATTGAGTTCACTCAAGCCTTGCACAACAATATTACCGTTGAGCATTCTCAATAAACAATTTATTGGGCAATTTGTGTTGATTTTTCTAGTCGTTGTTTTTTGTTGTGTAGCAGTTGAGTCCAGTATACAATAATTAGTACTCGCATATGAAGACATTCCAAAAATTTATTGCGAAGCGTTCCAACCTCATTCCTGTCACTTTGCGGCAGGTAGGTTCTTCTTTCGCCTCGCTTTCATTAAAAGAATATAATGTGTAACCGATGGGGTGGAATCGAACGTCGGCCGTCGAGCCCGGTACTCTAACCAACAGGCCACGAGCGCGCGCATACTGCTCTCATTCGAAAGCCAGTAAGCTGTGAAATGCTTGGCGCGTGCGCCGCGTGCCACTTCGTCGTGCTGTCGCTACAGCTGGCGCTTTGAAGCGCGTATCTCCGGGACCGCCCCACTTTCGTAGCCGTTTTTGCTACGTAAAAACTGCAACGTTAACTAGATTCATGACCGCCCGAGCTCATAACGATTTATTTCTTCGCCGGTGTACACATGCCATCGTCGTTTTAATATACACTAGATGACATAGCCAACCCGCCGTGGTTGCTCAGTGGCTATGGTGTTGGGCTGCTGAGCACGAGGTCGCGGGATCGAATCCCGGCCACGGCGTCCGCATTTCGATGGGGGCGAAATGCGAAAACACCCGTGTGCTTAGATTTAGGTGCACGTTAAAGAACCCCAGGTGGTCAAAATTTCCGGAGTCCTCCACTACGGCGTGCCTCATAATCAGAAAGTGGTTTTGGCACGTAAAACCCCAAATATTATTATTAGATGACATAGCCATTGGTACGATCCAAAATGAGCACGTTTCGAGGAGCAGAAGAATGCGAAATTCACTTACAAACACGGTGACTACGCGCATGTGGAGTTCCCCAAAAGTAAGCACGGCGGCAGCGCGGCCGGCGATAAGACAGGCGCCGACACGCGACTATAGGCTACCTTCGAGCATCGGACGCGCTGTAGGAACCGTAGGATGCAAGCGCACACGATACAAACATACACGTGTGAGGTCTTCGAATTTCCTGCGACGTACCCTCTGTCCGTAAAGCAAATGTAGTTTTTTTTATCCAATGTCCGTGGTACTAGAGATCAAAGAACGAACGCGCTTTGAGATCGCAGCGCGCAGCCGCTATAACCATTGACTTCAAAGAGCTTCGGTTTCAGCAAC
Organism: Dermacentor variabilis; assembly: GCF_050947875.1. NCBI lineage: Eukaryota > Metazoa > Arthropoda > Arachnida > Ixodida > Ixodidae > Dermacentor > Dermacentor variabilis. Next base: position 5,360,627 of record NC_134570.1, read on the forward strand.
AGCCGCAACAGTACCACAGCTAATCGCTGTATCTACACTGTTAGCAAAAGTTAGCCGGCATTGGGGTTTTTGCGGCTCATGAGCTTTGAAGACTACCTTGCACCAGAAAATTACTCTGACATGAGGCAGTAAAATGCGTTACATTACATCGTTTTACTACCATCTCTGAGAAACGTAGTAGAAGGATGTCATGAGCCGGCTTTACGACGTACAGAGTTTTAGATCACGTGACCAAAAACCATCTATTGAGAGTTTAAAACCACGTGATCTGGAACCAACCGGAAGATCACGTGATTAAATACTACCACTTTACTTCCCAAGGTCTCGATCATTGCAAGCTCCGCCCAATCCAGTTAAGCCTATGCTCGGCGACAGGCACGGCCGCGGCAGAAATGGCAAAGATCGATGCCGTGGCGGTGCATCCACCAGCGGAACGGCAGAACGTTGGAAACTTGGAACGCATGTACTACATACGTCGCGTATGTAGAGGTGTCTCAAGTGGACGCGGCTTCCTCCGGCGCGCCGCCCGTTGCACGACCGACGAGCCAATCGACTGCATTGCGTCAGTGCGAACTCATCGAAAAATAATGTTCCGATTCCGCTCTGCACGGCGAACCGGCGTGGCCATGCTCGCATTCAGCGACAAAAATCGCCTCAAGAATCGTTCCTGGACCGATCCTCTCTACGGCAGGTAAATATCTGGCCGTTCGGGAGGGATACCGCCATCGGCCGGCAGCCTACAAACGGCGAGTTGTCGCGTCTGCTGCTCCGGCCGGAAGCAAGCGTGTCGGTCAAAGTTCATTGCCAAGCACAAGCCCACTTCTTCATGCTTCTACGAGCGAGAAAACGACTGTCTCTTGTCCACTTTGAAGCTGTGAACGGAATCGTCACGGCCCACTGTAGCACAATATAAACAAAACGTTGGTTAGTTGTAGTGACAGTCAATAGAAAGCCTCACGCACTAGAAATAGATGCGATCATGTCGAGCGGTCTCACCAATTCAAGATGAGGGCACATATTCTCGTAAACACGACAGCTAGCGCTGTCGTGTATACGAGTGGTGATCATGAATTTGTGCTCAGTAGGTGTCAAAGAAGCCCGTAGGCCATCCACCATTGCAAGCAGACGGAGATGCACGGACGGCGCGCTGATGGGCTCGTGACTAAAGCGGGAGACACACGGTCCGATCCGGCGTCCGACCCGCCTGAACGGCAGCCGGAATCGAGGTGTTCTGCCGTGCCGAAGCGCCGGATCGGACGTCCGGCATGCGACAAAACGGGCAAATTTTCACCGTCCGATGCGTCCGACAACCGCACTGACCGCACCGTCGTTTGGCCGCAGCTAATGACAGCGTGGCTGGCATGTGATGTTCTCTGACGTTCCCTCCACGGAGGCGGCGCTGGCAGGCCGGTTTCTCGCCGTCTTTTTTTTTTTTCCTTGCCTGCTGCAGTTTGTTTCCGACACGAAATAATTACCAGTTCAATGAAATTATCTCGAACGTGTGCTTATTATGCAAAACAGCGCCTAGTACACTAGCACTAAGCTACCGTCGAAATCGGGAGCCGCGACGCGAGGGCCTTTCCGCGGGCAAACAGCACACACCGACCGTCTGAGCGAGGCTGCTCGCTTCGCTTGCGCGTTTGCCCTTCGCAACGACTGCGTCGAGTAAACCAATTGTATTTAATTACGGGCTACCTAAGTGCACAGTGTTAATTGTTTTGGCAAAAATAAGCCCTCTTCATCGAGCTCGGGCTGGATCAAGCGCCGTCGGCCGCAGCGTCCGCCTAGCTATGCCTGCCGGCCGTATCGCTGACTGTTAGCGGAGCCGTCAGTGGACAAAGCGCCGTCGTGAAGTGTTCTGTCACTTGCAGGGGCATAATTTTATTCACAGTGTTCACGTAAAGCGAAGCAGGGGTGCGATTTTGTAGGAATTCTATTACTTTTTCTATGCCTTTTGCCGCCATCACTGCGCAGCCATTGGTCGAAAATGACCGGGCCGCGCCCATTTTGTCTGTCAATCACGCGTCAAAGAAGAGAATACGAAAGAAACATCCGGCCAATGAAGGGAGCTTCTGATTGGACGATCCAAGAAACGTCGTGCCTACATATACACAATTTCCAAAATCGATGACGTCACGCGAAAAGGCATTGGCATGAAAAAAGTCATTTCTACAAAATCGCACCACAGTGTTGGGCGGAGTTGTTTATATTGCGTTTCTCGACGTGTATATGAACTCAAGCTGGGGCGGGGGGGGGGGAGCTGGATCTGGGCGGAGCTTGCGCGCCGCTCGACCGTTCGGATACACGCACGTTGGATCGGACGCAGAATCGTACCGTGTGTCCCCTGCTTAAAGCTCGCTCATGGTTCGGCGTAAGTCCCTGTATATTCTTTATAAATAAGGAAGCTTACCTAGGCACTGTAAACCCAACAATTGGGGCCTAAATGCCTGCCCTCCTCCCAGCTACAGCTTCGTTTGAGCGACAAAGTTTGATCTCGAATGCCGTGCTTTTGCAAACTGCATGCGACTGAAGCGGTCGCGAATCTTGAAGGCAACATCCGCTTCGTTTTTTTTTAATATATACAGTACATTTCCTTAAACTTCGTATAAAAAAGTGCATATTTATACAGAGTTCACAATTTTGGACCCACAAAATTTATTAAAGTGTCCCTACCGATTGTTGTTAGGAAAAAACACGTAATTTTCTCATTTACGATGCATTTTTCTTAAAACCGCAGAGTGGCGCTACTGCAGTATTTGCTTGGTCGACACAGCGCGTTGGTTGTACGGTTGTACTGAATGCTCCTTGCAGTAAGGCGTTAGTTGAATTATATCTTAGAAGTGCCTCGACAAAATGTGCTCCTTGTCGTGTGCATTAACCATTGCAAACCCTCCAGACTCGTGTAACGCCGTTAGTTCCCCGTGTGTTTCGTGCGGTCTACCAGTGTCGACACTGAGTGTCTTACTACAGCGCCCGTCCGAGCTGCCTTTGTTCTGCCGAGCTGCCTGCCCGCGCTCTCGTGAAAATTCTGGTACTGGAGCTTCGAATCGTAGTGTATGGAAGACTGCTGAAGGTTGTGCTTTTGTGGAGCTGGAGTTCATCGGAAGTTCTACAGTGCTTGCGGCAGAAAAACGTCGGTGCCTCGGTACCTTTGAGACGAAGGAACGTTGGCCAAGTCTTTTTGAAAGGTAAGCAAGTTTGGCCCTTGCGCGCATTCTTGAACTTATGATTTACGTAATGAACGTTGTGTAACTAGCTAGAGCAAAGCGCTTTCTGATCGTAGGTTGGCCGTCTTGCTGTGCACATTTAGCAAGAAATTTCACGAAGGCTTCCTCTGATGTTGCAGCGTACTTGCATTCTGCTGTAAAATATATGCTACCCGCCTTGATTGCTATGCCTGAATGGGCACACAATTATGAAAACACTGAAAGTTGCTGTTCGTTCGGTAGTTTTCTGGCAAGAAGTTATTCGTTATATATGCATTCCCGCAAGTACAGTACATGTGTAATGTATCCGTCGATGTATCATGGGCTTCGCGCGTTGGCACACGATTCCTATGTTTGACGCTGAAGCAGATAGAAGCTTGCATGAAGATTTTTGTATGTATACAGTTTAGTTTGGAGGACCACGTCGCGAGAACCTGTGTGTATTGTTTATGTTCTTGAGTGTCTTCGCGTATTTGTCTTCTATGTTGCAGACCGGACATAGGCCGATATTACAGTAACGAAGTTTATTTTTAATCGAGACATTTCAATCAGAGACCGGCCTTTAAGAAAGACATAGACCAACCAATTCTTAAGAACGGGATGCCAGCTCTTGCAATCGTAGGTTGTACGGCAGTGCGTAATAAAGTAAGGACTGCGATTTTGTAGCGATACTTACCCCTCGATTCTATGCCACTCTTGTCGCCCACCGCTAACGGCCGGCTGTTCCAGCACGTAGCACGGGCCGGGGCGGCGGTCAGACCGCTAACGAATAACGAAGAGGAATAGCATCGCTACAAAATCGCGATCTAGCTTTCAGAATGCTTTTCATGTGCTCAATATCTTTGTTTAATCCAATGCGCCATGTTTTACTGCATACTTGAGTTTTGTTGTTGATTGTCCTGGTAACCTGTTGTTGCTGCTGATTTCGTTCCTTCCTGAAACTTCACTTGTTACAAAATATCAGTATAACCTCCTTAGATATAACAAAGAGACATTTGTGCAACCAGACGCAAATTCATGCAGCTGGCTGTGTGAGGCTCTCTTTGCAATTCCACATGACACTGGTAAATCGCGAATTCCCAGGTTCACAGCACAGTAAATTAAACATTTCTTACTTTTGAAGGCTATGCGGATTCTGGAGGCATCCCTACATCCCGCAGGAACCTGCTGCACTGCTGGAAGCTGGAGAGCACGACGATAAAGCACGTGATCTGTGCTTTCTCAAAGGTGCGTACAAAACTGGCGCTGCCTTTCGAGTTGTAGGATACATTTGTGTAATATGCAATCATTTTACTGTATTGCGATTTTCAGGATTTCTAGTGGCTGATCACGAATTTTATGTTTTGGTGGAGTACCCTCAGTTTAATGAATTTACCTAATGTAGCCTCCTCTGATTTAAATATAATTGGGCGCTTGAGTAATTATGCCTTTTTAAGAACCATGAATTGAGGTTTCGTGCCGTGAATAATGTGCTCTAGAGTGACTAGAAAAATGCGTTGTACCACCTAAAGACATGGTTTAGGCAAAAGTGCCTTAAGCAATGCTTTCGCACAAAAGTTGTATCATCAAGAGTTTCATAGAAGCCTGTGTGGTCGGTATGAAACATGACAAAGAAAGACAGACCAACCAAATATAACATTAAAAGCAATACATTTTGGCTTCCATGTGGAAGCCTTGTTCACAATAAGGCAAACAAAGTGGAAGTGCATATTTAATTAAGTTTTAGCATAAGATGGGGGTGGGCTCCTTGGTTTCAGATGAACGTGTGTCCTGTTGATTGCATCTCCAGGGAATCCGGGTACAGGCATGGCTTCCAATTTCTTTCCTGGCCGATTATGCTAGACACTATCCAGTCACTATTGTGTTTAGTCATTGCTGCATGCTCTGCCAAAGCATTTGATGCCACTCTTTTCTCATCCACATCGTTCTGATGTTGGCGTAGCCATTGTTTAAAGTTGCCTATCGCCCTAATGTAGATAGTATTCATATACACGTTATGTTTCAAAGGTCAGAATTCATGTCAGTAAAATTTTTGATACGGTTTGTTACTGGGATGGCTACCTCGTTGCTTTAGCATGGCTTGTCACTGGGATTGCTCTCTTGTTTGTTTTGCTTCTTGTCGGGTTCTTATGGATTTGATTTTGTGCACAATGAGCTGTTACACACACACCTTGCATATACATGAGAAAAAGGTTTACAACAGAGATAACATATATGCATGGGCATATATATGTGTCAATAAAATACTCGAGCCTCATTTCTGCCTACAGAAAAAAAGTTATTTCTCCTCAATAATGAACCTCCAAGGGAAGGTTTTCTCTAATCCCTATTTTTGATATCTAAATGCTTATGTGGCATGTACAAACTGCATGCATCAATTTCTCATTGGGATGAGTGGTCTAAATTTTAAATTTGAGTAATAATTGCAATAAATAACTCATTTCAGCTGTCTTCTAATGACTCTAAAATTCTATGCTTCTACCTTGCCAAACCTTTTAGGAAATTAGTTTGATGAGGCCCAATATACAGGGCTTTCTAAATTGAAGGTATCAGTACCTATTAAAGACTGTGCTAACCATGAAAATGCTGCTTGAATATGTGGTTTATTCATTTCTCAGACAAAAGCTTTACACCCAAGAGCAGTCAGTAAATCGAAAACTATTGCGTCTTGTTCAATAGTTCTCGAGCACTTGTGCGTCACTATAGTCGGATACAACCTTAAAAAAAAGGGGAGGCCCCGCCCAGATGACCGAAGCGCGACGTCCGATTGCCTCCGCGACTAAAATAATCCCGCTACAAAAATCGTGCTTCGGAAACGCGCAATTCTCGGTATAAATAAAGACTTTGATGACTGGTTTAGTAGAGCTCTCATGTGCTACAGCACATGCCGGATCGCGACAGAAAAATAACCCCGTGCCTTCCACAACGTGTGCACGATTTCTTTCACCACAACGAGATACCGATGGTCGAGAAGATCACTAACGAGTTCTCGAAGCGTATATGGTGTTATGTTTGTGCCCTGGGATTTGCCTGACGGAAGGCCAGTGCTATGGTTTGTCGACCGTGGAGGCAGCATTCATCCCCGCATGGTGCCTGCTTCGGACACACGACTACGTGCACGGCTCGGGTTTCCTCGCGGCTGCACGGCGTCCACGACGGAAGCAGCCACCGGATCAGGGACTGCTATTCGGCCCCTCCCCGTGCCGGCAGCAATGCAACCCCCCCCCCCCCCCCCCTCGTTTGTCCGGCGGCGCCCGCACCACAAACGACTCCCGCTGTGTTTGGGACAGTTTCCAAAGGAGGGCTGTGTTTCGACCTGGTGCCTTGCAGTTGGTTCCCTTTGTCCTATGCGGGCCATAAAACTTGCCCGGCGCACCATTCTGACCGACCGCCAAATCGTCCTGACGCCGTAGTGCGGTTCAAGGAAGCACCGGCCACCGAGAGCGGCGTTAGGACCCCGGAGGCTGCCCGGACCCTCTCTCTCTCGACCTTGTTTCGTCCTTGGGGACTGTCTGGGGGATCTGGGGACTAATGGGTGTTATTTAAGCAGCTTGCAGCCGCCCTATTGGTCTCTGTCCTGATAACGACGACATGTAAACCTTGTATAAAGAATTATTCGCCGAGAAAACTCTCCTCGTCTCTGACTCTGCGTGAAGCGAGGTCCAGACCTCCTGCCATCCACACATACCTCGGCAAACGCAACAATGGATCTCCCATCACTGAAGCGGTGTACTGTGTGTCAAGCACAGCAGCCAAGCATTCTCCCGTGACATCTCAAATAAATAAGCAGTTCATTTGATGACATATTCCTTTTAATGGAAGCCCAATTCTGAAAAAGCAACGTCCTGCACAGATCGTGCTCAATATAAGCGTTGGCATGGAAACGTGCTGAAATGCCGGAAAATCTGAATGCAAATGCAGTTATTAACCCTGAATAACTATGTGGGGCCCGAAATGCTCATTCGGGCAGCCACTGTCCAGCTTCACACGAAAAAGCAGTAGTCAGCGTGAATGAAATTGACAGCCACTGTTAGCAGCTTGCACGCCAAAGTACATTGTGCTTTGCGTGCAGTTGTGCTGCCCCTACTGTTTTTTCCAGCCCGTTGAGATGAATAATGCCAATGTCAGGAGGCCCAAAATACTCTATTGGGCAGCCACCTATGACCATGACGGGCACTGTGATGAAATAACAGTCATCAGGGCACGCTTGAACGGCACCTTTAGCAGTCTGCACGTCAAAGCACAGTCAAGCCGTCGCCACTGTAGGTGAAACGGCAGCAATCAATGCGAGAATGACAGCCACTGTTAGCAGCTTGCATGCAAACACACATTCATGTGGTGGCATTGCTTATTTTGGTTACCTGGCCCAGGCAAGTAATGCGAATAAGATAACAATTATCAAACATCATTAGTTTAGTTAGGCCCAATATACCCAGTCGGGTAGCTATTAATAGCAGTAGTCGAGGGCACGCTTGAAAGGCACCATTAGCAGTCCGCACGTCAAATCACAGTCATACCGCAGCCATTGTTGTATTTGTTTATCTGACCGGGCAAGTAACACCAATGTAAGCACAGTTATTCACCCTGAATAGCTCTGCTAGCATTGTTTGTACTGAATATGCTGAGTGAAGTTGAATGTGTTTTATTGAGGCAATTATTTAATTCACAAGCCATCGGCATGGCGATCAACGGCCAGGTTCAGACAATGTCATTTGTGAAGTAATAAATGGTGAAAGTTGCAAAAGCTCTCAGTGCACTGCTTTGCTGGGCTCCATTCACTGAAAAATGTCTTTGCAACGACGAAAGCGTCAGACAGAAATCACAACACACTGCACATTGTTATTCGTGCTGAAAATTTTCACCATCATATGTGATTGGCAGCGAAACTGTCTGTTTACTAAGACTGAATGCATGAAAAATGCAACAGCATAGCAAGGTGTTTCACAATATGCAGCCTTTCATGTGCACTTCTGGCTAGCTGCCACATGCACTGACGCATAAACATGAACAGAGGTAAGAAGCAAAGTTACTGTGCAACCCACATGACGCTTTTAAGAAAATGTATCTCTAAACCTTTCTGTTTTGATAGGCGATCAAAATTTGTTTTGAGCAAGTTGGTTAATCACATTGCAGCAACAACACAAGAAGCAAGGACAGAAAACGCAGCGAGTAGGCAGATTGAGAAGACGAGGTAGACCAGTGAGAAAGGTTTTAATGAGATGGAAGAGGCCAGTCCTGCAGTGTACAGGAGTTAGTGCTTTGAATGAGATTGGCTAATGAAAATGTGCAAAGACTTTGCTGAAAGAAAACTAGCAAAAACAAATGCTAATATAAAATAAAAGGATAAATATGAGTAAGTGAAAACACGCATGGAAGCAGGAACGCTGGCAACACAACTTATGCGTGACTGTGCCACAGCACGCATTCTACAGCTTGCGCACGCGGTGAGCACTAGTGGAAAGCAATCAATCGACGGTGCTATACACAACGCTCGAACACCGCCGTTAGACGCTCGGCTGTCTCACTGCTGACAACGATCATTCACGCTAAGTTGACGGCGACAAATCTTTGCGTTGGAGGCTTCTTTTGCAAATATTTTCTGTTGAGACGTTCGTAGGTTTGTTTCACGCGCGCACGCTTTTCTAATTTCTCCTGAGAATGATTTTGCTCCATCACTTCACCCCGTCCGACGAAAAACGCAGCGACACCGTACACGAACTCACCCGCCGCTGACAGCAGGCACCAGACTTTGGCAAACTTTTCTCGTCCTAACTTCACTCGGGAGCGAAATAAAAAAGACATGGAACAAACAGGCAGGATGTGTGTTTGCAGCAGTCACCGAGGGATCCTGTTGCAGCAGTCAGGGATCCTGATCCATTGCAGCAGCCACCGAGGGATCCATCAGCGACGCTCGCTGCAATGTTTCTTCGCCGGATCACGGCTTAGAATAAACGCACGCGGCACAGATGCCGCATCGTAAGCTTGCAGTAATATCTCCGGCATGATAGACAATGACAAACAGTTTGGGAATTCACTGTGACGAGGCATTGACGCGCACAGCTGACGCGACTTGGCCGAATTCGAAGCCCGGGCGGCCATCTTCTCCGACGGCGGGCCACCGGCCGTCCGGCGCATGACGTCAGTCCAGAGTGCAAACCCATTAGTGGATGCTCGTGTGCATCCACCTCGGAGGAGTAAACGCCCCTGTTTTTCTAAAGTTGTATCCGACTATAATCGAGCACAGCTTGACCCTTGGCCTAATACTAAATCAGGATTGAAGCTTTCAATGTCTGCTAATCGCTAGAACAGCACCAGATCCCATTCCGTGCCAAGGGGTGGAACGCATTTGCTTAGAGCTAGGCAGATGAATGTCTTTCTTTCGCATTGAAGTTCCCAATACTTTCTAGTCTTAGGTGAAAGTACACAGTTCAGCACAACACATGTATGGTATACGTAAGGGTGCTTTGTTCTTTAAACCGAATCAACAAGAAGCAGCTACTTTCGTTTTTGCAAACCTTACCCTATTTCCTAACCATTCCTTGATCAAAAGTGTAGAAAATTAATCTGTGCTTGTTTATTGTTTCACAGGTAGACATCGGCGACGGTGTATATGTTGAAAAGGGCCTGCTGAAGAGGCTGCGCCTGGATGCTAACAACTGAGGCTTTCAGTTCGCGGGGGGCCTCCTTAAGGCTCCTTTTACGAAAGAAGAGGTTGAAGGGAGGCGCTACACATGGATGCGCAGCGATTGTTTGTGACATCGTCACTGCTGGCAGGCCTGGCCTGCCTTTTCGCTTCATTCTGGGTCTTCCACGTTATCTACTCAAAAAAGGCCCACAGGATTTTGACATTTATTGAGCACTGGTTTCTGGATTTCAGCTACACAAAGCCGCGGGTGAAAGCATTGGAGTTAGTCAATTTTTACAAGAACTATTGCTAGGTAAAAAAAAATTTCAGATGCATATCCTCAAGAAAGTTTGTAAAAATTATGTTGCCTAACAAAAGCACTCGTGGGCTCTGTGGCCGGCAGGTTGCCCAAGCCATGTAGCACAGTGCTTGCTTTAAAGGGACACGAAAGAGAAAATTTATTTGAGCTTTATTAAATCATTTTTATAAAACACCGAAAAAACAACTCCTACCATGAGAATTGGCTTGATAAGCCAGATAACTTGCAAAAACGAAAACTGGTGTCGCCACCACCACGTTATAATTCCTGCACCAGCTCGCTGTGATATGGAATTTGACGGTGTCTGTACGGGTCTACCTAATGTTCTACTGGCCAATATTGATGAATTCTGTTGTAAAGGTGTCAAAGAATGTACTTAGTTGAAGTATGACTCCACACTGATGTGCGGGCACTACATAAAACTTGAAAAATGAAAGTTAAATCTTCATTTTCTCTTCTATTAATCTGCTTATTACCACAATGTTCATGAATACAGTTCTGAAAGATTGTTTTATCAGTCTAAAATGATTTACTGTTTCTCTTTAGTATCTCTGTAATGGACCTTTAGCAACAAAATGTGTTAGTATGCCACAGGTATTCTCAGCGGGGGCAAGAGCACCAGCAGCATGTTCAATGGTTCTGTACCAACTGATAATTTGAAGGATGTCCTGTGCCACTAGGGTTAGGCCAACGTGGCTCTGTGTTAATCACCAAAAGTGTATTATGCAAAACTTAATGGCCCAGAAATTGGTAATTCAGGGGGGCATTGAATTAGCTATTTTTATTTCTTTTTTTTCTTTATCATGGACTTCTCACATTACACTTTGTCACAACGCATTCACTTTAAAGTAACTCTGGAGAATAAGGTGGTTTGGTATTCAGACATGCCTTCTGTGTGTAAACAGTGCTAAATGAGCAATACAAAGATACACCATAGATGCTGCCTGGCAACATGAAGGGGTTTGAGGGCAGCTACAAATATACGTCCTTGCAGTCGTACCTATAGCACTATGTTCAATTTGTCACACAAGCATATGGTATCCATCACAACTGCATGCCTAGAAACAGACAAGGGCAACACACTAAATTTCCTTTTAGACTATTTAAGAAGCACTACAATTCTTAGGCAACGAAAGTGCAATCTGGCTTGTACCCATAAGTACTGCAATACAGTTGTGCAACATGTTCCTCTTGTGTGGAAAAAGGGCTGCATACATTTGCTTTGAGCACAAGGGGGAGTGGTATCAGTTAAAGCCCCTCCATCCACGCGCCACCGCCGCTTTCTTAAGTAGCGACAACCTTATGTGCGCCGCCTTTTCCCCTCACACCAAATCCGGTTTCAAAATTTCCGGTTCCGGCGTTACCGCTTCCTGGAGTTGTGCTGCGGGAATTTCTGCTTTGACTGCTGATGGTGAGACGCCCGTGCGTGCTTAGCAGACCTGTGGGAGTCACCATGAGAAGAATGCAAAGGCGACAAGCTGTTGTATTCCGCTGAAGTAGTAATTCGCGGTCGCTGTTTTCTAAATGCACGAAAAACGGCAGTGGTCCCCAGGCATTACATTCCACTGTACGTTGTCTCTCGTGGCACAACCCGGCGCAGGTTGACGTGAAACAGCGAACACGATCAGATCGCTGATTACAATAGGCGGTGGTACTTGGATGGAATCGCATTCACAGTTTAAACCGCAGCTGGTGCAATTAAAGCCTCTCCATCGACGCGAAAGTAAACAATGTTAAGAAAAACATAGCGTTACTTCCACTCGGAACAGGAAGCTGCAGCTACGGAAGTTCCGCTTGACGCCGGAAGCTAAGGGGGTGAGTGGCAGAGGAGCGTGGAGGAGGAGGGTAGGTTGGCAGTACTTAACCTGGTTGGCAGAAACGTGTATGGAGGGGCTTTAGTATCAGTTAATGGCTGTTTTCACATATATGTTTTGTCGTGTGTATTAGCAATCACCACTTTCCTCATCTGAGTGAGGTCACTTTTTAGACAGTTTGAAAGTTGATAGAACATGTTGCTCATGGTTGTTGCAGTTTTCTTCCTAACTATCCATTCATTGCACTGTGCACCCATGTCTTGGGCAACTAGCTGTTTGGAGGTCAGTATGATATCAATGGGTCTAATGATAATCTCTAGTGCCCTCTCATTTGCTTGCAATACTTAAGAGTTAGATTTTGTATATTGTGTCACTGTTTATTTTCACTGTACTTTAGTTTCATCATCAGCCTGGTTACGCCCACTGCAGGGCAAAGGCCTCTCCCATACTTCTCCAACAACCCCGGTCATGTACTAATTGTGGCCATGCCATGCCTGCAAATTTCTTAATCTCATCCGCCCACATAACTTTCTGCCGCCCCCTGCTACGCTTCTCTTCCCTTGGGATCCAGTCCGTAACCCTTAATGACCATCGGTTATCTTCCCTCCTCATTACATGTCCTGCCCATGCCCATTTCTTTTTCTTGATTTCAACTAAGATGTCATTAACTCGCGTTTGTTCCCTCACCCAATCTGCTCTTTTCTTATCCCTTAACGTTACACCTATCATTCTTCTTTCCATAGCTCGTTGCGTCGCCCTCAATTTGAGTAGAACCTTTTTCGTAAGCCTCCAGGTTTCTGCCCCGTAGGTGAGTACTGGTAAGACACAGATATTATATACTTTTCTCTTGAGGGATAATGGCAACCTGCTGTTCATGATCTGAGAATGCCTGCCAAACGCACCCCAGCCCATTCTTATTCTTCTGATTATTTCCGTCTCATGACCCGGATCCGCCGTCACTACCTGCCCTAAGTAGATGTATTCCCTTACGACTTCCAGTGCCTCGCTGCCTATTGTAAATTGCTGTTCTCTTCCGAGACTGTTAAGCATTACTTTAGTTTTCTGCAGATTAATTTTTAGACCCACTCTTCTGCTTTGCCTCTCCAGGTCAGTGAGCATGCATTGCAATTGGTCCCCTGAGTTACTAAGCAAGGCAATATCATCAGCGAATCGCAAGTTACTAAGGTATTCTCCATTAACTTTTATCCCCAGTTCTTCCCAATCCAGGTCTCTGAATACCTCCTGTAAACACGCTGTGAATAGGATTGGAGATATCGTATCTCCCTGCCTGACTCCTTTCTTTATTGGGATTTTGTTGCTTGCTTTATGGAGGACTACGGTGGCTGTGGAGCCGCTATAGATATCTTTCCGTGGGATTTATATCCCACTTTAGTTTCACTACATCATGAATGTGTTGTGATAGTTTTCCTTTTGCAATGAAAGATATGGTGGGCAGTTGCCGACACTAATGTGATAGTATGAATGCTTGCTGTATTTATCACGATTGTTTCATTTCGCTGGGGCAGTAATGGTCATTAGCAGCAGATGCTAGTTGCCCTTAAGTGCAATGTTTTTATGTTGCATAGTATTGTTCATGATCCATTGAATGCACTGCACGCGCATGTTGTGGACAACTGCCTGTTTGAAGAAATTATCTGCATATTCAGTGGGTCTAATGTGAACATCTCTACTACTGACTTAGCTTCACTACATCTTGAATATGTTGTGATAGTTTTTATTTTGCCGTGACAGATGTGGTGGGCAGTTGCCGGCACTAATGTGATAGTACGAATGCTTGCTGTGTTTAGCACATGGTTGTTTCATTTCGTCTGAGGCAGTAGTGGCCGTTAGCAGCAGATGTCATTTGGCCTTAAATGCAATATTTTTATGTTGCAGGGTTTTGTCCATAATCATCCATTGAATGCACTGCAGACCCATGTTCTGGACAACTGCCTGTTTGAAGGAATGATCTGCATATTCAGTGTGTTTAATTTGAACATCTCTAGTATTGCCTGTGTATTTGTGAGTTAGATTTTGTATTGTGTGTCATTTTGTTTTCACTGTGCTTTAGTTTCACTACATCGTGAATGCGTTGATAGTTTTCCTTTTGCAGTGAGAGATATGGTGGGTAGTGGCCGGCACTAATGTGATAGTACGAATGCTTGCTGTATTTACCACATGGTTGTTTAATTTTGTCTGGGGCAGTAATGGCCGTTAGCAGCAGATGCCATTTGGCCTTAAGTGCAATATTTTTATGTTGCATAGTTATGTTCATACTGATCCATTGAATGCACTGCACACTCATGTTCTGGACAACTGCCTGTTTGAAGGAATGACCTGCATATTCAGTGGGTTTAATGTGAACGTCTCTAGTACTGACTGTATATTTATCAGTTAGATTTTATATTGTATCTTGCTTGTTTTTACTGTACTTTAGTGGGATTGCACATTGAATGTGTTGTGATATATTTTATTTTGCTATGAGAGATCTAATGGGCAGTTACCAGCCTCAGTCTGTGTATTAGTACAAATATTTATTTTGCTTATCACAGCATTTTATAAAGCTATAGTTTTGTGATGATTAACTCATGCCTGACTTTTTTATGAGAAACATGTCAGAACTAATAAACAATCACTCATGCTTGGGATCCATGAAATCATCCTTGTAATCTTTCAGTTGTCTTCGAAATACTTCCACATCAGGTCCAAGAAACTCCAGAACGGGCTTGAAAAATTACTCTCGGAAAGAACCGAGAAAACCTGATGAACGAGGTAAAAAAATACTCCGATATCAGCTCCAACAAACCACAGAATGGGCTTGAAAAATTACTGTCAGGTAGAGCTGCGAAACCTTGATAACGAGGTAAGAAAATACCCCCACATCAGTACCAACGAACTCGAGAATAGGCCTGAAAATAACTCCCAGGAATAGCCTAGAAAACTGGATGAATGATGTAAAAAAGTAATCCCACATCACCTCCAACAAACTCCAGAATGGGCTTGAAAAATTACTATCAGATAAAGCTGAGGAAAGTTAATGAAAGAGGTAAAAAAATACTCTCACATCAGACCCTAGAAACTCGCGAATGGGCTTGAAAAATAACTCTCAGGAATAGCCGCTGGAACTTCGTGATATAAGTAAAAATATAGTCCCACTATCGTCCATAAAAACCTTCGCACAGATTAAAAAATTACTCTCGTTTCTACATACAAAAAACTTGGTCAGGATGGCAGTAAATTTTTACCCCGACTGGTACGTAGTAAAAAAAAAAACCCAGAAACGGGAATGCGATACAGGACGAGCGGTTTACTCCCGTTTCGCGTTATTTTTGTTTAGTGTGTACGGCTGCTCCCGACTCTCACCTTGCAAGAAGCACGCGATTTATTTGAGCCTCACTGAACTGTCGTCCTGTCATCTCCCAAGCCTGCAGGTCTCGTATGTCCAGTCAAAGAGAAGAACACCCAAGGGAAATGAAAGAAATACAGGCAACGGACTGTTATCATACCTTACTTGTCACCTCGTCATCTGCAAAGACGCTACAAAATATTTTAATAGCGTTACCTTTGTAAAAATAGCAAAATTAGTTGTAATTTTTATTTCTAGATGGCGCTACAAACGTCAATGTAGCGTTCGGGTGTGTGTGCGCGCGCACGCGGTTGCAATCGTTGCAGCCTCGTTTTGCGCACACTTTTTCAACAGTACATATGGTTAGCGCTAGTCTCGTAGTCGCATTTTTTGGTCGTAGTGTTTATTGTTCCCGCTACAAATTAGGTTGTTCTTAAAAATTTATGAAGGTTAGTGGATGAACAATTATTGCGTATGATTAGCAGTTCTTCAGTGCCGTTATTTTGTGTTTGAAAGGTTTTTATAACTTAATACGATGGTGAAGCTGTAAACGGCCTTCGGACTCAGTTACTCGGTTGCAGTTGTGGCGTGCGGTAGTTCGCGCCTCGTGCTTTTTGATGAAAGTATTTTTTTTGTTTTCGGACATCATGACGCACATTTTAGTGAAATGCTTTAACGACGATAAGTGCGACGTTTATGCGTTGAAGTGGTTGGCTCACCCAGCTACTAGTCTTCGACTGATGTGCGAGCCTGGTTGTTTTGATGAGTTGCGCGGCAGATGTCATGATGCCTGTTGAAGAGAGGGCACCCCGAAACAGTCGAAGCCGAACTTCTGCAGATAGGTAAGTAATCTCGTTTTCTTGAACAAGGAGCCATTTTTTTGTATTATGACATTGACAGCGTGGGATGTTAACACATAGTTCACTTTCTTCAAGCAAACCGCATGCCCCGGAGCAAAAGCGCGCGATACTAACGATCGCTACCGCCGTCACTTCGTTTGAAACAATGGTAGGCGAAGAGGCAGCGGCGCCCCACGTGCGTAAAATTGCATTGCTTCTTTGTTCCTGTCTAATACCGTTTCCTGAACTTGTATAAGAGAACACAATTAGAACATAATGATCGGCTTCTCTGCGCATTGATAATTTTGTACAGTGGTCATGTCATCTTTCATAGGGGCTCACGTGGGCCGTCTACGCGCTTGTTATCGCGTTCCGATACGTGAGAGGCGGGCTGCCTTTCAAGGTATTTAGGCAGGCACTACGAGCTTAGGAGAACCGCGACAAATAATTGTGCAGCAGGTGTGCAGCTGTGCTACGCTTGTACCACACTCGTACCGGAAGGCAGTGTTGCACTTCACGCTTACGCATTTCGTAACTATGGCGACCGCCGTGGCAATTTGCGGCTCGAGGTCGTGGATACGATCCCTGCAGCGGCCGCATTCCCAAGGAGCGGAATGCAAAAACGCTCGTGCATTGTGCATTGTATGCACGTAAAAATTTTCAGCGAGTCAAATTTAATACGGAGTCCCCAACTACGACCCGCCTCATAATCGGATCGTTGGTTTGGCACGTAGGACATTAGACTTCTTTTTTTAAAATCTGTAGCTCATCGTATACCATACGGTTAGGTTTGTGCCGTAGCGGTTAAGCGCGCCTCGATTTAGGGTGCGGCTAATGATGCGGCGCACCGCAAAATGCATTTCGCCTCTGTGATTTGCGGAGAACGGCGAACCGATAAGTCACAGCTTCCGCGTGGTGACTGTTAAGGGATACACAGCGCAAATGTGGTGACGACGTCGGCAAAGAACACGGCCGCCGACGGGCTCGCCTTATCGCCTATCATCGCCAAAACTACCGCAGTAATCTTCCTCATCGAAGGCGTACTGCGCAATTTTAATAGGCGATAACCGAGACATGCCACCGTTCTCTGCTGCCTCTTTGAGTTGGACCGATCCGAATGTGCGTTGCTTGCAGTAGCGAAATGAGTGCCAAACGGCGCGTTGTTGCCTCGAGCTAAGCGTTGCAATCGAGCACCGTTTGTGCGGCGATGACGCGTGCATGAAGCTAGCTCACTGCGCAGACGCCACCGCGCAAAACACGCAAGGGCGTGTGCGCGACGTTCTGCACACAAATCGCGTGGGGTGATCGAAGCCGCGCCGGAGCGGCTACTAAGCCAGGGGGGGGGGGGGGACACTCCGTATGGCTCCCATGGGGAACCAGCGCTGGATAGGCGGCGCGTCGAAAAGAGTGCGTTGCACGCCGCCCTGGCGACGAAACGCGGCATATTCCAGCCACACAACCAGACGACACACGCATACGCAGCCGTATTATAGTTCGTATGTTTCCGTTTTCGCGCCGCTTCAAGTGGAGTTTTTGTAAAGAAGCTAGCGCCATCAAATGAAGAAATGACGAAAGAAGCTTTTTAAGCTTTATACATTTTTCACAGTGCGTCGCGGCGAGCACGTGTGTTTCTTTAACGGTTGCGTCGTGTATCGATGCCATGCTTGCGTGGCTGCCTGCCTCGCAAATCTAGCAGTTATGGCTCCGGTCGTGCTGCGCTATGGTTTCGGAAGTATTTGTTGGCCTGAAGATATTCCATATTTCTCTGGCTAGACATAAAAAATTCTGATGTTACTTCGCCACAGCAGTCAATGGAGAAGAAAGCTTTATCGCATCAGCTGACTCGCGCAAGCAAAGGTTTGAGTGCTCGGCTGCTTGATCCGTAACAATTCTGGCTACATTTAGCACTAATTACATTAATTTGCCGGATGCATCTCAGCGCCGAGTCCTCATCCGCATGCGCATATTTATAAACACATAGGTGGCTTAGTCGCGCGTGCGCCGGCACTATGCGCATACAAATCGTATTACAAGGCAGCTTCCCTCCTACATAATTCTTGGAAATGAATGGATAATTTTTACCTTTCGTATCGTTCACTTGGTGCGGTGGCGTTGGAAGGGGCTTGGCGGTGGCCTTGCGAAGGAAAAATGGTACATATGCCGGATGGTGCATGCTATTGCTCATTTTGTTTCCGACGAAATACCGACAGCAGATTCTGCTGTTTGGTACTGTCTGCCATGGCTGACCGTCTTCACTATCGAATAAACCAAGGATACACGCAAAATTTGATTTAGAAACCAGCCCGACACCGCTTGACAGGGCGACAAGACGGGAGCTTACTCCGCTCGCCTGACTGCTTGGATCCAACGCCGCCTCCGTTCTTGTTCGTAGGGTTTAGATGGAAAGACGCAGAAGGATACATCCTCCCTCATCCCGACTTAGTTGTGGCACTTGTATACGCAATAGTATCGTCGGCGCCCTTTTGTTTTCCTTCGACTTTAAGGGCACGCAACGCAATTTTCGTCCGCGGGGGAGGCTGCATTGTGCACGTTCTGACCGCCAGGGCGGCGCTGCAGGCGCCGTGAGAACTCCAGCGCTGGTTCCCCATTGGCCGTTTTCGAGCAGACGCTCTTTCGACGCTAGCGCCATGGTCCCCTTCAGTTACGGCCCTAACCAATGGGCGACATGATTACGTTGTCATGGCAACAGCAACAGCAGCCACGTCGCACCTACTCTCCCAAACGTCTTTCTTTTTGTTTTTATTATGCAAACCGCTCCACTCTCTTTCCCCCTTTCCCCCATGCCGCGCGCGCCGCTCACTTCTTTTTTTTTACCCGTAAGCGGTGCGTTTTTTTTTATAGCACGCTTGTTACGGCGCGCCACGCGCCAGCTCGCAAGCAATGCGCGCTCTACGCAGCGCATTGGCATTGCTTGCGAGATGGCGCGTGTTGCGCCGTGGGCTATGCGTTGGCAGGCACGCAGTCTTGCCCATACTTGTATTATACCAGCGTGTGCCGGGGCATAAAAAACATTCCACTTCCAACACAGCAGATCTTTTGGTCCCGCTTTATTGACTTCGTTTTCGAAAACAGATTTTTCTTATAATGTGGTGTGATTCACGCTCAAAAAATGAGCTAAGGTGAAAGGTGCATGACATATACAAGAGTACTAAACACAAAAGTTCACAGACGGTGTTACGTTTCGCCTACGACGCGCGGTATAGCCGGCGCGGATGCAGCGGGCGCCGGGGCTTCGTTCAAAGCGGCGGACATTTTGGCCCGTTCGGCGCCGCCGCTACGCCTCCCCGCCAAGCGCGTCCAGGCATGTTCCAATGCCACGTGTCTTCGTGTGTGCGTGTGTGTGTGTGTGCATGTTGGTGCCCACGCTTGTCAAAGCGCGGCAGCCGGTGAGAGGAGCTCCCCCAACTGTGAAGCGAGGAGGTCTGAGCGGCGCCGGCCCGGCGGATGCGTCATCTACTCGTCTCAACGTGCCCGAGCGGCGCCGTCACGTGCGCGTCTATCAAGGCCTTCCTTCTTCCCCTCGACTCCGAGAGTATAAGAGCAGCTGCTCCCGGACGCCGAGGGAGGCTCCGATTTCTTCAGTTGAGTTACGTGCTCTCCCGTCTCTCCACTTCGGTCGACCTGACCGCCCGCTCTTTTGCGATGCTAGAATAAACAAGTTGTTCTGTTACCAGTCGACTCATGCTTTGCCGAGACCTTCGGATGCTTCCAGTTGTGCCCCAGGCCGCCAGGCCAACGCTACCCTTGGGGCTTGCGACCCAGGTGCAACAACGGGTGTCAGCACTGAGATTACAACAACTGTCTGCCAGCGGTGAGATCGCGACAACGGAGGCCAGCAGCGAAGATATGCAGTTGACTGTATGCTGAGCAGCACAACGACCATCCGGGAGCAGTGCAACGAGCCCTGTATGATGACTGGTTGCCTGCAGCGGAACGATTGCGCTGAATTCTTGGCTGCGAGGTTTGGTGAGTGCGGGACTTTCTTCTTCTGAGTTTTGCCAGGCTTTTGTTAGTGTCAGAAACAGAGCTGGTAATTGTGGTTGTCGTTGCTGCCGGGTTAGTTTGCGGCAAGACAATAGTAGGCAGTAGAGAAAGCAGCATTCAGAGCAGCCATGGATTTGAAGTCGTTGCGCAAACCGAAATTGCTGGAGCTTGCAAGAGAGTTGGGTCTGGATGTCTCAGACAAACTCAGAAAACCAGAACTGCTAAGGGCTATTCTTGTGTTAGAGGCTGAGGATGACGAGCTGTCGGAATGCCTTGAGACCATTGAGGAGAGGGCAAAAAGACAGGAGCGCGAACTTAAAGAGCAAAAAGAGAAACAGGAGCGCGAACTTAAAGAACAAAAAGAGCGAGAGCAACAAGAGAAAAAAGAAGAGCGCGACCGTCAACACGCTTTGGAAATGAAGCGTCTTGAGGTAGAGATGGAACGCGCTCGTAATGGAAGTCAGGCACACGGTGCAGGAGAACGAGTATCGTTCAAAATGACTGATCTGATGCGGCCGTTTAAGCTTGGAGAGGACATTGGTTTGTTCCTGGTTAATTTCGAGCGACGTGCGAGAAGCAGGGGTTCTCTCGGGAAACGTGGCCACAGCGCTTGCTCACTTTGTTACCCGGCGAGGCGGCCGACGTAGTCGCTCGCTTGAAGAGAGAGGAGGCAGAGGATTTCGACAAAGTGAAATCGAGTCTGCTAAAGAAGTACAGGCTGTCAGCGGAGGCGTTCCGTCGGAAGTTTCGGGAAAATGAGAAAGGCAAAAGTGAGTCATATACAGAGTTTGCCTACAGGCTTATGTCAAACATGCAGGAGTGGCTCAAAGAAGAGAAAGCGTTTGGTGACCACGAGAAAGTTCTGCAGTGTTTCGGGCTGGAACAGTTTTATAGTCGGTTACCTGAGAACGTGCGGTACTGGGTCTTGGATAGGCCAGACGTTAGTACAGTGGCTAAAGCCGCTGAGCTAGCCGAGGAGTTTGTGACGCGTCGGGCTCGCGGAGCTAAGGACGGTCAAAAGGGTGAATTTGGCTCCAAGTTTGAGAGGCCGAAGTTCACACCCATGAGAGCAAGGGGCGACACACGTAGTGCGGATGCGAGTGAAAGCAGTCCGACCGAACGTAAGGAGACGGCGGCAGCCGAAGCCGAACGCAGAAAGCGGTTCGAGACGAGGCAAGCGCGCGTTTGTTATACGTGCCAGAAGCCGGGTCACTTTTCGGCGCAGTGTCCAGAAACAAAAACAAAAGTCGTGTTTTTGTCATTATGCAGCACTGACGAGAACATGAAGCTTCTCGAGCCTTACATGCGAGACCTCCTCGTGAACGGGAAAGAGTGCCGAGTGCTTCGCGATTCCGCAGCTACGATGGATGTAGTTCACCTCTCTTACGTAGAACCCGATATGTTCACGGGCGAGTGCGCATGGATCAAGCAAGCCGTGGAAGCTCATAGCGTGTGTCTGCCCGTAGCCAAAGTGCTTATTGAAGGACCTTTCGGAGCACTTGAGACGGAGGCCGCAGTGTCATCTATGCTGCCCCCCCAGTACCCATACCTATTTTCGAACAGGTCCGATCACCTCCTGCGCGAGAAGGGGCTTTTGTTTGGTGAGGCTAGCGTTCAGGCCTTAACCAGATCGAAGGTTCGGGAGCTCGCTGCAAAGGCGGTAGTTGCGGCGCCGACGTTGTCGAACAATGAGAAAGGGTCAGAGGCGCAGCAAGCTGATATTCAGAGCACGCCTGAACTGAATAAAATTGAGCCTGTAGCGTTGAAGGCACCAGATACCGGAGAGGAAATGCCCGATAAGGGAAAGTTAGAAGAGCTATCTGCGGATTTGCTCATCGCGCCTACGTCAGACGGACTTGATAGTTTGCTAAAAGTCAGCCGGTCGGCTTTGATAGCCGAGCAAAAGAAGGATGGCAGCCTAGAAAACATACGCTGCATTGTCAAGGAAGGTATCGCCAAGAAAAATGCTCATTTTGTGGAAAGAGGTGGGGTCCTGTACCGGAAGTATCTAGACCGCAGGGGAGTCGAGTTCGATCAGCTGATCGTGCCTCAATGCTATCGTCAGGATCTGTTGCGCTTGTCGCACGGGGGTTCGTGGTCCGGACACCTAGGAGTTAAGAAAACTAAGGACCGTCTCTTGCAAGAGTACTATTGGCCAGGGTGTTTTCGGGACGCAGACCACTTCGTGAGGACATGTGACACCTGTCAGCGGGTGGGCAAACCAGGGGACAAATCGAGGGCGCCGTTGAAGTTGGTACCTATCATTACGGAGCCTTTTAGACGGCTCGTTATTGATACAGTGGGACCTCTGCCGGTAACAGCCACGGGGTACAGACACATTTTGACTGTGATCTGCCCAGCGACAAAGTTCCCTGAAGCGGTGCCGCTTAAAGAACTCAGCTCAGTTGAGATAGTCAATGCACTACTGTCCATATTTGCGCGAGTTGGTTTTCCTGCGGAAATCCAATCAGATCAGGGCACAGTGTTTACTAGCGCTTTGACGACAGCCTTTCTCGAAAGGTGTGGGGTAAAGCTGTTACACAGCTCAGTGTACCACCCACAGTCGAATTCCGTTGAGAAGCTCCACTCCGTCATGAAGCGCGTGTTGAGAGCATTGTGGTTTGAACAACCAACTGACTGGGAGCTGTGTCTGCCTGGAGTGATGTTTGCATTAAAGACCGCGCCGCATGCGGCTACGGGGTTTTCGCCGGTTGAGCTAGTGTACGGTCGCTCGCTGCGATCTCCGCTTCGCATGCTTCGAGACGGATCACTGCCCTCTCCAATGGCTGCAGACCATCTCTTTCACAAATGGCCGCCTCCTGCGCTGGAGCCTCGCTTTGCAACAATATTCCTTTGAGGTGCGTTACAAAAAGGGGAGTCTCAACGGTAACGCCGATGGCTTAAGTCGAAGCCCCTAACGTAGGAATCAGCCTCAGAGTTGTTTGTTATTGATGTTTTCTTCCTGAGGCAGGATTTTTAACATATTGCTTTTGTTTAGTGTTTCAAAGTGATGGCGTGCTTTCTAGTGCAATTTTCCAATTTGTGGACGCGTTCTGAGTGCTGCTAGACTACTGTAAGGAACTAGGCAGTGGTATAAAAGGGGAAAGAGCCTGGCAGGACTTGGTGAGGGTTGTTTCGTGCTTGCTGACTGAGCGGTTGAGTTTCGGCGTAGTTCTAACGCTTGCCGGGAACGAGAACAAAAATGTCAAGTCTCCCGAAGTCACTTTGCAGTGTCCTGTGGGAACCTGAACGAGAGAACGAGGCCTTCTCTGTGCGCTGCGCTCAAGAAACGCCGAGGGACGACCGACTTCGGTTATGAGCATCATCGAGCGACATTCCTCCGGACAGCGGATGCAGTCCCCTGACCATCGGGATCTCCTTCCCCCGGCGGGGCGGTCTGTTACGTTTCGCCTACGACGCGCGGTATAGCCGGCGCGGATGCAGCGGACGCCGGGGCTTCGTTCAAAGCGGCGGACATTTTGGCCCGTTCGGCGCCGCCGCTACGCCTCCCCGCCAAGCGCGTCCAGGCATGTTCCAATGCCACGTGTCTTCGTGTGTGCGTGTGTGTGTGTGTGCATGTTGGTGCCCACTCTTGTCAAAGCGCGGCAGCCGGTGAGAGGAGCTCCCCCAACTGTGAAGCGAGGAGGTCTGAGCGGCGCCGGCCCGGCGGATGCGTCATCTACTCGTCTCAACGTGCCCGAGCGGCGCCGTCACGTGCGCGTCTATCAAGGCCTTCCTTCTTCCCCTCGACTCCGAGAGTATAAGAGCAGCTGCTCCCGGACGCCGAGGGAGGCTCCGATTTCTTCAGTTGAGTTACGTGCTCTCCCGTCTCTCCACTTCGGTCGACCTGACCGCCCGCTCTTTTGCGATGCTAGAATAAACAAGTTGTTCTGTTACCAGTCGACTCATGCTTTGCCGAGACCTTCGGATGCTTCCAGTTGTGCCCCAGGCCGCCAGGCCAACGCTACCCTTGGGGCTTGCGACCCAGGTGCAACAACGGGTGTCAGCACTGAGATTCCAACAACGGTGAAATAACAAAAGAAAGCGTTAGAAAACGCGAAGGCCGTTTCATGTGCACCCACATAAAAAAAAAATTATATATAACGTACTCAAGACCGAAACATAGAGAGCTTCTGATATATGCACTAAGACATTGCACAGAACTGGACGACACGTATGACATAGTCATGACAACTATAAAAAGGGAAAACTCACTGGTAATGGCAAAACAATGACTCAAGATACCTAAATATAGATTAAAATGCTAACATTGTTTGATTGAGAGCCATACCAAAAGAAAGAGCTTACTTATAAATCTGCACGAAAGTATAAGAAATGCGTGACATGTTGATTACTGCTGAACAAATTGAAAAAAAAAACATAGCAGAAAAAAAAACATTGTGCTAAAAACTGAAGCACACATTATCACATTACTTCGCACTTGGCCACAACTTGAGTAACGGTGGCAAGGGGAACATATGGTAGTCGGCTTTTCCAGCAGCACATAGAAAACATTCGCAGAAAGGCTTATTCCTCAATCAAAGACTAGGTAAAATAAGCCAACAACACGACTTTTCTTTCGACCCGAATGCAATGCTTAGCAATAAAATTACGTCACTTAAGGCACTAAGTCGTACCTACTGGGCTCTCCTGTGTATAATAAACACGAACTGCAAGAATCTGCATGTAGGACACTTGCAATGCTCATGCTTTCCAGAAGAAAAAGAAAAGCGTATCATGCCTACAGAAGAGTGTTGTTCGCGCGGTTTTCCCATCGGGGGTTACTGAGATAGTACACAAACACTAACAGTAATTTTTCAGCTGTCAGTACGTTTGTAGAACGTGATACACAGAAAAAGCACTGAGGGCGGTATGGAAAGCTGGGCAAGTTACTGAAGTTGCAGAATGAGACTTGGCACAGAAAAACACAAGTCACAGACCAGGTGACAATGAGGAGGAACATCTATTTGTCAGCTCTCTACCGGGAAGAGGCAAGTGTAGCACAATCAAGGCGCCACGACGTCCGGATCCTCATGGAGCACACAAATGGACAGGGCTGTGTTCGTGTACACGCGCCTTCTGATGACCTTGGATCTGAGCGCTCACCTGTTGTTTTTGGGCACCCGGAACAACCTTGCAGGACTTGTTTTTGAGATATTTGTGCACCACTGCATGATGCACGAGCGGTACGAGTCGTGAAACGGGTGAAACATCGCGGAGCACAAGCACACAGCTACGGAGGACCACGAAACTGACGAAACTAGCCACGCCGGTCAACGCACAGCAGCGCACGCTTCGCGATAACAGCAGGTAACGAAACATGAAACGTCATGCAGCAGCGGGCTGAGCTGGCTCCGGGCCGGCGGGGCCGCTCGGCGTGCGCGCGGAGACAGTCGAAGGTGAGGGAGTCGCGAGGGTAGTAACGAGGGAGGGCGATTGGAGAGGAGTTGGGGGAGGGTAAGGGCTAGGCCACCTGGATCGGCGCGCGTGCGCGCGACGATCTACGAGGCCATGCAAGGGGAACGGATTTTTGCGTTCGCCCATTACAGAGATGGCGCCAATTAACTCTGCCACCGAAACCGGGGAGTTTCCCCCCACTGACTAAGCTTCAAAGAAGCGTTACATGTTCTCACTTGTACAGGCACGCTCGCATCGCTCTCGGCGTATTTCTAGGTCATTACTTCTCCTGCCCAAAGATTTGATATCTGCTTGGTATCGGCTATGCACTGTCGCGTGGTCTTTGGTTCTGCAAGAGAGCCGGGAATATGTTTCCCGGCTGTGAAACAGCGCTGTGCGTTTCTTAGCTAACGTTTACCGTAGCAACCCATTCCTTTTCTCGACGGCACTCGTAAAGAGTCGGACATTTTTGCTTGCCAGTATATTGTGTACTTCTATTTCGTGCGTAGTTATGTGCAGTGTATGACAGATTCTTAATCCGCGTAATCTCATTTTCTGTCCGCATTCCCTTCTCACAGGTTACGCATGCAACAAATTCCCAGGTGCTAAAGTGTTCTAAGAGCACCTTGCCGTCGTGCAAGAGACACCCGTTGATATGTGGCTGATTCACTAGCAAGCTCGCATCTCTGTTGCCCCTCTCCATCAAGTGGGATTTTCAACTATTTTTTGTGCTGCTCTGTGGTGTGCTAGCTGCCGCATGGACGCTGTGAAGGCTTACTTTCGATTTGCTCTGGCGTTTAGTAGTAAATGATGGGCTGCCTTGAGGGGAGGCGAATGTTTACCAGCCTAACCAAGTGATACGTGCGTACTGTAAACAGCAGCACGAACAGAGGCGGACGATGGACGACGAAATAGGTAAGAGCACACACGAGCGCAAGCTCATCTAAAAGTTTACTTTTGATCACAGAGGTATTAAAGACACTGGTCAACTTGACAAAGGTAAAAAGCCGTGCATGCGTGGCAGAAACAGCCACGTGCGACAAGAAAAAAAGTTAAAAAGCCATGTCATGTTGAATAAACGTGCGTGAAAAACGAGAACCATCCGACAAATCTTTCGAAAAAGCGAAAGATTTGTCCGATAAGTGATACTACCCATCGAGAAATACTCTTTTGAGAACGGCAACTTTTTCCCACTAAGGGCAACAGATAACTTGGTTATGCATTTGCTTCGTTTGTGATAAATAAATATTGCTTCTGGAAATTCTCTCGTGTTGCGGTATAGAGTAGAAAGAATGATTGTTTCATCACGAAAGACCAGAACACAAGAGGACTTATGGAAGCATTATTTATTGATCACGAAAAAAATTTCTGCGGCCCTTAGTGGGAAAGAATTGCTGCAGTACTTCTCGTTAATATCACTTACAGGACAAACCTTTCAGTTTTCATGCTTTTGTAAGTTTTTGACGCATATGTTTATTCTACAGGACGTCTTTCGGTCCTTTTTTGTTGCTGTTTCTGCTGCGCATTCATGGATTTTTCTTTGTGAAGTTGGCTAGTGTGTTTAAAATCTTTGTCTTCACGAATGAACTTCTAGTTGAGTAAGGGTTCATGTGTGCTCCTACCTTAATTCATCCTTCTCGTCTCTGTTTGGGTGGTTGTCAAATATAAATGTACACCGAATTGGCGAAGTGTCCATAGAAGTGACACATGAAGTTATTTGCGCTGTTTATTTCAGGAAGAACGCTATAGGGTCTTATCTTCTCTTTGTTTTTAACATTGATGTACGTTTTTCTAGTTCAACTTCAAGGAGTCCCCTGCGGAAGCCAATAAGAGTGATGGTAACTTCCTTTGTGTGTAAGATTAATAAATTTCATCCATTCAAGGCAGGACATGTCACATGCCTGTTTGTAGGTATGCAAGCATTCGTAGTTTTTAAAAAGACTAAACTCTACATTTCGGTTCTTATGACGCTGCTTTGTACTGTGCTGCATTCTCCAGGTGCAGGAACCTTTTTTATGCTGTAAGTGCATGTGTTCTTTTTGTATATATTGCAGAAGAAATATGCATGGAGCTTAAATATGCATGTATACCACTTGTAATTTTTTTCAACACGGGTGCTGTATCTCCCTCCGTCTTTGTTACTGCTTTGTCCCAATTTTTATGCAACTTTTATGTATTTTATGCAATAAAATTCTGGTAGCATTTTAATAACATTTTACCTGCGCAATTGAGGTCATTGGTGTTTTGTATACGCATTTATTTGCGTTTTTCACTCACCAATCTGGCTGTCCAGTCATTGGAACATTTTCTCATCCTTTATGACTATTTCTGGGGTACTTGATACTGCAAGTGCAGGTGACCATTTTTCTGGCTGTTCGGTATTGTGTTAGCCATGTGTTACTACCAATTTTCTGGGCTAAAGAATTATTTTTTCTCTTATCGTTCAAAATATTAGCCTTGCCTTATCTCTTTATTGACTAAGATGCCACTTAGTTGCTGGGTATAGGGAAAAGGCCCCAAAAAGTGCTCTAATTAGCTTTGTGCAAGTCCAGAAAAATTACCTCAAAATGAGCTTACTAAATTCAGGAAATGCCACCAACAAACTCTTCTGTACCCCAAATTAACATAATCAAATGGTGTACTGTTTGTTCTTGACTTGTGCCAGGGAGATAAGCTGCATTCATTACACAAAAGTTTTACAAGTTTGTTTCTGAAGAAAGCAAACCTGGCTCGTCAGAAACACGATTCAAGTGTTCACCATGTCCGACAGCTTCCTAAATGATGTTTCGTCAGTTAATAGCTAAGTTGAGTGACGTTATTTTATGAAATAATTGGGCAACATGAAAAAATATACATCTCTAAGGCAAAAAGCTCAGGCAAGTCTACTTTGGTACTTCATTAAATTTTAATCGTGGTGAAAGACGTATGCTAAAGCTTGTATATATTTACGTGAAGTCGTTTGTTTCAAGTTTGTTATTTTGCCTTTTCACAGTCAGCCGTAGCTCTTCCTGTGATGTGTTAGTGTGCGAAACATTTTAATGTAACATATTCAGATGTCTTTTGTGTATTCACATGCAAGCAGCTTCATGTGTTCAAAGTTAGTTGTTACAAGGGTATGCTTACGCCCTGTCTTTTGAGTCGCTTTACCTTTTAAAGTCGAAAGTGAAGACTTGAATGATCGTTTTTACTGAGTTCATATGTATAGCTTGTTTCAGATGTATTTGCACTGCTAAGAGTGCTGTGGGTACTAGCCTATGTCTCCAGGTTCGATGTAGTGGTGCCTTATGTACTGTAATAATGTTTCATGTGCACGCATATTTAGTGTAAATAAAGGTACTTTCAATTGATCAGTCTCTCCTTTGCTTTTGTTTGTGTTTGGGAAAGTTATGAGCAGGCAACGGGGCATGCAAGTGTGACAGCAAAGCAATTTCAATATACGAATAAAAATCCACTAGCCCAACGAAACGTCAATCATATTTCAATGGCGACTTCTGAAATCTCAATGCCATCTCAACTGGGCCACAATGTACTTTTCAGTGCTGTGGCAATAACTCCACAACAGGTCAAAAGAACTACCACAACGTCAGTTCAACGCAGAATCAATGGTAACCCAACAACCATTCAACAAAACGAACACAACAGGCCGTCTAAGCACATTGGACTTTCAATGGTAACTTAACAATTATTCAACATTGGGATACCCAATGGTGTTTCAATTAAATTTCAGTGGCCAATATTCAAGAGCCCTCAACACTCAACCCAACAATTCTCCAAGAAACTCTCAATAAATCCTCAATAAAAAACTTCAACATTGACCAACGATATTTCAATGCCTTCTCAAGAATTTTTTTGGTACGGGAAGAAGCCAACAAACACTGACACCAAGGACAACATATTTAAATTACTTGTGCTTAGTAAATGACACATAGAAACGATAAATTAATGGAAATGAATGTGGATAAAAAACAACTTGCCGCAGGTGGGGAACGATCCCACAACCTTGTCACGGTGTCAGTGTTTGTTGGTTTCTTATGGCTAATAAAAATCGTGCCCCTCTGTTAACCCGTTTTCTTCTCGTTTATTAAACAAATGACATGTATGTGAATGAAGACTAGCAAGCCAATACAGCATATATCAAGGATATTTATTTCTGGACCAGGTCTTGTTTACCTTGTAGTAGCAGCGAAAGTCCACACAATGACCTTGTTGTAGCAGGCAGCAGCTTCTATTTATTGCGTGGAGTGTGTTGCTTTATACTGGTGACGTCTTCATTACTGCATGTCTGGAACAAGTCTTGGCTGTATCACAAATTGAATAAGCACAATTTTGCAATATGAAATGCGAGGTGTGACTACAGAACACATGCAAATGTACACTGTTTGTTCTAGAGTGCTTAAGCAGCATGGTAAATAAATATCACTACTCTCCAGAAAAATGATGTTTGCCTTACTACAATTCATGTCAACAGCTCAAGTATTATTCTTTTATTATTCTATGCATTCTTTTACTGCATGAACGTGATGAACCGCTTCACTACTACAATAATAAGTGTCCTCATGTAAACCAAACTGAACAGCAAGAACATTTCGAACCAACAGGTACGAAATATGGGTGAATTATGTGTGCTACTGTTTAATACTATAAATTCAGTACTTCAGCTTCAGTTTATCAAAGGGTTATTCGGTTCTGTGGCCGAAAGAACTTGCAGGCGGACTTCAAAAAAAAGAAAGGCTACTCAGTCCCCCATGGCTACGGCTACGAGATGAAAAATGTGACGTCGTTCAGATATCGCTTTCTCTTTCGTAAATGTGTGTTTATTGATGGCCTCGCAAATAAAAGTTTATTTCGGAAACAGCAACGTAGGGTCCTGACTGCCCATATGTAATGGAGCATCTAGTTCGTTAACTTGTCTCCACCTGTAAGTTAACGAGAGCAATATTACATAAGGATTCAGGCAGCGATATTAAACGACTCACCGGTACTGCTGTTCTCAGTCGCAGAATACGCTTCCCGTTTCGATGCAGACGCATGGCTCCCGACCGAAACGTAGCTTTCGGGTTTACATGTCCGCTTGCAGACACGTCACTTCACCCCAAGTTTAGTAACGCGAGACACGGAAGCGCAATAAACTAGTTTTAGCAACAAAGAAGCAACCAGTCTTGAGTGTGCGAACGAATGAACCCGTGCCGCCGTGCACTCGAAAATACCGGTAAAAATTTTAAATCCATGTCAGAGGTCACGTGGAAGATCAATGATGCTGAATGCTATTTGAGTTTATAATGACAAAACAATAAACTTACCAATGAAGAGTACAATAGCTAATTAGCAACGATAATTTTGTACTCTAGTTCATGTAATAAACATGCTTCGGCAATTGTATGGGAAAGCTTGTAAGAAAAAATGGTGCCTATTACGGCGCCTCTAGCGGCAGACATTGAAACTAACCTGGGCATCTCTAATTGCTTCTACTATGCTTCTTTTATTAGCAGCGGCGGGTGGTCGATTTTTTCGCCCTCTGTGGCCATTTCTTGAACTTGAGAGTGTGCGGGGCCATGTTTGCTGTTGCGAATGTGCATTGAAATCTCCCGCAGCGACTTTCCGCAAGGAGCCGCTGGACGTGGACCAACGGCTGGGCGACGAGACCGCGGCGATGCGGCTCTTTTACAGCTGCCACGACGTGCGCAGCCGGCAGCACGACGCACTGCAGCCTCTGACACGCGTCATGCGGGGCCTCTCTCTGAGCGAGTGGCCGTACGAGCTGGGCGAGCGACTGCCACGTGCACGCTTCGTTCTGCAGCGGCTCAGCATCGACTACGCGCTGCCCTTCTTCGTGTCGCTACGCGTCGAGCCGGATCCGAGGGACGCACGCGCCAACTTGCTCGCCGTGGACCTTGGCGAGCCGATGCTGCACTCGAACTTCGTGCGCGAGGCGGCCGACGAGTACCGGGCACTGTTGCGAGCGCATGCCGCCTACATCCGGCGCACCATGGCAATCATGGGTGCGCACGACATGGCTGCCGCTGTGGCAACCGATGTGCACGACTACGAGTTCGCTCTGGCCGAGGTATGCCAATCGTCATGCTTTCCTTCGTTGCGTGCCTGCCCACGTTCAGGTCAGCCCATGCACTGTTAGAGGCAACACGCGAGCGCGTGGCTGATGCTCCGCGCAGCTCCATATGCGTGACGCGTGACAGAATCACGTGACGCTCCCTCCTAGGTTTTTCCCCCTTCCTCTATGCTCCATGGTAAGTACAGCGGGGCGTGGTACTTGCGGAGGCGCCGGATGTTTGCGCGCATGCGCGAGTAAGAACGGGTGCGAGAGAGAAAATGTGGGGGCTTTTGCTCCTTGAATCTTGCTGCAAAGAAACTTCTCCACCGTAGTGCCTAGGCAGAGTCAGATATTCAAGAACGAAAGGCACCCAGATTTTCTCTCTCGCACCCGTTCTTACTCGCGTCTACGCAGAAACTTCGAGCCCCTCGAGAAACGCCACGCCGCGCTCCACCTACTAGCAATCGTAAAACTGCGTACGGTAGGCGACAAAAACCAAGCGCATGTGGGAAACGGCGTAGGTGCACGAGACGTTCATTTGAGGGATGGCCTGCCATTTGTGCGCAGGCGCGAGTAAGAACGGGCCCGTAAGAGAAAATCTGGAGGCTTTTGCTCCTTGAATATACACGAGTCCGCCTAGACACTACGGAGGAGGTTTCTTAGCGCGTGTCGTAGGCGTTTGCCCCAAGGCGTGCCGGCATTGCGGAATGGGGTCGAGTTTGCTTGCGCTCGCACGCTGGCTGCGAGCGCGGTAAAATAGGTGAAGCAGCGGGCACTGACGCCCGAGTTTGCGACCGCTGTGTC
This sequence comes from Dermacentor variabilis, assembly GCF_050947875.1. Lineage (NCBI taxonomy): Eukaryota > Metazoa > Arthropoda > Arachnida > Ixodida > Ixodidae > Dermacentor > Dermacentor variabilis. The sequence goes on from NC_134570.1 coordinate 5,393,031, forward strand.
GGACAGAAGGTCTCCCTCCTGCGGCGCTCGTGCTAAGTCAGTTGGGGCGGATGATAGCTTTCTCGTGGCTTACGTGTTTTTTACTAATTGTAACAACGTGTAATTATTTCACATTATTGGCGGCGCCTCCAGGACACCAAAGCGGCAACGGCGGCGCCAAAGCTAGAAACCGGACTGGTCCATTGGTTGGAGCTTGCCGAGGCCCGCGCGTGCCAGGGTTGGATAAAATCGGCTGTTCGCTACCACGGACAGCCATGTTTTTATGCGAACACCCCCTGGCACGCTTCGGAATCCGCGGCCCCATCCCATGGGCCGCCCTGCTTCCAGCTTTGATTCCCCCGCTACTCCTTGGGTGCCCTAGAGATCCAGCGCCGCCTGTTTTATTATAACCTCAGGTGCTCTTCCGAGGCCTCCGTTTGCCGGTTACATGTGCCCTCATGGAGCAGTGCTTGTAAAAAATTCAATCTATCGTCGCGACGAAAAAAGCGACCCGCGACTTATGCAACACCAGTAAGAACCTTGCCCCTTCAGACACAGCGGTCACGAAATGGGGCGTCCGTGCCCACTGCCTCACCGCGCGGGCTGCCAGCGGCGGAGCGTAAACAAACTCGACCGCACTCCGCAATGCCGGCATGTTTAAGGGACAAACGCATACAACATGCGTTAAGAAACCTCATCCGAAGTGCTTAAGCAGAGTCATATATTCAAGGAGCAAATTGTAGTTTCGGCTGTCGGTCCTCTGTTGGTTCTCGATGCGTAGGCGGGCGAGCTGTCAGGCTTTTTCGGTGCGCAGGAGATAGACAGCGACAGCGATGGTGACGTGCGGCAGCATGGCGTCGAGAGTCGTCGTCGACTTCCTGCCGTAAACCTGCTTGAACGGCGTGATCTGTGTTGTTTCTTGCACCGCTGTTTTGTAAGTGAAGGTTACGTATGGCAGGGCGGCGTCCCACGTCTTTTGTTCGACGTATACGTACATTGCAAGCATGTCGGCAAGGGTCTTGTTCAGCCGTTTCGTAAGACCATTCGTCTGTGGGTGGCAGGCAACTGTCCTCCTGTGGCTTGTCTGGCTGTATTGCAGAATGGTTTGGCAAAGCTCTGCAGTGAATGGTCATTCCTAAGTCGGCGATGAGGACTTCTGGCGCACGATGCCACAGCAGGATGTTCTCGACAAAGAATTTAGCGCCTTCGGCCGCACTACCTTTAGGCAGAGCGTTCGTTTCGGCGCAGCGGGTAATGTAGTCTGTAACCACGACGATCCACTTTTCTACACATGTTCCCCACGCTCTGCTGAATCGGTCGGCAAGGGGGCTCTATCGGCTGGACTAATCCCGCCTGCCTTGTCGCTGCTGTCTTGAATCTGGCAGTCTCGATATGCCTTGACGTAACGGGTGACGTCGGAGATCAGGCGCGGCCAATAGTACTTCTCTTGTATTCTCGTAAGCTTACGGGAAAACCCCAGGTGTCCGGCTGGCTTATCATTGTGTAGGCGTGCAGGGTTTCTGACCGGAGTGCTGCGGAAACAACGAGAAGGTAATATGCGTGAGCTGGCGAAAAGTTCTGCACCAGGACGTTGTTTCGTAAGAAAAAAACGAAGACAATCCTCGCCTAAATACCTTCGGGACAAAGTTGGTCTTGCCCTGCAAATACTCAGCAAGGCTTGTAAGCTCCGGGTCCACTCCCTGCTGCTCGGCAAAAGGGCCTGCGCTTATTGCACTTAAAAAGGCGTGCTCGTCTTGGTCATCTTACACACTAAGAAAAAAAAGAGTACCTCTTACTCTTTTCGAAGAGTCTGGACTCGCCACGTATACGACACACTTTGTGGGAGACAACCGAACTCTCTTTCGGCAGAGAGTCCCGAGACTATCTGTGCTCGATACAAGGTGGTTACGTGACTCCACACACAATAGTCATGCAACTCTCTTGTAGTAGTCTGCTAACCCTCTCAAAAGAGTTACACGACTAGTGCTGAGGGAGTCCGTTAACTATTCTGCATGAATCAGACGACTCAAGATAAAGGGTCACATGACCACTGCAGAAGGATTCGGGTAACTATTCTTGATGACACACTCCAGCAGTGCGTGTCAAGTTACCCTTAGTGCGTGGTGCAGGACTCTTGTAAATAGAGTAAAATAACTAATCCATGTAAGTCGTTTGACTCTCGGATGGAAGTGTCGAGCCGATTTTCAAAATGTCACCAACTTTTGCTGTAAGTACGCACGACTACGGCTAGTTCTCAAGATGACTACTGTGAAAAGACAACATATACGAAAGAACCCATAGCAAGCTTGCCAAAAGGACATGGCAGGTTAGCAACAAAAAGTTAACACTTCATCACCCTTTGTTGTCTTCTGGAAAATTCAAATGTATTAGCACAGAATTCAAATGTATTAGTCAGCACAGAATCACCATGAAAGCAAGACAGTTCTCATTACTATTAAACTGGAATGAATAGCCAACCAAGCAAAACAGTCTTAAATATATGTAGCCTGCAGGTGCATATCCATGACACTGCAATGCAACTCGGAACCATAACGAGACCCCAAAATATTATGTAACTCATGTAGAAGTTCAATTCAGCGCTGCACAAGTCTCTAATGTCAAAACATTTCTAAGTTAAACCTATTTCACTGTTCTTCGAGACATGTTTTTATTTAGAATTTACGATTTAACATTTTAAGCAAGTAAGCTACACATAAATAAAAAAGGCTGCACTTATGTACAGAGGAGACCCAGATAATCAAGTGCAATAAAAACAATATTCCAACTTATATTACATAATCTATGCGTTATACTATGCTTGCTAAAAACAACTGGTTGGCAATTGATAATCCAATCTAACAGTAAAAACAGCTGTCCTACCTTATGGTACTCTTGTTGGCACTTTTCCCCCACAACTTGTGCGTCTTAGCGTCAGTTGAAAATTGATCTGAAAAATACCAGATTAAAAAGTTGTGCATCAATTTTATTCTGTCAAACAACATGCAACAGTGTATAAAAGCTTCACAACAGATAATATTACAAAAATAAATACAGCAACATTTATACTAATTGTTTATTTATGTTGACAAACGTACTTTTCCAAGACAAAGTATAGTAGGTGACACAGACAATTTCACAGATTGCAATAACCACTAATACAAAACTTGCCGTAACGCAAACACGCTGACAAAATATGTAGCACAGGTAGCTGTATTTTGTTACGGCAAAGATAGCACATGAATAATGAGGACAAGGGAGGAAGCAGAACACATAACCTATACCCAGCTGCATGCATGCAGCTGTAACAATATACATGGTGCACCAAGATCCAAAAGAAACAAAGAGGAAGATGTGAGGAAGTTTCTTTTACTCATCACAAGTTATCCTGTAAGAGCAGATTATGCACTGGCTGTAATCTACCCTCAGCGCATACGTAAATAAGTTACATTAGGTGCCACATTTACAAATCACTCATACAATGTTCTTGTGATTGTCCTTATTACGATTTTTAACTTGGAAAGCATGATTGATTTACGTAAAGCCTCCCTACGGCTTGGCACATATACAGAAAGAAGTGTTTCTATAAACACTGGATGTCATGGAAGGATGACTGACACATACCTCTTTTAATTCTTTTGTCTTTGTCTTTATGATTATCTACCACAACAGTCTTTTGTAGAGTGAAACACATCCAGATAATACACTGTGGGCAACAAAGTGTGAATACCTGTTCTTGATTTCTACCGTTCTCTGGTGTCCCGCTAAGGCAAGATTGGTGCAAAAAATTGTCTTCCCAATGTATGCGTTCCCACAAAACAGGAGCAGATGATATGCCACATTAATGGTGCATGAAATAAAACATCTGTTCTTAACTTACCACTGCCATTCCAATCTGGTGCGATTTTCTGCTTTGTTGTGTACTCTAGCACAGGTGCTACGCAGTTCACTTGGTGCCCAAAGCAACTCTCACACCATAGCAGGATGTCAATTTTGTTTTTCAAATTCTAAGCGAAACTCTGGTTATGGGGGACAATTGCAAACTTATAGTTTTGCTTTGTATCTTCATTATGTTGTAGAGAAGGGTAGAAAGCAAGAACAGATATTTATAATTTGGGTTCCCACTGTGCATTGCGTGGATACGTCTCAATGAACGATAGAACTACTTGGTAGATAAACATATGAAAGATAAGAGAATTCAGGTCGAAGCCTACCATATCAGTTACTGGGAATTTTATGTGTAAATGAACTTTCGTGATTCCCAGTGATGAAACAGTTTTGACAATAGGTGCCAAGGCAATCAAGTCACTCATGCTCTCAAAGAAAACAAAATAAAAACAATCAACATTACAAGAAGTTCGAATTTGCAACCTAAAGCGAGACGCCTCACATGACTGATTTATGTATTTACTGAGTATAAATTACATCTGGCGCATAATCTGCTTGTACAAGATGACGAACAATAAGTTACTGTTGCTTTCTCCCTGGGGCATTTGGCTCTTCTGAACACATGCACATTGTGTGGCACAGCTGCGTGGATGTAGCTGGGCACAGCTGTTATTCAGCATCAATCTGTTTTTATGGTCCTGTACTATTATTGTTGTAATTTATAATTAGCAAATAGCCTAACTATTGGGTTGACTAGCTCCATTTTAAACAAAACATACTGACAGATTTCCCTGTTTATCGCTAACAAAGAGATGGGTACATCATTTCAGATTTCAAGAAACAGCGGTGGAACAGAACAAATGCTCACGACAAAAAATCTACAATGACCAGTACCTTTTTTTATTAAATGCCATGTACTAGCTCTTTCTGCAATGAATACCATTATTACCAAAATTGTAGCCTGAAAAAATAATTGGAAAATATTTACAAAAGTGACAGAGATTAGAACTGCATGATAATTGCAAATGTCTTCTTAAACAAGATCACAATAATTGAAGTTTCATTAATTTCTGCAAAATGCCGACATCCCATTATTGAAGCTAGTCAGTGCTGAAGGTATTGTTAGTTTGTAGGAGTCCTCAGACTGGCAGCTCTGAAATATTTGTCACCATACTTGGTGGAACATGCTTTGCTCTTTCAGATATTACTTTTCCAAAAAGCCTTCCGTAAGCCTTGTGGGACAATTCTGTGTGGCAGAGAAATCTATTTGATCATTACTTTTTGGGTATGTGTATCTCAGAACTGGTGCTAGTCTGAGTTCTTACAAAGTAGACGTTATTGAGTACTGTAATTCTAATGCCTGCCACCGCTATAAATTTCTGTTAGTGAAAATTGTCGCACTGTCATGAAGCAGTTATGTTCAATAATTAGTGGCAGTCACCGCTGAAACACTCAGTACAAAACACAAAATAAATATATGGAGTCAAAATTTAAATTCCCAACAAAGTTATAATCAAGTCTACATTTCACAGAACTGTGTTTTTTTCTGTTAGCGTGCCAATACCAATTGCACATTCACAAACATTTTAGTATTGCACTTCTGGCAAATGCAGGAAAATTCACCGTTTTTAACAGAAGCTCTTGGGAAGACAGCCCAAATTCGCTTCGACAAAAGGACTTGCCTTAGACTTTGCGTCGCTATGTTGTAGGTCACTGTAGCAAGGGGAACGTTTTGCTGATTGAATATTACTCGAAATATTTTTATTGTTTGTACTAGAGGTTTGAAAAGAGAACCAATTGTAGAGTTCTTCATGCAGATTTCATATATTCCATTATTTTTTGTTTAGCTGCATCTTGAGTTATGCCCTACACAACGGCAAAATACATAGTGATATTTGCGGGCATTTTCTTGTGTATTAAATCTTCACAAAAAGCAGTGTGCTGCAGCTAACTCAGCTCCCTGTAGACTGCAAGGTGCCGATATCTATTCAAACAGCATGTAAAGTTACTAGAAGTATGCAAGATAGTAGGCAGGCAGGAAGGCCTGCCTACTAATCTTGCATACCTCTCATGTACTCTGTGAAAAAAAAATTATTGAGAATACTTCAATAATTTTTTTTCTCATAATAGCATGAGAATGACCTTGTGCACTTATAATTGTTCTATAGAAACAAAATTTGGCATACATACTCTTCAACATATGCAGAATACCGACATCTAATTGAAATTGCAATCTGTAAAAATTATTTAAAGTGGCCTATATATTTTTGCATAGTTCCAGTAATTGTACAAGCTGTTTGAATAGGTATCGCCACTTTGCGGTATACAACTAGCTAAATAAGATACAGCATGAAACTATTTGCGAAACTTTTTACACACGAAAGTGCCCACAAAAATATATTGCCACTATGTAGGACATAACTAAAAAACACCAGCTACACAAAAACCAATGGCAATTCAAATCTACATAAAACTCCCTATGAATGGCGGCACATTCAAATCTCTAGTACAAATAATTAAAAAAAGTTGTTTCGAGGAGCATTTCCCCTTAATAAGCGGGCGTCAGTGTTTCTACTAAAGGGTTAGAAATGCCTTGAGGCATACCATAGGGAGTTTTATAAATAGCACATGCACGCATCTGCCTAAAAAGCCCTATGCCCTGCTTGCATTCCTTAGACATTTTTCTGCATTCTGTTGTATGTCACCGTTTGCATCCCTTAACACTGACGGCGCAAAACCAAAAAACAGCCTATTAATACACTGAATTTTTAGCCTGTAAAGGGGTTGTATGCGAATGGGGGCAGCCAACTCTAGCATGAGAATAAACAAATATTTGTTCTCGCATTAATGAAACCAGTCAAAATATAATCTTGCAAATCTGGAAATTAATGCACAAAAACCTTGCTGATTGTTACATTAGTGTCCCGAACAAGACCTTTGATGTTTACAATTCCTAGTTTAATTCACTTTCCTCCAGTAACTAGGCTCTGACCTAGAATACTCAGTGTAGGAGACTAACCCAGGCCTGGAAGCCAATATTTAAATCTGAAATAGACATTCATCCCCCAACCACATGGCACTACTACGTCATCAGAAGAAGCATGCATCCATGGACATATAGTCTGTAAAATTATTTTTACATGATCTGTAGCGTTACTCTTGCACTAACAAATTCTGAAAATTAGGAAATACATCTGCTATTTAAAGCACTGCTGCAAACCTGAGTGTTTGAGAAATGCAATACTCAAAAGGTGTAATACAACCAATGTGTGCATGAAACCTATGCTGCTTTTGACATTCGTCAGTGTGGCAAATAAGCACTGAGAAATGCCAAGGGTATCATAGCTTTCATGTCTGAAACCTTGTATGCGAGTACCAGTAACTTTGCAGTGAAAGGAAGTCACATTATTACCAGACTTATGAGGGGAAGCCATGTTTCTCTAGTTCAATATTTTCTTTCTTGTGCTCCTATATCCTTGAGTTTTTCAAAAATAACGGGTGCTCGAAATAAGTACTCTATATTGCTCTTAAATTTATCCTGCACCAGAGCCCGTGTTATGTTACATTTCTTGAATACATTGCAGTGCTCTAGATTATCAAAGGAAGAAAAAATGCCGTAAGTTGGCATTTTGGCCTTCTGTATAACAAGAATTAAGAACCTATCAATTACATCCACAAGTACAAAAGAACTACGAGAAACAGGGCTTAAAGGCAGGTATACATTATAATAGCAGGAGTAGATGGTGAGAATTCTAAGAGAAAGGAACTATTGAAAACTAGGTACTAAAGACATATGAATTATAATAGCAGAAATATTTGCAAAGAATTTGAAGAGACAAATAAAATGTTCAAATCACTCCACCCCAACATTCATCCATGGTTCGATAAGTGATCACAGATGGTGATGCTGTTTGGATAGATGGTAGGTGAGGCACAGCTGTGAAATAGGTAGAACATTAGAGGGGTCACCAAAGGTTGCACGCTGGTTGCACAGCAGGTTGCCTTGATCTCCGGACTCACTGGACACTCATGCGTTGAGCCTGGTTATACGTCGTTCGCAAGAGGCTTGGCCCAAGTGTGCAGCATGGCTTGGGTAAAATTTCGAGGCAGCCTGAAAAACACAGATCCATATATTTAAGCACCAAAATATTCTGTACCATAGGGCAAATCTGAAGTTTACCATCTGCACATAGCAGATGATGAAAACAGACACAAGTCACCAGACTCAAGATATATAAATGTGCAAAAGTGTAAATGAATGTGAAGAGCTGCTTATAGGATGGAATACTTCATTTTGTCTTTTGTGGATCAATAATAGTATCTTAACATAAAGTCAAGTGTACATGACCCTCCCTATTTGTGTAAGTAGGCTATTCCATGCCAGCTGTTCCAACCTGGCACACGACCACTTGGAATTTCTGTTTGAAAACTGAGGGCACTTCAATATAGAACAAATCTCAATTTCACGCAATACTTAAAGCAAAAAAAAATTTTCACTGGCGTAAACATTATGTCAAATTTTGTGTAACGCACCAAAGTATGCATCATAAAATGGCATAGCCAAAAATTTGGTTCCTTCATTAAGAGGGCCAAATTTTTAACGACAATCAAGAGAGGCCTTATACCAAAAACTTAACTGCTTATTAGCCACTGCTCAGTTTATTATGGCTGATTAAAAATGGACAAAATAGCTTATTAACTTTATTTTCACAGAAGTCACCTACAGCAAAAGCTGCAAATTTATGCAATCCATGTGTTTAGGACTTGTGCTGCGTGCAAGAATGGTATCAGAAAGATACATTATGCAACAGTGCAGAGAGAGGAGGATGAACTTGGAAAAGAAGTCAGTTTTGGTATAAGTTTATCGGCCTACTTACCATTGAGGAAGCCCTAGTAAATTTATGCCAAATACCATGTATGAGAGTACATTGTATTGTTTTTAAATTGGTAAAGCTTTATCAAAGTAGTTTTTGTGTTAAGCAAGAAAAAAATTGTACAAGTGGTCTCTTGTAGTTTCAAAATTTGCATCGCGTTTCGCCTAATACACATAGCCTCTTGGCAGCTAAGACAAAATGCATGGACTTGAGCATCCCAGGACAGATAGCAGGGAGTCTGAACTGCTTTGAAGTTACTTCTTTCATTGCTGAGTGACTACAAGCCATTTCACTCAGAAAGACGCCGCTTAGTTACAGGTATTTACTTGAATCTTTCTGTCGGCTGTCAGCCTGCTGGCATCATCATTAAGCCTGCCAACTCCCTAGTGGACGTAGTTGGGACATGGTGGCGGCAGGATGCAGTGGCAGAAGCCGCCAAAGGCTCCCAACTCCCTAGTGGACGTAGTCAGGACAGGGTGGTGGTAGGACGCAGGAGTAGGAGCCGCCATAGTGTACCTGCAACAAATTTGCACAATTGTTCTTAGTCCTACCATGTCACGATTTACAATAAAAATTGAGCTGTCTGTATAACACGGCTACCAATACAAATAAAGGTAAACAGTTAGGTCCTACGACACAACTAGAAGCCCGACAAAAAAGAAACGGTACTTATGTTTATGAAAATCTAAACAATGAAAGAAAAATGTGCAACTGATTTGTGCGTGGAAGCTCGGTTGAAACCTGAGCTCATACCATCAAGTGATCCGCTAGTCAACTGCAAGCCTGCCACCTTAAAATGTCATTGCAAATTTTTTACAGGCATTATTTTAAGCTGCATTAATACAAGTTCAATATCTCTTAATAGAAGTAAATCACCAAGCTAATTCAATTAACGAATTCCAGTGGTCGTTAATGCAACAAAGTGCAAGGTCGGAATGAAGCTGGCCAAACAGGCCAGTGAAAAATAAAAATGTGGTTCTCTACATCTTGTTTTCCTGGCTTTCGCTCTAGCACTGGAATATACAAGAATTTTGACCTTCCTGATATTTCACCCTGCTAATTTTTATGCCATAATGCATAATACTTCAGCAAGAGCAATAATGCTTTCTTTTAATCGTAAATAGTGATTGAACAAGAAAATTCATTGGAGCCAATGTTTTGAGAAGAAAAATCTCCTTCTCTTTGTCGAAATATTGACTCCAGCGATCCTTTTTCTATGGCTCTTCATCAGTTCAAGTCTGTCTTCCTGTGTATCTCTGTACTTTCAATGTTATGTCAATGAAATTGTAATAACGGATCATTAGTAAATGTAGCTGATGAGGAACTTGGGCTTGTTGGTAGATAATGACAGAGTAACTGCGCAACATAGAGATACGGACAAGGGAGGCTTGTGTGTGTTGTCTCCTCCAGTCATGTCTCCCCTTTGGGCGATTACTCTGTCTCAATGTAAAACTGTTACCCTTTGCACAATAATAGTAAAATGCATAAAGACAGGAAAGTGGACACAAAAATTACAACAAATAGCATCATATGCTAATGAGATATGCGAAAGTGCCTGCTACGATTTGTCTCACCCATAACGTGCTGGATAAGATGGCGACTTCTGGCTGCTGCCATTTCTTGAATACCTAAAATAAAATACATTTCAAAATTTAAAAATACACAGGACAACAGCAGTAGCCGAAGACATAACGCATTGTTTAGTACAAGAAGGTAAACTAATCTCTGATACACGGCAGACGAAATTTCCTTTATTAAATTAGTAGAAAAATACACCACACTTCATTTCATTCAATACTGTCAGCGTTTCTTGGTACAAGAAAAAAGGTATTTCTGCATGGAAGCAGCAAAATAATAAATGGCCTTCTACTTTCACAAAATATGCTGCAGCGACTAAGCCAACTACAGCTGTATATACTTAAAATTGTTGTATGCACATTACAATAGCCAAGACAGGATAAACTTCGGTTCATATGCAGCTCACTGGAAGGTAAAACCTTGCAATGAACTCATTTCTGCTTGGCAACTATACGCACTAACATAAAACTACAAATAAAAGGACCCTTTTTTGATAAAACACCGGACTCAATATAAAAAATCCAGTAGCAATATTACAATTTCACCACATAACACAGCCACGTTATGTAAGCCTAGTAGGATTTACTATATAAATGTTGCAGCATATTCATGCTTTTAAATATATACAACCGTGAAAATAAAGATTACGTAAAAATAATACATTATATATAGGCTTAGATTGTCAGCTCATGCGTTTTGTGTTTTCTACTTACAGCCAAATGCACATAAAATTTGTTCTGTTTCAGCGTTTTTAAAGCGCTGTGTCTGTTGGCTTGTGCATGCAGCCGCTTTACCGCTCTTAAAATATATGTGCTGCCACATCGCCTGACACTGCTATACAGCGTTGTAGCGCTTTTATTATTCGCGGTAATATACCAAAAGCGCTAGTAAATCTTCAGAATACCCGAGCTGTCTTTTCGACTACCTGTCTTCGCCAGCCAAAGTCACACTGGTGCTAGTATTGTATCTACAGTTCAAATTACGCAGTACTTGATATTCTACGTATTTTCGATGCGACAGGGCACTCGCCACTAGAGTCGTTAAGAACGGTGTTTCTCCTGGCAGTACAACTTTGCAATAATTTCAGATGCTCTCCTGAGGCTTCCGTCTGCCAGTAGTATTTTCGCATACATACGCGCACGCATGCCTAAGAAACGTCAGTGAACTGCCACGAGAAACGTGGCGCAAAATGTAGCCATACCGGAAGGGCCGAGTACGCGCCGTTTGTAAACTCGGAACAAAAGCTGATATGCTTACCTGAGACGTTAAGATAAATATGGCACAAGTTACAGGTCCCCGCTGGTAGTGGTTCGTATGCATCTGGTCGTCTCTGTCCGTTGCGATCTCCCATATCACAATTAAAGATGCAGTGCAAACCGCAGCACTTCGGGCGCTTGTGGCGGTCCGGCGAGCTGCACTTGCTCGATGTCGGCAAAGACGAAATCGGCGATACGCTGATGCTGGCGGCGGTCCCCTCGTCGCAATCACACAGCACGGACAGAAGATCCCACCGTAACTTGCCGCAACGCTTGGTTGCAGTCGCCCCTAACGCAGCGATTTCAGAACCACGCAACGACAACGTACTCGCGCGTGATGCAGCGCAACATCAAAATGGCGTCATGCTATTGACGGCTTCGGCTTTGGATCATTTTGTATCTGCACAACTGAGCAAAACAGTTGCGCTAGTTTCGGTTTTGTTTCCTCGCGTTGAAATAAAAACTGTTTTGCTCACTGATAATTTTACGTCACTTAAGTAATGTTCACGAATGAAACAGCCATGAATTTAACACGCGTGTTGAAATACCCGCTACGTTCACTTGGCAGAAGCAAAATTTGCTCGTCCGAGCGTGGTTGTGTTTGAAATATCTATCAGTGGGCTGTCGGAGCATGCTCGCAGTGTGGAGACGCGGCGTAAGTGTCCTTAATTTGCTTAGCTATAACGGTGCGGCTGCCCTTGATTTGTCGAGTGCAGCCTGTTTGCTCTGATGTGAGGTAGAACTACAAAGCCGCCCATGTTAGTGAATGATCTAGTGCACCTGAAGCTGCCAGAACTCCGGTATTTCCTCCACAAGTTCTTGCGACTGTGTGCCGCTGTCACCAAATGCGAGCGTAGTCATTTGGCGGAGATTTAGCAACGCATTTTCTAGAGCTACCGTTCACCGCTCTCTCACGACATGGAGAAGCAGCGTGGTTGACCCTTAATAAAATTTTCTATTTATTGCGAATTTTGCGATAGCAATTATATGGACACAACCGACGAAATATATCTGTCGGTGTTGCCGTGAGCTTACGTATAAAGTCAAGTGCGATAAGATACTATCTTGCGCCGTTGGCTGTGCGCGTTAAAGGAAGTGTACGAGAGTGAGCCGACATGTATAGTGCCTGGATGGGTGCCCCCGAGTATCTATAGGTGGTCACGTGATAAAACGCGCGCAAGCCCGGGAAAGGAGGCGTTGGTTTAGCACGCTTCTCCTCTGGCCGTTGCGACAGCCCGGTCTGGCGCCACTCTCGCTCTGTCTTGGAGATAATTTCCGATGGGGCAAAACAAGGGGGGGGGGGGAGAGGGAGGGCGCTTTTATAGCGCCATTTCGTTTCGGAGACGCTTTGAAGGACGAGGCAGCAGAAGCGTTCCGTCCGCTCTGTTCGCGCCCTTCACCACGCCGACGCTGTGACAGCGAGTGTTCGCGGTCATTAAGTGAGATCTGTTCATGTTTGCACGTGCGCGCACGACCCCGTGCTTGCTAATTTACGGAGTAAGCGATTGTTTACTACAGTTTATTCAGGTGATGAAACTACGAACCTTGGTTCGTGCAGTTGTTCGTGCAGTGGTTCATGCAGCATTGGGGGGGAAACTGCTACATTTTTGTTTTTACATTTCTAGGGGGTTCAAAAGCAGTGCTGCGTACGCTAATATTTGTTTCTGGTCGCGGAACGCAACGCACTGTGGTAGCCCAGCGGCTTTGGTGTTGCGCTGCTGAGCTCGAGGTCACGGGTCCAATCACAACCGCAGCAGTCGCATTCCAATGGGGGCAGAATGCGAAAACGCGCGCATACTGTGCATTCCGTGCACGTTAAATAACTCGAGCTGCTGAAAATAAATCTGCAGTTTTCCATTACCGTGCGCCTCATAACAACATCTTGATTTTGGAACCTAAATACTCAACATTTAATTTTACGTAGCGCAATTACACTTACAATCGACACTGTTGAGTCTCTTTAGTAGCCAATGCTTTTTTTTAAGATTTACTTATGGTCAGAATCCAGTGTGACAAATCCGGGTCTTCCTTAGCATAGGAAGCCAGCTATCGCTTAAGCGTGTGAGATATTAACAAACATGTTCAAGGAAAATCGATATTTAGAGTTCGATGTAATTGCAGAACATGACAAGGACGAAAGAATGATACACCGCATTACAACCAGGACAGGAACCCGAGAGACTGCCTAAAACAGAAGACGTTATCTGGTATTTCTTCTCCAGCATTTTAATCTTTCTCTCGCCAGACTCATCTCGAATATCAGAGGAGTCGCTATCTTCCACGATGACTCTTCGTGTGCTATTAAGAGTCAAACGATCCATACACAAATGTTGACTCTTGTTTTGCGACTCTACCCGCGCGAAAATGGGTCTTCGTAAGAAAAAAGAGAGTCAAGTTGCCGTGACTCACTTTTTACTCTCTTTTTTCTTAGAGTGTAGAGCGGCGGGTCCATGGGAGCGCGAGGCAGACAGTTGGCATCAGAGTGTTTTCGTCCGGACTTGTAGGTAGCATTCATGTCGTATTCTTGCAGTCTGCAGTAAGTACTGTTGGAGGACAACGAATATGGCGGGATAGGTCCGGTCATTAACTATATTTCTTGCCGCGCAGATTCCGGTCGGCGTTATGAGGTTTATTCCAGCTGTCCGAATTTCAGGGCCGTCCCATGCAGTGTTGATTTTATTCAAGCTTGCGGCGAATAATACACTGATGATGGACTATCAACTCCAATGCCTACGAGCGGGGTGACTTCGTGGGCGTCTAGAAACACGTCGAGGTCGGTGGTTCTTCGTGTGGCGTTGCAGTTAGGTGTTGGCGTCGGACCACGGCTGCGTCGCGTTGACCTTTGGCTGGTAGCTCGCGTAGTCAAATCTACTTTCGTCGGCGTATTGTATTCCAGTCTTTGTCGGTATAGCTGCGTGTCGTTGCTACGTCGTCGAGATGGCACGACGCGTCTTCGTCATCGGCGGAGGATGTTTGGTATTTCGGCGTACAGCAACCGCACCCCCATCGGTTGCTACTTTTATTTTTCCGGAAAATGGCTTGTGGACCAACCCCCGGCTTGGCAACTGTATGATTGGCGCTGCTGTGACAGGTAGTGGGCTGGTGACGGCGAATAGGACGGTCGTCGAGAGCTCCACTTAATGGCGGCGAGATAGCCGGCGATGTCACGAGATTGCTCCACAAGCTGTGGACGCAGCGCGTTGACGGCGAAGGCTCGTAGACCCATCTCGCGGTATTGGCTTCAGCGGTAGACGTGGCCCGCTTCTTCGCAGTGACAGCAGAGCGGACGGTGATCGGGGGTGCGCAAAACGTCAGTCTTCCCTTAAATGCTGCGCAGGGCAACAGGTTGGCGTGCTGGCGGCGGTGGATGACCGAACCGTGGGGTTACTGGGGCGGGAGCAGAGGGGGAAGGTGACAGCGGGATACGGCGGCGTACGCAATCGCTTCCGGCGGAAACTCTGGCGCTTGAGGGAGTCCGAGTGACTCTTGGATCTCCTCGCGTACGACGTCGGCGATCGAAGGCACTTGACACAGTGAGGAAGGATACAACTTCTAACGCTTCTCCCGAACGACCGCTCTGATAGTCTCGCGCTGGTTGTCGGTTCCCAGTGATTAAACTTCGGCGTAGTTTGCTGCGATAGGCAAGGGTTGAATTGCCATGTACACATTTTCAGAGTTTTTTCGATGCTGGTAGCCTCGCGAAAGAAACTCTTCGGCGGTATTCGGTGGGTTTTGTATCAATTATTAATATAGTGAAACAAGTTCTTGCTTCCTACCACGCATGAGTAGGTGAACTTTCTTCTACTCGGACATTTCCGGGTCTGCGTGGCGTAGTAGAAGGCTCATTTCTTCTGTAAACATGAGAACGTTCTCGTTTGGTAGCTGCATTCGGGCATCCAATAGTGCTTCGGCCTTTTCTTTCTGGACAACGTTCGTGAAAGTCCTGAGCAAGTTACTGCGGAACAGGTCCCACGTTGTAAGGGTGTACTCCTGGTTTTCGAACCATGGCCTGACGGCATCTTCCAAGAAGTACACATGGCGCAGCTTATCCTCAGATGTTCAGTTGTTGAAGGCTGAGATCCTTTCGAAAGCCTTGAGCCATGTTTCTGGATCGTCCGACGAAGCTTCACGGAAAGCAGGTGGCTGCCTAGTTTGTTCAAGCACGATGGGGTACGCTGAAGCTGCCATTGTTGTTGATTTGGCGACGATATCCTTGGTCGCCTCAGGCAAAAGTGCGTGCTCCAGGGTAGTCCCCGCAGCCCGCTGCTTCCTCGCTGACCCTTGGCAAGTTGTCTTCCGGGTGCGGGCTGAGATCACGGCTTTGCGGGGATGTCCGGTACGTGAACGCAAAGCACCTTCACCAGATGTCACGTAGTAGTGAAGGTGAACACAGGAGCAATACTTTGAATGACGAAACGTGCGTTTTATTGGGCGAACCTCTGCCCACAAAAACGGGCTACTCTCAAAGCACAATGATAGCGGCGAACAGAGTCGGTGATCATCAAAATCTGATCAGTGGGCCAAGCGCGTCGACTTTCATACATGAGACATCGAAGGTTCCAGAGTAATCGCTGGTGCTCGCGTGTCTTACAGAAAGTACTACGCAATTCGCGTCGCGCAAACATGCAATCAGATTGCGCAAGGTTCGGCTACAACGGACAGCGGATAAAGCCATCGATAACATTCGAGAAACTTCTGATACATGCAGGCGCGTGCTGCGTGAGCGATAACAATTGTTAGACGGTGAAACGCGGTGACCCGATAAAGAAAAAGAAGGATACGTGTCAATATCTTAAACAGTGTCATCAGCGGCTCTTGTCACGCTCAGTACAAGGCCAAAGGGACAGCACTACAAGTCATTGAGAATAGACATGCGTTACTATTCCAATTATTACGCGTGGCGTCACGAGTTGCAGTGTTTTGCCTTTTTATACTTAGCCTGAGAACAAGCATATATGCGCAGATTTTTTATTTTCTCTGGCGGTGGGGAGGGGGCAGGAGGGGCTGGGGCCCGACTAGCTTACTTCCGTATCTTTCTCTCCCTCTGATATACACACCAAACTCGCCACACTGCTCACTCTCTCACCCCTTTTCTATATTTTGCGGAGACCCTGCTTTATATAGCGATAGCAATTATATGGACACTCCAGGCGCATTTCTGTCGCCGGCGTTGCCTTTGCCGTCGTCGCGAGGTTGCGTGTAAAGTCCAAGGGCGATAAAATAGTTGCCGCGCGCCGTATGCTGCATGTGGGAGTGAAAGCGTGCGATGGTAAGCCGGCGATCGCGGCGCAATCTCGCGCACCAAGGGGAGTAAAGCAGGGAGGAAGCGCGCCGCCTTCCGTCACGCGCATGGCTCCGGGCGGAGGGAAGGGCGGTGGGGGGCGTTCTACTGCGGGCTGCTGTATCTTGTAAGCCATGTTGAGGCTTAGGGTGGCGCTATGACAAGGAATCCACCATGCCCAACAACTGGTACGTCAGGTTGTAGAAAATGAAGGAAAAAGGGCTTATTTTCTTAGTTACACGGCTCAAGTTACGCCAGCCGACTCCATGCAGGAGCAAGTTGAGCTTCTCAGCTCACATCTGGACCCTCTTGGTGGTGCTTTGACTCGTGGCAAACGTCCAATTGACGCCTTTGTGTGTTGAGATGTAACAGCCGGCTGCGACGGGGAGAGAGTACATGGCGCGCTGTTTTCGCGGCTTAGTTCGCGTTGATGCGAGACGCAGCACGATGATCAATTCGCTCGCTGGTGCTACCGCGCTTCTGCACTACAGCGTTTTGAAAGCGAATTCCCGCGGTCCTTCAGTGAAATGTGTTCACGTTTGCTTGTGCGCGCGTGACATCGTGCTTGTTAATTTAGTTTGTATGCCTATGTTTACAAGTTTAGCGGCCGATTTAACTACTATCTTTACTTTGCATAGCTAGATGTCTCCTAATTTGCTATCGCAATCGATGCTTCGCCTTTCGGACGAAACTGCGACTTCTCTTTTGTCCGTTGCTTGGGTGTCTCACCCCGCTGCCCGAACGTAACAGCCTGCATGATCTCTCGGCGTGCAAGCTTTCGTTCATGTTTTTGGCATCGCCATTGCGCACTGTCTGACTGACGGAACAGTTCGTATTATAGATCACCCCTTGAACTCTCTCCTGGTGCCCGGGCCTTGGGCTCAAGGGGTCGTCTACAAAATAAACTGTTCCGGCTGTCAGGTAGTGTACATTGGCCATTTAAAGAAGCCCAAACGAAAGAATCGCACAACACAATAACGATGTCAAGACCTTGTGTCGACCTCGCAACTGGGCCTCTTGCCGAACATTCAGAACTTGCAGATCACAAAATTGCGTTCCAAGAAACTGAAGTTCTTACGACAGACACTAACCTACAAAAACTATACTGTTATTGGGGTCATGGTAGATGCAAAACACCAAGAACGACACGAACCTTCTAACGTAAACCTCCACTCGGTGCAAATTCATGCTTTACGCACATCGAGCAAAAAGTGAGGGAAAGCTGGCTTGGAACGAACTGGAAACTGTCTCTGGGCGTTCCCCACGCCTACAACTTAACACCCCCACCGCTATCATCCAACCTTGTACAATCGTCATCTTCGTATTGTGCTGCATATTTTACCACTGGATTTCCTACCATTAACATGTACCAACTGTCCCAACAAACCACTTTCCTATTGTAACGATGAGCAAAGCGAGAACAATTTCTCGTTTTGCTCATCGTCTTGAATTTTCATCTCCCGCCTTCCCCATGTTTTTCCCGGTTTCCTATCATAAAGTGCGTTTAAAGTGGCTTTCCGCTATGTCTATCGCCCCATGAAGCAGGAACCGCCATGGCACCGGAACTTCAGGAACAATAAATTCATTTAATCATTGGAACACGCACACGCACCGGCATATTAAGTAGTCCCCGCCTACCACCGGCAGCAGGCTGACACCCACTACCGTCCTAATGAGGCCGTTCCACCCGCAAGGAGGGGGCGTAATTTGCGTAGTTCTCTGACCAGAGTGTTGCGATTCGCCTGCGACACGTGGTTTTGCCGGCGCGACTGCGGCGGGGCGGCAGACATTTTGGCCCGATCGTCGTCGCCGCAACACTCATCGCCAGGTGTTTCCAGGCGCGACTGCGGCGATGCGACCGCCTAGGGATCATCCTCGCATTCCAGTCATTGTGCCCGAAACAGGCGATGCCAAAGCAGGGACCATCCTCTCATTCCAGTCATTGTGCCCGAAACAGGCGATGC
Source organism: Dermacentor variabilis (assembly GCF_050947875.1). Lineage (NCBI taxonomy): Eukaryota > Metazoa > Arthropoda > Arachnida > Ixodida > Ixodidae > Dermacentor > Dermacentor variabilis. Next base: position 5,411,848 of record NC_134570.1, read on the forward strand.
CAAAGCAGGGACCATCCTCTCATTACAGTCATTGTGCCCGACCGGCAGCGCTACAACAGGGTGCTACGAGATCGTGCTCGACAGGGTGCTACGAGATCGTGCTCGTCATGGTACTACGGCATCGCTACGACAGTGTGCGTCACCATTAGCCCATTGTACATTCACGTGCTCGTCTTTTGAGGGGTTCCTTCTTGCCCTCAACTGCGAGAGTATAAAAACAGCTGCCCCCGGACGCCAAAAGGAGGGCTCCGATTTCTTCTGCTGAGTAAAGTGCTCTCCCGTCTCTCTACTTCGGTCAAACCTGACCGCCAACTCTTTGCGATGTTAAAATAAACAAGTTGTTTCGTTGTTACCAGTCGACTCATGCTTTGCCGGGACCTTCGGATGCTTCCAGTTGTACCCCAGGCCGCCAGGCCAACGCTACCCTTGGGGCTTGCGACCCAGGTACAACCACGGGCGTCAGCGCCGAGTTCCCAACAGATCGTACCAGCAGTCCGATCCCAAACAACCGTTGCCATCGGTGGGATCCAAACATCTGGTGGCAGCGGTGGGATCGCCTCCGACTTCAAACAACTGTCTGCCAGCGGTGAGATCGCGACAACGGAGGCCAGCAGCGAAGAGATGCAGTTGACGGTATGCTGAGCAGCTCAACGACGATCCGGGAGCAGTGCAACGAGCCCTGTGTGATGACTGGTTGCCTGCAGCGGAACGACAGCGCTGAACTCTTGGCTGCGAGGTTTGGTGAGTGCGGGACTTTCTTCTTCTGAGCTTTGCCAGGCTTTTGTTAGTGTCAGAAACAGAGCTGGTAATTGTGGTTGTCGTTGCTGCCGGGTTAGATTGCGGCAAGACAATAATAGGCAGTAGAGAAAGCAGCATTCAGAGCAGCCATGGATTTGAAGTCGTTGCGCAAACCGAAATTGTTGGAGCTTGCAAGAGAGTTGGGTCTGGATGTCTCGGACAAACTCAGAAAACCAGAACTGCTAAAGGCTATTCTTGAGTTAGAGGCTGAGGATGACGAGCTGTCGGAATGCCTTGAGACTATTGAGGAGAGGTCAAAAAGACAGGAACGCGAACTTAGAGAGCAAAAAGAGAAACAGGAGCGCGAACTTAAAGAACAGAAAGAGAAAGAAGAGCGTCAACACGCTTTGGAAATGAAGCGTCTCGAGGTAGAGATGGAACGCGCTCGTAATGGAAGTCAGGCACACGGTGCAGGAGAACGAGTATTGTTCAAAATGACTGACCTGATGCGGCCGTTTAAGCTTGGAGAGGACATTGGTTTGTTCCTGGTTAACTTTGAGCGAACGTGCGAGAAGCAGGGGTTCTCTCGGGAAACGTGGCCACAGCGCTTGCTCACTTTGTTACCCGGCGAGGCGGCCGACGTAGTCGCTCGCTTGGATAGAGAGGAGGCAGAGGATTTCGACAAAGTAAAATCGAGTCTGCTAAAAAAGTACCGGCTGTCTGCGGAGGCGTTCCGTCGGAAGTTTCGGGAAAATGAGAAAGGCAAAAGTGAGTCATATACAGAGTTTGCGTATAGGCTTATGTCGAACATGCAGGAGTGGCTCAAAGAAGAGAAAGCGTTTGGTGACCACGATAAAGTTCTGCAGTGCTTCGGGCTAGAACAGTTTTATAGTCGGTTACCGGAGAACGTGCGATACTGGGTCTTGGATAGGCCAGACGTTTGTACGGTGGCTAGAGCCGCTGAGCTAGCCGAGGAGTTTGTGACGCGTCGAGCTCGCGGAGCTAAGGACGGTCAAAAGGGTGAATTTGGCTCGAAGTTTGAGAGGCCGAAATTCACGCCCATGAGATTAAAAGGGGAAAGAGCCTGGCAGGGCTTAGTGAGGGTTGTGCCGTGCTTGCGGACTGAGCGGTTGAGTTTCAGCGTAGTTCTAACGCTTGCCGGGAACGAGAACAAAAATGTGAACTCTCCCGAAGTCACTTTGCAGTGTCCCGTGCGAACCTGAACGAGAGAACGAGGCCTTCTCTGTGCGCTGCGCTCAAGAAACGTCGAGGGACGCCCGACTTCGGTTATGAGCATCATCGAGCGACATCCCTCCGGACAGCGGATGCAGTCCCCTGTCCATCGGGATCTCCTTCCCCCGGCGGGGCGGTCTGTTGCGATTCGCCTGCGACACGTGGTTTTGCCGGCGCGACTGCGGCGGGGCGGCAGACATTTTGGCCCGATCGTCGTCGCCGCAACACTCATCGCCAGGTGTTTCCAGGCGCGACTGCGGCGATGCGACCGCCTAGGGATCATCCTCGCATTCCAGTCATTGTGCCCGAAACAGGCGATGCCAAAGCAGGGACCATCCTCTCATTCCAGTCATTGTGCCCGAAACAGGCGATGCCAAAGCAGGGACCATCCTCTCATTACAGTCATTGTGCCCGACCGGCAGCGCTACAACAGGGTGCTACGAGATCGTGCTCGACAGGGTGCTACGAGATCGTGCTCGTCATGGTACTACGGCATCGCTACGACAGTGTGCGTCACCATTAGCCCATTGTACATTCACGTGCTCGTCTTTTGAGGGGTTCCTTCTTGCCCTCAACTGCGAGAGTATAAAAACAGCTGCCCCCGGACGCCAAAAGGAGGGCTCCGATTTCTTCTGCTGAGTAAAGTGCTCTCCCGTCTCTCTACTTCGGTCAAACCTGACCGCCAACTCTTTGCGATGTTAAAATAAACAAGTTGTTTCGTTGTTACCAGTCGACTCATGCTTTGCCGGGACCTTCGGATGCTTCCAGTTGTACCCCAGGCCGCCAGGCCAACGCTACCCTTGGGGCTTGCGACCCAGGTACAACCACGGGCGTCAGCGCCGAGTTCCCAACAGATCGTACCAGCAGTCCGATCCCAAACAACCGTTGCCATCGGTGGGATCCAAACAAGAGGCACACGGCGCTCGATACACGTTTTCGGCGTAGTGTGAACGTGCCATAATGTAGTGGACGCCTGTGCCCCGGGCCTCCTCCCATATACGCTTATGAGATGAGGTAATGTCACATAGTTAAGATATGTTCCCATAGCGGTGATTACGTTTTCCTTTCGCTTTTTGCAGACATTCGTGCGGGAAATTTCGGATGGATGTATACAGGGTGTCCCAATGATCATGCACCAAGATTTAAAAATATGCAAATGTCGTGCAGCTGGACAGAACCAACGTAATGTCGTTTGCCGTCACTTGGAGATGCTCAGATTATTTTTTGCATTCCGCCTAATTACATAATTAGTCTTAAGTAATTGGACAACTTCTCAAACATTATAATTAGATGAAAAGTGTTAACAAGTACACGGTGGAGCAACATGAAAAACTCGCAATAAAGCTTTGTGTTGCTCATTAGGTGCTACACAAATATGTTTTTTTTTCGATAGGGAAAGAAGTCCGCGATTACACGCAGAGTGCCTCGAGCGGCCAGTCGCGGAGCAATTTTGCGTGTATTCGCGGGCTTTTTTCACGCTCAGAAAAACGCTTTTATGTAGCACATATAGAGCACTAGGAAGCTGTATTCGGAGTTTTTCATGTTGATCTTCAGTGTTCTTATTGACACTGTTAATCTAATTATAATATTGTCACGTAGTTGTGACGATGTGACGACTTTTATTGGGCGAACTTGTGCCCACAAAAGCAAGTTACACTCAAAGCTCAGCAATAGCATCGAACATGGTCGGCAATATGATCTGCCGGCCAAACGCGTCGGCTTTTATACACGAGTCATCGATGGTTACAGAGTAATCGGTGGTGCCCGCGTGTCTTCCAGAAAGTTCCACACAATTCGCGTCGCGCATGCAATCAGATTAGACAAGCATCGGAGGTACCAGACGCCTAAAAGCATCGATAACATTCTAGAAAACTTCCGATACATGCGGGCGCGTCTCGCCACGAGCGATAACATTTTTTATACGGTGAAAGAGAGCTCACTAGAAAAAAGATAAACAAGTCCACGTGACAATGCCCCCTCTCAAGAAGCATCTTCCCGATGCTACAAACAGGAGAGTGAAACACAAAAGGACGCAGCAAAGAAACAAAATACAAAGTAACACAGTCCCAGAAAGACAGTCCAAGGTTCAGCTATGTAAAGTCCCCAAGTTCTTTAGCGCTGGTAGAATGGTTTCAGTCGTACAACATGGACTATTTCAGGTCGTGAGCGGCGCCGCCGTGATAGCGAAATGCCATCTGGCACCACCTTATATTCGAGTGCGCCAATGCGTCCGATCACAGCTGCATCGTGTTGACGAGGGGCTTGTACGTCGGGTCGTTAGGCGTCTGGTAGATGCATTCGTTGTTTCCAGCGTTCGTCCGGATGGCGGCGTGTCATTATGTCGTCGAGCAAGTGTCTTCGGCGTCTTCGTCGAAGGCGGAGGATCTTGGTCAGTTCGACGAACAGCAACGGCACTTCTATTAGTTGCTGCTTTTAGCTTTGCGGATATCGGCTGACAGACCGACTTCGTGCTGGGCCAGTGTGTAGACGGCGTTGCGGCGATAGGAAGCGGCCTGGTGACGGCGAACGGGACGGTCGTTCCGGGCTCCCCTCATTAGCGACGAGGTAGTCGGCGTTATCACGAGGGCGTTCACCCTCCTGAGGGGGCGGTGCATTGACGGTTATCCCTCGCAGTCCCATCTCGCGGTAAGGACATCGGCGGTAGATGTGGCCGGCCTCTCTGCAGTGATAGCACAGCGGACGGTGGTCGAGGGCTCGGTAAACGTCAGTCCTCCTTGGAATGCTGCGCGGGGCGATGGGTTGGCGTGCTGGCGGCTGCAGTGGTGGACGACGGAACTGTGGCGTTACCGAGCCCTGGCGCAGGCGCGGAGGAGGAACGCGACGGCGGACTACGGCGGCGTACGTCATCACTTCCGTCTGAGGCTGCGGCGATTGAGGTACTCCGTGCGATTGTTGGAGCTCCTCGCGTACGACGTCGGCAATCGAAGACACTTGAGGACGCGATGAAGGGAGCAAGTTCTGAAGCTCCTCCCGCACGACCGGTCTGATAGTTTCGCGCAGGTCGTCGGTGGCCAGTGATGGAACTCCGGCGTTCTTTGTTGGATTCGTGCGGCGGTTGAATTGCCGGCTCCACATTTCCAGAGTGTTCTCGATGCTGGTGGCTTCGAGAAGAAACACGTCGATGGCCTTCGGTGGGCGTCGTATCATTCCGGCGAAAAGTTCCTCGTTCCTACCATGCATGAGTAGGCGGAACTTCTTCTCCTCGGATGTTTCCAGGTCGGTGGAATAGACGGCTCATCTCCTCTGTGAAGACCGCGATGGTGTCATCGTGCAGCTGCACTCGGGTTTCTAGTAGAGCTTGGGCTTGCTTTCTGCGTACGACGCTTGTGAATGTCTGCAGGAAGCCGCTTCGCACAGATCCCACGTCATGAAGGTGGCTTCTCAATTCTCGAACCATGTTGTCGCTGTTACAGCTGTTAAATGTCATCATCATCATCATAATAGTAAAAATTGGAGGACGCTTAAGCTTCGCCTTCAAGAGTTGAACGCGACAGCGTTCCCGTCGACCCGCCAAGGGGTGTAAGACAATGGGCTACGGCGCAGCGACTACGCGCCCCGCATCGGACGCGGTGAGCGTCGAGCAACGCAGCGTTCGGCGCGACAACGAAATGTGCGCCTGAGCAAGCGACGCACGCCTGAGCCTTAGAAACAGCTCGTTTCTAAGGCAACACCGCGTTCACTAGAGGCGCTTTTGTACCGCTTCGAAGCATCGAACTCGTGGCTCAGTGGTAACGTCTCCGTCTCACACTCCGGAGACCCTGGTTCGATTCCCACCCAGCCCATCTTGGAAGTTGCTTTTTATTTATGAAGTGCCTGCCATGATTTATCGCTCACGGCCAACGCCGCGGACACCGACGCCGACGACACCGGCTTTTCTGCGACACGAGCTCCTTAACGCTATCGCGTTAATAATAATAATAATAATCAACCTGTTTTATGTCCCCTGCAGGACGAAGGCCTCCCTGCGATCTCCAATTACCCCTGTCCTGCGCCAACCGATTCCAACTAGCGCCCGCACATTTCCTAATTTCATCGCTCCACCTAGTCTTTTGTCGTCCTCGATTGCGTTTTCCTTCTCTTGGTACACATTCAGTAACCCTAATGGTCCTACGGCTATCTAACCGGCGCATTACATGACCTGCCCGGCTCCATTTTTTTCTCTTAATGTCAATTAGGATATCGTCTATACCCGTTTGTTCTCTGATCTAAACCGCTCTCCTTCTGTGTCTTAACGTTATGCCTAGCATTCTTCGTTCCATCTCTCTTTGTGTGGTCCTTAACTTGTTCTCAGTTTCTTTGTCAGTCTACAAGTCTCTGCCCCATATGTCAGCATTGGTAAAATGCCCTGATTGTACACCTTCCTTTTCAATGATAATGGTAAGCTTACAGTCAGGAGCGTGCAATGTCTTCCGTATGCGATCCAACCCATTTTTATTCTTCTGTGAATTTTCATCTCACGATAAGGGTTCCCTGTGTTTAATTTACCTAGGTAAACGTACTCCTTCAGAGACTCTAGAGGCCGACTGGCGATCCTGAACTCTAGTTCCTTTGCCCGGCTATTCGTCGTTATCTTTGCCTTCTGCATATTAATCTTCAACCCCACTCTTGCACTCTCTCTGTTAAGGTCGTGTTAGTGTTAAGGTCATTTGTTGTAACTGGTCTGCAGTGTTGCTGAATAGAAGAATGTCATTGGAAAACGGAAGGTTACTGAGATATTCGCCGTCGATCTTTACTGCTAAGCCTTCCCAGTTTAACAACTTGAATACTTCTTCCAACCCCGCAGTGAATAGCATTGGAGAGATTTTGTCTCCCTGTCTGACCACTTTCTTTATACGTATCTTCCGGCTTTTTTTATGTAGAATTAAGGTAGCTGTAGAACTTCTGTAGATATTTCCCAAGGTATTTACGTAAGCGTTCTCTACTCCTTGATTATGTAATGCATCTATGACTGCTGGTATCTCTACTGAATCAAATGCATTTTCGTAATCTATAAAAGCCATATAGAGAGGCTTATTGTACTTTGCGGATTTCTCGATAACCTGATTGATGACATGGATGTGATCCATTGTAGAGTACCCCTGCCTGAAGCCAACCTGTTCCCTTGGTTGACTAAAGTCCATTGTTGCCCTTATTCTATTGGAGATTATTTCGGTAAATATATTATTTAATACTGGGAGTAAGCTAATATGCCTAATATTTTTCAGTTCCTTACGTCTCTCTTTTTGTGCATTTGTATAATGTTTGCATTCTTCCAGTTTTCTGGGACCCTTGCAGTCGATAGACATAAAGAGCCGCCAGTTTTCCAAGCATTACGTTTCCTCCATCTTTGATTAAATAGACTGTTTTCCATCTTTTCCTGCCGATCTTCCTCGTTTCATGTCTTTTAGGGTCCTTCTGACCTCATCGCTAGTTATAGGAGGAGTTTCTGTATCCTGTTCATTACTGTTTGTAATTGAGGTATCCTAACTCCTCTGGGTATTGTACAGGTATGTATGTATGTATGTATGTATGTATGTTTATTTGGCCATATTATATACAATATGCCCTCGAGGTGAGGCTAAAGGAGGTAGACCAAGCATACCTCCTGACAAGGCCTACACCCCGATCACACATCATGGAAACGGGGGCCGAATGGACAAAAGAAAAAAAACAAAAAAAAACAATGAGCAAGCATGATCACAATAGAAAAATAGTTAATGATAGACAGTAATAAATATCAATTAATAATAAACAAAACATTATACAGAATTATACAGAACAAAACAAGTATACAGAATTAGCTGAAATTTAACCGGGGGGGAAAGAATCGTCAGTTTTTTCTTAAATACAGACACACTATAACTTTCTAAAGCAATCTGAGTAAGAGACTGGTAGGCATTACACCATGTTATAATTTGATAATCGGTTGTTTGTTTACCATAATTTGTTCTGGGTCTTGCAGTAGATAGGGCAACGGAACGTAGACCATACGCAACGTTTCTTGAATTATAAGTATTAGAAAAAGAGTTAAAGTCATGCTTAATTTTATAAAAATGTGAAGAGCCAAACTAAAATTGTATAAATGAAAGAAATTGCGAACATGAAATGTTTCGTAAAGATTTGCTTCAACAGATGAACTTGAACTTAATAAACGTAGAGCTCTTTTCTGGAGAGAAAGCAATTTGTGTGAATCAGTTTTGTTGCATGTACCCCACACTAGGTTGCAATACACCAGGTGAGACTGAACAAGGGCAAAATATAACTGTTTTTTAACTTGTAGTGGGAGGAGATGTCTAACACGATAAATAACATAAATAGATCTGGCCATTTTTAGTCTAATGTAGTTTATATGATCACTCCAACCCAAGTCGCTACGAAAAAACACACCAAGGAACCGGCAACTATGAACTTGCTCGATGTTAGTCATTAAAAAATAGTTTGATGTGATGATCTAATGGTTTGTTTTTTGGATGGAAGAGCATAAACTTTGTTTTGTTTACGTTTAATTGAAGTTGATTAACATAGAGCCAAACCGCTAACTCCTCAAGCCAGATATTACATTGGTGTTCAATTACTTGGAGACTGGAGCCGGAAAAAAAGACATTAGTATCGTCAGCATACATTAGGAGTTAATGGAATGTTTACAATGTCATTAATATAGAGAATAAATAAAAGTGGTTCCAGAATTGAACCCTGAGGGACACCGAATTTTATCATACCAAAACTGGATTTTACATCATGAATCTGAGTGTACTGTATCCGTGCAGTTAGATAACTTTCCAAAAGTGAATTTGCCACTCCACGGATCCCGTAAGTCTTTAATTTGTGGAGCAGTATTGTATGTTGCACAGAATCGAAAGCTTTGCGCAGGTCGAGAAAAATTCCAACAGAAAAAAGCTTAGTTTCAAAATTGTTAATTATAGAGTTTTTAATATCTAACAGAGCAGATTCTGTTGATTTACCGGCCTGAAAGCCATACTGTTGGGGGCAGATAAGATGTTTAGCTTGTAAGAAATTGTTTAGTCACCTATAGAGTAAACGCTCAGCTAACTTCGAAAACAGAGGCAATACCGAAATAGGACGGTAATTATTTGGGTCATTTTTGTTGCCTCCTTTGAATAAAACGGTAACGCGCGCGATTTTTAATTTGCTAGGGAATACACCAGAAAGAAGCATTCTGTTACAAATATGCGTAAGAGGGCCAGCAATAATATTTACAGCACATTTGATAGGAAAAGCAGCAACTTCGTCATCTCCAGGTGAGCAGGTGTTCCTGAATGAATTATTAATAGAAATAACTTCATCCACTGAAGTAGGGGACAAAAATATAGATTCAGTACTGCAAGAGGGTAAGTATGAGTCAACAGACCGAGTTGAATGACAACTAGCAGAGGGTCGGTATGCTCCGGCAACTAAAAAGTGTTCATTCAGCATATTGGCAAGTGAAATTCCAGCATAATTCACCCCATTGACTTTCAGCTCAGAGGGAAGACAGTTCTTCCTGTTCCCTATAATAATGTTAATACCTTGCCAAAGTAATTTAGGATTGTGTAAGATTGACGAAAACTTATTAATATAGAAAAAAGATTTAGGTTTCTTTAGATCTGAGTTTAATTTATTTCGAAACTTCTTAAACTTAACTAAGTCATCCGGGCATCGCGTTTCCAAAAAACGAGAGAACATTTTGTTCTTTTCTTTAATTTGTTTCAAAAGTGCTCCTGTCATCCATTCTTTTCTAGCCTTTCTATGTTTTTTTATAGTTTGAGTTGGGAACGCAGCGTAATAGCATTCAAGCAGCTTCTGAATAAATATATCATAAGCACGGGACGAGTCATTTTCACCATATACATCTACCCAATTAATTGTAGACAACAAGTGACAAAATCTGGAGATGCTCTTTTCATCATTAACTCTACGAGCGTGAACGCGTTTATTCAGTTTGGTCGTATCAGGAAAAAGTATAGAATTCTTCAGCTGTTTTTACTGTATCTTCGAAATTGCTGATGATATTACCCTGCTTATCTTTTAGTGCATACATCTTGGTTTGTCCTATGCCAAGTTTTTTTCTTACTGATTTCAGGCTGCGTCCATTTTTTACGGCTTCTTCCGTCTTTCTCTCGTTATAGGTTCGGATATCACTTATTTTCGCGTTGTTGATCAGTTTTGACAGTTCCGCGATTTCTATCTTATCTCTTGAGTTGTACACTTTCATTTTTTTTCGTTTCTTTATTAGGTCCTTTGTTACTTGGGAGAGCTTGCCTACTGGTTGCCTTGATGCCTGGCCTCCCACTTCAACTGCTGCCTCTGAAGCCAACCTATTTACAGTTTCTTTCATTAGCTCTATGCCATCATCATCTCTCTGTTCTAAGGCTGCATATTTTTTTGCAAGTACCAGCCTGAATTTGTCTACTTTTACCCTTAATGTCTCACGGTTGACTTGTTTCTTCTTGACCAATTTTGCTCTTTCTCTCTTCAAATTGAGGTGCACCCTAGCCCTCACTAACCTATGATCACTGCACTTTACCGTACCTATCAGTTCTACATCCTGCACTATGATGGTATCAGCAGAAAGTATGAAGTCAATATGATTTCTTGTTTCACCATTAGGGCTTTTCCGGGTCCACTTTCTGTTACTATGTTTCCTGAAAAAGGTGTTCATTATTCGAAGCTTATTCCTTTCTGCGAATTCTACCAGCAGCTCTCCTCTAGCGTTTCTAGAATCGACGCCGTAGTTGCCAATAGCCTGCTGACCCACCTGCTTTTGCCCACTTTTGCATTGAAGCCACCCATTACTACTGTATATCGAGGTTGCACTTTTCTCATCGCTAATTCAACTTCTTCATAAAACGCCTCTACTTTCTCATCGCCGCGACTGGATGTTGGAACGTAGGCTTGTACTACCTTTAATCTATACCTTTTATTAAGCTTGATTACGACTACAGCTACCCTCTCATTAATGCTGTAGAATTCGTCAATCTTGCCCGCTATGTCTTTATGGATTAGGAATCCTACCCCGTATCGCTTCTTATCTAGGAGACCTCTATAGCAGAGGACATGTACGTTATTCAGCAATGTGTAAGACTCAGCAGTTTCTAGTCTCACTAAGGCTGATGATATCCCAAACAATGTCTGATAATTCCTCAAAGAGTCCTGCTAAGCTAGCCTCACTCGAGAGGGTTCGGGTGTTAGACATTGCAACTGTCAGTTTCCATTGGCGGCCGGTCCGGATCCAGAGATTCTTAGCACCCTCCTGCATTACAGGTCTGACCGCCCCTTGGTCATATTCTCTGCAGCTGCTGGGGACTGAGGGCCATTCGGTAATCGAGTGAGTGAGGTAATTGAGCGACCCTCTGATACGTCTTAAGCCAGCTTTCCGGGTCCTCGAATGTTGAACCGCGAAACGTCGGTTGCTCTCTGGGCTGCTGCAGCACGATCGGTGTTGGCGACACTAGGGCTGGCATTGAATAAAGGGAAAATCAGACATATCTGATTTTCCCTTTATTCATTACTTCTCTCCACCTTGGGGGTTTCCGCAGAACTACTACGTCAAACACTTGCCTTTGCTTCGTGTTGTCGACAAATTCGACTTCGCCCTCCCATCTGCTAGCCGCCTGGTTAACGCAGATGGTAGAGCGGCTGCCCCGGAAAGGCGGTGGTCCCGGGTTCGAGTCCCGGACCAGGACGAATTTTTCTTCAACTATGAGGCTTTTCTTTCGAGGAACCCGTATGGGTTTCCTTTGTAGCAATTGCTACTAACGGGTGGATGTCTGATTTTCCCTTTATTCATTACTTCTCTCCACCTTGCGGGTTTCCGCAGAACTACTACGTCAAACACTTGCCTTTGCTTCGTGTTGTCGACAAATTCGACTTCGCCCTCCCATCTGCTAGCCGCCTGGTTAGCGCAGATGGTAGAGCGGCTGCCCCGAAAAGGCGGTGGTCCCGGGTTCGAGTCCCGGACCAGGACGAATTTTTCTTCAACTATGAGGCTTTTCTTTCGAGGAACCCGTATGGGTTTCCTTTTTAGTAATTGCTACTAACGGGTGGATGTCTGATTTTCCCTTTATTCATTACTTCTCTCCACCTTGCCGGTTTCCGCAGAACTACTACGTCATAGGGCTGGCATTGTAAATGCTATCGTGGCCGTGTACCTCCTGGTCTTCTCAGTCAAAAGTCTGTGCTCCGGGGGTAGCCTTTGCAGCCTGCAGCTAGATCGCTGGCCTTTGACAACGTTGGTGTTGTCTTAGTGGCTGGGGCTTGGCTCACGGCTTTGAGGGGGCGTTCGCTACAGGAACGTACTAGCACCTTCACCAGATGTCACGTAGTATGACGGTAAAGAAGACAGGAGCTATACTGTGAATGACGAAACTGGCTTTTGCTGAGGGAACTTGTGCCCCCAAAGCAAGTTACACTCAAAGCACAGCGGTAGCGGTGAACACTTACCAAGGAAGCTGCAAAGTAAATGGAGGGAAAGCGTACATGTGAAGCTAAGCTCCGCTGTCGCTTGCTTGTAAAGAAAACTTGTGGTTATGGCGTCGAAAACATTTTTTGTATCAGCCCACCAATCATGGAGCATGTACTGGCAGGATGGCAAGCAGACACCGAGCAGACGACATGACGCAGATGAACACATCTTGAGGTGTATTCAGCCTTCCTGTTCGCTAATCCGCCGCAGCTTTCCCAGTGCTGCAAGCAACTATTGAGATGGAGAACAGCTGGCAGGGCATATTGTTAGCGTGAAAAGTTGGGCAGCAGCAGAGAAGGCACTTTGTTGTGTCTTCACATGCGCAAGAAACTGTATGCGGCGCATTTGCATAGGTAACATTACAGCACATCACACTTAGCATAATATGAGTAATTGCAATACGTGGAGCAGTGGTACAGCTTCTAAGCTGTTCCCTAGCTTCCCCTCTTCATAAAGTGCGAAATGTGCAGAGACAACTCTGGAAGCAAACGTGTACAAGGTAAGCAATCTGGTTTTATACAATACCTAGCTATATTGATATGCATAAGAGTATAAGCGACCAGTGACACTTCTGCAATGATTATTACTTCAGAGCACATGCAATTGACAGAAAAAATCGCGGATGCTTACGATACTCTCTAATGCGAAATTTGTGTGCTATACGTGTTGTAATTTTGCAATATATTGGCTGGCGTGGACAACCAGTCTCGTGCGGCGCGTCGCATACGGGGCAGGGTGGTGCCATTGCCTTGCTAATCTGGAGATCGCGTGAGCCAGCGCATGGGTGACGCATGGACGCGATTCACAGAAGCTGCCGCCGACGAACCTCTCAGAGGATGCTTGCTGCTCTGGCGCCATCTTGTAGCTGTCGTCGCCACACTGACAGCGGAAACTGTCACTGACAGTTTCCGATGACAGCGGAAACTGTCAGTGAAAACGCTGAAAGTTTGAAACTACGCATTGAAGCGACAGCTGTAGCTTCAACGCGCACGAAACGTCGAACGCACTGCGCATACGAAGCCACCGGTGCCACGCGCACTCTGCAAAAATCGCAGACGGCTTTGACGATGAGGTTCGCGCGTGCGCGCACTTTAGCCACGTCGCAGACCATTTTCAACATGATGATAGTGATCTAAAGAAAGGAAAGACGCTTGATTCTGCAACCAGTGAGGGCCCACGGCGAAGCGTCGTCAGGGGAGAGAGAGTGGGAAGTGAAAGATGATAGAGAAAGAGGGAGGATGTGGGCTTAATAGACTCCACTATGCGCAACAGGTGACAGTCCTCAGTAAAGTTGCCAGCGTTGTAGCGGGCGCTTACAGGGTCTCTATTAGAGTGGAATTGATAAGCCCCAGCAGGCTTCGCAGTGCAGGGAGCTGGGGACACACCGGGAACAGCAGGTCAGTCTCTGTGGCCGCTGGAAGGCCATGGCGTCTGTAAGTGTGGATCACTATGGAGCGTTCCTGCGCGAAGGATGGGCAGGCACAGAGAAGGTTCTCCAGAGTCTCGGGGTCCCCGCACCTCTTGCATGCAGGTGACGTTGCGCGGCCCTTGCCAATTTGAAGACACACGAGCGCCGGCAACGCGTTCCTACGACGTCCGACAAAGGCGTCTACTACGGCGTCCGCGATTCGCGTTGTCAACGCCGTAGTAGACGCCGTGGTTGTCTCCACTTTGTACGGAGCGGCGGGTGAGGACGACATCGAGGTGCGGTAGCAGCTGCCGAAGAACGCCCCTCCTCCCTCGCCTCACTCCCCTGCCTCGCGCGCCACAGGAGAGGGTACGCACCCGGGCTGCGTTTCTCGCTGGCGCACGCGGGATGGAACCGAGTTCGCCGGCTCACCCTCACACGCTTTCACTCATACGGAACCTAACAGCAATGGCAGAAATGCGCCTGGAGTGTCCATATAGTTGCTATTGCAATAGAGGAGAAGCTGTGGACTCCTGCAACATCAAGATGACCCCATGTGCCATCTCATTGGCCATCTGCAGCACTCAGCAAAGAGATTAGCTTAATCACTGACAATAGAGGGTGTGGGTAGACTGAAAAGAGCATCTTTGCACATGCGAGTAGGCTATATGTATGCCTCATTTTCTGAAAAATAAAACAGTTGTTTATTTGCACGACGCTCTCGCGTCTTTTATTTTTTACTTGAGTCCTGTCCCTACGCCACTTTGTGCAGCATTGTTAATTATGTTGAAAGAAGTAGCCCACTGCGTAATTTTTGTTGATTACGTGAAATATGCTTAGAGTGCAAGTTTATGCGACACTCGTTTTTTGTTATCCACATGGGGTATGCAATATTAGAGGTGTGTGAATAGTCATTTGTGAGACGGAATCGAATACTGCCAGAAGCGAATCTAATAATTTTCTAAAAAAGGAATAGCTGTTATCACAGTTATTATAAACTAATGTTCACATCCCAGTATTTGTGAAGTTAGCAAGCTTGTGTCATTATATAGTACGTCATGAAGTATTGTATTTGAAAAACACAAATGGAGCATTAGGAGCCCACGGCTAGTTTCTTCGCATGCACAGGACTCTTCAGATAGCGCAAATAACCACTGTACAGCTTGTAAAGAGTGGCTACCTAAGCGACGTAGCCTGCTCCACTACGCAAGTTCTTATGTTTTTTGGCCATACTATGCCCGTCGCAGTGAACATTTACCTTACTTTGTTGAATGTTTATGCGGGTGCAGTTGCCGTTTGGAAATACTTGAAAGGTATGAAAGAAATATTCACATTTACAAAAAGTGACTACTAAATCGAATAGGGCACTATTTGATGCATCATTCGAAAGTTGCAAATATATTATATTCGCACATCCCTATGCAATATCGACAGCATCAAATATTGGTTTTGACGCTTACACACACACGGCATGCTCTAGCTGCCAACAGAATATCATATATCGACTATGCCAGTTTTTTGTCGTCTTCGTACTTTGATGCGTACGTATGGCTTTTTGTCAAAAAAGACAAATTTGTCAAGAATCAGAAAGAAGTATTTAGCTCTCGCACATAATATGCTGATCATGCCGTGCAACTGGTGTTGGCAGAAACAGTGTGTGTACTCTGACACTAACGAGAAACAAGAAGTTGAATTCCTTGCATACGCAACACCCCTCACATCTCTCAATATAAAACTCTATACTACGCCTAATCTAGAACTCTACATCAGGATTTCTGCTGTTCACACCAATGTCCACATGTCAAAAATGTAGAGTTCCCAAAATTTGCGTTCATGAGAACAGTGCGCAAGCGTGTGGAGATTTCAGCCCTTGTGTACGGATGTAATTTTTAAGCTGTTCCTTATATTTCTCTCACCGACTTCATAGCATCACTCATCATCATCTCATCATCTCATAGCTTCATAGACTTATCACTTCATAGCAGAGAAATAACTTCTGAAAAGCAAACAAGATACGTGAATGAGGCAGAAAGGGCCGAAACCAAAACTCGCCCGCAACGCTTATGCATGGTTCAATTCAGTGAATATATGCACATTGCATAAAACGAACACTTATACGCCTAGCGCCACTGCGACATATTGCACGTACACATCACAGTACCCTTCGTAAAACTAAGAGCCCTAGCACTCGAACATACTGTGCCTGTTCGCGGTCACCAATGTGCATCGCAGCCCGCAAAACAGCTCACATGAGGCAAGGCACAAACAACCCAGTACGATTGACTGCGATCACACGATAATGAAGCTCATCGCTACGCATCGTATCATCACTTCTTAATTACGAGCCAGCACTGCAGAAACATACAATCTTCGCAGCGATGAAACGCGCGCACACAATACCTACGAACACTATACGCTGAGGTGGGCGGTCGGAATCTTTTAGTTATGGCGTGTACCAAACATGGGTCATGCTTAGAATGCATGTGTACGCGATGGCCTTGGCGTTTGTGATGCACACGCAAAAAACGACCCAAAACACACTGAATCGGCGACTTCATCCCTTCCGACCCTCGAGTAATTACAACACAAATCCGTCTGTTGCCTTTGGCGATCGCACATACTGAAGAGGTCAGGAAGGGTACAGCGGTTTGCTGTGTTGGACAAATATCTTTGCAGGTGCTGAATAGCTCGTGCAATGATCACACACAGACACACACGCACACACACACGCAAATGTCGCCAAGGGCCTTGCACTGCGCTTCACTTCGCACCAGCGCCATGTTTGTGCAGTCGCTGCAGGCAGGCAAAAGTTCACGACCGCCCGTCCCGAGGACAGCGCGGCCATTGATGGCCGACCGTCCGCTTGTGGCTTGGCTTGCGGCCATGTGCGGCTCGAACGTAAATCGGCCCTTAAGGCCTGCTTCGCCTCCGCCGCGGGTAGGCCCGGCATTGCGCTATCTTCAGTATCGGCCCACGTATGAGGATTGCTTAAGAGGAAGCTTTAGCTCGTGACCCACTCCGATGCGGCCTATTCAAATACATGTAAAACGCAAACACGTTTTTCTGAGAAAGCCCGGGACCGATTTTAATGAAATTTGTTGCATTTGAGAGGGAAAGTTAAATTCTAGTGACTGTTGCAAGCGAAATTTCGATTTAGGGCTTGGATTTTGTTTAAAGAATTTTCAAATATTTGACCGTTTGAAAGAATAGAAGCACAAAGTTTACAAATTCAAAGCTCGGCATCAAGAACAGATATTGCGGTTCTGTAAACGGCATCCATTAGATCATTCAAAGCGGACAAATTCGATATCTCATTTCACATATTATGTTAATTTGTTACGTCGTTTACAAGGGTTTTGCAAAGGCTGTATTTCCATATTATTAAATTTTTTTATATTCATGTGTAACATATCAATTTTGTCCGCTTTAGATGTACTATTAGTTGCAATTTACATAATTGTATTATAATATATCGTTGTTGAGTTACAGAGTTGTAAACTTGATAGTTTCATTTCTGTAAATTTTCAATTTTTGCTAACTTTTAATAAAAGATTTACGACCTAACTCGGAAATTCTAAACAGTCACTAGATTTTAGTTTTTTTCTTTTATATGCTACAAACCTCGTCAAATTTGGTGCGGTGGTTGCCGAGAAAATCGAATTCTCCTTTTGCATGTATTTATATAGGAGCACCCGAGCTAAAGCTCCACCGCGGCTCCACCTCCACCTCCACCTCCACCGCGGCTCGGCCCACGTATGGGGAGCTTTGTGTCTAGACACGGACGCGATCACGCAGGGCCAAATTCCGGTAGTGTTTTCCGCTCCTCAGAGACTGTCAATGTTGTGCAGCCGTATTTGTAAAGCAAGTAAAAAACCAGATTGTGAAAAGAACCACGCGAAGTTTGTAGATTGCAGCGTCGGTGTGGTTTATAAGATGCCCTTGTCATGTGGCAAAGTGTATGTAGGGCAGTCAGGCCGCTGTGTTAACGAGCGCCTTAGAGAACATGAGCGATCCATACCAACAGGCACAGGTTCCCATTTGGCTCAGCATTGTAAAATATGCAAGTGCAAACCCATGTTTCGTGATACCACGATTTTGAAAAAGAGCCGTGACACCACCGCCCGAGAGTTATCGGAAGCATTCTTCATTCAGTCATTGGGGTCACAGTGCAGTAGTGTGCCTTCGTTAACCTTGTACAGCGCTGAATTTGGTTTTCTGGATTCTGTCGCATGAGTGCGCTCTTGGGATCGGATGTTGGTAGCTCCACCGCTTGGTGCTCACTGCGCATGTGCCTCTAGTTTCAGCTGTTCTATAAAGGAGTGACGCAATAAAATAAGGAAGCTTTAGGTCGAGTGCTCCTATCTAAAAAATGTAAAAGGAGAATTCGTTTTTCTCGGCAACCACTGCACCAAATTTGGTGAGGTTCGTTGCATTTAAAAGAAAAACTTAAAATGTAGTGACTGTTGCTTTCGAATTTTCGATTTAAGTCGTCAACGTTTTTGCAGAAAACTGGCAAAAACCGCAAATTTTTAGATAACGAAACTATCGAGTTTACAACTCCGCAACTCAGCACTGAAAAATGACATCACAATTCTGTGATTTGAATCGAATAGTACATCTAAAGCGGGCGAAATTCATATGTTGCACATGAATCTGAAAAAATTTTGTAATGTGTAAATACATTGTAGCACAACCCTTGTGCACCACGTAACAAACTCACATAATATATACACCGACATACCAAATTTGTCCGCTTTGAAAAAACCGCGATATCTGTTATTGACGCCGAGCGACTAATTTGTAAACATAGTGTTATTTTTTCTAACTTTCGAATTTTTGGCAATTCGTTCAATGAAATTGAGGCCCTAAATTAGAATTCCGCTTCCGACAGCCACTAGACTATAACTTTCTCTGTCAAATGCAACAAATTTTATTAATATTGGTCGCGGGGCTATCTCGGAAAAGCGTTTTTGCGTTTTACATGTATTTGAATCGGCCGCGTCGGAGTTTGGCCCGAGCTAAAGCTTCCTCTTAATAGCTTCGCTGTAAAAATCCGCGGAAACCTAAGCACTTTTTATGAGTTTTAAGTTCGTATTCATGTCCAATTGAACGCCACTGAGTGGTCCTTCGAGTTTTGCGCTGCGAGTAATGTGTTCGAGTTTTGCAACAGGGTGTGCTATCGAGTTTTGCGTTCAAATTGGTGCGGTTTATTTCCTTAGCAGTTTCTACTTAGCATGTTGGCTGTGGACCATTTACACGATGTTGCTGAGAAATGAAATGCATTTATGGATTGTTTATTACTATTTATTATTTGCTAAGTACGCGGCGCAGGAGACGAGTGACCGAAGCAGCAGCAGCAGCGGCGACCGAGGCCGGCAGGGTTGGGGAGCGCGGCTGCAGGTGTTCCGGCTGGTGGGAATTTGGGCGCCGTTCTACAGACGCCGGCTTTCTCGTTCAATGGGCCTGTTGATGCTTTGCAGCAGTAATAAAGGTTTTATCTCGGAACACACGTAGCCTGCCTGTATTGTGAGCAGTGCGGCGCGACCTTCACATCGAAGTGACCTGCATAACGAAGGATTTTGGGGCTCCCAAGCAATTCTTTATAAGTGCGTTCGGCTATAACTATACCGCACCTGCTGTAGGATTTTCTGAGAGGTATTTGGAAGTCTGCGCCCGTCATGTTCTACGTGTCCAGTCTTTGTGTGTTTTCTTGCGCGCAGGCCAGCCTATCCGTACTTATGGATTATATTACGACTTTCGCGAGCTCGCCTGATCACGGATTTCGTATGCTTTCCGGCGGGCGAACAGAAAGCTTTCTAACAGACTGAATTATTTTGCTTTCTTATCGATTTACAGCTTTCGAACTACCAGACTCTCAGGGAGCTGACAGAATTCAGCAGCGACAACATCGTCACTTTGGACAAGCTCCAGCAGGGGGCAACACTGGTGAGTGGATACGACGAAACATTTCGCTACGAGCAGCTAAAATGCGGCTAAACAAACTGGAAAAAAGTAGGCACCTATCATGAGTTAACCCTTTAAAACTAACATGCCGACGATGACGAGGCCGCCTTTGACGAAGATATGTCCTCCTATCGAAACGTTGGCCAGCCTTTCTGAGGCACCTCATCCCTGTTTACAAACTTTATATCATGAGTTATAGGAATATAAAGGCTCGGCTGACAAAAACTTCCAGTCTTGAGATGCGCTACGTAAGGATGATGTTCATTTATTAAAATACCATCCAGGTGACAGCAGTACAGGACTACGGAGAAGAATATCTGCTTGGTTCATCTTATCACTGATTCAGTCAGGAACTACTATGTCGATCATGCCTCTCGTTACCGGAACGTCGCTCCCTAGGGCTCCGTGGTCGCTGCGCATGCGTGAGCTGAGCGAAGGTGAGAAAGGAGAACACCTCTGTTTCGCAGGATGTGACATCACATTGTTGCTTGGTTTTGCTTTTTGAAATAGCTACTCTCAAACGTAGATTAGTCATTGCCGTCGTGTCGGCTGCAAGACATTCTGCACGAGCTTTTGTGCGTGTCGAAAGGGCCCAAACGTGCGCAATATTCATGCAAGCGCAGTTTGAATTGGGCAGTCGGGGGCTTGGACTCCGTGACATTTGCTTTCGCCATGTGTAAATTAACGGCTTGCCCACACTGTACTCAGGTGAACGCCTTGTTTTTCGTGGTCCTGAAATAAAAAAGGGCGCGTTGCTGCGTTGGCGACTTCAATCGAGAGCGGTTGCTGCGCATGGCGGCCGATTTAATTGCGAAATACGTGCTCCTTTGAAGGTGTAGATAGAGAAAAACTTATCCTGTGAGCCTTACTTACGTCAGTCAGTCGGTTACCATATGTTTCGCTGTTAGCCATTGCATGTTTTTTGATATCCACTAACGATCTGCTTCAAATATCGACGAACTGTCTGTTCATCGTGCAGCTTATTTTAAGTCTTGTTGGTTTTTTTCAGTGCACCCTTTTTGTACTTACGACTCGCGATTTTAAGTTTTCGCTCAAGTTCATGAGATAGCAAATCTCAGTGTTACATTCGCCGCTCAAGCTACCTCAAGTTGTATTAATGCGCAGAGGCTTTTAGCAAAAATAATTGCCACTTGAAAAATCTATGCAGTGTGCCAGTCCTTCTGGAATTGTGCTATTTGCGAAATTGATTATATTTTCCCCTAGTCATGCCAAACTACTTACCGGTCAGATGCTCCAACCTCTGAAGAAGTCTTTGCAAAGTTTTCCTTCCAACTCAGTATTGTAGCTGACGCCTCTTGGAAGTATTAGCGTAGTATTTTCCCCTGCAGCACTGCCATGAGTTCAAGTCAAGATCCAGAAGTATGTGTCGCATGTAATTGTGCTCACCGCCTTTCTATATCCGTGTGCCACTAGAAACTACAAAGGATTCATTTCTCAATTGTCGCCACATTTCACCTTATTTATTTATTTATTTATTTATTTCAGATACTGCCAATCCTAGTGGTATTTTTACAGGTTGGGCATATATTATAAACTCACAAATAGCGATGAAAACACATTTACATAATTTCAACAATGATATTTGTAATCGACACGAAGCAGATATACACATATGCCAGGAAATAAAACATGAATGAGGCAGTGCATTTGGCAAAAAGGGGTGAAATTGCATAGGCAAATACAATGCTTATACAGATTTGATTTTATACAACGACGTGAGTGGTGTGTTATTTCCGGATAGCATAATCTAATTATTGCGCAACAGTTCTTCTACAAGGGTTACAAATTTCGGCAACGATGTGTTAGTCATTATGCAGGAGTCCAGGCTATTCCATTCTCTTATTGCAAGAGGAAAGAACGAATATCTAAAACAGTCAGTGCGAAATGCATATTCTTTAAGTGTTAGTGAATGCTTATGGCGGGAAGGTCTGGTGTCAGCTAGGGATATATACAACGAAGTATTTATTCGTAATGCATTGTGTATTAATTGGAACTATAATTTTAGTCTTGCTAGTTTGGCGCGGTTTTGCAGAGTAGGAATACAGGCTCGTTTTAGCAGTTGGGCAGGTGAATCGCTATTCTTATATTGTTAAAGATGAATCTAATTGCCTTTCGCTGCACTCCTTTTAGTTTGTTAATAAGCTGTTGTGTATAAGGAAACCAAATTGCTTTACCATATTGGAGAACTGGGCGAATAAATGCGTTGTATGATAGCAGTTTATATTTCGATGGCGCAGCTCGAAGTCTTCTTCTAAGGAATAGCAGCCGTTTTAAAGCAGATGGTATGATACTGTTAATATGCGATTCCCATCTTAGGTCATGTGAAATGATCAAGCCAAGATATTTATGCTCATGAACTCGGGCGAGTGGTATGTTATTGATAGTGTATTCGAAGTCCGACCTATGTTTTTTTTTGCGGGTTATAGATAAAAAAGTAGTTTTTTTAATGTCCAGTTCCATCTGCCACTTTTTACACCACTTCATTACATCGTAAAGGACGCTGTTTAAATCAACCTGATCATTCATAGAGTTAATTTCATTATAAAGAATGTAGTCGTCGGCAAAAAGCTTCATTTTATTGCGGATGTTAGAGGGCAAATCATTAATAAAAATAAAGAATAAAGTGGGAGCAAGGACGCACCCTTGAGGCACGCCCGATGTAACTAGTACAATGGAAGAAATTTCATTGTTAACAACAACATACTGAAACCTGTTAGTTACGTAATCTTCAATCCAATTGACAATAGAACCATCGCCGAAAGTTGTTTTCAGTTTGCTGATTAGTTTTTGATGGGTTATTCTATCAAACGCTTTCGAAAAATATAATGCTATTAAGTCAACTTGTTTTTGATTATCAATGCTTTGGGATAAGTCATGCGTTATTCAAGTAATTGGGTTATGGTTGAAAGTCCCCGCCGGAAACCATGCTGGATAGGCGATAATATTTGTGCTTGCCCTAGATACCTCGTGATATGCTTTAATATTAAATGCTCTAATAATTTTCCTACTGTGGGCGTTAGCGATATTGGTCTGTAATTACCGACATCACTTTTGCTTCCTGCTTGATGAACGGGGATTACTTTCGCTATTTTCCATTCCTTTGCAAGGTTACATGTTGATAAGGATTTCATTCCATCTTCAAGACATTTGTTTATTTCCTTTCCTGGTCACTGTGGACTTGGACACATTGATGTTTTTGATGGTTTGGCAAATACACTGCACAGTGGGCTTGTAGGTTTCTTTTTTTGTATTTAACGCGCCTTAGCCTTCTGACTGGCCAAATTCTGGCGACACCAACAGTGAATACCTCCTTGCCCTACTGGATTACAAATATATTGCACTTCCTTGGAATGTCTGTTCCATGTTCCTCATAACAGTACACGGTGCCACTTAGTATTCTACAATGTCGAATTCGGCACTTGCACCTGAAAATGAGCAACTGTAGGTTTGCATTTAAAGAGAAATGAGAACGTGAGTGCTACTTCAATTTTCTCCGTCACATTGCTGGTGGCTTCTTCAATGTCTGAGAATGGCTTATAACAATATTGCAAAGTTTTTCATATGAGGATGTGGAATAGAATAACTTTCTCCTTTTCTGCTGAAGGTATTCAGCCTAAACAAATTTTGACAGCTACTCCTTTTGCATGTTGGCCTTCGAATCTTGTAGATAATGTTGCGAGTAGCCTGGTGTGTGCCTGAAGAGTAATGCTAGTTTGTGCATAATCATATTGTTGTTGCTGGGAGGATGACATCTTAAGCACAGTTTTTCATGCAATTAACACAAATGTTTCCATATTTCCCCTTGTGACTCAATCATAGTAGACCTGCTTGTTTCTCAGTTACTTGGTTGTTTATTTTGTTACATATCAGTATTATGTACTATCAAGTTAGTGGGAATATAAAGCTGTTTGATGTTGTATTTATGGAGAATCCTAGCCGATCCCTCGTCATTGGTATGTGCCATATGTCACAGGCAAAAGTTATTTTAGTCTCTCTTCTTGTGGTAAGAGTATCCCAAAGCCCATTTTGTATGCTTGCAGAGCCAGTTCCGATGTAGACATCCATAACAGCTCACAAAGTATCTCACACGGCAATCAGCCAGCCACCTCCGGAGATGGAGAATTCTGCAGTTTCGAATCATACTGTTTCTATTGTCCTTAGCAGCGATTTTGACTGTAGACAGTAGTAATAAATTGTCAGACCACAAGAAATGTGAGGACAATGGCCATATATGGTTGAAATTAAGTATATTAGGACTTGCATTAGCTCAAGCCTTGCTAAAGGTATGCTGTATGCAAAAACTTAATAAGTGCTGCTTTTCATATGCTATAGCTGATATGTGCATAAAGCTTACAACTGCCTTCTGGGTAACGTCACCCAGGAATGCACCTTCCAAACGCTCTGTCATATGCACTTCGACAGCATCTACTTTGATCTACTTAATTGTAGAGCAGTAACGATGTGTCTAGATTACTAAAGATTGACTAAGCTGCATTCAAATGGAACCAAACCATTCTCGAAAAGTTCTCGAAATCAGCCTAGCAGGTTTAGAGAGCTTTTATTCTGGCAAAATGACAAAACAAAATAAAAGTTATTTGAAATAAGTGGTGCAATGCTGATGAGGTTTGAGCGTGCATTTCAGGATGCTTTGCCTTCATATAAGCTTTAGTAATAGTGAACGTATCAAATTGGCAAGGCTTTTTAATGAATTCTTCACTAGGCTCAGCTATTTTGTTGTTGCCCTATGTTGTTTCTAAACAAAAAGCTCGTGGCTCCCTGTTGTCATAACGCCCTATAACTGCCTTAGATGTAGGACCATTTGATATTCATCAATAGATACACAGAATTTAGATGTGTTTTATATGTTACACAGAAAAGATGTGTCCCTCGTGCTTATATGTAAAGCAGCACTGACATTAATTTTTTGTACTGAATTTCTTTTATATTAATCTGGTTGCACATGGCAACTTTTACAATAACACCATGCCACCGAAATCTGGGTGTGCTTTGAGCAATTGTTAATATGTGCCAAGACCTATTTCACTAAATCAAATTTCTTTTGGCTCTTCTCAAACATCTAAATTTAAATTAATTTAATTCTGGTATTTTATAAGTCACAACCACAGTACGATTACGAGGCATGCTATAGTTGCGGATTCCGGCCTAATTTTGATCCCCTGAGGTTTTCTAATATGCGCACAGTACATAAGCGTTCTTGTATCTCGCCGCCATTCGAATGCAATCGCCATGGCCAGGATCGAACCCGTGACCTCAGCAGCACAATACTTCTCGCATATTTCTTTGCATTTAGCGCAAAATGAGTCTGCATTACAAGCTTTTCTACTGCCACTTCTCAGGCAACATAGAGCATCACCCTCACCTTCCAAGTCGCTCCTCCCATCACGCATCAAATGTACACCAAGACAGAAAGGAAAGACCGATGTTGTGGTACATAAAAAACCTACCATTCTCGGTTTTCAATGACCTAATAATAATAATAATAATATTTGGGGTTTTACGTGCCAAAACCACTTTCTGATTATGAGGCACGCCGTAGTGGAGGACTCCGGAAATTTTGACCACCTGGGGTTCTTTAACGTGCACCTAAATCTAAGCACACGGGTGTTTTCGCATTTCGCCCCCATCGAAATGCGGCCGCCGTGGCCGGGATTCGATCCCGCGACCTCGTGCTCAGCAGCCCAACACCATAGCCACTGAGCAACCACGGCGGGTAATGACCTAATAATGCCATGGCTTACTCATGAAGAACTGCAGCATGCATCATTTGTTTGTGACCTACCATGCAATGATGTCACCAGATCATGGGGCCACACTGCCTTTGGTACATTTTTAAATGTTTGCATTAAGGATATATATGTTGCGCATAGAAGAAATTTGAGGTTTCATACTGTAATTAACTGAATGACAGCTACACACGTATAAGAAAAGAATTTTCAGGACTACTTAAACTCTGCAGAGTTTCAATGAGCTTGGCCAATTCTTGCGATATTACAAATTTTGAAAGACTGCAGGTCATTCATTACAGTTATACCAGCTTGTGCACTTTTTGGACATGATATGTTTGCCCCGGTTTTATACAGTGATCATAGATAGCCACACCACACCATGTTGGTAGAATAACATGTAAAGTGTTATTCACGTAACACTACACATTCTACCAACATGTAACACATTCTACCAACATGTGAGAACATGTTGATAGAGTAATTCAGAAGTAAATTTTAGTAAAATGGGGTTGCTTCAACTTTAGGTGCACAAGCATGTCATTGTAAATGGGAGCCAGAAGCAGTAGCTTTTAAGGTATTGTGCCGCACCATGCAAAGTCCAATTATTGTGCCCCTCTCCACTGTCGCTGGTACACACTGCTGGTGAAGCATTGCGAGGGGGATTTCGAGGTACGCTTCGCTTTTCGCGGAATGGCGTCCAAGCGGGCCACCTTTTTTGCGTGCAGGACGAAAAGTCCCTGGCCAGGAATGCATCAAACATACGGTAATGGCTGTCAGTTGAAGTACTGAAGTTCTAGAGATGATCTGTAGTTTTGCCCCCAGGTTGCAGAACACAGCAATGCTGTAGCAGGCAGTGTGGTGAAAGCTGTTTCAGGGCTCTACCAAAGCATAACCAGCACTGCAAACACATGCAGTGCACATGCATGAAGTTTTAGCAACAATACGTACAATAAATTGCAGTTGTGCAGCTTCACTCTGGGTTTAACACTGCCAGGTTTTAAAATCCACGAGAAAACGTCAGTCTCTTCCGTTTGATTTGTCTATACACAAAAAGTGTGTGTGCGTGGAAAGGGTTAAGGCGCCTTTATCAAGCAAAAGTGCTTCCTGGCATGATAAGGTGAAGCCTTATGCATTTCAGCCTGTAGTCACTCACTGCACTTTAAAAAGGGCAACCAGAACAGAGAGCAAAAGAAAACACAAAAGCAACAGTTCAGCAATTTATTTGAAACAAATGCAGCTTTATTTTACAGAATGACCACATTCCCGAAAAACCAACCACATGCTATGCACATAATACAGCCAACTTATGTTAAGTGGACAGCTTTTAACGTGTCCTGCATTTATATCTGGAAATGTTTCAAGTTCGAAAGTGTGCCCCTACATTGTAACTTGTACTTTTAATTTGAACAATAGATGATTTAAACAATAGCTACATTTAGCACCACTGTCACATTGATAGAAGGAAACTGCTTATTAAAATGGCAACTCCTTGTTGAACAGAAATGGGTGTGCAGTAAACTTCCATTAATCCTACTCCGGTTAATTTAATTTTTCGGTTAATTCGATCTCGGCAGAAGGTCCCGGCCGGCACCTATGCATTTTTCTATGGGCCCAAACATTCATTATTTCGATCCTAAAATTGGCATTGCCTGCACAATGCGAACTTGACCAGACCCCAATAACGACCCCTTTAAATGGCAGCTACTGTCTCAGCACAGCTTAGGGGACAGTGAATGCGTTAGACAAACGCCATCTCCTTTCTGAAACGCCTATTTTTGATCCACCCCGGGAAGATTTTCCAGCAGAAACGGTAGCTGACAATGTCCGATTGTGGTATGTATCTGATTCTAATGGGCACTTTTTGTTATTGAAGGAAATTGAGCCAAAAATTGCATAGGCTGTGCAATCGAGTGCGAAACTAAAACCGCGGTTGCGGCATTCATGTGCTTTATCGCATATCATGTCTGTCATACGGCGAAGCTGACTTTAGAAAATCGGCTGCTATTCTAAAAAAATCAGGTACGCGTTAGGTTTCTACTTTAGTTCGAAGTCCTAAGTCATTTATACTTTAGTTTTATACTTTGGACAAATAGAAAGTTGGCGCGCGTTCTTTTCGGAGGCGCTTTACTCAAGCACATACTGCCAAATGAATCAACGGTGTTTCGGCATGTTTTCGGATCTTAATTCGACACGTCGGACAATTAGATCGATTTAGTCAGTCTCGTGAGGGTAGACTCAACGGAACTCGACTGCAGAAATGATATGATGAAGCACCAGGAAAGTTAACTATGACGCATCGCTGTTTGTAGTCTTGCTCATGTAGTGAAAGAGCACGGAAAAAGTGCTTCGTACAACATCCACAGCTGTTGTGTTGCAGGGGCAGTCATCCATCTTATTCAGTTTTTACACTGTTGCTGCTTAGCCTCCTACACCCAAAAGTTCTCAAAAAATAAAATAATCTGATTCACATGTTTTCCGCCAACCAAGCAGTGTTTACTGTCAATTATTATTGCTTCCTGTCACCTCACCTGTATGTTAGCACTGAGCTATCTGATAAGCTTACTAAAAGGTAACCAAGAATACTGGACTTTATTTCCGTGTTTTTTAGACATAAAAAGTTGGGTGCTTACAAGCGAGCCGCATTTGCAGAATGCTCGTAAAAACAGTAGCTTACATTGTCTTTCACAAAAATGGAGATATAAACCATCGCTGAGACAGCTACTCCCTACTTGCCTGTGAGCAGGAAGCTGCGGATCTGTTCATTGCTACCTTTTTACAATGGATCCAGTTATAGAACAGAGGGCAGGTGGAAATGAACTATTCTGTATCATGCACACTTGCTCCCAATTCACATGCTTGTATCATGCTAGCTGCTGGGGTTTTAAAGAGAACTTCAGAAAAAAACTTCATCGAGCACCTTCACATGACAGGCAAAAGGCACCTGTTGACCTGAATTTTCATGAACTTTCCAGGAACCAGATATGGAACAGCAAAATATTAAGATTGGTCACAACTCACTAGAACTTATCAATGTTACCAACGAGTCACGCAACATAGCAATAATTATCTTGCGTTGCATTATGACAAATATGGCTCCACACAATAGTTTTGTTTGAAAACATATGTGAATGCATATGCTTGTTGTATCGGAGAGCTAGATAAGTAAGAGTTAGTAAGCAATGGCAAATGCATGCAGTCTGCTTGCTTACAAACTAAGAGAAGCTGGTCACTACTTAGTGATAGTTTTATATAAGTAAGAGTTAGTAAGCAATGGCAAATGCATGCAGTCTGCTTGCTTACAAACTAAGAGAAGCTGGTCACTACTTAGTGATAGTTTTATTTTGTGTGTAACAACTTGACTCTTGAAAAGCTCCTCATTCTACAAAGGCTTATAGTGAAATATAGAAATACTTGGACGCACATGATGAATCACCTGGCCGAAGGAACTTCCAGTGGCAACTGTCTCCATCTCGGAATTCCTGCCACTCTCTAATATACAGCATGTCTGACTGCTGCAGTGGTCAAGCGCTCTGCGGCTGCGGGATACCAAAGGATAAGGGTTTATTGCACAATTTATGGCCTTTCCAGATTTTTAAATTAGTACCGCCTCTACACGAGGTCGACACTATGTCACTAGTCCACTGCTGTGCTGCAGTCATCATAATGTTAATTACTCATTGTATACACAAGCTATACAGCTGGTTACCCAAAATTTTAAACTGCGCGAGGAAGACAGGACGGGAACTGAAACATAGACGCACACACAAAGTGCGGACTTGCAACTGGTTTTATTTTGTGAAGGCAGGGAACTTATAAGGTACATCAATATAGCAAAACAAGGTGCAGTCGCAAAGAGATAGTGCACGAGGCAGCGACGAAGAATAGCAAGGCCATGTTTGCCATGTTTAATGTTTCTGATTTCCGAATATATCATTAAGTGTTTGATATAATATGGTCAGTTATTTCGGCTATATTCCTTGGGAGACGATTCCATTCCGAAATCGCTAAGTGCAGACATGAAAACTGCAATAGTTTAGTACGTGGAAATGGTTGTTCGACCTTAAATTCGTGATCAATTCGTGGGAATTTCCTTTTGGGTGGTAAGATGTGTGCCTGAGGGAAGATATTTGGGTGATGAAAAAGCTTATGAAAGAAAGTTAACCGAGATATCTTTCTTCTAGTCTGCAATGGGATGAGTCATAGGTCATGTTTTATTTTGGTGATGCTTGAAAGTTGTAAATAGTTACCTGTAATTAATCGCGCTGCCTTATTGTGAAAATATTCTAATTTGGTAATAAGATGCGTTTGGTGCGGGTTCCATATAAATGAGGCATACTCAAGCTTTGAACGAAGTACGCTGGTATGTGCAAGACGCTTGGTGTCATTATTAGCCTGACGAAGCGTACGACGAATGAAGCCAAGAGATTTACATGCAGCGGAAACGATACAACCCACATGGTTATGCCAAGACAAAGCCGGAGAAAGATAAATACCTAGATGTTTAAATAATTCTGCAGTTTCTAGAGCTTCACCATTAAGAAAGTATGTGTGCTTCGTAATTTCACTGCAAATAGTAAATCTCGTAAGTTTAGTTTTTGAGGAATTTACGCTCACTTGCTAGTCTGAGCACCATATTTCAATCCTGTTCAAGTCATTTCGCAATATAACACAGTCATCCTTACGTTTTAACGGCCGATACAAAACTTGCCAAGGTTGAAGACTGGGCGTGATGGTATAGCATATTAGAGGTTGGATTGCGCAACATTTTGACGAGACACACAGAAGATAAACACACACCACAGAGCGCTCTGCCGTGTGTGTTTATCTTCTGTGTGTCTCGTCAAAATGTTGCGCAATCCAATCTTTAAAACGATACAAAACGCAATCGTCCGAAAATAACTGGATTTCCGAGTCCATGTTCTGATGAATATCATTTATATGCATTAAAAATAGAGTGGTTTCCAAAACGCAGCCTTGAGGCACACCGGAGTGAACAGGCTAAATGACGGACGGACATTATTAATTGCGACGGCAAAGATTGCCTGTCCTACCACGGAGAATGAAGGTTATTCGTAATGTTCCTTTGTGATATAATGAAATCTACAATTTCATGCAGTTTGTCCCCAAATAAACACCAATTACTGCCGACTGAACATTGATTAAAGTCGCTGAGGAAACAGTAAAAAAAAGAAAACTCGCAAGGGCCTCATTTACAGCGGAAAAGTTATAATTTTCTTTTTATTTGGTGACTTAGAAGATGGTAAGTTCAACGTGATCGCAAGTAGTGAAGTGCAGCAGGAATAGAGATGCGACGATTGTCAGGCGTCCTCCAAGGATTAGCTCTGGGTGCGGACCAAGATGCAGCATTGGTTTCCAGTGACACTGGCTGGGACTGGGTCGAGAAAGGCGCCGGCGGAGGGCCTTCGTACTGCTTGCGCATATGTAAGAGGTGCAGCCACAGGCAGGACTGGCTGCGCATATGTGAGAGGCATGGCGGCAGCCTGCACTGCCAACGTAGAGTTGATATTCGCGGATGCAGGCGGCTGGTGGTGTGCAGAAGGGAATACTTGAGCGACCTCTTCGGAAATGAGGGCGCAGAGCGTGTAAAGACGGGAGGTGGGCTCCTGAGTGCAGGGGACTGAAGAAACTCCCTCACGCACGAAGTCTTTGACCTGCTGAAAGAGTGAGGATTGGTCGTACATGCTGCCAAGGGTCGTCGCTTCGCGGAGGAGGACGCCGAGTCGGAGCGCGTCGCTTGCTTAGCTCATCACAACTTTGGCATAGGCTGACGACTTCGGAAACGGCACGCGGATTCCTGGCTAGGAGCATCTGGAATGCGCCATCATCAATGCCTTTCAATAAGTGATGAATTTTCTCTGCTTCGGGCATGGCGGCGTTGACTCGTTTACAAAGGTCCACACGTCTGCAGTGTAGCGAGCGTAGCTCGCAAGCGTTGTTCAGCGCGCAGCTTGCGAACAGCGGCTCGGCCGAACACTTCCGTAAAGTTTGTGTTGAGGAATGACCATGTGGGTGCGTCACTTTCGTGGTTGTGATACCA
The DNA here is from genome assembly GCF_050947875.1 of Dermacentor variabilis. NCBI lineage: Eukaryota > Metazoa > Arthropoda > Arachnida > Ixodida > Ixodidae > Dermacentor > Dermacentor variabilis. The sequence goes on from NC_134570.1 coordinate 5,443,479, forward strand.
GAGTTGGGCAACGCCTTCCAGATAAAAGCTGACGTGGGTTAACTTGGCTTGATCATCCCACTTGTGCGCGCTGACCCGTTCGTATGAAGTAAACCAGTCTTCCACGTCTTCGTCATCTGCCCCCGCTGAAGATCATGGGGTCCCGTTGTCGTGGAATGCCGGTGCAGGTGACGGACTGTGGCCTCGGCGCCGTTTGGGTTGAGCTGTCAGTCAAGGTGGGTGGTAGCGTTCTCGAACGCAGCTGCAGGGTATCAAGCGACGGGGTTTGAAGCCCAGCACCTCCACCAATTGAGAAGAGGTTTATTTGAGGCTCCTTATGCAAAGGCACAGCTACCGGGAACTGTGAGGCAGCCCGAAGCACCGTCCACAAAGACGCCAGCGATCAGCAGCGCAAGCCGAGCCGTGCCGCGCGTTGGCGATGAGGCTGTATCGCGAGGCGCGTCTTCACAAAATAAAGGAAAATATTCAGGAGATATGGGCAGAATGTTAGGCTGATACGGCATAGATTATGTTATCAGGTTAAGAAGGCTAGGTGTCTATTTGTCACCGCCCCGTTTCACGGGGAAACGACAGTAAGTAATAATCACACCATTATCGCCATCCTTCATTTCCTGATTTCGCGTGCTCGACATCAGTGAGAAGCCCGATTCGGTGATATTAATACCGGTGAAAATTATACTCAGTATCACGGGCCACTTTTGATCGCTATCGAACCGGATAGTGATTTTAATAAAACTGATTTGAACACACTTTGGCGCCGTTTTAAAGATATGTGCCCCTACTGTATAGATAAGTTTGTGCCGAGCAAACGTAAATTTGTTCGTAGACAAACGCCGTGGATGGCGCGTGAAATAATCCACTTAAAGCGAAAGATAAAGAGCTTGCATTTAGGTCATTTAAAGGATTTAAAAGAAGGTCTTGCACGTGCAGTACACTCTTCGAAAGAACATTATTTTAATACAGTGCTGCCAAATTTCATTGTAGAGGAACCAAAAAAGTTTTGGAATTATATAAGTGAAAAAAAGAAACTGGTGTCGTAAATTTTGGTTGATGGTTCTGTGGTTACCGATCACGGGGATATTGAGCACCTCTTCAACGACTACTTTCACAGTGTGTTTTCTAAATGCGGTGCTTGTCCATCCAATGATGCAGTGTTTCACCTCTATGATGTAAATTTTATTTCATACCCTGGCGTAGTTTCTGTTACTAAATTTAAAAACTAAATCATCATGTGGTCCCGACAACCTTCTTAACGTGTTTCTGAAGAGATATGCTGAATCTGTTGCAAAGTTTCTAGTTATTCTATTTCGTATTTCATTACTTCATGGACAATTAACGAGCGACTGGAAGATAGCCAGGGTTGGGCCAATACACAAGAAAGGCGACCGCACATTATTACAAAATTACTGTCCAATATCACTTACATCATCATGTCATAAACTAATGGAACATATTATTGCCAACCAGATTAATGAATTTTTAGATGCGCACGCAGTCCTCTCTAATTTCCAGCACGGGTTTAGAAGAGAATACTCAACAATTACACTAGTGGCAGTAATACATTCACTTGCTTCATGTCTCGATAAGAACGGGCAGATTAATGCAATATTTCTTGCCTTCAGTAAAGCTTTCGATAGAGTTTCCCCTGGCAAACTAATATTAAAACTCAGACGCATTGGCCTCCCGGAAATTTTCATCATATGAATATGAAACTATTTAAGCAATCGCTACCGATTTGTAGCATTTAATGAGCAACAATCAGGTTGCCTTCCGTTCGGCTCTGGCGTGCCCCAATGAAGTGTGTTGGGGCCATTACTGCATTTATTATATATTAATGATATCCGAATATCGAAATCAGGTAGTTTGTGGATGATTGTGTGCTTTTTCAAGAAATAATTTCAATTAACGACCAAATCCATCTTAACTCCTTTCTTGCTAAGATTTTTGAATGGTGTGAAACGTGGGACATGAAACTGAACACTGATAAGACCGTCTTTCTTCGCTTCTCTAGCAAAAAAGCTCCCCTTTCTTTTAACTGCAGGCTAGGTTCGTCATCTTTGCTGGAAGAGACTAAATATAAGTATTTGGGTGTCACACTTACTACTACTTTATCATGGAATTTAAATATAGATAACATCTGCTCGTCCGCATTCCGTACACTATACTTTTTAAGACATCAGCTTAGAAATTCTCCCCCTAGCGTAATATTACTTGCTTAGAATTCGCTAATTAGACCGAAACTTGAATATGCATGCGTTGTCTGGGACCCGTTTAATAAACACAATATCACCCGCCTAGAAAAAGTGCAGAGAACAGCTGCAAGTTTATTTACTCTAAATTTTCCTCGTATGACTCGCCCTCTGAATTAATGCATATCAACGGTATCCAGTGTCTTGAACAACGAAGAAAAAATTTACGTTTGCAATTTCTTTTCTTGCATTGGAATCAAGATATAGCTATTAACCCTTCTCCATATCTGTCGCTTTCAACGTCGAGGCATACACGCCACCATCATCCTAATTCCCTGACGCCGAATTCTGCGCGAACAGATTTATTCAAGTTTTCATTTTTTTTCCTCGCACTGTAACCGACTGGAATGATTCTTTATTGCCTTTTGCCACACTTTGATGTTTTTAACTTTGTTATTATTGTTTTGTTGCCATTTAACTCACCCTGCTTAGACCTGTACAAGGTTTGCAGAATTGAATAAAGAAATACAGAAAGATTCCCTTGCGCAAGATGAGGAAAGAAGCTAATGGAGTTAGGTGGAAAAAATCGGAATCTGCAGAGCAACGAGACTGGATGGCAAGAATGAACAAAATACCACGGCGGTTTCGTGGCTTCAGGCGGGAAGCAACTGGGAAGGCATTATCGATTTACCGAATGAAATATTACAGGAATAATAGAGTTCAGATATAATGGAAAGGACTAACTATAATTGCGCGAAGATAGCTGTTTATAAAGTGGGCGTCGAGGTTTCTCTTTGTCACAACTCATCTAAATGGTATAAATGGAAATGAAGCAAGGGATACGGGTTTCTGAGAAGGGAAGCTGCGCAGGCAAAAAAAAAAATTTTTGTCCTGGTCAAGGGATGGAACCTAGGACCAACGCATTTTCACGGCTCGATTCCGGGACTGGGACGAATTCTTCAACTGCGAAGCTTTCTTTCTGTAAAACCCGTATTCTTTGTGCCTTGGTGGTACATTCGGGTGGATGACAATGTTTCCTTTCATGCTCATTTGTTACAGCTTGCATTCCGCGAGTTGAAGCAATGAGACCTGTGGAATGTTCAAGAGCCTTCAGCACTCCCAAGGCGCTCGTTTATGAGCTTCGAGGTCATGCATCATGAGCATTGCGTCCGTGATATACGGATGTATGAAACGGTTGTATAGTAGCATTTGTGTTAAAGCAACGTGGTGAGATGAAGCGTGTAAGCTGTAGACAGAACGTTTCAACACGACCAGCATTCTTGGCATTGTCAGTCCAGTTCGTTTTCCGGCTATCTATACAGGGGTATATCTAGCTATCCAACCAAAATGCGGGCGCTGACCACGGAGATACTGCAGTCTCAAATGTGCGCCCCTTCTGTGGGTGTGTTCCATTGTGCATATGCCACTCTGTATAGACATGCGCGGACTTCACGGCGCCGCTGCCAGAAGGCACGGCATGTCCATAGGGAAGGGCGACAGAGGAGCCGGGCTGCAGTGCACGCCTCGTACATGGTGCGTTTCGGCTATTTATGACTCGAGTAGTCATCGTATTGGGTTCTGCTTGATATTTTTTAACATATGTGCGGCACTTTTTGAGACACATTGGACGTCCGTGAACAGGAACTCCTGGCGAGCATCGCGCGCGAAGCCTACCAGCGCGGCGGAGTGGCCGCACGTTGGGACGAGGAGGTCCTCGTGTGGAACGTCAGCACCCTGCGAGCACTCGACAAGTTTCTCGCCTCGGAGAACCGGTGTGTATATCCATGCTCTCATTGAATTGCTACTGCGCCTTGAAGACAAGGGAGAATTGACATCGCGAATACGTGTAGTAGATTACTTGACAACAACGTCCAAAGCCGCATTCGAAGACAGGGCATTCCTGATTGGCTGATCGACCGGCACTTGGCTTTGCTGTGAGCTACGCAGCTATTAGTTTTGCTCTGAGCAACATTTATGAAGTTGGGCCCGTCGTTCATTCATTCGTTCGTCACGCTCAGACACGGCACGAACTATAACGTTGAAATAAACACACTCCGAACTGGTATCCAAGCAACGCGGTTTCAATTAAGCTGAGTTGTCCTACACCAAAGCCTCTTGGCGGGAGTGAAGAGGTAACGCTCACATTTTAAATTCATACGATACATTACAAACTTTTGAGGATCAGGAAAATAGCAGTAGAGCGGCAAGTTGGGATAGTTGGTTGAAGTTCATCTGGTAATAAGGGGGTTACTGCGCTATGAACACACCGACAACAGAAGTGGACAGGACGCGCGCATACTCGCAACTGAAATTTATTGGGTGAAAGGTGACACACACACTAATCGCTAATGCATACACCATGAAAAGCTACGAAGTGAAATTAACGATCTTGAGTGGCGAGGCAGAAGGCTAAACCTTGAATTTCACGGAATTCAGGTATCCACTGATGAAGATCTGTTAAGCAAAGTGAATTCTGTGGCCGACGTGATCGGTGTGTCCAGGCTTGAAGATACAGACATGGATGCTATTCACAGATTGCCGTCCAAACTTGATAAAATTCCCGGAATTATCGTCAGATACGCAAGGCAAGCAGTGAGGGATCTGTGGTTTGAAAAAAGGCATAAACTGAAGGAGAGCAAATGTAGCGCTTCCATTCTAGAAAACGTGACAAACCATAACCGTCAATTGCTACAACAAACAAAACACTGGGCGAAGCAAAATGCGCACCAGTACTTCTGGCGCAGAAATTATAAAATTTTGGTGCGGAACGCCAATGGTGATTCAGTGATTGTAGTGCGCAGTGCACGTGATCTTCCTACATAGTTCTTCTTATTACGTCATAGCCATGTGTATGAAAGTTATTTTTGATGTTTTCCATGGCTAATCGCAGTTACTTTCTTCCTGATGAGGTAAGCACAGTTGTAGCAAGTTATAACAAAACTTCCCTCAAATGTCTTCACTTAAACACCCGTTCACTGTGTAACAAGGAAACTGAAGTTGACGCTTTTATCTCTAGCTTTTCTTTTTTGTTTGATGTCGTCATGTTGACGGAACCTTGCTGTAAAGACGGCCAAAATAACTACACATTCTCCTCTTATCAGTCGTTTTCGTTAAATCGATCCACGCGTCGTGGTGGTGGTATTATGTTGCTGATAAAGCCGGGTGTCAATTGTGAACTGCTTGATTCGTTTTGCGCTGTTTGCAATGACTTTGAAATACTCTTAGCATGTGTGAACAAACACGTATTTTCTGTTTGCTATCGGCCTCCTGATGGAAATGCTCCGAACTTCTTTCACTTTTATGAGCAATTCCTGGATCTCATTTCTAACAATGGTTACTGTGCGATTTCGGGCGGTGATTTTAATATCGATATGCTGGCAAATACTAATCTGCAAAAAGCAATGGAAACGCTTATTATCTCAAATGGGTGTGAGAATACAATTACATTACCCACAAGAGTAACAAAAGACTGTGAAACATTACTTGACCTTTTCATAACAAACATTGACAAAACGAACATCACGACGGCAGTTGTATCATCCGATCTTAGTGATCACCTCCCGATAATTCTAATGATACAGAAACACAATATGGAAGGCCGTAAAATCCGACAGCGCGTTGTTTGTCAATCCATTACGAAGGCTGGTCTAGACAGCTTTAGAAACGAATTACTGCAGTCTGATTTTGAATGGCTTCTGGAAATAGAAAATGCTGATGACGCATACAACAGGTTTATTAATGACAAAACGGAGATTTATAAGAAACATTTATCGCTAAAAACGTTTACCCTGGGTAGAAATATTCGTACATCCGCACTGCGCAGCAAAATTAACTACAAGAACTCGCTTTACCATAGTTTTGTTAAAACAAAAGATCCGAATCTTCTGAAGAAATATAGAACATATCGAAATAAGCTAAAGAAAGAGATTAGAACGAGCAGATCTCGGTACTTGTACTCTGAATTCGAGAGTTGTCTATACAGAAGTGATCAACTGTGGAAAAAACTAAATACCTTTATGAGGCCTAGAAAATCGACACCAGGTATTTGGAAATTGTCATTGGATGGCAGAGAAGTAAGCGGCAACGCACTTACCAATTCCTTTAATGATCACTTCCTTCAGTATTCTGATTGTGGAGTACTCAATGAGTTCATCGACTTCATGCCTGCTCACAACCAACGTTGCACTTTTCTCAGTCCAGTAACCGGATCGGAGGTGATGTCAGTTTTTCCTCTCTTAAATATAGTCCAAGCTGTTGCGCAGAACTTATGCAAATTCGTCCAATTAAATATGTTCTTGACATTATGTGCCCCTATATAACTTACATTTTTACCATCTTCTTGTCGAGCGCCTTATTTCCGAAAAGAATGCAAATTGCAAAAGTGACTGTACTGTTAAAAAAGGGTGATGCGAATGACATGGGTAATTATCGACCAATTTCTCTACTACCCATATTCTCTAAGGGATTGGAGAAAGTTATCCATATTCGAATGTCCAGTTTCCTTGATAAACACAATTTAATCTCACCTGCACAGTTAGGATTCAGCAAAAACAAATCTACGGAAATGGCATTACTTGAACAGAAAGAATTTATTTTATCACATTTTGAAAAACAAAAGTTAGTACTGGGTATTTATGTGGATTTCTCTAAAGCCTTTGACTGTATTCATTACTGTACGCTACTTAAAAAACTTGAAATATATGGAATCCGCGAACATTTCCTGCAACTAATTCAGTCATACCTTGGTCACCGGCAACAGTTTGTAAAAATTGAATCATATCAATCTGACTTAAAACTTATTATTAGAGGTGTTCCCGAAGGGAACTTTCTGGGTCCACTGCTCTTTCATATTTACATCAACGACCTTACAAATATCTGTACAAAATCAAAATTATATTTTATATGCGGATGACGCCAGTATTTTTATAACAGCTCCCGATTGTAATCAACTGGTAAGTGCAGCAAACTCCCCCCTTATAAACCTGAAAAAATGGTCAATAGCAAACCAGCTGAAAATCAATGCTAATAAAACAAAAGCTGTTATATTTAGGCCGAAATCGAAACAGTTCAACGCTCCAGCAAACGTAACGTATGGGAGCGAACCACAACAAATAACTGATCACATTAAAATCCTTGGCGTAACTTTTTCCGATAATATGCTTTGTGATAACCAAACCTTCTTCACACCTTCTTCTTCCCTTTTTCACAAACCCTGCATTCATTTCCTACGTGGGAATGCTCGTCAGATGACCGATTCTTAAACGGATGTTAATACAGCGTCCGGTCTGACCGACATACGCACAGCCGCAAGAGAAAGGGAATTCGTAAACCGCACTGCATGTGCAGGGAACGAACCCGTGGCTTACATGGCAAACAAAAGGGCCATGGCCAGCTATCTTTTCAATCTTTCTCAGGGCCTGTGCACACAAGCGGGCCAATTTTTTGAAGAAGCAGTTCGCTGCACGTGCAGTGTGCTTTACGAATTCCCTTTTCCCTGCGGCTGTGTTTGTGCCGGTCAGACAGGACGCGCGGGAGAGCAGCAAGGATGCAGACACTTCTAAAACCGTTCCTTCTCGTTACCCAGTGGCTGGTTTTTGTCTGTCCGTGGAATCCTGCCTTCCTTCAAGAGCCTTTCGAATCGGTGACACCACTGATCATCTACAAAGACCTCGAAATTGCCTCAGCAACCTGCGAATTTTCGATTTTGGTTTCGCCGCTTTCCAGCGTTGGGACTGCAGCGGTGCTCTGTTTCTACAAGTCCGACTGCATTGATACGGCCAAAAGCGACACCGCGTTTAAATTGCCTTCTCTCATGCACGTGGGCTACTGGGCGTGGGAGAGCAGAAAGGATTCAGACGCTTCTAGAACTATTCCTTCTCGTTACCCAGGTTAGTCAACCCTATTTACTTTATTCTAAGCGTACAAGTAACCGTTGCCTGCTGCTCATCTCATGCCGACATGTTCTGGCAATACTTGCTGTCAATTGCGTGAATGTAATTATCTTGCTTTTCATGTTGGAAAATGTTGAACTCAATCCCGGCCCTATGGAAAATTCCATGGGGAATCCTAAAAGCTAAATATTAGCGGCAATTAAATCGCCAGCCAGTACAGTGGAATTGCGCCGTGTAGAAGTAATGTCGACCCTTAACGAAATGAAAACTAGCCAAACGATCCTTGAGGGACGTGTTTCCGATATTACCGCGAGGCTAGCCACAGTTAAGGACAGAGTAGACATGCTTGAAGAGCTTCACGATTCTGCTGAATTTAGCTGCCTAATTATGGAAGCTGTTCAAAGCGAGGCTGCCAAGATCCACTCTCGTCTCGATGAGTATGAGTACAGGTGGTGCCGAGATACTTTAATTTTTTATGGATTTGAAGACGAATCAAACCAAGACTTGGCCCCAATCCGAACGAAAAGTACGATCATTTTCAGCAGATTCCCTTTCCTTGCAGCTGGATGAGGAAGCTATATCTCGAGCACATAGATTGGGACCTTTCGTTAGGAGCAAATGGCGACCAATAATTGTCAAATTTCTTTCTTCCAAGGCAAAAGACAAGATCTTATCGCAAAAATCAAAGCTAAAATACCCTGTTTTATTGCAAGAAGATTTTTGTGAGGGAACAAGACTATCTCGGAAAAAGATTTCAGAATTCGGAAAAGGCAAGGGATCGTTTTATAACTTGCGCTATAACAAACTCTATGTGAACAGGAAATGCTGTGTTTACTGTTCACAGACTGATCGTGTGTGTGAAATTGAGCCCGCTTTGTCAACCCTGGCAACTTTCAATGACGCAGCAGGCTTTTCAAGCTCGTCTGCTACTGGTCTTTAGGAAGCAGCGGCCGCGCTCGTGACCTCAGTTCGCGAAGCCCCTTGAACAAACGCGATGCCCGATCTTCTCTGATAGACACTTGTGGTGCAGATGTGGTCGTCATTACTGAAACATGGTTGTCAGCTAGAATTGATAATTCTCAACTGTTTGACTGTCAACGCCATTACAATGTTTATACTCAACATCAGTTCGGGTGTTCGGGAGGCGGGATCTGAAAGCTACTGCGGATCACTTATTTTCTCATGACGTTTTGATACCTTTTGAGCTAGAATTCATGTGCGCGTGTAAGAAAATAAACCACAAAGAGACCCATTTTTGTGAGTGTTACCGACCACCCCTATCAGCAAGCAGTTTTTGTGATGACCTCTATGACTGTTATTTCAAAATTGTTCTCAGGTTCCCAAACGCACCACATTTTCTTTTGGGCAATTTTAATTTCCCTGCCATATCATGGACGGAAGTCTACCCTGCTGTTATTTCCTCTTCTTGAGAATCACTAGCCTTCATAGACTTATGATCAACGTTCAACCTTTGTCAACTTGTAAAGAACCAACTCGCGTCACAGCATCCACTGCCAATTTACTGGACACTTCTAGCTGGACTAAGCAACCATTAAATTATCAACTTCACTATGCCGTCACGTCCACCTCGTCCATTGAAACATGATAAGATAATTCGGGCCTACAGAAATGGACATTATTCTGCAATTACCACTGAACTAGAGACATTTGCTGATGTATTCTTTCCCAGGTTTTGGGAATGCGCGCTATACGATAACTGGAGCCTTTTTAAGGACAAATTAAACGCCCTTACTGAAAAGTACATCCCACTTCGTCGAATAACGTGTACTAAACGTTCACCGTGGTTTAATATTTCATTGAAGCACTTGCTAAACAAGAAAAAAGCGTATGTTTCGTCGCTGCAGGTTAACAAATGCGACTGACCGATGGAATGCTTATGCTGTGGCATCTGAATACAAAAATGCTCCTTTCACTGCGAAACGCAACTTTTTTCAAGACACCCTGCCTCGATTGCTGATTACTAATCCGCGCAAATTCTGAACCATCCTTAATGTGAAATCAAAACAAGGCATCATAGTGAAATCTAACCGCGAAGCTCTGGTTCCACCGAACCAATCTTGTACAGCAATAAATAACACATTTTGCTTATGTTTCTCAACAAATACTGTGGTTACCCTTTCCGACATATTTTCTCTAGATTTCCCATTGATGGATGATATCATCATTAAATGGGAAGGAATTTTCAAACTCGTCGATAACTCTAAAATGTCATCCTCCTCAAGTGTTTACGATATAACAAGTTGTTGAAAAGCACGACTACTTACTCTTCTCTTATGCTGTCAGATATTTTGCCCACTCTTTGCGGACAGGTACGCTCCCTGATCACTGAAAGGCGGTTCCAGTGCACAAGTCTAGTGATGTTCACAGTCCTTCAAATTACAGACCAATATCATAAACATCAATTCCATGCAAATTACTTGAACATATTGTCTATTCTGCGCTCGTCAGTCACCTTGAATCCAATTCCTTTTTTATATATGATCAGCATGGTTCTCGAAGAAATCATTCTTGTGAAACACAGTTGATCGCTTTTACTAATGACCGTTCTGCAGCTTTGGATCGTTCCTCCGTCGTTGATTGCATATTAATTTATTTCGCTAAAGCATTTGATACCGTGTCTCATGCTCTTCTGCTTTTTAAGCTTAGTACACTAAACAACACGAGGCCGTATTAAAATGGATTGAATGTTTTCTGTTCGATCGAACTGAGTACGTGACAGCTAATGACCATAAGTCTGTTTTATCAGTGACATCGGGTGGTCCTCAAGGATCTGTACTAGGACCTCTCCTCTTCCTATTCTATATTAACGATCTTCCTGATCTCGCACACATCATCTATCAGGCTGTTCGCTAACGACTGTCTGATATGCAGAGAAATTTCTAACCCATCTGACACTAACATTCTTCAGAATTGCATTAATAGCATTTCTGCGTGATGTGACACTTGGCTCCTGAAACTTAATATATCCAAATGCAAGGCAATGAAAGTAACGCGAGTTCCTTTCAAAGTTAACCCGTATCCAAATGTTTTAATGGCTCTCCTTTATCCTTTCTCTGTGTATAAGTATCATGGCGTGCACATCAGCAGTGACCTTTCATGGAAAACGCGTATAAACACATGTCTAATGATGCTAATCGCATGCTTGGTTTGCTTCGCCGTAATCTTTCACTTGCTCCAGTTGCTTTAAAATTACATTTGCATAAGATGGTCGTTCGAACTAAGATGGAATATGCATCTTCAGTATGGGACCCTAACATAAAGTCATTGATTAGTACTCTAAAATTTGTTCAGAATCGCTCAGCTCTTTCTTATTTTGACTAACTACACGCGTGCATCTAGTGCCACACTTAAGAAAAGAGCTCTAGACCTTCCAGATCTTTCCATGCGGCGTCATTTTTCTTGGCTTTCCACTTTCCACAATATATATTACGCAAACGAATCGCTCAGTCTCTTCACTGCTACAAATTACGTATCATCCCGCATTGATCATCGATTCGAAGCAGGCATTCCAAGTTGCAGAACTAACCAGTATTTTTATTCTTTCCTTCCCAAGACCAGCTCAGACTGGAGCCACCTACCTGAAGCTTTCAAATTTGCGTTCCTTCATCACCTATGTTGAAAATTCCCATTATTTTTTGTTTTGTATCAATATTGACCACTCCTATCTGTAGCGCCTAAACGGCCCTGGCGGTAATTAAATAAACAAAATAATCCGTTTAAAAGGACATCTTAAGAATCAGTCATCTGACAAGCATTCCCACGTAGCAAAACATTGCATGGCTTGTGAAAAAGAGACAAAGAAGGTGTGCCTTCCCCTTATAAAAAGAACTAAAATTTTATACAGACGCAGGGATCGTCGTACACTAAAGCTGTTCGAGGCGTTTGCTATAAGGAAAGAAGCGCGTGCATGTGCTAGCGGTGTTTCGATTGTGCTTGCTGATTGTGAGGTTCAATTTCTGGACGCAAGATTGAGACGGCTTATCGGCACGATGACGTAATTTTGATCATTGTATATATATAATGCCATCTTTCACCCACTAGAATTCAGTTGTGTGTCTGCATGCGTCCTGTCCACTTGTACTTCTGTCCATAGTGCAGTAACCCCCTTATAACAAGACTAGAAAAATTGATAGCATGAAATGGTAATTACGTAATATAACCTGCAACTAACACTGCTCATGTGATGAAATTAACCGTGATGCGAAGGTAGCTGTGTCTGCAGCAAATGAGGTTTGGCGTCAGATTATAGGCACACATTGCTAAGGGATGACACTGCGGACAGCAAGCACCTTTGTCCAGATTTTCAGGAATACCGATGCGTAATTCTCAATACCACGTCATAACTGCTGTTGGTAGTAAATAAAGTAGTCTCTGTAACATGAGATTTCTCATGTTTCATGCTATTTGTTCATATAGTCCACGACATGCGGCTGCTTATGTGCATGATGACTGCAGGCGCATGCTGCTCAATTATCTGGGCTGGCGGGTGGTGGCGCTTCTGGGTCCTGCCACCACTGTGGATATGATGAACGCCAGGCATGCGTTCTACATGGTCAAGTTTGGTGCCGAGGACCAGCCGCAGCTGCTGGGCTATTGCTTCGAGCAGGCGACCCGAATGCTGCCCGTCGCCATGGGCCGTATGGCGTACCGGGCTGTTGGCGGCGCCGATTCCGCGCAGGTGAGCTACGTTTTCAAGAGAAGGAGAGAGCAACGCTGGTCCAAGCCAAACGTCTCGCTCCAACAGCAGATCGTGGCTACGTAGCAACACGCAGTATCCGGCAGGAATTATGAAGGCCTTCAAGCGCATTTCCGCACTCGCCGTTGGCATTGGAGGCCAAGTGGATTACTTCGTGGCCGCGCGCCTTATGCTAGGGATGCGAGCGAAAAGAAATTATATTACGGCGTTTTACGTGCGGCAACCGCGATGTGCTTACGAGGCACTCCATAGTCGGGGACTCCGGAAATTTGGACTACCTGGGGTTCGACGACGTGCACCTAAGTTATGTACACGGGTGTTCTCGCATTTCGCTCGAAATGCGGCCGCCGTGGTCGGGATTCGATCCCGCAGCCTCGTGCTTAGCAGCCCAGCACCATAGCCACTAAACAACCGCGGGAAGTAATGCGAGTGAAAGCGCGCGAGGATGAGCCGAGCATAGTGGCTCGATCCAACGCCACCTAGAGCAAGATGAGGCCGTAGCACTTCCGCCGTGATGTCACCATGGGGCAGTGAAAGCGATCCGGAGATATAGCGCCGTGCTGGAGGAAATACCTGGTCCTACCGCCTCAGTAACATTGCTTGAGGAAGAAGATTGACACGTCTACTCGTTTATCTGTCTCCGGTGAACGCTGTTCACGGCAAAACAAATGATAAATCTTATCGGTCAGCGCAGGACGCACCTGCACATATCAAAAATTCCTCGAATGTTATCTATGGTTATATTCGTTGTCTGTCCACGCCGAATATTATTCTATGCGCGATGCGAATTGTGTAGTAGTTTCTGGAATGCACGCGGGCACCAGCGATCATAGAGTAATATAGTAATTGTAAAGAGTGGACACTCCCGTAGGCGCCTGCGGCCGACTTTAGTGTTCCTGTATATGCTCTCGCAGGGAGCAGAGTTGCGCATAGGTCCGGTTTATGATCCAGCTCTGCAGTGGAGCCACTCCTCGCGCGCGCAGGAGGTAAATGCCGCGGGGCGTTCTATTTGCTTTTTTGTCTGCGGGTCGGGAGCTACATGCGGCAACTGTACGCTGACTACGCTGAGCAAGATGACACTTTTTAATTCAGGCCAAGCTAGGAAAGATTGGCGTAGTCGGAGAGGTGCCAACCTCCGAAATTTTTAGTTTGTGTGCGCGTATATACACGCACATATACAAACGACTGTACATATAAAGAATAGGACCCCCTCGATCCCTCGAAATAAAATCCTGACTACGCCCGTGGCTCGAACAGCTCAAAAGTTCGCGTGCAAACGCGCATTAATTTGTAAGAAAAAGCGGTGCAATGTTTTTCAGCTTTCGTATGAAGTCGATGAGGATAGCCTATTGTTGGTACGGTATATCTCATTTTCTTGTAGCGCAAGCTGAACAAGGACAACAGAAAGGCACATCTGACACACACAGCGCTAACTTTCAACAACAGATTTATTGCCCGTTCTCGTCGCTATATATATACGCCCTCGAAACACTATACAGCACGTGTAAAATTTTGGTAAAAATGAACAAAAAAGACATATATGGAAACTGGGAACCACACGTAAGCAGGTTTATCACTCAAATATTCACAGACATGTACACGTTTAACGCGAACAAAGATAATTGAGCTCTTTTGAGGATAATGAAACTGAAGGTTTACTGACGCATGCGACGCCGAATGTTGATATGTGTCTAGCGTGTATTATCAAGCGCGTTATCTCACACCTGCTTCTACTCATGATGACTGTTCCTATAAATCTACAAGCAAAGTTGCGCATAGAAGCAGAGTTGCGTGTGGAGTTGCGCAAGAAAGCTGACGGCTTTCTTGCCATCCATTGCCGGAGATACAAGTGCGAGCCTAGATTTAAAGAAACAGTCATCATGAGTAGAAGCAGGTGTGAGATGACGCGCTTGATAATAGAAGCTAGAGACGTATCAACATTCGGCGACGCATGCGTCAGTAAACCTTCCATGTCATTATCCTCAAAAGAGCTCAATTATCTTTGTTCGTGCTGAACGTGTACATGTCTGTGAATATGAGAGTGAAAAAACTGCTTATGGTGTGGTTCCCAGTTTATTTTTTTGTTCATTTTTACCGAAATTTTACGTGTGCTGTATGACGTTTCGAGGGTGTATACATAGCGACGAGAACGGGAAATCTGTTGTTGAAAGTTAGCGCTGTGTGTGTCAGATGTGCTTTTGTGTTGTCCTTGTTCAGCTTGGCTACAACAAAATAAGATATGCATATGAAGGTTTCTCGCCGAGCCGGAAGGCAAGAAATGCTTTAAAGGGTGTTTAAAGAAAATTTCACACACGTATGGTAGACATTTATGGTATGGTATGACAATTATGTGAGCACATTTTGGCTGCCGAAACGAGACGAATAATGAATGTCGCCAACAGAACTATCGTGCCTACAATTATGTCAGTGACCGTTGACCGCATTCTTCACGAAACGTCGTTCACAGGAGCTGCACGTTTTCGATGTATGCGGTGCAGACACGAAAATGTAAACGCATTTCAAATGTTCACATTCGCACATCTTATGGAAAGCTTATTTTTGCGATTCATACCTCAAACTTAACAGCTGCTTCGTAGCAGCAAATCTGCAAGTGGAAAAAAATTCTAGAAGCTCAAGATGCACGAGTTTCTAAATCAAATTTATTTCGTACAAGGGAATGGATGAATAATGGCTAGTGGCAGCAGGGGATGAGTGCTGGTTTTTGGAGCCTTGGGGGGCAGAATTCAAAGCCACTGGAAAGGCAGCAAATTATTCAGAGTAACAACAGGTTATATTTATTGGACTAATCACATAAGATGACAAACGGGCAAAGTAATAATTTACATTTTGTAGACTAATATTACAGCACATTTTTCTTTTATCTCTTCATACTACTCAAGTTAATTTACTATGACACAGCGCTTATTAAACGTACCGCTTGGAACCTGCACGGCAAGAATTAAGTTCATGACCAGATCTACCCTGTGACGTTCATTGTCCTCAAACAGTGCTCGCGAGGCGTAAACCTCGGCATGGCCTTCCTGAGCCAACACGTGGCAATAAGCGACCTGATGTGCGGGTCGATAACGCTATCCGAAGACTATGTGATAATGCCGGAAAGCTCTCTGAGACACCATGCCTTCAGTGGGCTTGAAGATCGAGTTAGCGTCCCGCCTAGCTCCAGTATCATCATTTCCGTCGGCACCAACACATCGGGAGACATAGAAGGCGTCGTCGGAAACTGCCCGTGAAATTTGTGTCGCAGGAGGGGTCGCTCGACGGCACGGAGAAAAACAAAAGCATTGCTGACAAAATTCATCCAAGTGCTCAAGCACATCAACAAGGGCACGACGATCTCATACATCGAGGAGATTTCTAATCGATAGATATGAAGACTGGCTACTGGGGAATATAAATCGACGAGAGCCGTCGCCAGAAGACCGCCTTAATCACGCTCGACGGTCTCTACTAGTTCAAGGTCATGCCACTCGTACTTTGCTCGGCACTGTTACGAACGGGCTGCAAGGGTACCGACCAACCAAATTTTCCCAGCCAGCCGCTGCTGCGGAGGGGGCGGATCTTCCCAGAAGCGACCTTGGAACCCTTCCCCACCTGCTTCGGTGACTCGCTTTGTAAGGACAACGATGTGCCGTGTCAACACCCCCTCGGCGCCGCTATGACTAAACGCGGTCGGCGAACCAAGTATCGTTAAGGGATTCGCCGTTGCCGCCACGGGATGCTTGCAGCGGGGGAATTCCTAGAAAGAGATATTTTGCAGCTGAGGTCTCACGGGCGTCAGAAGTCGTCGGTCAATGGACAGACGCGGCTGCCACTGACTTTCTTGGGTCAGTTCTTGGATCAAGAGGCGTCTGCTCGGGTCGAGATCCCTGTCTGCAAGAAACCAACTCACCTCGGTGTGTTCAGTGAAACCTGTGCGGAAGTGAGTGTGTAAACCCTCCCCCTCAAAAGCGGGTCGACGACAATTACTTTGTCGTCGATGCTACCATTGGTCGAAGGTGGAACGGCCGTTTTTCCCTCACCTAGGGATCTAGGGAGGAGAGAGTGTATTTAAGGAGCCGTTGGCGGCCCCTCAGTGTGCATTCGTCTTTCAGTCATGCTAGACTGATGAACTGTAACGTTCTCATGTAGACACTGTAAATAAATCCCTTATTCTTCGTTCTCGATGAGAACAAGTCTCTCCCTTCAACAACGTCCTCAGCGTGGATAAGTTCGATGACGGCATGGGCCAGCTACCATCTATTTCATGCCCGACCCCAAACATGACAGCACCTGGAAGTTTCCAGCGCGTCATGGACACGCTGTTAGCAAGGTCAAAGTGGCAGACGTGTCTCCTCTACATGGATGGCGTCGTTGTCTTCGCTGGGAACTTCATCGATCATTTTAACTGTAACAGAGGCCGTTAATTTAACTGTAATAGAGTCCATCAAGTCATCAGGACTGATTCTGGAGACGGAAAAGTGTCGCTTCGCTTACGATGAGCTTCTGTTTCTAGGCCACATCATCATCAAAACTGGAGTCCATCCTGATGCGCAGGCTCTGAAGACGAAAAAGTGTCGTTTCGCTTGCGATGAGCTTCTGTTTCTAGGCCACATCAGCAGCAAATCTCGAGTCCGTCCTGATGCGCACAAGACACCTGTCCTTGCTGACTTTCCACAGCACCCTGACGAGAAATGAGTGCGAAGACTCCTTGGTCTGTGTGCCCATCACAGGCGCTTCGCCAAAGATTTTCCGCGCATCGCCTAGCCATAACATATATCACAAAATGCGACGCCACGTTCAAGAGGTAAACGGCGCAAATCGAAGCATTTGAATAGCTCAAACGACGCTTGAAGTCACCGCCAGTGCTCGCCCACTTCAATGAAGACACCTACACTGAAATCCATACCGACACAAATAGCCTAGACCTCAGCGCTGTCCTAGTCCAATCAAAGATGTATTTGAAAGGGTCATTGCTTACGCTAGTCGGTCGCTGTCGAAAGCGAAAGACAATGATTTTACAATGGAAAAAAAAATCCTTTGCGATCATTTCACTGCCACGAAATTCCTCCCTTACCTATGCGGCAGGCCCTTCAAAGCGGTAAGACATCACCATGCCTTGTGTTGGCTAGCAAACTTAAAGGACCCTTCAGGACGTTTCGCAAGATGGAGTCTCAGACTCAAGGAATTTGACATCACCGTCGTGCACAATTCCGGACGCACTCTGATGCCGACTTCCTATTACGTGCCCCCATTAATCCGCTGTCGCAAGGCGACGAGGATGACGAGGCTTTCCTGCGAACAATAAGTGCGGAAGGCTTCGCTGCACAGCAACGGGCAGACTTGGCGCTGAAAAGCGTCGCGTATTGCTCGGAAGGTAACACCGCCGTTCTCCCTAGGGCCTTTAGGCGACGATTGTCTTCGTTTTCCCTGCAAAACAACATCCTCGTAAAGAACGAGTTCAAAGGAGGTTAACCGAGGGGGCCGATTTTTATTAGTGATATCATAAGAAGCCAACAAACACTGACGCCAAGGAAAACATAGGGGAAATTACTTGTGCTTAATAAATTAAATAAAGAAACGATAAATTGATGGAAATGAAAGTGGATAAAGAACAGCTTGCCGCCGGTGGGGAACGATCCCGCAACCTTCGCATTACGCGTCCGATACTCTACCAATTGGAGCTACCATGGCGTCCTTTCCCCATCGACTTTCTTTGGTATCTATGTTTCCTAGTAGAACCCCGGGAGTGTTAGCCAGCGCCACCACTCACAAACCTTGGTAGCGGATGTGGAACATCCTTTCTGCCACAGGCGTCACGAGAACGTGATCTTTTTGGGTGAAGGCTACCGGTCAATAAACCCACACATGCTACCTGAAGGCATCAATGTTGCTGGATTCGAGGCCCTCGTTATGTAATAAACGAGATCAAATTTCTCGTAAAAAAAGAATTTCTCACTAGTCCGCGCCAGCTACCTTCTTGTTGTGCCCTCATGACAGCGCCCTGAGGTTCAGCGCGCCCTACTTGACCATCCGACCACTTGGCACCTAGGATAGTCCCGTGCGTTATCGAGGATAGAAAAGTATTCTGCCGCTCCTGACCGCCAACGTTGCCCACTACGTAAGGAGAGGCCGAGACTGCCAGCTACGGAAGACAATTCAAACAACGCCAGCGAGACTTCTGCAGCCAATCCAGCCACCTTGCTGACCATTTCAGCTGATCGGAATCGACTTGGGGCCATTTCCGACGTCAACGTCCGGGAATAAGTGGATTGTCGTGGCCACCAACTACCTTAACCGCTACGCCGACACAAAAGACCTACCCAAAGGTACCGCGGCCGATGTGGCGAATTTATTCGTCGAGAACATCCTGTTACGACATGCTGCCACAGTAGTCTTCCTCACCTACAGAGCAGCTGCTTTTACGGCGGAGCTTACTCAAGCCATCCTGCAATACAGCCGGACAAATCAACCCAGGACGACCGCCTACCACCTGCAAGAAGAATGACCTTGCAGAGCACCTGAGTAAGACCCTCGCCGACATGTTGTCCATGAACGTTGAAGTCGAACACAAGACCTGGTATGCGGTCCTCCCCTACGTAACCTTCGTTTTAACATGCCAGTGCAAAAAACAAAGCAAGTCACGCCGTTTAATCTGGTTTACGGAAGGAACCCGACGACAACTCTCGACGCCATGCTGCCAGACATTACCGAACAAGAAAATCTCGATGTCGTCGCCTATCTGCAGCGAACCGGAGAAGCACGACAATTTGCCCGCCTGCACATCAAGAGCCAGCAAAGGACGGACAGCCGACAGTGCTATCTTCTACGACGCTGCGTGAAATACCAACCCGGCCACTGTGTTTAGGTTTGGACCCCGATAGGCAAACGAGGGCTTGAAAACTTTTGCGACGCTCTTTCGGACCCTACAAGATAATCTGACGTATTGGCGCACTGGACTATGAGGTCGTGAAAGACGGCAAAAACCAACTTGCCGTAGGTGGGGAACGATTCCACAACCTTCGCATTGCGGCAGAAGCGATGTTCCATAACCGGCGCCGAGGTCTGCGAGTGGTGGCGCTGGCTAACACTTCCAGGGTTCCTCTAGGAAACATAAATACCCAAGAAAGTCGATGGGAAAACGGCACCACGGTAGCTGGTAGACACGCAAAATGCGAAGGTTATGGGATCGTTCCCTACCTGCGGCAAGTTGTTTTGTCGTCCATTTTTATTTCCAATAATTTATCGTTTTTTATTTCATTTATTAAGCACAAGTAATTTCCCCCATCTTATCCTTGGTGTCAGGGTTTGTTGGCTTCTTATGATATGACTAACAAAAATAGGGCCCCTCTGTTAACCCCCCATTTCTTCTCGAGAAAGAGGAAATCATTTTGCCATAATTCGTGTTGCATTTAGGTAATAGAAAATTGTGATTATGGGCAAGCCTAATGTTTTTGGTATTTGTGAGCAACCGAGAGTCTATTAATTGAAACGCGAGCTAGTTGTTAAGTAATTTAGTTAGAGTGACAAGTAAATGAAATTTAAACAAGCCAGATATAGGAAGAATGAAGTTAACCGGAAGGAGCGGAGCAGCAATAAAGTAAAAAGAACTGTTCGTAATAATGCGAATGGCCTGGTTCTGAATGGGTTGTATGGACGAAAGGTGACAGTTATATTATTGTCCGCGCGAAGTAATGCCATATGTAAAGCGAAAATGTATGAAGGCAAAGTATAAAGACAATAAGGCGTGAACAGAAAAGAATGGACGAGATTTATTGAGAGGTATTATACCGAAAGCAGTTTTTTGCCTAACATAAGTGATACGATTATTAAACTTCAAGTTAAGGTCTAATTTTATGCGAAGAAAAGTTACACAATTGGTTTCTAGGATTAAATGATGGCCTATGGATACTTGCGGTGGATAAGGGAGAACTTTTTGCGAAGATTTAAAAATCATGAACTGAGGTTTAAGCGGGTTCAGAGAGGTTCTTTAAAGAACACCGTTGAATAACTTTGGTCACTTCGTTGTTCATTTTAGAGATTAGCGTTGTTAACGAGTTGTGGGGCTTGGAACTGGTGGCATCTTCAGCGTATAGGACAACGTTAGGAAGATTATTGCTATCAGGTAAATCATAAGTGCAGATGCAAAACAATAAAGGCCATAGTATTGAGCCCTGCGGTAGCCCTTGATTAATGACCTTAACATTTGAGTAAACGCGCCTATGCAGACTGATTGTTCGCGATCAAGTATTTTAAAAAAGGTAAAGGTGGACCATTTAAACGCAATTATTCTAGTTCAGTAAATAAAATATTATGATTAACGGTGTCAAAGGCTTTAGTAAAATCAAGTAATACAGAACAGACGAAGTCGCCGTTGTCGATGGAAGACTTCAAGAAATTGATTAATGACAGTAAAGCTAAGTTGGTTGAACTACGTGCAAGAAAACCAAATTACCAAGGATTTAGTAACTTAAATTTGCCTAGGTACTTGTTAATACGTTTCAGAAATAATTTTTCAGTTATTTAGGTAATTGAGCACAGAATAGAGATAGGGCGATAGTTTAGGACCTCTGTAATATCACCTTTTTATATGCACCGGGATTCAATTGGCTTTCTCATGTGAGCTCGGAAAGGTGTCACATTTAAAAATGAGGTGAATTGTACTGCTTATTACTTCCTCGATAAATTAAGGAGCGAACTTTAAGTGATATGCAGAAATATTATCCAGACCGACGCTAGCGTATCCTAAATTTAGGATTGTAGGACACACTTCATCGGGGGTGACAGGAAAGAGAAAAATCAATGGTTACAACGTGTAAGAGGATAGGATTAAGCTACAGGCCTGTTATTGTGTATCTTGTAGAACTAATTCCTAAACGAGTTAGCAAGCCCGGATGCGTTAATGTAGATTTTTTGTTTATAATATATTTCATCAAGTCTACTAACCTGCGGTATATTCAAGAAGTCATGGAAAAGTTTACATTTTTACTTGGGTTAATTTTTGTTTTATAAGATTCTTTTGCATAATAAGGTGGCTTAGATTTTTTAAGAAGGTTATTCAACAGATTACTGTATTTTTCATCCCTAGCTTTTAGACACATTAAATGGCTGTTTTTAGTATTTTATATAGATTAGCTTTCTTTCGCATGCTAGTTAACAAACCTTTTGTTAACCAGGCATTATGAAGAAATTTAAATATTTTTTTCCATTTGGCAGTTTTAGTGTTTGCATACACAGCTTTAAGAAACAAGGAGCAGAAATTCTCTAGTGCTCTTTCATAATCACGCAAGTTCCCAATGGAAGTCCAGTCAGTATCATTAAATGTGTTCATAAATTGTCCCGTTTTAACCTAGAAGTAAAATGCCACGTGTAATAGAGAGGTAATATTGCGGCGAAAATTACAAGTACGGGAAGATGACCAATGATAAGTACATCAATGACACCTGCGCGGGGCGTTGGTGTGATATTGCTTAAAGCGTGGTCAAGAAGAGTACCATTTTCATTTTGTGAAAATCGCGGTGGCGATGAAATTAGGGACTCAAGCCCGAAACCAAGAAAGTAATCACTATATACGATTATGCTGTTGTTATATGTCTCCAATAAATTAATATTGATATCGCCAAGCACTACAACTTCCTTCTTTTCGGCAGAAATTAAATCGAGTACTGCAGCGAAATTGAGTAGAAAATCCGGGATTGATGAAGATGGGGAATTGTAAATTCATGCAGTGATCAAATTTAAGATCGCAGGAAGGGGAAACATTAGGTTCAATCCGCACGGATTCACAGTTCAAAACATTTAAAGACAAGTGAAACCGATATAGAGGATATATATATAGCCGAGCCTCCGTAGCGACCACAATCACGCTGGCAATATTCTGAATTGTGCGAACGGAAAGCATACAGGTTGCCATCACAATAGCCTAACCACGTTTCAGTAATACACAGAAATGAAAAAGAATGACAGAGCGATTCAGAGAAGGCAGCAATGCTGTGATGGATTTTGCATAAACTACGCGCGTTGATGTGCAGTAACGAACAGGCAGAATTATAGAGAAACGATTTTGTTTCCTCAGGTGAAAGTAGTGCCATGGTGATATAAAATAAATATTATAAAACAGGAAAGATAAACTGCAGAAATCAGCGTCAAGTGAATACACGAAGGTCAGATTCCGCATTTATGCAAAAGACCCTGCTGTCATCAGTCTTACGGGCCTTAATATGACAATTCTCAGTCCAGAGGGACCGCCATTTCGTTTCCTTTTTTTAAAGCAAGTCCTTTACAGCTTCTCATTGGTCATAGTTTGGTGCTCGTTGACAAAAACAAGACTATCATTACTTCGAGACAGGCCGATTTGAGCCCACGCCAGTGAAGCAATGTGCATATGGAAGTCGGGCGTGCTAACCACGGAGCTATCGCGGAACGAAATTATTGCACAGTTTTCCACTTCACACACATTTTGAGGGCAGTAGAATCTGTGACTATATTTTGCATGCCAGAAGTGGCAATATTTAAGCGGGCGAGGATTTCATTATGTTCATCGCATATAGAAAGTGTTCTTAACAAGATAGTAGTGAGCTGGTATGCAAGTCTTCGTTGTCACGCTCTGAAAAATTCTGTGGTGGCACAAGAGAAGCGTATACGACGATTATGATGAGCCTCAAGCTTTGCACATACCGACAACAGAGGATGCGCCGAGAATAAGGTTGTTGGTGTAAAACAACGTTGAAAGGTCAGGTCAGGTCAGTTTATTTCCTTAAAGGCCCCTTTATCAAGGGTGTTACATAAGGGGTGGGGTACATCTTGTGACAAAAATTCAACATGATAACAAACGAAACATTTGAAAAGTGGTAGATACTTTGTATAAACACGTGCATACTCGTGTCAAATTGTCAATTAGAATAAAAAAGCAACATTTAATTTGGCCGAAGAGAAGAAACAGTGGCAATGGACAATTCACTTCTGTAATCAGTGGAACATTTGAAAAAAGGTAGATACATTGCATACACCCAAAACGTACGGTAGATGATGAATTTTTTAAAAAGGTAATTAATTTGACAAAGTAGAAGCAACCTCAGCAATGAACACATGGTGATTATTTGTATATACAGCATGGTGGGGAAGGGCGTTCCAATCAGTTGCTGTTCGCGAAAAAAAAAGAAGCAGAGAAGGTAGTTGTGTGTGAGCGTGGTTTTAAAACTTGGAGCGGATGACGAGCGCGTTGCGATATTATTGCGGGTGGAATGACGCATGGCACACGATTAAGTGAACTGTAGAAAAACTTATGAAAAAGACCAACGCTGGCTATCTTACGGCGGTGCGAGAGAGACTCTATCTCAGATTTCTCTTTTAAAGATGATATGCTTACGTTATATGAGTAGGATGAATGAACGTATCTTACCGCACGATTTTGGAAGCGCTCAAGTGCGTTAACGAGATATTTTTGATATGGGTTCCAGATTGGTGACGCATATTCGACTTTAGGCCTGATAAGTGATTTGTACGCCACAAGTCTGACATCTTGAGGCGCATGACGCAAGTGGCGCCTCATAAAGCCGAGTGTTTTGTTCGCCGATGATACTATGGTGTTGATATGCGTGCCCCAGTTAAGATCACAGGAAATTAAGACGCCTAGTTACTAGAATTATTTTACTGTTTCAATCCGATTGTTGGCTATTGTGTAAGAAGGCAAGAAGGGTGTACGGCTACGAGTAAATGACATATGTTTACATTTTTTGGGATTAAGAGTCATTAGCCAATGGGCACACCAAGACTGTACATGGTTGAGATTTTGTTGCAAATAGTCTCCATCAGTGTCATTGTTAATGGTATGATAAAGCACGCAGTCATCAGCGAACATCCGAATTTTGCAAGTTACATGAAGGGGTAAGTCATTGATGTATATTAAAAAAAGGAGTGGTCCAAGAACGGACCCCTGAGGGACACCTGATGATACGGGGGGGTTGACGGAGGACTGGTCGTGGATAGTAACGAATTGCTCGCGGTTAGTGAGGAACGTTTCTAGCCATTTTAATACATCGATGTCTAAATTCAAGAAAGAAAGTTTATGTAGTAAGTGACGGTGAGGGACTTTGTCAAAAACTTTTTCATACTCGAGGAAGATAGCATCAGTTTGTTTATTACAGTCAAGATTCGCATGAAGGTCGTGAAGGAAAAGAGCTAGTTGGGTCTCGCAAGAAAAGCCCGTACGAAATCCATGCTGAGCAGGATGAAAAAAATTGTTGGCGTCTAAATGGTCCATGATGAGTGAGTAAATGACGTGCTCCATTATCTTACATGGAAGACTTGTTAAGGAGATGGGGCGATAATTTAGTGGGTTATTCCTGTTGCCTCTCTTGTAGATAGGAATGTCCTTTCCTACTTTACACTCATAAGGGATGAAACCTGCTGAAAGTGACAGAAAATAAGAGACACAAAAATGCAGCTGAGATATGCTTAGTATTTTTTAACAGTGTCGAGTTAATACCATCGACGCCGGTGGATGATGATAGTTTGAGGTTGTCAATTACTTTGGAGATACCATCTACGGAGAACGTGATGGCCGGCATTACAGATTCATTCATTTTCATTTATTGATACTGTGAATCCCATCAGGGATTGTAACAGGAAGGGCTGTATGTGATACATAGGAACATGGTATAAGGTGTTACTTACTAAACCTTATACAATAAAAAACTTGGGCATATAACAATTTGATTACGTGATTATACAAGAGAATAAATAGAACGGAGAGGTTATGACAACGATAATTGCAGTTAGAGAAACCAGTTACAGGGTCACCGTTACACCGTTAAAGTTAAAGTTAAAGTTACACCGTTAAAATAACAAGGCAACAAGAAACTACGTAAATAATGTGAAGAATTATTGCTGCAATGCGTATAGTTGATCCGCAATCAGGGTACCAAACGTATCTAAGGATGAGCTGTCAGTGATACTTGTGTTAAGATTATTCCATTCTCGTGTCGCCCTTGGAAAAAATGAGTATTTGAAAATATCAGTGCGGAATGAAAATTCGCTTAATGTGTGTGTGTGTTTATGACGAGTTAATCTATTCGAGGACGTTGATATGTATTTCATAATAGGCAGTTTAAGTTGATTGTGTATTAACTGATACATGATTTTTAGTCTAGCAAGCTTGGCTCTGTTATGCACGGTTAGAAGTTCTGCCCGTTTCAGTAATGCTGTTGGTGAGTCTGTGTACTATTTTACTAGACATTAATTGTAGGGGAGAGCTAGTATCTTTAGTAAAAACTGAGGCGAACGCATCGTTGAACGAAATGGCGCAGTCGGTATCAGTCATGATATCTCCAGAATCGTCAGCAAGAGTTATGGCGCGAGTTTGAGGGGCGTTTATAACTTCCCAGAATTTCTTGGGGTTGTCTCTGAGTATTTTCGGTAGATCGATGTTAAAAAAAGTATGCTTGGCGCTGCGAACAGCAGATAAGTACATTTTTTCGGCAGAATAATACTTTTTCCATGCGTTAGCATTCGTACTTTGCTTGGCAGATCGAAAAAGACTTTTTTTCTTATTTTCTAGTCGCTTTACATGGTTAGTGAACCATGGGTTCCGACGGTTTGGATGGAAGGTAATTTTGTATATGTTTGTCAGCTAATTCAGTAATTTTAGTTTTAAACAGCGCCCAATTTGTACGAGTGGTTCGCTCGTAAAATCTAGATTGAAAGTTTGGAAGAAAGGCAGTCAGTTCGTCATTAATGGCTTCGAAGTTTCCTTTATCGTATCAGCTGATAGTTTTGCGACATGTTGCACGTGGTGGTGCGGAAAAGAAAAAGTAGCGTGGAGAACTTTGTGGTCGCTGATAGCACGAAGGAAGGTTAATGATGATAAGCTGTCGGAGTGATTAGTTAGTATAAGATCTAAGATGTTCGCACAGCCAAGCGATACACGTGTTGGTTCAGAAACAAGCTGTGAAAGATTAAAGTTCAAACAGACATCGGTGAAGTCTCTAGCTTCAGCATTAGTTGATGCTGCTGAAGAAGGGTCATGCCAGTCAATACCAGGAAAGTTAAAGTCGCCGAATAAAATAATATGAGCGTTAGGATGTGCGGCAGTAACTTGGCATAAAATGCCGTTTAATTTTCCAGGGAAATCAGGGCTGTTAAGAGGTGGTCGATAACACACACCCAGCAGGACAGCCTGTGGGAAATAGCGGATAAGTAGCCAGGCTATCTCAAGGCCAGTAGGAGGTGCGATTGGTGTACATGACAATTGCTTGTTAAATGCTATAAGAACCCCCCCCCCCCCCCCCCTCGCGTTCCTTGGCAGTCACAGCGATGAACTTCGAAGTTTGGTAAGTCGGATAATACCTCATTGTCACTGATCTCCGATGTTAGCCACGTTTCTGTTAAAGTAAGTAAATTACTGCCTGATGAAGAAACGAGGCTTGATATGTCTTCGCGCTTGGGAAGAAAACTACGGACGTTAGTGAAAATAACAGATAAAGAAAGATTATTCGTTGTGGTGATGTGGCGAAGGTTAAGCGAACCTCTATTGCACTTTGATTGCTAGTGAATCTCCTTTACGGTTTTAGATGATTCGTCATATTCGTAGCGTTTGGATCCTATGACAAGTGTTTTGAAACATAGTTTGAAAGGTGTTGCCTTGCTTTTGCCGAAAAGAACAAGATGTTTGCGGGAATTTCGAACAGCGGGTGAAAAGTCCTCGCCAATACTGCAGTTACTCCCCTTTAACTTGCGCCCATTAGACAGGACCAATTCTTTTGTTTTATAGAATGCAAACTTGGCAATGATGGGGTGGTTACGGCCAGGTGAATAGCATCCTAGCCGGTGTGCACGCTCAATTTCTTTTGGATCGAGGCTTATGTTCATGTGCTCTTGAATGTTATCAATAAATAGTTTTTCCGATTGCGCAGGGTTGGGGTCAGGAATGCCATACAATATTAAGTTGTTTCTGCGTGAACGGTTGTCAGCATCCTCTATACGGCTCTCTAGGCTAGCTACCAGGGGACTAATTTAAAAGGTAGTAGCGTACACAGCTTCTAATTCGCTTCGCAGGGGTATCAGTGCCTGGTAGTGTTCTTCCAGTTCCATAATTCGCTTATTTAAATCTGTTAGTGTTGCATCGGTGCACGAAAGTTGATTCTTTAGACCTTGTACCTCAGTGATTAGTGTGCTTTGTCCAACTGTCAGCTTCTGCAGCTCAGCGAAAACGTCAGCTATACTAGGCCCCGGATTGGTTTTGACATCGCCTGACAGCAACAGCAATGACTGAATAGCATGCACACATTCACTACGCATAGCGAGGCAGCACTGAGGGCTCGGGAGCTGCACCAAACAGTAATTGCTACATTTCTTGCTGAAAAGACTGTATTTTGCACCGACCTTCACGCTGAAAGCCAGCATGTCGCGTGACAGCGTTGTGGCGCAACCACAAGGCAGTCGCGATGGTTGCTGCTCCTTTATAGTAAACGGACTTGACAGTGTCACTTTCGATGCGTGATCCCACGCTGGTTGGAGGGCCCAGTACCCGAGTGGTGGCCTAGGTTCCTTCAGCAAAGCCAAGGTAGGTGAAATGTCGATCTGGTTGGGGTATCGGCATAGTGATGGCGCATGCTCTGTTGGTGCCGCGATGCACGCGATCT
Source organism: Dermacentor variabilis (assembly GCF_050947875.1). Taxonomy (NCBI): domain Eukaryota; kingdom Metazoa; phylum Arthropoda; class Arachnida; order Ixodida; family Ixodidae; genus Dermacentor; species Dermacentor variabilis. Next base: position 5,471,914 of record NC_134570.1, read on the forward strand.
GCAGTGGAGGCACGTGACAAACAACGGCGGTGATCATCTGCATGGTGAAAGCCAGCATGTTACGTGACAGCGTTGTGGCGCAGCCACCGAGCCCATCGGTGGCTGCGCAAGAAAGCATCGACAACGTCAGCGCCAACAGTGACGTCGCAGCGACAACGCCACGTAGTTTACACAGTAGTTCACAGCAGCTCACAGTATTCACAGGCCCCAAGTGCACTATGGAGTAGTACTGTAAACGTACAGAGAAAATGAAAGGGCACAAGTCTCGTAGGTGGTACGGCGCGTACGGTGGTGGTACGGACAGAAATTGTAGACGTTCTGGCTTCACATTCCATTTGATGGTCTCAGGTGGAAACTCAGTATGAGTCGTCAAGCCTTAAATCTGTGAAGCCTTAAACGCAGAAATTGCATATTCACCTGCGGCCTAAATATTGATATATCCGAAAGCCTAAAGGAAAAATATGTTGTACAGAAACATCAAACTTGAAGGTCATCCCAAATTCCACATTGCAGTCACGACGGGCAATTATATTGGGCTTTATTGTCGCCTGACTGAAGAATAGAAACAAAGAAATGTTATTGTTTCACACAAAACAAACTAAAACTTGATGCTCCCAGATTATCCGAATCAAATATATCTAAACAGTAAAATGCTGAACCGACGCGAACAAAAAGGAAGTATTCCCTTTATTTTCCGCAATCAAGAAGGGGGCTGACAGGTGGAATAGCACACTGTGGTATAAATTTTGTAAACAGGGATAAGATGCCTCAGAAAGCACCTTATTCCTGTTCACAAATTTTACACCACTTTATTTTCCAGAGTAATGAGATCGCCCCTGAAATGAGCGGTAAGGATAACAGCTGGTAACAATTTTTCTTGCTATGTGAATTTCGTACGTGAATTTGATCAAGACATGGCTCGATGGCTAAATGACCAAGTACAGCTCAGGATTTCTTTTTCATTGCTGAATCACTGATTTAATTTTATGCAGCACGTAAACTGCTTTTTGCGCATGTGTGTGTACATGATGTGTTACTGCATATTGGCGAGTTTTCATTCAGCCTTTTAAAAACTGTTCTTGCGCAAACTAACTTTTTCACGTGCTTTCCTGCAAATGATTACTTTATTGTGCATGCCCCATTTGAATATAATCACGTTTTGGTATAGATAGAATACACCTAAACTGCCTATCAGATTTGTCCTGGGTGCCATTGTGAGCACTGCGAAATTGCAACGTGTTTTCAGCTGTCCCGTCAGAGCTGACAAGATAGCGAATTGAACAGCCTCCTGGAAATTGCCCAAGAATGACTGCCCTTTCAGACATGGATTTCAAATCAGCAGAGAAGCCTTGCCGATCAGCGTACGATGATTACCAATTTGCGCCGCTGGTTGAGACACAATTTCTTGCAGCGCCTCGTATCGCGGATGGTGGAGGAGATTCGGGCCTCATTGCTGCTCTTGCTCCAGGGAAGCGACGTCAGCTGGCTCAACGAGCAGTCCAAGGAGATTGCCATCAAAAAGGTGCGCACTTTGTGTCGCACTGTGTCACGGGAGCCACCGATATTTACACGTCTACTTGTTTATCTTTCCTCGCCTAACCGCGTTTCACCGTCTAATAAATTTTATCACTCAATACAGGACGCGCGTACATGCAACGGACGTTTCTGGAACGTCGATACTTCTATCCGCTGTCTGTTGTCACCGAACCTTATGTAATCTTGTTTGCATGTATGCGCAACGCGAATTGTGTAGTACTTTCTGGCAGACACGTGGGTACCAGCGATTTCTCTGGAACCTTCGATGACTCATGTGGAAAAGCCGATGCGCTTGACCCGATGATCAAATCTTCGACGTTTGCTGACTGTGTTCGCCGCTATCGTGCCTTGAGTGTAACTTGCGTTTTTAGGCACAGGTTCGCCCAATAAAAGGTTAGTAAAGCTATTGGCTGTTTTGCTGCTGTGTTTCTTCACCGTCAAAACCACGTGACATCTGGTGGAGGTGCTGGGAGGGCGTTCACATATCGAACGCCCCCTAAGATCCTCGATTCAAGCCCGACACCCGAGGACAACGCCAACATCGCCAATTACCCGTGAGCCAGGCGAATGCAGCAAGTACTGCTACCAAATTACGGACTTCTACCTGAAAAGACCAGAAAGTGCACGGCCATGACAGTAGCTGCTATTGGAGCCCCAGTGTCGTCAACACCAATCCTGCGGCAGTAGCCCAAGCAGCCACCAACAGTCCGTGGATCAACATTTGAGGACACAGAAAGCTCGCTGAACCTGTATTAAAGGGTCGCAGCATTTAACAACTGGAACAGTGACGATAAGCTGCGCCATGTCTTTCTCGCATTGGAAGAAACCGCCTGGACATGGTTCGAGAATTGTCAAACCACTTTAAACAAAGTGGGAACTGTTCCGCAGCGCCTTCCTCCAGACATTCACAAGCATCGTGCACAGAAAGCGAGCCTAAGCTCTACTAGACACCCGAGTGCAGCTGAACAATGAGACCATCGCGATCTTCACGGGTAATATGACCCGTCTTTTCCGGCACACCGACCCGGAAATGTTGGAGGAGAAAAAAGTCTGGTTTCTGATGGGGGGGGGGGGGTGTGCCAAGCAAGAACTTTTCACGGGACTGATACGCAACCTGCCAAAGAACATAGCTGAGTTCTTGACAGGGGCAACGACGATTGAGAAAACCTTGTAAATACACACTAGGCAATATAACCGCCAAGTGCGAACGACGCCCCGCAGGGGCGTCTGCGCAAGCAGGCGTTTGGCGCGTTGCGACACGACGTACCCGAGTACACGAGGGTTGGACCCTCCCGCGTGTAGCCGTGCGCGGCTTAGCCGTGTCCGGGGAAAAGGGGGTCCTGGGGGTTGAGCCAATGCCGGGTGTTTGGACCTTTACGGGCCCTCGGCGGCGGCAAAACACCCCTTTGGCCTCGGCTTCACGTAGACGGCACCCCCGGAATGACCCACCCGGGGGAAATCGGTAGTTGCCTTTTCGTGTCTCTCTCTCCCTCCAATCTTCGTCTTTCTCTTACCTTTAATCTTTCCTGTCTTCTCCTAGCTTCCGCTTACTTCCAATTTTTCCAGGCAGCAAGGGTTAACCTTGTGTGAATAGACAACCTAGGTTATTTCATATTTGGTTATAGTGGTAATGTACAGCTGGCGTTTGCAGGCCGTGTTTCACACGCCCTGCAGCCTCCCCTTGTAGGACTCCACGGTGGGTGGCTGGCGTTACTGCCGAAATTACAATCTCCTATGGCTACTTCCTTTCCCCCATTACTTGATCGCTCGCTGAAGAGGGGGCGCACCGATGATGTTTTTGAATTTTTCGCCCGTCAAAAAGAAACTTTTCCACGCTTCCACGTAGTCCACTCCGAAACACCAAACATACCCGTACGAACAATCTCACCATTTCTCGTGTCCAAGTCTCCGACCCAAGTTTTTGGTACAGGTTACAAAGCATCCAGAATGGCAAGCGGTGATCTCCTCTTGGAGCTCCGCAACAAGAAGCAATATGAGAACCTACCCAACCTAGTATCATTTGGCGACGCCAAAGTGACAGTAACTCCGCATCGTACTATGAATACCACCCGTGGCGTAGTCTCCGATGATGATCTCTTGGAGCTGACTGAGGCTGAGCTCTTGGAGGGCTTCAGTGAGCAGAACGTCATCAACGTTAAGCGAATTAAGATTAGGCGTGACAACAAGGAAATACAGACCAAACATCTGATACTTACTTTTGGCACAAGTGTCCTGCCCGAGTCCATCGAGGCCGGGTATATCAAGCTCCGTGTTCGGCCATACATCCCTAATCCCCTGCGTTGCTTCAAATGCCAGCGTTTCGGTCACAGCTCACAGAGCTGCCGATGCCGCCAAACCTGCGCTAAATGCAGTGCTAATGAGCACACTTCTGAATCATGTGAAAACACTCTCGACTGCGTAAACTGTGAAGGCGAGCACGCTGCATACTCGCGGTCGTGCCCATCTTGGAAGAAAGAAAAGGAAACAGTTACGAATAAAGTAAAAGAAAACATAAGTTTCAAAGAAGCACGAAGGCGGGTATCCTTCGTGCCAAAGCACACCTTTGCCGATGTGGCGCGTCAGGGGGCAGCGCCACAACGGTCTCCGGCGGCTGCCCGACGCATACCCAGTGAGGCGGCAGTGATGCCATCCGCCCCCTCGGCTGCTGCAGCTAACGCTGCTACGCCAACACAGCAGACGGGGCCATCGACCCCGAAGGTGGGTGCAGCTGAGGCTGCCCCAACCCCCCCCGGCCCCTTCCAGCGCTGGCAACAGCCGGCGCAGCCAAATCCCTCAGGGAGTGCCATCGACCTCCGGGCTGGTGGGCGCAGGGCTCTTGCCTTCCGAGGCAGGACCCTCACAGAAAACTTCTCGCTCGCAAGAGCATGTGTCCGGCGCCTCACAAGAGGCAATGGACACTACACCTGTCCTCACGGCGCGCCAAGCGCCTAAGGAGCGGCGAGGCTCCCTCGAACGCTCCAGAAAGGGCAGAACCCCGGTTACAGGGCCTCGAAAGAGCTTTGTAACCTAAGGCATCACTTCCGTTTCCGTACACACAGCACCAATTTACTCTAAATATGGATACACAAATTATTCAATGGAACGTCAGAGCTCTTCTTAGAAACCTGGATGACGTACAAGAACTCATACACAAACACAATACAAAAGTGCTGTGTTTACAGGAAACACACCTAAAATCAAAACACACAAACTTTCTCCGACAGTACATAACTTATCGCAAAGATCGCGATGATGCTGTCGCATCATCGGGCGGTGTTGCCATTGTTATTCAGAAAGGCATAGCGTGTCAACGTTTGCAGCTACAAACGCCCCTTGAAGCAGTGGCGGTTCGTGCTGTTCTCGTAAACAAACTTGTCACTGTGTGCTCGCTCTACATACCCCCACATTACAAATTAACTAAATATGAATTTCAGTCCTTCATAGATGAATTGCCAGAACCTTATATTGTTCTTGGCGATTTCAATGCACACAAATACCTGTGGGGCGACCCTCGTATAGATGCGCGAGGACGACTTGTTGAACAATTCCTTTTCTCTTCTGGTGCGTGCATTCTGAATAAGAAGGCACCCACATATTATTCTCTCGCAAACAGAACATTTTCTTTAATAGATCTTAGTATAGTTTCTCCTTCTATTCTGCCTGAACTCGAATGGGAAGTTACAAACAATCCTTACGGAAGCGACCACTTCCCCATACTGATCAGAACATCTAAAGAAAACGAATATCCTCCACAAGCTCCTAGGTGGAAGATTGACACAGCCGACTGGGAGAAATTGCGAACTCTTTCTAGTATTTCATGGGATGACATGTCCTCGCTAGGAATTGATGCTGCTGTGGAGTATTTTACAGCCGTTATAATAGATGCCGCATCTAAATCCATATCACAAGTAAATGGCCTGTCGTGCAAACGGCGTGTCCCCTGGTGGAACGACGATTGTAGGTTCGCACGTAAAAAACAGAACAAAGCGTGGGGGTTGCTACGCGCCTCTCCCACTGCGGAGAATCTTGTTAACTTTAAGAAAGTAAAGTCCGAAGGCAGGCGAACCTGCCGACAGGCCAGAAGAGAAAGCTGGCAGAAGTTTTTATCGGGCATCAACTCGTAAACAGATGAGGCCAAAGTCTGGAACAGGATTATTAGGATAATAGGGCGACAAGCACAATCACTCCCTCTGGTAAACACACAAGGCGATACCCTGGAAGATCAGGCAGACTCACTTGGTGAGCACTTTGAGAGCGTGTCGAGCTCAACCCATTATTCTCAGTCCTTTCTCAAATATAAACAAACAGAAGAATGTAAGCCACTAATTAGACAATCCAGACAGAATGAACCCTATAACCGCCCTTTCAGTATTGCCGAGTTGAGAGCTGCCTTGAACACATGCAAAAGCACTGCACCGGGACCTGACAGAGTCATGTATGACATGATCAGAAACTTACATACTGACACACAAATTACACTACCTACACTTTTCAACACTCTGTGGGCTGCCGGATACCTCCCATCTACATGGAAAGAGGCCATTGTGGTTCCTGTCCTGAAGCAAGGAAAAGACCCCTCCTTGGCAGCAAGTTATCGTCCGATAGCTCTGACAAATTGTTTGTGTAAGCTCTTTGAAAAAATGATTAATCACAGACTCATACACATCCTTGAACTCAACAATATACTCGATCCCTATCAATGTGGCTTCAGACAAGGGCGGTCAACAACCGATCATCTTGTGCGCATTGAAGGATACATTCGCGATGCCTTCGTACACAAACAGTATTTCCTCTCCATATTCCTCGATATGGAGAAGGCATATGATACAACATGGCGCTACGGGATCTTGCGAGACTTGTCGGAAATGGGCATCTGTGGAAATATGTTGAAAATAATTGAAAGCTATTTGTCCAATCGCACCTTCCGCGTAAAAGTCGCCAATGCACTGTCACGTCCCTTCACGCAGGAAACTGGTGTACCCCAGGGAGGCGTGCTCAGCTGCACTCTCTTTATCGTTAAGATGAACACACTACGTGCTTCACTGCCACCGGCCATTTTTTATTCCGTGTACGTAGACGATATACAAATAGGCTTCAAATCCTGCAACCTCACAGTATGCGAGAGACAGGTACAGCAAGGCTTGACCAAGGTTTCCAAGTGGGCAGACGAAAACGGATTTAAAATCAACCCCCACAAAAGCCCTTGTGTTCTTTTTACTAGAAAGAGAGGCCTGGTTCCAGATCCTTGCGTTCAACTGTGTGGACATCAAATACCTATCAACAGAGAACACAAATCTTTAGGTATTATACTAGACTCCAAGCTTACTTTTATACAGCACATTAAATATCTTAAAGAAAAATGCCTAAGGACAATGAACTTACCTAAAATTCTATCCCACTCAACATGGGGTAGCGACAGGAAGTGCCTGATGAATGTTTATAAGAGCCTAATTCGTTCACGATTGGACTATGGAGCTGTTGTATATAACTCTGCCGATCCGAGCGCACTAAACAGCCTAGATCCTGTCCACCATCTAGGTATCCGTTTAGCCACTGGCGCTTTCAGAACAAGCCCGATTGAAAGCTTATACGCGGAATCAAATGAATGGTCCCTCCATCTACAGAGAACTTACATCAGCCTTACATATTTCCTAAAAATACGCTCCAATCATCAACATCCATTTTTTAATACCGTTAACGATATGACATGTACTACACTCTTCCATAACCGTCCCTCTGTAAGACAGCCTTTCTCGCTTCGTGTGAGGGAGCTTAGCAATGAAATGCGTGTCCCACTCCTCGAGCTTCGCCTAATGCATCCAACCAAGCTGTTACCACCTTGGGAGTGGCAGCTGACAGAATGTGACATATCCTTTTTAGAAGTAACAAAACACGCACCAGAGATAGAAATCCGAATGCCTTTTCTAGTACTCCAGCACAAGCACTCCTGCGCAGAGTTCTACACAGACGCTTCGAAGTCAAATGCCGGGATGTCTTATGCTGCCTTCGGCCCATCCTTCTCAGAATCTGGTGTATTACATCCGGAAACAAGTATCTTCACGGCCGAGGCCTACGCAGTATTGTCTTCTGTAAATCATATAAGAAAATCAAAACTTCAAAAATCAGCGATATATACAGACTCCCTAAGCGTCGTGAAGGCCTTGATGTCACTCTATAGACACAGAAATCCAGTACTTAACGAACTGTACACCGTCTTGTGTAAAGCGTACAGATCTAACCAGCATATCATTATATGCTGAGTGCCTGGCCATAGGAGCATCGGAGGTAACGTTCTGGCGGACGAGATGGCCACATCAATCGCATCGCAAGCTGTTAACCCTACCGCTGCGGTGCCTGTCACAGATGTGAGGCCTTTCTTGCGAAGGAGATTGCGAGACCACTGGCAACGCATGTGGGACGCGGAAACGGATAATAAGCTCCACCTGATAAAACCACAGTTAGGATTCTGGCCCTCTACTACAAAATCGCGCCGAACAGATGTCCTATTCTGTCGTCTCAGAATAGGACACACGTTTGGCACCCATAATTTTCTACTCACTGGAACTGAGCCTCCAACCTGTGGCAGATGCGAGGAGAGGCTGACCATACTCCACGTCCTCCTGGAGTGTCGTGAAGCCGAATCTGAGAGAAAGAGACATTTTCCGTTAGCATACCCGCAGCACATTCCCCTTCATCCTGTAATGTTACTCGGCCCAGAACCGCTCTTTCACACTAACGCAGTCCTAGACTTCCTGAAAGATGATGTGTTACATGTGATTAGCCCTATACGTTCATAGGGTCTCCTCCCTCCAGAGGATGCCGCTGTGAAAGCTATTTCGTATAGGACATGCCTCTCGGCCCTTGCGTTTCAAGGGCTCTGGCGAGGCAGTAGTGCTCTTAGACAATTTTAGCATCTCGCATATTTTATATAATGCATCATTCTTTTTTAATGCATTTTAGTGATCATAGTACATGTCATTAATCATTGCCATAATTTTATTACGTGTAATTTTTATGCAATTTACACAAACTCTTTTAGGCCCCTTTACAGCCACGTCACATTAAATTCACAGAGCCCATCAGACCACGACATATTCATTACCACTAGCATGGCGCTCTTTGGCCATACCTGGCCCTTGCGCCATTAAACCTCAAACATCATCATCATCATCAAGTGCGAACGACGCAGTGCGCCATCCAAGCACCGAGCTCCAACGATCTCCAAGAGACCATCAGGGTCACTGTGCGCGAAGAACTGCGCAAGGTCTTGCATTCGCCGCAACCTCAGGTGGCCTCGCTCACTGGCATCCTCAAGGAGGAACTACAGCCATCACTTGGAATCCCTCAAGTGCAGGCGCAATCACCACAACCCCAGCCAGAAGCGATGACATACGCAGGCGTCGTCCGTCGCCATGGTGCCCCTCGCGCCCGCGCAAGGGCCCCGAAGCGCTGCACTTCCATTGTCCACCGCTGCCGCTGCCAGTATGCCCGACCGTCGCTCAGATCAGCGTTTAAAGAAAGACCGACGTTTGGTGCGCCTCCGACCAGCGTTCGCTCTGCTATCACTGCGGAGAAGCAGGCCACGTCTACCGCCGGTACCCATACCGCGAAACGGGACTGCGAGTGTTTGCCGTCGACGCTCCGGGCGCGCAGCAAGGTGAACGCCCTCGGGATATCACCTACTACCTCGCCGCCACTCAGTGGAGCCCTCGACGACCGTCCCTTTCGCCGTCACCTGGCCGCTTCCTGTCGCCGCAGAGTCGACCATACCCTGGCGCAGCCCGGGATCAGTCCGTCAGCCCATATCCGGTAAACTAAATGCAGCAACCGATGGAGGTGCGGTTGCTGTTCGTCGAACGGACGAATATCCTCTGCCACCGATGAAGAAAACCGAGAAGGCTATTCTGACGACATATCAAAGAGACGCCGCCATCCCTACGATGCCTAGAAGCAAAGAACACGCCAACAAATAACCTGACGGCGCTGCGTTCCAGCCACAGGTCAACACGAAGTAGCCGTGATCGGACACTAACACCTAACTGCAACGCAAGACAGAGAACGACCGACCTCGACGTGCTTCTCGATGGCCACGCAGCCACCGATTTAGTGGACACAGAAGCCGACTACTCCGTGATGAGTGGACCCATTGCTGCCCCGTTGAAGAAAGTTAAGACTGCATGGGAAGGCCCTCAAATCCAGGCAGCTCAAGGTCAAGAGCACCGAAATTTGGGCTAGTTGGTTACACATAGCAGACCGTACGCATATCAGAGCCCTTACCGAGTTTCGAGGCGAGAAAGGGAAGCTATAAGGTAACAAGTTGACGAAATGCTGAGCGAAGATATCATCCAGGTTACGAAATGCCTGTGGGCATCCCCTGTACTCTTAGTGGAGAAAAAGCACGGAATCCTACGTTTCTGCGTCGATTATGGTAGACTGAACAAGATCACAAAAAAGGACGTATTGTTAGGATCGGCCTGCAGGGGTACTGCTCTGCAAAGCTATTTCAGCCCGCTGCACGTGTTTCGATCGACCCGCGGTGGGGGCGCCCTTCAGAGAACCAGCGAGGACAGCGCTAACCAACCATGAACTTACTTCAGAGAACTGCGGACTACAGCAGCAAGAAGTCCCCCCCTCCCCCCCCAGAATGGTGCTTAGCGGTGCGGGGGCCCCAGGATTCGTCACAGCCTGCTGACACACGTGGCGACTACCGGAGAACGGCAGCTCTGGAATTTCGAGGCGCCGGCTGGGGTCGGGCGTGACTACCTGGCTACGGGGACGAAAGACAATGGACACCACGACGGCCGCGTTGCGAAGGTCAGCTACGAGTGCTGCGAAGGTTGTCTGCCCTCGGAGGGGGGCAGTGAAAGTGCGTACGTGTGTGTGTGAGCCCTCCTCCTCCAAAAAGGCGGGTAGTCTACGATGACGTCGAACGATGACGTCGAACGGAGTGTTTTTAAGCAGCTGTTTGTCGCTGCTACTGCGTGCTCGTCGTCGTGCTCTGCTCCTCAGTGTGTTTGGAGCTTCGTGCTCGTATGCTGTATGTTCGTCTGGCGTGCTCCATTTGGGAGCCACTCTATACTGTTGAATGTATCCTCTTGTTTAAAATGTAAATACTGTAAATAAACCCTGTACGCCTAGTTCCTCCCAAGTTCCTCTCTACGACCTTCAACCCTTACAAATGGTGGCAGCGGCGAGATCGTCCGACAACTCCTACAACTGTATGCCAGCGGTGATATCGTCCGACAAATCTTACAGTATATCCCCTCCAACGGATAGACGACGCAATTGATCAGTTCTCCAACGTTAAATACTTCTCGTTGATGGATCGCAAGACTCGCTACTGTGAAATAGAAGTCAACGAGAGCGATCGCGAAATGGCTGCCTTCATAACGCCAGACGGCTTCTGTGAGTTCAAGGTCATGCCATTTGGACTGTGATCGGCGCCTGCAACGTTCCAGCGCCTGATGGACATGTTGTTAACAGGAGTGAAGTAGCAAATCTGTCTTGTTAATTTGGATGACGTCATCGTCGTCCTGGGAAATTTCGACGATCACCTTGGACGGTTTGCGACAGTACTAGAGCTCTTGCAGACATCACGGCTCACTCTGAAGCCGGAAAAGTGCCGCTTCGCTTACGACGAGCTTCTGTTCCTGGGCCACGTCATCAACAAATCTAGATTCCGCCTCGACCCGCAGAAGAAAGCTGCCATCCCAGAGTTCGAGCAGTCCATCGACAGAAAAGCAATGTGTAGATTCCTTGGCATGTGTGTCTACTACAGGTGCTTTATCAACGACCTTTCACGCATCGCTGAGCCGCTGACATATCTAAATAAACATGATGTCGAGTGCCAGTGAGAAACGCCGCAGGCCCACGCATTTGACGAAACCGAGCAACGCATGCTGCCGCCACCGGTACTTGTGCGCTTCGACGAGGGCGCCGATACAGAAATGTACACTGACGTCAGTAGCCTAGGCCTCGATGCCGTCCAAGTCGAGAGGAAAGACGGACTTGAACAGGATATAGCTCACGCTAGCCGGTCGCTGTCAAAAGCGTAAGGCAATCATTCTACGACTGAAAAGGAATGCCTCGCCATCATTTGGGCTACAGCAAAATTCCACCCTTACCTATATGGCAGGCTCTTCGCAGTCGTCAGCGAACATGACGTGCTGGCTAGCGAATTTAAAGCGCCCTTCAGGACGCCTGACGCGGTGGAGCCTCAGACTGCAAGATGACATCACTGTAATCTGCAAGTCCGGACGAAAACATTCTGAAGCCGACTGCCTGTCTCGTGCTCCCGTAGACCCGCCACCGGAGCTCGGAAGCCTTGCCGAGTACTTGCAAGCCAAGACCGAGTTTGTCCCGAGTGTATTTAGGCGCGGATTGTCTTCGTTCTTCTTACGAAACGGCATTATGGGGACGACCTTTTCACCAGCCCGGGCAGACTACCTTCTCGTTGTGCCCGCAGCACTCCCGTCCGGAGTCCTCCATGCCCTGCACGATGATAAGACGGCCGGACACCTCGGCTTTTCCCGTACGCTCGCAAGAAATCAAGAAAAAATTGGCCGCACCTGATCGCCGACTTCGCCGGTTACGTCAAGAGATGTCGAGACTGCCAGCGACGCAAAACACCACCGACAAGGCCTCTGCGATTACTACAGCCGATCGAGCCTCCTTGCCGACCGTTTTAGCAGATCGAGGGGGGGGGTGGTGTTTGTTGGGACCCTTGCAGACGTCAACATCTGAAAACAAGTGCCTCGTCCTGGTCACCGACCACGTTACCCGCTACGGTGAAACGAAAGCCCTGTCCAAAGGCAGCGCAGCGGAAGTAGCCAAATTTTTCGTCGAGGTCATTGTGCTGCGACAGGGTGCGCCAGAGGTCCTCATTAGTGACAGAGGAACGGCTTTTACAGCTGAGCTTACTCAAGCCATCCCGCAGTATAGCCAGATAAGTCACGAGCAGACGAGTAGCCTAACGGCACGACTGTAGAAGACGCTCGCCGACATGTTAGCGATGTACGTCGACGTCGAACACAAGACATGGGATACCGTGCTCCCGTTTGTCACATTCTGTTACAACACGGCAGTATAACACGCAACACAGATCACGCAGTTCAAGCTGGGTTATGCAAGGAACCCGACGACGACTCGACGCCATGCTGCCGCACGTCACTGACGAAGAAGATGTCCACGTCGCCACCTATCTCCAGCGCGCCGAAGAAACCCGATAGCACACTAGCCTGCGCATGAAAAGCCAGCAAAGGACCGACAGCCGGAACTATAATCTTCGACGACACTATGTAGAATACCAGCCCGGCGACCGTGCCTGGGTTTGAACCCCGATACGCCGACGAGGAATCAGCGAGAGAAACTATTGCGATGCTATTTCAAACTCTACAAGATCATTCGACGTATTGGCCCACAGGACTATGAGTTCGTGCCAGACGGCATTTCGCAATCACAGCGGCGCCTTAAGCTCTTTTACGCCCGCTGATGAACTTTGTTATTTTATTTTATCTTCGGGTCTTTTTGTTGTTCGCTTTTGTGTTTGCAGCATCGGGACGAGGGGTTATTGACACGTGTACTTGTTTACCTTTCATCGCGTGAGCGCGTTTCACCGTCTAACAAATGTTATCGCTCAGTGCAGGACGCGCCTGCAGGTATCGGAAGTTTCTGGAATGTTATCAATGGCTCTACCCGCTGTCCGTTGTCACCTAACCCTGCGTAATCTGATTTGCATGTATGCGCGACGTGAATTGTGCAGTACTTTCGGGAACACGCGGGCACCAGCGAGTTCTCTGGAACCTTGGATGAATCATGTACACAAGCCAACGCGCTTGACCCACTGATCAGATCTTCAACGATCGCCAAATGTGTTCGCCGCTGTCGTTGTGCTTTGAGTGTAACTTGCTTTTGTGGGCACAGGTTCACCCAATAAAAAGCTAGTCAAGCTGTTGACAGTTTTGCAGCTGTATTTCTTGACCGCCACGTGACAATATTGTACCGTTGCAGATCAGGCGGCTGAGACTAATCCAACAGCCTGTCAACAGCACGGCGCTGGATTGGAAGCCTCCCGTGAGTTGAATTTTATGCTGGGCTGCGGGCACCAAGGCCAATGCACATAGGTCGCGAAGACGAGGTTGAAATGCGGTTCCAAACCAACGAGCAAGGACCAGAATTACGGTCCCGCGTTTTAAGCGTGACTACATCTTGCGGGCAAAACATTATAGTTGATGAAAGTTATGCATCCAATACGTCAGGAGTGGAAACACTTGAAAAAGTACAGACAATGTCATTAGAATAACAAGACGTCAAGTCACAAGCTGTTTTCTTCCATTCGCGAATAATTAAGAGTAATAAACTGTGCAGGCTCTCTGTGCTAGTGCAGATTAAAGTGTGGTTTGTGTGAATTATTTTAACGTAATGTTGATTTTATCTTAACACCGAAATAAGATGTGTCGTGGTACTAAGGACACGTGCATTTGGTACTTAGGTCAAAATAAGGGCGAACCCGCCGTGGTTGCTCAGTGGCTATGGTGTTGGGCTGCTGAGCATGAGGTCGCGCGATCGTATCCCGGTCACGGCGGCCGCATTTCGATGGGGGCGAAATGCTAAAACACCCGTGTACTTAGATTTAGGTGCACGTTAAAGAACCCCAGCTGGTCTAAATTTCCGGAGTCTCCCACTACGGCGTGCCTCATAATTAGCAAGTGGTGTTGGCACCTAAAACCCCATAATTTAATTTAATTTAAAATATGGGCGAAACCGTTGCTATGAATTGATGCGAAATTATCAAGGCTCACGAGGGTAATGCGTGAGGTTATAAAATGAGGTCTATAAATAGAGATGGGCGTATTCAGATTAGATAATGACGCGTTGCTGTGGCGAATATTTTCTCTTACGCTTCATTTTGTGCTCTTGTGTGTTCTCTACAAGCGACGTGATGTGAGTTGGTGCAGTAGATGACTTGGCGCAACAAGCCGCGAACGTCAAACTATGGTGGCTATTAAAAAGTTTATTTTTCCCATACCGGGAAGTTGGCTCCGCGAAATGTAGATGGCGCTGCCTTGCCTCCACAAGTAGTGTTCCTGTATACAGGAACACTACTTGTGGCTCCGCGAAATGTAGATGGCGCTGCCTTGCCTCCACAAGTAGTGTTCCTGTATACAGGAATACTATCCACAAGCGAAGCTGTGGTTGTTTTCAACGAGACGGGATCCACTTCAATTAAAGGCTTGCACGAGAAGGGGGCTGGCGACTTGCTGGTCACGCTGTTGCTTCTTTAGGGGCACACGGGGGCCGATGAGGCCGGAATAGGTAGTAATGAAGAAGGTCCCTTAAGGGAACCTCATAATAGCATCGCGGTCAATAACAGAAACAGGAGGAAAGCAAGAAAGGGAGCTCGCCATGCACTATGTCACATAAACATGCAGGGTGACAGAAGAAAGGAAAAGTGGACAGACCTTGTCAGTGTGCATCTCCTCCCGCCGCATCCGAACAAGTTACCGATTAGCCTAATCCGATTTTCCAGGCGAACGGTGAAAGCATCGCGGCTGGCAAAACAGTATAAACCGAATGATTGCGCAAGCACTTTACGTTTTTTCGATAACCTCACTGCCGTGAATACGAGCCTTCTGTGGCTTGCTAAGGATAAAGCACGCGAACTGAACTACACTTTTGTGTGGTGTTCCCAGGGAAAGGTTTTTGCAAAGAAAGAGCAAGGCACGCGAGCAATATGGATTGCTTGTGAAAGTGATCAGGAAAAAATGGTTGTGTCAGTGTAGACGCACCGCTTACACACTTGTTTGTAACTTGTCTCTATCATGGGATTCTATTTTACACCGAATGTCTTTAATAACTTGATAAGCAGCAATAATTATTCTTCTGAACAAGCACTTCTACATCACCTCAATGCACAAAGTCTACGAAACAAAGTACATGAAATTGAAACTGTTCTTCAGCAAATAAGTTGCACATTTGTCATTACTGTTTTTTTCCGAAACTTGGTACTCCTCTGATGCCGATGTTACGCAGTTTCCGGGCTATGAGAACATTTCTGTGTTCAGAGAAGATAAACGTGGAAGAGTTTCTTCATATGTCAGAAAAGCCTGTCCTATGTTGCTTTGTTTGATTACACTCTCTTACAGGAAGATCTTGAGGCTGTCGCTATATTACACCATAATGTCGCGATACTCCTAATCTACCATCCCCCTGGTAGCATAACAGACGTAGTTTTTCAATTCGTACAGTCTTTTCTTGAATATGCAAGCATTAATAAATGGGAAATAATAATCTTTGGTGATCTAAATATTCATATCATGAAAAATAACCCTAACCAGGTGAAGTTTCTTCAATTAACACTCTCGTACGGTTGTGAAAATGTTATTGATTGTCCCACGTGAGTTACAGACCATTCTGAAACGTTAATAGACTTATGTTTTACAAGTTTTCCTTGCACAACATTTTGTGCGGGGTATTTATGTCTAAAATAAGTGATCATTTTCCCTTTTTGCACAATTTCCACTAAAGAAACATTTGAGTGAAAACAAATATAAGCGACGAATCGTGAATGAGTTCAACGTGGCCAGGTATTGTTCTTTGATGGCTGAGACTAACTGGGCTGAGTTGTACAGCGAAACGAATCTGTCTAAGGCGTATGATGTGTTCTTAGAAAAAATCCTCCATAGTTATGACCAGGCATTTCCACACGCTTTTGCCAAAAGCACACAAAAGCGAAAAAGGTATGGATTACCAAGGATTTGTATAAGCGTATTAACTTAAAAAATTTATTATTCTCTCGGTACCAAAAACAAAAAATCATGATCATCTCGGAGAATAATAAAAATTTCACAACAGGCTCAATATCGACATCAAGCAAGCAAGATCTGATTATTATGAAAACAAGTTTTCATTAGTAATGCACAGCCCCAAACTGATGGTGGTGGTAACAACTTTATTGACAATCTGGCAAATTCGTGGCCTGGGCCTAGGCCGCCCCCGAGGAGGTCCGGAGATCCTGTCTCCTCGCCGCCTCACGGGCTTGCTGGATGGCCCACAGTTGATCTTAGAGGTTTGAGCTGCGCAACGCGGCCGTCCATCGCGCCGCAGCTTCATCTGGGGAAACTGCATTTTCTCTGCACAGAACCTCACATTCCCAGAGAATGTGTCTAAGAGATGCGTGAGCCCTGCCGCATAGTTTGCAGCTATCGTCTGAGTAGATGTCCGGATATACCATCCTGAGATGGACGGGGTTGGGGAAGGTCTTTGTTTGGAACGGCCTCCAGTCTACCGCTTGGGCCCTGCCGAGTTTGGGGTTAGGGGGCGGATAAACACGCCAGGAGTTCTGATAAAATTTTGTAATATCACAGTACCTGGTCATTCTCTCCCTCTCTGTCCATGCCTTCGTTGGATTTCCAACCGCAAGAGAGGATGCTTACGCGGGCGTAGAATGTGAGACCTCGCGCTACGCAGTGGACCTCCTCGTAGAGGTTGGGTACGGGGGTGTCGGGGGACGTGTGAGCCGGGAACCATATGATGTGTCGTTGCTCCGTCTCCTCGGAGGTGACATAGTTCGCGTTCGCTTTGAGTATAGCCTTAGCCTTCGGCGAAATTCTGCCTTGTGCATAGTTTCTAGCCACCGTCTGCGAGTCACTGAGTACGTACCTGCAACTGGGGTTAACTATGGCTAGGGCTATCGCCACCTCTTTCGCTGCCTTGGAGTTTTTCCACGTATCAAATTGATAGTTGATTTAAAGAAAAACCACTCAGGCTGTGCTGGTAGGAAAGCGATACGGGATGACGATATGTGCACTGGCCAGCTGGAGGCGCGAGAAGGCGGCATGAAAGGGAGTTCGAGGAAAAATCGTCGTAGAAAGAAGCCCGTAAAGATCAGAATGCGGCGAATAATGCAGCGCAGCCAAAGACGGCGACAGACGCATAAAGGCAGGGGGCGAGTGCGGTCGTCGTTGACGACGTGGGCGCATCAAGCACGTTCGAGCCACCGGTCAACAAGAGACCGAGAAACATGTTCTGCGCGGACAAAGGGCACGGGGCAGTTATGTTCCTCGTCGTTCGGTCGTTCTTTTCGGGGTGCATCATGTAGTGCGGAGGAGTGCAAGGTGGCTTACTGCCGTCACACTTACTGGCCTTCCGTGGCCGGTTCGGTGTAGGTCAGTTGCGGAATCTTCGGGCCTCATGTGAAAGCCACTCGGTGCGCCGTCACACTTCGCGAATGAGTCTCGACGCCGGAGAAAACAACGCCGTGCCGGGGGCTGCCACGCGTGCCTCGTCGTTAGTCGGTCAGCAACATCTGACCACGGTTGAAGCAACAGCACGCAAGGGACGGCGTACGTTGTGATTGGGCGCCAGGAGGAGCGACCCCTAAGTTGACTTGCGAATCGCATTAGGTTACCGTAGAAACTGCGGCCGCTAAGTGCCATATTCACCAACACATTTGCAGGTATATCACACTGAAATGTCTTCATCCCAAAACCTCCTTGGTACTACATAAAGAGATTTTCAAATCTCCTTTTTATTACCAAGCTCCTTGGTATTAACGATGGAAGAAGAGTACAGCTCGAAAGCATAGACCAAAAGGTAAGAAAATATTTCGCCGTGGACGCCACAGTGGCACCACTGATGACGGCATCTCCGGATCACTCCAAAGCCATCGCGCTGCAGTTTGCGTTCGACAACGAACTGGGCGTGCAATTCAGAGCATGTGTCCTTAGCGGATCGAGGCAGAAAAATGGGCGAAGAAGCCAAAGAAAGCCATTAACTTTAAAACGGCACAAAGAAATGAACTCTGTTTATTACACAATGATGCAGGCATATATTTGTTACGGTGAGAATATTTAAATAGCGTTTTCCTGTGTCTATCGCCGCCGAGTGTGATCCTAGAACTGATCCGGCAAGCGGCGCAACTGCAGGTGCACGTATATGCCGACGCGATATATGCATGTGCTGCAGGGGCGCCGCCAGGGGGGAGGGGGGCTTATGGGGCCTCAGCACCCCCCCCCCCCTGAAATTTTTTACTGCTGTCCCTGCGCCGCAGGCCAAAACAATCCTCGACGCCGGAAATCATGCTCGATTTTGTCTAGAATGCCCTTTTCATGCCCGAAAAAACATTTTAGCGCGAACATTACAAAATCGGGCTGGATTTTTCGGCAACGCCCATGCACCGGGAGTCACATATCGTAATGCAAGGAGCTCCATCCGAGCACAAAGTTCCAAAGGCGTAGTGGGCGGGCTCGTCGCGGCATTTCGCTGAGGCTGCGGAATCGGGAGCGCTTGGATTTCAATTCTGACACATATGGTTATAAAGTTCTAATAAACTTTGGATGCGAAAGGTGCATTGATATTTCCAAAGTCGTGCTTTAGATTTTCAATTCCGGAACTTTGTGGGCTTAATGTTATTATAAACATTTGACGCCAAAGGTGCATTGACTTTTCTAAAGTCTTAGATCGGAACATACAAGACAAGCCAAATCAACACACTATCAGACAAGTTGACAAAACACGCAACGAGATACGATGAAGCGAAGCGTTGGGTTGGTTCGTTTGTGCCGTCATGTCACATAAAAAAAATATCAACATTTTCTTTCACCTACGCCAAAGCATCCATGTCAAGACACTAAGGCCAGCCAGGGTAACTACGTTCTTATTCATTTTTTCTACTTTGAATTTTATTCGTGAGGATACATTGAGCCTCTTAAATTTTTTTTTATTCTCGCTACCCTACCCGCGGGCTGCCAGAGCCAGCCAGAGTGCATGAGTTTTTCTTGTGTTGCCGCGAAACCACCGCGCGGCGTACTTCGGTGCGCGTGTGGTTTTCTCTGGCCGAGTGCATTTTCGCCTGGCAGAGTTTTGGACGCCTTGTGGCTAGCAGACGAGAAAAACAATGGCCGCTCACCGCCATCACTGTGAAGACTTGATGGATTACACCGTGTTCGCTTGAGCGCAACCTCTCCGGAAAGTCTTGTCTCGCCGGTGTAAAATACCGAGCACTATGCTTATGGTTCTCGGTGGACCAAGCGTCTCACGTTTTCTTCGATAGTCATTTGGTAGCCACATTGGGTGCCCAGAGTAGGCATTGGATTGTGGCCAACATACTCTCCTTCGCGGTTTTTTTTTTTTCATTTCGGGGCCCCCACCCCACAAAAAGAAAGAAAAAAGATACATTGTTGCAGCGCAGCGAATTGTCGCATCCTGACAGTTTGTTACTTCTTTTGCGGAAAGTAATCGGCCACGGCACGCTTCGGTTGCCGGATACTATTATTATATTATTGTGATAGCAATTATATGAAGGCTCCAGGCGCATTCCTGCTGTCGCCGTCGCCCTCATGTTTCTTATGACGTCTCAGGGCAATAACGTCGTGACCGCGCGCCGCATGCTGTATGTGCGAGTGAAAGAGTAGGGTGGTGGTGGAATGGGTGAGCCGACGATGGTGGCTCAGTCTTGCGTGCGCAAGGGAGAAAAGCGGGGAGCACGCGTCGCACGCAATACGTCGGATGGGGTGGATGGAATGGGGGCGGGATCTTGGATTCTGTGAATCTGTGATTGCGCTACATGTTTATTTGCCTTGTTTGACGCATTATATACCGTGACTTTTTCTTAGATACGTAGATTTATTGGAGACTTATACGTATATTTAAATATCTTGTTGCGAGGTTTTGTGTATACGTGCAGTGAACTTGCTTTCCAGTGACACTTTTTTGCCCTTTATCAAGCATTTGTATATTCCATTATATCTTCGCATTTCTAATCAACGAGGGCGATTTAAATGAAAGAGAGCCTACCCACCCCGCGCAATAATGGTTCGGTTCATTATCTGCGAGACATGCGCGAAGCACACAGGCATTTTTCATTTACAAAAGCGACACGCAGATGTGAGGGTAAATGTTTTTTAATGCCCTTATACACTGGATCGAACATGGTTGCGTGACGTAATGGACACTTCAGAAGTTGAGCAGCGGGGTGCCGTGAACGTTTTGACAGCTGAAGGTGTTCCCCAAAAGGAAATTATTTGCCGTATGGCTGCCGTGTACATTGAACATTGCATTTAATTGGCCACTGCGAAGCATTGGAGCAAACGGTTGAAAAAGGACGTGAAAGTTGCAAAGACGATCCAACACCGGGTCAAAGCCATCGTGCAATCACCCCCAACAGAAGTGCAAAAGTTGATGAGCTAATGAGAAAAGAACGGATGATAAAATCGATGAACTGGCAGAGCGTGTGAACATCAGTCGCGGTTCGGTTCACACCATAATTCACGAACATCTCGGTCATCGGCTCTTGTGTGAGCAATGGAAGATTTTCAACCACCGCCAGAAGAAGGTTCTGCGCTGCCTTGACTCATCTGATCCGGTATCACAATGAGGGTGACGATTTCTTGTCTGCAATTGTAATCGGGGACGAACCACGGTGCCACTACTACGAGCCTGGAACAGGACGGCAAAGCTTACAGTGGAAACGTTCGAATTCACCGCCCCAAAGAAAGCAAAGGCCGTCATTTCCGCCAGAAAGGTGTTGTTTACTATTTTTTTTAGATCGTCAGGGGTCATTACTGATAGAATTTTCTAAAGCCGGAGAGACTATCAATCGTTTCCGATATTGTGAAACGCCGGATCGGCTGCGTGTCGCAATCAAGAACAAACGACGTGGAAAATTGACCAATGGGGTCATCTTGTTCCACGACCTGGCTATGTTGTTGTGCTGCTGAGCACGAGGTCGCGGAATCGAATCCCGGCCACGGCCGCCGCATTTCGATGGGGGCGAAATGCGAAAACACCCGTGTACTTAGATTTAGGTGCACGTTAAAGAAACCCAGGTGGTCGAAATTTCCTGAGTCCACTACGGCGTGCCTCATAATCAGAAAGTGGTTTTGACACGTAAAACCCCATTATTTAATTTAAAATTTTTCCACAATGCCCGTCCCCACGTCGCTGATGTGGTTAATACAAAACTGGCAAAGTTCAAGTGGGAAACGCTGCAACATCCGCCATACAGCTAAGACCTGTCGCCTTGCGACTTCCACATTTTGGGGCAAATGAAAAAAAAAAGACAGCTTAAGGGAAGCAGATTCGTGTCGGACGATGACGTGAAAGAGTGAATTGCAGATTTGTGGAAGCAGGAACCTAGGGTGTTTTTTGAGACGGGAATCACCCGACTCGTTAGTCAATGGGATCAATGTCTAAATGCTCATGGAGACTATTTTTAAATTAGGTACCCCGTTTGTCATATATTTGCATTGGCTCACTTTCATTTGACTCGCTCTCGTATATCTTGCAGAACAGCTTTATATAGGTGTTCTCTGTTGGGACAATAATTTCGGTGCAATTACTTAGGATACACGACCGGTGACAGCTGCTCCTGCGTAATACATTGGAATAAATGACAGCGTCATTGAGATTTTTCACTGGCCGTTGCATATGTACAAAAATGTAAACAAGGTTGTTGAATCACAAAGTTTCATTAACATATTTGTCGTCAACTTGTTCATTTCATGGCCTTTACACTTTTCATATCAGGGGCATGCACTGCTTTGCTGGTTTCGAACTGATATAGTTCTAAGGAACGTGTGATATTTTCTTTACTTATTAAATAGACAAGAACATGGAAGCATTGATAACAGTTATTTTGAGCACAATTTCTGGCACATACGAGTATATTTTTTATTAAACAATACATATATTACTTGTTTTGACAGTGCGTAGCGTTCAAGAATTCGTTTGCAGCATCTTTGGCAATGGCAATGCAGTTATTATTCATGTATTTGGTCTCTCGATAAATTGTTTAAGAGGAAGCTTTAGCTCGGGCCCAACTCCGACGCGGCCTATTCAAATAAATGTAAAACGCAGAAACGCTTTTCTGAGATAACCCCTGAATCATTTTTATTGAAATTTGTTGAATTTGAGAAAGTTAACTTACAGTATCTGTTGGAAGTGGAAGTTCGATTTGGGACCTGAATTTCGTTTAAAATATTTTGAACAACTTGAAAGTGCGAAAAAAAATAGAACACGGCGTTTACAAACGAAAAGCTCTTCATCAAAAACAGATATCGCGGTTCATCAAACGGCATCTATTATAAGAGTCAAAGCGGACAAATTCGGTATGTCAATTTGTATCTTACGTGAATTAGTTACGTGGTGCACAAGGGTTCTGCAAAAGCCGTATTTCGATAAAGCTAAATTATTTGAGATTCATTTGTAACGTATCAATTTTGTCCGCCGTAGATGTACTATTGGATGCGATTCACAAAATTGTGATAATGTTTTTCATTGTTGACTTACAGCGTTTTAAACGTGATAGTTTCGTTTTCTGAAAATTCGAGATTTGTACCAATTTTTAATAAAAAATTGACAACCTAAATGAAAAATTCGAAACCAGAAGACAGTAGAATTTAAGTTTTTGTTTTAAATGTAACAAACCTCATCACATTTCGCCCAGTGGTTGCAGAGAAAATCTAATTCACCTTCTACATGTATTTAGATAGGAGCATCCGAGATAAAGGTTCCTCTTAAGGAGGAGGCCAAGCTGCAACGTGAGCCCCCCCCCCCCCCCCCTCGAACGAAATTTCTGGCTACGTCACTGATGTGCTGTTATGTGTTCAACCTCAGCCGCTTTCACCGAGGGGCCGTGCTTGAGTAGTGCCACGCGATGACATAATTCTTGTAAAACCCCAGCCTGTGCGAGACCTCGAGAAAAACCGCGGTGACAATGAACGCCGACGCTGCTCTCGCGTTGCTCGATCCAGCGTTGCTCATTCCTCCGCGCCGTTGTGAACCCGGCCTGGAATAACAACCGGTCGTTGGCCGCTGCGTGACCCAGCACATGGCGCTAACAGCAAGGCAGGAACTCTTCCGTTGGCCCGTAAACTAAAAAAAAAAATCTAGCCGTGGCAGGGTAAAAGGAAACGCCATTCCTTGTGCCTTCTGACACTTCTGTCGTCCCTTGACTTGCTATTAGCACTAACATAAAATTTTATAGGGAACCACAAAACAGCCAAGATGTGCTGATGTGTGTGTCTTTCTTCTGATATAGGAGCTGCACCCAGAATCGAGCTTTGGGACGAATGTCGCCATACTTCTATCAGCCAAGGCAGAACAAAGCTGGAAGCGCCTCGGAAGATACAATTACTTCGATAGGTGAGTTGCGCGTGGAGTTGCGTTGAGAAGGAAAGCATATCATCGCCGTGTTCTTGCAGTGTGCCAGTTCCCCAGCTACGGATGGGCATCTCGTATGATGTCTACCGAAACGCTATCGGTGAGTGTTCTTGCCGAACGTTCACGTGTCAAACCTTATAATTTCAATGTCGGCTTACACAGCTCGCGTCTCCCTGACCCCGTTGTCCAATGTGCAGTGGACAGGCAACGTACACTCTAAAATACATAGTCATGGTAGCGTAGATACAACATCCCCTCTCGCACAAATGCGATTGCTCTTTCACAGCTCTTATATTGCAGTGAAGTAGAGGGCCATAGAGCATTTTCAGCAAATACTCTATCGAGCGCGCAGGTGCTCTCGCATCGACTGCGAGAACCCTGCGAAAGCCTGTTGGACTAGACAAGTTTCACGGCAGCGAAGCATTACACCGACACCGTGGCACATGGCTAGTGCTGGAATGCCGCAGCTTGCGCACTAACCTTGTGCCAAAGACGGCGATTTATTCTTTCCTGCTAAAACTAAAAGGCATTTGTGTATAAATGAAGTTATACGTAGTGGCTCTGCGGAAACCCGCAAGGTACAAAGAAGTAATTAGTTAAGGGTAAATGAGACATCCACCCAATCGTAGCAATTGCTACAAAGGAAACCCATACGGGTTCCTCGAAAGAAAAGCCTCGTAGTTGAAGAAAAATTCGACCGGGTCCGGGACTCGAACCCAGGACCACCGCCTTTTCAGGGTAGCTGCTCTCCCATCTCAGCTAACCAGGCGGCTACCTGATGGCAGCGCAAAGTCAAATTTGTCAACAACTCGAAGAAAAGGCAAGAATTTGACGTAACAGTTCTGCGGAAATCCGCAAAGTGGAGATAAGTAATTAAGGGAAAATTAGACATCCACCCAATCGTAACGACTCTAGTAATCGTAACAATTTCTTTCGAGGAACCTGTATGGTATTCCTTTGTAGCAATTGCTACGATTGGGTGGATGTCTCATTTTCCCTTAATTAATTACTTCTCTCCACCATGCACGTTTCCGCAGAACTATTACGTCAAACTCCTGCCTTTTCTTTGAGTTGTTGAGAAATCCGACTTCGCCCTGCCTTTGCTGGCTGCCTGGTTAGCTCAGATGGTAGAGCGGCTGCCCCGGAAGGAGGTGGTGCCGGGTTAGGGTCCCGCACTAGGACGAATTTTTCTTAAAGTGCGAGGGTTTTCTTTTGAGGAACCCGTATAGGTTTCCTTTGTAGTAATTGCTACGATTGGGGGGACGTCTCATTTTTCCTAATTAAATGAAGTTATTGGGGGCGAGGACTTACGGAGTCACCATCTGTTGGAAGCGCCTCTCTTGCGTAGTATGAGGGATCACGCCGCGCTCCTCATAGGTTTCGCTTACGGCGTTCAATAAAAACACCACGCGGCAGCCCTCCTGGACATTTCTGTCAGTAGTCTGAAAACAAGAGAAGTTTGTTACTGTCCAAAGAATAATCTTGGGCAAATGAAAGCACAGAATCGTGTACAGACGCTATCTCTACCGAATACGTACAGTGAACGCCACTGCGCGCGGTCGCCGCGATGGAGTCTCCCGAACCGGCTTCTTGTATGAAAGGTAGGCAAACGCTGAGAGAAGATTATGTGAAATATGTTCTTCTAGTGGGCTGTCTGTATAACCAAATGCAGCATAACATAATGAAGCCTCAATGCGGCGAGCGCACGGGTTCGCCATGACCGACTGCCAGTGGCGTAGCTAGGTCGTCTGGCACCCGGGGCCCATAGGTCTTCTGTCACCCCCCTTCCCGGGTGTAGCTGGCGGAAATAGGGGTGTCTTCAGACGCATATGACACCCCCCCCCCCCTCTCTGGTCCCTTGCACCCGGGGCCCACGGCCCCCCGGCCCCCCCTGTTGCTACGCCACTGCCGACTGCGCGTCTGCATGCATATCCGCACTCAATGTTTCGCTTTCGCTGCGTGCGCGTTTTCACACCGTTCCGTGAGATTTAGTCCGCAGAATATGAGCATTTGACAGTACCCAAGCAGCCAGTGTTGAGTGGACGCTATCAGAATTGTTCAAAAACAATTTCGTTATTGAGATACCGACGTCCACGGCGATTTTGGTGTGCCGTCGCGACGATTTAATCTTCTTTTGTCTTTTAAATTCTAGGACGTTTCAATATTATTTCTCAGGTTGCGCAGCACTGTATCTGTATCGGTCTTCTCGGCGTGTGATTTCCCGCTGCTTCTTTTCCGTAATTCAGTGCATTAATTCATAACACAAACATGACCATATGCCATGCCTTCTTTATTGTGCTTTTTACCGCTCCCTTTCCATTCGAGTTAACTTGCCAGTACCTAGCATCAAAAAGTTCATTCATCAAACCGTCATGACATCAGCCGGGCAGCGGGCGAGCGTCTCAGTTTTCTGCTACTCACCGAGCATAGCATGTCCCAGTGCCGTAGAAGAAATCTTCCTCGCGTTTGTGCTTGCTGCATATCTGAGTTGTAGCCCATGGCCGTCTGCCGGTTCTAAGTTTCGCGAGCCAAGCATCACGGAGCTACTTGTCCTGCGGCTACGTGTGAATAAGGCTGTCGCCCGGCTCCGTCGCGTACGTGTGACACTGCGGCACCGAGCAGTAGCCTACGTTGTTGCACACCTCCAAAGGCAGCCACTGCCGAGTGCTTTCAAATGTTGTCAAGCAGACACCTAAGGCGGGAAGGCCTCACCATTTAATCAGAGCCGCAGCGCAGGTGAGACTTTCAGCTTTCGTTTTCAGTTCGCTTCGGCACTTCCGAAGCAGCCGACGCGGCCGCTGTGTCCACGTGATCCCTCATGCCACGTCACGCCGATGGTGGCGCCAGCTTTTCCAGTGGTGGAGCTCGCCCCCAATATTTTGCGACTTATTTTCTACGCCACTTAGCAACAAGCCAATGACACGCCAGATGCATGCACCAGACATGCCACTGAAGCGAGCGAGGCCAGCTGCGCATGTGAGCGTTTTCTTGTTCGGCATCTGGTTTGCCTCTTTTTAATGCGTGGGGATTTCTATGCTTACCAAACCAGAAAAAATTGGAGGACGCTTAAGCTTCGCCTTCAAGAGTGGAACGCGATAGCCTTATCGTACCCCGTTCGCACCGCCCACTCACTCGCTCGGCATGCTCTTTGCACCCACCAATCACGCGGTGAGCACCAAGAAACGCAGCATTCGGCGCGGCAACGAAACGTGCGCCTGAGCAAGCGGAACGAACCGAAGAACTCGGTTTCTCGAAGGGAGAAACGATCTGCGCGAGCCAAACGTCGTGATCGGCACAGACAGCCGGGCCGCGACGCGCCATGAAGGCGGACGCGATCATGGTGCTGACGCCTCGATGGGATCGTCCTCTATCTCGCTTGGGAGCACCACACAGACGCATGACCCCTCGCCAGCAGCACGGCACACAGCGTAGGGGACGCTTTCCCGCCTGACGCGCTACGGCGCCGCGATCACGTCAGACGCTGCACCTAGGAATCGCGCTGTGAGCGGAAAGAGGAGCCGCGTCGCCTAAACACGAGGGATCGAGTGACGCACGCTGGAAGTTGGGAGGGGAGACAGCGAGAAAACTTATTGAAAGCGAGTGTATTGGGGCATCCTCGTACCAGTCGAGCACGCTCTTGGCGCGTCGGCGGCGACGAACGCGCTTCACCTCGGCTTCGCCAATGATTGTCTGTAATTGCGGTCATTCAACACAGATCTCGCAAATTTTGGTACCATCGTCTCCATGAAGATCAGCGGCACAAGTGAACACCACTTTCATCAAGGTGCGCCCATTTTTGACGAATTTCTGAGTGCTCGAAGATTTCGCCGACCGCCGCGCCATTAGGACTAACGGCGGTGCGGCGTCCGCCAGCTCCGGCCGGAGATTGCCCGGCAATGGCGGCTCCGAAGACTGTGACTGGCTACGATCCTGCTTCTATGCAAGTCGTACGCATGGATACTGCTCAACTCGAGGACCTTCCACCATCTGAAGAAGAATATTTGGACGACATGGTCCGCATGTGGCGACGCAAGCAGAAGCCTCACGTTCCCAAAGTCGCCGGTGCCGCCAAGCAGCAACAGACGCCGGCTCGCTCCGCGCATGCTGCGCACGCCGACGCGGCTAGCGCAACCTTGAAAGGCGGAGAACGCAAGTCCCTATGGCGGCCGCAGCAAACGCCGCGCTTTGGGCGCAACGAACTCATCGTGGTGCTCAAGCCATGCACAACATTGGATCTGAAGGCGACCTTCGTTCCAGGCCATGCCGGAGTTGCGGTGCGCAACCTCATACGTGACTGTGGAGCAGTGGACCTCTCTGTATGGCCTGTGTGGAATGAAAATGTGTTAGTGTGTGGACTGAACTCAGTGCCCGCCGCCGAGAGGCTCCTCGGGGACGTCATGCTGGTGGTCGGGGACCGCCAGCTCCCATTCCGTGGACACGCCAAAGTCTCGGGGTACGTTTGCAAGGGGGTCATCAACATTGACCCCAAAGATACATCGGTCTCCCTCAAGCAAAAGCTGAGGCGGAGGCACGGCGAGATTCTCTCCGTGAGGAAACTGGGCGACTCTAACGTCGCAGTGGTCACCTTCGAAGGGAAGAGGGTGCCCCGTCAAATCTACTGCAGCGACTAGGGCATCCCTGTGAGACTGTATAAGAAGACGATTCCCGCCTGTGGCTGCTGTGGCACGGTGGGGCACCGGGCTGACGTCTGCCCGCGTCCACAGTCAGGACGCTGCGGCCGCTGTGGCTCTCAAGTGGCTGCCACTTCCGAGGGCCCTGCTGAACATGAGTGCACCCCTCGTTGCCTCATCTGCGGGGGCAACCACCTCACCAGTGCTGCCGGCTGTATCGGCAAGTACCGGAAGCCTGTCAAACCGAGGACGCCACCGACCAACGCCAGGCGGAAATCGGCTCCCAAGCAGGCTCCGCCCACCAATGTCAACAACAGGAAATCTACCACTACGACGGGCAACTCCGGACAAGTCAAGACGAACACGAAGTACGGGACCAGGACGAAGGCGCCGAATTTCAACGCTGGGGATTTCCCGTCCCTGGAAAACGCCCAAACCAAGGTGAGCTGTTGGGTTATGGTTGTCTCCGGGCCTCCCTCCCCCTCCCCAAACGAAACTGCCCTACAGCGGCAAAATGCTGAACTCAGGCGCCAGACCGAAATTCTAGCTAACAAAATACAAGAGCTAGAGGAAAAATTGGCCAGACTCACGGAGCCTCGGGCACAGGACGGGCCTTCGGAGCCTATGTAGCAAGCTGAGGTGGCAGAACAAGATGGCAGGGCCTCGGTCACGTCAGGACTATCTAGCGTCTCGCAGTGCTCGGGCAGCACAACAGTCGAGCGCATGCCCATTATGGAGCACCGTTTAGAAAATTTAGAACGCACAATTGCGGACATGCCAGGTAAAATTTTAGCAGACATCAGCGCTTCCTTCCGGGAACTCTGGGAACAGCAGCTCCCGCACATTGTGCAGAGCATAACTCCAGCCCTGATTGACACTGTCCTGTCCACAATGCAGGAACGGGCTAGCGTCCAATTTAGGAACAGCCGCTCGCTCTCATTCCCCGCGACCAGATTCGCGTAGGCGAAAGGTGGTCACTCGTCAGACCATAGGCTCCCAGGAACACAGTCCGGCTGCCGCCTCCCCGGAGATTGTGGTGCCTCTGTCTGAGGTGCCATCGCCTTCGGGGCGTGGGCATGCCCCTCACAAAAACAACCTTCACTATGGCTATCCGACCCCAGCGGAAAGCCCATAATAAAGCCGTAGAAGAGAAATTCGAGATCGTACAGTGGAACTGCAGGGGTTTTCGGAGCTGGAAGAAACGGTCGCACCTCCAGCTCTACCTGCAGTTCCTCGGTTCCGTGCCGGCGGTCCTGGCTCTACAGGAACCCGGCACGGAAGCTAAATTCACTGGGTATAGCTCGTTTCAGAGATGTCCTACAACGTGCATCCTGGTGAACAAGGCATACACCGCAGTCCCGGTCGATCTCGACTTGGAGATTGAACAGGAATACACCATGGTCAAGGTTCTGCCACTTAAGCGCCATTACCCGTCAAAACATATTCTTAATATTTACTGCCCCCCCGCACAAGCAGCGTGTAACTTTCAACGAAATCTTCTACCGCGCGCTCAAATCGGCTGACAAGGAACCTCTCGTGATTGTTGGGGACTTCAACGCTCCCAGCCTTCATTGGGGATACCGCCGCTTTGAGAAGGCCAGAGGACGCAAACTGGCGGAGTTAATATCCACACTTCGTATCACGCTGCTTACGGATCCAGCATGGCCCACACGCGTGGGCAATTCGGTAACGCGTGACACATGCCCTGACCTATCTCTCGCTAAGAACGCTGAAGATGTCGCCTGGGAGAACCTGGGGTACTGTCTTGGTAGCGATAACTGCCTTCTCCAGATCACTCTTCTGGCGAAGGCGGCTCGCAAAAAGTGGGACAAGGCCAAATTGACCGATTGGCATAAGTTCAGAATGCAGGAGGTACCTTCCGTGCTCTTTTCCAGCGGTTACGCTGAATGGGCAAAGCAATTACACACAATACAGCAACAACACGTTTCGACAGTTCAGACTTCCGAAGACATTCCCGCAGTGGACAATCACCTAATGCACCTGTGGGAGGCGCGCCGAAGCCTTACGGTGGAAGAAGCAAAAGCTGAATCGGAAGCTTAAGGCTCGCATTACCGAACTCACGGAGCAAGCCGCAGCGTATGCTGCCCAGCTCACAGACTCAAATTGGATGGAAAAGTGCAATTCGGCAGCGCGTCAGATGAGCTCGAGAGGGACGTGACGTCTCTTTCGCAGCCTCATTGATCCCACTCAGACGAGAGGGGAGACGCAACTACAACTTCTGCGGGCTTTACACGGGTACCAAGGCACGACAGCTCAACTCGCGGACACGCTATGTGACAGGCATCTCTGTCACATAGAGGACCCGATTGGGCCCGAGCACGAGTACGCGGGCAGGCCTAATCCAGATCTTGATGCTCCTTTTACATTCCACGACCTTAGGGCGGCTTTCGCTAAGATGCGCAGAGCTAAGACGCACGGCTCCCGGCCGCGATCGCATAACCGTGAAACTATTGGCGAATCTTTCGTACTCGGCCTAACTTCACTAGCTAGAGTACATTAATCAGATCTGGGATGGGCGTCCATTCCCTCCCGATTGGAAGACCTCCTTGATCACTTTCATCCCTAAGCCAGGCAAGACCGTAAATACCGACAACCTAAGGCCCATCTCACTAATTTCGTGTGCGGGCAAACTTATGGAGAAGATGGTTCGGGATCGCCTCTCTCAGTACATGGAGGCTAAGGGCCTCTTTGTAGACACTATGTTTGGTTTCCGCCCGCATATGTCGGCACAGGACGTCCTCCTGCAACTACATCGCGACATAATACGACCCACGGCCATGCGCCACAACGACAAGGTCATCCTTTCCCTCGATCTTAGGGGGCCTTTGGCAACGTTCGTCACAGCAGCATCCTGGCAAACCTGAGCACCACGGATTGCGGGCACAAGGCATTCGCCTACGTCAGAGATTTCCTCTCGAAGTGTCAGGCCCTCCTTAAGATCGAGGATGAGGAATATGGCCCATACACCATGGACACACGGGGCACTCCACAAGGAGCGGTATTGTCGCCACTCCTTTTCAACATTGCCATGATGCAGCTTCCACAACAATTGGCCCGGGTGGAAGGCATCCAACACGCACTTTACGCGGATGACATAACAATTTAGACTACTGAAGGGAGCATTGGGGAAATGGAGGACCGCCTCCAGCGGGCTGCCTCCATCGTCGATAGCTATGCTTTCCACTGTGGTCTCCAAGGCGCTCCTGCGAAATCGGAACTTCTTCACATCAGAACCAATCCCAAAGACAACACGAGTTTGCGTCTCTTTCTGATGGGAGGTCCTATTAGAGAGGTCGAGGAGATCCGGATCCTGGATCTGTTCATCCATCACAGACTCAGCCCGGAATCCACTATCGACAAACTCAAACGCGTAGGCGAACAGGTCGGACGTATGATCCACCGTGTTTCCAACAAACGCGGCGGGTTGCGGGGCCGGGACGTGCTTCGGCTCGCCCATGCCTTCGTAACCAGCAGGATCCCATACTCCGTACCCTACCTTCGAACTACAAAGAAACACAATGAACGCATCGACGCCATCATAAGGAAGGTTACAAAGCGAGCTTTGGACCTCCCGGTGGCTACCTGCAACGCTAAGTTGTTGGCTCTAGGTGTGCTTAACTCCTACCAAGAGTTGAAGGAGGCCCACCTTGTGAGCCAATACACGCGACTCTCGCAGACGGTGTCCGGGCGCCACCTGCTAGACCGCTTGCACATACAACACGAGTGCATTCCAGAGGAGACATGCAGGCTTCCGGAGCTCTGGCGTCACAAGCTCTGGGTTCCTCCACTCCCGCGCAACATGGACACGCAGACACATGAAGGCAGACGAAAGGCGCGCGCTCGGGCCCTCGAACACCAATACGGATTAAAGCATTGATCCGTATTGGTGTATTAAAGCATTGATGTGGCAGGGCCGTCGCCCACTGGATTCTACACGGCTGCCGTAATTCCCGAGGACCAACGTGTTAACGGACTTTCCTACCGCGCTTTGAGCTCCGCGCAGGCCGAGGAGGTTGCTATAGCACTTGCCGCCTCGGACCCGAATTCGAAGGTAACCATCACAGATTCGCGCCGAGCCTGTAAGCACTACCTGGCGGGCGAGGTATCACCTTTAGCCTACCGCATTTTAAAGCGAGCCGTGAGGGAATCGGACCCCTCACCCAAACGCATTATTTGGACTCCGGGCCACCAGGGCTTAGAGGTAACGAGGCTGCGGACGCGGCCGCCCGAGCGCTTACCCACCGGGCACCTCAACCAGACTCTTCCGGCTCAGAGATTAGACAACCGCTTCTGCGGTTCAGGGAAATTCTGGCAGACTTTTGCGAACGTCATCGGCTTTTCCCGGTCCCTGCTAAGGGCCTGAGTAAGGCCGATGAACGAACCCTTCGGCGCCTGCAGACAAACACCCTGTTGTGTCCTGCAATAGCAAAACATTTTGACCCGAAAGTTGATGGGCGATGCCCTCACTGTGGGGAAGACTCCGATAACTTTCACATGGTGTGGGCATGTCAGATTAATCCGTCCCTTCCCCCAACCCTTCCCCCACTAGAGAGCCATGGGAGGCAGCCCTACTCAATTGCTCGGCGCTGGAGTCTCAAAGGGCTCTAGTCCAATGGGCGCAGGTAGCAGCTTCGTCCAGTGGGGTCCCAGACTAAGGACTCCACCTGTGTAAAGGGCCATTTTTGACCTGCAAACTCTCAATCTATTGAATAAACATTTTTCATCATCATCGTACCGGTCCCCGCACGGCCCCAATGCGCTCAAAGGAGACGAAGGGGAGAAAGAGGCGAGTGGCGCGCCACGTGTCGGGGCAGCGCCGAAAATGCGAGGAGGGAGTCTTATGTGTTTGCTGCAAGATGGCTCTGGGTGTGCGCCAAGCGCAGAAGAAATGTAGCGGAAACGTACTTCGCTACTCATTTAACTGCGACTTCTGTAATTTTCATGCTCATAATTACCGATATACACCGCAGTATAACTTTCTACGGCACGTTTCTAAGGCAACACCGCATTCACTAGAGGCGCTTTTGTCCCGCTTTGAACCATCTAACTCATGGCTGAGTGGTACCGTCTCCGTCTCACACTCCGGAGACCTTGGTTCGATTCCCTACCAGCCCATCTTGCAAGTTGTTTTATTTGTGAATTGCCTTCCAGGATTTTTCGCTCACGGCGAACGCCGCCGTCACCGACGCCGACGACACCGGCTTTTCTGCGACACGAGCTCCTTAACGCTGTCGCGTTAAAATGCCCATCCATCCGTCCGTTCCTAAGACGATCGCTTTCAAGATAAAGCCCGCAGTAGCGAGCGACTTTACCTTCATGCTGGCTATCGCTTCAACGAGAACGAGGTGGCGAGAACACAGCACCGACGTTCTCGGCAGGAGCCACACCCTGCCCCTTTCGTAGATTGCTTTCAAGATACTGGCCCGCGCTTCTCTCTTGAACGCGATGCGGCGAAAACGCAGCGTCTGGAGCTTATCAGCAGCCGGCGCTCTCTGTCCGCATCGCATATTGTTAAGAACGGCCAGCTGCAGTGCAAGTTTGCCAGTTATTTACGCCAGCGGTAGCAACCTCATCTTGGAACGCCGCCGCCAACCTCTAGCCACGGCGTGACTAAGTCGACTTTGTGTCGGGAACAATACGCGCATCCTCCACTCTCCGTCGCTTCAGCTAGGATGCATTTGACGAAGCAGGCTTTGTGATGAAACCGCCACCGTTACCCTCTCGCCTCGTCGCCGTTGTGACCGAAGGAGTTCGACGAAGCAGGCTTTGTGCGCGACACGACGACGCAGACCTGATCTGGTACGGGGGGGGAGTAACCGCGGGAACGTCGTCGTGGGCTCCTTCCCACGCGCCGACCAAGACGCAAGACAAAGTGCTACCCGGGCGCGCTACCCGCGACGGCTCCGAGTTCGACGAAATTCGTGTGGTGTCGGTTTCGGACCGTGAACACGTGTGTTTGTGTGCGTGTGCGCGTGTGTGTGTAAGCCGTCCCGGGGAGAGGCGGCATGTTTACAATGACTGGACGAACGTTTCCATCCCCTTGAAATCAAGGGGAGACGAAGTGCTTATAAGGAGCGAGTGTCGGCTGCTAGAGTGTGCTCGTTGTGCTCGAAATGTACTCGTGAGCTGGGTGCTCGTTGTCTTGCTGGAAATTGTGGGGTCTCTCACCCATACTCTTGGGCCACAGGAACGACAACACAGTAGTGCAAACAATCACAAGGGCATTTATTGCACCTTTCATACATCAATGCCCGCTAGCCGAGTTGCTATCCACAAAACATGCCGATGGGCGCGCGACAAATCTAGAAGTCCGACTCACCGCGACCGGATAGCGAGCGAATATGTTCGCCCCATGCTGGATCCCAACGCCTGGTCGTTCGCGCGCACGGTCACGCGAACGGTGGCGCGTTCGAAGTCGGCCACGCGAGACGGTCTCGCAGAAGCATGGGTGGGCGCACGCGCGGCACGGCAAGTCCGCACTGCTCGCTGTCCCCAACCAAAGAGAGCAAGCGCCTTTCTTTCGGCGCCTAAGTAACCCCGCCTGTCGGCGGCGTTAACAGCGCAACACTCGCGCCATCTCTCCTACTGCGCCTCAACCACTCCGACCGCCGCGGGCGCCAGGCCACGCGGCGAAGCCGGATTACAGGAGACGCGCTATGCGGGAAAAACATATCAGGGGACGCGCGAGAGTCGCGCATCCCCACGTCGCCCCAACCTTAAATCACTACATATTCCGGCGAAACATGTCACACGGTCTAACATCAACGCGTGCTTCGCTAACAAGGTAGTACATGCAACAGTGGTCGCGCCGAAGAAATATCCACACGCCGTCTATAGCATGCGAGCCGACATTGTCCCTGGGTACACCGCTGGCGTCCGCCGGTCACAGCAGCAGCTTTGCAGACTCGACGGCACGATTCCAGGCCAGTACTCCGGAAACGACGACGCTGTAGTCGGTACGAGCAAGCGTCGCTCGCGCCGACGCGCCCTGCTGGCAAGAGCCGCCGTAGCTGTCGGTGACTGCGGCTCTTTTGTCCGCCGCCGAGGGTTGTGAGCTGGATACATGAGGCCGCCGAAGTCACTGCGCCGAACTGGCCACAGTATCACCATCGCCCGGGGTGGCTCGATCGTAGTCCGGAGCAGCAGCGCAGACGATGTGCAGGTGACAGCAAGCCAGGGGTGACTCCAATCACGTTGCGTACACTCAACACACTCTGCAAACACTAAAGTAGTGCAAGGGAGAGGAATTCTGCATGCACATCGTCCACTTGGTACGACGTTTAACTCGGCTAGCAAAAGATCGGGCAGCTACTCAGATGCTCAGTTCACATGAACGAAGCTCGCTTCCTTGAGTCGAACGAGTAATTTCAATTCTTGCGAGGCTAACTAGAATGAGGGAAGCAAAGTGCAACACCTCAATGCCGCGGTCCACCAGGTTGTGTCCCTCCACGTGTGACAGGCAGCTCCGTAAAGCCTTAAGCCTAAAGCGTCGCTACCCTGACAACAACCGGCATCCAAAAAGCAACACCCAGAATGGGCGCAAAACAGGCAGCCGCGAGGAGACGTCAGCTCTGTTAGGTGGTCCTACTCCGCTCGGTGCACACAGCATACGAGTTGACGGCGCCCACCGTCCCAGACGGTCTCGGAGCGCCCGGTGCCAGGCCGCAATACCAGTCAGCCCGTAGTGGCACCCGTGGCCCGCGGCCACCCGGCTCCCAGAGCCGCGACTTCATCAGAGTCAAAGAGATAGGAAAAGCCATTTACATGAGAAATTCGGACCACCCACGAGGCTTCCGTACTCACTCGCTTCAGGCTTGGCAATGCTCCGCGGGCCTCGTTCTCCCAGGATGCAGACCACGTGGCTCTCGTACCAACGAATGCCATTAAAAAAACACTTGCGAAAAGGCTTAGCATGTTGACATGTTCAAACACACTACAGCCACCGTCGCCTCGCTCAAGAAAGCACGCCGCCAACGCTAGCGATCAAAATCCGCGCTAGCCCTACGCTTCGGTACAAAGGTCTCGAACGAAGTAAAACTGTTAAAACTATCGTCCGATGCCCCAAGAGGTTCACGTTGGGCAGCCAGATGTGGGGTCTCTCACCCGTACTCTTGGGACAAAGGAACGACAACACAGCAGTGCAAACAATCACAAGGGTATTTATTGCACCTTTCATAGATCAATGCCTGCTAGCCGAGTTGCTATCCACAAAACATGCCGATGGGCGCGCGACAAATCTAGAAGTCCGACTCACCGCGACCGGATAGCGAGCGAATATGTTCGCCCTATGCTGGATTCCAACGCCTGGTCGTTCGCGCGTACGGTCACGCGAACGGTGGCGCGTTTGAAGGCGGCCACGCGAGACGGTCTGGCAGAAGCATGGGTCGGCGCACGCGCGGCACGGCACGTCCGCACTGCTCGCTGTCCCGAACCAAAAAGAGCAAGCGCCTTGTCTTTCGGCGCCCAAGTAACCCGGCCTGTCGGCGGCGTTAGCAGCGCAACACTCGCGCCATCTCTCGTACTGCGCCTCAACCACTCCGACCGCCGCGGACGCCAGGAGACGCGGCGAAGCCGGATTACAGGAGATGCGCTATGCGGGAAAAACATATCAGGGGACGCGCGAGAGTCGCGCATCGCCACAAGATGTACTCGTGAGCTGTGTGCTCATAAGCTGTTTGCTGTATGCTCGTCTTGCGGGCTCCATTTGGGAGTCTCGCTAGACTGTCGATGTATTTCATGTTCAACTGTAAATAACATGTAAATAAAAACTGCTCGCCTAAGTCCCGATGAAGAGTCAAGCTCCTTCCTACAGCTACGACTGCCAAATCTTACATCTGAATGGAAGCGGTGAGATCGACCTACAGCTCGTAGATCTTCCGACAACTCTAACAAATGGTGGCAGCGGCGAGATCGTCCGACGAATCTTACAATATCGCTTTCAAGATACTGTCTGCACGGCCGTGTCGGTGCACGTTTGATCTCGGTTAATAATAGTTCGACGCGGATGGATAAGGCGCTAAAGAGCGATAATGGCTTCTAATGATTGCAACGTCATGAGCGCACATGGCGCCGGCACTTGCAGTATACTTTGCTTGCGTTATCAGAACTGGCAGAACTTTCGAAGTTAATCAACAAGCGTAAAACAGCTGACATAAGGAACTATAATATGGATAGAATTGAGCATGCTCTCAGGAACGGAGGAAGCCTAAAAGCAGTGAAGAATAAGCTAGGAATAGGCAAGAATCAGATGTATGCGTTAAGAGACAAAGCCTGCAATATCGTTACTAATATGGATGAGATAGTTCAAGTGGCTGAGGAGTTCTATAGAGATTTATACAGTACCAGTGGCACCCACGAAGATACTGTGAGAGAGAATAGTCTAGATGAATTTGAAATCCCACAAGTAACGCCGGAGGAAATAAAGAAAGCCTTGGGAGCTATGCAAAGGGGGAAGGCAGCTGGAGGGGATCAGGTAACAGCAGATTTGTTGAAGGATGGTGGGCACATTTTTCTAGAAAAACTTGCCACCCTGTATACACAATGCCTAATGACCTCGAACGTACCGGAATCTTGGAAGAACGCTAACATAATTCTAATCCCTAAGAAAGGGGACGCCAAAGACCTAAAAATTATAGACCGATCAGCTTACTGTCCGTTGCCTACAAAGTATTTACTAAGGTAATCGCAAATAGAATCAGGAACACCTTAGACTTCTGTCAACCAAAGGACCAGGCAGGATTCCGTAAAGGCTACTCAACAATAGACCATATTCACATTATCAGTCAGGTGATAGAGAAATGTGCGGAATATAACCAACCGTTATATATAGCTTTCATTGATTACGAGAAAGCGTTTGATTCAGTCGAAACCTCCTCAGCAGTCATGGAGGCATAACGGATTCAGGGTGTAGACGAGCCGTATGTAAAAATACTGGAAGATATCTATAGCGGCTCCACAGCCACCGCAGTCCTCCATAAAGAAAGCAACAAAATCTCAATAAAGAAAGGCGTCAGGCAGGGAGATACGATCTCTCCAATGCTATTCAGAGCGTTTTACAGGAGGTATTCAGAGACCTCTAGTGGGAAGAATTGGGGAAAAGAACTAATGGAGAATACCTTAGTATCTTGCGATCCACTGATGATATTGCCTTGCTTAGTAACTCAGGGGACCAATTGCAATGCATGCTCACTGACCTAGAGAGGCAAAGCAGAAGGGTTTGTTTACCTTTTGATCATTAAAGAAAGACATTGCGACTGGGACGAAACATACCGCACCTTTAAATAATTGCAGTGACGTTGTTAATTCACTTTTGTTGTGGTAAGCTTCGTGGTAAAACAATAAAATAAAAAAATCCGTGCACATTATCTACGCTAACACAACAGCTATCGTAGCTTGTTTCCAGCTAACACCAAACGCGACGTGTTACTTCGGCTGGGGCGCGGCAGATAACGCACTAGCTCAATCACGATATTTTTCTTTATTTCCTTTATTTCTTTCTGGATAACTCAGATGGAGCCTGTTTGAGGGCGCTGCTTTATGATCCCGGTGGGAACGCAGTCATGTGGTATTCTCTAAGATATTTCGCGGGTTTTATTTATCAGTCGGAAAAAAATAGTGCGCAATTAGTACGTCGCTGAAAATAACGCAGTTAGATGTCCCTTGGCTCCGCGTTCATATGCTGCCTTCGTTGATGCTTTGATAATTTAGATCGTATGTCTCGAGTTAGATAATTAATTACAATTGCATAATTAAATCTCAGTAATAAAAAATTACTGGCACCATACTCCACCGTACAGTGAACAATATGCACTAGGTTTTCTTCGAGTAACTCAGTGCTCTTTCTTTTTAATCTTGGTGCATGTTAGCTAATTGGGACACCCTGTGTATATTTATGTCCTTTGCATGCAACTGACGATGTTCCTATCCCTAATAAATGTTGTAAATTATTAGAAATGTTTCTTCCTGAGTCCTTAATACTGCTTACTGGAAAGAGAAGCAATACTGAGACACACAGTATTCACGTGCATTCCACACGCCATTGATGAAAGTCTGTGTCGAAGGGATCACTGAAGTCTATAGGTTTTCTTCATGGTCAAAAAAACAAGCAAGGAAATTTAAAGTGTGGTGAACGTACGGCAACATATTCATTCTCTACGCATAGACTATCTATACGTTTAGAAATAATTTTTAACTGGCTACTTCCTTCTCTTTCAAAAATATAATAAACTTCATCCTGTGTGTATATATTTAAATGTGTTGTGTATGTGCATCGTACTTACAGTGGACATTTAAATCAATGTTGAAGTGAGAAAATACGGATGTGGCAGCCACCGCTAGTGCTTCTAATGCGCGTGTCCTCCTATTGTCAGAATTTGCAGAAATAAAGCGAATGTATAAATTAAAAGGCATGCACATCCGCGCCAACAATGATGCAGTAAGCTATTAGCCCAAGTAAAGTTTCAAGTAAGAAGGTCGACGCAAGTCAAAAGGATCTTCATAAGATGTGGGTGACAAAGCTCTGGTAACGGCATGTTAGGTGTGTTTGCGGGGGGGGGGGGGGGGCACTGTTTTGAACACTGTTAGGGAAGCCGTTCAAATCATTGGTGAGCAGGCTACTCAGTGAAGGGACTCTGTCAGCGTCTCAAAACTCTCTTTTGTAAGGATGAGTCGAGAAGAACCGATCTAAGAGCATGGCGTCCAATCACACTTCTGAACTGCGATTACAAGTCCATAGCAAAGTGTCTGTGTATGCGACTCACTCCAGTACTCAACACTGTTTTGGGTGCGTACTAGGCATGTTGTGTCCAGCGGCGTTCCACTCAGCTTCACGGTTCAGCAGTCAGGGTCGTTCTGCTGTGGGCAAATGCCAGGAAATTTCCAGGTATTATGTGCTCCTTCGATCAGGAGAAGGCTTTCGATATGATTAGCCATAGGTACCTGTTCCGGGTTTTGGAAAAGGCTGGCGTTAGTGTGGGTTTTCGGCAGATGGTCCAAGCTTTGTGTCCTCGACCAACTTCTGCTGTTCTCATACAGGATCGCGTCTCGGAGGCATCTAATGTGGGACGTGGTGTAGGGCAGGGGGATCGTCTCACGCCTGCCTTCTGCGTGCTCGCTTTGAACTGCTTCTGCAGAGGTTGTCCTGTGACAGCAGAATTGGCAGGTTCCTACCCCCACCAGGTTCCCCTCTGGTTGCACTCTTTGCCTGTGCGCATGACTTGTCTATTGTCGTCCCGGATGAATCATCAGCCTGCACCGTCTTGGATGTCATGGCCAGTTACTGCGGGGCGAGTGGTGCAAGGTTCAATAGTTTGACAGTGCAGCCATGTACATGAACTCCACCACATCGAGTCAGCAGCCCGTTCATGGTCTTCCCGTGGAAACGTGGTTATAAATTTTAAGTTTTGAATTTGATCTAGACAGTCTGTCTCCTAGAAACTGGCAGCAAGCTAAGGAGAAGCTTGAAACCAGGATTCAGGAACTACCATTGTCATGTCCATTGACAGCCCGAGCAACCATTCTTCGCTAACTTCTGTTTTTCTCCCTTATGTACGTGGCGTGTGTGTCTCCTTTTCCAACCCGAACGAAGCTTATCTTGGAGAAAGTCCTCTTTCATTTCCTCTAGAAAGGGACAACAGGTTGTGCAGCTTGGCATGTGCTTAAGTTTCCCAAGGATAAGGGAGGACTCGGAATTCCCGATCTGGGCATCGTGGCTACTGCACTACACATCAGGTGGACCCAGGTTGCTCTTAACTGGGATATGCTCCTGACTCGAAGATTTACTTCCTTTTTTCGTAGTACCAGACTAGTTTGTTTTCGCAGTGCACCTTTTCCCACTGTGGTTCCTCGCTCAGGTTCACCGTCCACCATTTATGCGACGGCTGCCAACTTTCTGGTATGCCCCCACAAGGCAATCCAAGAACTAGTCGATATCCCCACCCCAGGTCTCCCCTCACATTGCCAAAAGTACGATCTGTCCATCCACAGGCCAAGATGAAAGCTCATTAAGGCCAGTTGCCTCGATGCCAGGCGAGCTACATTCATGTACCGCCTGGCGCGAGGGTGCCTGGGGTTGAGTTACGGGCCCTTCACAGCCATCCCGGCTCGTGGAGTGTGCCCTTTTTGTGGCGGTCGTGAGGGTTCCGTTCATATTTTTACGCAGTGTTTGCTTCCGGCAGCTCTTTTCCAACGGATTTCTAGTCTTTTTAGTCTTCCAGGTGTTCCATATCAGGCTGTTCGTTTATTTCACCCTTTGCCGAATCAGGCGATCAACCAGTTCGTGATTCTTCTTGTCGAGTGCTCATACCAAGTTTCGTTGGCACGCTGTGAAGTTGCTTTCAGGGGGCGGGCGCCGGGCCTTCACGAAGTGCTTGCGAAAGCACGGAAGGAGGTCTGGTTCCATATCACCCGGGCGCGGCATCACTTGGGCGACAAGTTTCCCGAAGTGTGGGCTCGTCCTGCCGTGATTTTTGATGAGTCTGGTGGAAAGCTCTCCACTAAGTTATGATGCATGCTCCTAAGGTCGCTCGACTCGGCCTTGCGTGCCAGTCTATCCACGGGCTTTTGTTTGGCTTAATGGAACCCAGAGCCGGAACCTGTCGTGACGCGTCCTCGTGTGGTCACTTTCGTGTTTTGTGGCTTTGATGCTCTCCATTTGCGTATGCCTTGACTTCTTTTATGTTCAGGCATTCCGAAGGTCTGTCAGGCTCGTGCCTTGTAAGACCGTGCTACATCTCAACGCCAAAAAAAGGTTTAAATTGGACGTTTGCCACGTGTGAAACCACCGCAGTTCCTATCCAGACGACAATGCAGCGCGGACACTGGCTGTTGAAAGGCGCTCACGCCACCATTTCC
Organism: Dermacentor variabilis; assembly: GCF_050947875.1. Classification (NCBI taxonomy): domain Eukaryota; kingdom Metazoa; phylum Arthropoda; class Arachnida; order Ixodida; family Ixodidae; genus Dermacentor; species Dermacentor variabilis. Next base: position 5,514,114 of record NC_134570.1, read on the forward strand.
ATTAGCGTATTGAAAAGTTATCTGAAATGTGGGATAAAATGTGCCAAGGCCCACATTTATCGCTTCATAATCACCTTTGTCGTCTAGCTGTATTGTTTTCGTGTACATCTCGCGCTTTGTTGGTTGAAAAGAAAAACCGGCATGCATTAATTTGTGGTCGCCGATTTCGTTGAGATAACAAAAGTATGATAGGCTTTCGGGGTTGTTTGTTAATATTAGATCTAAGATATAGGATGTATCCTGTGAATCACGTGTTGCTTCAGAAACTAGATATTAAAATTGAGGCAGATATCGAGATCAAGTTCCTGGTTTCGGTTAGTCCTGTCGTTGAACAGAAATTGTCAAGTGCGCCAGTCTATTTGCGGGGAGTTAAAATCGCCGAATAGATGTATGTGTGCCTTTGGATGAGCAGCAATAAGGTGACACATAGTTTGGTTAAGCTGGTTGCAAAACTCGGAAGTAGTGTGGGGAGGTCGGTAACAAACTCCTAGTAGTACGGCCTGTGGGCGTGATTGGATAATCACCAATCATATTTCCAGCTGTGATTGAATATTGATGACTGCACAAGACAATCGTTCGTGAAATGCAATCAGCACACCGCCGCCGCGCGTAGATACACGGTCATTGTGGTACACACGAAAATTCGGTAAGTCCGATGGCACTTCAGTATTGCTTATGTCGTATTATTTGTCCTAGAACAAAAGAAAAATAAACTCGCAGTTTCGACCGCAAGGCGAAACATCGATTGGGATAGCAAATTAGTAGACAGCTACACGAAGTAAGGGCAGCAGCCTTATCGACTGTATAAAGTTGTAAACGTTCGCTTACTTACTAAATTAACAAGCACGGTCTCACGCGCACACAGTTAAAAATGAACCCGTTGCGCTCAACGACCACAGAAACTCGCTGTCAAAACGCCATGGAGTGAGGCAGCAGTAGCGAGCGAATTGAACTTTATGTTGTCTCTCGCTTCAACGCTAACTAAACGTCGAAAGCACAGCGCATACGAAGCTACCGGCACTCGGCACATGCACTCTTCAGATCGCTCTGAAGATGAGGCCCGCGCGGGCGTACACTTTGTCCACAACACAGATTGCTTTCAAGGTACGGCGCCCGCGTCGTAAGCAGCCTCGCCTCCCCTCGTGCCTCGCGCGCGACAGAAGATGGCGGGGAGAGGCGATCGTCGGCTGATTCTCGCGATCTTTCGCTTGCACATACAACGTACGGAGCGCGGCGACGATGTTCACGTGTTTGGACTTTATACAGAGAATCACGGCGACGGCGATAGCGATGGCTGACATTCGCTTGGAATGTCCATATAATTGCTATAGCAATAAAAAGCACGGAAGCGATCCGTGTTATGCTTGGATGAAGGCAGAGTTGACGTCACTGCCGAAGCAACAGTGGAGTTCAAAGGGCACGCGTTGAGGTGGATAGGAAGAAGGGGGAGGAAGTGGGTAGAGCCGCCGACCCTCTGCTCTTTCGCGAAATGGCATCGATTGGAAGGAATCACTCAAACGTCACTCGCCTTCGTATAAGGGTTTATACTGGTCGAATCAAGTTTCATAACATCGATAATGACACCGCGCTGCGTGGAGATGAGCCAGTGGCACAATCGTTACGCATAATTGGACAACTCCCAGAAGAGCTCAGTGTAAATTTTTTTTAAATATGGTGCTGAGCGGTGCTCCTTTCTGGGCTGCAAGATGAGCACTTTTTTCTCCCCACAACCGATAGGCGCCGTCGCGATGTCGAAGCGCCTATGTAATGCGGTGAAACATTTTCTCCAGAGACCTAAGAAGCCGCGAACAGAATGTCGAGAAACGCGTTTGGAAGCTCGAAAAGTGGTATAGCCTCGGTGCTTAAAGAACGAAACAGTGGGTGCTGCGTCTATGGGTGTACCACATGGTGTACTACGGCATCATACGAAAATGGGAGGGGATTACGATGGAATCAGGGTGTATGGGCTAATATTTTCGTGTTGGATGGAGAAAGTGAAACTCCAATATTATCGGAAATGCGGAAAACTTGTGGTAACTCGAAAAACAGCTCCCTTCTTACGATGATCTCATCCTTCGCAGGTCACCTTAAAGGGACACTAGACGCACATGCTAAGTCACCGGCACTGTTTAAATAATGATCTAGAAACCTCGCAACGCTTGTTTCGTGCCAAGCCTTAGATTACGAGAAAATTGTACCTGAAGGGTTCGAATACATTTTTCTGAATTCAGATCTCCCGCTGCAGAAACCAGGGAGTGGTGACGTTGCATACGCTATCACTACCCTTTGCTGCCATCGGTGAGTAAAGCGACACCTGCTAGACGGCGGCACCGAGCCAAGACAGAGTGGTGGATTCGCCGCTGCAGCTGCTTTTTTGTCAAGTGGCGTAGACCGTTCGGGCATCCCGCGACATCACGCAGGAAGTTGAATTCTCTGCTACTTCCAATTTGTGCGAGTTTCCCGAGCCAGTAAAACCAGCGCAGCACTACGGTATAACGACACTACTGAAAAGCGTGGGCGGCGCATAGTCGAGCGAATGCGAAACCTTTCGATTACCCGCGTCGTTGTCAAGGATAATTTAAATGAGTCATATATTCTAAGAAAATTAAACAGAACTCGACAAGTAGCATTTTATTTCGTCCGATAATACAATGCAAGGATGTTTTTTTGCAACGAGTGGTTGAGTGCTAGCGACAGAATTTAACTCAGGAGTGCTTTCGTCGTCGGGCAAGTACTTGAATGTCCCGGGGAAGTCTCTAATCATGTCCTGCATTTACCTCAATTTCTCTATTATTAAGGCTGTGTTGGCGATAACATTGACGCCTTAGAGATTATCGAGCACTAATCTATCACTTTAGCTTGACTTAATATTTGGCGTTAGTGTCCCCTTGATCCTCGTACGTGACAAGCTGGTGCTTGAGAAGCCAAGGATTCCTTAAACACACAAGCCACAGTTAATTAGGTAAGGTCAAGCTCAGTGCCGCGCCGTTTCTTTTGTATTCTGTGACACGCAGTTGTGCCTGCCATACTGACTGGACTGGGTCTGTCGACGCCCGGTGTCCTGGCCCTTGATCTCAGTCCGTGAGTTCTTGGCAACGCTTCGTGCGAGTGCATGCGCTTGGCCTCCCTGGCGTGGTTCGTCGGTTTCGCGCGTGAGAGGAACTGAAGCCGGCGTGTAATGGTGGACGATGAACGGAGTTGACTGGCGTTACTTGGACCTCGGCTGAGGCGACGTTTAGCTCAATTCGCGTGCACTCCCGGCGACAAACTATGCATTGTGATGAAAGAAAACGGAGGGCAACGAAGGACGCGCGCTAACTCACAACCTCAGGTTCAGCTACCCACAACGCAGCTGAACCTTAGAATGAGCATGAAGAAGTAAAATGGCGACGACGAGTCCCTTGCTGTTTTTTTTGTGTGTTTCTTCAGCAACGTTGTGCGGCCTGCATGACGCCCGTCCTTCGTCGCTGTCCTCCTCGTCGCTTGTTTTGCGCTGCAGTACTATTAACGAAAGTAGTTGTCAGCAGCGCTGCTTTGCCTAAGAAATCAGTACATAAAAACTGAGAAAAACACGGGGCTGACTGGAGATGGAAAGTCAAGACAAAATTCCCGATTTTACCTTGTTCTTGTTTTTCTCATCGGCATAAAACCTAGTATATTAGTATATAATGCCACCCATATGAATAGACGCAGTCTTTTTAACGGTATAACACATTATGTTCAACTGTATTTACTTATTTTATTTTTACGGTAGCAATTATATGCCAAAGATGCCCAGCTGGTGCGTAGCTGCCAGTGCACTGTTTGGTCGTGTGCTGCGCAGCGCCAACAGCTCGGCCCCGAGTATTGCTGAACACTCGTCGACCGAGGAACTTCCGCCTTGCAGCGCTTTAAACGAAACAGACATTCGTCGTTCTTGAGAAACAAGGTATACTCTGTAGGATGCTCCAGCTTAATATAGACCACGAGCCAGTAACTAGAGCCAGTAAGCGCGCCCCTTTTGTGCGTATTCAAACAATAATTCGCGACATAAAACGTGTACTCATGTTGTCGGCTCATGGACATCTATCTCTGTAGAGCACACATGGTGGAGCACCGCATGATATTCAACGGTTATTTTGATTTTACTTAATTTATTATACTGAGCTACCCCATTTTCGGACCCTTGGGCACGTAGGTACGTGCGCATTCTCGGCCAAGTCTCCTGTATGTGCCACTGCGACAGAAGCGGTATGTAGATACATGTCGCGCTTCCTCGTGTATTATTCCCTCCACAACCTTCACAACAGCGTTGCTATGTCAGCTTGAAGTGCAGCGAAATCTTCGAGGCGCCGCACTAGAGATGTGCGCCGAGACGTCTGTGCGCCACCGCCGACGCACACTGATTGGCGCGCCATTTAAATAAGGAATAAATATTTCTACTTTAAGTCAGTCCAGTTTCGTTTGATATTTTGTTATCTTGTTGAATTCTTCTGCCTGTCTCAAGCATGGAATCATGTCAAGCAGGGTAGCAATGAACAAGCAAAAGTGACCCGGCTCTCCGCGTGCCTGCACACTGGTGCGTTTGACCGGCGGGCGCTGGCGATCTTCGGGGAAGCGACCGTGGGAATGGCGCCGGCAGGTCTGCTGCGACTACTCATATTGTGAAAACAACAATGCGCCGAGTCAGCAACCCTTCGGCGCCACCATGTCTGCTGCGAAGACTCGCTCTGTAAGAAGCACAATGCGCCGCTTCCCCTGCCGTGAGGCGCCGAGATGTCTAGACGCAGTCGGCGGGCGAAGTATTGTTTGTGGAGTCGCCGCCGCCGTCACGGTTCGATTGGAGAAGGGGAATTCCTGGAAGGATATGTTTTGCGGCGCCGTCTCACGCACCTTAGAGGTCGTCAGCCAATGGACAGATGCGGCGGACGCTGTCTGCGGGGTCAACTCTGCGATCAAGAGGCGCCTGCTTGGGGCAGACCCGTGTCTGCGAAAAACCCTCTCCCGTTGGAGTGGTCAGTGCAACCTGTGCGAAAGTGATTGTTTAAACCCTCCCCTTCAAAGGCGGGTCGGCTACTATGACTTTGGACGCTCCGAATTGTTCGGAGGTTGAACGACCGTTTTTCCTCACCTAGGGATCTAGGGAGGACAGAATGTTTACAAGCTGCCGTCGTCGACTCTGTAGTGTGCATTCTCGTTCAGTCATGATAGACTGGTGAACTGTAACGTTCTCATGTAGATACTGTAAATAAATCCCATATTCCTCGTCCTCGATGAGAACAAATCTCTCCCTTCAACGACGTCCTCAGCGTGGATGAGTTTGACGACGGCATGGGCCAGATACCATCTATTTCATGCCCTACCCCAAACATTACAACTGGCTGACAGCGGTGGGATGGACTTTGCGACGTGGTGCTGTGTCTGCGGTGAGTGCTTGGTTCTTGCTTTGACTCTCTAGGCTTCATTTTGTTGTTGTTCTGTTTAGAAGCTGGGTTGTTGATTGTTAGCAAGGTTGCGTTTACCTAGGTATGTTTAGCGAGCAAGACCAAGACAGTTAAGCAGCAATCATAGATTTAGGGACATTGCTGAGATACGAATGGTTGATTGTTGGTGAGGAATTTGGCCTGGGAAATGCTAAAATGGCAATTACTGAAGCTGATTTCTGAAAAGCCATTGAGGAGGACATTGAAATTTGGTGGGAACTTCTTAGGAAAAGAGAACAACGGGACAGAGAGAGAGAGAGAGAAGAACGGGAAAGAGAAGAACGGGACAGAAAGAGAGAGGAATGCTAGAAAGATAGCGAGTTAATAAAAATGCCACTTGAACTTCAGAGCAAACGTTTGGCGTTGTCTCAAGGAAGTGAAGGGGCTCTGGAACGATCAAGTGAGGCCAAATCATACCGCATGGACAGGCTGTGAAAGCCATTTGAGGTCGGGAACGACATAGCCTTGTTCCTAGGAAATTTCGAAAGGACTTTCGAGAAGATGAAATTCGGTCCGAGTACATGGCCACAGCGGTTGCTGTTTAAGTTGCCGGGTGAGGCTGCAGAAGTAATCGCCAGACTCAGTGCACAAGATGCATATGATTATGCGAAGGTTAAGGCTAGTCTTTTGAAGAAGTAGCGCCTTTCAGCTGAAGCTTTTCGACAGAGGTTTAGAAGCACAAGCAAGAAGGATGGCGAGGGATATCCGGAGTTTGCATACGGCTTAAAGGACAACCTAGTCGAGTGGCTGAAAAGCGCGGAAGCGTACGAGAGCAGAGACATGATTATTGAATTGCGTGTGTCTAGAGCAGTTTTACAAAAGCATCCCACCATCTGTGAAGCTGTGGGTGCAAGACAGAGGAAACGTAAACACTGTGGAAACGGTGGCTGAATTAGCCGAAGAGTACGCAACGCGTAGAAAGCTGAACGCCGAGGAAGGAAATTGGGATGGTCGAAATGGGACCACGGAAACCATTTCCGTTCACAAAGCGTTCGCTGACTAGACGACCGGAACCTGTAGACGTGGAGGAAAAGCGTCAGAAAAGAGCGAGGAGAAATCAAACGGGGAAACTGTACAAAAAGAGCGGAAAAGAACATTCGAATCTTTTAGACCTATCCGCTGCTATAAGTGGCAGAAACACGGACATATCGCTTTAAACTGCGGGAAGCTTAGCGTAGTTTTCTCCTACGTGGATGAAAAAGACGAGAATATAGAACCTTAAAGCCCATGTCTTTACGACCTGCAAGTGAATCCAAACCATTCCGGATGCTGCGAGACAGAGCCGCCACTATGGACATTGTCTATCTGTCTTACGTGATGGTAGATGACTTCACTGGAGGAGTAGCATGGATCAAACAGGCTTTAGAAGAACACATCATGTGTCTTCCAATGGCCAAAGTGAAAATCAGGGGACCGTTCGTGGATCAGGCGGATCAAGGGTCAGTATTCACCACCGCACCGACTTCCACATTCTTGCAAAAGGGCGGGGTAAAGTTAATACACAGTTCCGTCTATCACCCTCAGTCAAACAGTGTATAGAGGTGGCATTCAGTGCTTAAAGGGAAGCTGAAACACTTTTCGAAAAAATGAGTTCTCTGCGGCCTTCTACAGTTTTGAGTCCCCTGAACACGAATATCTGGTTCAAAAAAGGCGGAAACAAACGCAAGCGGCTGTTTTTTAAAGATAACGCGCACCAGCGCCTCAGGGCATCGCGCGAACGCCGCTGTTGCCCGTGATTGGTCGGCGCCGCTGTGACGTCATTCGCGGCAGTCGCCGGTCGGCGCCGCTGTTTCAGAGCGTAGCACGCTGTTATGTTCTGGCTTCATAGCTGAGTTGTAAGCATTATGGAACGTTCTCGCTGCCTCAAACAGCTTGTATTTTCGCCGTACATGTTCGAACCGACAGCCGATAAGGAAAACGATGGCGGCAATGGCGATGTTGAGTGTGCCAACAGCGAGAGCGCTGTGTGCACCTTCTCGCGCGTTGGAAATCTTAGCTGGTACATATGTTTTTTTTTTCATGTAGCTGCACGTTCCAATGACGGAGAAAAAATGCGCTAAAGTGTCACTGGGAACTTGCTGCTGGAAAAATGCCGAAGCACTAACTTCTCATTAGATTGTAAACACGGGTGCAATTCCGCGATGTCAGGCACCTTGCCGCTGCTTGTCTAAAGTCCCGTGGTTTTTTCAGTGTTGATACACGATCGCGAACATAAGTGCCGCGTTTCAAACCGCGCACATGCAGTGCTGCGAGGTACAGTCACGGAAGTTGCTTATCATGACATCCAGAGATGGCCAGAGGTATTATATGTGCAATATTCATACTATGGTTCGACGACTTTGCGATTGTGGCTCTATCAAGAATCGGTATGCGTGCTCCATGCTAGTGTTGCCATAAAGATATTAGGCAGTTTTAGCACCGCCGTGTGGTAAACACGATAACTGCAACCGTACGTTGGAGGTCACTAGGCAAGCCTATACTCCATTTCATACCTCAGGTGCAACGCTGTGGAAGCTACGCACGAAGTCCGGTCACCAAAATTTATTACTGCGCGCGTTTCCGTCTATGCTTCGCAGCGTGCCAGCGGCGTTTGCTCGCGCGAGCATGCACGTGAAGCTGCTGCGACGGGCCGCAATTAAAAAATACCTAAAAGAAAATTGATTTAAAAGAACGTGTTAGCAGCCGCATAAGTACACTGATTGTTTCTATGGGTAAATTATTTTTTTTCATTCAGAACTGAGCTTATATATGGAAAATTTTCTCAAAAATCGGGTCAACAAACACCGAACTTTTTCTAAGTGCGAACGCAGCCACTGCAAGAAGTATCTCAAGCTTCCACAGCGTTGCACCTGATGTATGAAATGGAGTATAGCAACGCTAGCAACAACGCGTTTCCTCATTTGTCGTAAGGCTATCCGGCTACGCTAAAACTGTGTTACCAGACGTTAATGGCTGCTAATGCTCGCGTGTGTTCGCGCAGCCGAATGCTGCACAGAACGAGGGCATGTTGGGCGCCCTTGACTGTAGGCACTCACGCAGCACAGATGGAAAGAACAGTTTACGAAAATCGCAAAAGAAAACAAACGTGAGCGGCGGCGGCGGCAGATCACTCGTAGCGTCGTTCAGTAAAGCGCAGGACGGAAAGAGGCATACCAGCACGCCGGTCCAGCAGCTCGGTCCCCGCGAATGACGTCACTATCGCCGGTTCTCTCCTCTGGCAACCACCTCACCCGGCGCTCCGGGAAGCGATGGGGGCGTGTCCGCGGGGGTGATTTAAAAAGCGATTTCCGCCCCTTATATTAATAAAACGAAGAAAAATATTTCGGAACCATAAATTATTAGCTCTGTTCTTCCCAATCCCAGCAATTCATGGAAATTGAAAACCGTTTCAGCTTCCCTTTAAGCGAGTTTTGCGGGCGCTCAGTTACGAGCATAAGGAGAACTGGGAGAATTGTCTTCCGGCCACTTTGTTTGCTTTGCGAACGGTTCCTCATGATGCTATAGGGTTCTCGCTAGCAGAACTAGTGTATGGGAGGACACTCCGTTCTCTGAGAATGTTAAAATAGATGTAGGAGGAAAGAGGAGAGAGAGTCCAACAGTGGTAGAATACGTGCTAAATCTGCTGGAATGGCTAAGTGCAACCCAAGAACTAGTCGAAAAGAACATAGGAGTAGCTCAAAAGAGCGCCAAATTTTATTACGACAAGAATGCGAGGCTTCGTACGTTTAACGCCGGAGACCAGGTAATGATCCTCAAACCTTCAAGAAAGAACAAGCTTGACGTTCACTGGGACGGACCCGTTAAAATGTTGCAGAAACTTCCAGATAATAACTATGCTGTGAAAATGCCCGGTCGCAGGAACGAGTTGAGGATACACAACTGCAATTTGATGAAGCCATACGTAGAGCGGAGCGGAGTCGTTAACTGTACCATCAAGGAGCAGGATGACACTAATACAGAGTTTAATGAGTATAAGGCGACCTCCAACTCTGAAATCAGCCTGGAAGAAGTAGTAAAACATTCGGTAAGCTCGCACGCTCTTAGACCCGAGCAGCTAGATGAGCTAAAAGGGATGTTAGGGGAATATCTCGACATATTCAGCGATCGGCCATGTAGAACCGAACTAATAACGCATGAAATAGAGCTCACGTCAACCGAACCCGTAAGATCAAAGCCGTACAGGGTGTGTCCACGACAGAGAGAAATTATGGAGGCAGAGATAGAGCGCATGCTAGAGTTGGGGGTTATCGAGCCCGCTGAGAGTCACTACACGTCACCGCTAATACTTGTAGAAACCCCTAATAAGGACACTCGTCCGTGTGTGGACTACAGGAAGTTAAATGCCATCACTAGGGATCAGCTGTACCCGATAATCAACATTGAGGAACGAATCGAAAGAGTTAGCGCTGCTAACTACATTTCAACTATAGATCTCGTGCGGGGATACTGGCAAAATGTTCCTCTTTCAGAAAGTGCAAGCCGCTATGCCGCTTTTATCTCACCTGTAGGCACTTTTCGCCCTCTCGCCCTCAGCTTCAGGCTGAAGAACGCGCCGTTTAGCTTCTCTAAGTTGATGGATATTGTCCTAAAAGACTCGCAGGAGTTCATCTTGATGATGTAGCAATTTTTTCGGGCAGCTCGGAACAGCACGTATCGCACGTCGAACAGGTGTTCTCACGAATGAGGGAAGCAGGCTTAGCGACGAAGGCGGAAAAGTGTAGGTTTGGCTACTCGCAGGGCACTTCTCTGGGCCATGTTGTCGGTCAGGCCACGAGACGGCCGGCCGAGCTGAAAATTGCTAGGATTGGAGATTTTTCTCAGGCGCGCACGAAAACAGACATTGGTTCATTTTTGGGACTTGTGGGTTACTATCAACGCTACATTCCGAATTACTCGCAAATAGCTAGTCCTTTCACGGACGCCCTCGGAAAGGGAGCACCGAATAGCGTACACTGGGTTAAGCACAAAGAGAACGCTTTCCAAGGTTTGAAAACGCTATTGATTTCTCGTCCGGTGCTTCGCGCGCCAGACTGCACAGGAATTCATACTTCAGTGCGGCGCAAACGACAGGGGTATGGGCGTGGTACTTAGTCAGGTCGGCAACAATAATGAGAAACATCCTATCCTCTATGCCAGCCGTAAACTAAATATAAGAGAGGAAGCCTACAGCGCTTCAGAGAAGGAATGTGCTTGTTTAGTTTGGCCAGCCCAAAAGTTGTCGTGTTACTTGTACAGAGCGAGGTTCATCTTCGAGAGGGACCACTGTTCTCTGACGTGGCTCAATCAAATGCCACACAAAAATGGCTGCTTGCTCCGATGGAGCCTCATTCTCCAAGAGTACAACTTCTTCGTTAGATATAAGAAGGGAAAGTTGCGTAGCAATGCGAATCGTTTGAGCAGGGTAATTTGAATTCTGCGTTTAGGGATCCCGCCTAAATTTTGGGGTTAGCATTGCTAATATTGTAAAGCCAAGAAGATCCCCTCTCATTTAGCTGGACTCCCTCCATGATTGCTCAATTTCTCAGCACGAAATTCCTTCAAAAATTGCCGTAGCGAATTGCAGCATTTTTTGTTTCTGCACTTATGTTTTCTTTGTAGCCTTGCGGTCTAAAGTGAGATCCAAGATACGTCATCTCGGCACAGAGCGTGTTGTTGGGTTCGTCTTGCAGTTGCCTGTCCTTGTAGGATGTTTTTGGGCGATGTCATCATTTCACAGCTGGTCGCTGCAAGCCAACGCACCTCCCCCTTGCCACCAGCCATTCTCTTCCTGCCCAGCGGTTATCAGCACTGGCCATGCGAGATTTTCCGGGCCATGGAGGAGCTGTTACGTTTGACCGGCAGGTGCTGGCGATCTTGGGGGAAGCGACCGTCGAACTCTGCCCGGCGCGCTGCGATGACTCGCTTTGTGAAAACAAGAATGCGCCTCGTCAACAACCCGTTGGCGCCGGCATGTCTGCTGCGGCGCCTCGCTTTGGAAGGACGACGATACGCCGCGTCCCCAAGCGAGCGGCGCCGGCATATCTGACGCAGTCGGCGGACCAAGTATTGTTAGTGGATTTTCCGTCACCGTCACGGTTCGATTGCAGCGGGGGAATTCCTGGAAAGATATGTTTTGCGGCGCCGTCTAAGAAGTCGGCGCCTTAGAAGTCGTCAGTGAATGGACAGACGCGGCGGCCACTTTCTGTGGGTTTAACTCTGCTCGGGGCAGACCCGTGTCTGCGAAAAACCCTCTCACCTTGGAGTGGTCAGTGCAACCTGTGCGGAAGTGAGTGTGTAAACCCTCCCCCTCAAAGGCGGGTGGGCTACGATAACTTCGGACGCTCCGAATTGGTCGGAGGTTGAACGACCGTTTTCCCTCACCTAGGGATCTAGGGAGGACACAGTGTTTATAAGCAGCCGTCGTCAACTCTGCAGTGTGCATTCTTGTTCAGTCATGCTAGACTGATGAACTGTTACGCTCTCTTGTAGATACTGTAAATAAATCCGATATTCCTCGTTCTCGATGAGTACAAGTCTCTCCCTTCAACAACGTCCTCAGCGTGGATGATTTCGACGACGGCATGGGCCAGCTACCATCTATTTCATGCCCCACCCCAACCATTACAACACGCATGTCGTCACAATTAAGTTAGCGCCAACATGACATTCCGAAACTTCTTTCTTCAAAAGCGCAATATTGCGCAACGAGAAGAAACACCGGCCTCGGAACGCCAAAATCACGGCTTGAGGGTCCTGGGCATTTCAGTTACGGGTAGAGTCGGCGATATGTCTGATAGCGGCATCAAGGCGAGATATGAAACTTGTAGCAATATATAAATTTCTGGATCCGTTGTGTTTAAGATGCCGGTTGGAAGTTTTCGCATTATTCCGGCCGTTGCGTTCGAAGGAGTTTTCTACGTGTAAAAAGAATATTTTTACGTGTCTACTGCATGGGAATGTTTCTTTTGTAGCATTCATATAAAAAATTGAATGGAACTGACACCGATAGCTGCACTCAACTATAAAACACTATCGACGCGTAGATTAAAAAAACTTTTTTTTTTCTGAAATTATTGTGCATCTGAGCAAAGCCGGCATTTCTACTTATCGACACTTCACTCATTAAACCTAGCGATAACGAGTTAAGAAATTGAGCAGATTTGTTTTCTACCTCATCATAACATATCTCAGCGGAAAAAAAATGTTCACCTGCTGCAGCAAAAAAAAGTATTTTGATTCTTTTTTCTTCAGGAAGTGGACGTTATAAGAAAAGTTAGATAAGCAAAGGGTGATTAATATTGAGAACAAGTGAGTTCGCTGATGGTCCAGTCAGGAAGGTGCGTTATAACATCTGCTGATACCTTGACAGCGTAAGGGCTGAACACAACAAAAGTTGGTCATAGATGACGTCCGCTTTTTTTCTTTTTTTTAAATGAAAAGTATATTGTATGTACACAATCTGACTCAGAACAAGTGGAAGCAAGTTTAACATGTCTAGAGAGTGTCACGGGCCTCGGTGCGGGCTTAGCAATTCTAGACGAGTTCACTGAATCTTCGCTGAATGGAAAAATATCTCACATAAGCTGAAGGATTGCAAAAAAGAAAACAATTGCGACTACGGCGCAGCAGAAAGGCTTTGCATATTCGTGGAGAAAGGAATATACAAACGCATTCAACATAGACGCCTGTATATTATATATATATATATATATATATATATATATATATATATATATATATATATATATATATATATATATATATATATATATATATATATGTATGTATATCTTGTGACGCAGCAGCTGTCACTACGTTTATTCCGAGTCGAAGATGCCGCGAACCGATCACGCCCACAGCACGGACCACACTCGAGAGCCAGCCCCACAAGCGATGATGAAGAAGAACCCCATATGAACCCCACATGATGATGATCATGTACAGATGACAAAGAGTAGCTTATGGCCACATAGATATAAATGGTTTTCCGAACCAAAACAACGGCGAAAGACCAAGGGCTACCAGAGGGGCGTATTATGTTCCGTTGGAGCATGTCGGTGACGTTCTCGTCAATGACTTTCCTCTCGGCTAGCGATGCGCGATATGGTCTACGGCGCACGATGGATGTACCATCTGTCTCCATCCGATGCGTCGTAATCGAAGATCTTTTTCCAACGAAGCTGAATGCGCGTCAAACGAAGCTTCATGTTTTTGGAACAAAGCAAGCAATTGTTGTGACTGCGAAGGTGTCAGGTCGGAACTGATGGCAGCTGCAAGAGCTGAAGGAGATGCGGCCCGTCCGGCACGAGGAACTTCAGAGGAAGCTGTTTTAAAGGAAACAACAGATATAGACTCCGATTCAGTGGCGCAAGCCAATGTAGTGCCTTTAGGGATGAGAATTTTTTCGGATGTCGGGTTTGTAGCGTAGACAAGCGCATAGCCATGATCAAACCTAACCAGCCCTGATGCAAAGGCTATCCCTCTTGCGAGACAGCGTGCAGATGATAATACGAGCACGTCGCCGCAGTCAATCACATCAGACGTGATAGTAACAATGCTTTGATGGCGAGGAGGTAGCGCGGTATCTTCTGCAGCAAGCAAGTGAAGTGGTGCGTGACCTGCATGAAGTTAATAGGTCGTGTCGGTCATGTGGAGAAGGCCTTGCCCACAGCAGATGGAGGCGGAGGCCGCAGAAAGAAAATCCCATCCCAATATGAGCTTCCGGGCACACGAACTTAGCACTGCAAATTGCACGTAATGCAGAAGTCCATAGATGGAAATACGAGCAGTGCACATGGCGATAGGTCGAATGGCGGCCTTTTGAGCAGCGAGTAGCGTAGGTCCATCATAGGGAGTCGTAACAATTCGAAGTCGCGAACACAATTCAAGGTGAATGACTGAAACACGAGCACCAGTGTCTATTAAAGCTTCTACTTGTACACCTTCTACTACAACCAATATCACATTTCACGGACACGATGGAGGAATTTCTGTCCTGTCGTTCGATGCAGCTTTTCCTCCAAAAGCTGCATAATTCAGTTTTCCGGACGACGCTCGGCGAATCGAGAAGCAGGTCTCAGCGGGGACGTAGAGCGGCGAAGGGGTGACGGCAAGCGGCGGCTCGCAGGGCGGTACATAGATCTGAGCCGTCTCGGATGCTACAATATATATATATATATATATATATATATATATATATATATATATATATATATATATATATATATATATATTGTTACGGGGTTAAAAACAGTTATACGTGTATTTACAGCATATTTATATTCATTATATCAGCTGACAAGATGGTAGCCAGCGCGCGAAAACCCAGAACATCGTTTTCTTCCGATGATGATTACAACATCTTCTTCGTCAGCGTGTCACATTATCTCCAAAGGCAGAAGCACCGGCTCGGTGCTGGTTAGGAGCCGGACGAGTGATACAACTTAAGACGCGCGACGTGGACCACGTCGGAGCGATGCGGAGCCACAGTTGGCTCAAGAGGGGTGATTTCGTACGTAACGTCAGTTACTTGACGCAAGACACGGTAAGCGCCGGAGTAGCATGAAAGTAACTTCTCGGAGAGGCCAACGCGTCGCGATGGCGACCAAAGGAGAACCAGGGCGCCCGCTGTGTAATGGACGTTTCGATGGCGGGCGTCATATAAGCGCCGCTGATTGTCCTGCGACTCCACAAGTCGACGTCGAGCTTCTTGCGCTTTGAGGATGGCTTCACGGGCGTACTCGGATGTGGAATTCAGACTAGCAGGCAGAACGGTGTCGAAAGGTAACGTAGGGTCACAGCCAAACGAGAGGAAGAATGGAGGCAAGCCTGCGGTATCATGGCGAGACGAATTATAGGCGAAAGTAATGAACGGCAGCGCAACGTCCCAGTCGCGATGGTCATCGGAGACATACATGCACAGCATGTCAGTAAGGGTGGGGTTAAGGCGCTCGGTTAGACCGTGCGTTTGTGGATGGTAAGCAGTAGCAAGTTTGTGTTTAGTCGCGCACGAGTGTAGAATGTCATTGACAACTTTAGAAAGAAAGTAGCGGCCTCGGTCGGTGAGGAGCTGTCGAGGGGCGCTGTGGTGAAGGATGACGTTTTCTAGGAGGAAGTCGGCGTCGACATCGGTTGCACAGCATGTTGGAAGAGCCCGTGTGATTGCATGTCGGGTGGCGTAGTCTGTTGCTACAGCAATCCACTTGTTTCCGGAAGAAGACGTAGGGAAAGGGCCTAAAAGATCAGCACCTACACGGAAGAATGGTTCTGATGGTACGTCAAGTGGTTGAAGGTGACCAGCAAGGAGTGTGGTCGGCTTTTTGCGTCGTTGACAGAGATCACACGCAGCGACATGACGGCAGACGTCACGGTATAGACCAGGCCAAAAGAAGCGCCGACGAACGCGGTCATAAGTCCGTGACACGCCGAGGTGACCTGCAGTCGGTATATCATGAAGCCGGGCGAGAACAGTCTGCCGCAGATGCTCAGGCACAACGAAGAGTCGGGCAGGGCCGTCCGGGCGCATGTTAGAGTGGTACAATATACCATCTTGAAGTTCAAACATGCGTAGGGAAGGATCGGGCGTCGTTGAAGTGAGCCGTTGAATAAGATGTTGCAAGGAGGGGTCTCGACATTGTTCGGCTCCAATGTCGCGAAAAGCAGACAGAGAGAGAACGGTGACAGGTATGCCGGCCGCAGAAACGTCAGGAGGGTCGACAGGATGGCGCGCCAAGCAGTCCGCATCTTGATGTAACCGGCCGGTCTTCTATACAACGGAATAGTTGTATTCTTGGAGGCGCAGAGCCCAGCGGCCAAGGCGCCCTGAAGGATCTTTGAGGGACGAAAGCCAACACAAGAGTGTGGTGATCAGTGATGACTGTGAATTGGCGGCCGTACAGATAGGGGCGGAATTTACCCACTACCCAAACGAGAGCCAGACAGTCGCGTTCGGTGATAGAATAATTGCTCTCCGCAGAAGAAAGAAGGCGGCTGGCGTAGGCAATAACACGTTCTCGCCCTTGTTGTTTCTGTGCCAAGATAGCTTCAATACCGTGGCCACTGGCATCGGTACGGACTTCTGTTGGAGCTGACGCGTCAAAGTGAGCGAGAATGGGCAGGGACGTAAGCAGCCCAATCAGCTCGGTGAAGGTACCAGCTTGCTCAGGGCCCCAAATGAATGCAGCGTCTTTCTTGAGGAGCTGATTGACAGGGCGCGCAATGTTCGCAAAATTTCGGACAAATTGACTGAAGTAGGAGCAAAGGCCCAAGATTCTGCGAACATCCTTGGCACATATTAGCACGGGAAAGTCTTTGACTGCCCGTATTTTATCGTGATCAGGGCGTACACCAGAATAATCGACGAGATGCCCAAGCACAGAAATTTCGCGAAGACCGAAGTGGCACTTCGATGAATTTAGTTGTAGCCCCACCTGACGGAAAAGAGATAGGATCGCCGACAGGCGCTCGAGGTGTATCACAAAAGTCGGAGAAAGATCGATCACGTGTCCATGTAACAGAGGCAGATGGACCACTTGAAACCGTGTAGGAGGGCGTCCATCATTCGTTCAAATGTGACCGGGGCATTACATAAACCGAAAGGCATCACTTTGAACTGATACAGGCCATCGGGAGTAATAAAAGCTGTCTTCTCGCGGTCAATGTCATCGACGGCTATTTGCCAGTAGCCGGAGCGAAGGTCGATGGACGAAAAATATTGTGCTTCATGCAGGCAATCTAGGGCATCGTCAATGCGTGGTAGCAGATAGACGTCTTTCTTTGTTACCTTGTTGAGGTGTCGATAATCGACGCAAAATCACCAACTGTTGTCCTTCTTTTTAACAAGTACAACAGGGGCTGCCCATGGGCTGCAAGAAGGTTCGATGATGTCTCGTGAAAAGCATCTTGTCAACTTCATGTTGGATGATGTGTCGCTCAGTAGGCGAGACTTGGTAGGGTCGCCGATGGATCGGTCTCGCATCACCGGTGTTTATTCGATGTTTTACGACAGATGCTTGTCCTATAGGGCGTTCTCCAAGGTTGAATATGCCCCAGTATGAGGCAAGGAAGCCACGTAGTTCTTGAGCACGCTGCGGAGGAAGGTCGGGAGCAACCATTTTTGTTAGGGCATTCAAATCTGAAGGGACAGGGGGCGAAACAAGCGTTGAACACGAGGAGCTGTCACAAGTTAAAGCCGAAATGTGGTAGTCTCTGGCTGGCGTTATTTGCGCCAGGGGTATTCCGCGCGGGAGTACTTGTGTACAGAGTCCAAAGTTCACAAGCGGAAAGCAGGATGTGTTGTCCGAAATGGTAACGACGGTGTGAGTGAGGGAAAGCGACGTTATGCGAGAGCAGGACATCCGGATTAGGAGACACGATGTAGTCACCGTCTGGGACTGGTAGAACGGGGGAGACACCTATGTAGGTAACGGCACGGAGAGGGAGGCGAATATGCTCTGTGGAACATAGCCGTATCGGAGCACTGTCGGGAGGGTCAATAGCAGCAGGTAGAGCGAGTTGCACAACACCAGCAGAACAGTCTATCAAAGCGGAATTGTAGACATAAAGTCAAGGCCCAGGATAAGGTCGTGAGGGCAGTGCTCTAGTACATAAAGTAAAACAGAAGTACCATGTCCGGCGACACTCACACGAGCCGGACACATGCCAATAACGGCTGGTGTACCACCGTCGGCGACTTGGACCACAGACGAAGGGGCAGGAGTGAGGACTTTCTTGAGACGACTCCGAAGCTGAGCATTCATCACAGATACGTGCGCGCCAGTGTCAATCAGAGCTGTAACAGGTACACCATCCACGTTCACGTTAATGAGGTTCCGATGTGTGGGCAACGTGAAAAGAGGATTTTTGCATCGGGTCGGTTTGGCAGCATCCCCTCCAGCTGCTGCACCCGTTAGTTTTCCGGAAGGGTGCGCCGGAAGGAACTAGGGGACGGTGATCGGCGAGATGGGGGCGATCGGGAGAAGCGGCGACGTGGCGAAGTAGAGCGGCTAGAGCGGGTAGGACGAGAAATGTCGCCAGAATTTGCTGGCTGTGTTTGCGGGGCGAACCGGGGAGCAGCATGAGGGCCGTGTGATGTGTAGTAGGACCAGAGGCTCGAATTCCACGAAGACTGGCAGTGACGTGAAATATGGCCGATACGGCCACAAGTGAAGCATATAGGCCTGTCGTCTGGAGTACGCCATTCGGCCGGGTTGCGATACCGCGTTGGGGCACTCCGGCTGTGGGCGCGTATGACAGTGCTGGACGGAGTGTAGTCACCCGCTCATACAGTTGAAGCCAGTCTTCAACATCAGTGTCGTCGGTGCCAGAAAAGGTTTCTGGGTGGCGGGTTTGGGCTAGAATGACGGTGGGCGTGGGTGCCGACGGGCCCGAAGTGTCCTCGCCTTGAGCTGGCATTGTAGATGTAGCCAAGGAGCGCCCTCTGCGTAAATCCGTCTTGATAATGATCCCGCAACCTCCACCAAAAATGTTACGGGGTTAAAAATAGTCAGACGTGTATTTACAGAATATTTACAATAATTATATCAGCTGACAAGTTGGTAGCCAGCACGCGAAAACCCAGAACATCGTCTTCTTCCGACGATGTTTAGAACATCTTCTTCGTCAGCGTGTCACAATAAATGTATAATGTGTGTGTGTGTCGGCTGAAGAGCAAAAACAAAATGTTTTGTATTTCTCTCGTTTTTAACATCTCTGTATTCGGTCCTCTCAGCCCTTTGTGTGACAAAGGCAAGAATTTCAATCAGTTTAGCAAAGAAAGATATAGCGAAACGACTTTTCTTTTTAATTTGTGGCTTCAGTTTCCACGCCGCCGCCACAGAATAAAGAACCAAATTTAGAGAAGGGTAACTGTACCTTCCACAGTCGTACGAAAATAAAAAGCGGCCGCGCATGAAACTTAGCGGGGGCCCGACAGATGGCGCTACCTAAACAGGAAGCGGAAAATGTTTTAAGATGAACTTATTTAGCGCAATATTCAATATGGCCGCTTTTTGCCGGTGGCGTACGCTGGGTACGCGCCGTGCTCGCCTTGCTGGCCTTGCGGCATGCCTCAGCTGCCGCGTTTTAATTGCCAGGAGACTGAAGAGTCTCTACTGATGACCATACAAACAAGCCACGAGTGAGTGAACAGGACGTGCGACTTTATTGGCAGAAGAAAAGCAGTGCACCTCATCGTACAAGAGCAGAAATAAAATTTGCATGTCGAGATACGCCAAAACCATTAACGCGAGCTCGTTAACTGCTCACTTTCGATGTCGCACATGGCGGTCTGGTAACGAGAGACAGTCAGCAGCGCAAGCAAATTGGGCAGTGCCCCAGCTGTTTGCATCGACAGTCACCGTTACTTGCATTGCGAAGCAATCGGGTGACGCAAGGCATCTGCTGCCGCAGCCAACACCGCGACATGGACTACCCGGCGTTTTAGCGTTACCTCCTTTCCAAGCTGCGCGTTTCTTTGTGTTCTTTCGGGGGCCGCTAATGTGTAACTCATACTTGGTGCCCCACATTCTCAATATGGGAATCACCATTTTGCAGCCACTTTTGCAGGCCTTTCCACCGATGTAACTATACACTTCACACACTTCGGACCATGTAATCACGTGTGCTGGTCTTCGTTCACGCCACATCATGGCTGATGAAGGCTCACAAGCATAATTTACCGGCGGCTGCAGCAGGAAATGTCGAATGGGGAGAGCACCAATTACGGTGCATGTAAATTGGGAGTCTTTGTCACTGTGTGGACTGCAGGAGCAGATGGTTACTGTGCTGTCCCGTGTCCACTTCAAATTTCCCGCCCAGGCGCCGCCTTCGTCTGCTAACATTGGACTCCTCTCCCCTCCCTTTTTTCTTCCTTCTCCCCGTGCACCCTCACTTTCGCTTGCTCCCTCTCGGAGTGCCATCTGTGGTGCCATGTTTACGCGACCCGCGTCTCTTTCGTTCTTTCGCGCTGCACGACTGTGGCAGCAACGCGTTTTTACGAGTTCGTAAATGCGCAGGATAAAGTTTTAATGTGTTTGCGACTCGTTAACTCTCTGAGGAGTGGCCGCAGCGCCAACGCGTGCCACGGAATCAGAACAGTAAAAACGCGATGAACGCCGAGTCGGCGTCTCACGCGCGTCCCAAAAGCACCTAGGCTTAGGCGGCTCCGCTGGCTGGCTCCGCTCTTCGAAGCTCCGTTTTCGCTTCGCAGCCACGGACGGCATGGAGTCGCAAGACCGCAAGTCGCCCGCTGCTCAAGTGAGTCCGGGCCAATCTCTTTTCGCATGCTCTGAGAAAATGGCAAGCTCTGTGCAGTCACGGCATTCGTCGCGCTCAGCCCGTTCGGAGCGTTCGACCGTCTCGACAACGCCAAGCATGCTCGCCGCAAGAGCAAGAGCGGAAGCCGCCGCGGCGCGAGTACAGGCTTCTCTTATGAAGAAAGAAGCCGCAGTGAAACTGGAAAAGGCCAAACTGGAAGAACAAGAGAAAAAAATTGGAGGACGCTTAAGCTTCGCCTTCAAGAGTGGAACGCGACAGCGTTCCCGTCGACCCGCCAAGGGGTGTTAGACAATGGGCTACGGCGCAGTGACTACGCGCCCCGCATCGGACGCGGTGAGCGTCGAGCAACGCAGCGTTCGGCGCGACAACGAAATGTGCGCCTGAGCAAGCGACGCACGCCTGAGCCGTAGAAACAACTCGTTTCTAAGGCAACACCGCGTTCACTAGAGGCGCTTTTGTACCGCTTCGAAGCATCGAACTCGTGGCTCAGTGGTAACGTCTCCGTCTCACACTCCGGAGACCCTGGTTCGATTCCCACCCAGCCCATCTTGGAAGTTGCTTTTTATTTATGAAGTGCCTGCCGTGATTTATCGCTCACGGCCAACGCCGCGGACGCCGACGCCGACGACAACGGTTTTTCTGCGACACGAGCTCCTTAACGCTATCGCGTTAAAATGCGGCCGCGGAGATCGAACGCAAGAAAGTCGAGCTGGACACTGAGTTACATGTGATGCAGTTGGATAGAGAAGCGGCCGCCGCGGAAGCACAAGCAGTGATCCTGGAGGCTGCGGTAGATCAGCACGGCGGGGAGCATCACATCTGTCGGACTGTCAAGGAGATATCCGAAGACCGCGCTCAACGTACCTTTGACTACGTGCTTGACCAGGCTCATGGGCGCATCGGCCCGTGCCAGCAATCGCAGCGACATGACGGCGGAGAGCATTACGTCCTTCAGAACGTTGATGAAGCACCTGGAGACCACGCTCCATGCACTACAAGCGCCCACAACCAAGGGATCGCCCAGAACATTGCTCGTCAGCAGGCAGATGAAGCTAACGCCCCCGAACTTACGGCCATGGCAAAGTATCTGATTCGATGCGACCTTGTGAGTACCTGACTTACGAAGTTTGACGACTGCCCTGGGAACTACCGGGCGTGGAAATCTACGTTCAAGGGAATGACACGGACTCTCGACGCCACGGCAAGCGAAGAACTTGACCTTCTCGTGAGATGGTTCGGTACCGAGTCGTCGAGCTATGCAAAGCGGCTGCGTTCCGTGCACGTCGACAGCCCCGAAGCCGGGTTAAATGTAGTTTGGGAAAGACTTGAGGAATGCTATGGTCGTCCGGAAATTATAGAAGAGGCCATCTTCAGGAGAATCGAAATTTTCCCCAGACTGTCCGACAAAGACAGCGAGAAACTGAGAGAGCTGGGAGACCTGCTTATTGAAGTTGAGGGTGCAAAATGTGCCCCTAACCTGACTGGTCTTTCCTATCTGGACACGGCAAGAGGGGTAAACCCCATTGTAGAAAAGCTGCCCCAGCGCTTGCAGGACATGTAGATCGCGAAAGGCTCGAAGCACAAACAAAATCATCAGGTCGCCTTTCCCCCTTTTTCGCTCTTTGCCAGCTTTATCAGGGATCAAGCGAAAACGAGAAACGATCCTGGCTTCAAACTCAACACCGCAAGTAGCACCCCTTCAACGAGCAGACAGAGCAGGCAGATGGGCAACGAATGACAGCACGAGAAGAACGCCCATCTCAGTGCAACTGACGGACGTAAAGGCAAGCACCGACCATCCGCCCTCAAACGCACCAAAGAAGTGGCATGATACAACCAAGTACTGTCCCCTGCACAGGAAGCCTTAGCCCCTCCGGAAGTGTCGTGCCTTCAGAGAAAAACCGCTGGATGAACGAAAATCTCTGCTGAAAAATTATGGGATATGCTTCAGGTGCTGCGCTTCAACAGACCACTTTGCAAGAGACTGCAAAACAGTTCTCAAATCTGACGATTGTGGTAGCGAGAAGCATGTCACAGCACTTCATGCTGGAAATGTGAGCCATAAGTCTTCTGTAGCTCATCACGACTCTAAAGATGTAAGGCTAGACCAAGATTCCGCACTTGAAGTGTCATCTAAGTGCGCAGAGGTCTGCGGTCAAAGCAGCAGTGGCAAATCCTACTCTAAGGTCTGCTTGGTGAAAGTTAGTCGTGCAACTCAACCTCACAACACTGAAAAAATGTATGCCATCTTAGATGACCAGAGCAACAGGTCCCTTGCAAGAACAAAGTTCTTCGACATTTTCGGTGTCAGTGGTGACAGTTCCCCCTACACACTAAGGACATGTGTTGGAACTACAGAGGCGATGGGAAGAAGAGCATCCGTCTTTCTCATTGAAGACATTCATGGCTCCGTGTAGCTACCTTTGCCAACACTCATCGAGGCAACGAGAGGCCTAACAACAGAAACGAGATTCCAACACCGGAAGTGGCATCGCATCACCCTCATCTCAGAGCTGTAGCTAAATTCATTCCTAGTTTGGACCCACAGGCCAAGATTCTACTTCTCTTCGGGAGAGACATCCTCAGAGCACACAAGGTTCGACAACAGCGCAACGGACCGGAGTGATGCTCCATTTGCTCAGAGACTGGATCTGGGATGGGTCATCGTAGGGAATGTCTGCATATGTCGAAGTCGCACACGGGACTGTGTGAGCAACCTGAAAACAAACGTCCTTGAAAATGGACGTCCCTCCCTTTTCGAGCCATGCCAGAATCATTTTCTGGTCAAGGAGAAGCTCACTGACACAAAAGTCGACACACTGCTTCCAACCAGCTCAGAATGCTGCTAGGAAAGCGCTGTGATGATGAGGTCGCTGAAACGCTGTTCCACACAACGAAGGATGACAACAGACCATCCCTTTCTGTCGAGGACAGGAAGTTCTTGAAGCTATTGGACGACGAGTTCTCAAGGGACGAATCCAACAGTTGGGTAGCGCCTCTTCCCTTTCGTTCTCCAAGACCTTGGCTTCCGAATAACAAGTCCTTGGCCGAATCACGCCTCACTGCTGTCCAACGGACCTTGAAGAGAAAGCCAGAACTGAGGGAACAATTCGCGAGCTTCATGGACAAGATGTTTAAGAACGTCCACGCCGAGGAAGCTCCACCGGTTCGAGAAGGAGAGGAATGTTGGTACCGCCCCTTTGGTGTTTGCCACCCACGAAAGCCCGGGAAACACGAGTCGTGTTCAACTCCAGTGCACAGTTTAAGGGCGTGTCTCTAAACCGGTCCAGACTTGATCAACAGCCTGCATGGAGTGCTCATCCGATTCCGGAAGAAACCCGTGGCCATTACTGTGGACATTAAGCACATGTTATATTGCTTCCTGGTACGAGGCGACCACCGAAATTATCTGAGATTTCTGTGGTTCCGCAACAACAACATCTACAGTGATGTGGTGAAGTACCGAGTGAAGGTACATGTGTTTAGATATAGCCCTTCACCAGCAGTTGCAACGTGCGGGCTGCGGAGAACAGCACGAGAAGGAGGGGAAGAATTTGGCAGCGACGTCAGTCAGTTCATGGAGAGGGATTTCTTTGTCGACGATGGGTTAAAGTCTCTGCAACGACAAGGACGCCATTAGCCTAATACGCCGCACGCAACAGATGTTGGCCGCATCAAACCTTAAGCTCCACAAGATAGCCTCTAACTGCCCTACAGTGTTGGAAGCATTTCCAGATGACCGTGCAAGGATTTGAAGGATCTTGACTTGAGCAATGGCTCACAGCCAATTCAACGCAGTCTGGGAGTTTCTTGGAACCTGAAGAAGGATGTCTTCACATTTATGATTCCAATCCAAGAAAAGCCATTCACGCGGCGCGGTGTTTTGTCAGTGGCGAATAGCCTGTGCGACCCACTCGGATTTGTTGCTCCAGTCATCGTTCAAGGAAAGTCCCTCCTCCGAGAGCTAGTCGCTGAGACATGCGACTGGGACTGCCCACTTCCTGACGACAAGAGAGCCGCGTGGGAGGCGTGGAAAGACTCCTTGCAAGTACTCGAGCAGCTGGACATACCTCGCACCTATGCCCCTGTCTCACTCACTACCGCAGAGTGGAAGGAACTGCACATATTCTCCGACGCATCAACGAAAGCTGTGGCTGCAGTGGCGTACCTCAGAGTGACATATCCAGATGGTGCGTGTCATGCCGGGTTCGTCATAGGAAAGGCTAAGCTAGCACCGCATCCAGAACACACCATCCCAAAGCTTGAACTGTGCGGCGCAGTGTTGGCAGTGGAGCTAGCAGAGCTTATCAGTCGTGAAATAGATATGGAACTTGATGCTGTAAACTTCTATACCGACAGCAAGGTTGTCCTAGGCTACATACATAATGAGACGCGAAGGTTTTTTGTGTATGTCAGTAACAGGGTGGAACGCATAAGGCGCTCTACACGGCCAGAGCAATGGCACTATGTTCCTTCTGACATAAACCCTGCGGATCTCGGAACCAGGTCGGATCTCGGAACCAGGTCTGTGCCAGGAGCCCAAATGGCAGGATCGACCTGGCTGACAGGCCCGCACTTTTTGTATCGTCAAGAGCACTGCTCGCAGGTATTGAAGGGCAAGTCCGACTTGGTCGATGCGGATTCCGACACGGAGGTGCGGCACTAGGCAAATGTTCTCGCAACCAGTGTGGACGTGAAACAACTCGGCAGCAAGCGGTTCGTGCGCTTCTCAAGTTGGATTACGCTGACTCGCGCAGTTGTAACGCTCATACGGCTAGTGGACAAAATTCGGGGCACTTCTGAAAGCGTGTCAAACTGCCCGCATAACAGCTCATTTCACCAACTGCGACCTTCTGCAGAACACCTAGCCCGAGCAAAGGCAGTCATTCTTCTATCTGTCCAGAAGGAAGCCTTTTCCGAGGAGTCGAAAAGCTTGCAACGAAGAAAGCGACTACAGAAGTCAAGCCCTCTGTGGAGACTGGATCCATGGGTTCATTCCGACTGTCTTTTGAGAATCGGTGGCGGACTAGGCAGGGCCAACCATTTCGACGAGCAAGAGCAGAAGCCCATCATCATGCCAGGGCGAGACCATGTCACCACCCTGGTTGTGCGGCATTATCACGAACAGGTCAAACATCAAGGATGCCACTTCACTGAGGGAGCAGTCAGGGCAGCTGGGTTCTAGATAGTCGGAGCTAAGCGTAGCATCGCCTCATATATACACAGTTGTGTTACATGTCGCAAGTTCAGAGGAAGGCAGCTACAGCAGGTGATGGCAGACCTCGCCGCAGAAAGACTGAGCACCGAGCCACCTTTCACTTATGTCTGACTAGATGTATTTGGCCCGTGGCAAGTCACGTCTCGTCGCACCAGAGCCGGTGAGGCCAACAGTAAATGGTGGGACGTGCTCTTCACTTGCGTGAGTACCGCGCTGTTCATATTGAAGTAATCGAGAGCATGGATACCTCAAGCTTTATTAATGCACTCCGCAGATTCTTTGCCATAAGGGGCCCGGCAAAGCAACTGAGGTCTGATTGCGGGACAAATTTTGTTGGAGCGTACACCGAACTAAAAGTGAGCACCAGTGGCCCAGACCACGAGAAGCTAGGAACAGTCCTGTCAGACCATGGATGCACTTGGGTGTTCAATCCCCCTCATGCTTCTCACATGGGAGGAGTGTGGGAAAGGATGATAGGAGTCACACGGCGAATTTTGGACTGCATGCTTGAGAATACCTCTCGTCGCCTTACTCACGAAGTCATGGTAACCCTCTTGGCAGAAGTCTCAGGGATCATAACTTCGCGACCCCTCGTTCCTGTCTCAACGGACCCCGAGTGCTGGGAAGTGCTAACTCCGGCAACGCTTCTGAGCCAGAAGATCGGCGGCAGAACAGTGCCACCAGTCTTCAATGACAAAGATATATATCGGCGACAGTGGCGGCAGGTTCAGTGGCTGGCCGACTCCTTTTGGTGCCGCTGGCGACGCGAGTTCCTTACCACCCTGCAGAGTCGTCGTAAGTGGCAGGGCCCAACGCGAAGTCTCAAGGCAGGTGACCTCGTCCTCCTGAGAGATAGCTAAGTTCACCGGAACGAATGGCCCATGGGACTCATTGTGAACGTTGTCGCGAGTGCGGACGGCAAGGTGCGAAAGGTGGAAATCAAGACGGCAACACGGGGAGTGATCAAGACGTTTCTCCGTCCTGTGACTGAGACAGTCCTGCTTATTCCGTGTGAGGGCTGAAAACATCATATAGTGGTTATATGTATAACCAGACGAGGAGTGTGCTGTCCCGTGTCCACTTCAAATTTCCCGCCCAGGCGCCGCCTTCGTCTGCGAACATTGGACTCCTCTCCCCTCCCTTTTTACTTCCTTCTCCCCGTGCGCCCTCACTCTCGCTTGCTCCCTCCCGGAGTGCCACGTTTACGCGACCCGCGTCTCTTTCGTTCTTTCGCGCTGCACGACTGTGGCAGCACCGCGTTTTTACGAGTTTCTAAATGCACAGGATAAAGTTTTAATTTTCCTAGTGTTTGCGACTCGTTAACTATCTGAGGAGTGGCCGCAGCCCCAACGCGTGCCGCGGAATCAGAACAGTTACCTCGGGAGACTGTTGCCCACGCAGCTGACCAGGTCGCCACATCGAAGAAACATAACACGGCGACCATTATCAAATTAGACTCTGCATTCAATCACCGCATAAGGTTCAGACAATGCACTGTACATTGGCTAAGATCCACATGACAACAGTGGGCATTCACGCACTACAGGTCGCTTACAGCACATTCAGCTATCCGACTTGAGGCACAGTGCTTGCCTACATCGCACATGACGGTCTAGTAATGAGTGACAACCAGAAGCACACGCAGATTGGACAGTGCCCCACATGTTTGCACTGACAGTCGACAGCGAATCAATCGGGTGACGCAGGCACCAGTTGCCATAGCCAACACAGCGACATGAACTACCCGGCATCCCAGCGTTACCTCCTTTCCTACATGCACGTTTCTTTTTGTTCTTTCGGTGGCCGCTAATGTGTCGCTCACACTTGGTGCCCCACCTTCTCTCAATATGGATGTGGTCTGTTTTGTGGGAATCGCCATTTCGTAGTCACTTTTACAGGCCTTTCCACCCATGTGGATATCAAGTTCATACACTTCAAACCATGTGATCATTTATTATAGTCTCTGTTCACGCCATATCACGGCCAAAGAAGGCCACAAGCACACTTTACCCACGGCTGCAGCAGGAAAGGACAAACAGGGAGCACCAATTGCAGTACATGTAAACAGGGAGTTTGTGTCACTCAGCGGACTGCAGGAGCAGGTTGTTTGGATCTGACTGCTGGTACGATCTGTTGGGAACTCGGCGCTGACGCCCGTGGTTGTACCTGGGTCGCAAGCCCCAAGGGTAGCGTTGGCCTGGCGGCCTGGGGTACAACTGGAAGCATCCGAAGGTCCCGGCAAAGCATGAGTCGACTGGTAACAACGAAACAACTTGTTTATTTTAACATCGCAAAGAGTTGGTGGTCAGGTTTGACCGAAGTAGAGAGACGGGAGAGCACTTCACTCAACAGAAGAAATCGGAGCCCTCCCTTTTGGCGTCCGGGGGCAGCTGTTTTTATACTCTCGCAGTTGAGGGCAAGAAGGAACCCCTCAAAAGACGAGCACGTGAATGTACAATGGGCTAATGGTGACGCACACTGTCGTAGCGCTGCGCACGATCTCGTAGCACCCTGTCGTGGCGCTGCGCACGATCTCGTAGCACCTGGTCGTGGCGCTGCGCACGATCTCGTAGCACCCTGTCGTGGCGCTGCGCACGATCTCGTAGCACCTGGTCGTGGCGCTGCGCACGATCTCGTAGCACCCTGTCGTGGCGCTGCCGGTCGGACACAATGACTGTAATGAGAGGATGGTCCCTGCCTTGGCATCGCCTGTTTCGGGCACAATGACTGGAATGCGAGGAGGATCCCTAGGCGGTCGCATCGCCGCAGACGCGCCTGGAAACACCTGGCGATGAGTGTTGCGGCGACGACGATCGGGCCAAAATGTCTGCCGCCCCGCCGCAGTCGCGCCGGCAAAACCACGTGTCGCAGGCGAAACGCAACAGACCGCCCCGCCGGGGGAAGGAGATCCCGATGGACAGGGGACTGCATCCGCTGTCCGGAGGGATGTCGCTCGATGATGCTCATAACCGAAGTCGGGCGTCCCTTGACGTTTCTTGAGCGCAGCGCACAGAGAAGGCCTCGTTCTCTCGTTCAGGTTCGCAGGGGACACTGCAAAGTGACTTCTGGAGAGTTCACATTTTTGTTCTCGTTCCCGGCAAGCGTTAGAACTACGCTGAAAACTCAACCGCTCAGTCAGCAAGCACGGCACAACCCTCACTAAGCCCTGCCAGGCTCTTTCCCCTTTTTATACCACTGCCTAGTTCCTTACAGTAGTCTAGCATCACTCAGAACGCGTCCACAAATTGAAAAATTGCACTAGAAAGCATATCATCACTTTGAAACACTAAACAAAAGCAATATGTTAAAAAAAATCCTGCCTCAGGAAGAAAAACATCAGTAACAAACAATTTTGAGGCTGATTCCTACGTTAGGGGCTTCGACTTAAGCCATCGGCGTTACCGTTGAGACTCCCCTTTTTGTAACGCACCTCAAAGGAATATTGTTGTAAAGCGAGGCTCCAGCGCAGGAGGCGGCCATTTTTGGGAGAGATGGTCTGCAGCCATTGGAGAGGGCAGTGATCCGTCTCAATGATAAACCTCGAGCCGGCTAGATAGCATGACAATTTCTGAACGGCCCACACGAGACACGCACACTCTTTCTCGGTGGCGCTATACGCCTGCTCACGACTGGTCAGCTTACGACTAGCATACAGGACGGGGTGTTCTACTTCTCCATTTTCCCGTTGGCACAGTACAACGCCCATGCCTCGCTCACTAGCATCGCACTGAACAATGAACCCTTTTGTATAGTCTGGCGATCGTAGCACAGGCTGGCTTGTTAGGGCACTCTTTAGGGCGCTAAAAGCTCTTTCCTTTGTCTCGTCCCAGACGACTGTTTGAGGCTCTGTCTTTCTTAGAGCATCCGTCAGGGGAGCCGCGATATCAGAGTACCTAGGGATGTACCTCTGATAGTAGCCGGCGACACCTAAGAACGACCGAATATCGGTCTTTGTGCGCGGTTGCGGAAAGTCTCGCACAGCGGCCACTTTTATTTCAGAGGGGCGGCGACGACCCTGACCAATCACGTGACCGAGGTAGACAACCTCGGCCTGTGCTAACTGGCACTTAGGAGCCTTGACTGTCAAGCCCGCTTCGCGCAGGCGGGTTAGCACTGCCCGCAAGTGTGTCATATGCTCAGACCAGGATGCGGAGAATATCGCTACGTCGTCTAGATACGGTAAAGCGAATTCTTGCTGTCCCCGTAACACTTTATCCATGAGGCTTGAAAAACAGTATGGCGCGTTCTTCAAACCAAAACTCAACACTTTAGGACGGAATGTTCCCATTGGTGAAATGAACGCCGCATACCTACTAGCCTCTTCTGTAAGTGGAACCTGCCAATAACCCCTGACAAGATCTAGGGTGGAAATAAACTGAGCGCTACTAACTTTCTCAAGGCGCTCCTCGATGTTAGGGATCGGATAAATTTGATCCTTAGTGATGGAATTAAGCCTGCGGTAGTCGACGCAAGGACGAGGTTCCTTGCCCGGTACCTCAACTAAAATCAAAGGGGAGGTATAATCACTCTCACCTGCCTCAATAACACCGAGCTGTAGCATTTTCTTTACCTCAGCCTCCATAATATCGCTCTGGCGGGGTGACACCCGATACGCCTTGGATCGTACTGGCTCTGGGGAGGTAAGTTCTATATCATGAGTAAGTACAGAAGTCCTACCAGGCCTCTCAGAGAACAGACCTTGAAACTCTTGTAATAGCTGGTGTAGTTCGGTTTTCTGCTCAGGCGACAGCGGTGCTTTACTGATAAGGTCACCAATGACTTGACCGGTGTCTTCCCTGTTCGTCACTGAGCCTAGTCCCGGAAGCTCGACTGGAAGCTCTTCAGGAACGTTTATCATCATGCACACCACTGCTTCCCGTTGTCTATAAGGTTTGAGCAGATTACAGTGGTAAACTTGCTGTGCTTTCCGCTTTCCTGGCAGACTTACCACGTAGTTAACGTCCGACAGTTTCTGAACAATTCGTGCTGGGCCCTCCCACTGCACGTCTAGTTTGTTGTTTAGCGATGTGCGCAATATCATGACCTCATCGCCAACCTCAAAACGACGGGCCCTGGCTGTCCGATCATAATAAACCTTGGCCCTCTGCTGGGCCTTTGCCATTGCTTCACCTGACAACTCCTGTGCCCTTCTTAAGCGTTCGAGGAGCTTAAGCACGTACTCCACCACGACTGGGTCGTCGCCCCTACCTTCCCATGATTCTCGAAGCATGCGAAGCGGAGATCGAAGCGAGCGACCGTACACCAGTTCAGCTGGCGAAAACCCCGTAGCCGCATGCGGCGCGGTCCTTAAAGCAAACATCACCCCAGGCAGACACAGCTCCCAGTCAGTTTGATGTTCAAAACACAAGGCTCTCAACACGCGCTTCATGACGGAGTGGAGCTTCTCAACGGAATTCGACTGTGGGTGGTACACTGAGCTGTGTAACAGCTTTACCCCACACCTTTCGAGAAAAGTTGTCGTCAAAGCGCTAGTAAACACTGTGCCCTGATCTGATTGAATTTCTGCAGGAAAACCAACTCGCGCAAATATGGACAGTAGTGCATTAACTATCTCAACTGAGCTGAGTTCTTTAAGCGGCACTGCTTCAGGGAACTTTGTCGCTGGGCAGATCACAGTCAAAATGTGTCTGTACCCCGTGGCTGTTACCGGCAGAGGTCCCACAGTATCAATAACGAGCCGTCTAAAAGGCTCCGTAATGATAGGTACCAATTTCAACGGCGCCCTCGATTTGTCCCCTGGTTTGCCCACCCGCTGACAAGTGTCACATGTCCTCACGAAATGGTCTGCGTCCCGAAAATACCCTGGCCAATAGTACTCTTGCAAGAGACGGTCCTTAGTTTTCTTAACTCCTAGGTGTCCGGACCACGAACCCCCGTGTGACAAGCGCAACAGATCCTGACGATAGCATTGAGGCACGACCAGCTGATCGAACTCCACTCCTCTTCGGTCTAGATACTTCCGGTACAGGACTCCACCTCTTTCCACAAAACGCGCAGTTTTCCTGGCGATACCTTCTTTGACATTGCAGCGCACGTTTTCCAGGCTGCCATCCTTTTTTTGCTCGGCTATCAAAGCCGTCCGGCTGACTTTTAGCAACCTATCAAGTCCGTCTGACGTAGGCGCGATGAGCAAATCAGTAGATAGCTCTTCTAACTTTCCCGCGTCGGGCGTTTCCTCTCCAGTATCTGGCGCCTTTAACGTTACAGACTCAAGTTTATTCAGTTCGGGCGTGCTCTGAATATCAGCTTGCTGCGCCTCTGACCCTTTTTCGTTGTTTGATAACGTCGGCCCCGCAACTACCGCCTTTGCAGCGAGCTCCCGAACCTTCGATCTGGTTAAGGCCTGAACACTAGCTTCACCAAACAAAAGCCCCTTCTCGCGCAGGAGGTGATCGGACCTGTTTGAAAATAGGTACGGGTACTGGGGTGGCAGCATAGATGACACTGCCGCCTCTGTCTCAAGCGCTCCGAAAGGTCCTTCAATAAGCACTTTTGCTACCGGCAGACACACGCTATGAGCTTCCACGGCTTGCTTGATCCATGCGCACTCGCCCGTGAACATATGGGGTTCTACATAAGACGGGTGAACTACATCCATCGTAGCTGCGGAATCGCGAAGCACTCGGCACTCTTTCCCGTTCACGAGGAGGTCTCGCATGTAAGGCTCGAGAAGCTTCATGTTCTCGTCCGTGCTGCCTATTGAAAAAAACACAACTTTTGGTGTTGTTTCCGGACACTGCGCCGAAAAGTGACCCGGCTTCTGGCACGTATAACACAAGCGCGCTCGCCTCATCTCGAACCGCTTTCTGCGTTTGGCTGCCGCCGTCTCTTTACGTTTGGTCGGACTGCTTTCGCTCGCATCCGCACTACGCGTGTCCCCCTTTGCTCTCATGGGTGTGAACTTCGGCCTCTCAAACTTCGAGCCAAATTCACCCTTTTGACCGTCCTTAGCTCCGCGAGCTCGACGCGTCACAAACTCCTCGGCTAGCTCAGCGGCTCTAGCCACCGTACTCACGTCTGGCCTATCCAAGACCCAGTATCGCACGTTCTCCGGTAACCGACTATAAAACTGTTCTAGCCCGAAACACTGCAGAACTTTATCGTGGTCACCAAACGCTTTCTCTTCTTTGAGCCACTCCTGCATGTTCGACATAAGCCTATACGCAAACTCTGTATATGACTCACTTTTGCCTTTCTCATTTTCCCGAAACTTCCGACGGAACGCCTCCGCAGACAGCCGGTACTTTTTTAGCAGACTCGATTTTACTTTGTCGAAATCCTCTGCCTCCTCTCTATCCAAGCGAGCGACTACGTCGGCCGCCTCGCCGGGTAACAAAGTGAGCAAGCGCTGTGGCCACGTTTCCCGAGAGAACCCCTGCTTCTCGCACGTTCGCTCAAAGTTAACCAGGAACAAACCAATGTCCTCTCCAAGCTTAAACGGCCGCATCAGGTCAGTCATTTTGAACAATACGCGTTCTCCTGCACCGTGTGCCTGACTTCCATTACGAGCGCGTTCCATCTCTACCTCAAGACGCTTCATTTCCAAAGCGTGTTGACGGTCACGCTCTTGTTGCTCTCGCTCTTTCTGTTCTTTAAGTTCGCGCTCCTGTTTCTCTTTTTGCTCTTTAAGTTCGCGCTCCTGTTTCTCTTTTTGCTCTTTAAGTTCGCGCTCCTGTCTTTTTGACCTCTCCTCAATAGTCTCAAGGCATTCCGACAGCTCGTCATCCTCAGCCTCTAACTCAAGAATAGCCTTTATCAGTTCCGGTTTTCTTAGTTTGTCTGAGACATCCAGACCCAACTCTCTTGCAAGCTCCAACAATTTCGGTTTGCGCAACGACTTCAAATCCATGGCTGCTCTGAATGCTGCTTTCTCTACTGCTTACTATTGTCTTGCCGCAACTAACCCGGCAGCAACGACAACCACAATTACCAGCTCTGTTTCTAACACTAACAAAAGCCTGGCAAAGCTCAGAAGAAGAAAGTCCCGCACTCACCAAACCTCGCAGGCAGGAATTCCGCGCAGTCGTTCCGCTGCAGGCAACCAGTCGTCACACAGGGCTCGTTGCACTGCTCCCGGATCGTCGTTGAGCTGCTCAGCATACCGTCAACTGCATCTCTTCGCTGCTGGCCTCCGTTGTCGCGATCTCGCCGCTGGCAGACAGTTGTTTGAAGTCGTAGGCGATCTCACCGCTGCCAACCAGATGTTTGGATCTGACTGCTGGTACGATCTGTTGGGAACTCGGCGCTGACGCCCGTGGTTGTACCTGGGTCGCAAGCCCCAAGGGTAGCGTTGGCCTGGCGGCCTGGGGTACAACTGGAAGCATCCGAAGGTCCCGGCAAAGCATGAGTCGACTGGTAACAACGAAACAACTTGTTTATTTTAACATCGCAAAGAGTTGGTGGTCAGGTTTGACCGAAGTAGAGAGACGGGAGAGCACTTCACTCAACAGAAGAAATC
The DNA here is from genome assembly GCF_050947875.1 of Dermacentor variabilis. Taxonomy (NCBI): domain Eukaryota; kingdom Metazoa; phylum Arthropoda; class Arachnida; order Ixodida; family Ixodidae; genus Dermacentor; species Dermacentor variabilis. The sequence continues at coordinate 5,548,528 of NC_134570.1, forward strand.
GGAGCCCTCCCTTTTGGCGTCCGGGGGCAGCTGTTTTTATACTCTCGCAGTTGAGGGCAAGAAGGAACCCCTCAAAAGACGAGCACGTGAATGTACAATGGGCTAATGGTGACGCACACTGTCGTAGCGCTGCGCACGATCTCGTAGCACCCTGTCGTGGCGCTGCGCACGATCTCGTAGCACCTGGTCGTGGCGCTGCGCACGATCTCGTAGCACCCTGTCGTGGCGCTGCGCACGATCTCGTAGCACCTGGTCGTGGCGCTGCGCACGATCTCGTAGCACCCTGTCGTGGCGCTGCCGGTCGGACACAATGACTGTAATGAGAGGATGGTCCCTGCCTTGGCATCGCCTGTTTCGGGCACAATGACTGGAATGCGAGGAGGATCCCTAGGCGGTCGCATCGCCGCAGACGCGCCTGGAAACACCTGGCGATGAGTGTTGCGGCGACGACGATCGGGCCAAAATGTCTGCCGCCCCGCCGCAGTCGCGCCGGCAAAACCACGTGTCGCAGGCGAAACGCAACAAGGTGCTTACCTCGAGAGGCCGTTGGCCAATGCAACTAAACAGGCCGCCACATCCGAGAAATGTAACACGGCAACCATGACCAAGTGGGACAACATTGAAAGAAGATTCTGCAATCAGATCACTTCAGCATACTCTAACATAATGCTCAATCTAAACATTAGCACTATACATTGGCTACGATCCACATAACAGTGAGCATACACGCACACGGGTTGCTTGCGGCACATTCAACCGTCCGACTGTAGGCATAGTACTTGCCTTCGTCACACATGGCAGTCTGGTAAGAAGCAACAACCAGCATCGCAAGCAGATTAGACATTGTTTCCCACGTGCTTGCACCGACAGTCACCGTTGAAGATGAGCAACTTGCATTGCGAAGCAATAGGGTGACGCAAGCATCTGCTGCCGCAGCCAGCACAGCGACATGGAGTGCCCGGAATTTTAGCGTTACCTCCTTTCCAACCTGCACGTTTCTTTTTCTTCTTTCGCATGCTTTCTTTTTTTCGCATGCCACTAATGTGTAACTCGCACTTCGTTGCCCACAATCCCTAAATATGCGCATGGTCGGTTTTATGGGCACCACCATTTTGCAGCCACTTTTACAGGCCTTTCCACACATTTGCATATCAACTTCATACACTTAAATATATATAATCATGTATGAGAGTCTCCGTTGACGCCAAATCATGGCCGAGGAAGGCCACAAGCAAAATTTGCACACGGCAGCAGCAGGAAAAGATGGAACGGGGAGCACCAACCACGGTGCGTGTAAATTCGTAGTCTCTGTCACTGTACGGACTGTAGGAGCAGGTGCTTGCCTCGAGAGACTGTTTCCCAATGCAACTGACCAGGCTCCCACAAACGAGAAACGTAACACGGTGACAAGTACCAAGTCGGACAGCAGCGAAACCAGATTCTGCAATCACTCACTTCAATGTAGCTTGCACAAAAATGCAGGCTGTCGAGCAAGAATAGCAATCCTGAATGAGACTAGGAATTAAATATGGGAATAAGAAAGCTTGCATTCCAGAAAGAGGCCACTCTACCTTGCAAGCACTGAAAGCCAAAAACATTAAGAAAAGTTAAATGCTACATAGCACACAGTGCAAAGGTTAATGCAAGACACACACCAATGTCGCATTAGCTATTTCAGGAGAGGAATAGCACATGGCAACGTACACTAGAAAATACTGCTAAAGATATGTTATGCATCTAGACAGTCACTGGTATTAAGTATGAATAAAGAATCAGTTGACCATTAATGTCTGGATGAGGAAGAGGAATGATGTCTAACAAGAATGCAGAATGGAAAAGCTTGCATTCATTGAAAAAAAAACCCAATTTTTTGTTTCAGTATTACAGACTGGATGTTAAATCCTGCGCTTCACAAAGATCAGCGGACTGCCTCATTCGGTCTGAATTTAACATTTAACAACAAGAAAGACAGAGAGGGCGAGCAACTAAACGTATTTATTTATTTCCGTCATCTTTTTAAATGCAGTAGTTTGAACTTAAGCATGCCAAAACATTTAATGACGAGTCGACAGCACTCCTCGAACATCATTGCCAACATGGTCGCTAAAACACGATTGTGTTGGCTGATATTTGCTACATATTTGCCGTAATAAAGCTCCAGATTGTTTTCTTATTCACATATTTCTCGCCCATTTCTAAATCTTAGTGTACGTAACTGCACTCTGCACTCACCAGCGTAACTTTCCGATGCCACGTGACAACGCTATGCAGACCGTCGTTGTACGGCGACATCCGGTTAAATGCGCTCTATTGGGGCTCGCGTTCGTTGTTGGCTAGACTAATAATTTCTAATAAAGCCCTGAAGTAAAAACTTGAGGAGCTGATTATCTTGTCTAGATGTTGCTCCATCGACTCAGGAAATTTTGCATCCGCGCAAGTTCTACTTACCGCTAGGACGCTTTCCTACGAAGGGGAAACACGTGCAAGCACAAAGACCGGTATAACAGAAATTCAAAAACTTTTTTGTTGCCTAAAACAAAAAGTAATTTGATAAAACTTTCTCAGTTTGTATACAATTGATGTTTGTAATAAACATACTTTTGCCCCGACCACCTCAATGCTAAATTCACGACTAAACGTAGGCTAAAACTAACCTTCTTGCAACTTTGTCGCCAGCTGTACAGGCCATTTCACGTTATATTCGTCCCAAATTATTTTTCACTTAGAGTACAACTTGCTGGCAATTAGTTATTATGAAATATAACCTTTCGGTAAAAGTTATCTTTCTGCAAAATATTCCCAATATGCACGAAATTTTGCATGTTTAGTGTCGTATAAAAAACTCACGGAAACGTAAAGATCGATAACACCTTTTTTAAGTGAAAAGCCTATCTTCATGCTCAAGGGAAATTCGTGTGCTCGCCTAATTTAAGAAGAGAAAAATTTTTGACAATATGTTTTACGACTCATACTTTCGAGCTTTCTAAAAAATGTCACATATTCCTAGCGGCGCTGAATTTTTTTTCCGCAAAAATGTTTTACAGGAAGACTTCTTGCATTAAATAGATAATCCTGAATTTTTTTCAAAGAAATTGCTGATGGTCGAGCGCCAAGGTTGAAACAGTTGGCGTGGAATGACCCATAGACAACGTTTCACTGTCCCGTGCGGTGTCATATAAGTGCTTAAACTTGCATCTTACATCCCACCTTTCATGCAAATTGCATATCACCAACATATGTGCTAAAGCGTCACAAACGCTGGGTTACTTACGTCAAAGTTTGGGTCATTGCTCAGCTCATGCACGGAAATTGGCATATTTAACCTTCGTCTGCCCACATCTTGAATTTGCTTCGTCCATCTGTCCTCTAAGCAAGAGTATTTAATCTGTATGCTGGAAAGCCGTACAAAATAGAGCCGCTTGATTCATTTCATGTAACTGTGACCGCCATTCCAGTATTACAAAAGATAAGCTTGGCATTGCACTCCAGACGTTAAGTATTCGTCGTTCTGTTGCTCTTTTATGCTTAATACACAAATATATTCACAGCGTAACGCCGTCCCCACTGCCACTTGAAAAACAATTACGTACATCCAGGCGTCTTCATATTCACCTCAGCATCAAACGCATATTTGGTAAAACGAAAGCTTTCAATTCCTCGGCTTTGCCACAAGCCATTGCACTTTTAAACGATCTTCCAGGTGACATTGTTTCAATCATTAACCGCGAACATTTCCGTGAGCGCTTATATGCACATTTTACGAATTGAGACTGTATAATGATGCATTCTTTTGTTCTGCTTACTGTTACTTTTCTTTCTTCTCCATGCTCATCGCGTATTCTATTGTATAATCCTCCATCACTCAATGCTCCGACCGGAGCCTGTGATGCACCTTTAAATAATAAATATAACAAACGTTCATATTATCTGTTACAAACAAATGACATGTATCTCAAGACTACCCTACTAGAAAATCCTATTTGTTTTCAAACGAGTTTCATCAAATAGGGTTATGGAACGGGACCCCGTTTGATCCTGTTCAGTCCTGACCTGTTTAAATCATTTTTATTCCTGTTTAAACCTTACCCGTTTAAATCCTGTTTAATCCTGACCCGTTTAAATCCTGTTTAATCCTGACCCGTTTAATCCCCTGTCATATTTAACCCAGACCTGTTTGCCCCTGTTGAGACCTATATTTTGCTACATTCATACCAGGTCCTTTCAGAATGGATTGATGTTGCTTAATATAATTTACTCTTTAAACCTATTTTGTACACTTGTGTATTTGCGATCAGCATTGAAGAGAAGTAGATCTGCATTATGTTTGCAACAAGAATGCCACTTTCACATGTAGGTTTGCCTGGTACATTGCTTGATACGAAGATGAACACAATTTTCGGCATAAATTGATTAGCACTACCAACACTGATGTGATACATCATGAACAAGTTTTGTATGACCCACGAGTACGTTCTCTATGTATGACCTACAAGAAAATGCACCCTGAAGAAGACTGTACCTCATTTTCATATTTACTACAAGTATGCAAATGTAATTCTTGGAAGTTTAGTATATGTTCGATTACTTGTACTCGTCTTAATGCAGTGCTTTTTGCTGTAATGGTTTGTTCACAAATCCACAGTAAAGCGTAATTTTGGGGTGAAAAATGTCAGGCAAAGTATTGGCATGTACTTGTAAGTGAAAAAGACAAGTATACATTACGATGGTATTTCTGTACACCCACTTGAGCTTTCATTAAGCCTGAAGTCCACCGGCTTAAGTAAAAGCATGTCATAAATGTCCCAAGCACTGTTTATTGGACCTTCTAACGGTATTTCGATGCATCCAGTCTGCCGAGAGAAGACCGCTGGAGTGGGTTGCTTGGGTGAGAGCGAGTAGGGCACCTGAAAAAGTAAAGCCAATAATTTATCTTGACTCATGCAACAGGTTGGCACATAGGCAAATTTGCCTATGTTCCCACAGATAAGAAAGGTTCAGCATTCCGGTCATAGGAGATAATGAATAAATTTTATTGAAAAATATGTGGTTTCATGCAAAGCCTATGTTTCAAGGGAACATGGATTACTGTGGGAGAATAAGCTGTCATAATCAGCAGGCGATTGAAGCAAGTGTTATAGGAAAAAGATGGACACATCGTTTGATTAACAATAATTACTAGTATTGAAGTAACAGAATACAAACATGAAATACCTTTAAAAACAACACCGACAGGTTGAGATAATAAATTATTCAGAAACTAAACCCTTCTGCCAGCAAAATACCGTAGTGTACTGGCTTTGACATTGCGCTGCTCAGGCAGAGGGCATGGGACTGAATCCCGGCCACAATGGCTGCATGTAGATGGCGGGGAAATGCCAAAACCCCTATGTAAGGTCTATTGGGTACACGTTAAAGGAGACTAGGGATCCCGCCAACTTGAAGTTATAAAAACCGGGGTAAATTTCGAGATTAGCAAACTCACAAAAGTAGAAGGCCCTGGCCATGCGAAGACCATATAAAGCCTTTTAAGGTAGGTGCCAGCAGCCGCAAAATTTCTTGCAAAAGCGAAATATAGCAGAAGCGGTATTTTTCCGTAGATCACTTTTGCAAGGTATCTTACAATTTTACACCCGACATGTTGGGCATCTACGAGCAACAGCAATTCTTGCACAGATAATAGCAAACACTGTTGCACCTAGGTATACATAGGCACATAGGTATAGGTACAGTCGCCGACTGATTTCCGGACTCCAAAAATTCGGACATGATTACTCGGTCTGCTTCACGGCACCGCCATTCTCCCCATGGACCATATTGTATAACAACTTCCGAAAGTTCGGACGCCTTGCAACCTCTCGTCTGATTTTTCGGACACTCCTTGAGCCAACTTGATCGAGAGCACCATGCACCGACTCTGACCGTTGCATGGTTCTACTTGCTGAACGCCATTTTTGTTTTGAACGAAGCCTCCTTGCTGCCCCACGAAGTGGCGCTACTGCAAATCCCCTGCTCATCATCATCGTTGCTGCCTGGTTTGTAGCTACAGCAGTTCCGGTCTCAGCTTAGTATGCCATGTCAAGACAATCCAGCAGCTGATTTGTTTGTTTCTTCGTGCACGACGCGGCGAGTAGGCCAGGTTTTTTGTTTGTGCAACTGATGTTGGCGTGACGATGTTTGACGAAGCAAGATGGGCCAATTCATTTCACTAATATCTAGAATAGCCACCTGTAAGCACCACCTACCTTTCAACAACATTTGCAAAGCAAAAAACCTCATCCTGAAAAGTCTGCACATGAAGACATCGGTAGCATCATCAGCGTGGGGCCTCAAGATAATTCGGCAAGCGAAGAAATTACTGACAGCACGAGTGCAAGCATGCCAACAGGAAATCAGTGGCTGAATAATGCACCTTCTACCAATTGGTAGACAGTGCATTTTCGCAAAGCCCTAACTACAGCAGATCATTGTTCAGGAGTTCCCGAATGCACAACTCTATGCCATTTTCACGCCGACTCTAGGGAAGCACCTCTGCACAGTTGCAAGAAAAAAAGCTAGATGCCCCAAGAGAAATGAGCCCACTCAAGCCATGGAAGTTATGTTTACCTTGTCTTCCTACAACTACTCAAAACCTAGGACTGCTGCTTTGCACAAGGGAACAAACGTCAACATTGGTGCCTCGCCCAACACAAGTGGGCTGCGCCGTAGAAGGTGCCATCAGTCAGCCCACAGATGAGGCCCACACCAGTGCTGTCAGTGTGCTGTACAAATTGCAGAAGCACAGCCTACAAGCTTGTCTGCCTTAGTGTGATCGCACCAATGAACGAAAACCAACGAATCAAGTTTGTTTCGTGCCGAGAACAGTTGCCTCATGCTGGATTTTCCTACAATTCTTTCTAAGCACAGATAATGCTTGGTTTTTTGTGTAGGCATGTAATATAATGAAAAGGCCTGCATCGCTATCTCTGAAAAAAATCATGTAAGAAAGCACGTACAGTACACAGGTGCAGTGTCTATCACATACCATTTCGTGCAGTAGAGGCTACATCGGATAAACCGGCCAATGTATAAATGGTATAAATGACTGGCAGCGTGACCAAGCAAACTTGATTCATGGGTCAGTTAGCAGTGGTAGTGCACTGCTCTCGGCGCACATGCACCTATGTTTGAAAGCTGCTTGATCGTGACAAAATATAAAGACAAACGCGCTGGAGAGATATCTCAGGCTTTTCTTATATGTATGACGAGGAACCTAGCACTAGCTCCCCATGCAGAGAATTACTAGACAGTGAGACTGCTTCTTATCATTGTAAAACAAGTGTCACGCTCACCATGTGATGCGTCCTTTTCATTTCTGTGCCAACAGCATGTATTCAGATCTATTCTCCCCCTTTCACCTTTAGCACAATATCACTGTGCGAGCAATAATACTGAACTGTTAGTAGCACTCTGTCCTGTTGCCCCCTTTCTTTCCTTGTGAATTGTGTGCTAAATAAGGCTTTTTTTTGGTGAAAGAGTGCTAGTTTAACGCATAAACTAGCGCCATGGCACTTTGCAAGAAAGGACTGTTGTAATTCTCTAAAGATATGTCCATGCAGAACAGTGTCAAAAGAACACCTTAAAGAAGGAACATGAGTGTATCTATCATAAAGACCAATCCTTGTCTTTTTTCCTTAACATAATTTTCAATACCGATATTGAAGTACAAGCTCACCATATTATATCACCTTGTCAATGAAGCAAGGCAGAATGGCGCCCAACTGTCGCGGGACCAACTTGGATGTGGAGATCAGCGCAGATCAGCAACATAGCATGGTCTGCTTACACTTCTTCTCCAGGTCCAGCCATACCTATAGCAGCTATAAAACAAGTGAGCTTAGAATCACAAGCGAAACAATATAAATAATGACACTGAACAAAGCAACTTTCGTTAAGCATAAATAGGATCGAAATGCTGACATTATGCCCATAAGTAACTTCACTTTGAGCAACAAAGCATCCAATTTAAAAAAGATTATATGTATGAGCTATCTATGTGAGAAAGATTAATCGAACGCCCTCTATTTGCCATACCCCTCCCCTTATGCATGGATGTCTCCCTGACTGAGTGAGCTGGGCTGATCCCAGGTATAGTGTAATTAAAGGTTGCCACTTGGTGGGCCAATCCCGATACTATTGCATGACTTGTACAATAATTTTAATGTGTATTGTAATGCTGGCCATCCTGCAGGCACTACAACATTATAGCACCCATAAGGCTAATGATATTACCTGATAAGGTTAACTAATAAGTGTCCCCAGAAGCATAACTCGGCATGCATACTCGGAGGCCATTATTATAAGAGAAGCAATAGCAGAGGTGAAGCTTTATCCTGTGCCATATGCAAAATGGCCGAGCACTCCCAGCTTTTGGTTACATTCTCACTTGTGACCACTGCAACAGGCTGACTGACATGCGTAACCAGCAGTTTATAGGACCACATTTTCATAACCTGCAATTTTTTTTACATCTGAAGAGATGAGCCTCAAGCTCCATGATGCGCTGCACTCGAGAATCATTATAAACTGGCAACATTTAAATGCTATGCTGCATGGTTTGTTGCATGCTTTAGGAATTTACTTATTTATTATACACATAGCTCATAGGCTCCAGTTGGAGTATTGCATGAGGTGGCAAGAAAACAAATTCTGAACAAGGAGAACATTCAACAAAACAAGTCAGACCAAAGAAGAAAAAATAACATACTCTCATAATGGGACTATGTATCTGGCAGCTAGCTTATAAAAAAGACAATTAGGAATGTTTTACTACTGGTGGCGCTTTAGGGGATGGAATGTAGAATTCCAAGCTTCATACACTTTTAAGCCACCTTTCGTGGCTTTTTGTTTTGAAGTCCTATTCTCTGTACTATTATAGAAATGAATACCCCCCTCCAAAATAAAACAAAGAAAACATGTAATGCACAGTAATGTAACACAATAATGTAATGCACAACAGTGAATACTTAGAAAAATGTAATTAAGAACATGGAGTCTATGTGGGCACAGATGTTAGAAGTCTACATGAAAGCATGATAATAAAGGTGGGCAAAGCATTTATGCTTTTGTCGGACAACCTGCAGCAAGACATACAGGTAAAAGGATATGCATGCCTCACAACACAGTCCCTAAAAATATCTGTCACAATAGAGTGAGTAGGTATATCATGCATATCTACAATAGCCCCTAATTATATTTAACTCAGAGGGGGCTACCTATGTAACTTGATCAAACTGAAGGTGGGCCAAATTCTAAATATACGATTCAAGTAGACAGAAAATGGACGTTATGAATATGGCATCTACAGCAAAAGTGTTGTACATTATTGTTGTACATTATGTCATACCTGCCAACCTGTGAACATAATATTTTGTAAAAATGCTGCAGACACTAAATTCTTTGTTGGGGACATAGCACACATTATTTTAAAGCTTGCTCTCAGCACCCCCATTGTTGCATACACACACACATTATTAATAAAGGAAAAATCGCACATCCACCCGCTCGTAGCAATTGCTACAAAAGAAACCCGTACGGATTCCTCGAAAGGAAAGCCTCACAGTTGAAAAAAAGAAACCGTCCAGGTCTGGGACTCAAACCCGGGACCACCGCCTTTCCGGGACAGCCGCTTTACCATCTAAGATAACCAGGCGGCTAGCAGATGGCCGGGTGAAGTCGAATTTGTCGACAACACGAAGCAAAGGCAAGGGTCTGACGTAATAGTTCTGCGGAAACGCGCAAGGTGTAGAGAAGTAATTAATAAAGGGGAAAAAAATATTACGTCAAACCCTTGCCTTTGCTTCGTGTTGTCAACTAATTCGACTTCGCCCTGCCATGTGCTAGCCACCTGGTTATCTCAGATGGTAGAGTGGCTGCCTCGGAAAGGCGGTAGTCCCGGGTTCGAGTCCCGGACCAGGACGATTTTTTCTTCAACTGTGCGGCTTTCCTTTTGAGGAACACATACGGGTTTCCTTTGTAGCAAATGCTACGAGCGGGTGGATGTCTGACTTTCCCTTTATTAATTACTTCTCTCCACCTCGTGTGTTTGCGCAGAACTATTACGTCACACACACATTATCAACCATTATTTAACTTGTCGTGCAGCACATAAAGCAGCAGCGAACTTGAAACCAATAACTGACAACATTGTTTGTTTTTAGATTACAGAGCTTTACGCTGCTTCAGGAATTTATCTGACCAAACTTCCCAAAAGCAAGTGCCCCTCTGATGTTCTCGTTAGAGATATTGCATCGCTAATAATAAAGCGGTACAAGTACCACTACAATTAATTTTTACATGCATTTTAACAATGTCATGCCCTCAATCTCTCAACAGCTTTAAAAGATCTTAACCAACACAACTTCATTGTCTTTCTAAAGTGACATTCATAAAATTGTAAAATGAGCTAGCCCACATTTGTAAACCCACGAAAAATTCAGGAGAGTGTCCAAACATGGATAATACCAACAAAATCTGCAGCTCGTGTAAGTGACAGCAACTGCTTTGCACACACCTTGTCACAGCATGCACATCAGGTACTTTGCCGTGCTGTTGCGGCTGCAGAAGTGCCGCAGGTGCATATGTGGAGGTGCCTCTGGTTCACAAAATCTTGCCATCCCTAAACAATAATAAATGCTTAATTTATTGTAATCCCTGCTGAAACTCCGAACTTGTGATATAAAAAGATCACGTCATATTTTGAAAAAAGTCTCATACAACCAGTTACATGAAGCTGCAACTGGTTGTGCAAATATCTGATTGTAACATCACAGGCGGTTAAATAACACGTAAATCGAACTGTAGCAAAATGAATTTACTATGAAAAGGTTCACACAAACGTACAGCTGTATAACGTGAAATTTGAATTGTACTATAAAAAAATTCCTTAGAACATGAAAAGCGTTCCAAAACCTAATTTGTTTATGCAGCGCAACAAAGCACTGCTCCCAAAGGACGATGCGCTCAAAATTACAACAGACCACCTCTTTTTCTGGAGAGACAATACAGAAAAGAGAAAGATTTTTCGATTAAAAAGAAACATTGCTTATGTAATTTCGGCTTCTCTGCAAGATCGAAACCCTTTACAAGTACAAGAAAACACACAGGACACTAATACACGTCATCTGACGACACTCTATAAACAGAAGAATTTCCATACAAGCTAAAAATCTGGCCATGCGTCGACGAAGAAATCGGGTGCTATCTCGCGCAGCTGTTAGCTGTGAATACAACACATCGACGTACTACTTCTAGAAATGCCTATACCATTTCTCAATGAAAAATTATGTACACAAACAGTAACTTTTTTTGCTTGAATTTTTGTGCCCATTTAGATCAAAGAACCACCCGCGCTAGCGTGCTTCATAGGTGAAAGTAAATAAACCACAGATAGAGCTGTTGGTAACATGAATACGTTTTAGGGCAATTTCCATGGAACGTTTTGCTAAATGTGCACTGCGACATGAAGAACAACCACTTAAAAAGCACATTTATAATTCTTGCTGCTTTACAAATCCGGATTCGGTTGTTGTACGGATCTTGCGATACGTACAAGAACGCACACTTCACGAACTATAGACAGGAAGAAGCGCGCAAGCGCCGGACTTACCTTTCTAGGCGTACTCGGAAAACGCTCCTTTTAGTGTCACAGGTGCCGCGGCATCGACTGCACCAACGGCCATTCCGGCGCACACACTGTTGAATTGCGGATCAACTACAGGACGTAAGAGCACAATTTTCACCAAATTCTTTCGTGCAGTGTGATACGATGCGAGAGTGCCAGAGGAGGAGATCCTTTTCGTGAGCCCGGAACAAAGAAAGCGCGAAGGGTCATATCTTCGACATCGGCGCACCACACGAAGGATACTGCGGGCTACATTACGCGGTCCCAGGGGTTTTGTGATTCTCAATGCATACAAAATGCACCACAATTTTTCTCGGCACAGCGTACACACGATTAAACAACTGCATCGGACGGCGTGAATGCAGCGCGCACTCACATGTAGCGACAACTGAAGACGGCAAAATAATATCACGGATGGATGGATGGATGGATGAATGGATGGATGATTGAGGCTCAACCCTTTGAATCGGGCGGCGGCGGCGCGCGCCACCTAGCCTTTAATGGTTCTATATGCATGCATACCTATGTATTTACTCCTTTACTTTTGCGTTCATATTATCCACCAATCAGATAGTCTCCATTTGGTTATTTCTACCTGTTCAAAGTCTAGTCTACTTTCACTGTCTTTAAAACCCAAAGCTTTGAATAGTTCCCCGTTAGATTCAACTGCAGGGTGAAGTTGTTTACAAGCAAGTATCAGGTGTTCAGCCGTTTCCTCCTCCTATCCACACGCCTCGCACACCAAATCTATCTCCTGGTATCTGGCTCGGTACGTTTTAGTCCGCAGTACACCTGTACTGGCTTCCAACAACAATGAGCTTCCCTTAGAGTTATCCTAAATATTTTCTTTGGCTATTTCTTGCTTAAACGTCCTGTATGTCTCCAATCCCGATTTGGTTTGCATCTGTGTACTCCACATACCCCTCTCTGTCTCCTTAACCTTTTTCTTGACAGATGATTCCTTACTTGTCCCCCCGCTACTGCCGAAGTATTTGCTTGTCAATTTTCTAGTTCGCTTCCTCCACCTCGTATCAACATCCCTCGTGTATAAGTAACTGAAAACCTTCCTAGCCCACCGAATTTCCCCCGTTTTTCTCAATCGCTCCTCAAATGCTATCTTGCTACTAGCCTCTCTGCCCTCGAAAGAAGACCATCCCAGATCCCCCTGCACTCCAAGATTTGGTGTCTTGCCATGTGCTCCCAGAGCGAGCATACCCACACCACGTTGCCTAATTTCCAACTGTTGCCGGGTCTCTGTTCTAATACATAGAACTGCATTGGCAAAAGTCAGGCCTGGTACCATTACCCCCTTCCATATCCCTCGTACTACCTCGTATCTATTGTAGTTCCACAGTGCCCTACTCTTCATAATCGCTGCACTTCTGTTACCTTTAGTCGTTAGATATTTTTCGTACTCTGTCAGATACACAATGCCATTATTTATCCACACCCCAAGGTACTTGTATTTATCGACTATTTCCAGCGTGGCCTCCTGTATCTTATGCTCGCCGCAAATGTTATCATTAAAAATCATGACTGCTGATTTTTCTTTGCTAAACTTCAAGCCTAATCTGTCTCCTTCTGTACCAAATATGTCCATTAATTCCTGCAGATCTTCTGCATTGTCAGCCATTAATACAATATCATCCGCGTACATCAGTCCTGGTAATGACTGTTCAATCAATTTTCCTTGTTTGAAAAATGATAGGTTGAAGCCGAGTCCGCTTTGCTGTATTTTGGCCTCTAAACCTTGTAGGTACAGCATAAACATCAGAGGTGACAATGGGCACCCCTGCCTAAGCCCCCGCCGAATCATTACAGGCTCCGAAACCTGCTTTTCCCATTGTATAATCACCCGGTTACCTTTACAGATATCTTTTAAGAAATTGGTTACTCCATCTTGCACTCCTAAAGTTTCCAGAATGCCCCACAAGCACTCTTGAAGTACACTGTCATAGGCTCCCTTGATGTCCAAAAAACCAGCCATAGGGGTCTGTGTTCCTTTTCAGCCATTTCAATGCACTGTGTTAGCGAGAACAGATTGTCTTCTAGCCTCCTATGCTTCCGGAACCCATTTTGTAGCTCTCCAAGTACCCCTCGTTCTCTACCCATGCCTGCAGTCTGTCCTTTATAGCCTGCATAACCACCCTGTAAACCACTGACGTCACTGTTATAGGCCGGTAGTTATTTATGTCAGCTTTGTCCCCCTTTCCCTTATATATCATTCTCATCCTACTTAGCCTCCATTCGTCAGGTACTTTACCATCCACTAGCATTTTGCTCACCACCTCCCTCAATGCTTTCTTAGATTTCGGGCCCAATTTCTTTATTAACGTAATTGGAATACCATCGGGGCCTGCCGATGTGCTACTTGGTACCCTCTTCTCAGCCCTTTCCCACTCTTTTTGTCCAAGCGAAAGCAGTGGGTTGACCGGGCTATCCCTCTCCGACGTACTGCATGTACCATTTCTCTGTTTTGTAAATTTTTCCCTCATCATGATTCCTATATGCTCCATTGCCTCCTCTCCTTCTAACCGAGTACCTTGAGCTGTTACTATATACCTCTGCTCTAGGCTTGTCCTATTACCCAAGGAGTTCAGATGTTGCCAGAATTTTCTAGCTGCCTGTTTATCTTTTTCATTGCTTATTTTTGACAGCCATTGGGACCCTTTTGTCTTGATTTTCTCGTTGATCAAATAGGATGCTTCCCTTTTGCATTTTATGTAGTTTACCCATTTCCTCTCTACTTCTGCTTCAGGTTCTCCCTTACTTTTGGAATACCTGTGTTCCCTGGAGGCTTCCTGACGTTTCTTTATGGCCTTCTTAACCTCTTCATCCCACCAGCTCTTGAGTTTTCGTATCCCTTGCCTTGTTTTCCTGACTCGCGCCTTACCTAGCTCACGCTCAAATAGTCTCATTAACTTTGGGTAAGTCCAATCAGTTTCAGTACTCTCTGATATTTCCTCTTCAATTTGTTTGGCCGCTATTTCCACTTCGTCTTCTGAGTAAAAAATCACATCTGGCGTTTCCTCGCGCGTCGTTCGTGCTTTAGTTTCCCTCTTAAAACTCAACTTGATACGTTTGTGGTCGCTACCTATACTTCTGGAGCCCTGTTCATCTATAATCATGGCTCCTAATCTATCGTGCATCCTATGTGACATTAACGCATAATCTATTGTCGAGTGTCGACCCCCTACCTCCCATGTTATGATCCCGTCACACTTTTCAGTAGAGTTACAGACAACTAAGTTAAGCCTCTCACACATATCCAGCAGCATGTTACCTGTGGAGTCTGTGTACCCATCCATATCTTCAACATGGGCATTCATGTCTCCTAATACAATTACTTCACATCCTTTTCCTAGCTCATTGATGTCCGCTGCTATACAGTCCAACATTTTTTTTTCCTCTTTAGCATTTGATCCTGTCCAAAGGTATACAAAGCCTGGAAGTGTTTTCGCGCCTGCTACTTTTCCTTTTAGCCATAAATGCTCCTTGCATTCCTGTTTGACCCTTTGCCAATTTGTATTTTTATGAATGAGTGCTCCAATTCCCCCACCCTTTCTGTTACCCTGCACTCTGTTGCAGTATTCCCATGCATAATCAGGGTTACAGGGCGGTTGTTCCATGTCCCTAAGATGTGTCTCTACAAACCCATAAACCATTAAGTTCTCCTGTCTTAGTTGTTCTTCGATTTCCTCCCATTTTAGCTTATTTCTGCCACCTTGCATGTTAATGAACCCTATGTCTGACTTAATTTGGCTCTTGCGCTTATTCCTGTCACCTCTCCTACAGTACCGATGTTTGCGTGTTTGTGACTCCTGCCTCGAATCGTCCACGCCTACACTGCTTCTTTCAGAGCTCTGGGTCCCCCTAAAAAAGCTGTTGCCTGGCGACCCATCCTGCCCCCTATCCTTTTGCCAGTGGCACCACTGTAGTGAATGCCATCCTGCACAAAAGGCCGGAAGCCGGTTCCGTACACGTCCCTGTTGACCTCCATCACGCTGTACCCGAGTCGTCCGCTCAGACTCATAATGACCCGATTGGCCTCAACCACCCTCCTTTCTACCTGGTAAGCCTGGCCCTGGTCATATGGTCACATGCACCCTCCCGGAGGCCTCTCTAAGCTTATTCAGCCCAGTCTCAATGTGCCTCTCAAGGTTCTGGCTTCTCCCCTTAAGCACGTCATTGAGCCCAGAATGCATAATGACCAAGCTGTCGCTCTCCGTGCTGACCCCAACTACTTCCCGCGCCTTGGTCATTGCTTCCGCCATGCCCTTGCCCGCTTGCGCCTCCACCTGTACTCGCCCGTCCACCTTCACTCTCGCCATCACGCCCTGTTCGGCCCTCCCCACATTGGAGTCCCCTATCACCAGGACCCTTCTACGTGCAAACCGTTCGACTGCAGCCTGTGTCCGCTGCCCCTCCCTTCGCTCCCGCTGGCGCCCTTGTGGCTGCAGCGTCGCCTCACTCGGGGCGCGTTGTGCAGCTTCACTATAACTACGCCGTTTCACCGGCGGCGAGCTGAGGACGGCTTGCTCTGGCTCCCTGCCTCCCACTTCGCCTGTAGGTTCTACCCTACTTTCTGAGTTTTTGCCAGCACTTTGTTGTCCTGACCCGACCTTCTCAGCTGCCCGCGTCTCCAGCGCGTCGAGCCGCCTTTCCAGTTCGGCGCTCCTTTTTCTTCCTCAAGCTCGGCCACGGTCCTTACTAACTGCGCGGCCTGGGCCGCCTCCACCTTGACGAAATTATCAACTTTCGCCTGCACTGCTACCCGCTTCTCCTGTTCCTCCCTCAGGTCTGCCTTAAGCTCGTCGAACTTAGCCGCCCAATTCGCTTCCAGTTTTTGGACGGCTTCCCTGACGCCCTCGCACGACCTGCACGTGAAGCTAGACCCCTCCGCGTCTGCTAAATTCTGGAACTTAGTTTCGTCGAGGAAGTACTATCGCAGGCACTCGTCGCACTGCACTTGCTCCCCGTCCCCCGCGGCCTTCACGTTCTTCGATTTCATCGCTATGCCTACGTCCCTAGGCCCAACGAGGAAGTTCGCCAAATCACTCAAGCAAAGCCGACCTCGACCGCTATCCCAAACTAAAATAAAGAATTATCACTCCTTACCCCATGTAAGAATCCGAGGAGCTAGCTGAAAGAATTAACTAAGCCTATCAATAGGTCCCTCCTACCAACTAGGCCTAACGGGGGAGCCGCCAGACCTAGACAAAGCCGGTACGTTTGCTACTCTTACCAAGAATTCAAAAGTTGCGCCTCTACTCCATGGAACAGAAAACACTTCAAAACACTAGCTAATAAAGATAAAAAAGTACTTAGCTACGAACGAAGTCGCTGAAGCCTCGACCACAGGAGCGTCCGCGAAAAGGCAACGAGCGCCTGTAAAGACCGCCTGCCCTGTAACTTTACCGGCGCTACCTGTGCTGCCAGCTTTAGGCCGCCACCGAAAGCGACCGTGCTTTCGGTGATCTCATTGATGGTGACGGCGTTGTATTTCGATGTTATGCGAGTCGTACAGCGTCTTGTACGACATGTTTCAGCAGCGTTGCTTTTAATAGAGAGGACAGCAATCTGCGTATACGCCGTATAGACGTCTCACCCACTTGAAAAACACAACAGGAAATTTTCAGTCTGTCGTATTTTGGGACGTTGTGACTGTCGTTCTGTTCTCTGTAGTGTGACGTCCTGTAGTCGAAAATTCTGTAGTTCCTGATCAATATTTGATTAAAAATTGACAGAGACCACTTTAAGCATGTGTAAAATTATTAATACGAAAAAAATAAAAAAATAAAAGTAGAAAAAGTGCTTTCGCCTAGGATTCGAACTTCGAACCTGACGGTCTCGAGACAAGCATCTTACCATTGCACCACGCCGATCTTTTTTTTCTTTATTTCCAGCTTGGCTACAAGCTTCAAAAGAGTTTGTGATCATAGATCACACTCGTTTTATATGTGTCAAAGTATCAAGCATTGACACCACAGCTTCATCACAGTCATTCGTCTTGTACACGTCACGTACCTTCGCAACCATTTCCACAAAATATTCATACACAGATCGGTCTTTAACGTCACAATGTCTATATGCCAACAGACTACGCCAGATTGCGTGCACTCCAAGTAAAAAGATGGCATCCATCTGTTCAAAATCGTGTTCAGGTGGTAAAAAACGAATACCATGTGGATTGAGGGGTAGGTCTATCTTTAACGTTCTCTGTAATATATCCCAAAAGAATATGGCATTATTACAACCAATGAAAACATGTTCGATTGTTTCAGCTTTGTTGCACAGAAAGCATCTGCTTCCCCATGGCACATAAATTCCTCTTTCCTCCAACCACGTTTTAACAGGCAAGGTTCCCGTGTGAAGCTTGAAGAATGTTTTAACGTTTGCCGGTATCCACATCTTTTTAACCCTTTTAAGTACGTCTTGCCCAGGCCCTTCTTGAAACATTAACCGATACAATGGAACCGGAAACACACTTTCAATGAGATCCTTCATAAGACGCTTTCTTTTTACATTGGAGAGGTACTCGAAGAGAGAATCGCGCCCTAAGGAAACGATAGGACGTTACAACTTCACGCAAGAACCTTGAAATTGTGTAATGAGGGCCAATGGCTGAAGAAACAAAAAAATCAGGCAGAGACACTGCTAACATGGTTTGAAAAAAACTGCACAAAAACGGGTCTCTCTTGTCCCTTATCAATATGAAACGTGATACAATTTGCTGAAGAAACAAGTGGCACACCGACAGGCCACCTTTCTTTACTCGACGAAACAAATTTGTCCTTGATGTTCGCTCCCACGTAGAACACCAGATAAACGTGGCAAAGATTCGGTGAAATTTATGAATGTGCTTACGTCTACAATACAGTGCCTGCAGGAGATACATAATTTTTGCAGCGAGAAAAACGTTACAAATGGTGGCACGTGCAAAAATCGACAATTCGCGGCCACCCCATGCTTCGGCCATCGCACGCATTTCATCCGTTTTTTCGAGCCAGAGTGACTCGTTCTCACGATTACATACCTGCTAATGTACGTTTAAGCTATGCCAACAGTATAAATCGCTGTCTGGGTTGCTGTTTACATTTACATTTTAAAAGCCAAGATGCGCTTTCACTTCACCGCGTCAACTGCCGCATCTCTAGATAAGCAGAAGTGTTGTTACCATCGACAGGTACATCGTGGAGTGCTAGAACATCGATTTTGCTGTAACGATATCCATATTTGATAAGAAATTCAGAAATAGACAACGGTGACCGGGGACACTGAGGGTTGTTACTGCTAATTTCGACAGTTGTCTCTTGCTCTTTACACTTTTGAGTTCACATATAATTCGTGTGTTCAATGCAATATAGCTACATAAACACTCGTGGGTGAGTCTTCATCCCGACAGTATACTGGCTTCTCACGGCAGCGCTGTACCAGATTAATGAGACCCGAGCGAGACAGCTTTTCACGCAACTTTGTGGAACAATCCAAAACTTCTTTTCCGCTTCGCGTAAGCTTGTGCAATATTTCTGGGAAATTAACTAATGTGTCAGTGTAACCGCACATGTAAGTCCACAGGCCCGTGTGCCCCATCTTACCAAATAAAACAAAGCGGATACGCAGCCATTCCCGCAGATGGTATGATTTTGATCAGCGGCCGATTTTGAGGAGGCCGGTAGGGCGTTGCTGGTGCCGCGTCGTCACGGCACAATTATAACAATTGGCCACGTCGACTTTAATACCGGTGTCGGTGCTATCAGTATTGCCGGCTTCAGAGAAGCACGATTGAATACCGCGCAAGAGAAAAGTACAGTGTACACCACCGATGCGAAGCTGACATTTTAAAGGGCCGCGACGGAAAGTGCTTCTGTTGCGACTTCAGAACTCTTGGCCGTCGCGACCGAATGTTTCTGTTGCGACGTCAGAATTGCTGTCGTAACGTCAGAAATGTCCGTCGCAACTACAGAAACGTTAGGAACTTCTGTCGTACAACAGAAATTTCTGTAGTTGCAGCAGGAATTCCTGTTGTCTTTTTCAACTGGGCAGGACCGAGAATCGGTCTGAAATTCGCAGCTAGCATATCGCAGTTCGGTCTGTAAATGTTCCGAGGTGGTCACGCAATTTCTGTAGAGCTTGATAATGGCCCCAATTTAGCACTAGGGGCTAAATTGTCAGGATGTCGAACAATAAAAAAGTTCCTCCCCAGTTCTATTCAAGCATTAAACTGGTATGCATGATACCATCCAGTATGGTTGCCACAAAGCTTTAGATTAAACCAGCTTTTGTGCCAAACAGGCGACCCTATATGGTGCCACTGCGTCCAGTATAAGCCAGTTTAGTTGCAAGCAGGGCCCCTGTTAAGACCCATTTCTGCGTGAACTGGTCCTGATTATACCTCTTTGCATGCCAAACGGGACCCCGCTCGGACCTGTTCGTGTGTGAACTGGTCCTGATTATACCTCTTTGCATGCCAAACGGGACCCCGCTCAGACCTGTTCGTGTGTAAACTGGTCCAGTTTATACCTGTTTGCATGCCAAACGGGACCCCGTTCAAACCTGTTCGTGTGTAAACTGGTCCTGTATATACCTGTTTGTTGCTAAACAGGTCCCTGTTAAAACCAGTTTAAACCTGTATAACCCAGTTTGAACTTAAATAGGATTTTCCAATAGGGAGCAAGCCAATATGGCGTATATCAAGCATATCTTCGTATTTCTGAACCAGGTGTTTACCTTGTAGTAGCAGCCAAAGTCCATACAATGACCTTGTAGCAGGCAGCAGCTTCTGTTTAGTGCATGGAGTGTGTTGCTTTATACTGGTGCCGTCCTCATTACTGCATGTCTGGAACGGAAATTTTGACTGCATCAGAAATTGAATAAGCACTATTTTGCAATATAAGATGCGAAAAAGTGCGACATATACATTGTAATGGTTTGTGACTACGGAACACATGCAAATGTACACTGTTCTAGGGTGCTTAAGCAGCAAGGTAAATAAATATTGCTACTCTCCTTAAATTGATGTCTGCCTAACTACTATGCATGACAACAGCTTAAGTATTATTAAGATCACAAATGAGAAGGGTGGTTGCCAGTGCTCTGTTTAACTTGCGTTGAGGGGTGGGGAAGGTTCTTTCGAGGTAAAATGACTTCACAAGGTCGTTGTATCTTCTAAGGTGGTCGCGTCCTGTGGGTGCACCTGCACAGTCTCCGGCACGGTTGACTAGTCCTTGTGCTACGCAGTGTGTAACCTCGTTGAGGTTGGTGAGGTGCGGGTGGACAACGCCGGCGTGTGCTGGAATCCAGACTAGGGTGATTTCATTTTCAGACGAATGCGGGGCTTGCTGCAAGATACAGAGTGGTTGTTGAGAAATACGACCCTTGATGCAGTTGTTGATTGCTATGCGATAATAGCTCAATATGGTGCGACAGGCCAAGAGTGGCCAGGGCGATGGCCACTTCCTAGACCGCCTCAGCATTTTGGGTAAAGATGCTGGCAGCATGTCGGAGCAAGCCGCCTGCTGTGGTAACCGCCGCAAAGCGACGTCCATCTTGGTATTCAGCTGCGTCGACGAAGGTGACGACCGCGGGGTTGGCGTAAGCTTTGATGAGGGAGGTAGCTCTTGCCTTCCTGCATTCTTTGTTGTGGTCTGGGTGCATGTTTTTGTGAATAGGGTCGGCGTGTATCCAGCACTGAATATCGCGTGGTGTTGGGTGTTTGTCTCCATGTTGGCGGTGGTAGGTGATATCAAGCTTGGTTAGAATGCTGCGGCCCGTTTGCGTGAGGGTAAGCCGCTCCAGTTGGGATCAACGTTGCTCTTCGATTAACTCGTCTAGTGTGTTGTGGATACCTAATTGTCGTAGAAGTTCCGTGCTGGTGTGGTTGGGTAATTCTAAGGCCTGCTTATATGATCCCCTGATGATGATGTCCAGTTTAGTCTTTTCAGCTTTGTGCCAATTGAGAAAGGGCGCACCGTAAGTAATGTGAGAGATGATAAAAGATTAGACAAGGCGCATGAGGCTTTCTTCCTTCATACCCCCTCTTCGCTTGGTCACTCGTTTCAGCAGTCTGGAGGTATTAGCGGTCTGTCGAAGGATCTTGGAGGTAGCCGTAGAGTTGGCTCCAGAACGCGGATGCTACGGACCACGAGTAGGGTCTGCGGTGGAGTTTGATTTCCTCGTATTGGCGTTTATTCGCGGAATCCCGTGGGGGGCGTCCACCAAGTGTGGGGCGGTAAAGGAGAAGCTCCGACTTTTCAGGCGAACAGCGGAGTCCCGTCCCTTGAAGATAATTTTCTACGACGTCAAAGGCGTGTTGTAGGGCAGTTTCGATTTGGCCGTCATTGCCCTTTGCAGCCCAGATTGTAATGTCGTCGGCGTATATGGTGTTTTTAATGCCGTCGAGTTTTTGTAGTTCTTGTTCTAATCCGAGCATAACCACATTAAACAGTATTGGGGAAATGACGGAGCCTTGCCGAGGGAGAGTTCCTCCGATCGAATGTCTCCGACCGAGAGGAAGGCCTTCCGATTGCATAGAAAGTCTCTTAGTAGTTGTAAGTGCGTTCTCCAAGTTTGAGCAAGGAGATGCGTTCGAGGATGGTGGAGTGCCTGGTGTTATCGAAGGCGCGTTCGAGGTTGAGGCCCAAGATCGCCTTCGTGTGAAGGAATTTGCTAACCAGGATTTGATGCTGAAGTTGCAACATAGCGTCTTGGGGGGAAAGATGATGTCTAAAGCCAATTATTGAGTGGGGGTAAACAGATGTGTCTTCGAGGTGAATTTTTACACGGGTTAGGAGTGCGTGCTCCATGACCTTTCCTACACATGATGTTAGCGAGATGAGCCGGAGATTGGCGAGACTAGATGGCTTACCGGGCTTGGGGATGAGAATTACTTTGGCCGTTTTCCATGTCGGAGGAATGGATCTTTGGCGCCAGCAGTTGTTGGTGTATTCGGTGAGTTGTTTCACCGAAGGTTCACCTAGATTTCTTTGCGTTTTATTTGTAACACCATCTGGGCCTGTTGCCGTACGGCTCTTCAGCTTCTGCAGGGGAGCATGAATCTCTGCCACGCTGAAATCTTCATCAAGGGCAGGCTTGGAGGTACGCGTGTATGGCCCGTGAGGTTGAATGGACTCAGATGGGATTTACTTTCGGCATAAGGTATTCTTAACATGGTCCTCACCATGCGTCTTGCTTTCTGTGAATAAAAGCTTCGTGAGGCGACCTTGTTGATATGAGCGGGTGGTGGTGCTATCAAGCAAATGTTTAAGGATTTTCCACCAGCGGTGGTGGTGAAGTTGCCTGTCTAGATAGTTACAGCGCTCTGTCCATTGCCGTTGACTTAGAATGCGGCAGTGTGCTTCAATTTTCTTGTTGAGAAGTGCGACCTTGCGTCTGAGTCTTCTATTGAGCCCTTGTCCCTTCCATTTGGAGAGGATGGATGCTTTGGCCTCGATAAGGTGTGCGAGTCTGCTGTCCATGCGCTCAGTCGGGGCATCTGTTGTGATAGTGCGGGTGGCCGATTTAGTGTCAGACTGTAGATCGCATGACCATGTTTCTATGTCGGTAATGGGAGTGTCCGTTGTTGCTGTTACACGGCGTTTACAGAACGCATCCCAGTCCGTCCATGTAAAGTCACTTGTTCTTATCGTAACGGTTGTTAGCTGTGGGAGAATAATTTCGATGATAGAGTGATCACTCCCGAGATCGCGTTGGGTGTTGCGCCAATGGGCGTTTTCTGCTTTTTCGGTGAAAGTGAGGTCTGGTGTCGTGTCTCGTTCAGTAGAAGTGCCGAGGCGAGTGGGGAAAGCTGGGTCAGTGATGAGTGTAAGCCCGAGATCATTGGAGTCTGTGTCTGTAACCCGATCCTGTGTGCGGGAGATTCAAGTCGCCTCCGATGATGAGGAGGCTGCTGCCTGCGATGATTACGGCGTTTTTGAAGAGGGTTATAAATAGGCTATAGCGTTGAGATAGAGTATTGTAGATACTGAGGATAAAGGTTCCTTCCTTTCGTTTTCTGTGCGGGAGGAACTCAATAAAGAGGTGTTCGATGAACCAATCGTGGAGATCTTGTTACATTGCGGTAATTCTTCTTTCGAACGAGTGTGGAGACTCCGTGTGGAGCGTTGTTCGCGGTTAAAGGTTCATATCCGGGAAGGTTGACCGGAGTGTCGTGCGTTTCCTGTAGCAAGATTGCGTCAGGGTGACATGAAGTAATACGGAGGTGTTGACGGTGAATGGGTTTTTTGTGGAGGTAGCCTCGGCAGTCCCACTGCCAGAACGTTGTGTCACTGTTAGTGTGGGCCTTGATGAAGAATAGGGCATGCCACAGGTGGCAGGTTGGCGGCGACGGTTCCTGTTCTATCCATGGCTACGGCTTGAGCGGTGGAAGCGGTTTGTGTGAAAAGGGTTTAGATATTAGCTTCCATTGTGGTGACTCTGTGCATAAGGGAGATTAGAGAATTGTGTAAAGTTTCTACCGTGCTTTGGAGCGTTACGAGCATGTCCTTGACTTCGGAGCGTACTTGGCCCTGAGCTCCTTCTTGCAGGGCTCGCTTTTTTGGGGCTGGTGAATTCCCAATAAATTGGGCTTTCACCTTTCGTGTCGATGAGGCATTGAAGTCGAGCATCCTTCTTGCACCGTATGCTACACGCCAACCGTAACACTTCGGGATCGGCCCACTTGTGGGAAGTGGTTAACGCCAGCTTCAACTCCGGCGCGGGTCAGCCCGGCATTGCGCTATATTTGGGATCGGCCAATGTATAGGCAGTGCTTAAATCTGCTTCACCTCTGGCGCGGGTCAGCCCGGCATTGCACTAACTTTGGGAGCGGCCTACCTATGGGGAGTGCTTAACGCCTGCTTCTTCTCAGGCCTGGATCGGCCCGGTATTGCACTATCTTCGGGATCGGCCAATGTGTGGGGAATGCTTAATGCCTGCCTCACCTCCGGTGTGGGTAGGCCCGGTATTGCACTATCATCGAGAATGGCGTACCTATAGGGAGTGCTTAACGCCCGCTTCACCTCCGGCCCGGATCGGCCCGGTACTGCACTATCTACGGGATCGGCCCACGTATGGGGAGTGCTTGACGCCTTCACCTCCTGCGCGGGTCAACCCGGCATTGCACTATTTTTGAGAGCGGCCCCTGTGTGGGGAATGCTTAACGCCTGCTTCACTTCCGGTGCGAGTCGGACCGGTATTGCACTATCTTCGAGAGCGGCGTGCCCATGGGGAGTGCTTAACGTCTGCTTCACCTCCGGCCCGGATCGGCCCGGTATTGCACTATCTTCGGAATCAGCCCACGTATGTGGAGTGCTTAACGCCTGCTTGACCTCTGGCGCGGGTCAGCCTGACATTGCCCTAACTTCGGGATAAGCCCACGTGTGGGGAATGCTTAACGCCTGCCTCACCTCCGGTGCGGGTGGGCCCGGCATTGCACTATCTTAAGCATGGGCCCACGTATGGAGAGTTTTTTATCTATACACGGGCACGACCCTGGGAGAACTAGCACTTAACAGCTTCGCTCTAAAAAAGATCGCCAGCAATAATGCGATTGGAGAAAACAGAAATCGAACTACACCTGGCAGTTATAGTTCACATAGCAAAAGTTCCATGCGCGTGTCCGCATTAGTGAATTTACAGATGTTACAGACTCGTTACCTCCTGGTCCATAATAATTCAGTGCAAGAAATTGAGCATTTACTAAGCTTAGCATATGGGAACGAAAAAGCGACCTACCGAATGGACAGAAGTTCACAGCTGTACAGCGTGCCTACCTGCACCCACCTGCTAACAGCTCACATGGCGGCCCGCCGCCACTGATCCCCTTGTGTGGCCATCGCGCTCATACGAGTTGTCGAAGTTCTAATGTTCTTTTTTGCAATTTCCGTTAACATCGACGGAATTGAACCCCACTCAGATCAATCACTGCATACGAGCGTTCATCGAAGCGGTCTTTTGACTCCACAACACGAACACAGTCCCGTAAGGTCGGCGGTACAAAGAAATAGCTATAATTGCCACCGAAAACAATCGACTCTTCCGTACAGGCGCTATGCTGCCGCCGACTCAAGCAATGTTTTATTGCGATAGCAGTTATATGGACACTCTAGACGCATTTCTATATTTGCTGTCGGCATCGCCGTCATCGTGATTTTCCGTATAAAGTCTAAAGGCGATAACACCGTCGCCACGTGGCCTACGCTGTATGTGCGAATGAAAGTGTGCGGGGAAGCCGAGGATCGCGGCTCTATCTCCGCGCGCGAAAGGGGAGAAAGCGCGGAGGAAGCGCGCCGTCTTCAATCGCGCGCGAGGCACCCAAAGTTGCGAGGCACCGGAGGGAGGGAACGGAGGGGCGGCGCATTCTACTCCGGCTGCAACTGCGCATGTGACGGCTGCGCGCCGTCGCGCGGCCTATCTTGAGAGCGAGCTACGTTGGAGGCAGTCTACGTGCGTCGCGTCCCTTAGCTTAAAGGGCTCCTGAAACGCTTCGGACAAATTTCGCAGACGCGTAGGGTGCCGCTAAAGTTAATCAGTCGCAACACTATTTGTGTGAAGCGTCTCATATTGAGAGAGCTACGGACGATTACAAGTTGCCCTCCTCCATAGCCACGCATTTTCTCCTCAACTTTTCTCCTTCACCGAGTGATCACTCGCCGAGTCATTTTCTCCTCCTTCGCCGAGTGATCGGGGCTAAGCTCTGACTTCACTGGCTCCGCGTCATGATGGCACGTCGTGTCGTCTACTTCCGTTTCTCTAGGACCGACCGCGCGAAGTCTCTCCAACCTCTCCGGCAGCTGCTTGGAGTCGACCCCAAGCGAGAGCTATCGAAGCAGCGTGCGTTGCGAGCATTCTGTCGCAGCAACGAACGTGTCTGGTACTCTGGTAACCACAGGTGGGCTGGGCCTTGCGAAGGATGGGTGGAGGCATAAACTCAAGTTGATGATGCACCTTTAGCATATTCATATTCAATATTCAATATTCATATCCAATTCTTTATTCAACATCATCATCATGAGTTTGTTGGGTGCGTCGACAAAAATCCAGAAGAAAGGCTTGACAGTGGTCGACGCACCCTACAATGACTTGGCAACAGTATTACAGTGTATCATATAGCATGTGTAAAGCATTCACAATAGTAACATTGGCACAAATGAAACGGCATTTGAACATTACAGGCAAAACAAAAACAAGCACCAAGCACTATGACAAAATTTTCAGCGGTACGCAAGTTTACATCAATTCACAGCGCGTTATTTAACGTCTGTGGAAGAATTTAGCAAAGCATTTGGCGACCATAATTCGTTCGCGTTTTAGGCACAAACCGCGTGAAGCCAGTGCGGGTTGCATACTTAAGTTCCTTACATTTCAAGATTGCCAGCTAGGTCTAACATAAGTGTATTATTCTGTCTTATACTTGTTTTATACCGCCTTAATAGTAAATTTTCATACAGTTGAGGAAGGGGGTGATGCCAAGTGACGCAACGATCGGTGCGTTATGTTCAAATCTCGAAGCATTAACAATATTTCGAACAATTCTCTTCTGAAGCATGTGCAGCCCTTTGATATCAGTAAATAACGTGGTGCCCCGGACCAAGAGTAATTAACGACTGAAAAAAACAGTGCATTGTACAGCCTTTGCTTAACACGCTTCGGTAGGAAATATCGCAGTCGGGACACGATACCAACAACCTTTGACAACTTGCCCCTGACCATTTCAACGTGCTCGTCCCACGATAAATTTTCGTTAAAGAAAACACCCTGACATTTGACCACGGGAACCATTTGAATGGACGACGAACCTATCATTAGGCAGATCTGTGGAGTAGAAGCAATCGTGTTACGAGGCCTAAATAATACAGCTTTACTTTTTTCGTGTTTATGATTAGTGAGTTTGATTCAGACCATTCATGAAGTAGGCGCAGACAATCTGTAGCTTGCTGTTCAAGATCTCGTACAGGTGCTGCTCGGAAGAACAGAGTGGTATCATCTGCGTAGATCACAAATGTTGGGATCTTACTTAAGCAGGCTATGTCGTTGACATAAAGGAGGAAAAGCAGAGGTCCCAGAACACTTCCCTGCGGAACGCCAGAAGAAATATGTTTAACATCTGATAGTTCGTTGTTTACTGTTACTTGTTGGACGCGAGAACTGAGGTAGGATCTAATTATGTCAAGACATTTTCGGCGAAAGCCGTAGTGTTCGAGTTTGGCTAACATTGTTTGGTGATTGATACTGTGAAACGCTTTCGGAAAGCCGATGAAAATACCAAGAGTGAGGAGCTTTCGCTCAAAGGACTCTAAGATTAGTTCTTTTTAGGTTAGAAGTGCAGTCTCTGTCGAGAAGTTCTTCCTAAAACCATGCTGGCTTGGCGTTAGTATATTAAATTTCCCACAGAAACTGGACATTCACGCATGCAGTATTTCTTCAAAACACTTTGAGAAAATCGGAAGAATAGAAATTGGACGATAATTTGATAGGTCATTTTTGTCTCCACCCTTATGAACAACGGTTACTTTAGCAATCTGCATTCGTTTAGGGAGCACGGCATGTTCGAGGCAACAATTAAAAATACATATTTTACTGGCCGAATCTTAAGGTCATCTATGTCCCGTGAGCTACTGTTGCGGAGGGTCAAGAGGCAAGCTTCGATTTCGCTGGTGTCTGTTGGCATGTGGAATGCAGTGGAAGGAACTCGCGAGTCAAGGCATTTGACATTCGGGGGGGCACTATTGCTATCTGCCAGAGACGTGAAAAAACCAATAAATTTTTCGGCTAATACTTTTCCACCCAGTGGTATGTTGTCAACTAAGACATCAAGCATGCCGCTGGCATGTGCACCTCGATTCAAAATTTCATTTATTGTTTTCCATACAAGGTCACTCCTTTTTAACATGTGTGCGTTGAATAACTTTTCCATATACTCTTGTTTTGCTCGGCGAAGAAAAGACGTGACTTTGTTTTGGTACGTCTTAAAACACGCCAGGTCATCCGGTGATCTGCTTTTGATGAAGCGGATATAAAGATAGTTTTTTTTTTATCATTTGAAGACATTCAGCGCTTATCCAGGGTTTACGAGCCTCACGACGTTTTTTAAGCGTCTCAAGTGAAAAACTTTGCTGATAAACAGACTTAAATATGATAATGAAGGCATTATAAGCGTCCTCTGGATCGCTTTCGCGGAGCACAGTACTCCAGTTCACACCTGCAAGTGCTAACCGAAAAGAATTCATTGTGTCTTGGTTTATGCGCGGATATAGCACCGCAGGAAGCATGCGTTGTTTTTGAGGAGTTAAAGAATCTACAAACAAGAATATGAGCAGATGATCACTTATTTCGACATTAATGACTCCTGAGTGAAGACAGTCAACTCGACAGTTACTAATGAAGACATCAATTGCCGTCGCTGTCTCTAGCCGTGTCGGTTTATTTATGACATTGGTGAATCCGTTGCTGTGTAATATGTAGTTGACTTCACATTTACGTGCAGAAGAAGATAAGAAATCAATATTAAAATCACCACCCAGAAATAGATTAAGGTTGTTTTCTGTGATCCACTGCAGATATCCATCAAGAAAGCGAACAAAATTCGAAACGCTACCTCTGGGTGGCCTGTATATAAAATAAAAGACGTTTCTTCCGCTTTGTAATGACGGAATTTCGTAGTCATCGTGGATTATAGTGAAGTCGACAAGAATGTTGCATTTGAAAGTCTTTTCTGTTGCTATCATGACGCCACCACGTCGTTTATCAGTACAATTCTGCACATATGTATTGTAGCCGGGTAGGTGCATAACATCGCTACTGCTTTGATACCAAGTTTCAGTAATAATTATTACGTTGAAACGGAAGCTCCGTGTACAGAAAAATGCTTCTAGCTCATCACCTTTATTGCGCGAGGATTGCCCATGAACATGAAAGAAGGACAGAGCTTTGTTTTTCTGAGTAAACGTAGGACAAAGGTCAGAAGGCGACACGACTGAGCACATATTAAAGCACAGTTTGTCAGTTAGTTGTTAGGAAAAAAAATACTTTGCATCTACGCTATCTTATCTAGGTCTTGTACGCAAGTAATGCGCACAATCGCCGACGACTCAGATTTCCTAGCCAGAATGTGCCCATTTTGCGTCCACACAAATTTCCATTTCTGCTCCTTCTTCCGTGCCACTGCCGTTCCCAGCAATTTTTTCAGCAATGGGCACAAGTGTTCGTTCACGTACACAGAATCTAAACCGCTATATCCAAGGCTTTCTGCTGCGAGATTGGCCTTCTTCGCTTTCGCTAGCACAGTGCCACGCGTTGTTCCAGTTTTGAACTGGACAGTTACATTCGTGTTGCTCTTGTTCTTCGTGTGAACCCGGTGGCAAACGTCTACATCACTTTCCAGTATCGGCTCATTGATCATTTCGCCTATTTTTTGCAGCATGTTCGCAAGGCTTTGTTATGGAAAGACGTGCGTAAGCGGCCTGAACGGTCTGCACGGTACATCAAGCTGTTCGCGCAGAGCTTAACCAGCCAAACAAAGAGCTAATATTGCTCTAACCAAGTGTAAAACATTTTAAACATTTACAAAAACAGCATGTTAACGATTACACTCCTGCGAGAAATTTACACTAGCAGCACAGAAGAATACACTTCGTTGCTGCTACTGTGCTTGGTTGAGCTCTGTGTCACCGGGTGGCTGCACCATGCAGAACCCTCACGTTTGCGCTTCTGCTCATCCCGTGAAAGACAGTCAAGCGGCCAGGCCCTGTCCCCTCGCTTGTGTTTACCCGACTACCAGACTCGCAAAACGCTATTGTGGTAGTAATGCTCCGGTGTAAAGGGACGGCCGCAAACGCGCAAGTTCTGGCGGAAATCGGATAACGACAGTCAGATGCGCCGCAGCCACTCCGCTCGTCTGCTGCCTTGCAGAGGGAAACGATGTCGCAGATTGACATATTGCCAGTAGCTACGCTTGCAGCCCACAACGTAACAAAGCCGATTCATGGTGCTCACGAAAACTCAGACCGACACTGACCACGGAGATCTCGTCAAGACGGAGCACGTTGTAACATAAGCAGACGAAGTTTGCGGTGTACCGGAAGTGCTTAAGTGTGAGAAATTGTTCATGTGCATTCTCTTTCTGTTTCTTTCTTTCTATAAAAACAAATTAATTAACATTCCAACTATTACGAACACGATTTGTTCACCATAAAATTGGGAAAATTATGGATGACGCGCCCTGGGCAGCCAATCGGATAGCTCGCCCTTCTGACGTCAATTGGGTGATTTACGTCATATGGGTAGGGGCGGCTGGAAATTCCGCCGAGCAGTGTGCTGCGATCGGCAGCGATGTACATCTTTAAAACCTTATAATAAATTGCACGCTTTACGCGGAGCACTTAGATGCGTCAATTAATTATCAGAAGAAGCTACTCTAACGACTCAATACGTTTGTACAATATCGCCAAATCATTTCGGTATCCCTTTAACTGCTGCTGCCACGTTTCCTCACGCCATCGTTTTGAAGGCGAGTGTCCGCGGTCATCAAATATAATGGGTTCATGTTTGCTGTGCGCGCTGACACCATGCTTGTTAATTTAATTAGCAAGCGTTCTTTTACAAGTTGATAAGGTCGATGAAAGCACTGTCTTTGCTTCCTATGCCTGTCTGCTAATTTGCTAATGCAATCGATTCTTCAGCTTTCGGGAGAAACTGCGACTTTTTTGCTCCTTCCTAGCCGGTGCAGTTCTTCCTTATCTGCTCTGTCACTTGATTACTCAAAGCAACGTACAGTGGCCACGACTTATTTCTTAGTATATTCGTTCTCTCTTTTTGCCTTTCACTTTCACTTTTGAGACCGCCCTCCTCAAGCAGCCAGCATCTCCCTCCCCGCTGCTTGCAGGTTTTGCTTTGTAACACTCTCCGAATGCTTTGTTGCGCCTTTTTGGCGCCCATTTGACAAGGCTACAAAAAGTTGTACTTTCGCCCGAAAGGCGAAGCATCGACTTGCGATAGCAAATTAGTAGAAAGCTATACGAAGTAAGGATAGTAGCTTTATCGGCCGTATAAACTTGGAAACATCCGCTTAGTAACTGAATTAACAAGCATCGCGTGAGCGCGCACAATCAAACATGAACACATCACACTCTCGCGGACACTCGCCATTCAAAGGCTGGCGTGAACAAGCGCGGCAACAGCAGCGAGTGAAGTGACTTTCGTGCTGTCTATCGCTTCAACGCAAACAGTGGCGAGAACACACCCCCTACAAATGTATGAGCCGTCTGCAGATCGCTTTCAAGATAGGGCGCACGCGACCGCGTGCCGCCGCGCTGCCTCCCCGCTTTGCTCCCATTCGCGCGAGACTGAGCCGTGATTTTCAGTTTCCCTCGCAACCGGTCGCGAAATACGCAGTTCCTGCCGGAGCCCCACGCCGCCCCGCCCCCCTCCCATCCCCACACGGCCTTTCGTGCGACGGAAGACGGTGCGTTTGCTTTCCGCTTTTCTCCCGCGCGCGCCACATTGAGCCGCGATCGTTGGCTCCCCTCGCGTGCTTTCACTCGCACATACAGCACACGGCGCGCGGCGACGGTGTTATCACCGTTCGACTTTATACGGAACACCACGGCGATGGCGACAGCAAAAATGCACCTGCAGTGTTTGTATAATTGATATAGCAATAATAAACGGCTGCGCTTGCTCACAGCTATGACCAGCGGGTCACCTCGTTTTGGCACGCCAGCTCTTGCTTGAAAGTACGTTTATATAGGGTGGTCTAGGCGTAATTGAGAACATTCTGCTTATACTTATACAGAGTACGTTATGTAAGACTTGACCAAGAGTATAACTTGACATGTTGCCAGTGACGTAACCAGGTAGGAAGCACACCGGGTACGTCCTCCCCTGTCACCCCCCCCCGCACATTTTTTTTTTTTTTTTTGCCCAGGTGAACCAGGTCTCGGACCAGGGGGTGCCTCCCTGTTCCCCTGAAAAAAATATTTGGCTACGCTATATACTGCATGTTGAGTATAACTGCATAGTATAACTAAATGAGCTTCACATACGGTATCCAATGTGCTCTTTCTCCTATCTTTTTTTTTTTTTTTTACTATTGCAGCTCCATAAATTTCGGCGCATTCGGTTACCTCGTGGCCCATGAGATGCTGCGAAGTATTATGTTCAGTGGTGAGTGCTCCCCGCCGGCACGGGGTTGTTTGTTGTGCGTGTTTGCTAATATATTAAGGTAATCAAAAGGTCAGAAAGCTCCTAGGCTCCTTATCACATATCGTGTACATTAAAACGTACGTATAGCAGTATTTTAAACTAAAAGAAAGACCACTCATGACTCGCCACGGCGCTTTTTGTTGCACCTGATCCTGATCGGTTGTCATGTGGTTGTTTTCAGGCAGCGTCATAGATGTGGACGGCAGCTTTAGCAATTGGCACCTGCGGGACACTTCGGCCAAGTTCCGCATCCTGGTGAACTGCTTCGAGTCCATGCTTCGCCGCACCTTAACAAACGAACTTATGAGAAGGGTACGACACACCTCATCATAATGTGGCATATTGTGTGCTTAAGTCGATGCGCATTCCTACGTTTACTTGAGACCACATACTACAGGCTGCGAGAATAGACATGTTTAGTTGGGCGTCCGCTGCAGCTCTGCGTACGTAAGAAATCTGTGGAGGTGACAGCGCGCAACCGCAGTACGCGGGAGCATGCACGGCCTCTTGCGTGCGCCCGCAGCTTTTCAAAAGCTGCGTAGCGTACGCTGCGGGCTCTGTGGGCCTCGCGTGTCCAAGAAAGCGTATTTTTCGATATGGCTCTTGCGGAAGATATGACTCAGGCTTGTGATTCGACTTCATGGCGGCTGATATTGGCTACACAGTTTCAGAAGCTGACATATGACGGCGCTTAGTAGCACACTACCGGCGGAAGAAGGAAGAAGAATGTGCTTGCTACGGTAAAGCTAGGGCAACGATGGAGCATGTTTTATTAGAATGTGAACTTATCTGCCCAGCGGTCGAATTAGGAACGACTAGCCTCCTTGAAGCCCTTAGGTTCAGCGAGAATAGGGGGAAACTAAACGTGTCCGCAATAGAGATTAGTTAGAGGCGATTGGCAGATTGGTGGAACAAAAGTAGAGAAACGAGAAACAAGGGAGGCGTAGAAAAGCAAAGTTCACACTGGGGGGTTCAGAAAGTTTGGTTATGGGAATTCATCGTGGTTTTTATTTTCTCCTTTTTTAACACAGGTATGTCATTAGGCAATAAAATAACACGAGCTTGGTGGCGCAAACCACCGCCCCTTTCCAAAGGGGTCGCTCATAACATCCACCCATCCATCCAACCATCAGGCGCCTGGTGGTGGTGGTGAAAAACTTTTATTGCTCTCACAAGAGAAGCACATGGAGGTTCGCATATGGGCCGGTCCTTAAGGGCCCGACCCTTAAAATACTAGGTGGAATCCCTAGTACGGGACCCCAGTGGCGTCGGCCGCTGCCCGGGCGCGCTCGACCAAGGCCCTTTGGGCCTGCAGGTCATAGCAGCCGAGCAGAGTCGCCTCCCAGTCCTGCCGAGTGGGGTTGGGGTGAGGGGCAATAGCTGGGTTAGATGGGCAGGCCCACACCATGTGGTAGATGTACGAAGACTTCTCCGCACAGTGCGGACAACTGCCCGTGAAAGAACGATCAAAATGTTTGAGTGCTGACGGGCACAGCAGAGTGTTCGTATACAGACGGAGTAGAAGCCGCTCCTCCGTCATAGATAGTCCTTTACTCGGGCGAGGGTAAAGGCTATGGCCAGATTGATAATGCAGGACAATGTCTTTAAAAGAATACGCGGGATTGAATTCGAGATCCTGATCTAGGGGGTCGAGAAAGGAAGCCCGGAGAGAGAGCGCGCGGGCGGCAGCATTGGCTGCCTCATTCCCCTCGAGACCCATATGAGCAGGAGCCCATACTATGTTCCGGTGAGCGGTGTTCCCGGTGTAGGTACAACTTTGAAGTAGTCGGTAGGCTAAGTATGGAGCCCAGCCTAGCTCGACGTTCCGACAGGCCCCTCGCGAGTCGGAGATAATTGTTGTGGAATCAGAGTGGGTAACAGCCAGTGAAATGGCGACTTCCTCCGCATGAGTTTTGTTGCGGGCGCGAAATGTAAGCCCGTTAACTGTTTTGGACTGGTGGACGACTGCGGCCGTGTACCATCCCCCATGGTGGGGGCCGGAGGCGTCCACGTAATAAGTGCCAGGTTTCGACCCATAATGGCGGCCCAGGGCTTCCGCCCGCGCCAGGCGCCGACCTTTATGGTCCTCACGTGTCATGTTAGGAAGAGGGCGTACGTGGAGGGCGCATCTCCACTCGAAAGGGAGTCGTACTCGCTCTTCCATAAGGGTGGCGTGTTGGATGTGTAGTCGGGCAAGGAGGCGGCGACCCGACAGTGTCTTAGAGAGGCGTGTGTATTGGTTAGTTAAGTGAGCCTCTCGGAGCTCCCGGAACGTGTTCACCCAGGAGACGCTGGTTGGAGGTGGTCACGGGGAGATCGAGGGCTCTCAATAATTTTGCGGAGGATGACCTCGAGTGCATCCTCGTCTTGTTTCAGAACGTGGAGGTAAGGAGTCGAATATAAGATTCGACTGGTCACGAATGCATGCGCCAGCCGCAAGGCGTCTTTGCACCGCAACCCCCCGCGTTTGTTGGAAACCCGACGGACCATGCGGCTCACTTGGTCCCCCACCTTATGGAGCTTGGCCAGGGTAGTGTTCGACCGTCTATGTTGATCAATGAAAAGCCCCAGTACCCGGACTTCTGTGTGTTCAGGAATTGGTCCTGTCTCCAGAAAGAGATCAATTTTGGCGGTACACTTTGGTGAGGGGCGTATGTGTACAAATTACGATTTTTGAGGGGAGCATAGCAGGCCACAGTGGCGAGCATAACGGTTTACTATTGTCGCCGCTTGTTGCAGGTTGGCCTCAATGTCTCCGAGTGAGCCCTGCGTGGCCCACAGGGTGATGTCGTCGGCATACAGCGCATGCTGCACACCAGCGACAGCACCCAATTGGGCTGGCAGGTGCATCATAGCCAGATTGAATAGGAGAGGAGACAGCACTGCACCCTGTGGTGTTCCTCTGGTTCCAAGTCGGAAGGGGCCGTGTTCAGTGTCCTGGATTTTAATGTAGGAGTCACGATCTGTCAAAAATTGCCGAATGTATGTGATGCGTTGCGTTCGCAGCCGGTTTGTGAAAGATGAGTGAGTATTACCTTGTGAGTAAAGTTGTCGAAGGCCCCCTTCAAGTCTAAGGCGAGTACGACCTTATCGTTGTGGGGGCATTCGATGTCCCCACAACGATAAGGATGTCCCGATTGAGTTGTAGCAGACCATCGTGTGCGGACCTGTGCGGACCTGTGCGGGCGAAATCCGAACATAAAGTCTGCGAAGATGTGTTGATTTTCCATGAACTCGGATAACCTGTCACGCACCATCGTCTCCATTAGTTTGCCCACACACGAGGTGAGAGAGATGGGGCGAAGGTTGTCCGTGTTGATGACCTTGCCAGCTTTGGGAATGAAAGTGACCAGAGCGGTTTTCCAATCATTGGGGAGTGGCGCGTCCCCGAGCCATATTGAATTGATGTAATCCAATAAGGACTGGTAGGCCGGGTCGGCTAAGTTAACGAGTAATTTGACTGTAATTTTGTCCCGACCCGGGGCTGTGCCACGTTTCATTTTCGCCAGGGCTGCCCGCAGATCGTGGAGCTGGAACGGCTGATCCAGCTCAGTGTTCTCCGAACCTGCATAAGAGTACGCCGATCCGCAGGTGTCCTGGGTAGTGCACAAGTATTGGTCCCGCAACTTGTGTGCTAGCTGAGTTGTATTGCCGTGAAAACTGTGTATGGCACGTTGTAGATCTTTATGAGTTTCTGTGCGTGTCTGCGTTGGGTCGATAAGGGTGCGGAACAGCCGCCAGGTATTCCTGCTGGACATCTGCCCCGCCGCCGTGTTGCAACGATCCGCCCAGTTGGCGTCTGCGAGCTGGGCCGCATACTCGGCCGCCTGCTGGGTGAGCTCGGCAATTCGAGCCTTAAGTTAGTGGTTATGCTTTTGTCGGCGCCACCGGCGGACGAGGCAATGCCGCGCTTCCCAGAGGTGGAGGAGGCTGGTTATCCACGTCCGATACCGCCGCGGAAAGCTGAATTTTGGTTTCGGTGGAGCGAAGGCTACAAACCAATTGTTGGGACCATGACTGGTAGCCTTGCTCGAGTATAGATATCGCTGTGTTGTAATTTTGCCTAAACTTAGACCAATCTGGGAGTCGGGCCTGTGTTGTGGTTTTTGCTAATGGTTTGGTCCAAATTGTAGTATTTAGGATGCAGTGGTCGCTACCGAGACTTTCCTCGGTGTTGACCCAGTCTGCATACTGAATGTTGCGGGTAAAGGTCAAATGCGGACACGTATCCCGAGTCACGGAATTGCCTGTACGGGTTGGGTGGACGGGGTCTGTGTGAAGAGCGAGGCCCAACGTTGACGCAAGCTCCGCCAACTTGCGTCCCCGTTTCTCTTCACGCTGGTACCCCCAGACTCGACTGGGGGCGTTGAAATCGCCAACAATCAAGAGGGGGTCCCGACCTGCAACTCTTAGCGCACGGCTAAAAAGGTCGGAGAATGATACATTCGGCAATTTGGGTGTGCAGTAGACATTTAGAATGTGCAATGGTGAGTCCTGTTTGCGGAGGGGGAGGAGAGTCACCATTACATGGGAAAAGTCAAGGTGGAGGTCTAAGTCGACCATACTTGCGGTGTAATTTTTATGAACGCATAGACAAGACGAGGGGTCCTGCTGAAACGTCGTCTAGTTTATTAAGGTGGCGCCCCTTCCTGGCTCTTGAAGGGCCACCACGGCGGGCATATGTTCGAAAGTTGAAAGGAAAAGCCGAAGGTCGGCCTGCTTAGTACGAGACCGTAGTCCTCGGCAGTTCCATTGAGTTACAGTGACAGGAGAGGCCAATTTAGATAAGGGGAAACGCCTACACCAAGGTTGCCCCGCCATGTTCGGATTTAGGGGTTAGAGGAGGGAACGTAGGTGTCCCGGAGCCAGCAACCAGGGGTTGAAATTCAGCTCCTGATAAGGGGCAGCTGTCGTCATCATCTTCCAGATCAATTGTTCGACGCGACGATTTGGAGGGCCGGCCGGATACATCTTTAAGAGGACCGGCCCGGCGAGACGTGCGGGGAGATTCGCTACATGTTGGGCAATCATGGTAGGAAGGGCCTCCATGACCTTGGCAATGATGCGTTCCATTGCCGTCCCGATAAGGGTCTCGAATTTGGCGTTAAGATGGGCTTCAAGATTGGCCACAAAGGCGTCCGACGTCACCGGCGCCCCCGTCTCGCTCTCCATAGCTTCTGCTAGGGGTACAAATTGGGGGGAGCAGCTGTTTCAGCTTCTAAGGCTTCAATTTTGGCAAGTAGCATCTCATTTTGGACCCGGAGAGATGCTACCAAGTTGTGAAGCTCGGCGTCGGTCGCCGAGCTAAGGGAAGGAGAACGTGATTGGGAGGAGGAGGCAACCCTACCCGAGCCGCTCACTTGTTTTCCCTTGTGGACCGCAGTTGCCCAGGCACCGGTCTCGCCTTGGTAGTGGGCTTGCTTCCCCGATCCGCCGTGTGAGGGCGGTGGTGGCGCTTGGTCGCCCTTAACGTCACGCCCGCTTGGGGGTGCTTGCTTCTTGGAGTTGGTGACGTCACCGCGGGGAGCTGAGTCACCGCCGGTGGCGGGATGCTGCTGACGTGGCTTCTTCCTCGTCGCGCCAGGTTTCCCTCCCTTTTGGGCGGTCATCTTGGTGTCGAGGTGGTACTTGGCGGTACAGTCCCTAGAGTTTGTGACATGGCCGCCACCACAAACAGCACATTTCGGCTTGCACTCATGAGCGGCCCGCAACCCTTCCACGAAAGGACCCTGCAGTCCATACAGGCCCCACTTGTCTTGCGTTGGATTTGGGCATGAGCCTGCTCTATGGCCCACGGTGCCACACACACCACAGGCAGGGATAGTGCGTAGGTAGGGCTGCACTTGAACAATCTCCGAGTTGTAGTTCATTGACCGCGGCCTTACTTTTCCGGCAAAAGTCAGGCGAGCCTTATTGGAGGTTACAAATTTGCGAATTTCTAAGATGGTACCATGCCTCCACTGGATACCACCTTTGAGAGTTTCCACTGTTTCTTGATGTGCCACAGTGATGACGCCGTAGCAAATTTCTTCTCCATTTTGCTTGAGATGGCCCCGCAGTGGCACGTCTCCCTGAGCCGATTTGATCACGAAATCACCAAGCAATCGGTCCGCCACGTAGGCGTTCTTGGTGCTCGCAATGAGTAGATTTTGCTCGCGGGAAAAGACAAAGCTGAGTTCGACCGCCATTTGCGCGCCGAGGTAGGCACGCAAGGCTAGGTCCAGCTCACCATATCGGAAGGCACTCCCGATGTCCACAGTGGCTCGGGGCTTGATGATCACGACGAAATCGCCGGGTTGGAACTTGGGGAGAGGTTTGGGCCTCCATGTTGATTTAAGTTGGCGGTCCTTGGCCACACGCGAGACGGGACCGTGCTGAGGTGAGGTCGACTTGCCGGTTGTCGATGTGGCGTCTGCCGTCATTTTGGTGTTCGGCGCTGAGAGCGGCTCTCAACGAGACGCAGGAGATTTTCGTTCCGGAGCTGGTCCGATGTTGCCGAATTGGGTTCCTTGGCTTGAGGAATCGTCGACCAGGCCATGGCGTCCGGGTCGTAGCCGCGTTGAGATGGGGAGTTCGCCATGTTGATGCGGAGAGCGGCTTCTTCGTCGCCGGGTACCGGCGCAGCCGTTAGGCTTAGCGGCGGCGCCGCCAAGCACGAGTGATAGTACGCTCTAAATTGGCGAAAAATTTGGCCCACCTGGATGAAAGTGATATCCCTGTGTGCCGGGCAACTTGCTGCGTCCGATGGAGGCAAAATTGGCGGGGTTTGACGAATTGGTCCGAGGCTTCTGTCAAAAAATGACGGAGCCGAGGTGACATGCGTCCGATCGCTTCACTCGCTGGACGCGGCCGCACATCAGGCGCCTGCGCGTGAAAGTCAGCAGTCCCCTTCTCAATGTTTGCGTCCGGCCACCTATTGCCGTTTCGTGCGCGCGCGCACGGCTATGTACGCACGACCTCGCGCGCTGCGTACGTGGATGGTTGCGGACGCCCAATTAAACTGTTTATTGTTTCTTCCATGCAGACCGCGCAATCTTGTGCTGTCGAAGGAATCGATCCTGTGACAGCTCGCCGAGCATGAACGCTGGCTTGCCACCATGGGATATCAGAGCCCTGATCAGACGCTATCGAGCGTGGCTGTTGAACGAACAAGTTTACCGAACGAAGTCACGTATAACATACGAACACTAATATCGCAAGAACCTCTGGGATGCACATACACTCTAAAAACTAAGGGAGTGCCGGGCACTCTCTTTGAGGGAGTAGCTGCTTGTCCCATATTTCACTCTCTTTTCGAGAGTAGATCGACCCTCTTTGAGAGAGAGTAGGTCAACTCCTCCTGACAGAGTTTTGTTACTCCACCGCAAGGGATTGCTAGTACTCTTCCGCAGAGTGATAATACTCTTCCCACAGGGAGTGCTAGTACTCTTCCGCAGAGTGCTAATACTCTCCCCGCAGGGTTAATAGTACACTACCAGACCGAGTACTTCTACTCCCCCAAACAGAGTGCTTGTACTCCTTCAGAACAGAGTGCTAGTACTCTTCCCAATATACCCTCTTAGCCAAGTCCTGGTCACGCATGCAGGCAGGAAATCAGATCAAATTAGGGCCGCTGATATACTGTTCCCTAGGCGGCTCCTCAGAGACACTGGCCCGATTCCAAGCGGCCTTCAGAATAGGCGTGAGCAAAGTTATGCAGGATTTTAAAGCCATTTTTTCCTGGCTATTTGCTGCCTACCGTGAGGCGTGACTGCTCTGAAGCGGCCTATGCGTATGCGTCACGAACGCCACTGAGGAGAAAAAAAGCGAATTAACACTTAATCTGCAAATATCTTCGCAAATTTCACAATCAGGAGTCACACAATCTAATTAGAATACAATTATCAAGGGAACCACATACTTATCAAGAATCACAATACTCTATTCATCATGTGAATTCGAACCCGCGTACACTCGCATTTGTACAATTCAAAACACACATCATAACCATTACACCACAGCGCCGCCACGCCCAGTCGTATTCTTTTAGAGGTTATATATATACCAAACGTATTTGATGAATCGGCTGTGGTGGGTGGGGTTTCTCTGCAGTGTGCTGTGCTGTTGTGTACTGGAATACGTGTGCGTTTGCATCATTTCCATTCCTTGCTACGACTAACGAAGGAAGACAACGTAGACGACAACGTGAGAACTATTCACGGCTTGTCGTCACCGCAGGAAAGTAACAAATGTGCCGTTCAGCTCATGATCGAGTGCTTTTCCAGTCCATGCATTATATGTTCTCCAAAATACGCGGATACAAAGTATTGCGCCAACCATCCACGTATGTGAATTTAATTCGCGCGTATACTGGTGAGCAACTACGACGCCAGTGCCAGGCATTTCGACGTGCCTCACGCTGCCGTGTAGGCGTTCTTTTCAAGTGCATTAGTCTAGAGTTTGGTTCAGTCCGCTGTGAGCTGTTGTCCTGCATTAGCAGCGGATCGTTAGCGTTTTGAAGCGCATGCATTCCAGCATTTGGAGACTGCTTATGCCGACAGCCGCGTCAAATGCATTGGCACGCATGTTTAAATGACTAATGTGTCCACTTGTTACGCGTGCACTGCTCGTATCCTGTGGCAGTGCTCGTTCTAAAAGCTTCGAAGACCATCTACACTCATGCGTGTGTTCAATTTATATATGCACAGGATGGACTTGCCGGCTAGTTGGTTGAGCATTTTAGAAGAAACAGCGCAACACAAGGACGACGCAAAAACATGACACACCACGAAGCGCTGGTGTGGTTGATGCTTTTTTTCGTCCTTGTGTTTGCGCTGTTTCTTCTTCCACGATACACGCACACCACAGGTACGCGAAAGTTTAGGAGCATAAGTGGTTAACTCTGTTTTCCCCGTTTTCTCTCGGTGTCAATGGCACAGTGCGTTGCCCGGAATTGTGCACGCTTACCCCCATATGCAGAAATGCATCATAACTTGAAGCCCATGCTTGACTTGATCTAAACGACGCAAGTCGTTAACGCACCAAAAGAAAGGCAGTGAGCGTCTTGGGGGACGTTCGCACCAGGCGTCGTTTATATCGTCAAGCATGAGCTTTGTATTAAGATACATTTCTGAATACGGGGGCTAGACATCTGCCTCTTCCAGAAAATGTCGAAGAAACGCCCGCCAAAACCAGGCACATTCGTAAACTTAACTAGACAATACGAAGCTCCATAGAAAAAAAGAAGAGTGGTATTAAAAGCTTTCAGTATTTTTCTTTACTCCAAAATAGTTGCGCTCTCGTGGCTTCACTGTACAGAGATAGTGCAGCGTTAGCTAGAAAGCATGAATTTCCTAACTCCATGCCAAAATAAGCTTGTAAAATTATTTAGGCGCTAGAATCCAGGGTTTGTAGCGAGCCTTGAAAATCCTTTATTTCTAAAATGCCATTTTCAAGGCATTGAAAACCCGTGAATTTTTAGAAGTACTGGAAAGTTCTTAAACTTGTACACTTGGCTAGACTTAGCAGACATTGCCAAGTGCTTTTTTCCCTTCTGTGACACTCTTTCGCATGTCACAGAAAATTGTCTCTGGAGGTAATAGAAGGAAAGCGACATCCTTAAAGTTGAAATTACAAAGGAGCTGCAGATACCAGTTTTATGCACATGGAACCGGCGACAAATGTGCTTGGAGGAGCAGAAGCAGGAAGCTCAACAGTTGAGGCATTCAAAGAGAAGCCGTGAAGAGTAAATTGAGAGCGACAGACACAATAAAAAGAAATTAGAAATGACTATTGCTTATTTGATGGTGAAAAAAGCTGAGGCAACAGATGACATCACATACACTGTCAAACCAAACAGTATTCAAAAACTGCAAATGTTGCAGGTCCAAGTAGTTAATTGTGCTATTGCAGAAAAACTTTGAGCGCTTTCTTGAAATGCTTCCTTGTGTGCGTTTAGTGGTGGGCGGTGAAAGGCAAATTAGCAGTCTTTCAAATGTTTGAAATCACTGAAATGCGATTTGTTTTGTTTTCTTTTGTTTGCATTAAAATTAACGGTGTTCTTGAACAAGTTATTGCCTGTCCAAACTACTACACACATTGCACGAGGTCCTTGAAGTTACTGTGTCGGGGCCTCGAAAGTCCTTGAAAACCATTGAATTTTTTTCTTCAATATTGCTACGAACCCAGTAGAACAACTGTCATGGAGTAAAAACCTTGGCTGAACAGGGGCTTATACGCAGAGCACAGGAAGACTAGAAATGCAGTAGTAGGCATGGAGGGCCCTGAAAAAAATGTACCACATCCGCTCGTCTGCCTTATGTTTCTGCACCGACTGTCGCATTCTTAATAGAAGTGCACTTTCTGTTCTACTCCAATAAACGCAACATTGCGAACTCCAGTGTGGGGCAGTCCTTCAGCCAGTGCAGAACTTTTTCTGTACATCCGAGTCAGCTCTGTCATTTTTCCAGCATTGTAGTACAAGATTTGTTAAACTGGTTTAGCAGAATATGAGCAGTATACTCTTAAATTAGCTGTTTATTTGTATGCACAAGTTCAGGTCCTCAGTTTGGTTGCATGACAAATTGCCGTACCTCAATAGATACAAGAAACAATTTTATTACAGTTTAATAAAATCCAAACAGTAATAATCACAACAATATAATGACATACATTTCTTTTGGTACGTATACAGCCCATGTCCTGGCAGTGTATAAATTCAACTATACACCGCAAGTACTGTGTCCTGACCACTATTATTCACATGTGTAAAACCATCACAGCAATTCAACAAATATCACAGTAATTAGTGACATACACTTTGTAACTGCTTTACATGAGCATAATGTATACAAATGGTCCCTGTGTACCTACACATGACTAGTGCCACCCGAGTACTATTACTCACAGGTGTAAAACCAACAAAGCAGTTCTTTAAAAAATATCACAGCGCTTAGTGACGTACATGCTGTAACTCCCTTGTAGAAACTTAATACAAACACGTGAGGACACAGAAAGCTAGCAGTGGGCATACATGGGAATACCACCGCCTCAATACTACTTCACAAGTGTAAAACCAACCAAGCACTTCTTTAAAGAATATCACAATGCTTAGTGACATACATTTTCTAACTAGCTTATATAAGCTTTATACAAACATGAGAACATACACAAAGCTAGCGGTGCACCGGCATAGAAGTGCGGCCATCTGAACACGATTATTTGCAAGTGTAAGCTCAACAGAACAGTTCGTTATAGTGACGCACATTTTGTAACTGCCTTATACAAGCTTAGTGCAAGCACAAGAATGCAGAAAAATATAAATTAAAAACTTGCTCTATGCATACACAAACAGATCAACACAAATGGTAAACACCGCTTTGAAGACAAATGTGACTGTGGCAAAGCGCAGTGCTGTGCCGGTTGAAATTGCCACCCACAAAAGTATTGAGCAATGCTTAAACCACAGGCAGTAAAGTGCTGAAAGACTGCGTCTCTAACGTAACTATTTTAATTAAAATTTCTTGAATATAGGGCTCGCTT
This sequence comes from Dermacentor variabilis, assembly GCF_050947875.1. NCBI lineage: Eukaryota > Metazoa > Arthropoda > Arachnida > Ixodida > Ixodidae > Dermacentor > Dermacentor variabilis. Next base: position 5,592,908 of record NC_134570.1, read on the forward strand.
GCAGATAAGGCATCTGATCCAACTGACCTGATTTTACACCTGCTACATGCATACAATGCACTCAGATATAACTGGTAATACTAATTATAAAAGGCATTTAAAAACTTGATAGTATGATGAAGATGCATGACTAGAAAAGTTCTGTCCCCCTCGTACTTGTTAAAAAGGTGTAAGTACGACACATGTTCTTTTTTTCCTCAATTTTTGCATTAATGGACAGCCGGGAACCTCGAACCGACACAAAAAAAAAGATACTGCTATGTTAATAGTGTTATGAATAATTTTTTGCGAAAGCTTTTTTACAGACAAGTTGCAGTCTCGTTTCTGGAGGTTGAGCTGTATCTTGCAAAATAACTTGAAAAGTGGTCACATGGGAGCATGACACTATATCATAATGTTAGTTTCAGTTGACTCTCTTGCCCTACAAGTCGCTGCTCACTGTGACAAGTGATGGAACAGCAGAGTCTGTGTGATTTTCATCACACTTCCGTCCTATGCCATTCTTACCAGAGTTGGCGGCACATAGATACCCAAATTTCGATAGTGTTGCTTTCTCAGGTGGTTGCTTTTGATTTGCTCAATATCAGTTGGCACTTCAGCTGCATCAAACTTCTTTTTTACCTCTTCAACAACAACATCAACAACAATCTTATGACACCTGTGTTGTCCTTCTAGTTGCCTACAAAGACCAGTCAATCTAGCAACAACACTGACAGTCTCTATCTTGTAATGGGAGAGAGGTGTGTCCCACCATGTGTTCCACATTGTTGTCACTATGTGGGCTGGCTGGGGAGGCAACAACTGTAATATGTTTGCATTTTCATATATTAAAGTGATGCTTGTACTGTGTTATAAAACCTAACTTAGTCTTGCACTTGCTGCACAATAACACTGGCTCACAGTCGTGGTGAAAAGCTTTTGTATGTTGAGCAAATGAGTTGTATCCACTACAAAAAAAGTCAGTGATAGCACACATGTTGCTCTACCAGGCCTGGTGTGGTTCCTTCTGACACTGCTGCTGATGCTGACGCGCTGCTGCTTGCCTCGTACACTGTTGCAGCTGCAGTAGACATGGCAGTCTCTGTATCTATTGCTGCCGTGTCATCTGTCATGGTAACTTCCAAGTGGTATCGGGCTCACTTCTGCAACAGAGATGTTGTTTGCCCCTTGAGGGCTCTCATGATCAGGGCCAATAATTTCGTAGGCATTGTCTCCTGCATCGAAGAACCAATAAGAACAGCATGAATTAATAAACATAGCTCTAAAAAGTACGGACATCAAGACTTAACCACAAGCTTTGCACATAAGTGACCGGGCTTAATGAATAATACTTGCAGGAGGAGTTACACAATTGTTTGTGTATATTACAGTAAAGCCTCATCAGAAGATATTCAAGAGGCACGGGAAACATGTCTCTCGAAACCAAAAATTTTAAGACACTGAGGAGCCAGACTAGATCACTTTATTATGCATCATCACTAAAGTATGTTTTGATATATCTGAAGGAATAAATGCTCAGGGTGGCTTAAAGGGCCCCTAAACCACTTCTCGACATTTTTTGAACATTTCAAGTAAACACGCGTATCGAAATCAGAATGCCGTCACGATCGACGAAGCCAAATGCCAGAGTGCGTAGCACTGCCGGAGCACCACAATATGAAGAAAATGACCCCGTGCGCCTCTCTGGACCTATCCTGCACCCCCCAGTTTGTCCTGACGTCACCAGGCTGTCTCTGATGATGTCACCAGTTTCCGGTGCTGTCAATTGGTCGAACGAAAGTGTACGACTGCCGGCAAGGCCTGCAAGCAAATACACACACTCCTTCTTCCTCGTCGCGTTGCGCGCGATGCCATTGTGGGCAGCCAATGGGGGCAAAGAACAGAAACGCCAACAGAAGGGTCTCCCTATGAGGCTCTTCAACACGAGTCACCATACAGTTCCGTTGTATTAGCGCCACTCCTCGCAGGACGACGGGCCAGCGCGGCAGCAACAGAGCTCGTTGGTGTTGGCCTGTCCCGTAACATTTGGAGGTGTACTAGGCAAGGAAAAGACGACACTGTCCATATGGCGTGTACCAGATGAAAGAGTAAAATGAGTGGGGACTACTTTTCGCTAATCAAACACACGTAGCTCCACTATTACTGCACCGTTTCGAAAAATTCTCGTGTTCATTGCCTTATTGCGTAGAACTGCAACACCGCAACTAAATTTCAAGCTCGGTGGTTTAGAGGCCCTTTAAAGAAGACATTCACAGCTTTTTAGTGACTGTAGATTGTGTTAGCTTCCTTCCCAACTTCTGGAATTTGAACACTTCACTTTGCAAGCCTTGTTGCTCGCAGTACCTTTGAGGTGCTCTTAGACGCTCGTCAGCTTCAACTGCCGACACTTTCTGCCCTGCACTGTCCTCGTTGCCCTCCTTTTCTGGTTCATGCTAAAAAAGACATGCGCGATTGACTTGTGTAAGGATTGCGTGATCTTTACGCCCTTCGGAGCACACAAGGTGCACAAAGTGAATGTGTCTGGGTTGTGTGCCTTCGAAGTAGTGAATACTTAAAAAGTCATCCTTAGTAACAAAGGTGTCTCTTGTATACAGTATTGTTAACGTGGCAAACATCGGAAAACCAACCAAACCATTTTCAGATGTCTCTTACAACCAAGTGCATCTTGTAATGAGATTCTACTGTACTGAATATTTTTCAACTATGGATCATCTGCATGTACATATAGTCACAGAGACATGTTGTGTGGAATGGCGAATCGGGAAACAGTTCGTACTCTTACTTTTTGTCCCTAACATAAGCAGCTGATAACAATATGATAAAAAAGCAGGCAATGAGGCTAGAATGGAACATAATTCTTCAGCTCTAAACAGTTTTTTGGGCCCACATCATTCCCTCATATGACATAAGGAAACAACTTGATTGCAGTAATGGCTGCATGTGATCTGAGTTGGTTGAAACAAACTATACATAAGGTTGTCCTGCTGGTGATCCTGGCTGCGCGATGCTTCTCATGCTTTTTGGCACGATTCCTTTTTTTCCACTCCACTTTTTTTTCAGATTTTCTCCCCTTTCCCTTCCCCCTTGTGTAAAATAGCGCACTTGTATCAAATCTGTTGAACTAACGTGTGTATCAAACCTGTTAACATGTGTGCTTCTCTGTGGTCTGTGTTGTATTTTTGCGCTGCACAATTCAATTCAAGATGAAAGATGGAACGTCCCTGCCTTTAGTTTAATTGTGTGTGTGTGTGTGTGTGTTTGTGTGTGTGTTTGTGTGTGTGTGTGTGTGTGTGTGTGTGTGTGTGTGTGTGTGTGTGTGTGTGTGTGTGCGTGTGCGTGTGTGTCATGTTTTGAAATATATGTACATTCAGGAGTGCCTGCATGCCCTTCTCTCCTGCTCCAGTGACGAAAAGGAGAGCCTGTTTATGTACCATAGTAAAAAATTCAAAGGTTTTCGCTGTGCCCATTACATCCCTTATCATATGGATCTGTCAATACAGAGTAGCAGTGGTCCATAATACTAGCCCATCCCAACATAATTATAAATTAACACATACCGACATGCTGCGAAACAGCTGTTGCAAAGCCGCTGGTGAAGGCAATTTCCGCAGCACTGCAGTGGTACAGCCGAGTTTCACCTGTATAGTGACAAATCCATATGCGTGTTAGCAACTCAGTAGTTGCTGATGGCTTCATAAGCTTTACACTACACAATAAAGTAATCTAGACAACTTTGTTGGAACAAATGCACATAATTAGGACACCTCTTAAACACTAACACGATTAATTGCCCCCAATCTCTCACTCACTAAGGGATAATACTACGGAAACATCGGTGGAGAGCTCAGATTAACACAGCCCATAAAGGACAAGCGTTCTTTGAGGAAAACAGCTATAACAGCAGTTAGTTTTCTTGATCATTTTATGTGGTAGCTTTGATTTAAATGTCATGCAGTACTATAAAATACGAAGTGCCGCATTTCTAGCAGCAGAAGGCGTCGTCAGGCTCATGGTACAACAGATTTTTGCACTGTTTGTCAGTGAGCCGACACATACAAAGAAAACCGAATTAACACATACATATAATGTGTCAAGTGCACTTCTCCTTCTGAAAACGCAGCCACCAGTTCCAATGTTGCTGAAAGGAAAGGTAATATAAAGTGCGAGACTGCATGGAACTGCCACTTATGACTGTAAATGTATGGTCTGCTGATTGCAGCGGTAGTCACATGCTATTTCTAGTCTCTTTTAGAAGCATTACTAAAGAATAAATTAAAATCTATTCATAAGTCACGAATTTCATGCATCCACAGTTTAGCTAAATAACTTGTGAGAAAAAGACATGTTTACCTGGAATAGCAACCTTTTTTCCTGCTGCAAAACTTTCCTTCGAATTAATGAAATAACTTTACAGTGTCATAATGCGTTTCTCGCAACTACTTGCCGGCAGTGACAAGTTAGTGTTTATATCCGACTCATTGGGCGACAATACTGCCAAACACAAATGCTTCACGAACACGAGAACACGTCCCTCGCAGAGAATAGCAACCATATATGCCTCTGTGAGACATGATCGCACCTTTGTGGTCAAAATGTACATTAGAACGACATCACCATCTCATTTAAAGAAAGCCTCCGTACAAGGCAGCCGCCAACTGCATAATGTGAAATTGCAACTGATGTCCACTTACTGGTGGCCTGTGTTTGAGTCACTTTTGGCAGTTGACTGGGTGCTGAGAAATGCACGTCCTGGGTTGTCCCTGCAAAACATACAGGGTTATGTCAAATGTTGAAAATATATATATGCCGGCATTTCATCAGTCGCAAAACAAACGAGTAAACTAATAAACAACTGTAATGTAAACAGAGTACACATCATAAGATAGGCTCTCAACTGTTAATGCATTACGCAAAAAACCTAATGCACAGGAAAGACTATATGTATACACACGAAGCTGACACACAATTTAACTCGCTCTAGGTTTTTCCGTGCAGTATATTCAAATTATGTCTCGTGGTTAGAGCAAAATTAGTGTAAATTACGAACTAAATTATCTACCCTGGAAACTTTTCTTCAATATGCACCTGTGCGCGCTTCGAACGAGTAGCGTTGTAAAATTTACGTACATGGCATTTAACATAGTTGCTGAACACGGATTTCTTTGCCCTGTGTCGTGTACAGTGAGCTACATATATCTGCCCCCCCCTTTTTTGTACTAGCCATACTGCGTGCCATTGCACCTATACGCACGTCAATAAACCTCACGACACAGAAATAAAAAAAGCGCCAATCACCCATGCCTGCATGTTGTAGTGGGCCTAACCTAACCAAGCATGGGCTGTTGCTTTTTATAGTAAACACAGGCACCGTGCTCATTGCAAGTATGTATCATGTCGCTAAGCAAATATGCAATTTCATTGTACCACTATTTTTTTATCACATGGATATATCTGTTGAGAGGCAAGAAAAAAAGCAGTCACTTCTCAGAACTAATCAGCTTTCTTAAAACACATTTTTAACTTTTCAATGACACTTGCTGCTATGTGTTTGTCTCCAGAGAGCATACTTGATTTGACTTTCCAATCAGAGACATTACATAAATATACCATGTTAAGATGACTGCCCGGAGCACGTAAGAATTTTCATCTTCGTGTAACATACTGTATCTTGATTTTGTTGACATTTGGTCAAATGGTACACCCAATATACCCACATACTAGTTTTCTTGTCCAAATAACATGCCAATGTATTTTGATTTTTTGGCATTGGCTCCTCTGCACTACGTGAAATCGCGCTGCACTGGCTCTTTCACATCCTCGTGTCCTTGCAGCTGCCTTCTTGCGTTATATAAAGCGGGTGCCTGAAAAAATATTGTATGCAAAAAGTCAACACAAGGGAATGGTGCAAAACAACATCAAGACAGTCAACGCCATGGCAATAAAAAAGTCTTAGCTCTTAGTCTTCCTAGTGAAATGCATGCAAAACATCCAAATGACTGCAACAGTCAACTGCTAAACTAACTTCAATTTTTTAATTTAAGCAAAAAAACAAATAAACCACAGTTCATCCTTGTTTTTCAATGAATGTTAGAATACTCCTGCTAATGAATAGAATATTGGTCATTTTCAGACGTCATAGGTCTGTCATGAGTCTGGTGTATCGCAAACACCACTTGTGACACATCCTAAGCACGTGCCCAGTGCCCCCCCCCCCGCACCATCCCTGGTTGTGCCACTGCTGAAACCATAATTTGAGGATTATAGCTGCAAACATGATGCTCAGTAGGGATGAAAATATTGTCCTTCAGCTCAATGGATATATGGATGTGCCTATAAAAAAGGGCAACAAGGCTTGTTATGGCAAGCTTACCCACATTTCAATACTAACAAGTTCACTGCGGCCTGCATCTAAGCTTACTAAAAGGCATGAACTTATTTTTCATGCATGAGGTGCGCAGTGGAGTTCATTTTTGACAGACCCGACTACTGCTGCAGTTTGAAATCTAGCATTTTAGATTCTTGTAGGCATGTAAAAGTTGCAGTTAAACCGCAGTTATTAGTTTATTACACCAACCTATTGTTCTGTGTACGACAGACTGGTAACACGGAATTAAAGCAACATTTTATTTTGATATTTTATTTCTCTACTAAAAATATTCAAGCGATAAACACATCTTGATCTGCCATGCTATAGCAAAATGCACACATTACGCTTGTAACCCCCAGAGGAAGGCTGATTTAGCTGTTCATATGACATAACTCTGACACGCCAACTCATATTAGCAAATGCACAGGCATGTCCAAAACAATAAGCGTATGCAAAGCGCCCCTGCAATTGTAATTCCACACAGCAGCCGTTATAGTCGATGCCGATGCGTAACTAGCTGCTCGACAATTCACCGAGTTCGTAGACATAAGCATCCTTTCAGTTTCGCACCGTGCACGAAAACCGCAACAGGAGACAAAACCAGACCTATAATCACACCATTTCAACATGAGCAAAAACAGTTCAGTCTTAGGGATAAACACAGTGAGAGAGATTTAGTGCGCGACGGCGACGAGCGACGGCTTCGAGTGACAAAACGGGCCGTCGCTTGAACAGGTGGCTCGGTTCTGGAAATCTAGAAATCGTCGCTCGTTGCCCAGAAGTGCTATGAGCGACTAGCCAATAGCGCAAAGCCGGAACTGGATGTACATGCATACATCGCTCAAATACTACCGATTGTCGCGCGGAACGAGCAAATGACTCAATTTTTATACGTGCAAGGATAAGGACGTACTGCAAGACCTCCGGAAATATTTTATGCTACTTTTTATAGTAAAATCCATCAACGTAAATTACTAAAGCACGCGTCACGCGTGACTGCAGCCCTCATGCCGGCAACACCGGGGAGGCGTCGCTCAATATCGTCGCTCGCACGGAGTACGACTTGTAGGCGACGAGCGAACGCGACAGCCATCTCCGTCGCGTCGCTTTGTAGCTGCCGCGCCCAAGATCGCTTATATGGTGTTTATACTTTTTTCAGCATAAAACATGGATTCCTCATGCGTTTTCAGTAAGTTCAAGATAACGCGTCCAACTGACCTCTTGCAGCATGCAGCTGAATGCCTGCGGTAAAGTTTCTAACTAGCACTGGTGCTGCACGTAAATTCAGTGGTCGCAGATTCCCCCTGCGCGAGACACCGTCAAGCGCGCGGTTTATTTATAAAAAAAAAGCATGCTGCCAACAAAATGAAGCCTTCTGTTATGTGATTCCTTAGTTCAACAGCGTTCCGTACACAGTAGACTGCCAAAGTGAATAAATTCAAACACACAAAACGCACGCTAATCACGCTCCGCATAGGTTTGGAATCACGGGCTGGTGAACTAACCATTTTAAGCGTCCTCTCGCCTGGCGTCTTATTGAACATACCATAGTTCTGGCAGCGTTTGCGATTTTTAAAGCTCTTACGGACAACGGCAAAGTGATAAAATCACATGCAGTTATCGCGACGACTGCCTTTTTCGATTGACATCGAGAGACAGCGCGTACGCCTAGTCCTTTGTCAATCGCGTCGGCTAAGCGCAGCGACGACTTCCTGGCGATAGCATGACATATACGGAGAATGTGCACCTAAGTTAGAATTCACTTACCGTGGAGGATTTGTTGTTATATCCAAGGCATGACGAACGACTGTCGTGTTTTCGTGGCGACGCGAGATGGCTGAAACACGATCTCCCTCGGCTGGCCTTTGCTCGCTGGACGGTTCACCTTTCTCCGGTGCTGTGTTGTTCCGCGATCTTGAGCGCGCGCGCGCGCGGTGGAGCCACTCCGAGTGAAAAAGTAGAGCGCTCGCTACGCGTTCCTTTGAACTGCGGCGGCCTGTTCTCTTAGAAGCAAAACGATGTGTTCTTCGCTCAGCGTGCATGAATGATACATTGCCATGTTCGGGGCCAGCCACCTACAGTTGAAGCAGAAGATTACGCTACGTTTTGTTTTCTATTGCCGCAAGAGTCTCTCTTTTCTATTGTCGCAAGAGTCTTTTCACTCTCTCGCTCTGAATGGGAGAGTGAAAAGCACATTTCACTCTCTCCTTGCTGACAGAGTGAACAATGCATTTCACTCTCCTCGACATTTTGCGAGAGTAAAAGGACGCTTTGAAGAGTGAACCGGCAGCTTCACTCCTGCGATAACCTTCCTAGTTTTTAGAGTGTAGCTTTTTTCCGTTTCCGGTATTTACAGAACGATGCAGCCAGTGCGATGGCCTGATTTCTCTGAATATGCAAATAAGCAACAATAGTCAGAATTGACTCGGGTTACTCTTCTGAGCATCGGCGAATTCCACCCTGTCGTCAGATTCTTCAATGATGGCATGTTGGGCCAGAGCTGACAAGATGGCGAATTCGGCAGTGTTCCAAGAGAGGGCCTTCCCAAGCAAACGATAAAAGCGGATTGAAACTTGGCTGTTTTTTCGGCAAGGCATCGTCCGCTGAAAACACGCCTAGAATCAAGGCTAGCGGTGCAGAGATCGGCCAAAGGAGATCTGCAGAGATCGGCCAAAAGAGTGTGGTATGAAGCAACTTCCTTTAAACAATCATAACTTGTTACAGGCGCTTCTTATCATACTATTCAGAATAACTTGACATAGTGCCGGTTGACTGACGGAAACCGAATGCGCAGAATGAAGCAGCTTCTGCACGCCTTCCTCTGTTCTGTGCCTGTACTTCACTGCGGGAAGACATGTCGGAGTAGTTGGTGCTTGCTTGGGGAAGCAGTAGTTCGCGCAACGACATAACCGCAAATGAAGACACGTGAGCACATATCACAGCGCCTAGATATGATGACTGTATGTGTCCTTTTTTCCCCCAAATAATGTGGCCCCCTATTTAGGGCGATTGCAGGAGTGGGATGCAAGTACATGCACAAAATGAAAGAAGGAATAGAAAATAAAGTGGTACAATAAATATGGGTTGGTATATTGTACACATAATCACTCGAGTGCCTTTACAAATCTGACAGTGGCACTTCACAAATAAAACCGGGCATCTCATTTGAGCACCCGACAACATGTGGGAAATAACTATGTTTGAAGTTGTTTGTGCGCGAAAATAAATGGTTGAGGTTGTGGCATCCATGGGAAAGCATAGAGAGGCACGAGGCATTCATCAGCGGAGATTTGACAAGTCATATTTGTAGAGTATGTTTCCAGTTGAAGAGGGCAGCAAAGGAAATGGAAAAGGTCCAATTACCTATGCTCGACCAGCAAACTGATATCTTATCCTTGGGCATTGCTTCTGGAGCTACTGAAGGCTTCCTTGAGTTCTTTCGTTCTCCTCAATAGTGTTAAGTCCTTGCTTTACTCCATAAGGCGAGTGCTATTCAATTGAGGCAAACCATGAGCTGTGGTCATCGCCGTTGTCTTTGCTGACCCTGATCCACTGATGTGGTGCTGCTACACGATACTAAGTAAACTGTGACATCAGATTTGTAAGTGCTGTAATCAGCAGCACATCATCGTCTAAATAATCTTTCATAAAGTAAAACACAGTGTTGTTTAGTATGCGGAATCTCTTCATATGCGTCCAATTCTTCTACTCTGGAAAGCTGGTCTTTCCCCTTAGTGTAAAATTTATGTGAAACTTATGGCTGAGACCATAAGTTTCACATCAAGCACTGCGAGTTCCTCCGTGACATTAAAGCACCGGCCTGCCATCACTTAGTCGCCATAATCAAGAGACTCAGTGAAATCTGCCATGAGAACAAGCGGCTTGTCAACAATTTTTCCACTTCAGCACTCTGAAGTACAGGAGATAAGCATTCTTGGCAAAGTTCCAGTAACCCTTCGTCTAATCTTTATTAGCAAGCAACCTACTCAGGTTGCTTGCTCCGCGCCTTTTTGCTGTGCAGTTGTTCTATATATGCGAATTTCTACGGAATATCTACAACTTATATTGCGACAACCTGTGGATGAAAGGCTACGTCAATTGGCGCACTATGCCTGTGCTTTTGCGCTCCCATTATGCAAAGCTACTGCAATGTTTTGGTCGCGAGCTGTGGCCGCTTCATTTTATTTCATTTATTATCACCTTGAAGGCCCGAAGGCATAACAAAAGGGGGGGGGGGCAATACAAACACGTGTAAGAGTGGTTACGTACAAAACAACAAAAAAGAAACATTGCTGATTTTGTACGACTATACAATCAAAGAAAAATTACGAATTTAAAGAAGCAACATGGCAATACATTCGCGAAAAAAAAAACTAGGTGGAAGGGTTGACAAGGGTAGACTATTCCGAGTGGTTTATGATGGGTTCATGAACGATGTACACTGGGAACAGAAAGTTATTCAAAGTGATTTGTTAGCAATTCACGTACTTTTGGGGGGTCACTACAGGTAACGAAGTTGTCAGGGAGCGCATTCCAATAAACGATTGCATCAGGAAAGAAGGAAGAGGTCATGGCAGATGAGCGGCCGGGTAAACGTGCTATGGCAGAGCTGCGACTTATGCGAGAGGAAGTTCGCAATGGTGGTTTAAGAAGGTGGTGCCTTGAGTGTGGATTGTAAAAAAAAGGAGTGCAGCAAAGAAGGACGTGATATGATGCGGCGCGACTTCAATGTTTGCCGACCTATTGATTGCTTCAAGAAAGTACCCGCCGTGGATGCTCAGTGGCTATGGTGTTAGGCTGCTGAGCACAAGGTCGCGGGATCGAATCCCGGCCACGGCGGCCGCATTTCGATGGGGGCGAAATGCGAAAATACCCGTGTACTTAGATTTAGGTGCACGTTAAAGAACCCCAGGTGGTCGAAATTTCCGGAGTCCTCCACTACGACGTGCCTCATAATCAGAAAGTGGTTTTGGCACGTAAAACCGCATAATTTAATTTTGCTTCAAGGAAGTGACACCATAGTGTACTGTGAATAATGCCAAGTGATGAAGTGGGTAGCTCGGTTTTGAACGGATTCCAATGATGCGGCTAGGTAATCTTGAGATGGATGCCTGACAGCGGAAGCAAATTCGAGTTGTGGACGGACAAATGTCACTTACGCCAACGTCTTTACTTCTGGGGATGCCTTTTTAAATTTCTTTGTAGATACCGGAGTGAGCGCGCAGCTTTGCGGCGTATTGTTTCGATGTGCGTTATCCAAGAGAGTGATGACGTCAAAATAAGACCCAGGTGCTTGTAAGATGAAGTGGTGCTGATGTTGGCAGAGCTAATACGATAAGTGGACTGAAAGGGACTGCGCTTTCGGGTAAAAGACATCGATTTGCATTTCGATGAGTTGAGAGGCATGTGCCATTTTTCGCGCCATGGCGAGATGGCATCGAGGTCACGCTGCAGGCAAAGAACATCGTCAGAGGAGTTAACAGCGCTGTAAACTACGCAGTCGTCTGCGAAAAGTCGTAGTTTACAATGTATGCTAGTAGTCAAGTCGTTCACATAGATTATAAATAATAAAGGGGACAGACAGGCGCCCTGAGGGACGCCCGTAGTCACCTCAGTAAAAGGTGAGCGGCGATTGTTTGTGGAAGTGTATTGTCTGCGCCCGGATAGGAATTGTTCAATCGATCTGAGTAAGTTATTGCAGATTCCAAGTCCAGATAGTTTTTGCAGTAAGAGCTTGTGAGGCACCTTGAATAATCTAAGAAAACGGCGTATGTCTGCAGGTTCCTGTCCATGATAAGCAGAATTTCGTGAGTGAATTCTGCGAGTTGCGAATCACACGATAAGTGCTTTCGGAAACCATGCTGAAATGGGTAGAAAAACTTAATTGCTTCGAGTTTCATTAGGCTTGAGGCTATGATGTGTTCTAGTAATTTTGAGGGGATGCTTGTAAGGGAGATTGGGCGGTAATTGGTAAGGTTCGAGCGGTCACCTGATTTAAGGATGGGCAATATATTAGCTTTCTTCCAGTCACCGAGAACGGTCGGAGTTTCTAGCGATTGTTTGAATAGTACGCAGAGTATTTGTGCTGATACATGGGAGGTGTTCTTCAGAAGTTTACTACTTATACCATCGCAGCCAGCGGAAGATCATGGTTTAAGACTATTGATTAGGTTAAATATGCCCTCCGCGTAAATGTGTAGGTCTGCCATAGCTTGCACTGAAGCAGTAAGTCTGGGCAGGTCAGATACGTGAATGGTAGCAGTAAATACATAAGTAGTTATTTAGGGCGGTTGCGCATTCATCATTAGGAATAGGTTCACCATGGAGGTCAACGAGTTCGATGGTGTTAGATCTGTCTTTCGTGGAGAGCGTGCGCCAAAATTTATTTGGATTTGATTGAAGAATGGAGAGTAGATCGCGACTGTTAAATTTATCTTTGGCTTGGTGATCTCCTCAGTATACAGTTTTACGCACGCGCGATACCTTTCCCACGCTGCGGTGTTATTGCTTTGATTGGCTTTCCTACAGAGACGTTTTTTTACGGTTAAGAGGAGATTTTACGCGTTTAGTGAACCAAGGGTTATTATAATCTGATTTTGCGACAATAGTGGGTGTGTACTTATCATTTAGGTGTAACATTGTTTTTTTCTGAATAGCTCCCAGTGAGAATTGACAGAGCGTGACGAGAAAGTGGTCTGAAAGTTCTGCCAAAATTACTCTAGTCTACTGTTTATAGCCTCATAGTCACCTCTCCGGTAGTGAGATTAGTTTTTGGGTAGATGATTTCTTACTGAATTGGTGACGACTAAGAACGTGCAGGAGACAATGATCGCTCAAGCCAGGTATCGTGGTAACGGCGGAAGTGTCCGGGTGACTTGTAAGAAGTAAGTCAAGTATGTTATCGCCTCTGGTGGGACATGCTATCACCTGCTGGAGGTTGAAATCTTCTGTTACTTCAACAAATTGTGTTGCTTCCGTATAAAAGGTCCCTGTTGATACAGACAGCATACTCCAGTTAATATGGGGGTAATTAAAATCTCCGAAAAGAAAAAGCGGTGCATTCGGCAGCTTGTGTTTAATGTTTGCTAGGGATTGGGACAGCAAATCAATGAAAGCTTGGTGCTTGTCAAGTGGTCTGTAACAAATGCCAAAAACGTTTTTTATCGTATTGTTATAGACACATACCAAGGAAAGGTCAAGGTTACCATAGTGACATATTAGGTAAGGTGATAATGTCTTTCTAACAGCGATAAGAACGCCTCCTCCCCTTCGGTCTTGTCTATCGTTATGGTATAATGTGAAGTTAGAGTTAGACGTTTATGTCTGAGCTCAGCGACGTCTCTGTTAGCAAGAAGATATCGGATTCTGTGTCGCTAATATAGCGATGTAACTGATCTCGCTTTGCTACTACGCTTCGTGTGTTAGTGAATGCGTGTTGAAATTCAAAAACGTAGCCAGCCTTTTGGGAGCGGAACTTGAGTTAGTATTCTTGAGGCATCATTTGGTCGAGACAGTGGGTGTATTTACAGCATTTATGGTTCGCGTGTACGCATGACGCATTGATGGTGTGCATTCCTCAACTTTCGAAGACACGATGTCATAGAAAAAACACTTATTACCGATATGAAGTTGATCGAAACTGAGTTTGAATGCACATTTCTGAGTTCGGGCGAACTGTAACAGTTTGGATCTAGACGCGCGCGTGGTAGCCTCGAAGTCTTCTCTGATAGCGTAGCCCGTATCCTTTAATTTTCGTCCATGAGACAGAATGTTGTCTTTTGTCTTAAAATGGATGAATTTTACAATGATAGGCCTCTTCTTTGATTCGCAAAATTTACCGACGGGGTGCGCTCACTCAATACAGTTGAGTTCTAATTTAATGTTTAGATTATCTGCGCACAATGCCAGTATTTTATCTTCGGACTCCTTCCATGACTCACCGACACAGTCTTCTAATCCTAAGGATAGTAGGTTATTTCGTCGCATCCTACTACAAGTATTTATGCTTGCAGGTATTAAGGTTGCAATATTGTTGCGCATCTGAGTTGTTCGGGATTTTGCAGAACCATTGCCTGGTGTTCGTCTAGTGCATTCCAGCAGTGTTAAGCGTGATTGAAAGGAACATGATATCTTGTCTTGGTTTGCTTGAAATGCTCGTATTTCAGCCATTTCTACTCAAATTGCCTGCAACAAAGGGGCGAGATCGGTAGCATCAGGTGGGCCTGGATTCAATTCGACATCACCTGACAATAACAGCATACGTTCCCAAAGCAGTTCAAAAGGAATCATGTCAATACATTAAGAAATCACAACGCGCCAATTTACGTGAAAGGAAAATCATCATCATCATCAGCCTGGCTACGCCCACTGCAGGACAAAGGCCTCTCCCATACTTCTCCAACTACCCCGGTCATGTGCTGATTGTGGCCATGTTGTCCCTGCAAACTTCTTATTCTCATCCAACCACCTAACTTTCTGCCGCCCTGTTACGCTCCCTTTCTCTTGGAATCCTATCCGTAACCCTTAATGACCATCGGCTATCTTCCCTCCTCATTACATGTCCTGCCCATGCACCATTTCTTTTTCTTGATTTCAACTAAGATGTCATTACCTTGCGTTTGTTCTCTCATCCAATCTGCTCTTTTCTTATCCCTTAACGTTGCACCCATCATTCTTCTTTCCATAGCTCGTTGCGTCGTCCTCAATTTAAGTAGAACACTTTTCGTAAGCTATCCAGGTTTCTGCCTCGTAGGTGAGTACTGGTAAGACAGCTGTTATGCACTTTTCTTTTGAGGGATAATGGCAACCTGCTGTTCATGATCTGAGAATGCCTGCCAAACGCACTCCAGCCGATTCTTATTCTTCTGATTATTTCAGTCTCATGATCCTGATCCGCAGTCACTACCTGTCCTAAGTAGATGTATTCCCTTACCACTTCCAGTGCTTCGCTGCCCATCGTAAACTGCTGTTCTCATCTGAGACTGTTAAACATTAGTTTTCTTAAGATTAATTTTTAGACTCACCATTCTGCTTTGCCTGTCCAGGTCAGTGAGCATGTATTGCAATTGGTCCCCTAAGTTACTAAGCAAGGCAACATCATCAGCGAATCGCAAGTTACTAAGGTATTCTCCATTAACTCTTATCCCCAATTCTTCCCAAACCAGGTCTCTGAATACCTCGTGTAAACACGCTGTGAATAGCATTGAAGAGATCGTATCTCCTTGCCTGACGCCCTTCTTTACTGAGATTTTGTTGCTTTCTTTGTGGAGGACTACGGTGGCTGTGGAGCCGCTATGGATATCTTTCAGTATTTTTACATACGGCTCGTCTATACCCTGATTCCGCAATGCCTCCATGACTGCTGAGGTTTCGACTGAATCAAACGCTTTCTCGCAATCAATGAAAGCTATATATAAGGGTTGCTTATATTCCGCACATTTCTCTATCACCTGATTGATAGTGTGAATATGGTCTATTGTTGACTAACCTTTATGAAATCCTGCCTGCTCCTCTGATTTATAGAAGTGTAAGGTGTTCCTGATTCTATTTGCGATAACCTTAGTAAATACTTTGTAGGCAACGGACAGTAAGCTGATCGGTCTATAATTTTTCGAATCTTTGGCGTCCCCTTTCTTATATATTAAGATTATGTTGGCGTTCTTCCGAGATACCGCTACGCTCGAGGTCATGAGGCATTGCGCATACAGGGTGTCCAATTCTTCAAGAACAATCTGCCCACCATTCTTCAACAAATCTGCTGTTACCTGATCCTCCCCAGCTGCCTTCCCCCTTTGCATAGCTCCCAAGGCTTTCTTTATTTCTTACGGCGTTACTTGTGGGATGTCAAATTCCTATAGACTATTCTCTCTTCCATTATTGTCGTGGGTGCCACTGGTACTGTATAAATCTCTATAGAACTCCACAGCCACTTCAACTATCTCATCCATGTTAGTAATGATATTGCCGGCTTTGTCTCTTAACGCATACATCTGATTCTTCCCTATTCCTAGTATTTTTCTTCACTGCTTTTAGGCTTCCTCGTTTCTGAGAGCATGTTCAATTATAACCATATTAGACTTCCTTACGTCAGCTGTCTTACGCTTGTTGATAACCTTGGAAAGTTCTGCCAGTTCTGCCAGTTCTGCCGTGAAAAGGGCAAGGCACCGCTATGAGAAAGTGGTCACTACTACGAGAATACTTTGAGTAGCCGAGGTAACAAACTTGGAACGAAACGTAGATCAGCATGGTGTGCCGAGCGGTGTCGTGCCCCACGCAGGCGTCATTCCATTCCCTTTTCAGTAGTGCTTGGTGCCGTCCTGTGGCAAGTGACGTAGGCGAGGCGTGGTGTTGCAAAACGGGCACTTCCGTGTGCGCTGGAACTGGATTTCCAGAATGGTGGCGAAGAAGGGTTGGGTGGTGGTGACGGGTTCAGTTTCGTTGAAAGTAAATGCCGTCGGCAATCGGAAACGGTCCGGTAATGTGCACGAGAACCCAAGGGGCCAGCATAGCAGCACCTGGAAAGATACGAGGATCAGCACGGTGTGCCTAGCGGTGTCGTGCCCCACGCAGGCTTCATTCCATTCCCTGTTAGTTAGTGCTTGGTGCTGTCCTGTGACAAGTGAAGTAGCGGAGGCGTGGTGCCGCCAGACGGGCACTTCCGTGCGCGATGGAACAGAATTTCCAGAAGAAAAGGTGGCGAAGAACGGTTGGCTGGTGGTGACGGGTTCAGTTTCGTTGACAGTAGATGGCGTCGGCAATCGTAACCGGTTCGGTAATGTCCACGAGAAGACACGGGGCCAGCATAGCAGCACCTGGAACGATGCGCGGATCAGCATGGTGTTCCGAGCGGTGTCGTGCCTCAAAAAAGTGTCGCTCCGCTCTTTCGGTGCTAAATAGGTTTACATATGCGACATTGTATGTGCGACGCCTTCCCTGCAATTATTACGCCATATTTCAGTACATGAAGGTACGAGACTTAATGCCTACATGCATGACGTACATTTCTTCCGCATGATGACGTAGGTGCTGTCCAGCCTTCGGTGCCAGCTATATACGAAACGGAGTTCTTGCGAAAGTATCCTCAAAAATGACAGCCCAAGAATAGTGCGCCAAGTTCGTGCCGACCAGTGAACTGGCACCGCAGTTCGTAAAAAGCATTCTTGTTTTGTCCATCGGCTCGGACACCGATGCTCGGGATGGCTAAATCAAATTGGGGTCCATGAAGTGGTGTCGCAGAAATACTTCGCGAGGAGAGCATCACGAAAAACGTTTGATGCAAAGGCAACGGCCCACCACAGGCATGGGTCGGCAAGGTTCGGAACGCACCGACAAGCGAGCGCGTCGCTGCGCGTCGGTTGGAGGAAAAGGGCACGTAACCACTGGACACAAGCTCTGACGCGCGCCGACGCTAGCTCCTTGGCTGCGGCACACTTGTTATTTGAGCATTTTGTAGTCAACCGTCCAAGTCCGGCCTAAAACAGCCTGCTGGAAATTGAGCTTGAAAGAATAAGTTGCTCTTTAAGATATAAAAAAAAACACGTTCGATTAATGAGTGCACACCGGCCGGAACAGTATTTTTTTACCTTTGAAGTAGCAATAGAGCTCAAAATATCGACATCAGCGCTTGCGCTCACGTCATCGTCTATCTATGAGGTTGCTTGGCAAACACCTACACGACCATCTCATATCATATGAAAAGCTGTCGCACGATTTCATTTTTGGCGGCTCATTACACAGCCAACTGTGTAAGAAAAAAAAATGATTATGGGGTGTTACGTGCCAAAACCACGATTTGATTATGAGGCACGCCGTTGTGTGGGAGTTCGAAATAATTTGTACAACCAGAGATGCTTTAACGTGCACCTAAATCTTAGTACAGGGGTGTTCCGCGTTTCGCTATGTCAGCATTAGGCGTGCAAAGTATCATTGAACAATTTATATTAGAAATGTTGTCACGTAGTAATAACGGTGAAGAATGATGCAGAGTCAAAACTTGGTGTTACAAATTGAGTTCTATATTGTGCGAACGTTTGCCCAGCAAAACAAATAACACTCAGTCAGAAGGATAGCGATGAGCAAATACGGCGGTAGTCGAAAGCCTGATCTGCAGGTCCAGCGCGTCGGCTTTCATATAGCAGTCGTGGAAAGTTCCACCGTATTCGCTGGTGCCCGCGCGCTTTCCAGAAATTACTACACAATTCGTGTCGCGTATGCAGTCAGATTGTACAAGTTTTGTCGACAACAGACAACGGATAGAAGCATTGATGACATTCGAGAAACTTCCGATACGTACGCGCTCAAACGTGCTTCTCCGTTTTTGTACCGTGGCAAAGGCGTCGTGTGGGCAGCTATAGTATCCGTGTTTTCTTGCGCTGTGTTCTGTACCATGCTCTCCCGGATGTTGCTGTGATCAGGTGGGACAGGAGGAACTAAAGCTCGTGAAATGAACGAGTATACAATGCTGTACACAATGTACTGCGCCACGGCACTGGCAACGGATGATGGAAGATCCGCTGGAAATGTCGCCCTCTTCGGCGGAATCGTGCTAGCGTCCCATCGTAGGCCGAGCCCGATGCGTTTCAGAATCTGTACAATGAACGCCTTGCAGGTCAGTGATTCCTGCTTTTGACCGCGCATGGTACATTTGCGGCCATGTAGAACGTAGGCTATCCAAGATTGCATAATCCTGCTTTTAGAACATCGTGTTCAGTAACAACTTGCTTTTGTGCATATTAAAACACGTGTCGCTGAACTGTTGCTTGTTTCTCGCAGTACTCGCGGCAGCACGAACTCTTTTAAGCAGAGCTCGCTCGAGGGTCATAGAGACCTGCAGAGGTGTACCACAATACACGTGCTGATAGAGCTTTATGCAGAATATGTGCATTTTTCTGCCATCGACACCGTGCGCCGGCCAGTCGACGCTTCATCCGAGAAGATGGGAAAGAAGTGGCTGCTTTGACTTATTAGGGACGAATCCTCCCTACTGCAGGCGTATCTTACCTGTGCGCGCGAAAAGCGCAGGTAAGTGAATGTTAGCGGATGCGCTGCAAGTGAGCAAGGCTCCATAGAACGTACTACTGCGAACACATCAAACGGCTGTTCCATGGTCGCACATAGGCCGCGTCTACGCGCATACTTTTCTGCACCGTGCGCCGGCTATCACAAAACTTTGGTTCCGTGAAGCTTCACTTACCGTGGGAAGGCACCGCAGGCCGCAATGTATCCAAGCGCGGAGTCAGAAATTACGTTCTGCCTCCTCGCCGGCGAGCTGTGGATAGTGACGCGCAGCCACCCGAAATTTGTTCAGTAAAGCAGGACGATTCTTCATGGTACAGCAAGAATATATGCTGGTGCCCATAAACTCCAGATGTATCGCAAACGTTCTTTTTTTTTCGTACCGCCAGAGGTCCAGCTCGCAAGTCCGTCTGAGAGCCCCAGGAACTCCAAATAGAGAAGAGCAAGTAGAAGGGAGCGATAAAGGTGGCCTTCTTTAAAAACAAGCAAGAACTGGGCAGTGGCTGGTAACTGCGCTTGATAATAACAGTTTGGTTGGCTGGGCTGATAAAGCATGTCTTTTTTTTCATAAAAGCCGGTATAAGCAGCGGACTCGACCTCATGGCCCAATTTCTTAAGTTCATTGTTTACTTCTTTCAAGATGACTTCGGCAACGGTAATGCGACGAGACATCGCAATGCCATCCTTTGATTTAGGATCGCCGCAGAGCGCGCGTCCGATCATGCCGGTTACGCGCAGCGCGGCGTGGTTTTGTGAGGAATGTAAACCAGAGGAGAACTGGCCCAACATGATGGCGGAGCAGCGCCATCTTCCGGCATCAATTACGCTAACTTCGGCCGACCGTTTGTGAGCGCTCTGGAGCGCTCTCGCGAGCGTTGTTGTCTTCGGCTGGTTGAAACGTAGGTTGAAAGAGTGTGCGCGTCCTACGTTTGGCTGGTTGTTCTCGATTGCACTCCTCCATCTTCGACCGCTCTGAGGCGCTCCGAGCCCTGTCGTAGTAGAGTCACTGGAAAAAATTTCAGAGTACCGCAAAGGTCGGGATTTGACTGGCAACACTGAGCGGCCACCGCCATATACCTTCCAAGCCGACTGCGTCGCGGGTAGGCCGCCGTGTTGGAAGAGCTTGATATTCGGTGACACATCGGCTTGAGTGTTTACTGAAGTACAGATACTTTGTGCCCGGAGATAATGGTTGCTAAGAACGAAAATAAAATGTTATTTTGTGCGAAGTAATGCAGCCGGTGGTTGTTTTGCACGCCGATCGTGTTTACTGCTGGAACTGTGCTACGATTGTGGGCAGCAGCTTAGCGCTGCTATCGGGAGCTTATGCACGCGTTTTTTCCCCTTCCGCGGAGCGAGCTGCGAAGGAAACATTTCGTCCCTTCGAGCCGCAAAGAGGCAAGCTTGTGCTTTTGGACATGAACATCGTGTACCACTGCCGACTTCTATTGAATGTTTCCAAGCAGGACGAAACTAACACCTGACAGTGCCACAGGTACGTACGTTTATTGTATAATTTCACAAGCTACACCGGATACATTTAATTTAGTTTGTAATCGGGTACCGCGCGTTCTCGACTCTGCCGGGTGACTTCGTCCGCTGTATACGCACGATACACTGCGACTGCCGTGTGCGCACCGGTGTTTGGCCGTGATCGTAAGACGATCTGTGCACAGCAGGTGTAAAAACCAACTTCGATGACCATTTTGCGCACTAAATCTTGTGGAAGGCCAAGATGAGCCATTTGAGTGATTGCATCAACGTATATGTACTTCTGTACACTGATAATGAGCTAGAGTTTGCTACATTGTGATTTATGAACGCGGCTGTCAAGTGCGTTCCATGAGCGGCTACTCTTTTCAACTTATTTATGACTGTTTTCTTAGACTGCCAAGATTTGCTGCCTGTGTTAAAAAAAAGGCAGGAACGCCCGCTGATGACGCATCACTTTTTTTCTAAGTTACATGGGCGATGTATAAAATTCTTGCGCTTTTAGAGCGGTTTATGTAACATGCATGGTGACAGAGTGAAACTAAAGCTAATGGGTGTTCTGTTGTTTTGTATTTCTTGTCATGCATCAAGCACAACATTATGTGGGTATGCACCGCAGCATTTCAACATAAAACATAGTATGTATGCTGACTTCAGTTCATTGCATGTGCTCGGCTTAAAAGCTCAAAATTTGAAGCATGTGTTGTGAATATCACCTTGCCGTTGGTTTCAACCTCAAAATGCGTATGTATAAATGAGCAAAGGATAAGTGGAATGCCCATCCACTCTAGGCTTCTCAAAGTCTTCAGCACAAAAGAGGTCCTGCAAATATTTGTTGTATG
Source organism: Dermacentor variabilis (assembly GCF_050947875.1). Classification (NCBI taxonomy): domain Eukaryota; kingdom Metazoa; phylum Arthropoda; class Arachnida; order Ixodida; family Ixodidae; genus Dermacentor; species Dermacentor variabilis. The sequence goes on from NC_134570.1 coordinate 5,614,622, forward strand.
GTTAGAAGTGTGATGCTGGTCACCCTAACGCTGGGCTGTCCAAGGAGGCTCCCAGGGCTTTCTTGAATGAAGCCCTGTTTCAGACATGTGAAAACCGAAAAACATGGAAGGTAGCTGTAATAATAAGTTGAAAGACCCAACTAAAGAGTCGAATAATACGTTATAAAGGTTTAGAAGTTTACGCAGTGAGACAATTAACATAGCTCAATTGAGGTGTAAACGCGCATGTGGCCGCAAACACGCAGCTTCAAGGATTGCTAACATTTAACCCATTTCTATTTTTCTACCAGTGCCAACACAACTGCACAGAAAGCGGCCTTTATGTGGACGCACGAGATGCACTGACCATGTATTTATTGACTGCGATCGTCACAGTCTGCGAAAAACAAATGTCATATGGGTCGAGTAACTCGAGGCGAGAGTGCGCTCACGTGCGCGGAGAAATAATGCGAGCACCTGGTGCACGTGAGGACGCGAAATTTTCGCGTGACAAGTGTGCCTTCACGTGCCACGAGCACGGAATAACTGCGTGTGTTGAGCAACAAACGCGTACACGTGTACCCGCGTCAAGCGTGCAAGACGCGAACGATCCCTGCACTGAACTCCTATTTTCGTGGCATCGCTAACACCGCGTGCACTTCGCTTAAATATCTTCTAAAACAGTGCCGAAAAGCACAAGCAAGGTGTACTTATACCTCGCACACGCGAGTGTTTTTTGTAGGCTCGAAGTTCTCCCGGCCGATTCTGTGTAACCACGCAGAACGACGCTCTCGGTCATTTTTCCCGGTCGGAATCGAGAAAGAAGTCTTTCCAGATTCGGTTCGGTTGCTGCATCCGAAGGCGCAGCAGCCAGGCATGATTTCTTTGCAGTCAAACGCGAGCACGACAATCGGAATACAAAAAAACGTAGGGAGCCTGCGCTTCCTGCGCTCTAACTCAGCCGGCCTTGGAAGGTATATGGCACCCCAAAATCACGTGGTACGGTTGGGCCAATGAACGCGTCGGCGGCGCGGGGAAAACGAATGCGGTACTCTGAAATTTTTTCCAGTGACTCTATGTCGTCGGAGCAGTCGTCGAGATTGAAGCGTTTCCCGCAACGTCTCATAACACAGGCAGGCCCCGCAAACTCTCAAGTTGAACAAATGGCCACAGAGGGCGAAAAAATCGACCGCGCGCCGCTGCTAATAAAACAAGCATAGTAGAATCGCTTCCGAATGCTTATGTTAGTTCCAGTATTTCCCGCTAGGGGCGCCATAATAAGCGCAACATTATTTTACAAACTTTCTCTTACAATTACCGAAGCATCTTTATTACATAAGAAAGAGGGCAAAATTATAATTGCTAATTAGATATCCCACTATTTATTAGTAAGTTTATTCTTTCTTTGTCACTGTAAACGCAAATAGCGTTCAGCATCATCGATCTTTCACGTGACCTCTGGCCTGGGTTTAAAATTTTTGCAGGCCTCGAACACTCTCAAGTTCAACAAATGGCCACAGAGGACGTAAAAAATCGACCACGCGGCGCTGCTAAAGAAACAGGCATAGTACACTAATTAAAAAGGTTCCCCCGTGAGCGCATTATCTCCCGCTAGAGGCGCCGTAGTAAGCGCAATTTTAACCTACAAACTTTCTTTAACAATAAACGAAGCGTTTTTATTACATGACAAGGAGTACAACATTACCATTCCTAATTTTACATTGTACTCTTTATTACCAACTTTGTTGGTTTGTGCCATTTTAAGCGCAAAAGAGCGTTCAGCATCATCGACCTCCCACGTGACCTCTGGCCCGGATTTAAAGACGTTACCGGTATGCTCGCGTGCACGGTAGGTATGGATTCCTTGGTTCGTACATCGGTTGGTTATTTCGTGCTAAAGCCAGTTTATTATGCTTCGATATCTTGCGTTATTTAACTTAGGGTGTAAGCCCGACAGCTAGGTTTTAGTCATGAGCCATGTGGAACACGTATGCATTGAAATGGGAGCCGGATCCTTCTGCGACTGCGGACGGCAATATCGGTGAGTCGTTTAACATCGCTGCATCGATCGCTATGTAATATATTCGTCTCGTTAACTTACAGGCGGAGGCAAGTTAACAAACTAGATGCTGCATTACATAGGGGCAGTCAGGACCCTCCGTTGCTGTTTCCAAAATAAATTTTCAGTTGCGAGGCCATCATTATACACACATTCACGAAAGAAAAGGCGATATCGGAAGGCGCGTCACATTTTTCATCTCGTTGTAGCCGTAGCCATGGGTGACTCAGTAGCCTTATCAATATATTTTTCTTCCGAGTTCGCCGGCAACTTCCTTCGTCCACAGAACCGAATAACTCTTTGATAAACTGAAGCTAAAGTACTGAATTCAATGTATTAAGCCGTTGCACGCATGATGATTCACCCATATTTCGTACCTGTTGGTTCCAAATGTCCTTGCTATTCAGTTTGGTTTACCTCAGGAGATTCCTTTTTGCAGTAGTAAAGCGGTGCATCACGTTCATGCAGAAAAAGAATGCATCATTTCTAATAGCTTCATGCCTTTCATCTATCTGCTTGTGAAACCAGCAGTGTGATTTCTTCTAGTCTATAAACGAGCGCACAAATGTTCCCATTTGTGATCTTAATAATACTTCAGCTGTTGACATGCATTGTAGTTAAGCAGACATCAATTTTGTGGACAATAGCAATATTTATTTAGCATGCTGTTTAAGAACCCTAGAACAGACACTGTGCATTTGTATGTGTTCTGTAGTCGCAAACCATTACAATATATATGTCACACCTTTTTGCATTTCATATTGCAAAATATTGCTTTTTCAATTTCTGATGCAGTCAAAATTTATGTTCAAGACGTGCAGTAATCAGGAAGGCAGCAGTATAAAGCAACACACTCCACGCACTGAATAGAAGCTACTGCCTGCTACAACAAGGCCATTGTGTGGACTTTGGCTGCTACTACAAGGCAAGCAACACCTGGTTCAGAAATAAATATGCTTGATATATGCTGTACTAGCTTGCTAGTCTTGAGATACATGTCATTCGATTGCAGCATATATGAATGTATTTTTTCATATTTATGGTTTAGTATAATTGGTTCAAACATAAAACAAAACACTACATGAGTTTGGCTAATCTGTGCTGTATTTCATGTGTCACTGTTCTGCCCCAACAGTCTATGACAAACACATCTGGATCATCACAGGAGCTCCCATTTACACCAACAGGAAGGGGCTGGAGCCGAATCTGCAAGGCTCCAGCCCCTTCCACCATGAACCATGAACAATTCCTCCATGAACAAAGACGCGCAAGCAGAAGAATTTAGATTTAAAGTCTGCGGAGGACTGTGTCAAGACTCAAAAGGGCTTCAGCCACCATTCCATTAGCACGGACATTTGGCCGAGTCATCCAAGTAACTCAAAAAGGAATTTCTAGGAATTCTTAGTGTTCAGATGCACCTGCAACTTCTGACCAAGCACCGACGACGCTAGCCGGAAGAGTTCCGTCAGTTTGCCCTTATCTTCCTGGCCATGTCAATTCCAATTGTGCCAAGTGTAATTTTTTCTATATATGTAAGCTTTTTAATTGCCCATTCTCGTTAGAGATCATTCATCGTTATCCAAACATAAATGTCAACCGATTCTTCGCCGATACTTAATAAAAGTCACTGCCTGGTAGCGTACCATATCTGTAGCAGTATCTTCTAGTGTATGTTGTCGGGCACAATTCCTCTCTTGAAATAGCTGATGCAGCATCGGCATGTGTCTTGCATTAACCTACGCACCGTGTGCCACGCACTATTTTACTTTTCTTGATGTTTTTAGCCTTCAATGCTTGCAGAGCAGAGTGCCTTCTCTCTTGAATGCAAGCTTTCTCATTTTCCATATTCCTAGTCTCGCTGATGATTGCTCTTCTTCCTCAATAGCCTGGGTCTTTGCGCAAGCTACACTGAAATGATTGATCGCAGAATCTGGTTTTGCTGCCCCAGTTGGTTGTGGTCACCGTGTTAGGTTTCTCGGATGTGGGGACCTGGTCAGTTGCCTTGGTAAGCCGTCCCTGGAGGTAAGCATTTGCTCCTGCAGTCCGCACATCGACATAGACTCCCAGTATACACGCACCGTGACTGGTGCTCTCCGTTCGTTCTTTCCTGCTGCAGCCATGGGCAAATTGTGTTTGTGGCCTACCTCGGCCATGATGTGCTCAGAACGGAGACCAGCATATGTGCTTACATGGTTCGAAGTGTATGAAGTTGATAGGCTCATGGGCGAAAAGGCCCGCAAAAGTGGCTGTCGAAGGTGATGCCCACGGAACAGATTTGTTCATATTGAGACAAGGTGGGGCACGAAGTGCGAGCCACACGTTAGTGGTCCCAGAAAGAAAAGCAACGTTCAGGTTGGAAAGGATTTAATGCTAAAATACCGGGTGTCTATGTCACTGTGTTGGTTGCGGTAGCAGATGCCTGCGCCGCAACCAACACTTGCGCTATGTATTCCAGTGTCCTTGTGCCATTCTTGCGCTATGTATCCCACTTTTTATGTATCCCACCAACACGCCCAAACTTCTTCCCTGCATCACCTCACTGCTTCGCAATGCAAATCGCTCATCTTCAACGGCAACTGTCGGTTCAAACAGGTGCGACGCTCTGTCCAATCTGTTTGTACTGCTGGTTGTCGCTCGTTACCAGACCACCGCGTGCGATTAAGGCAAGCATTATGCCTGTAAGTAGGCGGCTGAATGTATCCTAAGAAACCCGTGTATGTGAATGCTCTCTGTTGCCATATCGTTCGTAGCCAATGTATAATGTATTGTCTGAACCATAGGCGGTGACTGATTGCTGTTGAATTTCGCTGTTATCTCACTTGGTTATGGTCGACGTGTTATGCTTCTCGAATGTGGCGGCCTGGACAGTTGCATTGGGAAGCAGTCTCTCGAAGTTCGATGTAAGCATTCGCTCCTGCAGTCTGCACCTAGACATAGGCTCCCAATTTACACACTCCGTGATTCATCCTCCCCGTTCCCTTTTTCCTGCTGCAGCCATGGGCAAATTGTACTTGTGGCCTTTCTCGGCCGCGATTAAGCATGAATCAATCAGTAACAAGTGATCGTTACTTGTGTATAATAACCTGGAAAAAAATAAACATCTTTCAAACGTAGACCAGCATAATGCTTACATGGTCCGACGTGTACGCAGTTGATAACCACATGTGTGGAAAGGCCCGCAAAAGTGGCTGATGAAGAGGATGTCCACGAAAGCAACTTGTCCATATCGAGACAATGTAGGACACCAAGTGTGAGCCACGCATTAGCAGCCCCCGAAAGAAAAGAAACGTACAGGTTAGAAAGGAGTCAACGATAAAATGCCGGGTAGCCCATATCACTGTGTGGGCTGCGGCAGCAGATGCCTGCGTCACCCGATTTCTTCGCAATGCAAGTTGCTCATCTTCAACGGCAACTGTCGGTTCAAACAGGTGCGACGCTCTGTCCAATCTGTTTGCACTGCTGGTTGTCGCTCGTTACCAGAACACCACGTGCGACGAAGGCAAGCATTATGCCTGTAACTAGGCGGCTGAATGTATCCTAAGAAACCCGTGTATGTGAATGCTCACTGTTGCCGTATGGTTCGTAGCCAATGAATAATGGAGTGTTAGAACACTATGCGTGAATGATTGCTGTTTAATTTCGCTGTTATCTCACTTGGTTATGGCCGACTTGGGATGCTATTCGAATGTGGCGGCCTGGTCAGTTGCATTGGGAAGCAGTCTCACGAAGTAAGCATTCGCTCCTGCTGTCTGAACAGCGACATAGGCTCCCAATTTACACACACCGCGATTCGTGCTCCCCGTTCACCTTTTCCTGCTGCAGCCATGGGCAAATTGCACCTCCGGCCTTTTTCAGCCGCGATTAGGCATGAACGGAGACCAGCATGGTTCGAAGTGGATGAAGTTGATAGCCGCATTGGTGGAAATGCCCGCAGAAATGGCTGCCGAAGGTGACGCCCACGAAAGCGACTTGTCCATATCGAGACAAAGTGGGACACTAAGTGTGAGCCACACATTAGCGGCCCCTGAAAGCAAGCAAACGTGCAGGTTGGAAATGAGTTAACCCTAAATTCCCAGGTAGTCCATGTTGCTGTGTTGGCTACGGCAGCAGATGCCTGCATCACCCGATTGCTTCGCAATGCAAGTTGCTCGTCTTTAACGGCGGCTGCCGCTGCAAACAGGTGGGACACTCAGTCCAATCTGCTCGCGCCGCTGGTTGTCGCTCGTTACCAGACCGCCATATGCGACGACGACGGTGAGCCGTTTACGAGCTCGTGTCAATGATTCCAGCGTATCTCGACATGCAAATTTTATTTCTGCTATTACACGAGAATGTACACTGCTTGTCTTCTGCCAATAAAGTCGCACGTTCTGTTCACTCACTTGTGGCTTGTTTGTATATGCGTCAGTAGAGGCTATTCGGTCTCCTGGCAATTAGAACGCACCAGCTACGCGGCAGCCAAGGCACTGAGGCATGTGGCATAGCCGGCGGGGCATGCACGGAGCGTACCAGCGGCCATAAGGCCATAAGGGATTTTGCTCTAAAAAAACGCACTTCCGTTTCCGGATTGAGCAGCGCCATCTGGCGTCCACCTAAGTAAGTTCCACGTGCTGCCTCTGCTTATTTTCGTACCACTGCGGAAGGTACAGTTACCCTTCTCTAAAGTTGCTTCTTTATTCTATGGCACAGCGTCGCTGCTGCTGGCGACGTTCCGCCGTAACCTAGGCAACCTAGGCCACAGCATGCTGGCGTCTCGACGAAAGCTCTTCCAATCCGCGCGTCCGCCGGTTTTTCAGGCAGCGCCGCGAGCTTTGGATAGGCGAAACATTGGATGTTAGCAGTAGTACCGTGGTTATGCATTTGCCATTTCTTCCTCCGAGAGCTGTTCACGCTTTCGGCTTGCGCGCTTGTCCTCCTCTATCTCCAAGTTCGTGGAACGCCGGGTCTGCCCTATTCTGCCTCGGGGGATAGAAGCGACCAGTCGAAGATACCATCAACTTCACAAAGAGTGACGTCAGGGCCCCTCCTCAGTTTTTTCCTTTCTCCATGACCACGGTCGTGTCCATGACCATAACAAAGCCGCCATTGTGGCCCGGGAACATGGACGCTGCAGCAAAAGAAAAAAAGAAAGGAAAATAAAAAGAAGGAAATACAACGTGACTTCCTCCACACCTAGCGCGCAGAGAGGGTAGGATATCTCAGTTTTAATAGCGGAGCTGTTTAAGCTTTCGTTCTGCCGTCGAGGGTTACCAGAAAACTCAGCCCAGCTCTGCGCCACCTCGCGTTGCCTAGGAACCACCTCCGGGAGCGCCGGTACCTAGCCACGTAACCTCCACGCGCGTAGGGCGGAGTCGTGCCGCCACAGGCGAGTCGGGCCGGCGCGGCGGCACACCTCTCAAACGTTCTTTATTCTGTCTCAACTTACAGAGTAAAGCCTGCCCAGACACGGGGGGTGCGAACCGGCCAATTCCCGCGCGAATTTCTGGGCAAGAGTTTGGGCACAGCTGTCACGTCTGTGACCTACAAGGAAGCCCGGCGCGCGGCTCAGCGGGAATACGATCGATGAAGGACAGCCGATCCTGCCCATCGCGCCGAGGCCTTCGCCGACAAACGCCGTCGCCGAGCCGAGGATCTTGAGTTTCGGGCCACAAACAGCAAACGCTGCCGACTGAATGCTCGGCGCCGCCGGCAATCGGTTCCGCGCCTGCTCGGCAGCGAGAACTTCCAACACCAAGCCCGCAAATCCGTGGGAGGTGCCGACGGCCGCTTCCAGCGCGAATTCCTCGGCATGGAGTTCGGGCACAGCTGCCGCGTCTGTGACGGGCTCTGGTTCGACGTGAATCACGGTGAGCTCGGTGCGGAACTTTCAACAGAAGAGCTCTGCCTTTCAGACGCTTCGCGAAGCCTTCCCCGACGCCACTGACCACGACGACGACCACGATGACTATCGGACGTCGAGGACGAGGGCCGGATCGACGATGACGACGACTGGTACTGAAGTACTGTGCATAATAAATTGTCACGCACGTACTGTGGCTTCCATGCGTCTGACTTGCTGGGGCTTGTGTGGCTTACCAGCCTGGCCGTGTATGACCTCGCAAAAGACTTGGCGACGCTTAGTATGAGCATAGTTAAGCCATGCATAACCTCGTAAGACAGAAAAACCTAGCAACCCTTGGTAGGAGCCTAGCCGAGCCATGCACGCACGAAAGCGTGCCGACGCGTGCCAGTGGTTGGGCCCTAAGTTAAACAGAGCGCTTACTGTCGTCCTCACATGTGTCATATATATATGTCATATATACGCAGGTTCGTGCCAGCAGCTTGGCGCTGTCGCAGATGCTCATCCGGGAGCTCGTGATCGGTTCGACCGCCCTGCCAGCCGCTTTCAAGGTTGGTTCACTCTTCTCGCTGGGCCATGACGTCATCTCATGGCGCACCCTCAATTTCCGCAGGGTAACGGCGTTATTCTTAAGTTGAACCTCGCGTCACGCAGGCCATCTTCGAAAGTGACAGATCGTGCAATGTTTGCCCGAGTCGCAGGTTGCGCAACTCGTAGCATATGATGTTACACTGCACACTAAGTTCCACACAATACCCCATTTTGGTGGCGATGGAATGCGTTTATCCATACCGCGCCTTTTTACAGCGAAGCTGTGTAGTTCTGCCCCCCCCCCTCCCTGCATTTGTCGTGTCCGTTGGTAAAAATACTCTTTCGTTGGCCGGTCCCGGAGGTAGTGCAATCGTAGGCGATAACTGAAGTGTGCATATACTTCCGAATAACACATACAGTGTGCACTGTAGCAGTTGGGTTCGGGCATGTAAAAACGAGTAGCTGGCCCATGCCGTCGTCCGACTCATTCACACTAGGGACGTTTTCGAAAAGAGGAACATGTTCTCACCGACAACGAGTACTGGGGCCATTTACAGTATCTACATGAAGAGTGGAGAACGTAACGTGTCATCAGTCTACCATGAATGAAGTCAAGCACAGCGAGGAGCAGAAAAACGTCTCCTCAAAAACCCTGTGTCCTCCGTAGATTCCTAAACCAAGGAAAGTGCCGTCCAACCTTCGTCCAAGTGGAACGTCCAAAGTCGTCGAAGGACCCGCGTTTGAGGGCGAGGGTTCACACACTTACTCCTGCACCTTTGTTCACTGCACACACAGAAAGGAGGGGAGCGTCGTAGACAGGGGTTGTCACGCTTGACTCAAGCTGGCGCGTCTTGGTTCCTGGAGTGACCCCGCAGTTAGCTGGAGCGTTTGTCAAACGACCGTGACGGTTACCGCTGTCCTCCAGGAATCGCCTTAGAACACCTTTTCCCGGGAGTTTCTTTCTTGCTCCCATTGGTGCTTGAAGGCGACAGTGAACCAACAAACAATACTTGGTCCGCCAAACGTGCCTCGCCTTGCTGGCGCCGGTAGTCTGTCCGAGGGAGACGCATTGTTAGCTTTGCGAAGCGATTCGCCGAAGCGGAGCGGGAAAGGCTAGAAGGTCACTATCCCCACTGGCCGATTGGAACAGCTCCTCCATGGCCCAGAAAATCTCGAGTAGCTAGTGCTGATAACCGCTGGGCAGGAAGAGAACGGCTGGTGGCAAGGGGTATGACTTGGCTTGCAGCAAACAGGGGGGAGGGGGGTATTTTGTAAGAGTCCACCTAGTGGATTGTCCATTTCGGCCGCTGCTGATTGGATGCAGCTGTGCGAGAGAGGAGCAGACGAGCGGCCCTTGCCAATCAGCAGCGCCCGAAATGGACAGTCCACTAGGTGGACTGTTACAGAATACCCCCCCCCCCCCAGCTGCGCAATGCTGACATACACCCGAAAACATCTCACAATGACAGGCAGCAGCAAAGCGAACCCCACAACACGGCTCTGCGCAGCGATAAAGTAGCGTGAATCTCGCTTTAGACCCGCTAGGCTTCATAGAAAACATGAGTGCAGAAACAACAAATACTGCATTTCACTATGCAAACTTCCAAGGAATTTTGTGCCGACAAAGTTAGCAATCATGGATGGAGTACTGTGAAATGAAAGGGATTGTCTTGGCTTAACAAAGTAAAACAACAACAAAAATTTGTTGGAATCCCTAAACTTAGAAAGAGTTTTAAATCAGCCTGCTCAAGCCATCCGCATTGCTATGCAACTTTCCGTTCTTATATCTAACGGAGAAGTTGTACTGTTCGAGGATGAAGCTCCATCGAAGCAAGCGGCCATTTTTTTTACATTTTATTAAGCCATGTCAGAGGGCAATGGTAGGTCTCGAAGATGAATCTCGCCCCGTACAAGTAACACGACAACTTCTGGGCTGCCCAAACCAAACAGGCACATTCCTTCTCTGAAGCGCTACAGGCTTCCTCTCTTACAGTTAGTTTACGGCTGGAATAGAGGGCAGGATGTTCCTCATTATCATCGCCGACCTGTAAGTACCGCCCACTCCCCTGACGCTTGCATCCCACTGAACTATGAATTTCTTTGTATAGTCTGGCGCACAAAGCAAAGGACGAGAAACTAATAACATTTTCAAACCTTGGAAAGCGTTCTCTCTCTTCTTATCCCAGTGCTCCTTACTCAGTGCTCCCTTTTGGAGTGCGTTCGTTAGAGGACTTGGTATTTACGAATAATTCGGAATGTACCGTTGATAGTACCCAAAGAGCCCCAAAAATGAACGAAGGTCTGTCTTCGTGCGCGGCTGTGAAAAATCTCCAGTCGTGGCTGTTTTCATCTCGGCCGGCCGTCTCGTGCCCTGGCTGACAACATGGCCCAGATCTGCGAGCAGCCAAACCTCCATTTTCTGCCTTCATCGTTAAGCCTGCTACCTCAATGGCGAGAACACCGGCTCGAGGTGCGATGCACGCTGTTTCAGCTGTCAGACAAAATTGCGACATCATCAAGATGTGACAATGCGAACTCCTGCAAATCTTTTAGGGCAATATCCATCAACTTAGAGAAGCTAAACGGCGTGTTCTTCAGCCCGAACCTAAGAGCGAGAGGGCGAAAAGTGCCAGCAGGTGAGGTAAATGCGGCATAGCGACTGGCACTTTCTAACAGGGGAACTTGTCAGTACCCCCGCACGATATCTGTAGTCGAAATGTATTTAGCAGCGCTGACACTTTCGATTCGTTCGTTAATGTTGTGTACCGGATAAAACTGATCCCTGGTGATGGCCCTTAACTTTCTGTAGTCAAAACACTGACGAGGATCTTTATTAGCGGTTTCCACAAGTATTAGCGGTGACGTGTAGTCACTTTCAGTGGGCTCAATAACTCCCAACTCTAGCATGCGTTCTATCACGGCATCCGTAGTTTCTTTCTGTCGTGGAGACACCCTGTAAGGCATCTTATGGGTTCGGTTGATGTTAGGTCTATTTTATGCGTTATTAGTTCGGTTCTACATGGCCGATTTATGAATCTATCGTGATATTCGCCTAGCAGCCCATTTAGCGCATCCGGCTGCTCGGGTTAAAGAGCGTCCGGGCTTACCGAGTTTTCTACAACTTCTTCCAGGCTGATTTCTGAGCCGGAGGTCGTCTTACATCCGGCTCCTTGATGGTAAACAACTCCGCTCCGCTCCACGTAGGGCTTTACTAAATTGCAGTGGTATGTTCTCACCTTCTTCCCACGACTGGGCACTTTCAGAGCATAGTTAGTATGTGAAAACTTGTGCAGCACATTAGCGAGTGCGTCCCAGTGAACTTCACGCTTGTTCTTTCTTGAAGGTCTGAGGATCATTACTTGGTCCCAAGCGTTAAATGTTCGAAGCCTCGCATTCCTGTCGTAATAGGCCTTGGTGTTCTTTTCTGCCACGCCCATGTTCTTTTCGACTTGTTCTTGCGTTGTACGGAGCCGTTCCAGCAGATTTAGACAGATTTAGCACCACTGTTTGACTCTCTCCTCTTTCCTCCCACATCTCTCAACATTCTCAGTCGGGAATGGAGTGCCCTCCCATACACTAGTTCTGCTGGCGAGAACCCTGTAGCCTTATGAGGAACCGTTCGCAAAGCAAACAAAGTAGCCGGAAGACGATTCTCCCAGTCCTCCTTGTGCTTGTGGCAGAGTGCCCGCAAAACTCGCTTAAGAACTGAATGCCATCTCCCTACACTATCTGACTGAGGCTGATAGACGGAACTGAGTGTTAACTTTACCCCGCACTTTCGTAAGAACGTAGAAGTCAGTGAGCTTGTGTATACTGATCCTTGATCCGCCTGAATTTCGGCCGGAAACAGGACTCCGGCGAATACTGTCAAAAGCGAGTCTACTACTTCACTGGAGCCGAGTTCTTCGAGAGGGATTGCCTCCGGAAACTTTGTAGCTGGACACAGCATAATAAACAGGTACCTGCAACCCGACATTGTCTTTGGTAGAGGCCCTACTGTGTCTATGACAAGTCGTCTGAAAGGTTCTGACATTAAGGGCACTACCTTTAGTGGAGCTTTCCATGGTTCTCCTGGTTTATCCGAGCGCTGGCAGGCGTCGCATGATCTCACAAAATTGTCTACGTCTTTGAAACAGCTGGGGCAGTAGTATTCCACAAGCAATCTTTCTTTCTATTTGTTTATGCCTAGGTGTCCAGACCCCTCATTTCCATGACAGAGACCCAAAAGGGCCTCCCTGCTCTTAGTAGGTATGACTCACCGATCCAGAATCTTGCCCTTTCGGTCTCTGTAGTGCCGATATAACAATCCTCCTTTCTCGTGCATCGCGACATTGCGCCTAGAAATGCCTTCTTTAGCTGTTACATGTAATTTAGCTAGGCTAAAGTGTGCGCCCGCGCGGGCCTCATCTTCAAAGCGGTCTTCAATGTTTGCATAGAGCGCGTAGTGCCGGTAGTCTCGTATACGCTGTGGTTTTGACGTTTCATACGCGTTGAAGCGACAGATGGACTATGGTCAATTAGCTCGCGGCTGGTGCCGCGATTCCTAACTCCAGCGTTTTCACAGACAGTGTCGACTGTCATGGAGCGATTTGTGTTCCCGTTTACCTGCGCGCGCATGACACCGTGCTGGTTCATTTAGCTGAAACACGTTGACGGGATAGTTGGTTTGAATCCATGATAGAATGTGTAAGCGTGACTGAACAAGGACGTAGAAAGAAGCAGGCACACAAAGACAGCGCTGTCTCCATGTGTTTGTTTCCTTCTATGTCCTCGTTGAGTCACGGTTACGTATTCTATCATTGTTAATTTAGTTAGTAAGCGAACGTTTGCAAGTTTATACGGCCGATAAAACTACTATCCTTACTTCCTACCAGTGGCGTAGCCAGAAATTTCGTTCGTGGGGGGCTCACTTTGCAGCTCGGCCTCCTCCTTATAGAATTAGTCCAGGGATCATCTATATATTCAACAACCTTGTTTACATTTTCGTATATATGCAACGACCAGGGGAAAACCTCAATGACGCTGTCCTTTGTTAGAATGTATTGCGCAGGAGCAGCTGTCACCGGTCGTGTACTGCGAGTAATTGCTCCGAAATTATAGTCGCAACAGAGGGCACATATAAGAAGCAGGAGTTCTGCAAAATATACGAGGGCGAGTCAAATGAAAGTGAGCCAATGCGAATATATGACAAACGGGGTACTTTATTTAAAAGTAGTCACGATGTATATTTAGACACTTGTCCTACTAACGAGTCGCGTAATTCCAGTCTCATAAAACTCCTTGGGTTGCTGCCCCAAAAATCTGTAAATGACTACACGTCATCTTCCGACACGAATTTGGTTCCCTTGAGCAGTTTTTTTTTTTAATTTTGCCAAATGTGGAAGACGCAAGGCAACAGGTCTGGGCTGCATGATGGATGTTGCAGCGTTTCCCACTAGAACTTTGCCAGTTTTGTATTAACCACATCAGCGACGTGAGAACGGGCAATGTCGTCAAGCAAGATGTTCCCAATGCTCAATTTTCCACGTCGTTTGTTCTTGATTACGACACGCAGCCGATCCGACCTTTCACAATATCTGAAACGATTTAGAGTCTCTCAAGGTTTCGAAAATTCGATCAATAATGGTCCCTAACGATCTAAAACGAAGTCAACACTTTTCTGGCAGAATGACGGCCTTTGTTTTCCTTGGGAGTGGTGAATTCAAATGTTTCCACTGTAAGCTTTGCCGTAGTGTTTCAGGCTACTAGTAGTGGCACCATGAGTCATCCCCGGTCACAATTGCAGACAAAAAGTCGTCACCCTCATTTGGGGTTCTTTGACGTGCACTTAAATCTAAGTACACCGGTGCTTTCGCATTTCGCCTCCACCGAAATGCAGCCGCCGTGACCGGGATTCGATCCCGCGACCTCGTGCTCAGCAGCCCAACACCATAGCCACTGAGCAACCAAGGCCTTTTTAATTGTGTTGGGGGTGATTTCACGGTGGCTTTGGCCCGGCCATGGAACGTCTTTGTAACTTTCATGTCCTTCTTTGAACAGTTTGCTACGACGCTTCACAGTGGTCAATGAAACGCAATGTTCAACGCATACGGCAGCCATACGGCGAATAAGTTCTTTTTGGGAAACATCTTCATTTGTCAAAAACCTCATGACACCAAGCTGATCAACTTTTGGAGGGTCAATTATGTCACGCAACCATGTTCAACCCAGTGTATGAGAGCATTAAAGAACATTTAACGTCACCTCTGCATGTCACTTGTAAATGAGATGCGTATGAGCTACGCGCATGCCTCGAAAATAATGAACCGAACCATTATTGCGCGGGGCGGGTTGTCTCACTTTCATTTGACTCGCCTTCGTACATTAGAAATGCGAAGATACAATGGAATATACAAATGTGAAGATACAGCTTGATACAGGGCAAAAAATTGTCACTGGAAACAAAGTTCACTGCGCATACACACAAAACCTCGCAACAAGATGTTTAAATATACGTATAAGTCTTCAATAAATCTACGTACCTAAGAAAAAGTCACTATATATAATGTGTCAAACAAGGCAGATAAACAGGTTGCGCAACCACAGATTTACAGATCACAGCACCCCCCCTCCACTCCCAAAATGTATCGCGTGCGACGGAAGGCGGCGCGCTTCCTCCCCGCTTTTCTGCCTTGCGCACACAAGACAGCCACCATCGTTGGCTCACCCCCTCCCCTTCCTACGCTTTCACTCGCACATAGAGCATGCGGCGCGTGGTCACGATGTTATCGCCCTTGGCCTTTATTTATATGGAACATGAGGGCAACGGCAGGAATGTGCCTGGAGTCTTCATATAGCTGCTATTGCAATGATATAATAGTATCCGGCAACTGAATAGTCCCGTGGCCCATCACTCTCCGCAAAAGAAGTAACAAAATCGAACTTTCACCATGCGACAATTCGCTGCGCCGCAACAATGTCTTTTTTTTTCTATTGTGGGGCGTGTAACGTGCCAAGGGAGACGACGCTTACAGCAGCATGGTCAGTGCAAGAAAGAACGAAGGTTTATTGAGAGCGTGCCTTATAAAGACATGAATGCAGCGTGCTGTACACACTGCGCATCACCGATGCGCATTCGCGCTGATATAATCAGTACACGTGTCCGATACATCCTCCCTCGGGCAACAAACAAAACAGACTTAGATACATATACACATTTGCCAAAACTTATGACACTTGCTGAAAAGGTTCATCATAATGAAGCTTCTGGGGAGGCCGGACGACACGAGTCGACGTTCTAGTAGCATGCGTCGGTTGGATGCCAGGCGAAGGATCGCCGTCACTTGCTGGTAGCATTGATCCTACGGCTGTTTCTAGAGATGACGCCTCGGAGGCTTGCGCTGTTGATTCAGCTGGTGTTGCAGGCGCCGGCGCACGGGAGCTTTCACACGGTGGAATCTCCTCGCAGTCGTCATCACTTTCACCGCTATACTGTTCACCCGTCCTAAGTAGATGTCGGCGGTTGCCCCGCAGAACACGGTGATCTTGCGTTCGTACCAAATAGGAACGTGGAGCAGTTTCACCAACGACCTTCGCTTTTGGGGACCACGCAGTCGCATCCTGAAGCCTCACCTTCGTGCCCCTGCGCAGTATTGGCAAAGGCTTCCCGGCCTTGGCTTGGTGGTGCTTCCTCACAGGGGTCCGGGACGCCCTACTGAAGTCAGGAAGGTTAGAACGAAGTCGCCTTCTTTGCAGAAGCTCACCCGGAGAATGCCCATCTTCCATGGTGTTGAGCGATAGGCTGTAGTAAACCCAGCCAGAAGTCCTCCCTCACCTCTCGAGTTTTTTTCAGAATGCGCTTTACGATTTGCACACCTTTCTCAGCCAAGCCGTTCGACTGCGGATAACGGGGGCTGGAGGTTACATGGTTGAAGACGTATGTTTTGGCAAATCTGGCAAATTCATGGCTTGAAAACTGGGGTCCGTTATCCGTGCAAACTTCTACAGGTACGCCGTACCTGGCAAACATGGCACTAAGGGCTGCGATCGTAGTTGCTGCAGTTGTGTCGTCAAGTTCCTCAACCTCAGGGAAATTTGAAAAGGTGTCGTAAGCAACCACGTACGAATTTCCGGCATAAGAAAAGATATCTACGCCGACCCTATAACCCTATACCAAGCACATTGTGGAACTGGCCGCATTAAAAGTGGTTTATGTGGTTGCCTGTACGCGTACTTTCGGCTGGTTGCGCAGCTTTCTACTAGCGCAGCTATTTCGCCGTTCAGACCGGGCCAAAATACAAGAGTTCGGGCTCCCCTCTCTTTGTACTTTTGCAACCCGAGGTGGCCAGCATGTATTCTGTTCAGGATGCTTTGTCGCATACTCTTCGGTATTACAACTTTCGAGCCCTTCAGCACTATTCCATTAATGACTGACAGCTCTTTCGCAAAAGGCTTGAGTTCCCCGTTCACCGGCTGCCTGCTTGTTAAGCTCTTCCTCACGGTCTGTAGGTATACGTCACGAGACGTTTCTTGCTGCAGTAACCGCTGCGTTTCTGAAGTGACCATGTAGCCCAAGGACTGCACCGCATGGATCTCCACGTCGTCTGCGGTACCAGAAATAGTGCCAACTTGATCTTTGCCCTGGTCAGCCGTTGAGTGTGACAACATGTCAGCTAGAACCAGCTGTTTCCCGGGAATATACTGCAAGACAAAGTTGCATTTTAGTAGCCGCAAGAAGAATCTTTGCACTCGCGGTGGCATGTCGGCGATTTCCTTTTGCGCGATCGCTATAAGCGGCATATGGTATGTTTCGATAAGCACTTTTCTTCCGTACACAAACTCGTGAAACCTTTCACAGCCAAAACAAATTCCGAGTGCCTCCTTTTCACTTTGTGCATAGCTTTGCTCGGCTCGGGTTAATACACGAGATTCATACGCTACCGGTCGCCATTCACCATTGTAGCCTTGCAATAATGCTGCACCGACACCTTCCTTTGATGCGTCGCACGTTATCTTAGTTTCTCGTTGCGGATCAAAGATTGCAAGCAGGGGGGAGGTAGTCAAAACTTGCGTTAAGATTTGCCACTCTTTCGCGTGGTTTGCTGTCCATTGGAACTCTGCGCGGGACTTGATAAGCTTTCGTAAAAGCGTCGTTCGCTCGAACAACCGTGGCACGAATTTGCAGAAATAGTTCAGCACTCCCAGCATCCGCTGGGCGTCAGTCTTGGACGCTGGTGTCGGCATGTTCGCCAAGCTTTCGATAAGCTTTAGGTCAGGCGATATGCGCGTTCGGCTTATGACGTCACCAAGGAGTTTGACTGATTTCACACCGAACTTCCATTTCTGCGCGTTGAAAGTCAATCCTGCTTTCTCGGCAGCCTTAAGCACTTCCGTCAACCGTTCATCGTGTTCTTTTTTACTGGAACCCCAAACTAAAATGTTGTCAATGTATACCAGCACACCAGGTAGGCACTCGAGTACTTGACTCATGGTTTGTTGAAATACCTCCGGTGCGGACGAAATGCCGAAAGGCAGACGCAGAAAACGGTATCTCCCAAACGGTGAAGAGAAAGTGCAGATCTTAGATGTGCGCTCGTCTAGCGATATCTGATGATAGCCGGAGTTCTCGTCAAGACAGCTGAAGTACGCGGCATTGGTTAAACGGGCTTCCAAATCCTCGCGCCTAGAAAGCGGAAAATGCTGCCGCTTTATGTACTTGTTAACAATTCTGGGGTCCATGCACACCCGTAGCCTGCCATCTTTCTTTTTTGCCAGAACTAAAGGAATGGCCCAGTCGGTAGGCTCGTTCACTAACAATTATGCCAGCACGAACCATTCTTTCAAGTTCCTTCTTTAGAGGCTCTTCCAGTGCCAAAGGAACTCGTCGAGCAGGTTGCACGACTGGCACCGCTTCAGGTTGCAGGACCATGCTGTATGCCTGCTGCAAACAACCTAGGCCCTCGAAGACATGCCTGAATTTCTTGAGAAGTCCGTCGTTGGAAATCTTGTCTACGGCGCCTACTTTACGCTGGACCAGCCCCAAAGCCTCACTAGCTTCTAGCCCGAGTATGGCCTGACGGCCATTTTTTCACAACAAAAAATTTGACCGTAGCAGAAGTATTACGAAGCCTTACTTCCTGCGTAGACGTTCCATAGCACGCTATGGTACCGCCGTTATACGCCCTCAGCACCGAATTCGTTGGCTTCAACTCTCCAGCTCCCCTCAGTTGGCGGTAAATTGACATGGGAAACAGGCTTGCCTGCTGCCCCGTGTCCACTTGAGCGCTTATCTCGCGATTGCGAACTTTGGCTTTAACCGTCCAATCCCTTTCGTGACTAGATGTCGTGATCTCGAGAATGTCGAAGTCCTCGTCTTGCTGTTTTTTTTACTTCGCCGACTACCGCTGACGCGCAACTACTTGCAGAGTGGTTCAGCTTGTGGCACAAACGACACCTCTTTCCGAACGCTGGGCATTGCTGCGGTTTATGCCATCGGTTGCACTTACGACAGTGAAATTGTTCTTTTCATTGCTTCCGCTCTTTTGAGGGTGGCGCCGTGCGCCTCGATACGGCATCGACTCTGTCTTCCCCGCTACGCCATACTTCGTTTCGCTGTGCTGCCGTCTCCGCTGCTTTACATATTTGCTCTGCTTTTTGCAAAGTCAGTTGGCTGTCACGAAGCATTTTCTCCCGTAGTCTAGGATCGTGCGTGCCAAATACGATCTGGTCCCTTATCATGGATTCTTGCAAAACACCAAAATTACACTGCGCTGCTTGCTTTTTCAGGTCACGAACAAATTTTTCAAATGGTTCACCCTCCGCTTGCTTTCTTGAACGGAATACATATCTCTCGCGCACTTCATTGCTCACTTCGGCACAATAGGCATCAAACTTTCTCACCACTGTACTGTAGTCGGTCTTGTCTTCATCCAGCGTGAACTGGAAGTTGTTGAAGACGTCCAGCGCGTCGTCACCCGCCATGCTCAGCAGGAGGGCTGCCTTCGATGCTTCCGTTTTCGGCCGGTCCTTTGCCGCCGTTGCCTGCAGAAATAACTCAAATTTCTGCTTGAAACGCTTCCAGTTGTCCGTGACGTTACCCGTCAGCCGTAATGGCTGTGGTGCCTTCAGCAGGTCCATAACGCGTTCTTCGCGGGTACGATTCCCCTCAGGCATCGACAGGCAGCGGAGCGACTTCTGACACCATGTAACGTGCCAAGGGAGACGACGCTTACAGCAGCATGGTCAGTGCAGGAAAGACGAAGGTTTATTGAGAGCGTGGCTTATAAAGACATGAATGCAGCGCGCTGTACACACTGCGCATCACCGATGCGCATCCGCGCTGATATAATCAGTACAGGGCGGGGGCGGCGAAATAGAATAACGCAAAGGAAAGCATGTTGGCTACAATCGAATGCCTACTTGGGCACCTAGTGTGGCTACCGAAGGAATATCGAAGAAAACGTGTGACGCTTGGTCCACAGAAAACCATAGGCATACTGCTCGGTATCCTACACCGGTGAGATAAAATTTTCCGGAGAGGTTGCGCTCAAGCGAACGCGCTGCAATCCGTCGAGTCCCTGCAGTGCTGTCGGCGAGCGACTGTGCATTGTTTCTTTTTCTCGTCTGCTAGCCAGAAAGCGTCCAAAACTCTGCCAGGCGAAAATGCAGTCGGCCAGAGAAGAATGAACGCGCATCCAAGTGCGCCACGCGGTTGTCGATGCAGCACGAGAAAAACGCATGCGCTCTGGCTGGATCGGCAGCCCGCAGGTTGCGAGAACAAAAATAAATAAATAAATAAATAAATAGGCTGAATGTATCCTCGCGAATAAAATTCTCGATAGAAAAATAAATAAGAACTTAGTTACAATGGTGGCTGTAGTGTCTTGACATGGATGCTTTGGCGCAGGTGAAAAAAAATAATCATATTCTTTTCTGTGACCTGACGGCACACGCTTTGTCTCATCGGACCTCGCTGCGTGCTTTGTCAACTTGTCTGATAGTATGTTGATTTGGCTTTTCTCGTAGTACGGCCCGATGTACGACTTTAGAAAAGTCGATGCACCTTTCGCGTCAAATGTTTACAACAGCATTAAACCCACAAAGTTCCGGAATTGAAAATCTAAAGCACGACTTTGGAAATGTCAATGCACCTTTCGCATCAAAATGTTATGAGAACTTTATACCCACAAAGTTTCAGAATTGAAATCCAAGCGCTCCGTAGATTCCGCGGCCTCCGCGAGATGCCGAGACGAGCCCGCTCGCCGTCAAAACGCCCTTCAAATTTTGTGCTCGGTGGGGCTCCTTGCGTTGCGATATGTGACTCCCGATGCATGGGCGTTTCCGCGAAATCCAGCCCGATTTCGCAATGTTTGCGCTAAAATGTCTTTTCGAGCGTGAATTAAGGACATTCAAGACCAAATCGAGCATGATTTCCGGCACCGGGAGTTGTTTTGGTCGGCGGCACATGACAGCACGAAAAAATTTCGGGGGGGGGGGCGGAAACCCCATAAGGCCCCCCCCCTGGCTACGCCCCTGCTTCTTACAAATATCTACTAATTTGCTACCGCAATCGATGTTTCTCCTTTCCGGCGGAATTGCGAATTTCTTTCTGCTCTTTTTGTACGGTTTCGCCATTTGACTTCTTCTCGCTGTTTTCTGGCGTCCCTTTCTCTGCGTCTCCATGCTCGGATGGTTTCATCTGCGATCCTTTTTTGAACGGAAGTTGTTTCCGCGGTCCATTTCAACTGTCCCAATTTCTGTCCTTAGCGTTCAGCTTTCTACGCGTTGCGTACTCTTCGGCTAAATGGGACACCATTTCCACACGTTTCCTAGATATTACACCCATAACTTCACAGAATGTGGCATGCTTTTGTAAAACTTCTCTAGACACATACATTGAATAGTCATGTCTCTGCTCTCGCATGCTTCCGCGCTTTTCAACCACTCGACTAGTTTTGCCTTTAAGCCATATGCAAACTTCGGATATCCCTCGCTATCCTTCTTGCCCGTGCTTCGAAACCTTTGCCGAAAAGCTTCGGCTGAAAGGCGGTACTTGTTCAAAAGGCTAGCTTTAACCTTCGCATAATCATATGCAGCTTGGGCACTGAGTGGGGATCACATCAGCGGCTTCACCCGGCAACATAGGCAGCAACCACTGTGGTCATGTAATCGGAGCAAAGTTCATCATCTCGCAAGTCCTTTCAAAATTTCCTAGGAACAACCCTTTCTCGTTCCCACTTTCAAATGGCTTGAACAGCCTGATCATGCGGTATGATTCTGCCTCACTTGATCGTTCCAGAGCCCATTCACTCGGTCGAGAAAACACCAAACGTTTACTTTCAAGGTCATGTTGTAGTTTTCTTAACTCGCGATGTCTCTCGTGTTCTTCTGTCCTGTTCTTTTCTCTCTCTATGTCCCGTTTCTCTCTTTTCCTAAAAAGTTATAACCCAATTCCAATATCCTCCTCACTGGCCTGTTCAGAAATCAGCTTAAATATTTCAGATTTTATCATTTCCTTGTGTACTTCTAGGCCCAGTTCCTCACCGACAACCAACAGTTCGTCCCTCATCAGTATCCACAAATTCATGACTGCTGCTTTACTGCCTTGGTCCTGCTCGCTAAACATAACCAGGCAAACACACTGAAGTGGAAAGTTGGGCGAATGGTATACATTCATAATGGTAACAGCGCGAACAAAATGACCACGGCGTGAAAGGACACAGTAGGAGCGCTGACTCACGACTAAGTTTACTCAGACGCACATCAGGAACATAAGCGACACAAGCGATCACACGGTCAATCTAGGAACGCTCAAGAAGGCCACGGTGATACAGAGCATCTGTTTCCTTAAATTAATTCCTTTTGAGAAAGCGCGATCGAAGGCTCGCTAAAGCACCACGCCCCATATCGCACACTGTGGGCGGCTTCCTCGACTAATCTGTGGATACATCAGTATGCTTAAACAAATAATTGTCTCTTTGAGGAGAGGCTTACACTTACATTGCCGGCAATGGGAAGACACATGCGCATAATGATTCTTGTCCAAGGACAATTCATGCTTCGTAAGTCTTACATTGATACGCCGGCCGCTTTGCCCTATGTACACTCGCGCACACTTGAGAGGGAGAAAGTAGACCACATTGGTAGTGCAGGCCACATACTTATTAACCTGATTCACTTTGCACCATACATTAGAATTACATTCTGCTCCACTTGCTCGCATTTCAACAGTCGGCCAAATAGCACTCAATTTTCTAAGCCGTAAAGACAACCTGCACCCCATAACGACCTGCAACGTTCTTCAAACCATGGGACAAGCGCTGTGCATAGGGTATAACTACCACATTCTTCTTCCTTCTTTTTCCTTCGGCCTCCTGCCTCTTCGAGTTTTTTACCCATTTACTCGACTTCTCACAACTGCCCGTTCTTAAGCTACCCGGGTACCCAGCTTCTTCCATCCTAACTACCTGACGTGCGAAGGCATCACCCAATGCATGCCCACATGTTTTTGCCAGGGCAGCTCGAAGTACGAAGATGCAAATGGTATTTTTCACTATTTTATAATGACCTGAACTGGAAGTTCAACAGGGGTTTGGCCGAACGGGAGAAATATTCCCAAGAAACATCGTCGTCTAAAAAACGCAGTCTAAGGTCAAGGTATTTTGGACATGTAAAACCACTCCTCTCTGTAACGCCGCAATGACATGGAGAGTATTTAAATAAATATTGTAGTTTATCGTATTTTGCTTGCTCCGAGGTAAACCTCAAACCTGCTCTGTGAAAAAGCTCTGTGAAAAAAAAACTTATTTCGTGCCACTAGTTGGTATCGTCGTCTCTGTCAATTAGAACCAAAAAATCATCATTGAACGTCTTGATGGCCATCCCACAAAGACGCTGGTCTAATTGTACATCCACCTGTGCCAAAAAAATGCTGCTCAGGACGGGAGGCACTCTGGATCCGGTACAGATACCAGCCTTCTGCATGCAAAAGCAAGTCATTTCGTCCAATCATTGTCGACGTCAGATAACATGTCAAAAGTTCAAGGAAACTTTCAACAGTAAAACTCCTGTCGCACGTCCGCGCGTGCGACAGGACGTACGGACGTGCGACAGGACGTACGCGACAAGACGTACGGACGTGCGACAGGACGTCCGCGCGTGCGACAGGACGTCCGCGCGCGTGCGACAAGACGTACGGACGTGCGACAGGGCGTCCGCGCGTGCGACAGGACGTCCGCGCGCGTGCGACAGGACGTACGGACGTGCGACAGGACGTCCGCGCGTGCGACAGGACGTCCGCGCGCGTGCGACAGGACGTACGGACGTGCGACAGGACGTCCGCGCGTGCGACAGGATGTCCGCGCGCGTGCGACAGGACGTACGGACTTGCGACAGGACGTCCGCGCGTGCGACAGGACGTCCGCGCGCGTGCGACAGGACGTCCGCGCGCGTGCGACAGGACGTCCGCGCGTGCGACAGGACGTCCGCGCGCGTGCGACAGGACGTCCGCGCGCGTGCGACAGGACGTACGGACGTGCGACAGGACGTCCGCGCGCGTGCGACAGGACGTACGGACGTGCGACATAGCGCACATCCTGTCGTCTTTCATGTCACTGTCAATCCAGCGCTATGACTTCAATTGATGCAAAGAACCAACTAGCCCCAAAAATCTGCGCTCCTGGATTTCATTTCTAGTACAACGGGCCATTTTGTACGTGATCGCGATAATAGCACACCTCCTGTCGTCTTTCATGTCCCTGTCAATCCAGCGCTATGACTTCAATTCATGTAACGAACCAACTATCCCAAAAATCTGCACTCCTAGTAACACTACATTTTTAGACAAACAGCATTTCATGATTCTGCTCTGTAATGCATGCCTTGACACTGCGCATTAGTTGTTGGTGAGGCATAGAATAAAAAAAATCCGCTACTTCCACACTAAAAGCGGCACACCTTCCTGGATTATTCGACGAGAGGTATTCAACAACGCTCTCAGAATTCAGGGTGACCAGGGGATCGACCAGGTTAAGCGAGGCAAAGTGGCCTTGTAAGTACGTGAAACTTCGCTTTGCCAAGGGTTCCTTTCAGCCACGATGACCTGGAACGGTATCTCCCTGTTTGTGGCTCTTCACGGAGAAGAAAACCTTCAACTGTCCCTCTTTCGCTTTCTTATCAAGCTTCTGAAGACCTTGTAGCATGAAAGCATCAAGAAGCGCCGCTGCCTTTTCCTTCACTTTGGCTTCATCGTCTTTCACTTCTTTAAAGTACTTACGAATAGCCAAATTTGCCTTTGCCTGGTAAAGCCCTTTAGGTATCACCATAAAATTGCATTTATACAGCGACCCTTAAAGGGGATACGGACACAAGAGTTGGTGGGTGGTTTTCTGCGTCAGAACAATAGTTGAACTGTTGAAAATGACGAATACAACAAGCTGCTTAGAAAAAAGAACGAGAAACACCTTTCTTTTACGATTTCCTGTTGCGCCTTGCCTCCAAGCGGCCGCCGGGAGCAGCTGAAATTTGACTTCATGACACCCCCGCGAGCGCGGCCTAGGTCAGCCACAGCCGGCGCAGTCTTTCCGGAGTGTCGGTCCCTTGCAGCGTTTGTTTATCGCCGTCGGCTATGTTCGCACGTGGTCCGTCTGAGACGTTATCCCCGTCAGCGCTCCAGGCAGGTGGTGCGTCTTACACGTGTGTTCGCACGGTCGTCGATCGGTATTGACGCATTCGTCGCGGCCGAAGAAAATTCCCAGACATTACTGCGCCCACGGCTGTTATAACAGCATTATCGGTCGTGACACGCGTCGCGCACGTTTCCCAGAGACGAGAAGGTTCGTAAACTTCGCATACGTGCCTGTCAGCCATCACACCCAGCATGGAGACTTCTAAAAAATGGCTTCATTTGCGCGGACCACTTCGTCGACGATGATTATGCGACCAGCCCGGCTGTGCTCAAAAGCCTTGGCATGCTGCTCAAAAGGCTTCTGTTGAGGCAATACAATTCAAAGAGCGGGTGCTTAGTGATGCATTCGTAACTGTCAGCTGTGTTCGCCACCTTTTGTTGTTCAGGCAACAGACCCTCTCTCTTTCTGTATGCATGTAGACGCAGCGGTGACCGCAAGAGCGCCTGTTGAAAGAAGGGAAATTACCCTTTCATTGACTGTGCAAGAACAGATATTCTCGGGTTGTGACAGAAATTGTTTACCCTGCGGATGCATGTTTTTGTCACAAAACAATATAGTCAAGTTGTGTACACTTTCGCTGCTTCCAATATTGAACGACAGCATATGAGCGCTCTTTTAATTGATCAAATATACAAAACACAGCCAGTGAATGAACGCCAGACAACAGCATGCATGTGTAGTAATCAAAAATGCGCAGCAAACTTATCTACATTGCCTTTCACGCGTTGGTTTTCAACCTCAAGCAAGAAATTACGGATTTTCATAGGTCTCTGCATGATCATGCGTCGGGTTTCATGACTTCGTTGTTCGCGCAGCATTTCCCTAGTAAATGTAACAGCGAAAGACTTTCCTTTCTCTAGGGCCACAGAATCGATGTAGCTAAGTGATCTGGTCGGCGGGTCCCTAGCGCAGCCGCCCATCTGTGATGTGTGGTGCGCGACATGATGCGGTGGTCGGGACGGACAGCAGCAGACGACAGGGAGTGCGCGCGCCGAGGCGAATTCCGTGCTGGAAGGAGGAAGACGACGACGCCGAAGAGCGTCCGGCACGTGATCGCGCGGCGCAAGAAAAGCAACTAAAGGAAGAAAAGCCAACTGTCAGGAGTGACAAGCGTAAAGAAAGAAAGAAGATGAGGAAGAAGGAGTGAAGCGAGCGCGTGGAGCCGCCATCTTGGAGGAGGGGCGCGCGCAGAGAAGGACGTGGGGGCCGGGGCGCAGCGTTCCAGGAGAAGACGGCCGGAGATCGCCTCTCTGGGTCCTGCCCCAGTTTCTAGGCGACGCATCGACGTCCCGCCCGAGTCCCAGGCTCGGCGAGCAGATGTCCGACGTCCCCGGAGCTACCGCTGGCCCGGACCTACCTGCCAGGACACGTCAGCGTTTGCGCCGCTGAACGTAGACGCGCGGAGGCTGGCTACAGCCAGTCACCGTCCCGTCTAGAGAACTAAGCTGAGCCGGCGCGCACCGGGAGCGCCAGCCGGCACGAGCCGCGCTCTGCCGGAGCGCGACGACTCCTCAACGACCGTGCCTTCGTCACGTCAGCCGGGGCATCGGTGACGCCGGACACTAACAACGACTGACGACGACCACATTACAACGATGGACCACAGACCGGGGGACGCCGATACCCGCGTCGTACTCTAAGCGCCCCTACTACAGCGAATAGACGATCGCCGCACAGACGTTAGTAAACGCGGTAGTGAAAGCGGAAAGCTTAGCAAGGGAGGTCGCATTGCGTGTGCAATAAGTGTCAAACGTCACCGTGTGTTACTGTTGTTGAAAGTCTATATTGAATGAATGTTGTGTGTGCTGCACCTTGCGTTCGTGTGTTCCTTCCGCCCGCTCAAGCAAGCGTACCAGGCGTTATCATATGCGTGACAACATTGGCGAGCCTGCCAGGATCCCTTTAACTTCGTCACGTGCCTCGGGGTGTCTTGAGCAGCGGAATGGACCTTGAACGTTTGACGACGGCTGGGAATGCCGCGGGCATGTCGGCCGAAGCCATAATAGCACTGTATCACGAGGAACAGAAGCGATTAAGAGAAGAACGCGCAGAGGCGCGAGAGGCTGCTAAGGAAGAGGAGGAGAGAGCGAAAGCTGCGGACAAGCGTGCATATAGGAACTTGATGTTGGAAAAAGAGCTTACGGAAAAGAAATTGCAGCTGCGCATGAGTAACAGTGGAGAAGAGGCAGGAAATAGGAGCTCAGACGTGGTACCTCAGAGAATAGCGACAGTGTGTCCCCAAAAGCTAATCGCGAAAGGCGAGATGACCTAGATGCCTATATACAGCGTTTCGAGCGAATAACAACTGGACAAGGCTGGCCGAAGAGTGACTGGGCGTCGGGATTGAGTATGTGTCTGGTGGGGGAAGCGTTGGCCGTGTACAGCCGGATGTCAGCGACTGACGCACTAGATTACGAAAAGGTAAAGAAGGCTCTCCTACAACGCTTCAGACTAACGGCCGAAGGTTTCAGGGATAAATTCCGAAGCTCCAAGCCACACGATAACGAGACAGGCCAGCAATTCGCCGCTCGAATCTCTAACTACTTTGATCGTTGGTTTGAGATGGCTAACATAGAGAAGACATTTGAAGACCTGAGGGACAACATGATTGCAGAACAGTTCCTAACATCATGTCATGAGGGCGTGGCAATATTCCTGAAAGACCGCAACTTGAGGACGATGGCTGAACTATCTGAACACGCCGACCGGTATTTAGAAGCCCAAGGCCAAAGGCACTTGGGAAAGGGGAAGGAAGAAGATACCAGATGAGAGAGAAAATACTCGGAGCACAATCAAATGTTTTATGTGTGACAGGATAGGGCATCGGGCTGTGAAATGTCCCTTGGGTCGCACTCGCAGTTCGACGTTGAAGTGCGAGGGGTGCGGACAGCATGGACATACAATACGAACCTGCCGAGCTAAGTCGGAAAATAAGACTGCCTGCATTGTTGCGAGCGGAAACCCCATTGGTGTTGACAGTACGCAAATGGAACAGACGGAGGCCAGCGACAAGGCAAGCGCTGTCACGACGGCTCCGAGGTCGGAAGACCCGGAAACCTCGATGCCAGTAGTAGTGGGAATGCTGCAGGGACGAAAAGTGTCTGTACTCAGAGACGCTGGGTCCAACATTGTTCTGGTAAGACAATCCATGGTGCCGGAAAGAGATATCACCGGTACAGAAACGCCAGTTCGATTGGCGGATGTTACAGTAAGGCGAATGCCTATGGCTCGTGAGTTGCTTTTGACGCCTTATTATTGTGGTTGGATTGAAGCCCGGTGCGTCAAAGAACCGCTTTACGACGTCATTCTTGGGAATGTGCCAGGAGTCAGAAGAGTGGATGATCCAGATCCCCTCTGGAGTTTTCCCAATATCCAAATTACAAGTAGGACGGAGCATGAATCCACCGAAGCCGGTGGCAGAGATAACGAAAGAAGTGCGGATCCGTATAACGGAGAAGCTAGCATATTGTCAGTAGAGAAAAGCACAAGGAACCAGGATAGGAAAGATGTCCGTATAAAGAATACTTCAGGCACCGCCATCGATATAACCGCGACGGAAATGAAGAAAAGGCAAGAAGCGGACAGTACGCTGCGACATTATTTGGAAATGCTAGGGAAATGGATTCAGAGTAAGAAGAGCCGGGTCGTACATAAGTTTGAGAAGGTTGGAGAATTACTGTACCGAATAGCCAGAACCCATGATGGAAGAGAAACACGACAGCTAGTAGTGCCAGTGAGTTTACGAAGAGCAGTCCTCGAGTTGGCGCACGACACTATAATGGCTGGCCATCAAGGAGTAAGAAAGACGACCAGCCGAGTATCAGAAGAATTCTTTTGGCCGTGCATGCAAAGTGACATTAAACGGTTTGTGCGATCTTGCGACATGTGTCAGAGAACCACACCAAAAGGGTTGATATCAAATGTACCTCTAGGGACTATACCTCTTATTGAGCAACCGTTGCTCAATAAGGAATGGTCATCACACACAGGAATGCACAGGTCAAGCACAGGAATGGTCATCACAGAGTTGGTTGCTGAAAGTCCATACCAAGCAGACATCCCAGCAACAGAAATTACCCCTCAGAAGGCGAAGATAACAAGCATGATGTCTAAACCGAGCGTATGTGACAAAAGACGGGCTCAAGACTTGAAGAGCAATGGACGCATCATCGCTGTGTCCGACAACTTTGACAAGCCCAGGGCATGCAAGTCCGGGTCCCGCGACAACTCCTGGTGTCATTCAAATCATTCTGCCCGAGGTCATGTCTCGATGAAGCGCCGGCGTCAAGAGCCAGGACCAGTGCACAGCTTCCTGTCTGGCTGTATCCATGTCAGACAATAACCGGTAGGCAGGAGTTAGCGGACCACGTGAGTGAACGTGCCACGAAAGACATCACTGATTTTGTTGAATATGTTCGTTTTAGTTAATAACACTGAAGAAGCATACAATCATACGGAGGAACAGGTTGCTGCGCATGCATATAGTGTTTAGAGCTTCTGAGGAGTCTTCCTCAAACACTCGCGGAATACAATGCCTTGTGAATGGTGGTGTCGTTGACATTGACGTATTGTTAAGACTCGGCAGAAACTTACGTGCTTACGTGATGTGCGCGTGGGTGCAGTGAAGTGCAGTGAAGTGTAGTGATGGTGTGAATGAAGAAACGACGAAGGGAAGTTATATATGGTGTAGTGCAGTGAAGTGCGGTAAAGTGCAGTGATGGGTGAACGAAGCGGCGAAGTGAAGTTATATGTGGTGTAGGGAAGTGAAGTGCAGTAACCGTGTAAACCCAAGAGGTGACAAGCAGTGAGGGAAGTTTTCGCGGAGCGAAAACTCGGAAAACAGGGGGGCCATTGTCAGGAGTGACAAGCCTAAAGAAAGAAAGAAGATGAGGAAAAAGGAATGAAGCGAGCGCGTGGAGCCGCCATCTTGGAGGAGGGGCGCGCGCAGAGAAGGACGTGGTGGCCGGGGCGCAGCGTTCCAGGAGAAGACGGCCGGAGACCGCGTCTCTGGGTCCTGCCCCAGTTTGTAGGCGACGCATCGACGTCCCGCCCGAGTACCAGGCTCGGCGAGCAAATGTCCGACGTCCCCGGAGCTACCGCTGGCCCGGACCTACCTGCCAGGACACGTCAGCGTTTGCGCCGCTGAACGTAGACGCGCGGAGGCTGGCTACAGCCAGTCACCGTCCCGTCTAGAGAACTAAGCTGAGCCGACGCGCACCGGGAGCGCCAGCCGGCACGAGCCGCGCTCTGCCGGAGCGCGACAACTCCTCAACGACCGTGCCTTCGTCACGTCGGCCGGGGCATTGGTGACGCCGGACACTAGCAACGACTGACGACGACCAGATTACAACGATGGACCACAGACCGGGGGACGCCGATACCCGCGTCGAACAGAACCGGTACTGTAAGCGCCCCTACTACAGCGAATAGACGATCGCCGCACAGACGTTAGTAAACGCGGTAGTGCGAGCGGAAAGCTTAGCAAGGGAGGTCGCTTTGCGTGTGCAATAAGTGTCGAACGTTACCGTGTGTTACTGTTCTTAAAAGTCTATATTGAATGAATGTTGTGTGTGCTGCACCTTGCGTTCGTGTGTTCCTTCCGCCCGCTCAAGCAAGCGTACCAGGCGTTAACATATGCGTGACACCAACCAATTAGGAAAGACCACGGGGCGTCAGGCAGCCAATCGGAGAATGCCTAATCGGCCAGAGAGAAGAAAAAGCATGGCGCGCTGGCAGGTCCGGGAGACGCAGGGGAGACGCCGGGAGAGTTCCAGGAAGCGACGCCAGGAGGAGGTCAACCACCGGACCGGGAGTTGAAGACGGGCCGTCGGGTTCCGGACCCGAGCCACCAGGACTTCCCCCGGCCGGGGCCTCACTGCCAGCCCGTTCCTGTGCGTCGCCCGTCTACCCGAGCGTGCCGCCAGCTGCTCAAGGCCGGTGAGCTTCTGCGCCCGTGGTACGCCAGCTGCCCGGCCAAAACGCCGCCTCCGTCTGTCGTGCCACCTGCTGCCCGAGGCCAGCGTTCGAGCTTCTGTGCCCGTGGGCAGGACAAGAGCAGTCGGGCTACGGGCCCGAGTTCTACGCCAGCTGCCCGGCCAGAACGCCGCCGCCGTCTGCTCGTGCCACCAAGCCGCCTGCTTTACCTCTCCAAGCAAGAGTTGGCGCGCTCCGATCGCCCGGTCAACCAACTTACACCACGACCTTTGGTGAGACCGGCGCAACTCCTTTCGTCAGCTTGTCGCTGCGTCGCCTCGTCGAGATTTGTGTCCCTGCCGTCGTGGCAAGCCCGGACTCGCGCACTAATTAACTTCATACTAGCCCCAACTGTGTTTCTTGCTGCCGTGATGTCTATTTGAGTGTTTCTTTTATGTTTTCTATTTTCTCCTATTTATTTTAAGCCTTTTTTTAGTTCCATTAAAAGTTTGTGTGTGTGTTCGAAACCAACGGCTTTGTCCTCAATTGGGTTCTCGGAGGCGCCGCCTAAGAGAACCGTCACAACCTTTGTGTGCACGAACCTTTGTCCTCAATTGGGCATCACAAAGTCCTGTCGCGGACGCCAATTTGTGATGCCCAATTTGTGAGCCCGCTCGCCATCAAAACTCAAAACGGCCTTGAAACTTTGTGCTCGGATGGGACTCTTTGCGTTATGCAGCTCCAGGTGCATGGGTGTTGCCACGAAATCCAGCCCGAGTTCGCAATCTTCACGCCGTAATGACTTTTCGAGCGTGAAAAATACATTCTACACGAAATCCAGAATGATTTCCGGCGCCGGGGGTTGTCTTGGTCGGCGGTGCCTGATAGCACGAAAAAAATTCCGCCCCCCCCCATGGCTACGCCCCTGCCGGTGGCAATTACCGTGGTCCGTGAGGGAACACTTAGAATTCTAGAAGAGTTGACTGCTGGGCTAGTTGGTCGTCCATATTTGAAGTAGTAGCTTAGCGCAAATAAAACCACGGACACAAGGAAGACAGACAAGGACAAGCGCTTGTCCTTGTCTGTCTTCCTTGTGTCCGTGGTTTTATTTGCGCTAAGCTACTACTTCAAACACTTAGAACACCCTTTCCCAGGAGTTTCTTTCTTGCTCACACTGGTCCGTGAAGACGACAGCGAATCAGTAAACAGTACTCGGTCCTGCAAGGATTGACTGTCGGGCTAGTTTGTTCATTGTCACAGAAACAACAGCGCTTCAAGACTGGACCCAAAGAAGAAACCACATACACACTGCGCTGACTAACAACTGCGTGTTTATTACCTTGCTGAGCCTTTTATACAAAGCAATAAAGGCAGTGTCAACAAGACCATGAAAAGAAAGCACACCTTGGTCAAAAGGGAAAGAAGGAAAAAGGGGAAAGACCTCGCGCCTAACGCATTATTGTTACAATGCAGTTTTCACAAAATGAATTTCTTGGACAGCTTAAGAGACAGGATGGAGACGCAATCAAAATTTAAGCGGTTAATCTCATTAGCCTCTAAGATTTCATGGTGCGCTTATCAGGGTGTCTATGTAACGCTTCACTTTGCGACAGCGTAAGCTTACATCCACACTGCCGACAATGCAAGGCAAGGTTTCCACTGATCGCAAGGTATTTTTACTTTGTTAATTATGCTCTCTAAGGCTATCGTTCGTACAACGTCCTGACGGCCGCTATATCGTTTTCCATATTTTAACGGCACCGTATACGCTATCGCTTGCACACAGTCAACAAAACGGTTTTTATGCTTGATCATACATTCTCGTTGAGTGCGCGTGTCGGAGTTGACCTTAGCGCATAGACCAGTTAACTTGCGCGGTGCAGAAAAAGAACAACGCTGAGGCCCGCAGCCTGACCGATCCTTTTTAAGATTGTGTAATATCTGGTGCAAGTAAGGCAGCACAACCACTTTTCTTTGTCCGCCCTGTTGTGTTGCCCCGTTTCAGCTGGCGTCACTGCGCTTCCTTGGCAAACACCCTGCCACCTAAATTAGCACGTGCCCAGGATATCCTGCTGACACAAAGCGATCTACCTGCCAGCAGAAGCTGTGCGGTGCCTTGTGTGCACATGATTTGTCGATTGCATTCCGAAAACAATGCGAAGCAATACTCCTTTTTACCAGTTTAATGTGCGCCGATGTGAGCGAGAGCAGTTGCTTGTTGCCTCTGGGCTCGTATGACCAGCAGACATGCCTTTGGCCATAGTTTCAAGAAATCTGAGTGGTTCATTTTCCAGCGTCTAATGGGCTAAAATCAAAGGCTTCGGGCACTCGCGAAAAACAGCATGAGTCATCTGCACATTTGAATCGTAGTCATCGTCTTTACAATCTATAAACACCAAGTAATCATCTACGCATTGAAAGGTCTTCACAGCGGATGAACCAGCGAGAGAGGAAAGCAGCATACTGTAATAAGCTAAGTACAGGTCACTTAAGAGTGGCGCTATGCAGGAGCCTATACAGATCCCATTCGTCTGAATGAAAATATCGTTCCAAGTAACGAAAGTCCATTTCCCAAGCTGAAGAAAACTACCCGATATCATACCTATTGCATTCTGAAAGCGCGCAGTTCCATGCTTGTCACTTGCATTTTCATTGCACACCATTAATTCATTATATTAGAGGGAGTAGAATAAGTCTCTAATGTCAACAGAAAAACATCTGAGGCCTTTTTTTAAGGTTGCCCCTAAGGAACCTAATCACGTGGTCCGAGTTGGTAATTAAAAAGAAGGGTCGCCGACAGTGAGAATGTTTAGCTTAGCTAGTAGAAAGCTGGAAACCGCGCTCTGCCAGCTGCCTTTCTCAGACACTATAACACGAATCGGACAACCAACTTTGTAGGTCTTAGTGCTAAAAAAACATTGTGAGAGACAAACCGTCATTCTTATCAATAGAGCGAGCTAGTGCATCCATTTTAAGTTCCTGGCACAAGCGCAGTGCCGTTTTTTTACCTTACCAAGTGAAACGACGTCATTCCTCGTGAAATTTGCGTTAATTGCCGCGAAAAGCTTTTGACTTGTATGCCTTAGCAGGGAGTGCAGAAAAGTCGCCTTCTTTATCCGCAGGAACTAGACACAACGAATTAATCCGAAGGTAAGCGATAGCCTTAGAAATTACGAATTCACTACCCCGTTGTCTGGGCTGCCTAATGACATCGACACCATCCGAGATACATCGGTCACACACAGAGTCCCTAGCATTATCACTAATCTTTCTCACCATGGCGAGTAGCTCAGGTTCCCACTTCTTAGGTTCGACTGCAAACTTTGGCGCCTGGGACAGGACACTGCACACATCGTCAGGTAGAACGACATCTCCGACAGTAGAACAGCATTGAAACGCTGTTCTTTCTGTAATACTCGGTCCGCCAAACGTGCCTCGCCTTGCTGGCGCTTCTAGCACGTCCGAGGGTGACGTATTGTTGGCTTCACGAAGCGAGTCGTCACAGCGGCGCAGGAGAGGCTGGAAGGTCACTACCCCCACCGGCCGATCGTAACAATACCACATAGGTCGCTTCGATAAAACAAAGCATAGAACGTGTCTGCTGGCACCATGATGGTTGACAGAAGGCGGTCGTTAGCAAAGGGAAGCACAGAATGATTGATAACGACCCCCGCTTATAACAGGAGACGTTACTTCAATGCCCATATAAAATGTAAACTAAAGTGCAAGTTTTGACAGTTCAGTTTCTAACACAGAACGTGACGTCACTACATTACACACACACACACACGCACACACACACACACACACACACACACACACATTTATATATATGAGAGGGCCCGCTTAGTAAGGCATTGCTTTTGTGTTGTGACAGTGCTATGGGAAGGCCACGTATAGTGAGGACTCCTGAAGGGCAGCGCGCATACGAGGAGTGGCAAAGAGAACAGAGCCAACAATGTGACCAACGGCGTCATGGTCGTGCCACGGATGAACATCGTGTCCAGGACGCCCAGCGCGGCAGGCTGACGATTAATGTTGTGAAGCCGAAAACGCGGCCAAGCGACGAAGGTACAATGTAATCAATCGTTTCAATGGGGCAATTTCTAAATTTAAGAAGAAATTTATCGGCACAGAAGTTGGATATAGTTTCTCCGTGTGTGATCGACTGAGGTTTCAGGTTAAGTGTACTTTGCGTGTCTCTGGTCCACTCTTTGTAAGTGCACGCAGTAGCGAAGCAAACCAAGTCTAAGGTCGTTGAAACGTCCTTGGCTAGTAATTAGGTAAAGTGCTTGAGAATGTCGCCATGTGAGTACTTTCAAGCCACGTCGCAATGGGTATTGGTTTTAGATAGGTGTCGTTTACGGCTTCGCTGTCCAACCACCTTCAGAGCGTGGATTGGAGCCCAAGTTTCTTCTTCCTTATCATTTTTTGCGCGCGCGTTTAAGACCCCAGATGGTCGCCTCCGC
Source organism: Dermacentor variabilis (assembly GCF_050947875.1). Taxonomy (NCBI): domain Eukaryota; kingdom Metazoa; phylum Arthropoda; class Arachnida; order Ixodida; family Ixodidae; genus Dermacentor; species Dermacentor variabilis. The sequence continues at coordinate 5,650,076 of NC_134570.1, forward strand.
TGCTTAATAGCCCCTGTATTTGTTTTTTTAACTTCGTCAGTGAACTTACGCAGCATAAGGCTGGCGTTTTAGTTACGCACATAGTTTCTTCCTTCAATACAGATAGCCACTTAAAGTCCTGCCACAGTGCACAAATAGTATAACGCTTTGCGTCTGTAGCTTTTCCTCATTTGTGACTCACATTGATCATACAAGTTGCAAGCAACATTCGCTTGTTGCAAACGGCCAACATACTTTCAAATGTGTCACTTTACAGAAGTGCCCATCCGTCCCTTGCGCAGGCATACCGCACGTTCATGGCCCGCTACGAGGGCGAGTCTGAGTTCAGCTCATTGCCCCGGGTCCGCTTCTCTCAGAACCAGCTGTTCTTCCTCTACTTCGCCAAGGTATTTCGTGCGATATTGATGTGGTCGTCCTGTTCGAACAGAAGCCAATTAATTAAACAAGCTCAACTAATTACACCTTACACATACTGGACAATAAGACGGAAGTTGCAGCGATGTACATAGCGCGTTATCGTGCAAGGTCGGAGCCATGGCGGCCGCATTTCAATGGAGGCGAAATGCGAAAACACGCGTGTACTTAGGTTTAGGTGCACAATAAAGAAAGTACCCCAGGTGGTCCAAATTATTCCGGAATCCTCCACTACGGCGTGCCTCATAATCAGGTCGTGGTTTTGGCACGTAAAACCGCACAATTCTTTCTCGTAGGCTCGAAAACCACGGTACGCCGCGTCTATGGGCGAACAAGTACACAACCCAACTCACTTGCAAGAACTGACAATAATTAGGGAAAGGACGCAAATTTACACACACGCACACGAAGTACACAGGACGAGCGTCACTGCCAAATGTATTATTAGACTTCGAAATTTCCTTGTATGCATTGCATGCACAATCTCAAGGACATGCGCTGAACCGCATTAGGAAGCAGATAATGTTTTTCCTATTTTCATGCCGCAAATTTTAATAACGCTTCCTCGCCGATACGCAGTTACATCTATGTCCATTTTCTTTATGTGATAAGATTTTAAAATATTCCTCGCACTTTTTTTATTGCTTTCCCCAAAAATCTCTATATCTGAGAAGCACGGCTCACATCTGCGGGAAACACAATGCGCGTGCAAGTTCGCACCCTTTCGATTCTCACTACTAGCGCACGTCCCCTTGCGCAGTCATTTAGGCATCGGCCACAGCTTGGAATAAGTAGGACTTGACACAGTGACAGAGGTATACGATATTGTCACGTTGTAGTGACGATGAATCATCATCAGCTTATTTTATGTCCACTCCAAGACGAAGGCCTCTCCCTGCAATCTGCAATCTCCTGCGCCAACCGATTCCAGCTAGCGCCTGCTAGTTTCTTACTTTCATCCCCCCACCAAGCCTTCTGCCGTCCTCAAATGCGCTTCCCTTCTCTTGGCACCCATTCTGTAACCCTAATGGTCCACCGGTTATCTAACCTACGCATTACATAACTTGCCCAGCTCCATTTCTTTCTCTAAATGTCAACTAGAATATCGGCTATCCCTGTTTGCTCTCTGATCCACACCGCTCTCTTGCTGTCTCTTAATGTTATGCCTAACATTCTTCGTTCCATCGCTCTTTGCGCGGTCCTTAACTTCTTTTCGAGCTTCTTTGTAAGTCTCCAAGTTTCTGCCACATATGTGAGCACCGGTTGAATGCGTTGATTGTACACCTTCTTTTCAATGATAGTGGTAAGACTTTAAGGCAGAAAACTGGGCTAGTTGGTGGTTATTAGAATAAGGGACATTGCACTAGCCCGTAAAAAAGACACAGACAGGAACATGAAAAAGACACACCGAACGCTAGGTAAGCTTCCAGTCAGGATTTGACAATGCCTGCCAAATGCGCTCCAGCCCATTCTTATTCTTCTATAAGTTTCCTTCTGATTATCAGTCTCCTCTGTGAGTAACTAATCTAGGTAAACCTACTCCTACACAGACTCTGGAGGCTGACTGGCGATTCTGAACACTTGTTCCCTTGTCCGGGTATTATTCATTATCTTTGTCTTCTGCATATTAATCTTCAACCCCCATCTTATACTCTCTTTGTTAAGGTCCTCAATCATTCGTTATAACTCGCCCCCAGTGTTGCTGAACAGGACAATGTCATCTGCAAATCTAAGGTTGCTGAGATATTCGGCGTTGGTCTTTACTCCAAAGCATTCCCAGTTTAATAGCTTGAATACTTCTTCCAATCACGCAGTGAATAGCATTGGAGAGATTGTGTCTCCTTGTCTGAGTTTTTCTTTACAGGTATCTTCCTACTTTTCTTCTGGAGCATTAAGGTAGGTGCGGAACCTATGTAGATATCTTCCAAGATATTTACGTAGGCGTCCCGCACTCCTTGCTTACGTAATGCCTGTATGACTGCTAGTATGTCGAGTGAATCAAATGCCTTTTCGTAAATCTTGTGGGGATGCGCGACTCTCACGCGTCCCCTGATATGTCGTTTTCCAGCATGGCTCGCGTGGCCTGGTGCCCGCGGCGGTCGGAGTGGTTGAGGCGCAGTACGAGAGTGGTGCGAGTGTTGCGCTGCTAACGCCGCCGACAGGCGGGGTTACTTGGGCGCTGAAAGACAAGGCGCTTCCTCTTTGGGTCGAGGACGGCGAGCAGTGCGGACGTGCCGTGCCGCGCGTGACCGTTTCGCGTGGCCACCTTCGAACGCGCCACCGTTCGCGTGACCGTACGCGCGAACGACCAGGCGTTGGGATCCAGCATGGGGCGAACATATTCGCTCGCTATCCGGTCGCGGTGAGTCGGAGTTCTAGATTTGTCGCGCGCCCATCGGCATGTTTTGTCGATAGCAACTCGGCTAGCAGGCATTGATCTATGAAAGGTGCAATAAATGCCCTTGTGATTGTTTGCACTGCTGTGTTGTCGTTCCTTTGTCCCAAGAGCATGGGTGTGAGAACCCCACAATATATGAAAGCCATATCGAGAGGCTGATTGTACTCTGCGAATTTCTCGATTACCTGATTGATGACATGGATGTAATCCATTGCAGAGTATCCCTTCCTGAACCAGGCCCGTTCCCTTGGTCCAGTGTTGCCCTTATTCTGTTGGAGATTGTTTCGGTAAATATTTGATGTCATAGTGGGGGTAAGCTAATGGGCCTATAACTTTTCAATTCCTTAACGTCTCCCTTTTTGCGGATTAGTATATTGTCACGAGTGGTGCTACACACCGGTAATTACAGAAGACGAGCGCACAGCAAGACAACCATTTATTGAGGCGAACTTGTGCCCCACATAACCAAAAGCAACTAGCCCAATAGCAACATGTGCAAGCATGGACAGCAATCGACAAAGAACGAACACCCCCTATCTGCGGGCAGTATTTAAAGGCTGTGAAGTAACGTGCGTAGAACTATCGCGGGAGATAGCGCGAGTTGCCCTGCCTGATACGATGGGCCCATCGTAGATACGACGCTATCGCGGTAGGTTTGCGCGAGTGCTCACACGCGTTAACATCCGTCATTCGGACGCCACCGGCACAGATGCAAAGCCCGAAAGGCACGTGGCATTGCTCCCCTCCAAAAAAAAGCATCGTCTCGATGTTGAAAATAAGCACTTAGGTAAGTAAGTACACAGTACTAGAGTTCGTGGTGAACACAAAGTAAAGAAAAACACTACGCTAGAAGTTTTCTAACGTGCGTAATACGGCTTCATGCGCACAACATGAACGATTTCAGGCCGTGCGCGCCGTCACTGAGAGTTCGTCAGCCCGTCAGGAATGACCTCATAGTTCAATGCACCCACACGGCGGACAATCTTGTATGGGCCGAAATAACGTCGAAGAATCTTCTCGCTGAGGCCTCGTCGGCGAACTGGTGCCCATACCCAAACTTGGTCGCCGGGCGTGTATTCTTGATGGCGGTGTCGAAGGTTGTAGTGCCGGGCGTCAATTGCTTGCTGTCTTACTGTTCGTACTCGAGCGAGCTGCCGGGCCTCTTCGGCGCGCTGCTGAAACGCCGCCACGTCAGGATGTGGGTCACCTTCATTCACATGAGGGAGCATGGCGTCGAGTGTCGTAGTCACTTCCCGGCCGTAAACAAGAGCGAACGGTGTCAACCCAGTTGTCTCCTGAATGGCGGTATTATATGCGAAGGTGACATAAGGGAGTACTTCGTCCCACGTTTTATGTTCTACGTCAACGTACATCGACATCATGTCCGCCAGGGTTTTATTTAGCCGTTCCGTGAGACCATTACTTTGCGGATGGTATGCGGTAGTTCTGCGGTGAGTAGTTTGGCTGTACCGTAGTATGGCCTGCATCAGGTCACTACAGAATGCTGTGCCCCTGTCAGTGATAATGACCTCTGGCGCGCCGTGACGCAGGACGATATGAAAAATAAAAAATCTGGCGGCTTCTTCAGCGGTGGCTCTTGAGAGGACGCACGTTTCTGCGTAGCGCGTCAAGTAATCCGTCGCAACTATAATCCATTTGTTCCCAGCGGTGGACGTCGGAAAAGGCCCAAGAAAGTCCAATCCAACTTGCTGGAACGGTTTTCTCGAGGGTTTGATCGGTTGCAGGAATCCGGCAGGTTTCGTTGGGGGAGTCTTGCGGCGTTGACACTCTCTGCACGTACGGACGTAGTGCTTGACTTCTTCGGCAATACGCGGCCAGTAATAACTTTCTCGAATCCGCGCGAGTGTTCGTGCAGAGCCGAGGTGTCCAGATGTTGCTTCATCATGAGACGCCAGCAAAATTTCTGGACGTAGCGACGATGGTACAAAAAGAAGGTAGGCCTTCTTCGTAGGATCGAAGTTCTTTTTGGTTAGGACACCATTTCTCAAGCAGAAAGCTGACACACTGCGCTTGAAGATTTGTGGCACCCTGTCACTTCGTCCTTCAAAGTACTCAATGAGACCACTAAGTTCAGGGTCGGTCCGCTGTTGCGTGGCGAAATCGGAGGTGGTAACCATGCCAAGAAAGGTAGGGTCGTCGTCTGTACACGGTGGTGGTTGCTCGACGGGGGCTCGGGACAGACAGTCTGCGTCTGAATGCTTTCTTCCGTTCTTGTAGACTACGGAGATATCGAACTCCTGCAGCCGCAAACTCCATCTTGCGAGGCGTCCGGACGGGTCCTTCAGGTTTGCTAGCCAGCATAACGCATGGTGATCGGTAACGACAGTAAAAGGTCGGCCGTATACATATGGGCGAAATTTTGATGTTGCCCACACTATTGCCAGACATTCTTTTTCCGTTGTGCAATAGTTTGACTCTGCTTTCGATAAAGAACGACTGGCATAGGAGATGACGTGTTCTCGTCCGTTCTGTATCTGAACAAGAACGGCGCCGAGCCCGTAACTGCTGGCGTCGGTGTGGATTTCAGTTTCCGCCTTGTCGTCGAAGTGCGCCAAAATGGGCGGCGATTGGAGACTGCGCTGGAGCTCTCGAAAAGCTTCTTCTTGTGGTGCATGCCATACAAACGGGACGTCCTCTTTTGTCAGGCGTGTCAAAGGCTCTGCGATACGCGAGAAGTCTTTGACGAAACGTCTGTAGTAGGCGCAAAGTCCGAGAAACCTTCTGACGCCTCTCTTTTCACGGGGCGGTGGAAAGTGTCGCACGGCAGCTGTCTTCTCTGGGTCTGGTAAGATGCCTGCAGAGTTCACAACGTGGCCCAGGAATTTCAGTTGTGCGTAGGCGAAGCGACATTTTTCAGGCTTCAGCGTAAGTCCGGAAGACTTGATAGCATGCAGTACCACCTCTAGCCTGCTAAGGTGTTCGTCGAAGGTAGAAGCGAATACTATCACATCATCAAGATATACCAGACAAGTCTGCCACTTATGTCCAGCCAATACGGTGTCCATTACCCTTTGGAAGGTTGCAGGGGCAGTACACAGCCTAAATGGCATGACCTTGAACTGGTATAAGCCATCTGGTGTAATGAACGCAGTCTTTTCGCGATCCCTTTCGTCAACCTCTACCTGCCAATAGCCGCTCTTTAGGTCCATGGACGAGAAGTATCTTGCATTGCAAAGGCGATCCAAGGCGTCGTCAATTCGAGGGAGCGGGTAGACGTCCTTTCTCGTGACTTTGTTGAGTCGGCGGTAATCGACACAGAATCTTAGGGTGTTGTCTTTTTTTCACGAGCACGACGGGGGAAGCCCAGGGACTTTGAGAGGGTTCGATGACGTCGTCGTGCAGCATTTCTTTTATCTGTTTACTGATTGCTTCCCGTTCTTTCATCGAAACGCGGTACGGCGACTGGTGAATAGGCCGTGTACATTCATCTGTTATTATCCGATGCTTTGTAAGCGTCGTCTGGCGAATCTTGGACGATGTAGCGAAGCAATCCTGGTAGGTATGAAGCAGTTTCTGCAGCCGTTCTTGTCTCGCTTGCGGTAGATCAGGGTTTATATCGAATGAAATGCCAGGAGGTCGAGGTGAGAGTTCGTTTTCGAGCGTGAGGACGTTGCCTATGTCGGGAATGGTCTCGAAGAGCGCCACCGTGGTTCCTTTAGCGAGATGACGGTATTCCGAGCAGAAATTCGTTATCAGTATATTGGCTGTTCCTTCGACCAGGCGGACGATCCCTCTTGCTACTGACAACCCCCGCTCAAACAGCAAACTTGGGTTCGCTTCGACCAATCCCTCCATGCAGCTGCCGTTGTTGGTACCCACTGCGATCAGAGTACTCGACCGGGGTGGCAACGTGATATGTTCATCGAGAATCGCGAGTGAAGCAGATAATGCAGGACTTAAATCGTGCGCGATGGCGTTCTCTGGTGAAAGACTTATGGTCTGTGCCTGTAGATTAATGACCGCACTGTTTGCCGAAAGGAAATCTACGCCCAGAATGACGTCACGGGAGCACTGCTCTAGGACGATGAAAACGGTAGGGTACGTGTGTCCTCGCACCGCTACACGAGCCGTACATCTTCCCTTTGGCGTTACTACGTGACCACCTGCTGTTCGTATCTGTGGGCCGTCCCAAGCAGTAAGAACTTTCCTTAGTTTAGTGGCAAACACTGCGCTCACGACGGAGAAGTCAGCACCGGTGTCAACCAGTGCAAACACATCCCGGTTGTCTATCTTCACTGCTAGGTCTGTGGATTTTGTTGTGGTATTGCACGTGCGTCGGGGTGCGGTGCTGCAGCTTTGCCGGTATTTGCTACAGACTGATCGCTTGGTTTCGTCGCTGGCATGAAGATTATATTGTCGCGTCGTTGACACATTTTGTTCGGGCGGCGCAGGCGTAGTTTCATCCCTAGAATGTTGCGGCGGGGGAGGGTTTTCAGCAGTGCGACTGGCCGCAACCGTGCCTCCACCGGTTGCCGTCCTCAGTTTCCCAAGCCAGGGCTGGGGGACCTTCCCCGCACTGCTTCCGCGTAGCTAGGACGAGGAGAAGTAGAGCGGCGGGATGAGGGTGACGGCGACCTGTAGCGGCTTGTTGACGAATTCTGCCTTTGTAGGTAGTGTTCTATCTCAAGTGGCCTTTGGCCAGGTTGCGGACGTGGAGCCCCGATAGGGAACCCACGGATGCCGAGGTTCCTGTAGAAGCAGCGACGGTATACATGGCCGGGCTCGCCGCAGTGGAAGCATAAAGGACGCTGGTCGGGAGTCCTCCAGACGTCGGACTTTCTCGGGGCTGCCTGTTCGACTCTAGGCGGGCGGTCATTTGGTCGTGAGCGTTGCAACGGCGTGTACGCCGATCTGGTCGGCCGCACTTGGCTTTGCACCGCGGCGGCATACGACATAACCTGAGGTGGTCGAGGGGTATATTCCGGTGCTTGGTGCGGCTGAACTAGTGGCCCTGTTCCCAGTGCCTGCTGGACTTCTTGCCTGATAACGTCGCTGAGCGCTGCGACTTGAAGACTGGAGCTAGGTAACATTTTACGAAGTTCCTCTTGTACTACAGCCTTGATTGTGTCGTGAAGGTTGCTCCTGCTCACGGTGTCGAATTCCGTGGGAGACGCACCACAGACCAGAGCAGGGCGTCCGTACTGTCTTCTCCGAACGTCGAGTGTTTTTTCCATGGCTGCGGCTTCACTTAAAAATTCAGCGACTGTTTTTGGTGGGTTCCGCATAAGCCCAGCGAAAAGCTCTTCTTTCACTCCTCTGATAAGAAAACCAAGCTTCTTTTCTTCCGGCATTTCTGGGTCTGCCCGACCAAAAAGATTCTTCATTTCTTCCACGAAGACGGCCACGCTTTCGTTGGGCAGCTGGAGACGTGTTTGAAGTTGTCGCTCTGCTCTTTCTTTGCGAAGGACACTTGTAAATGCAACAAGAAGGCTTCGCTTGAAGTCTTCCCATGTCCTGAGCTGCGACTCTTGGTTGGTGAACCACGTACGTGCAGACTCCTCCAGCGCGAAGTAAACGTGCTGCAGCTTCGCGTCGTCGTCCCACTTGTTGTAGCTCGCCACGCGCTCGAACTGTTCGAGCCAGTCTTCAGGATCATCGCAGGGATTTCCACGGAATGTTGGTGGCTCCCGTGGCTGCTGCAACACGACGGCTGTAGGAGTGATGGGCTCGCTCATCTTGACTGTCGTGGCCTGTTTTGCAGGGCGTGTCTTCTCTGGTAGGAAGCCGTACTCAGGGGAGAGCCGAAGATTCCGGCGACTTCTTCGTGGGTCGTCTTCTTCTGGCTGATGCAGACTGGTGTCACAAGTGCCTGAACGAGCGCTGGACATACCCAGCACCTCCACCAGTTGTCACGAGTGGTGCTACACACCGGTAATTACAGAAGACGAGCGCACAGCAAGACAACCATTTATTGAGGCGAACTTGTGCCCCACATAACCAAAAGCAACTAGCCCAATAGCAACATGTGCAAGCATGGACAGCAATCGACAAAGAACGAACACCCCCTATCTGCGGGCAGTATTTAAAGGCTGTGAAGTAACGTGCGTAGAACTATCGCGGGAGATAGCACGAGTTGCCCTGCCTGATACGATGGGCCCATCGTAGATACGACGCTATCGCGGTAGGTTTGCGCGAGTGCTCACACGCGTTAACATCCGTCATTCGGACGCCACCGGCACAGATGCAAAGCCCGAAAGGCACGTGGCAATATTGTTCGGGTTCTTCCAATTTTCTGAGACCCTTGCAGTCAATGACACTTCGTATAAAGAGCCGCCAGTTTTTCAAGCATCGTGTCTCCTCCATCTTTGAATAAATCGACTGTTATTCCATCTTCTCCTGCCGCTCTTCCTCGTTTCATGTCTTGCAAGGCCCTTCTGACCTCATAGCCAGCTATAGGAGGAGTTCCTGTATCTTGTTAATTACTACTTTGAATGGAGATATCGTGGCTGCTTTGGGTACTGTACAGGTCAGCATAGACTACTTCAACTCCTTTGCTATATCTTCGAGATGGCTGATGATATTATCTTGTCTATCTTACAGTGCATGAATTTTGGTTTATCCGATGCCTAGTTTCGTTCTCATTGCTTTCAGGCTGCGTCCATCTTTTACTGCTTCCTCAGCCTTTCTCACGTTATATATTCAAGTATCTCTTATTTTCTCCTTGTTGATTAGTTTCGATAGTTCCGCGAATTCTATCTGATCTCTTGAGTTGGACACTTTCATTATCTTTTGTCTCATTATCAGGTCCGCTGATACTTGGGAGAGCTAACCTATTGGTTGCCTTGGTGCCTTACCTCCTACTTCAATTGCTGCTTCTGAAGCCAGCCTAGTTACAGTTTCATTCATTGCCTCTATGTCGTCGTTATCTTTCTGTTCCAAGGCTGCGTATTTCTTTGCAAATGCCAACCTGAATTGGTTGGCTTTTTCCCTTACTGTGCCTAGCTTGGCGTGTATCTTCTTGACCAATTTTACTCTTTCTCTCTTCAAATTGAGGTGAATCCTTGCCCTCACTAACCTATGATCACTGAACTTTACCCTCCCCAGCAATTCTATATCCTGCACTATGCTGGGATCGGCAGAAAGTATGAAATCAATTTCATTTCTTGTTTCACCATTAGGGCTTTTCCAGGTCCACTTTCTGTTGCTACGCTTCCTGATGGAGGTGTTCATTACTCGCAGCTTATTCCTTTCCGAGAATTCTACCAACATCTCTCCTCTAGCGTTTCGAGAATCGACGCCGTAGTTGCCAATTGCTTGTTCACCAGCCTGCTTTTTCCCCATTTTTGCATTGAAGTCGCCCATGACTACAGTATACTGAGTTTGCACTTTTGGCATCGCTAATTCAACATCTTCATAAAATTGTTTTATTTCTTCATCATCGTGACTGGAAGTTGGAGCTAGGTTTGTACTACTTTTATTCTATACCTCCTATTAAGCTTTATTACGACTACTGCTACCCTCTCATTAATGCTGTAGAATTGGTCAATGTTGCCTGATATGTCCTAATAGATTTGGAATCCTACCCCGTATTGCTTATTATTTGGGAGACCTCTGTAGCAGAGTACATGTCCATTATTCACTAATGTATAAGCCTCACCAGTTCTTTAGTCTCACTAAGGCCGATGATATCCCAAGCAATGTGTGATAGTTCCTCAAAGAGTCCTGCTAAGCTAGCCTCACTCGACAGAGTTCGCCCATTAAAGTTGACTGGGTCAGTTTCCATTGGCGGCCTGTCCGGACCCAGAGATTCTTAGTGCCCTCTGCTGCGTTACAGGTCTGACCGCCGCCTTGGTCATGTGCTCCGCAGGTGCTGGGGATGAGAGCCATGGGTTAATTGTAGAAATCATTCGGGAGGTAGTGGCCCAGTACTGGAGCAGGGAAGCCAATTCCTCTTCTGGTGAGGGAGTGTCTTTGTTGAAGTTTAGTGAGCCGTTCTAATTTGGTTGTACCTGCATTATTATAGCCCCACTCGCTCTCGGCATCTTTTGCCGGTGTCAGGCGTCACTCCAAACCCAAACCTGCAGATGTTGTGCCCTGGAGGAGGTAAATTTCAAGCTCACCATCGTCAAATTAAAAAAAAAACTTATAGAAGAATTCGGACTTTCGACTATGGCAGCCGAGCATTAGACATAGCTCAGTCAGATAATACCATAGCCGGCGAGGCTACCTTATCACCGACAAGTGCAGCCCAGAGGGCCGTACCTGCCCAAAAACTGATTTATCCGCAAGAGAGGATATAGAACGATTTCTAAACGGTTCTGGCCTTGTAGTTCCAGTATATCACGTGTGCAGGCGGACGTGAACTCTGCTAGGCAAACCATGCAGGCGTACCGACGCCCTTTCACCGTTGCGAATGTAGTCCGCTATAGCAGAGAACGTGGCCATTAGTCAGCTATATATTAGCTTCACCCGTTCTTCTAACCTCAATAAGGGCAATGATATCCCAAACAATGCCAGATAGTTTCTCAAAAGGTCTTTCTAGGCTAGCTAGCTTTACTCGAGAGGATTCGGGTGTTACGGTGAAGAACACAGTACCAAAACTGTGAATCACGAGACTGTGCCTACAAAAGCTAGTGACACTGAAAGCACAACGATAGTGACCAGCATAGTCGGCGATCGTGGAAAATCTGATCTGCGAATGAGACGTGTCGACTATTTATACATGGCTCAATCAACCTTCTAGCGTAATCTCTGGTCCTCTCGTACACCAGTATTCGAGTAGCGCACGGAATATGATTACACGAAGCTCGTCTAGAACATAGGCAACAAATAGAACCATCGATAGCACTCGAAAAACATCGGACAAGCCTGTTTCACACCAATTTTCATCGCGCTGGAAGTGCGATTTCCGTCGCATACGACGAAAATCACAGTCGCAGTGCAAGCCCTTCTTCAGCTGCGGCCAACCGGTTGGTCGCAGCGTCACACTTTCCCAGCGACCGCTGCCATTTTCTGTCGAAATTGCGCCGAGAGCTACTTCGTGGTTTGTTTTGGGAAATGACGTCTCGCTCAACAAGTGCAATGCATGAAGACGTGGATTGCGAAATCCGGTACGTACGCGAAGGGAGAATAAAGAACTTGTGCCGCCGCATCCGTTCTCCCGTTTATATGTCATCTCTGACACGATATGTAACAAATGAAGGGCGTTCTCAAGTTTGCTTCGTACACGTTTGCAATTTGTAAATACTACGAGATGTTTGATCACCACGAGACGACATGGCTTTTTGGGGCCGTCACAATTTTCCTTTTTTCAATAGCCTACAAAAATCGCGCGTACGTAACATTTTAGATAATTACAACCTCGGCAATCCCAAATGGCAAGACAGCAAAGTGAAGTTTCAACATGTGCTGAACGCAGGACAGTTTAGTTGCATTGAATTTCGTGAATTTCCCGATGCATGTTGAAAGGTTATCTTACCTCACCTACTTATTAAATTTGACATGCCAAACGTTCAGGCTATCGTAATGAATTTTCTGCGGCAGCAATAACTCCGTGGCTTCAATAAACAGCATCGTCAGTTTGTTTTCGAATATTTCATGCACGTTAAATTGCGTTACTTCCATGATGGAAAATGTTCTTTTTTTCCTGCAAGGAAATCGGTAAACCTGAAATATGTGTCGGACTTTGTATCCTTACAGCTTCGGTATTAACTCTTCATGTAAAACTCGTGCAACAATGCAAAAGCAGACAACAGCCTCTTCTTATGTAGATGAAACAGTAGAAGACACGTTAAAAAAAGTGAATCAGAACTGTGCAGTGAATCCAGTTGCATCCCTTCCTATGAATCTTTGCATCTTTCAAGTATAAAGGGTTCTTGCACGTTGCGCAGAAACATCCATGCCTCACATGTTTCTAACTAAGGTTGTGATCACAGTTATTAGTGCGTAAACCAATGTAACGATATCCTCTGTGATTGCTTCCTTTATAAGTAATGAAGTACCATTCTACTTGCAAGAACATTCCACCCTGGGATCTTAAAAGAAATTTCTGCAGTTCAACTATACACAGCATGCATTTTATTCAATAAAAGGCCATAAATCGTTTTTTTTTTTACTATGACACAGTCATGCCATTCTGCTGCTGACACAAGTTGAGGGGTTGAATTGCCAGCCGTGGCAATCGCATTTCGGTGGGAGTCATAGGTAAAAAAAACACTTGCATTTAGATTTAGTTCATCACCATTAAACTTAAACCCTTAAAGTTCCAAAGGATGTTGCATAAGGCGGGCAAGCACCCTGCAGACTCTCGCTGCGTTTACCTCGCGCAATTCTTTCCAATATTTGGTGAAGTATGTCAATGGTAGTCGTATGCATGCGACATATAACATGTTTCGAAACTAAGGCTCCCACAAGAGGAGAGACACCCGACAGCGTGCTGTAGACGGATAAAGAAGGTGTGCAATTGACTTCCTGTAAGAGCATGACATCAGGAGGGTTCGTGGATGTGGCGATATACTGCTGTAGGGAACCTCATGCGCGGAGCAACACCACTAGTTGCTCCGCGCTAAGCGGCGCCATCATCATCGCGAGAGGAAGCGGGCGGTCGTGCATAGGGATGCGTGCGCCGGGTGCCCACATTTGAGGGTTGCGACTGAGAGCCTTGGTAGGAAAGCCCGCTTTCGTTGTTACCGCTAAGCTGAGGAACTTGCATGCGTGCGAAAGCGCACTCTATGCATGATTTCACTTGCTCCGCAATCCCTATTCGAAGGCACTCCATTTCGCGTTCTATTCTGTCCAGAGCCACCTGCATACTAGTGCTCATGTCTGCCACCAGCGCGTCCATTTGCTTTCGCAGGCGCTCACAGCGCGCCTCCATGTCATGACGTAGGCGGGCTATTTCTATTAGAGGATCGGGAGTTGATAACGAATTGGTAATAGGGGAAGGGGTAGGGAGATATTTTCGGGGCGGAGCAATCTGTGGGGGACCCTCCGCCCGACCTACCTCCCGAGGCGCCTCCATTGCTGTTTTCTTCTCCGGGGTCCGCTGCACCCCTGAAGGGACCAGGGTCACCTTGGCTGGGGTGTTGGTCTGCAGGGCCTTCTTGTAGGGTTGTTGGGAAGATGGGGAAGGAGGGCGCTTCTCCGGGAGTCACACCGATGCCTCGCGGGATCGGGACCGAGACTTGGATCTCGAACGGGTCTCCGACCGGACTTGTTTGGTCTCCTTGGTTGGGGCGCGTGACGTTCGGTTCTCCGCCGTATCTGTGGTTATGGTCGGGTCGCTGGTGGGTTGGAGTTCACGCTGCTCTTTGTCGAGGGCTTTCCGCACCCAAGCTTTGTTGAGTGTCTGCCTACCACGCCGCGGGCAGTTCGGATCCGTTGTAAGGTGGGTCCCGTTACAGGATCAGCAGTGTGGGGTGCACGGATGCGACAGGGTGGGGTTGTCAGTCCCGTACGTCGCGCAAATGACCACGTGCGGCGTAAGACAGCAATCAGCCCAATGGCGGAGCTTGTGACACATCTTGCAAACCAGTTGGCGGGGTCGATGGGGGTAGCAGCGGAGTTCCGCCCCATAGAAACGCACATAGCGAGGCACTTTAAGTCCTTCAAATGTTACCAACGCAACGTTGGTTTGACCCATGATTCGTGCTTGAAGTATTTGAGTTCCAGGAGCCAAAATTCATCCACTAGCTTGGAAGACGGTGTACCGGGCAAAAGACCAGGAACAATTCCCTTGCATGAGTTGTCTGGGGCCGCAATTTATGTTGTGATGGGACAGACCCGCTGACCACGTTTCAGCTCCCTCACCTTGTACAATGCGTCGGCTACGTGTGACTGAGGTGTGCTGATGATTGCCAGGTCCTGCTGAGGTCGCAGTCGGAATATGATGTCCTGACGATCCTCGGTGGTCAAGCCGGCTGCACTCCATAGAACACTGGCGAGTTCTGGGCGCCTCCACTTATCGAGAGAAAGTCCTGCGTGAGGCCGCAGAATTATCTTTCCATCGTGCAATGGAAGTTGAGGCAGGTTCTGATTCCTACTGCGCTTGCGTACGGTAAGCTGAGAGGCGTCCGGAATGCTCGAGATGTTCTCGGAGGGTTGCGTCTTAACGTGCGTTTGACGGATACGTCGCCCATGTATGACTGTCTTCCAACAGCCACCTGCGTCGTCGGCAGTTTTGTCGTCGTAAATGTTCGGGGCAGCATCTTCCTCCATCCTTTCCCCGGCCGGAGTGTGCACCTCTCGTTGTTGGGAGGCTAAATTGGCGACGATGGGATCGGCGGCCAGTCCAGCAGTATACACCTTGGGCGTCTTCGTTGTTGCCGAGGAACACGCGGCGGCGTTCTCCGTCGCCGATTGCGTCTCGTGCACGTTGGAAAATGACGTTGCGGTAGATAAATGCTCCATCGAAACAGAGAGGTGAATTGGCGGCAGACCCTTTGCACGCCCGTTTAGAACATGGGCCTCGGAACATGGGCCTCGGATCGCTTGGCGCTCTTGGTTCATGGCGTAGAAAACACACCAAGGAAGCTATGGCCCCGGCAGGGGCAGCCGGGTTGGAACTGCTTAAGAGCTGTAGAGGCGCGGGGAGCGGCAAAAACTCCCGGGAAAAGGCGGTCGGTGGGAAACGGCAAGAAAACCGCTTCCCATATGACTCCCGGTGAAAGCGGCCCGGGTAAGGGCGGTCGGGGAAGGGCGCCTCGTCTCGGTGGTTGCGGAGCGCGCCGGCGACACGTCCGTTCACTTCGGCTGACTGATTGGAACCCAGGGTCTTCTAAGGTCTCTCCTAAGAGGTGAACAGGGAAAACCTACTCTCCCTCCTCTTATCATTCGCCTCTTTCTCCTTGCCCCTTCTCTTTCTCTTCTTTCCTTTAGTCATTACTGCTCACGACTAAGCATCTTTAGTCATTTGTAATCAATTGTGGTCAATAAAAGCCGTCGTTAGACATGTTGGTCATATCCTAGTCATTAGTAGGCATTACAAGTCATTTCGGCCATTATTAGTCATTACTGGTCATTACTAAGCATTTAATGATTTCTAATGAATTGTAGTCGTTAGAAGTTGTCGTTAGACATAGTGGTCATTTCATACTGTTAGGAACGGCCCGCTGAAGCGCAAGTTTTGCCAGCCAGTTGCGACAGCGGCGGCAATTTTTTTTGGAACGCCACCGTTACGCTCTAGCCTCGTCGCCGTTGTGACTGAATGCGATCGGCGGACCAACTATTGTTACTGAGCCCGCAACCGCCGACCTGGTCTGCCGCGAGCGGGGGCGTGCCCGCGGGAACGTCTACGGAGGCCTCTTCCCACTCGCCGTTCAAGACGCTGGACAATGGACACCGCGGTGGCCGCGCTGCGGGGGTCAGCTCCGAGTTCTACGAAGTCCGTCTGACGTCGGTTCCGGACCGTGAACCTGTGCGGAAGTGTGTGTGTGTAAACCCTCGCGCAAAGAGGCGGCTCTTTGCCTCACCTTGGGATCGAGGGAGGACCGAGTGTTTATAAACCGCTGTTGTGCGGTTGCTCAGTGCACTTTCTCTCGCAGTCATGCTAGACTGATGAACTGCAACGTCCTTATGTAGATACTGTAAATAAACCCATATTCCGCGTTCTCTATGAGTAGTCCTTGCCTTCAACAACGTCCTCAGCGTGAATAAGTTGGACGACGGCAGGGGCCACCTACCTTCTAATTCATGCGCGACTCCAATCTTGACAACTGATTACGAGCGATGGGATTGAGCCCCCAATCCTAACAACTGGATGTCAGCGCTGAGATCGTCCTACAACTCTTACGATACTCATTACTAGTCATTAGAAATCATTTCAGTCACTAATAGTCATTACTGCTCACTTGTAAGCATTTTTAGTCATTTGTAATCAATTGTGGTCATTACAAGCCATCGTTAGACGTATTGGTCATTTCGTAGTCATTACAAGTCATTATTAGTAATTACTAGTCATTATGAACCTCTGCCAATCTCTATTATAACGTGAACTTTCACTAAATGTCACTATCAATCATTTCTAATTCTTTGATTTATCTTTAATCTGTCTTCATATGGCGTGACGACGCTTCGGCGGACACTCCGGCGGTCAGGTCTGCTGACTCAAACTGCACCATGAGCCTAGAACGGCTTTCGCCTTAAAGGGACACTAAAGGTTACTATTAAGTCAACGTGGACTGTTGAAATACCATCACAGAAACCTCGAAACGCTTGTTTCGTGCCAAGGAGAGACTTATTTTAAGAGAAAATGCGTTCTGAAGCGTCCGCGTACCTCTAGCGCAGTTCAAATTGCCCGCCCTCCGATCGAGGAGTACTGACATCATGGTCTCATAGTGACGTTGCGCCATCGGTGAGCAGAACGGCGTCCGCAGACGTCGCTACGGCTTTTCTGCGCAAAACGCAAACGCGCGGCCAGAAACCGAGCCACGACAGAGCCGACAGCAGAGCGAAAGCGGGAGTATGGTGGCTAGCGGAAGAAGAAACGAATTACGTCCCACATTACGTCCCACGGCACACGGAGAGTCCGTTTTCGTTAAACTATAGGCTGCGGCGAGCTCGCAGCGTGGTCGGCGTGATCTGTGAGAAGTGACGAGCCTTTTCGCACTCGCAAAAGGGCATAAAAAAGTGCGAATCGACGCAAAACTCGGCCTAGAAACGTGCTTCGCCATAGCCAGGGCTCAATACGACCCAAGCTGGCGCGACCCAGATGTCGTTTTCCGCACCGCCACCAGGCGCCGCTACTATACCTCACACTCCAGCGCAAGACGCCCATAAGCTGGTACTTCATTCTATGACGCAAACTTCGACGTTCGTCGCAATGGACCCTGACACCGACAGATTGGCTCGCGATGGTGGGCTCAACTTCAGCGATTTGAGCACCGACGAGCGCGACCTGCTGCTGAGGGCTCGCACTGCCGGCGTCGTTGCGTACTACGACGGCGGCCTCGACACCGGCTCTCCGGAGCGGCAAAGCAACGAGGGCTTTCCACGACATCACATGGACGTGGCATTCTCGCTGCTTGTTCCAAATGAAAGTTTCGCGAGCCAGCAGAACCCTCACAGCACGACGCGATAACGAAAGTACTGAAACTCCAAAGCGTGCGCGGCGCAGAGTCGAGCGCGCAGAGTCGAGCGAAAACGAAACCTTTCGAACACCCATATTACTGAAGGGTAACGTCAAAATGTTATTTTTTCTTAGAGTCGAATAGACGTATACAAGTAGCATTTTTTTCCGTCTTATAATCGAATGAAATTATATTTTTAATACGAGTAGTTGAGTATTAGTAACACAAATTATGAGGAGTCCTTTCGTCATCGGGCTAGTACCGGAATGTCGCTGGGGGGTCTCAAATCGTGTCATGCATTTACCTCAATTTCTCGGTTACTAAAGCTCTATTCGCGATTAAACTGACGCCTTAGACGTGCTAGAACATTGCTCTACCACTTTAACTTGAGTTTCTGGTAACCTTTAGTGTCCCTTTAAAGAGGAAGCTTTAGCTCGGGTGCTCCTATCTAAATACATGAAAAAGGAGAATTCGGTTTTCTCGGCAACTACTGCACCCAATTTGGCGAAGTTTGTTGCCTTTAAAAGAAAAACTTGAAATCTAGTGACTGTTGGTTTTGAATTTTTTATTCATAATCTTAATTTTTTATTAAAAATTGGCAAAAATCGAAAATTTTCAGAAAAAAAGAACTATCAAGTTGACAACTCTAACTCAGAAACGAAAAAGGATAATACAATTCTGTGAATTGCATCTAATAGTACATTTAAAGCGGGCAAAATTGATATGCTATACATGAATCTAAAAAAAATATGTATTATTGAAATACAGCTTTTGCAGCACCTTTGTAAACAACGTAACAAATTCATGTAAGATATAAAATGACATACGAAATTTGTCCGCTTTCAATGTTATAATGGATGCCGTTTACAGAACTGCGATATCTGTTTTTGATGCAGAGTTATGAATTTGCAAACTTCGTTCTTCTATTTTTTTCGAACGTCCGAATTTTTTAAAATTCTTTTAACAAAATCCAGGACCTAAATCGAAATTCGGCTTCCAACAGTCACTAGAATTTAACTTTCTATCTGAAATGCAACAAATTTCATTAAAATTGGTCTAGTGGTTATCTCAGAAAAACGTTTTTGCGTTTTACATGTATTTGAATAGGCCCCGTCGGAGTTGGGCCGGAGCTAGAGCTTCCTCTTAAGAATTGCAATATTGCTCGGAAGTGGCGCATACCCAGGGTCAGAACAGCAGCTAAAATGAAGTAGATCGAAACAGATGGCAATCTGGCGAAGCCACGGCCTCTGACTAACGTGCGCACAATTGGAGAGGCGCATGAGTAGTGTTAAGTATGTCAAGAGGAGGCGACTCACCTGCGAACGGGCATTGATTGTTGTTATTACTGACATGAATGTATGCGTGGGAAATGTGTACAAGTGCACAGTCACGGTACAGTACGAGTGCGCAGACACTGAACTAGCTGCCACTATGGTACTTATAACATTGACAGCGTACTTTTTCTAATATGAACCTAAAAAGAAATATTTGACACAATCAGCTTGATGTAGCACTTGTCGGGCCGCACAATCTTTGCATTACAGTATTGACACGTGGACTTTTACGGTTGAGCGCTACTCACCGCCTAACGAATTTTACCGCTCAGCGCGGGACGCGCCCGCTTGTATCGGAAGTTTCTCGAATCTCATCGATGATTCTGTTGTCACCGAAGCTTGTTTAATCTGGTTGCATGTACGACGCGAATTGTGCACAACTTTCTGGAAGACACGCGGGCACCACCGATTACTCGGGAACCTTCGATGACTCGTGTATAAAAGTCGACGCGCTTGACCGGCAGATCAGAGTTTTGACGATCGGCGGCTGTGTACGCCGCTGTCTTTCTTCCTTGAGTGTAGCCTGTTCTTTAGGGCACAGGTTCACCCAATAAAACGCTAGTTTCATCGCTCACAGCGTTGCTGCTTTCTTCACCGTCGCTGGCGCGACACATCTGGTAGAGGCGCTTTTCGTTCATGTGCCGGACGCCCTCGACAAGCCTTGATCCAAGCCCGGACCGCGAAGGCAACGCCGGCTACAACATTTGTCACCGGAGCACAGAGTTCTACCCGAGACGACCAAGAAGGTTGTGGCCGCCAACACAGCCTCAATGTCAGCCGCAGCGTCCGCCATCATTCTGCAACCGCCCAGGGAGCCCCCGACCTTCCGCGGATCATCGTTTCAGGATCCCGAAAACTGGCTGGAAACATACGAAAGGGTCGCTGCTTTCCACAACTGGAACTCCGACGATAAGCTGCAGCATGTGCACTTCGCCCTAGAAGACGCCGCCAGGACGTGGTTTGAGAACCGGGAATTGACCCTGGCTACTTGGGACCTGTTCCGCAACGGCTTCCTGCAGACCTTCACGAGCGTGCTGCGAAAAGAGCGAGCCCGAGCTCCACTCGAAACCCGGATGCAGCTGCCGAACGAGAACACAGCAATCTTTGCGGAAGAAATGATTCGCCTCTTTCGCCACGCCGATCCCGACATATCTGAATAAAAAAAGTTCGGTTCTTGATGCGGGTGTGAAAGAACAACAATTCGCCGGATTGATACGCAATTCGCCCAAGACCGTCGTCTAACTTGTTTCGGTGGCCACAACGATCGAGAAGGCGCTTTAAATGCGTACCAGGCAATACAGAAGCCGTGCGCTGACAACAAACTGCGCCGAACCTCAAGCTCTAGGCGCCGATGACCTGCTCGAGGCGATAAGAGCGGTCGTACGGGAAGAGCTGCAAAAGTTGTGCCCCAAGCCGCAGCCTCTGGTGGCCTCGATCACTGACATAGAGAAAAAAGAGTTTCAGCTGCCACTAAAATTGCCAGACGTTCCGGCATCGCCGCAACCCCAGCCGGAAGCGATGACCTACGCCGCTGTCGCCTCCGTCAAAGACCCCTTCAGCGAACGCGCCGTGGCCCCGCAACGCCGCACTTCCGTCATCCGCCGCCAGCACGCCCGCCCGTCGCCCAGCAAAGCCACCCGAGGAAGACAGACATTTGGCGCGCACCCGACCACCGCCCGCTCTGCTATCACTGCGGCGAAGCCGGACATGTCTACCGCCGATGCCCATACCGCGAATTTTTTTTTATTTGCTCATACTGTTGGCCTGTCGGCCGTTACAGGGTGGGTCAAAGCAGCACTTCAACAATTAGTACAATTCATGGTATTAAAATAATACATATAGCTCAAAAATAAAACAAGTAAATAGCAGTATTTCGGCAATTACTACAGTACATGAAGGCAGTACATGAATAGTGTTTTAATAGGTGAACATACGCGAACAAAGAAGATACATAAGCGAAATATTCCACAGATACTCCGATCAATATAATTATAAATGCAGTGTTAATAAACGAGGTTATACACTCCCCCTCCCTAAAAAAAAGAGAGAAAAAGCACGTGTACGTGCGTGCATCTTTCAATGTTGCTTTAAGTTTTTCTCAAGTTCTTCCGCACTGATGCTTTCTCCCGTTGACACCGGTAATCCATTCCATTCTTTAATGGTTCTTGAAAAGAAGGGAAATGCGTAAGCGTTAATGTGCATCTGAGGTATTTGAAAAGTATTATATTTGCTTTTCCGTAGTGTTCTACCTTGTCGTGCTATCAAATACTGTTCGCTATCGATGTTGAATGTGTTTTTAGTGAGAAGGAAAAAGAACTTTAACCTAGCTATGCGCCTGCGTTCCGCGAGCGTAGGCAAGTTCAGCAAACCGAGCATTTCGGAGACTGAATGTGTGCCAGAATAACGCGATAGAATAAATCTTGCTGCTCGACGTTGAACTTATTCCAGTCTCTTAATTAACCCTGGCTGATAAGGGTCCCAGGTTATGCTGGCATATTCTAATGTGGGTCGAACGTACCTTAAATAAGCTGTTAGTTTTACTGACTGTGAGGCTAACTGCAATTTCCGTCGCAAGAACCAAAGCTTCTTTTCCGCAGTTTGGCAGATTTTTGTAACATGGTTCGACCAGCTTAAATTCGCGGATATATGTATGCCTAAGTATTTCAACACGTCAACCGTGGAAAGCGCCGAAGAATTCACTGTGTAAATAAAATCAAAAATATGATTTATTTTAAATTAAATTATGGGGTTTTACGTGCCAAAACCACTTTCTGATTATGAGGCACGCCGTAGTGGAGGACTCCGGAAATTTTGACCACCTGGGGTTCTTTAACGTGCACCTAAATCTAAGTACACGGGTGTTTTCGCATTTCGCCCCCATCGAAATGCGGCCGCCGTGGCCGGGATTCGATCCCGCAACCTCGTGCTCAGCAGCCCAACACCATAGCCACAGAGTATGATTTATTTTATTCGTTATGCGCAATACAACAGTTTCACTCTCATTCATTTTCATTTTCCATTTGTCACACCATTCTTCTATAGCCCTAAGAGAGTCACTGAGTAATTTCTGATCATCTGTGCTATTAATTCCTTTGTATAGTAAGCAATCATCGGCGAAAAGTCGCACAGTGATACCTTCGTCAATTGCAGAGAAAATGTCATTAATGTATACTAAATATAGTACAGGACCTAACACAGACCCCTGTGGGACACCAGACATTACGTTCAACGGCTTTGATTTAATGTGTTCCACTTCTACGTATTGGGTTATGCCCCGGAGGTACGCGGTTATCCATTTTACTATTTTCGCGTTTATTCCTATATTAGTTTCACAATCAATTCCGCATGTACCACTCTGTCGAACGCTTTCGACAGATCAAGAAAGATGGCATCTATCTGTTTAATGCGCTGGCAAAGTCATGGATTGTTCCAAGAAGCTGTGTTGTTGTGGAAAGGCGCTGTCGGAATTCGTGTTGATTGGGAAAAAATGAGTTCGCATTTTCGATGTACGTGTAAATTGACTTGGCTACAACATGTTCTAGGAGCTTGCAGCAAACACAGGTCAGCGATATTGGACGATAATTTTCAATGATCTGTCTATCTCCAGATTTGTGCGCAGGTATAACCTTTGCCGAAGCCAGTCATCAGGGAATCGGCCTTGCGCAAGTGACGCGTCAAACATAATTTTTAAGTAATGCGCAGCCCATTCCGCATACCTGCGCAGAAATGCGTTGGTTATGTCATCGGGGCCTACCGATTTTTTGACGTCAATGTTTAGTAGAAGAACTACAATTCCCTCATACGAGACTTCAACGTCTGGCATCTCTTCCGAGCGAAGCGATGGGGCGACTATGTATTCAGTACTGGATTGTGGCTGGAAGAACTCGTAAGAAGAAGCAATCACTACACGATCTGTAACTACAGTGTTATTAACTACAATGCTATGTGACTCGTTGTCCTTTTTCGACATGTGACGCCAAAATTTATCGGGAGAGGACCTCATGAAATCTGTCAATGTGTCTTCGTAATATTTATTTTTGGCGTCAGTGATCATAGAACGCAATTGTGCAGACAATTCAGTTATCTTTGCGTGGTCTTTTGTTACTTTCCGTCTCTGGCGGCTTATTCGATGTTTTAGTTCGATGATTTCCCTGTTGATCCACGGGTTCCGTTTAGTTTTCTTTCTCTTACGAACCGGCACAAATTTGCTAATGCAATAGAAAATAATATGCTTGAACGATTGCCACATGGTATTGATATCACTTTGAGAATCAAATTTGTTAAGTGCGAATGACAAGTAGTCAATGATACTTGTGTCATCAGCTTCCAAAAAATTTGGAACATATGTAACCGCCTCTTTATATTTTGACTTTGTCTCGTTATGTGCTATCTGAACGAAGATAACTTCATGGTCTGAGATACGCTCCTCAACCGACACTTCAAACTGGTCAAAGCGCCCATCAAGGTATACCAGATCCAGGATAGATGGACTTTCCCCTGAATTTCGCGTACTTTGACGAACAATTTGTCAAAGGTCATGAGTGAATGCAATGTCAACGAGCAAATCGCAGTGTTCCTGTTCCCGCAATTCTGTTGCGAATGTGTCCCAGTTAATTGCAGGTAAATTGAAGTCACCGGTTAGGAGTAGTCGGCAGTGGCACTTTTCGTTTGCTTGTAAGTAACTCTGTATCGACCTTGAGAATGAAAGAGGTGAGTTTGGGGGTCGGTAAATTGTACCGAGAAGGACTCGTGACGTTCCAATATTCATTTCACACCAAAGACTTTCGTGTCCTGGGATACCGTTTAGTGTTTTGAATTCAATATTTTCTTTCATTATTATTGGAACACCGCCTCCTCGAGACTGTCGATCCCGACGTACTATCTTGTATCTGGGAGGTATTATCTCATTATCTTGAATCTCTGAACGCAACCATGTCTCTGTGATCGTAACAACGTCCGGATCATAATTCACTAAAATGTACTCTAAGCCTGCAGTCTTATTCACGATACTTCTAGCATTAAAGTTAATTAGACGAAATTCATAATGCCCTCTCTATTTCGGTCAGCCCTCGCTTACAGCTGATAGCGTACTCTTATTACGCCTGAGCTTGACTCGACGGTTTTTTTCGTCGTCCCAGCTGTACATATCACCACCGATTAACATTTTATCATAGTCAAGACGCACGCGCTGTCCTTGTTTTCGTTCATCCTGCGCAGAATTCCAAAGAAGCTTGCGTTTGGTAACGGTTTCCCTGCTGTGGTTATCAGCAATGGATATGCCAGTTCGCTTTAGTTTTTTCACAGTTTTTGTATACTTTTGACTTTTCTCTGGAATCGTAAAGCTTTAGACTAACAGGTTGCGGCTGTTTGCTCTGCCGTTTCCCGATCCTATGTATTCGTTCAACTGTGTGCAGAGTTGCGTTCAGCCGTTTGTCAAATAAATCTGTAAGCACTTTTGTAGATAGTTCTTCTGTTGTATCTTTTTCGCCCTCCGGAATTCCGAAAACCATGAGGTTATTGCGTCTGCTTCTGTCTTCCAATGACACAAGCCTATCGTGCAGTGTTTTTACAGACGCGTTCAAGTTTTTGTTTGTCTTAGTCAACTCAGTTATCACTTTGGCTTTGTCCCTGATAGCCTGCACCTTCTGCTCAACGTGTTTTATTCTCTCGCTCAAGGCGGCTAAATCCGTTTTGATGGCTTGTTGCCCGTCAAGCAGTTCTTTCCAGAGTGTTGTTGTGTTAGGACCTGGATTCGTCTCGATGTCACCAGATAACAACAGACACAGAAAAGCGAATGACATATAAAGCACTTTTGGGCACGGCAGCACTACAATAAAGCGATTATCATTCTTATAACCATAATACGAATAGAAACCAACCTGTTCAAGGAACAGAAGACGAGTTACAGGTGACATGGCTTCTGCGGTGCCACCGTGCCCACTGACGCAGGCTGCTGTATCCGCTGCCTTTATAGGACAGTGCGAAGTTCCCGCGATGCTTCCATAGTATCTGGTGCCGAGGGTGTCGTTGACAAGCACTTCCCAGTCGAAGACGGCCATATCAGGAACGGATCCAACGATGCACGTTTTGTATGCGTTCTCATGGCAAGATGCGCAGATCAACAGCACCTGTTCAAGGAACAGAAGACGAGTTACCGGTGACATGGCTTCTGCGGTGCCACGGTGCCCACTCAAATGGGAGTCGATGGTTCGCCATCAACGCTCCGGAGGCCTCAGCAGGGTGAACGCCCTCGTGATATCGCCGACTACTTCGCCGCCACTCAGTGGAGCCCTCGATGACCGTCCCGTTCGCCGTCTCCAGGCCGCTACCTGTCACCGCAGCGCCGACCATACACTGGCCCAGCCCGGGGCCGGTCTGTCAGCCCATATCCGGAAAACTAAAGCAGCAACCCATGGAGGTGCGGTTCCTGTTCGTTTAAATGCCGAAGATGCTCCGCTGCCGAGGAAGACGCCGAAGACACTGCCTAGACGACATAACGACACGCCGCCATCCCGACGAAGCCTGGAAGCAAAGAATGCACCGACCTAGGACCTGACGACACGGCGCACCAGTCACACGTCGACGCGACGCAGCCGTCATCCGACACCAAGACGTAACTGCAACGCAAAATAAAGAGCCACGGATCTCGACGTGATGCTCGACGGCCACACAATCACTGCGTTAGTAGACACAGGAGCCGACTACTCCGTCATGAGTGGTCGTCATGAGTGGTCGCCAAGTTGAAGAGAATTAAGACTGCGTGGAAATGCCTCCAAATTCAGACCGCTGGAGGACACCTAATAACGCGGACTGGAATCTGCACGGCAAGAACTACAGTTCCTGATCGGACCTACACTGCCACCTTCGTTATCCTGCAACAGTGTTCGCGAGACGTCATTCTCGGCAATGACTTCCTGAACCAACACGGCGCAATCATCGACCTGATGTCAAAGCCAATCAAGCGATACCGAAGATCAAGCTATACCGCTGGAGAGTGCTCGCAGTCGACATGCCTTGAGTGTGTACTTGGACCAATTGAGCATCCCGCCTGGCTCCAGCATTGTCATTTCCTAGGCAGTGAAACACCTGCAGACGTAAGCGTCATCGAAGGCGATCAACGTCTACTGCTCGACCGTGAAGTTAGCATCGCAAGAGGGATCGCTAGACTGCACGGATGTAAAGCGAAAGTGATGCTGACAAACTTCAGCCAAGAGTTAAGCACATCAACAATGGCACGAACATCGCATACATCGAGAAAATTGTGGAAGCCAGCCATACATTTGTCCTCTCCGATTCTGCCGCATCTACCCCGAAGACTATAGTTCCCGAACGCGACTTCGACATAAATCCAAGTCTCCCCATGAGCAAGCAGCGACAGCTCAGAAGTCTTCACCGACGATACGAACACTGCATTTCGACGTCGCCGAGGATTCGACAAACACCACTTGCAAAGCATCGCATAATAACCGAACAGTGCGCTCAACTACTCCGCCAGAGCACTTACCGAGTTTCGACCTGAGAACGTGAAGCTATACGGCAACAAGTCGAAGAAATGCTGCACGACGTCATCCAGCCGTCTAAAAGCCCGTGGGCGTCTCCTGTAGTCTTGGTGAAGAGGACGGAACCCTACGTTTCTGCGTTGATTATCGTCGACTGAACAAGACCACGAAGGAGGAAATATACGCCCTCCCACGGATAGACGACGCATTGGATCGGCTCGGCAACGCAAAATACCTACCTCTCCTCGATGGATCTCAAGACGGGCTACTGGCAAATAAAAGTCGACGAAAGGGTTCAAGAAAAGACCACCTTCATCACGCCAGACGGTCTCTACGATTTCAAGGTCATGCCATTCGTACTGTGCTCGACGCTTGCAACGTTCCTGCGCTTTATGGACAAGGTATTAGCAAGATTGAAGTGGCAGACCTGTCTTGTCTGCATGGATGATGTCGTCGTCTTCGCCGGCAATTTCGACGATCACGTTGGCTGCTTGCGACAGTACTAGAGGCCATGAAGTCATCAGGGATCCCTCTGAAGCAAGAAAAGTGCCGCTTCACTTACGATTAGCTTCTGTTAATGGGCCACGTCATAAGCAGATATAGAGTCCTCCCCGACTCGCAGGAGACAGCTGCCATCGCAAAGTTCCAGCATCCCAACGACAAGAAGGCAGTGCTTAGATTCCTTGACATGTGTGCCTACTACAGGCGTTTTGTCAAGGATTTTTCACGCACCGCTGAACCGTTGACACATCTAACTAAATGTGATGTCGAGTTCAAGTGGGTAATGCCGCAGGCCGACGCATTTGAAGTAAAACGACGCATGCAGTCGCCGCCGGTACTTGCGCACTTGGACGAGTACGCCGATATAGAAATCCCCGCTGACGCCAGGAGCCTAAGCCTCGGTACCGTCCTAGTCCACTGGAAAGACGTGCTTGAACAGGTGATAGCTTACTCTAGCCGGTCGCTGTGTCAAGCGGAAGGAAATTATTCGACGACCCGAAAGGAATGCCTCGCACTCATTTGGGCTACAGCAAAATTCCACCCTTACCTATATGGCAGACCGTTCAAAGTCGTCAACGACCATCACGCGTTGTGTTGGCTAGTGAATTTAATGGACTCTTCAGGACCCCTGGTGCGGTGGAGCCTGAGACTGCAAGAATATGACATCACTGTAATCTACAAGTCCAGACGAAAACACCATGATGCCAGTTGCCTATTACGCGCCCCCTTGACACGCAACCAGAAGATTACGAGGGTGACGACTCTTTCCTTGGAATAATAAGCGCGGAAGACTTTTCTGAACAGCAAAGAGTAGACCCGGAGCTAAAAAGCTTCGTCGAGTATTTGGAAGGGAGCACCGACTTTGTCCCCTAGGGCACTTAAGCGAGGATTGTCTTCGCTCTCGCTTCAGAACAACCTACTCGTTAAGAACTGCTTACCAGTCCGCGCCAACTACCTTCTTGTTGTTCCCTCAGTGCTGCACCCTGAAGTACTGCGCGCCCTACATAACGATCCAACCGCTGGGCGTTTCCGGTTTTCCCGGACGCTATCGAGAATACAGGAAAAGTGTGACCGCCGACGTCGCCCGTTGCGTCGAGACATGCCGAGACTGTCAGCGACTCAAGACACCACCGACAAAGCCTGCGGGATTACTACAGCCAATTGAGCCTCCTTATCGACCATTTCAGCAGATCATGTTTGATTTGTTAGGTCCCTTTCCGAGGTCAACATCCGGAAATAACTGGATCGTCGTAACGACGTACCACCCCAACCCCTTCGCTGAAACGAAAGCTCTGCCGAAAGGTAACGCAGCCGAAGCGGCGAAATTCTTCGTCATGAACATCCAGCTGCGACATGGCGCCCCAGAAGTCCTCATCACAGACAGAGGAATGGCCTTTACAGCGGAGCTCACGCAAGCCATTCTGCAATAGAGCCAGACAAGCCACAGGAGGACAATTGCGTTCCACCCGCAGACGAATGGTCTTATGGAGCGCCTGAATAAGACCCGCGCCGCTAACGATGTACGTCGACTTCGAACACAAGACCTGGGTTGCCGTCCTGCGTACGTAACCTTCGCTTACAACACGGCAATGCAAGAAACACAGATCAAGCTGGTTTACGGCAGGAACCCGACAACGACTCCCGACGCCATGCTGCTGCGCGTCACCAATGAAGAGAATCTTGACGTCGCCACCAGGGGCGTAGCCAGGGGGGGGGGCTAATTCAGCCCCCCCCCCCCGAAATTCTTTCGTGCTATGATGCACGGCCAACCAAAACAACCCACGGCGCCGGAAATCATTATGGATTTTCTCTAGAATGGTATTTTTCGCGCCCGAAAAAAAGAACATTTCGGCGCGAAGATTGTGAACTCGGGCTGGATTTCGTGGTGACGCCCATGCACCTGGAGTCACATAACGCAAAAATCCCCATCCAAGCACAAAGTTTCAAGGGCGCTTTGGTGGCCAACGGGCCCGCCGCGGCATCTCGCAGAGGCCGCAGAATCTACGGAGCGCATGAATTTTAATACGGAAACTGTAGAGGTATAAAAATCCCATAATGTTTTGATGCGAAAGGTGCCCTGACATATCCAAAGTCATGCTTTACGTTTTCATTTCCGGATCTTTGTGGGTTTATTGTTCTTATTAACATTTGATGCCAAAGCTGCATTTACTTCTTTAAAGTCGTACATCGGACCATACAACGAAACAAGCCAAATCAATACACTATCAGACAAGTTGACAAGGTCTGATCAGACGAAGTCCGATGAGACGAGGCCCAAAGAGACGAAGCGTTGTGATGGTTCACATTTGCCGTCATGTCACAGAAAACAATATCAACATGTTCACCTGCGCCAAAGCATCCATGCATGTCAAGACACTAAAGCCAGCAAAGGTGACTGCGTTCTTATTTATTTTTTCTACTTTGAATTTTATTCGCGAGGACACATTGAACCTCTCCAATTTTTTGTACTCGCTACCCGCGGGCTACCAGAGCCAGCCAGAGGTCATGCGTTTTTCATGTGTTGCCCTGACAACCGCGCGGCGCACTGCGGTGCGCGTTCGTTTTTCTCTGGCCGAGCGGATTTTGGCCTCGGAGAGTTTTGGACGCTTTCTGGCTAGCAGACGAGAAAAAGAAACAATGGTCGCTCGCCGTCACATTTGTGGGGACTCGAGAGATTGCAACGCGTTCGCTTGAGGGCATCACCATCGTTTCGATGTTATCGCAACGGCTACGGAAAGTCTTATCTCGCCATTGTAGGATAACGAGCAGCATGCATATGGTTCTCTGTGAATCAAGTGTCTCACGCTTTCTTGGATATTCCTTAGAAAGCTACATTAGGTGCCCCAAGTAGGCATTCGATTGTGGCCAAGATGCTTTCCTTTGCGTTTCTTCATTTCGGTGCGCCCCCCCCCCTACACACACACAAAAAAATACATTGTTGCCGCGCAGCAAATTGTCGCATGTTGAAAGTTCGATTTTGTTACTACTTTTGCGAAAAGTAATGGGCCATGGCATTCTTCACTGGCCGGTTACTGTTACTATATTATTGCGATAGCAATTAGGTGAACACTCAAGACGCATTCCTGTCGTCGCCGTCATGTTCCTTATGAAGTCCAAGGGCGATAACATCGTCAGCGCGCGCCGCATGTTGTATGTGCGAGTGAAAACGTAGCGGGGGGGGGGGTGCAGGGGGAAGCCGACGATGGAGGGTCTGTCTTGCGTGCGCAAGCGAGAAAAGCGGGAAGGAAGCGCGCCACCTTCCGTCGCGCGCGATGCATCGGGGGAGTGGAGGGAGGGGGGGTGCAGGCCTTAGGCTGTGATCTGTGAATCTGTGATTGCGCAACATGTTTATTTGCCTTGTTTGACGCAATATGCAGGGTGTTTTAGCTAACTTTAGCCAGAGTTTAAAAATATGCCGATGCACTCTGACGACGCGACCAAATGCATGTTGCTCACTTTTGTATGCATTGTGTAGCTATTTTCGCATTTTGCCTAATTAGATAATTAGTCAAGATTAGTTAACTAACTTCTGAAGCAACGAAGCTGGGAAAAAAATCCCAATTATAAAGTTTCAGAGTGCTTTGCAAAGCGTCCGAATAAACAGTTTCTGTCTTTCTATCTAATAAGTATAAGTGTTTTTCAGCTCACTGCGGATTCCCGCGAAATACAAAAACACAACGTGACATGCCCGCTTGCGTGTCTTGATTGCACTGCTCCCAAGGTTTCCGCGCACAAACAGCCATAGATGCACTAGCTGCCACTTAAAAAGCGACAGAGCAGCGACGCAAGCGTTGGCTGTTCGATTTAAGCTAGCAACCGTTATCTCCTGTGCTGTATAAAGCGACTGATGGACGTGGTTGTTGTGGTAGGTGGTAATTCCAGACAGCCATAAACAGACTATCGTGCATCGGCCGCTAAAGCGCGAGCAATTTCGTGATGCCTTTTTCAACGAGGAAACAGCAAAGATGATCCTTGCCCTACTAGCTGCAAGCAGACAGAGACGGTGGGCTGCAAGAATATTTCGAAGCTGGCACCCGGGTACGCGACTGAGCCCGATGACAGTATTCAACACCTACGAGTTGCTGAAGCAAACCGGCAGCTTCACAAGAAAGAGGCAAAGAGCTTGAGTCATAAATCATGAGGTTCGCTCTATAACGTTCTGTCTTTCATGGCAGCTAATCCACACGCTAGCACGCGCAGCGTGAGCGCACAACTCGGTGTGTCCAACACAAGTGCCTGGATGAAAACTGCAATGTTTTTAACAACACTCTGACCGGCAAGAGGTACGTCAGTTCCTCAAAGGGCAGGTTGAAGACTTCTGCTGCAACATGCCACTAGCCCAACTTGACGCAATGTGGTGTCAGCACGACGGGGCCAGTCGGGGACAGCATTTCACCGACGCTGCTCAAGGCAGCGACAGCAAGCGTTCTCAGAAGGTCCCAGTGTTGTATCGCTGCAGAAGGTGACCTCTTAGATCGCTTGCTGTGAAAGCGCATGAAAAATAACGTAAATTCAGTGAAAGACTGCTTCTGGTCATTAATGATACTCTTACTCCACCATTTTCAGCCTTCTGAAAACTGAGTTTTTTTTACTTATGGATGTTCAATTTGATTACAGCTATCGCGAAATGACGGACCTGTTGCTTCCAAAAGCACAAGCGATAACCGCTGCGTCTGCTTATCACCATAACGAACTTTTGCGAGTGGAGCACATCGTTGGCGTAAACAGCACAGCCGAAGCCTACGTGGTTGACCTGTCGCCTTTTAAGTGGTAGCGCCCCTATGGCTGTTTGTGCGATGAACGTTGGGGAGCAGTGCAATCACGACGCGCATGCGGACATGTCAATAGTTTTGTTGTTCACGGGCATCATCAGTAAGCTGAAATACACTAATACCTAATACATATATAGAAAGACAGAAACTGTTTAATCGGACGCTTTGCAAACCACTCTGCAATTTTCTAAATGGAATTTTTTTCCTAACTTCGTTACTTCAGAAGTTGGTTTATTAATGTTGACTAAAAATCTAATTAAGCAAAATACAAAATATAGAGTGACACACTACGTACAAAAGTGAGCAACTTGGACTTGGTCGCGTCGTCTTAGAGTGCATCGGCATATTTTTAAACTCTGGCTAAAATTAGCTGAAACACCCTGTATAAAGTGACTTTTGCTTAGATACGTAGATTAATTGGTTACATATACGTAAATTTAGGTATCTTGTTGCGAGCTTTTGTGGATACATGCAGTGAACATTGTTTCCAGAGTCTTTTTTTTTGCTTTTTAACAATCTTTATCTTTGCATTTGTGTATTCCATTGTAGTTCAAATTTCTAATGCATATTTTGCAGAACTGCTGCTTTTTATATATGTGATCTCTGTTTCGACTATGATTTCGGTGCAATTACAATACGCAACCGCTGACAGCTGCTCCTGCGCAGTGCATTGGAATGAAGGACAGCGTCACTGAGATTTTTCCCTGGCCGTTGCATATGTACAAAAATGTAAACTAAGCTTCCGAATGACAAAGTATCATTAACATATTTGTCCTCAACTTGTTCATTTCACGGCCTTTACAATTATCATATCAGCGGCATGCACTGTTTTGCTGGTTTCGCATTGATGTAGTTAGTTCTAAAGTTCGTGTGATATTTTCTTTCTTAATAAATAGACAAACAACATGGAAGCATTGATATCAGTTATTTTTGGCACAATTTTTAGGACATAAGAATACATTCTTTTATGAAAAAATACATATTTTACTTGTATTGACATTGGGTAGCGTTCAAGAATTTGTTTGCAGCATTTTTGGCAGTTGCAATGCAGTTATTAGTCATTTATTTGATCCTTCGACAAATTCTGTGAGGAGGCCAAGTTCCAACGTTTTGCGACTATTTCGTCATGTGTGTGTGTGTGTGCGTGTGTGTGTGTGTGTGTGTGTGTGTGTGTGTGTGTGTGTGTGTGTGTGTGTGTGTGTGTGTGTGTGTGTGTGTGTGTGTGTGTGTGTGTGTGTGTGTGTGTGTGTGTGTGTGTGTGTGTGTGTGTGTGTGTGTGTGTGCGCGCGCGCGCGTGCAATTCTGTTTTGTGATGATGTGTCCAAATTTCTCTGTTCATAGTGTCTTGTTTCGTGTTCCGATGTGCCATACCTCTCCGAGGTGCGGCATGGTGAGATAGCCACTTATTGCATACCTTTGTGAGCATTTCTCGAAATGTCCGATTAAAAAAAATAAGTGTCATGTGGCTCTTCTTTTGGGCAGAGCTGGTGCCACACCAGACGTCGTATTTACGAGTCGTACTACATCGAGGATGCCAATCAACCACCACCCGAGCTCAGGTGAGAGGCCCAGCTACCTCCAAGTGCAACCGGTTTGGAAGCAACTCATTACATTTGAAAGAAGTGATATGTCTAGGTCCTCGACGCTTTTACACACATATACAAAAATCAGTAAATTAAGAAGAGGACAGCTTAAAAGTGAAGACGCTTTTTTTTGCATTTGCTCGAGTGTCGTGCGCGAATTGCGACAACGACATCTGGGGACTTTCGTTTCGCGGAATATGCCTTTCCGTGGGCATTATAGTACCACGGAGGAGAACGCGCTTTGCTCCATTTGTCCCTAACCGAACTACACTAGGTGACCATGGATAAGTACTGTGGATAAGTTCTCTCTCCGCTTATGTTTCGTGGCGGCGTTCACTATCCGGTTCTCTTCAGGAGCGAAAGCGGGATGGCTTGCTCCATGCAAGATGCTTTTCTTGCGATAGCAATTGTATGGACACTCCACTTATGCCGTGGCGGTCGCCGCGATGTTCCATATAAATTAAGGGCGACAACACCGTCGCCGCGTGCCCTACGCTGTATGTGCGAGTGAAAGCTTGCGAAGGGAGCCGATGATTGGCGACGCAACCTCGCCCGCGCGATAGGGAGAAGAGGGAAAGGAGCGCGCCGTCTTCCGTCGCGTGCGGGGCACCCAACGTTCAGAGGCACCAGGTGGCGGTGAGGGAATGAGGTGGCGTTCTACTCCAGCTGCAACTGCGTATGTGGCGGCTACGCGCGGTCGCGCGGCCGTATCTTGAAAGCGATCAGCTTTGGGTGCAGAGTTAGCTGCGTCGGCGTCTCGTAGCTTTGTGCGTGCTGCGTGTTCTCGGCGCTTACTTTGTGTTGAAGCATAGAGTTTCTCACTACATTACCTAGAGGGAAATCTGGCGCTGCTGCGCTGTGGTATGCATGGGAATGCCGGTATATTGTGACTTCGGATTGACATCGTTCTCGGAGAGACAGGACACCTTGAAGACGCGCCTGGCAGGTACTGTTCAGTCTGTCACAATGATTCATTTTCTACTAGAACAGCGCGTAAATAGCTGTTTTAACTTTATTATTACGCGAAAACATGTTTTGTTTAACTATGAAAACTTGTTATTGCGTGTACGACTATATGTTACGTAAGGAGTATCAGCGGGCCGCTAAAGTTGGAGGACAGACGACAAGGTTCGCGCTCGCTTTGAAACAGTTCGTCGATTGTTCTTGCTTTTCTTCACTTGGTCATGCAATGTGGGTGAGCAAAGATGTAATATGCGTGAATGGAAACATTTCATTAAGATTTTACTTTGAGAACGCGTCATTTATGTAGCCATATCCACGATTTAGACGAAGCCTCTTACAACACCAGCCAACACGAGCCTCGCAGACACATATACCGTCATTCCCATGACGGCACGGTGCCCCCCTAAGAAACTCCCATAGACGGTGGCGCCAGATTTCCCTCTAGGTATTATAGTGAGAAACTCTATGCGTTGAATCACGACACAGCGCGAAGGTGACTTCTCTCGCTGCTGCTGCCGCGCTTGCTCACGCCAGCCTTTCGACAGCGAGTGTCCGCGGTCGTCGAGTGTGATGTGTTCATGTTCGCTGTGCGCGCTGACAATATGCCTGTCAATTTAGTTAGCAAGCGAATATTTACACGTTGCTACGGCCGATAAAAGTGATATCCTTACTTCGTACGGCTGTCTGCTAGTTCGCCAACGCACTCCATGCTTTGCGCTTATAACGAAACTGCCTCTTATTTTTCTACCGGCGGCGGCCGAGATGTGCACAGTAATGGGGCCCATTCGGTTTGTGCTGCCACAGGTGCCTTCGAACAACGGCACGAAAAAGTGTTTTTGCACCGCGATGTTGCCTGGTGACCGTACCGCATTGGTGATTTTCGAGCAGCTCTGGCGAAGCTCCCTGTCCAAAAGGTGAGTGGGATTGACCCCTATCAGATGGGCCACGTCTCGCTGGAGAAGCTCCGCATCGCTCATGCTAAGGAAATGTTGGTCCGAGCAGAAGGTGTTCAAGTGAAGAGACACTACTGCGCGGTGATAAGGCCCGTGAGATCACCGCAAATGTTCATTGGATCCCGTGCCACGAGACCTATGAAGATCTATGCAAAGCTTTAAGTGAGCTTGGCGAACTGACTGATATCCGTACCGTAGAGCGGGCTGCTGTGGTCATCGGGCTTGCGGAATCCTGTGTCGTGCGGATGGTGGTTCGAGATGGGGCCACCCGTGAATCGCTACCAGATGTGTTCAGTGATGGAGTTGCTCTCCTGCTTGCACCAGGTCGAGTTCCGACGTGTTTTCGCTGCAAGCTCCAGAGACACATGCGTCGCGACTGTCGAACGCTGCAGTGCAACAAGTGCCGCCGACTGCGTCCCACTGTACGCAAGAGTGGCTGGCAGAAACGAAGCGGATACAGCCTCCTTGTGGACAAAGAAGAGGCAGAGAACACAACGAACTCACCGCAAACACTAGTCCCGCCAAGACGACAGAGATGAGCCGAGCCAAAATGGCAGACTGCGACGCTGCTCGAGTCACTACGGCCACTACACAGGTAGAGAAGAGGAAGTTCATGAAACTGACCCCAGCAAGATGCCGGCAGCAGCCGAGGTGACAAACGACGTAATGGGTGCCGAACAGGCCACGACAAAAAAAGGGCGCACTACCTGGCCAGCGGCGGAACCGGTCGGTGCACGAGTGGCAAGTCACAATCGGGAAGAAAGGGACGTATGCTACCGTCTCCTGGTCAGCTTCGCTTCCCCACGCCGTAGAGGACTCTACGCCAGGGCCTTCGGTGCTCGATCCGGGTAGGGTGCCTGAATACTATGTCTCAGCGCTGGCATCGAGGCAGTAAGCGCGCCACTGTCCGTACGCTCTCGCATTCACGATGGCTCGACTTTGCAACTCCCTAGAAGTTGCCACACCTAACGTGCGAGTGCTCGACAGCAAGAGACAGTCGTAAAAGACAGTTGCTCGACAGGTGCAAAAAGCGCCTTGTCCTGTCTTTTGTTCCTTCTTAGTGTGTCGTTACCGTTGGCGCTTCATTTTTTGAAAGATTTGCAGGCGGTAACAGCTGAAGCGGTTGATGCTGGAAAGGAGTTGGGCATTGTAGCCGTGCAGGCAACAAAAGTAGAATGTCAAAGCAAAACCGAAGGCATATTGTACCTTTCCGCAAATAGTCCAGCGTTTGTTAGCCACGTGGTCGCAACTTTAGGAGATTGCGTTTTATTTTTGCGAAAGGGTAGGCAAGGCAGCGGCTGGGGGGATAACATGCCTAATCGTACAGCGTTGGTTACGCAGCTACTTTGCCTAAACTGCTGCTTTCCTGGGGTGCTTTTCTCGACACGCATGGCGGCTGCACGGCCGCCATTATCCGCCATGTTTACACTCTGATTGGCTGTGGAGAGCTCACGTGCCTTGAAATTTGTGCCGGGAAACGGAAGTTTTGCGAAATGTCATTTTGCGTTTTCATCAAGATGACGAAACGTGACGTGGAGCTGCAAATTTTATGGACTGATACATTCTTTCGTCCTTGGCAGATATATTGTGATGTTAGCGCTTCAAAAGAAATGTGAGCGGTAGCGTGCAGAAGCCAGTGCAATGCATCTGCAATTGCGCGAATATGTGGTGGCGATCCAAGATATGCGCCATGCCAGCTTGCTGATTGGCTGAAGGAATATCTCGTGAGGAGCTTCACAGGAAGGGCTGTTTCGTAAACGTCATTTTGACGATGCGTGACGTTGCGCTGGGCCGCCATTGCTGAGATTTTCCACCATAATTTTTGCTGCGACGAGCCGCGCGAATTATGCTAATGAGCAGCCATATGCAATGGCAGCCGAGACGAATGCGTATCGCCACATTTTCCCCGTCGTTTGGCGCCACGAAAATCTTTTGTTCATAACGCGTGCTCATAGTATTTGCATCGCTCTCGGGTGGTGTTGGCATTTGTGTTTGGGGCCATGGTTTTTTAAAAGAACGCGTTTATACGAAGTAATATTTGTTGAACATAGCAAACTTTCGGCAATGTTGTCCACTTTTCACTGCTGCATTTGTATTGTAATCAAGATTAATGCCTTTTCTCACAATCAGAAGTTATGACAACAGCCTCTTTCTAATTTATAAAAAGAAATGTACGCAAGGCGGCGCCTTGAAGTTTCCTCCCGCGGTGCGAGTAACCAACGAAATGAACAAGAGATGGCAGCGCCGGCGCTTGCGTCGCGCTAGTGGACATCTCTGGCGCGCGCAACGCTATCGGTGATATTCGGCCGTTTCTCAGCCAGCCGAGTCGGGCTGAGTCACTTGCGTTTCGCGAGATAGCGATAACGTTGCCTAGAACGTGCGCGCATCACCACTGGTAGGTCGCGTATGTTGCCTCAAGCAAGAAAACAAGCGCGTTGGCGCCAACATGCGATGAGTCATTCCATTTTCCGGGGACACGCATCCTAGCTATTGAAGCAGCCGACGGCTTGTACGCAGCAGACGACGGAAGCGGGAAGCGTTTTCGACGGAATAATCATACGCTTTGAGATAGGATAGCTGCTTTATTTTTACTGCGGAAGAAAACTCTTTTGCTTTACCGATAACGCTACATTCAGTGCCTTCATTTCAGTTTCTTAGGCGAAACGTCAAGTTGGCGTCACGTTACGTAAGCAAAACGGGGCCACCAGCGCCATTTTGTTTGCGTCGCGCCTACGTCACGCATCGAAGAAAATGGCGGAATGTCCAGAATAGCGCCCCTGGTCCCATATTTGACACCCCTGCTGATCTTTCCGGCGTTGACGATTCGACGCGCCACGCAACCGCAACAATCCCAAAACCACATTCCTTTTCACCGACTCGTGACTGTTAGCTGATGGACGGCCCTGTCACGCAAGCGTGTGACAGCCTCAGCGCATGCGACAGCCTGCCTATCGATGCACTGGTCGCTTCGCGTTTTTGTGACGTCACTTGTAATGATCCATTCATGGGTAGTCACTGGTCCGTGACGTCATTCATCGAATGCATCCCCCCCAATTGTACTTACCGCAGCACACATTTTCAGTGAGCAACACAGCGGCTGGATCGACAACATGCCTAATCGTTCTGTTGTTTACGCAGTTACATTGCCTGAACTGCTGCCTTCCTGTTAAGCCCATGTTACTCTTCCTGGCTTCAGTGAGAGAGAGATTCTGCAGTCCTTAAGAGAGCACGACTCAGCGCCTTCGCGAAGGGGAGGGAGACATAAAGAAGAAAGAAAATAGAAGAGAGAGTAGGTCGAGGCGATTGCAGTGCCCAGTACTAGGTACCGCTGTCAGCGGTAGCCATGCGGCGCATGCACAGTTTACATGATAGCCCCGTGTCCTCCAGGAACGTAAGAAGGTGTCTTAGGTCGGAGCAGTGGTGCCGGTCGGGAAACAGCAGCTGGGATGCCGAGACCGCTGGGAGTCCGATGGGTCGGAATGATACGTAAAGAGAAGCCCTCCCTTCGGAGAAGGCGGGACAGGAACAAAGTATATCGTCGATTGTTTCGTCCCCACCGCACGCTGAGCAGGCCGGGGATGAAGCCAGGCCTTTTCTGTACCTCCGGGACATCGTCCAGGAGCAGCCGATCCAGAGGTGCAGCAGGAGAGACCGCTCTTTTCTTGCGAGATCGCGATCAGGAAATGGACGGGAATGGCGGCCACTGGCGACGCGTCAATCCGGGTCGAGCGCCGCTAGGTGCCTCTGCAACGTGTGCCTTGCATAGCCAAAGGCCGTTACAGCGGTGCTGACTGCTAAAGTGGCATGGTGTGCGGCCTTTGCCAGGGCCTCAGCCTTCTCGTTGCCCTGGACGCCGACGTGAGAAGGAAGCCATTGTAGCGACAGCTTCAAGCCACCCGAAACAAGGGTGCGAAGCTTTTCCGCCAGCAGGGCAACGCCAACGCCCGCGGTCTCTGGACGGTGAAGAGCAAGGAGCGCCGTTCGCAAGTCGCATAGTATCACAACCGGGGCATCCCAGAGCTCTTCCACCAGCATTTCTCCAACCTTGATGGACGCCAACCACCTCAGCAGCGGTGGAGCTTGCCGTGAAAAGCAGCCCGAGCGTCTAAGGGCAAGCATCACGCAGGAGGCAGTGGCAGATCCAGAGTATGCATGGGCGGAGCCATCCATGTAGATGTACAAATGTCCGTCCAGCCGGCCCTTCACAGGAACGCCTACGCCTGGTAGAAGGCGCAGGATGGGGATCACCTTTTCGTGAGGCCCTCCAGCGTAGTGGAGACCTCCAATGGCTGATGGTGCGGAGGAGGTGGCGCGATGGCTAGCGTGGGAGGATCGCCGACAACATCCTCGTACAGCTCACACAAGCTGCCCATGCGTGAGTGAGGTCGGTACCGGAAGCTTCAAAGTAGAGCCGCACTACCCGGGGCGCAATGTAGCCTATCAACGTGATGGACGCCACGCTGTAGAAGAACCAGGGAAAACGGCCAAGTCTTTGCCTCGGCTAGGGTTGCAGCGATGTGCGAAGTCCCTGACAAGCCAAGAATCATCCGGATGGCTTTCCGGTGCTGGAGCTCCAAGCGGTCTACGCGAACCTGTGGGAGAGCCACGAGAGAGAGGGCATAAAGAAGCCTTGACGTAGCCGCAGTGGCGTATAGATGGATGCCCTATTGTGGTGTGCATCCCCTGCCACGGAACAGCAGACGGCCAACCGCCTTTAGGACCTCCTGCACTTGAGCGATGAGGGCCTTGAAAGCTGGCGCACATGAGAGCCGGTTGTCCATCTGCAGGCCCAAGTACGTGACAACCAGTGGCGTAGCCAGAAATTTCGTTCGGGGAGTGGGAGCTCACTTTGCAGCTCAACCTCCTCCTTATGGAATTTGTCGAAGGACCAAATACATTAATAATAACTGCATTGTCACTGCCAAAGATGCTGCAGACGAATTCTTGAACACTACGGGTTGTCGAGGCAAATAAAATATGTCATCATCATCATCATCAGCTTGGCTACGTTCACTGCAGGACAAATGCCTCTCGCATGCTTCCACAACTACCCCAGTCATGTGCTAATTGTGACCATCTTGTCCCTGCAAACTTCTTAACCTCATCCGCCCAATTAACTTTCTGCCACCCCCTGCTACGCTTACCTTCTCTTGAAATCCAGTCCATAACACTTAATGACCATCAGTTGTCTTCCATCTTCATTACATGCCCTGCCCATGCCCCATTTCTTTTTCTTAATTTCAACTAAGATGTCATTAACTCGCGTTTGTTCCCACACCAAATCTGCTCTTATCCAACGTTACACCCACCATTCTTCTTTCCATATCTCGTTGCGTCGTCCTCAATTTCAGTAGAACCCTTTTCGTAAGCCTCCAGGTTTCTGTCCCGTAGGTGAGTACTGGTAAGACACACTTTTCTTTTGACGGATAATGGCAACCTGCTGTTCATAATCTGAGAATGCCTGCCAAACGCACCCAAGCCCATTCTTATTCTTCTGATTATTTCATCTCAAGATCCGGATCCGCGGTCACTACCTGCTCTAAGTAGATGTATTCCCATACCACTTCCAGTGCCTCACTACCTATCGCAAACCGCTGTTGTCTTCCGAAACTGTTAAACATTACTTTAGTTTTCTGCAGATTCATTTTTAGACCCACCCTTCTGTTTTCCCTCTCCAGGTCAGTGAGTATGCATTGCAGTTGGTCCCTTGAGTTACTAAGCAAGGCAATATCATCAGCGAATGGCAAGTTACTAAAGTATTCTCCGTCAACTCTCATCCCCAATACTTCCCAATCCAGGTCTCTGAATACCTCCTCTAAACACGCCGAGAATAGCATTGGAGAGATCGTATCTCCCTGCCTGACGCCTTTCTTTATTGGGATTTTGTTGCTTTCTTTATGGAGGACTACGGTGGCTGTGGAGCCGCTATAGATATCTTTCAGTATTCTTACATACGGCTCGTCTACACCTGGATTCCGTAATGCCTCCATGACTGTTGAGGTTTCCACTGAATCAAACGCTTTCTCGTAATCAATGAAAGCTATATATAACGGTTGGTTATATTCCGCACATTTCTCTATCACCTGATTGATAGTGTGAATATGGTGTATTGTTGAGTAGCCTTTACGAAATTTTGCCTGGTCTTTTGGTTGACAGAAGTATAAGGTGTTCCTGACTCTATTTGCGATTACCTCAGTAGATACTTTGTAGGAAACGGACAGTAAGCTGATCGGTCTATAATTTTTCAAGTCTTTGGCATCCCCTTTCCTATGGATTAGGATTATGTTGGCGTTCTTCCAAGATTCCGGTACGCTCGAGGTATGAGGCATTGCGTTTACAGGGTGACCAGTTTTTGTAGAACAATCTGCCCACCAGCCTTCAAGAAATCTGCTGTTACCTGATCCTCTCCAGCAGCCTTCCCCTTCTGCATAGCTCCCAAGGCTTTCTTTACTTCTTCCGGCGTTACTTGTGGGATCTCAAATTCCTCTAGACTATTTCCTCTTCCATTATCGTCGTGGGTGCCACTGGTACTGTATAAATCTCTATAGAACTCCCCGGCTACTTGAACTATCTCAATCATATTAGTAATCATATTGCCGGCTTTGTCTCTTAACGCATACATCTGATTGTTGCCTATTCTAACCCCGAATGCGTAAATGCAACTTAACTTGAAGCTCATGCTTGACTCGATATATATGACGCCTGGTGCGAACGCGCCCACGCGTTTCTTTAGGTTCGTTCAGGAAAGGCGTCATTAAAATAAGTCAAACATGGGCTTCAAGTTAAGATGCAGTTCTGAATACGGGGGTTAGTTTCTTCTTCACTGCTTTTAGGCTTCCTCCGTTCCTGAGAGCATGTTCAATTCTATCCATATTATGCTTCCTTATGTCAGCTGTCTTACGCTTGGTGATTAACTTTGAAAGTTCTGCCAGTTCTATTGTAGCTGTAGGGTTAGAGGCTTTCATACATTGGAGTTTCTTAATCAGATCTTTCGTCTCCTGCGATAGCTTACTGGTATCCTGCCTAACGAAGTTACCACCGAGTTCTCTTGCACACTCGTTAATGATGCCCATAAGATTGTCGTTTATTGCTTCAACACTAACTTCATTTTCCTGAGTTAAAGCCTAATACCTGTTCTGTAGCTTGATCCGGAATTAATCTATTTTCCCTGTTAACGCTAACTCATTGACCGGCTTCTTATGTACCAGTTTTTTCCGTTCCCTCCTCAAGTCTAGGTTAATCCAAGTTCTTACCATCGTATGGTCACTACAGCGCACCTTGCCGAGCACGTCCACATCTTGTATGATGCCAGGGTTAGCGCAGAGTATGAGGTCTATTTCACTTCTAGTCTAGCCATTCGGGCTCCTCCACGTCCACTTCCGGCTATCCCGCTTGCGGAAGGAGGTATTCATTATCCGCATACTATTCCCTTCTGCAAACCCTACTAATAACTCTCTCCTGCTATTCCTAGAACCTATGCCATAGTCCCGCACTGAGTTGTCTCCAGCCTGCTTCTTGCCTACCCTGGTATTGAGGTCGCCCATAAGTATAGTGTATTTTGTTTTGACTTT
Organism: Dermacentor variabilis; assembly: GCF_050947875.1. NCBI lineage: Eukaryota > Metazoa > Arthropoda > Arachnida > Ixodida > Ixodidae > Dermacentor > Dermacentor variabilis. Next base: position 5,693,090 of record NC_134570.1, read on the forward strand.
ACCCATTGCCGATTCCACGTCTTCATAGAAGCTTTCGACTTCCTGGTCATAATGACTGGATGTAGGGGCGTAGACCTGTACGACCTTCAATTTGTACTTTTTATTGGGTTTCACAAGACCTGCCACCCTCTCGTTATAGAGTTTCTGGTTGTTACCAGCTATATCCTTATTAATCAGGAATCCGTCTCCTAGTTCTCGTCTCTCCGCTAATTCCCGGTAGCACAAAACGTGCCCGCTTTTTAGCACTGTATATGCTTCTTTCGTCCTTCTAACTTCACTGAGCCCTATTATATCCCATTTACTGCCCGATAATTCCTCCAATAGCACTGCTAGACTCGCCTCACTAGATAACGTTCTAGCGTTAAATGTCGCCAGGTTCAGATTCCAAAGGCGGACTGTGCGGAACCAGGTATTCTTAGCACCCTCTGCTACGTCCCAGGTCTGACCGCCGCCGTGGTCAGTTGCTTCGCAACTGCAGGGGACTGAGGGCCGGGGTTTGATTGTTGTATTCATCTAGAAGGTTGTGGCCAAGTACTGCGCCAGGGTGGTCAATCCTGCTCTGGGGAGGGAGCGCGTTACTGGTTCTGGTCACCGGGATCCGACCGCACTCCAAGCCTGTTTATGCAATTTTATCAACACGCGGATTTTTTTTTAATCCGGTGGAAAATTGCGCGGCACCGGGATGTGAACCATGGTCCTCTTGCACGCGAGGCGGATTCTCTACCTCTACGCCACCGCGCGGTGGCGTAGAAGGTACAGTAAAATATGTATTAATTTAAAAAAGAATATACTCGTATGTCTCAAAAATTATGCCCGAAATAAGTGATATCAATGCTTCCATATTTTCTGCCTATTTAATAATTAAAGAAAATATCACACGAACTTCAGAACTATACCAGTTTGAAACCAGCAACGCAGTGCACGCTACTGATATGAAAAATGTAAAGGCCATGAAATGAACAAGTTGAGGACAAATGTTTTAATGAAACTTGGTCATTCAAGAAACTTGTTTACATTTTTGTACATATGCAACAACCGGGGGAAAATCTCAATGACGCTGTCCTGTGTTACAATGTATTGCGCAGGAGCAGCTGTCACCGGTTGTGTATTGTAAGTAATTGCAACGAAATAATAGTCGCAACAGAGAGCATATATAAAAAGCAGAAGGTTATGCAAAATACACGTAGGCGAGTCAAATGAAAGTGAGCGAAGGCGAATATATGACAGACGGGGTACTTTATAGTAGTCTCCATGAGTATATAGACATTTGTCCCATTGACTAACGAGTCGCGTCATTCCCGTCTCATAAAACTCTTTGCGTTCCTGCTTCAAGAAGACTAAATGACTGTTTCACGTCATCGTCCGACACGAATCTGGTTGCCTTGAGCTGTTTTTTCAAATGCTCCAAAATGTCGAAGTCTCTAAGCGACAGGTCTGGGCTGTATGGCGGATGTTGCAGCTTTTAAACATATTTAAAATACGTATGTCTCCAACAAATCTACGTGTCAAATAATATGTCACTATATATAATGCGTGAAACAAGGCAAATAAATATGTTGTGCAACCACAGATCACAGCCCCCCCCCCCCCCCTCTGTCCGCTCCCCCTGATATATCGCGCGCGATAGGAGGCGGCGCGCTTTCTCCCCGTTTTTCTCCCATGCACACACAATACAGAGCCTCCATCGTCGGCTCGCCCATGCCACCCTCCCCCCCCCCCTTCCTTACGCTTTCACTCGTGCATACAGCATGCGGCGCTTGGTCACGATGTTATCGCCCTTGGAATTTACACGGAACATGAGGGCGACTACAGGAATGCGCCTGGAGTGTCCATATAATTGCAATCGCAATAATGTAAATGTATCCGGCAACTGAAACGTCCCATGGCCCATTACGTTCCGCAAAAGAAGTAACAAAATTGAACTTTCACCATGCGACCATTTGCGGTAGCGCAGCAATATTTTTTCTTTTTTTTTTGGCGGAGGCGGGAAATAAAAAAGAACGCAAAGAAAAGCAGGTTGGCCACAATCGAATGCCCACATTGGGCACTTAATGTAGCTACAGAAGAAATATCGAAGAAAACGTTACACCGGCGAAAACACCGGCGAGACAAAATTTTCCGGACAGGTTGCAATCAGGCGAATGCGTTACAATCCCTCGAGTCCCCGCAGCGATGACGGCGAGTGACCCTGCATTGTTTCTTTTTCTCGTCTGCTAGCCAGAGCACGTCCAAACCTCTGCCAGGCGAAAATCCACTCGGCCAGAGAAAAACGAACACGCATCGAAGTGCGCGCGCGCGGTGGTCGGGGCAACATGAGAAAAACGCATGCGCTCTGGCAGGCTCCGGCAGCACGCTGGTAGCGAGAACAATAAAATTGAAGAGGCTCAATGTGTCCTCGCGAATAAAAGTCAAAGTAAAAAAATAAATGAGAACGTAGTTTCCTTTGCTGGCTTTAGTGTCTTGACGTGGATGCTTTGGTGTAGGTGAAAAAAAAATGCTGATAATATTTTCTGTGACTTGACAGCAAAAATGAACCACCACAACGCACCGTCTCATCGAACCTCGCGACAAAACACCTAACTTCGCTGCGTGCTTTGCTGATAGTGTGTTGATTTGGTTTGTCTCGTTGTATGGTCCGATGTACGACTTTAGAAAAGTCAATGCACTTTTGGCGTCAAATGTTTATAACAAAATTAAACCCACAAGGTTCCGGAATTGAAAATCTAAAGCACGACTTTGGAAAGGTGAATGCGCCTTTCGGATCAAAAGTTTATGAGACCTTTACACCCGTAAAGTTTCATAATTGAAATCCATGCGCTCCGTAGATATCGCGGCCCCTGCGAGATGCCGCGAGGAGCCCGCTCGCCATAAATGCGCCCTAGAAACTTTGTGCTCGGATGGGCCTCCTTGCGTTACGCGACTCACGGTGCACGGGCGTTGCCGCGAAATCCAGCCCGACTTCGTTATGATCGCGCTGAAATGTCTTTCCGAGCGCGAAAAGGACATTCTAGACAAAATCCAGAATGATTTCTGGCGCAGGAGGTTGTTTTTCCGTCGGCGGCGCATGACAGCACGGGAAAATTTCGGGTAGGGGGGGCTGAAGCCCCATGAGCGACCCCCCCCCCCCGGCTACGCCCCCAGTCACAACCCGCTTTCATGGTATGCAGTTGCCACCCAGCACCATCGGGACTGCTCGTTGGCGTATGGCCACGCTGGGGTGGACGAGAATGGAACGCCTCCCTCCGTCTTTGAGGACGATATGGAGAGGCCCATTGCCTGGAAGTAGGCAACCTGCTCGCTGCAAACAGGACTGAACGGCTGGAAGGCTTCTAGTGGGGCACCTAGTCCACAGACCTACCTCGTCTGCTCATACGTAAATGTAGATGCGATGTTGGAGATCTGCTGGGATGGCAGTAGGAAGAGAAGCCAGCGCCATGTTGAAAAGGAAGGGGCTTAGGACAGATCTTTGCGGCACTGCGGAACAGACTGCCCGTGTGGAGTTCACAGTCTTTCCCACCCTTACTCAAAGGGAGCGAAAAAGGCCGTGAGAATGGCCGTGACGAAACGTCGGAGACATCCCGTAACACCAAGATCGTCCTTAGAGCGCTGAATGACCGGGTAAGGCAAGCCATCAAAAGCTCTTTTCACATCAAGAAGCACAAGGAGTTCCAATTCGCGAGGCCCTCTCGCGTCCTCCAGGGATGATACGTCCGCGATGGGGTCAGCACTGCACCGGTAACGACAGAACCCAGTCTGCTGTTCCGGGAAGAAGTTGAAAGCTCCTGAGATCCACTCGAGGCGCGCCAGTGTTGCAGACTCCAACACTTTGCAGGCCGCTGAGGTTAGGGACACGGGTCGCTAGGAAGTGAGCGTTCTGGCAGACTTTTTCAGTTTCGAGACTGGCACAACGACAACCATTAGCCACGCCTCTAGAAGGCAGCCAGACCGCCAGATGTCGTTAAAGTAGTCTAGCAGCCGGTGCTTCTCTGGGTGAGCCAGGTTCCGCAGCATTTGGAATGTGATGCCATCCAACCCCGGTGCACTGCGTCGCTTCATGCGGCCCAGAGCTCATGGCGAGTGATCGGCTGGCCACGCAGGGCTGCAATATGCTTCGTTGTCCAGAAATGGCTCAGCAGACAGCAGGAAGTTCTGGTTTGGGGTCTGCTCCGGTCCACCAGTGGAACAAGAGTCGACCGGTACCGATATGAGAAGAAGTCCGCCAATCGCTGCGCCAGGTCCATCTCGCCAATTCCCAAGGTGATCGCGACGGCCAGAATTGGTTGGCGTATCGTGGGACCTTTCAGGAGCGATTGTAAAGGTTGCCACGCCCTCGAACCGTGACCAGCACCCGAGATGTCGGAGGAGACACTCCGCCAACTCTGCCTGGCTTTAATGATTCAGCAGGCGACACACGGTCCGATTTGGCGTCTGATACGGCGTCCAACGCGCCGGAACTGTTGCGTTTTGCCGTACCGAAGCGCTGGATCAGACGCCCGGCGTAACTGCGCGTCGCTTCGGCAGAGATATTTTAGAACCACGCATGGCCAGGCCCTCCACGTGACGCAACGAACTTACTGCACTAATTTAACTTCTTAAGCTAAAATACGTGGAAAAATTGTAAACTGTGGCTTACACACAACCTACAGTCATGATAGATCTCGGATGGTAATTTGAATATACGAGAAAACATAATTCTGTTATATCAACACTTAAAGAAACCCGTTTTCCAGCGTTTCTACAATTCACAGACAAGCCGCGGCGTCCGCCATTTGCGCGTGCCGGCGCGCGGTTGTCTCCGGGGCCAAGGAGCGGCGTGCCCGGTTGCGTATTTGGAATATCCAGAAAGTACAACGCATGGCAACCGCAGCACCACGCTATTGGCTTACGAGCCTGCGGGACGCCGTGATGTCACCCCTAGCAACGGCGCCAAGCGATAACTCTCGTTCCCGGTGCTCTCCGTATAAAAATCCCTCACGTGACCTGATCATAGGTGCCTAGGGACAGGATCGTTTAGGGATTTTTGAGAAGGCATGATGGTGGCGCCGAGCGGCGCCGTGGTGTGTTGGTTCTCGGCGTGATCGTTCTCCGGCTCGCGCGGACGGTGCGTTGTTCAACGTTGCTTATGTGATCGTGCTTGCGTTGCTTGTGTGTTGGTGTTAGGTTCTGTGTTACTTGGCGGAAAGCCGCGAGTAGTGGTGGTGCGGCAGTGCGACTTTCGTCTCGGTGAGCTCTGGCAGTACAGAATCTGCGTTGTGTGACCCGTGCTTCCTTGACAATTGAAATGTCGAACTGGCCTAGCGCCTCGGCAGCGAAGTTCTACGAACCGCGATGTGGCGTCGCCGTGTCCGACTTTGCTTAACGGACATCGAGGGATGTGCTGCTCGCTACAAGTCATGTAAATGCGACTGCGTCGACCGCCCATGCACTGTTCAGCGCTGAATGTGTGTTAGGTGTGCTGTGCTTGATACGAGTGGTGCAGCCGTGCAGCGGGGGGTGGTGGAAGAACAGAATGGCTTAGGGGTCTCCATTTGCACGTTCACAGATATGTGCTCCCGTTTTGGTCTCATTAGCGGCTGTCGCGGGATTGTGGTGTGCTCCTTGCCTAGTATGAAGTTTACGATGCTAACACACAGCATGTTCACGTTTTGCCGTGCTATATGTCATTTGCATGACGACCGAGTTGAAAACAAGGCATATGTCTGTGTTGTTCGCATTTGTGTGTTGTAAATTACTTCCTACTGTGGAAGTTCTGGCAGTCTTATTACGCAAGGAGTGCGAACGTAAACATATAAACATATTTCTGTGTGTCTGAAATTTTGAATTTCCTATAATAGCCTTTACGACTGATAAGCGGGCTACACAGCCTGTGTGAATCAGCTACCTTTTGTTGCGACCCTCTTCCATGTGGTAGACTGATGCATGGTGCGCGTTTGTTTCTGTACTGTTGTAAAAACCATTTGTTTATTCACCCAATACAAATGTACTGCTTCTTTGCCGCAGTACATTTTAGTCACGCGCTGAAGGATACTAAAAGTGGGAGGGGACCGCTATCACCCAGCATATTATGTCCACTCAGGCGACCTGAGAGGCGGCGGTTGCGCGAGTGTATAATTAAAGAACTCTTTTTATGTCCAGTGACAGTGGCCCCTTTCCACTTTTAGTATGCTTCACCGCAGTACATAGGTGTATTGCGAAAAAGGTAATCTTAAAAAGCTCAATTATGCAACGTTTCTTTCGTAGCTTGCTACACTGCAATACAGGGGTGTATCATCGTGCAGTAAAGCATACTAAGAGTGGAAAGGGCACATAGGTTTACTCATTATTTTCAATTGTGATATAATTTGCAAGTACATCTCTGCTCTTGGTAAGCTTTATTGACAATTCTTTGTACATTACAAATTCATATTGCCGGGAAGCTTACTAAGGCACATTCGCCATTTTGTAATGCATTATTCACCTTCAATGCAGGAGCACAATGTGGATTCATGCCTATGCTTCTGGCTGGACTGCACGTGCTCTTTGAGAATTAATTCGTTGTTCATAAGTGCACTGGTACTTACTCTAAACTGGAGGGCTGAAGTTGATACGGAAGCACAATTTTTATTAAGGGGACAAGATGTTGCCAAGGTGGTTGTAGCACAGTTTTTTTCTTCCAGGTACCTTTTCTACTAGAAGCTTCCATTGCAGTGTTTCGAGCCTCTTTGAGCCAGCACATAGTGTATATAAAAATCGGACACCGATTGGGAACATCACCTATGCTCTCTGCAGTAAGCTGCGCACAGGATAAGTTCATGCCTATCTATAGAAAAAAATGTAGCATGACCAGACAAAATAAAAGGGGGTGGGCTGCAGCAATACTAAGTGTTAAATGGTGCCTTATCCTTTCTGTTGAGTTTTCTGTTTTGTGCTTTTTATTATGGATCCATTAGATTGCCGAACGTGAGCGTGTTGGTCTCAGATCTCATGGTTGTTACTAACAAAACAGTGTGATAAATAAACAAGGGCTTGGAGGCATCCTGTCACCTTGCTTATCTCATGGTGTTGCTTCATGAGCACCGTGAGCCTCCAGACCAACTAGGAAGGGAAATTTGTTGCAATCACTTCAGAACTGTATTGCAACCAAACGAACAGTGCTCTCAATGACAACTTTTGGACAGTAGAATGCTTGCACCCAGCAAAGTCTAAGAAGAAAGCATTCAGAATGTGCAAGTGGGCCTTTTGAAGCTGGCATCATTGCTGAAGGGGCTTTGCCTGCTGCCCTCTTTGTGGATACACAAAGATTATTTCCTCTTTGAGAGGGATTGTTTCAGATGTCGTTACATGGCAACAATGCTGGGTGTATAGTAGCAGAGAAGCTTCTCTTTGTCCACTGTCAATAATATGTTCCTTTTCCAGTGCCCCTGTGGAAGTGCCTACTTTTTGGACACGAAGTGCTCTCCATGCATGCATTTTTAGCTTGTAAAGATGTCTATTATCCTTTGCCTCAAGCTAGTCCTTGATGTCACCCAAGAAGGCATTGCGGAGTATGGCAATGCGCACTTACATATCAGTGTTAATGCCAGTGAAACCAAATTAATAGAGCTGCCGTTTATTTCTGTCCACTCCATCTTCATCCAGTTACAATGAACAGTTCTTTGTCCAAACAGAAGGCATATGTAGTTGGTCTTGCATAGCCTGCGCACTAAGACTTGTTGGCGTGCCTGAGAACCTTAGCAGTGTCTATATGCAAAAACATTCTGATGTGTTGATGACTTTCTTCTCTTTATCACACTTTGCCTGATGAAGCCAGCAACTTGGTCAATTAGATGTTCAACAGGCTTCCCATTAGTTTTCCCAGCGTCTCCTTTACCAGGGTGTTGCTCATAGATATGTTTTCTTGACCTTGCACTGCACTTAAACCATGGCCACACCTGCTGAACCCATAGTATGCGAACAGAAAAGTGCTATACATCACGTTGCTCCAAACTCATGACATGTGCTACAAGGCCTTGAGGAACACCCTCATTAATTTCCGCCCTCATCATACTGTATGAAGCTTCGCATGACAAGTGTGACAATTAACATCTGCTGGTTTTTCAGTGCTATTCCTGTCCAGCTTGCTAAAAGCTATCCCGAGTGTTTCAAAAGCAGGACTGCTGCCGGACAAGAAATGCATAAGGCAAGGGCAGCTATAACCATATATGTCACACAAAATGAAGAAGGCCACTGAGTGTACAGGCGGTTTAATTCTTATCCAACAAGCTTGGTTCTCCCTTTACAAGTGAGTAAACCCAACTTGCCCCAAAGACATGGCCTGTGACAAACTATGTGCCAGATGCTGTGTCCCCTGCAAAGCCGAAGATGTGTACAACATCCTGACACCCGCAGTGGCTTCTACACTGGGCAAACAGGCTACTATAAGAACGACCGCCTTTACTAATATGCTAATAACATGAAAACGTGCAGAAATTTGGCTATTCATTGGGCCCAACTGCAGGTGCAAGCCACTCTTCCACCATATGTGTGTTGTTCACAGGAACTGGAGCTATACAAATGCAGACGAAAACAATGATGTTTGAAAGTATTTGAGTTGAACTATATTCTGCACAAACAGTGCTACTTGCAGCGCTGGTACCTTGTAGCTACAATTCATGGCTGTCCAACCATGCAAAGGCACTATTCTTGAATTATTAACGTCTATTTATATTTATGGTGGCCATATATTGCAAGTACATATCCACATTGCGTGCAATATGATTAAATGATGTCAACTATGATAGCCATTCCTAATCTGAGATGCAACAAAAGAACTAATATAGGCAACAAATTGTAATCCAAAAAGACAACCTGTGCACAGGATAAGTGACAGACTTCCTTTTATTGAACAAAAGTCACATGTGTCACACGTCACCAGCAGTGGGTAGCGAACTTGCAAGCTTGGGTGACAGAGGCAAAACTTAGCAAAATGCTACACTTATACTCAAATGTAAAACGGCCTATGACACAATAAACGACATTATATTGCACTGAATGAAAGGGCAAGACTCCATTCAAGAACACATTATGGCACCACATAATTGACATGGTGTAAAAGATGTTAACATGCCCTCCCCATAAAAAAAGAAACACTGAAAACATGCCTTAAAAGGCAATGTGCAGCGTCTGAAAGCAAGAAAAAACAACCCAAAAAAGGTTTAGCTAAGTCTTTCAATGATTAAAATTGTCAAACTGTCTTGTCACTTCCTTATGAATCTGCATTGTGTACTAGGGTGTTCTGATAAGGCAGTTTCAGCAAGTGTATTGGAAAGCAGTGTTCCCAGTCTGTGTCCAATATTTCGAATTTAAAGAGGGTCAGGCTGCCTTTCAAAGATGTACATTTTAGTTTATAAAACAGAAAAAGGCAAGCAAAATTGCTGTGCTTTAGAAATTCACTTAAAGCAGTGCTCTTAAATTAAAGTATTAGCTTGCACAATGCCATTATAACAGCTTTCCACCTCTAACATTATTTATCCCAGTTGTAAAAAGATGGGAATTTCTTTTTGAACAGAACTTTTTAAACTATATTTAACAGGCGAACCAAATACATTATAAAAGTGGCATTTCGCATCTGCAACAACTTCAATGTACTTGAAATTCAGCATATTGGGACATGGAGGAAGCCATAAAAATGCAATAACGGCCAGAGAGAGTTCTCTGCAATTAGGTGAAGAAATTGGCACATACCTGCAACATTTATTGATATCTAGAGTGAACTTTAACTTCCAACACAATATAGGCTCTTTCGGGACTGTTTATAACGTTTTGTGCCAGCGCACGTACTTTAAAAAACTATTCAGTGCTTTCACGCCGTGTCGATGCATGCCGAATTGCATTAACAGGACGTCAGCAGCACAGTAATCGCAAGGGCGTTTTGTTTCCACTTGAGGGCATCGCGCTGCGTATCATTAGTAGTAGTGGTGGAATACGACTCCATCTCACAGGTTCCGATCTTGTCGGCATCGGTTTCGCCCAGCGATCCTCGCAGCGTAAACTGTCGCACCGGCGTAGGTCCCGATTCCTATCAATCGGCAGGGCGGAGAGGGCGCTTCGATGGATGGGACGGAAAGTCGCGTCACCCTCGGCTCGCGACCGCGCCAGCACACAGTTACGCCAGTTTCACGTAGCCGCGTCTGCGTGCCAGCCACGACAAAACGTTGGCCACGGCGTTGGCCACGACCCACAACAAGCTACGCGAAACCGCTGGTGATGAGAGTACGTTGTTAGGCATGACGCCACGGCGCGTCCCCGCAGGCTGCAGCCAATAGCGTGGCGCTGCGGTTGCCATGCGTTGTCCCTTCTGGATTTTCCAAATACGCTGCCCGGTTCCTTGCAATACCTGCAGTTGGCGATCGCCTCCGTCGCATCGCGGCCCAGCAAGATGCCGCGTTTCTACCACAAAGCCAGCGTTTCCCAGTAAACATTACGGTAACATGGGCTCCAGTTGCCGGCAAGCGTGAGAAGTAGTCAGGGATCTTTTGAATGCTATCGCGTTCCGTTGCTAAAGGCAAAGCTTAAGCGTCCTCTAAATTTCTCACCGTCCGACCCGACCGACAACGCCATTGTCCTTTGGCCGCAGCCAGTGAGAGGGCTGTTGATGTATGACGTTCTCTGATGTTCCCTCCATAAAGGCGGCGCCGGCGAACCGGTTTCTCGTCGTTTTTCTTTTTTTGTTGTTGTTGTTGCAGCTAAATTGCATACATCTACCTTCCAATGAAATTTTCATGTCGTAGGCAAAAAACTCCCCATACGTGGGCCGATCCCGGAGATTGTGCAATACCGGCCCGACCCACGGGCGAGATGAAGCAGTCGTTAAAGAGACACTAAAGGTTACCAGAAAGTCAAGTTAACGTGATAAAGCAATGCTCTAGAACGTCTAAGGCGTCAATATAATCGCGAACAGAGCTTTAGTTACCGAGAAATTGAGGCAAATGCATGACACGATTTGAAACCCCCCAGCGACATTCCGGTACTAGCCCGATGACGAAAGCACTCCTCATCATAATTTATGCCACTACTACTCAACTACTCGTATTAAAAAGATCATTTCATTAGATTATAAGACGGAAGAAAATGCTACTTGTCTACTTCTATTCGATTCTAAGAAAAAATAACATTTTGACGTTACCCTTGAGTAGTACGGGTGATCGAAAGGTTTCGTTTTCGCTCGACTCTGCGCGCTCGACATTGCGCCGCGCGCACTTTGGAGTTCCAGTTGTTTCTTTATCGCGTCGTGCTGCGGTTGTCCTGCTGGCTTGCGAAACTTGCATTTGGAACAAGCAGCGAGAATGCCATGTCCATGTGATGTCGTGGGATGCGCAATCGGTTCGCGGAACTTGGCCAAGGGCAGTTGCAGCGGCGAATCCAACGTTACCTATCACTGTGTGCCAACGAGTGAATCTCTCCGTTCGAAGTGCCGTACCTCTGCCACAGCGCGCTGGCAAAGAGCCGAAAAAATCACGTAGTGTGCTCGTTGCACTTTCGTCCAGAGGATTACGAGTTCAACGCCGACTTACTGAAGTCGCGTGAAGTGCCTTTCAAAGCAGGCCGTCGTTGTAGTAGTACGCAACGACACCGGCAGCGCGAGCCCTCGACAGCAGGTCACGTTCATCAGTGCTTAAATCGCTGAACTCGAGCCCAGCATCGCGAGCTAATGTGTCGTTGTCAGGGTCATCCATTGCAACGAGTGTCGAAGTTGGCGTCTTAAAATAAAGAACCAGCTTATCGTCGTGCGCTTTCCCTTCCGCTAGCCACCATAGTTCCGCTTTCGCGCTGCTGTCGGCTTCGTCTTGGCTCTTTCTGGCCGCGCGTTTGCGTTTTGTGCAGAAAAGCCACAGCGCCGTCTGCGGGAGCCGTTTTACTCACCGACGGCGCAACGTCACTATGAGACCATGACGTCAATACTCGATCGGAGGGCGGGTGATTTGAACTGCGCTAGAGGTACGCGGACGCTTCAGAACGCATTTTCTCTTAAAGTAAGTCTCTTCTTCGCACGAAACAAGCGTTTCAAGGTTGCTGGGATGGTATTTCAACAGTCCACGTTGTCTTAATATTAACCTTTAGTGTCCCTTTAAGCAGTCGCCATATGTGGCCTTATCCCGAAGATTGCGCAATGCCGGGCCTACCCGCGGCGGAGGTGAAGCAGGCGTTAAGCACTCCCCATACGTGCACCGATCCCGAAGATGGTGCCATGCCGGGCCAACCCAAGGCGGAGTTGAAGCAGGCGTTAAGCACTCCCCATATGTGGGCCTATCCCGACGATGGTGCGATGCCGGGCCGACTTCAGGCGGAAGTGAAGAAGTCGTTAAGCAGTCCCCATATGTGGGCCTATCTCGAAGATAGCGCAATGCCGGGCGGACTTGTGGCGGAGGTGAAGCTGGCGTTAAGCACTCCACACATGTGGGCCTATCCCGAAGATAGTGCAATGCCGGGCCGACCCGCAGAGCGGGTGAAGCAGGCGTTAAGCACTCCCCATATGTGTGCCTATACCGAAGATAGTACTGTGATAATATGTGGTACGCGGGAGTGCGAAGCATAAACATATGAAGACAGTACGCCGTGCGGTGGCGAAGAGGACATCGACTATTTGCAAATACCCGTGAGAGAGCCATCATCATCATCGACGCCGATTTGGGAGCGTCGACAGTGGCGTCTCGAAAAGCGTGGCGCGAGAGAGAGTGGCCCGTGGCGTGAGCAGTGCGCGAGGTTCGGCATTCGACGGAAAACAGCTTCCTCGTTGGGCGTCTGGCCCATAGGAGCTATCGCCGCCCGCGCCACTACGCCACACCCGAGTCAACGCTGTCGCCCGCTGAGAGGTTACCTCGCCCCGCTCTTCCGCTGGGCAACTGGTCCAGGACGGCTGGCGGTCCTGAACCGGGGCGATCGAGCGTTCGGGTGAGCGGCCACGGGGCTACCCCCCAGCTGTGGACGCGACCCGGTCACTGCGGCCGTGGGCTCCCGAGCGCAAATCCTGTTGGAGGGAAAACGGGCACGCGGAGGCTCCCGTATATCGACTGTTGCTCAGGGCCACCTGAGCCACGCAGGCTGTTTGACCCGGTTGTCCGACCCGGCCGTCAGACCCGGCTGTCCGACCCGGCTGTCCGACACGGCTGTCCGACCCGGCCGGCCGACACTGCTGGCCGACCCCACTGGCCGACATCGGTTCCACGAGGTCTCCGACACGGCGACACGCGCTTCGGCCTGATCTCTAGGCCAATTATAATCCACCGATACATAGATATAGCTACATGTCGTCTATGAGGTATTTTGGGGAACTGTCACGTGTGTGTGCCGTTTTCTGTGTTATGTGGATCAATACAAGTCTGATGTGTGTTTGTCCTTCCGCGTGCTGCTTCTCCCTTTATCTGGAGTGATCTGGCACCCAAGAACATCACAACTACAATGCCGGGCCGGCCCGCAGCGGAGGTGAAGCAGGCGTTAAGCACTCCCCATGCTAAGGCTTATTCCGAAGATAGCGCAATGCCGGGCCGACTTGCGGCGGAGGTGAAGCAGGCATTACCCATGCAGTCCCCATATGTGGGCCTATCCCGAAGATAGTGCGATGCCTGGCCGACCCGCGGCGGAGGTGAAGCAGGCGTTAAGCAGTCCCCATACGTGGGCCGATCCCGAAGATAATGCATGCCGGGACCACCCGCGGCCGAGGTGAGTCAGGCGTAATGCGGTCCCCATATGTGGGCCTATCCCGAAGATAGTGCGATACCGACCCGACCTGCGGCGGAGGAACTGTCAAGCAGTACCCATACGTGGGCCGATACCGAATATAGGGCTATTCCGGGCCGACTTCGGGTGGAGGTGAAGCACGCGTTAAGCACTCCCCATATAAGGGCCTATCCCTAAAATAGTGCAATGCCGGGCGGACCTGCGGCGGAGGTGAAGCAGGCGTTAACCAGTCCCCATACGTGGCCGATACCGAAGTTAGTGAAATGGCTGGCCGACTTGCGGCGGAGGTGAAGCAGCCGTTAAGCAGTCCCCATACGTAGGCCAATCCCGAAATAGCGCAATGCCTGGGTGGCTTGCGGCGGAGGTGTTGTGTCCGTGATTAGTTCTGGTTTCGGTCCTCGGATGCGGACGGGTGCAGCCGCGTAGTGGGAATGTCCGGAACTATGTGTGAACATTCCCCACTGTGCCGATGGGTGGAGCCAAATCTCTGGAAAGGCCTGGTGTGGGACAATGACGTGGACAGTGTGTTCGCGCCGAGTGATGTAGTGTGGCCGCCATCTCTCCGACAAGGCTACGTTCTTTATGTGTTCTATGTGCGGAATAAAGTGATTCCCAGTACATAACATTGGCGACGAGGCGGATCACCCGTGACAGGGAAGCCCGAGGGCATCGTGGAGCATCCAGTAAGTCATGGCTGAGCGCCAGCATGATTTTTCTGCACGTTTGGAGGAGTTTACTGGCTCCAACTGGGCATCGTGGTTCGGCCGGCTACAGTTTTTCTTCGAGGCCAACGATGTGACTCACCCTGTCAAGCAACGAGCACACTTGCTTACACTGTGCGGTGCTCAAATTTACGACGTGGTTTGTGCGCTGCTTCAACCGAAGACGCCCGACCAAGTGAGCTATGCCGAGATCGTGGCCGCACTTCAGGCACACTACGACCCTCGACCGTCCGAAGTCTACAGTCGTGCGATGTTCCAAAGGCGAGATCAGCTTCCAGGCGAGTCGGTAAACGACTACGTGGCCGCTCTACGCAAGTTGGCTACGAGCTGCAATTTCGGCACGCTGCCGACGGCAACAACAGCTACGGCGACGCCAGCTGAGGGAACGGCATCATCAACACAGCAGGGAGCTACAGGCTGCAATCCAACGCTTCTGCCGTTAGATGTGATGTTGCGCGATCGCTTCGTGTGTGGTCTCCGGGACCAGAATCTTCAACAGCGACTGTTTGCAGAGAAGGATTTGACTTTTTGCAAGGCTTATGATTTCGCTATTCGAGCGGAAAGCGCCGTCCAGCAGCAACGACAGATAAAAGTGGGTCATGCGGAAGTCAACAAGGCGGCTACGCGCGCCGGCAACAACGCTTCGACGTCCAAGACGCATTCTCACCAAGCGCAACGCTGCTGGCGTTGCGACGGTTCGCACAGTCCCAAGACGTGTAAGTTCAGCACAACTATTTGCAATTACTGCCGGAAACAAGGGCACATTGCCAAGGCTTGTATTTCTAGGAAGAAGGCTGAGAAAAAGACATACCAGCGTAGCATCTCCTCAGAAACTTCACGGACTGCGGAAGTGACTAACGAAACCAAACATGAGGTTTCAACGTTGCATGACCTCTGTGCAGTGGCAGACGGATTCAGCACCCCGAAGTTTACTCTGACGCTTACAGTGCACGGCAGACCTGTGACTTTTGAGGTCGACTCCGGTGCAGCGTGCACCATGGTTAGCAGAGACACATTTCAAACCGTATGGCAGGAACACCCACCCTCTCTGAGGCAGGACGACATACATCTGCGCACCTGGTCAGGTCAGCAACTGCAGGTTGTCGGAACGGCAACAGTAATGGTTTGTCACAAGAACACAGCTTGCAAGCTACCACTTCTCGTTGTCGAGGGCACTGGATGTAGCTTGTTGGGACGCAATTGGATTGACAAGCTGGGCATCGAGCTTCACGGCATTCACCAGGCAACGGAGGAAAGCAGTTTGACCGAGTTGCTACAGAAGCATGAAGACATTTTTCATGAAGACACCACAGGACACACGGGTGCGCCAGTGAATCTGGAACTGAAGGAAGGGGCAAGCCCCAAGTTTTTCAAGGCACGGCCTGTGCCCTTTGCCATGCGCGCGTCAATTGAGGCACAGATTGACAAGTATGTAGAAGACGGTATTTGGGAGCCGGTCCACCACTCGGACTGGGCTACACCGCTAGTATGGGTGCGGAAAAAAGATGGAAGCTTGCGCGCCTGCGGCGACTACCGCTGTACAGTGAATGAAGCTGCGAAAAAGGCTTCATACCCCCTGCCCACAACAGAGGAAGTGTTTAGCACTTTGAAAGGTGGCCGGGTTTTCAGCACCTTGGACTTGGCTCAAGCTTACACTCAACTTCATGTGACTCCAGCGACAGCACAGATTCTCACAGTAAACTCTACAAAAGGGCTGTACAAGGTAAACAGGCTTCCTTTTGGTGTTTCAGCAGCCCCAGCAATTTTCCAGCGGTTTATGGAGACCACTTTGAGTGGCTTGCCGGGAGTTTGTGTTTACCTGGACGATATCATCGTGAGTGGAGCAACAGCAAAAGAACACAAGGACCGCCTAGCGTCAGTTCTCCAGCGGCTGGCTCAGGCAAACCTACGATTGTGCAAATCCAAGTGTCAGTTTGGTGTGGCGGAGGTAAAATTACTGGGTCACAAGATTGATGCAGCAGGAATTCACACATCTGACGAAAAAGTGGAAGCTATCGTGAAGGCACCAGCGCCCACAAGTAAGCAGACACTGCAGTCATTTTTAGGCATGTTGGCCTTCTATGATCGATTTCTAGAGCGTCGTGCTACAGTTGCAGCAACACTGTATGAACTTCTGGCTAAGGACAAGACTTGGAAGTGGGAGCAAAGGCATCAAAGAGCGTTTGATGAGCTCAAACGTTGCTTGTTGTCGAGGACTGTCTTGTCACACTATGACGAAACCAAGCCCCTCTTGATTTCATGTGATGCTTCACCTTATGGTGTAGGTGCGGTGCTTGCTCAGCTGGACAGCCAAGGCAGAGAGGCACCGATTGCGTTTGCATCCCGGACATTAGGTGCTGCTGAACGTAACTATGCACAACTTGACCGTGAAGGTCTTGCTGTAGTCTTTGCAGCCACACACTTCCACAAGTACATTGTGGGTCGAGAAGTCACGTTCATGACTGACCACCAGCCGTTACTGGGGATTCTCGGACCACGGAAGCCGGTACCAGAAATGCTTTCACCCCGAATGAAAAGGTGGTGCCTTAAACTGTCAGCATACAACTACAACCTCCAGTATCGTGCCGGTAGTCGTCATCAGAATGCAGATGCGCTGAGTAGACTGCCTCTGCCAGACCGCATTGAAGAGCCTAACCCACCTGGAGACGTGCTCATGTTCGAGGCGTTACCACGACCGCTGTTGACAGCTGAGGTTGTGGCCACACTAACGCAAGAGGATCCAATCCTAGCAGAGGTATTTTCAGCAGTACAGAATGGCACCGTGCAGCGTCTGCAG
Organism: Dermacentor variabilis; assembly: GCF_050947875.1. NCBI lineage: Eukaryota > Metazoa > Arthropoda > Arachnida > Ixodida > Ixodidae > Dermacentor > Dermacentor variabilis. The sequence continues at coordinate 5,710,304 of NC_134570.1, forward strand.
GGAGACAGTTTCACCCCATACCGCAGAAGAGCCACAGAACTTGCTATCCATCGAGGATGCATCAGCTGGGGCTCAAGAATTGTCATACCTGCAGGAGCACGAGAACAGGCCATTTCATTAGTGCACGCAGGCCATCGTGGAATTGTAGCCATGAAAGCTTGTGCGCGTAGTTATCTTTGGTGGCCTGGCTTGGACGCCGAGATCGAAACAACTGTCAAGTCATGCGACCAGTGCCAGCGCACCCAGAGCGATCCAAAAAAGGCTCCAGTTCCAAATTGGACGCAGCCAACGACACCATGGCACACGTTGCACGTGGACTTTGCAGGTCCGGTAGAAGGGCATACCTTTTTCGTTGTTGTCGACGCTTTTACCAAGTGGGTGGAGGTGCGACCGATGAACAGCCCGACATCAACAGCAGTCATTAGTGTGCTGCGCTCTTTGTTTGCCACATTTGGCATACCACGCAAAGTTGTGTCGGACAATGGGTCTGCATTTGTGTCTTCCGAGATACAAGACTTCTACCAGAGAAATGGCATTCGAAGCGTAACGTCAGCCCCTTACCATCCTGCTACAAACGGGCAAGCAGAACGTTATGTTGGAGAACTGAAGAGGGCACTGGCCAGAGAACCATCGGGTTCGCTCAGTGCTCGCTTGTCACGTTTCCTGTTTCGGCAGCATACCACTGTACATCAGTCAACCGGGTTAACACCGGCTAAAGCCATGTTCGGGCGGGAGCTGCTAAACCAGTTGGACCTCATCATTGCATTGGAAGTACAGGAGGCTGCACAACCTGACCTACCCAAGAGTCGTCAAATCGTGCAAGGAGAAGCCGTATGGGTAAAACAATTCGGCAAGGGGCCAGACTGGGCAGAAGGAACTCTGGTTAAAAGGATGGGCCACAGATCCTGGCTTGTGAAATGCGCAGGAAGAATGGTGAGACGCCATCTAAACCAGCTCAGGAAGCGCACTGGCGAAGTAAAGCTGGACAGACAAGCCTCAGCAATGCTCACGTGGGGCATGGACAGTGATCCAGCGGAAAGCACACCAGCTATGCCATCTTCACGTCCACTCGAATCCGAATCGAGCATACCGAAACGACCAGCACGGATCAGACGGCAGCCTATTTGGTACAAGGCATCCTTCTAAGGGGGGAAAAGTGTTGTGTCCGTGATTAGTTCTGGTTTCGGTCCTCGTATGCGGACGGGTGCAGCCGCGTAGCAGGAGTGTCCGGAACTATGTGTGAACATTCTCCACTGTGCCGATGGGTGGAGCCACATCCCTGGCAAGGCCTGGTGTGGGACAATGACGTGGACAGTGTGTTCGCGCCGAGTGATGTAGTGTGGTCGCCATCTCTCCGACAAGGCTACGTTCTTTATGTGTTCTATGTGCCGAATAAAGTGATTCCCAGTACATAACAGGAGGTGAAGCAGGCGTTAAGCTCTCCCCATGCGTGCGCCGATCCCGATGATGGTGCCATGCTGGGCCAACCCACGGCGGAGGTGAAGCAGGCGTTAAGCAGTCCCCATACGTGCGCCGATACCGAAGACTGTGCGATGCCGGGCCGACATGCGGAAGTCATGAAGCAGGCGTTAAGCAGTCCCCATATGTGGGCATATCCGGACGATGATCCAATGCCGAGCCAACCCGCGGCGGAGGTGAAGCAAGCGTTAAGCAGTCCGTATACCTGGGCCGATTCCGGAGATTGTGCAATGCCGGGCCGACTTACGGCGGAGGTGAATCAGGCATTAAGCAGTCCCCATCATCATCATCATCATGATCAGCCTGGTTATGCCCACTGCAGGGCAAAGGCCTCTCCCATACTTCTCCAACTACCCCGGTCATGTACTAATTGTGGCCATGTTGTCCCTGCAAACTTCTTAATCTCATCCGCCCACCTAACTTTCTGCCGCCCTCTGCTACGCTTTCCTTCCCTTGGAATCCATTCCGTAACTCATAATGACCATCGGTTATCTTCCCTCCTCATTACGTGTCCTGCCCATGCCCCATTTCTTTTTCTTGATTTCAACTAAGATATTAACTCGCGTTTGTTCCCTCACCCAATCTGCTCTTTTCTTATCCCTTAACGTTACACCTATTCTTCTTTCCATAGCTCGTTGCGTCGTCCTCAATTTAAGTAGAACCCTTTTCGTAAGCCTCCATGTTTTTTATTTATTTTTATTTATTTATTTATAGTACCCTCAGGGCTTACAATGAAGCATTATAGAGGGGAGGGGCTAATAAATACAGATAAGTATGCAAGAAAGGAGAAAGGAAACACGAATACTAATTAGATGACAATGCATGGTACAACGTAAAAATAACTCGAGAGCGACACAAAAAACAAAAAAGCATAATGCGGTAAAAGTATAATTATACAAAGAAAAACGGAAAACTTCAGTAATACAGATTAAATATAAATACATGGTATATAGGACAGGTTAGAGTGAGACAATAAGCACAGAATGATAGAAAATAAAGCATAATACAATACACAATGTTTGCAGATTAGGTAGATAATAAAAAAGAAAGCTTATCAACAATAATATTCAGGAGAAAGCGGAATTGCTTCCTTATACATTCACATCAAGGCATACTAGATAATATTAGTAAGTGCCTTACGGAAGTTATCTGTGTTAGTTATACAGACTAGTGGATCCGGTAGGCGATTCCATTCCTGGCATGATTTTGGAAGAAATGAATTACCATAGGTAGACGTTTTGTGGAATGGGATGTTCACCTTATGACGATGGTCCAAGCGTGCGGAAGTAAAATGGGCTGGTTCGATAAAGCGTGATTTGAGTGTAGGAATGAAGTGGTATATTTTATGAAACAGACAAAGGCGAGCGATTTTTCTGCGTTTGGAAAGGAGAGGTATGTTGAGGGCAAGTCTGATGCTAGTTACGCTTGCTGTGCGCTGGTAATTGTTGAGAATAAAACGAACGGACCGATTCTGCACAGCTTCTAAGCTGTTAATTAAGGTTAATTGATGAGGGTCCCATATTGGGGATGCATACTCTAGATTAGGCCGAATGTAGGTGACATATAGCTGTTTTTTCAGGGAAGAAGGTGCGAGTGAAAAATTTCGTTTAAGATAGCCCAGCATGCGGTTAGCTTTTGATGTAATGTGTTCGATATGTCGTTTCCATGAGAGATTATTTGTAATGTGCACTCCGAGATATTTATAACAAGATACTGATTCAAGTGGGATGTTGTTAAGATGGTAGTTATAAAAAGATACTTGGCTGCGTGAGATTCTCATGAATTTGCATTTTGAAGTGTTAAGATTCATGTGCCAGCGGGAGCACCAGGTTGTAACGTTATCAAGGTCTGATTGTAATGTAACCATATCAGAATCATTAGTTATTTTTCGGTAAATTACGCAATCGTCGGCAAACAAACAAATAGAGCTAGTGATTTGGTTAGGCAGGTCGTTAATATAAATGAGTAAAAGTAAAGGCGCCAACACAGAGCCTTGGGGTACACCCGATTCTACTGGCACCTCTGGTGAGTCATTGTCATTGATGGTTACATATTGGGTACGATTAGAAAGAAAGCTGCAAATCCATTTGAATATTAAAGGGTCAATATTTAGAAGGCTTAGCTTATAGATAAGTAATTCGTGATTAACTTTATCGAAGGCTTTAGAAAAGTCTAAAAAAATACAGTCCGTCGCAAAACCTGAGTCCAAGAACGCATGCAAGTCTTTAGTGAATGTTATTAGTTGTGTTTCACAAGAAAAAGATTTTCTGAAACCGTGCTGATAAGGGCTAAAAAAATTGTTTGATTCAAGAAAGTTTACAAGGTGAGTGAAAATGATGTGCTCAAAAATTTTGCAGGGTACCGAAGTTAATGAGATGGGTCTGTAATTCAAAGGGTGATGTGGGTTTCCCGATTTAAAAAGTGGGGTAACCTTACCGGTTTTCCAATCAATGGGTAGGGCACAGTCGTTAAGTGATCTAGTAAAAATAAAGGTAAGTATGATGGAGCTGTATTCTGCAGTGTTTTGGAGAAACTTGGAATTAATACCGTCAATACCACATGATGATGACCGCTTTATCGTGAAAATTCTGGCTCGGATACCTGCTGGGTCCAGGATAATGGGATCCATCGCCGGAAAGTTAGGGGATGTAAAAGGGGGATAGTTACTTAAATTTTCTGTGCAGAATGATTGGGCAAACGTGTTGTTTAGTACAGAAGCGCAAAGATGATTCGGAACTTGATCGCCTGAATCGTTTATGAGACTTGTAGCGCTATCTCTGGTACATTTCATAACGTTCCAAAAACGTTTTGGGTTAGTTTTTAACAGAGACGGTAGGGTTGAGTTAAAGAAGTTAAATTTGGACATCTTTAAAGCGCTTGTGTAGGTTTTCGCAGCGGATGTATATGCTAGCCATCGATCAGCGTTTAATGACCTTTTGGCGGAACGAAAAAGTCTGGATTTTTTGTTGGATAATCTTTTCAGATGGTTATTGTACCAGGGGGCGTTAGAAGATTGATGAATTATTCTAAGTGGAATATATTTGTAGATAAGATGCATTACTGTAGTTTTAAAAGACAACCACATTTCTTGAACTGATAGGTCTACATGTGTTAGAAGGAAGTAGTCAAGAAAGGATGATAGCTCAGAGTTTATAGCGTTAAAGTTAGCCTTTTTGTAATCCCTAATATACTTGGTGTGTTTCTTTACTTTTGTAGACGGGATGGAAATGTTAAAGTGTAAGATGTCATGGTCGCTTAAGCCAGGCACGTGGGTTACTGGTGAAACCTTATCAGCATGAGTGGTCAGAATCAAGTCGAGCAACGAACTTGTAGTAGATGTGACACGTGTTGGTTTGATAACGAGCTGTGCAAGGTTAAAATCTGCACAAACGTTAAGAAATCCTGTAGCCTCTGCAGATGTTGGATTAGAAAAGGGGCAGGAACGCGACCAGTCGATAGTGGGGAAATTAAAGTCTCCTAAAAGAAACATAGGTGATCCAGGAAATCGAACGGATATTTCGCTTAGGGTTTCATGAATTTTGTCTGCAAAAGCACTATCGGGATTAGGGGGACGATAACACACCCCTATGATTATTTTTTTGAAATTAATAGATAGGCAGCACCAGAGTAATTCCAAATTAGTGGTTACATTCAAAAGGAATGATTCAAAACTAGAGTTAATAGCAATTAAAACACCACCGCCTATTCTATCGGTGCGGTCTAGCCGATATACAGTAAATTTCTTGTTGCATTGAAAGAGCTCACGTGTCTCTATTTTGTCAGAGAGCCAGGTTTCCGTTAGTACAACAACATTAGCTCCAGTATCGTTAATTAAACTGTTCAAACTATCTCTTTTAGGAAAAACGCTCCGAATATTAGTAAAGATTATGGATGCTGTTGCCGATGGGCCTCCACCCCTCGCGTGAGCCTATTTATTTTCCGCATAGACACGTCCAGAACGCGTTGCTCCTGGGGAAATGGCCCATACGTGAGTACTGGTAACACACAGCTGTTATAAACTTTTCTCTTGAGGGATAATGGCAACCTGCTGTTCATGATCTGAGAATGCCTGCCAAACGCACCCCAGCCCATTCTTATTCTTCTGGTTATTTCAGTCTCATGATCAGGATCCGCAGTCACTACCTGTCCTAAGTAGATGTATTCCCTTACCACTTCCAGTGCTTCGCTACCTATCGTAAACTGCTGTTCTCTTCCGAGACTGTTAAACAATACTTTAGTTTTCTGCAGATTAATTTTCAGACCCACCCTTCTGCTTTGCCTCTCCAGGTCAGTGAGCATGCATTGCAGTTGGTCCCCTGAGTTACTAAGCATGGCAATATCATCAGCGAATCGCAAGTTACTAAGTCATTCTCCATTAACTCTTATCCCCAATTCTTCCCAATCGAGGTCTCTGAATACCTCCTGTAAACACGCTGTGAATAGCATCGGAGAGATCGTATCTCCCTGCCTGACGCCTTTCTTTATTGGGATTTTGTTGCTTTATGAAGGACTACGGTGGCTGTGGAGCCGCTATAGATATCTTTCAGTATTTTTACATACGGCTCGTCTACACCCTGAATCCGCAATGCCTCCATGACTGCTGAAGTTTCGACTGAATCAAACGCTTTCTCGTAATCAATGAAAGCTATATATAAAGGTTGGTTATATTCCGCACATTTTTCTATCACGTGATTGATAGTGTGAATATGGTATATTGTTGAGTAGCCTTTACGGAATCCTGCCTGGTCCTTTGGTTGACGGAAGTCTAAGGTGTTCCTGATTCTATTTGCAATTACCTTAGTAAATACTTTGTAGGCAACGGACAGTAAACTGATCGGTCTATAATTATTCAAGTCTTTGGCGTTCCCTTTCTTATGGATTAGGATTATTTTACCGTTTTTCCAAGATTCCGGTATGCTCGAAGTCACGAGGCAGTGCGTATACAGGTCGGCCAGTTTCTCTAGAACAATCTGCCCACCATCCTTCAACAAATCTGCTGTTACCTGATCGTCCCCAGCTGCCTTCCCCCTTTGCATAGCTCCCAAGGCTTTCTTTACTTCTTCCGGTGTTACCTGTGGGATTTCGAATTCCTCTAGACTACTCTCTCTTCCATTATCGTCGTGGGTGCCACTGGTACTGTATAACTCTCTATAGAACTCCTCAGCCATAGCAGTCTCAGCAGTCCCCATATGTGGGCCTATGCCGAAGATAGTGCGATGCCTGCCCGACTGGAGGCGGAGGAGAAGCAGGCATAAAGCACTCCCCATATGTGGGCCTATCCCGAAGATAGTGCAAGGCCGGGCCGACTTGCGACGGAGGTGAAGCAGGCATTAAGCAGTCCCCATATGTGGGCCTATCACGAAGATAGTGCGATGCCTGCCCGACTGGCGGCGGAGGAGAAGCAGGCGTAAAGCACTCCCCATATGTGGGCCTATACCAAAAATAGTGCAATGCCGGGCCGACTTGCGGCGGAGGTGAAGCAGGCATTAAGCAGTCCCCCATATGTGGGCCTATCCCGCAGATAGTGCGATGCCTGCCCGACTGGCGGCGGAGGAGAAGCAGGCGTAAAGTACTCCCCATATGTGGGCCTATACCGAAGAGAGTGCGATGCCTGCCCGACTGGCGGCGGAGGAGAAGCAGGCTTAAAGCACTCCCTATATGTGGGCTTATCCCGAAGATAGTGCGATGCCTGCCCGACTGGCGGCGGAGGAGAAGTAGGCGTAAAGTACTCCCCATATGTGGGCCTATCCCGAAGATAGTGCGATGCCTGCCCGACTGGCGGCGGAGGAGAAGCAGGCGTAAAGTACTCCCCATATGTGGGCCTATCCCGAAGATAGTGCAATGCCGGGCCGACTTGCGGCGGAGGTGAAGCAGGCGTTAAGCAGTCCCCATATGTGGGCCTATCCCAAAGATAGTGCGATGCCTGCCCGACTTGCGGAGGAGGTGAAGCAGGCATTAAGCATTCCCCATATGTGGGCCTATCCCGAAGATAGTGCGATGCCTGCCCAACTGGCGGCGGAGGAGAAGCAGGCGTAAAGCACTCCCCATATGTGGGCCTATCCCGAAGATAGTACAATGCCGTGCCGACTTGCGGCGGAGGTGAAGCAGGCGTTAAGCTCTGCGCATACGTGGGCCGATACCGATGTTAGTGCAATGCCGGGCTGACTTGCGGCGGAGGTGAAGCTGGGGTTAAGCACTCCACATATGTGGGCCTATCCCGAAGTTAGGGCAATGCCTGGCCGACCCGCGGCACGGGTGAAGCAGACGTTAAGCACTCCCCATACGTGGGCCGATCCCGAAGATAGAGCAATGCCGGGCCGACGCGCGGCTTATGTGCAGTTCATCAAAGGGGCCCACATACACAGCTTCGCTAGTCATCCTTCTTCACAGAGTGGAAGGGCACTGGGTTTTTTGTTCTTACCGGCTCCAACTTGTTTCCTATACGCAATAGTTACCAATTGAGTAAAATTGTCTCCAAGTGTTGCCTGCTCTGCAAAGCAGCTCTCAGTACACTAGTACTAAGCAATGTATTGGCGAGAACGGGAGCCGCGATGCATAGGTAATTTCGCAGGTTGACAGCCAACACCGACCGTCTGATCGAGGTTTCGTTTGCACGACCGCGCCTCGCATTAACGGCGCCGAGTAGACGAACTGTACTTAATTACGGGCGACGCAAGTATAGTGTTAGTAGTGTTGGCAAGCGCTCTTCGACGAACTCGTTTTGGATCGCAAGGGCCGTCGGCCGCGTCGGCCGCTGAGCTGGGCCTACCTGCTCTATCGCGGACTGTTATCGTAGCCGTATGTGAAAAATGCGCTGTTGTTGTGTTTTCTCGTTGTGTAGACATAATTTTATTGAATATGTTCGCCTAAAGCAAAGCATCGCTCTGCAAAGTTGTTTTTTGTACTTAGACTTCATGTCCTCGTTTATGTTTATACGAGGATATCAAGTCTACCGAGCGTACAACCTGGGGTGCTGGATCTGGGCGCTAAGAAGCACATAAGAACCCCTCTATACAATTAACGACAACGGCAGATGCGCCAGTTGCCGATCGCCGCCTTCTACATATTTGGGAAAGTAGGCGAAGGCTTACAAAAATTGGTAAAAACAAAAGCTTAACCGTAAGCTCCTTAAGAATCGCGGTCATTGCAGAGCAAGCCAATGAGTATGCGTGGAAGCTCGAGGCGGAAAGCTGGGTTCGTTTTTGTGACTCCATTATAGACACACTAAACTCGTCTAAGGTCTGGGCTATAGAACGCAGCATGCTAGAACTGGATAGGACTAAGATGGCTACCAACCGCACTCTTGAAGAAGAGCAGCGATTTCGGAGGAACGGACCAAGAGCTTTTGTAAGCACTACTTTCGCGATATATCGGGAACGAGAAGATCCCTCTGTGCAACCTCGAATATAACGGACGAGAAAACCAAAAGCTAGATGCATCAGTAATGAAGGGGAAGCTGTTCGCGGCAGCGCAGGCAGCAAAGTGGAATACGGCTCCAGAAACTGGTTCAAATAACAAACGCGATGCTGATAAACATGAGTTATCAAATCTTAGACCAACTAACAAATTTCTTTAATGAGGAAGTTTGGGAGCCCAGCACAGTCCCGCAGACCTAGAAGGAAGCTAAAATAGTCCTAATTCCGAAACCAGGCCAAGCCCCTACCCTACACTCCCTGCGATCAGTATCTATAACATCATGCATGGTAACTCTCTCTGAAAAAGTAATACATTCGCGACCAAGCGCCCACATGAACGAACAAAATCTGCTTCCCCGAAACATGTTTGGTTTCAGACATGGCCTGTCCACCCAGGATGTTTTGCTCTTACTGAAGGAAGAGGTCATGAACAACATACCTCAAGGAGGAGTGTACCTAGTCCTGGCACTAGATCTCGAAGGCGCTTTAAAATAGAGGCGCAAGACGCCATCCTGTCAGAATTAAACGAGATTTGTTGTGGCATGAAGATCTACAACTATATCAAATTCTTTCTAAGTATTCGCGCAAGTACCATCAGCTTTTGTCAGACCAGATCTAACACAGTCGATATGCTGAACAAAGGCCCACCGCAAGTCGCAATACCGTAACCCCTTCTCATCAATCTAGGCAGGAGGAAACTCGCGAAAGCCCCAGACCAAATAGACAACCTAGCGTATGCTATGTATGCCGATGACATTACGCTGTGGACAACAACCGGCTCCGTCGACCAAAAAGAACAAACATTGCAAAAAGTACCAGACGCACAGCCTCGAACTTCACCCGGAACAGCGGCATGAAATGCGCCCCGGACAAATCCAAGATTATAAGACTCCATGGACGAGGATACGAAAGTAACGGCACCGTATAATCAACTCTGTATAATCAACTCAAAAGCGAAGTCCAGAAAGCAAGGATTCTAGGCTTCTGACTAAGGAGCAATGGCAAAGGTGATCACCCCATCAAAACTTTAAGAACAATTATAAAACAAATATCCCGTATGATACATAGGACCGCCTTCCATAGGAAAGGCTTTCGAGCAACCTAGATGCTTAGACTCACACGCCCTTGTAGTGAGCCGGCAAACGTATAGCCTACCATATATCCACGCAGCTCAGTAAGGATGAAGAAGGCCAGGTATACGCCATGATAAGAACATTCTGGGACACCCACGGAAAGGCTACTAGCTCTACGCCTACATAATATCTTTGTTGAAATACGGGCGACTGTGTGGATATCGTAACGGGAGCGCCTCAGCAACTCCCGATCGGGGAGAAAAATCTTAAGCAGGCAGGGCTGTCCGCAGTACACCAACGAAAACTTAAAGGGCAACTCCGGTGATTTTTTGATGTCCACTGATCTTAATAAAACTTCCAATATATGTTCTCTTTTGCATTCTGATTATCTGTGCCAAACTATACGGTTGCAAGTTATTTAGTTCTCCTGAAATTGAATTTTAAAGATTGGTTGCGTTCCCGGCTCATGACTTTCTACTGCGCACCCTGTGTTTGTGACGTCAGAGACTGCGCTGCCGCTGTCGCTGAAATCCTCACTTTAGTCGCCGCTGTCTAGTTCGGAAACTGTTAGAGCTCCCTGTGTCGCCAGGAGACATCATCAGCTTTGGCGTTCGCACCACGTGTACTGTGTGTTTACATTGTGGTAGTGTAGCATCTGATGTCAGTGGCTCATCGTGACGTAAAGCATAGCATTTGCCCGTTTTGGTTTCTGTATCTCGTTTATTGCTTATTTAAAATGATTGATGAGTGTCTAAGCCAATTGAACCACCCTACCGGTGACAGGACTGTCAATGCCATTTGAAAATGACAATATCCTAACATGGTTAAAAAACGCCAGAGTTGCCCTTTGACGGATCTATAAATGAAGTGCGAGCGAACATAGTAGTTGATCCCATCACCCAAAACATGAGCCACAACTACCAGCAAGGCCGCCGACAAGCGGGAGTACAAAATTTACAAAAGCAGTTAGCGAATAGTTCCGAGCTGGTCTTCACCGACACGGTATGCTGTGGCATAAACAGATGCGCACTAGCGGTAGCAGGTGACGAAACCGAAACGGGTATCATAACCTGCGCAACTGCATCCACCTACTCGTAGGATACGGTAGAGGCGATCACCCTGGCTTTCCGTGCCAAAGACAAATTAGGCTCAGCCTCGGTAGAAATCACACATTCTCAGGCAGCATGCCGGCTTCCAACGCTGCCTGCACAAAATCCTAGGGAATAAGATAGCCCACCAGCCCAAGCTGATTTGGTGCCCGTGTCATGAGGGCCTGGCAGGAGACGAAAGAGCAGATAGCGCAGCTTAACCACCGAGCTTCTACTCCATTTCAACCTCAATCCCAATACCAGTTTCCCGACAGACCGCGCGACATCCTCGAACACGAGCGTCATGCGCATTCCTCCATCCAGATCTGGCAGAGAAGGAAAAGACACAAAAGAAGGCGCCATCAGATTTCTGTACCACGTGCATAAATAGCCGCACAATGAAAAACGCGCACAACCGCGGAGAAGTTTTGGCGTTATGTCCACCCTTCCACGAGACCGCTATCATCGGAATCCAGTGGCCAGTGCTGCAATGGAAGTTGGTCATTCTAATTCTTATTTTACATCCGTTTTCGATAAAGATAACGGTCATACACCTCATGCTGGCAGCACGCCTGTTAGACCACCTAGGGCAGACATTGAAATCAATGAACTATGGGTTTTAAATCTCTTGCTGAATGTTCATGTTCAGAAGAGCCCTGATCCTGATGGCATTCCAAATTAGTTTTTGCGTAGATATCCAGTCCTCTGTTGATAGTGGCTGCTTCCCGGTAGCACGGAAACGCAATAAAATTATAGTTATACACAAAAGTGGCAGCATTGCGAATGCGTCAAATTGTAGACCATTTTCTATTACATGCGCGTGTTCTAAACTCGTCGAGCACATTATATAAAAACAATTAGTTTCTTACTTCGAAAAATAGAACTTTTTTTTTCTTTGACAGCGTGTTTTCCGAAAAAAGCTATGCACAACCACCCAGCTCTTTGAAATTGTCCATGACCTCTCTGAAACGTTCAACTCCTATAGTCCAACAGACACACTCTTCATCGACTTCGCGAAAGCATTCGACAAAGTGTCTCATCCAAACTTAATCTAAAAAATTATTTCGGTCTTCCAAAGGCCCACAGTCACTCGCTGGTTTTCATGTTGCCTTTCTTCTAGAGAGCAATGCGTTGATTTCGGTGGGTGCACATCTCGCCCTTCTTGTGTCTTAGAGAGCCGTTCATATTGTGCCGTACATTTCGCTTCAATGAGCTCGTCTATCGTGTTGTGTAGGCCTAATTGCAGCAACTTGTCCGTGCTGGTGCTGATCGGTAGTTCTATGGCTAGTTTGTATATTTTCCGAATGAGGCCTTCTAGTTTGATCTTTTCCGCGACCTGCCATTTTAAGTACAGCGCTACGTATGCTATTCTACTTATTACGAAGGCCTGTATTAACCTGATCGTGTTTTCCTCTTTCATCCCGCTATGTTTATTTGTTATCCTTTGATTAGCCTCATGATTTGCGCTACAGTTCCCTCCAGTCTTCTGAGGGTTTCTCCGTTGTTGCCCTTGGCTTCAATGAGGAGCCCCAATACCCTGATCCTATCGACCTTGGGTATGGGTTTCCCATCGGCCGTCTTTAACTGTATCTCCTCTCTATGGGTGAGATCTTCCCTGTATTTGCGTGGTTTGCGACCTCTATGAGTCGGTCTCTACAACAACAGCTCCGATTTCTCTGCCGCGCATGTTAACCCTGTCCTCTCTAGATATTTTTCGATTGTTTCGACCGCTGTGTGAAGCGTTTGTTCTATCTACCCGTCACTTCCGTTTCTCACCCATAGGGTGATATCGTCAGCGTATAAGGTATGATTTAGACCCTCGATTTCTTGTAGCTTGGCTGGCAGCCCGATTAGCGCCAGATTGAATAGCATCGGTGATAAGACCGAGCCCTGTGGCGTACCTGTGCTGCCTATCTCGATCTCCTCCAAAACTAGGTCCGCTATCGTGATCTTTGCCTTTCTGCCCGTTAGAAAATTGCGTACATATTCGTACGTGCGTTTTCCCAGTCCTAGTTCGCCTACTCTATCTAGTATCGTTGCATGTGTTACGTTGTCGAAGGCCTTTTTTAGGTCCAACCCGAGAATTGCCTTTGTCGATCTGCGCGAATCGTCTATGATCTGATGTTTTAGTTGTAACAGAGCGTCCTGCGCTGAGAGGTTTCTCCTGAATCATATCATCGTAGGCGGGAGCGCGTCGCAGTCTTCGAGGTAGGTGGTTGTCCTCGCTAGGACCGCGTGCTCCATGAGTTTCCCCACGCAAGAAGTGAGAGATATGGGTCTCAAGTTCTCAATTTGCAGTCGCTTGCCCGGTTTAGGTATTAATACGATTTGTGCCGTCTTCCATTGCTGCGGAATCTGCCCTGCGTCCCAGCATTCGTTAATATATTCGGTTAACTTAGCTATAGACTCATCGTCCAAGTTCCTTAGCGTTTTATTCGTTACACCGTCTAGTCCGGGTGCCGACTTGGTATTGAGTTTCTGTAGGGCTGCCCTGACCTCTGACTCGCCCATTTTGCTGTCTAATTCGTCATTTAGCTGCCCTGTGTAGTCATGGTGTATGACGGGCAGCGCTTGCGAGATGTATCTTTTCTCGATTTCCTTGAGGAAGTCCTGCTCTGTCCTTCGGTACGTTTGTATTAGCCGATTTATATTTTGCCTATGTGCCGACTTTGTCCCGTCCGGGTCTAGCAAATATCGAAGGATGTACCACGTTTTTGCCATTCCTATCTGACTGTCCATGTTGTTGCATTTTTCCTCCCACTGTTGTTTGCATAGCTGCTGGGCGTACTGTTCTATGTCTCTGTTCAATTTGGCTATCTTTCTACGAAGCGTCCGGTTGTGCCTTTGTTTTTTCCATCTCCGTTGCAACCCTGCCTTAGCTTCCCACATGTGTAGAAGCTTACTGTCTACGCTCTCTAAATTCGCCTCCGGTGGGACCGTTTTCGTAGCTGCCGCCACATCTCCCTTTAGTTTTTCGGTCCATTCCTCAATACCTTGTGTCATGTCGTCGGCCTCCTCCCTTATTTTCCTGAATTTGTCCCAGTCGACAATCTTAAGTGGTCTACCCTTTGTCTTGCGCGGTCCTGCCCTTACCGTTATTTCTAGTATATTGTGATCGCTCCAAAAGTCTTGTTGCGTATTTGTCCACTGCGTGTCCCGTATGTTCTTGGTGACTGTTAAATCTGGCGTAGCATCCGCGCAAACGCTGGTACCTATTCTCGTGGGAACCGATGGGTCGGTCACGAAGGTCAGGCCTTCCTGTTGCGCGTCTAGCCTTAGGTTCCTGCCTTTTTGAGTTTCGATTTTGTAACGCCATGCCGCGTGTTGGGCGTTAAAATCGCCTCCGATCACTACCGCTTGGTTGTCCGCTATGGCTAGGGTTTTTTTAAAGAGCGATCGAAATTTATGGTGTCTGCACTTTGGACTGCCATAAATATTTAATACAAAGAGACTGTCCTTCGTTTTCCGCATGGGTATAAGTTCTAAAAGAATGGGATCGATTGATTTAACTTCCGTGTCATGTTGAACGACCGAGTGATTTCGCTTTACCAACGTCGTTAGCGCCTTCGTCTCCCCTTCGGCAGTACCAAAGGACTTGTCACCCGACAATTTTGCCAGCCCATTTGTTTCCTCATCATTATATTATCCGATTTTTCTTTGTCTTTAAGGTGTTGTTGCAAAATGTATCGTTTTCGATCGTATCCTCTACAATTCCATTGCAAAATCATGTATCTGTTTCGTCTGTCCATGGCGGCGTTACAGGTTCTCCAATCCCTCGGCGGGTACCGGGGGCCTAGTGTACGGCTTAATGGCCGTCTTAACCGGTCCCCCCCCCCCTACTTGTTTGCGGTCCCCATATTGCTAGTTTCGCTTCGAAGTCAAACATCATTTGTTGCACTTGCTGTAGTATCGCCTTTCCTAGTGCCTCTATCTTTGCCTCTATCTTTGCCTGAAGCATCACTTCCAGTTGTTCTAGTTTAGTTTCAAATTTGGTTTCGTTCTGTTTGATGCTGGTTTCGATTTTCTGCTCATATTCATCCTGTCTTCCTTGGAGCGTCGTGGCTGGCTTGTGTTTCTTTACTCCGGTTTCAATTGGAGCGTTCTCGATTTTACGTTTAATGGCGGTGAGTGCTACGCCTTCTCCCATTGCTTTCTTTTTCCTCCCTTATAACTTGCGAGGTTTCCTCGTTGCGTGGCACTTTCCCGCTCCTCAAACGGGCGTTCTCTTCCCTGAGTTTTTTTTTTCATTTCATCCATAAACGCCACATTGCTCTGCCTGATCTGCGCCAATTCTTTCTCTAGCGTCTTAACTCTATTTTTAAAAGCAGCCTCTGCCTCCGCACGCGCCTCGGAAGCCGCGTCCGCCCAGCTCACCTGTAAGGGTCCCGCGGTGCCGTTGACGTTGCTCTTTCCTTTTGGGCTCTGGGATCCTCCTCCCCCCTGTGCTCTGGGAGATTCGGTATTACTGGTCTTGGGTCTGGATCTCGATCTGGACCGCGATCTCGATCTGGTTCTGTTAGACGTCGAGCGGCCCCTTTCCCTAGCCTGGAGCTTGGGGAAATCTTCTAGTCCAGATCCCTCCCTTGTCCGATGTTCCGACCGCTGTCTCCAGTGTTCCCGTCCTGGCCTGTACAGTCTTTCAGCTTCCCTTTCGTGGTACATCGCGTCTTCTTCCTCTCGTCTGACTCGCTCCCAGCGGCACCTCTTTAACAAGTACGGTAACTCGTATCTGGCATTACATCGGCGATCTGCCGTAGGGTGGTCTTTGCCGCAGAGCTGGCACTTCGCTTCGCACTCGTGGTCCTGTGGCGGGTTCTCCATCCCGCAGCCTCTGCATATCCTGCTGACGCAAAGTGCGATGTGTGTCGCGTCGGCTCCGAAGATTTTGAATGATTCTCGGCGTACATTCGAAGAATTTACCGACGCCTTATTATCGAGAAGGAAGGGCAAGTTCCACGGACCACCCTGATATCATTCTCAAGTAGGTGGACCGTTTATTTTCGGCACATCGACCACTTTATATAGCGCCACGCCGACACGGCCGCTGAGCCTGACCCAACGAAGATGGTGGCTGGAGCCCCGCCTCTTTTCGGGTTAGAGCTGCAAGATGGCAGCGGTGAGCGCCGAAGGGGATGATATAACGTGAGAAGAGTATGAGGACGAAGCAGGTTGGCGTGTTCTGAAGAGAGGAGGATGTGCCAATGAACGAACAAAATTTCACGGAACCAAGGATTAGGCAGCGCGCTTCTCCAGCGAGAACGCATTCAATATTAGGTGGAACAAGGTGCAAAAAGCAAGACAAATCATGGCGGCAAGCAGGTTTCCCAGTTTGCCGAAGGCAGAGTACAAGATAATAGTGCGCCCACGTGACAGCTTCAAGGTCACCGACTATGGGATCAATCGCCTAGAATGCTGCGTCGCCAACGCCGCGCGAATCCCCAGGAAGGAATCGGAAGATGACACGGTGTGTGCCAACTACAAACAGAACATTCGAGTGATCAGCCATCGGAGGAGCGCGCCGAAAAATACAGCACTATCACTCGACTGAGGGTGGGAGACAAGGAGTTCGAAGCCAACGCGTACGAGTCGGCTCCGGAGGATACATCTAAGGGAGTGATAAGAGGAGTAACGCACGAGGTGTCTCCTAGAGAAATAGTGGAGATGCTTGTAACACCAAGGAATCCGACAGTCCTCATGGCCAAAAGGATGGGAAACACCACGAACGTCATCATCCTTTTCGACGGGCATCACATCCCAAACTACGTGAGATACGGAAGGGCACTGGTCAAGTGCTCACTATACCGGAAGCAAATAGACACTAGGTGAGACATTAAAAATTTTGTTGGGTGTTTGGGCATGAATTTTTACCGTATTTAAGGCTTGATTATTGTGTACTGTGCCAGCAGCGATGATGGATGGAATGCTATGCAACTGGCAGAAGCTTTGTACTTTTTCGGCGCATAACTTGGCGCTTGTTTTGTGGCTTCGGGTTGGCTGCCTGCTTCCAATTAGAAGAGGGCCTTCGAAGCTAGTTTGGTGGACACTAGGTGTCGAGTCATCATCATCATCATCAGCCTAGTTACGCCCACTGCAGGGCAAAGGCCTCTCCCATACTTCTCCAACTACCCCGGTCATGTACTAATTGTGGCCATGTTGTCCCTGCAAACGTCTTAATGTCATCCGCCCACCTAACTTTCTGCCGCCCCCTGCTACGCATCCCTTCCCTTGGAATCCAGTCCGTAACCCTTAGTGACCATCGGTTATCTTCCCTCCTCATTACATGTCCGGCCCATGCCCATTTCTTTTTCTTGATTTCAACTAAGATATCGTTTACCCGCGTTTGTTGCCTCACCCAATCTGCTCTTTTCTTATCCCTTAACGTCACACCCATCATTCTTCTTTCCATAGCTCGTTGCGTCGTCCTCAATTTCAGCAGAACCCTTTTCGTAAGTCTCCAGGTTTCTGCCCATATGTGAGTACTGGTAACACACAGCTGTTATACACTTTCCTTTTGAGGGATAGTGGCAACCTGCTGTTCATGATTTGAGAATGCCTCCCAAACGCACCCCAGCCCATTCTTATTCTTCTGGTTATTTCAGTCTCATGATCCGGATCCGTGGTCACTACCTGCCCTAAGTAGATGTAGTCCCTTACTCCTTCCAGTGCTTCGCTACCTATCGTAAACTGCTGTTCTCTTCCGAGCCTGTTAAACATTACTTTAGTTTTCTGCAGATTAATTTTCAGACCCACCCTTCTGCTTTGCCTCTCCAGGTCAGTGAGCATGCATTGCAATTGGTCTCCTGAGTTACTAAGCAAGGCAATATCATCAGCGAATCGCAAGTTGCTAAGGTATTCTCCATCAACTTTTATCCCCAATTCTTCCCACTCCAGGCCTCTGAATACCTCCTGTAAACATGCTGTGAATAGCATTGGAGATATCGTATCTCCCTGTCTGACGCCTTTCTTTATAGGGATTTTGTTGCTTTCTTTGTGGAGGACTACGGTGGCTGTGGAGCCGCTATAGATATCTTCCAGTATCTTTACATATGGCTCATCTACACCCTGATTCCGTAATGCCTCCATGACTGCTGAGGTTTCGAATGAATCAAACGCTTTCTCGTAATCAATGAAAGCTATATATAAGGGTTGGTTATATTCTGCACATTTCTCTATCACTTGATTGATAGTGTGAATATGGTCTATTGTTGAGTAGCCTTTACGGAATCCTGCCTGGTCCTTTGGTTGACAGAAGTCTAAGGTGTTCCTGATTCTATTTGCGATTACCTTAGTAAATACTTTGTAGGCAACGGACAGTAAGCTGATCGGTCTATAATTTTTCAAGTCTTTGGCGTCCCCTTTCTTATGGATTAGGATTATGTTAGCGTTCTTCCAAGATTCCGGTACGCTCGAGGTTATGAGGCATTGCGTATACAGGGTGGCCAGTTTCTCTAGAACAATCTGACCACCATCCTTCAACAAATCTGCTGTTACCTGATCCTCCCCGGCTGCCTTCCCCCTTTGCATAGCTCCTAAGGCTTTCTTTACTTCTTCTGGCGTTACCTGTGGGATTTCGAATTCCTCTAGGCTATTCTCTCTTCCACTATCGTCGTGGGTGCCACTGGTACTGTATAAATCTCTATAGAACTCCTCAGCCACTTGAACTATCTCATCCATATTAGTAACGATATTGCCGGCTTTGTCTCTTAACGCACACATCTGATTCTTGCCTATTCCTAGTTTCTTCTTCACTGTTTTTAGGCTTCCTCCGTTCCTGAGAGCCTGTTCAATTCTATCCATATTATAGTTCCTGATGTCCGCTGTCTTACGCTTGTTGATTAACTTAGAAAGTTCTGCCAGTTCTATTCTAGCTGTAGGGTTAGAGGCTTTCATACATTGGCGTTTCTTGATCAGATCTTTCGTCTCCTGCGATAGCTTACTGGTTTCCTGTCTAACGGAGTTACCACCGACTTCTATTGCGCACTCCTTAATGGTTCCCATGAGATAGTCGTTCATTGCTTCAACACTAAGGTCCTCTTCCTGAGTTAAAGCCGAATACCTGTTCTGTAGCTTGATCCGGAATTCCTCTAGTTTCCCTCTTACCGCTAATTCATTGATTGGCTTCTTGTGTACCAGTTTCTTCCGTTCCCTCCTCAAGTCTAGGCTAATTCGAGTTCTTACCATCCTATGGTCACTGCAGCGTACCTTGCCGAGTACGTCTACATCTTGTATGATGCCAGGGTTCGCGCAGAGTACTGGCATATAAATCAGAATTCTTTGTCTCTCCAATAATGCGTACGTAATGTACACGATGTTTATACACGAGGGTCGTTCAAGTCAATCCGGGACTTTTTTTAAAAAACAAATAGAAGAAAAAATTCCAGTGTGAAAAGTGGATTTATTTTTCCACATAACCTTCAGGTGCAATTATACTTTTATCCCAGCGTTTAACAAACGCCCGAAATGCTTCCGCATAGAAAGATTTATTATTACGACGGAACCAATGTAGGACACCATTCTTCACTTCATCACCAATGTTGAAATGTTTTCCTCCAAGGAATTCCTTCAGGGGCCCAAGCAGGTGGAAATCACGTGGTGCTAAGTCAGGAATATAGGGGGGGGGGGAGGTAATATCTGCCAGCGAAGTTCCTGGATTGTTTGGAATGTGCGTTGAGCGGTATGCGGTCGTGCATTGTCTTGCAAAAAGACCACATCCTTTGTAATCAAACCCGGACGTTTCTTTCGTAAACTCTTGTGCACATCACGCAGAACACGGCAGTAATACTCACTGTTGATAGTGACACCATGGGGCAAAAATTAACGTGAATGATTCCCTGTTTATCCCAGAATACACTTCCCGTGACTTTACCAGCAGACGCAGCTGTTCGAAATTTCTTGGGAGGTGGTGATTCCGTATGCTTCCACTGCATCGAGGCTCTTTTGGATTCTGGAGTGAAATGGTGAACCCATCTTTCATCACATGTCATGATGCGATTAAGAAAACCCTGGCCTTCCCTTTCATAACGTTCCTTCAGTTCCCTACAGACTTCAACTCTTCTCTGTCTGTCAAAAGCAGACAGCTGCTTTGGGACCGAGCGTGCACTCATTTTTCGGAACAACAAATGATCATGAATTATTGTGTTCACTATTCCTAACGACACATTACACACCCTTTCAATTTCACAGGTTATGCGACGATTGTTCACGATTAGCTGCTCCACGCGCTGAATGGTCTCAGGAATGACTACTGTAGGCTGTGATCCACCACGATCGGGATCGTCAGTAATAGAGATACGGCAATCTTTGAAATGCTTACACCATTCAAATGTCTTACTGCGACTAAGTGTCGCATCACCGTACTGAGCCTGAAGTCGTCTGTAAATTTCAGCAGGTTTTACGCCCTCTATCACTAAAAACTTCATCACAACACGCTGTTCCACGTAGACGTTCACACTGTTGTCCGCCATCTTGAATTACTGTCTATCCAGAAGCGCGGGAAATGAGCGCCGTCTACCATTAACAGGACGCAGGTGCCAGTTTCTAGTGCATACAAAACCTCCAGTCTAGGCATCTAGTTAAACCGGAAAAGAAAAAAAGTCCCGGATTGAGTTGGACGACCCTCGTACATGCCAGAGCTTTGAGTGTTATGTTGTCCTCGGCCATACGCTGTACTCGTAGGCAAAGAGATTGTTGCGGCACAAATCAACCCGCTTCGCGAGTTATTTCTATTGCATTGATCAGATTCTTTATTTGGCTTTCTAAAGACACTTGCCCGGCGTAAAAGGGCTGCAGTGGAGGTTTCGCCGGTACACGCCAAAGGCGATGTGCTTGCGTGCGTGCAGCACTATGAAGCTGCCGATCCAACAACTCGGATGCGTTTACGCTCCTCGAAGTGCGTACGTGTGTACTTGCGTGTACCCAATATACTGCCGTGTGTGCAGTTTGTGCAGCTTCATAATTCGATCATCTCAGTACCATGATGACCGAACGCAAGGCGCGTGACATATTTGCCTGAATAACGCGAGCGTCATGAAGAAACCTGCGCGGTCAACGCGGAGCATCTCAGCTATTCTCGTCGTTTCGTCATGTCGCTGACATCTCTTTATGCAGTGAAACTAGTCCTATGCTTTCATGACAAAGTGGTGCCGCTGACTCTCAAGCGCAAAGATCACAGTGAAACCTAGGACGAAAGTTACACACAGAAATGGTTCCCATCAATGAACACTTTCCTGCTTTGCGCAATTCCAAGTCAATGTGAGCCAACAAACTCGTGCACCACTTTATCCTGCCGAGACGGGGAAGCGGAAAAGGCCTACTCACAATAGTCAAAATCATTTGCACTGATAGTGAACAGCTTGTTCTCGCAATATACATTTGCAGCGCCTAACAAAAGCACGGACTGACAAAGCTACGCACTCTCAGCACTACAACAATAACACGTCTTACGTTTCTATCACCATATATGACAGAGCACAGCCTACGCGTCCCATAGCTTCATACGCCTTTTGATAGCGCGATCAGGAAAACAAATCTGAACGAGCCCCGAGAATAGGACCCGTGCATCAGCTTACCCATGCCTGAGCTCCGTACCCCTAAACAAAGAAAAAAATGAGCTCCGTTCGTATATGTTTGCACCTCCAGTATTGTTAAAATCAATCCCTAACACAAAACAAAAACTGAGTTCTTCAATGACGCGGTTAGCCACGAAACTGGGCCAAAACATCCAAAATCCCTTGCGAAAGCTTTGCCCCGGAAACTCGACGATCAACTGTCATGGGGGCGTGTGCGCCGAGACGCGGAAGAAAAATTGAGAAAAGGGCGCAAAAGTACAACCTGACGGCGCTCAATCGATTGGGAGACGCAAACCTTCTCCCCTGCCTCCTCGCATATTCCGCGCATCAGGGGTGGCGGCCAGTTAAAGTATGTCGCTACTGGGGGCTGCTTACGGCGCAGACGCCGTATCTTGAAAGCGATCTGCGACGTGGCCAAAGTGTCCGCCCGCGCAGACCTCATCTTCAAAGCGATTTGCGATGTTTGCAGTGTTGCGCGTAGTGCCGGTACCTTCCCATGCGCTGTGCTTTTGACGTTTTGTTCGCGTTGAAGCAAGAGATGCACGAAGGTCAATTCTATCGCAGCTGCTGCTGCGATTCCTCACTCCAGCATTTTGACTGCGAGTCACCGCGCTCATCGAGCGAGATGTATTCGTGTTTACCTGTGCACGTGTGACACCGTGCTTGTTAATATAGTTAAAGCACGTAGGCGGGCTAGTTGCTTTGAATTTATGATAGAATGTGTAAGCGCTACTGAACGAGGCCGTATACAAGCAGACGAAGAGACAGCACTGTCTCTGTGTGTCTGTTTCTTTCTGCGTCCTCGTTCAGTCGCGATTACACATTCTATTATCGTTAATTTAGCTAGTAAGCGAATATTTACAAGTTTATTCGGCCGATAAACTACTATCCTTACTTCTTATGGATGTCTACTAATTTGCTATCGCAATCGGTGCTTCACCTTTCGGGCGAAACTGCGACTTTTTACTTCATCATTAATGGTCATTTGTTTGTCGACGAACACAAATATTTCAATATCTTAACAAATGAAACATACAGACACCGCCATAGCCAGTAACTTACACCACCTCAAATCATAAATGACTGTTTTAAGGCTAGCTTTATTCTTAGAGGTATTACGCAATGGAATGCACTCCCTTAGTCGGTCATATAAGCCTCATGCGTCGAAAACTTCTTGCAACGTGACGTTTACACGATATTCTTTTTCCAGAAGTGTAACTGTTTATTTTATTTAGTTTTAGATTTCGTTTTCTATTGTATTCATCGTACGTGTTCGTATCTTCCACTCCTTTGACGGCCTTCGGGCTAACGGTATTATTAAATAAAAATAAAAAATAATTATAATCTGACCTACGCTTTACTGCGCAAACCCTAATGCCGAGTCCAGGCTGTGCTGTCAAAAATGTGACAGAGTATACGAACGCTCCTAGCGTGAACACACTCAAGGTTTACCAAAGACCAGCACTTCTTGCATTAACCTTCTGAATTCGCCGAGCTGCTTCGTCGTGTTTCAGTTGAACGAAAGTTGATTTATTATGCAAATATTGTGCCAACGAGCTTTGTTTCTTATCCAGCACGTTTGCTTGGTTTGGTAGTGTTTGTCGTTACCATGTAGCCACTCCTGTGATAGCCCTGCTACAGGGCTGCAGTATACAAAAATGAATGAATGAATGAATGAATGAATGAATGAATAGCTAATTCTGCATTTACTCCTGTAGGGTAAACCACATCCTAATGGACTTCGAGAAATTCGGCAAGACATTCGACTGCCAGCTGGGCGATATTATGACGCCCCACTTTAAGTGCAGCACGTGGTAGAAAAGAGGCATAAGCGACAGACGGAGAAGGAAACACGTCGACACTCCTTTCGACAACGCATGGAAAGAAGGCTACATTCGTGAGATATTATTATAGGCTGTTCAATGCCGACTGCTGGTTGTTTTTCTGACTATGCACATGGTACACAAAGCACGCAAGAGAAAAAATTTTGTCCCCCTTTTCACCCAAGAGGAAATGATGACGCTCATTAGGGCCCAGGACCAGACCTCTCGAATCCTGGCAGTCCTGTAGGCTCGCGAGGGGGCCGTCAGGTTTCACCTGATGGTCCCCGAGTGGGCCTAGCCAGGTGACGTTTAGTTGGCTCGCGTCTATTGTGGGCCAAATAAAGTCGTTTCACTCACTCCCATGTATGCCCAATTAAATAAAAAAAATATGTGTGCTTCTGCAAACACCAGAGACCAGTGGAGCTGGGTAAAGGCCAGTAATGTAGTGCCAAACCGCATACAAGACACACGAGCGCCGACAGCGCGTCCCTCCGACGCCCACCAAAAGCGTCTCCTACGGCGTCTGCCATTCGCGTGGGCAACGCCGTAGCGGACGCCGCGGTTGTCGCCACTCTGTACGGCGCGAGGAGGGCTTCGAGGCGCCCCAGCAGCCGCCGGAGAAGAACGCCCCTCCTTCCTCGCCCGAAGGCTGTTTCACGTGCTGCGACGACGCAAATCGGGGCAGCCGCACGCGTCGCAATGCGATCTTTCCCATTCACATATTGTGATTTCAACAATGCGACTGGTGCGACGCCCAGGGTTGCTTACTGCCAGGTCTCGTGGCACACGCTCCATAATTATTTTAATGTAATGAATAAAGTGTTTACATTATAATATGCTTGACTTTCCTTTATTAGGAGCAAACAATATGCGTGTTTTGTGATTTAAAAACGTGTTGAAGTTAAGATTTGTTTCTGAGTGCGCAACGGCGGTTTCTGAAGTTCAGTGCGATGAGACACGGCACTCTTAAACAGCTGTTTGCAGCTGGTTGTTCAGCGCTGTGTGTTGTCTCATCTGCCTTCTATGACCGTTTGGTTCAGCCTGCGCTACCACAATCTGCAAGACCACCTATCAACAAGTTCATATAGCTACCCTCACCGCATAAGCAGTATTCGGAATTCGGCTGCCAGGAAGTCATCGTGTCAGCCCAACGAGAGCCTGGCGCTACCCATGCTCAGCGTCAGCTTCTGGAGAAATGATGTGTGTATATTTCCCGTGATTGCGCATATGCGGTGCCTGTTCCTAGCCATATTCTTGCACCAAACGCAAGAACAAGCACCAACCCCAAAACCCGCGTCTGCGCCTGAACGAAGCCGCAATTGATCTGTGTGATTACTGAACGTGGAATGGAAATTGTGTTGGGAAATTCAACCTTAGCGCTAGTCTGATTCGTCCATCGCGGTATATATATATATATATATATATATATATATATATATATATATATATATATAATACATTGTTCAGCCAAAGTACAAATGGAAGCCTCGATGTTTATTACTATTTGGTATTCCTAAAAATATCCTATTTGCAGAATTTTATGCCCGCTTCAGTTGCCTGCAATTCAGTGCTCAATGGTGGAAAAACTTGTTGATAGCAAGCTATAATTATTCACTTCGAAAGTGTTAAGCAATGACTATATCTCTAAGCTTATTAATGCGATTTTGTTCCATGAACACAAGTTTTCTTTCTCCCTCTCATTAATAGCCAAGGAAGGAAACTGCTCACTTTCATAAGTTTAGGATGCAAACATTCTGGAGTTTCTCCTCAGCATTTGTCCACATCCTATAGTGCGCGTGTTAGTATCAAGTTCTGGTGTTGCAATCGCAATGATGTACACATTTTTAAAAAATATATTGCAACAAAGCAATTTATTGAACTTTGTTTTCAAATCTTCAAAATGTAGCTACCCAGTAACGACCACATTAATAAGCAAAAAAAGTGCAGATTCAGTGCACGTGTTGGAATCTATGAGAAGTGAAGTTTTTGTCAAATGGTCAATTAAATACTGTCAAACTAAGCGCGATATACAATTGGTCTTATTTTCAACATTCCAACATGTCATCTTTTGCAAGTTTTGTTCATGCATCGCATAGGCCACAACCTTAATATCGTGTAATGTTTATGCACTACACTGTTCACGAACTATACCGAAATGCAAGCAGCAGTTAGTGTAGGTGCACACGACCTTTGTTGAGGGAGGGGTGGCGCGAGGTGAATGCAGACGATTGAATGAGCTCGTGTATTTATTTATTTATCTACCTCGCAGGCTGCAGGATTGGAGTATTAGGCGAGGGGGAATAAAAAAGAAGTTACAAAAGGAAGAACGGCACAACATTATACAATACTGAACAAGAAATAACAAAAGAAATTACCGCCCATGCACCGCGTACATATGGTAAACCGGTGAAGCTGAAATGTGCGGCTCTACTGTTGATCACTGGGTTAATTCCGACGGTTTATTTAACTATTTCTCAATTAATGGTTACGTCTGTGTTTCTTAATGAGATTACGTACATGTTTGACTTGGGTTTATTACATTGTTTATTTGAAATGCCACACATCGCGGTTCGCATAATCACCATCATGGAGGGTGCAATGAGTGGTTCATTGTCTTAATCCAGTGGGTCCATCAAAGTCTTTCTGAATTATGTTACGCATTTCTGTTTCATAATGCGCTAATTGTAGTATTTATTACTCGGTTATACACTGTAGTTACCAAGTGGCATACCGGATCCACACATTTCATTTAATTAAATACAGGGACACATTTTTGAACCTATTGCGAAGTCGGAGAGAGACTGCTGCACGCGCGCTCTGTTACGAGAGAGAAACGACTTCACTATCAGTGTAGCCAATGGCCCGCCACACCTTTGTTGCAAGATAATTGTCATCCTGATCTTGTCTTAGCCTGTCACCCTCGGTGTCCTTTCCCTGTAATAATACGTAGATAAATGTATATGTTTTAAACGCGTAAGCATTTCTATGTCTACCCAACGAGAAATTTTAGCTAGCGAATTTAGTTAGTGAACTTCAGCTGCTCGGCAAGATTGAGCTGCAAATGGGAATGGCTGTAGCAAGCGCAGCGTCCGCAGGCGGAGCGGATCGTTCGGGTAAGTCCGTGTTACCTTTGCATGCGGACACATTGGTTCTGCGGCTATTTCACTTTGATTTGTACTTCTGACAATACGTCAAGAACTAGTAAAAGCCTTGCAGTATGCGACACACTTTACGTCCGCGTTGTAGTGTCTTTAAAAATCTCGCGGCCCGCACCTTGAAAACAGGCGGCATGCCGTAGGTTCGAATAAACGTAGCGCACGTGCGCGGATGCACAGATGTGTCCGTTTTTTGTTTCGCGACGGCGGAAGAATGAATTAACATTAGTTCAGCCGTGCCGGATCTACTGTGCAATGTATGCATACTTTTTTAACAAACATCGCCTCTCTTGCCCTCTGGGCAGTAGTTACGAACAGCAACACAAACCAGCGTTCACACGTAAAGGTTTCGAATAGTTGCTGAAAGGTATTGGCCTCGAGCTCCACCACTGGAAAAGCTGGCGCCATCATCGGCGTGACGTGCTATTGGGGATCACGTGGACATAGCGGCCTCGTCGGCTGCTTCGGGAGCGCCGAAGCGAGCTGAAAACGAGTTTAATTTGCCTGGTACGCTGCGGTCCTCATTTAGTGGCGAAATTTCCCCGCTTCGAGTGTCTCCTTTACAACGCTTGAAAGCAATACAATAAGTAGTGGCTGTCTTTGAAGTCGCGCAACATGGTGGACTACTGCTCGGTGCTGCAGTGCCGGACGTACGCGACGGAGCCCGGTGTTAGCCTCATTCACACGTAGCCGCAGGACAAGAAGCTGCGTGAAGCTTCGCTCGCGAAACATAAAAACCGACAAACAGTCATCGGCTACAACTCGGGTATGCAGCAAGCACAGACGCGAGAAAGATTTCCACTACGGCGCCCGGTCTGCGATGTTCTGAAGACGCGCACTGAGAGGCTCGCCCGAGTCTGCTGCACGACTAATGTCATGACGGTTTGGTTTATGAACTTGTCGATGCTACAGATACTGGCAAGTTCACTGGAGTGGAAAGGGAGCGGTAAGAAGCACATTAAAAGAAATCCTGGCATATGGTCATGTTTGTGTTATGAATTAATGCACTGCATTACAAAAAAGAAGCAGCGGGGAACTCTAGAACGCAACTCTAGAAATAATATTGAAACGTCCAAGAACTTAGAAGAAAAAAAAAGATTGAATCGTCGCGACGGCACATCAAGTCGAAGTCTCTACAATGAAATTATTTTTTAACAGCTCTGATAGCGCCCACGCAACAATGGTTGCTTGTATACTGTCAAATGCTCATAATCTGCGGCCTAAAGCTCATGGCACGGTGCGAAAACGCGCATGCGGCGAAAGCGAAACAGTGCGCGTACAAGCATGCGGACTCGCAGACGGTCGCTACGAATCTGTGCGATCACTGCATTGAGGCTTCGTTGTATTACGCTCCATTTAGCTATACAAACACTATAATAACATATTTCACGTAGTTTGCTCTCAGCGTTTACCTATACCTTTCACGCAAGAAGCCAATTCGGGAGACTCCATCGCGGTGACCATGCGCAGTGGCGTTTTCACTTTACGTATTCGGTAAAGAGATAGCGTCTGCAAACGATTCTGTGCTTTCAGTTTGCCCAAGATTATTATTTAGACAGTAAAACACTTCTCTCGTTTCGAAAGTACTTACAGAAATGTCCGGGAGAGCTCGTTCATGGTGTTTTCAGTGAGCGCTGACAGCAAAACCTATGAGGAGCGCGCCGCGTGATCCCTCGTTTCCGATAGATGGCGACTCCGTAACTCCTCGCCGCCAATCGCGAAATCTCGTGGCTACTAACGCCAGTGCACAGAATTCAATCTGTTACGCATGAGTTCGATTGTCGTGAGCGTCAGAACTTTGTAGCAGTGCGAACACTTTCACGGCATTTACTTGTCAATCAGGTGCGGAGTTCTACGGTGAGAGCCGCTATACGAAGCCCACCTCAGGCCTTTGGGTATTCGAGGCCCGTAGACAGACACATACACATAAAGAGACATACACAGATACAGAGACAAAAAGACATGCGCGGCTGAATATGCTACAGCGGCACAGCTCTCGACGCACATCGTGTTCGTCGCAAACCGTGCTCTCCAATCTGCTTCGTTTTAGCTGGTTATTTGCACATCAATATATGACGCAGTGACGCTCCGATGATGTTCTGTACTTGGATGTTGCGAGCGCAGACATATTTACACATTAAACACCCCTTAACACACACACACACACACACACACACACACACACACACACTACAAGATCGCGAACGCGTCTTGGCAGGTCAGGGAAGATGGCGGCCGTTCGCTGGGTTCCGGAGTATGCGCTCAGCCCACCCGGTTCTAGACTATCGTGTTCTGGTCTATACAAGTCCAGAGAAAAAAATCATTGGGATCACCAACTGCGCATGCGACTACCTTCCAAGAAACAGGTTTTTTCTTTCAGTGGCATGGAACTGGAAGATTGGGGCGCTATAACGTAAAACTATTCCAAACTTTTCTATTCCAATTCTGCTATCAGCCCTCCACGATTGGTCAAAAACTTTTTTGGACCACCCCCACTTAACCTGTCTCTCACGCGACGTCACGAAAACCATGATAGCTCCCCATGTGATATGACGTGTACACACTGATTATGCATAATTTGACCGAACAAAACAAAAATAGTTATTTCTGATTCGACGCCTTTTCGCCATAGCCCTCGGCTATTAGTCAAAAGTTTTCGGGTTGCACCCACTTCACCTGCCTCTCACGTGACGTCACAAAACCGCAAAAACTTACAGCGTCGAAGTGACGTGTACGCGTTAAAGATACATTAATACGCCGAACAAAAGTGAATTTTCTTCTGAATAGCCGCAGGCTGCCCCGTTCCGAAAGGAATAAAAGATGGCTGCCACCGATCACTCCAGCACTGGCTACTCGCCCCTGCTGGAGAGCATGGGTTCATTTACGTGTAATAAAAATTTTTGCTTGGCCGTGTAACGTTCTCGAGCACTTTCGGCACGCTTACGACCTCGTTCTGCCAACACTTCTTTGCCGAGGATCCGTTTCAGCGTCATTCTTAAGCTTCCGTTGCATGCCGCCGCAATTTTCGACGAGCCACCGCAAGCTAGTAAGAAAAAGCAGACCAACAGCAGACGCCGGCACCACACTCTTGATCCGGTTATCGATATTCAGTGCAGTGGCTTGGCCCCACGAATCCCTCTCCACCTGAGCGTGCTCCTCGCCTCTTGTCAGCCGGTTAGACAAGACTCGCCGCTCAGTGTAGGCAATGTTATTCGTTTTTCAAGCAAGCAAAAGGGGCCTCCTCTGAACGAGGAGAGCATTTGATTGGTCTATTCAGACAACCCTGCGGGTGACCGCCCGATCCTTACCTCGGCGGTTACGCAAATTTGACGTCAGGAGATTGTAATAAAAACACATTGGAATAGTTTTACGTTATAGGGCCCTTGTACTTGCATAAGGAAGCTGTAAGTCTGTCCATTGGAAAATAAGTGTTTCTTGAAAAGTGCTGGCATGCATGATTGGCTATTGTAGTGATTTTTTTTCCTGCACTTGCAATTTTTATCTGTGTTTTCTTTCCGTAACATTGACCCGCCGTGGTTGCTCAGTGGCTATGGTGTTGGGCTGCTGAGCACGAGGTCGCGGGATCGAATCCCGGCCACGGCGGCCCCATTTCGATGGGGGCGAAATGCGAAAACACCCGTGTGCTTAGATTTAGGCGCACGTTAAAGAACCCCAGTTGCTCAAAATTTCCGGAGTCCTCCACTACGGCGTGCCTCATAATCAGAAAGTGGTTTTGGCACGTAAAACCCCAAATATTATTATTATCCCGTAACATTTTTATATATGTTTGGTTGCAGCAAGCACCAATATTTACCTGGCCTACTTGCTGTCTTTTTTTTTCTGGTAAACTGTGCAAACTGCCTCATTTTCACAATAATTCTTAGTTGGAAGTTAGCCCTCATACCTCTAGTCTCATCCTGTTGATACTGCTTCATGCTATGCGCCCTCGCAACATTTATGTGTGTATGTGTGTATGTACGTATGTATGTATGTATGTATGTATGTATGTATGTATGTATGTATGTATGTATGTATGTATGTATGTATGTATGTATGCGCATAGATTTGGATGCGAAATCAGGGGCTTGGCTGGGGCATTTTCTCCTGTGCGGCCTCATTATTTCATTAATTACAGCACAACAGAAAGACGACAAGAACGAAGTGAACGAACAGAGTGCTTTGATCTTGTCAGAATTATTATTATATATTATAATATTATATATTATAATTATTATATTAATAATGCGGCGTCCCTGCCCACTGCGTCGCCGCGCGGGCAGCCACCGGCGGGGCGTGAACAAACTCGACCGCATTCCGTAACGCCGGCACGTCTAGGGGACAAACGCATACAACACGCGCTAAAAAGCTTCCTCCGTAGTGTGCAATAAGATAGCTCGCCAGCTTGGGCAGCGTCAGCAGTTACAGCGCCGCTGGGGCACTCGTGATGCGGTCTATAAAAGCCGCTGCTTTCTGATAATAAAGGTCCTTTGGTTGTTGCTTCTCGATGGTGAAAGAAGCACACTTCTTTGCGTCTGTTCGCGACGCAAACATGGTGTCAGAAGTGGCGCTCGCCGATCTGAGGCACCACGGCTCTCGGACGTCAGACTAGCCCTGAAACGACGACGCCGCGGGCCCATCTAAACAGTGCCAGACGCCGGACATGCCAACGAGTGCCTTACAAGGAAAGACCAAGTAAGATGGCTTTGTTTCAAATTGCTCCACCCGAGCCCTTCAGCTTCGCAACACCCAACGACTGGCCTCCCTTGAAACAGCGATTTCTTCGCTTCCGAACTGCGTCTGGACTAGACGGGAGGCCAGAAAAGAGTCAAGTAGATGCATTGGTGTATCTAATGGGACCTCAAGCCGAGGATATCTTCAAAACGTTCAAGCTTGAGCCCGGCGACCAGAAGTTTGAGGTCGTACTGCAAGAGTACGAGGCCTACTTTGTTGCTCGACGGAACATCACTTATGAAAGGGTGAAGTTTAACACTCGAACGCAACAAGACGGCGAATCCGTCGAGGATTTTGCTACTTCACTGCACGCGCTTGCTTCCACGTGTGACTACGGGGAGCTGCGGGAGGATTTAATTCGAGATCGTCTCGTGGTGGGGGTCTCCAAGACCGTAAGATCTCGAGAGCTCTGCAACTCGATCCGGACCTAAAACTACAGAAAGCGTTGTTGGTGGCACGACAGCACGAGACCGTCAACCAACAGCAGGCAGATATTCACCGCGTGCGAGAACAGGAAGTTCACCGAATACAGTCCCAGAGCGGTACGCGACAAGTTGGGAAAAACGTGTCTCCGCCTGAAAGTGGAAACAACGTGCCCAAACCATGCGGCTGGTGCGGAAGAAGCAGGCACAGTCGAGCGTCCTGTCCAGCGAAAGATGCAGTCTGCAGAAAGTGCGACAAAAGAGGACACTTCGAAGCGGTTTGCCGATCAACCAGAGCTGTCAGGAACGTCGAAAACCGGACCGTGGAACCAGGCTTCCTCAGAGTCGCGTCCCATTCATCCGCTTATAGGTGGGAAGTTCCCAGTCTTGTTGAATCCTCGAATGTGGTATTTAAAATAGATACTGGAGTGGACGAAACGGTCATTCCGGCGGAGCTCTTCACTCGCATCTTTCCCGCGATAAAACTTCAACCAGCAAAGCGTCGGCTTCAGGGGCCTCATGGTAAATCCCTTGCCATATCTGGTATGGCTGCCATGAATATGACGTTTGCAGGAACGAGCAGCCGCGAGGACGTGTACGTACTTCAACTCCTCCGAACTCCTCTTCTTGGGAAACCAGCGATAGAAAGGCTCTGCGTAATACCACAAATCAACCTAGTGAAGGAACTGGACCCCGAATCTGATTTTCCACAAGTGTTCCAGGGACTGGGGACCTTCAAAGAAGAGTACGACCTCAAGTTGAATCCGGAAGCAAAGCCTTTCGCGCTGTCGTCCCCACGTAGAGTACCCCTGCCTTTGTTCGAAAAAACAAGACAAGAGCTCGAGCGGATGCAAGCACTAGGCGTCATTTCTCCTGTCACCGAGCCTACTACATGGTGCGCACCTATGGTTGTCGTTCTTAAACCCTCGGGTGCTGTTCGAATCTGTGTTGACTTCACGGAACTCAACAGATACGTTCAACGAGAATGGCATCCCATCCCGGCCGTCGAGTACACCATCGGAATGCTACGGGGAGCCAGCACGTACGTTTTCGAAACTCGACGCGAACTCGGGTTTCTGGCAGATACCGCTGAGTGAAGGGAGCAAAGAATACACAACTTTTATCACGCTGTTCGGACGATTTTATTTCAACCGACTTCCGTTCGGAATTTCGTCGGCCCCCGAACATTTTCAAAGACGAATGGGACAGGTTCTTTCAGGACAGGAGGGAGTCGTCTGCCACATGGACGATGTGCTTATTTGGGGTGCCACGCAGGCGCAGCATGACGAGCGGCTTCGGGCAGTGATGGACCGCCTCCACACAGCGGGCATTACCTTGAGCAGAGATAAGTGCGAATTCAGTGTCACGCAGATTTCATTTTTGGATATACAATCGGGAACAACGCAGTGCGTCCCGATAAGCAAAAGCTTGACGCGGTGACAGAAATGCCACACCCGACGTCCAAGACAGAGTTACGGCGCGTGATGGGCATGGCAAATTATCTGGCCCGCTTTGTGCCCCGCATGGCGGAAGTCCTTCAGCCTCTTTCGTCCATGATGAGCTCAAGACAGGATTTTGTGTGGGGTCCCGCGCAGGAAGCCGCCTTCAAGAAATGGAAGACTCTTCTTTCATCGGACCCTGTTCTGGGAATCTATGATTCAAACATGGAAACAGTGGTCACAGCAGACGCCTCATCATACGGTCTTGGAGCTGTCCTGCGCGAAAGGCAAAAAGACGGTCAATTCAAAGTGATTTCTTATGCTTCCAGAACTCTTACAACCACCGAGCGGCGATACGCCCAAATTGAAAAAGAAGGACTTGCCCTCGTGTGGGCTAGTGAAAAGTTCCGTGTTTATCTCGTAGGAAAGCGCTTTAGCCTCGAGACAGATCACAAACCACTCGTATCTTTGTTTGGGTCAAAAGGAATTGACGAACTAACACCGAGGTAACAAAGAATGCGCATGCGTCTGATGCGCTACACATATGACATTGTGCATGTTCCAGGCCGGGACTTGACGGTGGCGGACGCGCTTTCTCGGTCACCTCTTCCACAAACGGAATCCCTGGAACTGGAGGACGAGATCCAGAGCTATCTGCGATTGGTGACTTCGTCAGTCCCGGTAACAGCGCCGAGTTTACAGCTTATCGCCCAGGAGCAAGAGCAAGACCCGGTATGTCAAGCTCTTATCAACCTGTGTACAAAAGGCTGGCCAAGCCGTCGAGACGTTGGGTTTGACCTGAAGCCTTACTGGAATGTGAGGCAAAACATTGCCCTTGTTGAAAACCTGCTCATGTGCGGCTCTCGGATAGTGATCCCATCGACACTACGGCAGCCCGTCCTTAAAATAATTCACGAGGGACACTTCGGCATTGAGAAGTGCCGGGCACGTTCCAAGAGCTCAGTTTGGTGGCCAAGTATTGACGCGGGCATTGAACGACTTGTTAAGAACTGCCACAGCTGCCTCAAGCAGAGCACCAACCGAAAGATGCTTCTGCAACAGACTAAGTTTCCAGATAGGCCATGGCAGCACATTGCGATGGATTTATTCTTTCTTGAGGAAAAATGGTGGCTGATCATCACGGATTATTTTTCACGATACCCGGAGCTCGTAGCGCTGAATAACTTGACTTCCTCAGCAGTAATAAACCACTGCAAATTCATTTTCGCCAGACACGGAATTCCGGAAGTAGTTGTTTCTGATAATGGGCCACAATTCTCAAGAGCCTTCGGCGTTGAATTTTCGAAGTTTGCATCAGAGTACAACTTTCAACACGAGACATCTAGCCCTCATTATCATCAGAGCAACGGAATGGCAGAGTCCGCCGTGAAAATTATTAAGGGCTCCTTAAAGAAAACTGCCGACGCTTATAAAACTCTTCTGGCCTACAGAGCAAGCCCACTGAAGAACAGATACAGCCCCGCCGAGCTGCTCATGGGGAGACGACTGCGCACGGCCCTGCCCACGTCCAGCGAAAGCCTCCAGCCCCGGACACCAGACTTCCAAGAACTGGCAGCTTTCGAGTGGTCGCAGCGTCAGCGCCAGAAGAGAGACTACGACCGACGCCACGGAGTGCGCGATCTGCCCGAACTGTCCGAAGGAACAGACGTATGGATCGTAGACCTGCAAAGAGAAGGAGTCGTTCGAGGAAGCACCGACGAGCCCAGGTCGTACTGGGTCGACTCCGGGGAAACTTCTCTACGCAGAAATCGCACTCATCTCGTCCCGCTGCCTCCGACTAGTTCAGAAGACAGCCGAGGAACAACGCAACTGACAGCGGAATCACCAGAAATAGGCGATGATGAAAGAAGTAGCGCGCGACAGTGTAACGATCCCTGTCACAATCACACACGAAGCGGAAGGTGTGTGGTTCCTCCAGAACGATCTCAAGCTTCGTAACAAAAGTGGCTTCAAAAAAAAAGAGAGAGAGGAAGATGTGCGATAAGATAGCTCGCTAGCTTGGGCAGCGTCAGCAGTTACAGCGCCGCTGGGGTACTCGTGATGCGGTCTATAAAAGCCGCTGCTTTCTGATAATAAAGGTTCTTTGGTTGTTGCTTGTCGATGGTGAAAGACGCACACTTCTTTGCGTCTTTTCGCGACGCAAACACGTAGTACCTAGGCAGAGTCATTAGCCCCGCGTACATGAATGCGACAGTGTCGCATCGCATTTTCAAGCGCATTTGGGAAAGGCGATGCGACGCCGTTTACATGTAGCGCATTAACTCTCGCTAGAGTTAGTTATATGCTACCAAAGGTAACCATTGTTAGCATATACAGTAACTCTAACTCTCGCGAGAACGTAGCACCACATGGTGTCGTATAAGGGAAGTGCAGCCGACTTCCGGTGTGACTGGTTTCCGGTAGTGGGCGGAGTGCACGTTGGTGTCTGAGTGCCGACTGTACCTACTACCGAGAGGCTGACGCTTGTGCAAAATGCTTGGGAATGCAGCGTTCAGTCTCCACCTTATGCTACTCTTGTCGGCATGGACTAACTTTCACGTCATCTTGTACGCTGATGCATGCAGCATCAGCAGCGACGCCGTCGGATATGGTCGGCCTACATGAACGTACTTTTTCGCGCAAGAGGGCTGACGACGTGCTTTGCCGTCAACGATCTAACAGTTCACCAATATTTAACTCAGATATGATGGCAAGGAAAGCAGTGGTTTCCTCTGCGGAGAAATAGGTTCGCGTAGAGCACGCTGCGGCGGGCGAAGTTGCCGTCGGGGACGCCATTTTGCTTCTGCTTCGCGCGTTGCTGTCTCGCAGCTTCACCAGCGCGGCAATCCGGCAGCTAATTCCTTCCCATAATTCCTAATGAGACGATTCCGCGTTTACATGCTCCGCGAGAGTCGACTCGCGCCCGTAAATCTACTCTCGCCTGGCGCATTAATGCGATGCACTAGAAATGCGATGCGATGCGACGCTGTCGCATTCATGTAAACGCCTCACCAACACAGCCTGTTAACAGCAAGAAAGCTGACGGGGCTTTCAAGAATTTCTAAGCACTATTTATTAGTATCGCCCTACTGAAATCGCTCCATTGCTTTGCTGACAATTGTCTTGACAAAAGTGGAAGCCGAATCGGTTGTGTTCGAACAGTTTTATTTGCATGCAACCTATCATAAAGTGAACCTTTCTTCGCCTCTTCAACTGTTCCACTGCTGCTGCTGCCATCTTGCACGCCACATCGAGGAGGAGGGGCAATGTACATGGCAGGTGCATGGATGGATTTTCCAAGGAACTCTGGAGGCTTTGCAACAATGCCCTCTGGAAAGCTGTAATCAGATTGTTGGCAAAGTTTAAAAAGTCTTAAATACAGAAGGGTGAAGAGTATCGTAACCTTGTACATGTTGATCACACCACATGTTTCAGCTGCAGCTGTAAGTGCCTTGTCTCATCAACCAAGCTACAGTTATTGCAATGTTTCACTTTGAGATACTCAGTATGAATTGATAAGACTAGCTGCTACTCCAGTGACTGTGCTTTGAACACTAGTGGTTGTGCAGACGACAAGGGAACAGTGCCTGGCCTTTGTGCTTGTATGCGTCAATTTCTCTCGGTCTCGCCCAAGCCGCACCAAAATGTTATCCACGAGTGTCTTGCCAAAAAGACCTGGCAACATTTCGTATTAAGCAGTTTGACCCATTTATTGCACTGATGCATACAGTGCAACCAAATGAAGGAAATGACATCGCCTAGGTGATTAGTAAATTACCCTTCTAAAATACCACAAGAGCAACTTTAACTGTGGCAAGAGCCTTACCAAAAACATAAGAGGCACAAAAGTGAAGGAAAAGCGACACCTTCAAGTTCCCGCACCAATTCACCGTGACAAGCACGTATTTTGACAGTGTCTGCTTGAGCTTAGTTATTTGAAGATGCATGGAGTTGAATGCTTTTACGAGCATTGAGATGCCCCACTATGCTAGCTTGCCTTTTATGGCTATAGAAAGTCGTATACTGCCACAAGTATGCCTATTGTTTCGATTGAAATCTATATTGAAGGTGCTTTGAGCGACGGGTCGTGTTCTATTTCAGCGCTAATGATACATTGAGAGTAGTGTGCCTGGAAGGAATAGACAAAAGCATTGCAGAAGCTGCAGCGCTTATCTTTGTACTTGCTGAATGATCGCGGGAGAAAGTAAAGATGCCGCCAGAAAGCATCCTTCGTATCGAGTCTCTTTAAAATAAAAACGCTACCACTAGACATGGTGACAGTTGTGGTCAAACTAAAAATATTATAATGATAATTCAAGGTATGGTATAGCATGTTTATGCTATTTCTGAATAATAAACACGGAAAGTGTGTCCATGCCAACAATTGACACAGGATGTGCAGATGCAAAGCTGCAATACAGCACCACGGCGTCAAAACGACAATACGCAAGTGGTGGCCCAGCATCAAAACTTCAACCAATGTCCCTACACTGTAATACTGGGAGGCCGTGCTGCGTGACAGAAGCCTGTGTGGCCAGCAGGCGCTGGTCCGTCGGGCACAGGACGTGGCAGTAGCTATTTCTCCTAAGGATGCAATAAAATGATTTCTCTACCTCACCCGCATGGGATGTGCCGTGTGAGGGAATGACAGTGCCACCATTCTTGCAGGATATGGATGGCGCACAACACAACCTCGAGCGTGGGAGCGCATGTCTCCTTGTGAGCTCTGTGTACTAGTACAAACACAAGTGGTGCGCGCAAGGTAACACTTAACACATCTCTGCCAAATGCCATCAATGAACACAAACAGCAAAGAAAGCTTAGCTTAAATAATTTTTACAGTGTGTCGGATCTGCAAAGTTAGTTAAAAACATCCTGCCTACATGCCGCATTGTTCATTTGTTTAAAGCATGTACGAGAGCACTCGCGTCACTACTCAAAAGTGCATAGTTACATTGTACTTGTTTCGATTTTGTGCACTTTCTTTTATCCTGAAAGAATAACCACAGCAGCTATCTTCATAAAAATAAAGCAGTTAGATATTTCTCAATAAGCCGTAAGTATTAAAGTTGCTTAAGAGGATAGTCTACTGAATTGATTGCATTTGAGTACTGCAGGGCTAGTTTCTTTCGTTCTTTCTCTTTTAAAGCCTCGGCACAAGTTAGCTGAAACACCCTGCATATTGTACTGCATATTGTAAAAACACCCACACTATGAGTAACAGTTATACTACAATTCTTATCCTTTTTGTACTGCATGGTCTGAGCAGTGCTCTGCATATGTTATTGCAGAAACTATAAGTATAGAACTCGAAGGGAAAATCCTAGCACTATGCCATGTGTGCATA
The DNA here is from genome assembly GCF_050947875.1 of Dermacentor variabilis. Classification (NCBI taxonomy): domain Eukaryota; kingdom Metazoa; phylum Arthropoda; class Arachnida; order Ixodida; family Ixodidae; genus Dermacentor; species Dermacentor variabilis. The sequence continues at coordinate 5,748,844 of NC_134570.1, forward strand.
CTTACCTTCCCGACATACCTTGCTATGCAAAGCGATTCCTAGCTAGACAGGAAAATCGAGAAGGCAACGGTCAGGAGCATCTCAAACCTGCCGGACAACATATGGGTGGCCCTGAGAAGGACCGTTTGATGACAAGCAACATTTAGTGTTCTGTCGACATCTGCCGAGAAGCTGGCTTATAAAACTTGATGCATTCATTTGATTTGTGGCCCTTGGTGTTGCAGAAGCAGCACTTGACTGCCTTGTAGACAGCGCCTGGTTCAGCACGTGCAGGTGACTTGACACCATGGCCAAACTGCTGAGCAAGAGCATTAACAATGATCTTTGCTAACTGGTCAATTCATCGGCCCTTATGCACATGGTGCCCATCATCTGCAAACATGGGGCGCCTCGGTTTCTTGGACGCATTGAGAAATCAATGCTGGAGAGAAAAAACGCAGCGCAATTGGGACAAATATTTGTAAAGTATTCAGATCACCGCGATATGTACAGTCTGGAGCAAAAACCTGGACATTGCAGGTGGTGCAAGTAGGCAACAAGCATTCACATGTGCAAATGTTTGTTGCACTTGGCTATATATATATATATATATATATATATATATATATATATATATATATACATTTGTGCGTTCTAAATACTGATATTTTAGTTCCTGGCGAGACTTTCAAATGTTGGCTCATAATGCAAATTAATTCTCATTGATACTGATTCTTCTCCCTGTGTTTGCTTAAAGGCACACTCACACCGAAAGCGGAACGTCTAAGCGGCCAAGCGGATTTTCAACGCGGTGAGCGCGCGGGCCTGTTCAGACTGGATGGCTTGCCTGGCTGCCCGCGTCGCCGAGGAGGCGGAGCATCTAACGTTTTTGTGGCGCACGTGTCGCCATCTCGTGGCACCGGTCGTCCGTCCTCGTCGCGCGCGCGCCACCTTCGTCACCGCGCCACCGTCGCCTGGTGTTCTGATCGGCTGCGGCAAAGCGGAGAGCTCCGGTGGGTGGAAAAAATCGGTCTGCGAGCGATCGGGCTCGCCGCCTCATTTTCCGCCCGCTTTTATCCGCCTGGCAAATATGTTTGCTAGCTTTCCGCTTGCCTGCTTTAGCCGCTGGTTCTTCGGTGTGAACGTGCCTTTAGAGTCAACATCAACAGCTTATGCCCAAACCCCTAGCAGGCGTCGGAAAGCTTCGGCACGCGCCGAAGCGTCAAAAGCGCCGGTCGGGAACATGGCGAAGCGTGACGACGCGCAGCGATTATGTCTACTGCCGATGCTAGAAGTTTGCCGACGCGAGGCGAAGCTGCGCCGGCGTGCACCAATGAGAGGCCGCGACGCGTCGCAGGCGTCAACCAATCGGAGGCTGCGAAGCCTCCGGCTGCTATGCCTATAATGGCCGCCCATGCGAAGGCGCCGGCACCAACGACTGTCGGAGTTCTTTGGACGCACGACGCGCGCGACAGTGTTCCTGAAAGACGGTGTTCTATTAGTAGGCCTACAACGACACGACCGACCGACGACCGTGGGTTGTGGCAGTGCGACGTGGATCCGAAGCGACTTCGAACAACGCCGACTAATCCAACCTGCCCACTGGGTTCCGCTGGGCTCAGTGCGATCGTCTGCTAAAACAGCTAACGAAATCACGATTCCCGCCCGCCTGTGCTTGTATGTGTATTTTGTTGTGCTCAAAACGAATGGAAACATGTTTACGAGCTCCGAAGTCTGGATAATCAGCACTCGCCTATCGCCGATGTTGTTTACATTACGCGTAGGCCTAGCGCGTCCATCGAGTTCGTAACTGGCGAATGAACGAACTCAGCTGAGAAACTCTGTCGAAGGAAATGAATTTTCAGGTTCATATGATGCTGCAGTGATTTAAAATATGGCACTCCTGACTTCGTGTGATGAGGTGAATGAACCACCCAGGTAGCACACAAAGTCTTGAAAACGTCGTATTAAGGGATTCAACGTCTGAAACGGATTTTTCACCAAAATCGACGCATCAAAGACGTTCCAAACAAGATAGCTTAAAAACGAGGGGTGAATACGTTTTGATAACGTTGGAAGCCAGGCAGCTTAAAAACGAGGGGTGAATACGTTTTGAAAACGACTTCACATGACTAGCTCTATCTCTTTAGTTATCAAGCGTACCGGGTACATTGGACTCCACCGCCAGGGGGCCAACTCAGCGGACTTGTTCCACATGAGCTCCCGATTCAACGTGTACTTCTTGCGGACTGCAACCTGGAAGCGCCAGAACATCTGCATCATTCGACGCAGCTCGAAAAGCGGCATTCAGAGAGACCATTCGCAGCGCTGTGAGTTCATTTTTCACAGATTTACACGCTTCGACAGCAGCAAAGCGGCGGCCGCCGAGCTAAGCCTACGGAGGATTGCCAAGCTTTGCTCCCGGAGGCCACGCGCCTCGCGCCACGGCCACGAGCCTCCTGCCCGTGCCCGAGCTTTGAGACCGAGCTTTTCGCCTCGTGAAGCATCTGCCCGGCGTGTACTGGCCCTTTGAAGGCGGGGTACGCTTCATACTCAAGATGGAGTATCAAGTGGCGGGGGAGGATATCTCCCCGGAAGAGGTTACCCAAGATCAAGGCTGGCAGTCTGCGGGGGCCAGAAGAGTTAGCGCCAAAACGCGCACGGCTGACACTAATGCACCATCGCCCCAGCCGGGAGCGCGCCGTGGCAAATCAGGCGGTGCTGCGCTAAAATCCAAAGTTATACGAGCGGGACGAATGCCCTCACTTCCTCGAGATGACATCAAGATTGTGATCAGGCCGCGAGGTGGACTCAATATCTTTAAGATTGGCGTTGTTACGGTGGCTGACGCAATACTCGCCGCCGCTGGGATCAGTCAGGAAGATCTATGCCAAGATACTCTATGCCCGAATCTACAGCAAAATATTATGGTTGCCAGTACTCCCAAGCGCGAGAATGCGAACCGCTACGTCCGGATGAGGCAGATGCTCATCTCGGGCAAGGTATATGAGCTCAGTGCCTATGAGACGGCCCCGCACTCCACGTGCAAGGGGGTGATCCGCAACATCCCTCTTCAAGACGGCCCTGACGTCATCGATGCCAAGATTGTCAACGCCAATAATCCACTCGCCTTAGCAGCGAAGAGAATAGCTCAAACCGGCACGGTCATCTTCGCGTTCGACGGGCATCGTGTACCGAACTTTGTCAGGTATGGACCGCTACTCATGCAGTGCTCACTCTACCGCAAGCAAATCGACGTGTGCTATACGTGCGGCCGCCTCGGTCATCGCGCCGACGTGTGTCCCAATCCAGGTGACGCTATTTGCCGTGGCTGTGGTGCCCCTAGTCCCGATGAGCAGCATCAGTGTACCCCCAAGTGTAAACTCTGTGGTGGCCAGCATCTCACGGCTAATAAGGACTGTGCTCAAAGGTTCAAGATCCCATACATCGTGCGTCGTCGTCGCAGTGAGCGCGCCAAGATGGCCGATGCCGCGTCACCGTCCCCTCAGCGGCGCTCGGACACTGCGGAACTCGTCCAGGCTTCGTCCACTCCGGGTACTCAGCACAGAGGACGCTCCCGTTCCAGGGGCCGCTCGAGAGTCCGTTCCGTATCCAGGGGCCACTCCACCTCCAGGGCACGTTCCGGCTCCAGCCGTGGGTCCAATGGACGGGCCTGTTCCCGGCGACGCTCCGGTTCTCGGCCTCGCTCCAGCTCCAGGCCGGGGCGCGACACGTCGAGGCGGACCAGGTCCCGCTCCCGCACGCCCACCGCCCTTAGAAGCAAGTTCACGCTCTCCTGGGCCGACAAGGTTCGAGGGGGACGTGAAGGTCCAAGAGGTGACGACCCGCCTCGCGATTCGCACCACGCACACGAGCTCCAGGAGTTGCGACGAGTTAACGAGCAGTTGAGGAAAGAAAACGCGCAGGTTAAACAAGAAATGCGCAGGCTAGCTGCGGAGATGGCGGAGATTAGGAAGCTCGCGCTTTCACCCTCCTCGCCGCAACCCGCTTTGGCCCCGGTGGCCATGGATACGTCCGAGACATCCCACGCGGCTCGCGCGCCCAAGCGTCGAGCGGTAGAGAACAGAGAGGAAGACGAGAAAATAAAATTGCTCTCAGAACTCAAGAATGCCTTCGCCAGCATGCAGGCTAGCTTAGCAAAGGTCGAGGAAGCTATAGCGCACCCAAAAATGGGCTTAGGTGCACTCAGTGAGCGAATAAGCAAATTAGAGGAGGTCGATGCCAGGAGAGAACCCAGCCCCGCTCCTTCGCAGGTCGCAGCACGACGTCATGTACTGGCACCACCGACGGAGGGCGCGATTCTCAGGGCCGTTCAAGCCTCCTCTCAGCCTAGCCATGGATAGTGCGGACGAGAACTTTAGTATCTGGCAATGGAACTGCGGAGGGTTTCCCAATAAGAAGCCGCTTCTGCAGCAATATTTAAGAACTCTCACGGTTAAGCCCCAAATCATCGCTATTCAGGAAGTTGCAACTAGTACTCCTATCAAACTCGCAGGTTGTCTGGTAGCATCCTCACATTCAGGAGGTAGGGGAGTTGCTACCCTCGTCAACAAAAGGTACAATTGCCTCTCTCGCGACCCATGACACGCCCAAGGGACGCGAACTGTGGCAGACTGCGATGGAAGTGGACTTGACCCTTATCACCGATAAGGATTTCCCCACTAGGAGAGGTAACTCCGCATGCCGGGATACTACCCCAGACCTCTCTTTTGTCAAGAACGTAGGGGAGGTCAAGTGGGTAAACACGGCTCTAGACCTCGGAAGTGACCACTACGTCATCGAAGTCTCCCTCCCGATTGCCCGCTATAAGACAAAGAAATTCAAGTTGATCGACTGGGACGTTTTCCGCAAGATCAGAGCCGAGCGCGCACCGATGGCCGGGACAGATTTTGAAGGTTGGTGCAAAGGGATCAGGGATGACGCCGCGGCGGCAACCAAGGAGGTCGTCACTGAACTCGACGTCGACAAGATGGATAGCAGGTTGGCGCACCTGTTGGAAGCCAAGCAAGCCCTCCTCACGAGATGGAAGGGGCAGAAGCATAACAGGAGGCTCCGCAAGAAGGTTTCGGAGGTTAACAGGGAAATCGAACATCACTGCAAGAACCTGTGTAAGCAACAATGGGATGAGCTCTGCGAATCCGTCGAGGGTCAGCTCAGATCAGGCAAGAGCTGGGGTCTGCTCAAACACTTTCTCGATGAGGGCAGCACCAGATCCAGCCAGAGACGATCCCTCGCGCGAGCCATCCACCTCGCTACGGACTCTACCCCGGACGAGTTGATTGTCGACAGGCTCATAGACACGTACCTGCCGGTCGCGGATAGCTCTGCCCCTACCCAGTTCCCGGACTACGCGGGGTGTGCGGTGCCGGAGTTGGACCAGGACTTTACCGCGGCCGAGATCCGAGATGTCCTCTTCTCACTAAACGTCAAATCTGCGCCTGGCCCAGATGGCGTCACTAACAGGATGCTGAGGAATCTCGATGATGAGTCGATCGACTTCCTCACTGAGAGGATTAATGAAGTCTGGCGTAGTGGACAGGTCCCCACACAGTGGAAGGCGGCCTGCACGGTACTCATCCCCAAACCCGGTAAAGCACCAGGAATAGAGAATCTAAGACCAATTTCCCTGACGTTGTGTGTCGGTAAGGTTGCAGAGCATGCCCTGCTCAACCGGCTCAAGGTGCACATCGAGGCCAATGACATGTACACCCACAATATGATTGGTTTCAGAGCCGGCCTCTCGACACAGGACGCCATGAAGCTGATAAAGCATCAGATTATCGACCGGAGCACGGGTGATACCAGAGCCATCCTTGGATTAGACCTGCAGAAGGCGTTCGACAATATCTCACACGAGTTCATACTCCAGTCTATTGCCGGCCTCAGACTCGGGAAGAGAACCTACGACTTCGTCCGATCCTTCCTTAGCCAGAGAACTGCCAAGCTCAAGATCGAAGGATACCTTTCGCAAGAGATCACCCTTGGTTCACGCGGCACGCCTCAGGGCTCAGTCATCTCGCCAACATTATTTAACATCGCAATGATCGGACTTTCTAAGGAGCTCACGAAGATTCAAGGAATCAACCATACCATCTACGCAGATGACATCACCATCTGGTGCGTCGGCGGCAGCGACGGCCAAGTTGAAGCCGCCATGCAGAGCGCCATCGATGCGACCGAGCGCTTCCTCCGCCCCACTGGGCTCAGATGTTCTCCATCGAAATCTGAGCTACTTCTCTACAAGAAAAGACCCAGAGGCGGCGGCCATCGTGATTGGAAACCGGCGTCCGAAAGCGAAATACGGCTTTTCACTGGTGACGGGTCTCCGGTGCCCAGAGTCGACTCACTCCGAATATTGGGGATGTATATCGAGTCTAACGGTGCCAATGGAACCGCACTCAGAAAGATCACCGCCAAGACGGAGAGTGCTCTCGGCCTCATTCGGAGGATCGCCAACAGGCACCGGGGAATCAAGGAAGACAACCTCATCCGCATTATACATGCTTTTGTTCTCTGCCACCTTTCATACTCGGCGGCCATGCATAATTGGCATGTTGCAGAGGAGAACAAGCTCAATTCACTCATCAGAAAGGTCTTTAAGCTCGCCCTCGGCTTACCTGCAAGCACTCACACCGAAAACCTGTTGAAGCTCGGAGTCCACAACACGCTCGAAGAAATTATCGAGGCACAAGAGTACTCACAGCTGCTCAGGCTATCCGGCACCCCGACGGGCCGCAAGTTACTCGGCGAGATGGGCCTCAATCCTGTCGACCAGTGCCCCGACGCCGTGCGGATTCCCGGCGACATCAGGTCTCACCTGCACATCGCGCCCCTTCCCCGCAATATGCACCCCGCAAACAACGTCGGCAGATGTCGGGCCAGGGGTACAGCTCTACTCGAGCATATCCGCAATAACCGCATTGAGGCAAGCTTCGTGGATGCCGCGGCATATGTCCAACAAGAGGCATTCGCCGTCTCCATCGTAGACTCCAATTCAAGGCTCACTTGCTGCGCTACGGTACGCACTTCGAGGCCCGTGGTAGCCGAACAGGTTGCAATCGCGCTGGCTGTGCTCGATGGTCGCAGAGAGGCAATATATAGTGATTCCAAGGCAGCCATTGAGGCCTACCAAACCGGTATGGTCTCCCCCCAGGCCCTCCGCATTCTCCAAAGCGCCAAAAGTATCTCTCCGCATTCTCTCATTTGGTTTCCCGCTCACTTGGGGTCGATTGAGGGTTCTCCCTCTAACCCTAACGAGGGCGCACACGAGGCCGCGCGAGTACTCACTGACCGCGCCGCCTCAGCAGTCGCCCAGCCCCGCGGGGAACCCTTGTTACGTTTAATGAGATCACCACGCACTACTATCTGTCACAACGGGTCTTCCCCCTCCCGCACCCCGCCTTATGTAGGGCGCGGGCGGTTACCCTTCGACTTCTACAAGCCCGTGCATACCCTAACCTCGCGGTTCTTCATGCCATATACCCTGAAAGATATCCCAGTGCGGACTGCCCTGCCTGTGGACTAAGGGCAACATTGGACCATGTGTTGTGGGAGTGTGAAGCCATCGGCTCCTCCTTCAGCGAAGATAGGTGGGCTGCGCTCTTGGGCAGCCCCGAACTCAACGACCAAACCCTGGCCGTCCAGAGTGCCCGCGATCGGGCCGTCAAGCTGGGCTTGGCGGTCCCTACGTGGGACTAGCCGGGTGGCGCGGGGTCTTCCCTGCGTCTTCTCTGGACCAAAATAAAGTTACTTCACTCACTCACTCACTCACATTTTCGACAGCGCCGTTTTTGGCGGGAGAATTCCTCGCTTGTCAAGCAGCACTCGTCGTGTCAATTGCTCCTCTATTCGACCTACATTAGTATGAGTGCGGCAAGAAAAAGAAATTCTTTAGTGGTGTTAACCTAACGTCAGAAGAGACGAAAAATTGCAAATGAAGTTGGCATACCAAAAGGAAGTGTTCTGGGCCAGGAGGAAGTGGAGCGTGAGTACGGAAACATCGAAGCCGCGCTTACGGCAATGGTAGTCGGCCGAGCCTTCAGCAGGAAGAAAGATCTGTATGACTACCCGGTTCCTTACAGTGTGTTTGGCATATCAAAGGTGTTATCACTAAATGTTACAATGAGCTCCTGGAAAATGGGCAGCGTTGCATGCAAATGCTTCAAAATTCTCGCTGGACAAGGCAGCTTTGCCGTGTTTCCTCTTATTCACAATGCAGGGATGTGAATACCTTACCGCTGAACAAATTTTTTTTTAATGCTGAGGCACGAGGGCTTCACAGTTTTGTGCGTACAAAGCTAACATTTTGTGCCCAATTGTTTGAATAGTGAAAACTGCAGTTTGGTTATAAACAGTAGCTTCATTTTATTTCCTCCTTGTGTAATATAAAGAAGAGAACGCAGTGAAGGTTTTCACTATTCTGGCATGTACAAGTTCACAATGCTTTGCATAAGTACATATGCAGTGAACCATTATATATATATATATATATATATATATATATATATATATATATATATATATATATATATATATATATATATATAATGCGTGTATGTGTGTGCACATGTTTACGTCCATATGAAATTTTAGCTGATATGCATGTGCAATACAGTAAGCGTACATTCTTCATTAAATAACGCGCTTTCCCCTGGGACCCATGAGGAACTTGGAGCTTGGCTCCAGAGCGCTAAATCATGAAAGTCACATGCAGCATAAATAAAAGTATCGAGTTAATAAGCGACTTAACTTTTGGTGCCAACGGAGCGGACGCATCGGTACAGTCGTTTCTAGTAACGGTGCTCCGTAGGAAGTGTGGCAACGAATTGTATACTGTGAGCACAGTGTACATAGAAAAAATTTGCAAATACCATCGTCGATGATTGTTAATGCAAGCGATTAGACTGAGCGAGCGAGCGAACAAAAGAACTCGAGAGAAAGCGAGCGAGAGAGAGAGCGAAATATAGTTAGCGTGAGAGCGAACGAACGAACGTGAGCGTTTTCCTTGAAAATCAACAGTCCGGCGACCGACCACCGTCGACTGAACTACGAAAACATCCGACGGAGAAGAGACAGAAAGCTATTCGCTTTAATATTTCTGAAACTCGTCGTTATAGGCTCGCCACGCTTGGGCGCAAAGCGTGGTGTGATCGCACTTACGTAGAAGCGTCAATTGTTTTTTTAACATGCTGTAATCACAATGACGCGGCACTGAAAGCGTCCGAAATGAGAGAGGAAACTGTAAGGCCTTGTGGAACGCCCAGTGGCAACTTCCAGCTCGCCACTCTTGCTTCAGTTGGAGTGGCGACAGAACAAAGGAAGAGCGCGCGGCGCCTGGCTCTGCGCAACGTGATTCGCGGATCGAGAAGTACAAAAGCTCAATGCGCACAACACGCAAGACGCGCACACTAAGGCGCCACGCTACGGCGCGTCAGCCTCTTTAGCGGCTTCTACAATATCTAACAACTCACCAACGCGATCCAACATTGCGCAAGGTGGCGATACCGTCGTCAAATCATGTGACCAAGGTGGCCACGTGATTCGTGATGCCGGGCGAGCCGGGCCAAAGCCACCTAGAAAAAAATGTAAGGCCTCCGCACGCCGGTGTGACGTCACGCTAGTCGGATGGGCCGGAGAGTCGACGCCGTCGGCGTCTCCGCGCCTAGGTTCGTTGCGCTTGCAGTGTGTCTCTTTGCGCGTCGCGGATACTATGGCATGAGAAAATTAGTGCTGTCCTTAAAGTGACAGCAACCTATAAATTCAGATGCTTCGTTTCCAAAGCAAGACACGTATAGCTGACGCAAAAAATAAGGGGGAGCCGCTGGTTCACCGCAGTCAACACCACCATAGAAAGCAGCATACTTTCATACCTTCCTTAGATTACTTGATTGGCAACATTTTTGTTTTTTGCGTGTATCGCAACACGACCTGCCTTATTGTGCTTGTGATGTTTGGTCGGGACTAAGACAAGCAAACTGCATGCTGCTTAGTCACTCAACTTTAGACGGAACGAAAGAAAGAGGAAAACTGCATATTGAAGACACAGAATATACTTTATTCACAAATGATAAGAACTGCATTCAGAAACAAACATTTTAAATCTTCCATATACAATTATCATTCTCACTCTTGCATTGCGCAAAACAGTCCTCGCTAGACACACGAATATCGAGGTTAATTTTATTGTGAAAATTTTATCATTATAGGGTCACGCACAACTAATTCTCAAATAGAATAAGCTTCCGTCTTTGTTGTACCATTTCTTGTGGTTATTTTATTTCCACCTGCCTTGTTTGCAGGCCTTATTGGTCTTCATAAAATACTGAGATAATAGTGAAAAGTAAGTAAAAAAACGAGAGGCCTACTCTCAGTCCTAAAGGAAAACATGCAATTAATGGATTGCGGTAGCATGGAGAGTTCGAATCATAAACAGGTAGCACAATACACTCAAATAACATTTGAATTGGCCAAAATGCAGGGTTTAAATTTTGATAATGTAGGCAAATAAGTCCTAGCTACGCCACAGGTTTCTTTTTACAAGGGTTCTGTCAACACAAACATACGTAGATGTTCAACAAAACAGAGCTTCATGAATAAAAAATAAATAATGAGAAACATCTCAGGCCTTCAAGGTCTGCAATTTTCTGTCGTTCTTGGCGTTGCGTAATTTGTCGTTTTTTGTGCGGCACAAGTTGTTCAGCAGTGTATTCGCTGCAGCACTTACAACATGCCCCATTACCTCCTGTGCAGGATGACCGAAATCACACATATCGACATCCTCAAAGTCATGAAGGGTAGCGAACACAAGGCCGACAAGAGTATCTTTCTGCCTAGGAAGGCTGAAAAATCGTACGGCATATTCTGGTGTCCTGAGCTTGTCCAATATAATTTCAGTAAAGAGTACAACATTAACTGCAACTGCTCGTGTAAACTTCAGGCCACCCCTTGTCATCTTCGTGATTAATGCATTCTCAGGGTCATCTAGATCGACGTCTTGCATCGCAAGGCTTTCACGGCAAGATGCGCATGTCAGCTTTTTTAGAGCTGCATGGGCACAATAGCCGGCAACATAGGTTAGTGCCGGTAGCCTTGACGTTTTTTTCTCAATGTCGGAGTCGGTCACAGTGACTTGAAACTGGCCGTTTCCTGAATGTACACTTGTCTCCAACGTGTTCGCGCTCGGTGGTAGTAGAATGTCCAAATCTGGCAGGTCCAGAACCTTCTGCAAACGCAATTTGTTTTCAGATTCATATATCTGCCTTATAGACACGTGGTAATTGGCACCAGACAATTGCCGGTACTTTCCAAAGCGATCCTCTAAGCTATCAGTTTGAAATTTGCCCAAAAGAACATACTCGAAATGAAGCTCTTTGAGACAGTATATGGCAAGTTCGTGCAAGGCATGGGTAGTGTGGCTGAAAGCTATGTGCGTTTCACGTGTCAAGCGGCCATTGTCATGTTCGAGGCTTCTCCAGTGATCAAGCCATTGAACTATTCTCTCTAAGAATTCTAGTTGAGGACATGACGATGAAACTATTGGACCTTGCAATTGATCTCGCAACCGCTGTCCTTTTCTTGGCGTCTTGACGTTAACAATGTTCCACCAAGTCAAAATGGTGTCGACATATTGAGAGGTTTCCTTTGCATGCTGGAACGTTGCAACACTGAGAGCAGCAACAGTAGATGAGTTAAAAATCTTTAAAGGGATACGGACACAAAATCTGAACATTTTACGATAATACAGAAAATGAGTCCTCAGTGTGCGAGTACACCGAAAACAAGCAGTCACTTCGCTCATTTTTCAGCGGATGGCTTTATTTTTGGCGTTTTTGTGAGCGCGCGCAACGCCGCCCGGCCCAAGCGAGTTGGAAAGCGTGACGTCACGACACCCCCGTCGGATAGCCAGCCGGCCGGCCACGGTCATTCGAGGCGCGCCGCCGCCGCAATCGCGAGCATGGATTCGGGTTCTGCTGCCTCTACCAGCGATGAGTACACGTCTGTAGATAAGGGCCGTTCCAACTTAGCAAGAAATATAATCGCTTACGGTTACGAGCCTTCCGCGTCAAGCGGCAAAGAAGAGCAGGCGGCCTTGAACGTGCCGGTCAGGCAGTCCGGGCCAGCAAAATGGTAATTTCTTTTTCTGGTAAACTTGAAGTAATAATAATAATATTTGGGGTTTTACGTGCCAAAACCACTTTCTGATTATGAGGCACGCCGTAGTGGAGGACTACGGAAATTTTGACCACCTGGGGTTCTTTAACGTGCACCTAAATCTAAGCACACGGGTGTTTTCGCATTTCGCCCCCATCGAAATGCGGCCGCCGTGGCCGGGATTCGATCCCGCGACCTCGTGCTCAGCAGCCCAACACCATAGCCACTGAGCAACCACGGCGGGTAAAACTTGAAGTGCAGCAGCAGCAGTTCCTAAAATTATGTTACGTAGGATGCAAAATGCCTAGTTTCGTGACCCGCGTTGAGGCAGAAAGGGAGCTATTACGGCTGAATCGTGGGTAGCGTAGCTCGTCGCTTTGTGCTTACCTACGCTGTCGGCTTTCGATCGCTGCACACTTCGTTTTTACGCGACGAGGCACGGCATGTGTAGAATTTTCCAGCCGTTTCATAGCCCTGTGTTTACGGCTACTTTCACATTCACACCATTAGAAGCCATTTACTGGTTGAACTCGTTGAGATGGGCGGCTGCGCTAGGGACCCGTCGACCAGATCACTTAGCTACATCGATTCTGTGGCCATAGACAAAGGAAGGTCTTTAGCTGGGACATTTAATAGGGAAATGCTGCGCGAACAACCAAGTCATGAAACCCGACGCATGATTATGCAGAGACCTATGAAAATCCGTAATTTTTTGCTTGAGGTTGAAAAGCAACGTGTGAAACGGCAATGTAGATAAATGTGCTGCGCATTTTAGATTACTACACATGTATGCTGTTGTCTGGCGTTCATTCACTGGCTGTGTTTTGTATATTTGATCAATTAGAAGAGCGCTCGTATGCTGTCGTTCAATATTAGACGCAGCGAAAGTGCACACAACATGACTATTTTGTTTTATGATAAACACATGCATCCGCAGGGTAAACAATTTCTGTCACAAGCCGAGAATATCTGTTCTTGCACAGCCAATGAAACGGTAATTTCCCTTCTTTCAACAGGCACTCCTGCGGTCACCGCTGCGGCTACATGCATACAGAAAGAGAGAGGGTCTGTTGCTAGAACATCAAAAGTTGGCGAACACAGCTAACTGTTACGAATGCATCACTAAGCACCCGCTCTTTGAATTGTATTGCCTCAACAGGAGCCTTTTGAGCGGCATGCCAAGGCTTTTGAGCACAGCCGGGCTGGTCGCATAAGCATCGTTGACGAAGTGGTCCGCGCAAATGAAGCCCTTTTTTAGAAGTCTCCATGCTGGGTGTGGTGGCTGACAGGCACGTATGCAAAGTTCACGCACCTTCTTGTCTCTGGGAAACGTGCGCGACGGCGTATCACGACCGATAATGCTGTTATAACAGCCGTGGGCGCAGTAATGTCTGGGCATTTTCTTCCGCTACGAAGAATGCTTCAATACCGATCGACGACCATGCGAACACGCGTGTAAGATGCACCACCTGCATGGAGCACTGCCGGGGATAATGTTTCAGACAGACCACGTGCGAACATAGCCGACGGCGATAAACAAACGCTGCAAGGGACCGACACTCCGGAAAGACTGCGCCGGCTGTGGCTGACCTTGGCCGCGCGCGCGCGGGCACGCGGGGGTGTCATGACGCCAAGTTTCAGCTTCTCCCGGCGGCCGCTTGGAGGCAAGGCGCAACAGAAAATCGCAAAAGAAAGGTGTTTCTCGTTCTTTTTTTTTTTTCTAAGCAGCTTGTTGTATTCGTCATTTTTAACAGTTCAACTTTTGTTCTGACGCAGAAAACCGCCCACCAATTTTTGTGTCCGTATCCCTTTAAGGCCAGTTTAACGTTCTGCCGTTCCATGTTTGAGGGGTTCAGTGCCTTCAAAGTGAGGGTTGGTGCTAGCTTCAAGTGCTCATGCTTTTCAGCTTCGTGCAGCTGGCATAATACCTTGAAAGCTGCTGTAAGTATCTTTGGTTCAGCCTCATCACTCTTCGGTTCAGGAAAGTACACGCATTTGCCAATGTTTCTTTGATTCAGCCAGTTATTTCTTATACACTTTAGTATGTGAACTGGGTCCACCACAAAAAAACAGGGGACGTGATGGGTCAGCAGGATGCTGGTAAACAATGCTGACACTTGCCGGCTTAGCGAAGTAGGACATGGCTTTTCTGTTTATGGAGTTATTGTCCGAGATCACTGCGATTATTCTAAAACCAGATGCCTCTTGATCAAGAACAATCTTCCGAAGGAAGTCGTGCAGCGCCTTAGCATCGATTTGTGCCAAAGGAAGGATGTGTACAACATCCTTGTTTGAAGAAAGCAGGCGCTGTATCACAAATACGTGGGCAGTTTTTGCTGCAGTCGATGAATTTACCGCAGCACCAGTAACCAACCCAGCCTTGTAATAAAAAAAAAAAATTATTGAAGGTGAATCTCATCAATCATTAACGTTACAGTCTTTTCATGCTCTTTATATGTGCTTACAATACGCTTTGCATAGGAAAGAAAGCTACATTCTTGCTGCTCCGTTTCAGGGCGTACATCGTACGATGAACACAGTCTTCTGATCGTATCAGGATGCGGCATCTTAAGCTTCATCGAACTTCTCAGGAATCTATAGGCATGAGGTGAAATTGTGAACAAAAGGCTAGCAAAAACCAATAAATCGGGGGGATATCGGCCAGCATCATTCAAAACAAGATCAACTTGACTCTTCAAGAATTTAAGCACTTCCAAATGCCATTCTTGCAACTCGCATGCGAAATGTTTTCCACTTACTGCCTCTAGCAATGTCGAAACCAATGTCAGTAGATGACGGGCCTTTTCAGAACGCTCAGTGCTGATATCCTAACGTGTCTGTTCGATCATGTGTAACACACTTTTCAAATCTCTCAAGTCGCACAGCTTTTCAGGAACTAAAACATCACCACACTTCCTCACACCCGTTTCACCAAAAAAATACTTCGACGCGCAGGTCTGTGGACACGATCACCGAAGTACGGACTGCAGGAGCAGATTGAAGTGTCAAGTCCAAAAAGAAAACCTTGGAGCCCTTGTTCAAAACTGTCCAGAAGTCCGAACACTGAAAGCTTGGCAAGGCCTTCAGCAAGTCCGCAAAGCTACCAACCAGATTTTTGGCGTCCTCTTCTGCTTGGGTTTGCTGAGAAAGCATTATTGCTTTTTGCAAATATGTGGCTTCCAAGCGCGCTCTTTTGGCAGCCTGTGCTTCTCTAACGCACACTTGCGGACGCGATAAATAGGCAGGGCAATTGGGAAACAAGCTCGGAACTGCAGTTTTCTTCAGACGGATGTTTTTCATGGCAACTTCGACCACTTTTCCTGTCTTGACGTCCGTGTAAGATGTCGTCTTCAAGTAATCCGATGGCAAGAAATGCTTTTCACAGAGCTAAAATAAAAAAAAAACAAGCCGTTACAGGTATGAAGCTCGACGAAAATGTTGAATTTACAAGCGCGTCGACAGGTGCAGAGACCCATCTATCGTGCACGCGTGCACGAATGCATTGCGCACTATGCTGACGAAACCTATTCGTCTGGAAACGCAGAATAAAAATAGAGAGAAGAAATACTTACCACTGTGTACTTCGTTGGCGAGAAGTCCTTCCGAGGAACTGCCCTCTTCCATGCTTCCCGAGTGGCTCGGTCAGATGGGAACTTGTGCACTCGGACACTTTGTCCTCCGTCATAATTGGACTTGCAGTTTGGTGCGCAACAACAGCCAGGCATCGTTGCGCTTCCGTGTACGACGAACCACGCACAATCGAAGAAAAGCAATCGCGTTTACGGTGCAGCATGCCCCACCAAAGCCACCAAGCAAATGCTCCACGCGTTGCCGCTCTAGCGTTGCAGCCACGGAGAAAATTTGTTTTCAGAACGCGCGCCGCGTTCTAGAAACGCAGCGCTCCCCCATCCACCGCTACCATCCGACTCTCGTGACGTATTGACAGGGGAGAGGAGGTGATGCAGTGGCCTTACATTTTTTTCTAGGTGGCTTTGGCCGGGCATAGTCGCGTCTGGTCGAGTCACCGCACTCGCATTGCGCTTTGGTGTGTTTGCGGCTGTTCTGAATGTGCTGCCGCTGCCCTTTTCTATGTATGTGTTGCAGTGTTTTGCTGTCAAGAAAACGATATACTGTGATTAGTTTGGGTTGTGCGATATGTTTGTGTGGTTTTAATTTGGAAATCAGTAGTGTTTTCAATGTTCCTTTTTTTCCCCTTTTCTTTCTTTTTTTTTAAATGTCTTTTCCTTCATTCTATCACTGTACGGAAACCCTCCTAAAAGAAAAATTATATATCCTCAATTATGTGTGGCCACACATGTGCAGGTCATAAATACCAGGTTCTCTAGCCGAGTGCCATCCATGCGGTATAACCGAGCTCAGATTGGCCCACCTTGACTGATCAAATTGGGCACCACTGTAGGTTAAATGAGGCGTACAACTCCTGCGGGACCCGCCGTGGTTGCTCAGTGGTCATGGTGTTAGACTGCTGAGCACGAGGTCGCGGGATCGGACCCCGGCCACGGCGGCCGCATTTCGATGGGGGCGAAATGCGAAAACACCCGTGTACTTAGAATTTGGTGCACGTTAAAGAACCCCAGGTGGTCGAAATTTTCGGAGTCCTCCACTACGGCGTGCATAATCAGAAAGTGGTTTTGTCACGCAAAACCCCATAATCCAATTTTTAATTTAACTCCTGCGGGGACGGTAGAGTATCCGTCTCCAGTGCAAAAGGACCGTGATTCAAATCCCGGTGCCGCGCAATTCTCCACCGGAAAATACAAAAAAAAAAAACGTGTGTTGAGAAAATTGCACAAACAGGCCTGGAGTGCGGCCTGATCCCGGTGACCAGAACCGGTAAGGCACTCTCTCACCAGAGCAGGATTGGCCACCCTGGTGCAGTACTGGGCCACAACCTCCTATATGAATACAACAATCAAACCCCGGCCCTCAGTCCCCAGCAGCCGCGAAGCAACTGACCACGGCGGCGGTCAGATCTGTGACGCTGCAGAGGGTGCTAAGAATACCTGGCTCCGGACAGGCCGCCATTGGAATCTGAACCTGGCAACGTTTAACGTTAGAACGCTATCTAGCGAGGCGAGTCTAGCAGTGTTATTGGAGGAATTAGAGGGTAGTAAATGGGATATAATAGGGCTCAGTGAGGTTAGGAGGACAAAAGAAGCATATACAGTGCTAAAAAGCGGGCATGTACTGTGTTACCGGGGCTTAGAAGAGAGACGAGAACTAGGAGTCGGATTCCTGATTAATAAGGAAATAGCTGGTAACATACAGGAATTCTATAGCATTAACGAGAGGGTGGCAGGTCTTGTTGTGAAGCTTAATAAGAGGTACAAATTGAAGGTGGTACAAGTATATGCCCCTACATGCAATCATGATGACCAGGAAGTCGAAAGCTTTTATGAAGACGTGGAATCGGCGATGGGTAAAGTCAAAACAAAATACACTATACTGATGGGCGACTTCAATGCCAGGGTAGGCAAGAAGCAGGCTGGAGACAAGTCAGTGGGGGAATATGGCATAGGCTCTAGGAATAGCAGAGGAGAATTATTAGTAGAGTTTGCAGAACAGAATAATATGCGGATAATGAACACCTTTTTCCGCAAGCGGGTTAGTCGAAAGTGGACGTGGAGGAGCCCGAATGGTGAGACTAGAAATGAAATCGACTTCATACTCTGCGCGAACCCTGGCATCATACAAGATGTAGACGTGCTCGGCAAGGTACGCTGCAGTGACCATAGAATGGTAAGAACTCGAATTAGCCTAGACTTGAGGAGGGAACGGAAGAAACTGGTACACAAGAAGCCAATCAATGAGTTAGCGGTAAGAGGGAAACTAGAGGAATTCCGGATCAAGCTACAGAACAGGTACTCGGCTTCAACTCAGGAAGAGGACCTTAGTGTTGCAGCAATGCACGACAATCTCATGGGCATCATTAAGGAGTGCGCAATAGAAGTCGGTGGTAACGCCGTTCTACAGGAAACCAGTAAGCTATCGCAGGAGACGAAAGATCTGATCAAGAAACGCCAATGTATGAAAGACTCTAACCCTACAGCTAGAATAGAACTGGCAGAACTTTCTAAGTTAATCAACAAGCGTAAGACAGCGGACATCAGAAACTATAATATGGATAGAATTGAACAGGCTCTCAGGAACGGAGGAAGCCTAAAAACAGTAAAGAAGAAACTTGGAATAGGCAAGAATCAGACGTGTGCGTTAAGAGACAAAGCCGGCAATATCGTTACCAATATGGATGAGATAGTTCAAGTGGCTGAGGAGTTCTATAGAGATTTATACAGTACCAGTGGTACTCACGACGATAGTGGTAGAGAGAATAGCCTAGAAGAATTCGAAATCCCACAGGTAACGCCAGAAGAAGTAAAGAAAGCCTTAGGAGCTATGCAAAGGGGGAAGGCAGCTGGGGAGGATCAGGTAACAGCAGATTTGTTGAAGGATGGTGGTCAGATTGTTCTAGAGAAACTGGCCACCCTGTATACGCAATGCCTCATAACCTCGAGCGTACCGGAATCTTGGAAGAACGCTAACATAATCCTAATCCATAAGAAAGGGGACGCCAAAGACTTGAAAGATTATAGACCGATCAGCTTACTGTCCGTTGCCTACAAAGTATTTACTAAGGTAATCGCAAATAGAATCAGGAACACCTTAGACTTCTGTCAACCAAAGGACCAGGCAGGATTCCGTAAAGGCTACTCAACAATAGACCATATTCACACTATCAATCAAGTGATAGAGAAATGTGCAGAATATAACCAACCCTTATATATAGCTTTCATTGATTACGAGAAAGCGTTTGATTCAATCGAAACCTCAGCAGTCATGGAGGCATTACGGAATCAGGGTGTAGATGAGCCATATGTAAAAATACTGGAAGATATCTATAGCGGCTCCACAGCCACCGTAGTCCTCCACAAAGAAAGTAACAAAATCCCTATAAAGAAAGGCGTCAGACAGGGAGATACGATATCTCCAATGCTATTCACAGCATGTTTACAGGAGGTATTCAGAGGCCTGGAGTTGGAAGAATTGGGGATAAAAGTTGATGGAGAATACCTTAGCAACTTGCGATTCGCTGATGATATTGCCTTCCTTAGTAACTCAGGAGACCAATTGCAATGCATGCTCACTGACCTGGAGAGGCAAAGCAGAAGGGTGGGTCTGAAAATTAATTTGCAGAAAACTAAAGTATTGTTTAACAGTCTCGGAAGAGAACAGCAGTTTACGATAGGTAGCGAAGCACTGGAAGTGGTAAGGGAATACATCTGCTTAGGGCAGGTAGTGACCACGGATCCGGATCATGAGACTGAAATAACTAGAAGAATAAGAATGGGCTGGGGTGCGTTTGGCAGGCATTCTCAAATCATGAACAGCAGGTTGCCACTATCCCTCAAAAGGAAAGTGTATAACAGCTGTGTGTTACCAGTACTCACATATGGGGCAGAAACCTGGAGGCTTACGAAAAGGGTTCTGCTGAAATTGAGGACGACGCAACGAGCTATGGAAAGAAGAATGATGGGTGTAACGTTAAGGGATAAGAAAAGAGCAGATTGGGTGAGGCAACAAACGCGGGTAAACGACATCTTAGTTGAAATCAAGAAAAAAAAATGGGCATGGGCAGGACATGTAATGAGGAGGGAAGATAACCGATGGTCATTAAGGGTTACGGACTGGATTCCAAGGGAAGGGAAGCGTAGCAGGGGGCGGCAGAAAGTTAGGTGGGCGGATGAAATTAAGATGTTTGCAGGGACAACATGCCACAATTAGTACATGACCGGGGTAGTTGGAGAAGTATGGGAGAGGCCTTTGCCCTGCAGTGGGCGTAACTAGGCTGATGATGATGATGATGATGAGTGTTTTCAATTGTTATGTGACCAAGGCGGCCACGTTATTCGTGAAGCCGGGCATAGTTGCGTTATCGCACTCGCATGGCACTAAGGTCTGTTCGCGACTGTTCTGAATGTGCTGCCGCTGCCCTTTGTCATTTAAGTGTTGCAGTGCTTTGCTGTCAAGAAAACGACATTCTGTGATTAGTTTGGGTTGTGCGATCTGTTTTAGCCGGGCATAATAGCGTTATCGCACTTGCATTGCGCTGTGGTATGTTTGCGGCTGTTCTGAATGTGCTGCCGCTGCCCTTTGTCATGTAAGCGTTGCAGGGTTTTGCCGTCAAGAAAACGACATTCTGTGATTAGTTTCGGTTGTGCGATCTGTTTGTGTTGTTTTAATTTGGAAATCAGTAGTGTTTTTAATTGGGCGCGGAGTGGAGGGCACTAATCAGCTCTTCAATTTCATTGTCATGTTATGTGAGGCGCCTTTTCATTGACGCTGTAATGAAGGCGGTAAGGGCAGTATAAGGACGAAAGTTAGAGGGACGAAATCGTGCCTGTGTGTCCCTAGCGTCGGGATCGGCCGCTATGCGTGATCGTAACAAGAAAGCATCTTGCAGAATGCGAAGAAAGGCGGCAAAATTTCTGTCTGTGCGCACCTTGCCGATCTCCGCAATAGAGCCGTCATCGTGGTATTTTTGTCTCCCGTTTAGCAAGAGTGTTGCAGAGAAGAGAACTGGTTCAAACAGGCTTTTTTTTAATGATTCAGTACTAGTGCGGTATCCCAAAAGGTGAGGTCAAGTGCTCGCCCTATTTTCTTCCCTCGCGCTACAGCGCAATGACAGAAGTTTGCGTGCACCATACCGTGCTTTTATCGTTTGCGCTTCAGGTTCTCGACTGTGTTTTCGCCCCCTTTACCCACGTGATGGGTACTTCATGGTCGTACCGGGTACCACGTGTGTCTATATATCGTGTCCAATATATGAAATGGCCAAATTCGATTTTATTTGACGCCTCAAATGGTAGTATTGAGTCCCTTGTAGCTTTGTGCTTGTTATCAATTTTACTATTTGGCGAATGGATACAGCATGTACGCTGCATAACTCGCTTGTGGATATGCATACGTGAGTCGAGTATGCCCTTGGTATAAAATAACTTGTATGCTTTAGCTAGTACGATTGTTTGCAGTTTGGTACATGTGTCGGAATGTACGCTGTGCGCCCTTCGCGCTTTAGGTAGGCGGCGGCCTGCCGAGTTCGTGCGGGTGCCATGTGTGCGCATGGAGTTCGCGAAGCGCTGTCGCCGTTTTTTTTTATATATATATATATGTGTTCTGTTCGCGCGCTTCGCACAACAGGGCATGTCGCAGTTCTTTGTCCTTGTGCAACACATTTTCCTAGCGTACGTCTGAGCATTATTTGATACCGGTTTCACACGAGGCTCTTTTAGCCGCTATCCAGTCCGTTACAAATCGAATTTCTCGGTCGTGATTGGCTACTTTGCGCAAGCTACGAGAGTGAGCTAGTCGCATCGATAATTTCGATCCGGATCGGGGCTTGATCGCGATCGAGAGTGGTCGTATGACACCGGTTTTACACATGGCTCTCACATAGGGAACACTTTAAGTCCAATGCTACTGAGTGAAGAGCAAGTGCATATATTGTAAGATTTGGCAGTCGTAGCTGTAGGGATGAACTTGGGAGGACAGGACTAGGCGAGCAGGAATTATTTTGGCAGTATTTACATTTTGAACAAGACATACATCGACAGTTTAGCGTGACTCCCATGTAGAGCCCGCAAGACTAACATACAGCAAACAGCTTACGAGCACACAGCTCACGAGTACATTTCTAGCATGTCAACGAGCACTCAGCTCCCGACGACGAGCACCCCCTAGCAGCCGACAATCGCTGCTTATAAGCACTTGGTCCACCCTTGATTCCAAGCGAACGGAAACGTTCGTCCAGTCATCGTTCGACGTCACCGAAGATGACCCGCCCTTTTGGAGGATGCGGGCTCACATACACGTGTTGCACAGGTTTCAGTGCCGCACACACACACACACGTGTAAAGGTCCGGAGCCGACGTCAGAGGGGCTTCGTAGAACTCTGCTCCGTCCCGTGTGGCACGCCGGGTAGCGCATTCCTGAGCTGACCCCGCGCCACGTGGCTGCCGGTTAACCGCAGTTCTATGAAGTGCGCCCCGTCCGGTTGGATTGGAACACGTGCAGCGGGCTGAAATAGCTGGCACGTTGTCACCCCGTACGGCCATTGCTAACAATATATGCCAGTGGTTGTATGTGGGCAAGTCTTTCTGGTGAAGCCAATACTTGTGCATTCAAAACATTTCAATTACCAGCGTAGTACATCAATGTGTCTACTTCGACAAAATGGAGCACCAGTGCAGATATCTGAGCATACCTGTCCAGGGCAGCAAGTGTGTCTACATTGAAACCACTACCAGCATGTGCGGCAGTTCTATTTCCAGCAGCGGGACTGCACAATAATCAGTAGGGTGCTCTCAAGCTGTTTATCTATGAAGCTCTGCCTGGGCTGTGTGCCAAATATTTTTGGACGTGAAAGTGGGGGTGAATTGGTAAACATCAGTGGAACTGTGCCTGGACTTTGTGGCAAATGTTTTTGGATGTGAAAGTGTGAGTGAACTGGCAAACAATTTGCTCTGGGCTACATGTGTTAAACGTTTTTCTCATTCAGAGTGCTTTCTTATACTTTGGAAGACTGGAGATGTGCGCAAAGTGTGACATGTCAGTGTGCTAATTAATCTATTTGCTGGTTTGCAAATTATTCGTTGCAACTTTGTTTTTGCCAGAGAGGTAGAACTTTGCCACTTGTAAAGGGCTTTTTAGATAAAACACTTACTATTTATTATGACCATTGCTTCCTTTGTTACACAAATGCAGCTTCCAGTGCATTCCAGTTTATTTCCATGTTTAGGTAAGTTTCTAATATGACGCTTGCATATTCATTTCTCACGTTCTGGAGCAGCAAGACGCAGCATTACTGTCTCATTGTTCGCTGTACTACAGTAGTGTTCACTTGTTACACTGAATCTCCCGTTTAAGTATTCTGTACTAATTTCACTTTATTGCTCTTTTGTTGTATGGTTATTTTTTTCTCGCCCCCCATTACCTTATTTGATATATCCTAAAGGCAATATTTCCAATTTTGCATTGTTCCCATTTTTTTTATTTCTGTCACAGGATTGTTTTATGATGGTATGCGGTGGTATTTCTTTTTGTGCTCTTTTCAAGCTTCTAGCTGATTGGTAACATTGCTTGGAGGCAGTTACCATCCAATTCATACTCTTGCATTTTTCAGTCTACTTCTTCCATTCGCTCCGATGTCACTTCTGCATAACTCTAGTCCATCTAATAGCACGTGCTCTTAACTATGATAAATTAGACACTTTAGTACACTCCAGGTTTTTCTGTTCATTTTTGTATGTGTACTTGGAATTTTGTTTATGTGCTAGTGAATGTTCACTTTCGAGTTCATTACGAATCCTTACTGCGACTTTTGTCATTGTTGATGTACTTTTACTTCTATTTGCATTTCTCACAGTTTTTTCGAACCTTGCATAAACATTACATTTTTATAAAGTCTTTTTGCTTTGTCACAATGTTCTCATTCCATGCACTCTTGGCATTGTAGGAGTTGGAGGCAATCCTACCGCTAGCAACCAGTTGTAGGAGTTGGAGGAAATCCCACCGCTGGCGCCAGTTGTTGGAGTTGAGGACGGACTTCGGGATGAAAAGCTTGGGAGGTTTATTTTACATTATTTACAGTGAGATGAGAGTCAAGTAACCGTCGTACAGTCATTACGGGCCGGCACCAACTCGGACGCTGCGGCCCGCGGCAAGAAGTTCGAGAGAGGTGAATCAGGGAATGCTCCAGGAATCTCTGGGATGCTCTGGGCTCCCGGCCTCTCTTTTAAGCCCTTCAATGTCTGGAAGACGCGTCATGTTCGGCCAATGGGAGAGTCCGCTCAGATGACGCCATTTTCGGCCAATGTTAGGCGCCCGTTAGGTGGTGTCACACCCGGCGGCTCCCTGCGGCCTTGCCTTGCTGACTTGCAATGCGCTCTTCAAAGGCGGACGGGGGCGACGCTTGGGCCCCAATTGTCCGAGGGCCCCCTACTCCCGGCGGTATGGCCTCGCTGGCTTGCAAATGCCCTCTTCAAAGGCGGCCGGGGCGACGCTGCCAGGCCTTCCCGGTACATCACAGCCGTCTGGCTTCGGGACTCACGTTACCTGGAACAGTACCGGGCTATCCCTTCGTTTTCTGGAAGAGTCAAGCATTGAATAGCTCGACCGGCTGTGGGGCCCGCCGACTTATTTGCACGTGTCGTGCCTCCGGAATGTGGCATCCGTGCTCCTGCATTCCTTACTTAGCAGTGGTGCGATTCGATGTGGTCTGGGGAACTCGAAGGGGGCTCAGAAAAAGGTCCCGTATCTAACAGCATCAAGGGCTTGGTCTGGCCGCCTGCCAAGACGTGACCATTTGTTCTTTGCAGGATGTCATTCCCATTGTGGTTGTAAGCATCGTAGCTTACTAAAGGCGGTATTAAGGATTCATTATTCCTAACAGGGCAGTAAAATGGCGGACAGGCCGCCATTGGAATCTGAACCTGGCAACGTTTAACGTTAGAACGCTATCTAGTGAGGCGAGTCTAGCAGTGTTATTGGAGGAATTAGAGGGTAGTAAATGGGATATAATAGGGCTCAGTGAGGTTAGGAGGACAAAAGAAGCATATACAGTGCTAAAAAGCCGGCATGTACTGTGTTACCGGGGCTTAGCGGAGAGACGAGAACTAGGAGTCGGATTCCTGATTAATAAGGAAATAGCTGGTAACATACAGGAATTCGATAGCATTAACGAGAGGGTGGCAGGTCTTGTTGTGAAACTTAATAAGAGGTACAAATTGAAGGTGGTACAAGTCTATGCCCCTACATGCAGTCATGATGACCAGGAAGTCGAAAGCTTTTATGAAGACGTGGAATCGTCGATGGGTAAAGTCAAAACAAAATACACTATACTGATGGGCGACTTCAATGCCAGGGTAGGCAAGAAGCAGGCTGGAGACAAGTCAGTGGGGGAATATGGCATAGGCTCTAGGAATAGCAGAGGAGAATTATTAGTAGAGTTTGCAGAACAGAATAATATGCGGATAATGAACACCTTTTTCCGCAAGCGGGTTAGTCGAAAGTGGACGTGGAGGAGCCCGAATGGTGAGACTAGAAATGAAATCGACTTCATACTCTGCGCGAACCCTGGCATCATACAAGATGTAGACGTGCTCGGCAAGGTACGCTGCAGTGACCATAGGATGGTAAGAACTCGAATTAGCCTAGACTTGAGGAGGGAACGGAAGAAACTGGTAGACAAGAAGCCAGTCAATGAGTTAGCGGTAAGAGGGAAACTAGAGGAATTCCGGATCAAGCTACAGAACAGGTATTCGGCTTTAACTCAGGAAGATGACCTTAGTGTTGAAGCAATGAACGACTATCTCATGGGCATCATTAAGGAGTGCGCAATAGAAGTCGGTGGTAACGCCGTTAGACAGGAAACCAGTAAGCTATCGCAGGAGACGAAAGATCTGATCAAGAAACGCCAATGTATGAAAGCCTCTAACCCTACAGCTAGAATAGAACTGGCAGAACTTTCTAAGTTAATCAACAAGCGTAAGACAGCGGACATCAGGAACTATAATATGGATAGAATTGAACAGGCTCTCAGGAACGGAGGAAGCCTAAAAACAGTGAAGAAGAAACTAGGAATAGGCAATAATCAGATGTGTGCGTTAAGAGACAAAGCCGGCAATATCGTTACTAATATTGATGAGATATTTCAAGTGGCTGAGGAGTTCTATAGAGATTTATACAGTACCAGTGGCACCCACGACGATAGTGGAAGAGAGAATACCCTAGAGAAATTCGAAATCCCACAGGTAACGCCAGAAGAAGTAAAGAAAGCCTTAGGAGCTATGCAAAGGGGAAAGGCAGCTGGGGAGGATCAGGTAACAGCACATTTGTTGAAGGATGGTGGTCAGATTGTTCTAGAGAAACTGGCCACCCTGTATACGCAATGCCTCATAACCTCGAGCGTACCGGAATCTTGGAAGAACGCTAACATAATCCTAATCCATAAGAAAGGGGACGCCAAAGACTTGAAAAATTATAGACCGATCAGCTTACTGTCCGTTGCCTACAAAGTATTTACTAAGGTAATCGCAAATAGAATCAGGAACACCTTAGACTTCTGTCAACCAAAGGACCAGGCAGGATTCCGTAACGGCTACTCAACAATAGACCATATTCACACTATCAATCAAGTGATAGAGAAATGTGCAGAATATAACCAACCCTTATATATAGCTTTCATTGATTACGAGAAAGCGTTTGATTCAGTCGAAACCTCAGCAGTCGTGGAGGCATTACGGAATCAGGGTGTAGATGAGCCATATGTAAAAATACTGGAAGATATCTATAGCGGCTCCACAGCCACCGTAGTCCTCCACAAAGAAAGCAACAAAATCCCTATAAAGAAAGGCGTCAGACAGGGAGATACGATATCTCCAATGCTTTTCACAGCATGTTTACAGGAGGTATTCAGAGGCCTGGAGTGGGAAGAATTGGGGATAAAAGTTAATGGAGAATACCTTAGCAACTTGCGATTCGCTGATGATATTGCCTTGCTTAGTAACTCAGGAGACCAATTGCAATGCATGCTCACTGACCTGGAGAGGCAAAGCAGAAGGGTGGGTCTGAAAATTAATCTGCAGAAAACTAAAGTATTGTTTAACAGTCTCGGAAGAGAACAGCAGTTTACGATAGGTAGCGAAGCACTGGAAGTGGTAAGGGAATACATCTACTTAGGGCAGGTAGTGACCACGGATCCGGATCATGAGACTGAAATAACCAGAAGAATAAGAATGGCTGGGGTGCGTTTGGCAGGCATTCTCAAATCATGAACAGCAGGCTGCCACTATCCCTCAAAAGGAAAGTGTATAACAGCTGTGTGTTACCAGTACTCACATATGGGGCAAAAACCTTGAGGCTTACGAAAAGGGTTCTGCTGAAATTGAGGACGACGCAACGAGCTATGGAAAGAAGAATGATGGGTGTGACGTTAAGGGATAAGAAAAGAGCAGATTGGGTGAGGCAACAAACGCGGGTAAACGACATCTTAGTTGAAATCAAGAAAAAGAAATGGGCATGGGCCGGACATGTAATGAGGAGGGAAGATAACCGATGGTCACTAAGGGTTACGGACTGGATTCCAAGGGAAGGGATGCGTAGCAGGGGGCGGCAGAAAGTTAGGTGGGCGGATGACATTAAGACGTTTGCAGGGACAACATGACCACAATTAGTACATGACCGGGGTAGTTGGAGAAGTATGGGAGAGGCCTTTGCCCTGCAGTGGGCGTAACTAGGCTGATGATGATGATTCCTAACAGGCTCATTTTCGTGCGACTTGGTAGAGGATGCGCCGGCCATGCGGGGAAAAGTTCTTGGCACTGCGCCATGGCTCTTACAGTCAACACCGACGCTTCTACTCATCTGGGGCGCGATTGGAGATCGTTGTTCGAAACGCCCGATCAGTTTCACCTCACGCGATTGGCCTAGGCCGTGCCAACGGCCTAGGCCAATGAGGTTTGTTTCGCGTGAGGCGAAACTAAACGCGTGTTTTGAACAGCGACGTCTGATCGCGCCCGTCACCCGCGAAAATTAGCTTCAGATGATCGTAAACCTTTCAAGACCGCTTCTAGACCAGCTTTTTGATAACGTCCTAAAAACGTTTAGAAGTTGGTTACGAATAGTTTTGGCAAAGGGATTACTTGTGTCTTTCCCAATCCTATTTCTAGACCAGCTTTTCGAATACGTCTTGCAGACCTGTTCTAGATCGTCTCAAGAAAGTAATTAAGCCGAACATTAGCAGAGATATACGACGTTTTCCCGCCGAAGTTCTCTCATTCGTGTCTTCTTTAACCCGTTTTTATCGTCTTGGATAAACGCTACGAAAACGTTACGTATCTCTTTTGTGCTACCTAGGCATGTGGAACTTGGGGTGGTCAACCGCGGCGTGTTTCGTGCGTTGTCGGGTGACTCAAGTTTAACGGGCAAGCTCTGCGCTGTTTCCAGTGGCAAAGAGAACTTCCGAAAGCGAAAGACGCTAGTAGCCGAACTATGGCAAGTACTTACATAATCAGCCGTGCCGCCCGTTTCAGATGACAGTGCGCTCTTCTATTCGACATGTGAATCCAGTTCAGTACAAGTTCACTGTACTCCTTACTCACTTCTTTCAAGTGCATCCGTCTTTTGGCCTAGTTGGGGATAAATCGCTCGTGTAGCAATCAAGAACACTGATGCACTGAAGCATACGTGACAACGCAGTAATGTTTGAGTCAGTGTGTCCTTATACTTGAGCACTGCAAAAAGAAATGATCTGTTTACAACGTGTGCCCCGTTTGCAGTGCATAGCAGGACCTGCATCATGCAAGACCTATGCATGTAGCACCGTATACCATGATTGCTTCGATGCCTGCTTCAGAAGCCGCAAGTACTGAGTCAATGAAACTGTAATTGATTTTGATCTCACTTTTTGTTTATGGAAAGTGTAGATGATGTGAGTGCATCGTGGGGAAGGTGAAAAGGTGTCATCAGTGTTTTGTGCAGTCGGCATGCTTAAACTGCTGGAATCCCTTCAGCTTCTACTGAAATGTTTCTTGCTGCGATACTATAAATTGTAGTGAGGACAAAGATCTCAAAACCAAGTTACTAATGCATCTGCGCAGAATGTGTTTGATTAACAAGTTAACACTTCCACAACAATAATATGCCGACGCACAGCATATGTGCTTGCAATAAATACATTCCGTAAAGGTGGACGATTGGGCCTTGTGGGATTCTCTCACCCGTACTCTTGGGACAAAGGATCGACAACACAGTAGTGCAAACAATCACAAGGGCGTTTATTGCACCTTTCATAGATCAATGCCAGCTAGCCGAGTTGCTCTCCACAAAACATGCCAATGGGCGCGCGACAAATCTAGAATTCCGACACACCGCGACCGGATAACGAGCGAGTATGTTCGCCCCATGCTGGATCCCAACGCCTGGTCGTTCGCGTGTACGGTCACGCGAACGGTGGCGCGTTCGAAGGCGGCCACGCGGGATGGTCTCGCAGAAGCATGAATCGGAGCACGCGCGGCACGTCCGCGCTGCTTTCCAGCCCGAACCCCAAGAGACAGCGCCTTGTCTTTCCCGCACCCAAGTAACCCCGCCGTGAGGCGGCGTTAGCAGCGCAACACTCGCGCCATCTCTCGCACTGCGCTTCAACCACTGTGACCGCCGCGGGCGCTAGGCCACGCGGCGAAGCCGCACTGCAGTAGACGGGAGCTATGCGGGAAAACAATATATCAGGGGACGCGTGAGTGTCATGCATCCCCACAGCCTACAATAACAAACTTTGTAGTAGCACTGCAAAAAGTGCTGCCATGCGTATCCGCGGCAACAAAACTGCTGCACGTCCAACCTACTTCCTTGGAGGCACCTCTGTAAAGACGGTTCGGGCCCTTCCCATTCGCGGTGTAACATTTAGCTCTTCTCTCAACTTTTCCGCATATGTCACCAGCACTGTATCTAAGCATCGGCCCATTCTTGGGTTTGTGTCCCGTGTCTCCCTTCCCTGATGACGTAAGGTTTTCCGAGCACTCTACGCTTATATCATTCTGTCACGACTTGAGTACTGCTCATCAGTATAGTTCCTGTACCAAAAGCGTGGCAGTTTGGGCGAGTTGGTATGTCATAACTGTTTAAGGCTATTAGCGCAGCTCAGGACGAGCAAAAAAGGAAAGAGGTAGGGGTAATCAAAGGGAGCGGAAAACAGGGTGAGCGCTAACTTCCAACTGAGGTTTATTTCGTGACACAAGACTACTTATACATTCGCAAACCATGTGACATCAACAAAGAAAACCAAGCAAGAAAACCGATAGCAACCAAGTGGCAACACATTCATACAGCCTGTGGCTGCAGTTGGAGATACGCCAATTCATTTCTTGATAATGATAATGAGGGTGAGCTTACACATGCATGGCCCAGACCAATGATAGCCTTTGCTTCGATGATTTCTCTTCTGAGCTGATTACGACTGCGACCAAGAATGACGCATTCCTCTAAGATAGGTTCGCAACCGCACGTTTTGCAGTGCTGCGCGAGAAACCCCCCAGCTGTAATACAATTCTTGGCATTGTAACCATGCTCGCGCAGCCTGTCATTCA
The DNA here is from genome assembly GCF_050947875.1 of Dermacentor variabilis. Taxonomy (NCBI): domain Eukaryota; kingdom Metazoa; phylum Arthropoda; class Arachnida; order Ixodida; family Ixodidae; genus Dermacentor; species Dermacentor variabilis. The sequence continues at coordinate 5,779,152 of NC_134570.1, forward strand.
GGCATCGGCCAGTTTGACCTACGTAACGTTTTCCGCACTTGAGTGGAAAAGAATAAACAACACAATGTGCGCAATTAACAAACTTATTTTTGTGGTTCTTGTCGCAGGAAAGAGGAGCTACCTTATTCGGATTAGTGAGTTTGCAAATCCTCATGAGCTTATTGGGGGCAGAAAATACTACACGAACATTCGCTCGCTGGGCGATTTTCTTAAGATTATGTGAGACGGTGTGAATATAAGGGATGACGCTAGTCCTACCCCGAGTAGTTACAGGATTATCTGCGTGCTGGTTGTCTTTTCTACACTGTCTAAGAATTCGTTCTGCTATTGACACTTGTAGGACACAAGTAGCACATGTAGCACAGTAGCACATGTAGCACACCCTGCACCCACCATGGTTGCTCAGTGGCTATGGTGTTAGGCTACTGAGCACGAGGTCGCGGGATCGAATCCCGGCCACGGCGGCCGCATTCCGATGAGGGCGCAATGCGAAAGCACCCGTGTACTTAGATTTAAGTGCACGTTTAAGAACCCCAGGTGGTCGAAATTTCCGGAGTCCTCCACTACGACGTGCCTCATAATCAGAAAGTGGTTTCGGCACGTAAAACCCCATAATTTTTTTAGCACATCCTGCAATACCAGCGCAACATTGCACTAGTCTATACTGCAGGGTGCTTGACGGCTCTCTGAACAGCACTAATCTTTCTTCAGTTCGTCTGTACAAGTGGTCAGCACAACCTGAGCCCTCATCGCGCCTCCATGGCCCGACACCATAACTCCATGATTATATCTGGCATACAGAGCTGTGTCTCCACCCCCTTTTGGCCGTTTGGATTCTCTTTCCTTGGAACCAGACTGAATTGGCACTCCTGTGTGTTGTGCACCCGTCGAATGTGTACATGTGTGCCGTGTTGTGTTATTGAGCAAGCGTGTGCGTGTGTGCGTGTGTGTGTGTGTGTGTGTGTGTGTGTGTGTGTGTGTGTGTGTGTGTGTGTGTGTGTGTGTGTGTGTGTGTGTGTGTGTGTGTTACGTGGAGGGCAAGGAGGTGTCTTCTGCATCCTGCAAATTCCTGCTCTGGATGGCTGGTTATCAGACGCTCTAACATACAGGCATGAGCCTTTCTTTTAGTCTAGAGTGCCAAGTTACTACTAAGATTATTATTATTATTATTATTATTATTATTATTATTATTATTATTATTATTATTATTATTATTATTATTATTATTATTATTATTATTATTATTAGAATCGTCACTACGACCACATTGATTGTGTTGAAGCCAGCGTGACACATAATTCAAAATATTTCTGGAGCTTTGTGCGCTCTCACTCTTCCAAAAAGAGTGCCAAAGATGTACGTCTTCTTCATGAAAATAGTGGTGTTGTCTCGAACACTGCTGATGCCTTTGCAGAACATTTCTGTTTGCTATATGGTGTGAAATATGCTTCAAGTAACCTTCCTTCTCAGTCTGGCACAGTGTGTACGCTATCAGTCAATGAACACCTTGTTTTCAAGTGTATGAAGTGTCTTAAACCTTCCCTTTCTTGTGGTGTTGATGGTATTTCTTCCGCAGAGCTTAACCCTTTGAGACGCTGTCTACACAATTGTGCACAGCAGGCGAGTGCATCAATAGCAAAAGCACTGGTGAAAGTAATGGTATTTAAAATTTGTTTCATACATCTTGAAACATTTATTATTCTAACTGTGCTGCAATTTTGAATAGCGTGCAGAATGTCTTAGCAAAATGAGTGGGAAGTGGGCTGGGTATTTTTACTCTGTGTCAGTATGTTGTATGTAGCGGGTTCACTTCTTTCATTGTTTTTTACAATATAATGCACCAGGCATAATATTTAAGTGACTGGATAAGCGCTTTTCAAGCTTTTCAAAACACGAAATAGTACATGTTCTCATATTTTGTGTTCCTGTAGTGAGTTTTCGCATGGAGTTGAAATGTTTTAAACTTGACGAAATTCGCTAAACAATTGAAAATTCTTAATATTTTCTGCAGCTGTACACTTTCTACGATTCTGAAAATGCAAGAGATTGGGTGAAAGCAACTTTTCAATCAACGGGATAAAGTGGTATCTGAAAGGGCTAAGACGTATGGAAGCATACTTGTTCCCTGTTCTCACAAACATCTTCAATAGTTCCCTAAAGTTTAGTACCTTTTCTAGCACTCGGAAGGTAGCATGGACATTGCCCATGCATCAATCAGGTGCTAGATGTGCAGTTACTAACCGCCGACCTATATCTATCCTCTGCAGTGCGTCAAAAGTGTTTGAATCGATATTGGATCCCTTGCTTTGTGTTAGTGCTAAGAGCATTTTAATAAATGAACAGCATGACTTTGTGTGCCGACAACTTAAAACTATTTGAGACTGTGAACAGTGTTCACCACTGCATCGGCTTCCAAAAAGACATTTTTTCACTCTCAAACTGGTGCAGAAACAATAAGTACTCCTAAATGCTTCCAATACTATGGCATTAAGTTATATGCAGAAAACGCACTATGGTGAAATTTCGATACACCCTACGTGATGCTCCACTCCTTATGGTCATGAAATGAAAGATCTTGGTGTGTACTTCGACAAAATGCTAAGCTTCTCTTCACATAGATAATTACACAGCATGCCCTTCACGCTCTTGGAATTGCATGCCGTAGATTGCATAATTTCCATTCACCTGTTCTGTTCCTGAACTTCTGCTGTGTGCCGCCAACTACTAGAGTATGGCTCTGTAGGAGGGGGTGCAACGAGCAAATCTAATTCTGACCTCATTGAACGCATCCAGAATAAATTGACATCTATCTTAAAGCACCACTTTTGCCATTCTGGCGACCACAGTTGAGCCTTCTCAAATATACTTCAGCTCGCACCTTAGGATTCAAGACTTAATTAATCACACCTTTTGTTCCTGTATAAGGTAGTCCATGACATTATACATTCCTTAAAGCTTCTTGATCATATGCATTTGTTCGTGCCGCAACAGTATACCAGGTAGCATTCCACATTCGTTGCCTGGCCTTGTTGTAAGATTGTGCTATATAAGACTCGACTCCAAAAACACACTTCAGAGTTCATTTCCTGTGTTTTCTGTATCTGTAGATAACCACGTAGGATTAACTCCCTTTTACTTTTCCTCGTTTCCTTTTTTCCCTATATGTTTCTCTATCTTGCATTTTTTTTTGTCTACCACATTCATGTCTTCTGTACATTTTGTCCGACATAGTGCTCGTTAAGTGCACCGGTACAATGACTCTCTAGCTGTTCCTGGGCACTACAATAAACATTTGAATGGTTGATTATTATCGTAGCATGAAATCGTGCTTTTTAAGTATGTACTAGTATAATAGTTCAGTGCAGTAGCTATTGTGCAATTAAAAAAAGGGCATTAATTAAGAAAGGGCAATAATAATATGCTATGGGCCTAATCATATGCATTGTGCTATTATTTCTTGAGTTTTAATAATGGCTGGCTACTGTATCCGGTGTTGTGCAATAAAATAATATGCCACAGCAATTATTGCGCGCCTCGCAGAACCAATTGAATATATCTTTCTCAGTCAAAACATCATAGAAGGCTGAAAACAATAAACTGCAATCTTTTTTTTGTGTGTGGTGACGAAGTGTATAAATTATGAAAATAACCTATTTATATATTTCTTATACTATGCAAATGAGCTGCTCCTTTACATTCGATTAAGCGCTTGAATAGTACTTTTTGGCAAAGGACAACGAAATACCCCTATTAAAACCCTCCAATTCTCAAGCTTGTATTATCTAACGGCAGTGGCGTAGCCAGAAATTTCTGAGGGGGGGGGGCTTAAGTTGCAGCTCCGCCTCCTCCTTTAAAGGAAGCTTTAGCTCGGGTGCTGCGGTCTAAATACATGTAGAAGAGGAATTCGTTTTTATCGGCAACCACTGCACCAAATTTGAAGAGCTTTGTTGCATTTAAAAGAAAAATCTAAATTCCATTGACTGCTGATTTCGAATTTTTCATTTACGTTGTCAATTATTTATTAAAAATTGGCCATATTCGCACATTTTCAGAAAACGAAACTATCAAGTTTAGAACTAACTCAACAATGAAATATGATATCATAATTCTGTGAGTTTCATCTAATAGTACATCTACAGCGGAAGAAATTAATATGTTACACATGAATCTCAAAAGAATTTAGTATTATTGAAATACGGCGTTTGCAGTACACTTGTACACAAGTAACCAGTTCACGTAAGGTACAAATTGACGTACCAAGTTTTTCCGTTTTGCTGTTTACAGAACCGCAATATCTGTTCTTGATGCAGAGCTATTGGATTGTAAACGTTGTGCTTCTATTTGTTTCGAACTTCCGAAGTTTTCGAAATATTTTACACAAATTCAGGCCCTAAATCGAAATTCCGCTTCCAACAGGCACTAGAATTTACCTTGCTCTCTTGAATGCAACAAATTTCATTCAAAGCGATCCAGGGGTTATCTCAGAAAAGCGTTTCTGCGTTTTACATGTATTTGAATAGGCCGCGTTGGAGTTGGGCCCGAGCTAAAGCTTCCTCTTAAACAATTTGTCGAGTGATCAAATACATAAATAATAATTGCATTGCTATTGCCAAAGATGCTGCAAACGAATTCTTTCACGCTACGCACTGTCAAAACAAGCAAGACATGTATTTTTTCATAAAAGAAATACTCGTATGTGCCAAAAATTTTACCCAACATAACTGATATCAATGCTTCCACGTTCTTTGTCTATTTAATAAGTAACGAATACATCACGCGAACTTTAGAACTATATCAGTTCGAAACTACCAAAGCAGTGCATACCGTTTATATGAAAAATGTAAAGGCCATGAAATGAACAAGTTGAGGACAAATATGTTAATGTCATTCATTGTCATATGTATTTTTCTTTGTCATTCAAGAACCGTGTTTGCATTCTTGTACATATGCAACGGCCAGTGAAAAATCTCAATGATGCTGTCATTTGTTCCAATGTATTACGCAGTAGCAGCTGTCACCGGTCGTGTATCGTGAGTAACTGCACCGAAATTATTGTCGCAACAGAGAGCACGTATATAAAGAAGGAGTTCTGCAATATGTACGAGGGCGAGTCAAATGAAAGTGAGCCAATGCGAATATATGACAAACGGGGTACTTTATTTAAAAGTAGTCGCCATGAGCATTTAGACGTTTGTCCCATTGACTAATGAGTCCCGTGATTCCCGTCTCATAAAACTCCTTGGGTTGTGCTTCAAAAAGTCTGTAGCTGACTCACGTCATCGTCATACACGAATCTGGTTTCCTTGAGCTGTTTTTTCTGTTGCCCCAAAATGTGGAAGTCGCAGGGCGACAAGTCTGACCTGCATGGCGGATGTTACAGCTTTTCCCACTTGAACTTTACCAGTTTCGTGTTAACCACATCAGCGAGGTGGGGACGGGCATCGACGTGGAGCAAGATGACACCATTGCTCAATTTCCCACGTCGTTTGTTCTTGATTGCGACACGCAGCCGTTCCGGCGTTTCACCATATCCGAAACAATTGATTCGTCCGTGTCTCTTCTTCTTGTGTCGTCTGTTTGGCGCTATAGTACTTCAGTAATTGATAGTCTCTCAAGATTTAGCACTGACACTTTTACACTGACCCGCGCCGAGTAACGGCGACTTCGTAGATGACGTAGGCCATCGTCGGGGTGCGCGAGCGCCCAACTGCAGGCATACATAAAGTTCACTCCAATCCAATATCAGTAATGGCCCCTGACGTCCGCAAAAAAAAGTCAGCACCTTTCCGGCAGAAATGACGGCCTTTGCTTTCTTTGGGCGGGGTGAATTCGAATGTTGCCACTGTAAGCTTTGCCGTCGTGTGTCAGGCTCGTAGTAGTGGCACCATGGTTCGTCCCCGATCACAATTGCAGAAAAGAAGTCGTCACCCTCATTGTGATACCGGATCATATAAGTTAAGGCAGCGTTGAATTTCTCCGTCTTCTGGCGGTGGTTCAAAATCTTGGACATTCATTGCGCACACAAGAGACGGTAACCGAGATTTTCATGAATTATGGCGTGAACCGAACCGTGATTGATGTTCACATGCTCTGCAAGTTCATCCATGCTTATCCTCCTTTCTTGTCTGATCAGCTCATCAACCTTTGCAATTCTGTTGGGGAGGGATTGCACGATGGCTTTGGCCCGGTCTTGGTTCGTCTTTGCAACTTTCACGTCCTTCTTTGAACCGTTTGCTCCAAGACTTTACAGTGGACAATGAAATGCAATGTTCAACGTACACAGTAGCCATACGGCGACTAATTTCTTTTTGGGAAATACCTTCAGCTGTCAAAAACTGCACGGCAACACGCTGTTCAACTTTTGGAGTGTCAGTTATGTCACGCAACCATGATCAACCCAGTGTATGAGAGCATTAAAGAAGCTTCATCCTCATAAATGAAAGATGCCTCTCTGCTTCGCGCATGCCTCGCAGATATTGAACCGAACCATTATTGCGCGGGATGGGTAGGCTCACTTTCATTTGATTCGCCCTCGTACATTAGAAATGCGAAGATGCGATGGGATATACAAATGCGAAGACACAGCTTGATAAAGGGCAAAAAAGTGTCAGTGTAAACAAAGTTCAATGTACGTATACACAAAACCTCGCAATAAAGTAGTTAAATATACGTATAAGTCTCCAATAAATCTACGTATCTAAGAAAAAGTCAGTGTATATAATGCGTCAAACAAGGGAAATAAACATGTTGCGCAATCACAGATTCACAGAATCCTAGATACCGCCCGGCCCCATTCCATCCACTCCCCCGATGTATCGCGCGCGACGCGCTTGCTCCCCGCTTTTCTCCTTTGCGCACACAAGACTGAGTCACCATCGTCGGCTCACCGATTCAACCCTCCCCCCCTTCCTTACGCTTTCACTCGTGCATACAGCATGCGGCGCTTGGTCACGATGTTATCGCCCTTGGACTTTATATGAAACATAAGGGCGACGGCAGGAATGCGCCTGGCGTGTCCATATAATTGGTATCGGAATAATATAGTAAGAGTATCCGGCAACTGAAGCGTCCCGTGGCCCATTACCTTCCGCAAAAGAAGTAACAAAATCGAACTTTCACCATGCGAGAATTCGCTGCGCCGCAACAACGTTTCTTTTTCCTTTTGTGGGGCGGGGGCACCGAAATGAAGAAACGCAAAGGAAAGTATGTTGGCTGCCATCGAATGCCTACTTTGGGCACCTAATGTGGCTACCGAAGGAATATCGCAGAAAACATGAGACGCTTGATCTACCGAGAACCATACGCATACTGCTCGGTATCCTACACGGGCGAGACAAGAGTTAACGGAGAGGCTGCGCTCAAGCGAACGCGGTGCAATCCGTCGAGCCCCCGCACTGATGGCGGCGAGCGACCATTGTTTCTTTTTCTTGTCTGCTAGCCACTAAGCGTCCAAAACTCTGCCAGGTGAAAATCCACTCGGACCTAGGAAACCGAACGCGCACCGAAGTGCGCCGCGCGGGGGTCGGGACTACACGAGAAAAACGTATGCGCTCTGGCTGGCTCTGGCAGCTCGAGGGTAGAGTAACGAGAGCAAAAAAATTTAAGAGGCTCAATGTGCCCGCGCGAATAAAAGTTAAAGCAGAAAAATTAATAAGAACGTAGTTACCTTGGCTGGCTTTAGTGTCTTGACATGGTTGCTTTGGCGTAGGTGAAAAAAAAAACGTTGGTATTTTTATGTGACATGACGGCACAAATGATCCACCACAACGCCTCGTCTCAGCGGACCTCGCTGCGTGCTTTGTCAACTTGTGTGATAGTGTGGTGATTTGACTTGTCTCGTTGTATGTTCCTATGTAAGACTTCAAAAAAGTCAATGCCCCTTTGTCGTCAAATGTATATAACAGCATTAAACCAACAAAGTTCCACAATTGAAAATCTAAAGCACAACTTTGGAAATGTCAGTGCTCTTTTCTCATCAAAAGTTTAAGAGATTTATACCCATAAAGTTCTGGAATTGACATGCATGCGCTTCGTAGATTCCGCAGCCTCCACGAGGTGGCGCGCGAGCCCGTTCACCATCAAAACGCCCTTGAAACTATGGGCTCGGATGGGGCTGATTGCGTTATGTGACTCCCGGTACATTGGCCTTGCCGCAAAATCCAGCCCGACTTCGCAATGTTCGCGCTGAAATGTATTTTCGCCCGTGAAAACGACCATTCTAGACAAAATCCAGAATGACTTCCGCTGCAGGGGGTTGCTTTCGTCAGCGGTGCATGGACAGCATTAAAATATTTCGGCGGGGGGGGGCTGAAGCCCCATAAGCCCCCCCCCCTGGCTACGCACCTGTCTGACGGTATGTCATTTCATTAATGTAAAGAAACACAAACTTGACATGTGGAAACCAGTTACAATAGAACATAGCCCTTACACTGTGAAAATGTTTTGTAGTAATATGCTCAATGTGGAAGGCCTCCGGATGCGGTGTTGATGCATCAAAACAACCTAGAATAATATAGGTGCTCCATGGGCTATATATGACAGAATCAAGAATCGGGGGGAGACAAGCTACGAATTACATAAATTTTAGCTATTCTTGATTTTTTTTTCTGAGTGCTACAGGTGTTTCAATTCTTTTTTGCTGATTTTCTCAGAACCCACTTTTTCACGTTTCTTTCATGCACCAACAAGCATAATTATATTGACACGGATGCTTTATCTGTATCCGGTTACCGTATTTCACCGGCTAAAAAATGTTAAACGTTATCGCTCGGTGCAGGATGCGCCTGGACGTATCGGAAGTTTCGCGAATGTTATCGATGGTTCTGTCTGTTGTCGACGAACCTGGGTTGTCTGATTGCATACGCGACACGAATTGTGTAGTAGTTTCTGGAAGGCGCGCGGGCACCAGCGAATAGGCTGTAACTTTCGACGACTAATGTATGCAAACCGACGCGCTTGACCCGCAGATGAGATTTTCGACGATTGCCGACATTGCTCGCCGCTATCGTTGCGATTGACTCTGCACTATTTATTTACGGTCACTACTACGTGACAATATTTCCAACACAGATTTTTTCAGTGATACTTTGCACGCCTAATTCTTACATAGTTGGCTGTGCAATGAGCTACCAAAAAATGAAATTGTACAACAGTTTTTGATATGATATGGCGTCGTCGTGCAGGTGTTCGCAAAGCGATCTTGCAGACAGACGACGTGCGAGCGCGAGCGCTGATGTCGATATTTTGTGCACTAGTGTTACTTCAAAAATAAAAACAAACTGTTGCGGCAGGCGTATATTCACTATTCAAACGTGTTTTTTATATATAAAAGTACATACAGATCACTAACTTATTGTTTCCAGCTTAGTTTACAGCAGGCTGTTTTAGGCCGGACTTTGACGGATGAAGACAAAATAGTCCAGCAACAGTGCGCTGCAGCCGAGGAGGGAGCTTCGGCGCCCGTCAGAGCTTCTTTCTGTCCAGTGGTTGCGTGCTCTCTTCCTCCGACCAACGCGAAGCGAAGCGTTCGCTTGTCGGCGCGCGCCGAAGCTTGCCGACGCGTGCCAGTGGTTGGGGACCTGAACGTCGCCCCCGTCGACCACGTCGCCCCCGAGGGCTCCGTGGTCGCTGCGCATGCGTGAGTTGAGAGAAGGTGAGAAAGGAAAACTTTTTTTCGCAGGATGTGACGTCACATTGTTGCTTGTTTTTACTTTTTTGAAAGAGCTACTCTCGAACGTAGATTAGCCATTGCCGTCTTGTCGGCTGCAAGGCGTTCTGCGCGGTATTGTGAGTGTCGAAAGCGATATTCGTGCGAGTGCAGTTTGACTTGAGCAATCGTGGACTTGGACTCCGTGACATTTGCTTTCGTCATATGCGAGTTCGCCGCTGTACTTAGATGAATACCTTGTTTTTCGTGGTCCTGAAATAAATGGCGCGTCGCTGCGATGGCGACTTCATTCGAGTGCGGTAAGTGCTGCGCATTACGGGCGATTCGATTGCACAGTACGTGCTGCGTTATCGGTGTAGATAGAGAAAACTTATCCTGTGAGCCTTACTTCCGTCAGTCAGTCGGTTACATGTTTCGCTCTTATCCAGTGCACATGTCTTGATATCCACTAACGATCTGCTTCAAATATCGACGAAGTGTCTATTCATCGTGCAGATGTTTTTTTTTTATTCACGCAACTGGCGATGGGCAGCAGGGTTACGGCCGTGAGTTTTCCTTTCGAGCAAACCTTTTCAAATTGAAGTTTTCGCTCATGTTCGCGAGATAGCAAATTTGAGTGTTACACTCGCCGCTGTATTTTTCGATTCCATGTGACCTAGATTTAAGCTGCCTGAGGTTGTATTAACGCGCACAGAGGCTTTTAGAAAATAGTTATCACCTGAGAAATCAATGCAGTGTGCCAGTTCCTTTGGAATGCATGTGGTGGTATTTGTGAAATTGATTATATTTCCCCTAGTCATGCTCAACTATACTTACTGGTGAGATGCTTGAACTTCTGAAGAAGTATTTGCAAAGTTTCCCTTCCAACTCAGCATTGTAACCGACGTTTCTCGGAAGTATGAGTGCGGTATTTCCCCCTGCAGCACTGCCATGAGTTCAAGTTCAAATTGTGCTCACCGATTGTCTATCCGTGTACGTGTGCCACTAGAAAGTACAAAGAATTCATTTGTCGCAACATTTCTTTTTCATTCCATCTTCAAGAAATTTGTTTACTTCTTTTCCTGGTCATTGTGGACTTGCACGCATTGAAGTTTTGGATAGTTTGGCAAAAGCATTGCATAATGGGCCTGTAGGTTTTTTTATTTAGCGCATTGCCCTTCTGACTGGCCAAGTTCGCTAGACACCAACAGTAACTGCATTACAAATATTTCACTTCCTTCGAATGTCTGTTCCATGTGCCTCATAACAGCACACAGTTGAATTTGGCACATGCACCTTCATATGACCAAGTGTAGGTTTGTATTGCAATGGAAATATGAATATTAGTGCTTCTCCAATTGTCTTCATCACATTGCTGATGCCTTCTTCAATGTATGAAAATGGCTTGTAACAATATTGCTGTTTCATGTGAGGATACGGAACAGAATAACTTTCTTCTTTTATGCTGAAGGTACTCAGCCGAAAAAAATTGACAGCTACCACTTTTGCTTGTTGGGCTTCAAATCTTGTAGAAAATGGTGTGAGCAGCCTGGGGTATGCCTGAAGAGTAATGCTAGCTTGTGCATGATCATATTGTTGCTGCTGGGAAAATGACATCTTAAGCACATTTTTTTCATACAATTAACACAAATGTTTCGATCTTTCCCCTTGTGGCTCAATCGTAGTAGACCTGTTCGTTTTTCAGTTACTTTGTTGTTTATTTCTGTTACATATCAGTATTATGTACTATCAAGTTAGTGGGAATATAAAGCTATTTGACGTTGTATTCATGGGAAATGCTAGCCGATCCCTCGTCGTGGGTATGTGCCATATGTCACAGGCAAGTCATTCTAGTCTCTCTTCTTGTGGTAAAAGTATCCCAAAGCCTATTTTGTATGCTTGCAGATGAGTTGAGATTTAGACATCAATGCCAGCTCACAAAGCATCTTATAAGGCAATCAGCCAGCCACCTCCGCAGATGGAGAATTCTGCAGTTTCCAATCGTACTGTTTCTGTTGCCCTTGGCAGAGAGGTTGATTGTACACAGAGGGAATATATTGTAGGACAATAAAAATAACTTGTGATGACAAGGGCCATATATGGTGGAAATTATAGTAGACTATTAGTGCAAGCCCTGCACTATCTAAAAAATGAGTAAAGTGCTGGTTTTCATATGCTATAGCTGCTGTGTGCATTAAGCTCACAACTCCCTTCTTGACAACATCACCCAAGAATGCCCACTCCAAACACTCTGTCACATGTACTTTGACAGCATCTGCTTTGACCTACTTAATTTCATATCAGTAAAGATGGGTCTAGTTCACCAAGGACTGACAATGCTGCATTCGAAAGGAACCAAACCGTTCTCGAAAAGTTCTTGAAACCAGCCAAGCAGTTTTTCGAGAACTTTTAATCTGGCAAACTGACAAAATGAAAGTTATTTGAAATAAGTGATGCAATGCTGATGAGGTTTGGGCATGCATATCAATGTGCTTGGCCTTCATTATCTCTAGTAATAAAGAACCTGCCAAATTGGCAAGCGTCTTGAATGAATTCTTCACTAGGCCCAACTATTTTGTTGCTGCCATATATTGTCTCTATAGGAAGAGTGCACAACAAAAATCTTGTGGCTTCCTGTTATCATAACACCCTATAACTTCCTTAGATGTAGGGCCATTTGATATTCACCAATAAATACTTACATAGGATTTAGATGATGCCTTTAAAGATGTGTCCCTCATACTTACATGTAAAGGAGCACTGACATTAAACTTTTGGACTGAATTTTTTTATATTAATCTGGTTCCACACGGCAGCTTTTATGACCACACCTTGCCACTGAAAACTGCCTGTGCTTTGAGCGATTCTTAATGTGTGCTAAGACGTGCTTCACTAAATAAGTTTTCTTGTGACTCTTCTGAAACATCTAAATTAAAATTAATTTAATTCTAGTGTTCTATAAGTCACAACCACAATACGATTACGAGGCATATGATAGTTGCGGACTCCGGCTTAACTTTAATCGCCTGAAGTTTTTAACATGCACCCACTCCACAGTGTGCACCAAGACAGAAAGGAAAGACCAATGTTGTGCTGCATAGTGGTCCTAACATGCTCAGTTTTCAATGATCTAATAATGGCATGGCTTACTCATGAACAACTGCAGCATGCATCATTTGTTTGTGACCTACTATGCAATGTTGTCACCAGATTATGGGGCCACACTGCCTTATGCACATGTTTAAATGCTTGCGTTAAGGATATATTTGTTGCATATAGAAGGAATTCGTAGTGTAATTAACTGAATGACAGCTACACACGCATATGAAAAAAATTGTGCCAGGACTACTTAAACTCTGCAGTGTTTGAGCTTGACCAATTATTTCGATTTTACACATTTCTGATGACTGCAGGTCATTCATTACACCAGCTTTTGTACTTTTTAGACATGCTGTTTGCACCGGTTTTATACAGTGATCATAGATAGCCACACCATACCATGTTGGTAGAATTCAGAATTTTATTAAAATGGGGTTGCTCCATGTTGAGGTGCACCAGCATGTCATAGTAAATGAAATCCAGAAGCAGCAGCATTTTAAGGTATTGTGCCGCACCATTTAAAGTAAAAAATGTTGCCCCCCCTCCACTCTCGGTGGCAAAACCTGCTGGTGAAGCATTGTGAGGAAGCTTTCTAGGCATGCTGCACTCTTTCCAAAACAGCGTCCGAGGCGGCCATCTATTTTGCCTACAGGACGAAAAGTCCCTGGCCAGGATTTCATCAAACATACGGAAGTAGCCGTCAATTGCGCTGCTGAACTTCTAGGTATATATAGTTTTGCCCTCAGGTTGCAGTACACAGCAATGCTATAGCAAGCAGCGTGGTGAAAGCTGTTTCACGGCTCTACCACGGCATGGCCAGCACTGCATGTGCATGCTATAAACAAACATGAGGTTTTAGCAGCAATACTTAATGGGAAGCTTTAGCTCGGGTGCTCCTATGTAAATACATGTAAAAGGATAATTGATTTTTTCTCGACAACCACTGCACCAAATTTGACGAGGTTTGTTGCATATAAAAGAAAAGCTTAAAATCTAGTGTCTGTTGGTTTCGAATTTTCAATTTAGGTCGTCAATGTTTAATAACTATAGGTAAAAATCGAAAATTTTAAAAGAACGAAACTATGAAGTTTACAACTGTAACTCAACAACGAAGAAGGATAATACAATTCTGTGAATTGCATCTAATCGTACATCTAAAGCGGACAAAGTTGATATGTTACACATGAATATAAAAAATTTTAGTAATATGGAAATACAACTTTTGCAGAACACTTGTAACGAACGTAACAAATTCACGTAAGATGTAAAATGACATATCGAATTTGTCCGTGAATGATCTAATGGATGCCGTTTACAGAACTGCGATACCTGTTCTTGATGCAGACATATGAATTTGTAAACTTCGTGCTTCTATTTTCTTTAAACGGTTGATTATTTGAAAATATTTTTAACAGAATACAGGCCCTAAATCGAAATTATACTCCAAAAAGTCACTAGAATTGAACTTTCTCTCTCAAATGCAACAAATTTCATTAAAATCGGTTCAGGGGTTGTCTCAGAAAAACGTTTGTGCGTTTTACATGTATTTGAACGGGCCGCGTCGGAGTTGGGCCCGAGCTAAAGCTTCCTCTTCACAGCAAATTGTATTTGTACTTCACCCTGTCTAACACTGCCAGGCTTTACAATACATGAAGTCACTCTCTTTCATTAGATGTGTTTATACAAGAAAATGTGTGTGCATGGAAGGGATTAAGGCTTCTTTGTCAAGCCAAAAAATGCTTCCTGGCATGATAAAGTGAAGCCTTGTGCATTTCAGTTTGCAGTCGCTCACTGCCCTTTCAAAAGCGTTATCAGCACAGAGAGCACAGGAGAACACACAAGCAATAGTTAAGCAATTTATTTGAAACAAATGCAACTTTATTTTACAGAATGACCGCATTTCAAAAAAGCAACCACATGCTATGCAGACAATACAGTCAACTTATGTTAATTGGACAGCTGTTAACATGTCCTGCCTTTATATGTGCGAGTGTTTCAAGTCTCAAAGTGTGCCCCTACTTTGTAACTCGTCCTTGGAACAATGGATGATTTGAACAAATGCTAAATTTAGCACCTCTGCCACACTTATAGAGGAAAACTACATATTAAAATGGCAAGTCCTTGTAGAACAGAAAAGGGTGTACAGTAAACTTCCAATAATCTGACTCCAGTTAATTTAAATTTTCAGCTAATTCGATCCTCGCCGAAGGTCCTGGTCGGCGCCTATGCATTTCTATGGGCCTAACCATTCATTACTTCGATCCTAAAACTGGCATTAGCCGGATAAGGCGAACTTGACCGGACCCCAATAACGACCCCTTTAGTGGCAGCGTCTGTCTCAGCAGAGCTAAGGGGACAGTGAATGCTTTAAACAAATGCCATCTCCTCTCTGAAATGCCTATTTTTGACCCACCCGAGAAAGATTTTCAAGCAGTAATGGTAGCTGACAATGTCCGATTGTGGTACGTATCTGATTCTAACGAACACTTTTTGTTTTCAAAGGACATTGAGCCGAAAATTGCCTAGCTGTGCAATCGATTGCAAAACTAAAACCGTGGTTGCAGCATTCATATGCTTTACTGCATATCATGGCTGTAATACGGCGAAGCTGACTTAGAAAATCGGCTGCCATTCTAAAAATTCAGGTACACGTAGGTTTCTACTTTGGTTTGGAGTTAAGTAATTTCTACTTTAGTTTCATACTTTGGACAAATAGAAAGTTGATGCACGGTGTTTGATGAACCAACGGTGTTTCAGCAGGTTTTTGTATCTTAATTCGACCTGTCAGTCTCGTGAGGGTAGAATTAATGGAAGTTGACTGTAGAAATCGCGTGATGAAGCACCAAGAAAGTTACCTTGCTCAGGTAGTGAAAAAGCACTTCACACAACATCCACCGATGTTCTGTTGCAGATGCAAAAGCTACCTCCCTTATCTAGAACAGAATAAATTCCTTTCGAAGGCAAAATCAAAAACAGAAAGAGAAGTCGTCAACGCATTCCACATGCATCTAATTCAGTCTTTACAGTGTTGCTACATCACCATTCGCTTAGCCTCCTATGCCAAAAAAGGCTGTTGTCAAAAATAAATTACCTGATTCCCATGTTTTTCACCATCCAAGAAGTGTTTACTGTGAATAATTACTGCTTTCTGTAACCTCACCTGTAAATACTGTATGTTAACCTGTATGTTAACACTGAGCTATAGATAAGCTTAGTAAAAGTAAAAAAAGAATACTGGATGTTTATTTCTGTTTTTTAGACATAAGAAGGAGTGCTTAAAAGAGAGCCGCATTTGCAAAATGGTTGCATAAACAGCAACTACCCCGGTCATGTGCTAATTGTGGCCATGTTGTCCCTGCGAACTTCTTAATCTCATCCGCCCACCTAACTTTCTGCCGCCCCCTGATACGCTTCCCCTCTCTTAGAATCCAGTTCATAACCCTTAATAACCATCGGTTACCTTCCCTCGTCATTACATGCCCTGCCCATGTCGATTTTTCTTGATTTCAACTAAGATATCATTAACTCGCGTTGCTTTCCTCACCCAATTTGCTTTCATCTTATCTCCTTAACGTTACACCCATCATTCTTCTTTCCATAGCTTGTTGTGTCGTCCTCAGTTTAAGTAGAACCCTTTTCGTAAGCCTCCAGGTTTCTGCCCCGTAGGTGAGTACTGGTAAGACACCAGTTATACTTTTCTCTTGAGAGATAAAGGCAACCTGGTGTTCGTGATCAGAGAATGCCTGCCGAATGCACGCCAGCATTCTTATTCTGATTATTTCAGCCTCATGATCCGGATCCGCGGTCACTACCTGCCCTAAGTAGATGTATTCCCTTACCACTTCCAGTGCCTCACTACCTATCGTAAACTGCTGTTGCCTTCCGAGACTGTTAAACATTACTTTAGTTTTCTGCAGATTAATTTTCAAACCCACCATTCTGCTTAGCCTCTCCAGGTCAGTGAGCATGCATTGCAATTGGTCCCCTGAGTTACTAAACAAGGCAATATCATCAGCGAATCGCAAGTTACTAAGGTATTCTCCATTAACTCTTATCCCCAATTCTTCGCAATCCATGTCTCCGAATACCTCCTGTAAACACGCTGTGAATAGCATTGGAGAGTTAGTATCTTCCTGTCTGACGCCCTTCTTTATTGGGATTTTGTTGCTTTCTTAATGGAGGACTATGGTGGCTGTGGAGCCGCTGTAGATATCTTTCAGTATTTTTACATATGGCTCGTCTACACCCCGATTCCATAATGCTTGCATGACTGCTGAGGTTTCGATTGAATCAAATGCTTTCTCGTAATCAATGAAAGCTATGTATAAGGGTTGGTTTCTTAATTAGACCTTTCGTCTCCTGCGATAGCTTACCGGTATCCCGTCTAACGAAGTTACAACAGACTTCTATTGCACACTCCTTAATGATGCCCATAAGATTTTCGTTCATTGCTTCAACAATATGGTTCTCTTCCTGTGTTAAAGCCGGATACCTCTTCTGTAGCTTGATCTGAAATTCTCTATTTTCCCTCTTACCGCTAACTCATTGATCGGCTTCTTATGTACCAGTTTTTTCCATTCCCTCCTCAAGTCTAGGCTAATTCGAGATCTTACCATCCTATGGTCACTGCAGCGCACCTTGCCGAGCACGTCCACATCTTGTATGATGCCAGGGTTAGCTCAGGGTATGAGGTCTATTTCATTTCTAATCTCGCCATTCGGGCTCCTCCATGTCCACTTTCGGTTATCCCGCTTGCGGAAGAAGGTATTCATTGTCCGCAAATTATTCCGTTCTGCAAACTGTACTAATAACTCTCCCCTACTATTCCTAGAACCTATGCCATATTCCCCCACTGACTTTTCTCCAGCCTGCTTCTTGCCTACCCTGGCATTGAAGTCACTCATAAGTATAGTGTATTTTTTTTACTTTACCCATTGCCGATTCCACGTCTTCATAGAAGCTTTCGACTTGCTGGTCATCATGACTGGATGTAGGGGCGTAGACCTGTACGACCTTCAATTTGTACTTTTTATTGGGTTTCACAAGACCTGCCACCCTCTCGTTATAGGGTTCCTGGTTGTTACCAGCTGTATCCTTATTAATCAGGAATCCGTCTCCTAGTTCTCGTCTCTCCGCTAAGCTCCGGTAACACAGGATGTGCCCGGTTTTTAGCACTGCATATGCTTCATTTGTCCTCCCAACCTCACTGAGCTCTATTATATCCCATTTAATGCCCGCTAATTCCTCCAATAGCACTGCTAGACTCGCCTCACTAGATAATGTTCTAGCGTTAAACCTTCCCAGGTTCAGATTGCAATGGTGGTCCGTAATGATCCAGAGATTCTTGGCACCCTCTGCTGCGTCACAGGTCTGACCGCCGCCGTGGTCAGTTGCTTCGCAACTGCTGAGGACGGAGGGCCAGGGTTTGATTGCTCTATTCATATAGGAGGTTGTGGCCAAGCACTGCACCAAGGTGGCCAGTCCTTATCACCGGGGTCAGGCCACCAGGCCTGTTTATACAACTGTATCAACACATAGATTTTTTTATTCGGTGGAAAATTGTGTGGCACCGGGATTTGAACCACAGTCCTTTTGCACGTGAGGCGGATGCTCTGCCTCTATGCTATCGCTGCATCAGGGCGCAAGTAGTAAGTAATTATACAGCAAGCGTTTTATTTACTGTAACTGGAGGATTGGAGCAGATTAGTTCGACCACTCAAAGAGTGGGAATGGTCCAACTGTCAGAATTCCGACGAGTTAAAAGGACTGGAATCACATAAACCACAACTCTGAAGGAATGGAGTGGGAATAGAATGCAATAGAATAGAATACTCTGCAATTCTGCACCATGCCGATACATCCTGTTCTTGGGCAATGCCAGCGCAGCTCTAGAACCACAAAGGCGACCGCACTACCAGAGCGCAACGCATCGAAGGCCCATCAGCTGCTGCATGATCACTTGCTGCCAACGAGCAATCCTGCACAAGCTACATATACATATACATACATATACATATACATACACATACATACACATACATACACATACATATACATACATATATATATATACACACACACACACACACACACACACACACACACACACACACACACACACACACAAGCAGTGCACAGACTGGTACCCTAGGTAGGGGCTAGGACTCGCAAAAACTATAGTGTTATCGACAACTATGACGAGTACCAGGCCACCAAACTCCTTGCCCTGTGCACGTTGCTGTCTATTTTCATGAGCGTAGATCCTGATGCAACCACTGGTGCCACACTGCTATTTTCAAAGGCCACCACTAGGTGAAGCACCAGGGCCAGGCCAGGGGACATCGGCTTTGTCCTATACACAAACGACAGTAAGCTTCGAATTGACAGGATTACGAATTGGATTAGTAAATTTTTAACTAACCGGTACCAATTTCTAACTACTAATGAACTATTCTCCGTGACCACTAGTAAGATCCGGTGTGCCACAAAGTTCTGTATTGGGACCAATTTTATTCCACCACAAACATGGCTCCACACAATAGTTTTGTTTGAAAACATATGCGAGTGCATCTGCTTGTATCGGACAGCGAGAATAAGTCAGTAAGCAATGTCAAATACATGCAATCTGGCTTACAAAACAAAAGAAACTGGCCACTATTTAGTAATAGTTTTCGTTTGTGTGAAACAACTTCACCCTTGAGAAGTTCCTCATTCTACAAAGGTTTATATATTGAAATATATAAATATTTGGATGCATTTGAGTTATCACCTAGCCCAAGGAACTTCTAGTGGCAGCCTGTCTCGATCTCGCAATTCCTGGCACTCCCCAATATACAGCATGCCCGACTGCTGCAGTGGTCAAGTGCTCTGCAGCTGTAGGAAACCGAGGGATAAGGGTTGATTGCACAATTTAGAGCATTTCCAGATTTTTAACTTAGTACCATCTCTATATTATGTCGACACTATGCCACTAGACCATGGCTGTGCTGCAGTCATCATAATATTAATTAATCATCGTATACACAAGCTATACAGCTGGTTAGGCAAAATTTTAAACTCCGCGAGGATGACGGGACGTGAACTGAAACATAGACGCACACAAAGCACAGGCTTCCAACTTGTTTTATTTCGTGAAAGCAGAAAATATATAAGGTACTTCAAAATAGCAAAACACGGAGCAATTGCAAATAATTCGTGCATGAGGCAGTGACGAAAAATATCAAGGCCATGTATGCATTAAGAGTGCAGGAGAGTCTTAATGTGCCCATCTAAGAATTTTATTTCTTTCCTTGAGAATCTCCTCTTGCGGCGCAAGAGCTGCGACAGCAAAAGCTGCCTGCCTTATCTGGAATAGAATAAATTCCTTTCGAAGGCAAAATCAATAACAGAAAGAGAAGTCATCAAGGCATTCCACATCGCTAAAAGGTGTGACAACTAAGTTAGCTAACCTTCTTTATCCCTATCAAGGAAAGAAATAGAATTCTTAGATGGGCACATTGGGACTCTACTGCGCTTTTAATGCACAGGTGCCCTTGCTATTTTTTGTCGCTGCCTCGTGCACGACTTCTTTGCGAATGTTATTTGTTTTGCTATTTTGTAGAACCTTTTAAACTCTCTGCCTTCTCCAAAAGAGCCAGTCGGAAGTCTACACTTTGTGGATGCATATACGTTTCTTGTTCATGTCCTGTCCTCCTCGCAGTTTAAGATTTTGCTGAAGCTACGAGCTCACTAGCCCAACAACATGCCTTACTTCAGTGTACAGCTGGGCTTGTTGGTAAAGCTACACTGCCAGCTCAAGTGACCACCGTGTGTGTCTGCTCTTCCGTGTTGTCATGATGTGGCTCAGCCTTGAGTGCATGTGTAGTTTCAATACTGGCTACTATATTTTAACTACTAATATAATTTCTATCTTTCAACTTCCAGCCAGATAGAGTACCCCATACTACATTTAGCAGGATTTCTGTTTAATGCACTGGCCTCTACCACCAAATGCTCAAAAATTAAAAAAAAATTTATGTAGATTCCAAACAAAGTGGGGATTTATGTTACAGGGAGCATATTGCAGGTAAATGGCTACGAAGCGTTGGTTCGGGTTCTGCCAAACATTGCAGTGTTGACCAATGTGTTTGTGTATGGCGAGTGATTCCATATATGACACAAGTTTTGTGAGGAGAATACGAATGCAAAGGCATGGTTTCTTTGCCTCTTTCCTAATACTTGGCTGTGGCTGTTGTGAGTGGAAAACTTGGCTCACGCAGTATGCGCAAATGGGCATGTATGTGCCTATTCTAGGCCCATCTCGTAGAACGGGTATGTGTCGGTGTGACGCAGGTATACAAGCCTTACATGTATTAAGATAAGTGTCATAAGTCTCTGTGTATACACCTCTTGTCAACGTTCTTCACTCAACAAGGACATGTCACCTTCATCCTCACTGCACAGAGAACAGGTACAGGTGATAAGGTGGCTTCCCTGCATAACATGCTTGTGACATCTGCTACTGCTAGCTTTCCAAGGCAAAAACGCTTTCCATCATTTGGATTGCAACAATGCATTAAATGTGAATGTTTCATAGATTCTGATTAACCACTTTACATAGATTTTAACATGTACGTTGGATATACATTCCTTTTTGTACTCCAGTGAAGAAACATTACAGCATAAAGGTAGTACTATGTTGCATAGTGTCCATGTTGTGCTAGCTGCTACACTGAGAGGGACTTGAAGTGTGAGCGAATCCCAGAGGCGGTGCATTCTAACAAAGCACCTCGAAGTCCAGCCACAAAGGAAGAATGAGAGAGACTGACATGCTCTCAGTTTGATGAGCAACTTGTATATGCACACATGCTCTGACACGTATTATGCACTGTAATACACGTGCCACTATCCCATACACTCATCTATGCATTGGCGAGCAAGAAGTATGTGCACGACAGTGGTCAAATGGTTAGAGCGTCAGGTTTTTTTATGCTGAGAGACAGGTTCGGGCTTACTGTAACATATTTTTGTTTTCAATGAAGAAGACCGAAACGAGTCGGGACGTAAAATTGTCTACTGCAAAGTGCTTGGTATGAAGAAATAATTCTTTGCATTAAGACTGCCCAAATCTAGCACATGCAAGAGTGAATTCCCACATACCTGAAATGTTTTGAGGTGCAGTACATTGCAAGTGCAATGGCTTTGCCACAAGGTTGACGTGTATAATAGTAAAGAGCGTAGCAACAATGGTAGCTTTTCCACATAACCAAGGTGCATTGCGGTGCAGCACATTGCAACAGCTGTGGCTTCCACACAACGCTAATGTGCATAATGCTGCAGCATGATGGAGCATGTTTTTAACAGACACAACATAGAGGCTCTTTACATGCACTTCAATGGTTTTATGAGCAGCTAAAGTTGTTGTGATTGTCGCAACAATAAGCTGAAACGGGTGAATCCCAAACTCTGTGTCACATAACATCTGAAAGAATTAGCTGCTACGAGAGAACCAGTGAGATTAATCTGGCGCGCTGTGCATTCATCTGTAGCCTAACGGGTAAAGAATAGGGCTGCTGCACTAAGGACCCAGATTAACGACCGACCATCAGGCACGTTACTATTATTGAGCCTATCTGACTGGATGTACGAAGAAGCCAGAAGACATCATGATAATGCTTTGCACAAGAACAACGAAACTGAACCACGTTTTCTACCTTGTGCTTGCAATGCTCTACCAAGTGAGCTTCAACGGCAGTTGCCCCAATGTCAATTTTCTTGAATAGCTGCGCATGTGTACTAAGCATAGCCCTGGGAGTGGTAGGCAGCAGCACTCACAATCATGATGGCAGATGTGAAGCATCCTTTAAAACAGCCACATTGAGCACATGATCTTAGAAGCCAGCAACTGGCTAATAAACACTCGTTTTCTACCATGAGGCACCAAGGCAGCCGAAATCGAAACATTTGTATCTCATGAGCGAGAAAAATCAGGGGAATCACGCAGCTCAATTTTTTGTTTATAACAAGCATGTGATGGCAACAGACAATGAAGCAACAGTGACCATTGGCGGCGAGGAGTTACGGAGTCGCCATTTATCGGAAGCGCCTCGCTGGCGTAGTATGAGGGATCACGCGGCGCGCTCCTCATAGGTTTTGCTGTCAGCGCTCACTGAAAACACCACGCGCGAGCTCTTTCTGTAAGTAATTTCGAAACGAGAGAAGTTTCTTACTGTCTAAATAATAATCTTGGGCAAACTGAAAGCACACAATCGTTTACAGACGCTACCTCTTTACCGAATACGTACAGTGAACGCCACTGCGCATGGTCACCGCGATGGAGTCTCCCGAATCGGCTTCTTGCGTGAAAGGTATAGGTAAACGCTGAGAGCAAACTACGTGAAATATGTTCTTATAATGTTTGTATAGCTAAATGGAGCGTAATACAACGAAGCCTCAATGCAGCGATCGCGCAGATTCGCAGCGACCGACTGCGCGTCTGCATGCTTGTCCGCGCAGTTTTGCTGTCACCGCGCGCGCGTTTTCGCACCGTGCCATGAGCTTTAGGCCGCAGAATATGAGCATATGACAGTATACAAGCAACCATTGTTGCGTGGGCGCTATCAGAGCTGTTCAAAAATAATTTCATTGTAGAGACTTCGATGCCTACGGGGAGGGGACTGTGATGTGCCGTCGCGACGATTCAATCTTTCTTTTTTTAAATTCTTTGACCTTTCAATATTATTTCTCGAATTGCGTCGCACTGTATGTTTATCGGTGTGCTCAGCGTGCAATTTCCCGCTGCTCCTATTTAGTATTCCAGTGCATTAATTCATAACACAAACATGACCATATGCCATGCTTTTTTAAACATGTGCTTCTTACCGCTGCCTTTCCACTCCACTGAACTTGCTAGTATCTATAGCATCGACAAGTTCATAGACCAAACCGTCATGACATTAGTCGGACAGCGGACTCGGGCGAGCGTCTCAGTGCGCGTTTTCAGAGCATCGCAGACCGGGCGCCGTAGCAGAAATCTTCCTCGCGTCTGTGCTTGCTGCATACCCGAGTTGTAGCCGATGACTGTTTGCCGGTTTTATGGTTCGCGAGCCAAGCTTCACGCAGCTTCTTGTACTGCGGCTACGTGTGACTGACACCGGCCTCCGTTACGTGCGTCCGGCCCTGCGGCACCGAGCAGTAGCCTACCATGTTGCGCGCCTTCAAAGGCAGCCACTACCTATTGTAGTGCTTTCAAGCGTAGTAAAGGAGACACTCGAAGCGGGAAAATTTCGCTACTAAATGAGGACCGCAGCGTATGAGGGAACTTAAACTCGTTTTCAGCTCGCTTCGGCGCGCCCGAAGCAGCCGACGCCGCCGCTATGTCCGCGTGATCCCTCCTAGCACGTCACGCCGACGGTGGCACCAGCTTTTCCAGTGGTGGAGCTCGAGGCCAATATAGAAAAATGGGTTAGAACTGACGACAATCACTGGCAGCTCACACTATAATGCTTTCTCTACAATTTATTGTCTCAAGACATCTGGCAGCAAATCTTCTGGATTCTTCTTCTACTATGTCTTTTGCAAGTGAAATTTTAAATGTGTGTAATACTTCATGGCAACTTAGAACACTGAAATGGTTAAGCGTCTCCATACCCTAAATTTGTGGACCAGCTTTGTCACCTTTCTAGAACAATAACTCTCTGGTGTCATACATCACTCAAACCACTACTAATTAAATTACCTTTAGATGAGCAGTACCTGCATTAGACACAGCAGCATACCCTTTTAGCAAATGGATGTACATACCACGCTCAGACTGAGCAAACCGAACAAACCAACAACGACCAGTACTTGTGTCCATTTGTCTTCAACGAGGCAGAGACAGGCCAGGTCTCGATAAACACAACAAATATAACGTGCAGGCAGAGGAAATAACCAGAAGCTGTAAAGACAGTAGCAAAGTGAAACAAATTAAACTAAGTTGCACACAGTCAGCAATCTGGGCCGATGACAATTCACAACGTTACTGCCACAATTAGAAGCAAGTGCTCCTCATGCAACAAAAAAACACGTTTTAACTGTAAACAGCACGAGTGCGTGGAGTTGGTTGATATTGTAAAAACAGCACAGACAACAATTAAAGCAGACGCACTACTTGTGTCATCTGCCTTCTTGCTGTTTTTACAACATCGGTCACGGTTGCAAAGCTACGCACATGATCTATGAACGAAAGCAACGGACGTGCATATAAAGCTTGGCGAGCCGATTCATTCATACTCATATATGTTTAATTTTGAAAGTTCCCGTAAAAGCGGTAGTAGCAGCAGCAGTAAAGTGGGTTCGTTTACCAGCTCGCTGACAACGTACGCATTGTATGATTTAACTCCGCGGCTCGCAAAGGAGCTACAAAGAAGCTTTAAGTGAAGCAAATACGCTTTCGTTATCTCACTGCAACGAACGAAAGCCTCTGACGCCCCTACCGCGGTCAGTCCGAGCAATGAGAAACGTAATTAAATGCAGCTATGCGCTGCATGGGTAAATAAGAGGGGCATAGCGTAGTCATCCTATAGAGATGGAGAAAAATAGACTTAAGAACGCGATAAATATCACAGGACGACATCCACACTAGTTGAGTGCATGCATGCATTGGTGGCGCGTGGAATCTGGCGCTGTTTTTTGTGTTTTTTTTTTGTTTTTACATCGGTGCAACGCGTAGGAACTGCAGTAGTCATGAACGAATAAATTATCCTGCGATCACTGCGGCACCTGCGACAACCGTTTCGTGTTCCTTCGAATTTCGAGATCCCATCGACCGCAGCTCGAATGCGCAACAGGTTTTTACGTGTCAGCAAGAGAACGGGTAATCGCACGACACTTACCGTTGCTCCAAGTACGTCGTCGTAGCACAGGCAGCTGGACAACAAGTGTCATCAAGCCCTAGCCCACCGCAGTGTCCGCAACTTGAAGCTTCTAAGCATTCGCCAAAAACAAAAAGCGGGCCACATCATGCATACGGTACGCACGCGAACGAGATGAAAGCCATGCCGTCTGAGTTCGAGAGTAGTTATTTCATAAAAGCAAAAACAAACAACAATGTGACGTCACATCCGGCAAAGTCAACTTGTTCTCCTTTCTGACCTTCTCTCAGCTAACGCATGGGCAGCGGCCACAGAGCCCTCGGGGGCGATGTTCAGGTGTGGTTGGGGCATTACACTTTCACATATTTCTCTAATAGAGACTTTTAGCGTGTCCGGTATTCCAGCAAGCGCGGGCGGTTTGCCGGTTTAGCGGGTGCGTAAACGTGATCGGCCAGATTGGTGGCGCAAAGCTCCACCACACAAACGCAAAGCTAATTACTGTATTCTGCTTAGCTGCTGGTGTAAATTTTCGACAGTGGCGTAATCGTGTTCACAATTCCGCCACTGCCAAACATTTGCACCAGTAGCGAAGCAGGATATTGTGGGTTACTGCAGTTTTAGCTCTGTGTTTGTCTGGTTGAACTCTACGCTACCAGGCGGCTGCACCGCTCTGGCCGCTCAGGTTTACGCTCCCGCAAATCCGGCAATCCGCCCAAAGCGCTCCCGTTTACCGGAATAGCGGACAGTCTAAATGTCTCTACTGCTATCCAGTCGGAGTACAATAGGAGCCAGTCAAATTAGTAAAACATATGAAGTCAATGTGCACACAAAGACAATATGTACCCTTGCATGACTTCGTGCCACAGGTAGCTAACAGCTTCCAATTCACAGTTCTCGCAATATGCTTGTGGCAGCCATCTACAGTGACCTATTTCATTCAACGGGGATGTGTGTGTTGGCTGAAAAGAAGACAATATGCTAGAAAATATATGAACACCGATGTATGCAATTTATTTATTTATTTATTCATACTGTCAGCACAAGCCAAGACAGGAGTTGCGGTTACATTGCTGTCATCGAACTAGACATAGTAGATGTTTAAACAATTCAATACAAAGCAATCAGGCTAGGAAGGCACAGCATATAAACAAATATGGAGCAACAAACAACATGAGTTACAATGAGTAAGTTATAGCACTATATGGGTCAACAAAAAAGTAACGCGCCCGAACAACTGCAACCGACAAACAGCTAACAATAAAACGTATTATCAACCGTTTACAAATAATTGGTAACAGCCTTTACAAAGGATTGTAAATCAGTACATTCTACTATATCATGTGGCAAGTTGTTCCAATCGTCTATGCTTCGAACCAGGAACGAATTTTTGAAGGATTCTGTTCTATACTTAAGTGGTTTAATATGTTTTGGATGCTTTGTTCTGGGGTTAGCAGGTCTCTCTAATGTGATGTGTTTTTCTAAGTCTACTTTATAGTCTCCGCTTAATACGTGAAAAAAGAATGTCAGCCTGTTGAGCTGCATTTTTTGCTTGACAGTCATGAGGCCAGCTCTATTTCTAAGTTCGGTGACGGACTGGGTTCTAGCGTATGTGTTAAAAATAA
Source organism: Dermacentor variabilis (assembly GCF_050947875.1). Taxonomy (NCBI): domain Eukaryota; kingdom Metazoa; phylum Arthropoda; class Arachnida; order Ixodida; family Ixodidae; genus Dermacentor; species Dermacentor variabilis. The sequence continues at coordinate 5,806,352 of NC_134570.1, forward strand.
ACCTCAAGGCCCTGTTTTGTACGCGCTCACATTTTAGTGCGTTCTGTTGAGTGTACGGCTCCCAAACATGGCTTGCATAAGTCAGTACAGGAAGTAGAGTCATTTTGTAGGCCATTGTTTTTACCTCTGGTGTGGCGTCGTGAAGTTTTCGTCGTAACGACCAAAGTGTGCACATGGCCTTATTACAGATGTTGTCGACATGTACCGACCAGTTCAAATCATGTGTGAGGTGAATTCCTAGGTATTTATATTCCTTAACCTCAGCTAATTCTGCTCCGTTAATGCTGTAGGGGAATATGAAAGGATCTTTTTTACGCGTCAAACGCATACAAACAGTTTTTGATGTATTCAATTCCATTTGCCATTCATCACACCAGAGACCGACTTTTTGTAAATGGTTACTAAGCTCCTGTTGATCATTAGGAGTGCATATTTCAGCATATATAATGGTGTCATCTGCGTAATGCTTGATGGATATTTGTGGCGAAAAACCTGCTCCCATATCACTAATATAAATGGAAAAAAGTAAAGGGCCTATAACAGATCCTTGCGGCACACCCGATCGAACTGGTTTATTGGTACTGCTAACAGAATTTAATGAAACAAATTGTTCCCTTTGTGACAAATATGCCTCAATCCATTTGAATAACTTGGTATTACCTAAGAAATGAGACAGCTTCATAAGCAGCTTTCTATGGGATATTCTGTCGAATGCTTTGCGGAAATCGATAAAGATATCTATTTGACCCCTTCCATCAATACATTGACCGATTTCATGCGTAACTTCAGTGAGGATAGTGACTGTGGAGTACCCTCGGCGAAAGCCATGCTGGTTTTTACCCAAAACGTCGTTCTCTTCCACAAATTTAGTTAGGTGGGTAGTAAGGATGTGCTCTAGCATTTTGCAACATGTACTTGTCAAAGAGATTGGCCGGTAATTAGTGACGTCATGTTTGGAACCCTGTTTGTGAATCGGTACTACCTTAGCCCGCCTCCAGTCTCTCGGAACGTCGCCAGATTCTAGAGATTTAGTATAGATATCCGAAAGGAAACATGAGCACCACTCGGCGTACCTCTTTAAAAAAGCGTTGGGAATTTGATCAGGGCCAGGACATTTTTTCTCATCTAGTTTAAGGAGCAGGTTCAAAATGCCGTCTTGTCTAATAGTTGGCTCAGATATACAGTGCCTAATGGAATGTACTGTTAGGGGTGTAGAACCATCATCCCATGTGAAGACAGATTCAAGATATTCATTGAAGAGGCAAGCCATTTCAGAGCTGTTCGTGATAGTCTTATTTTCACTTGTCAGAAATTGAATGCCGGATTTGGGCCCTGAAATCTACCTCCAAAATTTTCCCGGAGAGGATTTAATAAAATTGGTAAGTGTTTTATTCATGTAACAATGTTTCGCTTTAATAATTTCCATTTTAAGTTCATGTGAAGCGGAATGAATACAATGACGTGTTCTTGTAGAGAATTTTCTAGACCTCATTCGCTTCAGGAGTCGCTTTTTATGAATTATTCCCCGTGTAATCCATGGGTTTTTTCTGTTAACTTTTTTTGGGGCGCTTGGGAACAAATAGTGCTATTGATTTTAATACCACACTTTTAAACTTCTCCCAAGCATCATTTACTGACGTAGTATTTAGCGAAATGAAATGGCTGAAATCATCATAACTTTCCTCTAAATGGTCCAATACTGCAACATCATCTGCTTTAGAGAAATCGGAGACTAGCAAAGTTTTATTCTTTTCTGCTCGGGTATATGTGGTAGAGACATACGTGATCACCATTTTGTGGTCAGAAATCCCTTCTAAGACTTCACACCAGTACTTGGATTGTGTGACAGATCTGCTTAGAAACACCAAATCAAGTAGTGATTCTCCCAATTCGTGGGTTCGTGTGGGCATAGTTGCTATTTTTGTTAAGTCAAGGGAAAAAGTCAGATTCAGAAGAACACGAGACACGGCCTGATTATTTTGACCTTCCTGATAATATGCCCAGTCAATATTTGGTAAATTAAAATCTCCGGCCATTATAATCTTACAGGTGCTGTTGCCAAACTTTTCAAGTAAGAAATCATTCAGCAATAGCATGTATTCTCCGGAGGTGCCAGGGGGGCGATATACTGCAACAATTACAAAATACAGACCACAGATCTCTGTGGTACCCACAATACACTCCAGTTCTGGAAGGGATGAAATTTCAACGAAGACCATTGAAGTTTTATAAACAATAGCAACACCGCCTCCTCTGGATCCTCTGTCTTTTCGACAAGCCGTATAGTTCGGAGGAAGGAAATCAGCACTTTCGATTGATTTATTAAACCAAGTTTCAGTTACAATTACAATATCCGGTTCATGTTCCAAGAGGACAGCTTCCAAAAGTGAAGATTTCTTGCATATGCTCCGAGCATTGAGGTTTAAAACTACTAGTCTGTCAGGGACACTCGTGACTGCTGTCAGAGCTGTTTCGCCTCTCGTAGGGCTTTTCTCTGCCGCCTATGATGCTACTTTTGTCACGACGACGCGGCTCCCGACATGGCCTACGTGTGGAAGTATCATCGTCCCAGTAATACGCCTTGCCGTCCACGTAAAGCGTGTCATAAACTAGGCGCACTCGCTTCCCACTCGATTTCTCATTTTTAGCGCTTTCCCATAGGCACTTTCTCCTGTGCACCACGCTCTTTGAGAAGTCATCACTTATCGAAACATTCATGCCTTTCAACTTGGGACAGTTGCTCATAATTTCCTGTTTTTCCTTGAAATCATACAGCCGGAAAATAACTGGTCGTGCTTTTGACTGCTTTTTTCCAAGACGGTGCATGCGCTCAATGCTCCGGGAGAAGTACCAATCGCAGAAAATATTTTGTCCTGCATCAGTTTCGATAAATCTGCCTGTGTTTCATTGTCTTGCTCAGGCAAACCGAAGATGATAAGGTTATTGCGGCGCTGGCGATTTTCCATATCGTCAACTTTTCTAGATAGCACTGCGACTGTTTCATTCAGGCGAGACATCGTCCGCTGTGTGTCATAAAGTTTAGAAAAAGAAGACTCAAGTTTAGTTAAGCGGTCTTCAATAAGTTTCATGGCGGCACCATTTTCTTTCACTTCTTTTTGAACTGCTCTCTGATCACGTTTAATGTCACTTAATGTCTTGCTCTGGTCTTTCAACGTTTGCATAATCTGTTCAAGTTTTTCATCTGTAGTCAAACCAGGGCCCGGATTCAACTCGACATCACCACTTGTGATAAGCTTGAGACATACAGACCAACAATCACATAAAAGCAGCGCTAGAGTGCGGGGGCACGGTACGACAATCAGTGACAAATGATTACTTCTAAGTGAGGAAGTGTCGTGTCTCACCTGCAGACAAGCAAATACGAACACGTTGGAAGTCATGCTTGCATGCGTGCCGTGCCCGCAACTGAGTCCGGGGGGGGTCCAGGGGCTTGTTTAAGTAGGGATCGGTCCGTGACTTGGTCGTCGATGATTGGTGGATGCTTCCGATATACGTATCGCCGTCGCACGTGCCCAGTAGTTGCGTCTGCAGTAGATCCAGATGATTTGGTTGACGCTCCGGCTTGCAGTGTGTGGCGATTGCTCTTGAATTTGTGGCGGCGACGAGAAAAGGGACCTGCAGACAAGCAAATACGAACACGTTGGAAGTCATGCTTGCATGTGTGCCGTGCCCGCAAATGTATACTTTACGGTAGAGTTTTGCGCAGAAAAGTTAGCAGATTCCTTGCGTATGTGAAAATCGGTTATAGGTGAAGCCTTTGTAATGTTCAATAAAATGTAATCACTCGTTCACTTCTATAGCTCTACGCTCAATGCATGTCCTGGTCTCGTTTAGTTCATTTTTGTCCACACTCGGCTGCTTTTTATGCTGGCTTCCGACTTCTCTGTGGCTGACTTCTTAAATTTCCTGTTGTATACTTAATTTCTTGCCTCTTGTTCTATATATTACTTGCCTACCCAGTGGTACATATTGAGCTGCACTTAACCGGTAATCCAAGTTGCTATTTGGACACATGCCAAGTAGCACATATCTAGTGCCAGACACAGTGACCAATATTGGCAGGACTGCAGCGGCCACCACCCACTGAGCAAGGAAAAGGCAAAAAGGGTTTCGTTTAAAAAACGATGTACTACATGGTTTTACCTTTGAATATTGCGTGCATCTTAACCCTTTCATGGACGCAAGCAGAGAACAGATCGCTTTGTCTCCGAGACATTACAAGTGCTTTATGAATTATTTTTCACATAACGTAAAATCTCAAGGCTGACAATGATTCTGTAATAGCAAAACGTGGGAATATTACATCCCACTATACAGCCTCAAGGCCCGTTTCTACCTACTCGTGGTCACCTGTAATGTGAGTAGAACCAGCCAGAGTACCCAGTACATTATACATGCAGTTTGCGCACGTTTTCATTATACTTATTGAGCATGCTTGTATGAATCCTCATTCAGGGCTTTCCAATATCGCAAGGGTTCTTGGAAAAAAGATGCTTCTTGAAAATCCTTGAAGGCTCATATGTAGCAGTTCTCATATGTAGCAATGCGAATTGTTCGCGATGTCAATAATTTGATCACCTGTTTTGGTAGCTGTGGGCACGAAAAATTTAGGCACCTAACCGCACAAAAATTCAGCTATTATGAAAACACGGAAATTCTATCAAAAGAGTCCATTTGCCGCTATGGTTTGAACCACGTGGTTTGAAGGAAGGCGATAGAATAAACTAAACATTGTAGAAAGGGAAGTAACCAATCTGCGCAATCGCGTTGTTTGACAAAGAAATGAACGAAAAAATACGCTTAAAGTGATTCTGAAACATATATACTGAAGGCCTCTCGCCTTCGCTCAGGGGGTCCGCGAGCCGCGACCAGCACGACAAAGGACCAACGGCGCGAGGAACAAAAACCGCTTTAATTTGCGATGTAATGAAACACTCAATTACCGCAGCCTCGCGGCCAATAGCAAAAAAGAACAAGGCGAAGAAGCAAGCAGCAGCACAGCGAGGCAACAAAAGCAGCATACAAGCAGCGAGGCATACAAGCCAAAGCGAGCGACGAAAGAACGGCCGTTACAAACCGTCAACCAACACAATCTTTCGGTCGATAACAATGCATAAAGCGCAGAAAGCAAGCAAGCACCGAACCAGGCGCGCAGACACAGTCCCAAAAGCGAACAACAAGAACACTCTTTCACGCGGACACAATACAAAAACTCTTCCCCCTGTTCTGCAGCACGCTCGGAAAGAAACCTAGACGCGCCACGCCCCACCAGCGCCTCCCTAGGCCCGCGCCCCGGAAAAGAAAAGCCTCGAGTGCAGTCTCCGCTGCCTTCTTATCGGGCAGCCGCCTTCCCGGCGTTCCCCGCGCGAGTTCTCACGATACGCTATCGGTGCGCATGCTGCATGCGACGAGTGCCGTTGTGGCGCGCGTTTCAAAGGCTTCCCCCGTGCGAGCTACACAGAGGGCCCAAGGGCCCGACACTCCCCCCCGTACAAGACCGGACACCCGCCTGGGTGTCCAACAACGCTATGCAACAACGCTATGCAACAACGCTATGCAACAACGCTATGCAACAACGCTATGCAACAACGCTATGCAACAACGCTATGCAACAACGCTATGCAACAACGCTATGCAACAACGCTATGCAACAACGCTATGCAACAACACTATGCAACAACACTATGCAACAACACTATGCAACAACACTATGCAACAACACTATGCAACAACACTATGCAACAACACTATGCAACAACACTATGCAACAACAGCATCATGCATCATCCTAGTCCAGTACATCACGGCTGTTGCGAAGCAAAATGTTCGGGGCAGTTGGCACGCGATGGGCTGGAATTCGGATGGGCGTCGTTCGGAGCTCCACGTGACGGCTCCAATTGGCATGCGCTCTTTCAGAGACAATGCACTTTTCGCCCAACCGACGCTAGCGCACATCGGTCGCCTCGGTGAGAGGCCGACGACGTAGGTGGAGTTTCGATGGGCCGCCGTGACATCCAAGCTGGTCACGCCCGTTGGAGCGGCAGCGTGGCATTCTCGTGGTAACTGCTAACTGCTGTCTGATGGGCGCTCGTAGTACGCTTTGAGGTCGTGCAAGCTTACGGGCCCTATTACTTTGCTGCCGTGTTTTTCCCGCATGAGGTACACCAAGCCAGAAATACGTTTCGCGATCACGTAAGGGCCATCCCATCTAGGCGCGAGGGAAGCAGCAAACCCTTTTGCAGCATCGCTGAGAGGGTGCGTGCGGCGGAGCACTTCGTCGCCGACCGCGAACTCCAGGGGCCGCCTGCCTTTGTTGTATTGCTTCCCATGTTCCAGGCGGGCAAGGTCCAAGTTTTCCCTGGCCTCCTTCAGAGTGTGGGCCAGGCGGCTGGAAAGATTTTGTGTGAAAGTGGAGTAATTGCGAGTTGGTAATTCAGAGCCGTTGGTGAATGCATGCTCAATAGGAAAACGGAGCTCGCGACCGAGAATAGCCGCTGGCGTAAACCCTGTCGACCGGTTTACTGTGGTCCTTGTGGCGAAAGCCATCTCCTGGATACGAACGTCCCAGTCCTTGTGCCGCTCGGTGAAAGCCACCAGCATTGTCTTAAGGTTTCTGTTCACACGCTCCGTGACGTTGGCTTGAGGGTGATAGGGTGTCGTCCTTTTGTGCTGCACGCCAAGAGCTTTGCAAGTGTCAACGAATATCCTGCCTGTGAAATATGTGGCATAGTCCGTGATAAGCTGCGCTGGGAAACCGAAACGGGTGAATGCTTCCAACAGCCTATCCCAGATTATCTTAGAATCCAGCCTGCGTAGTAGGTACAGCTCTACCCATTTGGAGAAATGGTCAGTGACCACTAACAAGTATCGATTCCCTTTAGCTGACCTGGGGTATGGGCCCATAACATCACATGCCACGATTTCCCATGGGTATCGGCTCTCAACTGGTTGCATGAAGCCCGGTGGCTTCCCTCCCCTCGGTTTCACGGTCTGGCAGGTGGGACATGTGCGAACATATCTGAAGACATGCTTTCTCATGTGCGGCCATGTCGCGACGCGACACAACTTCTCGAATGTTTTCTTGCCGTCGCTATGACCGGCGAGGCGGGTGTCATGAAAGTACTCTAGAAAAGGCTTGCGCAGCTTTCTAGGCACAACGACACGGAATAGAGACTCACCCCAATCCGTATCGGCAGCAGGTATATACCGCAAGAGCAGGCCGTCGTCTGCTTGCATGTAGCAGTCGTAGTTGCCGCTACCGGCAGGGTTGGCGCCGTCCAGTGCCTTGCGTATCAAGTTGCACTGGTCGTCGCTTAGCTGGGCGTCCAGTAGCTGCTGGCGGGAGACCAGTGTTCCCCAGGGGTCCACAGGCACTGCCACAGCCAGGACTTCGGGTGCCGGCTCGCCATCCCCGGAGAGTGGTGCTCGGGACAGGGCGTCAGCTACCTTGTTGAAGGTGCCTTTCCTGTATTCTACTCTGTAATTGTACTTTTGAAGAGCGAGGGCCCAACGGGCTAAACGGCCGGCTGGGTTTTGTAGCTTTGACAGCCACGTCAGCGCCTGGTGGTCAGTCTGAATAGTAAACTCAGCCCCATCGAGATACATGTCGAATTTTTTTTAGTGCAAATACAATTGCTAGGCACTCTTTCTGTTACGGTATAGTTCCGCTCTGCTCCTGTGAGAGTGTGACTTGCAAAAGCCAGAGGGTGAAGCTTCCCTTGGTGCTTCTGAAGCAGGACTGCGCCGATGCCGTACTCACTTGCATCGGTCTGCACGGTGAATGGCAGGTTGAGGTCGGGAAGCCGCAGACGTGCGGTATCGGCGATAGCCGATGACAGAGCCCGAGATGATCCCTGCTCCACGTCAGTCCAGTACCAGCTGGCACCTTTCCGTAGGAGCTGGTGGAGAGGCCTTGCCAGGTCAGCGCAGTTGGGGATAAAGTGGCGGTAGAAGCCCACCATGCCCAAATACCGCTGCAGGTTCTTGACGTCTGTTGGTGGAGGAAGCTGCAGTATGGCCTGGAGTTTCTCCTCGTCAGGCCGGAATGTGCCTTGCTCGACAATGAAACCTAGGAGGTTGATTCTGGTCGAAACCAGTTGAACCTTCCGGGGGTTAATGGTGATGCCTGCGGCCTGCATTCGTTGTAAAACGGTGGTTAGGTGAAGGAGATGCTCCTCCAGGGTTTTCGAGAACACTACCACGTCATCCATGTAAGCCATCGCATAATTGAATTTGGCGTCTTGAAGCACAATATCTATTACACGCTGAAATGTTGCCGGTGAATTGCACAAACCGAAAGGCAATCGGACAAATTCGAACAGTCCCCGATGGCAAGTGAATGCAGTCTTTGCAATATCGCAGGGGGCGATCGAAATTTGCAGGAAGCCCCTGCTGCAGTCTAAAGTAGTAAAGAACTTTGCGGACCCAAGTGAATACATCACTGAATAGATCGATGGGAAGGGGTACGAGTCACGAACTGTGAGCGTTCAACCGACGGTAGTCGACACACAACCGCGCCGTGCCATCTTTCTTAGGTGCTAGTACAACAGGGAACGCCCAGGGGCTCTTGGACGGTCTTACTGCACCGGTAGCAATCATTTCGTCCAGCGCACTATCAAGAAGTGCTCGCTTGTGGATGCTCAGGGGCCGCGGATTGAAACGAATTGGGCGGGCGCATTCGGTGTCGATCCTATGAGACAGCACATTAACGCTGCCAGGAGCTTCCGTGAACATTTCGGCAAATGGTTTAAGCGCTTTCTCGATTTTGGTCTTCTCCGCCGGATTTCCTGTGAAAGACTTCAGAACCGTGAGAATACCACTACCAGTCTCGGAGACCGCAGAGATATTGGCGGTAAACAGATTTGACTGTGCTTCTCGTGGCTTAGTCATGAACTTAATTGAATGGATGTGCATGCATGCCGTACTGGTAGGTGCCTTTAGAGAGATCGAGAACGATTCCTGCTTTAGCTATGAAGTTACGGCCCAATATCACAGGGCAAGAAAGTCCGGGAAGGTGTAGGAAGCGTTGCCGGAATTTTTTTATCATTGATGGTATACCGTTAACCGGGCTGCTGACGTAGCGGACGCAACGTGAGCGGATGCCATGCGAAGGGTCGTGTTTACACTTCGTAACTGCAGACGTTTCGTCTCGCAGGAACTTTTGACACGATCGCCGAAAACGGAAACAGCAGATCCGGTGTCTAAAATAGCAGGTACTTCTATGCCGGCCATTCTAACCGCCACCAATGGTGTTTCCTCAAGGTGGGCGTCAAGAAGACTGAACGTGGACGGCAAAGCCCTCACCATTTGTCCGAGATCCTGGGCCTTCGATCTGGGGGGGGTGACACCTTTCCGGCACAGCTACTACCGTTGATGCCGGAGGTGATTCGAGTGTGAGGAGCCGTTTCTTTCCCCCTCCCCGCTGCCGAGGTTGTCCGCGGCTCAGCGCCGTGGCAGCAGGATGGTGAGACGACCAAAACACCCGGCTTTTCGTAGTCTTGGAAACGCCTGCCCCGGCTCGGTGCTTGACGGCCGCGTAGTCTGCATGTTCCGAGGGGACGTCGGGGCGCGGTAGGTCGTTGGCCGGCGACTGGGAGCTGCTCACCACCGCCGGCCCTCGTTTCCCTGCTGGCGGGGGCCAGGGGGGCTCGGGCACTGGCTCTTGTAGTGGCCTCGTCCTCCACACTGGAAGCAGACTGGAATGCTCCTGCGTGTATCTGCTGCGCCTGATTGGGCGGCAGCCGCTACAGGCCTGCTGCGGCCCCGAGTGCCTCGCAATGTTGTGGCAGGTTCCGGGACCGGAGGCCGGAAAGGTACCTGGGTGGTAAAGGTGCGGTGAATGAATGGATCCAGCGCCCTTGGAGGCGGTACCATATCCCCCGGGCTTGCAAATGGAGAACCGCGCCACGCGCAAGACGGCTCGAGGGAGGCTTGAGGCGGAGGTGGAGGCTGGTAAGTTAGCTCTGCCAACATCGCCGCCTGAATATCGGATGCCGCTTTAGCGAGATCGTCAAGCGAAGAGAAGGTGCGGCCCCTTAGATAAGCCTGGAAGCGTGGGTGAGATTGCCGGATTGCCCGGGTGACTTTCTGTTTCGGGTGCTGAAGGGTCTGCGCGCTCGTAAAGCTCCTGAAAGGACCGTATGTATTCTTGGAGGCTTTCCTCCTCCGCCTGACTACGGGCGCGAAGCTCGTCTTTCATGCGGACAACGTAGTCGGGGGGGAGGAATTCTGCTCGCAGAAGCTGCTCAAAGTGCGCCCAACTTTGGAATGACTGGCGACGACGCCAGCGGGCGGCGGACCCAGTCAGGGCGACGGGCAAAACGCGCTGAACAAGAACGTCATCCGTAATGGCCTCCGCATCGCGGTAATCTCACATTTCCTGAAGGAAGTCTGCCACCGATTTCTTATCTGTGTGGCCTTCATATGTAGGCATAGAGCTGCAAACGGAGACTGGCTGCTTGAGTTATGTTTGTCTGATGCTCGAGCAGCGCGGTCAGCTGGGCAATAGTGCTGGACATATCTTGTGCTGGCGCGCCCTGGTCCTTTTTATCAGGCATCGCACTAGTGGTTTCGCGAGTATGATTTTCAACCGCGTCCGTCTTGACTTTACCCGAACGTAGGTGCATTAAAATGCCGGCGGTGCATCTTTGGTGTTGAAATTGGACGGGCAAAGCGGTCCGACGGAATGGTCAAGCGGTTCTGCGGAGGCAGGATGGCGCCGAATAGCGGGGCGCAAGGAGAGCGAGAGGTAGTATAAGAACGTTCAGTGAGCTTACGCGGGTCAAAGGGGTTGGGTACAGCTGCGTGAGCTGTGGGACCCGATGTCGGAGCGAAACAAGTAGGCCTAGGGGGGATTGCCAGCTGCCTCGAGGTGGGGGCGGTTCCCTTGTTCCCGTGCTCGTGGTTCCTGCGGTGCGGAAGCGTACTCCAGAACAAACAGAAAAGCAACGAGAATGAAGAAAACCACGTTGGGCGCCAGATGAAGGCCTCTCGCCTTCGCTCAGGGGGTCCGCGACCAGCACGACAAAGGACCAACGGCGCGAGGAACAAAAACCGCTTTAATTTGCGATGTAATGAAACACTCAATTACCGCAGCCTCGCGGCCAATAGCAAAAAAGAACAAGGCGAAGAAGCAAGCAGCAGCACAGCGAGGCAACAAAAGCAGCATACAAGCAGCGAGGCATACAAGCCAAAGCGAGCGACGAAAGAACGGCCGTTACAAACCGTCAACCAACACAATCTTTCGGTCGATAACAGAATGCATAAAGCGCAGAAAGCAAGCAAGCACCGAACCAGGCGCGCAGACACAGTCCCAAAAGCGAACAACAAGAACACTCTTTCACGCGGACACAATACAAAAACACTCTTCCCCCTGCTGTGCAGCACGCTCGGAAAGAAACCTAGACGCGCCACGCCCCACCAGCGCCTTCCTAGACCCGCGCCCCGGAAAAGAAAAGCCTCGAGTGCAGTCTCCGCTGCCTTCTTATCGGGCAGCCGCCTTCCCGGCGTTCCCCGCGCGAGTTCTCACGATACGCTATCGGTGCGCATGCTGCATGCGACGGGTGCCGTTGTGGCGCGCGTTTCAAAGGCTTCCCCCGTGCGCGCTACAGAGAGGGCCCAAGGGCCCGACAATACACACAGGAATGGTCAAATGCAGAAATTACACTTTACCGCTACAGAGTAGCGAAGTTGCCCTGAAAAGTGGGACAAATATTTCCGACCGTCCAACAAAGGGTGAAGTGCGCACAGTATGTACCGCAACACTTGCTTTGTTCACCGCAGTAATGCGATTCTGTAATGGAGACGCAACTACGGCAAATGGTCTGCATTTCTACTGCAGCAAGCACCGACAAAAAGTGAAACATTGTCAACCGAGTCAAAAATAAGCCAAGAGTGTTCCGGACGGTATGCAACGGCATGCCGCTGGAAAAAGGGGGTCCATACCTCGGGGTTCAAAATCCGCAGACACGGCATGCGCTTCAGCGTAGCCGTCAATTTACGGTTAAGCAAGCGATGCTTTTGCATTTTCTGCTCCGCATCAGCATCTTCTAGGCAGCGAGGGAGCACCTTGAAAACCTGCACGACGGGGCCACGTCTCGTTGAGGTTGAACAGTCAAGGCCTAAAATTTAAAAGAAAACGCAACTATCAGCGCGTAATGTTTACAATTGTGTGATTTCGGTAGACTTGCCTTGATGTTGTCGCATATTTCTTGTGGATCCGTGTCGCTTTCAAGGTCGTTTCCGCCAACATAAAGAACGGCGAAATCGACGCGCTCGGAGCGCATCGTGGAGACCGCTCTCGCCAGCCGCACTGCATTGTAGCCAGCAAAGCTGAATGTGCAGGTTTTAATAGACTCAATTAGGCGCAGGCGCGACCTATTTAAGAATTTAACCTGACTGTCGCCGACAATGACACCGCGCAAGGACGGCATGACGGCCCACGATCAAGCGAGTGGTAAGAAGACCACGTGAATGTCGACCTAGGTGAGCCGGCAGAAACCACAGGGATTCAGCAGCAGCACCTAGCAGCGTCTTTCCCTAGGCGTACAAGTACCTATCTGGGGGCACGGAGTACACCACTGACCCTACGTCATATCCGGTTTGGCTCCAAACAGGGTAGCATGTTTCTATTTAAGCAGAGACCACACGTACGCTTGCGGACGCGCGCAAGCTCGCGTTCACGGGCCCACGCATACGCAGACAGTGCGGCATGGCGCGTACGTGTCGAAACACGGCGTGATCTCGGGGAACGGCTCCGCTCTGTTATCACGCGCTCGGCCTGCCTCGCGTCGGCGCGCCTGGCCAGCCTGGGGCGCTATTCTGGACCAACGTTCTTAGACATACTTCAGTTTCGCAGCTCCGCTCGGGAGATGGCCGAAGTGGTGGTCACGCGAACTAGCGGCGCTGCGATCGCGTCTTTCGTCATTTTTTGTTTCGTTTCTGATAGAAGTTGCTTCATCCCTGGTAGATTTCTGTTTTATATTTTGAGAAGTAGTTATTTCACAGTTCTTAATTTTGAGCCTCTTTGTGAAATATTGTGATATCTGAGCTCTGTATTGTAAGTTCGTTTCTGGTAAGGAACTTGAAACTTGACTTCTGCTTTCACTTCTGGTTTCATGTTGGTTGCGCTGCACCGTCAGTCGCTATCCTTCTCCGTTTTGTAGGTGTTGTGTGATGTGTCGCGATTTGCTCTCTTGAAAAGCTTCTTGAAGAAGCGTTTCCGCATCTCATGACAGCAAGAAGTTCCCTATGCCGTGCTGTTTTGCCCCCGGCTGCACGAGCGGCCTTAGACACGATGCCGCTGGTCACCATTTTTTCGCACCGCCGCAAGACGCTGGAGAGTTTAAAAGTTGGGTGCGCATGCTACACCGAAAAGACAAACGCCTCACAAACAAATCAAAAGTGTGTGAACGCCACTTTGAGGACGACGACATTTTGAAATACTACAAGCATGTTGTGGGTAACAAAGAAATGATTCCTCGCGGGAAATGGATGCTTGCTCCCGGCGCACTTCCTCGGCTCTTTCCTGGGCTGCCTGAGCACATCTCAAAGCCAAAAAATGTGAAGCGAAAGCGACGTCCACCAAAAGAACGAGCGCAAGTGCCGGCAAGTACATCGGGCGAAGCTTGTAGTGAGAGCGCTTCAACTTCAAACCTGCTGTTGGGCTTGGAAGAAGGAACTTCAGAAATATGCGCTACACACTTTGCGCTCAACGATCTCACGAACGTGACACTGCCTTCTGCGCTCTGGAAGTTCGAAATTGTTGAGGACGACGCAACACAGAAGCGATGTGGAGTATTTTATATGAGGCAACTGGTAGCCGGGCATCTGCGAGTAATGAAAACTGTTGTGCTTGAAGAGGATGGTACTTGCTGCATAAACGGCTACAGCAAAATTCACAAGAGGCTATTTCGAGCTGCGACTAGCATTGCAAGTGTGGAAAGAATCCTGAGAGAAGCAGACAGCTTGAACATATATGTGCGGGCGTGAAAGCAGGCCAGCGTGACTCGGCGACATCAGATAATATGCATCACAAGCAGTGCAATGTACTTACAAAGCTACTAGTCTACGCGCGTTGTCTCCGTCTACAGAGGAAACTTCGACTGAGCATTAAGGCTCCGAGCGCAACGCTCAAGCGATATCAGAAACTACGCAATGTGAAGAAGAGGCTGCTTAGGGCGGCTGCTGCGCATCAAAAGCAAAAGAAGGAAATTTTGGCTCTGAAGAAAAGGCTTTCTGAAATGCCCGATAACAGAATCGAGGAAGCGTTGGCCGAACTTCCGCCTTTGCAGCGACTTGCATTTATGACATCGTTTAAACAGTTGAAAGCAAAGTCTCCGTGTGGCGCGCGGTACCAATGCGGACTGGCTTCTGAATTGTTTAATGCTCAGGATAGCGAGCCCTCGAGCATATAAGCTTCTGTCTGACATGAACATGCTGCCCTTGCCCTCCCTGAGCCGTCTCACACAAATACTGAAAGGAATACCATGCAAGTATGGTTTCAATCCTCTCTGTATGGAAGCTATTGGAAAACAGCTGGGCAACAGAGCAGATGGGAAGAAATTCGGCACACTGATTTTGGATGAAATTAAGTTACGCCAGGCGTACGATTTCAACAAGTCAACCTTCAAACTTGATGGTTTTGTGGACTACGGCGGTATTTCAAATGAAGGAACTGACCAACTTGCAGATCATGCGCTCGTCCTGATGTTCGTACCACTTCTGGAGAGCTGGGTGCAACCGATTGCCACCTTTGCCACGAAAGGTGCTGCGCCTGGCAAGATTTTAGCAGAGCTGGTGTTGCAAGCAGTAATGCAATTGCATAAACATGGTGCTATGGTGATCGCCGTAGTCAGTGACGGGGCTGGGAACAATCGCTCGATGTGGCAGCAGATGGGAATCAGCGGCAGCGTAACCTCACCTTCTCACAAGATTCCACATCCATGCCTGCCTGAGAGCGCGTACCTTTATTTCCTGTGTGATGTGCCACATGCCCTGAAGTGTGTACGCAACCATTTGCTCAAGCACAAATATGGACAGGTGAGCTAGCGTAGTTTATTTCATATATAACCTGTGCTGATTGGCGTCGATAACTGTTTTTCAGGCTGGAGATTACCGCATAAACTTTGCCCACTATCAACTCCTCTATGAGTGCGAAAGAAAGCATCATCTCAAAGTCGTCCCCAAGCTCTCAGCAGCGCACGTAAACCCCACAAACTTGCAGAGAATGAACGTGCGACTCGCTGCACAGGTGAGCGATTAAAAACAGTAATATGCCAAAATATAGAAGGTGGCTCTCTGTTGCTTTGTAAGTTTTTTCAACTACAACTGTTACACTTTGTTTGCCTTCCACAGCTGTTCAGCTGCAGTACTGCTATTGGATTGAAGTTATACAGGGCAGAAAGCGTTGAAGGCCTCCAAGACTCGGAGGGAACAGAAGCGTTTACAATGACAATGAATGACGTCTTTGATGCACTCAACACAAAGCATCCTGCAGAGGGAATACGAAAGGGCTCACCGAAGATTGAGGTACGGTTTAAGCCAGTGTACATGACGTTTTAATGGAAGCCCTACAGTTGGTGCAAACTATAAATTCATTTATTTGCGCAGATAATCAAGAAGTTTCTCGACCTGCTCAACATCACGGAACACAACTACCACCACCGAAACATGCTTATGTTTGCCTCGCGACAGACAACCGAAGCTTTGCGTGTTACTCTAATGTCGGTACTCGACATAATTGATGAGCTCCACGAAGCTGGTGTCCCCTACATACTGACAGTGAAGCTCAACCAAGATCCCCTAGAGGTAATGCGCAAATGCTTGTTGAAAATGTGGAGAGCTGTTGAATTTTTAATGCATGCACAAACCGCAAATCCAAAGTTTGTCTTATCGTGATTACTTTTATTACTGCACCATTAAATTAAAAAGCGCGCAGGCAAAATCACTCACAGAATGCTTTCTTTATTCATTTCAGAAATTTTTCGGAGTTGTCCGTTCATTTCATGGTGACGATGATCACCCATCCGTAGTTCAATTCAGCCAGATTTATAGATTGTTGTCTTTGTTCACACCTGTGAAAAATGCAGTGAGAGGAAATTGCTCTGGCGCTCCCGATGGTGTACTGGTGTCTCTTCACGACAGCCTGGGGCAAAAGGCGAAGGCTGCTGCTGAGCTGAAAGGTGCAGTTGAAGCAAAGCTATACAAGAAGCTCTGTGGGATGAGTCTTTCAGTAGGCCACATGGATGACTTGGGCGACCACGGGTACCAGAAAGCAGGAACACAAGAAATGGTTGTCTACTACCTGGCTGGATATACATTGAAGAAAGTTACGAAATCCATGTCTTGCGAACGGTGTGTTAAATCACTGGAAAGTGCTTCTGTGCCACCATGTGCGGGTGACCCACGACCTTTTGACAGAGCTGAGGTCATTCAAGCCAGGGTGCTTACGTGAACCTTCTTTCAGAATGTTCACCGTCATCAAACACATAGAAGAAATAATTCGTCACACACTCGACAGTAACGCAATTTTTGGTGACTTATTTTGGAGCATCCTGGACGGGCTAGACAAAGCATCTGTGCCGGCACTAGGATGTGACAATCATTATGAGGAGGTGACTGCTAATGTCATCAAGTTCTATCTTGTCATGCGCATGCACTTCTTTTCCAAAAAAATGAACAGTGAGGCATCGCTGACAGAACAGGTGCAAGCAGCCAGAAAGAGAGCAAAATTGCTTTGAGCAAAAGTAGCTCAAAATTACCTTTTTGTGCACAAAGTAAATAAAAAGTGTCACTGTGTTTGTTGTTTGTTTTGTTCGTTAAAAAGAAAATGAATTAAGCTTTGACCTAAATAAATATTTGTTCATATGTATTTAACTTCGTCCTTGTCACTGCTCACAGATCACTTCCAACTCATTTGCACGTCCCATAATATCCGCGGACAACTATAAAAAATACATGTGTCAATTAAATTTATTAGGCGAAGAAGCGTTGACGGGGGTGGATCAATTCACCACAGCGTTGTCTCAAGCGACTGCAGGGCGTGATGCGTTAATGTCCCTACGTCTGCACAGGCGCTCGCCGTCTTTAATTAATACACATCTTAAGAATAAGCAGCAAAAAACGAAGCCCCCGCTCAAGGGAGCACCGTAGCGCTTTTATAGGAAAAAGTCGGTTGAAAAGCGGAATCGTAGTGCACGACCGCTCATTTGCGGTGTAGTTGCAGCCTCTAAAGACTAGCTAGACATGTCATTCAAAGGTCCTTGGCATAAAATATTGTTCAGCAGCCAAAACGCAGTCGTCAAAGAGCGAACGGCACAGGCCAGTTGGGGAAAACGACCCACCGCAGAGATGACATCGCAGGAGTAGACGATGCGCGCTGCGTGAGAGATGCGTCACTACAGCGCCGATAGTGCATAGACACCGTGAAGTCCCCGTTACTAACGCGCGGCAGGTTTTTCACAAAACTCAGACTGCGGATGTAAACTACATTTACCGTCGGATAAGCGCCTACAGGCCTGTTGGTGCAAACAACGCGTCGCAGCAGGAGCAGACGACGCGCGGCGCATGACGAAAGACGCGACTGCAGCGCCGGTAGTTTCAGTGACACCCGTTTCGGCCACGTCGGCCAATGGGCTCGCATAGGGAGCTGTGAAACTGAAGTATGTCTAATGCCCCAACCACTGGCACGCGCCGAAAGCTTCGGCGCGCGCTGGCAAGCGAACGCGTCGCTTCGCTTCGGCTGGAGGGAAAGGGCGCGCAACCACTGGAGACAAGCTCCGACGCGCGCCGAAGCTCGCTCCTCGGCTGCGGCGCACTGTTGCTGGACTATTCCGTCTTCATCCGTCAAAGTCCGGCCTAAAACAGCCTGCTGTAAACTAAGCTTGAAACAATAAGGTTGTGATCTGTATGTGCTTTTAGATACAAAAAACACGTTTGCATAATGAATATACACCTGCCGCAACAGTTCGTTTTTATTTTTGAAGTAACAATAGTGTACAAAATATCGACATCAGCGCTCGCGCGTCGTCTGTCTGCAAGATCGCTTTGCAAACACCTGCACGACGATGCCATATATCAAAAACTGTTGTACCATTTCATTTTTTGGTAGCTTATTGCACAGCCAACTATGTAAGAATTAGGCGTGCAATGGTATAACTGAAAAAAATCTGTGTTGGAAATATTGCCACGTAGTAGTGACGGTAAATAAATAGTGCCGGCTCAATGGCAACGATAGCGGCGAGCAATGTCGGCAATCGTAGAAAATCTCATCTGCGGGTCAAGCGCGTCGGTTTGCATACGTCAGTCGTCGAAAGTTAGCCTATTCGCTGGTGCCCGCGCGCCTTCCAGAAACTACAACACAATTCGTGTCGCGTATGCAATCAGATTAGCAAGGTTCGTCGACAACAGACAGAACCATCGATAACATTCGCGAAACTTCCGATACGTTCAGGTGCATCCTGCACCGAGCGATAACGTTTTAACATTTTTTAGCCGGTGAAATACGGTAACCGGATACAGATAAAGCATCCGTGTCAATATAATTATGCTTGTTGGTGCATGAGAGAAACATGAAAAAGTGGCTTCTGAGAAAATCAGCAAAACAGAATTGAAACACCTGTAGCACTCACATAAAAAAAAAAAACTAGAATAGCTAAAATGTATGTAATTCGTATCTTGTCTCCCCCCAATTCTTGATTCTGCCAAATCTAGCCCATGGAGCACCTCTATTATTCTAGGTTGTTTTGATGCATCAACACCGCATCTGGAGGCCTTCACATTGAGTTTATTGCTACAAAACATTTTCACAGTGTAAGGGCCATGTTCTATTGTAACTGGTTTCCACATATCAAGTTTGGCTTTCTTTACATTAATGAAATGACATACCGTCAGATAATACAAGCTTGAGAATTAGAGGGTTTTAATAGGAGTCTTTCGTTGCCCTTTGCCAAGTCGTACTATTGAAGCACTTATTCGCATGCATGGGAGCAGCTCATTTGCATAGTATAAGAAATATATAAACAGGTTATTTTCACAATTTATACACTTCGTCACCACAAGAAGAAAAATTGCAGTTTATTGTTTTCAGCCTGCTATGATGTCTTGACTGAGAAAGATATATTCAATTTGTTCTGCGAGGCACGCAATAATTGCTGTGGCATATTTTATTGCACAAAACTGCATACAGTAGCCAGCCATTATTAAAACTCAGACAGAAGAAATTAATAGCACAATGCATATGATCAGGCACATAGCATATTATTGCACTTTCCTAATTCATGCCAGAACGACGACCACAGGTGTCCTTCTCTAACAAGGTCAGCATCCATCGTGCCTCCTAACCTCCCTACCTTTCATTTATCATTTTCTCTCTCTCTTCTTAATTCATGCCCTTTTTTTAATTGCCCAAAAGCTACTGCACTAAAATAGTATACTAGTACATACTTGAAAAGCACAATTTTATACTACGATAATAATCAATCATTCAAATTTTCATTGTAGTGCCCAGGAACAGCTAGAGAGCCTTTGTACTGGTGCACTTAACGAGCTTTAAGGAATGTATAATGTCATGGACCACCTTATACAGGAACAAAAGGTGCGATTAATTAAGACTTGAATCTAGAGGTGCGAGTTGAAGTATATTTGAGAAGGCTCAACTGTAGTTGCCAGAATGGCAAAAGTGGTGCTTGAAGATAGACATCATTTTATTCTGGATGCGTTCAATGAGGTCAGAATTAGATTTGCTCATTGCACCCCCCTCCTACAGAGGCATACTCTAGTAGTTGGAGGCACACAGCAGAATTTCAGAAACACAACAGGTGAGTGGAAATCATGCAATATACGGCATGCAATTCTAAGAGCGTGAAGGGCATGTTGTGTAATTATCTATGTGAAGAGAAGCTTAGCATTTTGTCGAAGTACACACCAAGATCTTTCATTTCATCGACCCTAAGGAGTGGAGCATCACGTAGGGTGTATCAAAATTTCACATGGTGCGTTTTGTGCATATAACTTAATGCCCTAGTGTTGGAAGCATTTAAGAGTACTTATTTTTTCTGCACCAGTTTGAGAGTGAAAAAATGTCTTTTTGGAAGTCGATGCAGTGATGAACACTGTTGACAGTCTGAAATAGTTTTTAAGTTGTCGGCACACATAGTCATGCTGTTCATTTATTAAAATGCTCTTAGCACTAACAGAAAGCGAGGAATCCCATATCGATTCAAACACCTGACGCACTGAAGAGGATAGATATAGGTCGGCAGTTAGTAACTGCACATCCAGCACCTGATTTGTGCATGGGCAATGCTCATGCTACCTTCCGAGTGCTAGAAGAGGTACTAGACTTTAGGGAACTATTGAAGATGCTTGTGAGAACGAGGAACAAGTATGCTTCCATACGTCTTAACCCTTTCAGACACCACTTTATCCCGTTGATTGAAAAGTTGCTTTCACCACATCTCTTGCATACTCAGAATCATAGAAAGTGTACAGCTGCAGCAAATATTAAGAATTTTCAATTGTTTAGCGAGTTTTGTCAAGTTTACAAAATTTCGACTCCATGCGAAAACTCACTACAGGAACACAAAATATGAGAACATGTACTATATTGTGTTTTGAAAAGCTTGAAAAGCACTTATCCAGCCACTTGACAATTATGCCTGGTGCACGACATTGTAAAAAACAATGAAAGAAGTGAACTCGCTACATACAACGTACTGACACAGAGTAACAACACCCAGCCGTCTACCTTCCCACTCATTTTGTTAAAACATTCTGCACGTTATTCAAAATTGCAGCACAGTTCCAATAATAAGTGTTTCAAGATGTATGAAACACATTTTAAATACCATTACTTTCATCAGTGCTTTTGCTATTGATGCACGCTCCTGCTGTGCCCAATTGTGTAGACAGCGTCTCAAAGGGTTAAGCTCTGTGGAGGAAATACCATCAGCACCACAAGAAAGGGAAAGTTTAAGGCAAAGTTTAAGGCACTTCATATACTTGGAAACGAGGTTTTCATTGACTGTTAGCATACACTGCGCCAGACTGAGAAGGAAGGTTACTTGAAGCATATTTCACACCATATAGCAAACAGAAATGTTCTGCAAAGGCATCAGCAGTGTTCGAGACAACACCACTATTTTCATGAAGAAGACGTACATCTTTGGCACTCTTTTTAGAAGGGAGAGCCCACAAAGCTCCAGAAATATTTTGAATTATGTGTCACGCTGGCTTCAACACAATCAACGTGGTCAAAGTGATGATTCTAATAATAACAATAATAATAATAACAACAATAATAATCTTAGTGGTAACTTGGCACACTAGACTAAAAAGAAGGCTGATGCCTGTATGTTAGAGCATCTGATAACCAGCCATCTAGAGCAGGAATTTGCAGGATGCAGAAGACACTTCCTTCCTCTCCATGTGCACACACACTTGCTCAATAACACAGCACGGCACACACGCACACATTTCACAGGTGCACAACACACACGAGTGCCAATTCAGTCTGGTTCCAAGGAAGGAGAATCCAAATCGCCAGGGGGGTGGAGAGAAAGCTCTGCATGCCAGATATAATCATGGAGTAGTGGTGTCGGGCCATAGAGGCGCGATGAGGGCTCAGACTGTGCTGACCACTTGTTCAGACGAACTGAAGAAATATTAGTGCTGTCCAGAGAGTCGTCAAGCACCCTGCAGTATAGACTAGTGCAATGTTGTGCTGGTATTGCAGGGTGTGCTACTTGAGGGGTTTGAGGCAATCCTCGAAGGCTGGCATGAGCTTGTGACAACCGAAAAGACGGGAGTAAAGGGTGCGTATTGTCCGGCGCTGAACAAGCTTGAGTTTGTTAGCGTCGCGAGTTTGGTACGGGAACTATACTGATGAGCAGTACTCAAGTCGTGACAGAATGATAGAAGTGTAGAGTGCTCGGAAAACCTTAGGTCATCAGGGAAGGGAGACACGCGACACAAACCCAAGAAAGGGCTGGTGCTTACATACAGTGCTGGTGACATATGCGGAAAAGTTGAGAGAACAGCTAAATGCTACACCCAGAATGGGAAGGGCCCGAACAGTCTTTATAGAAGTGCCTCCAAGGAAGAAGGTTGGACGTGCAGCAGTTTCGTTGTGGCTGATACGCATGGAAGCACTTTTTTACGGGGCTACTACAAAGTTTGATCCCAGTCGTTCACCTTTACGGAATGTATTTATTCTAAGCACATGTGCTGTGCATAGGCATATTGTTGTTGTGGAAGCGTTAACTTGTTAATCAAACACATTCTGCGCAGATGCATTAGTAAGTTGGTTTTGAGTAGATCTTTGTCCTGACTACAATTTATAGTATCGCAGCAAGAAACATTTTAGTAGAAGCTGAAGGGATTACAGCAGTTTAAGCATACTGACTGCACAAAACACTGACGACACCTTTTCACCTTCCCCACAATGCACTCACACCATCTACACTTTCCATAAGCAAAAAGTGAGATAAAAAATCAATTACAGTTTCATTGACTCAGTACTTGCTGCTTCTGAAGCGGGCATCGAAGCAATCGTGGTATACGCTGCTACACGCATAGGTCTTGCATGATGCAGCTCCTGCTATGCACTGCACACAGGGCACACGTTGCAAACAGATAATTTCTTTTTGCAGTGCTCAACTATAACGACACACTGACTCAAACATGACTGCATCGTCACGTATGCTTCCAGTGCGTCAGTGTTCTTGATTGGTACACGAGCGATTTATGCCCAACTAGCCCAAAAGACGGACGCACTAGAAAGAAGTGAGTGAATGAGTACAGTGAACTTGTACTGAACTGGATTCACATGCCGAATAGAAGAGCGCAGTGTCAGCTGAAACAGGCGGCACGGCTGATTATGTAAGTACTTGCAATAGTTCGGCTACTAGTGTATTTCGCTTTCGGAAGTTATCTTTACCACTGGAAACAGCGCAGAGCTTGGCCGTGACACTTGAGTCAACCGACACCACACGAAACACGCCGCGGTTGACCAACCCAACTTCCACACGGTTCATTCACCACATCACACGAAGTCAGGAGTGCCATATTTTAAATCACTGCAGCACCAAATGGACCTGAAAATTCACTTCCTTCGACAGAGTTTCTTAGCTGGCCTCGTTCACTCGTCAGTTACGAACTCGATGGACCCGCTAGGCCTACGCGTAACGTAAACAACATCGGCGATAGGCGAGTGCTGATTATCCAGACTTCGGAACTCGTAAACATGTTTCCATTCGTTTTGGGCACAACAAAATACACACACAACAAGCACAGACGTTGCGGTAATCGTGATTCGGTTGGCTGTTTTAGCAGACGATCGCACTGAGCCCCGGCGGAACCCAGTGGGCAGGTTGGATTAGTCGGCGTCGTTCGAAGTCGCTTCGGATCCACGTCGCACTGCTACAACCCACGGTCGTCGGTCGGTTGATCGTGTCGTTGTCGGCCTACTTTTACAACACTGTCTTTCAGGAACGCTGTCGCGCGCGTCGTGCGTCCAAAACACTCGGACGATCGTTGGTGCCGGCGTCTCCGCACGGTCGGCCATTACAGGCCTAGCAGCCGGAGGCTCCGCAGCCTCCGATTGGTTGACGCCTGCGAGGCGTCGCAGCCTCCCATTGGTGCACGCCGGCGCAGCTTCGCCGCGCGCCGGCAAACTTCTAGCATCGGCAGTAGACATAATCGCTGCGCGACGTTCCGCTTCAGCGAGTTCCCGACCGACGCTTTGACGCATTTGACCCTTCGGCGCGCGCCGAAGCTTTCCAGCGCGTGCCAGTGGTTGGGGCATAAGAACGTTGTTCTGGACGACGCAAACAAAATGGCGCTGGTGGCCCCGTTTTGCTTACGTAACGTATACCGCCAACTTGACGTTTCGCCTAAGAAACTGAAATGAAGGCACTGAATGTAGCGTTATCGGTAAAGGAAAACAGTTTTCCTCCGCAGTAAAAATAAAGCAGCTATCTCAAAGCGTACGATTATTCCGTCGAGAACGCTGCTCGCTTCCGTCGTCTGCTGCGTACAAGCCGTCGTCTGCTTCAACAGCTAGGACGCGTGTCCCCGGAAAATGGAATGAGTCATCGCATGTTGGTGCCAACGCGCTTGTTTTCTTGCTTGAGGCAACATACGCGACATACCAGTGGTGATGCGCGCACGTTCTAGGCCACGTTATCGCTATCTCGTGAAACGCAAGTGACTCAGCCCGACTCGGCTGGCTGAGAAACAGCCGAATATCACCGATAGCGTTGCGCGCGCCAGAGATGTGCACTAGCGCGACGCAAGCGCCGGCGCTGCCATCTCTTGTTCATTTCGCGGGTTACTCGCACCGCGGGAGGAAACTTCAAGGCGCCGCCTTGCGTACATTTCTTTTTATAAATTAGAAAGAGGCCGTTGTCATAACTTCTGATTGTGAGAAAAGGCATTAATCTTGATTACAATACAAATGTAGCAGTGAAAAGTGGACAACATTGCCGAAAGTTTGCTATGTTCAACAAATATTACTTCGTATAAACGCGTTCTTTTAAAAAACCATGGCCCCAAACACAAATGCCAACACCACCCGAGAGCGATGCAAATACTATGAGCACGCGTTATGAACAAAAGATTTTCGTGGCGCCAAACGACGGGGAAAATGTGGCGATACGCATTCCTCTCGGCTGCCATTGCATATGGCTGCTCATTAGCATATTTCGCGCGGCTCGTCGCAGCAAAAAATTATGGTGGAAAATCTCAGCAATGGCGGCCCAGCACAACGTCACGCATCGTCAAAATGACTTTTACGAAACAGCCCTTCCTGTGACGCTCCTCACGAGATATTAATTCAGCCAATCAGTAAGCTGGCATGGCGCATATCTTGGATCGCCACCACATATTCGCGCAATTGCACGTGCATTGCACTGGTTGTGCATGCTACCGCTCACATTCTTTTTGAAGCGCTAACATCGCAATATAGCTGCCAAGGACAAAAAAATGTATTAGTCCATAAAAGTTGCAGCTCCACGCCACGTTTCGTCATCTTGATGAAAACGCAAAATTGCATTTTGCAATACTTCCGCTTCCCGGCTAAAATTTCAAAGCACGTGACCTCTCGACAGCCAATCAGAGAGTAAACATGGAGGATAATGGCGGCCGTGCAGCCGCCATGCGTGTCCAGAACAGCGCTCCTGGCTACGCGGTTATGTCCTGGTACATGCAACTCTCAGTGAGGCCGATTTATGTCATGCAAGAAAGTGCTTCTTTTTCGATTTTGCAATGACATAACAGCCCTCAAAACAAAACAATTACGTTTACAAATATTGAGGCTTCAGCGTGGTACAGAAAGGCTTTCTTCTGCTAGATTTTGTTTGCTAGACCCGAAATACATTTTCCCGCAGGGACCAATCACAAGGTGCTGCTTCCTAAACATCCGGTAGGTTGTAACTTTGGGCGCCAGTTTTGATAGCACCGCAATCGATTCCCGTACTACACAAGAATGGCAGCAGCAGAAGATATATAGATCGATAACGAGCGCCTAATCTCCACTGTGGAGGCCCGGCCGTCTTTGTGGCTCTCTCGCCACAGGGACCACAAAAATAGACAGAAAAAAGCTGCCCTGTGGAGGAAAGTGGCAACGATAGTACTGCCCGGTGTGCAAGGTAAGCTTGCTTGAATTCTGCGCTGTTGCTTGCAAAATTTTCGTAAAATGGAACTACTCTTTTGCACAGACGGTGTCACCGCCGTGCAAAAACGGTGGAAGTCGCTTCGCGACAAATTCCGACGCTGCTGCAATGACGCGACGTCCCAGAAGAGCGGCGCCGAGGAAGAGGGCGAATGCTCGTGGCCCTTCTTCGAGCTCCTAATGTTTCTCCGCGACACAATGGAAACGAGAGCGTAAGTTTAATGGCGTGTTATTTTGTCGCTTAGAGGAGGAGAACTCGTGCATCGCCTCACTATGTTAAACTGTGCTATTGGACTACCATTGTTGCGAGATTCACAATATCATAAAAACTACGTGGATGATGATCAACGTAGTGTTGTTCGGTCCGCAAAACTCAGACGAATTTCTTGCTCGCGTGCAGTTTATAAGCATGGCGAACCGTCCATTTCACTGATTGCCAAGAAATTCAAAACACCATCCAGGGCCTTCTAATATGAATTCTTCCATGCGGTGCTTCTCACTCAGCCCAGTAGTTCTAGCGAGTGCCCACATTCAGTCCACAAGGGCTAAAGCTGCGACATTGTAAGCAGTCGAGCAGACTCTTGGAAATCTCCCGAATTCCACGCCTAGCGTCGAGAATCGCATTTGACTCGCTTCCCTAGCCAAATGTTTTTCTACGACCAGCCAATCTTTTAAAGAGTGATGAATTCCATGTATTTTGCAACATCGGCTGTTAATGGATCAATTAACCTCAATGGATGGGACCTGTGGCTATAGCTAGATTGTAAAGCATATATTTTCATCAAAGGGCACTGTAATATGTGTTTCGCATGCATAAAATAATTCAGTGTACCATTTTCAGATACAAATGTTACTGCACATTGCACATTTCTAAAGATTCAAAGACTTAGGTCACTCTAACATTGCATTTGCCAGCAGTGTAATATGGCTTATTCTGGGATAACAAACATTAGTAGTACTTCCGCAGTTCTAAAGCATTAACTTTAAGGGAAGAGTCTTGTGTTCACTGAAATGTAGAATGTGCTACTGTATGGAATGACAATGTAAACTGCAATAAAGGTAAATGATGACGCTAAAGTGTTATGTGTATCCATGTGTTATTGACATCTTTGGGTGACCACTTCAGATAAGGAGCACTTGTACAATTTAGTTAATGAACTTTATTTTCACATTGCTTTTTGCATTATTTGAAATATTTACAGCCAAAAGTATCTACAATGAACATTTCTTTCTTCAAATGTATCAGCTCATCAGGGAGCTTCCAAATGCTGAGCCAGAAGGCCCCTGTTGCAGCAAGCCAGAACAACCTGGAGGAAGGGCCCACTGCTGCAGAGCTCTTTAACGACATGTGCCACTTTAGCCATGAGAAGTACGTGCACGTGTCACATTATCTGGCTTTTGCTCTTTCGAGGAAATGATCACCATCATTGCAGCTGGTAAAACTGCTGCTCACGTAGACGCTTCAAAGCGCCTTCTTTGGAAACACCTGGTTGGTGCCACTGCCATGAAACTTCACCTTCTTTGCTGCGAATATCGGCTGCGAAGAGGTTCCTGGCACGTGCAGCTTCACTGTCACAATTCCTTGATCGTGCTGACTGAAGCGGGGAAATTGCGGCATTCTGTCGTCTCCCGATGCAGCTTGGATGCTTTCACGCCAGCGTCCTGCTACAAAGTTTCCAAACTTGTCCTCTTGATATCTGTAATTGTCAGACTGTGAATTGAGTACAGTTAGGAAGTTATGCAAGACACAGGCAGTCTTGACAACAAAGTCCACGTTTGTTGGGAGCAAGTTAATGGTCCGCAGTAGGATCCGCCACCTTGCTGCTGTGATCCCGAACGCGTTTTCAGCACACCGTCTGTCGGAATATAGCAAACAAATATTGAAATTCAAACTTTAGAAACATTTATTTTAAAAAATGGTTAGAAGAACCTTAAAACTTTTTGTGCGCAAACGAACAGGGACGAAGAATAGGGGCAACACAAGGACGAGCGCTTACCAGAACTGCTGGGTTGTTTAAGCTATAGTTCGGACAAGTAGAAAAAGGGCCGGAAGAACTAGAAAAGAACTGAAGCATAATTGCGAGTCGGCCTAGTTGAAACAGATTCATGTTAAAACTTTTTGTGCGCAAACAAACAGGGACGAAGAATAGGGGCAATTCAAGGACGAGCGCTTACCAGAACTGCTGGGCTGTTTAAGCTATAGTTCGGACAAGTAGAAAGAGGGCCGGAAGAACTGGAAATGAACTGAAGCATAACTGCGAGTCGGCCTAGGAACAGATTCATCTTAATACTTTTTGTGCGCAAACAAACAGGGACGAAGAATAGGGGCAACACAAGGACGAGCGCTTACCAGAACTGCTGGGTTGTTTAAGCTATAGTTCGGACACTTAAGCTTAAAAAGTTTTAAGATGAATCTGTTCCAACTAGGCCGACTCGCAGTTATGCTTCAGTTCATTTCTAGTTCTTCCGGCCCTCTTTCTACTTGTCCGAACTACTTGTCCTTCTACTTGTCCGAACCCAGCAGTTCTGGTAAGCGTTCGTCCTTGTGTTGCTCCTATTCTTAGTCCCTGTTTGTTTGCGCACAAAAAGTTTTAAGATGAATCTGTTCCAACTAGGCCGACTTGCAGTTATGCTTCAGTTCATTTCTAGTTCTCCCGGCCCTTTCTGCTTGTCCGAACTATAGCTTAAACAATCCAGCAGTTCTGGTAAGCGCTCGTCCTTGAGTTGTCCCTATTCTTCGTCCCTGTTTGTTTGCGCACAAAAAGTTTTAAGATGAATCTGTTCTAACTAGGCCGACTCGCAGTTATGCTTCAGTTCATTTCTAGTTCTTCCTGCCCTCTTTCTACTTGTCCGAACTATAGCTTAAACAACCCAGCAGTTCTGGTAAGCGCTCGTCCTTGAGTTGTCCCTATTCTTCGTCCCTGTTTGTTTGCGCACAAAAAGTTTTAAGATGAATCTGTTCCAACTAGGCCCAGCAGTTCTGGTAAGCGTTCGTCCTTCTGTTGCTCCTATTCTTAGTCCCTGTTTGTTTGCGCACAAAAAGTTTTAAGATGAATCTGTTCCAACTAGGCCGACTTGCAGTTATGCTTCAGTTCATTTCTAGTTCTCCCGGCCCTTTCTGCTTGTCCGAACTATAGCTTAAACAATCCAGCAGTTCTGGTAAGCGCTCGTCCTTGAGTTGTCCCTATTCTTCGTCCCTGTTTGTTTGCGCACAAAAAGTTTTAAGATGAATCTGTTCCAACTAGGCCGACTTGCAGTTATGCTTCAGTTCATTTCTAGTTCTCCCGGCCCTTTCTGCTTGTCCGAACTATAGCTTAAACAATCCAGCAGTTCTGGTAAGCGCTCGTCCTTGAGTTGTCCCTATTCTTCGTCCCTGTTTGTTTGCGCACAAAAAGTTTTAAGATGAATCTGTGCTAACTAGGCCGACTCGCAGTTATGCTTCAGTTCATTTCTAGTTCTTCCTGCCCTCTTTCTACTTGTCCGAACTATAGCTTAAACATCCCAGCAGTTCTGGTAAGCGCTCGTCCTTGAGTTGTCCCTATTCTTCGTCCCTGTTTGTTTGCGCACAAAAAGTTTTAAGATGAATCTGTTCTAACTAGGCCGACTCGAGGTTATGCTTCAGTTCATTTCTAGTTCTTCCTGCCCTCTTTCTACTTGTCCGAACTATAGCTTAAACAACCCAGCAGTTCTGGTAAGCGCTCGTCCTTGTGTTGCCCCTATTCTTAGTCCCTGTTTGTTTGCGCACAAAAAGATTTAAGATGAATCTGTTCCAACTAGGCCGACTCGCAGTTATGCTTCAGTTCATTTCTAGTTCTTCCGGCCCTTTCTGCTTGTCCGAACTACTTGTCCTTCTACTTGTCCGAACCCAGCAGTTCTGGTAAGCGTTCGTCCTTGTGTTGCTCCTATTCTTAGTCCCTGTTTGTTTGCGCACAAAAAGTTTTAAGATGAATCTGTTCCAACTAGGCCCAGCAGTACTGGTAAGCGTTCGTCCTTGTGTTGCTCCTATTCTTAGTCCCTGTTTGTTTGCGCACAAAAAGTTTTAAGATGAATCTGTTCCAACTAGGCCGACTTGCAGTTATGCTTCAGTTCATTTCTAGTTCTCCCGGCCCTTTCTGCTTGTCCGAACTATAGCTTAAACAACCCAGCAGTTCTGGTAAGCGCTCGTCCTTGAGTTGTCCCTATTCTTCGTCCCTGTTTGTTTGCGCACAAAAAGTTTTAAGATGAATCTGTTCCAACTAGGCCCAGCAGTTCTGGTAAGCGTTCGTCCTTGTGTTGCTCCTATTCTTAGTCCCTGTTTGTTTGCGCACAAAAAGTTTTAAGATGAATCTGTTCCAACTAGGCCGACTCGCAGTTATGCTTCAGTTCATTTCTAGTTCTTCCGGCCCTTTCTGCTTGTCCGAACTATAGCTTAAACAACCCAGCAGTTCTGGTAAGCGCTCGTCCTTGAGTTGTCCCTATTCTTCGTCCCTGTTTGTTTGCGCACAAAAAGTTTTAAGATGAATCTGTTCTAACTAGGCCGACTCGCAGTTATGCTTCAGTTCATTTCTAGTTCTTCCTGCCCTCTTTCTACTTGTCCGAACTATAGCTTAAACAACCCAGCAGTTCTGGTAAGCGCTCGTCCTTGAGTTGTCCCTATTCTTCGTCCCTGTTTGTTTGCGCACAAAAAGTTTTAAGATGAATCTGTTCTAACTAGGCCGACTCGCAGTTATGCTTCAGTTCATTTCTAGTTCTTCCTGCCCTCTTTCTACTTGTCCGAACTATAGCTTAAACAACCCAGCAGTTCTGGTAAGCGCTCGTCCTTGAGTTGTCCCTATTCTTCGTCCCTGTTTGTTTGCGCACAAAAAGTTTTAAGATGAATCTGTTCTAACTAGGCCGACTCGCAGTTATGCTTCAGTTCATTTCTAGTTCTTCCTGCCCTCTTTCTACTTGTCCGAACTATAGCTTAAACAACCCAGCAGTTCTGGTAAGCGATCGTCCTTGTGTTGCCCCTATTCTTAGTCCCTGTTTGTTTGCGCACAAAAAGATTTAAGATGAATCTGTTCCAACTAGGCCGACTCGCAGTTATGCTTCAGTTCATTTCTAGTTCTTCCGGCCCTTTCTGCTTGTCCGAACTATAGCTTAAACAACCCAGCAGTTCTGGTAAGCGCTCGTCCTTGTGTTGCCCCTATTCTTCGTCCCTGTTTGTTTGCGCACAAAAAGTTTTAAGATGAATCTGTTCCAACTAGGCCGACTCGCAGTTATGCTTTAGAAGAACCTGTTCCCTCAGTCTGCCTTTTTGAGAAGACATGTTTACAGTAATGATACAAACAGACTGCAAGAACCCCTGTGTCACAAGTACTATGCGTCTATTTTTCTTGCGGTATATTCATTCTTTGCGCAGTGCTCGTGCCCTTTAAAGGGACACCAGAGAGAAGCTCTGAAGCAGTCCAGATTGTTGAAGTATTCTTCAAGACCTCCACTTTCATTGATTTTGCAATGATAGGTTGATTGTTAAAAGAGAGAATGACTGTCAGTGTCTCATTTTTGAAGTTCGCTATCTCAGTGCACCAAATAATCAGAATGACACCATACCTTGCTCGGCTCAACCTGTAGTTGAAGACTTCTTTCATCCTCAAGGTGCTTTGAAGAAAATGGGCGCATGAAGTCTTTTCTTAACTGAAAAGCTTCATCCCCAACGAAGACGTGGGGTACAGCTGTTGTAGTCCCTGGAAGCAGGCCAAGTGAGGGTATGTTGAGGTTTCCATTGACAAGGGCCTTGCCAAATTCTGTGTTTAAATACACCTCCGTCGCTCACGCGGCCTTCAGCCCCCACATCAACAAGCACATACTTGCAACTGGTGTGAACGACAGCCATGAGGACAATTGAATATGTTCCCTGAAATAAAGCATCAGAGCAAGTGTCGACATTCACATGCAAACAGCAAATTTACGGCCACTGTCAGGCAATTTGAGTGACCTGTTTAGCAAGCAAGGCTTGGTATTATTGTCACCTGCGGACTATCGTATAAGAAAGTTTACTGAAATGGCTGCAGAATGCAAGCAACTGCAAAAGTATCAAAGGACGCTGTGGATGTTAGTGAGTTGTCACTCATTAAACTCAATAGTGTCCTTTCATACTCATACCCCTCATATGCTTGAAGGTTAAGGAACCACAAAACCTCATTTTATAACCATATGCCCATTTGCATTTGTGTTTTTTTTTTGTACAGCACTACAATGCACTGCACATGGCACCTGACTTGTACTGCATGTAAATTGTACCATCTACAGACCATCTTCCTGGCAGAATTGCAATTACCAAAAGAAACAGCATCCTTAGTACATAAAGCAAATAAAATGAAAGCATAGCAGCTTACCTTGTAGTTGAAGTAATTACTCCCAGAATTTGGTGGGCATGTGATTAATACATGTTTTCAATCGACAGCCCCTAAGCAATTAGGGAATTGCCATCGAGCTGAAAATCCTTCAGCAATCTTCTCCCACTCCTCTTGGGTTGGTGTCTAGAATAGTACGGCACTTGCCATTACTACTGACTGGAAAAATCAGTGGCACACAATGCCCATATTGCTATAAAGCGTGCAGTGTCATTTCAAGTGACAAACGTAATTGCTATGTCCACAGGACCAAGCTCGGTGTAACACACATTTATGCAGCAGAAGAAATGCTTTGCCTCTAATGTACCAAGGCAAAGTTGATTACCTAGTGTTTTGGTACTACTTGAAGGCTGAGCATTCTTTAATTAATTGGCAAACATTTTGCCCGCACTACCAGCAATCATCACAGTGTAGCAATTATAAGTGAAGTGTAATGGCATACTTACTTGTATGAAATGATCCTTGAGGCATGCCCATATTGCTCGACATGTGCCGTTTATGCATTGCCTGGCAGTTTCAAGATCTACACGATATAACAGCGCAACTTGGCGTATCTCCTGCCCTGATGCCAGGTAACTGTAACATGAAAAACAAAACGAAAATTGCCCTCACGCACCAATCTAATTGAATTGAAGGGTTTTACGTGCCAGAACCATGATTTAATTATGAGCACGTGCCCCCAATGCACGGGAGATCAGCATTCTTTACATTTTACCCCTCATGAAGCAATACAAATAAAGATCATTATCCCATTTCTGCGAGCAACCACATAGTACATAAGAGATGTAAAATAGCAGGAAATTGCTGTTCCATACACAAACTGTGGGCCAGCATTTTCTAGCCTGAGAGACTGGGCCCTAGCCTGATAACTACCATGCTATGATTAACCTCTATAAGAGAAACACTTCATGACAGCAGCCTATGCAGTTTCTTTAAAATGTACAGAAAAGAATAATGTTAAAAATGTAATAGCATTACGACTGTAGCAGCACATACATGGTACTTCACTGGTAAATAATTTTACTCACAACGTGGAATGTACTTCTACGAACCTCAATGTCATCGCCAGTCGCTCTCCAGGCTCCAAGGGCTCCCTAATTAACTGCAGTCGGGTCAGGTCCGCAGCCACAAAGTTTAACAGCTTATCGAAAAGCTGCGGCGTCATTCTGTAGTACTTGGCACGGATTTTTCAGGATTTTCTGGCACATCTGGCACGGATTCCGTGAACAGCAATGCGCCATGCGGCACATCTGCAATTGCCATGAAGAATGTAAACAATCATCCAGACATAACAGACGTGGCTGCGAATGGTCGTCTCATGTGTTAATGCATCGCATGTACCTGATCGCCAAGAGGGTGACCAGTGATCATTTGCATCACTAAAACAACAATGAACTTGCTAAGCGATATAAAGGCGAGCAGGAAGCTTTACAGATTAACGACAATGGAGGCGAAATGACACAAGAAGAGCGCGTGCATATCGTCTTTTCAGCGCTGCACGTGTTTCTTAGCAATTACAAATTCAACCAAGGTCATATTCTGAACAGCGACACGACAAAACACTTCTACGTAAAATGAGCAGGGTACCTACAGCTGTGTGGTAAAGTCCTTCTTGCTTTCGGGCCAAAAACACAGGTCGCACCCACCAGCGTCGCCGCTGCCGGCGCCGTCGTTGTTCTCGTCTCCTCATCATTAACCTGAGACCACACGTACGCTTGCGGACGCGCGTAAGCTCGCGTCCGCGCGCCTAGCGCCTGCCGCGCCTCGCGAGTAATGGCGGTTTGCACCCACAAAGACGCGCGACAGCGCGCGCTCACTCACAGACGCCTTGGTAGGCACCGCTTCGTACTTTGTTATCGACAGTGTTTCAAAATGCTTCAATTTATATAAACGTAATTGTAATATTTTTATAGCTGTTAGAGCAGCGAAAAAAGGAAAGAACCACCACTTTCTTGCATGATATAAATCTGCTTCACCGAGAGGTGAACGTTTCGCGCCGTAGCTGCGTAGCTAGGCGCGCCGACGCGAGTCAACCGAAGCGCTCGATAACAGAGCGGAGCTGTTCCCCGAGATCACGCCGCGTTTCGACGCGTACGAGCCATGCCGCACCGTCTGCGCATGCGTGGGCGCGTGAACGCGAGCTTGCGCGCGTCCGCAAGCGTACGTGTGGTCTGGGCTTTATCATGAGCAAGAGTATCTGTTTCAGCAACAGTAAAAGCCTCGTACGAGTAGAGACTGCGGGCATAGTGTCGATGGGATGCAGCCAGGGAGACAGCGATGACGTCTGACCGCACACACGAAACGCACGAAATCTGAGCGAGCAGTGCGCGCCGGTTCGCGCCATAAAAACGCAGACGACGCGGAAAGGCGGGAACGCGGCGCCGTTGATAGCGTGCCAGTGCTGCTACCACTTCATGTGAAGCTGATTATGTCGTGTAAGACAGCGCATTTTCGTTTCTTTTCGTTGGTTTATTAACTCTAAAATAATAGAAATGACGTTTATCACTATTTAGACATTTTGAAGCACCGTCAATATTTCTGTACGAGACGATGACTTCTCAACCGATTATGTGTGAGCGCGCAGGAGCGCGCGCTTCGCGCGTATTTGTTGATGCAAACCGCCATTCCTCGCGAGGCGCGGCAGGCGGAAGCGCGTAGACGCGAGCTTGCGCGCGTTCGCAAGCGTACGCGTGGTCTCGGCTTTGCTTTACGCTGGCGGCGAGGAGTTACGGAGTCGCCATCTATCGGAAGCGCCTCGCTGGCGTAATATGAGGGATCACGTGGCACGCTACTCATAGGTTTTGCTGTCAGCGCTCACTGAAAACACCACGCTCGAGCTCTCCCGGACATTTCTGTAAGTACTTTCGAAACGAGAGACGTTGTTTATTGTCTAAATAATAATCTTGGGCAAACTGAAAGCACACAATCGTTTACAGACGCTATCTCTTTACCGAATACGTACCGTGAACGCCACTGCGCGCGGTCGCCGCGATGGAGTCTCCCGAACCGGCTTCTTGCGTGAAAGGTAGGTAAACGCTGAGAGCAAACTATATGAAATCTGTTCTTATAGTGTTTGTATAACTTGTATAGTGTTTGCAAAGAAGCCTCAATGCAGCGATCGCGCAGATTCGCAGCGACCGACTGCGCGTCTGCATGCTTGTCCGCGCACTGTTTCGCTTTCGCCGCGTGCGCGTTTTCGCACCGTGCCATGAGCTTTAGACCGCAGAATATGAGCATTTGACAGTATACAAGCAACCATTGTTGCGTGGGCGCTATCAGAGCGGTTCAAAAATATATTTCATTGTAGAGACTTCGACGCCTACAGGGACTATGATGTGCCGTCGCGACGATTCAATCTTTTTTTCTTCTAAATTCTTTGACCTTTCAATATTATTTCTCGAGTTGCGTCGCACAGTATGTTTATCGGTGTTCTCAGCGTTCAATATCCCGCTGCTCCTTTTTTTGTAATCCAGTGCATTAATTCATAACACAAACATGACCATGTGCCATGCTTTTTTTTAAATGTGCTTCTTACCGCTGCCTTTCCAATCCACTGAACTTGCCAGTATCTGTAGCATCGACAAGTTGATAGACCAAACCGTCATGACATTAGTCGTGCAGCAGACTCGGGCGAGCCTCTCAGTGCGCGTCTTCAGAACATCGCAGACTGGGCGCCGTAGCAGAAATCTTTCTCGCGTCTGTGCTTGCTGCATACCCGATCGGTTGTAGCCGATGACTGTAGCCGGTTTTATGTTTCGCGAGCCAAGCTTCACGCAGCTTCTTGTCTTGCGGCTACGTATGGATAAGGCTGACACCGGCCTCCGTTACGTGCGTCCGGCCCTGCGGCACCGAGCAGTAGCCTACCATGTTGCGCGCCTTCAAAGGCAGCCACTACCTATTGTAGTGCTTTCAAGCGTTGTAAAGGAGACACTCGAAGCGGGAAAACTTCGCCACTAAATGAGGACCGCAGCGTACGAGGGAATTCAAACTCGTTTTCAGCTCGCTTCGGCGCTCCCGAAGCAGCCGACGCGGCCACTATGTCCACGTGATCCCTCCTAGCACGTCACGCCGACGGTGGCGCCAGCTTTTCCAGTGGTGGAGTTCGAGGCCATATACGCCCAAGCTCAGCGCTCGACCGCTGCGCCACCATGCGCTGCTCACGTGTACCACGTTTCTAAGTACTTTTTCCTTGAAGCGACACCAGGCCCCGCACACTCTCAAGTTCAACAAATGGCCACAGAGGGCGAAAAATCAATCGAGGCGTGTTTCAGCGTAAGCGCGCAAGTGGAGCTACTGTAATTTGGTCGAATACTTTAATTTGTGCTTTTTCTGCTAGGGGCGCTAAACATACTGAATTTTTTACTTTACACAAACCATTGACATAAACAATCGAGGTGTATAAGGATGTTTTGTTACCTCAGGCAAATAGGCAGTTGATTTTTTTTAATTTGATTGTTGAAGCTGCTTTTTACTCATAGCGTCAAGGTTTTTGTACTTGATTAACCGCCGACAGCCTATTGGTATCGATGTGTTTCCTGCCCGTTGGCGTTCGAATACTACGGCGGTAAAACATTTTCAAAAGCATGCTGGTTTCATCTGCGAGTCATTACATAGACTTGCTGTAAAGAGGTCTACTCTTGGCAAAACATAGTGCCTCATTTTGTTTAGGCGTTGATTATCATAATGAATGCGGCGGAGGTTGAGGGAGTACGCTTGAAGGTACGTTTTTATGCCGTTGATCTCCATAACACCGTAAGTACGCAAACCGATGTCACAGAACACCCGATGCATCATTGTGTGTTCTCCGTCATCGCTTGTTTGCTGTACGCCTACTAATTCTTCATTTCTTCTTCAAGTGTTGTACCCTCCTTTTGTCCTTGTTCTCTTGTGCTTCACTTACAGTATGTCGTTCCGTCAGCTGTAATGCGCATTTGCAAAACCAATACGTTTGATAAGACGCAGTGGTTATCATAATTTTACTACACATGTATTAAGCTGGCACATATGGTTCAGATACAGATGCCTGTTTGCGGACTTGCACGACGTTGATGCGGAGATTAGGATAATTATGACACCCGTAAGGAAGAGGCAGCTGACGGCCGTAAGCTGTTGCGTTCTTTCCGCCAAACTACCCGGCCTGGTAACTAGTGCTCTAAAGATGCTGTACAAAAGTGACACGCAATGACAGGGAAATTATTATACTTAGCAGCCGACCGTACGTACGTTTTGTAGCTTAGGTCTTCTTTCTTGTGCGCTTGTGCTACCCTTATTAATGAGCCATTTCTTGACTATGTTCTTGACTATGTAACCGCGTTTGTGTGGATGCGTAGACGTGTGCTCTTTGTTGTACATGTAAAATGCAAATAAAATATTTTCCGGCTTACTCAATCTTTGGTGTCGTGTGCGTTTATTCCAGTCGAGGCCATCGTGCCACCTGGAAACCGCATTCTGTCAGTAGCCCTACACGAAATGCAACAGCTGTAGCGCGGCGGCACAACTCGGGGTAACGGCGGCGTAATAAACGAAAAACCGTTCGGGATGCCCTTAAAAGTCAGTTCAGAGTGTGCCTTAACTCGATATGACTCTGCGCTACATGTATTCTGCTGCGCCTCGATCGTGCTCCCGCCAGTTTGGTTGCTGTGTGGCAAACGTAGCGCCTACATATATATGTAGGCGCTACGTTTGCCACACAGCAACTAAACTGGCGGGAGCACGATCGAGGCGCAGCAGCCAGAAACCCAGTAAAGCCACAGAACACCTGGTAAAGCGTGTGCAAAACCCCGTTTCCGGATGGATGGATGGATGTTATGAGCGTCCCCTTTGGAACGGGGCGGTGGCTTGCGCCACCAAGCTCTTGCTACTATGCTGCCTAATATCCTACCTAGGTTAACCAATGAGAAACCAAAAAAAAGACACTATGAACTACCACGTCCAAATTTTCTGATACCCTATTGCGAACTGTGCTTTTGTACGTCTCCGTCTTTTGTCGTTTCCCTACTTTTCTTCCACCAATCCTCCAATCGCCTCTTACTGATGTCTATTGCGGACCTGTTTGCTTTACCATGGCTCCCGCTGAACCCAAGGGCTTCAAGGAGGCCAGTGGTGCCTAAATCGACCGCTGGATAGACGTCTTCACATTCTAATAAAATATGCTCCGTCGTTTCCCTAGCTTTACCGCAGCAAGCACATGCTTCTTCTTCCTTCTTATATCTCGCTTTATAGGTGCGTGTTCTAAGGCATCCCGATCTCGCTTCGAAAAGTAATGAGCTTCCCTTTGAGTTATCATAAATGGTTTCTTTCCTAATTTCGTTTTTTCCCCTTAAGTAGTTACTCATGGCAGGTTTCTTTTCCATTGCCGCCACCCATGAGATTATTTCAGCCTCTCTGACTTTCCGCTTGACCTTCTTTGTTGCTGTGTTGCCCACCCCACAGGCCGCGTACTTGCTGGTAAGCTTCCTAGTTCTTTTCCTCCACTGTGAATCAATGTTTTGCCTGTACAGATACCTGAACACTCTCCCAGCCCATTTACTTTCCTCCATATTCCTCAGCCGTTCTTCATACTCAATTTTACTGCGAGCTTCCCTCACTTCAAAACTAGTCCAGCCCATATCCCCTTGCACAGCTTCATTTGTAGTCTTCCCGTGAGCGCCCAATGCGAGGCGACCCACTGACCTTTGGTTCCCGTCGAGTCCTGATTGTACCCCTGATTTAAAGCAAACAACCGCATTTCCAAAAGTAAGTCCTGGAACCATTACCCCTTTCCACATACCTCGGAGGACCTCGTACCTATTGTATCCCCATAGCGCTCTGTGCTTCATTATGGCTGCATTTCTCTTCCCCTTGACTGTTATGGTTTTTTCCTGTGTTTCCATATATCCGTTGCCTTCGTTTATCCATATACCAAGGTATTTATATTCTGTTACCCGAGGTATTTCTTGGCCCTGTATCTCCACTGTCTGTGCACTGTTTTCATTGAATACAATAACACCTGATTTTCTAACACTAAATTTCAAACCTAAATTGTTGCCTTCCTGTCCACAGATATTAGCCAGACGTTGCAAATCACTTTGCTTGTTTGCGAGCAACACAATGTCGTCCGCATAAAATAAACCTGGGAGTTGCTGCTCTATTACTGTACCTGCCTGTTTGTATGATAGATTAAACCCGATATTACTTCCTTCTAGCGCCCTCTCCATCCTCACCATGTACATCATAAACAGCAGCGGGGATAAAGGGCACCCCTGCCTCAGTCCCTTGTTGATATGAACTTTCTCCGCGCTCCTCATCCCTTCCCATTCAACGCAAACAGTATTTTCTAGGTAAATCTCTCTCAAAAGCTGTATACAATCGTTACCTAAGCCTTCCCCTTCCAGAATATCCCACAAAATGCTGCGGTCTACGTTATCGTATGCTCCTGTAATGTCCAAAAAGGCCACATACAACGGTCTGCTTTCTGCTTTTGATATTTCAATACACTGAGTAAGAACAAACAAGTTATCATCCAAACGCCTACCTATTCTAAAGCCATTCTGAAGCTCTCCCAAAATGCCATTATTTTCTGCCCATGCTTGAAGCTTTAATTTGATTGCCTGCATTGCTAACCTGTATAAATTAAATTCATTCTACTTTGTCGCCAACTGTCTGGTATTCGTCTATCTTTTAATGTTTTTTCAACTGCTTTCACGAGGGTTTGCTTACTTTATGGTCCCAGTTCATTTATCAGCCTAACGGGAACCTCGTCTAGCCCTGTGGCTGTGCGCTTAGGAATTTTCTCTTCCGCTTTCTTCCAGTTTAAATTTGTAAGCACTAGCTCCTTTCCCCCTTGGGTCTCTTTCATGCTCCTTTTTTCTTCAAATACAACCTCGTCCTTGCCTTTGAAAGATTCGGCTGTTACTTTTTGGATGTAATTTATTGCTGCTTCTCCTTCCAGTCTGTTTTCATCTTCGTCTAGGATATGTTGTTGTATTGTTGTTGACTTCCTGCCTAATAATTTTATGTGATTCCAAAATATTCTAGGTGCGGCCTTCCTTTTCTCACGTATTTCTGACAACCAACTTTCACTTTCACCTTTTAATTTTGCTTGCACCAGTATTTGAACCATAGACTTTTTCTCCCGATATATTTCCCATTTACTGGTTACTTCATCCTGTGGCAACTGCGCCTTCTTTGCCTGCCTGTGCTCTCGAGATGCCTTCTGTCGTTCGGCGATCGCTTCTCGTATCTCCTTGTTCCACCAGCTTTTCGGTTTCTTTTTTCCTTTCCAATGAACATGTTGTTTCTCTTTCCGTATTTCTGTCGTTACTACACTTAGAAGCTCACCATATTCCCACCCCTTACTTGGCAACTTGCCAATTTCTTCCTCCACTCTAGTGACTATATTTGCTATTTGTTCAGCGTTCAAATTTGGACTGGCCATTTTGCTTTCGTTGCTCTCTTTCCCAACTACATATCCCATTTTCAAAATGATGCGTTTATGGTCACTCCCTATGCTGCTAAACCCTTCCTCATCGATGACCATTTCTCTCAACTTATCATGAATTCCTTCTGTCATCAGACAGTAATCAATGGTCGATTGCCGGTTTCCCACTTCCCACGTGATCTGTCCTTCACACTTAGGCCCTGTATTCACGATCACGAGGTTATGTTGCTCGCAAAGGTCTAGCATTGACTTCCCGTTATTGTCGGTATAGCCATCTAAATCCTGTATGTGGGCATTCATGTCACCTAATAGGACTATCTCAGCACCATTCCCGAAACCCCTAATATCAGCGTTTATGCATTCCACTAACTCTTTATTCTTCTCTGTGCAATTTATTCCGGTCCACAAATACGTAACTCCAAGCCAAGTTTCTTTCCCACTCATTGTACCTGATAACCAAAGATGCTCTTGACATTGTGAATTTACTCTTTTCCATTTGGCTCCCTGATGGATGAGCATTCCGACTCCCCCTCCCTTTCTTTCCGACTTAGTTCTGTTGCACCCTTCCCATACATAATTCTCAATAACTGGCGGCTCTTCTGAGTCTCTAAGGTGCGTTTCTGTAACCGCATACACCCCTATTTGTTCTCTATGTAACTGCTCCTCAATCTCTGCCCACTTTTCCTTTCTTCTACCGCCCTGCATGTTTATGTAGCCTATTGCATGGCGAGCTCTTGTTCTTGCTTTCCTCCTTTTTCTGTTTTCGACGGCGATGCTCTTCTGATGTTCCCCTAGGGGACCTTCTTTATTACTACCTACTCTGACCTCCTGAGCGCCCGCGGGCCCCCTAAAAAAGCAACAGCGCGACCCCCAAGTCGCCAGCCCACTTCTCGTGCTAGCCTGTAATTGAAGTGGATCCCATCTCGTTTAAAACCACCACAACTTCTCACTTCCCTGTTTACTTCGACAACCTCGAAGCCTTTCTCTCGGCTCATTTTCCATATTGTCTCATTGGCAGCCATTACGGCTCTTTGTACGTGACTGTCACGCACAGGCACCTCCGGCACCGTGCACACCACGATCTGCACCTGAGGGGATAGCTCGCGCAAGTCGTCCACCCCCTTCGCCAAGCGCTGGGCTAGTCCTGGCCCTTTCCTGTTCAGGACGTCATTTAGCCCACCTGCTACTACGACAAGGTTGCGCACGTGGGCATTTTCCGTGAGCTTTTCTTTTGCTCGCTCCATGACAGAACCCAGTGTCTGTCCTGGAAATGTCCCTATCGCTACTCTTTTGTCGCCTTTCACCCTCTCCACAATTGCTTTTGAGCACCCAGCCATGTTTGAGTCGCCAGCGATAATCACCCTTTCACTCTCTCCTACCTCTCCCTGCTTCCCGGCTTCCTGTGGCTGTAGCGTCGCCTCACTCGGGGCGTGTTGCGCTGCTTCGCTATAGCTACGCCGATTCACCGGCGGCGAGCTGGCGACCGCTTGCTTTGGCTCCCTGCCTCCCACTTCGCCCTCGCTTTGGTGTCCTGACCCGACATTATCCGCTGCCCGAGTCTCAAGAGCGTCGAGCCGCCTTTGCAGTTCGGCGCTCCTTTCCTTCGCCTCCCCAAGCTCGGCCACAGTCCTCACCAACTGCGCGGCCTGGGCCGCCTCCACCTTGACGAAATTTTCAACCTTCGCCTGCAGTGCTACCCGCTTCTCCTGCTCCTCCCTCAGGTTTGCCTTAAGCTCTTCAAACTTAGCCGCCCAATTCTCTTCCAGTTTTTGGACGGCTTCCCTGACGCCCTCGCACGACCTGCACGTGAAGCTAGACCCCACCGCGTCTGCTAAATTCTGAAATTTAGTCTCGTCGAGGAAGCACCAGCGCAGGCACTCGTCGCACTGCACTTGCTCCCCGTCCCCCGCGGCCTTCACGTTTTTCGATTTCATCGCTAGGCCTACGTCCCTAGGCCCAACGAGCAAGTTCGCCAAATCACTCACGCAAACCCGACCTCGACCGCTATCCCAAACAAAAACAAAGAATTATCACTCCCTACTCCATGTGAGAATCTGAAGAGCTAGCTGAAAGAACTACCCCCTAGGCCTAACGGGGGAGCCGCCAGACCTAGACAAAGCCGGTACGTTTCCTACTCCTACCAAAAATTCAAAATTTGCGCCCCTACTCCATGCAAAAGAAAACACTTCAAAACACTAGCTAATAAAGATAAAAGAGTACTTAGCTACGAACACGGAGGAAGGAAACTAAGGAGAGGCCCTGACGTCACTCTTTGTGAAGCAAAAGTGAAGCCGGAAGTTGGCGTTGCTCATCGCGATGCTCCGCCTTTTGTGCCACCCTCCTCTCTTGTTTACATCTTTCGCGAAACCACGCCGCGCTGCGCGTGGTTTCGCGCACGCTCGCGCAACATCCGGCAGAGCACGGTGCAGGTAACACAGCGCAACAAGACACGGTGACTAACGCAAACCCGCCCACACAGCGCCTTTGCCACGGCACGAAACCTACCAGAGCAACACGTGTGAGCGCTCAAAATCAGAACAACGCCGCCATTGTGGCCCAAAAGGCGTGGCCATACAACAAAAAAAATAAAAAAGCAGCAAAAAAATGAGAACCTACTACGTCATTTCCGCCACACTTTTCTCCTAGCGCGCGGAGGGGGTAGGGCCTCTCCTTAGTTTCCTTCCTCCGTGGCTACGAACGAAGTCGCTGATGCCTCGTCCACAGGAGCGTCCGCGAGCCACGACCGTTCCCAACCGCTTCCGTTTCCTGTTGTACAGCGCCACCTGTGGTCCCATACTTTAGTTCACGACGCCACCGCTACGCTTATTTCCGTAGCACTGTGGAAGGTACAGTTTCCCTTCTCTAAGTTTGTATAGGTGTTCTGTGGCGTCACGGCGAGCGCTCCTAGGTCCCTGTAGGCATAGAGTTTCCTACAAAATTACTAGAGGGAACTCTGGCGCTGCAGTCGTTGTCCTACCATGGGAATGATGGGAAGTACATGGATTTGTCTGATCTTCGTGCTTGTGGATTCAGACGTTCTTGTGGCTTTGTATATTACGCTATATAAATCTTATTGTCGTATATTTCAGCGCAATCTATATTCTTCGAAGTGTAGAAGACGCCGGGGAACGCGTACAATTGCTATTAATTGCAATGATTGAGCTTGTTTATGTGCCCAAATCGAAACGCACCAAGCGTCTCAAAGCACTGGCATGCCCGCGATAAATTCATAAGTGCGTTTCATTCGCTTGTCGATACATGCATCCGTGGCTTAATGGTTTCAATATCAGGCTTCTGTACTAGAGTCCCCGTGTTCGAATCCTGCAGTCGGGCAATTTTAATGATGTTTATTTAATTATTTATTACGCAATAAACTGTTGAAAATGACGAGTTTACGAAGTCACAAAGCCGTTTGAAGCCAAAAAGGACGAAGTTTAGGCAAATCCATGTACTTCCCATAATTCCCATGCTGGGACAACCGCTCCCATTGTAGCTCACGTAGACACTAGCGCCAGAGTTCCCTCTAGTAATTTTGTAGGAAACTCTATGCCTGTAGGTACTTGACGCTGGATTCTTACTCCGTGACTGGGGAAATCTTTTACCTGGGCGCACAATCTGCTCACCCAGCTGTCGCCAAGAGGAAATAGGTTTTTCAAAACAAGCCACCTAGGCTGTTTCGAAATAAGAGTTGTGTGCGCAAGCTGACGCAACACTGGACGAAATTTTTCAATTTGGATAAGGGGATAAAGGGATGTGATAAGAAGTTGGTCGTGGTGTG
The DNA here is from genome assembly GCF_050947875.1 of Dermacentor variabilis. NCBI lineage: Eukaryota > Metazoa > Arthropoda > Arachnida > Ixodida > Ixodidae > Dermacentor > Dermacentor variabilis. The sequence goes on from NC_134570.1 coordinate 5,850,613, forward strand.
CAAGGCGCTTCGATCTACAAAAGGTGGGATAATCGTGGGTCATGGAGGGTTTCTAGCACCACTAGCCACATCATCGCTGCGCTCAAGCTTCCTTTCATTCTTGAAATCACTATCTCTCTTCCAGCAGAAACAATAGCAAGGCGCTGGCGCCATACAGTACGCATATTAAACGTCCAGGAACAAGAAAAAAATCACGCAGAAACTCCTCTGGGGGTTGGACTATGCGTAAGCATCGTGCCACTAGCTCATCTCCGCGCAACCCGGTGTCAACCAATGTTATGTAACTTGATTAGGTCATTACTAACGACAGCTCAGTGGCGACACGAGCTGGTGCCGACGGTGGCGCGAGGAGCATTGACGACACAAGCAAAGTACTGCAGGTGGAGGCCCGAGGTGCGCTGATGACGGTTCCGATCATTATATAAGCCGTTATCGCTCTTCAGCGCCTTATTCATCCACGTGAAACCATTGGAGACTTTTAGCGTGTCCGCTATTCCGGCAAACGGGGGTGCTTTGGGCGCATTGCCGGATGGCGTATTTCCAACTGCTCGTAGGTACAGCGGGGCGTGGAACTTGCGGAGACGACGGACGTTTGCGCGCATGCGCGAGTGAGAGCGGGTGCGAGAGGGGAAATGTGGGGAGTTTTGCTCCTTGAAAATACGACTCTTCCTAGGTACTACGGAGGAGTTTCTTGGCGCGCGCGATGTATGCGCTTGTCCCTAGGCGTGCCGGCCAGTGATGCCACGGCTGCTGATTTATCAGTAGATCTACTGATTTTTAAAATTTTCTGCTGATTCAGTGATAAAGCGCTTGAATCTGCTGATTTTCTTGCTTTTCTACTGAAACGAACGCGGAATCTGCAACTTTTTCAGTACAGAGAATGAATAGATTGATGGATGGATGGATGGATGGATGGATGGTTATAGAGGTTATATTAATGTGATGCTACCTAGCGAGAGAAAAAAAAAACGTGGTTGGCTCCGAGGTTAACATACAATCTTGCGTTTCCAAACTCTCAAACGTGGTGCTAACTCTGTCTTTGAGCAAAGTGGGGAAAAGGCATAGAGTTTCTATGCTCTATGGGAAAAGGTGAGGCGGTGAATTTGTGAAAGTGGGTGCATACCGAACCCCACAACTGTGAAACCACCATTATCATCATCATCATCATCATCATGACCAACCTATTTTTATGTGCACTGCAGCACGGAGGCCTCTCCCAGCGATCTCCAATTACCCCTGTCTGGAAGATACTACACTCTAAAGCTTTCAGGTACTAACTACCATCTGACGCCTTTGAATAGGCCATCGGAGGGCTTCACTTTTTTTAAATTCGTGCTTGACAATGGCTCTCTGGATCCCCGAGTTTTTCAAAAGTATCGCTAAGAATCTCGGGGTCAATTTTTGTACTATTTCCTGGAAGCTACAATACTTCAACAGAGTACTAGTATAAGCGCTGAATTCGTGGGCTCATAAACTGAGTGCAAAAATTGAAATTAAAAAATCTACTGATTTCTACTGATTTTTCGCGAAAAAATCTACTACTATATTTTAATGTGTCGTGGCAACAGTGGTGCCGGCAGAAGTCGCGGGGCGCGTTTGTGCTGAACTTAGCATCGCAAGTTGGCGGCTCGACGCGATCATATTTAACCGATCATGTTTTTACGAATGAAAACAACGTGTCATTATTTCGTATTATTGGCGGCGCCTCCAGGACACCAAAGCGGCAACGGGGATATCAAAGCTAGAAGCCGGACTGGTCCGTGGGTTGGGGCTCGCAGAGGCCGAAGCGTGCCTGGAGGTGTTCGCATAAAACATTGGCTGTCCGCGATAGCGGACAGCCGATCTTATACTCCCCTGGCACGCTTCGGCCTCTGCGGCCCCAACCCATGGGCCGCCCGGCTTCCAGCTTTGACCCCCCCGCTACCGCTTGGGTGCCCCGGAGATCCTGCGCCGCCTGCTTTAATATAACCTCAGGTGCTCTCCTGAGGCCTCCGTTTGCCGGTTACATGTGCCCTCCTGGAGCAGTGCTTGTAAAAAATCCGATCTATAGTCGCGACGAAAAAAGCGACACAGAAACATATGTGATGTTATGTACAAGGTGCATCGCCGTAAGGCGCGAGAAAGCTATGATCGGTCACGACTGACTTAGCATGAGCACCGCAGGTGCGAGACAGTCTGTCCGACACAGCGGTCGCCAAATCGAGCGTCAGTGCCCGCTGCTTCACCATTTTACCGCACCAGCAGCCAGCGTCGGAGCGTAAACAAACTCAACCCCGATGGATGGATGGATGGATGATTGAGGCTGGACTCTTTGAATCGGATGGATGGATGGAATGGATGGAAGGTAGGAGCGTCCCCTTTGAAACGGGGCGATGGCAGTTGCCACCATGCTCAGATTTTTATTTTGCCTTTTATTTTTATCTGTGTTGTGTGTTATTGAATTTCTCAATTTTCTTTAAATACGTCTTCCTACCCTTTTAACCTTATGTCACCTCTCTGCTTTTGAGCCACCAATCCTCCAATCGTCTTTTGCTAATTTCCACCGCATATTTATTTACATGACTATCATTATCTCTGAACCCTAGGGCCTCAGGAAGGGTGACTCTGGCCGCATCGACATCGGGACTGATACCATCACATTTTAGTATGAGGTGTTCCATTGTTTCTACATATTTACCACACACAGTGCATGTGTCTTCTTCTTCGTTAAATTTCTTTTTATAGCTCCGCGTTCTAAGACATCCTGATGTAGCTTCAAAGAGTAGGGCACTGCCTCTTGAGTTATCATAAAACGCTTCCTTCCTGATCTGCTGTTTCCAATATCGATATAGTTCCACACTATGCTTCTTTTCCATTGAATTTATCCAATTTTTACTTTCCGCATTTTTAACCTGTCGTTTAATGCTCTGTCTTTCTTCGTCCTCGTGTCTGGCATACTTACTGGTTAGCTTCCTAGTTCTTTTCCGCCATTGTGAGTCAACGCTCTTTCTGTATAGGTATTTAAACACCTTAGCTGCCCACCTGTTATCGTCCAATTTCCTCAGACGTTTTTCGTATAGGATTTTACTCTGAGCTTCCCGTGCTTCGAACGATGCCCAGCCCATATCTCCCTGTACTGCTTCGTTTGTGGTTTTCCCATGGGCACCTAGTGCTAACTTTCCCACAGCTCTCTGATTTACTTCTAGTCTCGACTGAACCTCTGCCCTTAAACACAGGACCGCATTCCCGAAAGTAAGCCCCGGCACCATTACTCCCTTCCAAATGCCTCTTAGTACCTCATACCTGTTGTACCCCACAATGCCTTATGTTTCATTATCCCGGCATCTCTTCGCCCTTTTGCTATGAGAGACTGTTCGTGCTTTTCCGTGTACATCTGCCCTTTGTTTATCCATACCCCGAGATATTTGTATTCGGCCACTCGGGGTATTTCATGGCCTTCTATTGTAAGCTCCTGATCAGTTGTATCGTTGAAAAACATCCCACCAGGCTTAGCTGCACTAAAACTGAAACCTAAACTGTCTCCTTCGTCACCACAGTAATTAACCAGAGTTTGCAAATCTTCCTGGCTATCTGCTAACAGCACAATATCGTCCGCATACATTAAACCCGGTAGTCGTTGCTCAACAACCTTTTCGCCTAATCTGTACGACAGATTATACCCTAGATTGCTTCGTTGTAACCTTCTTTCCGTGCTTATCATATAAAGCATGAACAGCAGCGGTGATAGAGGACAACCTTGCCTTAATCCTTTGTGAACCTCGACAGTTGTCGTACTCTTAATTCCTTCCCATGTTATTTCAACATTATTTTCTCGATATAGTTCCTGTAGAAAATCAATTACCTCATTACCGATACCTTCAGCTTTTAATATGTTCCACAGGAGTTCCCTGTTCACATTGTCGTATGCACCACTTATGTCCAGGAAGGCTAAATACAGAGGTCTATTTTCCGCCTTAGCTATTCCTATGCACTGGGTAAGCACGAACAGGCTATCATCTAAGCGCCTACCACTTCTGAACCCGTTCTGAGGTTCTCCGAGTATTCTATTACTTTCTACCCATGACTGCATTTTTAATTTCACCGCCTGCATCGCCAGCCTATATATAACTGATGTTATCGTAATTGGTCGGAATTTATGTTCTTCTTATCACCTTTCCCTTTATAAATCAAATTCATTTTACTCTGTTTCCAGCTGTGCGGAATTTGCTTATTTGTTATGACTGCCTCCAATGCTTTTATCAGCGTTTCCTTGCTTCTTGGGCCAAGTTCATTAATTAACTTGATTGGAATTTCGTCTATCCCCGCGGACGTGCATTTTGGAACATTTGCTTCCGCCTTTTTCCAGTTAAGATTGGTCAGTTCTAAGCTGTTTTCTATTATGCTATTCTGTGTCGCTCCCTCACTTGGGGCGATTACCCTATCGTCTTTCCTAAATGACTCTGCTATAACTGAACCAATGTAGTTCACAGCGTCATCTCCCTCTGAACAATTTCCTTCGACATCGTGAATCTGTTCCTCTTTTCTGTGATTAGCTTTACCCAGCCAGCTTATATGGTTCCAGAATTTTCTTGACCCCCCTTTAGTTGCATCGCGAACTTCAGCCAGCCAGCGATCAGAGGACTGCTTTATTTTAGCCTGGACGAGGACCTGCACTTGTTGTTGCTTTTGTAGATAATATTCCCATTTTTGGCCTATTTCCTCTTCAGGTAACTGCGCCCTCTTTGCTTCTCTGTGTTCCCGAGATGCCCACCGTCGTTGTTCGATGGCCTCTCTAATTTCCTTATTCCATCAACTTCGTGGCTTCCCCTTTCCTCTCCAGCGGTTTACTCCTTTTACTTCTTTTATTTTTGTACTAATGAGTACTTCTAACTGATTATAATCCCACCTTTCCATGGGATGTTTCTTTATTGCTTCCTCTATGCCAGCCGCTATTTGCGCTATTTGCGCGTCATTTAATTTTGCGTACTCTTTTTGGCTTCCCTGCATTTCTCTTTTGAGTAGGGCTCCCAACTGTAGACTAATACGCTTATGATCACTTCCGAGGCTGTACTTCCCCTCTTCGTCTATTTCCATTATTGCGAGCTTGCTATACTAAAGCCCCTGCATCTGCGCGCCACCGCCGCTTTCTTAAGTAGCGACAACCTTTGTTGTGCGACGCCTTTTTCCCTCACACCAAATCCGGTTCCGGTATTTCCGGTTCCGGCATTTCCGGTTTAAAAATTTCCGGTTCCGGCGTTTCCGCTTCCTGTAGTTGCGCTGCGGGAATTGCTGCTTTGACTGCTGTTAGACGATGGTGAGACGCCCGCGCGTGCTTAGCAGAGCTGTGGCAGTCACCATAAGAAGAATGCAAAGGGGACAAGGTGTTGTATTCCGCTGAAGTAGTAGTTCGCGGTCGCTTTTGTCCAAATGCACGAAAAACGGCAGTGGTCTCCAAGCGCCCAGGCACTACATTCCACTGTACGTTGTCGCTTGTGCCACAACCCGTCGCAGGTTGACGCGAAGCAGCGAACACGAGCAGATCGCTGGTTACAGTAGGCGGTGGTTCTTGGATGGAATCGCATTCGCAGTTTCAACCGCAGCTCGTGCAATTAAAGCCTCTCCAGCGGCGTGAAAGTAAACAACGCTAAAAAACAAAGTGTCACTTCCACTCGGAACATGAAGCTGCAGCTACGTAAGTTCCGCTTGACGCCGGAAGCTAAGGGGGTGAGTGGGAGAGGGGCGTGGAGGAGGAGAGCAGGTTGGCGGTACTTAACCTGGTCGGCGGAAACGTGTATGGAGGGGGTTTAGCTATACAACCCCTGCGACATTAAGCAGTAGTCAATGGTCGTTTGTCTGTTACGGGACTCCCACGTGATTTGTCGGGCGGTGGCGGCGCGCGCCACCTAGCCTTGAATGGTACTATATGCATGCATACCTATGTATTTACTCCTTTACTTTGCGTTGATATTGTCCACCAATCAGATAGCCTCCGTTTAGTTATTTCTACCTGTTCAAAGTCTATTTTACTTTCACTGTCTTTAAAACCCAAATAGTTGAATAGTTCTACGTTACATTCAACTGCAGGGTGAAGTTGTTTACAAGGAAGTATCAGGTGTTCAGCCGTTTCCTCCTCCTCTCCACACGCCCCGCACAACAAATCTATCTCCTGGTATCTGGCTCGGTACGTTTTAGTCCGCAGTACACCTGTCCTGGCCTCAAACAACAATGAGCTTCCCTTAGAGTTATCGTAAATATTTTCTTTGGATATTTCTTGCTTAAACGTCCTGTATGTCTCTACACTCTAAGAACAGTTTACACCCTTTGGAGTGCCCCTTCTGCCACACAACGATAATCGTCATCTGCCTTGATGCGTTTCCTTTCTTTAACGCTGCGAGCCCGGTACTTTCCAGTAACGAGCGGCACGCGCGCTATCAGCATGATAGCATTTCCTGTCGGCAATGTTCTCATATCATGCTGCACTCCGCAATGCCGGAACGCCTATAGGGACAAACGCCTACAACACGCGCTAAGAAACCTCCTTCGTAGTACCTAGGCAGAGTCATATGGCGTTTTTCACTGGTCGATCTGGAGCAGCCGCCTGAATCCTCGAGCGAGCGCTCGGCTTTCACCAATCCGAGTCTGCCAGTGGAGCGCACGAACGCTCCGCGGGAGATCACACAGGAAGTCTGCGTGCACGTGACACAAACCGGTTCCGCAAACTATGCCCAACACAATGTTGTGCGTACCGACCGGGCATGGACCGGGTACCGATTTCGCTTGAAGACGGAAGTGACGCCATGTGACGCGTTCTATTTCCGCCCGAATCCGCGTCTCGGCGGCGGAGCAAGTGAGAGCGATCCGGCGCGGAGCGAGTTGATCCGAAACGACCAGTGGAACGCGCGAACCCGCTCCAGATCGACCAGTGAAATGCGGATTCGTTGCCGCGGAGCAAAAAATCCTGCTCCGAATCGACCAGTGAAAAACGCCAATATATTTAAGGAGCAAAAGCACCCAGATTTTCTCTCTCGCGCCCGCTCTTACTCGCGCCTGCGCACAAACGACTGGCGATCCCTCAAATTAACATCTCTCGTCTGCAATCCTACTCTATGACATTGTCAAATATTGTTTGAGAAAACAACGTAAACATTCAGTAGAGTTTGTAAATGTAAGAAAATAAATAGAATATTTCTATCAAGAATATTAGAAACAGATACATTTATTATTTGGGTACTACAAATCCAGTCATGGTCTATCGACTATAACGTTAGCATTGGGATTGTCATGGTCATCATCAAAAAAGAAGGTGCGCACCGGCCTATGTGAACGTTGTGTTTTCGATACCTGTATTGCTGTAACCGCGTGCGGGGTGCGTGTCAGAAATTACGGGCAGTTTCTTTTTGCCCAAGGAATTTTGGAGTTGCCATTCCAAGTATGATTTGCTGCAGGAGAAATATCACCGTAAAGTGTAAGTCTCGAAGCAATTTTCGTCGGGACATTTGCAGATACGTGCATGCCTCGCGTGCTCATGAATGCGCGCGCAGACTTGCAGCCTTGTCATTTCAGCGGTGTTTGTTAAGAAAAAAAAAAAAAAACGCCGTAGTAGCTGCTGAAACACTGCAACTGTCATAAGGCGTTTAAACGAATTGTGTTTTAATTGCGTAGCGTTTATATTAGGAACAAATGATGATAGGCTTAACTGCGTGGCCTTCAAGCAAATCTTGCTCACAACGAAAGCCTTTAGCTAGAGATGTCTGTAGCAAAACCACTATATTGGTCCTTTGGAATTTGGAGAGCTTGCTTGTGAATCTTGTGCTTAGTGTGCGTGTCATATCGTATGTCGTCACATTCGTCTAACTAGGCGAGTCAATACGCAAACCTCGCATTGAAGTGCGTGTTCATTTTGAATATATGCTGGAGTCGCACAAGAGTACAAGGGCGACGACTTCAATAGCGCAGCGAGCCATGTGATTGGCTGGTGCCATCGAGTTCTATATGATGCAAAATGATAGAAAGTTGGGCGAGTTGGTACGGTAACACGATCTTGATTTGTAGCGCGAAGTGACACAGACAGAGCCTAGATGCAGACAGGACGAGCCGCGCATTTGCATTCAAACTCCTGCCTTTGCTTTGAGTTGATAAGTTCGACTTCGCCGTGCCATCTGCTGGCAGCCTGGTTAGCTGAGATGGTAGAGCGGCTGCCTCGGAAAGGTGGTGGTCCCGGGTTCGAGTCCCGGACCAGGACGAATTTTTCGTCAACTGCAAGGCTTTCCTTTCGAGGAACCCGTCTGGGTTTCCTTTGTAGCAATTGCTACGATTGGGTGGATCTGTCATTCTCCCTTTATTAATCACTTCCATCCACCTTGCGGGTTTTCCGCAGAACTGTTACGCAAAATTACTGACCTTGTGCTTAAAACTTATTTCTTGTCCCTGCCGGTGAAACCGTGATTACGTGCAGCTGTACTTGGCGTTTCTGCGTGGAGCGCGTAATTAGCCGCACGGCGAACTAGCCCTGGAGGTAGTTGTCCCTGGTAGCTCTTTTTCTAGCACTAGTAAGCACAAGCATAATATTTTTGCTGTACCTATATGCGTCCGCTTTTGTTTACTGTTTGTATTAGAAAAAGTTTGTATATGTGCACCTGTACTTTTATCTCTGCAGTCATGGGATTTATCCAATTTGTGGTTCTAGTTAGGTGCCATTTCGCACAAATTGACGGCACGCAGAAATAGTGCTATATAAGTAAACGCATGTGAGGTCATTTATTTCAGAAAAATATTTTATTCCTGAGGCTCTCAGGCTACGTTCACACTTCGTCTCAGAGCAGGCGGAAGCGGAAAAAACGACAAAATCCGCCCGCCTAGTCGAAAAAACGGGCGGAAAACCAGGTGGTGAGAAAATCGGTCTCGGACCGATTTTTTCGTTCGAAAGCCGTTCGAAGCCGTTCGATTGTTTCGAAAGCCGTTCCGCTTAACCAGAAGCTGCACTAGCATGTGTTGCATAATGCCAGTTGCCAAAAGTCAGCTTCTCCTCACTACAGCAATATAACGCGGTGAGGTGTGCGCAAATTATTGCGGTGAAGCTCAACAAGCGTGGGAAGGGGCAATTGTCACGGGACACAGTATGTATTCCCTAACTAAACGTGCGTGCACCTGCTGCCTCCTGTCGCAGGATGAGCACCGATGTGCCTAATAAGTGTACTGGCAGGCTTTTTCTGATGTGCTGCGGCAGTAAAAGACATGCAGTGGCGTACCAACTATTTCTAGAGTGTGTGTGTGTGTATCAGCATCATCATCAGCCTATTCATGTCCACTGCAGGACGAAGGCCTCTCCCTGCGATCTCCAATTACCCCTGTCCTGCGCCAACCAATTCCAAATAGCACCTGCAAATTTCCTAATTTTGTCCACTCCATCTAGTCTTCTGTGGTCCTCTACTGCGCTTCCCTTCTCTTGGTACGATAGCAGTGGCTACGATAGCAGTAGCGTGATAATTTCAGCTCAGTAGCTAATCAGGCTCATCAGAATCAGGCCTCAATAATCTCAGTAGCTACGATAGCAGTAGCGTGACAATTTCGAACACTTGTTCACAATTTTTTGATGCTGTATTTGATCAGCATGCATGTACCATCGCACATAAACTTGGTGCATTGTTCCCCTTATGTTCGCACAATTTTATCTCAGTTGTTATTGTAATTATGCAAGCGCAGCAGTCTAAGTCTTACACCGCTTGTAAAACAGACTAATAAGGCTATGGACCACTTGCATACCTATTCTACTTGAAAATGCGCATTTAACCCACCCATTTGGAGCATTGCCGACACCTTATCCATACCATGCCCCTAATTTCCCCTAGAAAAAACATGATGCCTTGTTTAGCTCATCGAGAACACCGGAGAAACAAACTCAGAGTCTCGTAATATCCCCTTCAGTCACAGCATAACATTTGTGGACACAACTTATTTTTGCCATTACTGTGTAGTGGTTACAAGGAATAGACAGTGAACATTAGGCTTTGAGTAAATTGCACATTCTGCTCTCTTAAGGTACAACCATTTCACTTCTCAGTGAAACGTATCGCTTCAAACGATCGCTTTCACGAAAGCATTGCTCTCTTTGACGTCCCTTCAAAGAGGGCCTTCGTGAAAGCGAAGTGGGGGTTTCGGTAGTAATCGCAAAAGATTATTTTTTTCTTTGTTGTAATGCTTGGGCCCAATAATTAACCTTCGCAAGTCATTTGAGCGCGTGATTCAATATATTTATTGAAGAAACGTAGCAATGCTCACTGTACAATTAATGAATATTAGTTGCTATGTATATTTACGATGGGTCACTATAAAATTCAGAGGCATTCTCCCGCCTTGACTTGCCTTTTATATGGAGTCTCCAGCACCTTGGGATAAAATTGATAGAAATAGCTCATCTTGGAAAATATTTCCTTCTGTATGCATTTTGTTTTTATTCGTATTTCAGATGTCTCGCTATGAGTTTTACACATTTTTTCCAATATATCTTTTTTTCGCTGTGCATTTTACTAGCTCCTCCATTCTGTTTGCTTTTTGAATAAAATAAACACTACCCCTTACTATTCAAGCTGGATTAAATCATTTTTTAATATATTTTAGCATGCTTACTAGAGAGTGACACCATCGGGCGACACGTTGTCAGCCCGTTTCTTGACATAAAACAAAGTTCTGTGTCGCTCAGGCAATTTGGCAAAGGCACTCGGGGAAAACCTGGAAAACTCAGGGAATTTGGAAATGTCAACTTGGTAGACACCCTGTAACTGCTTTTCTCGGTTTTGTTGGTGCGAATAACAAACGAAATGTAGTACTTGCAAAAACCACGTAAAGCCACCTTGCTGATTGGTGTTCGTTTTCCGTCTGCAAGACGCAATGCCGTCGGATCGTTGCTGGTGATCACGCCAGTGGTTTAGTACCGGGCCCTGCTTTACGAAACACTTGCAGATTTTATCTAATGTTGTTCTATTAAGTACAGCTTCACTTGAAAAGCAAACTGTAGCAGATTTCTATGTCGCTGTAAGTGGTGATAGAAGCGAATGCCTCAACTGGGTGATATGGCACCAGTGACGTACCTGCCCTACGGCAATGCCGGTTCTGTATAGGCCCGCGCAATCCTAGCTGTTGGCTGCGGCCGCCTGATCACTCCAAGTCTGTACCAACTGTATGTTTTATTCCACGCATGGAAATTCATTAACACGTATAGTCACGTTCATGACATACATGCTGCAATTTGTGCAGCTGTGACCGTGCTACCTGTGTACGTGAACATGTGATAGGCTATCGACACTGCAGGTGGCTCAATTCCTTGAGATGAAAATAAATTATTTATTAAATTCTTTATTGAAATGCAAAATTAACAGTGAATTAGGATTAAGTTTGCACTTATCTTCATGTTATATAACAATGAAATGGAACAGCAAGTTGAAGAACAAATACTTGCATCTTAGTATAATACAGATTGATTGCAATGTTTCAGAAAGTACTAACTTATACAGAGCTTCTTCTTTGAGCAGATCAGTAAGTTACTGCTCCAAAGCATTCCTTTCTTGATCCAAACAGCAAATTTTTCGGTTTTGAAAGCATATATTTCTGCTCTAAACTGCGATTTTTCCTGCTCTGAACGCTGTCCCAAAAGACCAATTTCCGCTTCCGTCACTGTGTATGTTACAAAAGGGATCGAGAGATGGCGGCACCATCCCATCCAAGGTTGCACACTGGCTGAACACTCCCATTGCCTGTGTTTGTAGACATTGCAGATGCCAGAAAAAATTAAGAAAAAAATGCATGACTGTTGTTATGGCATTTTTGTTACTGCTGCAGATGCATGCACACCCTTTTCTGTTGTTTCTATTGCTTCTCTGAGCACGTGCACTCTCCCTGAGTGAGCAGACAGCGAGCAAATGTCACTGTGGAGGGGCACATTTAGGAATGTGCTCGCTCTCCTGATTGGTAAAGAAGTCCGTAGCTTCCACAGTGCTGTGAGGAACTACTGAAATAGAATATACGATGTGCTCAGGCATCGACTGCACTCGAGACATTGAACATAGCCATGCTGGATGTTGCTCTCACATTTAATGATGGCAGCATTGTCCGATGCAATGTCCTGAAGTCATCCAGAATTTCACCAGGATGCTAGTCTGCACAGACATTACTCAAGATTGACCAGCATTCACTTTGCCGATAGGGCCACACAGCAGGCCACATATGGGGCCTGGAACCAAACCACGAAAAGAGAAAAAAAAAAGAAAAAGAATTGGGCTCCACGCCACCCTGTGAAGGTGGATGACCAGTGCAGCAGCATATGGGGACGGCCTCTTCGGTATCGCTTCGTATGTAATAGAAAGTTTAACACACTGTTTGTTGGGCATGTTTTATTTAGCCATGGTTAGCTTCACTCGCAAGAACACAAACGCATACTTATTACTCAGCTGTGTACCTCGCTGCACACCCATTGCTACAAGACCACCTCATGAGGGTGGTGCCAAGCATGTTACTATGGCTGCTTTGTGGTCACTATGATAAACGGCCAGAGGTTCCACATCCATCGTGCCAAATAGATTCTTGGAAAATGTAAGATCTAAACATGTGCGCCTTGTGGCCGTTGGCACCTTGGTGTCCGTGTGACATAGAAGTCTGAACCGTTCTAACATGAATGAAATTAGCCATGAGGCTTCTGGTCGCAACACATTCACGTTGAAATCGTTAACAATGAGGACGTTCGTTTGGTTGTCATCACCGGTCCACCAGAATGCATCGTGCATGGCATTGTGTATATCTTGTTTAGAAGTGACTGGTCGAACATACATGGTATACATACGCATGCTTGGTGGCCCAGGTATGCTCTTCTTCCGATGCTGCTGGGTCGGCAGCCTGACGGCGACGGTTGCAGTCCCGCCGCTGCTCTCCGCATCCTTGCTCGCACATTCGCTGCATCTTGGGAGTACGCACGATGCATGGCCGTGCCATGGCAATGTCTGAGCAAAAATGACCTCCCCCATGGACACGTGTTTCCGGGCCGTTTGCGCAATTCGCTGTGGCAGTATGCCTATGTCACGCACACAGGGCCAATTGTGCACTTTGAGATGAAAGAACCTGGCTCTCTATCCATGCTTGTCATACTTCATAGAAGGCGCCGAGGATTCCACTTTAATAATTCAAAATGCTTCAGTACACATTACATTACATGACATTACATTATTTCTTCCACTGCTCCCGAGAGGACACTAGAGTTTTCTACACACAGAGGGATAAATTCCCTTGGCAAATACAGCTTCGCTGTAAAGCCTTGTAATACTTTGCAGATGCTATCGTCAGCATGTCATGTATATGCTACACTTTGTTAAATATGGCCGAACCTGGTGAGGGCCTTTAAAAATGAGACAAGGTGGACCCTTGCACCCATTACAAACATCACGCTGTTTAGTAGTAGTGAAATTTTGAGACAGCACACCTGTTTGAAAGTGTCGGTTGATCTCTTAACCTTCAGGAAATTAATGAATTGCAATTATAAGCTCGTTTATCCTCAACGCAGTTTGATTCAGCGGGTGTCTCCAGTGGCGCACAATGGCGGGCCTACCGCCATACATGCTGGGCCAGCCGTATGTGATGGGTGTGCTGGCCCAGCAGCAAGCCATGGCAGCCCAGCTGGCTGCCCAAGTGCATGCACAGATGCAGCAACAGCAGCAGCACCTGCAGCAGCAGCAGCAGCAGCAGCTTCAACAGCAGCAGCAGCGCCAGCAGGAGGCCATCTCTGAGGAGAAGCTTCAGGAGAAAGGTGCTTAATGCTCTGTCCTCCTTATCTGTGTGCAAAAAGCATAGGAAGTGGTGCAAGAAGCCAGTGAAAAATGCCCTTTCAAGTCATCTGTAATTCATCATGCTTTACCCGAGGTTGCTGCTTTACTATTTAAATTGTTAACATTATAATTTTCAAAATTCATTGTAAAGGATGAGTCATTGAGTGAGGTGTGACTAGCACAATAAATAATGTCTAAGAGACCTCTGAAGTTACACTGCAATCGATGGAAACCTATATGAACAATTGAGTTTTCTTAAGCATGGGCTTCGGGATAGTTTGTCGTCGCAAGTGTGCTTGGTAGATGGTTCATTGGCTCCTAGGCCTTGGACGGAGCTCTTCTCAGCTCATCTCAGCTGAGCTCTTTATCTCTTCTCACCCGAGAATGGGAAGAATGTGAATGACAAACATTCAACAAAGCACAAGAAATAGGCAAGAATGACAAAGTAATGAAATGTAATGAAATGACCCAAGAACTATTTATTTATTTATTTTGCAATACTGCCAGCTTCCATTTGGAAGCCCAGGCAGGAGTGGTACAAACATCACATGATTTCGAACACTTTTTCTCTCAAGGGAACAAAATTTAGAATAATAAAATGACAGCCTAATAGGCAAGGCAGACGTATTCTAATACACAAGTACAAAGAAATACGAGGATGCCATCACATTGCTGTCAATAGCAAAGGCGTAATAAAAGAAACATCAGAATATGTAACACAAGCAGAAAGAAACAATGCACGCATGACATTACAAGTACGTCTGTACTGCAGATAAGAAGGAATCGGGAGTGGTTGAGTTAACCATGCTTTGCGGAAGGGCGTTCCATTCGCGAATTGTTTTGGGCAGGAAGGAAGAAAGATATGCGTTTGTTCTAGCAGGAGGCAATAATATTGTTTGATTGTGCTTCCATCTGCTTAGTCGCAATTTATTAAATTGCATGTAGTTGTCAAATCTCATTTTAGTGTGGTTGTTAAATATGTTATACAGATCGCCGACTGTTTATTCGTACCTCACGGGGACTGCGGAAATGTCCAAATAAACAGGTGTCCGAAAAAGCAGATGAAGAAAAAGAAAAATGAAATCCTTTATTTCCACACACTTATTCGGGCTCGGCAGTAGGCTTGAAGAAATCGTGCATGTGCTGTTGCACGCTGTTTCGTTTACGCGCAATCAGATAAGCCTGAATCTCGGAGAGGGTCAAAGCACAATCACTGCTTGTACACGCTCCGCATGCGATGGCAGCGTAGCACATGGTGCGTCATCTTCCGACTCAGATTCATCGTCCAGTGGTGCAGCAGAAACCTCACGAATGATCTCACTGTCGTCGAGTTAGATTGGTCATCCACAGATTGAATGCTCGAATAAATACAGCTGTCCGCAAAAAAGCAGCACCACACGGAAAATTTTCAAGCCAGGTCATTTAGGTAAACGAAAAAGAAGTGGCCCTAAAGCCGAGCCTGTGGAACCCCTGAAAGTACAGAGGCGAGCGGTGATTTCGAAGCACTTATGCTTACAAATAGTTTTCGATGCGTCAAGTACGAATCAAGCCATCGCAAAATTTGTTCGTGTGTATGATGCTGTTTAGCTGTATCATCATTCTTTTGTATGAAACCCAATCGAAGGCATTCTCGAAATCTAAAAAAAAAAAAAAATATCTACCTGCCCACCTTGGTCCAAGGTTGCCAGTATTTCGTTAGTCATATGAAGTAACTGCGTAGTGGTTGAAAAGCCACGCCTGATTCCATGCTGACTGTCACTGAAGAAGTCATTATTTCCTGAGAAGGAACTGAAATGCTTAGAAATAAAGTGTTCCATTACCTTAGAAGAGGTGCAGAGTAGAGAGATAGGTGTGTAATTTTCTTCATTAAGCTTGTCTCCCTTTTTGTGCACTGGGACTACTTTGGTGACTTTCCAGTCATTAGGTAGATCCCGTTCGTTTAAACTTGCATTAAATATTACAAACAGGTATTTTGCGGACCATTTGGCTAACCGATTAAGCATTAGGTATGTCGTCAGGACCTGCAGATTTTTTTGGATCTAAGTTTAGGAGTGACGAAAATATGCCTTCCTCAGACATGGAAAGATCTGGAAGCTCGAGACCAACGCAGTGAGCATCATCTTCCATGGTGGGTTCACGTAAAAATACCGACGAAAAAAACGTTTAAAAGCTTTCACAATGCGCTGAGTGTTGGTAACTTCGACATCATTTAATTTTATCTTGTCTGCAAGGCTGTTCCACTTCGATACATGCATCCAAAACTTCCTTGGGTTGTTTATTTAGAAAGTTGTGCATTCTGACATCAAAGAAATGGTATTTACTTAATTTTAATTCGGATCTAAGATTTGCTCAGAGTGATGCCAGGACAGAGTGGCTTGACCGATAGCGTGATAATCGTTTTAATCGATGCTTTAAGTGCAGGATTTTATGAGTAATCCACGGGCTTTTTCTCTTGATCTCTTTTCGCTTTTTAGGAACGTATTTTTTTTTATGCATTCGTGCACGGTGCTCATAAAGTGCAGCCACAGCTCATTGACGCCTAGGAAACGATGTCTTTCTTTTTGGCAAAAAATGTCAAAATCTCGTTCTAAGTAGTCAAGAATGCTTTTGTCTTCGGTGTTATTGAAATCTAAGAATTCTTTCATAGGTACGCGCGATCTTGCTATCGCAAAGTTACATTTGAAGAGAATGATCTTGTGATCGGATATTCCGGGTAAAACACGGGTAAGCCACGCTGCGAGAAAAATTGACGCTGGCTCTGTACCAGCACTCCGGCAGCAAAAATGTGCAGTATAACAGTACATAATTGGAGTGCTGGCACGTGAGCTAGTAAGACACGTAAGAAAATGGGTATACCTACCTTGAATTCGATTTCAAGTGTCTTTTCTGCCTGTCTCGGCACACGCTCGATGGCCAGGTGGACATGGGTGCCATTGTTGCCAACTAATGGTGCAGTTTGTGTCAGCAGCACAGACACTTTTCTTGTAGCATCGTCTGCTGCTTCGTTGCAGCATGACATCAGCACTGACAATCGCAGCGGTGCAAAAATTTTGGGAACTGAGGCTGCACTTTTTGGAACGAACGGCACCGTGCAGAAGTGCCACGCTAGCACTGCCAAAACAAACGGGCAGCACTGCCTGAACTAGTTCCTGAAGTGAAGGTGAATGGAGCGCACCTGGAGTGCGACGCTGTGCCTGCTTCCCTGGAGGAAGCATTTGCCTAGCGAAGCCACCCTTGGCCTCCGCCTTGCGCTGCAATGGCAGCTGCTCGAAAGTCTGCTCCACAACGGCTCTGTTGTTGTGGAGCAGACTTTCTGAAGAGCAGATGCAATGAAGGTTGTAATTGTGGCCGTTTCTCTTGTAGCACGAAAATGGCAGCAGCTGCAGTCCAAGCGGTATGCTGAAAAGCGCAAGTTTGGCTTTGTGGATGCGCAAAAGGAAGACATGCCACCTGAGCACATCCGCAAGATCATTCGAGACCATGGGGACATGAGTAGTCGCAAGTATCGGCATGACAAGCGCGTTTACCTAGGGTGAGTTGCTTACAAAATTCCCTTTGTCTTCCACAGACTCGGCGACTTAAACATTAAGTGCAGCGGTAGACTGACAGTCGAGTTTATTGTTAGTAGCGTGATGGAAGCGAAAATTTCCTCAGGCAATTGGTGATGTGTTTGTCACAAGGTAGATGTAGACACAAAGCTTTCTTTGCCTGCCTGAATTCAGTTCCCAGAGAGAGATTCTGCAAGGCAATTAAGTAGTGATTTCAAACAGCTAAGGCCAAAAAGCGCACAAGTCTTTATTTTAATGAAAATTGGGCAGCCCATGCGTTAATCGCACGACAAATGCGTTATTTTCGTTTGATGCCGCGGCGGCCTAGCACGCCGACGACAGCGGCCTCAAACTTACTGAAGCTGAGTGCCAGCTTTTCAGCCAGCCCCCTCTTCTCGGCAAACACTCGCATGGCAGATTCCTCGTTGGCGTTACGTATTCACCGTGCACGTGCGCAGTAGTGCTGCAGAAGTCCCGGGGGCGCCTTTTTCATTACGGGTGCCGGAGTTTGGAATAATTTTCATTTGGAATAGAGTTACATTATCGCGGCCCTATTGTCGTCGCGACGATTGCATTCATGAGGCTGACGCAACGCGCAGCTTATGCCACTGTCGGGCCTGAATCGCCCGTGTTATCGCTTTTCGTGTCGTCCTCGTCACTGTCGCTAGTCGACACTTCGGCAACAACAGAGGCAACGATGGCGAAAAGTCGAATCTCGTAGCCGACATATCTTTGCGGTCGCAGCAGCGCTGCCGAGCAACTTCTTCGCATTCCAAATGCCACACACTGTAGTCAACAGCAGATCCCTGTTGCGTGTCAGCGCCGACTTCTTCGTGTCACGTTCGATAGCACGGACGATGTCTAATTTTTCTTCTATGCTGAGCACCCGGCGTCTTTTTTATCCAAGCTTCGGAACGATGCGAGTCCTCGCTTGCACGACGCCATAACGCTCTCTGGCACCGCGTCGAAATGATGTTGATGTTGATGTGGCTTTATGCGCAAACGCACAGGGCGCTTGGAGGCCGTTGTTCCGATCTCTGAGGCGTGTTGTTCTGTCGGGCCGCCCGATGGAGACGGCGCAGCGCCGTGTTTACGCGAAGAAAAGTTCAAACGCTACGTTTTAACCGATGCATACGCAGTAAGCTGGTACGGTTTATGCGGATACGAAACACATTATGTTCAATGGCTGCTGAGTCGGGGATTTGACTTTACTACTTTTAAAACGAAACTACTGTTTAAGCGGGTACGGTTTAACGAGGTTTTACTGTATATTTAAAAGCGGGCAGTGTGCTGCCAACACCATTATTCCACGCATGCTATGAAACAGGCAGGCGAAGGTGCGCAATAGGGCTGGCAGCGATAGCTGTAGATGCTATGTGCAATGACCCATGCGATTTGCCGGTACTGGAGAAAGAAACGGAGTGCATGCCATCATTTTCATGTGACACTTGCGGGCGAGTATTGCACGGTAGCTGCCGTCGTGGGCGCCTACCGTTCTCCATCGTATGCGTGCCTAACATTTTTTTTTGTTCACGTAGGATCTACCGCCAAGAAAACTTATCATTTGATCACAATTTTGCAATGTACTGAAAATTGGTGGTCGAAGATTGTGTTAACCGCTAAAACCGCATTAACCGCTAAAAAGGAAGCTTGGGTGTACAGTCGCCGACCGTTTATTCGGACCTCACGGGGACTGCGAAAATGTCCGAATAAACAGGTGTCCGAAAAAGCAGATTAAGAAAAAAAAAAAAAAGAGTCCTTTATTCCCACGCACTTATTCGGGCTCGGCAGTAGCCTTGGAAGAAATCGTGAATGCGCCGTTGCACGCTGTTCCGTTTACGCGCAATCAGATAAGCCTGAATCTCGGAGAGGGTCGTACGGTCACTATTGGCAGCTGAAAGCACAGTCACTGCTTGTACACGCTCCGCATGCGACGGCAGCGCAGCACATGGTGCGTCATCTTCCGACTCGGAGTCATCGTCCGGCGGTGCAGCAGAAACCTAACGAATGATCTTGCCGGCGTCGAGTTCTGCGCATGTCAATACAGCAGTGTCAGCACCTATGAAACTGTCAAATGAGACGGTGTCTGGAATCGCAATGCCACCACTGCGCAGGTCTCGGCAGAACATTTTCCGCGTCAGTAGGGAGCACATCGGAAGGCGACAAATCTTAGGCCTCCCGGCACCCGCTTGCCGGCATTCCCCAGCGCAGTCTGCGCGGGCACTGTCGGTGCCATTAGACCCTTGACGCGATGTTTACGTATGCCGCGTTGGATCACCGAAACCTCGACACAGCACACAAAGCAAACACCACCGTGCCGACACCAGTTGCACAAACGAAAAACACGGCCTGCTCACAGCGTCTTGCGCGAGGAAACAAATCAGCTGCTGGATTGTCTTGACATAGCTTACTAAGCTGAAACCGGAACTGCTGCAGAGCCGCTCTCTTTAACCAGGCAGAAACGATGATGATGAGCGGGGATTTCTAGTAGCGCCACTTCGTGGGGCAGCAAGGAAGCTCCGTTCAAAACAAAAATGGCGTTCAGCAAGTCGAACCATGCACCGGTCAGAGTCGGTGCATGGTGCTCTCGACTGAGTTAGCTAAAGGAGTGTCCGAAAAATCAGACGAGAGGTTGCAAAGTGTCCGAACTTTCGGCAGTTATACATTATGGTCTATGGGGGGAGTGGCGGTGCCACGAAGCTGACCGAATAATCGGGCATGTACGAATTTTTGGAGTCCGGAAAATCGGTCGGCGACTGTATCGCAAATGTTGGTGCCAGGAAATCGTACAAAGCCGGATGGTATCAATGAAGTTTCTTAAAATCCTCGAATCTAAGCTGACCATTGAGTGTGGCATATGATTATATGAAAAAACAACTATTGGCCTAGATTAAAATACGGTAATTCATTTTGTGTTAGTAATGCACACATATGCTCAGGTTCATAAATGCAGGTTACCGCAGCTGTTATTTGCTAGCAGGTATATTGGCGCTGAGCGGTGTGCACGCATGAGAACACAGCTTTGCCCTAAGTTACCGGAAACAGTTTGTCTCTAGCTACTCTTGTGAGACCCAACACTGCACAAACACCCGCTCCCAGGCCGGCATGGGAATCAGAGGCTCCCTTGCCAAGGGTGTAAAATAGACAGGGGCGCCGCTAGCGTATTGCTGCAAAAGGATGGCTCTCCGTGACACGCCGCTTGAAAAGTTTGCCATGACTATGCTGCTTGCCCTTGAGACCATGGGGCCCACTCGCGAGGGCTTGGGTAATATCAGTCGGCTTGGGCCTCTGATTGCGGCTTGGCGTAGTATGACCAAACACGAGCACTAGGCACTGCTCTTTGGCTTAGTGTATGAAAAAAAAAAAAAAAAAAGGAGCAACACAAGGTGTGCGCCCACCGTACGTGCAGAGGCGCACTGTAGGCAAGCTGAAGTCCGAGGCCCTAACAAAGGGGCTGGCGGACGAGAGGGAAATGTGTACGTATCAAGTGCTGTCTTGGAGAGGTCTCTCTCACGCTCGCTCTGTCAATTGCGCTGGTCGCACTGCCGTGGTCAGCAGCGCGAAGCGCTGATGCTGCAAACTGGTCGGTGGCAAAGGCCATCCCTGACAACCGTTGTGAGTGGAAAGGGAGAGGCGTAGAGATGGCAGAACAGGTGAATGCCCGCACAAAGGTGCTGGGGCGCCTACAGGCCAGAGTGTGCACTGGAGGAAAGCTGTCGCTCATAGAGGCCGACTTGTCCAAAATCTTGCGAAAGGGATCGCATCAACACTGCCAGCTTGACTGGAATGCACTTGGTGCCAACTTACGCGAAATCTTGCGAAATTTATTGTATCAGCACAGAGTCATGCGGAATCTTGCAATAGTGATAGTGTCCGTGAAAGTGATTGACTGAGAATGTGGCCCCATAGGGCTGGAATGTCGTTGTACCTGCCATGGTGGTATAGTGGCTTTGGCGTCGCTCTGCTAAGCCCAAGGGCATAGAATTGAATCCCAACTGCAGTAGCCGCATTTCGATTTAGGCGAAATGCAAGAAGGTTCGTGTACCGTGCATTGGGAGCACGTTAAAGAACCTCAGAGGGTCAAAATTAATCCAGAGTGCCCCAGTATGACATGCCTCAATGATATTGTGGTTTTGGAACGTAAAGCACCAGAATAAAAAAAGGTCTGTTTGTAGACGCTGACGCATCCAATGCTCATTGACATGAAATCTTGCAAAAGTGATCCCTGAAAGTTACCACCGATGCACGGGGCACACTTAATGATGCCAGCAAGGCAGTTCTATAGCCTTGAGCAAGGCGCATGAAAAGAGGCTAATGGAATTCTGACCGAATTTCGCTTTGCAATGCATTCCCTGTCTGTGCTGTCTCATTTTTCAACAACGACATTTCCGCAAAAGCTGACTTTTTTGTTTTTGCATTCCCTGCCGATTTCATTATTGCAGTGTTTACCTGTATAACAAGTTCTCGCAGGTCATGAGGTCATTCATTGTTCTGAAATATCATTTGTGAAAGCTTCTCAAGTTGTCTTCACAATTTAATTTAGCAGGCACCACTTTGGTAAGCAATATGTCCAGGTGCAGTAGGCATGAACATGCATTCGTAGTGTGAAATGTTCACCTGGTATTTGTAGCTCACACTAAGGTGACACTCCGAATTCAGACCTTAGTGTGAGCTGCAAATGCCAGGTGAAGATTGCACACTTTGAACGTAAGTTCATACCTACTAGTTGATAAGGTAACATCTTCGAAGGAAACAGTGTAGCAGATGGGACAAGTGAGTGGCGAGCATACAGTGTGCTGCAGCACAGTCCTCTGTGCTGTTTGTGGTCAACAGCAGTGGTTTGTGTGCTGTAGTCAGCAGTTTTTTGTTTGCTGTTTGCTGCTAGTGTCTGTGCTGAGTGCATCAAGCTAGTTGACTGCATCATGGTGCTCTTTTGTATTTCCAGGGCCCTTAAGTATATGCCGCATGCAGTACTGAAGCTGATGGAAAACATGCCCATGCCATGGGAGCAGATCCGAGATGTGAAGGTTCTCTACCACATCACTGGGGCCATCACTTTTGTCAATGAGATTCCCTGGGTCATTGAGGCTGTTTACATTGCTCAATGGGGGTAAGCATGGCTCACTTACACACTTCTCATCACTCCCTTGTCCGAGTAGACAAGCCGGTTTCATGTCAGTGCGTAAAAGGTACTGCTGCATAGGCAAGATTAAGTTAAGTTTTACACCATCGTGCATACTCTTTGTGCCACTCCCTTCTTGTCAGTCTTGGTCCATTGCTGGAACCATCGAGGCACATGACGCTGTGTTGAGTGGCATGACAAGCACTTAACCTTTACATGGATGGCAGGGCGAGCCAGTCCCACTTTTTATGGTGTCTGCACTGCGTGGCAGTGGTAAAACAGATTGGTAAACAACGATAGAACTTTTTATTCAGGCTCTGTTTCTGGATCTTGTTAGAACACTTTCTTGTAGGGGTGTGCGAATATATAATACCACCGAATCAAATAGAACAGAGAATGTTCGAATAATTCAGTTCCCAAATCGAATATCTACTATTCCATTTTTAAATACATATTTGACATATTCAAGGTAGAGACCCACGCAGTGCCATATGTCGCCTACGTACGCCGCGGAGCCCCTCATGAGGCCCAAGTGAGTGTTTCACTTCGTTTTCGGCACGGCAAGTGAGAAGTTTCCCACGTGCCGAAGTCTGGACGCTTTCCGGAGCTGTAGGCTAAGCTTGCGGCGTACGTTGCTGAAATGCGTGATCGGTCCCTGCCAGTGAAGTGCGACATTGTCATGAAACAAGCCCTGACCTTTGCCTTAATTTTAAGGCCCTGCTCCGCCGTGAGTACAATGACGGTGACGAAAGTATGGCGTACGCAGCAGATGTCGTTGACTCGTGGCAGCTGCTCTGCGATCAGGGAGGTGCTCCAAGCGACGTGACACTCGAGGACTTTGTCTTCAGCGATGCTTGCGCTGTGACAACTGAAGAGCTAGACGATGACGCAATAATCCAGAGCGTCACAGATACAGAAATGCAGGACGACGACTCGGACGAAGAACTCCAGGCGGCAAGCAGCATAGCTACAGCGAAGCAAGTCATGAATGCGCTGGATCTCTTGCGCAAGTGTGCGGGCGCACACTCGCAAGAGCTGTGGGGGTGACTCGGTCGTTCGTACTCTTGGGACAAAGGAACGACAACACAGTAGTGCAAACAATCACAAGGGCATTTATTGCACCTTTCATAAATCAATGCCTGCTAGCCGAGTTGCTATCCACAAAACATGCCGATGGGCGCGCGACAAATCTAGAAGTCTGACTCACCGCGACCGGAAGCGAGCGAATATGTTCGCCCCATGCTGGATCCCAAGGCCTGGTCGTTCGCGTGTATGGTCACGCGAATCGTGGCGCGTTCGAGGGCGGCCACGCGAGGCGGTCTCGCAGAAGCATTGGTCGCCGCGCGCCGACCCGCCGGGGAAGACGGTCGCTGCACGTGCGGCACGACCGTCCCGCTTGCTGTCTCCAACCCAACAGCCCGAGCGCCTTGTCTCCCGACGCCCGAGTAACCCCGCAGCGGCGCGACGCTCGCGCCATCTCTCGCACCGCGCTTGTACCACCCGACCGCCGCGGGCGCCAGGCCACGCGGCGGGCGAAGCCGCCCTGCAGGAGACGAGCCATGTGGGAAAACTAGATCTCAGGGGAGGCGTGATAGTCACGCATCCCCACATCCCCCCAACCTTAAATCACTACATATTCCGGCGAGACATGTGACACGGTCTAACATCAAACTGTGCTTCGCAAACAAGGTAGAACATTAAACAGTGGTCGCGCCGAAGAAATGTCCGCACGCTGTCCATAACATGCGAGCCGACATTGTCCTTGGGTGCACCGCTGGCGTCCGCCGGTCACAGCGGCAGCTTTGCAGACTCGACGGCACGATGCCAGGCCAGGACTCCGGAGACGACGACGCAGTAGTCGGTACGAACAAGCGTCGCTCGCGCCGACGCGCCCTGCTGGGAAGAGCCGCCGTAGCTGTCGGTGACCGCCGGCTCTTTTGTCCGCCACAGAGGGTTGTGAGCTGGATGCAGGAGGCCGCCGAAGTCGCCGCGCCGAACTGGCCACAGCATCACCATCGCCCGGGGTGGCTCGATCGTAGTCCGGGGCAGCAGCAGACGATGTGCAGGTGACGGCAAACCAGGGGTGACTCCAATCACGCTGCGTAAACTCAACACACTCGGCAAACACTAAAGTAGTGCAAGGGAGAGGAATTATGCATGCGCATCGCCCACGTGGTACGATGTTCAACTCGGCAAGCAAAATATCGGGCAGCTACTCAGATGCTAAGTTCACGTGAACGAAGCTCGCTTTCTTGAGTCGAACGAGTAATTTCAATTCGTGCGAGGCTAAATAGAATGAGGGAAGCGAATTGCAACACCTCAACGCCACGGTCCACCAGGTTGTGTCCCTCCACGTGCGACAGGCAGCTTCGTAAAGCCTTAGGCCTAAAGCGTCGCTACACTGACAACAACCGGCATCCAAAAACAACACCCAAAATGAGCGCAAAACAGGCAGCCGCGAGGAGACGTCAGCTCTGTGAGGTGGTCCTACTCCGCTCGGTGCACAAAGCATCCGAGTTGACGGCGCCCACCGTCCCAGACGGTGTCGGAGCGCCCGGTGCCAGGCCGCAATACCAGTCAGCCCGTAGTGGCACCCGTGGCCCGCGGCCACCCGGCTCCCAGAGCCGCGACTTCATCCGAGTCAAAGAGATAGAAGAAGCTATTTACATAAGAAATTCGGATCACCCACGAGGCTTCCGTACTCACTCGCTTCAGGCTTGCCACTGCTCTGCGGGCGCTCAGCCTCGCTCTCCCAGGATGCAGACCACGTGGCTCTCGTACCGACGAATGCCATTAAGAAAAAACACTTGCGAAAAGGCTTAGCATGTTGACATGTTCAAACACACTACAGCCACCATCACCTCGCTCAAGAAAGCACGCCGCCGACGCTAGCGATCAAAATTCACGCTAGGCCTACGCTTCGGTTCAAACAAAGGTCTCGAACGAAGCAAACTGTTAAAACTATCGTCCGATGCCCCAAGAGTCCCACGTTGGGCAGCCAGATGTGGGGGTGACTCGGTCGTTCGTACTCTTGGGACAAAGGAACGACAACACAGTAGTGCAAACAATCACAAGGGCATTTATTGCACCTTTCATAAATCAATGCCTGCTAGCCGAGTTGCTATCCACAAAACATGCCGATGGGCGCGCGACAAATCTAGAAGTCTGACTCACCGCGACCGGAAGCGAGCGAATATGTTCGCCCCATGCTGGATCCCAAGGCCTGGTCGTTCGCGTGTATGGTCACGCGAATCGTGGCGCGTTCGAGGGCGGCCACGCGAGGCGGTCTCGCAGAAGCATTGGTCGCCGCGCGCGCGCGCGGGACGTCCCCGCCGCGCGCCGACCTGCCGGGGAAGACGGTCGCTGCACGTGCGGCACGACCGTCCCGCTTGCTGTCTCCAACCCAACAGCCCGAGCGCCTTGTCTCCCGACGCCCGAGTAACCCTGCAGCGGCGCGACGCTCGCGCCATCTCTCGCACCGCGCTTGTACCACCCGACCGCCGCGGGCGCCAGGCCACGCGGCGGGCGAAGCCGCCCTGCAGGAGACGAGCCATGCGGGAAAACTAGATCTCAGGGGAGGCGTGATAGTCACGCATCCCCACAGAGCAAGCCTTAGCAGCCCTGTCAACCTGCGAGTGCCTTATAACCCCGATGCTTATTAAAAAGCGGCAGATGAAGCTGACGGAGTTCTTCGCTTCCACCTGAGTTGCATAGAATTGCTCTGCGGGAAGTTAAATAAAATGTTCCAGCGTTCATGAATCAACGTCGTCATTGCTTTACTGAGTGCGGCATGTAGGAAGGAAACTGAGGAGAGGCCCTACCCCCTCCGCGTGCTAGGAGAAAAGTGTGGAGGAAATGACGTAGTAGGTTCTCCTCTTTTTTGCTGTTTTTTTATTTCTTTGCTGTAGCGGCCACGCGTTTCGGGCCACAATGGCGGCTTTGTTATGCTTCTGTGCACTCACACGTGTTGCTCCATAGGTTTCGTACCATGGCAAAGGCGCCGTGCGGGCAGGTTTGCGTTGGTCTCCGTGTTTTGTTGCGCTGCGTTATCTGGACCGTGCTCTACCGGATGTTGCTGTGGCCAGGTAGGACAGGAGGAACTAAAGTTCGTGAAATGAGCGCACATGCAACACTGTACGCAGTGTACCGCGCCACGGGAATGGCTACCTACGAAGGAATATCCGCAGGAAATTTTGCCCTCTTTGGCGGAATCATGCTAACGTGCTAACGATTGCTTAGTATTGCTGCGGAGCGCACGGCTCCGAGCAGCACAGTTGTGCGCAGCGCGGCGTGGTTTCGCGAGAAATGTAAACAAGAGAGGAGAGCTGGCCCGATAGGCGGAGCAACGCCATGAGCAACGCCAGCTTCCGGCTTCACTTTAGCTTCACAAAGAGTGACGTCAGGGCCTCTCCTTAGTTTCCTTCCTCTGTGGAGCCCGGTATCATCCGATGGCTGCGAGCGTTAAGCGGTCTAATGGTAAGTGGTGGCCTCATGGATCCACCAAGTTAATACTACTTCCAATTTTCTTCGAAAGAATATGAAAGTTGATAGCTCTGGTATGTGAATAATTTTCGTTCTTTGCACCACGGGTTGCCGTGTCTTTGTGAAAGGAAATTTTTTTTTTTAGTGATGACAAATCATGATGGATGATGGCACTGATGGCCACATGTAGTGGCAGCTATGAGCACTAGGCGCGGCGCTTGCTGCAGACCTGCTCTTCACCGTACGCGTAATGGAGAAAAATGCGTTCGTACCCGCTGGCTATCGGGCATCACGCTCTTGGTTGTGTTATTAGTTCCGGGGTTTATTGGTTATCTTTGTAATTTTGCTATCTACAAGCTGCCATAGGCCAGGAGTGTTCCAAGAACCTGCATCTTTATTTGGACTGCTGAAACATGCGAACCTCGACTTCACGAAACTCGCGATTTAACGAAATTTTCGGCTGCAAATTGGACTTCGTTATATCAAGGTTCGACTGTATACGAATATATAAGACCTTCTGAAATTTTGGACCCAAAAACACTTCGTCGGATTTTCTGTACTTTTTTGCCATGACTGCAGGTCTGAAACGGCATTGATCGAAGCCACCACTGCCGCCATTTTGATTACCTCGCCGCCTTGAACAGGTGCTCTCGCACGCAGGAACGCTAGCAGCCATGGCCACCACCACGGCAACACTACGTCTAGCTATATTGACATTTGCTACCAAGCTTCTTGCTGTTTGGTGCCATGTTTTTCATTTAAAAAATTCACCGCAGTTAACAATGGCATCAACTCCGCCTTTGCAACCTTCGCCAATGGCTTCGAAGCTCTGTAAGCATAACACATTGCATAATTCCGGTTCCTGAAATTCAGCTTTGCCTCAATAGAGCAGTGTTACGCGGTGACGCTTATGCAAGGTATTGCGGTGAAGCATACCAAAGGTTGGACGAGGCAATTATCATGGGACACAGTATGTGTTCTTTAATTAAACACATGTGCACCCGCTATCTCCTGTCACAGTACGAGCACGGATGTCCCTAATAAGTGTACTGACAGGCCTTCAGAGCTGTTTTGGACGTGCCTGTGGCGATTTGAGCCCTTGGGGACAGTAAAAGGCATGCATTCGTTTTTTCGAACTGCCTGATTTTTCAGACGTCTTAACGGCTCCTACGGAGTCCAAAAAATCGGATGTTGACTGCAGTCAACTATATGAATCAATTTGGGAACATTCAAATAATTCAGTTTGTGACTCTATTATCTAATGCTTTATTTTTCGTATACAGTCAACGACTGATTTTTCGGACCCTCTAGGGAACGTAAAAACGTCCGAAAATTCATGCAGTCCGAAAAAATGAATGCATGCAAAAAAACTCACCTTCTTTCTTTTTTTCTCGGATCTAGAGGTAAAGGGCGAAGTACCAGGCTTCCGAAACCCTGCCAAAGCATCAGTGAAGTGGCTATAAAAAGAGGCGTTCAAAAACTCTGTATGCAGCCGACCGCCGGTTTATTATGTCCATGTGCATCGTTGCGCAGCCGGTATTATTGCTGCAGTGGCTTGAAGAACTTGTTGTTTGGACGGCGTTCCAGTTGCATGCGATCATATTCGCCTCGATCTGAGCAAGGGTCATGTCAGCATTGTACACCGACACCAACTTGCTCAATAATGGCGGATTTCGTCTCCATTGTTAACCGACGGTACTGCTTTCCGCGCTTCGATCCCATTGGCGAGGACGACGAAGACGGAGTGGGGGCCATCGAAGGCAAGCGAAATCCTCAAGTTGCGAACAATGGAGTTCACTGACGAGCGTTGAAGCACCTAGGCCTAGCGTCGCAGAGCACACTTGATACAACAGCACAACCACACACCACGCTAGCCAAAATGTGGCTTGCGCAAACAAATGAAATGGCGCCGCTCCGGAAACTGCGCCGCAAGTGTGGCGATGAACATAGCCAGC
Source organism: Dermacentor variabilis (assembly GCF_050947875.1). Lineage (NCBI taxonomy): Eukaryota > Metazoa > Arthropoda > Arachnida > Ixodida > Ixodidae > Dermacentor > Dermacentor variabilis. The sequence continues at coordinate 5,879,507 of NC_134570.1, forward strand.
GTGGCCAGACCAAATCGGTGTGTGATGGCTAGATTCGGCTAGTTGTGGTTCAAAGCGGTGATATGCTTCGGCTGCAAGTCGATTTCCTTTGCAAGGGCGCTGCGTGAGGAGCCAAAGGACCGTCCATTGCGTCAAAAAGTCCGGGAAATTGGACGGCGGGGGGTTCGAGCGTCCGAAACTTCAGATGTCCTTATACATTGATTCTGTGGGGCTCGTGGCGGTGCCGCGAAGATGTCCGAAATATCAGGCATGTCCGAAAATTTTTGGCGTCCGAAAATTCAGTCGTTGACTGTATTTGATGAAATACTCTGCTGAGGTCGATGCATTGCACACAGCCTTAACATGGCGCTCACTTGCTTTCAGAACAAAAGTAGTTTAATTCTAGAGTTTTCACATGGTGAAACCACAATCTGATTATGAGGTACAAGGGTCATCCTGGTCATCAAGCCCAATTGAAACAATTCCTATACCTAATGCCGACAAGAGGAGTGGTGACAAAAGCAGCGCCTATGTGTGAAGATATAGGACCGATTAGCCGCTGGAAGGCACGCAGATGGTATCACGTACGGGTGTTCAAGCACGCAGATATATGCATTTGCGCATGCAGCCGGAACTTTCTGTCGATCTGTGAACATTTATGCATGATTGCAGTAGTTTCCGGCTTCGACGGTTGTTGAAAACACGGATGCATGATCTTGGGACTGATCGCCAGTTAGCCACTTATACGAACATATTAGTGGCGAGCCATCCGTGTGACTGCTTGTGGAAAGCTTGCCGGTCACGTCGGCCAATAGCCAATTTTCGCAATGGCACACTGCCTTGGCTGTTAGGCCTAATCAGTAGTGCTTCAAAAGTTCAGTCGGGTATGAGTGACAAAACTTGATGTTTACGCCGAGTTGACTTGTATCTATTCCCAGAGGACACACGACAAAAGGGAAGCAGAAAAACCACCTTGCAACGAAAGCAAGTGTGTGGGATGGTACGAACATTGTTCTCCAACGCTATCACCACCTTTGCGACACACCATTCATCTCATCTCATCTTGGTGCCGTTTATAGATGCATAGTCTCTTGTTGAGCTACTAGTATTGTCATCGGGCATAATACGCATTTTGTCTAGTGCGGTAAAGCACATCTGTCATTTGGAAGGCACATAAGACATTTGCTATCACTTTTTGTCTTGTGCCTGATTGTGCAGATTGTTCTAGCTCATTTGTAATTTTATGTCAGTCTTGTGCTGAGGTGCGCATCTTTGTTGTCAATAGCCTACAAAATTTTATTGAATTGTTTACAAAAGTAAGTTTCTTGCCTACCCAAATAAATGTTTGCAACATACCATGCATGGTATGCCATTCATGGGAAGGCCGCTCTTGGCTTTGTCTTGCTTCGCTGTTGAGCAGCACTTACTGATTGCACAGTAATAACAGGCTTCGCCAAATGGCTACAGACTACTGCTGTAGTACACCAAGTGTTCCAAAAAACATGAATTTTTCTGCTCAGAAACTGCTCCAAAATGCTGGTGTGGCTGCTCCTAAACTGCTCCTGAACGACATTCTGCCTGCTCCAAAAATTGCTCCAAATTCTAACCCGGCTAGACCACCATTGATTATGGACACTGCCCGTGCAAGTGCGCCTATGCATTGCTGTACAATATTGTGCAACGCTCCACATTATTTTGCAGTACTTTACAGGAACTGAACAAAGCCTGTTGAGGCTCCAGCGCCATTTGGAAGCACGCTGGACCACCTCGCTTCCACAGAAATGCTGGTTAAATGCAATAATTAAGTATGAGGAGGCTTCTGCAATCTCTGTGACCTGACAACTATTGCTTCGCAAGTATTAAAAAACCAACCAGGTGTCGGCTGCATTGAGTAAAAACAAAGGCTCCCTGTACATTAGCAACATACCCGTTTTCCCATTTGTGAAGCTACTGCTTTCCTGCATAGCATGAGCATCACTGTGGCTGATATTGAAGTCGGCAAGTTGTCATAATTTTCGTGTGTGATCTGACATATAAGAGTTGAGCACAAGGATCCAGGTGCATATATTATATACTGTCGCCGATGGATTTCTTGGACACCAAAAATTTTCACTTGATGGAGATTCTGCACTTCATAAATGCAATGTCGGGGCTCCCATTGAGCTAATGCATTCTCGCGGCCGATTTTTCAGACAAATTTAGGCTCCAAACTTCGATTTTATGGACTGAATTGCTCGTTCTGAGCCCCGCTACCCGAATGTGGGGGGCAGTCATGTTGGATTTTTCACTGGCATGGCTACACTTGGCTTCCAGTGGCCCACATTATAGCCTCCAACATTGGGAGATGCACGCTTTCAATAGAGAGCGCACGACATGTGTCGGGAGGCCATGCTCGGTCTTCTTTGGTTGACAAAATACTGCAGGGCTTGGCACTTTTTTTCTTTCTTTCTTTTTTCGGTCACCACTATCGTCATAATCACTTAATGCGAGATCCATTCTTTTTTTAAAAGTTTCCTATGCTATTTGCATGTGGTGTGTCTTGAAAACGTCGCATTTTTGTGTGTGTGCGGCTTTGCATTTGCGTGATTGCCGCCACCTCGTGTGCCTTCGTGAGAGCCAAGTGATGCAAAGAAATATGCCTCATTTCTTCAATCTCCATGGCGATCTCGGGCAACAGAGATTGCCAACGCGATGTGGCTCTTGTTGTCAGACTGCATACAGAAAATCACCCTTGCGCAAATCCAAGCAAATCTGATTGCCTCCAAGCACAGTATGAGGAAGGGTATTATTTTTTAAAGCCACTCTTAGTTTAATAAATGTTATTTTTTTGGGTTGAACAAGTTTTTCGGGCTGTTCGGTTTTTTGTAGTATTTTCTGGTCCCTGCGAGGTCCGGAACATATATATGGGACTATATTTCAGATTTCTTACCCTCAGTACTTCTGTTAAAGATAGCAAATTATTATTTTCATTCATATTCCTTGAAGTGCTTCTTTGAAGTTTCACATAATAATTCTGAATATTGTCTGAGCAATTTCTACTGCTATACATGCATTGAAAGCATTGGTGATTATGCTAATTTACTGCAGCGCAGTATTCATTGTGGCTGCTGCGTCTTTCAAATAAAACGTTAAAACATAAAAGAACCTAAAATGAGCACATTTTTAGCGGTAATGCAGCAGTTAAAAAACCAGCCACCATTGTGCAACACATTAGACCCTTGCCCATTTTCCTTGGTAAAAAATTGGGTGTGAATTACATTTTGACTTTGTTTAGGAGTTTTAACGTCATTTCTTGGTTTGTTTTCTGCTTTGGACACAGAAAGGGTATGCGCATTTCATTTGGGACAAATACTGGCAGATTAATTCGCGTGTTTTGCTGTTTTGTATGCATCATGTTTAATTCCATCCATCATATAGTTAGGTAAAATATTGTTGGTCCCGTCAAGGTTGAATTAACGAAAGCAGACTGCACTAGCTGATATAGGAACTTTCTAGCAATAATCGTTGGAGGGTTTAGGGATTGTCATAAGCCATAACTGAAGTGGCTCGTTGTCGTGTCCTCATGGCAACTGTGAACTCCTGGAACATGGATGAACATGAATTAAGCATGAATACAGAGACTGCCTCATGAGGCAGTGCACAAAGTGAAACAGTTTATGCGAACCTGTTGGTGGAAAGGGAAAGGCGACAGAGGAAAGGCCAAGAAGCTCCATAGCAGATTGCATGCTTTTGTGAATATTTTTTGCAAGTGACACTGCACATGTGCACCATCTACAGTGAACTCTCACTTGAGTGAACTTCAAGGGACCGAAGGAAATAGTTCACTTAACTGAAAGGTCATTAAACTGAATGTTGATAGACCAACATAAGACATGGCATACAGAGTCAAAAGTTCGAAAATGTAATTCATGGAGCAAAAGACACGGCATCCATAGTGTTAGAAATGTGTGAAATGGAATTTGTACATATCAACAAGTACAAGGTTCATAACAGTTATAATGCTGCCTTTCTCACTTAGAAAAAGAATCTGTAATCTTTTTCTGCACTTGTTCTTTTAAAGCACAGGAAGTAACAAAACTGTCCAAAGAGTAAATGTTTTTGTACACTTCTGGCACAGCTTGCTGTTGAGACAGTCTCTCAACTTTCCCATGTACCCTACAACCTCAGCTAGAGTTATAGGCCTTGAAACTGGCTCGGCAGTTGCCTCTTCTTCGTCTTCTTCGAAAGAAAATGACGACGACCATGCCACGACTAGCCGGTCGGAAAAAAACACACACCACGTGATTTGTGGTGTGACAGATCGCTGCTTTGCTCTGGTGGCGTTGTAAGCGCCATCGATGTTACTTTGTTCAGGGCCTCCGAGATTACATGCTTGCTCGTTTTGTGCGGGCGATCTCGGAGGCTATGCCTCGTTGCCGTTCGTTTACCGCGCCGCCGCTTTGCCTCAGAGGCGCTGTAGCGCCAGCGAGGCGGTTTGATGAGGGCGGGCATCGGTTCTGATCGTAAAAATAAGCCTTGGTCCTCTGAGCGAGTTTGTTAAACCAAAATATTGACTTTTCCGAAATTCGTTTAAGTGAAACATTTTTGCATAGAATCTATAAGAAAACTGCCGGGGATTTTTAAAAAGTTCATTATTCTGAAATGTTCGATAAACCGACGTTCATACAACTGAGAGTTTACTGTATTGCTAACATGACTTTGCATTTTGGGTGTAATTGCATTTCTTGTTTTTTCCTTAAGGAGGCCTTGAAGCATTCTTTGTAATATTGTAGTGCTACGATTGAAGATAATGTTATGACAATGTAATTTTTGTGGCTGGGGCCATAAAATAGTGTAACTGGAAATGTGGCTGTTGCAGCTGGTGCTGCATGTGGTGTCGGTACAAGTTAGTTGCAGCTCTGCTGCATTGCTTTCTACTCAGTAAAGTTTGTTTCCAATAAATTGTGCGGTCGTTGGTATCATCATTGTGTTTTATTCCACTTGTGCAGAACTATGTGGATCATGATGCGCCGAGAGAAGCGTGATCGGCGACACTTCAAGCGCATGCGGTTTCCCCCCTTCGATGATGAAGAGCCTCCGCTGGATTATGCAGACAACGTGCTGGATGTGGAACCCCTGGAGGCCATCCAGATGGACCTGGACAATGATGAGGATTCGCCTGTCTGCAAATGGTTCTATGACCATAAGCCCCTTGCAGAGACCAAGTGAGTACTCGGCTTTCTACTGGCTGGTGCCAATTTCAGGTTTTCTGGAAAAGTTAATGAACATGTTCAACAGTATCTCCTTGGAGACATTAAGTCTGTTTCTTTCAAATTGTCTGAATAGTTTTCTGATTCATTTAGTTCGAGGGTAGCTCACCCTTTGCCACCACACGTCACTCAATTTCATTCTGCTCCTTGGGGGAAGCGAGGATCAAATCGCAAAACAAGAGGCTATTGGAAACCACTTGTTTCAGAATCTGTGATGCCTAAATTATACTGTCATCGTCATCAGCCTGGCTACGCCCACTGCAGTGCAAAGGCCTCTCCCATACTTCTCCAACTACCGTGGTCATGTGCCAATTGTGGCCGTGTTGTTCCTGCAAACTTCTTAATCTCATCCGTACACCTAACTTTCTGCTGCCCCCTGCTACACTTCCATTCTCTTGGAATCCAGTCCGTAACCCTTAATGACCACCGGCTATCTTTCCTCCTGATTACATGCCCTGCCCATGCCCATTTCTTTTTCTTGATTTCAACTAAGATGTCATTAACTCGCGTTTGTTCCCTCAACCAATCTGCTCTCTTATCCCCTTAACCTTACACCCATCATTCTTCTTTCCATAGCTTGTTGCGTTGTCCTCAATTTAAGTAGAGCCCTTTTTGTAAGCCTCCAGGTTTCTGCCCTGTAGGTAAGTGCTGGTAAGACACAGCTGTTATGCACTTTTCCCTTGAGGGATAATGGCAACCTGCTGTTCATGATCTGAGAATGCCTGCCAAACGCACCCCAGCCCATTCTTATTCTTCTGATTATTTCAGTCTCATGGTCCGGATCCATGGCCACTACCTGCCCTAAGTAGATGTGTTCCCTTACCACTTTCAGTGCCTCGCTACCTATCGTAAACTGCTGTTCTCTTCTGAGGCTGCTAAACATTACTTTAGTTTTCTGCAGATTAATTTTTAGACCCACCCTTCTGCTTTGCCTGTCCAGGTCACTGAGCATGCATTGCAATTGGTCCCCTGAGTTACTAAGCAAGGCAATATCATGAGCGAATTGCAAGTTACTAAAGTATTCTCCATTAACTCTTATCCCCAATTATTCCCAATCCAGGTCTCTGAATCCCTCCTGTAAACATTGTGGGGGTTCCACTCTGCGTGCGGCTAGGGCTCAAGGCAAGCTCCAGATCTAGCCCCACGCAGTCGCTTCGTGGTACTCCCAACCCGTAGCGCGGGAATCGCGGCTACGCCGGGTTCGAACGAATAAGGCAACCAGTGGCGTCAACGGTAATAACGTTTATTGCTATTAGCAATAATGAACACTCGCAGAGGGACGTCCTCTCAGTAATAGTAGTAAATAGGCTTGCCTCGTTGTCTGGGTGGATCAGACAAACGAGGTCACTCACGTGCCAGGTGCTTTCGTCCAGGTGGTCCAGGTGTCGGCGTCCCAAGAGCGAGGGTCTCCTCCGGTGGCGTGCTTTTATGCCTTTTTACCTTTTCGCGAGGGGAGGCCCTCCTCGCCCGCCGGATACGTTTCCTTTTCCCGTGAGCCGCGTGAGGGGAGAGGGGTACGCGCGTCACAAGAGCGACGGAGATAGGGAGGGCGCGTAGTGCCTCTCCCTTGTCTACGCCGGCCCGACCCGTCGGCCACGTGTGAACGGGACGACGCGGGTATGCGGGAGGAAATGGAGGCGGGTGCTCCCCACAACATGCTGTGAATAGCATTGGAGAGATTGTGTCTCCCTGCCTGATGCCCTTCTTTATTGAGATTTTGTTGCTTTCTTTATGGAGGATTACGGTGGCTGTGGAGCCGCTATAGATATCTTTCAGTATTTTTACATACGGCTCGTCTACACCCTGATTCTGTAATGCCTGCATGACTGCTAAGGTTTCGACTTAATCAAACGCTTTCTTGTAATCATTTAAAAAGCGTTTGTTTCAGTTGAAATATCTGCAGTCATGCTGAGGAACCGTCATACTGTACTGTGGCAGTATGACTGAAAAAGTGCTATAGCTATTAGTCAAACGCCAAAAACCACTTTCTGTTGGTATGAGACACATCGATGTTACAGTGCCCACGACGACAATGGGATTGGGATCCACCGTGAGGATCCACCACGGTGTAACAATATTATGAGAGGTGTGTGAACAGCGCCTGTGTTCCAGCATACCGGTTTTGCGTGCGTTTCAGGCAGTTCCTGTAAGATGGCACGTATAGTGTGGAGGCCATAAGCCAACGAGCGCAGCGAAAGATGAAAGAGCGAACGCAGAGCGGGAGATGGAAGACGCGAGCCGCGAAAGGCGGAGACCAATGAGAGTGGCCTCTTCAGGGACGTGCGCGCGGTAAACTGGTTTTATGCAGACCCGCCTGACCATTCGTTTCGTACTACTGTCTGCTCGCGCCGCTCGTGCTTGTGTGGTTGGTTTTGTCTCCTTCGCGCTTGTTTCTATTGTTATGGTGTGAAATAAATGGGTGAACAGGTTCACAAAGAAATTCACACCGCAAGAAACCGGCCAAAAGCAACACGCGTGTACAAGCGGAAAGCACGGAAGTGCTCGCAACTGCGTGTGATAAACGCGAACGCTAATGTGATGTCGATGAGGCTTCACCTTTTAGAATGAGCTGGCGGCCCCTTAACATAAAGCGCCATCACTCGGAGGATGGCAGAAGCACACGCAAGTTGTCGACTTGCCCTCAGCACGGCGAGGCACCGCTGTTAGCACACCTCTCATAATATTCTTACACCGTGGGATTTACCCATATGTGTCTATCATAGTCTTCAAGGTCCTTCTTTGATGTTCTGGGATGAGTGTATATGGTGGCGACGATTCTGTCCCCAGTCTGTGTGGCACATGTGTCAGCACATTCCATGGCAAGGCTCTCGCCCAGTGTCAGCAAGGCATAGGGTGAAAATGCCCACACTGTCGTTGTTTGCTTAGATCGCGACGCATCAAACCATAATCCATGACCGGTTTTCACTGATCTGGCCTGAAACGCAGCTGGGACACATACGCTATGATTTTGCCTTATGCTTAAGAAGGTGGAGGCTATCCTTGGATACCAACTTTTTATTTATTGAGATATCTTAATGAAATTTTCATGATAGACTCATAGCAAATGCATTAGTAGAACTACAAAATTTCATGCAGTTATGTTCACTGGTTTTCAAGTTACAGCAATATGTCAGAATGGTGCAAATGGTTTTCTTATTCCAGGCCTGGAGAATTTTCAAAAGGTCGTGCAACTGTGAAATTCACTGTGATGATTCCCATATGGATACCTCAGGGCAAGACAGAGTCCTTTCTTTAAATTTCCTTGCTGAAAAATTTTAGCAGACCACCGAATTTAGTGTTAGTGATTAAGATTTTATCAATCAAAGTTTGATTAAATATCACAAATAACAGACACAGTATATAAGAAAAATTTGCTTGTCTTGCCCTCAGAAATTTATTCAGATACACAATAAAAAAAAGAAACTTTGGGAATCTGATGAGTGGTTACAAAAATATGGCCGAAACAAGCAGCCTCACAAGCCAAAAAAGTCATTTTGAGAAAATAAGCTTTGATAGTTTTAAGCACATATATTGATCTAAAATGACCCTGCATCGTACTAGAGATGTCCTTAGGCACTCTTCTTTTGCCGCCTTTCCACGTTCTCTTGCAATCGCTTTTTGGCCTTTTCAAGCGCAATGAATCTTTCTTGGCTGCCCGTTGAATGGCCAGGTGGCCAGGTGTTAGCCCCACTGATGAACTCTTGGGTGGCCCTGTGGCAGCCAGCATTATACTTTAAACTGCCTCATGCAGTGCTGTCTCCACAGCAACCAGTGACGCATCCTGCTCTTTGGGCATCAGGGACCACAGCACGGAGTGAAATGATTGTGATGCATTCTGCGCCTTTGCTCCCAGGAAGCGTTGCAGAAGAGAAGCCTGTGAGAGGTGCTCGTAAACAGGTAGCGGTGCTTCTGCAACATAGCCTGGAAGATATTACTGATGCTTCAGAGGTGGCACACCATTACTCTTGCTGGTGTTATGACGACACCACAAGTCTGCACCCTCAGGGCACAAGTCGTGGTGAGGATCCTCGTCCGTCGATGTCACGTGGTGGTACGATGCCATTACTGCACGCTGCATTGCAGCCACATCGTTGGAATTGCTCCTTAGGGCCCAGCCATATAGTCAGTCAACTTGTCGATGAGGGCCTTTGTCAGCCTGCCCTTCCCTCCTAAAGCCTTGTCACTTTTCTGCACAAGGTTGCGCAGTGCTGTCTCCATCCTCTTCTGGAAGGGGTTCAGGCATTCCTTTTTCAAAGTGGGGTCCAGTCCATAAACATTTTCTTGCACAAGGGCAGAGAAGGTGGCACTATCTCCGTCAGATACGAGTGTTGTGCAACGGAGGCTGAGCTTTGGCACCGAACGTGAGAGAAGGATGACAGCTGCCTCAACTTCCATCCTCCCAGACTTGGAGTCAGTGTTTTTCTGGCACACATGATCCTCCTGCCAGCTTGCGTAGCCTGGACCTCCAGGGTTTGGTCCTACTTGGCAACCAAGGCACTGGTTCGATAAAACAATGGCATCCAAGATGAGGCCCGTATGATATTCAATTATTGCACCAACTCCAATATGGGACGTGTGGCCCCGCTTGTGCCATGTTCCATCAAAGTGTTCTGTGATATCCCTGCTGAAATATGGATTTATTACTTTGTAGGTAGTTTTCACAGCAGAAGCAGATTCTGCATAAACTTGTCTATGCACTGTGTCTGCAGTTCCCTGAATTTCTTCAAGTGCTTCTGAAAAGTCTTATGATGCAAGCCATGATGGGACACGTTCATTGCTGCCCAAAAGTCATTGAGGTCTGTTTGTCCTTTCCCTATCTGTTTCATTGCCACAATGGCTCTTCACGTCAATGGCCATTGAAGCAGCCTGACGAGCAGAACTCCATGAGCTTGCAACTACTCCACAATGTAAACATAGCAGCTCAAGCTTTGTTGCAAGTCCAAGTTGGTTGCCTCCTCGAACCTTCATCCCAGTCGCGAAGCATCACTGACACAGGGTGCCGGATAGCAGGTCGCCTAGGGCATCGATTTGCACAGGGGGAAATTTGTCGCCTTCACTTGCAGCTGTGGCAGCTTCAGGGTTGCGCTCCATTGGTTGAAATTTTCGCTCCGTCGCTGACATAGCGCCAAGTCCTCGTTGCACAGCAGCACGTTTTTTTATCCGCCGCCTCCTTCTCCTCACACGTCAGGAAACATGTTTTGAAGTGCACAGTGGACAATGCGATTGCACTGTCCGAGGCAGATGAAAGAGAGCATGTGGAAGTCGCTATCGATGAGCACAAGACACCAGGCACACTCGTCATGACAAATTCTTCCGCCGGTGCAGCAGGAGTCACGTTGCTAGAAGTGTTAATGCAACCACGCTCTTGCGTAGATGAAGCAGAAGCTGCCGCACAGGAAACATTGGTGCGATCGTCATCGGCGCGCGGCTCAGCGGCGAGCAGCGAGCTTCAAAATGCAGCTGAGCTTACAGAATGCTTCCTTGCACCGAACGCATGTAGCGTCTTGAGTTTCTTTGGGCGCATTGTGGCCGACCACAGAACAATCGGCAGGCTAAATGCAACAACTTTCTCGTAAAGACTGTTGGAAATCGTCTCATAAAAACGGTAGAAACTTGAAGAATATGCGAACGGCTGCAAAGATAGACGATAGCAAGCGGAACACACAAAGGGCGCCGGCGATGGGGGACCTGAAGCAGACGACGGCCGGATGCATTATGCAGGAGATCACTATGTCATTGCATGCAGAAGCCAATGGGAGTCGCGGGCTCCCCCGTGTCTTTGAGGAGTGCGCGCCTCGCCCAATCTCAGCGTAGCGTCTCAGCCGCTGGAAACTTGAAAGCTCTCGCGAACCCTCCAATCCTGAGCGATTTATGCCTCTCCTGCACTGCCGCCTCCACTGCAAGTGGCAGGGGAAAAAAAAAAACACCAGAATGCACAAACAAAACAACACCAAAATGGCAGTGCTCGGGGGAGGGGTGGAGAAATGGCGTTGCACCAAGTAGGGGTATTTTGAGTGCTTGCTCGCTGCTCGAGGGCTGCCGCGGCTCATTATATATGTTATTTGAAATAGTTTCGCGAGGAATGAAATTGGACATTGATATTTACAGAAATGGTAGTTTATAAGACATACTGCCCGAATATGTGGTTTTCAAAAAATAGACCTTTTTCGCGATTTTTCGGTTTTCAAAGGCCGTGTCCCCCCTTAAGCTATCTTAGTTCTGTAGATGCCGGCATCATTTTTACCTACACACAACACAAAACACTGGAAACTAGCCTAATGCAGCTCCGCCAGAAAAGAAACTTATCAAGAATGTAGGCTGAACAAAAAATCTGAGGACAGCATTCGCAAAATGAGAACATTTATTGAATATGAACATGCCAAGTCTATTCCACGTCATCGTTGCTGCTGCGGTCTGGTAAATGCCATCCTTGTTGTGGCGCACGCAAAAGGCATCTCCTAATGCCCTCCTCCAATGACGGATGTTTTTCTCATCGATGCAGAAGTCCTGCTTAACTTGAACATTTGACGATGCCTCTGCGGTTAGCACAACTTCTTGTTTGAAAGCGGCACTATAGTGGCATCGCCTGTTTGGTGCCATCATGATAACACATGCCACACACCTACACGACGCAGGTCAAAATGCCAGGCTAAAAGTAGGTGTTTTTAACAGGAGTTGATGTGTGGTCAACACATTCACTGTCCCCTAAGCTCTGTCGAGACAGGCGCTGCCACTGAAGGTGTGCACATGCTGGCTGGTCAACTTAGAGTTATCCGGCGAAGGACAATTTTAGGTTTGAAATAATGAGTTTGGCCCCATAGAAATGCATGGGTGTCAGCCAGGACATTCGGTCGGGAGCGACTTAACCAAAAAGTTCAATTAATTGCAGATGAAATAATGGGAAGTCTACTGCAATGAGCTTTTACTGTATATCAGTGTTTGCTATGATAAAGTTCAACTGTACCAGGCTAATTCATGTAGGTTTCTCAATTGTGATTGTCAACATGTCTCCTTATTGCCCATTTCCAGGCATATGAATGGCGTGACGTACCGGCACTGGAACCTGACGCTGCCCCAGATGGCAACACTGTACCGCCTGGCCAACCAGTTGCTCACTGACTTGGTGGATGACAACTACTTCTACCTGTTCGACCTCAAATCGTTTTTCACGGCCAAGGCTCTCAACATGTCAATCCCAGGAGGACCTAAGTTTGAGCCCCTCATCAAGGACATGAACCCAGCGTGAGACACCAGCACTGGCTTTTCTCATACAGTCTGCCCTTATCATTTCCTGTGCTGCCCTGTGCTGCACACTGCTGGAAACGTTTTGGTGGGGTTCTGGGGATTTCATCCTAGTGATTTGTGTGCGGGCGCCAATGTTCAGTGTGCATTGGATTGCAATTCTCCAGAGTAGCATGTTCTTCCAGGGAGCTACATAGCCCTCACTGACTACTGTGTAAGAAGCCGTGGGCATGCTCGTGTGCTAACAGAGTGGCCCGATAAAAACAACCTAACGAGTCTTGTCTTCTGACGTAGCCGCTGTGGAACTTGTCACTGATTCCTGCATGTGCAGCTCGCTTTTAATGTGATTAGCATTCTCACACCCCTGTCACACAAGTGCACTTTGAGCGAGCGCACTTAGCCACTAGGGTCATTCGCAGGTTGGAACACTTAGTGACACTTGCAGCAGAGTACTCGTCAGTGAGTGTGTTCGGGGAACACTCTTTGCGGCGGCAAAGTGTGTAGCCTTGTTAGCAATGAGTAAAAAAAAAAAAGCAATGTTTAAAGCAGTCAGGTGTAATATTTAAAAACATATAAGATATATGCCAACGTTACAGGTAATAAAATGTGCCATGCTGAAAAAAAAAACATTAAAAAACTACTGTCGATCTCTGGCTCCTTACGGCCACGCTCCCCTTTACGGCCATGCTCCCAATGGCCATCGCCACCAATTTGAGAGAACACTTTCCTTTCTCGTGTAGCAGCGCGCCACCACAATAACATGCAGCTCGCTGAAGTGCCCTTTAGTTTGCCCGTGTAATAGGGGTATTAGAATGCTTCACGCACTTTCCGATGACTATATTGTTAAACCTGGATGCAACTTAAGGGGGGGACACGGGTGTTAGAGGCCAAGAAATTGCGAAAAAATCAATATTTTGGAAATAGTATTTTCGGAATTTCCAACTATTATTCGACCACTTCGCCAAAGTTTGCGCATTCTAAATCAATATTTTAGCCGTAATGTAAACTTTTGGCACCAGTGCGGGCTAAATATGAGCAAAGTTTCTGTGAAAAAGCACTTTTTCCATGGCACATGATGACTCCCGCAGTCGTTTGGTCACACCGACATATATATTGTTTGAAAGAGCAGTCTCTCGTCTTCATTTTCCCGCCACAACCGGCTCTGTCCACACATTGGCAGTGAAGATATTCCGCCTCACAAAGAAGGCCCAATGCATGCTCTAATTGGTCGACAAAGGCACGTGACCCTCAGCTAGCCACGCCATTGGCGAGGCTGGCGTCGTCTACATCACTCCGCGGCTGCTCCGCACACACCGTGCGTGCCAACGAGGTTTCCCATGCTGGCAGCGATGCCGACCTCGACTCGGAGGTTCGTTACGAAGTTCAAATAAAAATTAAAAAAATAAAGGAATAGGAAGTTGGCATATAATGTCGAGAAACGACTCTCCGCCGCACTGCTTCCTGGTGACATCGATAAGGCGTTTATAGTCTGACATTAACGGCGCATGGGCGAGTGTCGATGCGGGGAGCGTTGGAGTCTGTTGGCCGCGTCCGGTTACGCTGGCTGCATCGGTATGTCGAACCATTGGTCTAACGATAGATGCTGTTCTCGCCAACGTGCCGTAACGTGTGCGCGCGCTCACGCTACGTCAAACTATATTTAGCCCGCCAGCTCCTGCAGTTGAGCTAAGCCGGAGATCCCAATGGTGTGTTAGGCCTAGTCCCCTGAAGCGCTCCTGACAACGGCCGCATTTCATCGATGTTACGGCACGACGCTATTATTCTGCAGCTGGAATTTTTGCAGCAAATTGACAGTGAAGCTCAAGGAAAAGCATTAGTGTCAACTTTAAGCATTAGGGCCAACTCCTGCTACTGACCGAAAATCGGAACTACTAGATTGCATTGACGACACTGCTACCGGGACAAACGAGATGCTGGCTATGTCTTCTGAGCCTACAGCTGATGAAAATTTGCAGCGGGTGCTCAGAAGGCATCACCGTATTGACACTAGCCAGAAAGACTACATTCCTGGAGGCTACTAATGCAATATCACTTGTATATATTCAACTATATTGTGGTGGACAGGCGGCCATTGGAATATGAACCTGGCAACGTTTAACGCTAGAACGTTATCTAGTGAGGCGAGTCTAGCAGTGCTATTGGAGGAATTAGAGGGCAGTAAATGGCATATAATAGGGCTCAGTGAAGTTAGGAGGCCAAAATAATCATATACAGTGCTAAAAAGCGGGCACGTCCTGTGCTACCAGGGCTTAATGGAGAGACGAGAACTAGGAGTGGGATTCCTGATTAATAAGAATATAGCTGGTAACATACAGGAATTCTATAGCATTAACAAGAGGGTGGCAGGTCTTGTTGTGAAACTCAGTAAGAGGTACAAAATGAAGGTTGTACAGGTCTACGCCCCTACATGCAGTCATGATGACCAGGAAGTTGAAAGCTTCTATAAAGACGTGGAATCGGCGATGGGTAAGGTCAAAACAAAATACACTGTACTGATGGGCGACTTCAATGCCAAGGTAGGCAAGAAGCAGGCTGGAGACAAGGCAGTAGGGGAATATGGCATAGGAACTAGGAATAGCAGGGGAGAGTTTGCGGAACAGAATAATATGCGGATATTGAACACCTTCTTCTGCAAGTGGGATAAACGAGAGTGGACGTGGAGGAGCCCGAACGGCGAGACTAGAAATGAAGTAGACTTCATACTCTGCGCTAACCCTGGTATCATACAAGATGTTGACGTGCTCAGCAAGGTGCGCTGTAGTGACCATAGGATGGTAAGAACTCGAATTAGCCTAGACCTGAGGAGGGAACGAAAGAAACTGGTACATAAGAAGCCGATAAATGAGTTAGCGGTAAGAGGGAAAATAGACGAATTCCAGATCAAGCTACAGAACAGGTATTCGGCTTTAACTCAGGACGAAGACCTTAGCGTTGAAGCAATGAACGACAGTCTTGTTGGCACCATTAAGGAGTGTGCAATAGAAGTCGGTGGTAACTCCGTTAGACAGGATACCAGTAAACTATCACAGGAGACGAAAGATCTGATCAAGAAACGCCAATGTATGAAAGCCTCTAACCCTACAGCTAGAATAGAACTGGCAGAACTTTCGAAGTTAATCAACAAGCGTAAGACAGCTGACATAAGGAAGTATAATATGGATAGAATTGAACATGCTCTCAGGAACGGAGGAAGCCTAAAAGCAGCGAAGAAGAAACTAGGAATTGGCAAGAATCAGATGTATGCGTTAAGAGACAAAGCCAGCAATATCATTAGTAATATGGATGAGATAGTTCAAGTGGCTGAGGAGTTTCATAGAGGTTTATACAGTACCAGTGGCACCCACGACGATAATGGAAGAGAGAATAGTCTAGAGGAATTCGAAATCCCACAGGTAACGCCGGAAGAAGTAAGGAAAGCCTTGGGAGCTATGCAAAGGGGGAAGGCAGCTGGGGAGGATCAGGTAACAGCAGATTTGTGGAAGGATGGTGGGCAGATTGTTCTAGAGAAACTGGCTACCCTGTTTACGCAATGCCTCATTACCTCGAGCACCAAAATCTTGGAAGAACGCTAACATAATCCTAATCCATAAGAAAGGGGACGCCAAAGACTTGAAAAATTATAGACCGATCAGCTTACTGTCCGTTGCCTACAAAGTATTTACTAAGGTAATCGCAAATAGAATCAGGAACACCTTAGACTTCTGTCAACCAAAGGACCAGGCAGGATTCCGTAACGGCTACTCAACAATAGACCATATTCACACTATCAATCAAGTGATAGAGAAATGTGCAGAATATAACCAACCCTTATATATAGCTTTCATTGATTACGAGAAAGCGTTTGATTCAGTCGAAACCTCAGCAGTCGTGGAGGCATTACGGAATCAGGGTGTAGATGAGCCATATGTAAAAATACTGGAAGATATCTATAGCGGCTCCACAGCCACCGTAGTCCTCCATAAAGAAAGCAACAAAATCCCAATAAAGAAAGGCGTCAGGCAGGGAGATACGATCTCTCCAATGCTATTCACAGCGTGTTTACAGGAGGTATTCAGAGACCTGGATTGGGAAGAATTGGGGATAAGAATTAATGGAGAATACCTTAGTAACTTGTGATTCGCTGTTGATATTGCCTTGCTTAGTAACTCAGGGGACCAATTGCAATGCATGCTCACTGACCTGGAGAGGCAAAGGAGAAGGGTGGGTCTAAAAATTAATCTGCAGAAAACTAATGTTTAACAGTCTCGGAAGAGAACAGCAGTTTACGATAGGTAGTGAGGCACAGGAAGTGGTAAGGGAATACATCTACTTAGGACAGGTAGTGACTGCGGATCCGGATCTTGAGACTGAAATAATCAGACGAATAAGAATGGGTTGGGGTGCGTTTGACAGGCATTCTCATATCATGAACAGCAGATTGCCATTATCCCTCAAGAGAAAGGTTTATAACAGCTGTCTTACCAGTACTCACGTACGGGGCAGAAACCTGGAGGCTTACGAAAAGGGTTCTACTTAAATTGAGGACGATGCAACGAGCTATGGAAAGAAGAATGGTAGGTGTAACGTTAAGGGATAAGAAAAGGCAAGATTGGGTGAGGGAACAAACGTGAGTTAATGATATCTTAGTTGAAATCAAGAAAAAGAAATGGGGGCGTGGGCAGGACACGTAATGAGGTGGGAAGATAACCGATGGTCATTAAGAGTTACCGAATGGATTTCAAGGGAAGGGAAGCGTAGCAGAGGGCGGCAGAAAGTTAGGTGGGCGGATGAGATTAAGAAGTTTGGAGGGACAACATGGCCACAATTAGTACATGACCGGGGTAGTTGGAGAAGTATGGGAGAGGCCTTTGCCCTGCAGTGGGCGTAACCAGGCTGATGATGATGATGATGATGATGATGATGATTTTGTGTTCTGTTATGAAAATAAGCTCATTTTGTTTTTAAAGTTCTCTCAGAATCTAATTTTTGGTGTCTTTTAATCTTGTCGATACGCTATCTCGGGTCTTCAGGGCACATAGAACCATATTTTTAACAGTGGCATGTAGCTACATGTGTGTACTGCACAATGCTAGGAGCATTCATATTTAAAACAGCGCCAAAAAACACGGACAAGGGAGGACACAGGAGGAGTGAGGAGCAGGTTTTTTAAATTCACTTTTGTGAATTTTAAAGTCTGGCTACTAATTGCACCACATGATTGCCATGTTTGGAGATCGAACTTCAAATTGCTGTAAAATTGGTAATACCTGCAATATAAAATATGTAGTCCTACAGTTGTGTTGCTAACACTTTGTAGTATCCAGCCATATGTCTTCATAAACATTCTGGCTGATACTCTTCTTACGATTGTTCAGATAAACAATAGGTGATCAATTTTAATTATATTTGGAACCACTCCGTTAATTTAAAAAGTAATTATATTTTTTAAATCGGCATGAAAAGCTCTCTGGGTGACATGTGGGAGACACATGTCGAAAAACGGCGATTTTCCTTAAAAAAGTCAGTTTTATGTTGACTGTTTCAGCAAGATTGATCCCTCCTCTTTCACATATAAAGAAATCAGAGCCGTAAATGATCGGGAAATTAGTAACAAACTTGGTGAAAGCACTCGAGGTGGCAAGAAAAGGTGTAAACCTGGCCCATTTTCCAGCGCGCGATGCGTCAAATCGCGGCGTCGCAAGCCATTGGGCTTGTGCGAGGCAGTAGGCCTACGCTTTTTCTATCCAAGGTCGGCTTTGCCGCATCACCGGGAAGTAATAATAAAAACAACGTTTCTCCGCCAAAACCATGTGCTTTCGCTAAATGTATCTAAATCTCATGGTGCGATTCCGGCAACGCCATTGGCTGCTAGCGCGCAACGCGGCCACAGCTCGTCTGCTCTTCCTGCGATGCGCAACTCTCTCAACGTGTTCCAGGCTTTCACGCATTCTTCTGCTCGTGCACAGTCGTAGAGATGGCAACAGCACTTTCACTTGTGGTATAACCAAGGTCACAAAGGCTATAAACAAGTTCTGCAGGAACTAGGAGTGCTTCCCTCAAGGGAACAAGTTGTGCTGAGCAAAGATTGTGATAAAAGGATATCCAGCAAGTCAATGAAGCTGACAGCAGAGTCAAAGTCTCACCGTCGCCGTCTGGCCAAGGAGGCTTGTATTGAGTATGGCGCTCACAAAGACTGAGGGAACAATATATGGTGCAGGTGAATTCTAAAGTTTTGCACTGGATCTATATACCCTGGCCTGCAATATGTGTAATATTTATATAGATTTCAGTGCTACAACAGAAATAAAGAACTGTTATAACTTTCAATTGCATTTTTCTCAGCTTTACATATTTACAGTCTAAAAGCAGTGAAGAAGAAACTAGGAATTGGCAGGAATCAGATGTATGCATTAAGAGACAAAGCCGGCAATATCATTACTAATATGATTGAGATAGTTCAAGTGGCCGAGGAGTTCTATAGAGATTTATACAGTACCAGTGGCACCCACGGCAATAATGGGAGAGGATAGTCTAGAGGAAATTGAAATCCTACAAGTAACGCCGGAAGAGTAAAGAAAGCCTTGGGAGCTATGTAAAGGGTGAAGGCAGCTGGGGAGGATCAGGTAATAGCAGATTTGTTGAAGGATGTTGGGCAGATTGTTCTAGAAAAACTAGCCACCCTGTATACACAATGCCTCATGACCTTGAGCATACCGGAATCTTGGAAGAACGCTAACATAATCCTAATCCATAAGAAAGGGGACTGGAGGCCAAAGACATGAAAAATTAGACCGATCAGCTTACTGTCCGTTGCCTACAAAGTATTTACTAAGGTAATCGCAAATACAATCGGGAACACCTTAGACTTCTGTCACCCAAAGGACCAGGCAGGATTCCGTAAAGGCTACCGTATTTACACGATTGTAAGTCGACTCGAATGCAAGTCAACCCCCCCAAGTTGCGTGACAGGAAAAAAAAAAAATAAAACAAGAAGAAACAGAGAGAGAGCATACCCGAGGGCGTATTCGATAACGAAAATTTATTAGTAGCTGACATGGTCACTGGACTACTCGTCTTCACTAGTGTTGCCATCGTCGTTGTTGCTACGGTCCCACAGCGCGTCATGGTCAAGCGAAATTTCGCATTTGGCAAACGACCGCACCAGGACATCTTGTGGAACAGCAGCCCACGCCGAATGCACCCAACCACACGCAGCCGTCAGGGGGGCTCTTTTGACAGGTCCGGTTGGCGTAATTTTGCGGTCTTCTGCCGCCAGCCGCTCGTACTCACGGCGGAGCAGGGCCTTAAAATTAAGGCGAAGGTCCGGGCTTGTTTCATGACCATGTCGCAGTCGCACTTCACTAGCAGGGAACCGATCACGCATTTCAGCGACGTATGCCGCAAGCTTTGCCTGCAGCTCCGGAAAGCATCCAGACTTCGGCACGTGGGAACTTTTTCACTTGCCGTCACAGGTGGAAATTTCGCTTCGCTGCAGTCGCCACTCTCGCACCACCCGTTCAGAAACATCGAAATTGCGGCCTGCTGCGCAGTGATTTGTTTCTTCGGCGTAAAGGATGGCAGCCCTCTTGAACGCTGCTGTGAACGAGTGCCGAATGATTAGTGGGCCTGGAGCACTCATGACGACTGTGGAAGCATAGAAGTAGCACGCAGGCTGCAGTCAAGTGGAACGCGTCAAACCAATGCCAATGCCTTTCAACAGAGAAAGAGAAACTCGCGAGCGGTGTCAGCTCTTCCATGAACTGCCGATACTCCCCGCAAGCGCCGCCGTTCTGAGTGTGCTGCTGCAAATGGGAACAGCGGCGCTTCCATCAACTATCGACACCCTCCCCATGAGTGTTGCATGCACTGTAAAACTCTCGAAAATGTAGCAAGACCCTTCTGAAAAGCGAACAAACACGCGGGATAGCGAAAAGATACGGGTAGGGCCATAGAGCAAACATAAAATTGTAACTACGTTGTAGCTCCCGTTGGTCTCGCTTTTTTGGCAGTGCTATGTTTTGGTTTCGATTGTAAGTCGACCCCCCAACTTCAGACTTTGAAATTTAAAAAAAGTGGTCGACTTACAGTCGTGTAAATACGGTACTCAACAATAAAAAAAGTGGTCGACTTACAATCGTGTAAATACGGTACTCAACAATAGACCATATTCACACTGTCGATCAGGTAATAGAGAAATGTGCGGAATATAACCAACCCTTACATATAGCTTTCATTGATTACGCGAACGTGTTTGATTCAGTCGAAACCTTAGCAGTCATGCAGGCATTACAGAATCAGGGTGTTGACGCGCCGTATGTAAAAATACTGAAAGATATCTATAGCGGCTCCACAGCCACCATAATCCTCCATAAGGAAAGCAACAAAATCTCAATAAAGAAAGGCATCAGGCAGGGAGATACGATCTCTCCAATGCTATTCACAGCATGTTTACAGGAGGGATTCACAGACCTGGATTGGGAATAATTGGGGATAAGAGTTAATGGACAATACTTTAGTAACTTGCAATTCGTTGATGATATTACCTTGCTTAGTAACTCGGGGGACCAATTGCAATGCATGCTCAGTGACCTGGACAGGCAAAGCAGAAGGGTGGGTCTAAAAATTAATCTGCAGAAAACTAAAGTAATGTTTAGCAGCCTCGGAAGAGAACAGCAGTTGACGATAGGTAGCGAGGCACTGGAAGAGGTAAGGGAACACATCTACTTAGGGCAGGTAGTGACCGTGGATCCGGATCATGAGACTGAAATAATCAGAAGGATAAGAATGGGCTGGGGTGCGTTTGGCAGGCATTCTCAGATCATGAACAGCAGGTTTCCATTATGCCTCAAGGAGAAGTGTGTAACAGGTGTGTCTTACCAGCACTCACCTATGGGGCAGAAACCTGGAGGGTTAGGAAAAGGGTTGTACTTAAATTGAGGACGACACAATGAGCTATGGGAAGAAGAATGATGGGTGTTACATTAAGGGATAAGAAAAGAGCAGATTGGGTGAGGGAACAAACGCGAGTTAAGGACATCTTAGTTGAAATCAAGAAAAAGAAATAGGCATGGGCAGGACATGTAATGGGGAGGGAAGATAACCAATGGTCATTAAGAGTTACGAATTGGATTCCAAGGGAAGGGAAGCATAGCAGGGGGCGGCAGAAAGTTTGGTGGGCGGATGCATACCTGCCAACCCTCCCTATTCGCCCGGGAGACTCCCGATTTTTTACTGAAGTTTCTGATTGTATGATTGCTGTCTTATATCTCCCGAAAAGTGGTCTCTGTTCGTGCATTAATGGCTTTTGCGAAACCGGCACCGCAGAATCTACAGCCACATCTTAATCGTCAGCATCACCAACAACGGCTGCACTAGCACCATCGGTATCATCGCCTAAGCAGTAGACTAAGGTGCCTAGTAAGCCGACCAAAGCCAGAGCCAATGTAGCTATTGCATTTCAGGCATGCCTTACTGCATAGTGCATCTTGTTCCTGCTCCTTGTGCGTATGATTAGTGTTGGCTAAGTAAAGTTAGAATCTTCGTGTGCTTGATGCCATGGCGCTACCAAAGCGCAAGAAAAGGTATTTGCAGAAGTTTTTGCGATCTTATACTTCTGAATTTCCATGCTTTTTGACATCAAGGAAAGAACCTTTTGCATTTTGTACAATGTGTGGATGCGATGTCAGCGTGTCTCACTGCATCAAAGGCGACTTGAAACTGCACGTTTCCACGGCGAAGCAGCAAGGCAATATAGTGAACTTTCTCCGGAACAA
The DNA here is from genome assembly GCF_050947875.1 of Dermacentor variabilis. NCBI lineage: Eukaryota > Metazoa > Arthropoda > Arachnida > Ixodida > Ixodidae > Dermacentor > Dermacentor variabilis. The sequence continues at coordinate 5,901,750 of NC_134570.1, forward strand.
GTGCGACGACAGTGTCATATGTGGGGGAGTGCTTGTCTACGGGATTCCACGTCGAACACGACCTATCCCATAGTGTCAGCGACCACGTTGGGCCTCTTTTACGGAAAATGTTTCCGAAATGCAACGAGGCAAAGTGTTATGGATGTGGACACAACTCTGAAACGCAACTCTGAAGAATGCGGAGGGGGCCAACCTGAAATTTATTTCACAGGCATCGCTCTCGAATCTTTCTTTCTTTATTCAGAGTTTCCGTCAGCTGCTGTCCCGAGATTCCAATGAATCTGCTGAAGACTCTTTAGATGCTCTCGAAGCAGTTTGCCACACTACAGGCATACAGCCTTCCAGAGGTCATTCTGAATGAAGAAAGGTGGGATGTGCAGTGGTCTATGTTTGGAAAAACGAAAAACACTGATGAATAACATGTTTTACCGAGTTTCTAAGGTGATGCCTTATTTGCTCGTGATATCGTATAGCTACGCAGAGTGTGGGAGTATTTTTAGCACGGCGCGAGAAAGTAGGACTGAATTCCGCTCATCGATGTGCAACACAACCCTCGAACACCTGCTGCTAGTGAAGGGCCGTCAGTCTGGACCATGTTTTGAGCAAAGCTACTCTGACAAATTTTTGACGTGAGCAAAGTGTGCTGCTGCAAGGTTTCTGCAAAAGGACTCATCGAACACTGCCTGAAAGTTTGAATGAAACGCCCCTCCTGCCCCCAGTCCCACTGGAAGTTGAAACAGAAAATGCAACCCCCCCCCCCCCCCCCCCCCCTGTTTACGCAAATAAAAAGTCTCCCGATTTTTGATCTCGCCAGGTTGGCAGGTATGTATTGGTGATTGGGAAAAATTCGTAATATCCAGGACATCGTTAGAACCTGGTTCATTACAACCAAGTTTAGCTGCACGCTCGCAGCAATGTGGTGAATGCCTGCCGTGGCATCCTTTTCTATTTTCGCTTCATGTAAACAGTGTAAAAAAAGACAGTAAACATTGTGCGCAGTGCCACTGTGTCTGCATCTGCCGCGCTTAGTTCGGTTTCAAATTTAACTCAACGTAGGCCAGGCTTAACCGCTGCGGCTTAAGGGGAGGGTAATGTTTAACTACTCGTACCTGTGCTATTGTAGTGCACTGACACGAAATACTAATGAGAAAGCATTCCTTGTGAGATACTCTCAGAGTCTAGGCATACGACAAAGAATGTTTCAGGGACCCTTTCAAGTCTAATATGGAAGCATGCACTACAACACCCAAATAGCTGTGTGACACTACAGTAAACTCTTGTTAACTTGAAAGCTGATATCTCGAAATATTGATTTATTCTTTTCTGGCTGTAGTTTCAACCCATGCGCTTTTCACTTATCTCGAAAAGTTCTTGTGCCAGATTCCAGAAATCTCAATTTCGACTTCGGAAATGCCATGCAGGAAATAAGCAGCGGACAGCGCTGGCACTGTTGATTGCACGCGCACTTATCTGGTGGCAGCTCGCTAGCTGAGGCAGACGCTGTGCCAGGTCAAGCCGAGCTTCCTGCTTATCTTTCCCCCTTCTTTCTATCACCACTTGCAAGCACTTTTTCAGCTGTTTGCTGCCATTTTGTTGTGATTCACGAAAAAGCGGAGAGCTGTTCGTCAGTCTTTGTTTCTTTCCTCCTCATTTAGGACACTGTCAGTGCCACATAAATGTGCTTACTGCATATTAATTAGCAGTTTTGAGCTGGCGAAATCAGCTGATGCACTGCAGCCAAAAGAAATATGCATGAGAGCCCATGGCTTTCAGTGAGTTTGCTGTGTTATAAGGACGCTCGCTTCATGCTTGTGCTATGGTGAGGTGTAAATGTTACATAAATCTCGGGCGTTTTATAAAGGTGTCACAATGACCTGAAATTCTCTTAAATTGTCTGAAATTTATCATGATGCAAAAAGTAGCAGAGTCAGCTTTTTTGATGTCTGAAAACTGTGATGCTCGGATGACTAGCTTCAAATATTGCATTTCGATGAAATGTCTGGACTAGTTATGCTGTGCCCCCACAAGATACATATTAATCAGGTTTCTTTGCTTTGTAGTGCTGTGTGGCACTTTGCGTTGAGCTCATACTCTCATTTATATATATTGGTGCAGAAATTTGCTACATGAACACTCTAATAAGTCATTTCACTGTTTCAGGGATGAAGACTGGAATGAATTCAATGACATAAACAAAATCATCATACGCCAGCCCATCCGGACTGAGTACAGGATTGCCTTTCCATACCTGTACAACAACATGCCTCACTATGTACATCTGTCCTGGTAAGAAAGCTGCCGTGCTTGAAATTGTGTTTGTTAGTGCACAGACAGTGCAGACACGCAAAAATATGCTCTTGTGGTACGCACACCATGGTGCCCTAGTGGCTGTGGCACAGGGATGAATATTAGCTGCTAAGCCACATTCCATTAGAGGCAGAATACAACAAAAGTCATCATGAAAAAATAAACCCACATATAACACAGTAAAAACAAGTGCTGGTTTAGCCATTAAAGGGACACTAAAGCTTAATATTAAGTCAACATGTACTGTTGAAATACCATCCCAGAAACCTCGAAACGCTTCGTTTCATGCAAAGAAGAGACTTATTTTAAGAGAAAATGCGTTCTGAAGAGTCCGCGTACCTCTAGTGCAGTTCAAATAGCCCGCCTTCCGATTGAGGAGTGGTGACGTCATGGTCTCACAGTGACGTTGCGCCGTCAGTGAGTAAAACGGCGCCCGCAGATGGCGCTACGGCTTTTCTGCGCAAAACGCAAATGCGCGGCAAGAAACAGAGGCAAGACAGAGCCGACAGCAGCGCGAAAGCGGAACTATGGTGGCTAGCGGAAGGGAAAGGGTGCGACAATAAGCTAGTTCTTTCTTTCATGACGCCAACTTCGACACTCATTGCAATGGAGGACTCTGACAACGACACATTGGCTCGCGATGCTGGGCTCGACTTCAGCAATTTAAGCACTGATGAACGTGACCTGCTGCTGAGGGTTCGCGCTGCCGGCGTAGTTGCGTACTACTACGATGGCAACTGTATGTCATGGCTGTACATATTCGCACATCTGTAGCTTTTCCTTCGTGAAAACCAAATGCCACACTCACCGCTCTGTCTTCGACCTGCAGTTGTTCTTGCGCTTCGGAGAATGCAGGCAAGACCGACGGAACAGCGCTACGGGAAAGCATTGCTTTGAAAGGCACTCCACTCGACATCAGTAAGTCGGCATTGAACTCGTAATCCTCTGGACGAAAGTGCAGCGAGCACACTATGCGATTTTTTGGCTCTTTGCGAACGCCCTGTGGCAGAGGTACGGCACTTAACCACTTCGAACGGAGAGGTTCACTCGTTGGCACACAGTGATAAGTAAGGTTGGATTCGCTGCTGCAACTGCCCTTGGCCAAGTTCCGCGGACCGTTTGCGCATCCCACGACATCACATGGACGTGGCATTCTCGCTGCTTGTTCCAAATGCAAGTTTTGCGAGCCAGCAGAACCAGCGCAGCATGACACGATAACGAAACAACTGAAACTCCAAAGCGCGCGCGGCGCAGAGTCGAGCACGCAGTGTCGAGCGTGCAGAGTCGAGCGAAAACGAAACCTTTCTACCACCCATACTACTCAAGGGTAACGTCAAAATGTTACAGTAAAAGCTCATTAATTTGAATTCCGCGGGGATGCTATGAAAATTCGAATTATACAAAATTCGAACTAATGAAAGTCAGAGAAAAAAATCGCTCGGTTAAGGTGTGTATATAGTCTGACGTGGCGTGAGCACACGCGCACACGCTACGTCACGTTGGCGTGAACGTTACTTAAATGATATTGCGCGACACTAAAAAATGACACGGACGTGAGAGAAGACGACACACCAAGTGCAAACTTTCAACTAAGTTTATTGTGCCACTGCGTCAGTTTTATACATGGCAGGCTGCGTAGATCGCGCATGCGCTTACAAGGAAATGAAGAGCGAATTCATGTAACATGGTTACGAGTCATGTGGTGCCGCGTCCAAGAAACTTAATTCTTTTTCTGTGAGAGCCAGAGACTGGAAGCTAATACCCCTGTCAAGCGGGCAAGTTAAGTGCACTTACTGGGAGTGCACTTCGGGACCTTGAGTCACACTTTAGGCAACGCGCTTCTTAACGGGAAAACAGAGTGCACTCCCAGTAAAAAAAAAATGGCGACAGACTAAGAGCGCGTTTTTAAAGGTGTAAATTAACAAGAGAAAGCTGCTAAAAAGCGATTGTTTTAAGTAGAGTTATATATAAAAACAAACTTCATCTATTTGTCTCAACAAAAAACGAAGACGTTTTTATTATAAATCTGTTGCAAGTCAATGCTGGCCAAGACGAATGCCTAGCAAATCCAAAACAACATGGCGGCGTGCGGCGAGGCGGCAGTTGATCCTGCTAGAACAGAATATGAGCAGTTATATATGAGCAAAGACGGCGAGTTCGATATTTAGCTACACTGCAAAATGCCACGCACACGGCTCAAAGCACGACCGGCATGGTCCCCCCCCCCCCACCCCCCAGCACGCTTCCACACCAAAATAAACACGAACTGAATGAACCTGGCGGCGCCGCAGTGCCGCATCATTCTGGCGCTGTTAGTTGCGTACATGATAAATTCGTTTCTTTATTGTGCTATTTCGCTTTTCACTAAACACAAATTATATTGTTAAAAGCTGTTCACTAACTGAAATGAACTTGTGTGTCCTTTTTCTATGCATTACATTTTGCGTCCTTGAAAGCGTTGGCGGCGAGGCTACGTACTCGGCCAGCAAAGTGCGTTCCGTGAACGTACTCAGACTTGAGTGCACTCATCTGAGAGTACACTCCGCTGCGACGTTAAGATTTGGGAAAGTGCACTTAAAAACTGAGTGCACTCGCCGTAAGTGCACTTAACTTGCCCGCTTGACAGGGGTATAACACACGTGTCACCCAATTTTGCGATCATCTCCGCTTCAGATATTTCACGGATGAGCTGCGTGCTGCCACGGGCAACAATCGTGCATTGATCCTCAAGAGGCTTGCATCCATGATCGCGGCAGTGGATCGCCAAGAAACCACTAGAGCCGTTTTTTACATTGTTGCTGTGTTTGCAGAGCCGATCATTGAGGCAACGCCCAGTTTGTCCGATATATTTCTTCCCACATGAAAGTGGGAGGTTGTACACCACCCGGTGGACACACTTGACAAAATTTTTCCGGTGGTGCTTTCTGCACTTATCAGAAAGGACGGCATTTGGATCCGTCAGCCCGTCAAGGACGTTTGTCCTTAGCTGGATATCCTAGGGTGGTGCTAGTGTCTGTCGCGGAACGCATTTTAAGAGAAGCGCGATCCAGTACGCAGAAGTCAGTTGCCGATGCCCCTCCCGGCACACCCCGTAAAGTAAGTGTCATACCTTACTTGCACGGGATATCCCACAACTTGGAAAAGATTGCCCAAAGGGCGAATGTAAGAGTTGTTTTTTCTGCTCCCAACAATCTCGGCAGGCTTTGCAGGCTGATGGATCCAAATGCCGTCCCTTCTGATAAGTGCAGAAAGCACCACCGGAAAAAGTTTATTGAATGTGTCCACCGGGTGGTGTACAACCTCCCGCTTTCATGTGGGAAGAAATATATCGGACAAACTGGGCGTTGCCTCAATGATCGGCTCCGTGAACACAGCAACAATGTAAAAAACGGCTCTGGTGGTCTCTTGGCGATCCACTGTCGCGATCATGGATGCAAGCCTCTTGAGGATCAATGCACGATTGTTTCCTGTGGCAGCACGCAGCTCATCCGTGAAATATCTGCAGCGCAGATGATCGCAAAATTGGGTGACACATGTGTTAGCTTCCCGTCTCTGGCTCTCACAGAAAAAGAATTCAGTTTCTTGGACGCGGCACCACATGACTCGTAACCATGTTACATGAATTCGCTCTTCATTTCCTTGTAAGCGCATGCGCAATCTACGCAGCCTGCCATGTATAAAACTGACGCAGTGGCACAATAAACTTAGTTGAAAGTTTGCGCTTGGTGTGTCGTCTTCTCTCACGTCCGTGTCGTTTTTTAGTGTCGCGCAATATCATTTAAGTAATGGATTACCAACTTGCCCGGAATGCTGCTCTCATTAAGTGAACGTCTATACTTCGAAGCACTGGCGCAGTCAACGTAACCGGACGCGGTCAGCGCGGTCCGACGCGCCCGACGTCGAGATGGCTCTTGCTCCATCCGCGCGTTCGTCGCGCTGACTGGGGCGGAGAAAAAAAAATAATTTGCAGACTCGCGCGAAAAGCTAAGCATCGATTGCTTCGATCAGCCGTATAAACTTGTAAGCATTCACTTACTAAATAAATTAACAAGCACTGTGTCACGCGCGCACAGGTAAGCATGAACGCATCTCGCTCGATGACCACGGAAACTTGCTGAAAAACGCTGGAGTGAGGAGACGCAGCAGTAGCAGCGAGCGAATTGACATTCGTACAGCTCACGCTTTAACGCGAACGAAACGTAGAAAGCAGATCACATATGAAGCTACCGGCATTACGCGCACTCTGCAAACATCACAGATCATCGCTTTGAAGATGAGGCCCACACGGGCGCGCACTTTGGCCACGTCGCAGATCGCTTTCAAGATGCGGCGCCCGCATGGCCGCACCGTAAGCAGCAGCAGCCGAAGATTTTCCCCCCGTCCCTCCCTCGCCTCACCCCCCTGACTCGCGCGCGACAAGAGAGGGTGCGCTCCGCCCCACCTTCCCCTCTCGTGCACGTGATATTGAGCCGTATTCGCCGGCTCACCCTTGCAAGCTCGTACACAAAGCACACGGTGCGCGGCGACGGTGTTATCGTCCTTGCCGCTGATCGAAAAAGCAAAGCTGTGCGGCCCGCGCGGCGACGCCAGCGTGTTCTCACGCACTAGCACCCTCCCCATCCACGATGATGTGGAGTTCGAATTATCGGTGGCGGTGCGGATTTCAGTGTGAACAAGCGGGATGTGTTACATATTGCTTTCAATACATTGTTGGACGGACCGCGGCGACTACTTAACGAGTAGTGAACTAACGAGCTTTTACTGTATTCTTTCTTAGAATCGAATAAAGTAGACAAGTAGCATTTTCTTCCGTCTTATAATCTAATGAAATGATCTTTTTAATGCGAGTAGTTGAGTACTAGTGACATAAATTATGATGAGGAGTGCCTTCGTCATTGAGCTAGTGCCGGAATGTTGCTGGGGGGTCTCAAATTGTGTCATGCATTTACCTCAATTTCTCGGTTACTAAAGCTCTGTTTGAGATTATATTGACGCCTTAGATGTTCTAGAGCATTGCTTTATCACTTTTACTTGACTTCATAGTAACCTTTAGTGTCCCTTTAAAGCTGACCATACCTGAGGCTTACCGAAGTGTGGGCTACACAGAAGATGGTGAGTGCTAAAGATTTAGAATTATGACAAATAAACAATTTACTGTACTTCCCCTGACTGCAGCACAGCTAGAGTCAAACCCACTTATCTATGATGCTGTTTTTAACATGGCAATCAATGACCGATATTGCACCTTTTCCATGTTCCTCTGCTGCCTCCTGCCACATGGTGCTGGAAAAGCTTTAGAAGGGTATCGGGGCTTTCGCCGGTTGTTTTGTGTACCTGTGCCCATGTTGAGTGTGAGGAGTTGTGCATTTTGTGGTTCGAGATTAATTGATAATGGCATCTCTGGGGCAGCGTGTTGTTCCTGGAAGCCATGTAACACTCGTTGACTGCTGGGTGAGCAGTCCTGAGTGCGCTGTTGTGCTAACAGCACGACCGATAAACGCACGCTGAGTTCCGTCGGCCGGCGCGGTTTCCTTGGAGTTTGTTGTTGCTGGTTCCTGAACTTGGAGTTCGCCTTTTTCATTCTTTTCGCACATTATTTAGACATTTCGCATATTCAAGAAGTCTTCCACCATAGCCTTCCACGTGCACGTTGGGTTAGCTAAAGCGATGCATTTGTTTACATCGACATCCACAGCCACAGGTCGTTGTTAGCTTCGGATATTGTGGAAACGGCGCATCGCTGATATGAAATAATGGGAAAACATGGTAAAATGTAGCTTAAAACGACAGAAAGCTGAGCTAGTTGGTAAGGATTCATTATGCAAAATGGAAGTGAGGCGTGCAGACAGGACACAAAAGTCTTAGAGAAGTGGACAACACGAACGCTGACTATCAACTGAAGGGAGCACTGAGGTGAAAAATGAACGAAGACACAAAACTCATCTGCGCATGCTCAGGAAGGGTCACACCACGTGCCAATCGGGTACACGTGCTGGTCTACGTGAGAGATAACTGTTAAGGCACTGTTAATGAGTGCGTAAAAGAACAAGTGCAAGAGTTGGCTTTTATTGACAGATGCGGTGTTTCCATGGGAGTTTTTCTAGAAATTCTTTCAATGTACTTGCAGTCGACGCTGATTGGGTGGAGAGATGGCGTTTTTCTGCAGAAATCAGGCATTTGTATTGGCTCAAAGGTTGCCCCTATTCTTAGCAACATTTACCTGAGTAAGGTTGACAACTGCTTAGAGAAAGCATTAGGTGATAGCGTTATCAAGATATTTCGTTACGTTGATGATTACCTGATTTTCTGCAATAGGGAAGAATTAGATTCCGCTGCAACCTCAGTAAGTGAGCAATTTAAACTTTATGGGGGAAGATTAAAGTTTACCAAGGAATTTCCTCAGCGACGCGTAATTCAGTTTCTTGACATTTCCTTGATCTTCGAACAAAATCATGTTTGTTGGCAGTACTCCCCAAGATCTTCGAAGCCGTTGCTAAACTTTCAATCCAAGCATTCTAAATTAGTAAAAAACGGAATTGCCATGTCGTGCCTTAAGTCTTCCCTCACCAGATCCTGCATGCACAAAATGAGTGCCAGTTTTAATGCGCAGGTCCGGCGCCTATTAGAAGCAGGTTATCCTAGTGTAGCTGTGGTCACTGTGGCTGAGCGCCTAAAGAAGTCAGTTTCGAGAGGGACGGACGTGATTACAGAAAGCAGTAATAGCAAAAAAAGAGTAGTGGCTATTCCGTATATTCATTCAGTGTCGCACAGCCTTAAAAAAGTTGCTAGTAGATATGATGTTAATGTTGCTTTCACTGCTCCCAATAAGCTAGGTAAGATATGCGCTGCCGTACAAAATAAAAAGCAGCGGGTAAAAGGCAAAAAACGAACAGATATTTGTCCAGTGAAGCACAATAAGAATAACAGTTTTACTGACTGTCGTATGGGCGTGGTTTATAAAATTCCCCTTAGCTGTGGCCAGTTCTACGTAGGGCAAACGGGACGGTGTATCAATCAGAGGCTAATGGAACATAAAAGGTCGTTAACCGGTGGATCGCCTTCTAATCTTTCGCTACATTGCCGAGATTGTAACTGCAAGCCAGAGTTAGATGAATGCGCGATATTGTACAGGCATAAGAATGAAGATACACGTCTTATGGTAGAGGCATGGCATATCTATAATGGTGGAAGTGCGTGCGTGAGTCAGCCTTCGATTACTTTACATAAGGAAGAGATTAATTGCCTTAACAGTTATCTCTCACGTAGACCGGCACATGTACCCGACTGACACGTGGTGTTACCATTCCTGAGCACGCGCAGATGAGTTTTGTGTCTTCTTTCATTTTTCGCCTCAGTGCTCCCTTCAGTTGATAGTCTGCATTCGTGTTGTCCACTTCTCTACTCTTGTGTCCTGTCTGCACGCCTCACTTCTATTTTGCATAATGGTAAAACGTACGTACCTGTGCACATGAGCTGTGCTGTTCCATTGTGAGACAAGTCAATAAGAGCGGCTGAGCCACTAAACAACGGCAACTGTGACCCAGACACACATATTATGGGCTGTTATAATGGATTCTGTTTTAATTTTTTTAACATCATCATGCTTATAGTTTGGGCGTACCATAAAGTATTTGAGAAAACTGCTCGGCCTAAGCGCTCGTTTATAGGCCGTGTAGTATCGCGAGAACGCGGATGCCATCGCTGACACCTTTGGTATCTGAGCGAGTTTATGCTGTTGCACCGAATGCACTGTCTCTTGCTTCCTGTTTGACGCAAAGGTAAACAGTGCTTCTGTGTAATTAAGAAATGTGTCGGCATAACAACACATACTGACCCACCGGTCTACATAGTGAATGCGACCAGCAGCCTTTGAGAATGGTGGCATTAGTACAAATGTTGGCACATCGCTGTGTTGCCACTTGCTGTTCATTGTGTACCTGCTGTGCGAAGTGAAGAGTTTTTTTTTATTACTTACAAATACTGCAGGCCCTATTCGGGTCCAAGCAGGAGTGGTTACATCAATGGTAATAAACAAGGCTGGAAATCAAAACTAGAATACAGAACAATAAAAAATATAAAAAGGATATATAAAAAATATACAGGGGGCATCATCCTTTCCAATTTAGAATTATCAATAATAAATACGATTTAGGAACAATAGTTGTAGTTTGCAACTCAACAACAAACTAGTGATAAACCATGGTCACAATAGATCACTAAATTCAGCATTTTTACCTAATTTTACTGCAAAACACAGACAATAATTAATTAATTTCCTTCCCTATGTGCAGGATGCTATTAATCAAAAGAAACACCATTCACAAGATGAAGTAACGATTGTGTGGTAGCTTCTTGTGCTAATTTATTCCATCATGAAATAAAACAGGGAATATTGATGCATGCTAAGGTAACTGAATGGTTGCCTAACTGTTTTGTTGTGTTGTGTATGGTCAAAGCACATTAGTGGCTCGGTTATGTGACGTTCATGCAGTATTTAAAGTGATTATGATAAAGCTGTGGGATAAATTTTAATCTGGATACCATTCTACGATGATCGAGTTTTTTCATCTTTGCCCTATCGCAAAGAACTGATGCGTTCAAGAAGCACGAATAGTTAGAGTAGATAAACCTCAAGGCCATGTTATGCACCCTTTCTATTTTTTAAATATTGTTGATAAAAACTCCAGATTAGGTGCGCTTATTCCAATTTTGGCCTAGTGAGAGCTTTGTATGCTGTTAACTTTACAGCAGGTGACGCATGACGTAGTTTTAGTTTTAAAAATGCCAGCTTTTTCAGTGCGTAACTACAAACATTATCAATATGGGGTTCCCAACTTAATTTACTTGTGAGTGCAACACCCAAATGCTTCACCTGCCTTGTTTTTTAAACATGAGCATTTTTAATGGTGTAAGCAAATTGTAAAGGTTCTTTTTTGTTACTAAATGTTATGACTGTCGTTTTGGAAGTATTGAGTTTCAAGCCCCATTTATCACATCATGCACTGATTGAATGCAATGCATCATTTAGTCTGACTTGCTGGTGCTGGTGTAAAGAACACAATAGTCTCCAAACAGTAGGATCTCTACAGGAGGTTGCACTGATAAATAGGTATCGTTGATATACAGTCGCCGACTGATTTCCCGGACTCCAAAAATTCAGACATGCTCGATTATTAAGTCTGCTTCGCGGCACTGCCATTCTCCCCATAGACAATAATATATAACAACTGCCGAAAGCTCAGACACCTTGCAACCTCTTGTCTGATCTTTCCGACACTCCTTGAGCCAACTTGATTGAGAGCACCATGCACAGACTGACCGGTGCATGGTTCGACTTGCTGAACACCATTTTTGTTTTGAACGGAGCTTTGCTGCCCCACGAAGCGGCACTACTGCAAATCCCCACTCGTCATCATTGTTTCTGCCTGGTTCGATAGAGTGGCTACAGCTGTCCCGGTCTCAGCTTAGTAAGCCACGTCAAGACAATTCAGCAGGTGATTTGTTTCTTCTTTGTGCACGACGTTGCGAATAGGCCACGTTTTTCGTTTGTGCGACTGGTGTCGGCATGACGGCGTGGTGGTGTTTGCTTTGTGTGCTGTGTCGAGGTTGTGGTGATCCAACGCGGCATACGAAAACATCATGTCAAGTGTCTAATGGCGCCTACAGTGCTCGTGCAGACTGCGCTGGGGAATGCCGGCAAGCGGGTGCCAGGAGGCCTAGTATTTGTCGCCTTCCAATGTGCTCCCTACTGACGCCGAAAATGTTCTGCCGAGACCTGTGCAGTGGTTGCATTGCGATTCCGGAAACCGTCTCATTTGACAGTTTCACAGGTGCTGACACTGCTGTACTGACATGTGCAGGACTCGACTATGACGAGATAATTTATCAGGTTTCCGCTACATCACCGGATGATGACTCCGAGTCGGCTCCAATGAATCCGAGTACAAGCAGTGACTGTGCTTTCAGCCACCTATAGTGACCGTACGACCCTCTCCGACATTCAGGCTTATCTAATTGCGTGTAAACGGAACAGCATAAAATGGTGCATTTACGATTTCTTCAAGCCTACTGCCGAGCCCGAATAAGTGCGTGGAAATAAAAGACTTCTTTTTTCATCTTAATCTGCTTTTTCGGACACCTGTTTATTTGGACATTTCCGCAGTCTCTGTGAGGTCCGAATAAACGGTCGGCGACTGTAAACCAAAACCAACGATTGACCGACCGACCCTTGTGGTACTCCTGAGTGTACATCTAGCATATAAGAGATGGTCATTAACAGCCACGTATTGTTTCCTTAAAGCTAAGTAACATACTATCTAGCGAACACTGTTGTCTTCAATACCAATAGCCTGCAGTTTAGTTACTAAATCATCATGTGGAACAACGTCGAACACTTTTGAAAAGTCTTTTTTTTTTCTTTAAAACTGATGGTAGCGATAAAAAGGACGGACACATGATGAAAAGACGACACGACGACAAGGAAACGTCGTGTCTTTTCATCGTGTGTCCGTCCTTTTCTAGCGCTACCATCAGTTTTAAAGAATGCATCACCAACTAGCCCAGCACCAAGTTTTATTTTGAAAAGTCTTAAAGGGAAGCTGAAACACTTTTCGTAAAAAATGAGTTCTCTGCGGCATTCTACAGTTTTGAGTCTCCTGAACACGAATATCTGGTTCAAAAAGGGCGGAAACAAACGCAAGCGGCTGTTTTTTCAAGAAAACGTGCACCAGTGCCTCAGGGCATCGCGTGAACGTCGCTGTTGCCAGTGATTGGTCGGGGCCGCTGTGACGTCAATCGCAGCAGTCGTCGGTCGGCGCCACCGCATGCCGCCGTTTCAGAGCGTAGCACGCTGTTCTGTTCTGGCTTCATAGCTGAGTTGTAAGCATTATGGAACGTTCTCACTGTCTCGGACAGCTTGTATTTTCGCCGTACATGTTCGAACCGACAGCCGATACGGAAAACGATGGCGGCAATGGCGGTAACGGTGGCAACGACGATGTTGGGTGTGCCAACAGCGAGAGCTATTTGTGCACCTTCTTGCATGTTGGAAATCTTAGCTGGTACGTATGTTTCTTTTTTTTTTCATGTAGCTGCATGTTCCAATGACGGAGAAAAAATGCGCTAAAGTGTCACTGGGAACTTGCTGCTGGAAGAATGCCGAAGCACTAACCTCTCATTAGATTGTAAACACGGGTGCAATTCCGCGATGTCGAGCACCTTGCCGCTGCTTGTCTAAAGTCCAGTGGTTTTTTGAGTGTTGATACACGATCGCGAACATAAGTGCCGCGTTTCAAACTGCACACATGCAGTGCTGCGAGGTACAGTCACGGAAGTTGCTTATCGTGACATCCAGAGATGGCCAGAGGTATTATATGTGCAATATTCATACCATGGTTCGACGACTTTGCGATTGTGGCTCGATCAAGAATCGGTATGCATGCTCCATGCTAGTGTTGACATAAACATATTAGGCAGTTTTAGCACCACCGTGTGGTAAACACGATAACTGCAACCGTACGGCGAATGTCACTAGGCAAGCCTATACTCCATTTCATACCTCAGGTGAAACGCTGTGGAAGCTACGCACGAAGTCCGGTCACCAAAATTTATTTCTGCGCGCATTTCCGTCTATGCTTCGCAACGTGCCAGCGGCGTTTGCTCGCGCGAGCATGCACGTGAACCTGCCGCGACGGGCAGCTTCACGAAAGAACATTTTACGAAAATCGCAAAAGAAAACAAACGTGAGCGGCGGCGGCAGATCTCTCGTAGCGTCGTTCAGTAAAGCGCAGGACGGAAAGAGCCAGGCCAGTACATGCCAGCACGCCGGTCCGGCAGCTCGCTCGCCGCGAATGACGTCACTCTCGCTGGTTCTCTCCTCTGGCAACCACCTCACCCGGCGCTCCGGGAAGCGATGGGGGCGTGTCCGCGGGGGTGATTTAGAAAGCGATTTCCGCCCCTTATATTAACAAAACGAAGGAAAAAAATTCGGAACCATAAATTATTAGGTCTGTTCTTCCCAATCCCAGCAATTCATGGAAATTGCAAACCGTTTCAGCTTCCCTTTAAAAACGCTGCGTCAATTTGACTCTTCATATTTAGTGAATTTACGAAATCATCTGTTATCTTGGCTAGCTGAGTTGCAGTGGACAGACCGGACCTAAAGCCATGCTGATTGTCATGAAGCAGTTGGTTATTTTCTAGATGTATCATAATCGCCTTAATTAATAATATTGTGCCCGTCGCCCTCGTGTTGCTTTGGTCACCATCGCGTAAAGTCGGCCTTCGTGAAAAACTCCTTTCCTGTTACACAGGTCCATATCGCGTGATACGCAAAGTGACCGATGTCACCTATGAAATCGTTCTAGCCATGCCCACTACGTCCTCCGTTGTGACAACCAGTGACGTCGTCCACGTTGCCCAACTCAAGCCCTACAACTCCCCATGCACCTTGGATATTTAACAGCACCGTGACGGTGCTTTTGCCGTCGGGGGGTAATATTACGATATCATTGAGCGATGGCTCAAGAGACAAGCCGCCGCGAGAACGACGAAGAAGTTGGTCAGTGCCCTTGGCACGAGCGAGTGTTAGCCTGGCTGCCTGGCTCCAGTGTAAATAGCGTGTAAATAGCATCTTTCGTCTGTGTCTTTCCACACGTAACAATATGTTCTAACATCTTACAAATTGTGGATGTTAGGGAAACTGGTCTGTAGTTTAATTCTAATGGTGATCCAGACTTGTAAATTGGGACTGTCCTTGCGGAGCGCCAGTTGTCGGGTATCACACAAGACTCTAATGAGGCTGTATATATCTTATACAAATACTCTGCTACCCAGGTCTCATATCTGTTAAGAAAAACGTTTGATATTTCGTCAGGACTGGGTGATTTTTTTATATCAAGTGTACGCAAAAGGTGAAGAATCCCCTCTTTGCTTAAGTTTACTTGAGGCATCGGTTCAAGAAGTGCATAAGATCACAAGTGTGTGCCGTCAGTGTGAAAATGGACTGGAAAAATGCGTTGAATTTTTGAGATATTATGGAGGGATCATCGATGATTACACCCGATGCTTTTATTGCTGTGATACAGTTTCTATCTTTAGACAAATAACGCCAGAATTTTTTTGGTTGTTCTAACATGAAAGAGGACAGAGTACAGGAAAAAAATTAGCTTCTTGCTGCGTGCATTTTTTCCTGAAATGTTTGTACCAGACTTGGAAGCTGTTGTTTGTCACCACGTTTACGACAGTGTTTAATCTTGCGTTTTAGATGAACCAAATCACGATTTATCCATGGGTAGTGCCTGTTGATGTTTCTTTTTTAGAGGCCTTTAACTGCATTCACAGAGAAATATCATTTCTTTAAAACATGACGATTACTCATTAACGTCTTTTATTTCATTAAGGATCTCAGAAGGCCTGACCGGTGATTGCGAGTCAGAAATAGGACGTGCTAACATGAACGTGAATTGGTATTTAGCAGCAAGTTAACATATAATGCTTCTAAATACTCAAGGAGAGCATTCAGAGGACGGTAGACTCCACCCAAAGTTATATTCTTATCGAAAAATTTCAATTTGCACCATATGCTTTCGTCATTGTTGATGCCATCTAAGCGAGTAAATTTAATGTTGTTTTTTATCGCAATTGCAACTCCGCCACCAAGTGATCCTGTATCTCTACGGATTAGCGTGTAGGAAGATGGCGCTATTTGAGAACTTTGCACATCTGAATGTAGCCAGGTTTCTGTGACCACTAAAACGTGTAGCTGATAAGTCAAAATTACATCTTCAAGGAACTGTACCTTATCAAGAACAATGTGTGCATTGAGCGAAACAAGCCGGAGCGTCTTGCTAGATACTTGTCATTTCTTAGTGCACTGACGTATGGCCACACAAGTGGACTGAGAAGGCAACCGTTAAGATTTCGCAAACGCAGTGGATTGGGACAACTCTACTCTTCAATTTCTAAGTGTGTCCCATACGTACAGCTTGCCATCGACTTTCAGCTTATCAAAAACGGAGAAACTTTAGAACCACTGTCCTTTTCTTCAGTGGCAGACTGCCATAATTTTGCACATATATCGCGAATTTTTTTAGAAAAGTCCTCCAAAATGACTATTTCCATAACCTTTAATTTCAAGCAGGAAGACAGACCCTTAGTTTTGTCAATGTAGTTATAAAACCTCAGCGATAGGACGAGGGCGCTGTGCATTTTTGGTGCCAATTTTGTGAATGCACTCTATGGAATTGATTTCAACACCAAGGACATTTCTGAAAATTTCTTTGTTTACTTTCCGCTCCAGTTCTTTTAAGTCTTCTCCCCATTTTCTCCGTTTTCTCCCTTTTCCCTTTCTCCCCTTTTTTACACCATAAACTAAACTATTGTTACGCTGACTTCTATTTTCGAGGTCTTCGACCTTTGCACTTAACTCACGAACTAGTTTGTTAGTGCTTCTGCAAGCTTAATCACACTTCTCCAACCTTTGCTTGCTTTTCTTGATTCGGCAGAGTTCTTGCTCAATAGTTGTAATCTTAGCTTGAATACCTTCAACCATTGATTCAACGTGTTTCAAGTTTGTTGTAAATGCGGCAAGAGTCTTATTTCTCTTGGTTTGTTCTTTCAAAATTTTTCTGAGTAATTCACTGTTTAAGTGTCTCAGACTCGGAAGGATCAGGGTTTAACTCTATATCTCCGGTGGTTTATTTGTTTATTTATATGTGATACCCTCAAGGTACATCATTGTACATTGCAGAGGGGAGGGCGAGAGTACATTCCAAGAGTAAAAAATACAGGATTAGTTCAAGGAATTCACAGTGCAGGGAGCAAAAGCTATATGAAAAAACTAGTAATGCATTCATAATAACCAAAACAGAGACTTACATAATATAAATATACAGAAAGAGTACACTTTAGCAAACAGACAATGTTCACGAATAAGTATGTGGTTATGCCATTTGCCACCATACATTATATTATGTTGATTAGTGCATTCTTAAAAAGAGTGGGGTCACTGATGCTTACTAATGATGTAGGTAGATTATTCCAGTCGACTGAAGTCCTAGGAAGGAATGATTGTGAGCATGCGACGGTGTTATGACGGGCTACCTTAACTTTATGTACGGGATCATGACGAGCGGAATAAGGTGCAGGGTGGATTCAAAGAGGGCGAAGAGGTGCGTTGTTGTAGTAGATATTATGAAAAAGGGAAATGCGTGATTCCTTTCTGCGAAGAGATAATAATGGGATTTGAAGGGTACTCTTCATTAATGTAACACTAACAGTGCGATGGTAGTTAGCTAAGATGAAATGAACAGAGCGATCTTGCACTGATTCAATTTCGTTAATTAAGGTGATCTGATGAGGATCCCAAACAGATGAGGCATATTCTAATTGGGGGCAGACGTATGTCTTGTACAACAGCTGTTTTAAATACAGGCGCAAGTGAAAAATTTATCTTCAAGTATCCTAAGGAGCGGTTAGCTTTAGATATTACATATTGTACATGCTGTTTCCAAAAAAGATCGCTAGTTATATGAATGTCAGGATAACGGTAGCATGTAATGGATTGAAGGGGGCAGTCATTAAGGGCGTAGGTAGGGCAAGTTGTGTTAGAACGAGAAATCCGCATAGATTTGCTTTTATTAATGTTAAGTTCCATGCACCAAGTGAGGCACCAATTAGATATGTTATTTCAATCAGATTGAAGGGTAGCTACCGTATTTACACTATCGTAAGTCGACCACTTTTTTAAAATTTGAAAGTCTGAAGTTGGGGGGTCGACTTACAATCGAAACCAAAACATGGCCCCGCCAGAAAAGTGAGACCAACGGGAGCTACAACGTAGTTACAATTTTATGTTTGCTCTATGGCCCTACCCATATCTTTTCGCTATCCTGCGTGTTTGCTCACTTTTTGGAAGGGTTTTTCAACATTTTTGAGAGTTTTACAGTGCATGCAACACTCATGGGGAGGGTGTCGATAGTTGATGGAAGCGCCGCTGTTCCCATTTGCAGCGTACCCTCAGAACGGTGGCGCTTGCGGGGAGTATCGGTAGTTCATGGAAGAGCAGACACCGCTCGCGGGTTCCTCTTTCTCTGTTGAAAGGCATTGCCATTGGTTTGACGCGTTCCACTTGACTGCCAGCTACGTGCTACTTCCATGCTTCCCCAGTCGTCATGAGGGCTCCAAGCCCACTAATCGTTCGGCACTCCTTCACAGCAGTGTTCAAGAGGGCTGCCATCCTTTACGTCGAAGAAACAAATCACTGCGCAGCGGGTCGCAATTTCGATGTTTCTGAACGGGTGGTGTGAGAGTGGCGACTGCAGCGAAGCGAAATTTTCACCTGTGACGGCAAGTGAGAAGTCTCCCACGTGCCGAAGTCTGGATGCTTTCTGGAGCTGTAGGCTAACTTGCGGCTTGCGTCGCTGAAGTCCGTGATCGGTCCCTGCCAGTGAAGTGCGACATGGTCATGAAACAAGCCCGGACCTTCGCCTTTTAAGGTCCTGCTCCGCCCTGAGTACAACGAGTGGCTGGCGGCAGAAGATTGCGAAATTACGCCAACCGGACCTGTCAAAAGAGCCCTCCTGACGGCTGTGTGTGGTTGCATGGTTGGGTGCATTCGGCGTGGGCTGCTGTTCCACAAGATGTCATGGTGCGGTCGTTTGCCAAATGTGAAATTTTGCTGGACGACGACGCACTGTGGGACCGCAGCAACGATAACGATGGCAGCACTAGTGAAGACGAGTAGTCCAGTGACCATGTCAGCTACTAATAAATTTTCGTTATCGAATGCACCCTCGGGTATGCTCCTTTCTTTTTTTTTACCTGTTTTGCGATATGGGGGGGGTCGACTTACATTAGAGTCGACTTACAATCGTGTAAATACGATATATCAGAGGCATTAGTTGAGGCATTATAGGCAACATCGGATTCAACTGGAGCCGCGTTATATGTGGAGTCATTACTTACAACAAATTGGGAACGAGGTGAAAGGAACGATTGAATCCAGCTAAGTACTCCCGGGTCAATTTTGAGTGCGCTTGTGTTGAGTGCACATGTTCGACCTTGTCAAAAGCTTTCGAAAAATCCAAAAATATGCAATCAGTCAAAAAACTGCTATCAAAATATACATGGAAGTCATTAGTGAAAGTTACCAGCTGAGACTCACAAGAAAAGAAATTGCAAAAGCCATGTTGACTGTTAGAGAAAAAATTATTTTCAAGAAAGTTGACAAGGTTAGAAAATATAATGTGCTCCATTATTTTGCATGGTACTGAGGTAATCGATATGGGCCTGTATTTAAAAGGACCTTGAGTTTCACCAGATTTGTGGATCGGAATCATCTTTGCTGTTTTCCAGTCATGAGGCAAGTATGAAGACTGGTGCGAATGCTAAAAAATGCTCTCTAAGATGATAGAGGAATGCTCACTAGTATTTTTTAGAAATTTCGTCGTGATTTCATCTATTCCACAAGAAGACGTAAGCTTAAGAGTGTGTGTTATTTTTTTTATGCCAGTAGAGTTAAAAATTACGGAATCCATAGGTAAAAAATTGCAGCATGATAGCCTTGGAAGGTCGTTATCATGTACTGAAGGAATGAAAGCTTTTATAAACACATTATTTAAAATTGTAGCAGTGCAGTGCTGCCGAGGTATAGGCTCGCCGGAAGACGTAAGTGATATTTTTGATTCACTAGGCCTTACTACATTCCAGAAGCTTCATGGATCATTTATAAGCACGTTCGGATGGGTATTATTGAAAAAAGAAAATTTTGTATTTTCTTCACAGATAAATAGGCCGACGTAGCTCCTTTGTAAGCAGACCATTTAGCCTGGCTTTGCATACGCTTAGCTGTGCGATAGATAGGCGCTTCAAAGATTTAGTATACCATGTGGGGTCTCTCACACCCGTGCTCTTGGGACAAAGGAACGACAACACAGTAGTGCAAACAATCACAAGGGCATTTATTGCACCTTTCATAGATCAATGCCTGCTAGCCGAGTTGCTATCCACAGAACATGCCGATGGGCGCGCGACAAATCTAGAAGTCCGACTTACCGCGACCGCATAGAGAGCGAATATGTTCGCCCCATGCTGGATCCCAACGCCTGGTCGTTCGCGCGTAGTGTCACGCGAATGGTGGCGCATTCCAAGGCGGCCACGCGAGGCGGTCTCGCAGAAGCATGGGTCGGCGGCGCGCGGGATGTCCACGCTATTCGCAGACCCGCCAGGGAAGAGCCTGTTCTCCCCTGCGCCCCCAAGTAACCCTGCCGTGAGGCGGCGTTAGCAGCGCAACACTCGCGCCATCTCTCGCACTGCGCCCCAACCACATCGACCGCCGCGGGCATCCCGCAGGCCACGCGGCGAAGCCGGATTACAGGAGACGCGCCATGCGGGAAAAACATATCAGGGGATGCGCGAGAGTCGCGCATCCCCACATCCCCCCAACCTTAAATCACTACATATTCCGGCGAAACATGTGACACGGTCTAACATCAAACTGTGCTTCGCGAACAAGGTAGAACATTAAACAGTGGCCGCGCCGAGGAAATATCCACGCTGTCCATAGCATGCGAGCCGACATTGTCCCTGGGTACACCGCTGGGGTCCGCCGGTCACAGCAGCAGCTTTGCAGACTCGACGGCACGATGCCAGGCCAGGACTCCTGAAACGACGACGCAGTAGTCGGTACGAGCAAGCATCGCTCGCGCAGACGCGCCCTGCTGGCAAGAGCCGCCGTAGCTGTCGGTGACCACCGGCTCTTTTGTCCGCCGCCGAGGGTTGTGAGCTGGAGACAGGTGGCCGCCGAAGTCGCTGCGCCGAACTGGCCACAGCATCACCATCGCCCGGGGTGGCTCGATCGTAGTCCAGGGCAACAGCGCAGGTGATGTGCAGGTGGCAGTAAACCAGGGGTGACTCCACTCACGCTGCATACACTCAACACACTCGGCAAACACTAAAGTAGTGCAAGGGAGAGGAAGTCTGCATGCGCATCGCCCACGTGGTACGATGTTCAACTCGGCTAGCAAAATATCCGGCAGCTACTCAGATGCTAACTTCATGTGAACGAAACTCGCTTCCTTGAGTCGAACGAGTAATTTCAATTCGTGCGAGGCTAAATAGAAAGAGGGAAGCAAATTGCAACACCTCAACACCACGGTCCACTAGGTGTGTCCCTCCACGTGCGACAGGCAGCTTCGTGAAGCCTTAGGCCTAAACCGTCGCTACCCTGACAACCGGCATCCAAAAACAACACCCAGAATGGGCGCAAAACAGGCAGCCGCGAGGAGACGTCAGCTCTGTGAGGTGGTCCTACTCCGCTCGGTGCACACAGCATCCGAGTTGACGGCGCCCACCGTCCTAGATGGTGTCGGAGCGCCCGATGACAGGCCGCAATACCAGTCAGCCCGTAGTGGCACCCGTGGCCCGCGGCCACCCGGCTCCCAGAGCCGCGACTTCATCCGAGTCAGAGATAGAAGAAGCTATTTACATAAGAAATTCGGACCACCCACGAGGCTTCCATACTCACTCGCTTCAGGCTTGCCACTGCTCGGCGGGCGCTCAGCATCGCTCTCCCAGGATGCAGACCACGTGGCTCTCGTACCGACGAATGTCATTAAAAAAACACTTGCGAAAAGGCTTAGCATGTTGACATGTTCAAACACACTACAGCCACCATCACCTCGCTCAAGAAAGCACGCCGCCGACGCTAGCGATCAAAATTCACGCTAGGCCTACGCTTCGGTTCAAACAAAGGTCTCGAACGAAGCAAAACTGTTAAATCTATCGTCCGATGACCCAAGAGTCCCACGTTGGGCAGCCAGATGTGGGATTCCTCACCCGTGCTCTTGGGACAAAGGAACGACAACACAGTAGTGCAAACAATCACAAGGGCATTTATTGCACCTTTCATAGATCAATGCCTGCTAGCCGAGTTGCTATCCACAAAACATGCCGATGGGGCGCACGACAAATCTAGAAGTTCGACTCACCGCGACCGCATAGCGAGCGAATATGTTCGCCCCATGCTGGATCCCAACGCCTGGTCTTTCGCGCGTACTGTCACGTGAATGGTGGCGCATTCCAAGGCGGCCACGCGAGGCGGTCTCGCAGAAGCATGGGTCGGCGGCGCGCGGGATGTCCACGCTGTTCGCCGACCCGCCGGGGAAGAGCCTGTTCTCCCCTGCACCCCCAACTAACCCTGCCGTGAGGCGGCGTTAGCAGCGCAACACTCGCGCCATCTCTCGCACTGCGCCTCAACCACATCGACCGCCGCGGGCATCACGCAGGCCACGCGGCGAAGCCGGATTACAGGAGACGCGCCATGCGGGAAGAACATATCTGAGGACGCGCGAGAGTCGCGCAGCCCCACAACCACGAAGCATTGCTATTAAAAAGAAACACACCTCTTCGGAATAAACATGTTAACAAGATCGAGAATTTTTTCTTTGAATGTATTCCAGTTAGTATCCAGTGAGCGCTCAGCAACGTTAGGCAGGAAATTATCAAGAAAAAGAGCAAGTTCGTAGTTGATAGCGGTGAAGTTGCCGTTTTTACAATCACAAATGGTTTTAATAGTGTTTTGGGACGGTAGAATTGCCAGGCTAATGAAAAAATGCAAGACTTTGTGATCGCTCAAGCTGGGTGAGTGTGTAACCTTAGATATATCTGTTGATGACGTTAAAACAAGATCTAAAAGAGAGGATGTGGTGTTCGTTACACGTGTAGGGGAAGTAACAACCTGAACCAAGTTGAAATCGGCACAGATCTCTACAACATGCTTCGATTCTGCGGAAGTTGTATTTAATAAAGGACACGTGCCCGACCAGGAAATGTTTGGGAAGCTAAAATCATCCATAAATAATATTGGCGCTCCAGGGACGCAAACACTTATCTGGCATAAGCAATCGTACATGCTATTGCAAAAAGGCGGGGCTTATGATTATGGTCGGTAAAAAACACCGATCACAACCTTTTTAAAATATACAGAAACTCAGCACCATACACATTCAATGTCACGTGGTATGGCTACAAGGGAACAGTCAAAGCATTCTTGAACAGCAAATAAAACACCACTGCCTAGTATGTTGGTGTGATCAATAAAGTAAACATTATACTTTTTATTACAATGGAATAACTCAGAGTTTGCTACTTTCGTAGTAGCAACAACCTGATCCTGTAACAACAACATGAGTAAATCAACAGTAACAACAACCTGAGTAAATGTTAGTAGCAACAACCTTATCGCTTGCACGCAGTCAAACAATAAACAGAGCAAACTCTGTGGGGTTGGCAACACCGTCAATGTGACTGAATCGTCTCTAATAGAAGAAATTAAATATTTGTCACCAGCCTGGACAGAAAGAATCTGGATCAGCATCCGTCTGCCAGCGGTGTCACCAAGCCCACTGAAAGAATCTCCGAACAGGCTCCGTTATTTATACTTGAATTCGTCAGTGTCTGATAAAGTCACCGAGCTGATGACACGCTCGGTGCACATGGGGCGTCGAATCTTGAAGGTTGATTGACGATGCTGCAATGATTATGTCAGCTGGCACATGCTTGTCAGAGGAAGCCCACTCCAAGGCAGGGTCCTTCGATCCTACGGCAAAATGCGCCCGCCAAGCAATCTGGACAATGAGAATCGGGATCAGCATCTGTCTGCCAGCAGTGTCACCAAGCCCAGAGTAATCGATATGACATCACAACTGAACTACAGTCGAACCTCGATATATCGAACAGCACGGTGATCGCGAAATAGTTCGATGGAGCCAGAATTTAATGTATAAAATTGCATAAAAAATGTGTCAAAAACTTCTGCAAATCAATCAACCAAGGGCTCGATCGGGGATTGTTGTTCGTAACGCGCGTTAGGTTGCGCCAAGCACAACTGGCCTAGGCCGCGCCTACTTCGTCAGCCGTGCGAAGTTGGCACGGCCTAGGCCAATTATTCGCGGCACAAACGATCGCACCCCAATCTTGGTACAGTAAGTACTCATTTGAAGCTTCACACAAATATTTATTTCTTTGGCGGAAAGTACTTCAGCAGTGTAGCCTGCTTCTTATTGGGAGCCGCATGCTTAACTATGGCGTCCTCAACATAGTCTAAATGATCCACAAGCGATAGGCCGGTGCGTAGAAGGGCCAAAGCAGCTACAGCTCCAGTTGATGTCGGGAGTGGGACAACATCAACGCTTGCAGGATCAACCTTGGCAGTGCCTTCATTTGGCCGCTACTTCTACTGCGATCACCACGTCCGTCAGCCGAAGCATTTTGAAACATTGTTAATTACAAAATATTAACTGGTGTATGCCAAGGCGCCTATGAGTGAGCCCAGAAGCGCGTGCTAATGCGTGTATTAGTGGGTATGCAAACTGCCAGTCCTCCCAAGGCACGGCAGGCGCAGAGCGCGGCACCGAGGAGGAGTTAGTGCAACAAATGCAATGCGTCGTTAACATTGTCGAACTAGCCAAGCCGCCGCGTGCGTACGCTGCTACATTCAAATGGCGCCCTCGTCGGGATCAATGTGTACAGCTATAGTGCGCAGCAGTCGGGAATGTCCATCACGCCGCCGCTATTTTTGAGGGTGTTGCTGGAAAGCTCGCCCCCTGTCAACAGAGTGCACATGGTCTGGGTGGCAGAGTTCGATATATTCATTTTACGTCCTACCTCGTTCGAAATAAAAAATACATGCAATTTTCCAGGTGATACAGAAACTGTTCAATATACACAATAATTCGATATATTCGTGTTTGATATATCGACGTTTGACTGTATAAGAGCAGTTTCCTTCGCCCTAACTGCTTGTCTTTAAGTTCAGCTCCACTGGTAGCGGGTGCACAAAGTTGACATTGCCAAGCCTAACCCAGACTTCGCTGAACACGATCAACATTGGCTCATACTTGCGAGGGTTCCGGGCTGACAACAGATGGCGTAGAGTCGCAGGCACGAGACGGTAGGCAACTGTGTAGAGTAGCAGGCACCACATGGTAGGCAACGGTGTGTGGCGAAGAGGGAGAGCATGGAAGGCGTGTGTGCAGGACAACGAACTGAGTGAGTGAAATAATCCGCGGAGCAAGCCGTGTGCAGTGTGGCGGAACGGAACACGCAGACTGTGTGTGTGTGTGTGCTGAGGATTTCCCGAAATAAAGAACGTACTTGACAAGTGGGGGCTCGTCCGACCAGACCTAACATGGAGGATCAAGAATCGTCTAGTGCCACCCAGCTAGTTGAGCAGCCTCTCCTGCCTTCTTCGATCGTCGAAGGACTGTTGGCTTCGACCTCCGGGACCACAATGGAAAGGGAGAGACTCGCTGCTGATATAGCCCAAATTCTGCGCACCATGTTTTTCTCTCTCTCTCTCTCAACGACATGGTTAGGCCTGACAAGACAACCGGCATGGCTAGGCCCGATGAGACAACTGGCATGGGACCAGCGCTCAACATCAAAGGTTCGCTCGTTCCACTGCTGAAATTCAGTGGCTACTAGGACCTACACTTGCCGCAAGACTTTTTGGAGAAGTACTCGCAGTACTGCGATATTGCAGGGATCCCTCCTGACCGCCGTTTGCAGTTGCTTCCAGCAGCATTAGAGGATTCAGCCAGACAATGGTGGCGCTTCTCAGGTGCGCACCCTGATTGGCAGTCCTTTGCGTCCGAATTTAGGGTGGAGTTTGCATTTTCTACAAGTTTAAACTAAAAAGCAGAGCTAGGTTAGCGCACTGAGCATCTGGCAGAAAACCTCAAGCGGTTCATTCACGTCATTGCCAAATACTATGACCGTATAGTGGAACCTGTTTCAAATGCAGAAAAGGTGGAACGCTTGCGGAGACAGATGCATCCGACATTCCGAGACCTAACAGCCAGCATGAGCTTCGCAAACCTGCAAGAAATGGCGTAAGCGGCCGGCCCTATCATGGAACGCACTTTGCATTGCCTGCACTACACACCACCACCACCGCATATTGCACATTCAGCAACTGATTTGGCCTTTGTCTATTCATCTCCGCACACCACTGCAATGCCCAACCAAACCCTCCCGGCCCAGGAACGAGAGTGGCAGCTGCAGCCTGCGGCAGTTTTGGCTTCCGAGGGTCTGCGGTCAACGACGCTTCACGATGGAGAACCGCTGTTTTCACTACTATTTCCCGGAACACCTACAAGCAGATTGCCTGAGAAGTGGATGAGTGTAGCTGCTTCTCCGGCCGACGGCTACGCGACATCCCTGCAAGTGCCCGCAGCAGCCGGAAATAAAGAACCACTGCTTGAACTCTTGATTGATAAGTGTCCTGTATGCACTCAGACACTGGGGCAAGCGTGTGCTTAATAGGTCGCCGTGCCATCGCAGTGGCCAAGTGCACTGGAGCCACCTTCAGGGAAGAAGCACGAACCCTGAGGCTTGCTCAGGGCTGGTCACAAACTGCACAATCGGTTCGCTGGCGTATTCGTTGGCAAGGTGGGTCCAGGAAGCAGCGTTTTCTTCTTTTGTCAGAGCTGTGCCACAGTGTGGTCCTTGGGGTGGGGGGGGCGATTTTCTTCAGATGGCAGGTATTTCTCTCCACATGGGCCTTGGCGGATAGTCGCTGCACTCTGACCCATATGCGCTCGTCAAATTAAAAAGGTTGCCTGTGGTTTAGCTCTGGTTAACCTTAGTTGAATTGCAAAAGCAAGAGCTACAAAAGCGATCTCTTCCAGTGACGCCGGGACGTGGCACGACTTCTTGTAGCCGCATCTTTGTTACAACGCTTCTCGAGTCGTGCGGCACCTTCTTCTGGTGTCTCTTGAGTGCGTTGTCACTTCCTTGCTTTGCTCTGTCGTTGTTGCGTCTCTTTCGCACTCTCCATAATGACTAAATACACAGAGGCGAAGCACATATATACCATATTTACTTGCATAATCATCGCACTCGTGTAATGATCGCACCCCTGAATTTCGTCGTCAAAATCAAATTTTTAAAATTTCCCATGTAACGATCGCACCCCGAACTTGCCGCAGTGATATGTCGTGTGCCAAGTCTAGCTAATAATGATCGCGCTTACCATCTGTCGAATGCTACGTGAACGACTCTTCAAGACAAACCAGGCGGTCTGCACGCACCAAACATTCTTAAGCAGATGCCGCATTTCCTTCCTTCCATCACTTTCCACACTACCATGACAAAAAGAAAGCTACAACCAAACTTTCCTTTATTATGTGTAGGCTTTATAATGGTTGTGGTGAACAACAACAAAAAAGGCGCCTTTCGATTCTTCTCGTCTGCACACGTGGGCATGCAACAAATCGCGAGCCGCAATGATAGTAGCCACGTTTACACGGATACATTAGAAGTGTACCCTATTCATACGCTGACACTTGTAACACAGCTAAGATATTCGCCCACCCTTAGTGGAAACGTGCCGTATTAGGCTAGTAGTGAAGACAAATTCCGTAGTTTCTGCAGCATACCCACCATGCATTTGTCACTGGCAGCTAAGCACGCCCATCTCTGTTTCTATCCATTCAAAGTGGACATAGCTGCGTTATTACTGCAGACTTGCCGATATTAACAATATTATTCATTACTGATATGGAAGAAACTGTTTCAATGCACGAGAAGAAAAAAAGATTGCGTTCGGCTTGCTCCGCCGGGTGCCATTTTTGTTTTGCTGTCCCACACTACATACAGTGGCAGCCGCCTATTTGTTGACCTGTTGTCATCCCACGGCAAATGTGGAATGAAAAAAATTTTTTTTCTTTTCGTTGGAAATTTAACCCTTGTAATGATCGCACCTCTGAATTTGCGTCAATTTTTTTGACAATGAAGTGCGATCATTATGCGAGTAAATACGATATATACCGCCCCCCCCAAGGCTACACCTCCTCTCCCTCTACCCCACTGGAGCACGTCTGGTGGAGCGAGCGGCATCAACGCCGGTGCCATCTGTTGGAGTGTGGCTGTGGCGTTGCGAGGCAACGACGGCTCATGGTCGTTCGTCAGCCACAGCATATGGCAAACAGCTGCCAGCATACAGCATACGGCACGATGAGCCGAAATGGCTCGCTGGCGTAGTAAAGCTTTCAATTTAAGATGCACCAAAGCGGCCATGTGCGTAGGATGCCGGACACCGACCCCTGTCATTCTGGAAGACATCATTGCATTGCGATAAGCAAGGTCAAGAACTGGGTGATAATGTGGCCAGCTCTCTACAGGCACTTTTTGCAGATGTGCAGTATTTATGCAACAATACCACCGAGAGTGGCGAGTGTAGTCTAGAGAACCTTTGGGAGACGCAGAAGGCGAAACTTAATAACATCCTTGCAGACCATAACAATATTTTTACCACTCTGCCAGGTTGCACGACCCTGGTGGTTCACCATATAGACACAGGCAGCCACCCACCAGTTAGATGCAAGCTGTGCCCGGTTTACAGCTAAAAGAGAAATTCCTGGTGGGTGTATCCAAGATTTGCTGGACGAAGACTTCATTGAGCCCTGCTCCAGTTCCTGGGCCAGTGCCCCTGTATTACTAAAGAAGAAAACTGGAGAATATCGCCTTGAGGTCGACTACAGACCCTTAAAGGGACACTAAAGCGAAACAATAGATCAGTTTAGACTAATGAAGCGTTGTTTGAGAACCCTGCAGGCAGTCATTTAAAAAAATATACTTTGATTATTAGATGAGAAAATGAAGGCCCAAGTATCAGTATTTGAATTTCGCACCGAAACCCAAGCGCCGGTATGTCAGCGTGACGTCAGGGATTCCAAAGTACGTTATCGCATTTGGGTTGCGTTGTCTGAATAAAGGTTCCCGAAACTTGCCATGTTTAATATTTGGTTCCTTTAGAACACAATGTAGTCAATCTGTACCGCTATATATAATTAGTAGGCCCTAGAAGGTGCCATCAAAATACAAGACGTCACAGCCCCCAGGTGCGAGAACTTAAGTAGGCGTCACCACTCTTATTTCGTTCTTGCGCTTTTCCTGGCTTACCAAACATCTTATCGTTGTAAGATTGGTGTTTTTGGTGTTGTAGAACGGTAATTTACTGATGCAGAAGAAATCATTTTTCCCTTTAGTGTCCCTTTAAATGCAATCACAGCTGCGCCAGTAAATCCCATGCCCCCACAGAATGGGTACTGGCTCAGCTAGGCCATGCTAGGTGGTTCACGAGCCTAGACCTTGCTCAGGGCTTCTTTTCAAATGTCGGTTGCTCCTGAAGATGTGCCGAAGACTGCATTCC
Organism: Dermacentor variabilis; assembly: GCF_050947875.1. Taxonomy (NCBI): domain Eukaryota; kingdom Metazoa; phylum Arthropoda; class Arachnida; order Ixodida; family Ixodidae; genus Dermacentor; species Dermacentor variabilis. The sequence goes on from NC_134570.1 coordinate 5,931,271, forward strand.
TTTGCCATAGAGGAGTGTTTCAATTTAAGTGAATGCCATTTGGGGTAGCAGGAGGGCCGGCAACATTTCAGTCTCTCATGGACAAAGTGTTGGCATAAAACAACTACTGCATGGCACTTCTTGATGATGTGCTCATTTATTCAGAAACTTTTGAGGACCACCTACAACATATCGATGAGGTATTGCGAAGAATTGGCTCTGCAGGTCCAACAGTCAACCCCAGCAAAGTTACACGCTGTGACCAGGCATTCAAGTTCCTTGGACATGTAATCTCTCCAGGCAAATGTTAACATGACTCGGACAAGGTGCAGCGGTTGAAGAGTTCCCATGCTCTAAAACAGTCAAGTAGCTCCAAATGTTTTTGGGCCTTGTGGGATACTACAGAAAATCTATCCCCTGATTTTCTGACAAGGCCATACCCCTGACAGCTCTCCTCAAGAAAGGAGCCCATTGTGTTTGGGGTGCCGAGTAACAGGCAGCATTCGAGACTTTGAGGTTAACGCCGGCAGGAGAGATGGCTGTGGTATTGCCTGACCTGAGCAGGCCCTTTGTGATTGAAACAGATGCCAGTGGCCGTGGCATTACGGCAGTGTTATTGCAGGAAGACGAAGGTGAACTCAGGCCTGCGTCATTTATAAGCAGGACCCTCAGCGCTTCTGAAGAGAGCTGTACTGTCAAAGAATGGGAATGCCTCGCCGCGGTGTGGGCTGTTGATAGGTTCCGACCGTATGTAGAATTCACATCATTTGAGGTGCATTGTGACCATACATCATTGGCTTGAATGTTTACAACTGAGCGGACATCGTGCAGAGTGTTACGTTGGGTGTTGAGATTGCAAGGGTTCAAGTGTGCCATAAGGCATTGTAAACGACGACTGAACGTCCCAGTGGATGCACTAAGCAGGTGCCCCATCCCTACTGCCAAATCTGCTCAGCCTTGTTTGGCAGAGGACTTGTTTCCGATCGAAGGGCAAGAGCCACAACGAACCAGTCGTTTTGAACTAGCAGCCCCTGTTGACGTGGCTGATGTGTCCACACTCACTGACACTGCAAAGTTTCACTTGGAACAACGCAAGGATCCACTACTGCTGCAGCTGCTGCAATACTTAGTCTGGCCTGCTACCTGGTGGCGCTAAAGAGTCCAAGAGGGTACAGGACCTAGCTGATGACAGCGAAATCTCGAAAAATGGTATCCTTATTTATGTACACGGTCGGTGATGATGATAAAAAACGTTTATTTGCTCTATTTTGCAGTGATTTTTGCGGCTTCAGATGGAGTCTTCCATCTTCTCTCCAGGGTCGGTTCCCCTAGTCCAGGGCTCTGCTGAGGGTAGCTGCCCTGCATGCACGCCTTACTAGTCCTTGTTGGACTTTCAGGATGTCGCTGGATAGCATCCTCTCCCGCTGTTCTGCACTCTGGTTTTTTATTATGGCTAGCCCTTCTGTTTTCTGGCAAGCCCATGTGGTATGGTATAGGGTTGGTTTATCTCCACACCATGGGCACTTCCTCTCGTACTGCGTGGGGTAGTTCTTGCTTAGCATGTTTAGGCACGGGTATGTTCCCGTTTGTAGCTGTCGCCATGCTACGGCGTCTTCTCTATTTAGTTGTTTGTGAGGGGGCGGGTATTTTTGTCTGATGCCTCTGTAGTAGTTTAGTAGGTCGGTGAATGTAAGGTCGCCTGGCTTCCCCAACACTTATGAGACGTGGCACTGAAAATGGAGCATGACCACCTCCTAAGTGATAAACGAGAAGCAAAGGGGGTTAACCGAGGGGCCCGATTTTTATTAGTCATATCATGAGAAGCCAACAAAGACTGACACCAAGGACAACATTGGGGAAATTTCTTGTGCTTAATAAATGGTATGTAGAAACGATAAACTAATGGAAATTAAAGTGGATGAAAAAACAACTTGCCACAGGTGGGAACCGAACCCACAACCTTCGCATGTCGCGTGCAATTCTCTACCAATTGAGCTACTGCGGCGCTGATTTCCTATCCACTTTCTTGGGTATAGTAAAACCCTGGGAGTGTTAGCCAGCGCCACCACTCACAGACCTTGGCGGCGGACGTGGAACGTCCTTGTTGCTGCAGGCGTCACGCGTCACATTCTCATGATACACCTCCTAAGTGGGCATTTAGGCTTTTTAAAAACTTCAAAATGTGTGAAGAGCCAGTGTACATGGCTCGGTATCCACTCCGATATCTCCCATTGCATCCGCAGCTGCCTGCAGTGCCAGGCTTTTCAATCCTCACTGGCAAAAACCAAAAGGACTGATGGACAGTTCATGGGCCACCCACCTAATGCAGCAGCTAAGTGTGCACCTTGTTGCGCCACTGCCCACAACCCCTTGGTGCCACAGTACATCCTGGTGGTGGGGGACAAGTTCACGAAGTTTGTGAAGCTTTTCCCGTTACATGACGCCTACCTCCAAATTAATAATCGATAAAATGATCAATGTTTCTTGCCGGCATGGTGTGCCTAGCTCCATGTCTACCGATAATGGCGAACCATTCATAAGCAAAGTGAAAAGGCGTACTCCAGCACTGGGGAATCAGTCCCATACAGACCAGCAGGACAGACTGTGAAACGCGATAATGCAACGGTTAAACAATCCCTGGTGGGCTACTGCACTCCCCACAGGGACTGGGACAAAAGGCTGCCCGAAGTGGCGTTTGTAATGCACACATCTGAAAATTTAGTTACTGGCTTTACGCCTGCCTTCTTGTGCTATGGGTGGGAACTACGGAACCTGTGTCCGCGCTAGCACGTGACAGGGATCTACCGTTGACTATGGCGTGTGGCATTTGGCATGTGAAGAAGTTACCCAGTAGATCACAAGGATCTACGCTTACACCTAAAGTTGCTCCGCAGCACTGCTGCGACCGCGAAAAGGTGTCTGCTACGCGGTTCGATTTTTCGCCGTCGATGCCTCTGTTGTTGCCAAAGTGTCAGCCAATGTCACAGTGATAACCACACAGAAAGCGATAGCACGGGCGATTCAGGCCCGACAAAGGCAGAAGCTGCATGTTACGTCAGCCTCATGAATGCAATCGTCGCAACAGGAAGAGCAATCCACAATGAGAAAGGCGCCCTGTGACTTCTGCAGTGCTACTGCGCCCATGCACGGAGAATATGCAACACCAACGAGGAATCTGCCTTGCGAGTGTTTGCCGAACAGAGGGGGCTGGCTGAAAAGCTGGCTCGCAGCTTCATTAAGTTTGAGGCCTCTGTCGTCGCTGCTAGACCGCCGCAGCATCACACGTAAATATCACTTTTGTCGCGCGAAGTGAATAAATACTGAATGTTTTTGCCGTTCCATCGCACATTACATAACAAATAACGATGCATGGGAACATTAGATTGAGCAAGCTTATTTTACGATAGAACGAACACAAAAGGTTACAGTGCTGGGCTGCTCATTGGTTGCATGTGAGTATTGTTAAAACCTTATAATTTTATAAGTAGGTTCGTCTATACTTATTTCTGTCCAATTGAAATGGTGCCCTATTTGCTTTTTTGCACAACGCGGTTAAACAATTCTCGGTTATAGCGATGAAATTTTCTTAGCACTTGGATATTGTTATAAGTGGTTGAGACTATACCAGCAGTACGCTCACAGGCATTAGGCACTAGGAGCTGCTTGTGGTCAGGATCCCCTGAAGTGCACCTGCCATCTTCAGTCATGAGGCAGGAGTTGCTTCACCTGGGAAAAAGTAACACGGTTTGTCGCATATTGGCTTGTTGATGGAGAGACAACCTGCAAGATGCTCAAGGCACACACACTGTCATCGTGAAAAAGGAGTTGGTTGGTCTTAGTCTTGCTCATATCAAAGTTGCTGCTTTCAGCTGCTACATTTGGCATTTGGCAATCTTGATTCATAGCACTACACAGTCTTTTCTTAGTTTTCGCACATTTCCAGCATGCTACTGTTTGACAGGCTCTCCTATTATGGATAGCTTGAATGGCCCCTCACGAGACCTTATCGGAAATGTTGGTTATAAACTAGTTTCTAGATGGTTGTCCTGCAACTGTTCTGCCGCAAGAAGCTCGAAAGGCCAACTGCAACAAAATTTTGGGCCACATAAGAGCCTAGTTTGAGATGGTGTAGATATAAAGCATCCTCTGCAAAATTTTGTTTGAAATATGAATGGTTGCGTCGCAAAACATTTGCAATTATAGATGGTTTGAAGTAAGTGGGGAGAAAAAAAAAGGTTGGCCACTGTTACCACTTGCCGGACATGACCCAAGACGTGTGGCTCATTGGCATGACCTCCGAGATTATTAAGTGCTTGCTGTGAGCCTAGAAATCTTGTAGGCGACACGCTTTGATTTGTCTTATCCACTAACCATCGTGCATGCATCATCTGCTAGGTGTTAATTGAAGGATGCTAATAAGAAAACTAGACAGTTGGCAATGCTGCAACCTTGCCACGATTTCAATAGTGCAGTCAAACTCGTACAATGTGCTTGAATAGATTGCTGCATGGTGCTTTTCCAGTGATTTAATTATCAGTCCTACTAAAACTCAATTCATGATTTTCCGATCAAGCTAAAGAATACTGCCTGGCATGCCTGAAATGGTCACCACATTCCCATCTCTGACTATCATTTTTGGGCATCAAATTCGATTCTAAACTAAAATTTTCTCAACACATTGCCTTCATTAAGCACAAGTGTATGTTCGGTATTAGAGCATTAGTATTCAAATCAAGAGCACATTTCTCCAAAGACGTGTTATTAGCATTATAATTTGCTTTCATTCATACTGACATTAATTACGGCATTGTTTCCTGGGGAAATGCATATTACTGTCATATCTCATGTCTATTCAGCACTTGCACAACCAAGCAATATGCACTATCACTACAAAGCCAGGCAATCATCATCAGCCTATTTTATGTACATTGCAGGAGAGAGAGAAACATTTATTTTAAGTAATAAATGGTATTTGTAGTATCAAGCCCACTTGGTTCATTGGTGCCATTCAAGCGGAGGTGGCTGCCCTCAGTCCAGGGCGCCACAGGCTGTTGCGGCTCTGCGTGCCCTGTCAATCAAACTGAGTTGATAGTCGAGGCTGTTGCTGGCCAGCAGCCCTTCCCACCGTTCCACACTCACTTGTTCTATAGGAGACAGTCCGGGAATGGCCCGGCAAGTCCAGGCGGTGTGTAAAAGCGTTGACTTCTCAGAGCGCCATGGGCAATGCGCGGGGTATTTTTTCTCTTAATGTCAATTAGAATATTGGCTATACCCGTTTGCTCTCTCATCCAAACCACTCTTTCAATCTTTCAACGTTATGCCTAGCACTCTTCGTTCCATCGCTCTTCGTGCGGTCCCTAACTTGATTTCAAGTTTCTTTGTCAGTCTCCAAGTCTCTGCCCCATATGTCAGCAGCGGTAAAATGCACTGATTATACACCTTCCCTTTTAATGATATTGGTAAATAAGCTTCCAGTCAGGAGCTGACAATGTCTGCCGTATGCGATCCAACCCATTTTTATTATTCTTTTAATTTCCTTGTCATGATCAGGGTTCCCTGTGATTGATTGACCTAGGTAAACATATACAGACTAGTATCACTAGCAGCGTTTTTCACGAGTGCTACTCTACTACTACGTGAAATTAACATCCTTGTTATAACGAGCTTGTTTAACTACCATCTAACAATTATGTTTAATAATTTACTTAGTAAACAGCTTTCATATGATTTCATTGATTCCAGGTATCTCATTAATAATAATACCAGGTTCGCATGTAACTCCAAATTTTATTGTCTATGGTTCATTTTAACTATGGAAAAATGACATCATGCACTGCTATTAAACTGGAACGGTTTACCCAACACCATTAAATCTTTACCCTTCATGCATTTAGTCATGCCCTTAAGCTTTGTCTATATGTATAACTAGGTTCACATCGCTCATTACACTACATTTGCCATTTGTATGTATTGACAGTATTTATATGCACTATAGGCTTGTATAGTGACAATTGTTTTTCATTTAATTTTTTTATCTTGTATTTTATGTGATTGTGCTTATTTATTTTACGTAGCTTGCTCATCTTTCATACATCTCTCCAATGTTATTATTAACCAAGGCTCCCGTTGCAGTCTTTGACTTTAGGACCATTGTCTGTATATTGTCTCTTACCCATTCACTGTACTTAAAGAATTCGCTGTATCTATATGTACAAGAATTCGTTAAATATATTGTGTAATTTGATATACACTTGAACCCCGCTACAACGAATGCCGCTTCAATGAAATATTTCCAATGTCAGCTAGACATAGAAGTCAATGCAAAAAAGTTCTTGCCACAACGAACAATTTTTCGGGATTGTTTTTGCTTCAACGAAATTTTCGCCCGGTTGAGCTGGGCTTTAAAATTTGTTTTGCTATAAAATAAACATAACCCCAATCATCTGCAATTTTTCATACATCCACGCCGCTTAGGTTCACCGAAAATGTGCGCCCACTGCACCGTCACCGATAAACAAACTTATGGAGGGGCGCCATTGTTTGGCGGTGATGATGGGGCTAGCTGCCTTGCGACAAGGCGCATGCCCACTTTGCCAAACGAGAGCCACAGCCAATCCGTATGCATCCTAGGTCACGGGATCACTGGCGCAATGCGGCGATGTCGAATTTCATTTGTGCTTTTGTGCGCGGTCATAATGGCGACAGAGCGGAAATTTCTTTCCTTGTAGGTGAAGGCGCGAATCATCAGCGAGGCGTCAAGTGGCAGAAAGAAAGAGACGTTGCAGCAAAGTTCGGCATCTGCAACAGCGATGTGAACTAGGTGTGTGAGAATGCAGTGCACATGTAGCTATCAGGCATGTTGGCTTGCCTCTGCACTCACTGCAGAGTATCTCCAAAATTGGGCACATGTGGCCGCTCCATGTGCCAGAAGAAAACATGTGTGCTGTTCTTAGTATAACATGTTGGTATAGCTATACCAATAATATCAGTATAATACGTATTGAATGCAACACTTCAGAAAATACTAACCTATACACTTTTTGCACCAGTTCAGTAAGTTACTGCTCCAAAGCATTGTTCCTTTGTTCCGAACAGCAAATTTTTCTTCTCCAAAAGACCAAATGCCTCTTCCATCACTGTGTGATCCCAGGATGCTGTGGTGACGTCAGATTTCTTTTTTTTTGCACGCTCGACTCAATAAATTCGAACTACACAGTGAATGGCAGATTCTGCCGCATTGCGCTAGCCGTCATGCAAGAACGAAGGAAACACATGGGAAAACAACAACACCGCTAGGGTTGAGGATTGGGCGAGTTGGTATTGCATTCTAAAACTTGTATAGCGCAACATAGAAAGGAAGAAAAAAGCCGAGCCAGCCCAATGAAAGTACAAAGCGCCAACTTCCAACTGGTTTATTGGCAAGTTGCATGAAATATATAGCTACAACGTATAGCTACTAAATATGTAGCTACTATATAGCTGTGGCCAGCTATAGCTAGCCATAGCTGGTCAGCCCGGTTTCTTTCTTCCTTTCCATCTTGCACTGTACTAGTTTAGAGAACAAAGCCGAGCCATGGAGGATAAGTTTTTGCAGGTAGGTGCCCGGCTGCAGCGTTGTAGAGCCGCAAAAGCGCAGCCTGGCTAAAGCACATTTTGTAAGGAGGTGTTAGTAGCTCACCTGACCACTGTTTGGGAGAGCTGACTTCTGGGGCAGTTTCATGCTATTTGAAGTTTGATATACAGTCGAACCCGGGTATATCGAACCCGCATATATTGAATTATTGGCTATATCAAACACACAGATTACCCCCTTGAAAATACTATGTAATAGTATAAGACAATTGCGTTGTATATCGAATTCCATTTTTGTCGGACATTCGATATATCGAACGCCGCGCCGCACTGCGCCCCTGGAAGGTGCGCTTTTCCCAAAGACATTCGTGTCCGGTCCTCAGGGGAAACGGCATATTCCGCCGATCTTTTTCCCCGCTCTCTTCTTTCTTTTCCCTTTGTCTTTCCTTCGCAGCCGCGCTGACAGCTGCTCGAACGTTGGCTCTTTATTCTATGAACAGGCTTCGCTAGGACTGCTCCATCTGCACATTGCGCATTTTCTCGTGTGCACCTGTGTTTCAACGTGCTGTGTGTAGCATGTATGATTGCGGTCATCTGGTGAGCTATAGCATCCGCAGACATAAAAAAGAGGAAGAATCTGGACTTTGCAAGAAAGCTTGAGGCAATCCAGCATGTCGAGAACGGAGAAAAGTCCTCCGTGGCAGACGCATTCGGCATTCTGCGGTGTACTTTAAGTACATTGTTAAAAAAGGAACAGGACATCAAGCTTAAAGCAGGTGAGGAAAGTCTCTCGGGAGCGTGTCGTGTGCGCCCTGCTGCTTTTGACAAAGTGGAGAAGGCACTCTATACGTGGTTTCTTGAAATCCGAGCGAAAAATATTCCCGTGGATGGCCCGATGTTAATCGAAAAAGCCAAATGGTTTGCTACGGCTCTTGGCAAAGAGAACTTTTGCGGTGGCACTGGATGGCTGCAACGGTTTAAAAACCGCCACGGCATTGTAGGAAAGCCCATTTCAGACAGAAGTGGGGCTGTCAGCAGCCAGGAGATGCAGCAGTGGCTTTCTGAGGAGTGGCTGAAGATCACTGCGAAGTTTTCGGCTGCAGAAATCTTCAATGCAGACGAAACTGGTCTCTTTTGGCAAATGTTGCCGAAAAAGGCACTCGCTTTTCGTGGAACCTCATATCATGGCGGTAAAATGAGCAAAGTGCGTGTGTTGGTACTGCTTGCAGCCAACATGGACGGCTCGTGCAAGCTACGGCCATTCGTGATCGGGAAGAGCACGTCACCCCGCTGCTTCAAGAACTGTAAACAGCTTCCCATCCACTACGGCTGTAATAGGAAGGTCTGGATGACACGTCAACTTTTTGTTGAATGGCTGCAGGCTTGGGACGCTGAGTTGGGCAAGTCGGGCCGCTTAGTTTGCCTTCTGGTAGACAACTGTTCGGCCCATCAAACGACTTGCAAGCTGCAGCACATCGAACTGAAGTTTCTCCCGCCGAACACCCCAGTGAGACTGCAGCCCCTCGACCAGGGTATAATAAAGGCATTCAAGGTAGGCTATCGGAAGCGACTTATTCAACGGCTCCTCGCAAACCTCTGCATGGAAACCGATCTCCAGATTGACCTGCTCGGCGCGATCCAGATGATGACCGGCGCTTGGGGCGACGTGAAGCAGGCCACAGTAGCCAACTGTTTCGGCAAGGCAGGCCTTGTAGTGGCCGGAGATGGAATGTCTGGAAGCTTTAGATGACGATGAGTGCTTGGAGGACGCGTTTTGCGACTTGTCCAATTTTCCCGGTGCCGTCCCGTCCAAAGTTACTGTTGATAACTTCATTAATGCTGACAGCAAAGTTCAAGCGGTAGCCGACCTCGCTGATGAGGACATTGTGGCCGGAATAGCTGGCGTTCAAGACGGCGATTCCAGCGACGAGGGCAACTGTGTTTTCGAAGAAACGCGTCCATGCACAGCCACTGAACTGGCGTCAGCGTTCAGCCTGATTCGGCGCCGTTGCGGCGAAATGGAAGGCACTGGGCTCTCGCACCTGGACAGTCTTGAGAAGATTGAGACTAGTGTTTTCAACTTCATTTCCCAGAGGAAAAAGCAGCCCAAAATTAGTGATTTTTTTTCCGTGAAATAAAGCGCTTTCATATTGTGTGCACATGCTATGTGATTTGCGGCTGTTCCAATCGGTAAGCCACAATTTTTTATGATCGCGAGTGCTTTTTTGGCCTATATCTGTATATCGAATGTTCACTATATCGAACTATTTTCCGATCCCCGTCGAATTCGATATATCCGGGTTCGACTGTATTGGTAGTGGGTGCTATTTTTGTTCAATGTAACCATACTTTTTGCTATGTATTATCATTGTAACTTTATGTTGCTCAGAAATTGTGTGATATAAAGAATAATTCAATGTGAATGAGTTCAATATTGTCGGGTTTGATTGTATATACTAACTACTACTAATTTTAACTGCCATATTTTCCAGTGTATACAACGCATTTCTTCCCCAATATCTTCGTCAGTGCGTCATATAGAATGGTGGATCTCATAGATGCAGAAAACGTGCCTGCTGGCGCAACGAATATATGTGCCTTTTCTTCATGAGTAACAGTCGAGTGAGTGATCGCAGCAGCTGTGGTAAAGGCTGCGATCGGGGCGTCTAAGGTGCCTCCATGATTGTAGGGTTCACGGTTATGATGGGTTTGTCTCTTTTTCTTTTCAGAAAATCTTGAACCTACAGGCCTAACGCAGTAAATAAAAAAATGCACCTCAGTTTTTTTATTCTTACATTGTGCTTCCCAACATCCACCTGTTAAAAGAAGAAATGCGCCACTTGGTTATTATCATCACTAGTAACCTTTGCGAGAAATTTAAGCAGTCCAGCACAGTTGCAGTGTTTCCGGCTTGCGGTCACCAATTCACGTTTTTATGTATGCTTAGTTATATTATTATATTATTATTGTTTGTATGTTCAGCTCGAGCACATCACGCCACAGAGGCAATGTCGGCGACCTACTTCAAGATGTTGTTTTTTGCTTTGCCTACTCTTTAGGAGCTTGACGCAAGCTGAAAACAAATATTATTGCTCTTCTGCCAAAATTATTGGTTGCTCCTATTGTTATTAGCCCTTGGAGCATGGCAGGCACCACACTATCGTCATTGGAATCACTGCGAGCATTTTCATTTTCTGGCCTAGTTTTAACCACTAATAGTAATTAGAAAAAGTATAGCCCTGTACAAACATATCTTGCCATCAATTGTGCTCTTTCACAAAGAAACAGATCTTTACTTTCCTCCAAAAAACAGCTAGAAACTGCATGCTGAATCAATACAATTAAATGCTTGCTTCATTGGGCCACCCTAATGTCTTTGTCATTCAAAACATTACAGGAGACCAATAAACAGCTAACACCATAGTATGCTTTGTGTGCCGATATCAAGAGCGTAAACCTTGAAGATAATCTGATTATTTATTAACTTTTTTGCACATGGTGTGATTAGCTGCTGCTATATATATAACATTTTGTTACGGGGATGTTGCAAGTATAGAAAGACTATATTTACAATGTATATACAGGATGAGTCAGGGTAGTTAAGATGGCTGACCACCAACAACACGCAGCAGCCAGCGTCTCCGATCTTTTTCTTCCTCTCTCTTCTTTCATCCTTCCGTAACAATATATGTAAAATATATAACCAGTTATTTCCAGTGCTACTGTTGCTGTGTGTTTCATTGCTAGAGAGGATGTAGATTCCAGGCAAGTTTCTTGGATTTTTTTTTCTGTTCTGTTAGATGTTTCATGTGTATCATATATGATACACCATAGTGTAAGAGGTTAAGCTTAATGTGAAACATGCTATAATAACATGTGCCATTATGTTAACTATAATTCCAGGTATCACACCCCCAATGTAGTGTACATCAAGACGGAAGACCCTGACCTGCCAGCATTCTACTTTGACCCCTTGATCAACCCTATTGCACATCGTCAGGGCACAAAGGTAGCTAACTTTCTTTTGTCAAGGAGTGAAGAGCCATTGTTAAGAACATTTATAGGCTGGCTGCATCTTGTAGTTCTGTTCTATGGAGCCATTTACTGTCTGCAGACTAATACCAAATGGGATTACTTGAACATATTATAGCTTCTCATATCTACGGTCACCTTGAATCAAATAACTTTTTTTTCTCTAATCAGCATGGCTTCAGAAAAGGCTACGCATGTGACACTCAGTTATTTGAATTCACGACTGACCTTCACTTTAACAATAACTCTAACGATCAAACCGATTGCCTCTTTCTTGAGTTCGCTAAGGCGTTCAATACTGTACCTCATTGCCGTTTGATTTCCAAATTGTCTGCCCTTTGTATTGATTCATTAAGAGTCTCATGGCTACGTAGCTCCTTGCCTTCGTGTCGGCGATTTACAGTGGTCAACAACATTTCGTCTAACCTTTGTGACGTCACGTCCTGTGTCCCCAAAGGCAGTGTGCTCAGTCCATTTCTCTTTTTAATATACATCAACGACTTGCCCGCTAACCTTTCATCCTCAGTTGGTGGTTCGCTGATGACTGCATCATCTACCGCAATACTAAACATTTCGATGTATCATTTTACTCTCCAAAATGACCTTGAACTAACCCATAGATGGTGCGTAACTTGGCAGATGTCCCTTAATACCTCCAAATGCAAGTTAATCACGTTTAGTCGAAAGCGCACTAACTCATTGTTTCACTATTCGATTAATAATATTGTAGTTTCAACTGGCCCATCTTACAAATATCTTGGCGTTTATCTTTCGTCAGACTTATCCTGGACAACGCATGTAGCAACTGTCTCATCCAAAGCTTCTCAATCTCTCGGCTACTTGCATAGAAACATGCGCAATGTGCCTTCTAATGTATGAAAATTAGCATATCTTACTTCATATCTTCACCCACAACTAGAATACGCTTCATCCACATGGTCACCATATCAAGTTTATCTAATCCGTATGTTGGAAGCTGTTCAAAATAGGGCAGCCAGATTCATATCAGGCAACTATGACTATCATTCGAGCATTACCCGAATAAAACAAGACCTTGCATTTCAGTCATTAGAAGGTCGCCGCATTGTTGCTTTTATGTCTGTTTCACAGGTACATTTACAGTAATAACTCACATGAATGACTGTGAGCACGAGGGATTAACGTTGCTGCCGCCTCCAACATCGCCGTTGCCAGCTGCGTCACGGTCCCCTTCGGTTATGGTTGTGCAGCCCACTGATCCCGGAACTTTCTGCGGGACTGTCACCGGCGTTTCAATGTATGAACGCGTGAGTGAAATCAACAGATGGGACTTTACGCTTATGCTAGCTAACCTGTTCTACCCAAGAGGTACGGCAAAGGTGTGGTACGAAAACAACGAAAAGGAGCTAACCAGCTGGCCGTAAAATTGCTGCAAAGCAGGAACTCACCTCCCGTGCCCAACCCCCCAAGGAGTTCCCGTCTCTAGTACATCCAGGACGTGCTGGCGCTTTGTTGTAAAGCCGATCACGACATGTAAGGAGTTGAGAAGGTCAGGCACGTGTTCAAGGGAATTGCTGACGACGCGTTTAGTCTGCTCGTGTGCAAAAGCTTCTCTACAATTGATGCTATCATCAAAGAGTGCCAACAATTCGAGCAGGCCAAAATCCGACACGTCCAGCAACCATTCACCAGACTTCCCAATACTGCCGCAACGTCGACCTGTGAAGATCTACCCACACAGCAGCATGCGTCGCCATCAGAGGACGTGGTGGGAATCGTTCGCCGTGAACTGGATGTGATAGCGCCCACAACTTTCTGTTTGCATAGCCCTGATGCTACCCCATTTTCATTTCCCCTCGTACAAGCCATAATTCGCCAGAAACTTGAAAACATTGGTCTACATTCTGTCTGTGCTGCCAACCCCGAAGCCAACGAACACCCATCTATTTTCGCTCCACCCCGACACTTCTCTCCACATTATTGCAACCCGACTGAGTGGAGAACTGCGGACAACCAGCCGACATGTTTCACCTGTTGCTGCACTGGTCATGTCGCCCGATACTGTTAACCACTCGGGGTCCTCAACACCTCGCACGCCGACCAACCTGAGCTGTTTTCATGGAGGTGCCCGCAACGTTTCGCCCTCTGCCGAGTCTAGCAGCACTGACAACTCTGCTAGGAACATGTGGTACAGTCGCTTGCCATCGCCATGCGGATACCAGTCTCGTTCTTTGAAAACACGTCACCCATCTTTTTGTTTGCCGCAGCCATGTTGCCTTTCGTCCCCTGTGGCTTTTGGCCGCACCTTTTTGGAAAACTAAGAAATGCAGCGTTCGGAGGTGGTGCTGCATTACCTACTACTACAGCAAATCCTGTCTGTGCTCACAAAGAGAAATGTAATTGATGTTAAAATAGACGGTGTACCTGTCCAAGCACACGTCGACACTAGAACCCACGTACCGTAAAAACTGGACTATAGGTCGGACCGGAATATAAATCGATCCCCCAACTAATGAATTTTAAAAATGAAAAAAATCTTTTTCAATGGCAAAAGTACTGAAAGACACCCTTGCCTTGAAATAAATGCGACTCATGCACAATAGTGACAGTATTTATTTAAACGCTGCTCGCATGTGCACCTGGCCAATTTTTAACAGTATCGCGCGACCATCGACCTGCGTGTTGGTCAGCACCTTATTAACGGCTCTGAGCGGCGAAACATACGACATACGCGCATGTGTACACGTGCGCTTACTTTCGCTATTTCGTTGCTCTGTGCCGTGATGATAAGGTGCTGACAAACACGCGGGTCGATGGTGGCGCAATACTGTTAAAAATTGGCTGAGTGTACAGTATACAGAAGGGCACGAAGTGCGCAAGCCCTACTCCGAATCAGAGCAATGCCTTTGATCAGAGTCGTCCGAACTAGAGTCGGATGACGAGTGCTTCTCGCTGCCCAGTCTACTGCTTTCAAACGTATGCATTCGGCAGTCACAGGCAGCGATCTTACATGCAGCTCTTGGACGAGCTCCACAACCTTGTCTTCCAGTTCTGTGGTCTGCCCACAGAATGACGTTTTCTGTTGGTTTGCTGCTTCTGCATCCACCAGTACCGAATGCTCTTTTCGAATACTCCAAATTCGTGCTGTGCCGCGAGGTTTCCGTGGGCTTCCGCGCACTCAATCGCCTTTTTCTTGAAGGCGACGGTGAATTGCCGTCGGTTTCCACTCATTTTGAAACAAAATGTGAAAAAGCAGCCTTTAACCAATATAACTTTGTGACAATGTAAACACAAATTGGCAGTGCCACAATGTCACCACGCCGCGCTACTGCTGATGGTGATGGTGGTGGCGAAGGCGGCTCTTTACTTCATCTGCCCATTGTTGCAAGACTTGCGTAATTTTTACGCCAATGTCCGGTATATAAGACGAGGGTTGACTTTTCGCAATGGTTTTCTGAAAAAGAGTTCGGCTTATATTCAGGTTTTTACGGTATCTATGATGAGTGCTACCCTACGTAGACGTTTAAAAAAGGTGCTCACCCCAGCAGCTGCCCAAGTGCATTGTGTGGCCGACGGCGGCATGCTGGTTATTCTTGGAATGTGTACTGCGCATTTAAGTATAACCGGCCGTTCTACTTCTGTTCCCTTTGCTGTGATGGACAACTGCCCTCACGACGTTATCCATAAATTGGACTTTTTATCCCATCATTCTGCTCTCATCGACTGCGAAAGCGGCTTTCTTCAGTTGGACCTACCTCAACTCGCCGATGCTCTGAGCACTGCCCCACTTCCCTTGTGTTCGCTTCAACATGTGTGTCTGTCACCCGAGGCAGTCATTGATGTTGCTTTGACCGCACAGCTACAGGTTCCTGATGGTGAATATGTGCTTCGCCCCATTGTCGACGTGCCTTTGAAGTGGAATGTTGCTGTTCTGCATACACTGGTCACGATTACTAATAATGACATCATACTTCCACTTCTGGATTGCAGCCTGTACCCTCAAGTGCTTCCGGCTTGGATGTTCTTCGCGAGCATTTCTATTAATTCCGAATTTGACATTGAGAGTCTGAATGCCATTGAGAGTCTGAATGCCAAGAGTGGTTTATCAGTGCCAATTGCAACTCACAGCTCTGGTTTCTTAACGACTTTGCAAAAATGATTGCACCTGACCTCACCTCTGCACAGGCCACGGACGTACGTCTCCTGCTTGAATCGTACAGTGACATCTTTGATTTCGGCAATAGGCCTTTAGGCCAAACATCTATTGTTCACCACTGTATAAACACTGGACACGAATCCTATTCGTTGGCATCCCTATTGTGTATTGCATGCTGAACGTGGAGTCATGCAATCAGAAGTGGACAAAATGCTCTGCAAACGGGTCATCGAACTATCAGCCAGCCCTTCGGCTTCGCCTGTCGTCCTTGTGAAAAAAAAAAAAAGATGGTGCCTGGCGTTTTTGCGTCGATTGCGCCATTTAAAGAAGATCACCCGAAAAGATGTTAGAAAAGACATCCACCCACTACCATGCATTGATGACGCCTTGGACTGCTTGCACGGAGCTAAATATTTCTTGTTGAAAACCATGCCCTTTGGCCTATGCAATGCTCCTGCAACATTTGAACGTATGATGGACTCTTCTGTGAGGCTACAAATGGACCACCTGTCTCTGTTACCTTGATGATGTTAATGTTTTTTCTCCTACGTTCAACAGCCACCTTACCCGACTCGCTGCCATTCTTGCAGTCTTCTGAAAAGCCAGCCGCCAACTGAACTCCACGAAGTGTCAATTTGGGCGTCGTCAGATTACCGTGTTGGGACGCCTCGTTGACGCATCTGGTGTCCAACCAGATCTAGAAAAAGTTCGCGCCGTACGCAGTTTCTCTGTGCCACGTTCTGCTTCCGACATGTGCTGCTTCATAGTCCTGTGTTCTTACTTTCGCTGTTTCGTCAAAAACTTTGCCGACGTTGCTCGGCCTTTGACAGACCTTCTAAAGAAGAACATGTTCTCATGGGGCCCTGAGCATGCTCGCACGTTCGCCGCTCTCATCGGATTTATGACCACCCCTCCCATACTTGCCCATTCTGATCCATCTGCACCGACCGACGTCAACACTGACACAAGCGGCCATGGCATCGGCACTGTTCTCGCCCAACAGCAAAATGGTACAGAGTGCGTAATAGCTTACGCCAGCCACCTGCTGTCACCTGCCGAGAGAAATTACTCCATCACCGAGCGGGAGTGCTTGGCTTTAGCTTGAGCTGTCACCAAGTTCCGGCCATATTTGTACGGCCACATGTTTCTGGTCGTTACAGACCACCACGCCCTCTGCTGGCTGTCGTCCCTCAGGGACCCGACAGGACGGCTTGGTCGCTGGGCTATGCGACTCCACGAATTTTCATTTATTGTCAACTACAAGTCTGGACGTCTGCACGAGGACGTTGACTGCCTCTCTCCTCACCCTGTGGATCATCCTGATCCTGCTGCGCATGCTTCACCTAACATGCGTCTAGATGGCGCTTCAGCACTTGGGGGTCTTGTTGTGGAAGGATAAAAGAAGAAACCAGAAGATGGCGAGATGCTGGGTGCTGCATGCTTGAATACTTTGTTAAGCGCAAAAAGACAGACACAAGAAAGACGACAGGACAAGGCGCAGGACATGCAAATGCAAACCCATGTTTCGTGATACCACAATTTTGAAGAAGAGTCGTGACACCACCGCCCGAGAGTTATCAGAAGCATTTTTCATTCAGTCATTGGGGTCACTGTGCATTAGTGTGCCTTCCTTAACCTTGTACAGCGCTGAATTTGGTTTTTTGGATTCGGTCGCATGAGTGCGCTCTTGGGATCGGATGTTGGTGGCTCCACCGCATGGTGCTCACTGCGCATGTTCCTCTGGTTTGAGCGGTCTATAAAGGAGTGACGCAATAAAATGATGTCAGTTGAGAGTAGCGCCTTGTCCTGTCGTCTTTCTTGTGTCTGTCTTTTTGCGCTTAACAAAGTATTCATGGATTCGCACCAACTAGCCCGCCAACGCATTGTGCTGCATGCTGTTGCTGGTCCGCCATCTTGACCGCACTGACTCGGCTTGCATATATATTGTAAATGCAGTCTGTCTATACTCCCGATATCCCCGTAACAATATCTGGAGGGGTATTTCAATTGCTTTGGCTTCACTGAGATACTTGACATATTGTCATGAATTGATACATATCCCTCAAGGTCAGACAGAGTGAGAACTTCAGAATTCATTGTGGATAACTGGTACTGTAAAATTGTGAATTGTATTTAGCTTTTCTTTTCTTGCAACTCATGTACCTCGATATCTTTTCTAGTTTTACGACTTCAAGTTAATTGGGTGTATACTTACGTTTCTTGATTTTAAATCCCTGTACTTTGTTGATTTGAAATCCCAGTACCCAACTTTAATTACTAGAAATATATTTTTGAGAAATCAACCCACCAGGTGGAAACTGTTGCAGTGCAGGGTTTGGTTGGTTACCACATCAGGATACGATGTCATTGAGGGTGTTGAGTTAGCTTGTCGGTGCCTGTGACACAGGCAGCATGATGCTGTACAAGCTTCTCATTCAGGAAGGTCAAATCTGTTCAGCAGTTTTGTCTAAATGCACAGGGATGTACATAAGCCCATTTTGCTGCTGCAGCAAACTGTGGACCCCTTGCCTGACGATGAGGAGGAGTTTGAGCTACCTGAGCATGTGCAGCCTTTCCTTCAGGATTGCCCATTATACACAGACAACACAGCCAACGGTATTGCCCTGCTCTGGGCTCCACGGCCATTCAACCTGCGCTCAGACCGCACTCGTCGTGCCATTGATATTCCCTTGGTGAAGTCCTGGTAAGTGTCATCATCTCTGTGACTCGTACTAATTACTGGGGTTGCCTTTGATTCACGCTTGCTCTGCTCC
The DNA here is from genome assembly GCF_050947875.1 of Dermacentor variabilis. Lineage (NCBI taxonomy): Eukaryota > Metazoa > Arthropoda > Arachnida > Ixodida > Ixodidae > Dermacentor > Dermacentor variabilis. Next base: position 5,949,763 of record NC_134570.1, read on the forward strand.
ATGTCTGAAAGTCTTGGAAGATGTCCACAGTTTTGTATATCTTGTTTTTTAAGGTTCATAGGTTGACTGGCATTCAAACCAAGTGTTGCATGCACGTGAGATCATTTGTGCACAACAGTCACAAGTCAGTTGCTCTGCGGAATAATTTTCGATGTACCTATCGCAACACTTAAGTCTACATGCCAGCATCATCCCGCATGTATTATAGCGGTGTCCCTCATGCACATCGAAACATTTGTTGCATTTTTTTGTATTAAATATTATGGGGGTTCCACTCTGCGTGCGGCTAGGGCTGAAGGCGAGCTCCGGATCTAGCCCCACGCAGTCGTTTTGTGTTACTCCCCAACCCGTAGCGCGGGAATCGCGGTTACGTCGGGTTCAAACGAATAAGGCAACCAGCGGCATCAACTGTTAGAACGTTTATTGCTACCGGCAATAAAAAACACTGGCAGAGGGACGTCCTCTCTGTAATAGTAATAAATAGGCTGGCCTCGTTGCCCGGGGTAGTCAGGCAACGTGGTCACTCACAGGTTGCGGCAGGTACTCCAGTCCGGCAGGTTAGGGGTCCGGCCTCAGAGAGAGAGGGTCTCCCCCGGTCGCGCTGTTTTGTACCTTTTTACCTGGGCGAGGGGAATGTCCTCGCCCGTCAGCTACCTGCCCGCGAGTCGGGGAGGAAGGGTGCGCGCACGTCGCGAAAGCAAGGGAGAATTGGGAGAGGGCATAGTGCGCCTCTCTCCTGTCTATGCCGGCTCTCGATGCGACGGCGCGGGGGAAGATGGGCGCGTGTGCTCCCCACAGTATAAACTGATGCAGTGCCGTAGCATACAAGGCTGTATCGAAACTGCACCGTGCCGACATCAACATGCCTGAACCACAAATCACTTGTGAACATGCCCCACATGTCAATTACAATGTGCCGTTTAAATGGCCAATATCATCATCCCTTGGCAACAAATGTCAACCAGGCAGTCCACTAAATTTGGACGTGGCTCTCAGGTTGTAGCTCACGTGTTGCATCTGTCGTGTGCTCATCTGTTGCACAAACTACCAAAGGCCGAAATGTAAATGTGGGATGTGATGGCTCTGTTAAGTCCAAAGTACAAAGCAATATCTATTCTCTAAATCGAGGTGCTGTCAAAGTGAATGGGCTAAAATGAGGTAGGGTCTGGTTTATTCTGACTGCTTGCAAAAGGCCTTAACTACTGTGCGCAAAATCCCTTGGTTCTGCAAAACCCAGTTTCGGGACACCCCTGGTAAGTTATGAGTGCTAAATGTAATGTGTCAAAGAATGGATAATGCAGACTATAGCAAAGGTTTATTCGGTACAATATTAGTGCTACATGTAATGCTGAATGTGCCAACAAATATGACCTCTGTTCATTTAGGGAAAACAGGGGGAAGGCGGGAGATGGAAATTCAAGACAATGAGCAAAATGAGAACAAGGTGAAACCAGGAGCCAACGTTTTGACAAGTGGACTTGTCTTCTTCAAGGCGACATATGCTTTCCTTGCCACAGTATACTATATAGGTGGGGTTCTTCTAAAGGGGAGAGGGTGTAAGGTGGCTGGGTGCGGCAATGAGCGAAGGTTGTTAGCGTGTCGAATTGTGAGTAAATGAATGCTGTGCACAAGGCCAGGGGCCCGGCTGTCTGTCAATCACATGTCAACGCCCGCGTGTTAGCCGGTGTGTCAACGGCGTCTGACACGCCGGCTGAGAAAAAAAAAGGGAGAACAGGAGAAAAACGCTAAGAAACCAAACTAAGTGTTGTTGCCTATAGCTTGAAATTTAGCATAGCGAATAGACTCTAAAGCTCCCTTTGAAATGTTTATGCCTATTGGTTGCAATGTCTTGAACTTATGGATAAGGTATGATTCTCTGTATTTTCTTTCTAGTTCAGAACGGAAATTTGACGAAGAAACAGCCCACACCAGAATCTGACAGACCACCGGCCTTTATAACAAAATATTCTAATGCACTCCCAAACATAAACAACATCCTACTAAAATACCACCCAAAATTATCAAGTAACGAGCGTCTAAGAAAAGCGTTCCAGGATGTACCAAGGGTTACCTATCGCCGCAACAGGAACATTAAAGACATGTTAGTGTCCGCAAAAGTCAGCCAACAGCATTCCCCCATAATAAAAGCATATTGTTGCCCCAGGGACAAAACCTTCAGGCTTTGCACCTGGGCACTGCTAGTAGTTATACACCAAAAGCGCCGCTAATACTTATACACACGAAGTCAAATCTAGCTTCACTTGTATAAGTGCAGATGTGATTAATATGCTTCAATGTCCCTTCTTTAAGAAACAATATATCGGTGAAACAGGACAATCAATGAACATCAGATTAAGGTGGGGACATGGGCTGCGGAGATTATTTCCTGCATCTTATGGCCAAATCTGATGAAAATTAACAAGCTTACTTAGTTTTTTGTGCTGATTTCAAATATGCAATAATTTTTCTTGTGGGTTCATTAGTTCAGGAGATTGGCAGTGCTGCCACTCTATTGTTTCCGGAGACAATGAAAAAAAAGAACTGCTCAGCAGAAAGTGAATATTATTGCACTGCTAGATTCTATAATGTGCAATAACTGCAATACTGCAAAAAGTTTTCAAATGAAATTCTAATTAGCCATTCTGCTGGTGATCAAAATTCTTTCCTTGACCTAAGGCTACCACACCAAAAGAAAATTAATAAAATGGAAATATACATATGCACAAATTTGAAATTCTGCTCTCAGCACTTTGTAATATGCAGATTAGGCTTTCTGCTAAAGAAAGAATTAGTGCTCTAGCTGTTCTAGATCATGAGATATCACTACGACAGTCTAGTGAAGTGACCCAAAAACATGTTTTGAGAAAAGTGAGAAAACGTGCAAAACCCTACTTTATTTACAAATTCACAGCTGGAACAGCTCAGTAGGCACCAGGCATGTAATCCTGCTGACTCCCAGCCCCTGTGTGCCGCTTTTTGAGGGACTGGCGCAAATTTCCTGATGCTTTGCACTTCTTGGTTGATGCTGTCATTCGACACCTATCTTTCTTGGCCATGAGGGTGCGACTTTGCTCGCTCGGATTTAGACGTAGTTCTTTCATTATGTCCTTTGAGGCCCTTGCATTGCCTGCATTGAACTTTAATACTGCCTCTGCCACAGCAGCCTCCACCATGAATAAAGAAGCGTGCCGGTCTTTTGGCGCCACTGCCCAGATCATTGAATGCAGGCTTTCGTTGTGATTTTGCATTTTACCGCGCTGGCCATGTTGCAGCAGTTTCTTGTCTGAAAGACGTTCATATATGGGACGTAAAGCCTGACACACATGAAGAGGAAGCTTTCGAGGATGTTTTGGAACCGGCTCACCATTGGCCGCTGCAGCATTTTGCTTGCACCAGCAGTTTGGGCCTGATGGACAAAGAGTGTGATTAGCCACATTATCGTTTGATGTAATGTGATGGTATGTGTTCATCACTGCATCTTGAGTGGCATCTGCATCTCCTTTGTGGGTCTTCAAAGCCCATCTATAGTAGAAAGTTAACTTGGAGATCAAGTCTGCTGTCAAGCGGCCCTTTCCACCAAGACTCTCATGTCCAGGGCCTCTGTGTTCTGCCACTAAGTTGCGCAAAGCCGTCCCCGTGCGCTTTTGCACGTGATTCACGCAATCCTCTTTTTTAATTGGGATATACCCATACACTTCATCATCTTGTAAAGCGAGATAACTGCGGCTGTCCCCGTCACAAAGTACCGTTGTGTACTGCAGATTGTGCCGCTCCAATGATCGCCTGAAAAGGATGAGGGCAGCTTCCACCTCCATCTCCCCAGCTTTATTATTAGTGTTCTTCTGACACTTGTGGCCATTCTTCCAGGCTCCATAGGAAGGGTCACTCTCCTGAGGCCCCGACTGGCACCCAACACAGAAATTGCTCAATACAACTGAGTCGAGCACGTCTGCTGAAGAACTCGATCACAGTGCCGACGCCGATATGGGACGTATGACTGCGGGTCATCCATGACCCGTCATACAACAACACGATGTTCCCAGTGTGACCCACGTTCAGTTCGGCGTAAAGTTCGCGAACCCACCGCGCGCAGTCTCTCGTTAGATTACGATCGGCCGCTGGCGTCAACTTCGTCTTCACGTAGCTCTGCCACGTTTTCGTGTGAAGAGCCCGATGGCTCATGCCCATCAACGAGAAAACGTCATTGGATGTGGTCTGTTGGTTCCCCGTTGCCTGCATGGCACGCATTGCCCAAACGTTCACAGCAAATGGTTTCATTCGTTCAGCACTGTAAACACGCGGCGAGCTCCACACTGACACAATCTCTCCACAGTTTGCGCACATAAAACGCAGCTTCACAGCGAGTCCGTATTCCCGCTTGTCTCGGACGATTTCTAAGGCACCACTGCAGATGTTACAGTTCGCAAACGTTAATAAAGTGTTCACGGCACTCAAATCCACAATCGTAAACGTAGTCCCATCAGGCGGGCGAAGTGCATCGTCGGTACTGTCACCCACAAACTCGCGTTTTCTCTCCGCCGCTGGAGTGGAAGACAACTCCGATAGCTTTGCTTTGGCTTTGGCTTCCTCCTCCCCCCACTTGGAGGGTTGCCGGTAGATCGTATCTTGCCGTACGCGAGCGCTGGTCGAAGGGTCCACGGCAGACGGACTTGTCACAGTATCCGCAGCAATCTATGCGTTCCTTAAGCCTGCCGTTGATGCATCGACGATTTCGGCATTGGACGCTGAGGTTGTGGTGTCATGGGCGTTTTGCAGTGTTGAGCAGCGTTTTTTGAAGTTTTTGATGAGCATCCGTCGCACTTCTTGCGCACCAAACGTGTGCTGCGTTCGAAATTTGCGCTCTGTTTCAGACATCGCGTTGACACTGGGGCAAGATGGCGCACCTCAATGTGCGGCTCCAAGCGCGGAGCAGACGATGGCCATGCAGTTCCGCCAATCGGGAGGCAAGCTCAAGTCACATGCACCGAATGACGAATAGGAGGGCGTTCTAGTACCTTTTTTTGGCCGCGCATTTTCTAAGTGGCCAATGGCTGAAGGGGGCCCGTTCTGGCGGGAACTTGAAGGGAAAAGTCGCCTCTTTCAAATGAGACCAAGATGTCCGCTCTAGCACACGTGGAAGAGCAGGTGCGTGTTTCGGAAAATGTGCCGTTTCAGTGCAACTACCGCCTGAAATTCAGCTAGTACATGTCGTATAAGGCGACACTGCGACTAAAATACTGATGTTATTGGTATGAAGTTAGCAATATAGATGCAATAATAGCTGTACATTCAAAAAATGCAATAAATAAAAAAAGCAAGTTTTTTTTTGCGATTTTTGGCCGCCACAACCCGTGTCCTCCCCCCTTTAACGGACATAGCGTGGACACAGCTAAAAAGCCTCCCAAAGCAGTCATCGAGCATTTCAACCAACCAGGTCATAACTTTAATTAATTTAACTCTACATTTTACAGTCAGATTTCCGTTCTGAACGCGAAAGAAAATACAGAAAATCATACCTTATCCATAAGTTCAAAACATTGCAACTAATAGGCATAAATGTTTCAAAGGGAGCTTTAGAATCTATTCGCTATGCTCAACTTCAAGCTATAGGCAACAACACTTAGTTTGGTTTCTTAGCGTTTTTTTCCTGTTCTTCCTTCTTTTTTTTCTCAGCCGGCGTTTCAGACGCGTTGACACGGCGGCTAACACACGGACGTTGACACGTGGCTGACAGATGGCCGGTCCCCTGGCCTTGTGCACAGCATTCATTTATTCCCAATTCGACACGCTAACACACCTTCGCTCGTTGCCGCACCCACCTGCCTTGCACCCTCTCCCCTTTAGAAGAACCCCACATATATATACTGTGGCGAGGAAAGCATATGTCGCCTTGACGAAGAAAAGTCCACTTGTCGAAACGTTGGCTCCTGCTTTCACCTTGTCGTTTTGGTCATCCTCTGTTCATTTAGTGTGCTTTATTCATAACGATACAGTATTGGCTTTTTTTATGGGCAAGGAGGCTTTGTAATTGGGCAAACTGGGCCGCGATTTTGTAGCAATGCCTTTTCCAGATGCTAATGCCTTTCGCGCTTTTTGCGTTCTTGAGTGGTCAAGAGACAATCTGCGTCTTTAAGTGTTAGTTCCAACTAGCTTCACAATAAACCATTAAACCTCGATGTAACGGAGTCAGTAAAATCGGCATGCTTTGTTATATAGAAATTTCGTTACATTGAAATTTGACCTTCAGTGCAAATAAGCACAGTCACCGATTGATGTTTTTTACATGGAAAGGGCCTGAAGAATTTTCTTAATTATCGGGCAGTCGGAAATAGCAAATTTGAATGAAAAACGGAATTCATTTCGATAAATTTAGGAGTCGGCGACAAATGATACGGTTTCATGCCACATATGTCGATGATGTCTTCACATTGGCGGTAGTGAAGCCAGCCACGCTTTCGTCTACACTCCGCCCCCACGGCTGATAGCATTGCCTGCACTGGGATGACGCTATCAAGAAAAGCTCCGGCAGCAGGGCTTCCTCTTGCTCCAATGGGTCATCGAAACTCGAGATTACGCTACCTCCAATACTAAACGCGCGTGAAGACAGCTCGGCACACCTGCTCTTTGCACATGTAGCAGATTACCTCTAAAGCAGGCTGTGCGTCTGCGTATGCACTCAGCCACGCTTACAGCCATGATCAGCCACAGCCAAGATGTGCCAGAAATGGAGACGTGCGCCAATTTACCCCCCCCCCCCCACTCCCTTGCGCTTGCTTGATTGCGTTACCGTTTACTCGCTCCCCTCCCCGTTTGCCTTTGCTCGCGCGGGAAGGCAGCACTCGTGAACCCACCATCTTTCTTGTCTCACCCTCGCACACTTTCACTTGCACCTAAAGCGCACAGTATGCGGGGCCCAGTAGCATCTTATCGCGCTTGGACTTTATACTGAACATGATGTGGCTCCACTTATGCAGTCGCTCTTGTTGCGCATGCGCAATTTGATAAGTGCGTTTGCCAGCAGCCATTTGTAATTCAATCATCTGAACATCTACGTCCAGGGAAGTTTCCATTTATTGTCTCTGCATTCCTTTGCGGCGACAGTGAAATTTTGTTTTATTGAAATCGCATAAAACACTTCATTGTATTGAGATTCTGAATAAGTGGTGTTCTATGGACAAGAAGTTATGAAAAGGTAAATACTTCGTTATATCGATAGTTTCATTATATTGAAGTTCATTATATCGAGGTTTAACTGCATTTCGTGTAGGGGTGATGTGCATGTCATCCCCTTACTCTGCCCGCCTTCAAGTGTTAAGAGCTAAATATAGTCCGACGTAGCATGAGCGTGCACACATTACTTAAGGTTGGCGATAACAACAGCGTCTATAGTCCGACCGATGGTTTGACAGCCTCTGCATGTGCTCGGACGCGCCCAGTGTGGAGTGACGCTCGCCCAGGCACCAATAATGTCAGACTATAAACACATCTTTAGTTCCGACAACCATCACAGTTGTTTTCAAGTGGGGATGACATGCTTTTTGCAGAAGAGCAATTATATGTCTCTCTGTCACAGGTACCGTGAGCACTGCCCCCCAGGCATGCCTGTGAAGGTCAGGGTCTCATACCAGAAGCTGCTGAAGTACTTTGTGCTCAATGCACTCAAGCACCGGCCCCCCAAGCCACAGAAGAAGCGGTACCTCTTCCGGTCATTCAAATCGACCAAGTTCTTCCAGACGACGACCATTGACTGGGTGGAAGCTGGCTTGCAGGTGTGCCGCCAGGGCTATAACATGCTGAACCTGCTGATCCACCGCAAGAACCTCAACTACCTCCACCTCGACTACAACTTCAACCTGAAGCCTGTCAAGACACTCACCACCAAGGTCAGTTTCTCAAGGGATGATTCTTGCATTGGTCAATTCAAACACTCCTGCAAAGTATGGAATAGGTTGGGCAGCAACTGCTAGAAGTGTGTTGAGAGGAGGTGGACTCCTGCTCCTGCAAAAAGCCACTTGCTCGACACCTGTGTGGTATCGGCACCGAGCGCATGCTGTGATTGAGACCTGCACATGTATAAATAAGGGACGTGAACTATGTTCTGTGATCGTAGCCACTTTTCACTCTTCACCCTTTGAGGGTCAATTATTTTTACCAAATGCAACCCTCCAGTGTCGCTTTTTCCTTTTTGCAGATTTAAAATCTTCAGTGTGACCTATATGAAAAAAAATTTGCCACAATTCTTAGTGTGGCCATAAAGCGACTAAAATATTTTGAGTAGGTAAACATGCATTGTTTATTCATGAATACAGATGGGCTTGCATAAATACTTATAATAAGAATAAAAAAAGTAGATACACTGGAATTGATAAATTCTAATCCAGCACTTGGACAGTAGTCCGTGTCAAAGGAATCACCGTTTGACTCACTTGCAGAGAAGCAACCAGCATGCACATTCATAGTGTGATTAAACTGTGTATGGGAGCACATGGCTGGGCTCTATAATTGTGCTCCCGCCAGAAAAACCGAATGAGTCAAACTTGCAGTAATCTTTTGTTCGATCGCTAATGAGGGGAAATCAGTTATTGCGAGTCTCAAGAAACTAAACTTGGGCATTGCAGCATCGTTCGTATACAGCAGCATCGTTTGTATATATGGGCAAGCTTCTAGTGGTGCCCCTTGAAAACATGGGAAACCAGGTAGGCATCACGTTTTGGTGAGCGCAACAAACGAAAACAACCCACGGGATGAAACCTGAACTAACTGGTGGGCGAGCGGTTGCTGACGCATTGGCGTAAACAAGCGATAGAATTCAAGCTGATACTACGGAGGAAAAGAAGACATCCTTGTATCCACACAGGGTGACAGCATTTGGTAGGTGACAGATAGCTGCAAAATTATTGCATTTTCCAAACGTACAGACAGCATTGTAAATATATGGCATTGACCATTTGGGACTTGTTCGCGGCTCTAAATGTTTGTCTTTGACCCTGAAAGGGTTAATGTGCTTAACTGCATAACCCGGCTGTCTTGCGGCGAAGCTGACTTCAGGGAACACCTTTTGTACAATTCAAATGTGCATGTGCTGTACCCTAGCGGCAAGTGCCGGAAACCTTTTTCATGGCGTATGTAGTTTGTGCAGCAGACGACTTGTGTGTATGCAATAACGCTGGCAGCCGGCAGCATAGTTGACGAGAACATGAACTTGTATATTGTAAGCGCAGTGCCGACAACGCATTATTTGCACTGTATTTCAGTAGAAACTTCAGCTGTTCACAACAATATTCGGTTAACATGCGGTACGTCACACTATAGGCCAGCGTGACACAGATGTCGATAAGAAGTCGACGTGACGTCGATGCCAACATTCGGCAGACTAGTTGGCAGGCTGTGTCAGTGGGAGACATATATCGTCATCCTAGTATGACAAAGATGCGAGCGACGATGCGACCAACGACAGTGAGTCGTCGTGATGTGACAGGCTTATGTGCCGATGACGCCAACAAAACCACTGTGCAGATTGCCATGTGATTGGCCGCCGAATGAGAACATGGTGTCACATGGCAGTAACAGGGAAGAAAGCAAAACGGTGAATGGCGAAACTATTCAGGCTTATCTGATTCTGTGTAAATGGAACAGCATGCAACGGCGCATTCACGATTTCTTCAAGCCTACTGCCGAGCCCGAATAAGTGGGTGGAAATAAAGGGTTTCTTTTTTTTTTCTTAATCTGCTTTTTCGGACACCTGTTTATTCGGACATTTCCGCAGTCCCCGTGAGGTCCAAATAAACGATTGGCGACTGTATAGTGCGTAGCAGTCGGGAACGCCCATCACGCCACCGCTATCTTCGAGAGTGTTGCGGGAAAGCTCGCCACCTCTTAACAGAGCGCACGGGGTCTAGGGTGGCAGAGTTCGATATATCCATTTTACATCCACCCCGTTGTAAATAAAGATTAAAAATACATGCGATTTTCCAGTTGATATAGAAAGTGTTTGATATACGCAATAATTCAATATATTCGTGTTCAATATATCGAGGTTTGACTGTACTTACAAGACTCGGTAGTTAGCGTGCATTATACGCAATGTGCTTGTCAGCAAAAAATGGCCAGACCTGGCAAGGGGCCTTTTCACAGTTAGTTTACTTTAAGCGGGTATGTATTAATGAGGCTTCAGTGTAAAAAACCTGAGACTTCATGATGTGTGCAGGAAAAAAGAAAAATCTTAATTGCAGAGACAGTCTTTTGCTATTCATATCTGTACACTTCTTCTGAAACCATCTTGTTTTGCCTTTGGTGCAGGAGCGTAAGAAGAGTCGCTTTGGCAATGCGTTCCACCTGTGTCGTGAAATTCTTCGACTCACCAAGTTGGTGGTGGACAGCCATGTGCAGTACCGGCTGAACAATGTAGATGCATTCCAACTGGCGGATGGGCTACAGTATGTATTTGCCCATGTTGGCCAGTTGACGGGCATGTACCGCTACAAATACAAGCTCATGCGACAGATCCGCATGTGCAAGGACCTCAAGCACCTCGTCTACTATCGCTTCAACACGGTCAGTGCTGTTTTGTTTTCTGGAGGGCCCTCTTGTTACCCTTTTCTCTGCCATATTTTTTATAGACAGCGTCGACTGCTGCATGCCATTTGTATCACTCACTTTTTGCGCTATATTGAGACGTTTGCGTAGTGAGCCTTTATTACTCTCACGCTACCTCAAAAGTATGCACATTTTTGACTCTGACTTTTGAAGTTCAGACAGCTTGCTGGCAGCCAGGCGGCAGCTTGCTATGGTCGTGTTAAGAAATGTTATGGTCTCATGGGCTGCGATTCCAAGACAGTCTGAAGCTGCCCTGACGGTTTCAAAGTGAAATGCCTGTATAAATGCAAACATGCTGCCAGGTTGGGAGCAAACTTTGCACTTGGCGTAGTCTGCCGATTTGTGCATTGCCCATCTGGAAATATGTTGATACGTTTACAAGGAGCTGAAGCAGTATTCTCAGCTGATCGCATTTGGATATACAGTAAAACCTCGTTCATTTGGATTTCATGTGACCAAAAAACATGTCCTAATTAACTGAATGTCGAATTATCAAGGGTATCAAGGACACAATAAACGAATGCTTACTACAGCAACACACCTTTATTTACTGGATGAACTGGCAAATCCTGCTTCTATTTTGCATAAAAGCAATTTCGTCATCTCATCGCTGATTAGTGCTCAAAGCAGCGAAAGCCTCGCAGCTTCCTTCCCAGTGTGACCACGGTGCGCGTCTCCATCTGAGACAAGCTTTTAGCTACTGTGTGCACATCCTGATTATTTTTTCGCCACTGAGCTTGTCGCCAACAAATTGTCTATTCATTGCGATGTAGCATGTGCTCTTCATCCTCGACAGCTTTGCACTGAGTCAAAACGAAACTACTCTTTGTCACAATCACTGCAGATGAAACCGTGGCCTCTATCGAAGCGATCATGGACGTTGACAGTTCTTAAGGCACACAGCTGACCGGTATAACTTGCCACCTCGTGTGCAAAGTATTTTTTCCAATTTATGAGCACCTCTCAGAAAGGAAGCGTCTTGAGCGGTGCCAGAAAGGTAAAACTCTGAACAATAATGAGAGTTTACATTCCATAATCTGGTCACTTGCACCAAAGCAACTCCATGCATCGCTATTCACTGTAGAAGGTGCTGTGGCAGAGGCAGCGATGCTATTCAACGCAGGCAACAGGAGGACATCGGCAGCAATCCTGAATGAGCTCAGCCTGAATCCCAGCCCAATGAGCAACAAACGGATGACTGAGAAGGACAAACGCAGAGAAAATAAATGTGCTCGGAGTTATTTCTTGGCCGACAGTCTTCAAGGGGCACTGAAGAGACATTTAAACAGCAGCAGGCAATTTGACTACATTCCTGTTGGTTATTAGGAATGTATGTGTGTAAATATGTGCAAAATAGCTGTTAATTTTAATTAAATTTTGTGCTGTTTGTTTTTTGCATTTTTCTCAAAACACAAATTCTTGGCTCCATGCAATATTGAGACCTCGATATCTCAACACCTAGAACAGTTAGAACTGAAATTCTTTTTGCAGAATGAAGTCTAATGTGCACTCTATGAAAGATAGCAAGCAGATTTCTTACCTTTCATTTCAGAAATTAATTATTTCGCTACATTTTGTGCCACATGGTTGCTGCATATTGTGGGCTTACATTCCATTGGCTGTAGAGTATCTATTAACCCTTTGAAGGTTTTTTCCGTACATGTACGCTGGCGGTTTTCTGTCCCGCAAGGTCTTTGCCGTACGGGTACGGTATCGACCCTCCATTTGAAATTTCGCGCCATAATGACGATGCGTGCTTACTGGGAGGTGCTGCCACCCCTTAGGACTTAAAAGAAGCATTTGAAATTTGTGCTGCCTTCTTGGGGAGATAAACAGAACTGATTTCTAGCTTCAGCGCGTCGCGCAGACTGCGGCAACACCCCTTTTGCGGTTTCGGTTTCGCCGCGTGATCGCAACGGAGGCACGCGAAACGTCATTTTTCTCTTTGTTGGCACTCTCTTGCTGAGGCGGTGGAAGTTGATTTCTATCTTGATTGGCGCTGCTCGTAGCTTGTTTGTAACCGCCACTAGCGAGGTATTCTCGCTCTCGGTGGGAACGCGCTTTCGCGGTTTCGGTTCCTCCGCGTGATCGCAACGGAGGTGCGTGAAACGTGATTTTTCTCTTCGTCGGCACGCTATCACAGGGGCGACGAAAGTTGATTTCTATCTTGATTGGCGCTGCTCTTAGCTTGTTTATCACCGCCGCTCACAAGGTATTCTCGCTCTCTGCGGCAACGCGCTTTCGTGAGAGGGTACCTCGGACCTCTGCCCAAGGCAGCCGCACGCAAAGATATCATGTGTGCGCCAACACAACTCTTCGCTCCAAGAAAAGAAGATGCACGCATTTTAGGTGTGCAGACTGCGATAAGGCCCTGTGTTGAGACCCGTGTTTCAAGGAGTACCACACTCTGATATACTACTGAACATTTTGCAGTTCTGAGTGATGCCGACACCAAAATACTGTTCCTAATTTTTTTTTTTACTATTTATTCCTGACTTTATACATCTTGTACATTCAAGATCCGCAATAAAGTAATTTGACCACCCGGGAAAGTTTTTTTCAAAACAATTCGACCCTCAAAGGGTTAATGGTCAAATCAAAGAAGTGTTTGCTATACTTCAATCCTTACTCCTTATGCTATTAACCATGCCTTACAAATAATTTCTTATTGTACCATTTCTTTTTAATTGAGGCCGCAAACAAAGGGAATTAAATATTAATTACCTTAAGAACTAATTGACCTACACTACAACCAAGTACATATTTGAAATCTGTGCAAAAATATCAATAAGTCTGACGAGTTTGATTTGTATATATGGGAAAATAAAGAAAATAATTTATATAGCAGTGCCCCCCTTAAGGGGGGATGTGGCAATGAAAACTCGTTTTATTTATGAGAATAAATTGGCGAAACTTGGCATGCAGGTGTGATTTGTTAAGCTGATATAACTGAAATTGGCTTTACACTATATATTATGCTTTTCGAATTTGCAACAATTGACAGCCTATAATGCTATAATGGTCGTCCCCAAATTAGTTAACTAATTACACATAGGTTCGCCAAGATTTTCACACGCGCATGTTTACAAAGGCCCATTCTGTGCAATAAAGCTATTGGTTTATTTTTTAAGTAACGAAATGAGCATAAAAATATCTTAGCTTTCCTATGCTGCATATTGTCTTACTAACGACTTTTGCAAGAAACCCATTATTAAATTTTTATGAGGTTCAGTTAAAAATGGACAGCTTTATTGCACTCACCAATGTTTCAGGATCCAAGTGCAAAAGACGATGATTTTGTCTTCATTCGTTGTGAAATGGAAAGCAACTGCACAAAAAATGAAAGGTGAGAAAATGGGGCTCAAAGTTTCATTTGTTGTTAGCATTTAAATCTTTACTTTGAGCACTTAAAACCCGCCTGGGATGTAGTCCTCTGCCTGTGAGGACACATTTTCTTTACATTTTGATGTCGTTTTTTGCATTCTTGCAGCACTTTCGTGCGCCTTAGTTGCCTTTTCGATCATCGTGCATGCAGAGGCAGGTGGCAGCGCATTCAAAACGTCCGCTCTTGTCTCTAGTTGTTCAACCTCTTAATTAGTGGAATTGGACCTGAAATCCGCAGTTCAATATTCGACGCGAAAGCTTCTGTTCCGCCAATGTCGCGTTGCCGTCACGACCACATGCGGACGTAGCGTCACTATCGCTTGCAGTCGCTCCTTCATCATCGCTCGCGGTCGCACAAGTGTCCTGCGATTGCGTCATCAGCACCGCACCCGGGCGTGCTTTCACTTTCGTCCACGTGCCCCGGTCGCGCCTCGTCAACAAGCTCGGCGGCATCCGCTTCGACGAGCAGTTTTCTCCCTCTTTTCTGTGCCTTTTGTGGTCTTCCATTGGGGGGAGTACCCGCCTCCATTGTACCAGTGAACAGGACCCGTCGTCCTGTTCACACGTGGCCGACGGGTCGGGCCGGCGTAGACAAGGGAGAGGCACTACGCGCCCTCCCTTTCTCCGTCGCTCTTGTGACGCGCGTACCCCTCTCCCCCCACGCGGCTCACAGGAAAGGGAAACGTATCCGGCGGGCGAGGACAACCTCCCCTCGCAAAAAGGTAAAAAGGCTGTTGGGGTCCTCTCACACCCGTGCTCTTGGGACAAAGGAACGACAACACAGTAGTGCAAACAATCACAAGGGCATTTATTGCACCTTTCATAGATCAGTGCCTGCTAGCCGAGCTGCTATCCACAAAACATGCCGATGGGCGCGCGACAAATCTAGAAGTCTGACTCACCGCGACCGGAAGCGAGCGAATATGTTCGCCCCATGCTGGATTCCAACGCCTGGTCCTTCGCGTGTATGGTCACGCGAATCGTGGCGCGTTCGCAGGCGGCCACGCGAGGCGGTCTCGCAGAAGCATGGGTCGGCGCGCACGCGGGATACGTCCCCGCCGCGCGCCGACCCGCCGGGCAAGAGGGTCGCTGCACGTGCGGCACGGCCGTCCCGCTTCCCGTCTCGAACCCAACAGCGACAGAGCGCCTTGTCTCCCGGCGCCCGAGTAACCCCGCAGCGGCGCTGCGGGGTTACTCTCGTTACATTTCTCGGTGGAGAAATGCTTTGCTCCAGCTAGCTTTAGCTCCGATCTCTCCTCTTTACAATGATACCAAGGTGGCGGCGCTGTGTCAACTGATAGCCGGGCGATCCGCGGTGCGACGGGGCCTTCCGAAGCCCAATTTTTTTGCAAATTTCGACGATAGCACTCTATGAAAGTGCTTTTTTCTTGATTTCTGCCATGTATTTAGTTATGATATTTCACCACGAGGTAAATAAAGGTCCATCGATTGCGAAAAGAAATAAATCAGAAAATCGAAAACTTTGACAACTTGACCACTTCAATTCCCGTGTCCCACCTTCGCGTCCCACACGCACACTTGCCAGCACACGCTCCTGGCCGCTGCTGGTTAGATGCCTTGGCAGACTCAAACCGCTGTATATTGTTGCGTGTTATGTATTTTATGTATGTATATTGACCGCTCTTCAAAAATATGCAAGTTGGATGTGACTACTATCCATCAGTTGTGGGATTCTCCTCCATGCTATTGGGACAAAGGAACGACAACACAGCAAATATGTTTGCCCCGTGCTGGATCCCAACGCCTGGTCGTTCGTGCGTACTGTCACGCGAACGGTGGCGCATTCTAAGGTGGCCACGCGAGACGGTCTCGCAGAAGCACGGGTCGGCGCACGCGCGGCACGGCACGGCACGTCCGTACCGCTTGCTGTCCGGAATCCAAAAGGAAGCGCCTTCCGCTCCCGCACCCAAGTAACCCTGCCAGTAGCAGGGCAACACTCGCGCCATCTCGCACTGCGCTTCAACCACATCGACCGCTGCGGGCGTCACGCAGGCCACGCGGCGAAGCGGTATTGCAGAAGATGGGGGAAAACAAGATATCTGGGGGCGCGCGAGAGTCGCGCATCCCACATCCCCCCAACCTTAAATCACTACATATTCTGGCGAAACGTGTCACTCGGTCTAACATCAACGCGTGCTTTACGAACAAGGTAGTACATGCAACAGTGGTCGTGCCGAAGAAATGTCCACACGCTGTCCATAGCATGTGAGCCGACATTGTCCCCGGGAACACCGCTGGCGTCCGCCGGTCACAGCAGCAGCTTCTCCGCGTGGTCACGCAGGCCACACGGAGAAGCGGGATTGCAGGAGATGGGGTGAAAACAAGATATCTGGGGACGCGCGAGAGTCGCGCATCCCCGCACAGTCAAGCTGGGGAACAACAAAGCCGGTCGGTACTACATAGCATGCTCAGAGTGCAGCATGGGAGTGTGAGCACTGTGGGGATGCGCGACTCTCACGTGTCCCCTGATATGTTGTTTTCTCGCACGGCTCGCGTTGCCGGGCGCCCGCGGCGGTCGGAGTGTTTAGGCGCAGTACGAGAGATGGCGCGAGTGTTGCGCTGCTAACGCCGCCGACAGGCGAGGTTACTTGGGCACCGAAAGACAAGGCGCTTCCTCTTGGGTTCGGGACAGCAAGCAGTACGGACGTGCCGTGCCGCGCGTGCGCCGATCCATGCTTCTGCGAGCGTGGCTGCCTTGGAACGCGCCACCGTTCGCGTGACCGTACGCACGAATGACCAGGTGTTGGGATCCAGCATGGGGCGAACATATTCGCTCGCTATCCTGTCGCGGTGAGTTGGACTTCTAGATTTGTCGCGTGCCCATCGGCATGTTTTGTGGATAGCAACTCGGCTAGCTGGCATTTATCTATGAAAGGTGCATTAAATGCCCTTGTGACTGTTTGCACTACTGTGTTGTCGTTCCTTTGTCCCAAGAGTACGGAGGAGAAACCCACAACAATCACATCAAATAAAGCATGAAAAACAAAATGTGCCAGGAAAGCCATCAAACAGTTAAGAAAGCTAAAATTCCTGCCTAATGGATTGAAACCAACGAGCGTTCCAGTAAGATAAAAGGCATTAAATATATACTTTTACAAATCTTTATAAAAACTATCACATTAACACATGGTTATCATCTCTAGGTATTGAAGTTAAAGACTGTGCCTCACTTGCAGTAAGCTTATATAGGTCGAAACAAGTGCTCAACATCAACAGAGGTTAATGGAGCATTCTTTGTTTTCTGTATATTTTGGGCATAATGCTTTTTGGGGTTCTTGAGTGCTCCCCTGTAAGAACCTCTGAAATTTCTTTGAGTGAAAATAAAAACAAACATAAGTTTCTTGTTTAGCACTGACGGCAATATTGCACAAACTATTTTGACAGCTGCTGCAATACATGTGGGATGCATTAAACTTCTTTACATGTGGGATGCATTAAACTTCTTTTTTTGTGGTGTGCCACGCCTCGTGAACTGTTCACAAAACCGTTCTGTCAGCCCTTTTGTTGTTTGTTTTGTTGATGAATTTGTTTTTTCAGAAATATTTTTTTGTTTTATTTTCATACGTTCGAGCACAGCAATGTGTACCTACTTACGAGGGTTTATCCAGAAATAAGGTTCCCATCAATTTTAAAAATAGACATAGTTTATTCTCATGGAAATTTACATCATTGGAACAATGAAACTTTGCTCTATTTTTCTACATAATTGCCATATTTTCCTATGCATTTTTGTAGATTGTGCTCCAATTTCTGTATCCCAATGTTGTAGAACTTCGCCGCCAACCCGTTGAGGAAGAGTTTCACCTCTTCTTTGACTTCGTCACTCTGGAAGCGTTGGCCACTCCAATGTTCCTTGAACTTGGGGAACAAGTGATAATCACTAGGTGTGAGGTCTGGATTGTACGGTGTGCGGGGCCTGACAGTCTGCCCAAAGTTTGTCAAAAGTTCCTGGGTTTGACGGGAGACGTGAGGTCGGGCGTTGTCGTGAAGCAGTGTTACACCAGCTGCAAGTCGTCCTCGCTAGTGGCTGTGGATAGCTCGCCTGAGTTTTCTTACTGTTGCACAATAACTGTCTGAGTTGATTGTTTTCCCACGTTCCATGAAATCGATCAGCAGTATCCCCTTACGATACCAAAAAACGGTGGCCATGACTTTGCCAGCAGAAGGAGTTTGTTTGAAACTTCCTTGCGACTGGTGACTCTGGGTGACGCCTCTGTTTGGATTTTTGTTTCATTTCTGGAGTGAAATAAAACACCCACATTTCGCCTCCCATAACAGTGGAGTCCAACAATCCTTTATTATCTTCTAGACACTTTTGAAGATACCGGCAAGCCGAGTCAAGGCGTTCCTCCATGGTCTGATGTCAATAGCCATGGTACCCATCGAGCGCAGCACTTGCGATACCCGAATTTTTCAGTCAAAGCTCTTTCCACTGTATTGTAAGAACTCCCAGGAATCTGAGCAACAAATTCACGGACAGTGATCCTCCTGTTTTGAAGCACTTTGCGTTGGACCATCTCGATAACCGCCTCCAAAACTGAGTCTTCCACTCCGTTCTTCAACGTGGACTTCCTTCAGACCGGCACTAAACTCTCTGTACCACTTTCGGACATGTTGAACGGACATACACTTGTCGCCATACACCTCAGTCAACTGAAGATGAATATCTATGGTTGGAGTCCCTTTGGCATGCAAGAAGCGAATTACAGGACGAATCTCGCACTTGGCGGGATCAACAATGGGAACCTCCTTATCTAACGGCTGTTGAGCCAATAATGACACTTTGCCAGGTGCATTGTCATTAGCAACAGCATCTGCCAATGCTGCTTGCTCTTGTGGACAGAAAAACATATGTTCGGAACAAGATGTGTTATGTAAAAAAAGCATTTTGAGGCAATAAAAGCAAAAATAAACATGTGGGCACAAATGACAGAATTATGCAAATCTAGGCACTATAAAGTCTGTGAAAAACAACTTCCTAACCCATAATTCGTGCTCACATGGCAAAAGGGCGTGGCCTTGACTCGTGCGAAGACATAGGAGTTTGCCTATACAGTAAAACCTCGTTAATTCAACCCTCGTTAATTCGAAAAGTCTGATAATTTGGAGTCGTCCTTTGGTCCTGACAGGCAGATGCGCTACTTCATGCAATGAAACTCGCATTAATGCAGACATATTTGGTTGCTGATTGGTTCGGACAACTCGCGGAGCTCGGCAAGCGCTGGAGCGCCACAAAAGAGCAAAAATGGCATGAATTGAAATGAAGCGGTGGAGCCTGCACCACCATAGTCATCAGTGGAAATCATACGTAATTTACAGCAATGCCGGAACGCTTCCTGCCTATTTGTGCCTTTAAAGTCTTTCTTGCGTTTATTGCTGCACATAGCACTGCATCGGCCGTGTGCCTTTATGACTGCATAGTTGCCATACATGATTGCATCGATAGCGGCCTTGGTTTCGTCTGTGGCGGTTGTGGCAAACAGGATCGCTTGACTTCGTGCACACGTCAGCCAAATGCCTTCAAAACTGTGTAGTCGCCATCCATGATCGCATCGATAGCGACTGCGGTTTCGTCTGCAGTTGCAGCAAACAGTAGTTTCATTTTGACTCGGTGTGTGTGTCTACCGCGTGCCTTCAGAACCGCAAGGTCATTGTCTATAATTTGACAGCGAAACAGTTCCGTCCACACTGGTTGCAGCAAACAATTTTGACGAGCTTGCGAGTATGAAGAGCACCGGCTACATTGCGACTGACGGCGACTGGCTCACCGGTGAAAAAATAATCGGGATGTGGGCGTGGTAGTAAAGAAGTCCGTTTCAGATGAAGACGTGCACCGCTGCTGCGCCGTAAAGGCAGTTGTGAGGCTTTCGCCACTGCAAGCATTAATCATCCACGAGATGACGAGAATTGCAGCTTCCGCACTATATGTGTAGAACATTGAAACAGGATTGGCTCATTCATTCGGTAAATAAAAGGATGTTGACGTAGTAAGTAGTTGCTTATTTTTTTCTTGATGCCCTTGATAATTCGACATTCAGTTAATTTGGACATTTATTTCGCTTCCGTGAAATACGAATTAACAAGGTTTTACATTACAGTGAACTCTCGTTGATACGTTCCTCGCTGTTGCCTCTTTCCAGCAGCTACAATGCATTCTCGCAGTCGCGACCTATATCCCATTGACTGTCGGGTACTATGTTCCCATTTGATATGTGTCCATGCTGTAATGTTTTCGCATCATATGTTTCATTTGTACAGGGCAGTCACATAAATTTAGTTGTGAAGAGGAATATGCTTTTGCACGTTGCAACAAGCGCCTGGTATGTTGTAGTGAACGGTCGATTCGTTGCGACAAGTGGCCATTCAGAGCTGTTTATGAATTTCTCAGGTGGTTTGCTCCCTCTCTCATTGTTATGTTTTCCTGAATGTTTAATTTTTTTTTCCACGGTTCTACTGCAATCAAGTCATCGGCTTCTCTACAAACAATAAATTGTTTAATCATCCAAGTATAATAACTTGAGGCACCTATGTGGCATAAACAAAATCAGCTCCGATAGAGGAGCTACTGCTCTATAGCTTGAAACAGTGCCCTTGAAGAAGAGCCTGCATACAGCATAAATCTCTTATGTAATTGCGTAGAGCTTAGTTGAAAAATGTTATAGAATTATGTGGCAGTGCTGTGAACGTTAACTGTGCAGCACATGAATTTCCCTTCAGATCAAGGCATTCATTGCTATAGATGCACCGCCAATTTTTTCTGTTAAATTTGATATTTTAGAATTCGTTTAATAAGAATTTTGTTTTTCCAGCTGATCTTGTATTGTTAGTCAGCAAATGTATTGTGACTCCAAAAGAAGCAGAAAGTTATTAGAATAAAATGTACTACTAGTTTGACTTAATGCGGCTCCATTATAATCCAGTTGTGATGGTTCCCCCTGCATCTCAACTGCGCAGGGCCCTGTGGGCAAGGGACCTGGCTGTGGCTTCTGGGCACCTGGTTGGCGAGTGTGGCTATTCTTCATGCGAGGAATCACTCCACTGCTGGAGCGCTGGCTGGGTAACCTGCTCTCCCGCCAGTTCGAAGGTCGCCACTCCAAAGGTGTTGCCAAGACTGTCACCAAGCAGCGTGTGGAGAGCCACTTTGATCTGGAGCTGAGGGCCTCGGTGAGTGGCTCACTGATCTCTGAACAAGACACACAGCAGGTTTTGCGAGGGGAACCTCGCAGTCCATTTAGGGCATCCAACATGCGTGTTGATGATATGCTGGGTGTAGCTGTCCACTGTGCTCTCCTCCCTTCCTCATGCCCCTGTAACATCTTCCACTCGTTGTCTTGCTGGTTGGGTGGGTTTCTGCTATCTCAAAGGAGCACAGATCATTGCAGCTGCAGACTTCGTGAGCCACAGTACTGTGTCTGCCATCACCTCACGTACCATATTTACTCTATTATAACGTGTCCTCGATTGTAACGCGCTTCCATTTTGCGAAACCAATAGAAAAAAAAGAAGAAAAAAAACCGCCCTCGATTGTAACGTGCACCTGTTTGCTGTGACCTAAAAAAAGAAAAGTCCTTTACAGTACCACACATCTCATTCTTTCATACAAAAATACAACTTTCTCTGATTTGGAAAAACAAAGATTTACTGTATTTACTTGCATAATGATTGCACTCGCGTAATGTTCGCACCCCTGGATTTTGTCGTCAAAATTAGATTTTTTTCTTTCCCGTGTAATCGCACCCCGAACTTGATATATCATGTGCCAAGTCTAGCTAATGATGATCGTGCTTACCATCTGTCGAATGCTACACGAACGACTCTTCAAGACATACCAAGTGGTCTGCACGCACCAAACATTCTTAAGCAGATGCCCCACTTTATTGCTTTCATCACGTTCCACACTTCCATGAAAAGTGAAGCTAAAAGCAAACTTGCCTTGGCTTTATTATTTGTAGGCTTTGTAATGGGTTGTGGTCAACAACAAAACAAAAACGACGCCTTTCGATTCTTCGCATGTGCACTCGTGGCCACGCAACAAATTGCGAGCGGCAACAATAGTAGCCATGTTTACACGGATACATTAGAAGTGTACCCTATTCATACACCGACGCTTGTAACACAGCTAAGATATTTGCCCACCCTTAGTGGAAACGTGCCGTATTAGGCTAGTAGTGAAGACAAATACCGTAGTTTCAGCAGCATACCCACCATGCGTTTGTCACTGGCAGCTAAGCACGCCCATCTCTGTTTCTATCCATTCAAAGTGAACATAGCTACGTTATTACCGCAGACTTGCCGATATTAACATTATTCATTACTGATATGGAAGAAACTGTTTCAATGTGCGCAATGTACATGGAAAAGAAGAAAAAATCTTGTTCAGCTTGCTCTGCCGGCCGCCGTTTTTGTTTCGGTTTAACACACTGTTACAGTGGCAGCTGCCTGTTTTTTGGCCTGTTGTCATCCTCCATTCGCTGCGGGATGGCAACAATTCTTACATGGATGACCAATTCTTCCATGGATCTCAACCCGCAGGTTGTGACGTTGTCGTGAGCGGAAGCCTTGAGTTTGCAGACTCCCCCAGCCTTCAATTCCAAAGTCCTCATCGGGCTCTTCATTTTCTCCCGTCGGAGCCACGTCCCGTCCCGTTTTAAATCCACATTTGCGAAAACAGTTCACGATAGTGTCCGAGGTCACATTATCCTAAGGCATGGCCGAAATATGCAGCGCATCGAGTAGGCTTATTCGCAAATTCTCATCTTTGCGGTCAATCTTTGCCAGGAGACGACTTACTAAAAGTCCTTTGAAGTGGTGCTTCACGTTCCGAATTATTCCCGTGTCCAGTGGCTGCAAATGGATCATAGTGTTGGTAGGCAGGAACTTTACGGTGATGTTGTTAAATGTCGTTTCCTTTGTGTGGGCCAAACACTGATCTAAGAAAAGCAAGATTTTTTGGTTTTTTGCAGCCATTTTCCAATCCAGGAGCGTGAGGAGCACGCGGAAAAATTTTGCTGTCATCTGCGCTTTCTTGTTCCCTTTGTACAAACAAGGTAAACGTCCTGCCGATCGAAAGCACCTCGGCTGTTTAGACTTGCCTATGACGGTAAGCTGCATTTTCTCTGAGCTGTGGGCATACACTCAGAAATCACGGTGATTCTCTCCTTACTTGTTTGCCCCCCCCCCCCCCCCCCCCCCTGGCAAGCCTGGTCCTTCACCCACAACCTCCTCTCTAGTTGCTGACAGCTGACTGGCCCACTTTATTTTTCTTCACTGCAAATGACTCTGTAGAAAAGTCCATGTATCTCTTTAAAGTGATGCAGACATCCCCCGGAAGCTTGGAAATTTTCAATTCCCAGTAAAAGTGCAATGTTGTTCACCACCTCGCCTAGCACCTTCCTGTCCGTGTTGACGCCGGCCGCTGTAACTTTGCCAAACCATGTCAGCAGGACCTCTTCCAGCTTCACGTGTGTAGCTGTCTTCGCCTGTTTGACGTTCACACCGAAGTGCTGGGCATTCTTCATTGCAACGTCCCACTGCCCAACAATAGTGCACTGCGTCGACGGTGCTGTGCCTAGCTTCTTTGGCAACTCGACACATTTCTTCTTTGGGTTGTCGTCGACCTTCTTGAGGATTTCAATTTTCTCCTTAAAGGAAAGGGCCTTCCGTTTTCGCGACATGCCGAACAGCGAACGCTTCAGTCTTTTTGTGCACACTAAACTTGCATCCATCACGTTCAGGTAGTCCATGTTGCAGTGCTGTTGCAGTTACCCGAAACGCATAGGGCAGCAGCAGCGAACACTGAAGAGACGCATGCAGCAGCAGCGCACAGCCTCCTGTGATGGGGATGGCGATTCGGCTTTTCCTTTCAGACCGGGTCGCCCTGTGCAAAAGCGCGGTGTAGCAAAAAAGAAAAAAAAAGAGAGAGAACTAGCATACGCCGATGAGCTGCCAGGAAATAGGTGACGCAGGGTTCTCAGGCCCGTGACTCGCCCTGGCTTGGCAGGTTTCGTGCTGAGCACACTATGCACGTTACACTATGCCGGCGGTGACGTAGAGGTGAAGGGAGGCAGGTGTGTGGAGAGGAGGGTCGGTGGCCGCTGCCGCTCGGCCGGCAGAGACTGAAGGTGAAGGGAAGCGGGCATGAAAAGACGTGGAGGTGTATGGAGGCGGATGTAGAGAGGTGGTCCGGTGGCCGCTGCTGCTCGGCCGACAGAGACTGGAGGTGAAGGGAAGTGGGCGTGAGAAGATGTGGAAGTGAAAAGAGGCGGGTGTGAAGAGGTGGGCTGGTTGCCGCTGCCGCTCGGCCTGCAGAGACTGAAGGTAAAGGGAAGCGGGCGTGAAAAGACGTGGAGGTGAATAGAGACGGGTGTAGAGAAGAGGTCCGGTGGTCACTGCCACTCGGACGGCAGAGACTGAAGGTGAAGGGAAGCCGGCATGAAAAGACATGGAGGTGAATGGAGGCAGGTGTGGAGACATGGCCCGATGGCCGCTGCCACTCGAACAGCAGACTGAAGGTGACTGGAAGCTGGTGTGAAAGAACACCTAGGTGAAGGGAGGCGGGTGGGGAGTGGAGGGCCGGTGGCCGCTGCCGCTCGGCCGGCAGAGACTGGAGGTGAAGGGAAGCAGGCATGAGAAGACGCGGAGGTGAATGGAGGGGGGTGTAGAGAGGTGGTCCGGTGGCCGCTGCCGCTCGGATGGTAGAGACTGAAGGTGAAGGGAAGCGGGCGGAAAAAGACGTGGAGGTAGAGGGAGGTGGGTCTAGAGAGGAGGGCCGGTGGCCGCTGCCACTCGGCCGGCAGATACTGGAGGTGAAGGGAAGCAGGCGTGAGAAGGGCCAGCAGCTGCGCATTAGCCACAGTGGCTACTCTCCTCCTCTGAGACCAGCCACGTCGCCCTGCTTGCGTGCGCCATTCATTGGCGCGTTCGTATCATCCGCGAAGGCTTGAGAAACTGTTTGTGTAATCCCAAATCATATTGTATTCTATATAATGTAGACTACCCAAAACACTTTTTAAATTCGTATCATTGCAAAATTCGGATCAACCGTAATCGTATCATTGAAATTCTACTGTACTCGTGGACTGTTGATTCGTCCATGACTTTGAGAAATTCTGACAGCTTGCTCCAAACTTCGGCAACATCGGCAATGGCTTCGTTGCATGCATCAGAACTTTCAAAGTAATCACCAGGCGTAGGGAAGCGGCACGGCTGCAGCATTTTCAGATCAACCATTTGTACACCGCCGCCTGGACGTCTTACACACGGTCGTGTGTACTGGTCGGGTGGCACAGGCACCGGGTCGTTTGTCCACTTTTTACCATGTTGCACTTCACTGGCAAGGACTGATCGCGCATTTCAGCGACGTACGCCGCAAGCTTAGCCTACAGCTCCAGAAAACTCCGGGGAGAGTGCACAAGTTGATGATTCTGCTGTTCAGGCCTGGCGCAATATAAACATTGAGACCATGCTGGCGAAGTACGTGGAGCGAGACATTTATAATGTGGATGAGGCTGGCGTGTTTTACAATTTGCTCCCAAACCGCTCACTTGCACTGTCCCACGAACGCTGCTCCGGCAGAAAGGCTTCGAAGGAGCGGTTTACTGTTCTCTTCTGCACCAATATGGATGGCAGCGACAAGAGGCGCTTATTTGTCATCAGAAGGTCGGCGCGGCCACGCTGTTTCAAAAAAAGAGAGTGCCTGCCGATTACATATAAGGCCAACAGAAAGTCATGGATGACTCGGGAGCTATTTGCAACTTGGCTTCAAAAATTTGATGAGAACATGGTGTCAGAAAAGCGACAAGTTGTCCTAGTTCTTGACAACTGCAGTGCCCACAATGTAAGTTTAAAGCTTAGTGCAGTGAGCCTCAAGTTCTTGCCCGCAAATACGACAGCCAAGAGCCAGCCGATGGACCAAGGTGTAATCGCCGCAGTGAAAGCGCATTATAAAAGGCGCATATGCGAAAGAGTGCTGATTAACCTTCAGCGAGACAAAGCAGTGAAGGTTAACCTGCGGAGTGCTATCGACATGATCACGGCATCTTGGTGGCAGATAAAAGCATCAACCATCTCCAAGTGCTTCGCAAAGGCGGGGTTTGTGCGCAACACCGTGGTCAGCGATTCTAATGTGAGGAGCGACAATAGCCACCGCGGCGATGATGTCGACGAAGTCCTCAACGCGGATGATGTGTGGTCGGATTTGGTGAAAATGAACATTGTTGGACAGGATGACACATTCGAAGGCTTCGGCAATGAGGATTGCGGTGACTTTGCCTGTGAAGAAGCAGACACAGATGAAGCAATTGTAGCAGCAGTGTGTGATCGCGATGACAGTGTATCGGACGATTGCGACGACGGAGACAGCACACCGGAACTTTCGCACAGAGATGCACTGGATTACATCAGCAAGCTCAGGATGTACTGCGCGCAGAAGGGCTTGAGCGAGAAAGCTACCCAGCATCTGATCGCTGTTGAAGATGAGATGGTGCATAATGCGGTGAAGGCTCAGCGCCAGACTAAAATAACAGCATTTTTTCATTGATGAAGAAGAAAGAAACTTTTTGTTTAGTGTCCAGTTCTGGTGCATTATTGCACGTTAAGTTGTAAAATACATAATAAAAGGTGGGTTGACCATATTTGCATGTGAATAAGACTCTAAAAATGGCGTATTTGATATAGTGCAGTACTGCTTATAATGTGGATTTTCCTGACTCCGGCGACCTACGTTATAAGCGGTCCATGCTGTACTGCAAGGTATACATGAGGGGACAACTCATTAGGGACTCAGCCTGAAAATCTCAGGATTAAGCAGAGAATGTGCTGAAAAGCATGTACAGGGTAGCGTGATATAGACGGGCCAACGGGAAAATGTTTGCTTTCGTACAACACACTTCCGCGCTGCACGCGCCTTACATGCGAAAAAAAGAAAAACGAAGTGGTGGGTAAATTCGGTGCAGTGGTGCTGGAAACGCGGATGCGCGGTCGTTGTGGCGAAACCATACTCGCAATTTTATCGATCAGCAGGAGAAAACACTCGAATGTCCCTTGCTATGGTGACTGCAGCGTTCGTATCAAGCTATTAACAGAACAGCATTAATACCAAGGTTAGTTCATTCGTGCTTCCGGGAACAAAACATCGCCAAGCATCTTAGATCAACCGCAACAATAGTAATTTAGTTCAGTGCACACTGCGAAGGTGCACCAAAAGAAGTTTCGTGCGTTGCACGTCGTGCATTTTACTTTTATTACGGTCAAAACAGCAACGCGCTATTGGCGGCGAGGAGTTACGGAGTCTCCATCTATCGGAAGCGCATCGCTGGCGTAGTATGAGGGATCATGTGGCGCGCTCCTCATAGGTTTTGCTGTCAGCGCTCACTGAAAACACCACGCGCGAGCTCTCGCTGACATTTCTATAAGTACTTTCGAAACGAGAGAAGTTTCTTACTGTCTAAATAATAATCTTGGGCAAACTGAAAGCACACAATCGTTTACAGACGCTATCTCCTTACCGAATACGTACAGTGAACGCCACTGCGCACGGTCGCCGCAATGGAGTCTCCCGAACCGGCTTCTTGCGTGAAAGGTAGCCAAACGCTGAGAGCAAACTATGTGAAATATGTTCTTATAGTGTTTGTATAACTAAATGGAGCGTAATAGAACGAAGCCTCAATGCAGCGATCGCGCAGATTCGCAGCGACCGACTGCGCGTCTGCATGCTTGTCCGCGCACAGTTTCGCTTTCTCCGCGCGCGTGTTCTCGCACCGTGCCATGAGCTTTAGGCCGCAGAATATGAGCATTTGACAGTATACAAGCAACTATTGTTGCGTGGGCGCTATCAGAGCTGTTCAAAAATAATTTCATTGTAGAGACTTCGACGCCTACGTGGACTATGATGTCCCGTCGCGACGATTCAATCTTTTTTTTCTTCTAAATTCTTTGACCTTTCAATATTGTTTCTCGAGTTGCGTCGCACTGTATGTTTATCGGTGTTCTCAGCGTGCAATTTCCCGCTGCTCCTTTTTTGTAATCCAGTGCAATAATTCATAATACAAACAGGACCATATGCCATGCTTTTTTTAAATGTGCTTCTTACCGCTGCCTTTCCACTCCACTGAACTTGCGAGTATCTATAGCATCGACAAGTTCATAGACCAAACCGTCATGAAATTAGTCGGGCAGCGGACTCGGGCGAGCGTCTCAGTGCGCGTTTTCAGAACATCGCAGACCGGGCGACATAGCAGAAATCTTCCTCGCGTCTGTGCTTCCTGCATACCCGAGTTGTAGCCGATGACTGTTTTCCGGTTTTATGTTTCGCGAGCCACGCTTCACGCAGCTTCTTGTCCTGCGGCTACGTGTGAATAAGGCTGACACCGGCCTCCGTTACGTGCGTCCGGCCCTGCGGAACCGAGCAGTAGCCTACCATGTTGCGCGCCTTCAAAGGCAGCCACTACCTATTGTAGTGCTTTGAAGCGTTGTAAAGGAGACACTCGAAGCAGGAAAATTTCGCCACTAACTGAGGACCGCAGCGTACGAGGGAATTTAAACTCGTTTTCAGCTCGCTTCGGCGCGCCCGAAGCAGCCGACGCGGCCGCTTTGTCCACGTGATCCCTCCTAGCACATCACGCCGATGGTGGCGCCTGCTTTTCTAGTGGTGGAGCTCGAGGCCAATAGCTGCTTTACCGCAACACGTAGGATAGTTTCAGGTGACGTTGCAAACAGCGCCACCTGTCGGCGGCGACACGAAGTGCGTCATGCTCTGCTGCGTTGTGAGCGCACTGCAGTCAACGACTGAATTTTCGGACGCTCAAATTTTCGGACATGCCTGATATTTCGGACGTCTTCGCGGCACCGCCACGAGCCCCATAGAATCAATGTATAAGGACATCTGAAGTTTCGGACGCTCGAACCCCCCGCCGTCCAATTTTCCGGACTTTTTGACACGACGGAAAGTCCTTTGGCTCCTCGCGCAGCGCCCTTGCGAAGGAAATCGACTTGCAGCCGAAGCATATCACCGCTTTGAACCACAACTAGCCGAATCTAGCCGCCACACACCGATTTGGTCTGGCCACGCTGGCTATGTTCATTGCTGCAAATGGCCGCACTTCCGCTGCCGGCGGAGTTTCCGAAGGGGCGCTATTTCGTTTGTTTGCACAGGCCACGTTTTGGCTAGCGTGGTGTGTGGTTGTGCTGTTGTGTCAAGTGTGCTCTGCGACGCTGGGCCTAGGTGCTTTGACGCTCTGGGCCAACGAGAGGTGTACCGGCCAGCACGAGGTGCGAGACGACGGCATGAAAGAGAATTCATAGAGAAACCACTGTAGAAAGAAGCGCCGTAAAGATCGGAACGCGGTGGCTAAAGTAGCGCAGCCAAGGACGGCGACAGACGTAAAAAGGCCGGGCACGAGGAAAAGAAAGGTGCGGTTGTCGTTGATGATGTTGACGCATCAAACACGTTCGAGCCACCGGTCAAAAGGGGACCGCGACACATGTTCTGCACGAACGCAGGCAGAGGGCATGGGGTAGTTACGTTCCTCGTCATTCCGTCGTTCTTTTTGGAGTGCAGCATGTAGTGTGAAGGAGCGTAAGGTGGCAAGACGAGACGAGGTGGTAGAAAGTCATGACGCAGTCAGTCGAGATCGTGATGAAAGCATGGCGCCAGGACGCAAATTGGCAGGAGGCTGTAACATCTTGTAGGAGCTCACAGTGGGTCAGCCCTTTTATTGTTCCTCGGTAGCCAGAGTAGCTTTCGAACCGCGGCCACCTATAGTACGACTCAATAGTATGAGTCAGTCGTAAACATTTGAGACGGGAGTCCAAGAGAGTTTCCGTAGAAGTGAAACATGTTGTTTTGTTTTATTTTTGAACATCTCAAGATTTTTGCGATTTGAGACTTGAATTTCTTTCAGTAGGTAAAGTATGAGCTTTGTTTATGTTATGTTTGAGAAGCTCTGAGAGTTGAGACATGTTTCATGTAAACATGTAGTTTCGCAAGTTGTTAGGTAATGAGTAGATAGGCTTTCTTTTTTTGTGTGTGTGAGTTACCTGAGTGTCAAGGTTATCGGTGAGAGGCCTTTGGTAATGCGCATGTGCCCCACAGGGGCGTCTGCGTCAGCAGGCGTTCGGTGTGTTGCGATACCACGTACCCGAGCACACGAGGGTTGGACTCTTCCGCGTCTAACCGTGCGCGGCTTAGCAGTGTCCAGGAAACAGGGGATCCTGGGGGTTGAGCCAATGCTGGGTGTTTGGACCTTTACGGCCCCTCGGCGGTGGCAACACACCCCTTTGGCCTCGGCTTCACGTAGACTGCACCCCCGGACTGACCCACTCGGGGGAAATCGGTAGTTGCCTTTTCCAGTCCTCCTCTCTAATCTTAGTCTTTCTCTTTCTTTCGGTCTTTCCTGTCTCCTCCTAGCTTCCTTTTTATTTCCATTTTTCCCAGGCAGCAAGGGTTATACCTTGTGTGGTATAGCCAACCTTGGTTATAACAGATTTGGTTATAGTAGTGTCGTACAGCTGGCACGTGCAGGCCATGTCTTTTCACGGTCCTGCAGCGCCCCCTTGTTGGACTCCATGGTGAGTGGCTGGCGGTGCTGTCGAATTTCCGCATATATCTATGGCAAGTTCTTTTCCAACCCTTCCTGATCGCCCTCCTAAACGAGGGCGCATCGAAGAAGTATTTAGGTTCTATGGTGTCATAGTGAAAACTTTCCAAAATTTCATGTCATTCACTCGGAAAAAACCGCAAAGTCAGCGAGAATGATCTCTCCTTTTCTAGTGTCTAAATCAATAACCGATATTCTTGGCCAAGGCTTTAAAATAACCAAACTTGCAAGTGGAGATCTCCTTTTGGAACTACGAGTTAAAAATCAGCTTGAAAAGCTGCCAAATCTTGTCTCTTTTGGGGACGTTCCAGTGAATGTGACACTGCATCGCACCATGAACACCAGCCGTGGTGTTGTATCTGATAGTGACCTGATTGATCTGACAGAGGCTGAAATACTCGAAGGCTGGAGTGACCAGAATGTGATCAGTGTAAAACGAATCAAAATGAGGCGTGATGGTAAAGAAATTCAGCCTAAGTATCTTGTTCTTACATTTGGTTCAAGTGTTCTGCCCAAAACAATCGAGGCAGGCTATGTGAAGATCAGGGTGAAGCCGTATATCCCAAATCCCCTCCGATGCTTTAAATGTCAAAGCTTTGGCCACAGTTCCCAGAACTGCCGTGGCCGACTAACCTGTGCCAAATGCAGCGACTATGAACATCCGTCCGAGTCATGCAAGAACACTCCACACTGTGTGAATTGTGAAGGGGAGCACCCCGCCCACTTGCGGTCCTGCCCACATTGGAAAAAAGAAAAGGAAATAGTGGCAATCAAAACCAAAGAGAATATTTCGTTTAAGGAGGCATGCAGACGCGTATCCTTCTTAACGAAAAATAGCTTTGCCGAAGTGGCGCGTCAGGGGGCAGCGCCACAATGGCCTCCGGCGGCTGTCCGGCCCACACTTAGTGAGCCGGCAGTGACGTCACCTGCCTTCTCGGAGGTTGGGGCTAGCGCTGCTCCGTCATCCGAGAAGGGGCCATCGACCTCCGGGCTGGTGGCCTCAAGGGCCTCATCCTTTGAGAAGAGGCTTTCTCAACAAACAAATTGCTCACAAGAGCGGGTGTCCAGCGCTTCGCAGGAGGCTATGGACACGACATCAAGTCAAACGGCGCTACTAGTGCCTAAGGAGGGGCGAGAATCGCTCGACCGCTTCAAAAAAGAGAAGCATCACATTACAGGACCGGAAAATGGTCCTGTAACCTAAATTCTCTTTCTAGACACACAGCACTAACCTCGTTCCCGTTATGTATACCCAAATATTACAATGGAACGTGAGAGGACTTATTCACAATCTTGACGATGTATAAGAACTTCTTTGCAAATTCACTCCAAAGGTGCTGTGTGTCCAAGAAACACACCTAAAAGTAACACAGACCAACTTTCTAAGGCAATATGCCACTTTCTGCAAAGACCGCGAAGATGCACTCACCTCCTCGGGGGGGTGTAGCCGTAATAGTCGATAAGGGCGTTGCATGTCAGCAAATCAAATTCCGAACTCTCCTCAAGGCAGTTGCAGTCCGAGCTGTGCTGTTTGGTAAGTTAAGCACAGTTTGTTCGATATACGTCTCCCCCTCCTGTCAATTTTCTAAAGCAGAGTTTCAAAGCCTTTCCTCCGCCATACATAGTCGTTGGTGATATAAATGCACATAGCCCCCTGTGGGGCGACTCGCGTTCCGATGCACGTGGGCATCTGATAGAAATCTTTCTATTTTCTTCAGGTGCATGTT
Organism: Dermacentor variabilis; assembly: GCF_050947875.1. Taxonomy (NCBI): domain Eukaryota; kingdom Metazoa; phylum Arthropoda; class Arachnida; order Ixodida; family Ixodidae; genus Dermacentor; species Dermacentor variabilis. The sequence continues at coordinate 5,982,086 of NC_134570.1, forward strand.
TATTGAACAAAAAATAACCAACATATTACAATGTTACACATAACACATACTCGTCCATAGACTTGAGCATAGTTTCGAGTTCACTATTTCCTTACATGGAGTGGTCTGTTCTCAAGAACTCCTATGGGAGTGACCACTTCCCAATTACATTAAACCTAACCAAACCAGATGCATGCTCACTGCATTTCCCTCGATGGAACCTCGAATCAGCAAACTGGGAACTGTTTCGAGAACTCAAGTGTTTAGAATGGGACAACATTTCTGATTTTAATATAGACGATGCTGTGGCATACTTAACTGGTTTTATTATTGACGCTGCAACAAAATGCATTAAACAATTTAACGGACTGGCAAAGAACCGTCGCATCCCATGGTGGAATGACGAATGTCGAAAAGCACGCAAAATTCAAAACAAAGCTTGGGGATTGCTTCGCAATTTTCCAACAGCTGAAAACCTTATTAATTTCAAACAAGTCAAATCTCAAGGCAGGAGAATACGTTGACATGCGAAGAGAGAGAGCTGGGAGCGGTGCATATCTAGAATAAATACTTACAAAGACGAGGCAAAAGTGTGGAATAGGGTGAATAAACTAAAAGGCCGGGAGACGAACCCCCTGCCCTTAGTAAGTACTCATGGAGATGGCCTGGAAGACCAGGCAGACTGTCTGGCGGAACACTTTCAGTATATCTCCAGTGCATCGCATTACTTACAGTCATTCCTGAAGTTCAAAAAATGCGTAGAGCGACAGCGCCTTGATCGGAAATGTGCCCAAAATGAAGATTACAACCGCCCGTTCAGTTTAGCGGAGCTAAAAACTTCTCTTGCTTGTTGCAACAGCTCAGCACCAGGTGGTGACCGTATCATTTATGAAATGATCAAGTACCTGCATCCTGAAACACAGAAAACACTCCTGAGCAAAACATGAACAAAGTGAATGCAGGAGCCAACGTTTCGACAAGTGGACTTGTCTTCTTCAAGGCGACGTATGCTTTCCTCGCCACAGTATATATAGGTGGGGTTCTTCTAAAGGGGAGAGGGTGTGAGGCGGGAGGGTGCGGAAACGAGGGAAGGTGTGCGTAGGCGTGTCGAATTGGGAGTAAAGGAACGCTGTGCCCAAGGCCAAAGGCAGGGCCTTTGGCTTTGGGCAAAATATTCTAATGCACTCCCAACAAAATATAAAAAAATATTCTAATGTTATTCTAACGTATTTAATGTTATTCTAACAAAATAAATAACAAAATATTCTAATGCACTCCCAAACATAAACAACATCCTAAGAAAATACCACCCAATATTATCAAGTAACGAGCGTCTCAAAAAGCATTCCTGGATGTACCTAGGGTTACCTATTGCCGAAACGGAACATTAAAGACATGTTAGTGCACGCAAAAGTCGGCCAACAGCATTCCCTCTTAATAAAAGCATGTTGTCGCCCTAGGTGCAAAACCTGCAGGCACCTTCAAAGTGACATTAAAATTAAAAGCACTGCAAATGGTTATAGGCATGAAGTCAAATCTAGCTTCACTTGTACAAGTTTGGATGTGATTTATATGCTTGAATGTTCCTTCTGTAAGAAACAATATATCGGTGAAACAGGACAATCAATGAACGTCAGATTAAACGGACATCGCGCGGACACATGTAAAAAGCTTCCCAAAGCCGTCGCTGAGCATTTCAACCAACCAGGTCATAACTTAGATGAATTTGAACTCTGCATCTTACCTTTGACATGACACCTTTGGCAGGGTCAAAGGCATCTTACCTTTGAGCTTCCTTTGACCTTGGGCACAGCGTTCCTTTACTCCCAATTCGACATGCCAACCCACCTTCCCTCATTTCCGCACCCTCCAGCCTCACACCCTCTCCCCTTTAGAAGAACCCCACCTATATATACTGCGGCGAGAAAAGCATGCGTCGCCTTGAAGAAGACAAGTCCACTTGTCGAAACGTTGGCTCCTGCATTCACCTCGTTCACGTTTTGCTCATCGTCTTGAATTTCCATCTCCTGCATTCCCCGTATTTTCCCTAGAAAACACTCCTGTCACTTTTTAATGTCATGTGGGCCGCTGGGTATATTCCATCTTCTGGGAAAGGAGCTGTAATAATATCCATACTCAAACAAGGTAAGGACCCGCCCTTACCAAGTAGTTAAAGGCCTATCGTTTTGAGAAGCTGTTTCTGCAAGCTCTTTGAAAAGATGATAAACCGGTGCCTAATCTATATCCTTGAGAGCAATAGACTACTAGATCCTTACCAGTGTGGTTTCAGAGAAGGCAGGTCAACCGCAGACCACCTTGTCCGCATTGAGGCAAATATAAGGGATGCCTTCATACACAAACAGCTTTTTCTCTCCGTACTTCTTGATTTGGAGAAAGCATACAACACCGCATGGCGCTTCAGTATTATTCGAGACCTTTCCGTTATGGGTATCCGCGGGAGTATGTTAAGTATCATTGAAAGTTGCCTTTCTAACCGCACATTTCGTGTTAGGGTGGGCCATGCCTTGTCAAGGTCTTTCACCCAGGAAACTGCTGTTCCACAAGGTGGTGTGTTAAGCTGCACACTCTTTTTGTTGTGAAAATGAATTCTTTGGGCATAGCTATCCCACGAATGATGTCATACTCTGTATATGTAGATGATGGCAGCTTGGTTTTAAATGGTGCAACTTAACTATCTGCGAACAACATGTCCAGCATGCCTTAAATAAAGTGGCAAAATGGGCTGACGAAAATGTTTTCAGGTTGAGCCCACAGAAGAGCAGCTGCGTTCTTTTCACGAATAAGAGAGGAATAGTACCACATCCTGCTATTGAGCTCTGTGGTAGCAGATTACCTGTAAGCGCCGAGCACAAGTTTCTCGGCGTCATACTGGATTCGAAACTGACATTCGTCCCGCATATTAAATACTTGAAGGCTAGGTGCCTCAACACAATGAACTTATTGAAACTTATATCAAGTACAACAGGGGGCAGTGACAGGAAATGTCTTTTGAACTTGTATAGGTGTCTTGTTGGCTCCCGTCTTGACTACGGCGCTATAGTATATCAGTTCGCTACACCAAGTGCTTTTAAGATGTTGGATCCTGTCCATCATTTAGGAGTCCGCCTCGCGACCGGAGCCTTCGGGACAAGCCCCGTACAAACCCTTTATGCAGAAGCAAATGTATGGTCACTCCATTTTCAGAGATCATATAGCAGTTTTACATATTTCCTCAAAGTAAATTCTAACCACGAACACCCCTCTTATTCATGCACAAACGATATGACCGATGCCATACTCTTCAATAATCGACCTGCAGCGAGAAGACCGTTCTCTTTGTGTGCAAGGAACCTCAGTGAGGAAATGGGTGTTCCGGCTCTTGAACATTGTCTTATGGCTCCAGCGAAACTGTTAGCGCCATGGCAGTGGCAGCTGATAGAATGTGACACATCCTTTGTAGAGATCACTAAACATGCGCCAGAGACACATATCAAAATGCATTTCTTGAAGCTCCAGTACAAGTACTTGTGCACAGAGTTTTACACAGACGCTTCTAAGTTGCATGCCGGGGTGTTCTACGCAGCCATTGGTCCATCCATCTCGGAATCCGGTGTACTGCACCCTGAAACAAGTATATTTACGGCTGAAGCCCATGCACTATTGTCGGCTGTGAAACATATCAGAAAATAAAATCTTCAAAAAACAGTTATACAGTAAAACCTCGTTAAACCGTACCCGCTTAAACAGTAGTTTCGTTTTAAAAGTAGTAAAGTCAAATCCCCGACTCAGCGGCCATTGAACATAATGTGTTTTGTATACGCATAAACCGTACCAGCTTATTACGTACGCATCGGTTAAAATGTAGCGTTTCAACTTTTCGTCGCGCAAACACGGCGGTGCGTCGTCTACATCGCGCGGCCTGGCAAAACAAGCCTCAGAGATCGGAACAACGGCCTCCAAGCGCCCTGTGCGTTTGCGCGTGAAGCCACATCAACATCAACATCATTTCGACGCCGTGGCAGAGAGCGTTATGGCGTCGTGCAAGCGGGGACACGCGTCATTTCGAAGCTCAGATAAAAAAGACGCCTGGTGCTCAGCATAGAAGAAAAATTAGACATCGTCCGTGCTATCGAACGTGACACGGAGAAGTCGGCGCTGGCACGCGACAAGGATCTGCTGTTGACTACGGTGTGTGGCATTTGGAATGCGAAGAAGTTGCTCGGCAGCGCTGCTGCGGATGCGAAGACATGTCGGCTACGAGGTTCGACTTTTCGCCATCGTTGCCTCTGTTGTTGCCGAAGTGTCGCCTAGCGACAGTGATAAGGACGACACGGAAAGCGACAGCACGGGCGATTTAGGCCCGACAGTGGCAGAAGCTACGCGTTACGTCAGCCTCATGAATGCAGTCGTCGCGACGAGAACAGGGGCGCGATAACGTAACTCTATTCCAAACGAAAAGTATTCAAAACTCCGGCACCCAGCAACGAAAATGCGCCCCCGGGACTTCTGCAGCACTACTGCGCGCGTGCACGGAGAATACGTAACGCCAACGAGGAATCTGCCATGCGAGTGTTTGCCGAGAAGAGGGGGCTGGCTGAAAAGCTGGCACGCAGCTTCAGTAAGTTTGAGGCCGCTGTTGTCGTGCTAGGCCGCCGCGGCATCAAACGAAAATAACACTTTTGTCACGCGAAGTGAATAAATACTGCATGTTTTTTTCCCCTTTCATCGCACTCTCTCTGAGTTCCGTTTTCGACAGGTAAGTGGGCGATGTCATGCTATTTCGGTTAAACAGTACTACCGTTTAGTACGTAGCTTTTCCGAGCTCCGGCCAACTACGGTTTAACGAGGTTTCACTGTATTTGCAGACTCCTTAAGCATCGTAAAAGCCTTGAAGTCACTCTGTAAACACAAAAATCCCGTACTTACTGAGCTCTATCCCATTCTCTGTGAAGCATATATATCTAACCAGCACGTCATTATTTGCTGGGTACCTGGCCATAGAGGCATCGAGGGGAATGTACTAGCTGACGAAATGGCTACATCAATCACCTCGCAAGCTATTATTCCTACGGCTGCTGTCCCTGTCACAGATCTGAAGCCTCTCTTACGGAAGAATCTGCGAAGCCACTGGCAACGCTTGTGGGACATGGAAAGTATGAATAAACTTCATTTGATTAAGCCAAAGTTAGGTTTCTGGCCCCTGAAAACGAAAACACAACGAACTGATGTCCTGTTCTGTCGACTCAGGATAGGACACACCTATGACACCCACAATTTTTTACTGACCGGAAATGAGCCTCCTCTGTGTAGTAGATGTGGTGAGGGGCTGAACGTTCTCCACGTCCTCCTGGAGTGTCGGGAAGCCGAAGCTGAGCGAAAGAGTCATTTTCCCCTTGTATATCGCCAGCACACCCCTCTCCATCCAGCAATGTTTCTTCGTGAAGAACCATTCTTTGACATCAAAGCAGTTCTGGGTTTCTTGAATGATGTCGACTTGCACGTTTTTAGCCCTGGAAATTCATAGCACATCCTCTTTCTAGAGGATGCCGCTGTGATGGTAGTCTTGCATAGCACATGCCTACAGGCCCTTGGATCCCAAGGACTCTGTTAAGGCAGTAGTGCTTATTGCAAAAAGTATATCTGTGAGGTATTTCACTAAATCATCATTATCTCACAATGTGTATTTCGTGTCCATTGTACAGCCCATTAACCATCAGCATAATTTTATCTCGTATAGGTTTTATGCACTTTAGAGACTGTTTTAGGCCCCTTTACAGCCACCGTAACATTCATAGCCACCCTTCATTACAGCCACCCTTCATTATTCATAGCTCCATTGCGAACGCATTACCACCGGCCTGGCACTCTTTGGCCACATTTGGCCCTTGCGCCACAAAACACTACATTCATCATCAACGCGCATGTGTATTGTTAACATTTTTTTTATAAGTTTCTTTTTATTTTCTAAGGTAAGCGCGTAGGTTTTCAGTAAGTGTGTAATTTGCACTGAGAAGAGCTCTTAGTTTCATTAGCGCGTGTCCTGTGTGGACGGAAGGAAGCAGATTTATGACTGGGTTGCTCGTGTGTGTTGAGGGCAGCAGTGTTCTGATTTCTTTAGTAAGCGTGCGTGGAGCTAGTTATTAGAAGGCACATTTGTTTAAAGGTTCCTCTGTGTTGCGTAAGCTACACAAGTTTGGTTGTTCGTTTAAGGAATGTGTCCTGTGTGGACTAAAGGAACAAATGTGAGTAAGCGTGATGAAATGGTTGCGTACGACGCAAGAGCGCATTCTGAAAAGTGACCACAAAGCTAGCGTGATTGTGATTACGTGCCTGTGGAGTTGACCAGACTGTTCAGTGGCAACAGTACGTGAGATAAATATGCCACTGCAATAGGGTAAGAACAGGCTGTTCGTGAAGTTAGGCTGCTTAAGTTTTGTTTGGGTATTGGCATTTGAGAGCCTTCGATTTAGTTCTGCATGAACCTTTACTCTGGTGCAGCGCGACGGTCAGGTTTGGTCGAACTCGGGGGGAACGTGAACGCTCACTTTGGTGGCACAAAATTTTGGGGCAGAATTTGGGATTCCCAATTGAGCGGCTTGCATTGAAATTTTGATAGGAAGCCTGGTGAGTTAACAGCTGATTCCGGGCGTTTGCACGCTGAGTTGTATTGTGTTGCCGGGATCGACTCATCTGTGCCAGTTGTTGTGAGATGGTTGAAGGCATTCCAAGTGCGCAGGGGTTGCAGAAAGCAAAGCCATAGTCTTGCTCGCCAGCCATTCTCTTCCTGCCCAGTGGTTGCCAGCACTGGCCAGGCGAGATTTTCCAGGCCATGGAGAAGCTGTTAGGATCGGCCTGCAGGGGTACTGCTCTGCAGAGCTATTTTAGCTCGCTGCAGGTGCGTCGATCGATCCGGGGTGGTGGTGCCCTTCAGAGAACCAGCGAGGACAGCGCTAACCAACCATGAACTTACTTCAGAGCACTGCGGACAACCGGCAGCCACGCGGCGGGGGTCAGCTCAGGAGAGTTCTCGAGGGGAGGTAATTAGCGGAACCTCCTCATGCGCTTTTCGAGGCACCAGACAATGGACAGCGGCGGAGCCCAATGTGCGAGGTCCGCTCTGGAATTTAGAGGCTCCGGCTGGGGTCGGGCATGACCGCCTGGCTACGGGGACGCAGGACAATGGACACCACGACGGCCACGTTGCGAAGGTCGGCTCTGGACCGTGAACCTCGCGCAAAGAAGTGTGTGTGTGTAAACCGTCCCGCAGATAGGCGGCTTGTTTACAATGACTGGACGAATGTTTTTGCCTCACCTAGGGATCTAGGTAACGCGAAGGGGTTATAAGCGACTGTTGTCAGCTGCTAGTCTGTGCTCGTCGTTGTGCTCGTGAGCTGCGTGCTCGTCGTTGTGCTCTGTGCTCATGAGTTGTGTGCTCGTTTGCTGTATGCTTCGTCTTGCGGGCTCCATTTGGGAGTCACGCTAGACTGTGTAAATGTATCCCATGTTCAACTGTAAGTACTATAAATAAACCCTGTACGCCTAGTTCCTCCCGAGTTCCTCACTACGACCTTCCACCCTTACAAATGGTGGCAGCGGCGAGATCGTACGACAACTCCTACAACTGTATGCCAGTGGTGGGATCGTCCGACAACTCTAATAAGGTCAGCATACGGCTGGGCCCAAGGTCGTGGAATGTATCCCTTCTGTGGGGGCAGAATGGAAACACTGAAACTGAAACACTGACTGACTGACGTACTGACTGACTGAAAAACGCTCAGTTATTGTACATTAGGTTCTCCATGAGGAACTGCTAGAGGTAAAAAATTCAGTGTCGCACTACGGCATTGCTCAGAATCAGGTTCTGGTTTTGGCATGTAAAATGCCATAACATTAAGTTGACTGCCTTATCATAAAGTGTGCACTTGTGTCTGTCTTGTCGACGGACTACAAGCAAATGTGAGACCTGCTGCTGAGATCATGGATAGCACTTTTCTATTGAGCACCGCACTTCGACAGTTAAATGCAGCATAGGAGCAGATACTGGTGATATGCAGCAGCCATACACACTTGAAAAACAGACAAATCTGCTTCTTTGCTTCTAAGCATCCAATTTTTTAGAATTTAGCATGACGAGGCATTTTATTCTTCAAAGGTAGGGTAACAGCTTCGAATTGTCACTGTGCATACTGTTAACTATTGTGCTTTTATGCTGCAGTGTGCGTGACAGGCATGAAAGTAAGCAGGAAGCTAGTTATGTAGTTATGTTGCCAAGGTGGGAGAGCATTTGGCACCCTGTTTTTTGTGCTGGTGTTGTACATGAGGCATTGCATCACTCTTGCAGGTGATGCATGACATTCTGGACATGATGCCTGAAGGCATCAAGCAAAACAAAGCCCGCACGATCCTGCAACACCTGTCTGAGGCATGGCGCTGCTGGAAGGCCAACATTCCATGGAAGGTGGGTGTGATGAGCAAGAAAGTGTCTTAGCGTGTTTGGCCTCTCTGGCTCGCAAAACATCCCGCAATGCTACTCGGCCCAGAACCTTTATTTGACACCAACGCCGTCCTAAGTTTTCTGAAAGATGTTGTCTTGCATGTTTTTAGCCCCACATGTTCGTAGCGGGTCCTCTCTTCAGAGGATGCCGCTTCGATATCTCTTTAGTATAGCACATGCCTCTAGGCCCTTGTCTTTCAAGGGCTCTGGCGAGGCAGCAGTGCTCCAAGTAATTTTAACATCCTACATATTTTTGATTTTGCATCATTCTTCTACGATGGATTTTAATGTTCATAGCATTCTTCATTAGTCATCGCCATAATTTTATAGCACGTCGATTTTACGCACTTTACAGCGACTATTTTTAGGCCACTTTACAGCCAAGTCACATCTTCGTCACAGAACTCATCATTCCACCGCGAAATCACTAACACTGTCTTGGCGCTCTTTGGCCATATCTGGCCCTTGCGCCACTAAACCACATACATTCATTCATGGCTCGCAAAAGTGACGTAACACATTTTCTCTTTGTAGTCACGTGCAGATCACGAAAGACGTAGCCACATTCAAGTATCTTTCACCAGGTTTGGGCAATGAAAACATGCGCATGTGTTGGTGGGCTAGTTGATTAAGCATGATTACAAAGACGGCGCCGAATAAAACAACACACGAAGAAGGGACACGAGAAAGCACGTAGGCGCACTTAAGTGCGCCTACGTGCTGTCTTCTGTCCTTTCTTCGTGTGTTGTTTTATTCGGCGCCATCTTTGTAAAGAAAACATGCAACAAACATCGTGTGTAGATCATGCGGTGAGGTCTGTGGCTTCAAACTGTTTACCTGATGGGCACGCCACTAAAACAGCTGCAAACTTGATTTTCGATTTTTCTAGGCATGAACTGCGAAAGACATAAGTAAAACCTCGTTAAACCATACCTGCTTAAGGGGGGACCTTGCATTTGAAAACTTTTTCTTAATTCTTGATCGATTTTGATGAAACTTTCTGGGTTTATGTTCTTGAATGTGCTAGATTTAAATATATATCCAGTTTTCTTGCAGAGTAAAGAACTTTTCAAAAATTGGTGTAATTCAGCTTTATTGCATAATTTGCTTGGAGGTGAGCTGTCTACCAAACTATACATGGCATCATATCAACATACGAAAAGGATGTGAAACTAACGAAGAGGGCAAATAAGCAAGTATGGTGTGCTAACCCAATCTTACATCAAATGAGAACATTGCAAACTTCAGTGAAAGAAATTCATCCAACTGCTAAAAAAGGAAACATGTCTTATTAAAAATTTTTCTGATAAATGCAACAGTGTTATGTCGTAAATTTTCACACTACACAGCTTTGCCTTTCTGGAAAAAAAGAATTGCAGTGCTAGCACAATTAGAAGCAGAGATAATGCACCTTCAACATGGCATAATCGTCAAAATTATGGTTTTGAGAAAACAAAAATATCACGCAACTGATACACAGTCGAACCCACTTATAACATTACTCAAATGCCATGAAAATTCCATTGTTACAGTCGTCTCCCGTTAATACGAAGTTCACGGGGACCGCAAAAAACTTCGAATTAAACGAACTTCCAATTAAGCACAAAACACAAAAAACGGCACTTTATTTGTGGCGAAATCTAGTATTTTCTCTAAGAAAAATAGTCGGTCATCTTGCTTTGCTTCTTCTTGCCGAATCGCGCTGCTGAAAGCAAGTTCTGCAGGCTGTAGATGTGGCGGAACGCTTCTTCCACGTTACCTTCAGCGGTAAAGAAGCGCTCCGCAAGAGCAAGGCCCGCAGCTACATCGGCAGCCTTAGGTTGCGGCTCGCCTTCAACGTCATCGTTGCTTTCCTGGGTCGCTTCCTGGGGCCGAATAATCTCTACAATTTCGCTATCCGTCAGCGCACCGCACGTTTCGACCGCCTTGTCTACGGCGACGTAATCTTCAAAATTGACGTCCCCGAGAGCATCACCAAAATCAGTGGCGTCAAGCTCGCTTGTTGACGCTTCCTCCGCTGAAATTTCAGAGGCATCCTCCGAAGAAGCTGCCACAAAACCGCAAGCCCTGAAGCAGTTTGCGATTGTTTCCTGATTCACACCATCCCATCCTCGCGCCAACATGTGGATGGCACTAAGCAGGCTCACCTCGTACTTTGTGGAGCTATCCATACACAAAGTCATGCGCTCGAGGAGGTGCCGCCTGTACAGGACTTTAACATTCTTGATGATGCCTTGGTCCATTGGCTACAAAACAGCCGTTGTGTTTGCAGGCAAAAATGCGAGGCGTATTGCACTCAAGGCTGGCACATTCACGTGAGCACTGCAGTGATCGACAAAGAACAACACCTTGCGGTTCGAAGCAGCAAACTTGCGGTCCAATTTGCTTATCCAGCTCTTGAAGATTTCGTCCGTCATTCACGCTTTTTTGTTCGCCTCATAGTCCACAGGCAGCGTCTTCACGCCTTTAAAACATCTCGGCTTCGCGGCTTTCCCGATCACAAGTAACCGACATCGTTCCGTGCCAGTCATGTTTGCCGCGATCAGCACCGACACTCTCTCCTTGCTGCGTTTGCCCCCAGCACAGTCGTCGTCCTTGAATGTCAGGGTCTTCTCTTGTAGAAGCCGATAGAAGAGTGCAGTCTCATCTGCATTGAAGATGTCTTCCGGTCTGTATTCGGCGAGATATTCACGCAGCTTTCCGTCCTTCCACGTGGCGCATGTTTCCTGGTTAACGGACGCCTTTTCACCACACACGCTCTTGAAAACCAGGTCATGGCGATCTTTAAAGCGCGTCAGCCATCCATCTGATGAAACGAAGTCATCGATCCCCAACATTGCTGCAAGCGTTCGGGCTTTCATCGCAACGATGTCTCCGCTGAGAGGAAGTTTGTTGCTCCTGGCCTCCCTAATCCAAACCAGCAGAGCCTTCTCCAACTCTGGGTAAGCGCCGGTGTGCATTCGCTTTCGAGAAGTCTTGAACTTGTCGTTCTCAAATGCATCCATTATTGTGCGCCTATTCTTGATGTAGTTAGAGAGCGTGTTCGGCTTGATCCCGTACTTCCGCGCTATGTCTTGTTTGGCGGCCTTCAAAACCTCGACTTTCGTTGCCAGGTCGACCGTGCGATAAGAGCCATGGTTTGCCATGGCTATAAACTGCGCGACTAGGTACAGTCAATTCCGAACTGCTCGTGGAACAACCTAGCCTACGAGCTTCCCGCACAAAGGCGCTCGACGAACGCACGCCTCGACGTATGCTGCACACGCTGCAAGACTAATCTCGCACAATCTCGCCACTGCCAGTATGCAGCGCTGCGTGCACCTATGGCACCCGCGTGGCCTCCGCGATCAGCTCCGGCCACGCGCGGCAGCCGCGCGTGGCCTCCGGCGGGAGCCGCTTCGCCTCCCGCCGGAGTTGATCGCGGAGGCCTGGCAGCCATAGCAATGAATAATCGTGCCGCTCCAAGAAGGATGGCGTTGCGGGCGGCTGCGGTGGCGATGACACCAACGCGGAGCACGGAACTGTTGCAACACTTGAAAAACCGCACATTCTACCAAAGAATGACGGTGACCTCGAGGATCCCGGCTGAAAATTAACTTCCAATTAAACAATATTACTGGATGAGGACTTGGAATTATCAAGCGATTTTTTCTATAGGATTACATGCAAAACTGACGGGACCAGCACTTCACTTCTAGTTAACCGAAAATTCCAATTAAGCGGCTTCGAATTATCGGGAGTCGACTGTATTACATTGCTCCGCGCCTGGAAAGATCTGCAATTTCAAACTGAACGCTGTTTTTCCTTCCCACGGCCGCTGCTCTCCAAGCCGGACAGTGACAGACTCGTGCCCCTGTGCCTACACAGTGTCCTCAGTGTGATGTCACTCGTGGTGACACGTGGCTTCGAGAATTATTCAAGACAGCATCTGTAATCTGTGCGATACATTGCTTGAATTGACGATTTGAAGTTTACTGGAATAATAAAATGCACGAACGGAATGTCTGCGTGTTTCTTGTTTTACTTTGCACCGAAGCAAGAGAGATGTACTTTCGTTTCATGTGCTTGTTGCCACAGTTGTACGGTCACGTGCGCAGGTACTGAAACTATGCCGTTTTCTACCGTCTTCGAGTGCGTGATCATGCCCTGCGATCCACTTGTTCTGCCTCAGTATTTCTGTAGCACTGAATTATACCGCTAGTCATGTTTCTTTGCGCACAGAGCGCAAAATAGTTTCGCTTGAACGAGGCAACAGCTTGCACGCGATGCCATCAGTGAAAATGAGTAGCGAAAAAAAAAAAAAAAATGAAGGCGGGGCCGTGACATAAGCGTCACATGATCCTCGAGGTCCGATATGGGAGAACACAGAGAAGGAATTACGCTTGTGTAGGCTAGACGGTGCGAGTGGAGAGTGGAGTGGTGTGGAGCCCAGCTGCTGAAATTGTGGTTTCGCAGCACTGAAATATTTCTGTCTTGGCTATTAATGAGCCAATTTGAAAAATATTTGCGACAGTACGCTCTCTATAAGACACGTAAGAACTTCTAGTGTATAACCGAAATTTGCTATCGGGCTTGAAAGGGGCCCTTTAAGGGGAGAAGTGGGTTCCAAAACCAATTTTGTTAATTTTAGTGTGAACTGGAACATATTTATTAGCATTTTTCAGTTTTTCTGCTGATTGCAAATATCTAATTAGATTTTGTATATCTGCATTAGAACAAATGTTAATTTTTTAATACAGAAATTCAGTGTATTTCTTATGCAACTTTTCAAAAACTTTGTCAAAAGCAAAAGCAAAGTATACGGCCAGAACTCCAGAGAGTAGCTCGAGCCGGTGATACTATTTTTATTGTTCTCAGTGCAGTTCTAATGCGAAAAAAAAAAGCAGATGTAAACATGATTGCAATATTCTAGCTAATTTTTGCTTATAATTAGTGACAATTAGAATTCGGCCGACAGCTTTAGAAATGAATAAATATCCATTTGACACGAATATAGTGATACCAAGCATTTTGCTGGTACTTAGAAAGAACATATGAAGATCCCCCGTAAGGCAGTGTGTGGTGTCCAAGACGCAGAGAAAAACAAATTTGAAGTTTCAGTTCATTGTAACTTTGAATGGCCTAACAATATGGCCAAATTAATTGCATTACTATGAAGCCCTGTCTTTCAGCAACAAATTCAAGACATATATGTTCACATTGCGCAAAAATAAAACTGAGATATTGGTTGCAACATCATGCATCGTCGTTCAAAGCAGTGCCAGAAAGCTAGCACCACATGCTTCACATTTCTATTTTAAACGAGAAGAAAGGGAGTTAACCGAGGGGCCCGATTTTTATTAGTGATATCATAAGAAGCCAACAAACACCGACACCAAGGACAACACCGGGGAAATTACTTGTGCTTAATTAATGAACTAAAGAAACGATAAATAATGGAAATGAAAGTGGATGAAAAAACAACTTGCCACAGGTGGGAAACGATCCCACAACCTTTGCATTTCGCGAAATGGGAAGGTTGTGACACCCAGCAGCCTGAGTTCGTTATAAGCAATTATGTGCCATCGGAACATTGTAGTAAGCAAGTTATTTCACCGTGGGAAACATACAAAAGTTGACGGTGCAGCAGCATCTCATTGTTATAACCGATACATTATTAAAACCGGTATCGTTATAGGTGGGTTGGACTGTATTGGAAGAAAGTTAGGAAAAATTGGCATGAAAAGCCATCAGTACGCACTAGGTATATTTCATGGCCGTTTGGCCGTTGCCGGTCGATGACATAGCATGCACTGCGAGTACGTTCATGTTGAAAGGATTACACGTTTTCGGGCCCTCAACTCCCCGCGAGCTCCATCCCGACGCAACTGAACTGCAGTTCTCGCAAACCACAGTCAGTTTAGCAGCAGGACTGCAATCCTGATTGCTTCGCACCAGCTACGCAGAACCACCACAAGTGTACGAGAAAACGCCAAGAAGATTGTTCACTGCTGCAAGTCTGACGTCAGCGTATGGAGCAGCGGGCTTCGCGACCAAGGCTGCTGCACTATTGGCAGTCGGATCTTCAAGAAAACTCCAAATCCCCTTCGTGGCTGTTGTAGATGCAATCTTGTCGAGCATAGCTTGCTCATGTGCTCGTATCGTAGCCACTTCCTCTTCAGTTACGACAGCCGTGTTCAATTCGTGCATGAGTGTAACCGGCCTGTGGATATGCGTGATCCGACAGAGCAGTTCAGGTGTCTATGTTTGATGGCGGTACAACTTCAGTGGCGAGCAGCCGGGTACTCTGTGCTGACTGTGACGACAGACTTGCTTTCGAAAGCTTATTGCGTCTTGCACGTTTCCACCCGTAACAATTCATCGAATAAAACTGTCGGACCTCCCGCATATTTAGTGTCGCTGACGACTCGGTGACATTTTTGGTGTGTGAAGTGAAAAACCACTGCATGTTTTTGCCCTTTCATCGCTTTTACTCTGAGTTCTGTTTTTGACAGGTAAGGGGGTAATCTCATGCTATTTCGGTTAAGCAATACCGTATTTACACGATTGTAAGTCCACTCGAATGTAAGTTCCCCCCCATATCGCTTGTGTCGGGGAAAAAAAGAAACGAAGAGCATACCCGAGGGCGCATTCGATAAAAAATTTATTAGTAGCAGGCATGGCCACTGGACTACTCGTCATAACTTTGCGAGGTTACTGGGCCGACGCCAGGTGGCATAGAATCGCAGGCACCAGACGGCAGGCAACGGTGTGTGGTGGGGAGGGAGAGCATGGAATGCATATGTGCACGGTCGCCATGCGGGGAGCGCGCAACAACAAACTGAGCGAGTGAAGTAATCCCAAGCCGTGTGCAGTGCCACAGGACGGAACCTGAAAGAAATGGCAAAGGCGACCAGCCTTATCATGGAACACGCTTGGCATCGCCTGCGCTACAAGCCATCGCCACCGCTTGTATCGCACAAGCAGCAGCTGATTTGGCCCTCGTCTATTCATCTCCGCACACCACTGGAATACCCAACCTAACTCTCCCGGCCTAGCAATGAGAGTGGCAGCTGCAGCCTGCGGCAGTTTCGGCTTATGAGTGTCTGCGGTCAGCAATGCTTCACGCTGGAGCCCCGGAAGTGTTGCAAATGGGTCGCAAGCCCCAAGGGTAGCGTTGGCCTGGCGGCCTGGGGCACAACTGGAAGCATTCGAAGGTCCTGGCAAAGCATGAGTCGACTGCTAACAGAACAACTTGTTTATTATAGCATCGCAAAAGAGCGGCCGGTCAGGTCGACCGAAGTGGAGAGACGGGAGAGCACGTTACTCGACGGAAGAATTCGAAGCCTCTCTCTTGGCATCCGGGGGCAGCTGCTTTTATACTCTCGGAGTCGAGGGCGAGAAGGAACACCTCGATATGAGGCGCACGGACTCGTTGAGACGAGAAGTGACGCATCCGCCGGGCTGGCGCCGGTCAGACCTCCTCGCTTCACAGTTGGGGAGCTCCTCTCCCCGGCTGCCGCACTTTGACAAGCGTGGGCACCAACATGCACACACACACACACACGCACACACGAAGACACGTGGCATTGAAACATGCCTGGACGCGCTTCGCGGGAAGCATTGCGGCAGCGCTGAACGGGCCAAAATGTCCGCCGCTTTGAACGAAGCCTTGGCGTCCGTTGCATTGGCGCCGGCTATACCGCGCGTCGTAGGCGAAACATAACAGAAGGGAACCCCTCACCTGTGCTGTTGACTTGCGTGCCGAACACACGGGGCAACTACACTTCGGCACCGCAACAACTCGAGAGAACGTCTCAGAACTTCAGGTTTCAAGCGATGCAAGATATCCTGCAATTCGAGCCGCCAGACCGTGTATCACGTATCATGTAAACGTATCACGTAAACATATCACATGTCGGAGGTGTGGTGGTTTTGGCCACATTGCACGTCAATGCACTACTTCTAAACCATGCAGCCAACCTCGCTGTTTTCACTGCAATTTTCTGGGCCACCGACAAGCAGATTGCTTGGGAAATGGACGAGTATAGCGGCTTCTCCGGCTGACGGCTACGCGACATCCCTGCAAGTGCTCGCAACAGCCAGAAATAAAGAACCACTGCTTGAACTGTTGACTGGTAACAGTGGGCTTTATGCACTCATGGACACTGGGGCAAGCGTGAGCTTAATAAGTAGCAGTGCCATCACAGCGGCCAAGTGCATGGGAGCCACCTTCAGGGAAGAAGCACGAACCTTGAAGCTTGCTCAGGGCTGGTCACAAACTGCACAATCGGTTCGCTGTTCGGCAAGGTGGGCCAGGAAGCAGCGTTTTCTTCTTCTGCCAGAGCTGTTTCACAGTGTTGTCCTTGGGCAGATTTTCTTCAAGTGACCATCCACATGGGCCTTGGTGGATGGTCACTGCACTCTGACCCATATGCGCTCGTCAAACTTCAAAGGGCACCGAAGCGGCCATGTGCGTTGGATGCAGGACACCGACCCTTGTCAGTCTGTAAGACAGCGCTGCTGTGTGATAAGCGAGGTCAAGAGCCCTGCGATAATGTGGCCAGCTCTCTACAGGCACTTTTTGCAGATGTGCAGGATTTATGCAACAATACCGCCGAGAGTGGCGAGTGTAGTCTAGAAAACCTTTGGGAGATGCAGAAGCAGAAACTTAATAACATTCTTGCAGACCATAACCATATTTTTACCACTTTGCCAGGTTGCACGTCCCTGGTGGTTCACAAAATAGACACAGGCAGCCACCCACCAGTTAGATGCAAGCTGCGCCCGGTTAACAGCCAAAAGTGAAATTCTTGAGGGGTCTATCCAACATTTGCTGGACGAAGACCTCATTGAGCCCTGCTCCAGTTCCTGGGCCAGTGCCTTTGTATTACTAAAGAAGAAAACTGGAAGATATCGCCTTGCGGTCGACTACAGACCCTTAAATGCAATCACAACTGCGCCAGTAAATCCCATGCCCTCCACAGAATGGGTACTGGCTCAGCTAGGCCATGCTAGGTGGTTCACGAGCCTAGACCTTGCTCAGGGCTTCTTTTCAAATGTCGGTTGCTCCTGAAGATGTGCCGAAGACTGCATTCCTTTGCCATAGAGGAGTGTTTCAATTTAAGTGAATGCCATTTGGGGTAGCAGGAGGGCCGGCAACATTTCAGTCTCTCATGGACAAAGTGTTGGCATAAAACAACTACTGCATGGCACTTCTTGATGATGTGCTCATTTATTCAGAAACTTTTGAGGACCACCTACAACATATCGATGAGGTATTGCGAAGAATTGGCTCTGCAGGTCCAACAGGCAACCCCAGCAAAGTTACACGCTGTGACCAGGCATTCAAGTTCCTTGGACATGTAATCTCTCCAGGCAAATGTTAACATGACTCGGACAAGGTGCAGCAGTTGAAGAGTTCCCATGCTCTAAAACAGTCAAGTAGCTCCAAATGTTTTTGGGCCTTGTGGGATACTACAGAAAATCTATCCCCTGATTTTCTGACAAGGCCATACCCCTGACAGCTCTCCTCAAGAAAGGAGCCCATTGTATTTGGGGTGCCGAGTAACAGGCAGCATTCGAGACTTTGAGGTTAACGCCGGCAGGAGAGATGGCTGTGGTATTGCCTGACCTGAGCAGGCCCTTTGTGATTGAAACAGATGCCAGTGGCCGTGGCATTACGGCAGTGTTATTGCAGGAAGACGAAGGTGAACTCAGGCCTGCGTCATTTATAAGCAGGACCCTCAGCGCTTCTGAAGAGAGCTGTACTGTCAAAGAATGGGAATGCCTCGCTGCGGTGTGGGCTGTCGATAGGTTCCGACCGTATGTAGAATTCACATCATTTGAGGTGCATTGTGACCATACATCATTGGCTTGAATGTTTACAACTGAGCGGACATCGTGCAGAGTGTTACGTTGGGTGTTGAGATTGCAAGGGTTCAAGTGTGCCATAAGGCATTGTAAACGACGACTGAACGTCCCAGTGGATGCACTAAGCAGGTGCCCCATCCCTACTGCCAAATCTGCTCAGCCTTGTTTGGCAGAGGACTTGTTTCCGATCGAAGGGCAAGAGCCACAACGAACCAGTCGTTTTGAACTAGCAGCCCCTGTTGACGTGGCTGATGTCTCCACACTCACTGACACTGCAAAGTTTCACTTGGAACAACGCAAGGATCCACTACTGCTGCAGCTGCTGCAATACTTAGTCTGGCCTGCTACCTGGTGACACTAAAGAGTCCAAGAGGGTACAGGACCTAGCCGATGACAGCGAAATCTCGAAAAATGGTATCCTTATTTATGTACACGGTCGGTGAACGTAAGGTCGCCTGGCTTCCCCAACACTTACGAGACGTGGCACTGAAAATGGAGCATTACCACCTCCTAAGTGGGCATTTAGGCTTCTTAAAAACTTCGAAACGTGTGAAGAGTCGGTGTACATAGCTCGGTATCCACTCCGATATCTCCCGTTGCATGCGTAGCTACCTGCAGTGCCAGGCTTTTCAAACCTCACTGGCAAAACCAAAAGGACTGACGGACAGTTCATGGGCCACCCACCCAATGCAGCAGCTAAGTGTGGACCTTGTTGGGCCACTGCCCACAACCCCTCAGTACCACAAGTACATCCTGGTGGTGCTGGACAAGTTCACGGAGTTTGTGAAGCTTTTCCCGTTACGTGACGCCTACCTCCAAATTGATAATCGATAAAATGATGTGTTTTTTGCCGGCATGGTGTGCCTAGCTCCATGTCTTGCGACAATGGCAAACCATTCATAAGCAAAGTGGGGAAAGGCATTCTCCAGCACTGGGGAATCGAGGAGAGTCACACAGTCCCATACAGACCAGCAGGACAGACTGTGGAATGCCATCACGCAATGGTTAAACAATGCCTGGTGGACTACTGCACTTCCCACAGGGACTGGGACATAAGACTGCCTGAAGTGGACTTTACAATGCACACATTTGAAAGTTTAGTTACTGGCTTTACGCCTGCCTTCTTGTGCTATGGGTGGGAACTACGGAACCGGTTCCGTGGAGCCATCACAATCATGCAGCTCGCACCGAGGTGCCCCCTTCTGTGCCTTATGTCCTAGCTGCTGAACTGGATGTGTACCTTCGAGATGCCTGGGCCTTTGCACAGGAACACGAAACTTTGGGTAAAGCCAGCCAGACAAAGTATTACAATAAAATACGCACTCCAGCTACCTTCCAGGCAGGAGACTTGGTTCTCCGGGACACGCACCCACCAAGCAAGGCAGGCATTGAATTCACAACTAAGTTTGTCCCTCGACCCACACGGCCATTTAGAGTGACTGTACGCTTTGGATGCAATACCTACAGACTCGGGGGTTCGGCTGCTGGGAATCAGGAAGGCCTCGCTAAAGCACACCAGGTGAGCCCTTATAATGTGCCTTGGAAGCCCTCTGCACAAGATAATAGGTGGGGGGGGAGGCATGTTTGAGGGTACCGGGCTGACGCCAGGCGGCATAGAATCGCAGGCACGAGACGGAAGGCAAAACTGTGTAGAAAAGCAGGCATGGGACAGTAGGCAACGGCATGTGGTGGAGAGGGAGAACATGGTGGGCGTGTGTCAGCGGTTGGCATGCGGGGAGCGTGCGACAGTGAACTGAGCGAGTGAAGTAATCAGCAGAGCAAGCCGCGTGCGGTGCAGTGCAGCGGGATGGAACGCAGACTGCGTGTGTGTGCTTGCTCCGAGGATTTCCCGAAATAAAGAATGTACTTGACAACTTGTGCCCTCATCCTCACTAGTGCTGCCATCGTCATCACTGCCACGGTACCACAATGCGTCATCGTCGAGCAAAATTCCACATTTGGCAAACGACCGCACCATGACATCATGTGGAACAGCAGCCCACGCTGAACGCACCCAACCACACGCAGCCGTAAGGGAGGCGCTTTTGACAGGTCCACTTGGTGTAAGTTCACGGTCTTCTGCCACCAGCCACTCGTACTGATGGCGGAGAAGATCCTTCAAGAGCGAAAATCCGGGCTTGTTTCATGACCAGGTCGCACTTCACTGGCAGGGACTGATCACCCATTTCAGCTACATACGCCGCAAGCTTGGCCTACAGCTCCGGAAAGCATCCAGACTTCGGCCCGTGTGAAATTCCTCTTGCCATCACAGGTGAAAATTTTGCTTCACTCCAGTTGCCACTCTTGCACCACCCATTCAAAAATATTGAACTTGCAGCACACTGCACAGTGATTCGTTTCTTTGGCGTAAAGGATGGCAGCCCTCTTGAACGCTCCTGTGAATGAGCGCCGAAGGTTTGTTGGCCTGGAGCACTCATGACGACTGAGGAAGCATGGAAGTAGCACGTAGCCGGCAGGCAAGTCGAATGCATCAAAACTAAGAGCTACAGGGAAAGAGAAACGCGAGCGGTGTCTGCTCTTCCATGAAGTATCGATACTCCCAGCAAGCACTGCCGTTCTGAGGGTATTGCTGCGAATGGAACAGCGGCACTTCCATCAACTATCGACACCCCCCCATGAGTGTTGTGTGCACTGTAAGACTTTCAAAGATGTTCAAAAAGCCTTCCTAAAAGAGAACAAACACGCGGGATAACGATAAGCTATGGATAGGGCCATAAAGCAAGCATAAAATTGTACCTACGTCGTAGCTCCCCTGATATCTCGTTGGTCTCGCTTTTTTGGCAGTGCTTTGTTTTGGTTTCGGTTGTAAGTTGACCTCCCCACTTCAGATTTTCAAATTAAAAAAGACAGGTCGACTTACAATCGTAGAGATATGGTACTACTGTTTAGTATGTACCTTTTCCGAGCCCCAGCCAACTATGGTTTAACGAGGTTTGATTGTACGCTGTAGTCCAGACTAGTCGATTTGTCATATGTAGAAACTGAGTGATGCTAAAAGGATAACAGACAACAACAAATAGTGCTACTCAACTTCTCAGCGCAAGATACATGGTCATATTACAATGCAATGCAGTATATTATAAGTTTATTTAGACAACAAAAACATAATTGTCAAGTAATTGACACATTAAACTAAAATCAATTTTCCTAGATCACCACACTTTAGTTGGGCACCATCTCCGCAACAGTCTTGGATTGTTGTTTTGCAGTTAGTGGAAACCATGTATGAAAAGTCTTGTTATACATTTGCATCTTGCCAAACATTTTGTTTATGCCCAGTGATTGTCTGCTCTTAGAGGAAACGCAATCAGAATTTTTGTTGGCACTCAGGTACGAGCAGCCCCAGGAGCAGTGGTGGGTTCTTTCTGGGTGTGAACTACGTTGCGCAAGCTTTGCGGCATTTTGTTGTACCCAGGTGCCTGGCCTACCAATCCCCATTGAGAACATGATTCTGCGCTATGTGAAGATGAAGGCTGACTGGTGGACCAACACGGCCCACTACAACCGGGAGCGCATCCGCCGTGGAGCCACTGTGGACAAGACAGTCTGCAAGAAGAACCTGGGTCGGCTGACGCGGCTCTACCTAAAGGCCGAGCAGGAGAGGCAGCACAACTACCTCAAGGTGAGTCCACATGCAAGGCAAGTGCGCGTGCACAAGCATACACACCCATAATCATCATCATCATAATTTATTTACCCCCAAAGTCTACAATGTGGCATCGCATAACAGTCTAACAGATTGTTCCCTGTCATAAAGCCCCAGGAACGTGCAGCGATAGCGAAAGCGAGGCATGCCATGTGATTGCCCACAAACAACCTGTTATGCAGATTCATCACACACATGCGTCACAGTATACCGTATTTATTCGCGTATAACCCGCACCAAAATGTGAAAAAACGCGTTTAAAAAGTGGGGGTGCGGGTTATCTGCGAATTTTTTCCTTGGGAGGGGGGGGGGTCGGCTTCACCGCAATGTGCGGCGGCCTCCCCGTGTAGTCCGCCATCCCCATCGTCATCGACGCTTGTCAAGCCGATGAAGGGCCAACGAAAGGCCAGCATTGTTGAGCCTCGCGTTAGGCGCTGTTTAGTGTACTTACCCCAGTTTGCACTGTTTGCCTGCTTTGTTTTGGCATCATGAGTGCGACTCGACGGCAGTGTTTCACAGCGAAAGAGAAGCTAAAGATTATAGCCGCTGCCGAAGAAATCGGCAACAGAGCTGCTGCAAGACAGCATGACGTCGACGAGTCGTGCATTCGCGACTGGAGGAAGAAAAAAAGAGAGTCTCGAAGCAACGAACCGGAACAGGCGAGCGTTTCGGGGTCCGAAGACTGGCGCGTACCCCCACCTCGAGACGCAGCTTGCGAAGTTCATTGAGGAGCAGAGAAGTCGTGGCCACGCTGTTTCGACTGAGATGGCGCAAATGGAAGCCCTGAAGTTGGCCCGGGAATTGAACATTCCACGTGAGTTTCGTGCAAGCCGTGGATGGCTTCAGCGCTTCATGCGAAGACATGGATTTTCTATGCGGCGGCGAACAACCATGTGCCAGCGGCTTCCTGAAGCCTACGAGGAAAAGTTGTTGAACTTTCAACGATATGTGATCGCACTTCGGAAGGAGCACAGCTATTTGCTGTCTCAGGTGGGAAATGCTGAGGTGGGAAATGCTGAGGTGGGAAATGCTGAGAGCGGCGACGATTAAGAATCGGATAAGCAGTGACGTGGTGGCGGTCGTTTGAATAAATGTTCTGAAAACGAAATGATCACTGAGTGTGAGTTGCATCTTTCTAGCGCTCATTTTTTTTTTTTCAGGTAAACGTGCGGGTTATACGCGAGTTCTTTTTTTTTTTTTCCGCCGAGTTCAAAGTTAGGGGTGCGGGTTATACGCAGGGGCGGGTTATACGCGGGTAAATACGGTATGTTATGCACATACTGCCATGCGTACACATGGCAGTATCACCAGCGTGCACGCCTACGTGATAGTCATGCGGGTGAGCACCTCACAGTAGCGTTTTGGCTAGTACCGTATTTACACGATTGTAAGTCGACTCGAATGTAAGTCGACCCCCCCATATCGCTTGACCGAAAAAAAAAAAAAAAAAAACCGAGGGCGCATTCGATAACGAAAATTTATTAGTAGCTGACATGGTCATTGGACTACTCGTCTTCACTAGTGCTGCCATCGTCATCGTTGCTGCGGTCCCACAGCGCGTTGTGGTCCAGCGAAATTTCAAATTTGGCAAACGACCGCACCAGGACATCTTGCAGAACAGCAGCCCACGCCAAATGCACCCAACCACACGCAGCCGTCAGGGAGGCTCTTTTGACAGGTCCGGTTGGTGTAATTTCGCAGTCTTCTGCCACCAGCCACTCGTACTCACGGCGGAGCAGAACCTTAAAATTAAGGCGAAGGTCCGGGCTTATTTCATGACCACGTTGCACTTCACTGGCAGGGACCGATCATGCATTTCAGCAACGTACGCCGCAAGCTTAGCCTACAGCTCCGGAAAGCGTCCATACTTCGGCACGTGGGAAATTTCTCACTTGCCGTCACACAGGTGAAAATTTCGCTTCGCTGCAGTCGCCACTCTCGCACCACCCGTTTAGAAACATCGAAATTGCGGCCCGCTGCGCAGTGATTTGTTTCTTCGGCGTAAAGGATGGCAGCCCTCTTGAACGCTGCTGTGAACGAGTGTCGAAAGATTAGTGGGCCTGCAGCACTCATGACGACTGGGGAAGCGTAGAAGTAGCACGTAGCCGAAGTGGAGCGCGTCAAAAGTTAGTCAAACCAATACCAATGCCTTTAAACAGAGAAAGAGAAACCCGCGAGCGGAGTCTGCTCTTCCATGAACTACCGATACTCCCCGCAAGCGCCGCCGTTCTGAGGGTGCCGCCGCAAATGGGAACAGCGGCGCTTTTATCAACTATCGACACTCCCCCCATGAGTGTTGCGTGCACTGTAAGACTCTCAAAAATAATGAAAAACCCTTCCGAAAAGCGAACAAACACGCGGGATAGCGAAAAGATACGGGTAGGGCCATAGAGCAAACATAAAATTGTAACTACGTTGTAGCTCTCGTTGGTATGGCTTTTTTTGGCGGGGCCATGTTTTGGTTTCGATTGTAAGTCGACCCCCCAACTTCAGACTTTCAAATTTTAAAAAAGGGGTCGACTTACAATCGTGTAAATACGGTAGGCTTAACGATCGATTTTCCGGACACTCGATTTTTTGGACATGCCGACTAATTAGGGTGCTACGCTTACCATTACCGCCATGTACCCAGTAGAGTCAGTGTAGTAAAAAGTTGCGAATGACGACAGGCTGACACGTTCGTCACGAACATTTCCTTTATTACTGCACTACGAGACTCCTGTGTGTGCGGCCTCCAAGCACTATGCCTTTCCTCGCCTGACCTGGAGCTCTTGGTCTGCCTACGCTGCTACTCTCTCCTTACAACTCTCCTCTCCCATCAAAACAGGAAGCAGTAAGGGAAGAGAGAAGCTGTGGCTCATGCTGGAGCATCAACTGGTCTGCGTGGGCAGTAGTCCGAAAATGTCCCGTAGTTGCATTGTGGTCGCCCAACTGCTTGACCACGGGATCATGGTCCATGTCGCCACATCTTTGGCAGCATCACCCAAGGTGTGAATATTGTGGGGATGCGCGACTCTCACGCATCCCCCGATACAGTCGAACCTGGCTACATCGAAATCGTAAGAAAACTCCTATCAGTTCGATATAGAGCATAATTCGATATAAGCCTGCTGAATAATTGGATGTCATAAAAGCACATACCGTCTATAAAATCACTTTATTGATGAAACTAGCTTAGTTTTGCATGAAATAGTCCTGCATTTCTTTCTGCTTGGGCAATTTTGCTGCCTGTGACGCACGCAATTCTCCACAGTCTAAGGAGTCGGGAGCAGCTGAG
The DNA here is from genome assembly GCF_050947875.1 of Dermacentor variabilis. NCBI lineage: Eukaryota > Metazoa > Arthropoda > Arachnida > Ixodida > Ixodidae > Dermacentor > Dermacentor variabilis. Next base: position 6,007,355 of record NC_134570.1, read on the forward strand.
GCCGCAACCTTCCGCATTCGCGCAGAAACACAGGACTAGTGCGAGCGCACCAATCAGTTCGGAAGATGTAGGCAAAGGACCGTCGTTGCTTTCCTCATTGTGCCCACTTTCACTTGTGCTCGGTACGATGTCGGCAATGTAGTCTTCGTTTTTGGGCTCTCCCGTGGTCGTGACACCACCATTTGCACTCACAAACTCGTCCACTGTTGATTCGGCAACAGCTTCCGGTAATTCCGACAGCTCGCCCCAAGTTTCGGCAACACCTGTAATGGCTGCGTCGCATTCATCAGAATTTAGTCATCACCGAGCACGCGGAAGCCGGCACGGCTGAAGCAATTTCGGATGAACCACTCGTACACGTACGTGTCGGGCGCCACAGGCACCGAGGCGAGAGTTTCGCCGCTTTAGCTCTAATTTCCCCCTTATTCTTCAAGATCGTCTTGAGAGTTCCTCAGAATCATTCACGCTGCGGGGACAGATCCGACTTCTCACCGCGTTCGACCCGATTTATGATTTCGAGCTTGACAACAAAAGGTAAATTCTACCGCTTCATCACGGCAACACTGTGGGAGAAGGCCCACAAGGCACACACACAATGGACCAGAAAAGCACCGAGACATCTCGCACTTTCGCCATTTTGCACGACGAGGGCACAAGAGCCTCTGATTGGCTGTCTGAGGAAGCGCTGCGTGCGGGCCAGGATCATTTTTTGCAAGGGGGGTGTCGACGGCTCGTCCGAAGCAGCGCGGTCACGGTAGGGAGAGCGGTTGGATGGAGCCGCGCCGTCGGGTTTCCCCGCAACCGCGAGGGAAAGCCAACTTCTGGGGGCACCTTCCCACCGCTTGACGTTCGATATATCGGGAGTCGCTGCTATTTTTGTTTGATTTAAACGTAATTTTTGCTAGATATATACACTCATTGTAACTATACCGTGCCTAGAAATTGTTCGATATATAGAATAATTCATAACTGCAAGTCGGCCTAGTTGGAACAGATTCACCTTAAAACTTTTTGTGCGCAAACAAACAGGGACGAAGAATAGGGGCAACACAAGAACGAGGTTAGAAAGCACTCGTCGTTGTGTTGCCCCTATTCTTCGTCCCTGTTTGTTTGTGCACAAAAAGTTTTAAGATAGAATAATTCGATGTAAACGGGTTCAATATAGTTGGGTTCGACTATATATTGTTTTCCCGCATAGCTCCCATCTCCTTCAATCTGGCTTCACTGTGTGGCCTGGTGACCACGGCAGTCGGTGTGGTTGAAGCGCATTGCGAGAGATGGCGCGAGTGCGGCTCTGCTAACGCCACCTAACTGCGGGGTTACTTGGGTGTGGAAAGGAGAAGGCTCTTCCTCTTTGGCTCGTGATCGGCAAGTGGCGCGGACATTCCACGCTTGCCCCAATCCATGCTTCTGCGAGACCCTCTCGCGAGGCCTCGTTCGAACGCGCCTCCGTTCACGTGACCGTACGCGCGAACGACCAGGCATTGGTGTCCACCATGGGGCAAACATATTCGCTCGTTATCCGGTTGCGGTGAGTCGGACTTTCGCGATTTGTTGTGTGCCCATCGGCATGTTTTGTGGATAACAACTCGGCTAGCAGGCATTGATCTATGAAAGGTGCAATAAATGCCCTTGTGATTGTTTGCAATACTGTGTTGTCGTTCCTTTGTCCCAAGAGCACAGGTGAGAACCCCACACTATCAAAGAGCATGAAGTCACCATCTTTAATGGTTGTTGGCTGCCGATGACAGTTGTAACTGGACTTCTTAATAAAGGGAAAGTGAGACATCCATCCATGCGTAGCAATTGCTGCAAAGGAAACCTATACGGGTTCCTCCAAATGAGAACCTAACATGAAGAAAAATTCGTCCCAGTCCGCGACACGAACATTACGGTTACGTAAGCCGCTGTTGCCGGGAAGCGCGAGAACTACTCAGAGATCCTTGAGTGCTATCGTGTGCCACTCAAAGCTTAAGCGTCAAAGGCAAAGCTTAAGTGTCCTCCACATTTTGAAATAATGTTCATCATGTTTTTCATCAATATTAATGAAACTTTCCAGTCCTATTAATATTTCTGTGCTCAGCTCAAATATGTTATTAGTTTTTTTGTAGGTTAATTAGCTACAATAATTATCATCTCACTTCCACTGTTAAGGCCACAATGGAAAAAAATATGCACAATAAAAAATTATTTGTAAGTGATGTTTGGCTAGCATACAGAGTACTTATTTGTCTCGCACTTTTTTTTTTGTCTCGTCAATAATATATATTGCTACGAGGCACTGTAGTAGCGAACGTTGATCGGAGAACTGACGAAGACGACGCTTGCCGATAGTCGTGCACACTGGCTCCATCTTTCATGCCTCTCTTCTGCCCGTTGTATATATCTTGTAAACATACTGTCAAGCGTCTTTTCTCCCCTTAGCAATATTTTACAGTCCATTTAATACAAGCCCACAAAATGTAGCAACCATGTGGTAGGAAATGTAGCAAAGTAATTAATTTACAGAGAAAAAGAAATTGCTTGCTACACTTCATAGAGTATACATTAGGCTCCGTTCTGGAAGAAAAAAATTTAATTCCGTCTGTTCTTAATGTTGAGATATCGAGGCCTCAATCTTGCATGGAGGCCAAAATTTGTGTTTTGAGAAAGGTACAAAAAGTGAAAAGCATTAATTTTGAGGGCACATGGCATCCAGAACAACCATTTCTTATTTTCACTCTAGACACATGAAACTATCAGGACACATCCAATCTTGTGCGCTGCTTACAAATATGCAAGTAGTTTTTTTTTATGGTGTCAAAAAAAAAAGTAGCTACAATTCTTCTGGTGTTAAAAATTTCGGATGTGATGTGCTAAAAATGTTCTACAACAAAATAGCTAAAATTGAGCAGGTGTGTTGCTGGATGTGCAAATACTGCAAGTTAGCCTTTGGATGTTTGTATCTGTACTTGCCAAAGATATGAAATTCTAATGTTGCAGCTTTACAAATGTGTGTTCTTGTTGGCAATTGCTACAGGATTTCAAATTATTCCAGGGTCTTAAGACAATATATCATAGTTCTTGTGCACTCTCTGAATACTCTACATATTTGTGGGGGATTTTCACGCTCGTAACCCATCGTGGGAGACTTGTGATGTGACATGAGAGGTCAACTCATAAAAAACTACCTCGTGAGCTCTGCTGTGTGCCTTTTCAGTAAGAAGGAACCAGCATATTACAATCATATTAAATATTCAACAATTACAATTAAATGCGACAAACTGATGTCATGTTCTGTCGACTGAAAGTAAGACACGCATGTGGTACTCATTCTTGCCTGCTGACTGGTGGTGAACCTCCCCTCTATGGAAGGTGTGGTGAGAGGCTGACCATTCTCCACGTCTTGATGGAGTATCGGGAAGCATAAGCTGAACAAAAGAAGCACTTCTATCACACCAATGCCACATTCCCCTTCATCCGGTATCATTTCTTGGGAGAACGAATTTTTTACAATGAATCAGTTAAAATTTTTTTTACAAGTTGTCGATTTATTGCACGTTATATGCTCGTGAGATTCGCAGCACATCCTCTCACCAGGGGCTGCTGCTGTGATAGTAGCGACCTGCATGGCGCATGCCTCTAGGCCTTTGTGCTTAAGGGACCTGGTGAGGCAGTGGGCCTCTTCGATTATGCATTCCCGAACTGTCCGCATACCATCTATGACTCCCGGTCTGACTAGCCCTGACAGATGTGTGCGCCACAGTCACGTGATTCAGGTGTCAGGGACTGTCCAAGGTTTCGTTGGAAGTGCTGTGATCGGAAGTCGCTCTCCTGGCTGCCATCGTCTGCTCTTAGCTACTCATAGCTGTCCCCCACCCAGTGAATTCATTAGTGTTGCCTCCGAAATGGTGCAGTCTCAGAGGGCACATCACCATCACAACCATAAAGCTTGCCCAGTGGAATCGCAGCATGAGTGTGGGAACGTGTTTGCACAGCACCAGTTACATTGCACACTCGCTGTTCATGCCACTTAATCGCTGTATTTAAGCTAGCTCTTTGCCTGTGAAATTTAAGCGGCATTCCCTCTCGCAAATAAGCAATGTCATGCCATGTCGCTGTTCATGCAGAAAGCACCCGCCGATATCCTCAGAGCTCATGAGACCGTCTACTAAAGGCCCGACATGTGTCTAGGACAGAGCACATGAAGACCATCTACTAATCCTGCATGTCAGAACGAAACGCTCGAATTTGGAAACAGAAGGGGTCAACATATACCGTATTTACCCGCGTATAACCCGCCCCTGCGTATAACCCGCACCCCTAACTTTGAACTCGGCGGAAAAAAAAAAAAAAAAACTCGCGTATAACCCGCACGTTTACCTGAAAAAAAAAAAAATGAGCGCTAGAAAGATGCAACTCACACTCAGTGATCATTTCGTTTTCAGAACATTTATTCAAACGACCGCCACCATGTCACTGTTTATCCGATTCTTAATCCAGACTATTCAGACGATTCTTAACCATCCAGACTATTACTGATCGCACATTTTTTAAAGCTTTTGCGCACCAAATCGGCCGGTATCGCTTTCCACGCATCCACGATCCACTGGCACAGCAATGGAATATCAGGCCTTCGCACGCGTCCCGTCGGTGTGAGGGCGTACATACCGTCGGCCATCCACTGGGCATACAGCCGCTTCACGTGTGCCTTGAACGGCTTGTTCAGGCACACGTCGAGTGGCTGTAGCATGGACGTCATGCCGCCAGGTATTATGACGAGGTCGGTGCTGGTCTCGGCAAGGCGAGCCTTCACCGCATCAGTGCAGTGGCCTCTGAAGGAATCTAGTACGAGCATCGACCGGCGTGCCAGCAAGGCACCTGGTCTTCGCTCCCAGATTACTCGAAGCCAGTCACCGACTAGGCCACTGTTCATCCACGAATTTTCTTCCGCACGCACAACGATTCCTGGGGGCAGTGGAATGCTAGGTAGCGTCTTGCGTTTGAAAATCACATACGGGCGCAGTTTCGTGCTGTCAGCCAAAGCGCATAGCATGACTGTGCAGCGCAGCTTGGCATTTCCGCCGGTCAGCACGCTGACTGATTTGGAGCCCTTTTTTTCCATGGTCGTGTCCATCGGCATCTCAAAGTACACAGGTGTTTGATCAGCATTTCCCACCTGAGGCAGCAAATAGCTGTGCTCCTTCCGAAGTGCGATCACATATCGTTGAAAGTTCAACAACTTTTCCTCGTAGGCTTCAGGAAGCCGCTGGCACATGGTTGTTCGCCGCCGCATAGAAAATCCATGTCTTCGCATGAAGCGCTGAAGCCATCCACGGCTTGCACGAAACTCACGTGGAATGTTCAATTCCCGGGCCAACTTCAGGGCTTCCATTTGCGCCATCTCAGTCGAAACAGCGTGGCCACGACTTCTCTGCTCCTCAATGAACTTCGCAAGCTGCGTCTCGAGGTGGGGGTACGCGCCAGTCTTCGGACCCCGAAACGCTCGCCTGTTCCGGTTCGTTGCTTCGAGACTCTCTTTTTTCTTCCTCCAGTCGCGAATGCACGACTCGTCGACGTCATGCTGTCTTGCAGCAGCTCTGTTGCCGATTTCTTCGGCAGCGGCTATAATCTTTAGCTTCTCTTTCGCTGTGAAACACTGCCGTCGAGTCGCACTCATGATGCCAAAACAAAGCAGGCAAACAGTGCAAACTGGGGTAAGTACACTAAACAGCGCCTAACGCGAGGCTCAACAATGCTGGCCTTTCGTTGGCCCTTCATCGGCTTGACAAGCGTCGATGACGATGGGGATGGCGGACTACACGGGGAGGCCGCCGCACATTGCGGTGAAGCCGACCCCCCCCCCCCCCCTCCCAAGGAAAAAATTCGCAGATAACCCGCACCCCCACTTTTTAAACGCGTTTTTTCACATTTTGGTGCGGGTTATACGCGAATAAATACGGTATGTCAGCAGCAATCTGCGAAGCTTTAGTGATAAGCCACCCCAGCTACCGGCGTGGAATAGCCACATGCAATATATACTGGATGTATGATACTTTCACTCATATCAAAGAGGAGAAAAGGGGTTAACCGAGAGGCCCAATTTTTTATTAATCATATCATGAGAAGCCAGCAAATAAAGACGCCAAGGTCAACATAGGGGGAATTACTTGTACCTATTAATTGAATTCAAGAAAGGATAATTTGATGGCTACGAAAGTGGATGAAAAATCAACTTACCGTAGGTGGGGAACGATCCCACAACCTTCACATTACTCGTGCGATGCTCTACCAATTGAACAATTTACTATGCACATAGCAATGAGCATGACAGATTTCGCGAAACATTTCGCAAAAATGTGCGCCTGATTGCTGTGCTTCTCTGTTAAAAAACACAATGAGTAAAGCTGCGGCAATTAGACCACTTGTGAAGAACTCGCATGATGGCACACAAAGCACCGATGTAATAGAGGTGATATCTGAGTGCACAATATTTGCTGTATGGGACGCACAAAGTATGCAGAAGCATACGCCGTCTTTCACAACATGACGTCAAACGCCGCGTGCATCTTTTTAAGGCAGCTGCCATCTGCTAGCTGCTTGTGCTTGTCCTAGGAAAAATCTTCTGACAGCTCCGAGAGTCAATGGACAGACTGCACTTCAGGTCCATGAAAAACGAACGCAGTTCCAGCAGCTCTCGGACTGGTGGACGGAGCTTCTGAAGTTGTTCAAGAAGATTGAATGTGAGACAGCAGTCCCAAGCTGTCCGGGACTGTCAGGGACTGATAATCAAAGAGGCCCAGTAGTGCTACTTGTAGCAACGTATTTTAGGAACTGTTCGTAGTACATAAGTTCTTCTTAGCATATGTCATGAAACCATTGTCTAGTTTTAATGTGTATACAGTTGAACCTCGCAATAACGAATTCGCGAGAATTTCATTGTTGTGAAATGAGACAGCACAGGCAGGTAATGCATCACAGAACGAAACTTTACTGTCAAAATTCTGTTAGCCTACTTTGGCAAGCTTGCTCAAGAATGTAGAACTGCATTGCCGACAGTACAAAGTGCACCACATGCGTCGGTCACCAGTAGCAATACTGCCATGGAGCACTATTCTCGGTGAATTGATTTCCGAGATATGATCGTTTTTGCGAGATATTGCATAACTCAGCATCGGACGCAGAGCAACATTGCTCCATGCATGCAGCAGCATTTCTCCAACACATGCCATCGCCCGTAGGTACCAGCGCATCCATTGCCGAGCGCGAACGTGATCGTGTCTCGTGTATAGCCGAAGGCTGTCGATCGAGATTACAGCCTCTTCGCGCAAAGCTATGTCCGGCGCCGAGTTCGCACCTGATGCCTGTTGGGTGGCACCAAAACCAGCATTCTTGAAGTAAAGAATGCATATTCCTGGACAATTGCTCAATCATGGCTCGATGCGTACCACTCCATGCTGCGACCGCCATCTCAAGTGTCATAAACAATTCCACGTCGGTGGGACGTGGATTTCCTTGTTATTGCTGCATTTTTCTCGCCGAGGCACACATTACGCACTGCACTAGGTGCGCAAAAACTTTCATCACATGTCGGTAGCAAGATGCTGCCTGCTGCTTAGAACGGGTGATCAACAAACAAAATGGCGGCCATGACGTGTTTTCAGCACAATCGCTTCCGGTGGTTGTTTGTTCCTGTAAAGAAAAATGGTGACAGCCATGCAAGTGTAATGTGGCAGTATTTTATGCAATCTTAGTGCAAAGCAATCGTACTTGAGCACATTTTGAAGCATGCTAGCCTCGCTTGAGTAGGTAATATGAGGGGTTACATTCTGGCAAATTTTATTCATGGGGGATTGTAGTACAAAGACATTTCGTTGTCGAGAGGTACGAAATGCATTAAATCCTATTGCCGTTTGCCGGGGATACGAAAATATTTAATTGTCGCAAGAATTTGGTAGTCGCTGGATTTCGTTACCACCGGTTTAAACTGTATATTTATGCACTTTTCAATTAATATTTTTTTAGGCCTCTATATGGCTGTGTTTCATCCATGTCAGAATATTCTTTATTCATATAACAGTGACAGCTTATTACCATGACTTTGGCACTCTTTGGCCACATCTGGCTCTTGTACCAATAAACTCCAATAATAATAATAATAATAATAATCTGGCAGTCTGTTTCTGGGCTTTTCTGCTTTCCTGCTTTCTGGACGTCCTGCTTACATCAAGCTACATCATGCATACATCAGGCTACATGGATGCTATGATGCTTGATATTTCCACTTTGGTTTCAACCACGTCACCTTACATGTAATGGGTGTGTGTTTGCAGGATGGCCCTTACATCAGTGCTGAGGAGGCCGTTGCCATCTACACGACTACTGTGCACTGGCTGGAGAGCCGCCGCTTCTCTCCCATCCCCTTCCCACCTCTGTCGTACAAGCACGACACCAAGCTGCTCATTCTGGCACTGGAGAGGCTCAAGGAAGCCTACAGGTGAGGCACTGGCTCCAGTAGAATTCTATGAACTATTTTTAATGGGCAAAAAAAGAAAGCACAACAGTGTAAGCACAGGTAGAACAGATGTGCCAATAGCAGGCCTTTGCCTCATTCTGCACTAAATGAAGCATAAGAATGAAAGCATCCTGCTGTTGATGGCTGCCTCGGTAGTAAAACTAAAAGTTGAACCTAAAGCATGCTGCCATGATGATTGTCAACCTGGAAGTCGAGGGAACAGCCCTTGCCATGGATGTAGCCTGTGCTGTCAGTTCTGTCGCATGTTTGTTGTATCACTTTTCAGCAGATGTTCCAACTACTGACGCTGTACGATCCTTTTGTTTGTGCCAGTCGTGTGGCAGTTAAGTATTCCTCATACCAGCTTGGCACGAACCTTGCTAAAGGGGGATGTCAGATCAAAAAGTAGCCTGCTCAGTCACACATTGTTTAGCATAGTTGTTTGTAGTGTCACTTTGAAGATAGATAAACCTTGATACAGGTTAAACTCTTTATAATTAAGTCGTTAAAATAGGCAATTTTCTTCGTTATAACAAAATTTTAGCATATTGAAATTCAACCTTTTATGCAAATAAGAACAGTTGCCTATGGATTTTTCTTACACCGAAGGGGCCACAGGATTTGAATTAGAAGAAAATAGAAAACATTTTTTTAATTTGAAACTCAGCGATGAAAGATATGGTTTCATACTACAGTGATTTTGAAATGGGGTTCCGTGAAGCAATTTTTGGTGGTGTGCGAAAGCCATGCTCGTGGCCACTGTAAGCCTTCAGGCATTCTGATTCAGGATTGCAGAAATGTTACCCCTTCTCCATGAAACGACTGTAAAGCTTTCGTTGAAGTTTTCTATGACGTATGCATGTGAGCATGCTTTTTCCAGGCTTGCATACTTGAAAAGCAAATATAGAAACATGTTGAATGTGAATGCTGATATGCAACTCTGCTTAAAGGGACACCAAAGGCAAATATTAAGTCAAGCTATAGTGATAGATTAGTGCTCGAGAATCTCTCAGGCGTCAATATTACCGCGAGCAGAGCCTTAATAATAGAGAAATTGAGGTAAATGCAGGACATTCAAGCACTTGGCCGATAACGAAAGCACTCCTCGGTTAAATTCTGTCGCTAATACTCAACCATCCATTGCAAAAAATATCCTTGTATTGTATTCTAAGACAAAATAAAATGCTACTTGTCCAATTCTATATCATTTTTTAGAAAAAAGAACTCATTGAAATTACCCTTGACATGACCCGGGTGTAGAGAAGTTTCATTATCGCTCGACTCCGCACGGTCCACGCTTTTGCGTTTCACTAGTTTCGTTATCGTGTAGTGCTGCGCTGGTTGTGGTGGCTCGCAAATTTAGCACAAACTGCAAGTAGCAGAGAATTCAACTTCCATGTGATGTCCCGGTATACCCGAACGGTCTACGCCACTTGACCAAAAAGCAGCAACAGCGGTGAATCCACCCCTTTGTTTTGGCTCGGTAGCGCCGTCTGTCGGGCACCGTTTTACTCACCGACAGCAGCAAAGGGTGGTGATGGCGTATGCAACGTCACCACTCCCGCAGTTGGATGGCGGGAGATTTGAATTTCGAAAAAGGCATTCGGGCCCTTCATATGCAATTTTCTCATAAACTAAGTCTGTTCTTGGCGCGAAACAAGCATTGAGAGGTTTCTGGAATGATATTTAAACAGTCCACGTCGACTTAGTATTTGCCTTAAGGGGGGACACTGATTTTCAAATAATGTTCATGATGTTTTCCATCAATATTCATGAAACTTTTCATTCTTGTTAAGACTTTTGTGCTGATTTCAAATATGTAATTATTTTTCCAATAGGCCATTTAGTTCTGAAGATAAATGAAATTCATTTTCATAATTTGCACAAACAATAGTGGAAAAAAACATTCGCTACAAAATTCATATTGGCACATGCCTGGATACTAGAAAACATAAGGAACACAATGGTATGAATACTATTTTGATACATCAAATATTACCAATTTTATAGCAATTCAATCTTTACTGTTCGAATTGTGGCTACCGCACTGTCTGATCTAAAGCAGAATTGAAAAATTTTAAAGCATAAATTCCAAAATCTAACCCTACCATTGTGTACTTTGCACACTCAGCTACAAGCCACAACAAAAATTATGGCTCTATCTGCTTTGAAGGCAGAGATATCGCCGCGGCAAATCAGCAACAAGTCAAAAGTCGGTGTTTCGTGAAAACGAGAAAAAAGGAATACATTCACTTTTAATCAAAAGTACAGAAATAATTTTGCATTATTTTGTAGTGAAAGTGGCTAAAAGCCACGAGGAATGTAGTCGCTCTGACCACGGCCACCCAAATGCGGCAAAAACATCGTTTGGCACCTTTCGCCGATTCCTGGTGGCTTGCATCGCGCGCGCGGCAAGGTTGTCGTTCACGCGGGTCGAGGTCCACGCCAGCGCGATATCGCCGCAACACGCGCACGTGATAACGATCTTTATGGCGAGGCCATATTACCATTCGCTTTTGCCTCCAGTGACGCTGCCGCCGCACACCTTGCACTTGACAAACGACATCAGTGCGTTCACAGAGTCCTACTGAGGATAGTGAAGCCTGCCTCGGCGTGGACTGGCGCGGCTGCAGCGCCGTCGGCGCGAGTGAGCAAATCCAACACCCGCTTTGTTGCTGGCGTTGACGTAAAAACTTGAAGTTTTTTTGAGCATTCATCTCCCTCTGCAAAAAATCCGCACGCTGCAACATTGCAGCGTCACGCCGAACGTGGCCGCTGTCTGTAACGATTTCACTCATTTGTGAGCTGGCTAGGCCTACTTCGGCATCGTCCGCGGCTTCAGCATTATTTGCTGTTGGCGGCGAGCTACTCCCGATGCTTTCAGAAGCAATGGAGCACTTTTGAAAGTTACAAGCTGATTGCTTCTTCTTTTTTCCGGACTTGTGCCTCGTGGTGAACTTTCCGGTCGACTGGACATCGTTAGGCATGTGCCAACAAACCTACAAGACGCACCGTCACGTCGCCTGCGGAGTGGAGCAGACGATGGGAACCTCGCGCAGCCAACCACAGCACGCGTTTTTGGTCACGTGTGCTAGTCAACGAATCGGATCGCGCACAGGACTTTTTTTCTTCCCCGGATTTCAACATCCCTGGCGTACTAACGGAGTCACTTTTGGCGGGAAATTAAAGAAGGAAGGCTCCTCTTTCCAACGAGACCAAGATGGCTGCGATCATGCGCATAGAAAAAGAGCTACGCGCCGCGATAAAAGGGCTGTGTTTGCGCGGAATTCAGCTCACAGTGATGTTATAAATTGATATTGCGGACGAAATACCCTTCCCTGAGATTTGAAACTTGGCGAATTAAAGGAATATTAGCTGTAGAATTTGAAATTTTCATTTTCAAAAAATCTATTTTTTCGCGATTTTTTTGCCGCAAAGACCTGTGTCCCCCCTTAAGTGTCCCTTTAAGCATGAATGCACCACGTATTGACAAGCTGCCCAGATGGAATTGACGTGGCACTTTTGTTTTACCATTCTTTGCCAGGTAGCAATAAAAGGCACCTATTTTACACTCCATGTGTTAATTTATACCGCTAACCCCCCCACCCTCTTTTCACTGCAAGGGGTCTCCCATCACTTCCACTGGTCCACAAGGGGTCTCCGACACATCCATAACTGGAACCACTGTTATACCCTGTGAACTATATCTTCACAATGGCGGTACAAAGCCAATGCTTTCACATCCACTCTGCCCCCACGGCTTATTGGCCTCGAGCTCCACCACTGGAAAAGCTGGCGCCACCGTTGGCGTGACATCCATTAGGGATCACGGGGACATAGCGGCCGCGTGTGTTGCTTCGGGAGCGCCGAAGCGAGCTGAAAGCGAGAGTTTAAATTCCCTCGTACGCTGTGGTCCTCATTTAGTGCCGAGATTTTCCCGCTTCGAATGTCTCCTTTACAACGCTTCAAAGCACTACAATAGGTAGTGGCTGCCTTTGAAGGCGCGCAACATGGTAGGCTACTGCTCGGTTCCGCAGGGCCGGACGCACGTAACGGAGGCTGGTGTCAGCCTTATTCACACGTAGCCGCAGGACAAGAAACTGTGTGAAGCTTGGCTCGCGAAACATAAAACCGGAAAACAGTCGTCGGCTACAACTCGGGTATGCAGGAAGCACAGACGCGAGGAAGATTTCTGCTACGTCGCCCAGTCTGCGATGTTCTGAAAACGCGCACTGAGACGCTCGCCTGAGTCCGCTGCCCGTCTAATTTCATGACGGTTTGGTCTATGAACCTGTCGATGCTATAGATACTGGCAAGTTCACTGGAGTGGAAAGGGAGCGGTAAGAAGCACATTATACAGTAGAACCCTACTGTTACGTTCCTCACTGCTGCGTTTTCCCGGCTGCTACGTCGTTTTCATCCGGTCCCAGCATAGCTTCCATAGGATCCGATGTATAAGGAACCCCGCTGTTACGTAGTAGCTGTGAAAACGTTCCCGCATGATGCGTCGCAACTTAGCGCCCCGAACCCGCCTGGGCCGGCTAAAGTAGGCAACGCGCTCCAACCGCCATTTTGGCTTTTGACGAGTTTTGGCCGGGCTTGGCTATGAAACTGGCTGCAAGAAGCCGCACGCCAGTTCCATAGCCAAGCCCGGCCAAACGCGGCCAAAACTCGGCAAAAGCCAAAATGGCGGTCACATACGACGATTACGTCGCCGTAGATGCTGTCGTCGTGACGTCAGAGTGTCTGAGCATCGCCGAGATCGTTGGGGACTCGGTCACGAGTGAAGCCGCAGACTGCGATGCACGAGCCGCATAATGCCGGGTAGTTACCCAATCCTAGCTTTGGAGAAGCCGTCGCGGCTCTGGACCTCCTCCACAGGTACGTCGCACCTCACAGCGACGCTGACAACAATTCGGCCTTCCAGGCTATTGAGAAATGTGTGGTGATTTCTAGCGAGCGAAAGAAACGGCAAGCCACCATTCTGTACTTTTTTTAGGTCCTAAGCGCACTTTGTGGAAATAAATTGTCTATAGTTGGAGCTGCACTTTTTTTCATTCATTTTTGGAGCTTTCCTCACTGTTGCGTTCTCCCGGCTGTTACGTTTTTATTCCCCGGTCCGGTGAAAAAACGTATGAACGGGGTTCCACTGTAAATAAAGCATGACATATGGTCATGTTAGTGTTATGAATTAATGCACTGGATTACAAAAAAGCAGCAGTGCTGAATTGCACGCTGAGAACACCGATAAACAGAGAGTGCGACGCTACTCCAGAAATAATATTGAAACGTCCAAGAATTTAGAAGAAAAAAAAAGATTTAATCGTCGCGACGACACATCACAGTTCCCCGTAGGCGTCAGTCTCTACAATGAAATTTTTTTTGAACAGCTCTGATAGCGCCCATACAACAATGGTTGCTTGTATACTGTCAAATGCTCATATTCTGCGGCCTAAAGCTCATGACACGGTGCGAAAACGCGCACACAGCCAAAGCGAAATAGTGCGCGGACAAGCATGCAGACGGCAGTCGGTCGCTGCGATTATGTGCGACCGCTGCATTGAGGCTTCATTCTATTATGCTCCATTTAGTTATACAAACACTATAAGAACGTATTTCACATAGTTTGCTCTCAGCGTTTACCTACCTTTCACGCAAGGAGGAGGTTCGGGAGAGACTATCGCAGCGACCGCGCGCAGTGGCGTTCACTGTACGTATTCGGTAAAGAGATAGCGTCTGTAAACGATTCTGTGCTTTCAGTTTGCCTAAGATTATTATTTAGACAGTAAAAAACTTCTACAGAAATGTCTGGAAGAGCTCGTGCGTGGTGTTTTCAGTGAGCGCTGACAGCAAAACCTATAAGGAGCGCGCCCCATGATCCCTCATACTACGCCAGCGAGGCGCTTCCAATAGATGGCGACACCGTAACCCCTAGCTGTAGGGGGACGGGGCTATCACGAAAAGTGCCGACAGCTGTGAACGAATGCTTCGTCTGCCTCTCAATTCAAGGTGTCGCCGTAACACGAGATAACGTACCGTATTTACCCGATTGTAAGTCGACCCCTTTTTTTTAATTTGAAAGTCCGAAGTTGGGGGGTCGACTTACAATCGAAACCAAAACATGACCCCGCCAAAAAAAGCGATACCAACGGGAGCTACAACGTAGTTACAATTTTATGTTTGCTCTATGGCCCTACCCGTATCTTTTTGCTATCCCGCGTGTTTGTTCGCTTTTCGGAAGGGTTTTTCAACATTTTTGAGAGTCTTACAGTGCATGCAACACTCATGGAGTGGTGGCGATAGTTGATGGAAGTGCCGCTGTTCTCATTTGCGGCGGCACCCTCAGAACGGCGGCGCTTGCGGGGAGTATCGGTAGTTCATGGAAGAGCAGACACCGCTCGCGGTTTTCTCTTTCTCTGTTTAAAGGCATTGGTATTGGTATGACGCGTTCCACTTGACTGCCGGCTATGTGCTACTTCTATGCTTCCCCAGTCATCATGAGTGCTCCAGACCCACTAATCGTTCGGCAGTCGTTCACAGCAGCGTACAAGAGGGCTGCCATCCTTTACGCCGAAGAAACAAATCACTGCGCAGCGAGCCGCAATTTCAATGTTTCTAAACGGGTGGTGCGAGAGTGGCGACTGCAGCGAAGCGCAATTTTCACCTGTGTGACGGCAAGTGAGAAATTTCCCACGTGCCGAAGTCTGGACGCTTTCCGGAGCTGTAGGCGAAGCTTGCGGTGTATGTCGCTGAAATGCGTGATCGGTCCCTGCCAGTGAAGTGCAACGTGGTCATGAAACAAGCCCGGACCTTTGCCTTAATTTTAAGGTTCTGCTCCGCCGTGAGTACAACGAGTGGCTGGCGGCAGAAGACTGCGAAATTGCGCCAACCGGACCTGTCAAAAGAGCCTCCCTGACGGCTGCGTGTGGTTGGGTGCATTTGGCGTGGGCTTCTGTTCTGCAAGATGTCCTGGTGCGGTCGTTTGCCAAATTTGAAGTTTCGCTGGACCACGACGCATTGTGGTACCGCAGCAATGATGATGATGGCAGCACTAGTGAAGATGAGTAGTCCAGTGACCATGTCAGCTACTATTGTCAGCTACGTTATTGAATGCGCTCTCGGGTATGCTCTCTTTTTTTTCGGTCAAGCGATATGGGAAGTCTACTTACATTCGAGTCGACTTACAGTCGTGTACATACGGTAATCTCCAACACTAAATACATGAGAAGGCAGCGCACATGATGCCACACCATCTCAGCATGGCCATTCTTCAGAAATGCAGCTGATTACCTCTAAGACAGATCGTGAGAGTTGCATATGCACTCACTCAGCTGTGCTGACACCCATCCACAGTCACGCCTTAGCTAGAAAACGAGACGTCTGGCTACCCCCACACCTCCATTTCCCCTTGCTCGCACAAGCAGATGGCGCTCATTAAGCAACGATCCTTCTCAGCTCACCCTAGTATGCTTTCACTCCCAACCAAAGGATCCAGTGCGCGTGTCGCGATAGGATGTTATTGCACTTGGGCTTTATACGGAACAAGACACTGCTCCGCTTCGGCAATTACTATTCGTCGCTCAGTGCTCAATTTGAGGTGCGTTCACAAGCAGCTGCTTGTAATTTGACTATAGCCATTTGACTATCTGCTTCTGTGGAAGATTTTACTTATTGTCTTGGTAGTCCCCAGCCGCGGCAGTGAAATTTCGTTGTAGTGAATTCGTGTATAAACATGGTTCATTATATTCTGCTTTAAATACATGGTGTTCTATGGACAAGAAGTTATAAGTTAAATAATTAATTATACACTTAAACTTCGTTATAACGAAACTGGATATAACTAAATAAGGGATATATGAAGTAAGTGTAAGTCTCCTTGAAATCCCTATGTAGACCTGTGTATCTTACACCTTGGTTTAACAAAGTAAAATTGATCTGCCAAGGGATATACAGTCGCCGACCGTTTATTCGGACCTCACAGGGACTGCGGAAATGTCCAAATAAACAGGTGTCTGAAAAAGCAGATTAAGAAGAAAAAAGAAGTCCTTTATTTCCACGCACTTATTCGGGCTCGGCAGTAGGCTTGAAGAAATCGTGAATGCGCCGTTGCACGGTGTTTTCTTTACGCGCAATCAGATAAGCCCGAATCTCGGAGAGGGTCGTATGGTCATTCTAGGCGGCTGAAAGCACAGTCACTGCTTGTAAACACTCCGCACGCGACGGCAGCATGGCACATGGTGCGTCATCTTCCGACTCGGAGTCATCGCCCGGCGGTGCAGCAGAAACCTGACGAATGATCTCGCCGTTGTCGAGTTTTACGCATGTCAGTATAGCAGGGTCAGCACCTGTGAAAATGTCAAATGAAACGATGTCCGGAATTGCAATGCAACCACTGAGCAGGTCACGTTTTTAGCGTCAGTAGGGAGCACATAGGAAGGCGACAAATCCTAGGCTTCCTGGCACCCGCTTGCTGGTATTCCCCAGCGCAGTCTGCGCGGGCACTGTCGGCGCCGTTAGACACTATACGCGATGTTTCAGTATGCCGTGTTGGATCACCCCAACCTCGACACAGCGCACAAAGGAGTGGGAACACGTTTAAGATAGCTTTTGAGGGCATGTTTGTTGATTCCATCGTTAGTGGGCATGCGCAGTAATGCCGAGTTGAACATGATGCGCATATCTTTATAAAACACGATACATCCTCTTTTCTGTACGAACACAAAGGTGAAAATATTATCGAACAGCATTGCGAAGGGTTACGAACATTGCTTAAAATTTCTGCTGTATTGGAGGCGCTGTGGCAGTCTTCTTTGCCGTGTTGATCTCCTCAAAAGTGGACTCGTCTCATTTGATATCAGCGGTGCACCTCCGTTTGACGATGTATGTTGGCTTACAACGCCGTCGTTGTCGCTCTCGTCGTCCGTGGAATCTTTGGTGGATGACTCCATGCTGAATGGTTCGGCGGTCGCAAGAAAGTGCTGCTGGTTCCGATGCAGCATTTTGCTGTCTTCTGTCTCTACTCGGTAGAACCTTGGTTGCTCCGCACGTATCACTCTGGCTTTGGTATCCCATCGGTCTGTGCGCACTCGCACGACTTGACCTTTCCGCAAAGGAGCCAGGGAGTGTCTCAGCTGTTCCGTCTGTCGATGCTTCCGCACAGACTTGCTGGGTTCCTCCTCAAAATCCGGCAATGGTGTTCGAAGCCGTCGACCAAATAGCAGTTCACCTGGCGATCTGCCGTCTTCCAGAGGACATGACCTTTAACTGAGCAATCCAAGCCAGAAGTCCTGTCTTCCTTCGTTTGTTTTACTTAAGGATTCTTTTAACCACCTGAACCCCTTTCTCGGCCAAGCCATTTGAGCGTGGAAACTGCGGGATCGAAGTAACATGCTGGCAATCGTATCTTTTTGAGAAGAGCAGAAACTCACGGATGGGGAATTGCGGTCCGTTGTCAGTGCACACTTCTTTTGGTATGCCGTATCAGCAAATATTGCGCTTGGTCTATCAATCACACCGGCTGCTGACGTGTCCTGCAACTGCTCAACCTCGGGAAAATTAGACAATGCATCATACGCACAAAGATACGATTTCCCAGCGTACTGGGGCCGTATTCTGTAGCGGTTCGTTTTGGAACCGGTTCCTTTTGGCTGTTACGTCAGGATTACGTCACTCGAAGAAAGAGTGGAACAGGGCGGCGTGAGGGGAACCAATCAATGAGCGGCGGTCTGCCGGAAGATCACGTCATCATTTTTGTTTGTACTTGGGGGACGGTATAGCAATTGAAGGATGTTGCTGGTTTGATAAAAAAACATTGGTTTGTATAGAACACTTGCAAATATATTTTCAGTAATAAATGTGAGCTTGCGGCGCAGACGGCTACTGGGAGTTGTAATTTTATTTGTGTTGTTATATTATTTAGTCGCTAGGTGGTGTGCCATACATTATGCAAACAACTTTCCTCGCTTTGTTTACGTTTTGGACTTGTTCGTGCACCGAAACCGAAACGATGTCGTCGCACAAGGACAGGCGGCTGGGTCCTCATGTTTCAGCGAGGCAGCGCGAAATACTTGTTTCATTTGTCGAGAAGCACCCCTATCTAGAAAAGGCGTCGTGTGTGTTGGGCCAGCACAGCTGACGGCGGCTTTCTGTTGCACCGTGGATGGGAATCTAACCCATCCTTTTTCTTTGCCTACAACCGTAATGGCCTTGGCGACGGCTGTAATGATACGGTTGACCGAAGGCTGCGACAGTGCAATCACTTCTTCATTTCCGACGCACTGTTGAAAGCTCCCGGTGGCAAAAAAATGCAGCGCGCACAGCACTTTCATCGTAGTGTTGACACCACGAAATCTTTGAGGTCCGAGATGTTCATCCAACTCATCGCAAAGACGTCGCACTATGTCTTTTTTGGGAGCCTAAAATGCCTTCGAAACTCTTCTTCGGCCATGCCGAACGCGTCGCGTCGTTGCCTCTCATCGCGTCGTTGTCTTTCGGCGCTCGCCAGCAGCACAACCTCGCACAACCAAAGGAGCCACCATTGCCGTCTCTGTCTCGTCTCGTCTAGGTGCCGGCTCGTCAGCTGGCGCGAGACTAGCCGGCAGCCACGGTTGCCCTAGCAACCCTCGACATCATGCTCGCCACCAAGCGCGACCCTCGAGCGAACCACTTCTCCGTGGTTCCTCTCATAGCAGGGAACCGGTTCCTTTCCAGATGATTGGCAACCTGTGTGACGTCATCAAAATTTGTCGTCTCGCTCACCAGGGATGACGACAACGAAGCGCCGACCAATGGCAACAGCCAAAAGGAACCGGTTCCAAAACGAACCGCTACAGAATACGGCTCCTGGAAGATGTCAATACCAATCCTAAACCAGGCATGCGCCGGTACTGGGCGGATAAGAAGGGGTTCGCTGTGTTGCTTGTATGTGTGCTTCTGGCATACTGAGCATTTTTTAATCAGATTTTTGACATCAGTGTTCATACCAGGACAGAAAACCAAACGACACGTACATTCTTTGCACTTATTTAGTCTTATGTGGTCTTCATGGATTCTTCTCAACATTTCTTGGCGCATGCTGGTTGGCACCACGACCTTGCACCCTATTATTAGCATCCCGCTTACTGTTGACAGTTCACTTTCGAAATGCTTAAGCTGTCCCTGCACAGCTTGGTTCTTCTGAAGGCATGTGACAACACTATGCAAGTACAGACTGTCTGTAGTATCTCAGTTTCAGTTTCTGTTTGCCCTTACACGCCGCCAGTGGTGCCAGTGTTGTCACCTGTATATATACATGCCTCTGAATAAAGAGTGCTAGTTCCGTTGCGGCCGTGACTGTGTTCGTGGTTCCATCTGCGGCTACCGCCGAAATACAGCAATGGCGACGAGGATGGGAACTTTTCAAGGGGCGTAACTGCACCTGCAACTTCACTATGCCATGAGCTGTATCAGGCTTGCTCTGCCGCCCCCATCCTTGCCTGTACCCGGCCGCCCTCCTGTTCCCTGGCCGCAATGGTACCGGATGTTCGAGAACTTCCTGCTGGCATCAGGAGCATCCGACTTCAAGCCCGAACGTTGCAAGGCCTGCTGATACACAGCCTCGGCGTTAAGGTTCAACGTGTCTTCTCCAGCCTACTGCTTACGTCGGATGCTGCCCAGAGCGGTGAGTCAGCTGCCGGCGGTAAACGTAATAAGGATAGCGGGGACGCCGCTCAGCCTTCCGTTTATGACGAAGCTATCGAAACCCTAAAGCAACATTTCACAAGAACAAGCAATGTCGTCGCGGAAAGGCACCGGTTTCACTGTCGTATGCGGGAGTCTGTACAGGAGTATGTTGCTGTACTACATGCTCTTGTGGTAGCATGTTCTTATGTGTCTCTGGAAGACTCGCTTCGTGACCACTTCGTGGAAGGGGTCGCGTCCCAGCACCTTCGCAAACGCCTTCTTCTTCAAGGCTCTACCCTCTCGTTCCCCCGAGCAGTGGCATTAGTTTCACAAGTCTAACAGGCCAATGAGGACATTCGGGAATTTGCTTCCGACAATGTGCAGCGCATATCAGGGCACTCTCGCTTGGCGCTATACGACCATAGAAGCAGTGGAACGCGCCACCCTCCGCGTAATGACGCGCCCCTGCGTGAACCTCGTACCGAGGCGAGCCTGCAGCATGACAGCCACCAACCTGCCTCGTATCTGCACCCATACAACTCGTCCTCTCACTGCTATCATTGTGGTTCGCGCCAGCAACGTGTCGCATCACCCCGCTGCCCAGCCCAAGGTCAACGTTGCTATCATTGTGGTCTGATTGGTCACTTCAGCGCGGTATGCAACAAGAAGTGACGAGCCGTTGCGGTTCGTGAGCTTAGCGAACAGACATTGCCCGACAATGAAACCTTGCCCGACAGTGAAACTGACAATGAAGCTGTGAGCATTCTATGTGTGACCGCGTCCGATCGCGCCGGAATTCTAGTCGAGGTAGCAGTTGGTCATGCGACTTTAATATTCCTTATCGACTCGGGATCTTCAGTCTCCATTCTAGCGGTGGATCTTTTTAATAAACATTTTGCCGAACAGGTGCTGTACAATCCGCGCCCCGTGTGCAGCTGTCAGATTATTCTAAAAACCCTATTCCAGTGCGAGGATGCTTTCTTTCGAAAGTCGCATACAAGGAACGTGAGGCGTCCATTCTGTTCTACGTTGTCTCGCAAGGTACATCGCTTCTGGGTGTCGACGCCATTATGGCTCTTGACTTCCAGATTGATGGCTCGTCCCTCCGCTGCCTTGAGACTACTACATCAACTAACAGTGCTACCAACGTACAAGTTCCAGTTCAGGAACCAGTTTCATCTGCACGTCTTCCAGCACAGTTGTGCAATGAATTTGCATGTCTTTTCGACTCCACCCTCGGCCTAGCAAATGGGTTTGTACATCGTGTCAAAGTACGGCTCTCGATTCCACCCATTGTAGCAAAACTTCGCCGCCTTCCTCTTTCACTCCGAGCTCGGGTATCTGAGGAACTTCGTCGGCTAGAGCAGTTGGGTGTGACAGAGCGCATTAACGCTTCAGAATTGGTGTCTCCGATTGTTGTTGTTCAAAAGAAGGATGGAGGCATTCGTGTTTGTGTGGACTTACGAGAGCCTAATGAAGCTGTCGTGACGGATAGCTCCCCTCTTCCACACACCGAAGAACTCCTCCACAGTCTTGTTGGGGCAATGCATTTTTCGAAGCTAGATCTCGCGTCGGCCTATTACCAGGTTTTGCTCGATCCTGTAAGCCATGACTTGACCGCTTTCATAACTCACGATGGCCTCTTCCTCTTCAAACGCGTTTGCTTCGGGTTGGCATCCACCCCCGCTGCATTTCAACAAATGATGTCGAAAATCCTTCAAGGATGTTCTGGTGTTTTGTTCTATTTCGAAGACATCATTGTTTTCGGGAAGAGCGAACAGGAACACTTGGCTAACCTGACCACTGTCTGCGGGGCATTAAAGGGAAGCTGAAACACTTTTCGAAAAAAAATGAGTTCCTTGCGGCATTCTACAGTTTGGAGTCCACTGAACACGAATATCTCGTTTAAAAAGGGCGGAAACAAATGCAAGCGGCTGTTTTTTGCAAGAAAACGCGCACAGCGCCTCAGGGCATCGCGCAAATGCCGCTGTTGCCCATGATTTGTCGGGACCGCTTTGACGTCATTCACGGGGATCGCCGGTCAGCGCCGCCGTTTCAGAGCGTAGGACGCTGTTCTGTTCTGGCTTCATAGCTGAGTTGTAAGCACTATGGTACATTCTCGCTGTCTCGGAGAGCTTGTATTTTTGCCGTACATGTTCAAACCAACAGCCGATACAGAAAACGATGGCGGCAACGGGGGCAACAACGATGTTGAGTGTGCCAACAGCGAGAGCAATGTGTGCACATTCTCGCGCGGTGGAAATCTTAGCTGGTACTTATGTCTTTTCATGTAGCTGCACGTTCCAGTGACGAAAGAAAAAAACGCGCTAAAGTGTCACTCCGAACTTGCTGCTGGAAGAATGCCGAAGCACTAACATCTCATTGGATTGTAAACACGGGTGCGATTTCGCAATGTCATGCACCTTGCCGCTGCTTGTCTAAAGTTCCATGGTTTTCTGCATGTTAACACACGATCGCGAACATAAGCACAGCGTTTGGCTACTTCAAACTCTTCAACATTATCTGCCTGTGTCACACTGGCTGCTTCAAATGATGGTAGTGGAACAGGTTCATCAGGGGCTCGGTTCTCAAGGTGCTCTGCTAGAACCTGAAAGAGTGCAAGGCATGGATGTCATGAACTTCAGCATATCATGCATATCGGCAAACATGACAACAGTTGGGTTACTTACAGTAATTGAAATACTTTTTCAGTAATTTATGTGATGGATTAGTTGTCTAGTGATTTAGTAATGTGAATTATTTGGTGTCTGTAATTTCATGGCTAAAGTAATTTATTAATTGCGTTAAATATGCACCAGTAAACTGTGTACGGCGCCAGAACTTTGGTAGTGTCGTGAGGTGGTGGGGGGGGGGGGGCGTGGAGGCACAGGGGGGGGGGGGGGGGGGGAGGGCATGAAATGTTGGCAAGTGTATGTTACCTTGAAGAAAGGTTGGCGTCCCTTTATACTTTGCTTTTTGCTTCTTGTATGCACGAAAACTTTTTGGAAGCAATCATTAAGTAATACCATTACTTTTTTGAAAGCGGTAATTGGTAATGTAATTCAATGAGCATAATAAGAAAGTAATGAGTAATGTATTATGTTTACTTTCAAATAATAATTTTGCCATGCGTGATGCATAGCTAGTTAAAGGCAAGAGAACATTTTTTGTCCAGCAGAGATGCCTGTATTGGGCTAGACCACATCGAACGCTGACGAGTTCAATACCTCACAACGTTACTTCATTATTTGAGCCCGTTCACCTTGCCACGGGCGCAGCTGTGCCGACGCTCGTTTTTGCGGCATTTTGCTGCTGGTAGCAAGTTGTGAGTGCGAAATCTACGGAACGAAGTTTTTACACGACAAGTTCAACTACTCTAACGCGAGCACGAAAATATTACCGTAACGCCTTATGTCGTGTGATTTGAACACGAATGCTAAACAGCTAAACCTGCGGGCACCGCGTGGTAGGACGAATAGCAAATATCACTGAATGCGCAAGCGTACCCCTGGCCAGTTATTGCACCGTACCAAAACAGTGCCGAACAAACAGCCGTAGTACAGTGTTCCGTGACAAAGCGGAGTGGAAAAACAGGATGAAAACGACAAGCACTTTGCACGCATGTGCATATTCCCGGCTGTGCCTCCACCTCGCTTCGTCATAGGCCGCTGTAACGCTGTTTGTTCGACACTCAGGTGATCACCAGTTTAAAATATTGCCCGTGTGCACATTAAAACCCTTACCTTACCCTTTCTCCCCTTGGCGAAGGCCGCTCTTGGAAGTGGAGGTTCTTCTCTTGTGGGAGAATATAGACGGAACAACGCCTTCTTTCAGTTGCACCGATTTAATTGGAATACTGATTGCCTGCATCGTTGTCAAGCTCCGATGATAATCACCGTCGCGGAAATGGTCCGAACACAGCACAGTTGATTTCTTTGGAAAGAAATTATCTCTCCACACCGCACGGACCCACTGCGCTGCAAGTTTTTTGTCCTTCGGGAACATGTGAAACACCACATAATCTCGCCCGCCTGTGCTCGCACAGCCGAATGCTGCACAGAACGAGGGCATGTTGGGCGCCCTTAGCTGTAGGCACTCGCGCAGCACAGAAAGGAAGCACAGTTCACGAAAATCGCAAAAAACAAACGTGAGCGGCGGCAGATCTCTCGTAGCGTCGTTTAGTAAAGCGCAGGACGGAAAGAAACATGCCAGCATGCCAATCCGGCAGTACGGTCCCCGGGAATGACGTCACTCTTGCCGGTTCTCTCCTCCGGCTGCCTTCTTACCCGGCGCTCCAGGAAGCGATGGGGGCGTGTCCGCAGGGGGGATTTAGAACGCGATTTCTGCCTCTTATATTGACAATACAAAGAAAAAATTTCAGAACCATAAATTAATAGGTCTGTTCTCCCCAACCCCAGCAATTCATGGAAATTGAAATCCGTTTCAGCTTCCCTTTAAGGAAGCAGGGCTCAAGTTGAATTACAAGTGCGTATTTGGCGTACAGGAACTTTCCTTCTTGGGACACAGGATCACACCGCAAGGCATCTCTCCTTTGCCACAGAAAATTGTTTCCATGATGAATACTCCGGCGCCCACTGATAGTACTAGTCTGCACTCTTTCCTCGGACTGATAGAGTATTACGCCAAGTTTGTTCCCAGGCTTGCTGACGTGGTAGAACCAATGTGAGCTCTTCTCCGGAAGAACCAGCCATTCATATGGAATGATGCTGTAGATGCCAGTTTCGCCCAGGTGAAGTTTCTGCTCTCTTCTAGCAAATTCCTGCACATGTTTGATGCGTCCCTTCCGGTTGTAGTGTCCACTGACGCGTCCGACTGCGGACTGGGTGCTGTTCTCCAGCAGGTTGATGGCCACATGCTGCGAACTGCTGCCTTTGCTTCACGCACACTTTCACCTGCAGAGAAGAAATATGGAGTTGGAGAGCGTGAAGCGCTAGCGTGTGTTTGGGCCTGTGAGCATTGGCATACGTACTTGTGGGGACAGCATTTCATGTTGCGCACGGACCACCAAGCTTTGGTCTCGCTGCTCTCTTCTCAAGGCACTGGGTGCCGCCCCCTTTGCATTGCACGCTGGTCCGAACGGCTGCTTCGCTACAATTATACAGTAGAGTATCGGAAGGGGTCTCAAAACCAGGTGGCGGATGCCCTTTCCCGCCTTCCAGTTCTGTCTCCGCAGGAAAATGTCTCATTTGATGAGGTTGTGTCCTTTGTTGAGTTACCGTGCCTCACTAAAGAGCAGTTTCAACAGGCCCTTCGTGATGACTACATAGAACAAGTGAAGATCTATGTCGCTACATCTTGGCCTGCACATAAGACGCTCTCGGGCGAACTACACCCTTTCTTCTTGGTACGTGAAGAATTGTCTGTCGTTGACAACCTGCTCCTGCTCGGCGAACGAATCGTCGTTACCTTGTCTCTCACACCGCAGGTAATCGCTGCTGCCCATGAAGCTCACCCTGGTGTAGTTCGAACAAAAGCTTGGCTACGAGAATGGTACTGGTGGCCAGGCATGGACAGGCAAGTGGAGCTTTCCATCCAGAACTGCAGCGTATGTCAGATGGTTGACAAAAGTACCAAGACTGCTGCTACCCCTTGCAGCCAGTACCCCTGCCAGAGCGTCCATGGCAGAAGCTTGCTGTTGACATCGTCGGTCCTATAGAGAGAGCCCCACATGACTGCAGATACGCCATTACGCTCATCGACTATTTTTCCAGATGGCCAGATGTTCAATTCTGCAGTGAAGTATCCTCCCGCACCGTCATAAACTTTTTGCTTCACATGTTTGCCCGTGAAGGCTATCCGGACGCGATGGTCTGCGACAATGGGCCCCAGTTCTCATCTAGGGAGGTCATTGAGTTCCTTAAAGATTGCGCCATCTGCCTTGTGCACTCTTCTGTTTACTACCCCCAAGCGTATGGACTTGTCGAGCAGTTTAACTGGGTCTTCAAGAATTTTGTGCAGGTCGCTATGCTGGAACAGCGTCCGCTTCGCCAAGCGGTAACCGAGTATTTGGGCATATATCGCTGCACGCCACATGCCACTACGGGAGTTGCACCGTCTGTTCTCCTACACGGACGGTGACCGAGAACACGCCTTGACGTTGTGGGTCACCCGTCACCTGTTTCCGAACTTCGTCTGCGCCAACGAGTTAAGAGCAAGCAAGAATACAGCAAAGAGCACACAGACCATCGCAGGGCCGTGAAGAAGACAACAGTGTCTGTTGGTGATTACGTTAGAATTAAAAAACCTGGAATATCGGTTAACGGAGACCTCGCGTTTAGCCGCCAGAGGAAGGTAATCCGTCAACAAGGTACATCAACGTTTCGGCTTGATGATGGATGAACCTGGAACGCGTCGAAGCTATCCAGGGTACCTGCAGCTTCAGCCACATGGAATCTGCAGCATAATGCCGTTTCCGAACCCGTGACTCCGTCGTTGGCATCTCAGCAATCCAACGATTACGCCTCAACAGCTCGACCCGAAGCCTCACCAGCTATGCCCACGCTACGAGCTCCAGCGTCAGCTGTGTTGGATGACCGTGTGCTTCAATGTCGGGTCCAACCACCGAGGAACAGAAGGCCTCCAGATCGATACCGGGACCACATGTAGCTTGTGTGCAAGGTGCAGACGGGTGCAGTGTCAGAACTTGAGTGCTGCACGAACTATGTGCAGATGGCTATGTGTCTCTGCAAGCAATTTGTCATGTTTTGCTTTGTCTTTTTGGCATTGTTTGTCCTAGGCCATGCTGTATAGTTTTTCCATTCAGTATTATTAGTGATGAGCACATGACATGTATGGTTGAAGATATTTGTAATTAATTGCAAATGCTGTATATATGTATAACTATACTAATCTATTAATTATTAGTTACCCTGTTCTTGTATCGAGGGGAATATGTAGTATCTCAATTTCAGTTTCTGTTTACCCTTACATACCGCCAGTGGCGCCAGTGTTGTCACCTGTATATATACATGCCTCTGAATAAAGAATGCTAGTTCCGTTGCGGCCGTGACTGTATTCGTGGTTCCATCTGCGGCTACGGCCGAAATACAACACTGTCATTTCGCGTTTCTTTTTGATAGGTGCTCTAATGTGGCGTCGCTTACAATTGACGATACAACACCTACGGCCTGAATCTCAATGTCTTCTTCCTGCGTCATCCTTTTGCGGTTTTCCAACAGAGGCACGTGACAGCAGGTCTGGCAACACGAACTGCTTTCCTGGAACAAAGTGCAGATTGAAATTGTATTTTAGTAAACTATGAAAGAAGCGCTGCAGTCTCAGTGGCATGTCAGCAATTGCCTTTTGCGAAATATTGATCAGGGGGCGGTGGTCTGTTTCGAGGATGACCATGCGTCCATACACAAAATGGTGAAATTTCTTGCACCCGTATACTACAGCCAACGCCTCCTTCTCAATCTGCGAATATCGTTTTTGGGGGTTGGTGAGTACTCGTAAAACATACGCAACAGGTTTCCAAGCGTTCCCGTAAAGCTGTAGCAATGCTGAGCCGATGCCATCTTGCAATGCATCTGAAGCTATTTTAGTGTCACGCATCGGGTTGAAGATAGCCAAAACTGGCTGGCTGCTTAAAGTTGCACAGATATGGTTCCATTCTGTGGCATGGTTATCCGTTCAATTGAAAACACTGTCTTTTCTGTCAGGTCTCGCAGTAACTTAGTTTTTTTTGCGAGTGCGGTACAAGTTTAGCGAAATATTTGACAACACCTAGCATTCTATGAACTCCTCTCTTGTCCCTCGGTGGCGGTAGATGTAGAACTGATATGTTAATCCCGCCTTACGCACGGACTGTAGGACTGCACGTAGCCTTTCGTCGGGTTCTTTTCTTGAAGAGCCCCATACTAGGATGTCGTCGACGTACATACGTGCACCAGGAATCCCGTCAAAGTTCTCGTTCATGTACCTTTGAAATACTTCAGGTGCTGACTATATGCTGAAAGGAAGCCTGAGGAAACGATAACGCCCAAACGCAGTCAAAAACGTGCAGATCCTGGATGTTTCTTCATGTAACGGTATTCGATGAAATCCAGATTTGGCGTCTAGTCGTGAAAAATATCGCGTTCCTGCAAGCTCGGCTTCTATCATCGCAACGAGGCTCCTGCTTGAGACCTTAATTAATTTTCCTAGGATCCATGCATTTATGTAGCTGACCGTCTTTCTTCTTGGTGATAACTAACAGATTTACCCAGTCTGTTGGCTCCTCAACCTTGGCAATGATGCCTGCATTGAGCATCTGGTCAAGTTCAGCCCGCAGTGGTTTCAGCAGCGCCAGGGGTACTCGTCTAGCCATCTGCACCGTCAGTATGACGTCTTATCGCAATACCATGTTGTGCGGGCCCTGAAGGCATCCGGTACTGGTGGAGACGTCGTCGTATTCCTGCATGAACTCTGTAGTTCCCTTTGTCGTCATTGCATCAACCGACCTGATGAAGAACCCTAGGTGCTTGCTTGCTTCGAGACCGATAATCGCATGTCCCTTCTTTACAAGGAAGAAGTTGGCTTCAGTCGCCATCTTGCGGACTGTGACCTTCAATCTGGTTACCCCGAAGTGCTTGATGATTTCTCCCCCATAGGAGCGTAGCACTGAATTATTTTTTCTTATTTGTGCCGCGGGCTGTAGTGCGCAGTACATACCATGTGGCAGAAGGTTGGCTTAGGTACTGGTGTCCACTTTCAATTTGACGTGCTTGTTGCCGACTAGTGCTTCTACTACCCAGTCACGATAGCTTTCGACAGTATCTACCAATACATCGAGAATCGTGAAGTCTTCGTCAGCGTTGACTTCGGCCACTTGCCTGTTGCTCTTGCATTGCATAGCAAAATGGTTCTTGCATCCGCATCGTCTACAGGTGCGTCCAAACGCCGGACAGTTCCTCGAGCCGTGCTCCCGACCACACCTACTGTATTTAAATACTGCGGATGCACCAGTTTCCTTTGGCCTTGCTTGGATACAGTCAACTTGGCCGCTGTTCACGTGCCCAAAGTTGATTTTGTGCTTGTGATAACTCGGCGGATTTGCACACCTGCTCAGGTTTCGCCAGTGTCAATTCCTTGTCCCTTAGCAGCTTCAGGTGCACTTTGTCTTCGCTCGTTCCAAATACAATTTGGTCATGGATCATTGAATTTTTCATTACACCAAAGTTGCATTATTTCGCCAGGTGCCTCAGGTCCCTTGCGAATGGTTCAAAGGGCTCACCTTCTGCTTGGACTCGTCATCGAGATAGGTACCGCTCATGTATTTCATTCACCTGCGCTTCGCAGTGCTCATCGAATTTCTTGATAACGGTCGCATAGTCCATTCTTTCGGCGTCTTCAGTGAAAGTGAAGTTCTTGTAGGTTTCCAACACATCTTCGCCTCCCAAACTGAGCAATAGGGCAGTCTTCGTGCTATCATCCCGAGGCTTGTTTCTTGGCACAGAGGCTGCTAGGAAAAGCTCGAGTTTTTGCTTAAAAAGCTTCGATTGTTTGGCAGTGTCACCACTCAGGCGTAACGGCTCAGGAGGCTTTAAGAATTCCATCACGGGTGGCCACACACTTCTGACACTATGTTTCGTGCCGTTTGCGCGAAGAATATGATCGAGCCAAGTGTCAGTGAACACAGAATGCCATTGCTTTATTTGCTCAACTATTTATGCGTTGCGGGTAGGAAAGGGAGGGAACATGTTTAAGATAGCTTTCGAGGGCATGTTTGTTGATTCCATCATTAGTGGGCATGCGCAGTAATGCCGAGTTGAACCATGATGCTCATATCTTTATAAAACACGATACAACGCCGAGGACCACCAAGGACAACCTATCTGCCTTCCCCTCCTGGCGCATGTGTCCGGGCATGGGTGACGCGCCGTTTCTTGGAGGTAATCTCTCCGCAGCAAGTACAAAGGCCAGGCTGAAATGGTTGATTCCTTCATGCGCACTTTGTTTCTCCCGTGTGTTTAGTGTTGCTTAATCTCAAGTTTCCAAGATGCGGTCAGAAGCGCTTTCTTGCGTCGTGACTGCGAGTTCATGGTCGAGTGAGATCTGGTAACGTTTGCCTGGGTGCACATGACATGAATAAAGCTATGAAGCTTACTTTGTGTAATTGTCTCTTTGATGTCACTATTAATGCACTGCCTTACTGGCGAAACTGCCTTTTTTTTTTTCTCTCTCTGGGCTAATATCTGTGTATCTAATGCCGTGAGCAATGCCGGTGCATTACTCTCTACGCGACCTGCGCCGCACGTGCTAGTACTCATTACCACACTATTATGGCCAGGCCTTCTTGCAGTTTATAACTGCTTACTAACCACATAATATTGTCCAAAATTGCTCTGGGAATTTGTAAAGTTGTTTTTAATGCTGGAACTTTAAAACAAAAGTTTTTATTGCAAATACTTCTTTTTATCGACATGTGACTGTATTTGCCTGATTATAACTCTCCTCTGAATCTAACGCACACTACTTTATATGTGTCCAAAGTAGAAAACTAAAGTATAAATTAAATTTCCTAATAAAGGAAAAAATTTAATGTACACCCCATTTTCTTAGCAAGAGAAATTGTTGCACAATGGCGCTGGTTTCTTAAAATATGCTTCACCACGCAATTTTTATCTTCTTTTTTCTGAAGTCAGCTTTGCTGCATTACATTTGTGTGATACAGTAAAGCCTATGAACGTTGCGAATGCTGTTTTGGTTTCATGCCTGTTTGCATTGCGCAGGCACTTATTGGCCCAATTTTCTTTCAAAGAAAAAAAGAGCTTGCATTAGAATTGTGTAATTGCCATAATGAAGCATTAGTTGCTATGGTTATTGGCTGACAATCTTTCTCTGGTCAGCCAAAAATAGGTGTTTTCAGCGAGAGACGTGTATTTGACACATTCACTGTCCCTTAAGCTCTACCAGAGAAGATGCTGCCACTCAACAGGTCGCTACCATGGTCACCATAGGGGTTATGTGCATGCATGCTGACTGGTAAAGTTCGAATTATTCGGCAAATGCAAATTTTAAAATTGAGGAAAAAGGAAAGAGTTTGGGTCTATAGAAATGCATCAGCACCAGCTGGCAACATTGTCAGAATTTGAATTAACCGAAAAATCTAATTTAATGGAGTAAAATTAACAAAAGAGACTTTGTCGAGGTTGATCTGTATAACGGACTTCAGTATAAAGAGGTTCCTGATATAAGTAAGTATTTAACTTTAATGTCTTCATATATGCAGGGCGTACCTCTCTATGCACTGTATAGAGAGGGACAGGTGTCCCTTTGTATCCATGTCTTGTGTTATCAGGCTCTACTAGAAGTTGTCTCGATTTGGTGTTGCAGTGTGAAGAGTCGGCTGAACCAATCGCAGCGAGAGGAGCTGGGGCTCATTGAGCAGGCCTACGACAACCCTCACGAGGCACTATCACGCATTAAGCGTCACCTGCTCACGCAGAGAGCTTTCAAAGAGGTGAGTGTTAGCCATGCTGAATTTATTACTCTTCCAGAAGTCACGCTTTGCACTACAATTCCCACAAATAGTACACAATGTCTGCACACTACCTGCAAAATTATTTTGTTTGTCTTGCGTGGAATCATTTTCTTCAATGCCATTTTTTAAACACGAGCATAAGTGAAGCATACTTTAAAATAAAGTGCTGTGTTAAAGGGCCCCTTACCAGGTTTGGCCACTTGAAACAGGAAAGCACAGCGCATACCTCACATGCTATTGAGTTTGTACACAAAGTTCTACAGCGCTGCACACCATGGAAACATCTGAAATGCCACATGTTCTCCCTCTCAAGGAAACGCCACTCTCAGCCAGAGAGTTGAAGTAGTAAGCACAAATGCCATGACGTTGTGGGGTTCTCCTCCGTACTCTTGGGACAAAGGAACGACAAGACAGTAGTACAAGCAATCACAAGGGCATTTATTGCACCTTTCATAGATCAATGCCTGCTAGCCGAGTTGCTATCCACAAAACATGCTGATGGGGTGCGCGACAAATCTAGAAGTCTGACTCACCGCGACCGGATAGCGAGCGAATATTTTCGCCCCATGCTGGATCCCAATGCCTGGTCGTTCGCGCGTACTGTCACGCGAACGGTGGCGCATTCTAAGGCGGCCACGCGAGACGGTCTCGCAGAAGCATGGGCCGGTGCGCGCGCGCGGGACGTCGACGCTGTTTGCCGACCCGCCGGGAAAAAGAGCCTGTTCTCCCCTGCACCCCCAAGTAACCCTGCCATGAGGCGGCGTTAGCAGCGCCACACTCGCGCCATCTCTCGCACTGTGCCTCAACCACATCGACCGCCGCGGGCATCACGCAGGCCACGCGGCGAAGCCGGATTACAGGAGACGCGCAATGCGGGAAAAACATATCAGGGGACGCGTGAGAGTCGCGCATCCCCACATCCCCCCAACCTTAAATCACCACATATTCCGGCGAGACATGTCCCGCGGTCTAACATCAACGTGTGCTTCCCGAACAAGGTAGAACATTAAACAGTGGCCGCGCCAAGGAAATATCCACGCTGTCCATAGCATGCGAGCCGACATTGTCCTTGGGTACACCGCGGGCGTTCGCCGGTCACAGCAGCAGCTTTGCAGACTCGGCGGCACGATTCCAGGCCAGGACTCCGGAAACGACGACACAGTAGTCGGAACGAGCAAGCGTCGCTCGCGCCGACGCGCCCTGCTGGCGAGAGCTGCAGTAGCTGTCGGTGACCGCCGACTCTTTTGTCCGCCGCCGAGGGTTGTGAGCTGGATACAGGAGGCCGCCGAAGTCACTGCGCCGAACTGGCCACAGCATCACCATCGCCCAGGGTGGCTCGATCGTAGTCCGGGGCAGCAGCGCAGACGATGTGCAGGTGACAGCAAGCCAGGGGTGACTCCAATCACGCTGCGTACATTCAACACACTCGGCAAACACTAAAGTAGTGCAAGGGAGAGGAATTATGCATGCGCATCGCCCACGTGGTACGATGTTCAACTCGGCTAGCAATAGAGCGGGCAGCTACTCAGATGCTAAGTTCATGTG
Source organism: Dermacentor variabilis (assembly GCF_050947875.1). Lineage (NCBI taxonomy): Eukaryota > Metazoa > Arthropoda > Arachnida > Ixodida > Ixodidae > Dermacentor > Dermacentor variabilis. The sequence continues at coordinate 6,040,540 of NC_134570.1, forward strand.
AACGAAGCTCGCTTCCTTGAGTCGAACGAGTAATTTCAATTCGTGCGAGGCTAAATAGAATGAGGGAAGCAAATTGCAACACCTCAACGCCACGGTCCACCAGGTTGTGTCCCTCCACGTGCGACAGGCAGCTTCGTAAAGTCTTAGGCCTAAAGCGTCGCTACCCTGACAACAACCGGCATCCAAAAACGACACCCAAAATGAGCGCAAAACAGGCAGCCGCGAGGAGACGTCAGCTCTGTGAGGTGGTCCTACTCCGCTCGGTGCACACAGCATCCGAGTTGACGGCACCCACCGTCCCAGATGGTGTCGGAGCGCCCGATGCCAGGCCGCAATACCAGTCAGCCCATAGCGGCACCCGTAGCCCGCGGCCACCCGGCTCCCAGAGCCGCGACTTCATCCGAGTCAAAGAGATAGAAGAAGCTATTTACATAAGAAATTCGGACCACCCACGAGGCTTCCATACTCACTCGCTTCAGGCTTGGCAATGCTCCACGGGCGCTAAGCCTCGCTCTCCCAGGATGCAGACCACGTGGCTCTCGTACTGACGAATTTCATTAAAAAAAACACTTGCGGAAAGGCTTAGCATGTTGACATGTTCAAACACACTACAGCCACCATCGCCTCGCTCAAGAAAGCACGCCGCCAACGCTAGCGATCGAAATCCACGCTGGCCCTACGCTTCGGTTCAAACAAAGGTCTCGAACGAAGCAAAACTGTTAAATCTATCGTCCGATGCCCCAAGAGCCCCATGTTGGGCAGCCAGATGTGGGATTCCTCACCCGTGCTCCTGGGACAAAGGAACGACAACACAGTAGTGCAAACAATCACAAGGGCATTTATTGCACCTTTCATAGATCAATGCCTGCTAGCCGAGTTGCTATCCACAAAACATGCCGATGGGGCGCACGACAAATCTAGAAGTTCGACTCACCGCGACCGGATAGCGAGCGAATATGTTCGTCCCATGCTGGATCCCAATGCCTGGTCGTTCGCACGTACTGTCACGTGAGCGGTGGCGCATTCCAAGGCGGCCACGCGAAACGGTCTCGCAGAAGCATGGGTCGGCGTGCGCGCACGGGACGTCCACGCTGTTCGCCGACCCACCGGGAAAAAGAGCCTGTTCTCCCCTGCGCCCCCTAGTAACCCTGCCGTGAGGCGGCGTTAGCAGCGCCACACTTGTGCCATCTCTCGCACTGCGCCTCAACCACAGCGACCACCGCGGGCATCACGCAGGCCACGCGGCGAAGCCGGATTACCGGAGATGCGCCATGAGGGAAAAACATATCAGGGGACGCGCGAGAGTCGTGCATCCCCACAACGTAAAGCTCAGTCATAGTAACATCACTTATCGTAACATTACATTGGTAAATCGTGCAATGTGGAACGTGCAATACTACCACCAGAAAGAAAGAAGTGGGGAGGGGGGAGGGGAGGAATGAAATGAGGCGGGGCTCGTCACATGAACTCAACGCAGTCCTTTGGCTTCGGTATGGGAGGACGGGAAGGGAGAGTGTCTATGTTGGTAGTCACGCTTGCCTCCTAGCAGTGTGGTAACAGTGCATTAAGTTTCTTCTACCTCTGCCATTAATAAACCGATCTCAAAAATTATTTCATTTAAATGATCCCTAGACTGGTGTTTTAAATCTTCCATTGTAGAAGTAAAATTTGCAGCAGTGCCTGGTGAAGGGTCTTTTAAACGTTTGAGAGTCCATCTTTTTGTCAAATATGGCTCCCCACGATCACATTTCTTTATTGCAGTTTTAAATTCTCCAGACTGACCTATTTCGAAAAACATTCATCGAAATTTTTTTAGAGTGACCATAGAGTGAAAAAAAAAAAATGTTTTCCATAGGTAAACATGCCTAGTTTATTCATGAATGCAGATAGTCTTGCATAAACACTCATAAGCTACAAAATGTACATGCACTGTAATAGATATATTCTAACTCGGCACTTTGGCAGTAGTTTGCATTGGAGGGACTGCCGCTTGACTCACTTGCAGCAGAGTAGCCAGCACGCACGCCCGTAGCATCATCGAACTGTGTATATGTGAGCGCACGCAAGAAAACTGAGTGGTAGTTCACTCATCACAAAAATCAAACGAGTCAGAAACTTGCCCCAATCCTTCATCCTCACGAAAAGAAATGCAAGCATGGCAGTATCATTGGTCAGTGGTGGTATCGTTTTAATGTACCAGTGCCCGACTGTGAACAGATGTAATCGCACCCTGTGTGCAATAAACGAGCGAGCATCTAGCGGTGATCTTTGAGATATTAGAAGCTAAATAGACATCGGTTTTTACGAGCACAACCAATGGAAGCAGCCTGCAAGACGAAACTGAAACTAACCACCGTGCACACATACGGATGCGCAAGCAGCTGGTCAAATGCCAGTGTAAAGAAGCCGTTGAATAAAGAAAAGAAAAAGAAAACTTCTATCTGTTAAGTATGTGTTGTTCATGTAAGCAGTGTGACCAAGTCAAGTGTGGGCTGGCGAGACTGCTCGCCGTGGTTTATTTGCTACTGAATTTATTCAGTGCAGGCAGGAGAGGGAACGTGCTTGTGGAGGGTTCCGAGGGCACGTGTAATGAAGCTGCTGTCGGTGTGCGTGTGCAGGACAGCAATCATTTGAACATGTGCGCCCGATGTGTTGGCTTTATCAAGCACAGTACAGTATCCACACAGGTTGGGAGCACTTCCTAGGCAAGAAAGAGTTAAAAAATTGGCATGTTTTTCAAACAAAACGATGGCGCCATAATAATACAGCATTGACCATTTAGGACTTCTGATTTCGAAATATTGTTGATGAACAGCGCATATAAGTGCTCTAAAGAATTTGTTGTATCTGTCAAGGTGGTGAAAAACATTGTGGAGATTATGCAAGAATGGCATCTTTCAAGCCACAATATCTCCGGAACGGAGCAATCGAGCACTGCCATCTTGGTCTCGTCAGAGAGTGCACTTCTCCATTTTCTAATTTGCTCCTTCAGCTATCTCGTCCCCACAGAAACAAGCTCCCTGAATGCAAATGATTGAACGTCGTTTCAAAGTCGCCGATTGGCCGCGCGCACCACGCGACTCCAGCACGCTTCGCCGTTGGTCGAGCGCTCACTCCTTGGGGGCATTGTCTACTTTTAGCATCTCATGAGCTCTCAACATCTTGACCACTGTAATCATGATAAGTGTCGATATGTGATAAGTGACTCGCAGCGTCAGGCACGAAGAAACAAATCAGCTGCTGGATTGTCTTGGCATGGCTTACTAAGCTGAGACCAAAACTGCTGTAGCCACGAACCAGGCAGAAATGATGATGATTAGCGGGGATTTGCAGTAGCGCCACTTCGTAGGGCAGCAAGGAGGCTCCGTTCAAAACAAAAAATGGCCTTCAGCAAGTCGAATCATGCATCGGTCGGAGTCAGTGCATGGTGCTCTCGATCGAGTTGGCTCAAGGAGACACAGCACCAAACGATATCTTTTGTTGCCAATGAGGTGTGCTGGTTAGGCCTAGCCGTCAGGGCTTTCCGGTGGCATGCTGCTGCGGGAAGCCCGCCCTTGATATGTTTGTACCTGTAGACGATTACATGGAGATCGCACATGCGATCACACACACGGTCTGAACTGACAGCAGCGCATGCAAAGTGGAGTTTGGTTTCTCGGACGATTAGCTGCGGCAACTTCTGCGCACACCTACCAAATCTGTATGTGTGCACATTGGTAGGAACGGCGGAAGCTCACAAGTACGCATTAAGCCTAATACCTCCAAACTAAATTTGTGGAACACTGCTTAAACTATCAGCAGTCAAGGTTGCACGCTCGATAGCTGCACGTCACGACGCACATCACGATCGTGTATAGAAACTGAAGCCGTGTTCTGTGCAGAGCACACCGCTGATAAGCAGCCGAGCAAAAGGCTTCCTTGTTTCCTAGGCAACCACTGAGTACCCACATCGCGCTGCGATCGTTTTCTTCATTCATTCATTTGCTCGCTCCTTGTCTCATGCTGCTCCTCCTCTGCATCACCCTCATTGCTCTTCGCATTTGTTGAGAAGCAGCACAATGATGCGATTTGATGAAACATTACGTCTGCAAGTTGTAGATGTGACATCTGAAGTAGTTATTCTATAGAAAGTATCTCAGACCAGACAATTGCGCTGCAAAACGCACGAAGTGAGATGTGGATAACTGCACTACTTGTGTAGTTTCTCGTGCTTAGTGCAGAAGCAGAAGCTTGATGTGGGGCGAGTTGGTATCAAGCACAGAAACTTGAGGCAGACAGAAAACAGACGGAAGTCAAGAAACACACGATCCCTCAGCCACTTCGCCCCTTCCCCTTCACCCTTTCAATAATGTTTACCACCACCACCACCACAAGCTCTTGTGTGTGTCTCACAGACCTACCAACTCTTCAGATTTTTTCATAAAATTTAATAATTTGGGCTCATTCTACAATTTTGCAAATGTTCTATCAAGTGCTACGAAAAATAAATTCTGTTTGTGAAAATGTAGAGAGAAAGCGCGTGGAGACTGCAATGAAGTGACAAAGAGGCTGATTGAGTGATGCAAAGAGGGAGAAGGGAAATGAGCAATGAAGGGGAAGCAAACGTGAGGGAAGTAAAAAAAAAATTATGCAGAATTCATTGACATTCATTGTCAATGCAAGCTAATAGCTTGAACGAACAAACGAACAACAGTCCTCCCTGGCCTCCTTCCTGGCTGCTCATCCTGGCAACTTGGTTGCCCAAAAGCATGCGTGCTTTCCCTAGCTTCCAGTGACAGCCTTCCCTGCTCCTTATTCCCACCCATCTCCACAACTCGGTTGTCTGAGAAATCATGTGCCACAGTATGCAAAGGCCCGTACCCGTGCCTTCCTGGAATGTACAAGTGAGCAAGCTAATGACAAACAGCCCCCCCCCCCCCCCCCCCCCCAGTACTTCATCCTGCTCCTACCTGCAACTCTGTTGCTTGCGAACTTGTGTGTGCTCTTCCCTAAAGCACACGCTCTTTCCCTCAGCGCACTTCTTTGCTTTTCCTCCCCCAAGTACAACCACCTATTGTCAACCACTTACCAACGATGAAAACTGCCAAAAGAGCCTAAAGGGCACGTAAGAGCCTAAGAACACTTTAAAAGACTAGAGCGATCCTGGAAACCCCTTGGAGCTTTCCGCATGAAAAAGGGCGCTCTCCCCATCCTAAAGGTTGACTCGGAGGGGACGGCATCGCGAGGAAGGTGCTCGAGGCTGCCAGCACTTCTCCCGCATCTGCCATTGGGTTCGCAGTTTTGCGCAGATCATCATATGAGACAGGAGATTTGTTATCTCACATCATATAATCGAAGTGTTTAATCCATCATCTCTATGTGGACTTTGTCAGAACTACACTAATCTGATGTAAAATATGAGACGTCGCAAAATCGGAGGATGTAAACTGAGGCTTCCCTGTAGTTATGGAGGCAGTGAAACCGGCAGGAGTCAAGTCAGTCTGCTGTCAGTCTGCTGTTCCCAACTTTTGCTCCTGCTTGTGTGCTGCGTCTAAAGGGAACACATATGCCACAACAGGTGGACACTCAGAGCAAAGTTTCTAACTGGTCAATCAATACTAGGCTCTATGGAGACTGGAGCAATGATTCTTATCAACTGTTTTAACAGTAGATTCTAAGTGGATACATAATAATGAGACTTTACTGAACTCTCATATTCATGAATTTTCGATAAATGTCAGTGTGCGAGTCCCCGTGTTGTCTTGATTTGGTCTACATAGATTCAGTGCTGAACTTGTACCGTCAGACTGGGCTTTTTACTTGCTCAGAAAGGATAGAGTAGTGAATGAGTGTGGTCCTTTTTGCAGGTGGGCATAGAGTTTATGGACCTGTACAGCCACCTGATCCCTGTGTACGACGTGGAGCCCCTGGAGAAAATCACTGACGCTTACCTAGATCAGTATCTGTGGTATGAGGCAGACAAGCGACGCCTCTTTCCACCTTGGATCAAGCCAGCTGACTCAGAGCCACCACCCTTACTTGTGTACAAGTGGTGTCAGGGCATCAACAACCTGCAGGATGTGTGGGACACTGCTGAGGGTGAGTGTAATGTCATGCTCGAGTCACGTTTTGAAAAGATGTATGAGAAAATGGACCTGACGCTGCTCAACCGACTTCTGCGCCTCATTGTGGATCACAACATCGCTGACTACATGACGGCCAAGAACAACGTTATCATCAACTACAAGGACATGAACCACACCAACTCATACGGAATCATCCGTGGCCTGCAGTTCTCCTCCTTCATTGTCCAGTACTACGGACTGGTGCTGGATTTGCTTGTGCTGGGCCTGCAGCGGGCCTCTGAGATGGCAGGGCCCCCACAGGTGCCCAACGACTTCCTCTCCTTCCAGGACGTTGCCACGGAGACGGCACATCCTGTACGCCTCTACTCGCGCTACATCGACCGCATACACGTCTTCTTCAGGTATGGTTATTGTTGGACCCTGTTTCTGCGCAGTGTTAATGTAGCGAACGTCCAACTTTTCCCTAGGGGCCGCAATAATGTAAGAAAAATCGTGCAGTCCAAAAACAAGAATGCATGCCACTGTACCCTAAATGCTGCGACATATGCTACCGCTGTTACACTACACGCGTTACACTTGGGCGACACTTCAAAAACATGTTGCTGACGCAGTCTTCTTGCAGAGTCAACTCACTCTTGCTGGTGGTGGCAGTGCATGCCTGACTGCACGTACTCGTTTAAGGCGGGGTAACACTGGGTCGATATGAGACCGACAAGACGCTGACGCCCACGATTGGATGGCTATTCAGCACTGTGTCACTGAGACCATTTGGTCATAATAGGCCAACCACACAACAGACGGGTGTGAGTTGTGATACAGCGCGATGGGCTTTCTTGTCGACGGCACCGACAAAATCAACGTGCCAACAATGATAGCTTGATGGAATCCTACGCGATCAGCCGTCGAACCGACAACGCAATAGTAGCTGCAGCTCATTCACTTGTACATATAATTATTTGGGCTCAAAATGCATTGACATGCCTTCGAAGTTGAAATGCACAAGCTTCAGTCCTCTCAAACCGTGCACGTGAAGTTTGAGCCAATGTTGATCCTGTTTAGCGAAGGTTCGGTTCTTGTAAAACCATTCTTGTAGTTCAGTTGTGGGATTTGCCAACTACTCTTCACTTCGCACGGCACGTACACAATAAGCAGCAAGCAGCGACACAGCGCTGTGCCAACATCTTGTACTTTGGTCACTGTTCCCAATGCTGCCGGTTGCATTCGCGCAGATGGTGGATCTGCGTGTGTTGTAATGCTGACACATTTCTTAATTCCAGAGAAGCACTTTTTACATCTACGTCAAACAGGAAAGAAGAGACAGTGCATTCGGCTCAGCAGCATAAACTCGCTCAGTTACTAATGTTATCAGTGTTATCAGTTATCGGTGTCAGCAATGGCATCCACGTTTTTGTGAGAGAACTACAGGGCCTATAAGTGACGGCTTATGTCGAGCACAGTTTTCCCTAATAATACTTTATGGAATGCGCAAACTGTAAGTATGATGAAGTTAAACAGAAGTGAGAATCAGTAGTAACAGCCCGTAATATATATGTGTCTGGATCACAGTTGCAGTTGTTTAAGTGGCTTGGCTGCTCATATTGACTCGTCTCGGGGTGGAACAATACAGCTCATATGCGCAGATATGTATGTTTTGCTACGTTTTGAGAATCAGCGATGCGCCGTTTCTACAATATCCGTAGCTACCTAACACCGATCTGAAGCTGTGTTATATTATGTTATATTATATTATAGGCATTACTGAAACATGGCTACATGATGGCATATTCGACTCCGAAGTTGCGTTAAGTGGATACACGTTGGTAAGAGTTGACAGACCAAATGGTAGAGGCGGCGGTGTCGCCCTCTATATACAGTCCCACCTCAAGTTTTCAGTCCTTGAAACCCCATGTAAAATTGAATTGCTTTTATGCAAGATTCATTTGGAAAGATCATCCGTGCTAATTGGAGTGTTTTACCGGCCTCCTGGCTCTTGTGGTGATCAGTTCGCTTTCCTTAGCAACATTCTGCATGATTTGAAATCAGCAAATATAATACTTATGGGAGATTTTAATGCACCAGGCATTCACTGGCCCTCTCTCACCATTACCGGCTGCGACGTGTCACTCTCAAGAAAATTATTGCGCCTTTCCCTATCACTCGGTCTTAAACAGATTGTCCACGAGAACACCAGGGAAACGGCTGTCCTAGATTTAGTTTTTCTTGGCTCAAGTCTTTTCGAGGATGGCTTCCAGTGCTGCGTTACTGACGGGATTTCTGGCCACAAAGCCATACTGTTCTCAATTTGCTGTATTGTTCCCAAACCGCGGATTGAGCACTGCACTTTTCGTGATTTTAGCCGCGCCGATGATGCTGCAATTACCGACATACTTAGCGAATCGTTTGAGAACTTTCATGAATTATCTTTGAACAATGATGTCAATGTTGCCGTAGGGTTTTTTGAGAATATTGTTGAAAAATGTATTAACCAATTTGTTCCCCTGAAAACAAAAAAGAAAAATATTAATTCACCGTGGATGACAAGAGGACTGCTGCATTTATCGCATCGTGTTTCGCGATTGCGCAAATCTAAAAGAAATGGTAATCCTGACAAAATTGCAGAGTTCAATGATGCCAAGAAGCAACTGCGCCAGAAACTAACATGTGCCAAGGATTTCTACTATGCTGTTACTTTGTCAAAATTAATGAACACAAACCCTCGTATGTTCTGGAAATCGATAATGCCAAGTAACAGCACAACTAACAGTTTAGTTGTTAAGGACGTGGCAGTTTCAGATTCACTCACGATTGCTTCTGCTTTTAACACCTATTTTCATTCCGTGTTCACACAGGATAACTCTTCACTTCCACCTTTTAGCTGTGACTCATACCCTCCTATTGAAGACATCGTCGTCTCTAGCTCAGGTGTTCTGAACATGATCCTCCATTTAGATACTAAAAAGAGCTGCGGCCCAGACCACATACCAAATTCTTTCCTCGTTCGCTACTCCCTTTGGACAAGCAGATACCTCTCCGTTATCTTCCGTAAATCATTATCCACCTCCACTGTTCCCCAATCCTGGAAGCTTGCTACGGTCATTCCGATATACAAATCTGGTAACGCTCAACTTCTGCAGAACTACAGACCCATCTCATTAACTGCCCACTCATGCAAGTTGCTCGAACATATAATTTTTAAACACATCACGGAATTTCTTGAAAGCCACAATATCCTATCCAATTACCAACATGGTTTCCGTCGCGGATATAGCACCACTACCCAACTAATCGAATTCACGCACGATATTTGTCAGTCATTAGATTTAGGCGGACAGATTGACGGCATTTTTGTTGACTTATCCAAAGCTTTCGACACCGTCCCACACCCAAAACTCCTCTACAAGCTTAACTCCATTCTAAATAACCCTTCACTGGTTGGTTGGATACATAGCCTCCTAACCCAGCGTTCTCAGTCTGTGCAATTTAACGGCTCTATTTCCTCTCCTGTCAGTGTTTCATCCGGCGTCCCACAAGGTTCCGTTTTAGGCCCGCTTCTTTTTTTATTATATATTAATGACTTGCCACATTGCGTGTCCGTTAGTATTCGTCTTTACGCTGATGATTGCGTCCTCTATCATAGTATTAACACACCAATGGATCATGGTTTACTTAATGACTCCTTTGCAAAATTTTGTAGGTGGTGCAAGGAATGGCAAATGAACATTAATTTCTCTAAAACTGTTTCCATGTCCTTCTCCAGACGCCCATCTCCATCACTTTTCACATACACTTTCCATGGTCAAGATTTAAAAAGAGTAACCAAATTTAAATACCTTGGTCTTCATTTCTCCCATGACATGTCATGGTCGAAACACATTGATATCATATGTAACAAAGCTTTTAGACGTCTCGGTTACCTCCATCGTTCATTGCGTAAGGCTCCAAAGGATACCAAACTGATGACGTATAAAACACTTATCCGCCCCATTCTTGATTATGGCTGCATCATATGGAATCCTCATAAGAAATCCGATATTAAAAAGTTGGAATTAGTCCAAAAGAAATCAGTGCGCTTCATTTTTCGCAACTATAGCCGAGATTTTTCCCCTTCTTCCCATTATACAGCTACAGGTCTTACAGTTCTTTCATCTCGCCGCCGCTTAGAATGCATGAAATTTTTACACACGCTGATTCATTCTGAGCGCTTTGACACACTACATAATTATTTGAACTTTAGTCCACCTTCTATCACTTGGAGTTCTCCGAATCTCAACCTTATCCCTTTATTTTGCCGAACGGAGATGTTCAAGCACAGCTTCTTTCCACTGGCCATGGAACTCTGGAATTCACTGCCTGGAAGCATCCGCTCTTTACCTATGCAAGAATTTTTGAAAGCAATTACATATACTTGATATTCATATTTTTTTGTGCCTGTATCTCGTTTTCTCGCTTTCTTTTTTTTTTTTTTCACTACCCACTCCTGCAATAGCCTCACCGAGGCTGCAGTATGTATAAATAAATAAATAGATGTAAATGCGAACAAATGCACCGCTTTGGCAAATCCGACGTGGAAGGCTGCACTCTAAGGCTTCTTAAATATGCAAAATGTTTAGTGAATGTTTAAAAGGAATACAGAAAACAATGTGCAAGCACAGACATCAGCAACAACGAACTGTAAGGCAGCCGTGTCGGCAGACAGAACTCGGCATGCCTTTATCGGCTGCACTGTTACCACAACTGCGCACTTGGGCCCGTTCACCCAGTATCAATGGGTGAACGACATGCTGCCCTGGAGAAACCATCAATAATCAATCGCAATCCACGAAACGCACAACCGACGTACGCTCAACATGGGCGCAGGTACACAAATCAACCAGCGAAATCTCTGGCACCCTTCCGAAACGTTTCTAGCGGCGTGTGTCAGAAGTCAGCACAGGAATATGACAGAGGCAGATTGGGATGAGGCAGCTAAATACTGGGTAAAGCGGCGCCGGTGCGATCACTAGCGATGCAAATTTTTAAGAGCTTGTAATAAATTCCACACTTTACACAGAGAACTTATATGTGTTACTTCATAATCGAGGGGCCTACCTTAGCTACAGTCACCGACTGATTTTTCGGACTTCAACAAAAATTCGGACATGCTTGATTATTCGGTCTGCTTCGCGTCACCGCCATTCTCGCCATAGACCATAATGTATAACAACTGCCGAAAGTTCGGACACCTTGCAACCTCTCGTCTGATTTTTAAGACACTCCTTGAACCAACTCGATCGAGAGCACCATGCACCGACTCTGACTGGTGCATGGTGCACGCCATTCTTGTTTTGAACAGAGCCTCCTTGCTGCCCCACGAAGTGGTGCTACTGCAAATCCCCGCTCATAATCATCGTTTCTGTCTGGTTCGATAAAGTGGCTCCAGCAGTTCTGGTCTAAGCTTAGTAAGCCATGACAAGACAATCCAGCAGCTGATTAGTTTCTTTCTTTGGGCACGATGCTGCAAGTAGGCCACATTTTTTCTTTTTGCGACTGGTGATAGCGTGATGGCGTGGTGGTGTTTGCTTTGTGTGCTGTGCCAAGGATGCGGTGATCCAACGTGGCATACGGAAACATTGCATCAAGTGTCTAATGGCACCGACAGTGCCCGCGCAGACTGTGCTGGGGAATGCCGGCAAGCGGGCATTCAAGCGGGTGCCGGGAGGCTTAGGATTTGTCGTCTTCCGTTGTGCTCCCCACTGATGCCGAAAATCTTCCGCCAAGACCTGCGCAGTGGTTGCATTGCGATTCCGGACACCGTCTCATTTGACAGTTTGACAGCTGCTGACACTGCTGTACTGACATGTGCAGGACCCTACGATGGTGAGATCATTCATCAGGTTTCTGCTGCACCGCCGGATGATGACTCGGAGTCGGAAGATGATGCACCATGTGCTACGCTGCCGTCGCATGTGGAGCGTTTACACGCAGTGACTGTGCTTTCAGCTGCCTAGAATGACCGTACGACCCTCTCCACGATTCGGGCTTATCTGATTGCGCGTAAACCAAAGAGCGTGCAACGGCGCATTCACGATTTCTTCAAGCCTACTGCCAAGCCCGAATAAGTGCGTGGAAATAAAAGATTTCTTTTTTTTTTCTTAATCTTTGTTGGGCACCTGTTTATTCTGACATTTCTGCAGTCCCCGTGAGGTCCGATAAACAGTCGGCGACTGTACTGCAGCAATCGCTGCAATCAAAAAGTGCAAACTGAGGGTGCAAGTGGCAAGGGAAGGCAAGTGCAGTGAGGGCACATGGACATGGAGAGGCCAGGAGAGGTGGAATGTTTCTACTTTTATTTAGCTTATTCAGGGAGATTACACCCAATCACGTAATGTGAACTCGAGATGTCAAGGTACTTCTAGCGAGTCTAGGGAGTAATAAAGCGAAGTCAGTCACCTGCGTAATCTTGGTTTGAGCTAGTCGCTGCTCTTACATTACCTAGAAATATCTTTGAATAAACCAGGGTTTTGTTCATTGAAGGGCAACTCTGGTGATTTTTCAATGTCAACGGATGTTGATGAAATTGTCTGGGTACGTTGCTGAAATTGTCTGGGTACGTTGCTCTGAACGCTTCCTTCATGTCCTCAAAAAAAGCAGGTTTGTGAGTCGCACAAATTTTTCGCAAATACATTTAATTTGTAGCATCGAAGCAGCCCACCTTGCCTCCTCCTCAGTTACAGGCCACATTGTATATGACGTCAGGAGTGTTCTATTCAGAGCATGCTGGGATCGTGCAGACAACAGTGTCGAGAGCGTTGAGGAGTTGACGATCGTGAGTTAGGGCATAGCGTGAGAAGTTGCTGTTGCAAGAAGTTGTGTTCCCTGTAGATGGTCAAGAGATGAGAGGCAAGTGGCGTTGCATTGTTGGCTGCACGAAGTTCAGCCCTCGCCATCCTTGCATACAGTTTGAGCTGATGCTGATCGCGTTCAGCCGAGATTAAACTGACACTAAAGGCAAACATTAAGTCAAGCTAAAGTGATAGATTAGTGTTCAAGAATCTCTAAGGCGCCAATACCATCGCGAACAGAGCCTTAATAATCGAGAAATTGAGGTAAATGCAGGACATGATTGGAAACTCCCCAGGGAAATTCAGGTACCTGCCCGATGACGAAAGCACTCCTCAGCCAGCTAAATTCTATCACTAGTATGCAACCACTCGTTACACAAAACATCCTTGCATTGTATTATAAGACAAAATAAAATGCTACTTGTCCAGTTCTATTTTTTGTTTAAGCAAAAGTACTCATTGAAATTACCCTTGACAATGACACAGACGGTCGAACAGTTTTGTTTGCTCTCAACTCCATGCCGCCCACGCTTACGCGTTTCAGTAGTTATCGCGTAGTGCTGCGCTGGTTTTGCTGGCTCGTGAAACTCGCACAAACTGCAAGTAGGAGACAATTCAACTTCCATGTGATGTCGTGGGATGTCCAAACGGTCTACGCTACTTGGCCAAAAAGCAGCCGCAGTGGCGAATCTGCCGCTCTGACTTTATCTGTCTTGGTGCAGTGCCGCCGTCTGTCGAGCACCGTTTTATTCACCGACGGCAGCAAAGGGCGGTGATGGAATATGCAACGTCGCCACTCCCCTGGTTGGGCAGCGGGAAGTTTTGAATTTCGAAAAAGGTATTCAGGCCCATCAGATGCAATTTTCTCGAAAGCTGTCTTTTCTTGCATGAAACAAGCGTTGCGAGGTTTCTGGAATGGTATTTAGACAGTCCACATCGACTTGTTATTAGCGTTTAGTTTCCCTTTAAGCCTATATGTCACAGTCTTGTAGTTCGTGTGTCTACTGCTGGCAGACCTGAGAGACTGACCTGAAGCTAATTAAGCCATGAGGATGAAGAAAACTCCTTCTGTAGTTCAGTTTTGACCATGCGGATTTAAAAAAAACCATTCTTCATTTTGTACAATGCACACACAAAAAGCGAGAAGCGACGACACGGAGCAATATCGCATCGGTATGTTGCCGTTTTCGATGGAAAGCTGCCAGCCGTGCTCACCAGCACTTCCCTAAACTAAATGAGACTACGAATATGGGTGTATTTTTATGTATTGTCATGCAGACTGACTATTTAGCTTACGAGGTGTACTGCTTGCCTCGTTCAGCTGCCAACAGTGCCATTACTAGCATCAACATCAATACTGGCATTGGCGTTTCCGCGGGAGAATGAAGTGTTCTCTGAGTGAATGATCATATGTCTAAAGTCGTTATGTGTGTCTACTTTACGGAACATATTGTGTGTATGAAGAGAATACAAAGAATGAGTAGGCAGCGTAAAAACATTCTTGTACTACAGTCTCCTGCTCGCTCTTTTCGAATGTGTCGTTGCTCATATCAGCGCTATTCAGGGTGATGCAACGGTGCTGACATGCACAAAATGTGCCTGTATTGATATGTTCTGATATGAATTGATGTCACCGATGAGCAGCTAGCGTTTTATCTGAAGCGAACAAGAAGTGGTCGCTGTACCTGCCGATGTAAACAAATGCACTGGTCGGTGCTTTGGACTGTCACGGGCATTCTTGAAGGATAGAGATGTGGAAAGTCATGCTCCACATCTTGCAGTGAGCAAGCGAAGCGCTTTTTTGAGAAGGGGTAAAACACCTAATATAGCAAGCAGCACTTATAAAATCAGTGGTTAGGGCTACCTTAGTCTTCATGTTGCAGCACGATATGTAGCGCATGGGGGCTGGCTCTTGTGGTGGCGGGTCGAATGCGAATGGTGATTTGTGGCTATTGAATTCGTCCAAATGATAACTGTCAATATTTGACAGATCCGTAGAGCTGGTGCAGCTGACATTGTCACCCGAAGGTCTGGCAGGATCACGAATCGGCTGAGCGTCTGCTCTTTGCTGGTTTCGTTTGTCCAGCGGGTGAGATCGCATGCCTTGTGCCCCTTCCCCGCTGGCGGCACTCATGACATCGCACGAAGAGGTTCGCTCGGCTTCTTGGCCAGGTTTCTGTTTCATTCTTGTGCTCTTTTGCTTGTTTAAAATTATTTTCGAATATTCGGAACAATTCTATCGGACGCGTGACAGGAGGGTCTTCGGAACCTAAATATTCCATTATCTTTCCATGGTCAAAAAATCGCCCGAGTTGCCCTTTAACCAAAGCTTTCTCAACATCTTCTGTTGGAAAACACCTCCAGTCACTCTGCCAGAACCAAGTATAAAAATAGTATGAAAATGCCTTTAGGCTGATTTGCAAAACTTTTCAGTGCTGCAGATTGAACGCAAGCTTTTGTGACTGTTATGCTACTTAATCCTATTAAAAGCCAACTGCAAGAAAATTTTTGACTGCATAAAATGCCCAGTTTCAGATAATTTAGACATATAGTAGTCTATGTGGAAAATCTTACGCTTGACATAAATGCGAATGGGTGCGTTGCAATTGTGGGGTTCTCCTCTGTACTCTTGGGACAAAGGAACAACAACACAATAGTGCAAACAATCACAAGGGCATTTATTGCACCTTTCATAGATCAATGCCTGCTAGTCGAGTTGTTATCCACAAAACATGCTGATGGGCGCGCGACAAATCTAGAAGTCCGACTCACCGCGACCGGATAGCGAGCGAATATGTTCGCCCTATGCTGGATCCCAACGCCTGGTCCTTCGCGTGTACGGTCACGCGAACGGTGGCGCATTCCAAGGTGGCCACGCGAGACGGTCTCGCAGAAGCATGGATTGGCGCACGCGCGGCACGGCACGTCCGCACTGCTTGCTGTCCCGCCGCCAAAGAGAGCAAGCGCCTTGTCTTTCGGCGCCCAAGTAACCCCGCCTGTCGGCGGCGTTAGCAGCGCAATACTCGCGCCATCTCTCGTACTGCACCTCAACCACTCCGACCGCCGCGGGCGCCACGCCACGCATTGTCTACTTAACCCTTTGAGGGTCGATTTTTTTTCGCCATATGCGACCACCCAGGGTCGATCTTTTTATTGCAGATTCCCATTATTCTTACAGACTTATTTCTAAAAAAAATTACCGTAATTTTTCTAGGGTGACCGTAAAGTGAGAAAAAAAATTTTGCATTTGTATTTATGCACTCTTCATTCATGAATAACAACAATAAAAAAAGGAAATAAACTTATCAGAATTAAAATTTGATGCATTTTTATGCACATACCGTATTTACACGATTGTAAGTCGACTCGAATGTAAGTCGACCCCCCCTTTTGCTTGACCGGAAAAAAAAAGAAAGAAAGAGCATACCCGAGGGTGCATTTGATAGCGAAAATTTATTAGTAGCTGACATGATCACTGGACTACACGTCTTCACTAGTGCTGCCATCGTCATCGTTGCTGCGGTCCCACAGCGCGTCGTGGTCCAGCGAAATTTCAAATTTGGCAAACGACCGCACCAGGACATCTTGCAGAACAGCAGCCCACGCCAAATGCACCCAACCACACGCAGCCATCAGGGAGGCTCTTTTGACAGGTCCGGTTGGCGTAATTTCGCAGTCTTCTGCCGCCAGCCACTCGTTG
Organism: Dermacentor variabilis; assembly: GCF_050947875.1. Classification (NCBI taxonomy): domain Eukaryota; kingdom Metazoa; phylum Arthropoda; class Arachnida; order Ixodida; family Ixodidae; genus Dermacentor; species Dermacentor variabilis. The sequence goes on from NC_134570.1 coordinate 6,057,126, forward strand.
TATTCACGGCGGAGCAGAACCTTAAAATTAAGGCGGAGGTCCGGGCTTATTTCATGACCACGTCGCACTTCACTGGCAGGGACCGATCATGTATTTCAGCGACGTACGCCGCAAGCTTAGCCTACAGCTCCGGAAAGCGTCCATACTTCGGCACGTGGGACACAGGGGAAAATTTCGCTTCGTTGCAGTCGCCACTCTCGCACCACCCGTTTAGAAACATCGAAATTGCGGCCCGCTGCAAAATGATTTGTTTCTTCAGCGTAAAGGATGGCAGCCCTCTTGAACGCTGCTGTGAACGAGTGCCGAACGATTAGTGTGCCAGGAGCGCTCATGACGACTGTGGAAGCATAGAAGTAGCACGTAGCCGGCAGTCAAGTGGAACGCGTCAAACCAATACCAATGCCTTTAAACAGAGAAACAGAAACTCGCGAGCGGTGTCTGTTCTTCCATGAACTACCGATACTCCCTGCAAGCACCTCCGTTCTGAGGGTGCCGCCGCAAATGAGAACAGCGGCGCTTCCATCAACTATCGACACTCCCCCATGAGTGTTGCATGCACTGTTAGACTCTCAAAAATGTTGAAAAACCCTTCCGAAAAGCGAACAAACACGCGGGATAGCGAAAAGATGCGGGTAGGGCCATAGAGCAAACATAAAATTGTAACTACGTTGTAGCTCCCGTTGGTATCACTTTTTTTTTGCGGGGCCATGTTTTGGTTTCGATTGTAAGTCGACCCCCCAACTTCAGACTTTCAAATTTAAAAAAAGGGGTCGACTTACAATCGTGTAAATACGGTAGTTCAAGGCTTTGATAATCCACACATGAGAATATTTCGCAAGCCTCAAATGTTCCTGCTCTTACACTAATACGTACGTCCATAGCATAATTGAACTGCGTAGGTGCGCGCACTCAAGAAAACTGTTTAGTTATGTGCCCGTCAAAAAAAGCAACACGTGTGACAAACTTCCGCTGATCTTCATCTTATCGCCAACCAGCTAGGGCAATTAGTTTTCGCAAGTCTTAAAAAAAAAGAAAAGAAACGGAAATACATACACGGCGGCATTCTTCCCATGCGCACCCCTGTGAGCACTAAACGAGCGAGAAACAAGCGGTTGCCCTTTGAGTGATTAGGAACGAGATAACCATCAATTTTGCAAGCTCAAAAAGCCGAACCTGCCCGCGCAACAAAATCCAAACGGCCACCCGCGTGCGCGAGCGGTAGTATATAAATTCGCGGGAGCAAACTAGCGCTAAAACAAACTATGCAACGAAAACCGAGGGAGGGAGGCGCGCCCGACCATTTTCGGACTTGTTCGCGACGCCGTATATGTACGTCATTGACCGTCAAAAGGTTAAGCACTGTGGTGCTAATAAGAATATTAGAGGATTGCCAGCATTGTGGATTTGTCAAGATTACTTTGATAGCATATGCAACGCTTTTATAACCAATTTAGCCCAAGTAAAACTTAATTGTAGTGGCCTTTAATGCTCTAAATTAAAATTTGCATGCTCCAGACTGCACCAAAATCAGAATTTGTCTGCTCCAACCCGCTCTAGAACGAAGCTTTAGCTGCTCCAAAAAAGCTCCAAAATCATTTTGGGCATTCCTACCTCTGTTCACCCCTGCGTTACCGCAAGCATCATGGGGAGGCCCTGCTTTTTGGCACCTGTTGTTTTGACATGCATGATCTGTACGCCTATTTCTTCTAATGACCTGCTGATTGGCATTTTTATTTATTTTATTTATTTCACAATAACCTAAAGGCCCTCTAGGGAGGGTATTACATAGGGTAAAGGTTACATCGCAGAGGCAAAGAACAGTGTGTAAATGTAAATACAACACAAAAACAAAACTGAGATCTGGGATAAAATTAATTGCAGTGCATCAACGTATAAACACAGAAGAAAATTAAAAAATAAGAATGGTTATCAGTACAGCAACCTTAAATGATTTGCACAAACTATGACAATGTCACGGAGACTTTGGTTATCAGCGCACGAAAAAAAAAAAGTTTACAAATCAGAGAGGGAAACGTCATATTGACACGCGTACTTATCTTTATCGGGCAACCACGTTTCGCCGCCTAACAAATGTAATCGCACAGCGCGGGACGCGCCTGCATGTATCCGAAGTTTCTGGAAAGTTATCGATGCTTCTATCCGCTGTCTGTTGTCGCCGAACCTTGTGTTATCTGATTTCATCGCATGACTCGAATGGTGTAGAACTTTGTAGAAGGCATGCGGGTCCCAACGATTAGTCTGGAACATTCGACGACTGCTGTATAAAAGCCGACGCGCTTGACCCGCTGATCAGATTTCCGACCATCGCCAACCGTGTTCGCCGCTATCGTTGTGCTATAAGTGTAGCCTGTTTTTGTGGGCACAGGTTCGCCCAATAAAAGCTAGCTTTGTATTCCACCGTATTGCTGCTTTCTTCACCGTCACTACCACGTGACATCTGGTGAAGGCGCTTGTGCGTTCATGTACCGAACGCCCCCGCAAAGCCGCGATCCAAGCCCGAAGCCCGAGGACAAAACCAACATTGCCCAAGACCATTGTGCTAGCCGCAGACTGCAAGGACTGCCCCCAGAACACGGACTTCTACCTGAGACGACAAAGAACATCGTGGTCAAGACAACCCCAATGGCTGCCCCAGCGTCCCCCGTTATCCTACAACAACCTCGGGACCCACCAACCTTCCATGGAGCAGCAACTGAAGACCCGGAATCATGGCTGGAGACCTACGAACGAATCGCGACATTCAACAACTGGGACTCCGACGACAAGCTGCGGCATGTCTACTTCGCCTTAGAAGACTCCGCCAGAACATGGTTTGAGAACAGGGAGTCGACCTTGACAACGTGGGACCTGTTCCGTAGCGGCTTCCTGCGCATCTTTACAAGCGTCGTGCGCAAGGAAAGGGCCGAGGCTATGCTGGACGCGCAATTGCAGCTACCGAACGAGAACGTTGCCATCTTTACGGAAGAAATGAGCCGTTTGTTCCGCCACGCCGACCCGGATATGGCGAAGGAGAAGAAAGTCCACCTAGTGATGCGTGGTGTGAAGGAGGAACTTTTCGCCGGAATGGTAAGAAGCCCACCGAAGACCGTCGAAAAGTTTCTTCGTGAGGCGACAAACATTGAGAAGACACTCGAGATCCGAAACCAGCAATTCGATCGCCGCTGAACTCTATAAAACTACGCCGGGGCTCAATCACTGGCTACCGACGATCTACGCGAGACTATCAGAGCGGTCGTACGAAAAGAGCTGTAGAAGTTCTACCCAAGGACTCAGTCCCAAGTGGATCCAATCGCTGATATCGTCAAAGAAGAGGTTCAGCGATCGCTTGGAGTCCCTGAGGTGCAACCACGATCACCGCAACCTCAGCCGGAAGCGATGACCTACGTCGCCGTCACCCGATGTCAAGGTCCCCCTCCACGACAATGCCAGGGCCCTGTAACGCCGCAATTCCGTCGTCCACCGCTGCCAGCACGCCCACCCGTCGCCCAGCGTAGCTACGTGAGGAAGACGGACATTTGGCAAGCCCCCGACCACCGCCCGCTCTGCTACCACTGCGGCGAAGCCGGCCATGTGTACCGCCGATGCCCATACCGCGACCTGGGATTGCGAGGGTTCGCCGTCGATGCACCACGCCCTCGGGAAGGTGAACGCCCTCGTGACATCGCCGACTACTTCGCCGCTCCTCAGTGGAGCCCTCGACGACCGTCCCGTTCACCGTCACCACCTGTCGCCGCAGCGCCGTCCATACACTGGCCTAGCCCGGGGCCAGTTAGCGAGCCTATATCTGAAAAACTAAAAGCAGCAACCGATGGAGGTGCGGTTGCTGTTCGTCGAACTGACGAAGATCATCCGCCGCCGCCGAAGACGACGAAGAGACCATCTCGACGACATAATAACGACATGCCGCTGTCCCGACGAAGTCAGGAAGCCAAGACTACACCGACGAAAGACGACTTGACGATGCGACGTTCCAGCTTCAGTTCAACACGACACAGCCATGATCCGACGCCAAGACCTAATTGCAATGCCAGACAAAGAACCACCGACCTCGACGTGCTTCTTGACGGCCACGCAGTCACCGCTTTAGTGGACACAGGAGCCGATTACTCCGTAATGAGTGGACCCATCGCTGCGCAGTTGAAGAAAGTTAAAACTGCATGGGAAGGCCCTCAAATTTGTACCGCTGGAGGTCACCTCATCACCTCGACTGGAATCTGCATGGCAAGAATAACCATTCATGACTGGACTTACCCTGCCACCTTCGTTATTCTCCAACAGTGTTCACGAGACGTCATTCTCGGTATGGACTTCCTTGACCAACACGGCGCAATCATCGACCTGAAGTTGAAGTCAATAACGCTGTCGGAAGATAAAGTGATGCCGCCGGAGAGCCCTCGTAGTCACCACGCCTTGAGTGTGCTCGAAGATCAAGGGATCTCTCCTCGCTCCAGCATTGTTATTTCGGTCGGCACCGAAACACCCGCCATCGTAGAAGGCGTCATCGAAGGCGACCAACGTCTATTGCTAGACCGTGAAATTTGCGTCGCAAGAGGGATCGCTCGACTGCATGAAGGGAAAACTGAAGTGTTGCTGACAAACTTCAGCCGGGAGTTCAAGCACATCAACAAGGGCACGACGATCGCGTACATCGAGGAAATTCTGGAAACCAGTAACGCATTTGTCCTCTCGGATTCCGCCTCATCTACCCCGACGACCATGGTTCCCAAACCAGACTACGAGATTAATCCAAGTCTCCCCGTGATTAAGCAACAGCAGCTGAGAAGTCTGCTCCGACGATACAAAGGCTGCTTTTAGACGTCATCGAGGATTCGACAAACACCAGTCGCCAAGCATCGCATAATCACCGAGGAGTGCGCTCGACCACAACGCCAGAGCCCTTACCGAGTTTCGCCGCGAGAACTTGAAGCTATAAGAGAACAAGTCGACAAAATGCTGCGCGACGACATCATCCAGCCGTCGAAAAGTCCGCGGGCATTTCCTGTTGTCCTGGCGAAGAAAAAGGACGGAACCCTGCGTTTCTGTGTCAATTATCGTCGTCTGAACAAGATCACGAAGAAGGACGTATACCCCCTCCCACGGATAGACGACGCATTGGATCGGCTCTGCAACGCTAAATACTTCTCGTCGATGGACCTGAAGTCTGGCTATTGGCAAATAGAAGTCGATGAAAGAGATCGCGAAAAGACCGCCTTCATCACCCCGGCCGGCCTCTACGAGTTCAAGGTTAGTCCATTTGGACTGTGCTGGGCGCCTGCAACGTTCCAACGCGTGATGGACACGGTCTTAGCAGGATGGAAGTGGCAGACCTGTCTCGTTTACTTGGATTACGTTGTTATCTTCGCCGGGAATTTCGACTATCACCTTACGCGGCTTGCAACAGTACTAGAAGCCATCAAGTCATCAGGGTTTACTCTGAAGCCAGAAAAGTGCCGCTTCGCTTACGATGAGGTTCTGTTCCTAGGCCACGTCATCAGCAAGTCTGGAGTCCGCCCCGACCCGCAGAAGACAGCTGCCATTGCAAAGTTCCCGCAGCCCATCGACAAGAAGGCAGTGCGTAATTTCTTGGCGTGTGTGCCTACTACAGGCGATTTGTCAAGGACTTTTCACGCATCGCTGAGCCGCTGACAAAGCTAACTAAACGTGACGTCGAGTTCAAGTGGGAAACGCCGCAGGCCGACGCATTTCAAGAACTTAAACGACGCATGCAGTCGCCGCCCGTACTTGCGCACTTCGACGAGCACGCCGATACCGAAATACACATTGACGCCAGTAGCCTAGGCCTCGGTGCCGTCATAGTCCAAAGAAAAGATGGACGTGAACACGTGATAGCTTACGCTAGCCGCTCGTTGTCAAAAGCGGAAGGCAATTATTCTACAACCGAAAAGGAATGCCTCGCCATCGTTTGGGCTACAGGGAAATTTCGGCCTTACCTATATGGCAGGCCATTCAAAGTTGTCAGCGACCATCACGCGTTGTGTTGGGTAGCTAACTTAAAGGACCCTTCAGGACGGCTGGCACGGTGGAGCCTCAGACTACAAGAATACGACATCACTGTAACATACAAGTCCGGACGAAAACACTCAGATGCCGATTGCGCATCATGCGCCCCCATTGACCCGCCGCCGCAAGATGACGAGGATGACGACGCCTTCCTTGGCATAATAAGTGCGGAAGACTTCGCCGAACAACAACGAGGGGACCCGGAGCTAAAAGCCCTAGTCGAGTATTTGGAAGGGCACACCGACGTTGTCACTAGTGCATTTAAGCGTGGATTATCTTCGTTCACGCTTCAAAACAACCTACTCGTGAAGAAGAACTTCTCACCAGTCCGCGCCAACTACCTTCTTGTTGTTCCGTCGGCGGTGCGTCCAGAAGTACTGCACGCCCTACATGACGATCCGACTGCTGGGCACCTCGGTTTCTCCTGGACGCTATCGAGGATACAAGAAAGGTATTACTGGCCGCACTTAACCGCTGATGTCGGCCGTTACATCAAGACATGCCGAGACTGTCAGCGACGCAAGACACCACCGACAAGGCCACCGGGATTACTACCGCTGATCAAGCCTCCTTACCGACCTTTTCAGCAGATCGGGATGGACTTGTTAGGACCGTTTCCGACATCAACATCCGGAAATAAGTGGATCGTCGTGGCAACGGACTATCTCACCCGCTTCGCTCAAACTAAAGCTCTACCGAAAGGCAGCGCAGCCGAAGTGGCGAAATTTTTCGTCGAGAACATCCTGCTGCAACATGGTGCTCCAGAAGTCCTCATCACCGACAGAGGAACGGCTTTTACAGCAGAGCTCACGCAAGCCATTCTGCAATACAGCCAGACAAGTCACAGGAGGACAACTGCCTACCATCTGCATACGAATGGTCTCACGGAACGCCTGAACAAGACCCTCGCCGACATGCTAGCAATGTATGTCGACGTCGAGCACAAGACGTGGGATGTGGTCCTGCCATACATAACATACCTTACAACACGGCGGTGCAAGAAACAACACAGATCACGCCATTTAAGCTGGTTAACAACAGAAACCTGACGACGACGCTCGATGCCATGTTGCTGCACGTCACTGACGAGGAAAATCTTGACGTCGCTACCTATCTCCAGCGCACCGAAACAGCCTGACAGCTTGCCCGCCTGCAAATCAAGAACCAGCAGCGTACCGACAGCCGACACTACAACCTCCGACGACGCTTCGTCGAGTACCAGCCCGGTGACCGTGTTTGAGTTTGGACCCCTATACGCCGACGAGGACTGAGCGAGAAGCTTTTGCATCACTATTTCGGACCGTACAAGATCATCCGACATATTGGCATACTGGACTATGAGGTCGTGCCAGACGGCATTTCGCTGTCACAGCGGCGCCGCTCGTGACCTGAAATAGTCCACGTTGTGCGACTCAAGCCGTACTACCAGCGTTAATGAACTTTGGGACTTCGCGTAACTGACCATTGGACTTTGTTTCTTTTCGTTGTTTTGTTACTTATGTTTAATAAGTGTCCTTTTGTGTTTCGGTCTCTTATATTTGTAGCGTCGGGACAATGCTTTTTAAGAGGGGGGTATTGACACGTGCACTTATCTTTATCGGGCAACCACGTTTCGCCGCCTAACAAATGTAATCGCACAGCGCGGGACGCGCCTGCATGTATCCGAAGTTTCTGGAAAGTTATCGATGCTTCTATCCGCTGTCTGTTGTCGCCGAACCTTGTGTTATCTGATTTCATCGCATGACTCGAATGGTGTAGAACTTTGTTGAAGGCATGCGGGTCCCAACAATTAGTCTGGAACATTCGACGACTGCTGTATAAAAGCCGACGCGCTTGACCCGCTGATCAGATTTCCGACCATCGCCAACCGTGTTCGCCGCTATCGTTGTGCTATAAGTGTAGCCTGTTTTTGTGGGCACAGGTTCGCCCAATAAAAGCTAGCTTTGTATTCCACCGTATTGCTGCTTTCTTCACTGTCACTACCACGTGACAATATATTAGGTATGCATGGTACTGCGTAGAGCATGTGTAAATTTCAAGGCATTTGTTTCCGTGACAATGTGCGATGGTAGAATATTCCACCCTATCACGGTGCGAGGTATAAATGACTGACCAAAAGCGAGGGAACGACACATGGTGCATTTGAGTTTGCAAGAATGATCCCGACGTGGAAAAACGGCTGGGGGTTCACACATGAACTCGTTATGCAGGTACTTGATAGTAAAGCTTATGGAATAGTGTTAAATGAGATATATTACAATGAAGGGACAAGGCTTCAAGCTCGGCGCGATTTTTTAATGCTGTTACACTGGTTTCTCGTGAATAATGCGAAAAGATGAAGCGTACAGCACGGTTCTGCATGGCTTCTAAGTCAGTTATAAGGTATGTCTGATGGGGGTCCCATATGGCTGACGCATACTCTATTTTAGGGCGTATTAGTGTTGTGTATGCCAATTTGCGTAAGGGTATGGGAGCAGGTTTGAGGTTATATTTAAGGAAACGAAGTGAACGGTTTGCAGATGCGAGGATATGGTTAATGTGATTATTCCACGTCAAGTTAGGGGTTAGGTGTACGCCAAGATATTTGTAGCTGGAAACTTGTTCAACAAGGCTCTCGTTTAAGATGTAAGATGTTGAAGTTCGGGGTGCCTGATTAGTAAAAGACATGAATTTAGTTTTAGCAAGATTTAGAGGCATTAGCCAGATTGAAGACCACACGGTTATTACGCTTAGGTCAGATTGAAGAATGTCATGATCACAGTTAAAGTGAATATTACGATATATGATGGCAGTCATCAGCAAATAGTCTGATATTGGATTGGATGTCGTCTGGTAGATATTAATATAAATTAGGAAAAGTAGGGGCCCAAGCACACTTTCCTGTGGTACACCAGATATTATGGGGGCTAGAGATGACTTGTGGTTGTTAACTGATGTTAATTGCGTCCTGTTAGAAAGTCTTTTATCCAAGTGACAACAGTAGAGTCGATGCTGAGAGGTGTAAGCTTGTGAATAAGTCGACGATGAGGAACACAGTCGAATACTTTTGAAAAATCTAGGAATACGGCATCTACTTGAATTACGGTGTCTATTGATGAATGTATGTCGTGAATAAAGCCAGCGAGCTGAGTGTCACATGAATAGCCTCTCTGAAAACCATGCTGTTGCTTAAAGATGAGGTTATGTTCTTCAAGGTAGTTAATGACCTGAGAGTGTATGATATGTTCGTAAAATTTACAAATGTTACTTGTTAAACAAATTGGTCAATAATTAAGCGGTGAAGGAACGATCCAACTTGAAGAATGGCACTACCTTAGCCACCTTCCAATTGTGAGGGATAATGCCTGTTGATAATGATTGTGAAAATAAGGTGGACAGTATTAGGAAGATGCTTGGGGCTGTATTTTTTAGAATTGTTTCTGTTGTTGAAGTTGGAAATGTTTAAGTTGATCGACGGCTGATAAGTGTTTCTGATTCATGAGAGGATAAACTCTGTCCCACCGCAATCATGCAAGAACAGGCCTAGCATTATTGCAGTCACTCTTTCTGTCGGGTCCCGAGCAACCACGATAATGCCGAGCTTGTTCTTACTGCATGCTTGCCGCCACTGTTTTCTCGCCGTCATCAAACATCAAACCCATAGCTTCGGCTGTGTTGGCACAGCGATGGGCATTGAGATTAGGTACACTTGCTATAAATGTGCATGCAAGAGTAAAAGATTCTAGTCTCCCCCAAAAATTACTGTTGCCACTGGATTGCCGGACGGCACAAGAAAAAAAGCGGGGATGCAATAAATTATGCGGGGAAAACAAAAATCCAGATATTCCAGAGCAAGATCGGTGGTGCATTTATTATGCAAGTGTGTTCATTATGCGAGTGTAGACAAGGCAATCTCAAGTTTTTTTTCTAACTTTGATGCCTACCTCTTTTCCTGTTAGATCAAGTGTGCATGCTACCCATGGTTGTGTTTACATGTTGGCAAGTGTGGCCTCGTCATTTCGCAAGTTTGGCACGTATGTTTATGTCACCCAGTGCCACAATGGCCTCGAAAATATGAAACACTGAGACCAGTCCGGTGAAATTTCTTAATCCAGGAAAATTCACAGATGAGACGAGGGCCACCGTGTACAGTCTAGTCATGCATTTTTCCGATTCTGTGCCTCCTTGTGATATGTTTTGTGATAAATCGAGTGGCCCTTACGCACACAACGATAAAGTTTAGTAAGTTACAGGCACATTTACACAATGCTGGCTCCTTTGGGAAGAAGCATGCTGCAGGACCAGCCGATGAGGAGAAACAATTTCGTGGTTAAAAGTGCAACGTTCAAACACAGTAAATGCAATAGCATGTTTTGGCAGCAATGAAAAGGGCAAATGTCATGGGTGTTTTCCAATATCCTATGTGTGGTCTGCAAGCCTCTTGTGCAGCTGCGTGACGGAATGGCAGCTGCAGGTAGTAGTCCACACAGTTGTCAATTGCATACTATTTGTCATAAAACACTTTGTTTCAATCTTCGCAAGCCTTTGCATTTCCTTGCACTAATACTTGCTTGTGAGTGTCGCCAGAACAAACAGCACTTATAATTCATTTAAATATGCTGTTCCTACTAAGGCTAATCGTTCTTGAACAATGCAAGATCGGAAGTGGGAACACCTTGATGTTTCCTTTTTTTTTTGAACACTTAACATTATTATAATCGCACGACAAAAGTTTCTGTGATGCAGTTTTCTTTAAGTGATTGGGCCTGACGAGACGTGCAACTGCTGTTTAGAAAGCCATTGAAATATGTTGTACAAAACATTGCGCCCTTGTTTGCATGTTTCTGAGGCAAACTAGCATAAAAAATCCAGCAGTAGGGAAATATTTGAAGTTTTGAAAACAAGTCTAATATTATACACTTACTCTTCGAATTCTTATTTGAAAAGGCACTGTTCCGTATATTCAAATATTCTAAACTAACCAAATATTTGGTTAACAACTGCCTGTTTTCTCCATCTGCTAACTATCACAAGTTATCAGAATTGAAACAATAGAAACATTCTCAAAGGAATGCAGAAACATAAGGGATGATACAAGTTTTGTTTTTGGTTTGGTAGTTAAAGGTGACTCAAAGACTTGTGTATTAGTTTCTTTGGCGGCCTAATCACATAGCATTTTTATCTTTTATGCTACGACCAGTGATGTTTTTCTTGCAATGGGCCCTTTTACATGTCCTCTTTCCATGTACATTTTTTTTTTTCGATGTTCGTCCTTTTGGATGCGAAACTCTCCCTAACAGCCATGCACCAACTCGCCCAGCGAGGAGTTCTAAACAAGTCCTTCAGCAGCCTTTTCTTTTTATTGCGAAAGCAATACTGTTCGCACTTTCGCCCCATCGGTGGTCGTGGCGCCTCCTTACACAGCTGCGCGTCACGTGACCGTGTGACGTCACGCGAGACCGAGAGACGGGCCCCCAGCTCGCGGAATCGTTGGTGGAGGCGAAGCCTTGCGTGCCGCTGCTGCGGCGCTACCGAGAGAGGGCGCTCGCTGGTGTGACGTCACGCTAGGAGGATAAATGGGGCTACAGCTCGGCTCCTCGCAGCGGTCGGCGCGCTGCCTTGCGCTATGTCGGATGATGTATATCCATAAGTTTAACAAAGGGCAACCATGTCCACACCATCAGCCGAACCAAGGCGCAGCCAAGGGTATTGCTTTCGCAATCTTCCAGGCTTAACCTAGCTAAGCCTTCAGCCAATTTTTTTTCTTTGCTATAACTTCTGATCGTTTTTCAGCAACCATTTATCTAGAAATTTTGTAAAGCTCTATTCACACAGAGCCATTCATTCTTTGAAAGCTTGTTTGCAAACAGGTTCTACAGTCCTAGAGAGGCCGTTCGTGAAGTTTCGAGAATTAGGGATCTTGTGTTTAAAACTTATTCTTTGTTCCTGACTGTTGGCTGTCTTTTTAGAGTAGTCAGTTCTTGTGGGATACCTAATTATATAGAAACAAATATTCCTGCCATAAATGTGTAAATTCGTCTGCTTTGAATTTTCGATATTCAATACTTCCTAATCATACTCGACTCATATGTATAGTGTTTGATATCTGCCCACCTCCAAAAAAAGTTATTGTTTGCACCTACCAAAAAATGAGAATGACACTCAGCACCCCTGAAATTTTATTAGCATGCTTCAGATCAGAAGGGAATACACAAGCAGTACTTGTTTTTCTTTCTCACAACTCTAAACATGGTGGCTTCTTTCGCATTTAATTTGCATACACTTCAAGCTCGATGTTGCAGAAGATTTTGTTGCTGATGTACAAAATATACTTGGCATTTGTAATTGCGTCTTATGCCCACATTTTTTTTTCTGCCTTCAAATTAGAAGCACAGTAGACGCTCGCCTTGTTGCTTCTGTTGTGGAAAAGGTATTCTGCATTGGACAGTTTCTGGAAAACACACTGTGGTTTGCAGGTTGCCGTTTCCCAACCAGTCCACATGTTTATACAGTGCCACGGGTAACGAGAGGAATAGAGAGCATGCGCAGCATGAGCAACGGGAGAGATTGCATGGACAGTGCAATGAACAAGTGAGCATGCTGTGGGGATATAGTATCTCATAGGAGTACTAACCATAGGAGCAGTGTTCACCACCTATGTTTCCCTAGCTATGTCGTGACGCCACCTGCGTTCCCACCTGCATTCGGGTGCATGAGTAAACTTCACCGCTGTTTGCGATGCCAATGTGTACGGGCATGTTCCCGGTCAGAGCGAGGCTCTGATACGCAGTGTTGGCATCGCCTCCAACATTCGACCCAGCAGTGCTGACAGGCTCCAATGCAGGGTGCGTTCTCCCGTACAGATGCTTCTGCGGATATCAAGGAAAGTGTACTGAGCAGAGAATTGTACTCTGTTGGCATCACTGAAGAGCACAGTGTAGTGAGGACACGGTGTGGCCACCGCATAGTACCGCCTGTGTGTTTGAACTCGTAAAGTTGCAAGTGTCGCAGCTACTGTATGTATTCCCCAAGAAAGGAGGCACAGTAGTCGCTGCCCATGTTTCTGTACCTATCTGGTTGTGCCAACTGCATTCCTACCTGTATTCCAGTGCACGAATAAACTTCACTTGCTGTTGCGACGCCAGTGTGTATGCGCCTGTCAAGCGGTCAGAGCGTGGCTCTGCAGGTCCTCTCATGACACAATGTTGGTGCTGCCTCTAACATTCGACAAAGAGCTCACACGTACGGCCAACCCAATGCAACCCCGAAATGTCTAAGCACCAATTGTTATGAAACATTTTCGTCAGCCACTGACATCGTTCTCAGCATTTCAAGTCTAGTAGACTTGAAATCACTCCAGTGTCTACTTAGCCTCCTGTATGAGGCCAGTGGCATTGCTCAACACAATGATCAGTGCAGTTGGTAAACCAGCATCATGCATGTAAGCTTCGTGCTTCGGCATTGCCTTGTTATCCAGTAGAGCAGTGATATCCAATGGGAATGGCATAAAAAGAATCTATCGGCTATTTTGTGAGGACACAATGTCCATAAGGCAAATTAGTGCGTTGTAGATGACAAGCCGAACAGACTGAAAAAAAAACAAACATTTTCGTTGTCTTCCTTCGCAAAAAAAGAACAAGAAAAAAAAGAAAAAGAAAACGAGCTATTGCCACTATGAGACCATGCATCGTCATGCTGCGTGCTTGGACCGTTCATTATATCGAGCAAACAGGTTTATAATGCAGTGTCTACCAAGGCTTCAGACAAACGCACAATCCACAGCCAGTCGCTCGACCACTCAAATGTGATTCATGCTGTACAATATGCTGTTATTACTAACCTGAACTATTTTTTTCGTGGGTGAAATAACAAACGAGGTAGGTGGGCAATGTATCTACAGGTAACAATTTAAATGCTTGTCCAAGTTAACAAACAGCACAACTTATTCTCTAGCAGCACGGTACCTACGCTGTAATGATTTTCATATGTTTCGTAACTACTCAATGCTGCTAAATGACAGCTTAGAACTACAATGAGAGTGCTGCAGTAAGGTCACATGAGCAAAATGAATTTTCAGAAATGCATAACTGATCTCCGAGGCTAATTCTAAGCTTAAACATGCATCACTCATCATGCTGGATGCTCCGCACTGCAGAAGCTCTGGCCATGCTTACTTGAATCACTTCAGTATGTCCCGCAGAACTGTAGAACACACCACGTCATACTAAACAGACCGTGCAATTGTGCAAACCACCACCAGACACTGCCGCCAAGTGTATACCTGGCGTACAACACGAAGCTCTCGTCCAAGCCAGGATGCCGACTGCTCATAGATGGTGCCACTGCCATATACAATATGGCAATGCCCATGAGAAAAAATTTATCGCCCAAACGCCCTGTACAGAGGGTTAACCAGCGATGCTGAAACATGCAGCCCTGGTGCTTATCACTATGTTAATCCCGACAATTCACTAAAGTCTCTCAATTTAATCCCGACAATTCATTAAAGTCTCTCAATTATTGGTTACGTCTTTGTGTTTCTTAATGAGTTTACACACACATTCGGCTGTGAAGGAGAGAACGGCATCAGTGACGATATGCCTGCAGTCTGCCGTGGTTCCTTTTGTTCGATGTCTTGAGTTTGCTTTGTGGCATGATTAGCAGCATCCACCCGCCATTGCTGCTTGCGATTCTTCAAAATTAAATTGCTTGAAAATCAAATCTGTCTGTCACATAAGACACTGAATGGCTCATACCCTCTTAAGGCATTGCTGGTGAGTGGTTCAACCTGCTCCATCTACTTGTTAGTCAAGATGGAGCTTCGTCAAATATTTAGTGTCTGAACAATTTAGAAAGTTGATAGGGGAGAAGAGAGAGGTTAAGGGATTTCTGGCAAGTGGTTCGACCTGCTGCACCTACTTGTTAGTCAAGATGGAGGTTTGTTAAATTTTTGGTGGCTGAGTTCATTGGAAAATTGGGCAAGTTAGTGACTAATCATCGTATCATGTGGGTGAAGCAGCACACTGAACAGGACAAAGCGGAGAGGACACAAGGAAACAACACTCCGTGTTTCCTTTATGCTTTGTCCTGTTCAGTGCGCTGCTTCACCCACACGGTGTGATGATTTAGTGTCTCCTGCAACTTGCTACGGCCATGACACTTCAACTTGGCTTCTTGCATGTGCATTTATGTATCCAGTGACTTTGGCATGGTTTTAGTACCTAAAATATTTGTTCTTTACAGGTTCACTGCCGAAGAAGCAAGAGACCTGATCCAGCGCTACCTAACTGAGCACCCTGACCCAAACAATGAGAACATTGTTGGGTACAACAACAAGAAGTGTTGGCCCAGAGATGCCCGTATGCGTCTCATGAAGCATGATGTTAACCTGTGAGTGAAACCCACAATATAGTGTTTCTGTTGAGCTCTAGGATGTAGTTGGCTAGAGAATTTACATTGCTGGTTTAAAAAATTATGGCCAGTTCCTAGTTCAGTGAGATTTGCAGCAACCTTGTGAGCAAGGCTGCAATTTATTTAGCTGAAGATGTGTGTAGTAGTTGCAATATAATTTAGAAAAATCTAAATGAGGGGAATATGATGGACACCCTGTATTGTATGCTTTACTGTGCACTGTACCTGTGCACAGCCTTTTAATGGCTACAGTGATAAAAGCTGCATGGGGGCTCTGATGGAGTATTGGTGTCATCAGTATGATCCTGACAAAATGGACAGCACCAAATATGGTCAGGAGAGATGCGCAATACCAACTGCATGTCATACCAAAGCTAGTCTTGTGATGGGTTACTGAAAGCTACAAAAAGTCTGCTGTGAGCCTACAAATGGCAAATGGAATGAGGGGCCACCGTACGGTATTTCATTAAGATGGCAGCCGTGAACATACAATGGTCATCCCATGCACTCACTTTCATTGGTGAGGCGATTTGTCAACTTTCTGAGGGTCGTGAGACTGCTGTGAATAGATCTGAGTTAATTTGGTGACCGTAACTTTAGTCACCGACACGTGGCACAGCTTCTATAGGCCTAACTGGCTAGACAGTGTAGCCATGACGAAAATTTGCCACTAACCGATGTGATAACGAGCTGCAAAACATCGTAGAAAACTTTTCTCTTATCAGTGATAGGTCAGGAAAGGAAGAATACAGGTTAGATTGACAACCATGGAAGCGGCGTTTGGGTCTGCGGTCGACCAGCTGGCAACTACGGCGAGCACACGTGCCAAGTTGGGGTGTGTGTTCGCATGTGGGTAGAAAGCTCCGAAGCGTGCGAATCAGGTGCATGAAGACTGAACTCGCGTATTCAATGTGATCAATGTGCCCTCCAATGGCTAATCAGACAGATCTTCACACATTCTCTTGTGGTTTTCATATGTGCTGCTGTTGTAGTTCCCTCTGTTTTCATTGCGTTAATCATTTCAAGCGGTATCACTGACCTGGCCGAACCTTGCACCAATAGAGATTGCACTCCATGGGGTGGGGACATTGCATGCTTCAGTGCACTGACCATGTCGGGGTCATTCACCGAAGGTACCAATATTTGAAAAAACGAATATTTCAGTAATCGAACATAAGATATTCAATTTGCAAACAGAATAATTCGAACATTGACTATTCGATCTGAAATGGAATGTTCGGGTATTTGCACATACCTACTTGTGGCTTCAAACGTTCTTCTAGCTTTGTTTACTACGCTTTATCTGCCCTTATTGGCCTCAATTTCAGGCAGCTTATAATTTTTCTTTATGCAGAAGGCAATAAGACTGTGAGAACATGCATACATAATCACTACTAATTACAGGGGTTCTGCTGGTTCAGGTGGCAAAAACAAAATGCACCAAGCATATCAGTGTACTGGTTTCGGCACGAGAAATTCCTAATGCCACTTGTCAATGCACATGTCTGTGGCCCAACGGTTTCAGTATTGGTCTTCTGTGCTAGAGGTTTGAAATTCGAATCCTGCCGTCGAACAGTTATAACTATTTCCTTGCCGTGGAGAAAAAAAGTTTATTTTCTTTTTGTAGGTTGTGCCAGATCTTTTTTCTGAAGGAACTACTGCACTCAATATTTTATGTAATGCATCAACAAAAGCAGAAGGAATGCACTTTTCGTGCATAAAAGTTTTATTAACGAGATCTAGGTTATAAAAAAGATATAAATTGCCAGAATCAAGATTGTGGGATAAAATTGAACAGTTTGTAAAGGCACACTTGTGTCTACTAAGAAAAAGTTGTAACACAAATTTTGAGATATGCTAAATGTATTGTCGTCTAATAGACACTATCTCTAAAAAAATCGTATAATTTCATTGAACAGGTTTTTAACTATAAAAATTTTAACTGCAAGCACTGCATTTGTGCATGCCATGTGGCAAAGCAGTGCCTCTATCTAAAACATAGTGGAATGTTGCATGTCTTGCAGTAAACTCTTTGTTTTCTGCTTGGATTTCCTGTCGTAGCATTTCTTGCAGCTTCTATAAGTCCCTATCTTGGTAGTCTCGTAAGCTCTCGAAACGGCAACAAAGATGGGCCTAAGAAATAGGCGAAATCAACCATGCTGCGACCACCTATGTTCCGGGCTGGTTTGGGTCGTCATCGCTATCAGTCACTCTGATGAAAAGGCAGCATCCTCAGACTTGCTGCTGCTCGACCCATCAATAAAATCAGCCTCAGGCGCAGTGGAATCACGACATCTGTGATCTTTCGAAGTGCGTGTGCACTGCTTCCAGAAGTGGCCATTTTTGCTTTCTACTTTGACTATCACAAAACTTCGGAATGCATTAAAAAATTGCCCCCATGCAGGAAAAAAGTGAACTGCTTGGGAAACAAAATATAGTTCTCCTTCATGTTCGATGGTGAAATGTGTCTGTGAGCAGCACAGAAGGTTTCCAAATCGGCTTTTCAAACCATTGATAGCAGGCTAACGATGCTCAGTAGGCGCAGTAGGGAAAGAGTTCATAATGTTTAAGTAAATTGTTATATTATTTATAACACCATAGTTTGTTGCAAATGATGAGTTTGCAAAGTCTCGAAGCCGTTCAAAGACATAGGGACGATGTTTAGGCGAGTCCCTGTACTAACCGCCCTTCCCATGGTGGCTGAACCGCCCTGCTTGCAGCTCCAGTAGACACTAGCGCCACAGTTCCCTCTGTTAATTACTGTATGAAACTCTATGTCATAGTCTACCGCGGCTGCCACAGGGTGCCACCATGAGCTGTCTCATTGCTGAGACTTTCAATATTTGGGCTGGGCCAGCAGGACATTGATTCCTTGTGCCCCCTTGTCGTCTTTCCTGTGTAGCTTCCAGCACGTAAGTGGAAAGGTAATGGAAGAGAAAGCCGCTCATTTGGCCCAATAGCTTAGCTTGTGATTGAAGGATTTGAAAAAGTTTTCCAGCTGGAGATTCATGAGGATACATACGCTTGATATCACTCTATGATTATATGAGCATTATGATCTAGAGTTTACACTTACTAGCAGAGCTACCCACACAGTAACGAGTGGAACAGCAAAACTGGGGCTGCCTTCATTGCATGTCGGCACACATTATGAATGGCAACGCATGGAACTGCAGGTCACATGTAAGAGGTCAGGTTACTGTATAAACGTGTCTTTTTGCTTTCGAAAACTTGGCTTTGCTTGGCCAGAAACAAACTTGACTAGTATATTGCCAAAGCAGTATGTGAATGCTATTCTGGACACTGTCAAATTCTGCCAAATTGTCAGATTCTGCAGTGGCAACATTTTGAACCAATTAGAGGGAATTAGTAATAAACTTCTGAGCCAATTGGAGCTGATAATGTGCCAAATTCGACAAGGTCCAAAATACCACCTTTGGACCGGAAATTGCGAAGCAACGTAGCTATTATTGCAGGAATAATTTAACTATTGAGGAAGCATGACCAACATGAACATTTCCTTGTTCATGTAATTTGTTAGGGCTGGGGCAGCACTTGTCGTCTACCTGCCACCAATGCCTGTGTAAAATCGCTATCAGGCTCATCTCTGTTCCCAGCATTCCAGACATCGCAGAAGTTCGCAAGAAGATGGAGGCTTGAAGTGATAGTAACGGCTAAATAAACATTATCTTTGGAGCCAACCTTTGGACAAGGCAGATTGTCTCTGTCAGGGCAGCATCTGCTTTCCTTAGCACTGTTTTTATGTGCCTGTAGCTCACACTCCCGCACCCTCATCAGGTGAGAGGGAGAATAAACTTGTGCATAGAGTAGGGAAATTTAACTGAAAGTGTTAAAAAATTTCTTTTTTTTTGAGCATTTTAACTTCAATACTCTTACTCTGTGTATCTGCTTATTTTAATCCTCCTCACCCATTGAGTGTGGGGAGAGTTCATAAAGAAGCTGATTATGAAAGAAACTGCTGCTCTGACGAATACAAGCCCCCTTCTCAAAAGGTTGGCTCCAGCAACATTTTCTCGTTCAACCACTGCTAGTGTTTACAGCATAGGAATTCATAAACGCTATCGCAACTTTATAGAGAAAAATTCAGATAAAAAAAAATGTTCCACAGTGTTCTCCTCGTTATCACGACAGTACTGGACAGTCTGGCTGGTAAGCTTTCCATGACATTAAAGAAGTTTGGCTGAACCCATCTCACGATGACTGTCAACTGTATGCATTGAATCAATATGGCCTTTAACATATTGCCACCACAGAAACAAGTAATTTATGAGGTGTGTACTGCCGTGAGACTCCCCTCTCGCGCTTGCCTAAGAACACACGGTGCCATCTAGCACCGCTGCTGGAAAGCTTGGTGTGGCATCTGAAATGCATGGTGCACTAGTACGTGCAAATGCTGAGAAACATGTCATGCAGCAACCAGTTTTCTTTCTCACCCTTCTTTCTTTTTTTCTGGACACGCTGCGCCATCTAGTAGCACTGCCAAGATGTCTGCGCGTGACCTTCAAGACAAGAAGCGTCGTGCGCCAGTACCTGCGAACACTGAGAATTGTTCCCTCGCTTGCCGCACACACAGTGGGACATACTGTGTGACCCAAGTTGATGAGACGTCCATTGAAGAGTGGCATATACCCAGTTCGTTCATGGCACAACTCTGTAAAGCATTGGCGTGAAAGACATACATCGAAAAGCAGCACCTACCCACTGCATTTGTCACAGCCTGCTAATGCGTCGAGTAGCTGTGCGAACAGCTACTCGACTTTCCGTTGTGATGTGGGCTTGATTCTACTCTGCATCGTAGAAATTTGAGGGATCTCTTATGTCATTGTAGAGCGGCACAATCCCACTGGCACATAACATACCTAATTACCGAAGTTGGCATTGGAGACGTTCATTGAAGAGCGGAACACACCTACTGGCCCAGTGACCCAAGTTGACATCAAAGAGGTGGTTCATTGAAGATCAGCATAGACCGAGCGGCACATACTCCAAGCTCCAAGTCCGTGTTAAAGAGTGTTCAAGGTGCAACCCTCAGGTGCTCGTTCGTGCAGCAAGCATCAGCATCGGTGAAACTAAGCGAACAAGCACAGCGAAAGAAGAGAGAGAATGTGGAGCGGAGGAGGAGGGCGCAATGGAACCATGAGGCGAAAAGCGGAAGAGGAGGATATGCTGAAAGGGTTTGAAGAGAAGTGTCGTGTGGCGACAATGGCAACAAGATGGCGCCAGAGTTGTGTGCGTCGTCTCTGAGGTCTGTGGGCGGTGGCTGCTTTGAATCGCACCCACATGTCACCCACGCACTGGCTGTCGCAATTACAAGATTGGCAAGGCATGCGCGCAACACTTTGTTCTGTTTTGCAACGTGCAGCACGAGACAGATTGTCTGCACCAGCCAATATATCGTGAAATGAAAACGCTTATAGAGCTGCACTCAAATTTCGAATTGGGGAGTATCATAATTGTCAGTGAATTTTTTTTCAAACAGCAATGTCTGCCCAGTGCCACATCTACAGTGATCTATGCCGGCGTGAAAGAGCTTCGTTGAAGAGACCGACGTATGTACACATTGGCATATTTATTTATGCAAGTTGATTCGATAGTTGCTTTTGAACCTGTCAGCAAAGCAGCTCGATGCTCTAACCATTCTACCATGGACTACACATTAACACAGGTAGGTGGGAAAATGGTTAGATGCAAAGATAAATACATGCAAATGTACATAGATAGGTAGCCCCTGGAAAGTGCGTGAACCACCTTAAGAATGCTAACGCATTGCAAAAGTGGGTGCCATACATTTTGGTTGTCTGTCTGTCTGTGCTAATTTTGCTGATGCATCCTCACTTGTGGTGTAAAAATGTGCTGACTTGTGCATGCGGTGCAGGGGCCGTGCAGTGTTTTGGGACATCAAGAACCGACTGCCACGGTCAGTGACAACAGTCCAGTGGGAGGGCAGCTTTGTGTCGGTGTACAGCAAGGACAACCCCAACCTGCTGTTTAACATGGGTGGCTTCGAGTGCCGCATCTTGCCCAAGTGCCGCATGACCCACGAGGAGTTCAGCCACAAGGATGGCGTGTGGAACCTGCAGAATGAGGTGGGTGGGCCTGAATACAGCCGAACCTTATTACAATAAACAACTGTGTTTGGGCTTCAGGTGCTTCTGTAGCGGTTGCTTTCATGAAGCAGCATTTAAAGTTGCGAAGGTGAGTCATGCAACATAAGAATGTTGTGTTGAAAGCTTTCCTTCCTATAGTGCCCATCCTTCTTTTCACCAATGTGCATGAAGTTAAAAAGATGTTTCTGATAGAGGTCTCCGAATACTCAAATATCACCGAATCGAGTAGTGAATGTTCGAATAATTTGATTTGCAAATCGAATCTACTATTTGATTTTGCGAATACAGTAGAATCTTGATACAAATATCTTGGTATGGCGCAAAAGTTTGTATCACCTAAAATTCTTATAACGAAAAAAAAAGTACCATATTTACTTGATTCTAACGTGCCCTCAATTGTAACGCGCACCCGTTTTTCGAGAACAAAAAAAAAAAAAAGGGTGGGAGGGGGGGGAACAGCCTCGATTGCAATGCACACCTGTTTGCCATGACTTAAAGAAAGAAAAAGTCCTTTACAGTACTGTGCATCTCATTCTTCCGTACAGGAATACATTTTTCTCTCATTTGCAAAAAGCAAAGATTTACTCGCAATGCACTATAGTTGTGATAAATAAAAAAAAGTTGCAGTTTCGCGCGAAAGGCGGAGCATCGATTACGATAGCAAATTAGTAGACAGCTATACGGTTTTAAGTAAAACTCCTGCTTGGGCTAGTTGGTTCATGCTTGAATTAGTAAAGGCAAGGCGCAGAAGACCAGCACTCAAGAAGAACACAAACGGGGCGCCGGTCCTGTCGTTTGTGTTCTTCTTCTTGAGTCCTGGTCTTCTGCGCCTTGCCTTTACTAATTCAAATATATGGTTTTATCGACCATATAAACTTTTAACACATTTGCTTACTGACTAAATTAACAAGCGTGAACATGTCTCACTCAATGACCGCGGAAACTCTTTAAACACAGGAGTGAGGAAGTGCGGTAGCAGGAGCGAGGGAATTGACCTTTGTGCTGCCTCTCGCTTCGATGTGAACTAAGCGCCGAGGATACAGCCCGGTGCGCCTAGATGCGTAGACACTGTCTCCATCTTAGATCGCTTTAAAATAGAGATGCGCGGCCGCGCCGTACGTAGCAGCCGCCGTAGAGAACACATCTCCTGTTTGCGCGAGTCCTGCACGCAAGTTGCGGGAACTCCGAACGCCCGTGTTGCGGCCTGATTTCCATCTGCCTCCGTACACGTGATCACTTTCCTTTTAATTATGGCATCATGATGAAGTCGGCAAGTCTTTGCAGTCAGCACTTACATGCTGATAGTGCCAACGCAGAAAATGGCAAGACGGACAGTGCAACACCTCGTATGAGGTGGCCATGTTGAAATGCCGATGGTGATATGGTAACACAGATTTAGGACCGTACTCAATTCTAAGGCGTGCGCAATTTTGGGACCCGTTTTATTGGAAAAAAGGAGGGCGTTACATTCGAGTAAATACGGTGAAATTGAAGCCCAAGCAGATCGGCATGAAGTTTTATGCGTATAGGACATACCCGATAACCTGTGTTCTCATGTCTTGTCAAGTGATGACACAACGCCAGCTCATCAATGTCGCCAGTGGGCGACGCGATTGCTGCGAGAAGTGTTCCTCAAGCGATAGCTTTTGGGGATACAGTCACTTACGCGCGATTTCACGTCTTGGCATCGAATGTGCCGTTGCACGCTGCTCTGTTTACGCGCAATCAGATAAGCCTGAATCTTGGAGGGGATATTGTACGGTCACTATAGCCGGCTGAAAGCACAGTCACTGCTTGTACACGTACCGCATGCGACAGCAGCGTAGCACACGTTGCGTCATCTTCCGACTCGGAGTCATCGTCCGGCGGTCCAGCAGAAACCTGACGAATGATCTTGCCGTCATCGAGTTCTGCTCATGTCAGTACAGCAATGTCAGCACCTGTGAAGCTGTCAAATGAGACTGTGCCTGGAATCGCAATGCAACCACTGCGCAGGTCTCGGCAGAACATTTTCGGCGTCAGTAGGGAGCATATCAGAAGGCGACAAATCCTAGGCCTCCCAGCACCTGCTTGCCGGCATTCCCCAGCGCAGTATGCGCGGGCACTGTTGGCGCTATTAGACACTTGACGTGATGTTTCCGTATGCCGCATTGGATCACCGCAACCTCGACACAGCACACAAAGCAAACACCACCTCACCGTCACGCCGACACCAGTCGCGCAAACTAAAAACGCGGCCTACTCGCAGCGTCGTGCACAAAGAAAGAAGCAAATCAGCTGCTGAATTGTCTTGCATGGCTTACTAAGCTGAGACCAGAACTGCTGTAGCCACTCTGTCGAACCAGGCAGAAACGATGATGATGAGCGAGGATTTGCAGTAGTGCCACTTCATGGGGCAGCAAGGAGGCTCCGTTCAAAACAAAAATGGCGTTCAGCAAGTCGAACCATGCACCGGTCAGTCGGTGCATGGTGCTCTCGATCGAGTTAGCTCAAGGAGTGTCCGAAAAATCAGACGAGAGGTTGCAAGGTGTCCGAACTTTCGGCAGTTGTTATACAGTATGGTCTATGGGGAGAATGGGGCGATGCCGCGAAGCAGACAGAATAATCGAGCATGTCCGAAAAATCAGTCGGCGACTGTATTTATTAAAATAAAGGACACCTGGCTGTACTTTATGTTTCCGTCAAATTTACCCCAGTTTTAGTTTCTTGATTTGGCTCTTCTATAAAAAAAAAATCTCGTATTAGCTGCAAGCATTCCATGACAGCTTGCAGCGCCTACATCATGACTACACCGTGTAGGCCATTGGGGCTAATCGGTGCTGCATTGGCAGCTACAAATAGTTTGTTGCCGAATCATATTCGCAGCAGCCATGCGATACTCGGGAAATCCAACAAACTGCCCCGCGAATGAAAACAAATGTACGGTATGTTGCCACACAAGCTTGCCATGACCTTCTTGATTTCAGAAGCTTTGACTGAAAGCAAATCACGCCACTCCTGAAAATGAAAGGGTGCCTGCTCTTTACCGTCCACCTGTGCAGCACCAATGATGACTGCATGTGGAGTCGTTAACGAGTCGCATGATGCGTGGTTTGTGCTTTCATCTGTCGCACAGATTGGCCTTTGGATGACCCGTCTGCCATAAAAATGGGAAAACCCTTCTATATTTTTTTAGGAAAGCTGGAATGCAAAGGTTTCTATGCAATAAAAGATCAGCATAAGACACGGGCCCACTGTTAAATTGAGAACCTCATTTACAACATAACATCACCAACTTTTTAGCTTGAGAGAGAAAAAATCTCATAATTCTTTTTTCAACAGACATCCTATTGATAAAACGATTATTTTCCAAACCTTCATATTAGAACTGAGATGTAATCAGTTCTTACGTACTAATTTGGAGTTCCCTTTAATAAGAGCAGACCTTACTCTGTATCTTGATTTATGTATACCTAAGTTACTGACAGATTGCCACATTTTTTAATACTATTATGTTTTTGTAGATTCCTTATTTATTACCATAACGTATTTACTCGCATAATAGGCGCACTCGCATAATAGGCGCACCTCCAGTTTGGTCGCGGAAAATCAGATTTTTTTATTTCCGCGCATAATAGGTGCACCCCGAACTTGGCACTGTGATCAGTACCGCATTTACACGATTGCAAGCCGATGCCCTCCTGCCCCTCCATCTCGGGTGGGGAAAAAAAAAACAAAAAAAAAAAAACGCACGCACATTCCACAACCCAAGCTTATCAACGCATTTGCTGGACTACTAGTCTCATTAGTGTTGCTGCCGTCGCAGCTGCTGAGGGCCCACAGCACATACAACATCGCCCTCCCCGAACCGCCGCGAAGCCAACGAGCACGACGACTTAATGTGTCCCTAGAAAAGAAAAAAAAAAAAAAAATCCATCAACGAGCGAAAAATAGTTCTTCCATCAACTATCGATAACACCCCCCTCCCCTCCAAACCGCCGCACGGATGTAAGCTTTTCGCTACCTTCGCTTGGAAAGCTGGGCGACTCTCGGAGGCCGGGCGACTCGACACAAGCGACAGTGCCATCGCCATCAATGCTCTACACAGGCTGACACAGGCAAAGAAAAGACAAAACGCCACATCTCGCCATTTTGCAAGCGGTGTGCAGTTCGTGTGGTCGCGTGTTCCGCAATGGGCAAGTACGGCAGCTACACGGCTGCATTCAAACTGAAAGCTGTGCAGTATGCACTCGAGCATGGAAACCGTGCTGCAAGCAGGCATTTCAGTGTCGGTGAAACAAGCATTCGCTACTGGCGAGGTCAGCAAGAAAAGCTTCAGACCACAAAGAAGTTGCGACGGGCCTTCCGCGGTGCAAAGTCGGGAAAGTATCTGCAAGTGGAAGATCAACTAGTTCAACACATACGGGGCCTTCGACAGGACGGCTGTGCAGTGTCTCTCGACATAGTGCAGACTGAGGCGCGCAGAATTGCGCGAGCGCAGGGCATCGAAGCGAAAGACTTCAAAGCAAGCTCCGGATGGCCAACGCGCTTCATGCGACGCCACGGACTTACCCTGAGCAGGTGCACAACGTTGTGCCAGCGCTTGCCCTCAGCATACGAGGACAAGGTACTCGAGTTCCACCGTTTTGTCGTACGGCTTTGGCAGCAAAAAAACTTCATTTTGTCATAGATAGGTAATGCAGATCAGACTCCTCTCTGTTTCGACATGCCGAGAAATACAACAGTAGAGGAAAAAGGTGCACTAAGTGTGCTTATTCAAACATCTGGCACAGAAAAACAAAGGTGTACTGTCATGTTGGCAGTGACTGCGGATGGGCGCAAACTACTGCCTTATGTTATTTTTAAGAGAAAGACGCTTCCAAAGGGAAATTTCCCTTGAGACATCTACGTGAGGGTCCAAGAGAAAGGTTTGTTGTCCGCGGAATTGATGGTGGACTGGGTCAAGACCGTCTGGGGCCGGATGCCGGGCGGCCTGTTGTATCCGGCCATGCTCGTTTAGACAGTTTTCGCGGGCACCTTGTAGAACGTGTACGAGAAAAGTTGTCAGAGCTGCGCACAGATATTGCCGTGATTCCGGGAGGCCTCACTTCCGTGCTGCAACCTTTGAACGTTTCCCTTAATAAGCCTTTTAACGACAACGTTCGAAGGCTGTACACCAATTGGATGGCTGGAGGACAGCGTCAACTAACCCCCGGTGTCAAAATTAAGAGGCCACCTATGGAAATGTTATGCGAATGGATAGTGGAAGCTTGGCGAGAGATCTCCGATGACGTCGTCAGGAAACGTTTTATAAAGACTGGGATCTCCAATGCACTGGATGCAAGCGAAGACGACATGCTGTGGAGCTCAGACAAGGACGACGAGTCTCCACACGGCGGTGATGAGGATGTTCTCTCCGACTTGGACTCTGAATAGTCTTAATAAATTTTACGTGTGTGTTCAGTCACCGTCTCTCGCCTGCTCATTAAAAGGTAAGTAGGTAGCTTTTATTTTCCCTTTTATGCTGGATTTATTGGTAAATTATGTGTGATTAGCCATATTCCTGACATATGTTAAAATTTGAACCCCGAGAATGCGAGTTGAAAAAATTTCGTAAATTTTACCCCGCATAATAGGCGCACCCGGAACTTCGAGTAGGATTTTCTGAAAAAAAAAGTGCGCCTATTATGCGAGTAAATACGGTATATATATTTATTAAAATGTGAAATAAATAACTGACAAAGCTAATTCATATTTGTTGAACGTGTTCAACAACTTGTGTGCACAGGTGACTAAGGAAAGGACAGCGCAGTGCTTCCTCCGTGTGGATGATGAGTCGATGCAGCGTTTTCACAATCGAGTTCGACAGATTCTCATGGCCTCTGGATCAACCACTTTCACAAAGGTAGGTGGCCAGGTCATTGTGAACATTTATTTTCTGTGTTAATGCAGACACACTAGCACTTTTCTAATAGTGAATGCATCTGACTATAATATTGCTTATTGCAGATTGGTCCTCAACACTGCATGTTGGCTATAGTATAACGATACAGCCAAACCTCAAATAAGACTCTGTTATAATGAATTACTGGATACACTTTAGACCACTTATAATGTAACCGTTTATAGCGCAGAACTGGCTACAATGCGTCCTTTTCTGACTCCCGTGTACCCTCCCATAGAACTCCATGTATACGCATGCTGTTTACAGTGCAGCTGCGAGATACGAAGTACCGGTTATAATGCGGCGTCCGCAGGAAGATCCTGCTGACAAGCATAGTAGCGAGCATTCTCAACGAGGTGTGTTGGCCAATGGGAGGGGTGAGCAATGAGTGTGATGCGGAGGAGGAGCGAGCATGAACGAGGGGAAGAAAGAGAAAGAAAAAGCGGCGGCAGTGCGATGCGGGCACGCTGTGGTTGCCTAGGCAACGAAGAAGCTTTTTGCTCTGCTTCTTGGCTGGCAGTGGTGTGCTTTGCACTGAATATAGCTTCAGTTCCTCTGCGCCCGTGGCAATGCACGTCGTCGTGAGGTGCAGGTATCGAGTGTGCGACCTTGACTCCTGTCGGTTTAGACAGTGTTCCACAAATTTAGTTTGGAGCTATTAGGCCTTATGTGTACTTGTGAGTTGGTGCCATTCCTACCAATGTGTGCACGTACAGGCTTGGTAGGCATGTGCAGAAGTTGCGGCAGCTAATCCTCAATTTCGGCACGCCGGGCTGTGCCAACACATCCAACATAACACAAGGCTGGTGCATTCAATCTTTGATGTCATGTGTGGCGATGCAAGACTCTCACGCGTCCCCTGATATCTTGTTTTCCCGCATGGCTTACGTCTCCTGCAGTGTGGCCTCGCCGCGTGGCTTGGCGCCCGCGGCGGTCGGAGTGGTTGAAGCGCAGTGCGAGAGATGGCGCGAGTGTTGCGCTGCTAACGCCGCCTTACGGCGGGGTTACTTGGGTGCGGGAAAGACAAAGCGCTTCCTTTTTGGTTTGGGACGGCAAGCAGCGCAGTCGTGCCACGCGTGCACTGATCCATGCTTCTGCAATACCGTCTCGTGAGGCCTCATGCGAAAGAGCCACCGTTCGCTTGACCGTACGCGCGAACGACCAGGCATTAGGATCCAGCACGGGGCGAACATATTCGCTCACTATCCGATCGCAGTGAGTCGGACTTCCGCGTTTTGTCGCGCGCCCACATCTGGCTGCCCAATGTGGACCTCTTGGGGCATCGGATGATAGATTTGACAGTTTTGCTTCGTTCGAGACCTTTGTTTGAACTGAAGCGTAGGGCTCGCATGGATTTTGATCGCTAGCGTTGGCGGCGTGCTTTCTTGAGCGAGGCGACGGTGGCTGTAGTGTGTTCGAACATGTCAACATGCTAAGCCTTTTCGCAAGTGTTTTTTTTTTAATGACATTCGTCGGTACGAGAGCCACGTGGTCTGCATCCTGGGAGAGCAAGGCTTAGCGCCCGCAGAGCATTACCAAGCCTGAAGCGAGTGAGTACGGAAGCCTCGTGGGTGGTCCAAATTTCTTATGTAAATAGCTTCTGCTATCTCTTTGACTGATGAAGTCGCGGCTCTGGGAGCCGGGTGGTATTGCGGCCTGGCACCGGGCGCTCCGACACCGTCTGGGGCGGTGGGCGCCGTCAACTCGGATGCTGTGTGCATCGAGCGGGGTAGGACCACCTAACAGATCTGACGTCTCCTCGCGGCTGCCTGTATTGCGCCCATTCTGGGTGTTGCTTTTTGGATGCCGGTTGTTGTCAGGGTAGCGAAGCTTTAGGCCCAAGGCTTAACGAAGCTGCCTGTCGCACGTGGTGGGACACAACCTGGTGGACCGTGGCGTTGAGGTGTTGCACTTTGCTTCCCCCATTCTAGTTAGCCTCGCACGAATTGAAATTGCTTGTTCGACTCAAGGGAGCGAGCTTCGTTCGCGTAAACATAGCATCTGAGTAGCTGCCCGATCTTTTGCTAGCCAAGTTGAACATTGCACCATGTGGGCGATGCGCATGCAGAATTCCTCTCCCTTGCACTACTTTAGTGTTTGCCGAGTGTGTTGAGTGTATGCAGCGTGATTGGAATCACCCCTAGTTTGCCGTCACCTGCACATCGTCTGCGCTGCTGCCCCGGACTACGATCGAGCCACCGGGCAATGGTCATGCTTTGGTGAGTTCGGCGCAGCGACTTCGGCGGCCGCCTGTATCCAGCTCGCAACCCTCGGCGGCTTAGAAAACAGCCGGCGATCACCGACAGCTACCGCGGCTCGCCAACAGAGTGAGTCGGCGCGAACAACGCTTGCTCGGGCAGACTACTGCGTTGCCGTTTCCGGAGTCCTGGCCTGGAATCATGCCCTCAAGTCTGCAGAGCTGCTGCTGTGACCGGCGGACGCCAGCGGTGTACCCAAGGACAATGTCGACTCGCATGTTATGGACAGCGTGGGGACATTTCCTTGGCGCGGCCACTGTTGCATGTACTATCTTGTTCGCAAGGCACGCGTTGATGTCAGACCGTGTGACATGTTTCGCTGGAATATTTAGTGATTTATGTGGGGATGCAGGACTCTCACGCGTCCCCTGATATCTTGTTTTCCCGCATAGCTTCCATCTCCTGCAGTGCAGCTTCGCCGTGTGGCTTGGCGCCCGCGGCGGTCGGAGTGGTTGAAGCGCAGTGCGAGAGATGGCGCGAGTGTTGCGCTGTTAACGCCGCCTCACGGCGGGGTTACTTGGGTGCGGGAAAGACAAAGCGCTTCCTTTTTGGTTCGGGACGGCAAGCAGCGCGGACGTTCTGCGCCTCTGCCGATCCATGCTTCTGCGAGACCGTCTCGTGAGGCCTCCTGCGAAAAAGCCACCGTTCGCGTGACCGTACGCGCGAACGACCAGACGTTGGGATCCAGCAAGGGGCGAACATATTCGCTCGCTATCCGGTCGCGGTGAGTCGGACTTCCGCCATTTGTCGCGCGCCCATCGACTTGTTTTGTGGATAGCAACTCGGCTAGCAGGCATTGATATATGAAAGGGGCAATAAATGCGCTTGTGATAGTTTGCACTACTGTGTTGTTGTTCCTTTGTCCCAAGAGCATGGGTGTGAGAACACCACACATGCTACCTTACCCGACTGCCATAGAATCTAATGGGGATGATCCTGACTAAGCCGCAATGATTTTGATGTCACCGCTTTTCTCACGCTGGGCTTGGCAATGAAAATTTCGGTCCAAGTAGCAGGATGTCATAAAGCAGAGTGCACATGCCTGCTTTCTAGGAGGTTTTGGCTGTGCTGACGCAGCTAGGCGTGACCTTGGAGATTTCGTGAAAATGCAAATCAAACTCTACGTACTGTAAATGGCAATAGTTGGCATAATGAATTATTGGATATAACTAAGTGATTTTGGCTTCCCCTTCAACTTCATTATAACAAGGTTCACGTGTATGATCACTTTCGTAGATGTGATCACATTCATAAGATTTCATGTGACTCTGCACCGGACATTTGAACGTCTACTGGAGGCAGCATTGATGCGATCACCTTCTGGAGATTTCGAAAGGGTCGGTCTCTTCGAGCAACAGCATTTCTCCAATGCATGCTGTCGTCTGTAGATGCTAATGCGTTGTTTGTCAAGTTACGTGAAATCTTGCGAAAGTGATCATGTCTGTGAAAGTTATCAACTGAGAATACAGCCCTAGGTGCACGTTAACGAACCCCAGGTGGTCCAAATTTCCGGAGTGCCCACTACGGCGTGCCTCATAATCAAAGTCGTTTTGGCACGTAAAACCCCATAATCTAATTTTTAGAATACAGCCCCATCAAGCAAACCTACTATGTTCATTAACGCCAAATCTGCATGGGTGCCTGTTAGGCAGTATCGAAACCTGCGTTCTTGAAGCAGAGGACATGAATTCTGAAATCTCAATCATGGCTGGAGCCATGGCAGCCCACCTCGATGGCACGTGAATTGCTTGGTCTTTGCTGGACTTTGTTTTCTCTCGCAAATTATGCATGGCACATGTTGCGCAAAGAAGAACGTTGTCACATGTCCATAGTAGTCGACGGTCATGCAGCCGTGCCTGCTGTGCCATTTGAACCCAATTTCTTCATTGTGCAGTATTTTTTCACCTGCGTATTTCTAGCCGCCCTCATGACAACACCTTTCACTATCTGCTTACTTATGCTCCCTTATCGCCTGTTTTGTACAAATATCTGGGTGCTACCATAACGCACAGTCTGTTCTGGAAAATGCACACAAACCACTTACTGTATTTACACGATTGTAAGTCGACCACTTTTTTAAAATTTGAAAATCCGAAGTAGGGGGTCGACTTAAATTCGAAACCGAAATATGGCAACGCCAAGAAAGTGCGACCAACGGGAGCTACAACGTAGTTGTAATTTTATGTTTGCTCGATGCCCCCCCCCCCCTCCCCCGTGGCTTTTTGCTATCCCGCGTGTTTGTTCGCTTTTCGGAAGAGTTTTTCAACATTTTTGAGAATTTTACAGTGCACACAACACTCTGAGAGGTTGTCGATAGTTGATGGAAGCACCGCTGTTCCATTCGCGGCGCCACCCTCGGAACGGCGGCGCTTGCGGAGAGCATCGGTAGTTCATGGAAGAGCATACACCGCTCACGGGTGTCTCTTTGCCTGTTGCGCTTAGCTTTCTCTATAGTTTGACGAAAGGCATATGTTTGACGCGTTCCACTTGACCACCGGCTACGTGCTACTTCTATGCTTCCTCTGTTGTCATGGGTGCTCCAGGCCCACTAATCATTCGGCACTCGTTCACAGCATCGTTCAAGAGGGCTGCCATCCTTTACGCTAAAGAAACAAATCGCTGCGTAGCGGGCCGCAAGTTCCATGTTTCTGAACGGGTGGTGCGAGAGTGGCGACTGCAGCGAAGCGAAATTTTCACCTGTGACGGCAAGTGAGGAATTGTCGACGTGCCGAAGTCTGGATGCTTTCCGGAGCTGTAGGCTAAGCTTGCGGCATACGTCACTGAAATGCACGATCGGTCCCTGCCAGTGAAGTGCGACATGGTCATCAAACAAGCCCGGATCTTCGCCTTTTAAGGACCTGCGAGTGGCTGGCGGCAGAAGAGTGCGAAATTACGCCAGCCGGACCTGTCAAAAGAGCCTCCCTGACCGCTGTGTGTGGTTGGGTGCATTTGACGTGGGCTGCTGTACCACAAGATGTCGTGGTGTGGTGTGGTTGTTTGCCAAATGTGAAATTTCGCGGGACGACGACGCGCTGTGGGACTGTAGCAACGATGACGATGGCAGCACTAGTGAAGATGAGTAGTCCAGTGACCATGTCAGCTATTAATAAATTTTTGTTATCGAATGCTCCCTCGGGTATGCTGTCTTCTTTTTTTTTTTTTTCCTGTTGCACGATATGGAGGGGTCGACTTGCATTCGAGTCGACTTACATTCATGCAAATACGGTATCTAACCAGGCTAACCCCACGCTCGGATATTACGGTGCCATTTCATAGCTGCTAACAGCACCGTTAAGCTTCATCTGCATAGGACATTAATAAAACCTAAACTAGAATAACTATGTATTCCTTAATTATACAACGCGTGCACCCAGTATTTCCTGTCGCAGTACGAGCACCGATATGCCTTATACGTGTATTGACCGGCCTTCAGAGCGTTTTCGAAATTGCTTGTGATGGTTTGAGCCCTTAAGGGCAGTCAATGACATGCATGTATTTTTTTAAAGCTGGCAAATTTTTCGGTTGTTTTCACGGCCCCTAAGGAGCTCGAAAACTTGGACATGGAATGTGCAACTGACCAAGAAAATGCTTCAAATGGTCCATGGGGTGAAGCAGTGGCAGAAGGAAGACAAGAACAGAAAGGACCTAGGCATTGAGGAATGAGGGAAAGGAAGCGTGCTGCCGCCGTTTTGAAGGAGCTTGAGCTTAAAGAACAAAGTGGTGACTGATGCCGAGATGCAGGTGCCCCTCATTCAAGCCAAAATAAGCTTTTAAAGTAGTGAAACGCAACACTGAGGCGTCGTGTGCGGGCTTAGAGTATGTCAGGACAGTTGAGGTTGACTTACGAGCTGTTAAGAGAGAATCTCAATTGTGACAAAGTTTAGGCCTCATACTACTGAGCTTGCTATCAGTTGATAGAAATAGCTCATATTCAAAGATATTTGCTTCTGTGTGCGTCTCCTTTTTTATTCATATTTGAGAACGTCCGACTTGATTTGCAGCTTTCTTTCAAAGACATTTGCTGTGTATTTTACTAACCCCTCCCTTCTATTCTCTTCTTGAATAACATAAACACTACTTCTTAGTATTCAAATTAGATTGTCATTTTTTTTAAATTTTTTTCACATGTTTATGTTTCACCCTGAATGTTTGTTTCATTGCTTACTAGAGTGTGACAGCATCGGGCAATATGGTTTCATCTCGTCTTGACATAAAACGTAGTTCTGCATCACTCAGGGAATTTCGCAAAGGCACTCAGGGAAAAGCAGAAAAACTTGGGGAATTTGATGTCAACTTAGCAGACGCCCGTATAAGGACATGGGTCTTAGAAGACCGGAAAAAAACAAAACAAAGTTGACTTTTGTAAATGATTTTTCATCTGCAATGCCTAATCTACACTGTATGAAAACAATTTGTCTGAAGATGCACTTTTGGCTGGAGCTTTGCCTTTTTGGCTTCTCTGTTGCGTAACTTTCAGCACGCTAGCAGAGGCGAAAATGGAAAGCCTGTGCGATAACTCTGTGCAGTAACTCCTCTTATTGTCAAAGTGTTTGCAAAATTCTTTTACGAGGTTATTGGGAAGACACGCTGTTAAGAACGGGCAGCTGCAGTGCAAGTTTTACCGGCCAGTTGCGACAGTGGCAGCAACTTTCCTGGAGCGCCGTCACAAACCTCTAGTCACAGCGTGACTAAGTCGACTTTGTGTCGAGAATAATACATGCGTCCTCAACTCTCCGTCGCTGGAGCCGAGTTCGACGAGGCAGGCTTTGTGCTTGCACTCGCCACCGCCGCCCGGGTCTGCCGCGAGTGGGGAAGTGCCGTGGGAGCGTCGACGAAGACTCCTTCCCACGCACCGTTCTGGAAGTAAGCCCTGAGTTCTGCGAAGACAGGTGGACCTCGGCAGGCTCCGTGAACCTGTGTGTGTGTGTGTGTGTGCGTGCGTGCGTGCGTGCGCGCGCGCGCGCTTAAGTAAGTAAGCCCTCGCGCAAAAAGGCGGCAGTTTTCGTCACCTGGGTATCGGGGGAGGACCGAGTGTTTAGAAACCGCTGTTGTGTGGTTGCTCGATACACTCTCTCAACCAGTCATGTTAGACTGACGTACTTTCTCTCGCAGTCATGCTAGACTGATGAACTGCATGGAAATACTGTAAATAAACCCATATTCCTTGTTCTCGATGAAAAGCAGTCCTTCCCTTCATCAACATCCTCAGCGTGGATAATTTGGACGACGGCATGGGCCAGCTACCTTCTAATTCATGCCGCACTTCAATCTTGACAACGAGTTACGAACGGTGGGATTGAGCCCCCAATCATAACAACACTAATAGTGAGGTCATTCTATGATTAGTTAGAAAAGTGTTTTAGGGCCCCTTTAATGTTCCTTTTGCACAGGCCTGGTTGGGATTTTTTCCCTCTAATATGAGTGTATCCCAATACAGTGCAGTCCACTTATAACGATATCAAGAATAAAAATCCGTTCGTTATAACCGATCATCACTATATTATCTAGACTGCTGTAAAAAACTAGGAAAGAAAAGGTGCCGAACATATCTTCGTAGCTCTGAAGTCGAATTTGCATTAAAAAATTGACGTAGAAAGAAGGCTGTGAAAAATGAAATGTTATTTATACCTCTAAACAGCATGTTAAGCGATAGGCGCTCTGAAATACAGTGAAACCTTGTTAAACCGTAGTTGGCCGGAGCTCGGGAAAGGTACGTACTAAATGGTAGTACTGTTTAACCGAATAGCATGAGATCGCCCACTTACCTGTCGAAAACGGAACTCAGAGAGAGTGCGATGAAAGGGGAAAAAACATGCAGTATTTATTCACTTCGCGCGACAAAAGCGTTATTTTCGTTTGATGCCGTGGCGGCCTAGCACGCCGACGACAGCGGCCTCAAACTTACTGAAGCTGCGTGCCAGCTTTTCAGCCAGCCCCCTCTTCTCGGCAAACACTCGCATGGCAGATTCCTCGTTGGCGTTACGTATTCACCGTGCACGTGCGCAGTAGTGCTGCAGAAGTCCCGGGGGCGCCTTTTTCATTACGGGTGCCGGAGTTTGGAATAATTTTCATTTGGAATAGAGTTACGTTATCGCGCCCCTATTGTCGTCGCGACGATTGCATTCATGAGGCTGACGCAACGCGCAGCTTACGCCACTGTCGGGCCTGAATCGCCCGTGCTATCGCTTTCCGTGTCGTCCTCGTCACTGTCGCTAGTCGACACTTTGGCAACAACAGAGGCAACGATGGCGAAAAGTCGAACCTCGTAGCCGACATATCTTCGCGGTCGCAGCAGCGCTGCCGAGCAACTTCGCATTCCAAATGCCACACACTGTAGTCAACAGCAGATCCCTGTTGCGTGTCAGCGCCGACTTCTTCGTGTCACGTTCGATAGCACGGACGATGCCTAATTTTTCTTCTATGCTGAGCACCCGGCGTCTTTTTTATCCAAGCTTCGGAATGACGCGTGTCCTCGCTTGCACGACGCCATAACGCTCTCTGGCACCGCGTCGAAATGATGTTGATGTTGATGTGGCTTCACGCGCAAACGCACAGGGCGCTTGGAGGCCGTTGTTCCGACCTCTGAGGCGTGTTGTTCTGCCGGGCCGCCCGATGGAGACGGCGCAGCGCCGTGTTTGCGCGACGAAAAGTTCAAACGCTACGTTTTAACCGATGCGTACGCAGTAAGCTGGTACGGTTTATGCGGATACAAAACACATTATGTTCAATGGCCGCTGAGTCGGGGATTTGACTTTACTACTTTCAAAACGAAACTACTGTTTAAGCGGGTATGGTTTAACGAGGTTTTACTGTAGTCTGAAAAAAAAAATAAGCTCTTGCTTTAAGGGAAGTTTCAGGTTCACAGCCGTGGTGTGCATCGCATCCAACGGGTGCGCGAACACTGGCAGCTGTAATTTAGCTTACATGAAATCAGTGAGCGACTTTATCGACGACAGTACACTTTGCGTGTACATTGGGGTCGGTATCAAAGACTGGCTGCTGTCAATCTGGTCGCCTACGTCGCACAACGCTGACCTCTGTCGCAACCACGCTCGCCCCGTCGGAGATTCTTTCAAGAACGAGGCAACGCTATCTGCACTCAGAAACTCCTCTATGGAAGCACCACCTGTTTTATTGCTAGTAGCGACATGCTCCCACAGTTCGATAATGTCAGCGGCTAGCACCATACCATGTTGGTTTCAGGCATGGGGTTTCGGACGGGCGCACAAATCCCGCCATTTCCGTTCATCGGCACAGTCACTGGTTCCAGCGTTCAGGAACGTATCACTCACGGTTTTCAGAATTGATGGTATCATCGACTGCGTAAGTTGGTACTTTGCTTGAAAAATTTACAGCTTTGTCTCAGGCGACACAGCTTTGCGCTTTGTCGGGGCACCTACCGCTGCTTCCACGCTTGCTGAAGGAGAGAGAAAGATTGTAGAAAGGCAGCGCAGGTGTGATTCGCTTCTCAGTTTTTTGTTTTGTTTTGTTTTCTTTCTCTGTGTGCTCGCGGGTGATGCGGACACGAAGCAGCCGGCGCCAACTTGCGATGCTCTTCATGGCTTTCGTATTCGGCACACTAGCAGGACGTGCTGCGCGGTAATGGTGGCAGATATGAACTTGCATAGGCACACTTTTCGCCCTGTCTCGGTTAAGGGGAACTTAGCAAAGCTAATTTCTCGATTATTCTGCTTGGAAAACGCTGCCTAAAAGGCAGAATTTCGATCATTATATCTGATATGCAGTGAATAAAATATCGTTATACATTGCAGATCACTTATAACGTAACCACTTTTAGTGCGGGACCAGTTATAGCGTGGGTTTTTTTGACCACCGATATATCTCCCATAGAACTCAATGTACAGTGCAGTCCACTTATGACGATATCGAGAAAAACGAAAAATATGATCGTTATAACCGATGATTGCTATATCTGGACTGCAGTTACTACAAAAAAAAAAACGCTGAACGTAGCTTTGCAGCTCCGAACTCGAATTCGCCACTTGCTTTAAAGAATAGATGATGTAGAAAGTAAGCAGGGAAAAACAAACTTTATTTCTAGCGCCAATGATCTTGCCAAGCGTTAGGCGCGCCGAAATAGTCAGAAATCTGCACTTGCTTTTGCAGCAGCTTCAGCTTCACATCCGCGGTGTGCATGGATTCCAGCTGCTGCGCGAACACTGGCGGCAATCCTTTAGCATGCATAAAATCAATTAAAGAGTCGATCGACGACAGTGCACTTTGCGTGGACATCGAGGTCGGGGTCAAGGAACCACTGTCAATCTTGTCACTGTCGTTGCTGCCATCGATACCGTCGCACAACTTTGCCGTCTGTCGAGACAGCACATCTTCGGCGATTGCCTCGTCGGTGACCTCAACGCAGAACGAGGCAGCACTGTCTGCAGTCGAAAACTCCTCCATCAATGCACCACCTGTGTCACCAGTAGGAACAAGCTCCCAGTGCTCGGTTATTTCAGCGGCTTCCACCGTGTGGGTTCAGTTAGTTGGGGAATTTCGTCCTGATGCAAAATGCCCGCCCTTTTTCAAGCAGTTGTTTTCAAGATGGTTGATATCGTCGACAGGGCAAGCTCATAGTTCCTCACGAGGGTGCTCACCTTGAAGCCCCGTCGAGAGTCCTGCAAAATATCCATCTTCGTGTCAAGCAACACAGCTTTGCGCTTTGTCGGCGCCATCTTCGAACTGGGTTGCACCATTGGTTGCACGCTGCTTAGGTGGCTTCAGCCTGCTATCACGCTCGCTGAGAGAGAGAGAGAGACTGAGTGAGGGACAGGCGCCACCACGCCGCTTTGCTTGTTGCTTTTTTTTTTATTTCTCTCTCTTTCGGAGCAACTGTGACCGACGCGCAAGAAGCAGCTAGTGCCATCTTGTGGCGCGCTGCGCCAACTCGGGCACTCTCCGGTGCGCGGGCGGGGCGAGACGTGCTGCGCGGTAATGGCGGCAGATATGAACTTGCAGAGGTAAACATCGCCTCGTGTCGAAATCGTTCGTTTCAGGGAACTAAGCAACACAAATGTTACAATTATTTGGCACGGAAAACGCCGTCCAGACGGCAAAGTTTTGATCGTTATATCCGATATGCGGTGAATAACCTATCCTTATAAATGGGTTTTTCACCCATGGACCTAATGCATAAAATGACACTCACGTGTCGACCCATCGTTATAACCGATATATCATTATGTGTGGTATCGTTATAAGTGGACTGCACTGGACTGCAGATCGTTTATTGCGTAGGCGCATGAAGCAAAATACCAGTTAGAGCACGGTTCCTCTAAGCGCACGACCATGAAATCAACACACGGAGCACGGCCTTTTCTCGGAGGCGCTGAGCATGGCCCGCACGGTTGCCGGGCGCGCAAACGCGGAGAAGGGGGAATGTAGGCGCGAGCGTGGAGACCAGCGCTGAAAAATTAAACAAAAAAGAGGAGAAGGGCGGGAGACTTTAGAGGAAGGAGGGCGACTGTTTTCGTCACTATAGCAGCGCCCAATCAGGGTGCGCACTGTGCGGAATGCGGGGTGGAAGCGATAGCAGCAACAGCGCACTCCTTTCTTTTTTTTCAGTCTCTGTTGCATTTGGTGTGTGCACGTCGTGATCTCGTCATGTCGTAGTTGTCCTCTGTGCACGTGTGTTGTCGGACTTTTTTCACCATGACGTCGGCGGCATCTTTAAGCGGTGTGAGAAAGAGGTATGCCTTATCGCTCTCAATTAAGGAATGCGTTATAAGGGACATAGAAAGCGGGCTGATGCAGGCATCAATGGCGGCCAAATACGGCGTTTCCGACACAACCGTGTTGACTGTATACAAGAACAAGGACAAATTGTGGCAGCAACTGCAGCAGAATTCGTCTTTCCTGTCACTGAAGAGAATACATATGTCGAAGTACGAAGGCGTGGACGCAGCACTGTTCAGATAGTTCCGTGATGTTAGGGCTCGAAGCATACCAGTGAGTGGCCCCATGCTCCAACAGAAAGCCAAGTCCCTTGGTGCCCTTTTAGGCCACGACGACTTCAACCCAGTTAATGGATGGATCCAGCTATTCGAGGATCGCCATGGCATCAGCTGCAAAGTGGTGTGTGGTGAAAGCTGTGATGTCAACGACGAGTGCACTGAAGTCTGGATTCGCTTAAATTTGGAAACCATGCTGTCCACGTATATGTACAGAGACGTATACAGTGCCGATGAAGCTGGCGTATTTTATAACCTTCTGCCCAGCTGCACTATTGCACTGAGAGGCGAAGCCTGCTCTGGCCACAAGGCCTCAAAAGAGCGCATAACTGTGTTGTTCTACACTAACATGGATGGAAGCAAGTAGTGCCGCCTGTTTGTCATTGGAAAATCAGCAAGGCCACGTTGCTTTAAAAAGCGAGAGTGCCTGCCAGTGACATACAAATCCAACAAAAAGGCATGGATGATGCAAAACATGTTCACAAGCTGGCTTTGCAAGTTCTATGAAGACATGGTGGCAGAGAAGCGACAGGTCGACAGGTTGTGCTCATTCTCGACAAATGCACAGCCCACAACATCAAGCCAAAGTTTACTGCAGTCAAGTTAAAGTTTCTGCCTGCCAACACGACTGCAAAATGTCAGTCACTCAACCAGGGTGTCATCGCAACCGTAAAGACACTTTACAAAAAATGCATCTGCGATAGAGTTTTGCTGAGCATGCAGCAGCAGCAGCAGCCTCTTAAAGTGAATTTAAGGGACGCGATTGATATGGGTGCCGCTTCGTGGTGGCAGGTAAAAGTCACTACATTAACCAAGTGCTTCAACAAAGCAGGCTTCGTGCGCAATGCAGAGGCTCTTGACTCCGATGAGCTGAGCATCAATGTTGCCAATGAGACGGTCAACACCGACGACGTGTGGTCCGACCTCGTTGAAAGCAAGTTTGTTTCCTTCACAGACACCTTCCAAGAATATGTCTATGCCAGTGAGTTGGAGCTTCCTGCCTGCGAGGAAGCAAGCATGGATGATGCGATCGTCGCAGCGGTGCGCAGTAGCGCGGAGCTTGGAACCGAAGACGAGTCAGACGACGATGTTGACCCGATGCCAGACCCAGATTTCCTGTGCAAAGACGGTTTGGAATACCTCAGCAAAGTGAAGATGTACTGCCCGAAGAACAGTTTGAGTGAGAAAGCGCTTCAGTGCTTAAGCCTTGTAGAAGACAAAATTGTTCGAAGCGCTCTTAAAAAAAAACTCCAGACAGAAATAACAGCGTTTTCCCGCTGATACCGCACTTGTCAGGAGAACTTGGTTTCTGTGCTGTGTTGCGATTGTGTTGCATGTGTGTGTGAGTGAAATGTGTAATAAATTGTTTGGAAGGTGGGTGGTCCATTTGGCATAGGAAAAAAAAAAGCCGAACAGAGCATGTGTTGGTTATAACATGGTACCGCTTATAGCACGGATTTTTACAACTCCCACGACTTACGTTATAAGTGGTCTACACTGTATATGGGTTTCTTTCTCATAACCCTAATGCATAAGTTGTTACTCTAAAGTCAACTGATCGTTATATACGGTATCGTTATAAATGGGCTGCACTGTATAACAGATATAGATTATAACGAAGTTGTCTTACTGTAGAGTGTGGAACTGTTATAACAGTTTATCGTACTATATTGTGGAAAACTCATTTGTGCAATGTGCTCACTTGGAAGTGTGGTGTATGTGCAACATTTTTGTTATGAGCAGATTGTGAACAAGTGGAACACGGCACTGATTGGCCTGATGACCTACTTCCGGGAGGCTGTCGTGAACACGCAAGAGCTGCTTGACCTGCTCGTGAAGTGCGAGAACAAAATCCAGACCCGAATCAAGATTGGTCTCAACTCTAAGATGCCCAGCCGTTTCCCACCTGTGGTGTTCTACACTCCCAAAGAACTGGGGGGCCTGGGCATGCTGTCCATGGGCCACGTGCTCATCCCACAGTCCGACCTCAGGTTCTTGTTTTTATATTGTCTCAGTGCGAAATCATAATTCAATCTGCTTTCTCCTTCATCGCACAGCATTCTGCATAAATGTGCTTGTGTGTTGTCCCACGTGTTGATCTGAGAAGGCCAACATGGAATTGGCAAATGAGGGGGGCAGGTCGATGTTCTAGCAAGGCATCGCATGGCTATCAGTGTGGCCGAGCGCACACCCTGCCACTTGTGCAAAGATTGGCTTAGGTGATATTATGTGGCATCATGCGCTACCTTCTCATGCATTTAGTGCTGGAAATTGTGTAATCTCTTATTTCAAACATGCGTTAAAGGGGAACGCGGCTTTCGCATCGCGAAAAATGGCCAAATTATTAAATTTTGGAAGATCACATTTTCAATTTCTCTTACTATTGTTCTATCTGATTCTGAAATATCATCACTGTAAACCTCATAGAAGTGCTTTAAAAAATTTGTTTTGTCAGCGAAGGTGACAAAAAATTTCTCGGAAATAAAGAAAAAACGAAATTTTTCAAGCCATAATATCTCCGGAACGGCTCAACCGAGCGCTGCCATCTTGGTCTCGTCGGAAAGTGCATTTCTCCGTCTTCAAATTTGCCACTTCAGCTACCTCCTCCAGAAAGAAGCATACAAAAAGCAAATTATTGAAGGTCCTGTCTGAGTTTGCGATTGGCCAGCGAAAACATGCGCAGATAACAGATAACCAGCGAAAACATGCGCAACCTAGCTATGAAGCACATAGCATGTGAAAATCTTAAGAAGCCAACAAACACTGACACGAAGGACAATATAGGGGAAATTACTTGTGCTTAATAAATGAAATAAATAAACGATAAATTAATGAAAATGAAAGTTCGGGATCTCTCCCCACCTGCGGCAAGTTGTTTTTTCATCCACTTTCATTTCCATTAATTTATCGTTTCTTTATTTAATTTATTAAGCACAGGTAATTTCCCCTATGTTGTCCTTAGTGTCAGTGTTTGTTGGCTTCTTATGTTTATGACTAATAAAAATAGAGCCCCTCGGTTAACTCCCTTTTTTCTCGTTTAAAGCATGTGAAAGCGGCACCGGAAACTCAACATGTAGAACGAAATTTTTGGTTCAGTTTTAGGTTTTTCAGAGATGTACGGATTAAAAATTTTCAAATACAATAATACAGATAACATTATGCAGGTGCATTTACCACGAAGTTTCTTTGCTTTAAATGTTGGAACATTGCAATTACGTTGTCAAGAGTAAAAATAAACCTAAGACAGTACGGTAAGGTCTGGTTTATATAATATTTGTTAATTGAGAAAACAAAGTGATTTGTGCGCTATCTGTGAGGTTTTGCCAACCTGTACATTATTACACAGCATCAAATTCCTGTTAGCTCAAAGGCACTTGACCTTCTGCCAGTGGTCACTCAGTGTCAAGTGCTACTTTTGATTTTTTTCCATGAAGTGTTATTCTGTATCCCTGTGCAGGTGGTCGAAGCAGACGGACGTGGGCATCACACACTTCCGATCAGGCATGAGCCACGATGAAGATCAGGTGATCCCAAATTTGTACCGCTACATTCAGCCTTGGGAGAGCGAGTTCATCGACTCCCAGCGGGTATGGGCTGAGTACGCCTTGAAACGCCAAGAGGCACTGGCACAGAACAGGTGACAAGTGCTTTTTATTCACCTTTTTTTTATCCATTTCCTTGTGGACGTCTTTTTACCACATTAAGGTTCACTGCAAAGCTATCTCTGTAAGTGGTCACTTGAGAACATGTCATCTTTGAGCTTGTTTGAGAGTAAGTACTTCTAAAGAGACCGCACAACCAGTTCATTAGGGGATAGTACTAGGCCACTACAAGATCCACAAAGCCCAGCTGACCTGCCGCACATTTGAGGAGAGCCTCCTGCTGGTCCTCCCATCCACGAATCGTTAATGTCGAGCCACTGAGCCACATCCCTCCTCCATCAAAATTGCTCCTCTCTTGAAGTGCGTG
This sequence comes from Dermacentor variabilis, assembly GCF_050947875.1. Classification (NCBI taxonomy): domain Eukaryota; kingdom Metazoa; phylum Arthropoda; class Arachnida; order Ixodida; family Ixodidae; genus Dermacentor; species Dermacentor variabilis. The sequence goes on from NC_134570.1 coordinate 6,100,804, forward strand.
TCATATCGAATGTGCTACGCCGCCATAACATCACGAATAAGCAGAATCTAAGTGCGAAAGACCACGGGATACTGCAGCAGCGTAACCATTACACCAGTCAAAAGTACCGCGAAAATTATACAGATTCCAACCCAAAAAAAAGTTTTGACTTGAGTCAACCTGTCTGTGGATTGGGTCGAAACATAAAGGTGCACGTTGCCAACGTAACACTAAAAACCACGGAATTTAGAATATCTGTTTTATAGGTTTTTGAGTTTTGTCGTTACCCGAATGTAACGTGAGGGTCGAGATCAAGCAGTGGAAATCATGAAAAAACTCGCATTATAATTAAGCAAGTACATCTTGCGCCAACCTGTGCCAAAACACTAATTTTGAACGAAAATGCCAAATTTAGCAGGGTGTGTATGTTCAGTGGCAACGACACATGCGTTGGCTAGCACTTAGCCGTTCAATCCAAGCCTAAGCAATGTGTTTCATCGTCCTTGAAGTGTGGGTGTGTTTGTTGGCATATAGTCGCCGACCGTTTATTCGGACCTCACGAGGACTGCGGAAATGTCCGAATAAACAGGTGTCCGAAAAAGCAGATTAAAAAAAAAAATGAAATCCAATTTCCATGCACTTACAGTAGACTCGCGGTAATTCAAACTCTGATAATTCGTACTTTCGGTTAATTCAAACAAAAATCAAATTTTTGGTTAGTTCGCCATGTTTTCAATGTATTTTAAGGCCGCTTAATTCAAACAACACAATTCGGTTAATTCGTACTTTTTGCTTGTCCATACCGGAAAATTATCGGCTATCGTTGCCACCACTGGTGAAAAATCTGACTTCTTATATCACCATAACAGCGGAAAATGTTAAAATAAGTGCACTATGGCCTAAAAAAATAAAAGAAAGCGAACAAGAGCCTAACAAACAAACGTTCGAAACAAAAGCCTCCCGAAGGGCACATTGTTGCTCAACTTTCCGTGGCTTGCTAGCATGCTTGCTAGCCAGTTCAAAGCAGGAAGTTCGAAATTAAAACACATAACCCTCAAAACTTGTGGAAATAACGACTGTCCACCTGCGTTTGTCAAAATGCTCAAAACTGACGTAAAACCTGACGTAAAAACAAAGCACGAGAAAAGGAAAAAAAAAAAGGTGCGAAAGTGACGCGAGTAGCATCGGCCGATTCCGAATTACGTGACCGCTCGCGCTTTTCTTTCCCTGGTCAGTCGCCCGCGTTGGTAGCATCATGTCTCCGCGGGGGAAGTACCGAACCCTTTCTGTGAAAGAAAAATTGGCAGCCATAGAAGTTGAGGCTGGAGCGAAGAAGACTTCTGTGGCATTGAAGTATGGAATCACAAAAAGTACGCTGACAACGATTGTGAAAGCGAAAGACAAGCTGCGAAACAACGCAGGCCATTTCGCTCCCGACAGAGAAAGGTTTAGGGAGGCGGCGCATCCGGAGCTTGAGAAGGCAGCCGATGATAACCTCTGCGTGTGCAGGGAAGACACCCTGGACGACTTGGTGGCTGAGGTGCTGCCAGCACAGTACAGCAGCGAAAGTGAAGAGGAATCAGAAGAGCAATCCTCTGTGACAGCAGCACAGGCCTTCCACTACCTTGCCGAGGTCCGCAAATTTCTGACTGTAGAAGAAAATTCTCAAGAACAACTGGCTGCTCTTAATGGAATAGAGATCTTTGTTCTTAATGCACATGTAAAGAAAAAACAATCAACAATTCATGATTTCTTCAAACGGTCTAGTCAGCCATAGATTTCCATTAAACTTGTTCTGGATCCTTCACCTCTGCTCTGTTTTTACTGTGTAATTAAAGAGTGAAATGTTTAAAATATGATTTAAGTGGATAATTAATTGTAATGTGCGCTGTAATCTTGCTCAGAGTCATATACGCGAGAAGTTCCGATAATTCAAACTTCCTGATAATTCAAACAAAATCCTGGGGTCCCTTCGAGTTTGAATTAACGAGAGTCTACTGTATTTGGGCTCGGCAATAGGCTTGAAGAAATCGTGAATGCACCGTTGCACGCTGTTCGTTTACGCACAATCAGATAAGCCTAAGTCTCGGAGAGGGTTGTACGGTCACTGTAGGCGGCTGAAAGCACAGTCACTGCTTGTACATACTCCGCATGCGACGGCAGCGTAGCACATACTGCGTCATCTTTCGACTCAGAACAGCCACTGCAAACGAGTGCAGAACCCGGCGGAAAGTGATGTGCTCGGTGTGGAACGGTTGGTATTTTTGGTTTCGGAGAGAAACCTACTTCATAGGTTCCTCTCGAACCTACGAAATTATTCGTAGTTAACCGAGCCTACAGAACAATTTGGTTCGTTACAACAAGGTTTAAAATACAGGGATCTCAATGGATGTTTCAAGGGGAATTGCATTTACTTCACTATATCCATTATTTCGTTATATCCCGTTTCATTATAACGAGGTTCAAGTGTACATCTATTTCGCATGTGCACCACGTTTGGTTACCACGATGATATTGCAGTATGCCAGCAAACGGCCTGCTTGCTTTCATGAAACTTCTTGGTAACAAATATCCCATGGCAACTGTAATCGTCACTTAAGGGGGGACACTGCTCTTCAAATACTGTTCATGATGTTTTCCATCAATATTCATGACATTTTTAATTCTTGTTAAGACTTTTGTGCTGATTTCAAATATGTAATTATTTTTCCAATAGGCCATTTAGTTCTGAAGATAAATGAAATTCATTGTTCATAATTTGCACGAACAATAGGGGGGAAAAAATGCGCTACAAAATTCATATTGGCACATGCCTGGGTACTAGAAAACATAAGGAACACAATGGTAGGAATACTATTTTGATACATCAAATATTAGCAATATTATAGCAATTCAATCTTTACTGTTTGAATTGTGGCTACCCCACTGTCTGATCTAAAGCAGAATTGAAAATTTTTAAAGCATAAATTCCAAAATCTGACCCTACCATTGTGTACTCTGCACCCTCAGCTACAAGCCACAACAAAAATTATGGCTCTATCTGCTTTGAAGGCAGAGATATCGCCGCGGCAAATCAGCAACAAGTCAAAAGTCTGTGTTTCGAGAAAACGAGAAAAAAGGAATACATTCACTTTTAATCAAAAGTACAGAAATAATATTGCATTATTTTGTAGTGAAAGTGGCTAAAAGCCACCAGGAAAGTAGTCACCCTGACCACGGCCACCCAAATGTGGCAAAAACATCGTTTGGCTCCTTTTGCCGATTCCCGGTGGCTTGCATCGCGCGCGCGGCAAGGTTGTCGTTCACGCGGGTCGAGCTCCACGCCGACGCGATATCGCCGCAACAAGCGCATGTGATAACGTGTGATAACCATCTTTATGGCGAGGCCAGATTACCGTTCACTTTTGCCTCCTGCGACGCTGCCGCCGCACACCTTGCACTTGGCAAACGACATCAGTGCGTTCACGGAGTCCTACTGAGGATAGCGAAGCTTGCCTCGGTGTCGACTGGCGCGGCTGCAGCGCCGTCGGCGCGAGTGAGCAAATCTAACACCCGCTTTGTTGCTGGCGTTGATGCAAGAACTTTTTGAGCATTCATCTCCCTCTGCAAAAAATCCGCACGCTGCAACATTGCAGTGTCACGCCGAACGCGGCCGCTGTCCGTAACGATTTCACTCATTTGTGAGCTGGCTAGGCCTACTTCGGCATCGTCCGCGGCTTCGGCATCATTTGCGGTTGACGGCGAGCTACTCTCGATGCTTTCAGAAGCAATGGAGCGCTTTTGAAAGTTATAAGCTGATCGCTTCCTTTTGCCAAACTTGTGCCTCGTGGTGAACTTCCCCGGTGGACTGGACATTGTTGGGCGTGCGCCAACAAACCTACGAGACGCGCCGTCGCGTCGCCTGCGGAGTGGAGCAGACGATGGGAACCTCGCGCAGCCAACCACAGCACGCGTTTTTGGTCACGTGCACTAGTCAACGAATCGGATCGCGCGGTCGGGCTTTTTTTCTTCCCCGGATTTCAACGTCACTGGCGTACCGACAGAGTCACTTTTGGCGGGAAATTAAAGAAAGAAGGCTCCTCTTTCCAACGAGACCAAGATGGCCGCGATCGCGCGCATAGAAAAAGAGCTACGTGCCGCGATAAAAAGGGCTGTTTTTGCGCGGAATTCAGCTCACAGTGAATTTATAACTTGATATTGCGGAGGAAATACTCTTCCCTGAGATTTGAAACTTGGTGAATTAAAGGAATATTAGCTGTAGAATTCTAAAATTTCATTTTCAAAAAATCAATTTTTTCGCGATTTTTTCGCCGCAAAGACCCGTGTGACCCCTTAAATTTGCACTCGCGCTACACTCATTTCTGCTCGGCCACACCACACGAAATCGGGCTTTTGCCGCCGCAGAGAGCAAGCCAAGGATGTACGGTAATGTTTTGTAATTTGTCAACCTTACTGGCCAAATGGTGGTCGTAATTAAAAGTTTGGCAATAACGCAAACCTCTGATATTGTGTTCGCAGCAACGATGTTCATGATGCGACTCGCACAGATTGTGTCTGAAAATGTTCATAAACCATCGTTTGGCGAACAATATATTGGCTGCCGCTTTACATTGGCTTTATGGCACCTGTGGCGAAAGCGTGAATAAGCCCAAATAAACGAGCTTATTCAATACATTAGTTTGGTTGCTGAAGCATATCAGAAAGCCAGTGGACGTTTTTATCGCTTTATTGTTTTCAAAAATATGTTGGTGTTTTTCTCGGCAAGCGATGTGAAATACTGGCCATTATCTTAACTCAAGGTCTCCAAGAAATTATTAATAATTACAAAAGGGTATTACACGAACGGCGTTCCCTCTACCTTGATGGGTGTTGTTCATTGTTGCCGCAATGACGATTTCTCATTCATTGTGCATAAATACGTTTAATTAGTGTAGTTTATAAATTCCCCTTAGTTGGCATAGTTTCGTTGTCTGCGCGCGCGACTGCAGGACATCCAAACACGCAGACGAAACGGGAGTACATGTCTCTTGCTGTAGTGCGAAGTAAAAAAAAAAAGTGGTCATTCGGTTTGTGTGTTTTATTATTTCTCTAAATTTAATTCATCAATTGAAGCACCACATTACACAAATAACAGATGTTGCCTCAAATAATTAAAAAAGTCACGTGCCACTATGAGTGGCGTCGCAGCTCTGCCATGTACGTAGGCGGGCTTGTGTGATATACAGTGGCTCTCCGGCTGGGAACCCAGTGCCCGCGACGAGAAGGGCAAATGGCGTTCGGTTAGAAATGTCAGCTCTTTCCATGGTGCGTAATAATGTAATACTTAGCAGACACGATCGTTACCGCACATTGTATGAACGGTGCTTGTCAGCTCAAAATGACCAGACCTGGTGAGGGGCCCTTTGAAGTGAAGCCCGTATTTTGGAGCACCATTGGCTCATGCCACACATCTGGCCCATTGGATCTGCTGTCCCTGCTCCTGAGGGTATGAGTTAGTCAGCACTGTCTCCCAGAAAGATGTGTATAGAACAAGTACACTAGGTGCTGTGTCTCAGTGTCTTTCCAGTTTTTTCACATTCTGCTTTCTTTTTTCATGTTTTTCCAAATGAACTTTGAAATGAAATAGTTTGTAATTGTTGCCTTGCAATGGCTCCTCTCCTGCCATATGTCCCCTGCTATGTGTTTGATGTTCCATAGTGGTGGACTCCCTTCTGTGGCAATGAAGGGAAAGTTACCCAGTATGGTGGCACAAGGCCACGCAAGACAGTCCTAACTCCATGAGTGTGAGCTCATGTCTTGCACCAATTTGATTGCTGCTGCAGTGCTGCTTCCTTAGTCTTCCTAATCATTCATTGAACAATGTTTCTCCTTTCCTCATTATACGATGTTTGACTGATGGTCAGCATCCGTGCAAATAATCTACACACGTCACATTACTTTCTTTTATGGTGCATCAAGAGGCATACGGTAACACTCCTGGCTCTTTCGTGCTTGTTTGCTGACAGTATATTCCATCATGCCATCATGGATATTTGATGAGCATTGTCAACTGCCCATTTTGCTGTTTTTGGTCATGTAATATTTCTGAACTCGTTTGAATGTCTGGATTACTTTCCAGACGCCTCACATTAGAAGATCTGGAGGACAGCTGGGATCGTGGCATTCCACGAATCAACACTCTCTTCCAGAAAGACCGACATACACTGGCCTATGACAAAGGCTGGCGCGTACGCACAGACTTCAAGCAGTACCAGGTAGGCCTCTTGCAAAGCTGTCGGGCATGGGCCTTCTGTGTTCCCTCTCCCCTTTTTTCTAACACGCACGCGCCCCTCACTCCACACTGCACCGCTCTCTTGCCCCTATCCTATATTTTGCGAAGGCGCTGCTGTTTCTTTTTTTTTCGTTTATTCCTTTCTTTTGTCTTTTTCCTTTGCTTGGATTGGCCGACCCCCTAGCCAGCCTGTAGTTTCTGCCTGTGCTTTCAGCTCACCATAATGGTTCTAGGGCTTTCCCAGTGTGGATGGCACATGTGGGATGAGAGGGGAGAAGTGGGCACTGCCCTCGCAGACAATTTTCTGTGCCAATAAAGAGAAAGCCACAGCATCTCCAGACGTGTTACTACATCAAATACTGTAAAACCTCATTAAAGCATATTTCATGGTACCCGAAAAAAATGTTCGAACTAAGCAAATGTCGAATTATCGAGAGTATCAAGAAAACACTAAGTGAATGCTTACTACATTAACATGCTCCTATTTACTGCATGAATCCACAGATCAAATTTTTATTTTCCACGAGAGCAGTGTAGAAATGGCAAGTCTCGTCATCTCGGAACTGGGGGAACAAGGGCATCACAACTTCATCGTAGAAGTGGTTTTCACCACTGCTTGCACATCCTAATGAATTTCTTTTGCAATAAACTGGTCTAGAAGAAATCGTGCATCCATTGCAATATAGCTGGCAGATTTCATGCAAGCCTGCAGGTTGTGGTGGAATTGCTCCTGTACAAATTTCGTTGTGTTTGTGATATTGCATGTGCATTGCACTGAGTCAAACCAAAGCTACAGCTCGCCACAACGGGTCTGGACGAAACCATAGCCGCCATCAATGCAATCACGGAAGGCAATCACGCAGTTCTCAAGGCATGTGGCCAGCGCGCACTAAATCAAACCAGAACAGTTTGGCACAACTGCTGTAGACGAAACCGTGGTGTAGTCATTATCAACTCGGCCGTGGATGGTGACTACACAGTTCTGAAGGCACCCAGCCAATGTGCACCCAGTCAAAATGGGACTGCTGCTAGGCACAGCTGCAGCGAACGAAACCATCGTTGCATGTCGCTGCAACCGTGGATGGTGAATATGCCGTTCTTAAGGCCAACATGGTGTCGTGCACTGCATTAAACGCAAGAGTGAATGCTATGAAGGCATGCATAGGCACAAAGAGTCCCACATTATCACGAGTTTTGGTGTTCGAGAAATAAACAGGGACACGATGTAAGCATATTAAATGCAATTTATCTCAAGAAACAGTTATAACTAAGAAAAAGTAACCACAAAGTAATGTTGCACACCATAAATCCCTATACAGTTGCCGACCGTTTATTCGGACCTCACGGGGACTGCGGAAATGTCCGAATAAACAGGTGTCCGAAAAAGCAGATTAAGAAAAAAAATGAAATCCTTTATTTCCACGCACTCATTTGGGCTCGGCAGTAGGCTTGAAGAAATCGTGAATGCGCCGTTGCACGCTGTTCCGTTTACGCGCAATCAGATAAGCCTGAATATCGGAGAGGGTCGTATGGTCACTGAAGGCCGCTGAAAGCACAGTCACTGCTTGTACACGCTCCGCATGCGACGGCAGCATAGCACATGGTGCGTCATCTTACGACTCAGAGTCATCGTCTGGCGGTGCAGCAGAAACCTGACGAATGATCTCGCTGTTGTCGAGTTCTGCGCATGTGAGTGGTTGCAAGGTGTCCGAACTTTTGGCAGTTGTTATACATTATGGTCTATGGGGAGAATGTCGGTGCCGCGAAGCTAACCGAATAATCGAGCATGTCCGAATTTTTGGAGTCCGTAAAATCGGTCGGCGACTGTACCCGTACACTTCATCGTCTTGTAAAGCGAGATAACTGTGGCTGTCCCCGTCACAAAGCACCGTGTATACTGCAGATTGTGCCGCTCCAATGATTGCCTGAAAAGGATGAGGGCAGCTTCCACCTCCATCTCCCCAGCTTTCTTATCAGTCTTCTTCTGACACTTGTGGCCATTCTTCCAGGCTCCATAGGAAGGGTCGCTTTCCTTAGGCCCCGACTCGCACCCAGCACGGAAATTGCTCAATACAACGAAGTCGAGCACAAGTCCGCTGAACAACTCGATCACTGTGCCGACGCCGATATGGGACGTATGACCACGGGTCAACCGTGACCCGTCATTCGACACCGCATTGTTCCCAGTATGACCCACGTTCAATTTGGCGTAAAGTTCGCGAACCGACCACACGCAGTTGCTTGTCAGATTACGCGCCGCGCGATCGGCCACTGGCGTCAACTTCGTCTTCACGTAGCTCTGCCACGTTTTCGTGTGAAGAGCCCGACGGCTGATGCCCATCAACGAGAAAACATCATTGAACGCAGTCTGTCGGTTCCCCGTTGCCTGCATGGCACGCATAGTCAAAACGTTCACAGCAAAGGGTTTCATTCGTTCAGCACTGAATGTGTGGCAAGCTCCACGCCGACGCAATCTCTCCACAGTTTGCACACATAAAACACAGCTTCACAGCGAGTCCGTATTCCCACTCGTCTCGGACAATTTCTAAGGCACCATTGCATATGTTGCAGTTTCAGTTAGAAGTTGAAGTTGAAGTTGAAGTTTATTTTCACCACTAACAGTACAGTGTGTTTTACACAGAACAGTTGTGGCGTGGAAAGTGGGAAAAAAGCTGCGCTGATGCAGCTTGACTAGCCCCACCTCCCATCCGTACAAAGCAGCAGAACGACAGCACAGCAAACTTCATACAGTCTTAACGTATGATAGAAAAATAAAAATAAGTATAAACGTGTACAATAATTCTCAAGTATACATAAATATATGCGCCCTTGGGTGCCTACAAGTACATCAATCATTCACGCACAAAAAAACAAAAACCAACGACATGTAAATTATTGCAAGGTAACATAACATTAAGACATACTGTGAACAGAAAGGAGGGCTTTAGTTAGACAGAATTTTTCTAGCCTTGTAGCAGATTATGTAAACATGTTGAATAGCTCCCTGCCTGAAAGGACACGCAAGTGATCTTCTGTAAGCTTGAATGTATTGAGTACGTGTGGAATGGTGAATTTTAACATTTGGAGACTGTAGTTCGTTCGTGTTCGGGGAATGTGCCAGTGTTCAGAATTTCTGATGGGACGCAATGAAATGTTCGGCTGTAATTGCGCTAAACATCTTAGGTTTAGGCTATTTCTACGAATTTCTGATCTTAACGACAACAACAATTGATGTTCATAAGCAACACTGAATTTTAAAACCTTAAATTTCATAAATAAATGTGATGTATGATCTCTATAGCCTAAATTGGCAACAGCCCGCAAAGCACACTTCTGAAGTGTATATATCTTTTTCTTTAATGTTTGAGTTCCAGATGCCCATACCAACTGGCAGTAGCGTAGGTGGGAACTAAAAAGCGCATTAAAAATATGAAGTTTCTGGGGAACCAGCAGAAACGACTGACACCTCCTTAGAATAGCTAAGGCTTTTCTTAGTTTAATACATAATTCTTCAACGTGAGAATCCCACAGCATATGTTGATGAAAGATAATACCTAATGTTTTGACAGTCTCTGAAAGTTCAAAATTATTTAGTAGCAGTTTATGTGAGTACTTGCAAGCCGTTCCTTTCGCGCGGAAAAGAACGGCCTTGGTTTTAGAGATGTTGATTTGTAATGAATTACGACAAGACCATTCGGATAATTTATGTAAAGTTTCATTAGCTGCTCGAACCAACTCATCTAGGTTTGCTCCTGTAAAAAATAAGCTCGTGTCATCTGCATAGATAATGTATGTTATTGATCGATCTATGTTTACAATATCATTAATATAAAGGTTAAATAAGAGAGGGCCTAATATACTTCCCTGCGGTACACCAAGTTTGATTTTTTTGGGCATAGATATTTCCCTATTTATTGACACACACTGGTACCGGTCGCTAAGATAGCTCCTTATTAAGTCGAGTGTAACGCCTCTGATGCCATAATAGGGCAATTTTTCTAAAAATGTTTGGTGATCAATCGTATCAAACGCTTTTGTAAAATCTACGAATACGCCTAGTGTGAGCTTTCTTGCTTCAATGTTGCCTAGTATGACCTCTTTCTGATGTAGAAGTGCTGTCTCTGTCGATACACCTGACCTGAAACCGTATTGTGCCGCTGTAATCACAGAATGCATGTCTAAAAATTTTGAAAGTCTAGTGAAAATAATTTTTTCCAGAGCCTTTGAAAATACTGGCAATACCGATATTGGTCTGTAATTACTCATTTCGTTTTTGTCGCCACTTTTGTAAAGTACCGCGACCTTGGCTTTTTTCATACGCTGAGGGAACAGACCTGTGTTTAAAACAAGATTATATATATGGGTCAAACAAGGTACTAATAAATCGAGGACAAAAATAACTGGTTCCATTTTTATGCCATCAATGTCTTCGCTTTTACTTTTTTTAAGTTTCATAAAAACATTAGTTACCTCAGATTGTTCTGTGGGGCAAATGAATATTGAGGGTGTTATTGGCGTGGGTAAATAACGCATTCCCATCGTGAGTACTGTCCGATAAAGAACTAAAGTGGTCGTTAAATTTATTGGCCAACGCTTTTCCCTTAAATACATGTTTGTCAATTTTAAGTTCGTTGACGCGGGGTGCTTGTTTACGTGAAAATATAATTGTATCAGTCATCGTTGTTGTAAACAGTCATCGGGTTTAACTTTCTTTTAAATGCAGCAAACCTTGTCAAATTCAGTGCTGTGGTTTCTGAGGAAAACAAGGCAGGAGCTCCTGAGCTAAAGCTTCGTTGGGTAGTATGAAAGAATGACGCACGCACTAGGCACATTAAAAGTTTGAAGTTAGTGTGTGCTTTTCTTTGACTGTTGTGCAGGTGCTGAAGCAAAACCCTTTTTGGTGGACACACCAGAGGCATGACGGCAAGCTGTGGAACTTGAACAACTACCGAACAGACATGATCCAAGCCCTGGGCGGTGTGGAAGGCATTCTCGAGCACACTCTCTTCAAGGGAACCTACTTCCCCACCTGGGAAGGTCTCTTCTGGTGGGTGTGCAGCAGTTTGAACATCTTCTTAAAAGGAAGCTATGATTCAGCTAGTGGGGTTTTGCCATAAAGAATTTGGTGATGTGATGTGGAACATTTGTATGGAATGTGTGTAATTAAGCTGAAACAGTTCATTTGCAGTTAAACCTCAACATAACCAAGTTGGTAAAATCAGCAGTTTGCTTTATTGTATTGAAATTTACTTATTTTAAATGTGACCTTTTATGCATATATAGCTGCCAATGAACTGTTCTTACATGAGAGGGGCCAGCAAAATTTTCCGGATTATCAGGCAGATGCAAAAAGCAAACTTGTATGCTAAAAAAAATTTTGTTCAATATGAAAGTTGGCGGCAAAAGACAGTTTCATGCTGTGTCTACGATATTGCTACGGCACAATATGTGCGATCACGAAAGGCGAGCAGTGTGAAGACGACGACGACGATTAGAAGCTAGCGCGGGCTGTTGCCTCTTGACCAAGCGCAGCGTATTGCCTTGTAAATATACTTGTAAATAGCTTTTTGTCGGTGTCTTCCTACGTAACATATCTGGTGGAGGTGGACGTTCCCTGTACCTCGTCACGGAGCTTCGCAGTGGACGGTACGTCGAGCCTTCCTTCATGGCTCCCGGCGACGACAACCCGACTCCTCCGGCTCTGACCCCTGCTGCCACTTCGACGACCTACATCACTCTCCCTGCTCCCCGTGATCCTGGCGTATTCTCAGGCAAAGATGGGGAAGACGTCGATGCCTGGATCAGCCTGTATGAACACATCAGCCGCAGTAACCGGTGGGACCCTACTATTATGCTCGCCAACGTAGTCTTTTATCTCAGTGGCACACCTAGAGTTTGGTATCGCACGCACGAAGATGACCTCACCAGTTGGGATTCACTTAAGACACAGCTTCGAGACTTGTTCGGCAACCCCTACGGTCACCAACTTGCCGCGCAGAAGGCGCTTTTCGGCCGTGTGCAGACGTCAACAGAGCCCTATGTCACGTACACTCAGGACGTCTTGGCTCTGTGCCGCAAAGTTGACACCCACATGACTGAGTCAGACAAGGTTTCCCACATCCTCAAAGGCATCCTCAACGCCTCCCGTTCTGGCCCATTTCGATCCTTCTGCGCCTACCGAAGTCCGTACTGATGCCAGCGGTCACGGATTTGGCGCGGTACTGGCACAACACCAGCGTGGCCACGACCGGATTATCGCTTACGCCAGCAGGCTCCTCTCACCCGCGGAGCGCAACTGTTCCATCACTGAGCGCGAGTGTCTGGCCCTAGTTTGGGCGGTTGCGAAATTCCGCCCATACTTATATGGCCGATCCTTTTCCGTTGTCACAGACCATCATGCGCTTTGCTGGTTATGCTCACTGAAAGATCCTACAGGCAGACTTGGTCGCTGGGCCTTACGCCTCCAAGAATATTCGTATACTGTCACCTATAAATCTGGCCGACTACACAAGGACGCTGACTGCCTGTCTCGCTACCCGGTCGACGAGCCTGACGATGCCGACAGTAGTAGCGCCAACGGCATTTTCTCTGTGTCTGCCTTCGCTAACATCGCCGATGAGCAGTACCGAGACCTATCGCTGCGAGCACTTATCGAGCGTCTGCGTTCTACACCTACCGACGCATCCGTTCGCCGATATGTCCTCCAGGGCAGCATTCTGTATCGAAGGAACTTCCTCCCTGACGGCTCTGACCTTCTTCTTGTCGTGCCAAAACAGCTACGACAGACTGTGCTCTTTGAGATGCATGACGCACCCACTGCAGGACATCTTGGGGTAACCCGCACGTACGACCGCGTCCGCCGCCGCTATGTTGCTGCCTGTGATCCCTGCCAGCGTCGGAAAACACCTCAGGTGCTACCTGCCGGTCATCTCCAGCCGATCACTGTCCCTGTGGAACCGTTCTTTCGTGTTGGATTAGACCTGCTCGGTCCCTTTCCCACGTCATCCTCTGGAAACCAATGGGTAGCCGTCGCGACTGATTACGCCACCCGATACGCTATCACTCGGGCTCTCCCTACCAGTTGCGCCACTGACGTCGCGGACTTTCTCTTGCGTGACATTATCTTGCTTCATGGCGCCCCGCGACAGCTCCTTACTGACCGTGGTCGAAACTTTCTCTCGAAAGTTATCGCTGACATTGTGCGTTCCTGCTCCATTCAACACAAACTGACTACCTCTTACCATCCTCAAACCAATGGCCTGACAGAGCGGTTAAACCGTACTCTTACCGATATGCTGGCCAAGTACGTTTCCAAGGACCACCACGACTGGGACATTGCCCTTCCTTACGCAACATTTGCGTACAATTGTTCCTGGCACGACACCGCTGGATTTTCGCCCTTTTATCTACTGTACGGTCGCGAACCTACCTTGCCCTTAGACACGGCACTTCCTCCTGCTGCGGTCTCAACAAGCGAGTATGCGCGCGACGCCATCGCCCTCGCCGACCATGCACGCCAGCTTGCCCGTGCTCGACTGACGGCCTCACAAACCACTCAGCAGTGCCAGTACAACGCCCGCCATCGTGACGTACAGTTTTCGCCTGGTGCGCTCGTGCTCCTGTGGTCGCCCACTCGTCACGTCGGACTTTCAGAGAAGCTCCTTTCGCGATACACAGGACCCTACCGCGTGCTGCGCCAGGTGACGCCTGTGACTTACGAAATTGCTCCTGTGGGTTCAACCTCGTCCTCTCCTCTGGCATCTAGTGATGTCGTACACGTCAGTAGGCTCAAGGCCTACTACACTGCTTCCGAGTCCGATCTTTAGTCGCTCCGGGACGGCGCTTTTGCCGCCGGGGGTAGTGCTACGGCACAATATGTGCAATCACGAAAGGCGAGCAGTGTGAAGACGACGACGACGATTAGAAGCTAGCGCGGGCTGTTGCCTCTTGGCCAAGCGCAGCGTATTGCCTTGTAAATATACTTGTAAATAGCTTTTCGTCGGTGTCTTCCTACGTAACAATATGTTCATCGGCAGCACAAAACAGCCAGCCACGCTTTCATGTCCACTCTGCCCTTGCAGCTAATACAGTAAAACCTTGTTAATTCAGATTTCACGGCACCAAAAAAAAAAAGTGTCTGAATTAACCGAATGCCAACTTATTGAAGATATCAGGAAAATAATAAACAAATGCTCGCTATGTGAACTCACTTTAAAGTCGAACCTCGATATATCGAACAGCATGGTGATCACGAAATAGTTCGATATATAAAATCACGTAAGAAAAACTCATAAAAATTTGTACAAATCAATCTGAGCCAATCGTGGCACATAAAATACTCACTTGAAGCTTCACACAAAGTATTTATTTCTTTAGCTGAAAGTAGTGCAGCCGAGTAGCCTGCTTCTTACTGCCAGCCGTGTGCTTAACCACGGCGTCCTCAATACGGTCTGAACAATCCACAAGCAATGCGAAGGTGCCTTCTATTGCACTGCAATAGCAGGGTGGAAGGGCCAAAGCAGCTAGTCTCACTTGAAGTCGGGAGCGCGGCAATATCAACGCATGCAGAATCAACCTCAGCAGCGTCTTCGTTTGGCTGCTATTTCGTCTGCGATCTCCACTCCCGTAAATCAAAGCATCTTGAAACACTGTCAATAACAAAATATGAAGTGGCATCTGCCAAGGCCTCTATGAGTGAGCTTAGTGAGCACTCCCTGTCACGCATCATTGTAGGTGCAAACTGCCATTGCTCATGAGGCTCGGAGCGTGACACCGAGGGGGAGTCAGTGCGACAAGAGCAATGCGGCGTTGACGTTGTCAAGCTAGCCAAGCTGCCGCTTGTATAAGCCGCTATGTTCAGGTGGCGCTGTGCACGCGATCAACGTATGCAGCTATAGTGCATAGCAGTCGGGAACCACCTATCGCGTCACTGCTATCTTCGAGGGTGTTGTGGTAAAGCTTGCCATCTGTCAACAGAGTGCAAATAGTCTGGGGTGGCGGAGTTCGATATATCCATTTATGTTTGACCCCGTTTGAAAGATGTCGACATTTCACTCTATTTACTGAATGGATTGCAAATCCTGTTTTATTTTGCACAAGAGCAGTGCAGAAGCCACAGTTTTCATCATCTCTTGACTGATTAGCGCTTGCAGCGACAAAGGTACAGTCGCCGACTGTTTATTCGGACCTCACGGGGACTGCGAAAATGTCCGAATAAACAGGTGTCCGAAAAAGCAGATTAAGAAAAAAAAATTAAATCCTTTATTTCCACGCACTTGTTCGGGCTCGGCAGTATGCTTGGAAGAAATCGTGAATGCGCCGTTGCACGCTGTTCGGTTTACGCGCAATCAGATAAGCCTGAATCTCGGAGAGGGTCGTACGGTCACTATTAGCGGCTGAAAGCACAGTCACTGCTTTTACACGCTCCGCATGCGATGGCAGCGTAGCACATGGTGCGTCATCTTCCGACTCGGAGTCATCGTCCGGCGGCGCAGCAGAAACCTGACGAATGATCTTGCCGTCGTCGAGTTCTGCGCACGTCGATACAGCAGTGTCAGCACCTATGAAACTGTCAAATAAGACGGTGTCCGGAATCGCAATGCAACCGCTGCGCAGGTCTCGGCAGAACATTTTCCGCGTCAGTAGGGAGCACATCAGAAGGCGACAAGTCTTAGGCCTCCCGGCACCCGCTTGCCGGCATTCCCCAGCGCAGTCTGCGCGGGCACTGTCGGCGCCATTAGACCCTTGACGCGATGTTTACGTATGCCACGTTGGATCACCGAAACCTCGACACAGCACACAAAGCAAACACCACCGTGCCGACACCAGTCGCACAAACGAAAAACGCGGCCTGCTCGCAGCGTCTTGCGCGAAGAAACAAATCAGCTGCTGGATTTTCTTGACATGGCTTGCTAAGCTGAAACCGGAACTGCTGCAGAGCCACTCTATCTAACCAGGCAGAAACGATGATGATAAGCGGGGATTTCCAGTAGCGCCACTTCGTGGGGCAGCAAGGAAGCTCCGTTCAAGACAAAAATGGCGTTCAGCAAGTCGAACCACGTGTCGAACCATGCACCAGTCAGAGTCGGTGCATGGTGCTCTCGACCGAGTTGGCTCAAGGAGTGTCCGAAAAATCAGACGAGAGGATGCAAGGTGTCCGAACTTTCGGCAGTTGTTATACATTATGGTCTATGGGGAGATTGGCGGTGCCGCGAAGCTGACCGAATAATCGGGCATGTCCGAATTTTTGGAGTCGGTCGGCAACTGTATTGCGACTTTCTTAGCAGTGCAGCCACTGGGCATGTCATCTGAGACATGGTTTTCACTAACGTGCGCATCCAGATTATTTTTATACCAAAGAGCTGGTTGCCAACAGACAGTCCATGCATGGCAATGTAGCTGGCGCTCTTCATCCTCAGCAGCTTGGCACTGAGACAAAACAAAACTGCTGTTTGCCACAGCGATAGTGAATGGAACTGCGGTTGCTATCGACGTGCTCATGAACGCCGACCTTGTGTTTTTGAAGGTATGCGGTCGATGCAGAGTTGGAATGAAAGTATTGTTTACTGCAACTGTGGACGAAACCGCTATTGATGCAGTCATGAATGAAAACTAAACCATTTTAAAGGCTCGTGGCTGACACATGCACCGTATCAGAATGAAGCTACTGCTTGCAGCAATACGCTGAGGAACAAACTGCAGCCGCTACCGGCGCAATCGTGAACGACAACCTTGCAGCTGTGAAGGCACGTGGCCGACACTTGCACAGAGTCAAAACAAAACAGTATACTGTTTGCCACAACCACCGTAGACGAAAACATTAGTCAGCATATTAAAAGGTTGAATGCTTTAAATATTCAGCTTCTATAGTCTGAATCAAACTTCTAAGGGGGTACGCGGCAATTGAAGTGGTCAAATTGTCAAAATTTTCTATTTTCTGATTAATTTTTTTTTCGGGATCCACGGACCTTTATTTACCTCGTGGTGAAATAATATAACAAAATACACTGTAGAAATCGAGAAAACAGCGCTTTCGTAGAGTGCTAGCATCAAAAATTGCGAAAAAAGGGGGCTTTGGAAAGCCCCGTCGCACCGCGAATCGCGCCCGGCTATCCGTTGACGCAGCGCCACCATCTTGGTATCATCGTGAAGAGAAGTTGGAGCTAAAGATAGCCGGAGCATCGCATTTCTCCACAGAAAAATAAACCAGCAAACGCAAGCAAAGTGAAGGCAAATGCGGCATTGCAATTGGGCGTAACAGTCACGTGGGGCACAGGCGCGCTCCTATCGGCTGTTGTAGTGTCGCGGATGTTGGGAGAGATGGGGGCGAGTCAGGAGAGGCAGGGCAGCACAGCAATAAAGATTTTAATTTAACCGAAGTCAAAAACTCAAAGCAGAACTCAGGTAACTAAAACAGCATAAAGAGATGCCAGCACCTAAGAAGCCACCTAATTATCAGGGACTAAACATGTCCTTATTGCCGGCCACGTCAGTCCTTAGCGCGTTCTACGCTGAAGTCTGGCAACCCTAGCCTATGGCTGCGCATTAATAAAAAGGAATGCTCTTACAAAGTTCTGTCGTCGCACGTACCTCCAAGTCCGATGCGCGTCAGCTCTTGCTCATAGTCGGTGCTCCCGCCGACTCCGGAAGCTTTGCTGCCTTGGTATCGGCCGGCCAGCTCGGCCGTCTCGGATGTCGGTGGGCTGAACTCTGTCGGTGACTTTGCACTCCGGCCTCCCTGGCTAGGCTTTACGCTGGGTTCCGCCGCTACTACGAGTGCTGACGAGATGCCCCGGGGACTATCGTACGTGCTGGTCTGCCAATGAAGGGGGATCCTTCCTGGAGTGCCCGGCCTGGAATGCCCGGCACCACCGTGAGAGGCTGCAGCAGGTCCAAGGAGTCTTGCTCGAACGACACCGAGGTCGACAGCCACACCCTGGATCGCCAATGTCACGGGCTTGACTGAACATCCATGGCTCCCTTCGCCAGTATGAAGCTGACGCTCCAACCTTCTTGGCCCAGAGCCACATCGATCATGCCAGCTCAGCGCTGCTTCTCTCCCGATCACAGCTCGGGCCACGCGCCTCGAGGGCTGGTGCCGTTCAGACCAATCCGTGCACTTCGTTCTCTTCCTTTTTGCGCCGCATGCCTTTTACATATGACACGTAGATTTGAATTGCTGACAAACCTCTTTCGCGCGCATTTGCGCAGCAGCGAGCTGCGCGTTCCGATCAGCGTGATTGACAATTGTGGCAGCTTATGCACCTTTTCTGTGATGAGCCCCAAAGGAACGACGTTCCGAACGGCCCACATGTACTGAAGACCACGAAAGGCGTGGAAAAGGGGGAGAAAACTACTCATAGAAGTGGATGCCACCGAGCTGGTTGACGAGGCACAACCGGCGCACGTAGATGACTGGGAAAGCACGCCAATGTGCAGTGCTGACGACGCGACCACAGAACACCTACGCGACTGCGAGCGATGATGAAGGCGCGTCCGCGAGCGATAGTCACAGCACAACCGCGAACGACCGACGGTGACATTACGTCCGCGTGTGGTGGTGACGGCAATGCGACATCGGCGGAGCAGAAGTTCTTGTGTTAAATAGTCAACTGCAGATTTCAAGTCCAACTTTCAAGTTCACCTTCACTAATTGTACCAGAACTTGTCATTCACAAATTAGCATGCAGTAGAAATACTAAGCCCTTAGCAAGATATTGAAGACCGTCGTACCCTCAAGTACACTTCAGGGAATACATAAAAATAAATAGGATCAAAATTGGTTCAGGCATTCCCATGCTACCCTTTCCACAGACAATGCAGAATGTCCAAAACACAGATCTGAGAAAACGTCTCTCAAACTTTTTGGAGCATTTCACATCTCTCAAAATTCACCAGGATTGTAGTTTTGGCCGTCTTTGTTTACAGGTGGTTTTTTGGGTCTGTGCCCTTTGATTTTGTGCACACGAGACGATTTTCTGGCTCACAGACGTCTGACGCTCGATGTGCTTAGTTGCGCAGTTTGAGGTGCTGTCGCACAAAGTACCTAGCTGTGCAATCTGAGGTGCCGAAGCGTGAAATGCCTAGCCGAGGGCTCGAGGAATTGACACTTGATGTGGTGAGTCGCGCAGTCAGAGGTGCCGAAGCGTCAAATGCCTAGTCGAGGGCTCGAGGAATCGACACTTGATGTGCTGAGTCGCGCAGCCTCGAGGTGCCAAAGCACGAAGTTCCTAGCTGCGCAGTCCAAGGTGCTGATGTGCGAAATGCCTAATCACGGGCTCGAAGAGTCGACACTTGATGGGCCTTGTCGCGCATTCCGAGGTGCCAACGCATGAAATTACTAGCCGCGAGCTTAAGGAGTTGACACTCGATGTGCTTAGTCGTGCAGTCCGAGGTGACGACGCGCGAAATGCCTAGACGCGGGCTCGAGGAGTCGATGTTCTATGTACTTAGTCGTACAGTCGGAGGTGCCGATGCACAAAATGCTTAAGCGAGGGTTCAAGATGTTGGCGCACAATGTGCTTGATCATCGAGTCGGAGACTCCTATGCGTAATATGCTTAGCCGCAGGTCCGAGAATTGTGTGTGCAATGTGCTTAGTCACGAATTCCAAAACAGCGAGTGCTGAAAGGCTTAGCCGTGCGTCCAAGGATTCTGCGTGCGAATCTTGGTCGCAATATCCGCATTGCCATGCTCGGTATGCTTAGCCACGGGTCTGAGATGTCCACAAACGTAGGAATCGGCCCCGCTGCTGCAATGTGCGTGTAGCGCCCGTTTTGACGCATCGAGATTACGGCGAGTGGAGACTTCCAGACTCGCGAGGTGCAAAGAGCTGAGCAGGCGACGCGAGCGCCGGACCAATGGTGAACTGGGCTGGAATCACATGGCAGGCACTGCCAATCGCAGACTCCGGCACGACCTTCAATCATTTGCTTTTTGTGTGCTTGTTCCTGTATGGAGGAGGTAGCTGAAGTGGCAGATTTGAAGATGGGTAAATGCGCTTTACAATAAGACCAAGATGGCGGCGCTCGGTTGCGCCGTTCCGGAGATATTGTTGCTTGAAAAATGCTGTTCTTTCTTGATTTCCACATAATTTTTTGCCACCTTGGCTGATAAAACAAATTTTTTATGGCACTTCTACGTGTTTTACAGTGATGATAATTCTGAATCATATTGAAAAGGAGTTATAGAAACTGAAAATATGATTTTCAAAAAAGCGATTTTCTGGCCATTCTTCGCAATGCGAAAGCTGTGTCCCTCCTTAACCCTTTGAGGGTCGAATTATTTTGAAAAAAACTTTCCCAGGTGGTCAAATTACTTTATTGCGGATCTTGAATGTACAAAATGTATAAAGTCAGGAATAAATAGTAAAAAATAATTAGGAACAGTATATTGGTGCCGGCATCACTCAGAACTGCAAAATGTTCAATAGTATTTCCGAGGGTGGTACTCCTTGAAACACAGTTCTACGCACAGCGCCTTATCGCAATCTGCACACCTAAAATGCGTGTCTGTTCTCTTGGAGCGAGGAGTTCTGTTGGCGCACACGACATCTCTGCGTGCGGCTGCCTTGGGCAGAGAGGTCTGAGGCACCCTCTCGCGTAAGCGCGTTGCCGCAAAGAGCAAGAATACCTCGTGAGCGGGGGTGATAAACAAGCTAAGAGCATTGCCAATCAAGATAGAAATGAACTTCCGCCGCCCCTGTGAGTGCGTGCCGACAAACAGAAAAACCACGTTTCGCGCGCCTCCGTTGCGATCACGCGGCGGAACCGAAACCGCGAAAGTGCGTTGCCACTGAGAGCGGGAATACCTCGCGAATGGCGCTGATAAACACGCTAAGAGCAGCGACAATCAAGATAGAAATCAACTTCCACCGACCTGCAAGAGAGTGCCAACAAAGAAAAAATTGACGTTTCGCGTGCCTCCGTTGCGATCATGCGGCGAAACCGAAACCGCCAAAGGGGCGTTGCCGCAGTCTGAGCGACGCGCTGAAGCTAGCAATCAGCTCTGTTTATCTCCCCAAGAAGGTAGCACCAATTTCAAACGCATCTTGTAAGTGCTAAGAGGTAGCAGCACCTCCCGGTGAGCACGTATCGTCATTATGGCGTGAAATTTCAAACGGAGGGTGGGAACCGTACCCGTACAGCAAAGACCTTGCGGGACAGAAAACCGCCGCCGTACATGTACGGCAAAAACCTTCAAAGGGTTAAGAGGTAACCTGCTGACTGCATCAGCGTCACCTAAATGTAACTGCTGGTTTTGATGTCTGGTATTTATGAGTGCATAGAGCATGCATGCAGCATGGCCCGTGTGTGTGTGTGTTTTTTTTTTTTTTACTTTTGAGTAATGGCAACCAAATTGGCCATTTGACCACTCTTGAAAATTTGTATTCACACTGTACAAATTATGTGACAAATATTTTTAAGCCGCAAACAAGAAACACGGCACAGGAGGAAGATCATAGACAGGACAGGTGCATATGACCTTCCTTTTGTGCCGTGTCTCTTGTTCGCGCTATAAAAATATTTGCCAAATAAGCACTAACTAGGCCCACAAGAAGTTCTTCCAAGTACAATTTATTTGTTTGCAGAAACTTGTTGTTTGCACCCCCAAATGAAACTGATTGTTGGTCTTGCCTCCAGGGAAAAGGCCAGTGGGTTTGAAGAATCTATGAAGTACAAGAAGCTGACTAATGCGCAGCGTTCTGGACTGAACCAGATCCCCAACCGGCGCTTCACCCTCTGGTGGTCACCTACCATTAACCGTGCCAATGTATGTACACATTTTTCGTATGCTACTCAGTCTGTCCATAGTTTACGTGCACTGCAATACAGTCAATGTCCGATTTTTTGGACTCCCTGATGGGGGCCGCAAAAACGTGCGAAAAAACGAATGCATGCCTTTTTCTGCCCTCAAGGGCTCAAATCACCACAGGCTTGTTCAAAATAGCTTTGAAGGAATACCAATACACATCTCTATCAGGTGTATTAGACGATTTTCAACCGTCTTTACGAGACTGTTGTTGTGTTTAGCCTGCCGATTGTTGTGCGGTCGGCCACGATGCGCCCAAAGAAACTCGAGGCGCTACACGCATTCAATGGTGCAAGGAAGCTTCTTCGTTCTATGAAGCTCGCCGCTCGCGTGGTCCCTGATGCCCAAAGAGCAGCATGCATCGCTGATTGCTGTGGAGACAGCACTGCATGAGGCAGTTTTAAGATGTAATGCTGGCTGCACAGGGCCACCCAAGAGCTCATCAGTTGGGCTAACACCTGGCCATTCAACAGGCAGCCGAGAAAGATTCTCTGCACTTGAAAAAGGCCAAGAAGCGATCGCAAGAGAAGGTAGAAAGGCGGCAAAAGAAGAGGATCATTTTATACCAAATACAGTCGAACATGGATGTATCAAACCCACATATATCTAATTATTGTCTGTATCGAACTCGTAAATTATCCCCTTGAATATTCTGTGTAAAAGCATAGAAATTCGTACGTTTATATCGAACGGTATTTTTGCCTGCCATCGCATATATAGAACGCTGCGCGAGCTCGGCTCTCACTGCACCCGCGAGCTCCGCGCCACCGCCGAAACCTGAAAGGCTCGGAAAATGTGAGAGCAAGAGGGAGGGAGACTTGGACTGTACTCCCGCTGCGCACGTTCTCCGACTTGTGGAACAGCTTTCTTTTTCTCTCTCTCTCTCCCTCTGTCTCTCATTCTTCCCCCGCATAACCATAGTGATCGGCTCGGAAAGGGTAGCAGGAACGAAGGCGCTGGCAACCTCCTCCTTTTGCCCCTTCTTTTTGTCATTGCTTTTTCGCAAGTTTAGCTCGGCCAACCACAGCTTGCGCCTTTCGTACATTGCTGTCGCCCTCGGAGGTATCGATCGCGAGTGCTTTGTTGGTGGAGGCTGTTGATGTTCTTGTGTTTTGTGCGCTTTCTTGTGTTTCAAGTGCATTATTGTTTTGCTTGTGTCTCATGACGTGTGACTGGATCGTGGTGGGCTGACGCGGAAGCAATGGCTGCAAGCTGCGTCAAGAAGCGCAAGAACCTGGACGTTGCGACAAAGCTGAAAGCCATTCAGCGCGTTGAGGCGGGCGAGAAAAGTTCAACAGTAGCAGACGACTTCGGGATTCCTCGGAGCACTCTAAGCACCTTGTTAAAAACCAAGGCGGACATAAAATCAAAAGCAGTGGAGCAAGTAACGTCGGGAGCTTGTCGTGTGCGCGCTCCTGCCCACGAAAAAGTTGAAAAGGCTCCCTATGCGGGGTTTTTAGAGGTTCAGGCTAAGAACATTCTGGTGGATGACTGATTGCTAATGGCTAAGGCCAAATGATTTGCCGCTTTTGGGGAGCACGCGCGCCCATCTTTCCCCGCGCCGTTGCGTCGAGAGCCGGCATAGACAGGAGAGAGGCGCACTATGCCCTCTCCCAATTCTCCTTCACTCTCGCGACGCGCGCGCGCCCTTCCTCCCCAACTTGCGGGCAGGTAGCTGACGGGCGAGGAGGACATTCCCCTTGCCCAGGTAAAAAGGTACAAAACAGCGCCACCACGGGAGACCCTCTCTCTCTGAGGCCGGACCCCTAACCTGCCGGACTGGAGTACCTGCCGCAACCCGTGAGTGACCACGTTGCCTGACTCTCCCGGGCAACGAGGCCAGCCTATTTATTACTATTACCAGAGTCCTTCCATGTTTTTTCTGGTCACGAAACTGCCGCCTCAGTTTCATATAGCGCCAGCGCCCGCCGCTAGAGGCGCAACCGTGCATGAGAGGGCATGCGAACGCCGCTGCCGCTGTGGTTGTGTGTGGGGCAGCCTCGGTGTTCTAGCTTTCTCAACTTCCTCAACCATCGCTTTAGTTTCACGTAACTATTTTTAACATTGAATATAATTAAATTACTGCCTGAGCGTGTCTTCTGCGATGATATGAGCGCACGGGACGAAAAAAAAAAAAGCCGCTCATAACATGGAGCTTGCGGTGGTCTCAGACCGAAAAAAAAGAAAGATCTGGAATTTTAAGAGCCAGAACCGCGATACGATTATGAGGCACGCCATAGTGGGGGACTCGGGATTAGTTTTGATCACCTGGGATCCTTTAAAATGTGCCTAAATTTAAATAAATGGGTGTTTTGCATTTCGCCCCCGTCGAAGTGCGTCCGCTGCACACGGCCGGGCGGTCTCGGTCCGGATTTCTTCATCATCGCCGTTCGCCTCAACGCTTCGGTGGGCTCCGCTTTTTAATATTTGCCTTAAATTAAACACCGCGCATTCGCAACAAAACGCCAGTGGTCCCACTTATCACCAGATGAGTAAGCGCCAATTCTCCATTGCGCATAGCGCCAGATTGTTCGCCGAGCACAGCTGTTCAGTTTCTGTTAAACTGTGGCAGAGAAGGACTCTGTGGGCAGTATCTTATAACGAGATCAAAAGAATGAAATTGCTATTGCAAAGGGCTGCTACCGTAGAATACTTCATGACAAAGAAAAGCGAACTGAGCTGCTCCATGCGCTTAAGATTTCTTGCAAAGCGATGCCATTTCTGAATAAGATAATGCAAGACGAACTTCGCTACTAAATGTCTTCGGTGCGGCTTTTAACAACGGATTAAGGCGAACCTGAAGTGTTAGGTTCAGTTGAAACTAGCTGTAATTAGGCAATTGCCTTAGCAAGCAGTCGTTTAGAAGCGTCAGTAAGCCCAGCACTTATTCACGCTGCTCGTGGTTTCGACGCAGAAACGACGAGACTAGGTATTTTCGTTCTTAATTCGCAACTATTTACAATGTGTTAAAATGTTGCAATCACCGGTCCTGATATTCTTATCATGGTCGAAAAATGAAAAAAAAAAACTTTATAATTCGATTAAGAAAAGAAATAAAACGTGTTGGTGCAAAAACAAAATACAAGCACGATCATTTATTTATCATGTAAAACAAGCGGAGCGAAATACAGATAGTACAGAGGCGTCCGGTCATAAATGGTCCACCATTCACAATGCAAGAAGTTTGTTAAAAGCATCTTTGAAACGGCGTTAGTCTTCAGCGTCGGCTTCTCACGCTCCAGGGACACGCCGTCGCCGTTGATGTTGAAATTGTACGCAGTGACGATGTCCGAGGCGTCAAAGTGTTTCGCGCACACACGCGTATACTTCGATTCGAAATTAAAACCGCCACTTTCCTGCCGCGGTATGGCCCGCTTCCATTTCTCGCGCTGCTCCTTGTTATTAGGTAAACAGAACAACGACACCTTTTCGGTCGTGCCCTTGTAGCCGGAACGGCACCCAGGCACGCAACACGTGTTCGGCATCGTTGTCCCACCCCGCCACTTCAACCAAACAACCCAGCACTCGAAAAATAGCGCAGCACATGCACATAACGCACCCGATCACTCAGCTTGCCTCGCACTGCGCGCGCGTTTCGGTACGCGAACGATGCCCTCTGTGGCACAGTGGCGCCGCGTCGCGGCACCTTTGGGCAGCATATGAACCTCTCCCATAGCGTGACGGCGGAGTTTCGTGACCAGAAAAACATGGAAGGACTCTGCTATTACAGAGAGGACGTCCCTCTGCCAGTGTTCTTTATTGCCGGTAGCAATAAACGTTCTTACCATTGACACCGCTGGTTGCCTTATTCGTTCGAACCCGGCGTAGCCGCGATTCCTGCGCTACGGGTTGGGGCTAGATCCGGAGCTCGCCTTCAACCCTAGCCGCACGCAGAGTGGAACCCCCACACGCTGCACTCGGTGAAGACAACTTCGCTGACAACACGGTGGCTGCACAGGTTTAGGAACCGCCATAAGATAGTTGGCAAAACCATTTCTGGCGAAAACGGAGCCGTCATCGGCCAGGATATCCAGCAGTGGATTTCGAAGGAATGGCCAGAAATTTGCGCGAAGTTTTCTCCCGCGGAAATCTTCAACGCCGACGAGACCGGGTTGTTTTGGCAGATGCTGCCCAGCAAGACGCTCGACATCCGGGGCAGCGCATGTCACGGGGGCAAGATGAGCAAAGTCCGCGTGAGCGTTCTGCTCGCAGCTAACATGGATGGCTCTCGAAAGCTCCAGCCATTTGTTATCGGCAAAGCAAGGGCACCGCACTGCTTCAAAAACTGTAACCAGCTCTCTGTCTGCTACGCCTTCAATAAAAAGGCGTGCATGACGCGTCAGTTGTTTACAGAATGGCTGCAAGCGTGGGACGCCTAACTGGGCAAGTCGGGGCGTCACGCTTGCCTTCTCGTCGATAACTGCTCGGCCCATCACACCACCTGCGAGCTCAAAAACATCGAGCTCAAGTTTCTGCCTGCGAACACGACAGCGAAGTTGCAGCCGCTCGACCAGGGCATCATTAAGTAGTTCAAGGTCGGTTACAGGAGGCAACTCATTGATAGGCTTTTGGTGAACCTCCGCATGGGGACTGAGCTTAGGGTTGACCTGCTGGAGGCCATTCAAATGATGACGGTCGCCTGAAAAGACATGAAGTGGGATACCGCGGCCAACTGCTTCCGGAAGGCAGGCTTCATGACAGCCAAACTTTCCGAAACCTGTGAAGACTGCGACGAGTGCATGGACGACACGTTTCGCGAGTTGTCATCCCTTTTGCCGGCTGCCATTGCAGCCGAAGTGTCTGCTGAAGATTTTGTGAACGTTGACCGCAATGTTCAGGCTGTTGTGAGCCTCGCTGACGAGGACATTGCAGCTGCAGTCGCAGGGACCCAGGCTGACAGCTCGAGTGGTGACGAAGATCGTCCGGACGAGGGGGCGGCTATGTGCTCGTACTCAGCCGCTGAAGTGGTGGCAGCGTTCAGCTTGATTCGCCGTTCTTGCGGCGACATGGAAGGAACCGGGCTGTCGCTCCTGAACAGCCTCGATAAGATCGAGGTCAGCGTCTTTAATTTCATTTCCAAGGCGAAGAAACAGACCAGCATAAGAGATTTTTTTTTTTTTTCACGCAAATAAAGCATTATGTTGCATTGTGTGTGCGGAATTAGTTGTCATTCTTGAATGCGCCGATTGGTAGGTGATCGTCCGCCACAGGTATAGTGTCAGGGCCTTGTGAAAGTGTCAAGGATGTTGAATTTTTAATATATCGAATTAATTCGCGATCCCCTTCGAGTTCGATATATCCGGGTTCGACTGTATATGCTCAAAACTTTCAAAGCTAATTTTCTCAATATGACTTTTTTGGCTGGTGAGGCTGCTTGTTCCAGCCATATCTGTGTAACCGCTCATCAGATTTCCAGAAGTTTTTTTTTTATTGTGTATCTGAATAAATTTCTGAGGGCAAAACAAACTCATTTTTTAAAATATATATTGTCTGTGATTTGTGATATTTAATCAAAATTTTATTGATAAAATCCTGATAACCAACATTAACTTCAGGGGTCTGCTAAAATTTTTCAGCAAGGAAATGTAAAGAAAGGGCTCTATCTTGCCCTCAGGTATCCATCTGGAAATCATCATAGTGAATTTCACAGTTGCAGCACCTTTTGAAAATTTGCCAGGCCTGGAATGAGAAAACCATGTGCACCATTCTGGCATATTGCTGTAATTTGAGAACCAGTGAACATAACTGCATGAAATTTTATAGTTCTACTAATGCTTTTTCTATTAGTGTTTCCTCAAAATTTCATTAAGATATCTCCATAAACAAAAAAGTTGGTATCTGAACGTAGCCTCCTCCCCTAACGCCACAAGGCCTGAATATGCTGAATTTCATACCTGGAAAATGTGATTTGGTGCTGTAAACTCAACGTAAAGCCTATATTAGCCTTTTTTATATTCTGGAGAGAGTGTTCAGCGAATAGTTCAGCATGTGAATTACTGATTAAATGTATTAATTAAATTTTACTCAATTATAATTTCGCTATTTACTCTCCATGACCAGAAATATGTGTGAGCAAGTTTTAATTTTCTCTGACTTGGAATGCTGTGGGTTTATGGACTAGTTTGTGAGAATGAGACAGCAATTTTTTCAAGTATAACTTATTTAATGAAACACCGGGCTTCGTTTTTAGAGGGAAGTTCGAGCAATACTTCCAAATTGAATTTTTCACCCTCTCATTTGAGTCCATCTTGCTAACCAACCAAGCTTCTGCTTTTTGACAATGGTGATGTTATTCATTCATCTTATCACTTTCTTTCAGAATGTTAAAGCTTAAATTTTTTGAAACAGTGCTTATGAGTTTTCTTGCAAATAAAAGTTCCTAAGAAATTAGGAAGGTTACGCAAAATCTTTAACGGTATCTATTTTTATCCAAAACTCGTTCTTCTAATTCAGTGTCTTCATGCCATGGTGATGAAAAAAAGAGTGCGGGCAATCATGGCGCCAAGATTCCCGAAGATGGCGCCAGCATATACCGGCATATCTAGAGCTCATTGCTTGGTTTCTTTTTCCTGTTGTTTAACAAAGTTGATGAAATGGCTACAATTAACATGTTTGCAAGCTCCTACCATATTATTTGTACAGTTTTGCCAAACCTGTGAGTCTATTTTTATTTAAAAAATCATGCCTTACTGATTACAGTCTACATTCGATTTTTCAGACTTCCTAGACGCCGCGAAAACGTCAGAAAAGTCGGGCAGTTTGAAAAAATGAATGCATGCCTTTTACTTACACCAAGGGCTCACAGGCACGTTCAAAATAGCTCTGAAAGCCTGCCAGTACACTTACTAGGTGTGTTGGTGCTCTTACTGTGACACGAGGCGGCAGGCGCACGCATGCATAATTAAAGGGCCCCTGAAACGGTTCGGACAAATTTTGTAGATGCATAGGGTACAGCCTGGCTCTCCAGGCTTTGGTCCTACTAGCAACCAAGGCACTGGTTCGATGAAACAATGGCGTCCAAGATGAGGCCCGTGTGATATTCAATTATTGCACCAACTCGAATGTGGGACGTGTGACCACGCTTGTTCCATGTTCCATCAAAGTTTACTGTGATATCCCTGCTGAAATATGGATCCATTTCCGTGCAGGTGGTTTTCACAGCAGAAGCAGATTCTGCATAGAATTTGTCTATGCACCGTGTATGCAGTTCCCTGAATTTTTTCATGTACTTCTGTGCAAAAGTCATTGAGGGCTGTCTGTCCCTTCTCTATCTGTTTTGTTGCCGTGATGGCTCTTATATTCACGTCAATGGCCATTGAGTCACCCTGACGAGCAGAACTCCACGAGCTTGCAACTGCTCCGCAATGTAAACATAGCAGCTCAAGCTTTGTTGCAAGTCCAAGTTGGGTGCCTCTTTGAACCTTCATCCCAGTCACGAAGCACTACTGGCACGGGTTCCCGGATAGCAGGTCGCCTAGGGCATCCATTTTCACAAGGGGAAATTTTTCGCCTTCACTTGTAGGCGGTGGCAGCTTCAGGGTTGCGCTCCATTGCTTAAAATTTTCGCTCCGTTGCTGACATAGCGCCAAGTCCTTGTTGCACAGCAGCGCTTTTTTTTATCCGCCACCTCTTTCTCCTCACACGTCAGGAAATGTCTTTTCAAGTGCACAGTAGACGACATGATCACACTGTCCGATGCAGATGAAAGAGAGGATGTGGAAGCCGCTGTCGATGAGCACGAAACACCAGTCGCAACCGTCACAACAAATTCTTGCGTCTGTGGGAGCAGGAGTCACATTGCTAGAAGCGACGATGCAACCATGCTCTTGCGTAAATGAAGCAGAAGCTGCCCCACAGGAACCATTGGTGCGATCATCGCCAGTGCGCGGGCAAGCGGCTAGCTTCACCATGCAGGCGAGCTTCATAGAACGCTCCCTTGCACCAAACGCGTGTAGTGCCTTCAGTTTCTTCGGGCGCATTGTGGCCGACCGCACAACAGTCGGCAGGCTAAATGCAATAACCGTCTCATAAAGACAGTTGAAAATCATCTCGTAAGGACGATAAAACTTGGAGAATGTGCGAACGACTGCAAAGGTAGACGATAGCAAGCGCAACACATGAAGGGCACCTGCGATGAAGGAGCCGAAGCAGACGACGGCCGGACGCATTATGCAGGAGACCACTACGTCCTTGCACTCAGTAGCCAATGGGAGTTGCGGGCTCGCCCGCGTCCTTGAGGAGCGTCGCGCTTCGCCCAATCTCAGCTTCACATCTCAGCTGTGGGAAACTTGAAAGGTCTCGCGAGCCCTCCAATCATGAGCGATTTACACCTCTCCCGTGCTGCCACCACCGCCGCGGGTGGTGGGGAAAAAAAGCTTTTGTCCTTGTAATTCAGACCCCCCCCACTTCAGATTTTCAAATTTAAAAAAATAGGCCGGCTTTTCCACTCAATGGAACATTTGGCGCTTTCGCATCAAAAGAAAATTTTATTCAGTTGCAGTTTTTTTGGGTGAGAGATACAAATCCATTTTCCAGAAATGTGCCTTAATA
Source organism: Dermacentor variabilis (assembly GCF_050947875.1). Classification (NCBI taxonomy): domain Eukaryota; kingdom Metazoa; phylum Arthropoda; class Arachnida; order Ixodida; family Ixodidae; genus Dermacentor; species Dermacentor variabilis. Next base: position 6,131,413 of record NC_134570.1, read on the forward strand.
ATTACCTGCTCTAGTTTTTTAATGTGCCACATTCTGCTACGCAGGTGTATGTGGGCTTCCAGGTGCAGTTGGACCTAACTGGCATCTTCATGCATGGCAAGATCCCCACGCTCAAGATCTCGCTCATCCAAATATTCCGAGCTCACCTGTGGCAGAAAATCCATGAGAGCATTGTCATGGACTTGTGCCAGGTCTGTCTGTGCTCCTTTCTTTTGTCGTAATCTGTTGCTGCGGTGCGTTCAGATGTGGGGTGACACTGAGGTCAGCTGCTCTGCATTCCATAATGGCCCACACAAGCATATGAGGGCAATACTGTGAGCATAGCAGTTGCATGCTAAAGTTGCCCTAACAAAGAATGTGCAACTTTATGGCTGGTGTGCACAGCGTCTTACATATTTACTGGTCTGTTGTGCATGCCCTTGTAGCCTACAATGTCCTAGTTTATGGGTCAACCAGACAGTTCTACATCTGATGACTTGACCCGGTACATAATCTTCGACTGCAACTGGCAAGTGGTACTTACAGAATATCTCCTGCCCAAATTTTATACATTTTTACTGTAATGAGCCTCCCTTACAGCAGCGCAGAGCATTGCTCACTTTTTCCTATATACTCAGAATTCGGTCATCACCACAACGCATATGCTACAACGTTGTCACACAATGCAACTCACGCTTACACTATACAAATAAACCGAACATGATTAGGCCGCTTGTCCTACAATATGAGGAATACCGTCGAGATTATGATATTCCTTGTGAGGTCCTCCAGGTACCTTAAAACCTACTGCGATTGTCCCTGTGGTGTTACCTTGCAAAGTGTGTTTGCATATTGACACATCTAAAGAAGAGACACCACACAAGCACACATACAAGACTTCCGCGCTCGTCAGCGCAAATATAAAAATTACACAGATGGTTCTAAGACACAAGAACACATAGGTGTGGAGGCAGAAAAAAAAAATTTGAGAAACAAGTATTCAATTACTGCAGTATGCCTCTTAGCAAACACTTGGCAAAGAAGTGTTATGCTGACTAAAGATTAGGCACACACATCTCACACACAATTTTTTACTTGCAAAAGAAGACCCGCCAACATGCTAGAAGTGTCAAGAGCCAATAACAGTTATGCACACTTTACTGACATGTACACATATCGAAACATACAGATAAAAACTTTGGCACAATGGATATAAACAACACACACCTTTACACCCTGCTTTAGTTTTAGGACATGATCCACTAGTGCCATTACCTGACGTGCTTAAATATTAAGGCACCAGCTTTTTACACAAGCTACAGAACAACACAGCTTTTGCTGCTCTTGCATTTGATTTCATAACACCTTGTGTTTGGTGCATCAAAGCCTTAGTCATGTAGTGCGTTGAGCGAAAATACGGGCGGGAAGAAATGCAGTGGACAGGACAGGCACTCACTCACAACTGAAGTTTAATGAAATGTTTTCCGGGGAGCGGAAAGGCTGCACATGCACAGCCAAAAGGCATGCTTCTTGACGCTGCGGCCCTCCGCTCCCTGGGAAACCTGAATGAGTCAAAATTTTGAAAAAATGACTGTAAAGGTTGCAACAGGGCTGTTCTCCCTCTCTCTCCTTTTTTGGTGCCCTGAAATAATGTGTAGCCTTTTGGGTACTGTTACTTTACAGTTGACACATTGGCTATTGTGGTGTTTTAAATAAACAAAACGTATGCATTTTGGTAGCATTTTGGTAGCAAATCCCACATTTCCTTCTTTCCCTTCCATTAGCAGCGCAGTCAAGCATACTCAGAAAGGAGTCTGGAGAAAAGAAGTTGATTGGGCAACCACTTTTGGGCCTAGAGGGAGCTTTGGATAAGTTTGAGATAAAGTCCCTCAATAATTTTAAAGTATTGACAGGCTTTGATCCAGCCGACGACGCCAGTGATAGGCTGAACGGTGACATGTGACCTTGCTCAGCCCCTTTGCCGCCATGAAAGTTTCTGCGCCCCGGGCGAAGTGTGCGCGTTTCGCCTGTTGTGATATGCACATTGCTGCGATAATTTCATTCTGGGAGGGCCGAAATGCCTTGTTGCTGTGCGGTTAGGTGCCGAAACCGGACGAAGGATGGCAAGAAGTTATTTTGCATCCCGCGCGGCAACCAGAACCTAACCAGAAGAAAAGTATGGTTGCACAGAATTTAACGGAAGGACTTTGAACCGTCGCTAACTGCACGACTATGCGAGGCAAGTAACGTAGAGCGATACGAAGGTGCGATAGGAAGTATACACCTACATGTGTCGAGCTGTGATAGTATTTCACTCGCGTGCATGAATGTTGATGGCCAAAGTTTGTGGTGAATATTTATTTTAGTTCATTATGGAGCTTGCTGAATAGCTCGATCAGTATTACCTAGGATGCAAAGGACCGAAATGCCTTGTTGCTGTGCAGGTGGGTGCCGAGATCAGACGTAGGACGGCAAGAAGTTATTTTGCATCCCGCGCGGCAAACAAAACCTAACCAGAAGATAAATGTGGTCGCATAGAATTGGACGGAAAGTCTGAACCGTCGGTAACTGCACTACTATGCTAGGAAAGTAACGTAGATCGATACGAAGGTGCGAGAGAAACTATACACGTGTGTGTGCAGAGCTGCGATAGTATTTCATTCGCGCGCATGAATTTTGACGGCCGAAGTTTGTGGAGATTATTGATTTTAGTGCATTATGAGCCCGTTGACTTAGCAAGTGCAGTATGACCTACCATGCAAGTAAATAGTGTGGCAGAAGCGCATTAACTCGCTGACAAATATCCGCATTGCGTTAAGTGCGCAATTTCAGCAAATTTCAGCAGCGAATTCTACTTTTATACTTTCCTGTGTTTGTGCCCGCGTTATTAACTGCGCTTCACAATATGCCCAAAAAGTCATCCAACTCTGCATATCGTATTCATATTTGGTGCATTGCATATATGAATAAATATATTCCTAAGTGCCTGCATTACTCTGCTTTTGAAAACAAATTCTGCATAGCCACTGCTATCTGCCATCAAATAATAAAGTGCAATACAATATATCAAAGTAGATTACATACAGCTGCGAGCTCGTTCCTTCCAAGTTTCCCTTATACCCCTGTCACACGGCAAATCTAATGTCATTTACAACGAATGACATTCGCTGATAATGCCATTTGTTTGGTGTCACACGGTAAAACTTAAGGACATTTTCGAAAATGACATTTACAAACGAATGAGTTCGCCAAACTCATTCGCATTCGTTTGGAAGTGAATGTGTATCCTCGATACCATGAGTTTACCAGTGTTTCGCAAACAGTACATGCTTCTTTTTTGTTTTAACAAAAAAACACTATTATTTTATCCATTTTATTACCTAATTATTGCTTTAACGACATTGAAGTCCATCACGAGCGTAAATACAGAAAACTACTCTCAGTCCAGTGACCGGACAGCCGTCTTTAGCTTTCACTGCAGCAGTCGTGTTGGTTCGCACCGGAGCATCGGCCGCGGCCGCTTCAATTGACTTGGCGTAAAAGCGTGCGCGTGTTTTCCTGTGGCACGCGCCAAGAATGAGATTAGAAGCCCGCATGCACATCAGAACGGCGATGAGATGCAACTGCCCTTCTCGTACCACTTTAGCAGATGTAGCGGACGCGCCTATCGTTCTCTTCGCCCTGTTGCTTGCCTTAGCTTTGGCTTGGCTTGGCTCGACTTCGTTGTCAATGCGACAAGTTAGCGATCGAACGCTACGGTTTGAAAGCAACGATCACATATTCTAGTGAAATTTAGCATATTGGAAAATAATTATTGGACAAAAGTGGGTTTGAGGCGTGTCATTTTTTTACTATCGTCATTGTTATCATTTTCAAATGACATTAGTTTTCGCCGTGTGACAGCGCGCTGTGATAATGACATTAATCGCAACAAATGTCATTTGTTGGAAATGACATTAGATTTGCCGTGTGACAGGGGTATAACACTCGAAGATGTTTCAATAATTGGCGAAGCCATTTTACTGATGAAAAACACACAACTGCAAATTAACATAAGAAAAACGCCTGAACCGATACACGGATTGCCAGCAAAACACAGTGCAGTAATAGCTAGGCCGATCCGCGTGCGTTTCGTATAAGGGCACCCTAATTCTTACGGGGCTTTAGCGGTGCACGGAGCCGAAAAGGCATAAACACAACAATGCGCGTCATGATTCAAGTTTACGTGGCGACGTCGCACAGTTCACGAGAACAGTCAGCCGCATTCACATACGCGCACACACTACGCTCGATGTTGGTGTGCCGCGAGATTAGATCGCTCTGGCAGCCCGAACGCGATCGAGGAGACTCGCTGACACGATACCACCGCTTCAGAATGTCACGACAGTTGCACTGCCTCGTAGCATTAAACCGCTAGGCACAACAGTCATCGGGTAATCGCTACACGACAGACACACTCAGCGTCAAGAAGACTCTCATTTCCACACACACACACATACACAAGATGTTCAGTTACCATGAGGGTCGCACGTTTCAGCGACGTTATATCGAAAGTTTTTTGGTCCAAGCGAGTGTCAGCCTTCTTTTTTACACAAATTCTTTGTTCAAAGTAACTGCTATGTGTATGCAGCACACTTACAAGCAAAATAATTAACAGAGCAAACGGGATTAACCCTTTGAAGGTTTTCGCCACGGCGGCGGTTTTCTGTCCCGCAAGGTCCTTGCCGTACGAGTACGGTTCCGACCCTCCGTTTGAAATTTCACGCCATAATGAGGATGCGGGCTCACCGAGAGGTGCTGCCACCTCTTAGCACTTACAAGAAGCGTTTGAAATTTGCGCTACCTTCTTGGGGAGATAAACAGAACTGATTGCTAGCTTCAGCGCGTCGCTCAGACTGTGGCAACGCCCCTTTGGCGGTTTCGGTTTCGCCGTGTGATCGCAACGGAGCCGCGCGAAACGTCATTTTCTTTGTCGGCACTCTCTTGCAGGAAGGTGGAAGTTGATTTCTATCTTGATTGGCGCTGCTCTTAGCTTGTTTATCAGCGACGTTCGCGATCACGAGGTATTCTCGCTCTCAGTGGCAACGCGCTTTTGCGGTTTTGGTTCCGCCGCATGATCACAACGGAGGCGCGCGAAACGTGGCTTTTCTCTTTGTCGGCACGCTCTTGCAGTGGCAGCGGAAGTTGATTTCTATCTTGATTGGCACTGCTCTTAGCTTGTTTATCACCACCGCTCACGAGGTATTCTCGCTCTCTGCGGCAATGCGCTTACGCGAGAGGGTGCATCAGACCTCTGCCCAAGGCAGTCACACGCAGAGATGTCATGTGTGCGCCAACACAACTCCTCGCTCCAAAAGAACAGACACACATTTTAGGTGTGCAGACTACGATAAGGCGCTGTGCGTAGACCCGTGTTTCAAGGAGTACCACGCTCGGAAGTACTATTGACCATTTTGCAGTTCTGAGTGATGCCGACACCAAAATACTGTTCCTAATTATATTTTAGTATTTATTCCAGACTTTATACATTTTGTACATTCAAGATCCGCAACAAAGTAATTTGACCACCTGGGAAAGTTTTTTTCAAAATAATTCGACCCTCAAAGGGTTAAGCGCAATCAATCACCAAGGCTCGCGCGGTGATTGAGCGCTAACGAGCGAAATGTAAACATGCGAAATCAAGGCGATCAAGCCCTCATTCCCCTCTCTTGAGCGTTTTTCCTTCTGTGCTCATTTGAAATTAAAGGACTAGATTTAGCAGTTCGGGCCCTTTCGTTTTTCACCACAGTCAGGCACCAGTAGGTTTTATTTTCCGTGCGTGTGCAGATATTTTTTCACCTCACGAATGCCGCGGCGCCGCAGTTTAGCGTGGGCGCCGTCTGCTACAGGAACTTCCTAGGTGGCGCGCGCGGCAGATGTTGCTGCCTTGAAAATTATAGAGGGACCTTAGTTTGGGGGGGAGACAGACAGTGGTCAAAGCTACATGTCTTGGACATTCTTTATACTGATGAATCAGAATGGTGATTGAGGTCAATGCTGAGCAGCTCCTGTCCACGTCAAGTTCTGTTGCAAGGCTTTTATGTGGTTAAAGCTCTCCATTTGATTCACCATCAGTGGCTTTTACCTATTCTTAATTCTAATCGTTCAGGGCCATTCCCACAGTGTGTGAATTAACATTTTCATTCTAATCATCTTGGCTATGTGAGATCTCAATAATAAATCCTGCTTGCCTGGAATTTCATGTCTTTTGCACAAAATAAGGTGCATGTTGTTATTGAGTAAATATGACTTTTTATTGTGATTGCATGCATCTGCATTGGCACGAATATTATGCATGCCACACTTCATGGTTGTAATGTATGGCGCACTAGTCTGTGGTGGTGTTGCTAGCTTTAATGCTGTCTGCAGGTCTTCGACCAAGAGCTAGACGCCTTGGAAATTGAGACCGTACAGAAGGAAACAATCCATCCACGGAAATCCTACAAGATGAACAGCTCTTGTGCTGATGTGTTGCTCTTTGCCACTTACAAGTGGAATGTCTCCCGGCCATCTCTTCTGGCTGACTCAAAGTAAGTGAGCAAAGGGTACATATCTTAGTCACCCATCATGCCATGGTGAACACAAGTGGGCCAAGTGAATGTTTGCAGGGTCTTGTTAAGCTTGTGAGATGTCAGCTGAGTTATGAGCACTTCCAGCCATTGTCCCAGCCTGTGCAGTGGTCACATGTGTGCATGTGGTCATTTATCGCATTTGATGCTTGTTCACATTATGCTTATCTTTTTTTTAGCCTCCACGTGAAAGTTCCCATTTCACCTATGTAGACGCAGTTGCAGTGTTCACGCATTATCTTGTATACAGTATCTGTAAAACTTGGGCACCGAGCTTACCTTTCACATTAAATAGCTTGCTGAAACCTTACTGGATGGCACATGGACATTGCAAAGATATCTGTGAAACATGCTGACTTGCATCTTGCTTTTATGTACCATATGTTGGCACGATAGTTCTACAGTCAGCGTCTGATTTTTCGGCCACCTGAACCACAAAAATCTCTGAGAAATGGGGCGGTCCCCAAAAAAATGAATGCAAGCTTTTTACTGCTCCTAAGGGCTCAAATAGCCACAGGTACGTCCAAACAGCTCTGAAGCCCTGCCAGTACACTTTTAAGCATATCAGTGCTCATGATGTGACAGGAGAATGCAGGTGCATGTGTGTATAATGAACCCTTTGACTACCGCGAGTCACCATCCGATGAAGTGACAGCTGTGTGGGCAGCCCTGCTGGAAACAGGAAATGTGCCTGCCGACGTGCATACCTACAAATACTTCTAACCTGACTCTTACTTGATGGTGCACAAGGAAGTGACCGATAAACAAATCCTTAGAAGCGTCCAGGATTGGTGCGTTTCATCGGACGAAGGCGAAGCAGCTGCACAACATGAGCCTGCTCCACCAACCACATCACAGGTCACGGATGCATTCTTCTATATGATCAAGCACTGCATTGGTACTCAGGACAATGATGAAGCAATGGCTCTGCTAGGGGAATGTGAGAGTCACTTTGTGCCAGTGCGTGCCAAGTAGTGCAAACAGGCCAAACTAACCAATTTGTGGCATTAAAACTTGTTTTTTTTTTTTTGCATCAGCAGATCACGTGTCACGTATGTATTTGATATCTTGACAACGAATTTCTATGACAATGCATGCTTTCCTGTGCCCCGGGGTGCAATTACGTTTAGCGGGATTCGACTGTATACTCATTTTGTCTTTTCAGTGCATTTCCTACCTCTCAAGAAGCAACTCGTGCAAAAATGAATATTGCATGCCTTTGTACTATTTATAGAGAGATGGTAAACAGATGTAACTTGTAGAAAATTTCTTACAGCAGGGGAGCAAATGTCTCGGTTTTCTATCACCCTGTCTCGGAAGGACAGCCATCTGTACTTCAACAGACGAAGGGATTTGTAAACTACTGATGAATTCTTCATTGGAAGAAAGCGACGACGAATAAACAGTTTCTCTGTAGAAGAAAATGTCTACTGAAGTAGTATGCAAAAAGAAAATGCCAGTCAAAGTGCTAAGGACGTTTAAGTAATGTACAATCAGTGATCAATAAGTTAAGGCTTCAGTGCACAACACTCAGCAGATGGATCAACCCACGAGTCACAGTTCCAAGGGGAGGCAGCTCGGAACACAGCTGCCTGTAACTTGAGTGCGCGCGTAGACTGCCCTCCAAGTGCCTTTGTGTGTTTGGGAGCTTGGTAGTAATCAGAACTCTAACCTTGGGGGTGTGGTAGAAATAGCAGCTCTAGAGATCCTATGGAGTTTAACACATAACAGGGCAGCACGGAAAAACAAAGATGATAAAGGAACGTACATAGGACGGGTGCTATGGACTTCAAAAAGCAAGGACTTGCTTTCCCTGCTGTAGCCTACCTTGCCACTATTGAGTTGTGTTTCTCTTAATGAATCCAGTTAACGAAACTTACCCAGCGGCTGTTGATTGATTTATCAGCAAGCTACCGTATTTACCCGCGTATAACCCGCCCCTGCGTATAACCCGCACCCCTAACTTTGAACTCGGCGGAAAAAAAAAAAAAAAACTCGCGTATAACCCGCACGTTTACCTGAAAAAAAAAATGAGCGCTAGAAAGATGCAACTCACACTCAGTGATCATTTCGTTTTCAGAACATTTATTCAAACGACCGCCACCACGTCACTGGTTATCCGATTCTTAATCGTCGCCGCTCTCACTACTGCCATCCGAGGCTTCATCGCCACTCTCAAAGACGTAGTCGTCCTCGGAACCATCCAGACTATTACTGATCGCACATTTTTTAAAGCTTTTGCGCACCAAATCGGCCGGTATCGCTTTCCACGCATCCACGATCCACTGGCACAGCAATGGAATATCAGGCCTTCGCACGCGTCCCGTCGGTGTGAGGGCGTAAATGCCGTCGGCCATCAACTGGGCATACAGCCGCTTCACGTGTGCCTTGAACGGCTTGTTCAGGCACACGTCGAGTGGCTGTAGCATGGACGTCATGCCACCAGGTATTATGACGAGGTCGGTGCTGGTCTCGGCAAGGCGAGCCTTCACCGCATCAGTGCAGTGGCCTCTGAAGGAATCTAGTACGAGCATCGACCGGCGTGCCAGCAAGGCACCTGGTCTTCGCTCCCAGATTACTCGAAGCCAGTCACCGACTCGGCCACTGTTCATCCACGAATTTTCTTCCGCACGCACAACGATTCCTGGGGGCAGTGGAATGCCAGGTGGCGTCTTGCGTTTGAAAATCACATACGGGCGCAGTTTCGTGCTGTCAGCCAAAGCGCATAGCATGACTGTGCAGCGCAGCTTGGCATTTCCGCCGGTCAGCACGCTGACTGATTTGGAGCCCTTTTTTTCCATGGTCGTGTCCATCGGCATCTCAAAGTACACAGGTGTTTGATCAGCATTTCCCACCTGAGACAGCAAATAGCTGTGCTCCTTCCGAAGTGCGATCACATATCGTTGAAAGTTCAACAACTTTTCCTCGTAGGCTTCAGGAAGCCACTGGCACATGGTTGTTCGCCGCCGCATAGAAAATCCATGTCTTCGCATGAAGCGCTGAAGCCATCCACGGCTTGCACGAAACTCACGTGGAATGTTCAATTCCCGGGCCAACTTCAGGGCTTCCATTTGCGCCATCTCAGTCGAAACAGCGTGGCCACGACTTCTCTGCTCCTCAATGAACTTCGCAAGCTGCGTCTCGAGGTGGGGGTACGCGCCAGTCTTCGGACCCCGAAACGCTCGCCTGTTCCGGTTCGTTGCTTCGAGTCTCTCTTTTTTCTTCCTCCAGTCGCGAATGCACGACTCGTCGACGTCATGCTGTCTTGCAGTAGCTCTGTTGCCGATTTCTTCGGCAGCGGCTATAATCTTTAGCTTCTCTTTCGCTGTGAAACACTGCCGTCGAGTCGCACTCATGATGCCAAAACAAAGCAGGCAAACAGTGCAAACTGGGGTAAGTACACTAAACAGCGCCTAACGCGAGGCTCAACAATGCTGGCCTTTCGTTGGCCCTTCATCGGCTTGACAAGCGTCGATGACGATGGGGATGGCGGACTACACGGGGAGGCCGCCGCACATTGCGGTGAAGCCGACCCCCCCCCCCCCCCCCTCCCAAGGAAAAAATTCGCAGATAACCCGCACCCCCACTTTTTAAACGCGTTTTTTCACATTTTGGTGCGGGTTATACGCGAATAAATACGGTACTTCATCAAGAAAGGACTACATACCATGTCCCGTAACAGTGGCCCTTTCTGCTCTTGCTGTGCTTCATCGTAATACGCTTCACCACGTAACAACGCTGTACTGCGGTAAAGCTGTCTTTTGGGATCTGGCATTATGCTTCACTCTTTTGTGCTTTCTGCGCTTCAAAGCCATTGGCGAGGATGCAGGCAGAGTCAGAGACATCGCTGACAGTGATAAATTCTTTCGATGAATAGCACATCATCAAACAGCAGGAAGCTTGGTAGTGAACGTCGAAGCGCCTAGGCTTAGTGTTGCCACAGTGGTGCAACTACCAGCAGATCACCGTGCGAGAGCACTGGCTCGAGGCTGCGAGATGATTGATGAAAATTGTGGCGGAGGTGTCATCGATCAATGTTGCGGACCTGTGGTCATGACTGATAGTCGGGTAAATTGGGGACAATAAGGGTCTCAGTGTTAAAAATTTCGGATGTTCTTATACATTGGCTCTATGTGGTACATGGGGGTGCTGTGAAAGCGTCCGAATTATCGGGCATGTCCGAAAAATCTATCGTTGACTGTACCTAGACAGGATTTAAGTTTTTAAGTATGCTTGATGCTTTTTTTTTCAGGCTTGTATGAATATTTTATTTTTTTTAATGGTCATTTGCATAGTATGCTATTGGTATCCACCAGTATAAATTTTCGTATGCAAGATTTTTAAAATATTCAAACAAGTGGATAAAGGCCATGCCCTTTACAATGAATCCGCATCCAACATCATTTCGAATATGAAGTCAGCATCCAATTTTTCGGACTCCCTTGTGGCTGCGAAAACGTCCGAAAAATTAAGCAGTCCGAAAAAAATGAATGCATGCCTTTTACTGCCCCCATGGGCTCAAATCGCCGAAGGCATATCCAAAATAGCTCTGAAGGCCTGCCAGTGCATTTATTAAGTGTATCAGTGCTAGTACCGTGATAGGAAACGGCAGCTGCATGTGTATATAATTAAGGAATACATGCCATGTCTCGTGACTATTGCCGCTTTCCGACTTGCAGTTGTGTTCCAACTATGCCATTTACGCCATTTTGATCCAACTCAAATTGCCTGCTCCTGGCTGCACCGACTGCGCAAGAGTGTGGTATTTTAGCGTTTTCGCGGCAATGCAATGTTTTCAGTATGGTTTGTAACGACCAGTTCTCCAGATGCCTGATTTTTCAGACATGCCCGATAATTAGGATGCCTTCACAGCACCAGCACGTTATAATATGACTCTTTTTCCAAGAGCCAGTTTATAAGAACACCTGACCTTACGAACGCAAGAACCCTTCGCTGTCTGATTTTACTGACTTCTTGCCATGACTGCAGGTCGGAAGCGGCATTGATCGAAGCCACATAGAACAGGCGCTCTAGCACGCAGATCCACTGCCAGTCATAGCCACCACCGCAGCAATGATAAGCCAAGATACTTAGACGTTCGCTACCAAGCTTCTTGCTGTTCATTGCTTTTCATGTAAACAATTTGCTGCTGTTAGCACTGGTGCCGACTCTGCTTTTGTAATCCTCACCAATGTCTTCGGAGCGCGGAAAGCATGGCACGTTGCATATGCCAGTTCCCGAAATTCAGCTTCGCCTCTGTACAGCTATGTTACGCAGTGAAGTATATGTGAAGTATTGCGTTGAAGCATACGTGAAGTATTGCGTGAAACATACCAAAAGTGGGAAGAGGCAATTGTCAGAGGACACAGTATGTATTCCTTAATTATACACGTGCACCCGCCGTCTCCTGTTGTATTGTGACCACCAATATGCCTTGCAATTGTTTCAAAATTGTTTCGGATGTGCTTGTGGCAAGTAAAAGGTAGTGCTTCGAAAGGACGGTCGGGTATTGGTGACAAAAGTTGCTGTTTTACACCGAATAGACTCGTATCTGTTCACAAAAGCCACACAACACACGGGAAGCTGACAAACCACCTCACAATGAAAATGAGTGTACAGGATGGTACGGTGTTCTCCACTACCATCAGCATCCTTGCAACCATATGAAGGCATCTCATCTTGAAGTCGTTCATAGACATGTAGTCTCTGTGGAGCTTCAGAGCATTGTTATTGGGCATAATACAGATTATGTCAAGTGGTATAAAGCATATCAAAGCTCATCTGTCATTTGGAATGTACATAAGACATTTGCCATCACTTTTGTCTTGTGCCTGATGGTGCAAATTGTTCTAACTCATTTGTAATTTTATGTATGTCTTGCACCCAGGCGTGTATCTTAGTTCTCGCTAGCCTACAAAATTCTATTGTTTATAAAATTACGTTCCTTGGCTACCCAAATAAAAATATTTGCAACATACTCTGCATGATATTCCATCTGTGGGAAGGCAAGTTTAATTGGTCGCTTTTGGCTATGAGTCTTCCTTTACTGTTGAGCAGTACTTACTGATTGCACAGTAATAACACGCTTTGCTTAATGGCTACAGATTACTGCTTTACTACTCTAATTGTTCCAGAAAGACCAACTTTTCCTCTCCGAAACTTCTCCAAAATGCAGCTGTGGCTGTTTCTAAATTGCTCCAGAATGCCATTTTTTTTCTGTTCCGAAAATTTCCCCAAATCCTAACCTGGTTAGACTGCCGCTGCTCTTAGTGTGCTTCACCGCCATACTTAGCAATGTTTCACCGTGTAACATTACTGTATTGAGGCGCAGCTAGCTTTTGGGAACTGGCATTAGCAATGCGCCATGCTTTCTGAACTACGCAGCCATTCGTGAGGATTACAAAGGCGGAGTCGGCGCCATTGCTAACAGCAGCTAATTGTTTTAATGAAAAGCACGCCACCGAACAACAAGAAGTTCAGTAGCAAACTTCGAAGTAGCTAGGTCTAGCGTTGCCATGGTGGTGGCTACGACTGCCAGAGGATTTGCATGCAAGATAGACAGTTCGAGGTTGCGAGATAATCAAAATGGGGGCAGTGGTGGCTTCGAATAATGCCGTATTAGACGAGCACTCATAGCAAAAAGTCTGGAAAATCGAATGGCAAAGGTTTTTCTTTTTTTCTTTTGCGTCCCCCATTTCAAAGGTTCTCGTACATAGACTACGGGTACATGGCAGTGCCGTGAAGGCGTCTAAATTATCGGGCATGTCAGCAAAATCTCTAATAGACGATTTTTCCTAGTTGAATCTGCCTGTAGTATTGCTGCAAAATTCTATTAACCAACCTGACTATTACAGACTATTGGCTGCAAAAATTTTGCTTCGCTGGTGCATATACGGTGTACTTTGCTGCAGAAATGCGTGCATGCTGAGCTAGCAGCAAGATTTTTGCAATGGCATATCTTGTATTAGCTGCTCTAAAGCCAGCAGGTTTGTTTTTGAATAGCAGCATCATGTAAGATGACTATTGTGTCTTTGGTGGCTAGTGAAAATTTCTGCACTCTGTCAGTGTCTGTGGCTCTATTGAAAAAAAGCCTTTCATTTTCATGACCTTTCATTTGGAATGGACTGGTACCATCTGCCATTTATATCAGGTCTTCATCTGAACCAACTGTTAGTGCCATCTTGACCCTTAGAAGCCTTGTGCATGAAAAATGGTTGTCTGTCATCATTGCACTAAGTGACGGTCACTGTTGTCCACCAACAGAGCAGGATCTCTACTTCTCAGGAAACATGTCATTTACAAATAGTGTTGCACTCATACTGTTTACAATATGTTTGGTTGTTCCTTTAGAGCAATGTGGGTGTGTTTGTGCATGCATGCAAGTCCAACGATTTCTCTGCCCCCAATAGGGACACCATGGATGGCACGACAACACAGAAATACTGGATTGATGTGCAGCTGCGATGGGGTGACTATGACTCTCATGATGTGGAACGTTATGCCCGAGCCAAGTTCCTGGACTACACAACTGACAACATGAGCATCTACCCCTCACCCACAGGCGTGCTTATTGCCATTGACCTTGCCTACAACTTGCACAGGTATGGGCTGTATGACATGACACTTGTGGTCATGCTGAGATGCTCTAGAAAAGAAAGCTGGCCTTGGGGCCACTCCATGTTATACATTGTTCTATCAAAACCAACTAGGGTGAAGGCTTGGGGTAGAAGGTAATTCATGGTAGAAATGACGTACAGCGCAAAGGACTGAGAGAGATAACACACATTGCGCTGACTTCCAACACCATTTTATTGACATTGCAAAATCATGTGGGGCATGCACAGAAAATGACAAGCAGACAAAAGGGGTGCTCTAACAGCAAATCTTTTTTGCTAAACACATGGTCACATTAAAAAATGCACATTACTAACACTATCTGTTCAGATGCATGACTTCACTAAGTGTCAGCGGTATAGAAAGGGAACTAATACACAAGCTACCCAGTTTTCTGAGGAAATCTGCTTCTATTATTTCCCACGTGAGCTATAAGCCATGTCTCGCCAAAACTTCCATACTTTCAAAGAGGGGCACGCAGCTGCAATTCCGGCAGGGGATGCCCAAATGGCCTTGCACAGTGTTGTGAACGGTGCTGTAGTGCTCCCTTCAGCGCTCATTAAGCGCACCAAACATGATGAGCCCACTCAGTCATGGTGCCAGCGTGATGAAAGGCCCTGGTTTGCAGTGCTCCCATATGTCTATGATGTGTCCAATTGGCTAAAAACATTGGGCAGCGTGCAGGAATCAGTGTGGTTTTCTTAGCTCCAGAATAGCTGGCAAAGTTCTATAAACGTGTCAGTGCGCCTATACAGTCGAACCCAGATATATCGAACCCGCATATTTCGAATTATTGGCTATATCGAACACACAGATTACCCCCTTGAAAATACTATGTAAAAGTATAGGACAATTGCATAGTATATCGAATTCCATTTTCGTCAGACATTCAATATATCGAATGCCGCACCGCGCCCCTGGAAGGTGCGCTTTTCCCAAAGACATTTGTGTCCGGTCCTCAGGGGAAAACATTTCCGCAGAGTCAGACAGCAGGCTCCTCCTCTGCGCATGCGCAGTCGTCGCCTAGCGACGGAGACGCAGAGCCTTTCCCCCGTTCTTGCGCCCTACCGGCGCGAGCTCTCTCGCTCCTCCTCTACTGCCGGCGTATGCATTGGGCAAGGGCATTGGAGCTCAGCGAAGAGAGTGCGCGGCATGGAGACACTGCGACATTTCCAAGCCACGCTTCCTGGGAAAAGGGGGAGAGAGAGAGTGAGGGGTCGGCACGGTCGCTCGTGGGCCAGGGGAGTCAAGAGAGCCAGAGAGGGCTCAAAAAACGAACACAGCGCCTTCGACGGCATATTCTGCCGATCCTTTTCCCTGCTCTCTTCTTTCTTTTCCCTTTGTCGTTCCTTCGCAGCCCCGTTGACTGCCGCTCGAGCTTCGCTCGGACTGCTCCAGCTGCGCATCGCGCGTTTTGTTGTGCGTACCTCTGTTTCAATGTGCCGTGTGTAGCGTGTGTAATTGCAGTCATCTGGTGAGCTATGGCATCTGCGGACATAAAAAAGAGGGAGAATCTGGACTTCGCAAGAAAGCTTGGAGTAATCCGGCGTGTCGAGAATGGAGAAAGGAAGTCCTCCGTGGCAGACGCATTCGGCATTCCGCGGAGTACTTTAAGTACGTTGTTAAAAAACAAGCAGGACATCAAGCTTAAAGCAGGTGAGGAAAGTCGCTTGGGAGCGTGTCGTGTGCGCCCTGCTGCTTTTGACAAAGGGGAGAAGGCACTCTATATGTGGTTTCTTGAAATCCGAGCAAAAAATATTCCCGTGGATGGCCCGATGTTAATCGAAAAGGCCAAATGGTTTGCTACGGCTCTTGGCAAAGAGAACTTCCGCAAAGGCACTGGATGGCTGCAACGGTTTAAAAACCACCATGGCATTGTAGGAAAGGCCATTTCAGGCGAAAGTGGGGCTGTCAGCAGCCAGGAGATGCAGCAGTGGCTTTCTGAGGAGTGGCTGAAGATCACTGAGAAGTTTTCGCCTGCAGAAATCTTCAATGCAGACGAAACTGGTCTCTTTTGGTAAATGTTGCCGAATAAGACACTCGCTCTTCATGGAGCCTCATGCCACGGCGGTAAAATGAGCAAAGTGCGTGTGTCGGTGCTGCTTGGAGCCAACATGGACGGCTCGTGCAAGCTACGGCCATTCGTGATCGGGAAGAGCAAGTCATCAAGCTGCTTCAAGAACTGTAAACAGCTTCCCGTCTGCCACGGCTGTAATAGGAAGGCCTGGATGACACGTCAACTTTTTGTTGAATGGCTGCAGGCTTGGGACGCTGAGTTGGGCAAGTCGGGCCGCCGAGTTTGCCTTCTGGTACACAACTGTTTGGCCCATCAAACAACTTGCAAGCTGCAGCACATCGAATTGAAGTTTCTCCCGCCGAACACCACAGCAAGACTGCACTCCTTGACCAGGGTATCATAAAGGCATTCAAGGTAGGCTATCGAAAACGACTATTCAACAGCTCCTCATAAACCTCCGTATGCGAACCGATCTCAAGATTGACCTGCTCGGCGCGATCCAGACGACTTGAAGCAGGCCACAGTAGCCAACTGTTTCGGCAAGGCGGCCCTTGAAGTGGCCGGAGATGAATGTCCGGAAGCTTTAGATGACGATGAGTGCTTGGAGGACGCGTTCCGCAACATTTTCTGCGCATGCTGCCTTATATAATGACAGTCGGGGCCCACTTATAACTATATTCAAGTGCCACGAAAATTCCATTGTTATAACCGGGTTACATGAAAATGTCAAAATAGGGGGATAGCGGAGCTGATGTGAGAAAAGTATAATGGTGGGAGGCCCGTGCTTTTCCCCATCACCTTCCTCCATCCGGCTGCTGATTGTGTTCACTCGTTTAACTGCTTCCTGGGCGCTACAATTGCGTGTCACAAGCCACAGCTGTCAGCGTTAAAGAATGGAACTGCTATAACAACTGCAAATAGGTGTCAGGGGTGGCAAGCGATATGTGAACATCGCTGAGGCATCACTTTGATGGTCCCAAAAGGGGCTTTTTAAAGATTGTGAGAAGGCTGCAGCGGCAACCTGTCAGCTTGAAAAATCGAGAAGAAACGCTGAGAAGGGATCGCCACAAGCATCTCGCCACGTATTTCTCACTGGCTTGCACGAGAAAAGTCTGTCTGTCAGCCATGCATGATTTATGCAAAAGTTGCTGACGTCCTTCTCCAAGGCATCCAAGTGCTCCACATACTGCAGCGGAAGGTTCCTCACAAAAACAAAGCCCTGGAGGGACTGAACCATCTGCTGGGCCTCCTGTGAGGACAATGTTGAGTCAGACTGCCCTACCGCATCGTTGCTGCCATCGTAACCGTCGCTATCTGATGCAAGTACATTCACGGCGATCACCTCATTGGTTGTAAGCACTTAGTTTCCAAATCTATAGTCGTGTGCTTCCTTTTAAGGGGGGACGCGGGGATCAACTCTGGAAAAACGACCCAAAAATCACTTTTTAGAAAGTTGCAGATTTCGAATCTTTGACCCCTTTTCTATAAGTTTTCCAAGTATTTCCGCTGAAAACGACTGCTAAGTACCACAAATAAATATATACATAAGGCAATACAGCGAAAATTTCGTGAAAATCGGTGGAAAAGTCACGGTTTTCGAGCGTCCCTAGCTCCGGAACGGCAGTACGCGGCGCGGCCATGCTGGTACCGTTGAAAAGCGCGCCTCTTTGCATTTTGACTCCTCTCTTTCATTTCCTGATAGAGAGAAGAGCAAGCATAAAAAAGCAAAAAGTCTGAAGGTCGCGGAGCTCCTTGTCGCGGCCGCCGATTGGCTTGCTCCGTCACGTGCGTTCTATGAGCCGCCCCATTGGCCGGGTCTGGAAGCGAGCTGCTGCGGCGTCTGCTTCTCCCGTTTCTTCGAGCGCTGGCTGCTGCCCCTTTGTTTAGGCGTTGGATATTCGAGGTACGCCGCCGCTTCATCGCTTTATTCGGATTTTAGTTTTCTATTTCATTTTGTAGTTTCGAGCATGACTTGGCGGACGTGGACGACGAAATACGCGACCAAGCACCGCTTCGGCAGCCGCAAGCGCAAGCCGCCGAACATCCGAAGGATAAGTAGTTCTAGCAGAGTTGCGTCCGCGTGCAAGCTTAGACTGTCGACGCATTGCCGGGCAATTCGCAGGCTGTTGCAGCCTTGAGTTCCAGCGGTGATGATACCGAACTAATAACCGCCTTTTCCGATGCTTCCGGGCCTGCAACGCCCTGTAAATGCTCTGCGACGTACCCCGATTGTGCCACCGCCGTCACCGAGATGAACGACGAAAGTGCGGTCCAAGCGCGAGCGTCTGCGGCCGTGAAGACGAACCGTGCATCAGCAACGGTCGCACCATGCAGTCGCATCTTGAGTCACAATTCATCTTGTCGGAGGTGTTGAATATGACCGTCGCCACTGTCCGCGCGTCACTTGGTTCTGTGCCGGCAACCGAACGGAAGATAGGGTTTACGGCTGGAGGAGCATGCTCGGTGGCGACGGATTCAAGCGAGTCGAGCAGCTGAGAAAGATGCCTTGCGCAAGAAGAGGGCACAAAAAGCACATGAAAGCAAGCATAAAAGATCCAAGAAGCCAAGAGATCAACCTGACACCTGTACCTACAAGGCCGGTAGTTTCTAGTCGAATAAACATGGCCCAAAACTTCAAACACCTTTTTCTCAAAACTTTTTTCTACCACGAAGGTAAACTTGCAAAGCCAATATCTCAGCCACCGTTATAAATATTTTTACACCGTTTGTTTCGTTACACTCATTGTGCACCACTGCACACAGTGACATGTTTTGTTTTCAAAATAGTTGCTTCAATAATTTGTTATCTTTTGTTTTCACAGTCGAGATTTTCATGCAACTGAAGTAGCTGCAAAAGAATGAAAATATAAAAAAAATTCTGTTAGGCAAGAAAAATTACAGGAATGTCACTGTGTGGAGGATACATATAGGAGTGCTATCAATGTTTGTTTGAAGTCCTAGCACCAATATACAGGTGTGCAGGCATTTTGCAAAAATGAAAGCAGAACAATTTTGTAAAAAAAAAAGTACTTCAGATATTGCAGCCATATTTTCACCATATTTTCACAGTTTTGTTTATGTGATATTATTAACATCTGTGCAAAATTTAATCAAAATCGAATGGTAAATAAAAAAGTTAGCTTTGATCCCCATATCCCCCCTTAACTGGCAACGTCGTGCATTGCCGATGATCGGCGAGCAGATCAACCATCTTCCATTTCAGTGGCGAGTGAAATGAGGCTGAGAAACCACACGGCCCAGAACGATTTCAATGCAACAAACGAAGACGAACGCGAGCGATTAAGCTGTTTGCAGAACTACACTGACTGAGGAGCCAGCGAGCAACATGCGAGCAGCGCAGTTGGCACGGTCCATTCGTGTTTGGAGAAGTGGAAGGGGGACAGGAGAGAGACGCACAAGGATGGCTGGAAAATGAGCACGCGGTGGCTCTTGGAGCAGCAGCTCGAATTTCCGGTTTCTTCTTTTATTTTCAAGGATTTCGCCTTTTACTACCTTTCAGCATGGCCACCCAGCAGCCAGTCTTCATTGTTATAACCGATAATGTGGCATCAGGGCATTGTAGCAAGCTGGTTATTTCACCATGGAAAACATACAAAAGTTGACGGTGTAGCAGCTTCTCATTGTTATAGCCAATGTAGTGTTAGAACCGATATCGTTATAAGTGGGTTCGGCTGTATACACATGATTTGGCAATGGCAATAAAATGGTGTTAGAAGTCAGCGCAGTGTGTGTCGTTTCGACCATGTTTCATCAAGTTTGTGTTATCTCCAAAGTTAATTTCTCTGAGCACTAAGCTCGACATGTTAGCTTGTTGCAGAAGTAGGATATACACTAGTAGGTGTGCACTAAACGAAGTAGAAAAAACAGAAGTAGGATATACACTAAATGAGTTCCTTTGTAATAATGATACTTTTCAGTCTTCCTTTACCCCACGTTGTTTGTGAGTGGAATAACCTAGATGCATCTATAACTAACACAGTACTGCAGTCTGATTTTGTTAAATTATTAGAAGGTGAAATAAGTAGTTAGGAAAAAATAGTTCTTGTGCACATATAATCGTTAGAACTCCCATTTTCAGAACTATAGCTAAACATTTACCTCCTTTGTTTCTTTGTTTTTATAACATTGTAGTAATCTTTACGTACATGTAACCTGAAGTGTACTATTTATGTGAGTTGCTCTTGTTATTCATATTATTAGTGTTGTAAAATTGTGCATTGCACCTGTTTGATGTATTTCCATTTAGATGTTTTGATGCTCTTACCATTCGGTATATAAAACATGCACTGTATGTATAATCAATGCCCACCTGCTATGGTCTCGATATGAGACTGGCAGTATTGTAAATAAATAAATAAATATCATGATGAAAAATGGCACACGAAGGTTGCTTGTGACGATATGCTCACTCAGCAAGATTCAACAAAAGCATGACTTGAAAGGACCCACTACTGAACTCAATTTAGCCAGTTCGATCCAGAACGCATTTTGATAGGGGTGAAATAAAAAAAAAACAATCTTGTAACTTAGATTTAGGTGCATGTTAAAGAACCCAGATTGCCAAAATTATTCAGTAGTCGCTCACTATGGCATGCGTCATAATCAGATCGTGGTTTTGGCACGTAAAACATGGCAATTTAATTTGTAATCTTTTTAAGACCTGAGAGGCAGGTCAGGTGCCTTGATCTCAGCATGTACAATATACTGACAACGAATGTTCCTTGCTGTGATGCTACTTAATGGCTGCTGCTGTCAGATGGGTGTATTATTGGGCAGTTCAGTTTGCTACTAAAGTTACCAGACGTAACTCTCTGGTGCTGCAGTCGTTCAGCTAGCTACCATGAGAATGATGGTTAGCACTTGGAATTGTCTGATCTTCATGCTTAATGGCTTCAGAAATGCTTGTGGCTTTTACGCTGCATTACTACCATTTATTGGCCTAAAGTTTGAAGCAATTCTATTTTTCTAAATGCACTAAGCAATAAGATTCTGTACATGCATAATTGTTGTGCTTTGTTGCATTTCTAAGGCAGTATTTCTTTAATGAATTTGTAAAGTCAGAAATCTGTTTCAAGCCAGAAGGACAAAGTTTAGGCAAATCCATGTCCTGAACATCGTTTCCATGCTGGCTTGCATCTCCCATAAACAGTAGCAGTAGAGTTACTACGATAATCCTTAAAGATAATCTATGTGTGTGTTTCAGTGCCTATGGCAACTGGTTCCCAGGCTGTAAGCCACTCATCCAGCAGGCCATGGCTAAGATTATGAAGGCCAACCCAGCATTGTACGTGCTGCGCGAACGTATTCGCAAGGGTCTCCAACTGTACTCTTCTGAGCCCACCGAGCCTTACCTCAGCTCCCAGAACTATGGCGAGCTATTCTCTAACCAGATCATCTGGTTTGTTGACGACACCAATGTCTACCGTGTCACCATCCACAAGGTATGTGCAATCAGTCATAACAAAAAATGTAGCAAGCTATTAGTTACATAGAAATCAAGGTGTACAGTACGGTCTGCTCCTAGGGAACTCCAAATTAGTATTCCAGCACGGATCGCAGCTCAGTTCTAGTATGTACAAATGTCTGCAATATCAGGTTGTCTACCAACTGGGAATTCTCAGGGATATTGAATAGTCTGGAAATACTCGGGGAAAACTCAAGGAATTTGCACTTCTGCCAGGGAAAATTAGCTGCATTTTTTATTGAAAGCGAACAAAAGTCGCGCTAATGCTTGCTCGAGTCGCACAGGAAATGTAATGAATCGTCTTTGACGCCCTGACGTCAGCTGGAGGAGTTTCCATTGTACAGTGAATGACCAACTTTTTGGACGCCCGATAATTCAGACACCTTCGTGGCACCACCACGTGCCCCATAGAGTCCATGTATAAGAACGTCCGAAATTTCGAACGCAAGAACCCTTTGCCATCCGATTTTCCTAACTTTTTTGCCCTGACCCCAGGTCCGAAATGCCATGAGAGAAAGCCACCACTACTGCCATTTTGATTACCTTGCCGCCTTGAACCGGCACTCTCGCATGCGGATCTGCTGGCAGCTGTAGCCACTAACGCTGCAACACTAGGCCTAGCTGCTTCGACGTTCGCTATTAAGCTTCCTGCTGTTCTGTGCCATGTTTTTCATTGTACGAATTCGCCGCTGTCACCAATGGCACCGACTGCGCCTTTGTGGCCCTCACAATTGTCTTCGTAGCTCGGAAAGCATGGTGCATTGCCTAATGCTGGTTCCCGAAAGTCATCTTCGCCTCAATGGAGGAATGTTACGCTGTGAAGCATGAGCTTGGGAAGGGGCAATTGTCACTGAACACAGTATGTATTCCTTAATTATACACGCGTGCACGTGTCGTCTCCTGTCACAGTACAAGTAGCGATATGATATGCCTAATAAGTGTACTGGCAGGCCTTTGGAGCTGTTTCGAATGTGCGTGTGACAACTTGAGCTCTTAAGAGCAGTAAATGATGTGCATTCATTTTTTTAACTGCCCCAAATTTTTCGGACACTTTAATTTTAATCATTCACTTGGTAACAGCGCAAAGGGACAGGGACAAAAAAAAAAAAAAAAACACGACAACATTGGCGAAACACGACAACACGGGCACCCGTGTTGTCCTGTTCCTTTTTTTTGTCGTGTTTCTTTCTTTTGTCCATGTCCCTTTGTGCTATTACCAAGAAAACAATGAATCCTAATCAGCTCATCCACCTTGATATCTTGCTTCAGTATATGTCACGACAGTTGAGGTTGACTTACCAGCCGTTGATAAGAGGATCTCACTTCTGACAAAGTTTGCGCCTTATGCCAACAAGCTTGCTATTGTTAGAAACAGCCTTGTCGAAAATATTTGAGAATGTTGGACTCGATTTGCAACTGGTTTTACCATTTCTTTTTTTTTCGAAGGTATTTTATTCGCTTTGCATTTTACTAACCCCTCCCTTCTGTTTTCTTTTTTGAATAAGATAAGCACTACACCTTAATATTCAAACTGGATTAAGTCTTTTTATTTTTTAACATATTCACTAGAGAGTGAAAGCATTGGGCGGCATGGTGTCAGCCTGTGTTGGCATGAAACAAAGTTCTGTGTCACTCAGGTAATGTTGCAAAGGCACCCAGGGAAAACATGGAAAACTCTGGGAATTTAGAAATGTCAACTTTGTAGACACCCTGAAAATGTTTTTAAAAAATTTTTTTGTAATCAATAGATCACGTTTTGACTAGTATCAAATGCCTTTTGCCCTGTGAAGCTGAAGAAGTAGTGAAGTTATGTTGTAAATAGCAAGCACTTGACTGGGGACGAGCACACACTTGACTGGACCTTTGCACATGCGTTCATACTTTTGGAAATACGTGCTCCCTTTTTGCAACTCCCCTTGGTCCATGTCACGTTGCTGTTCCAATCAGTCCTGTTGACTTGGATGAACCGTGCACCAGCAGAGGCAGTGCTGTTCTGCGAACTGCAGCGTTTGCCGCTTCGGGCCGACGTCGCAGAGTGCATGTAATAGGGCAGACGCACTTTGCAGAGGCAAAGTCCGTGATCGCATCAGTCGGGGCAGCTCGTCCGCGGCGTATTTGGCGCTCCTTTTGCACCGTAAACAACTAAGTGAGGCGCTCACTTGCATGGAACAGCTCCATGGCGCATGCAACTTGCAGAATAGCTTGGGTCTCTATACCCAGTACACCAAATACGGTCGAACCCACTTATAACAATATTCAAGCGCCACGAAAATTCCATTGTTATAACCGAGTTGCAGGAAAAAAATATCTTAACGGAGATGTCTTACCTGTTCCGAGAAAACTGTAATGGCGGGCAGGCCAGTTCTCCTCCTCCGCCACCTTGCCCCATCCGGCTTCCGATTGTGTGGGCTCTTTTAACTTTAAAGGGACTGACAACCAATTTTCATGGTACCCACTTTTTCTAGTGCAATGGAAGACTCACCGGCCAGAGCATCTAATCATGAAGTAGTAACGCAGAAAACGCCATGGAACATTTTTTTATCAGAACTTTTCTATCTGTAGTGAGGATGAAGTCGTTCACTGAAGCATGCCGAAAACTATGATAGGTGAGCGCAATAGCGATTATAGGCTAGCATTAGTGGGAGGCAGACGACAAGTGCGGTTGTAGGTGGGAGAAAGTATTATTTTGTTTGTCGAGTTGGTGTTTCTGCGATTCATGTTTTCCAAAGTGTTAAAGTATTTCTGTGATAATAGCTACGTGTTTCTGCGGTTTCCGGTTCAACTGCTTTGGTATTTGACTAGTCAAAACGAAACCAAGTGCATCAAAAATGAAACAACGCTTTTACACATGATACGCAGTTGGTGTTGGTGCAGCCAAACGTGCACTTCTGATTTCTGATGTCTGTCGAAGACCTGAGCGAGCTGGAACAAAGGATTTTTAGCTCGCATGCATGCTTAGAATTTATATCCTTATGAAGTAGCACCCAAATGTCATGCTTTGATGGACGAAAGCTGCAGCTGAAGCAATGAATCCAACTTGCTTGATAGGCCATCGTCCCCGCCACAAGCAGCCCGCCTGGAGAATGCCGATTGGTGAAGGCTCACTTACACTAGGCCAACCAGACACCAATTTCGGTCTGCCAATGGTTGGTGACAGCATTTTTTTCCTTCGTGTCGGCGCCTCTGTCACACTGTACCGACACCGACAATCTGCCAACAGTAGGCGGAGAGCACGGCATTGGTACAGTATAACAGAGGCGCCGGCACGAAGTTAAAAAACGTATCTATCCACGGCAGAGCTCATCGATGGCATCTTGTATCACAAGGCGATCGTGAAACTCTTTGTACTTGCGAACTCGCACTATACTTGCACGCGTACAGCAGCATGTGTGCCTCCATGCATGCAGGACGACGCGAGCGCCGCTCGTTAGCATGGACTTTCTTTACTTCGTAATATGCGTAGAACAAAGCATGTCTGATAATATACTGTCTGCAATATTAAGCAATAATTGTACTGTACTTAGTGACACTCAACTTGCATACAGTAATCTCTTGACTTCATTTCGAAGTATCAAGGTTTCACTGCCGGCCCTTGCCACTTACTGGTTTTTCTGACTTTCTTTGCCAATTTAAAATTATATTTCCTACATGAATCCCAAACAGCCTGCTAGATTCCGTCACTATAAATCATAGTCATTTCGTTCTCATCAACGTCTCGGAACACATTCTGGCCAGTTGTCAGTCTCTTTAACTCTGCTTCCCACGCGCTCCAATCACATGTTGTTAACAAACCGCGGCTCTCGGCGCTCAAGAATGACACTGCTATAACAACTACAAAGAGGGGTCACGGGTGGCTAGTGACATACGAGCTCCATCGAGGCATCGCTTTGGTAGCCCCAAAAGGTGCGTTTTAAAGAATGCGGGAAGGTTGCCGCAGCAGCATCTCAGCTTGAGAAATCTAAAAGAAACACTGGGATAATGCGGCATCGGGGCATTGTAGTAAGTGGGTTATTTCACCATGGAAAACATACAAAAGTCGACGGTGCAGCAACTTCACATTGTTATAACAGATATATTGTTAAAACTGGTATCGTTATAAATTCGTTTGACTGTATTCACACGCCTTATTTTTGCACTGCACTCACTTTCTTCGGAATTGTCCCACATTTTTTGTTAAACTAGATCGCTGGAAACAAACTGGGGAGATATACGCCAAGTGTCCACTTAGTGGACGTGTCTAGTTCTTCTGCTGCTGAAGTGTTGATTTGCTGGGGGCGCCTGTCTCCTTCCCACCAGCCCACCTTATCGGAACTTCAGCAAC
Organism: Dermacentor variabilis; assembly: GCF_050947875.1. NCBI lineage: Eukaryota > Metazoa > Arthropoda > Arachnida > Ixodida > Ixodidae > Dermacentor > Dermacentor variabilis. The sequence goes on from NC_134570.1 coordinate 6,157,437, forward strand.
AGATGAATTGGACATCACTAAGTGGACACTTACAGAGTACTCCCCTGGTCTGACAATGCCAAGAATGCTATTCAAATTGAGACATTCTTCCGTGTAGGTAAAACATAACATACTTTATTGCCTGCCGCCGTGGCTTAGCAGCTAGGGTGTTGTGCTACTAAAGTAGCATGAGGTTGTGAGATCGAATCCTGGGCGCTGTGGCTGCACATGCAAAAATGGCCGTTTCCCGTGAATTAGGAGCATGTTAAAGATCCTGTGGTGGTCAAAATTAATACGGAGTCCTTCACTACAGCGTGCCTCATAATTTGTGCTTTTGGCACATGAAAGCTCAGACTTTAAAACATGCTTTAATTCAATCAATCAATACGCTCACTCGATGTCTAGAGACGCAAACCGCACGTGAACTGTCAAAATTTTCGTCCAGGGGCAGCGACCCTGGGAGTGTTAACGAACACCACCACCCCTGTAGTAGATCTGGAACTTCCACTGAACTCGTGCCCTGTGCACTGTCCACTGATGTGTCATGTGTAACCCTTCCAACAGACCTTTGAAGGGAACCTGACAACCAAGCCCATCAATGGTGCCATCTTCATCTTCAACCCACGCACTGGACAGCTGTTCCTCAAGATCATCCACACTTCCGTGTGGGCTGGCCAAAAACGTCTGGGACAGGCAAGTAGAGCTGCATTCAAATGTTGTTTCTGTAGACGCTCGGGGCAGGAGGAGCGGGATAGTGTATGGAATAAAGCCATATCATGCTCTTATTTTGAGCAAGTGCACTTCCTCAAAGTGCTTAAAAAATAATTATGAAGGCTGAGTTCGCACTAACTTCGAAACCACAACTTGTGATTTAGAATGACGTAAGCTTCTGGAAACCACAATTAAACCTGTTACCAACTGTGGTTTCAATTTCTTTGTGCACTCATGGCTTGCCACCCTCCAGCTTCTTTATTTGTGCACATTCGGAACTCCGGGGAGAGTGAAACGGAAGGCGCTTGTGGTATTTGTTTGAAGCCCACATTTTCTGCATCCGCAAGACTGATCGCTCTTCTAGCATTGTCCCGCACCATCTGTATTAAGTTAAGGTAACGGATAACGGCTGTTTCGTGCTTTGAAGTGGTTGTGTGCGTGCTTGTGTGTGTATGTGCGTGTGTGTGCGTATGCGTTACGAAGCTCGCGGTAGCTTTCGCTGTTCAGAAAGCAATTCTGTCGTCGGTGCAGATCCGACGCTTCACTGCAGAGGTATGTACGAACTAGTATGGACTCATGGTGTCATCACAGGTCGACCACCACACCCCTCTTGCTCCTCTGTCTCGCGGTGACCACCGCGCTTCTGGCAGCGAAGCGCCGTTCGAAGATGGGCCACTTACACAAGTGCATCTTGTTGCTTGGTATTTTGGGAACGTTGATCAAATTAATAATCCTACTTCTAAAATAGTAGACTCCTGCTGGTTATTTTCTTGATTAATTAAATCTCGAGTGAAGGTTCACCTGGGTCCATACATATTTATGGACGAAGGCTTTCGTTACTTCAATCCTGTAATTAGCCCTCGCTGGATAATTCAAACTTAAGGGGGGGCATGGCAATGAAAACGTTTTTTTTTTATTTATGGGAATAAAGTGGTGAAATTTGGCATGCAGGTGTGATTTGTTATGCTGACATCATAACTGAAATTAGTTTTGTTCTATCTATTATAGTCTTTGAGTTACAACAATTGACCACCTCTAATGGTCTGAAGCATAACTGCGAGTCGGCCTAGTTGGAACATATTCATATTTATACTTTTTGTGCGCAAACAAACAGGGACGAAGAATAGGGGCAACACACGGACGAGCGCTTTCTAACAACTGGTTTCATTTTTGAAGAACTACTTACTTAAATACCCACAGAACTGCGCAATCTAGAGAACAGAGCACGCCTACAGCGCATATGATACCCGCTGATCTGCGCGATCAAGTCAAAAGAGCAACGTCAATATTACATATAACACTTGTGATAAAAAAAAAAAACAAAAAAAAGAAGGCGTGGACAAAAGCCACCCAGTCATACTAAAAACAGCAAAGTTCATAACAACAACCACTTACAATAACATGCGTTAAAGATGTGATGATAGAAGCGAATTTTCTTTATCTAACAATGAAACAGAAGGATGGCTGATGCATTTTTCTTTTTGTTTTTCAATCCAGTATGCTTCCACGATTTCCCTAGCGGTTTGATTCCTATGCCTGTACAAAATGTCTGTGCTAGTAACACAAGGGGAGCAACCATGTTCTTGGCAATGCATTGCCAAATGCGTACTAGGGCGACCTTTCAGGCTAGACAAGTGCTCCCTTAACCTAGTTTCAGTGATTCCGTATGTGCACGGCCTTTCACACAGACTTAAGAAGGTGGCTGGTAGTTATGAAGTAAAAGTGGTATTTTCGGCAAAAAACAAAATAGGCAGTGTGTGTTCCAAGGTTAAAAAGAAGTTCGAAAGTAAGGATGATGTACAGAAAGAATGCACTGTTAAACATGCGCGCAAGAACCAATTTGTTGCTTGCGCGAAGAACGTTGTTTACCAGATTCCTATGACGTGTGGTCATGTGTACGTAGGGCAGACTGGGAGATGCATTAACACTAGGTTAAGGGAGCACTTGTCTAGCCTAAAAGGTCGCCCTAGTACGCATTTGGCAATGCATTGCCAAGAACATGGTTGCTCCCCTTGTGTTACTAGCACAGACATTTTGTACAGGCATAGGAATCAAACCGCTAGGGAAATCGTGGAAGCATACTGGATTGAAAAACAAAAAGAAAAATGCATCAGCCATCCTTCTGTTTCATTGTTAGATAAAGAAAATTCGCTTCTATCATCACATCTTTAACGCATGTTATTGTAAGTGGTTGTTTTTATGCACTTTGCTGTTTTTAGTATGACTGGGCGGCTTTTGTCCACGCCTTCTTTTTTTTTTTTTTTTTTTATCACAAGTGTTATATGTAATATTGACGTTGCTCTTTTGACTTGATCGCGCAGATCAGCGGGTATCATATGCGCTGTAGGCGTGCTCTGTTCTCTAGATCGCGCAGTTCTGTGGGTATTTAAGTAAGTAGTTCTTCAAAAATGAAACCAGTTGTTAGAAAGCGCTCGTCCGTGTGTTGCCCCTATTCTTCGTCCCTGTTTGTTTGCGCACAAAAACTCTAATGGTCATCCCCAAATTAATTAATTACACATAAGTTCACCAAGATTTTCACATCCACATGTTCACAAAGACCTATTCTGTGAAATAAAGCTATTGGTTTATTTTTAAATGCCGAAATAGCATAAAAATGTTTTTTTTTAACTTTCTATGCATATTGTCTTACTAACACCTTTTGCAAAAAAAGGACAATTATGAATTTTCTTTCTTTTTTTTTTTGTGAGGTGCAGGTAAAGGTGGATAGCTTTATTGCACTCATCAATGTTTCAGGGTCTAAGTGCAAAAGACAGCATGATTTTGTTTTCATTCGTTGTGAAATGGCGCTGGGATGACTGAAAGCAACTGCACAAGAAATGAAAGCTGAGAAAACGGAGCTCAAATTTTCATTTGGTTGTAAAAATTTAAATCTTTACTTTGAGCACCTAAAACCTGCCCGGGATATAGTCCTTTTCCTATGAGGACCCATCTTCTTTATATTTTGATGTAGTTTTTGCGTTCTTGCAGCAGTTTCGTGCACCTTAGTTGCCTTTTTGATCATCGTGCATCCATCCGTCTTGCAGAGGTCGATGACAATGCGTTCAAAATGTCGGCTCTTGTCTCTCGTTGCGCAACCTCTTTATTAGTGAGAGTTGGAGCTGAAATTTTCGGTTGAATATTCGATGCGAAAGCTTCTGCTCCACCTATGTCACGTTGCCGTCATGACCACATGTGGATGCACCGTCACCATCGTTCGCGGTCGCGCCTTCACCATCGCTCGCGGATGTGCCGACACCATCGCTTGCGGGCGTACCTTCACCATAGCCCACAGTCGTGTTTTCCTGCTCACCCACGTGCACCAGTCGTGCCTCGTCAACAAGCTCGGCAGCATCCGCTTCTACAACTAGTTTTCCCTCTTTTCCACACCTTTCGTGGTCTTCCATACACGCGGGCCATTTGAAACTTGATTCCTTTGGGACTCATCACAGAAAAGGTGCATAAGCTGCCATGATCATCAATCACATTGATCGGAATACGCAGCTCATTGCTGCGCAAACGCGCGTGAGAGAGGTTCGTTAGCAATTCAAATCTACAACAGTCAATAGGAGCGCGTCCTGTGCCCCATGTGACTACTGCACCCAATCGCAATGCCGCATTTGCCTTTCTTTCACTTGCGTTTGCTGGTTTATTTTTCGGTGGAAAAATGCGTCGCTCCAGCTATCTTTAGCTCCAATCTCTCCTCTTTACGATGATACCAAGATGGCGGCGCTGCGTGACCGGAGAGCTGGGCGATCCGCAGTGCAACGAGGCCTTCCAAAGCCAGATTTTTTTGCAATTTTTTATGACAGCACTCTAGGAAAGTGCTGCTTTCTCTATTTATACCGTGCAATTTTTTATAATATTTTACCATGAGGTAAATAAAGGTCCGTGGATCGTGGAAAAAAAATTAATCAGAAAATCGAAAATTTTGACAATTTGACCACATCAATTGCTGCGTCCCCCCTTAACTGGTCAGCACAAATGTGCCGGACTCCAATTGTGACCCCAGTCGCTGCAGTGTATGTCTTGGCGACACTATGGATTAGTGAATGTGTCAGACGCATCTCCCGCTTAAAAGGCTTATTCTTTTTCTTTTTTTTTAATCTTTGGCCTGCTCTAGGAATATTTTCAAGCAAAAATGTTTGCTCGCAATTATCACTGGCACTCACGGTAGGCTGCTGCAAATGCCTTGAGCACGGTTTTGGTTTCGTATCATCTGCACCGTTCAGGCAATGTTTGGACCAATTTTCGCTAAAGAATAAAGAAAAGGGCACACATTGGAATAGTGTAAGTACAGTAACCAGTATGAGCCCAGCCAGCGCCATTGCCATCACAAAATAGTGGCATAACTTTTCAAATAGCCCCGCAGGGGCGTCTGCGTCAGCAGGCGTTTAGTGTGTTGCGACACCATGTACCCGAGCAGATGAGGGTCTCTCCCGGGTGTAGCCATGCGCGACTTAGCCATGTCTGGGGAAAGGGCGATCCTGGGGTTGAGCCGATGCCAGGTGTTCGGACCTTTAATGCCCCCCGGCGTGGCAACACACCTCTTTGGCCTCCTCCTACTCCAACACACCTACTTCACATAGACGGCACCTCCAGACTGACCCATCTGAGGGAAATAGGCAGTTGCCTTTTTCTATCCTCCTCTCCGATCTTAGTCTTTCTCTCTCGCCTTTTTCATCTTTCGTGTCTTCTGTTCACTTCTCACTTCCGAATTTTCGAACGGCAAGGGTTAACCTTGTGTGGCTCGCCAGCCTTGGCTATGCTGTATTTGGTTATAGCAGCGATGTACGGCTGGCATTGGCAGGGTTTCTCTTGCAGGAACTTCTGTCACAGCCCCCTGTTGAGCTCCATGGTGGGTGGTCGCACCGCGGCCGAAAACCCCGTCTATACTTATGGGAAACGCTTTTCCTAAACTCCCTGATTGCCCTCAGAAACGAGGGTGCACCAAAGATATCTTTCAGTTTTGCGGACACTTAGTCCACAACTTCCCTCGTTTCCATGTAATTCACTAAAAAAAAAAAACCAGACAAGCCATTGTGAACCAGTTCTCCATTCCTTGTTTCAGTCTTTGACTGAAGTTTTTGGTCCAGGATATAAGGCTTCGAAGATGGCAAGCAGTGATCTGCTCTTGGAGCTCCGCGATCAGAAGCAATGAAAGTCATTACTATTACTTGAGCGACTGGCCGACGCGCATAAAGCAGCTAGCGCCATCTCGTGGCGCGCTGCGCCTACTCAGGTACTCTCCGGTGCGCGGGCAAGGCAGGATGCGCTGCGCGGTAATGGCTGGAGATACAAACTTATGGAGGTAAGTATTGCCTCGTCTCGACATTGTTCGTTTCAGGGAACTAAGCAACGCAAATGTCACGATTATTTGGCACGGAAAACGCCGTCCAGATGGCAAAATATTGATTGTTATATCCAATATGCGGTGAATAACCTATCGTTATAAATGGTTTTTTTCCCCATAGACCTAATGCATAAAATGACACTCTCATGTCGACTGATCGTTATAACAGATATATCGTTATACAGTCAAACCCCGTTACAACGAACACCACATTAACGAACATTTCAGATTAACAAACTTTTAAGAAATCCCATGCCGACTGCTTATAGTTTCAATGTAAAAATATTTCACTACTACGAACTTCAGAATAACGAACATTTCAGAATAACGATCGTTATTTAATTTCCGTGTCATCTTAACAACACCTCAGTACTACGAACTCATATCCCGAAATGCGAGGATTCTTAGATTTCAGTGTATCCGTCACGGCAGTCGGAGCTCTAAGCTAGCAGACGATGCAGCGCGAAGAGCGGGCGCCTTGCAACTTGCTTCCCGCAAAAACCTGAGATGGCGCGGGAGGAGAAAGATGCGGGCGGGGACTTTTTTTTTTTCCCCTTCTCCGTTGCGGAGGCAATGACGCACCAGGGTTTGTGAGTGGAGAGGCGGGAGCATGGGCTCGTAAAACCTGAGACGGTGCTGCAGAAGGAAAAAAAGAAGTTGTAATTAACGCTGGAGTGGGCCTTTTCTTTTTTTCCTGTTGCGGAGGCAACGCCACATCACGTTTTTCTTGCTTGTTTTCTCAGTTGTTCGCGCGCTGTCACCATTATCAGGCCTGTCCATCTTGTTTTTCTTCTGGTTATATTATTGTGTTAGAAGTGCGTGCCGGCGTTCACGTTGCCATGAGCTCAACAACTCTAACCACGGTGAAGAAGCGAAAGCAGTTTTCTTTAAGCGAGAAAGTAGACATTCTTCGCGAGATAGAAGACGGGAAGAAACAATCCGTCGTGGCTAAAGAACGTGGAGTGGCGCAGTCGACGATCGCCACGATTCTCAAAGATAAAGAGAAAATCTTGAAGCACCAGCAAGAATCTCAGCTTGCCCCATCAAGGAAGCGACTGCGGCTCGGCGATTTCCAGAATATTGACGCAGCAGTGCTGACTTGGTTTAAAGACGTGAGAGCACAGAATGTGCCCGTGTCAGGCCCAATGCTGCAGGAGAAGGCGCGGCAGTTCGCTGCAATTCTTGAGGTCACCGGTTTCGAAGCTTCTTCTGGCTGGCTCCACCGTTTTCGCCAACGAAGCGGCGTAACCTGGCAGTCTGTGTCTGGCGAGGAGAAGGCAGCAGATGAAGCAGCAGCAGCCACGTGGAGGGAGGAAAGCTTCCACGAAATGGTCAAGTCTTACGCAGCAGCTGATGTTTTTAATGCAGACGAGACGGCCTGCTTTTATCAGCTTCTCCCGGACAAGACAATGCATTTTAAAGGACAACAGTGCAGAGGCGGCAAAAAGTCGAAGCTTTGCGTCACCGTGCTGTATTGCTGCAATGCAGATGGCACTGAAAAGTTGAAGCCTCTGGTGATCGGGAGGTTTTCGAAGCCGCGCTGCATGAAAAATGTAGTGTCGCTGCCGTGCCAGTACAGGGCGAATCAGCGTGCCTGGATGACCCGCGAGCTCTTTTCCGAGTGGCTGCTGACGGTAAACGAGAAGATGAGGAAGGAGGGGCGGCACATTTTGATGATTGTGGACAATTGCACGGCGCACATTGTCAACATACGGCTCACGAATGTGCAGCTCGAGTATCTGCCGCCGAACTGCACATCAGTACTTCAGCCACTGGACCAAGGTATAATAAGGAGCGTGAAGTCACACTTCCGGAAGCGCCTTGTTCAGCGGCTGCTCATCAACCTACGCCTGCAGCACTCGACAGCCATCAACGTCCGACAGGCTGCGGAAATGCTGACAGGCGCATGGTGGAGCGTCACGTCCACCACCATCCAAAACTGCTGGAAGAAGGCCGGCCTGACTATCACAGATGGCCAACCACAAACCGATGAACCGGCAGCGGAGGGCAGTTCGAGCGAGCTTTGGAGCGAGGTGGCCGAGCAGCTAGCCGTCGATCCTTCAGTCACATTTGACGACTATGTCCAGTGTGACGACGCGACGTGGACCTCAGCGGAGCTTACCACTGATGACATACTGCAGAGCGTCCAGGGCACGGCGACTCAAGATGAGGAATGCAGCGACGACATGGACGATGACGTTACGGCAGCACCCGAAGACCGCGACGAGTCCGTGTCGGCCACAGATGCGTTGGACTACTTGCGAAAACTCCGCATATTTATAGCCAAAAGCGGCACAGCGACCGAAGGCGTGCATAAGAATGCGGATGGTCTGGAATCGTTCGTGCTGCAGAGTTTGTGCTGCACCCGTCAGAAGACGATCACGGACTATTTCAAATAAATGTGCCTTGTCTGTCGATCACGTGTGCATTGTGTGAGAAACGAGTTCAAGGAGGTACCGTTTCAAAGGTAGGACGTTTACGTTACTGAAATGCTATTATTATGGCTAATTTTTGGGCTTTCGGTATAACAATCTTTCAGAATAACGAACATTTTCCCGCAGTCCCCTGAAGTTCGTTATACCGACATTTCACTGTATGTGGTATCGTTATAAGTGGACTGCACTGTAATTGCATATGTCAAAAAGCAAACGCTCAAACATGACAAGGGAATTAAGGAAACTTGCCAAGGTTGATGACTGGGCGTGTTGGTATAGCATATTAGAGAGCGCTCTGTGGTGTGTGTCTCTTCTGTGTGTCTCGTCAAAATGTTGCACAATCCAACACCTCTAATAGGAATGAAGGAACCAACATATGTGAATTACCAATCGCCGAAGCTACGATTGTGTACCACCGCCGCTACCAGCAATAAACAGCCCCACTTGCTATGCTATATGCTTCCTTACACACCAGTTTCACTCACCTGAAACGTGAAATCCACCTGCTCACTACACGCAGCAATGTGCATGATAAATTTTGCAAAACGCACCAAGAAAGTGAGCTTGTGTTACTGATATCACTGCGCTTGCCTGTAAAAAGAAACACAAGAACTAAAGTAGCAGTAGTTACACGGCTTATGAAAAGCTTGAATGATGGCACAGAAAGCACTGATGTAACAGACATGATAGAGCACGCAGAACCACACTGCATCTTTCACAGCATGGTGGCAAATCCTGCACGCGTCTTTTTCAGGCAGCCGTCGTCTGCTAGCTGCTTGTGCTGGTCAAAGTGAAAGTCAACTGACAGCTCCAACAGTCTGTAGCCCGTTCGAAACTTCCGGTCAGTGAAAAAGCTTAAACTAATTTCTGGAAACTCTCGGGACTAATTTGTGGTGCTTAGGAAGCTGTCCAAGCAAAATTGAATGCGGCACAGCACTCCCAAGCAGTTCGTGACTGTCAGGGGCTGCTAATCAAAGAGGCCCAGTCACTTATTGCAACGTACCGGTCACTTATTGCAACGTACCGGTCGCTTGTTGCAACGTACCGGTCGCTTGTTGCAACATCCTGGCCACTTGTTGCAATGTGCCAGAGCAAATTTCCCTCTGCATCACTGAATTTACGTTACTGCTGTGTTCAAAGGCAACATAAGATGTGGTACTTTAAGGGGGGACACTGCTCTTCAAATAATGTTCATGATGTTTTCCATCAATATTCATGAAACTTTCCATTCGTGTTAAGACTTTTGTGCTGATTTCAAATATGTAATTATTTTTCCAATAGGACATTTCGTTCCGAAGATAAATGAAATTCATTGTTCATATATTGCACAAACAATAGGGAAAAAAAATGCGCTACAATATTCATATTGGCACATGCCTGGGTACTAAAAAACATTAGGAACACAATGGTAGGAATACTATTTTGATACATCAAATATTAGCAATTTTATAGCAATTCAATCTTTACTGTTCGAATTGTGGCTACCCCACTGTCTGATCTAAAGCAGAATTGAAAATTTTTAAAGCATAAATTCCAAAATCGGACCCTACCATTGTGTACTTTGCACCCTCAGCTACAAGCCACAACAAAAATTATGGCTCTATCTGCTTTGAAGGCAGAGATATCGCTGCGGCAAATCAGCAACAAGTCAAAAGTCGGTGTTTCGAGAAAAAAGGAATACATTTACTTTTAATCAAAAGTACAGAAATAATGTTGCATTATTTTGTAGTGAAAGTGGCTAAAAGCCACCAGGAAAGTAGTCGCCCTGACCACGGCCACCCAAATGCGGCAAAAACATCATTTGGCACCTTTCGCCGATTCCCGGTGGCTTGCATCGCGCGCACTGCAAGGTTGTCGTTCACGCGGGTCGAGCTCCACGCCAGTGCGATATCGCCGCAACACGCGCACGTGATAACGATCTTTATGGCGAGGCCAGATTACCATTCGCTTTTGCCTCCAGTGACGCTGCCGCCGCACACCTTGCACTTGACAAACGACATCAGTGCGTTCACAGAGTCCTACTGAGGATAGTGAAGCCTGCCTCAGCGTCGACTGGCGCGGCTGCAGCGCCGTCGGCGCGAGTGAGCAAATCCAACACCCGCTTTGTTGCTGGCGTTGACGCAAAAACTTGAAGTTTTTTGAGCATTCATCTCCCTCTGCAAAAAATCCGCACGCTGCAACATTGCAGCGTCACGCCGAACGTGGCCGCTGTCTGTAACGATTTCACTCATTTGTGAGCTGGCTAGGCCTACTTTGGCATCGTCCGCGGCTTCGGCATCATTTGCGGTTGGCGGCGAGCTACTCCCGATGCTTTCAGAAGCAATGGAGCACTTTTGAAAGTTATAAGCTGATCGCTTCTTCTTTTTTCCGAACTTGTGCCTCGTGGTGAACTTTCCGGTGGACTGGACATCGTTAGGCATGTGCCAAGAAACCTACGAGACGCACCGTCGCGTCGCCTGCGGAGTGGAGCAGATGATGGGAACCTCGCGCAGCCAACCACAGCACGCGTTTTTGGTCACGTGTGCTAGTCAACGAATCGGATCGCGCACAGGGCTTTTTTTCTTCCCCGGATTTCAACGTCACTGGCTTACTAACGGAGTCACTTTTGGCGGGAAATTAAAGAAGGAAGGCTCCTCTTTCCAACGAGACCAAGATGGCTGCGATCATGCGCATAGAAAAAGAGCTACGCGCCGCGATAAAAGGGCTGTGTTTGCGCGGAATTCAGCTCACAGTGATGTTATAAATTGATATTGCGGACGAAATACTCTTCCCTGAGATTTGAAACTTGGTGAATTAAAGGAATATTAGCTGTAGAACTCGAAAATTTCATTTTCAAAAAATCAATTTTTTCGCGATTTTTTCGCTGCAAAGACCCGTGTCCCCCCTTAAAAGACCCCTGAAACGGTTCGGACAAATTTTGTAGACGCGTAGGGTACAGCTTAAGTAGAACATTCGCACCACAATTTAAGTGAAGCGTTACGTATTAATGGAGATACAAGTGATTAGAAGTTACCCTCCTCCCTAGCCATGCTTTTCCTCCTCAACTCGTTCGCCGAGTGAGCGGGGCTAAGCTCCGCCTTCACTGGTTCTGCGTCACGACGCGACATCACATCGTCTACTTCCGGTTGTTTTGGAGCCCGCCCGCACGAGACCTCTCCGCTAGCAGCGTGCGTTGCGAGCATTTTGTCGTAGCGCCGAACGTGTCTGGTATTCCGGTAACCACAGGCAAGCTGGTCATTTCGGCAAATGACTGGAGGCATAAACTCAAGCCGATGAATTTTAGCGTAGACGTACGTGAGCGGCCTGATCGGTCTGCACGGTCCAGACACTTGTTGGCGCAGCACTTGACCAGCCAAACAAAGCGCTAATATTGCTCTAACCAAGTGTAAAATATTTTAAACATTTATAAAAACAATGTGTTGATGATTACACTCCTGCAAAAATTACACACCAGCAGCAAAGAAGAATACACTTCGTTGCTGCTACTGTGTATGGTCGAGTTCTGTCCCACGAGGTGGCTGCACCGTGCAGACCATTCACATTTGCCCTTCTGCTAATCTCATGGCTCATCCCATGACGGCAAGATCAAGCGGCCAGGCCCTGTCCCCTCGCTTGCGTTTGCCCTAACACCGGACTCGCGAAACGCTATTGCGTTAATAATCTTCGGTGTAAAGTGACGGCCACAAACGTGCACATCCTGGCGCCGATCGGATAGCGGCAGTCCGATGCGCAGAAGCCAGTTCGCTCGTGTGCTGCCTTGCAGAGGGACACGATGTCACAGCTTGACATATTGCCAGTCACTACGTTTGCAGTTCACAAGGCAACAAAGTCGAATCATAGTGCTCGTGAAAAGACTGAGACTGACTCTGACCTCAGAGCTCTCGTCAAAATGGAGTACGTTGTAACACAAGCAGACGACACTTGTTGTGTGCCAGAAGTGCTTAAGTGTACTGAAAAATTGTTCTTGTGCATTCTCTTTATGTTACTTTCCTTTTATAAAAACAAATTAACTAGCATTCCAACTATTACGAAGTTTCATTTGTTTACCATAAAGTTGGAAAAGTTATCGATCACGCGCCCTGGTCAGCCAATCGGACAGCTCGCCCCACTGACGTGATATGGGTGATTTCCGTCATATGGGTAGGGGCGGCTTAAAATTCCGCTGAGCCGTGTGCTGCAATCGGCAGCGATGTGCATCTTTAAAACCGTATAATAAATTACACGCTTTACGCGGAGCACTTAGATGTGTTGTGGGGATACGTGACTCTCACGCGTGCCCTGATATCTTGTTTTCTCGCATAGCTCCTGTCTTCTGCAGTGCGGCTTCGCTGCGTGGCCTGGCGCCCGCGGCGGTCGGAGTGGTTGAGGCGCAGTGCGAGAGATGGTGTGAGTGTTGCGCTGCTAGCGCCGCCTCACGGCAGGGTTACTTGGGGGGTGCGGGAAAGATAAGGGGCTCCCTCGGCCGGCGAGCGCGGCGGACGTCCCGCGCATGCGCCGATCCATGCATCTGCGAGACCGTCTCGCATGGCCGCCTTCGAACGCGCCACCGTTCGCGTGATAGTACACGCGAATGACCAGGCATTGGGATCCAGCATGGGGCGAACATATTCGCTCGCTATCCGGTTGCGGTGAGTTGGACTTCAGAGATTTGTCGCGCGCCCATTGGCATGTTTTGTGGATAGCAAGTCGGCTAGCAGGCATTGATCTATGAAAGGTGCAATAAATGCCCTTGTGATTGTTTGCACTACTGTGTTGTCGTTCCTTTGTCCCAAGAGCATGGGTGTGAGAACCCCACAGTGTCAATTAATGATCCGAAGGACTTACTCTAACGACTCAGTACGTTTGTAGAAAATTGTCAAAAGCATTTCAGGGTCCCTTTAAAGAATGTTGTCGTATGAAATGGGAACATACAGGGTGTCTACCAACCAGGAAAACCGGGAATTCTCAGGGATTTTCAATAGTCTGGAAAAACTTAGGGAAAACTCGGGGAATTTGCGCTTCTATCGGGGAAAATTAGCTGTAATTTTATTGAAAGGGAAAGAAAGTCGCGGTAAAGCTGGCTCGAGTAGGAGGAGTTGCCAGTGTTTAGTCAACGACCGACTTTCCGGATGCCCGATAATTTGGACTGCTTCGCGGCACCACCACGTACCCCATAGAGCCTATTTATAATGACGTCTGAAATTTCGAATGCAGGAACCCGGATGCAAGTCCGGAAAATCACCATCCGATTTTCCATACTTTTTGCCATCATGGCAGGTCCGAAACGGCATTAATAAAACCACCACCACCGCCGCCGTTTTGATTACCTCGTCGCTCCTCGAACCGGCGCTCTCGCACGCAGATCCGCTGGCAGCCGTGGCCACCACCGCAGCAACGCTAGGCCTAGCTGCTTCTGCATTCGCTATTAAGCTTCTTGCCGTTCTGTGCCGTGTTTTTCATTGAAAGAATTCGCCGCTGTCAGCATTGGCACCGACTCCGTCTTTGTGGTTCTCGCGATTGGCTTCAAAGCTCGGAAAGCACGGCGCGTTGCATAATGCCAGTTGCCGAAAGTCAGCTTTTCCTCACTACAGCAACATAACGCGGTGAAGCGTGCGCAATTTATTGCGGTGAAGCTCAACAAGCGTGGGAAGGGGCAATTGTCACGGGACACAGTGTATTCCTTAACTAAACGCGCATGCACCTGCTGCCTCCTGTCACAGGATGAGCACCGATGTGCCTAATAAGTGTACCGGCAGGCCTTTCAGAGCTTTTTCTGATGTGCTGCGGCAGTAAAAGACATGTAGTGGCGTACCAACTATTTCTAGAGTGTGTGTGTGTGTGTGTGTGTGTATCATCATCATCAGCCTATTCATGTCCACTGCAGGACGAAGGCCTCTCCCTGCGATCTCTAGTTACCCCCTGTGCTGCGCCAACCAATTCCAAATAGCACGCGCAAATTTCCTAATTTCGTCACTCCATCTAGTCTTCTGCGGTCCTCTACTGCGCTTCCCTTCTCTTGGTACGATAGCAGTGGCTACGATAGCAGTAGCGTGATAATTTCAGCTCAGTAGCTAATCAGGCTCATCAGAATCAGGCCTCAATAATCTCAGTAGCTACGATAGCAGTAGCGTGACAATTTCGAACACTTGTTCACAATTTTTTGATGCTGTATTTGATCAGCATGCATGTACCATCGCACATAAACTTGGTGCATTGTTCCCCTTATGTTCGCACAATTTTATCTCAGTTGTTATTGTAATTATGCAAGCGCAGCAGTCTAAGTCTTACACCGCTCGTAAAACATACTAATAAGGCTATGGACCACTTGCATACCTATTCTACTTGAAAATGCGCGTTTAACCCACGCATTTGGAGCATTGCCGACACCTTATCCATACCATGCCCCTAATTTCCCCTAGAAAAAACTTGATGCCTTGTTTAGCTCATCGAGAACACCGGAGAAACAAACTCCGAATCTCGTAATATCCCCTTCAGTCACAGCATAACATTTGTGGACACAACTTATTTTTGCCTTTACTGTGTAGTGGTCACAAGGCATAGACAGTGAACATTAGGCTTTTGAGTAAATTGCACATTCTGCTCTCTTAAGGTACAACCATGCCACTTCTCAGTGAAACGTATCGCTTCAAACGATCGCTTTCACGAAAGCATTGCTCTCTTTGACGTCCCTTCAAAGAGGGCCTTCATGAAAGCGAAGGGGGGGGTTTCGATAGTAATCGCAAAAGATTATTTTTTTCCCTTGTTATAATGCTTGGGCCCAATAATTAACCTTTGCAAGTAATTTGAGCGCGTGATTCAATAGATTTATTGAAGAAACGTAGCAAGGCTCACTGTACAATTAATGAATATTAGTTACTATGTATATTTACGATGGGTCACTATAAAATTCAGAGGCATTCTCCCACCTTGACTTGCCTTTTATATGGAGTCTCCAGCACCTTGGGATAAAATTGATAGAAATAGCTCATCTTGGAAAATATTTGCTTCTGTATGCATTTCGTTTTTATTCGTATTTCAGAATGTCTCACTATGAGTTTCGTGCATTTTTTCCAATATATCTTTTTTTCGTTGTGCATTTTACTAACTCCTCCATTCTGATTGCTTTTTGAATAAAATAAACACTACCCCTTACTATTGAAGCTGGATTAAGTCATTTTAAAAAATTTTTTAGCATGCTTACTAGAGAGTGACACCATCGGGCGACATGGTGTCAGCCCGTCCCTTGACATAAAACAAAGTTCCGTATCGCTCAGGGAATTTGGAAATGTCAACTTGGTAGACACCCTGAACATAATACACAGGAGTCAATGGGGTTTAGGTCGGGACTGCAATAAAGTGGCATAGGAGCCGGGAAAACTCAACAGCGAGGAAAGTATCAATGGGATTGCACTGTCTACATATGTGTATGTGTGAATGAGAAAGGGAACAAATGGGCCCAAGCACTCCCTGGTTTAGACCAGGTACATATACAACACTCAAAGTGGGTGGGAAAACGGCGCCGTAGTAGCTGAATTGGTAAAAGCATCGCATGCTTAATTCGAAGGTGTGGGCTTGGACCCCACTTGAAGCAAGCTGTTTTCTTGTCCACTCTCATTTTTTTATTAATTTACCATTCCTACATTTCAAATCAGGGTGTCACCAACCGGGAAAACCGGGAATTGCCAGGGAATTTGAATATTCTGGAAACACTCAGGGGAAACTGAGGGAATTTGTGCTTCTATCAGGAAAAATTAGCTGCAACTTTATTGAAAGGGAATGAAAGTTGTGGTAATGCTGGCTCCAGTAACAGAGAAATCGCAGCGAATCATCATTGACGCCGTGTCATTGGCACGAGGTATTGCCAGAACAGTTAAGACCGATTTTCCAGACGTCCGATTTTTCGAACATGCCCGATAATTCGTGCAGCTTTGCGGCAACACCACATACTCCATATAGTCAATGTATATTGCCCTGACTGCAGGTCTGAAATGTCATTAATCAAAGCCACCACCGCCGCCATTTTGATTATCTCGCCGCCTCGAACCGGCACTCTCGCACGGAGATCCACGGGCAGCCGTAGCCACCATTGTGGCAACATTAGGCCTAGCTGCTTCTGCATTTGCTATTTAGCTTCTTGTCATGCGGTGCCATGTTTTTCATTGAAAGAATTCGCCGCTGTCAGCAATGGAACCAACTCCACCTTTGTAATCCTCGCGATTGGCTTCGAAGCTCGCAGTAAACAGCGCTTTGCGTAATGCCAGTCTCCGAAAGTTAGCCTTGCCTCATTACGCGGTGAAGCATAACAAGCGTGGGAAGGGGCGATTGTCACAGGACATAGTATGTAATCCTTCATTATACACGCGTGCACCCCGTCTCCTGTCACAGTAGGAGCACCAATATGCCTAATAAGTCTACTGGCAGGCCTTAAGAGCTTTTTCGGATGTGCCTGTGGCAATTTTAGCCCTTAAGGGCAGTTAAACCCATGCATTCATTTTTTTCGGACTGCCCAATTTTTCTTATGTTTTTGCAGCCCCTAGGGAGTCCGAAAAATCGGATCTTGACTGTACAACTGACCAAGAGGATGCTTTAAATGATGCATGAGATGAACGCGTGGCAGAAGCAGGATGAGAACATAAAGGACCGACACACTAAAGAATTAACGGGAAAGGAAGCGTGCCACCACCTCTTTGAAGGAGCTTGAGCTCAAAAAACAAAGTGTTGGCTGACACCGAGATGCAGGTGTCCCTCATCCAAACCAAAATAAACTCTTTAAAGCACTGAAACCTAACACTGAGATGTTGTGTACGGGCTGAGAGTATGTCAGGACAGTTGAGGCTGACTTCCCAGCTGCTGAGAGAGAATCTTAGTTGTGACAACGTTCAGGCCTGATACCGATGAGCTTGCTATCAGTTGACCGAAATAGCTCATATTCAAAAATATTTACTTATGTATGCATCTCCTTGTCATTCATATTTGAAAATGTTCTACTCGATTTGGAATGGGTTTTACTACTTTTTCGCTGTGCATTTTACTAACACCTTCCTTCTGTTTTCTTTTTAAATAAAATAGATATTACTCCTTACTATTCAAACTGGATTAAGTCATCTTTTTCGTTTCAACATGCTTACTAGAGAGTGACAGCATCGGGCAACATGGTGTTAGCCTGTTTTGACATAGAACAAAATTCTGGCTCATTCAAGCAATATTGTAAAGCTGCTCTGGGAGAACCTAGAAAACTCGGGGAATTTGGAAATGTCAACTTGGTAGGCACCCTGCAAATAAAGCAAGTGCTGTGCTTTCCTTGGTTTCATTGCCTATTGGCTATAGTGAATAACAAAGATCAGGCCCTTTGGTTCCCTTTCTTCTGCTGCCAGTACAATGTCTTTGGCTATCTAACGTGTTGAAACCTGCGTGATTGCAATGTGAGTGAAAATAGAGTAGTGCCGCCATTACCCCTGGACGCACAGTGTTATCTTGTACTATAATGCTGTTTTTTACACCACAGCTGGCCAAATGGAAGACGGCGGAAGAAGTTGCTGCTCTTATCCGTTCACTGCCTGTGGAAGAGCAACCCAAGCAAATCATCGTGACTCGCAAGGGCATGCTGGACCCTCTGGAAGTGCACCTGTTGGACTTCCCCAACATTGTCATCAAGGGCAGTGAGCTGCAGCTGCCCTTCCAGGCGTGCCTCAAGGTGGAGAAGTTTGGGGACCTGATTCTAAAGGCCACTGAGCCACAGATGGTGCTGTTCAACCTGTATGACGATTGGCTCAAGACCATCTCCTCCTACACAGCTTTCTCACGCCTCATACTCATCCTGCGTGCCCTTCACGTCAACAATGAGCGCACCAAGGTGATCCTCAAGCCCGACAAGACCACTATCACTGAGCCGCACCACATCTGGCCCACCCTCACTGACGACGAGTGGATCAAGGTGGAAGTGCAACTGAAAGACCTCATCCTGGCCGACTATGGCAAAAAGAACAAGTGAGTGTTCTTGTGATCACATGGAAGATGACATGCTGCAGAAACCCAAGTTGTTATGCAGTTCTGTCTGACACAGTGCGTATGTCCTTCGCACATAAGCACATTTGCTGTCCCATTTGCTGTCCCACTAGGATGCTCAACCCCACCACACTTTGAGTCTCGTACGTCCCAAAATAGTGAGATGTTGCGCATGCAACACATCCTTCAGCATGTGACATCACCATGTTCACTGACGTTGCACTGCGAGCGGCAAATAAGGCATACCAAAAATGTAGCCTATATGTGGGTATGCCTGGTTTCAGGCCTAGTGCACTAGCTCCTGCGCACATTTGTACATTACAGCACTCAGCAGCATTCCATCGAGCGAATAAGTGAGAATTTAGTAGTGCGGCCGTTACACAATAATGTACGAGAATACGCCACAGTACAAATAAATACTTGTGTGAAGTTGAACTTTGATACAATTAGACCTCGATATAACATTTGGTAATACAGTCGACTCCCGATAATTCGAAGCCGCTTAATTGGAATTTTCGGTTAATTAGAAGTGAAGTGCTGGTCCCGTCAGTTTTGCCTGTAATCCTATAGAAGAAATCACTCGATAATTCGAAGTCCTCATCCAGTAATATTGTTTAATTGGAAGTTCATTTTCAGCCGGGATCCTCGAGGTGACAGTCATTCTTTGGTAGAATGTGCAATTTTTCAAGTGTTCATGGTTATATTGCGCTCAGTTTTACAAACACGATACTAAGGAAGGACAGGACGTGGACGGACGAAGCGCAAAAAGTGTTGCAACAGTTCCGTGCTCCGCGTTGGTGTCATCGCCACCGCAGCTGCCCGCAACGCCATCCTTCTTGGAGCAGCGCGATTATTCATTGCTACGGCTGCCGTGGCCTCCGCGATCAACTCCGGCGGGAGGCGAAGCGGCTCCCGCCGGAGGCCACGCGCAGCTGCCGCTCGTGGCCGGAGCTGATCGCGGAGGCCACGCGGGTGCCATAGGTGCAAGCAGCGCTGCATACTGGCAGTGGCGAGATTGTGCGAGATTAGTCTTGCAGCGGGCGCAGCATCGAGGTGTGTGTTGGTCAAGCGCCTTTGTGCGGGAAGCTCGTAGGCTATAGGTTGTTCCACGAGTGATTCGGAATTGACTGTACCTAGTCGCGCAGTTTATAGCCATGGCAAACCGTGGCTCTTATCGCACGCTCGACCTGGCAACGAAAGTCGAGGTTTTGAAGGAAGTTGAGAAGGGAGGTGCCGCCAAACAAGACATAGCGCGGAAGTACGGGATCAAGCTGAACACGCTCTCTAACTACATCACGAACAAGCGCACAATAATGGATGCATTTGAGAACGACAAGTTCAAGACTTCTCGGAAGCGAATGCGCACCGGCGCTTACCCAGAGTTGGAGAAGGCTCTGCTGGTTTGGATTAGGGAGGCCAGGAGCAACAAACTTCCTCTCAGCAGAGACATCGTTGCGATGAAAGCCCGAACGCTTACAGCAATGTTGGGGATCGATGACTTCGTTTCGTCAGATGGATGGCTGACGCGCTTTAAAGATCGCCATGACCTGGTTTTCAAGAGCGTGTGTGGTGAAAAGGCGTCCGTTAACCAGGAAACATGCGCCACGTGGAAGGACGGAAAGCTGCGTGAATATCTCGCCAAATACAGGCTGGAAGACATCTTCAATGCAGATGAGACTGCACTCTTCTATCGGCTTCTACCAGAGAAGACCCTGACATTCAAGGACGACGACTGTGCTGGGGGCAAACGCAGCAAGGAGAGAGTGTCGGTGCTGATCGCGGCAAACATGACTGGCACGGAACGATGTCGGTTACTTGTGATCGGGAAAGCCGCGAAGCCGAGATGTTTTAAAGGCTTGAAGACGCTGCCTGTGGACTATGAGGCGAACAAGAAAACGTGGATGACGGCCGAAATCGTCAAGAGCTGGACAAGCAAATTGGACCGCAAGTTTGCTGCTTCGAACCGCAAGGTGTTGTTCCTTGTCGATCACTGCAGTGCTCACGTGAATGTGCCAGCCTTGAGTGCAATACGCTTCGCATTTTTGCCTGCAAACACAACGGCTGTTTTGCAGCCAATGGACCAAGGCATCATCAAGAATGTTTAAAGTCCTGTACAGGTGGCACCTCCTCGAGCGCCTGATTTTGTGTATGGATAGCTCCACAAAGTACGAGGTGAGCCTGCTTAGTGCCATCCACATGTTGGCGCGAGCATGGGATCGTGTGAAGCAAGAAACAATCGCAAACTGCTTCAGGGCTTGCGGTTTTGTGGCAGCTTCTTCAGAGGATGCCTCTGAAATTTCAGCGGAGGAAGCGTCAACAAGCGAGCTTGACGGCACTGATTTTGGTGATGCTCTCGGGGACGTCAATTTTGAAGATTACGTCACCGTAGACAAGGCGGTCGAAACGTGCGGTGCGCTGACGGATAGCGAAATTGTACAGATTATTCGGCCCCAGGAAGCGACGATGACGTTGAAGGCGAGCCGCAACCTAAGGCTGCCGATGTAGCTGCGGGCCTTGCTCTTGCGGAGTGCTTCTTTGCCGCTGAGGGTAACGCGGAAGAAGCGTTCCGCCACATCTACAGCCTGCAGAACTTGCTTTCAGCAGCACGATTCGGCAAGAAGAAGCAAAGCAAGATGACCGACTATTTTTCTTGGAGAAAATACTAGATTTCGCCACAAATAAAGTGCTGTTTTTTGTGTTTTGTGCTTAATTGGAAGTTCGTTTAATTCGAAGTTTTTTGTGGTCCCCGTGAACTTCGTACTAACGGGAGTCGACTGTATCAGCAATTTGCTTCAATATATCGAAATATCTTTATATGAAAATTCGACCTTTCATGTAAATAAGTACAGCCACTAATGAATTTTTCTTAGACTGAAGGGGCCAGAAAATTTTCCAAATTATCAGGCGACCGGAAAAAACAATGAATTAGAAAGAATTACACTCTATGTTGTGCTGCAGAAATAGCTACATGCAACTGTACAGTCGAACCTGGCTATATCGAACTCGCCAAGAAACACCTATCAGTTCAATATAGAGCATAATTCAATATAAGCCTGCTAAATAATTGGATATCATAAAGGCACATACCACATATAAAATCACTTTATTGATGAAACTAGCTTAGTTTCGCACGAAATAGTCCTGCATTTTCTTCTGCTTGGGCAATTTTGCTGCGTGCGACACACGCGTTTTTCCACTTTATTTAAGGAGTTGGAGCTGCTGAGGCCGCAACATTCCGCATTCGCGCAGAAGCACCGGACTAGTGCGAGCGCACCAATCACTTTGAAGGATGTGGGCCAAAGACGGTCGTTGCTTTCCTCATTGTGCCCACTTTCACTTGTGCTCGGCACGATGTCGGCAATATAGTCTTCATTTCCAGGCTCTCCCGTAGTCGTGACACCATCATTTGCGCTCACAAACTCATCCACAGTGGATTCGTCAACAGCTTCCGGAAATTCTGACAGCTCGCTCCAAACTTCGGCAACACCGGCAACGGCTTCGTCGCAGTAATCAAAATTTACAGTCATCACCGAGCAAGCAGAAGTCGGTACGGCTGAAGCTATTTTGGATGAACCACTCGTACACGGCCGTGCGTACGCGTTGGGCGCCACGGGCACTACGGGCACCGGGTCGCAAGTTAGGCCACTTTAGCCCTAATTTCCCCCATCAAGATTGTGCCGAGAGTGCACCTCGGAATCTTGTACGTTGCGGGGACATCCGACTTCTCACCGCATTCGACCCGATTTATGATTTCAAGCTTCACGACGAAAGGCCAATCCTGCCGCTTCATCATGGCAACACTGTGGGAGAAGGCGCACACAATGAATCAGAAAAGCAGCAAGACAATACGCACTTTAGCCATCTAGCATGATTAGGGCATAAGAGCCTCTGATTGGCTGTCTGAGCAAGCGCTGCAGGCGGGCCAGGGTCATCTTTTGCAGGGGAGTGTCGGCGGCTCCGAGGTAGCGCGGTCTCGTAGGGAGAGCGGTTGGATGGGGCTGCGCCACCGGGTTTTCCCGTCACCCCGAGGGAAAACCAACTTCCGGGGGCACTTTCTGCCGCTTGACGTTCGATATATCGGGAGTCGCTACTAGTTTTGTTCGATGTAAGCGTAATTTTTGCTATATATACTCATTGTAACCATACCGTGTCCAGAAATTGTTCGATATATGGAATACAGTCGCCGAACGATTTTTCGGACTCCAAAACTTCGTACATGCCCGATTATTCGGTCAGCTTCGTGGCACCGCCACTCCCCCCATAGACCATAATGTATAACAACTGCCGAAAGTTTGGACACGTTGCAACCTCTCGTCTGATTTTTCGGACACTCCTTCAGCCAACTCGATCGAGAGCATCTTGCACCGACTATGACCGGCACATAGTTCGACTTGCTGAACGCCATTTTTGTTTTGAACAGAGCCTCCTTGCTGCCCCACGAAGTGGCGCTACTGGAAATCTCCGCTCATCATCATCGTTTCTACCTGGTTCGATAGAGTGGCTCTACAGCAGTTCCAGTTTCAGCTTAGTAAGCCATGTCAAGACAATCCAGCAGCTGATTAGTTTCTTCGCGCACGACGCTGCGAGCAGGCTACGTTTTTCGTTTGTGCGACTGGTGTCGGCACGGTGGTGTTTGCTTTGTGTGCTGTGTCGAGGTTACGGTGATCCAACGCGGCGTGTGGAAACATCGCGTCAAGTGTCTAATGGCGCCGACAGTGCCCGCGCAGACTTCGCTGGGGAATGTCGGCAAGCGGGTGCCGGGAGGCCTAAGATTTCTCGCCTTCTGATGTGCTCCCTACTGACGCGGAAAATGTTCTGCCGAGACCTGCGTAGTGGTTGTATTGCGATTCCGGACACCGTCTCATTTGACAGTTTCACAGGTGCTGACACTGCTGTACTGACATGCGCAGAACTCGAGGACGGCGAGATCATTCGTCAGGTTTCTGCTGCACCGCCGGACAATGACTCTGAGTCGTAAGATGACACACGATGTGCTACGCTGCCGTCGCATGCGGAGCGTGCGGAGCGTGCACAAACAGTGTCTGTGCTTTCAGCCACCTATAGTGACCGTACGACCCTCTCCGAGATTCAGGCTTATCTGACTGCGCGTAAACGGAACAGCGTGCAACGGCGCATTCACGATTTCTTCAAGCCTACTGCCGTGCCCGAATAAGCGCGGGGGAATAAAGGATTTCATTTTTTTTTTCTCAATCTGCTTTTTCGGACACCTGTTTATTCGGACGTTTCCGCAGTCCCCGTATGGTCCGAATAAACGGTCGGCGACTGTAATTTGATGTAAACGGGTTCGATATAGAGTTGAGCCCGCTTATAACGAACCTGAGCGTCATGCGGAATTCGTTCGTTCTATCCAGAAGTTCGTGGTATGTGGGCCACACGCAAAAATTGACATCAATCAAAACAAAAATTTATTGAGAAAAAAATCGGTGATCGGTGTCTGCCTCGTCAGGGCACATCCAATGATGGCGGTTTCAAGCTTGTTCAAAGCTGCGATGTGTTCGTCACCCAAGGCCTTAAAATACACAAAATTTCTAAGTGCCTGAATATGGCTCACTGCTGTGGTCGCGCTTACGGGTGCTGGCTCCGACGGATCGTTGTCATCGTCCGATGCTTCAGCGTCGCTTGTTGCCCGCACTTCCCGGACGGCGGTCTCGTCACAAAACGACTCCGCAACTTCAGCAGCGTCGTCCACATCAACAAAATCTTGCCAACCAAGATTGCAGCCGGCCAGGTTAGCGTCAACAATGCGTCGCCACAAGTCGTCGTCAGGCTGGCTCTGTTCAGTGTCTTCAATGCCTGCTTCAGGTGCATCGGCGAAGCCGGCCTTGCGATAACAATTCCGGATGCATTCGGGTGTCACTTCCATCCACGCCACTTTGATCATTTCTATCGCCGAGTACAGTGAGACCTGCAGAGGCACATTGGCAGCGGGGCGATCAACTGCAATCAGCATCCGCTCCACAACACGGCACCTGAAGGCCGCTTTAAACGGCTGTATTACACCCATGTCCAGCGGTTGCGCTTTTGAAGTTACATTTGGCGGCAGAAAAAGCAGCTCAGCTGCCTTTAAGACAGCTTGGACATGGTGAGCGGTACAGTTGTCGAGAATCAGAAGAACTTTGCGCCCTTTCTTCGCCATGCTGCTGTCAAAGTCAATTAACCATTCTGCGAACAACTCGCGTGTCATCCACGACTTCGAGTTATGCCTGTAGCGCACTGGTACATATGTGCGGAAGCAACGTGGCCTCTTTTATTTACCGATGACAAACACCCGCCGTAGTTGCTCAGTGGCTATGGTGTTGGGCTGCTGAGCACGAGGTCGCGGGATCGAATCCCGGCCACGGCGGCCGCATTTCGATGGGGGCGAAATGCGAAAACACCCGTGTGCTTAGATTTAGGTGCACGTTAAGGAACCCCAGGTGGTCAAAATTTCCGGAGTCCTCCACTACGGCGTGCCTCATAATCAGAAAGTTGTTTTGGCACGTAAAACCCCAAATATTATTACCGATGACAAATGGCAAGCATCGATCGCTTCCATCCATGTTGGTGCACAAAAGCACAGTTATGCGAACTTTGCTGTGCTTGCCGCCAGCACATTAGTCACCCTTCATAGCGTGCATTTTGCCAGGCAGCATTTGATAGAATAGCGCCGTTTCATCGGCGTTATACACATCCTTTTCAGCATAACTTGATACACGGGCCAAGTTTTTAGACATCCACGTGTTGATGTCTTCGTCGCTTACCGATGCTGATTCACCGTTGATGGTCTTGAAAATAATTCCGCGGTGGAACTTGAAGCGATGGAGCCAGCCATTGCCAGGGGAAAAATCTGGGAAGTCCAGGAGGAACACTAAGTCCTTTGCTTTGGTCAACATCAGTGGCCCGCTGATGGGAACATTGCGTGCTCAAGTACAGTGAAATCTCGTTGATACGATTCGGCTAAATACGTTTTTCGGCATAATACGTTTTTCGGCATAATACGTTTTTTTTTCGTTCCCGGCCGATGCCCTATAGAGGTAAATGCATTTTTGTACGGCTAATACGATCGTATTTCCACGTCGGTTTGGATAATACGATCCCGGAAACGTCTTCTGTATGATGATAACATCAGAGCCAGTCCTTTGAAGCGGGTGGGCAGAGCTACTGAAATTAACATCGAGCGAAACGACAGGCACGGCGGACTAAAGACGCGGCGACGCGCGCTTTGTATGCTCGAGGCTTGGCCTGGCTCAGCTCGGCTAGAGTCCGGCCGTGCTTCTGCACAGCGCCTGCAGCAGTGTGGCGGCCTCTGGGAGCAATTTTCGCAAGCTCGCACACCAAACGCACCGAAGGTTTTTAGCGCCATCTATCCTAAGACATAGTACTCACGGTAAAATCACGTGACCAAGAAGCAGTGATTGGCGCATGCATTGACGATGCTGTAGGCTTTGTTGGCTTTGTGCTTGCCATTTCTCGTTGCCATTTTGGTGTTTCGAGCGTTCAGCTTGCACTTCGCCCTTATCGTTTCTTCTGTTTCGGTGCCACGTTTCACCCGTTCGCTTCACCATGTCTAGAAAGCGTAAAGTGTTATCGCTGAAAGAAAAACTCGACGTCCTAGCAAAAGTCAACGAAAATCCGCAGAAGAAACGTGTCGACCTGGCACGCGAACTTTGTTTGCCTGTCTCCACGCTGAACACGATCGTCGGCAAGCGAGAAGAAATTCAGAAGAACATTCAAGTCTTCGGCGCCGGCGTGAAGCAAACAAGGGGCGCCCAGCATGGCAAGATGGAAGAGGTTCTTCTGGCATGGTTCAGGGAAGTAAGGGCGGCGGGCGTGAACGTGGACGGGACAGTTGTTCGCGAGAGAGCTGATGAGATAGCACTCTCGTTGGGCATCGAAGATTTTAAAGCTTCGGGCGGGTGGCTCCATCGTTTTAAAACACGGCATGGCCTGTCGTATAAAACCGTTTCCGGCGAAGGGAAGTCTGCCGACCAAGATCAGGTCTCCAACTGGCTTTCGACTCTGCCGGCGGTGATTGCTCAGTACCAGCCAAGGGACGTGTTCAACGCAGATGAAGCTGGGTTGTTCATCAATCTTCAGCCCGAGAAAAGTCTCAGGATAAAAGGTGAGACGTGTCAAGGCGGAAAAAAAAGCAAAGAAAGAGTCACCGTATTGTTGTGCTGCAACGCTGATGGAACCGAGAAGCTCAAGCCTACTGTCATTGGCAAATACTGGAAGCCACGCTGCTTTTCGCGTAACCCACGCCTTCCTGTCATTTATAAAGCGAATAAGAAGGCATGGATGACCGGAGCCCTTTTCACAGAGTTCCTCAAATTTCTGGATGCCCGGATGCCTGCCGCGAACCGTAGAATTCTTCTGGTTCTCGACAATTGTGCCGCGCACCCTGTCGATACTTCGTGGCTGCAAAACGTAAAAAGTAATTTTCCTGCCGCCCAACTGCACCAGCCACTTGCAGCCTCTAGATGCAGGAATCATTAGAAACATGAAATTTCACTTTAGGAGCTTGTTGATCAGACGCTTTTTGGCCAAGATTGACCGGAAAGATGCCAGCTTGAAGGTGGATCTTCTTGATGCCATCCATTTTCTGGCGATGTCATGGGATCGCGTCAAACCTGACACCATCGCCAACTGCTTCAAGAAGTGTGGCTTTTTTTGTGCACCTGGCGATACTGAGGAAAATGGAGATGACGGCGCAGAGATTAACATCCCGGACTGGGGTGACCTCAATGTCGACGCGTCTCCGGAAGAGTTTGTATCGGCGGACGACCAACTGGCAACATGTGAATTGCGCACCGTCCAAGACATCATTGCAGATGTTACCGCTGAAGAGGAGAGCGACGACGATGACAACCAAGACGCCGGAGATTGCAGCAGCGATCATCGGCCATTAAATACTGACGGTGCTCTCGAAGCTTTGGACGGGCTTCGTGGCTTTGTCGCGTCTGCGGAGCTCAGCGAGGAAACTGCTACTCGTTTTTACGAGTTCCAGGAAAGCTTGCTGCAGGACCTCGAAAAGCAAAAAGTGCAGCGCAAAGTGACGGATTATTTTAAAGTGCTTTAATAAAAGCAAGTTCTGTGCCAAGTATGTATTATTCGCGATCTTTTGGAGTCTGTTTTGGATAATACGATTTTTGGATAATACGTTTTTATTTTCGGTGCCCGTGAGAATCGTATCAACGAGATTCCACTGTATCAAGGAACCACTTCAGAAGCGCGCCTTCAACGTCTGTATATGTGGCTTTCCGTAGGCGCTTCCTCGTCGTGGAGTCCGTGGTGGCACTCTTAAAGATTTTGTCCTTCTCTTTTAGTATCGTGGATATTGTCGATTTCGACAAACCATACTTTTTCACCAGTTCGTGGTTTTTTGCGCCTTGGGAAAGGTCTTTCAAGATCAACAGTTTCGTGGCCAAGTCCAAAGCTTTTTGCTTCACTGTCGAAGTAGACGCCGGTGAATCTGCCATCTCGGATAGGCACGGGAGCACACCAGTAGGAAACAACGCCGACGACACTAGCACAACCACAAGCAAGAAAAAGACAGTCCCGCAATCATGTGAGGCGCGGTGTTAAAGGGGGGAAGGGAGAAGAGGGGGTACGAAAGCACGTGATCACGTGCTACGTTGTCAATTGGTGGAAAACTTCACCTCTGCCCCGACGTCAACGATGGCGAGTGGGGTCCCGTGGCGAATGAGCTGTCACTTTCAGGCTTCCCTTCGACTTGCGTGTTCACGTTGCTCATGCGTGCTGGGCCAGCTTTTTTTTTTTTTTTGCGTTATCGCGGCGATCCCCTCACCGCATCGCCGCTCCTCCGTGCCTCCGTCGAGACGCTGCAGGAAAGCCAATTCTCGGAGCGTGCACAGCACAGGGTCGCCGGATCTCGCCATATGGAAAGTGGTCCGCGACACCAAGGCGTTCGCTGTAGCCGATCGGCTAGGCTCGCGGGCGTTCGTTGTAGCTGAGACAGAGCGCCATAGCCTAAACATATATTTTGACGGTCACGCCGGACTTGTTCGTGATAAGCGAGCATTCGTCTTAAGTGGGGCCGTTATAAGTGGGCTTGACTGTAGTCAGGTTCGACTGTAGTGGCAAACTAGATGCATGACAGGGCTGAGGTGCACGCTCACACTCACGTGCTCTAGTCTGGCTGTGCGATTTGGTGTGGACAAGCTTTGTCCTGCAACAGCGTGAACAGGTAGTAGCCACATCCAAATTGTGAATTTTGCACACTAGCTCTATACGAAGCAAAGCCTGCTAAGCCGTCTAGCCAGGAGTTAACAGGAGTGGGCTCGTGCTGGCAAGCATATGTCTGGTCCAACCGTAAGCTTCCCAGCATTCAAGGCTAGCAGAGTGTTCAAAACTTAATGGAAATTAGCGAGGCCCAATGGCTACGACACTGATAAGCAGTGTGGCCAAAGCTTCACTTCTGCGCGAGCGGGCACGGCTGAGAATTGGCAGGCGATAGTCAGCGATAGCATGATTGCCATACTTCTGGAAGTAAATAATTCCTAGTGAAATTCAAGGTGCAGATTTTGGCTACTTCAGCCTGTATGTTAAACTGTGTCAAGAAGTATAAACGGTAACAGTAGGCAGAAGCGCACTGATCCAAACCCCTTTCTTCATTGATGTCAGCTATTGGTCAATAGCAGCTGCTTATGGGAATCTGCTATATGATGAAATATAGCAGCCGGAAGAGAGTGAAGAGAAGGCTTTTGTTGAAACGAGAGTGTTCGAGAAAAAAGTGACTGTGCTCCACTTGCAAGCTCCGTGCACCGTAAATGACTGCAAAATTTGGTTGGGATGTTCACAACAGCGTCTGCCTTCGGCGGGGTATTTTTTCACCAAACCCATGCAGTCGTTCAGGACCCCCTTAACTCTTTCATTACGGCAGAAAAGCGGCTAATTTAGAGTGCTTCCAGAAAAAAATTTTTTTATCTTGAACAACGAAACGCATTTAACATTGCTATGCAGCAAATCGTAGCCTATTGGTGTGGTTCTTTATATAAAAAAGGACTGTGCTGTGAGATGTAGAATTGTTCACATTTTATTTGTTAAATAAACAAAAGAATGTGCACATAAAAGTATAAACAAAGAGAAATCAGTGACTGTGCTTAGCCAGAAAATTAGTTTGAGAATTCTGAAATATACAAACTGTTACTAGGCCCCTTAGCTATGCTTCCAATATATATCAATCCTCTACACCACTTATTGCATAAATCGGAGCCCATCAATCTAGCAGCCTTGACGGCTGTGCCACTCAGCGAAGCAGTCCCATGAGGGCAAGAAGCAAAGGTATATTTCACAAGTGGAGCACATGACGTTTGTTCTGTTCTGTGTCTTTGTTTTTTGATAGTAGATTTTGCAATTTCTCCTCTTCTTCATTCTTTTTGGTTGGTGCCGAATGGGGTCCAAGGGCGAGAAGGGGAGTGAGAAAGGGTCATGACCTTGTGCGACTTCATCATACTCAGATATCTGCTGAATCAGTTCTTCCCTAAATGTAAGCTGGTCAAAGTAGGTGCTTCGAGAAAGTTCTCGAACTGTTGGGTTGTCTCTTTGGTGCTGCTGGAACAGTATGAAACTGTTCACGCACACAATGTCCACACAGTGAAAAAATAGCGTCTTCCACAAACGTACGCATTTTCTGAGGACGTTGTATGTGGCAATTATTTGATCTGATTTGTCCACGCCTCCCATCCCAACATTGTAGTCGTGGACAAGGAGTGGCTTTCGGATGACTCTCAGAGCCCATTGGCGCCCCCTTTTCTCTCTTCCCTTAGCAGGCACATGCTCATTTGCTGTGTGCATCGTGCTCATCAAGTTTACAGCACGCTGGTCTTTCCATTGCATGTAAAGGATGTTGCCGTCACGAATCCATCGGACATCTCCACGCTCTGCGCTTTTTTCCCATGATGAGTCTTTCAATTCAACTGGAAAGCAGCGACGATCTTTGCGTGTTGTTCCGCATGCAAGAGTTTTGTGCTCGAGGAGGTGTTCAAAAAGTTTTTTTGAAGTGTTGAAGTTGTCCATATAAACTCTGTAGCCTTGATCAAGGTACTTTGTGCAAAGCTTGTTCACGACGTCAAAGGCTAAGCCATGTGGTCCTGGTGCCTCACGCTTGCCAGTACAGTGAAACCCCGTTCATACGTTTTTCACCGGACCGAGGAAAAAAAACGTAACAGCCGGGAAAACGCAACAGTGAGGAAAGCTCCGAAAATGAATGAAAAAAGTGCAGCTTAAACTATAGACAATTTATTTCCACAGAGTGCGCTTAGAACTTAAAAAAGTCTAGAATGGTGGCTTGCCATTTCTTTCGCTCGCTAGAAATCACCACACGTTTCTCAACAGCCTGGAAGGCCGCATTACTGTCAGCGTCGCTGTGAGGTGCGACGTACGTACCTGCGGAGGAGGTCCAGAGCCGCGACCGCTTCTGCAAAGCTAGGATTTGGCAACTCCCCGGCATCATGCGGCTCGCGCTCCTCGCCGTCACCACGCCACGGCAATGGCAACGGACGAAGGAATATCCGCGGGAAATTTTGCCCTCTTTGGCGTAATCATGCTAACGTGGTAACGATTGTTCAGTATTGCTGCGGAGTGCGCGCGTCCGAGCAGCCCGGTTGCGCGTAGCGCAGCGTGGTTTCACGAGAAATGTAAACAAGAGAGAAGAGCTGGCCCGATAGGCGGAGCAACGCCAACTTCCGGCTTCCCTTTAGCTATAGCTACACAAAGAGTGATGTCAGGGCCTCTCCTGAGTTTCCTTCCTCCGTGAGTTGACCCGTCCAACAAACCATGCGGTGACCGTAATCACAGTGATGATAGTGAAGGCATTTTTCACGAATGGCCACCTGGTAGCGGCCTCTCGAACTGCCGTGCGGCTTCTTGCAGCCAGTTCCATAGCCAAGCCCGGTCAAAACTCGTCAAAAGCCAAAATGGCGGTTGGCATGCGTTGCCTACCTTAGCCCAGGTGGGTTCGGGTGCGACGCATCATGCGGGAACGTTTTCACAGCTACAGTCGACTCCTGATAATTCGAAGCCGCTTAATTGGAATTTTCGGTTAATTATAAGTGAAGTGCTGGTCCCGTCAGTTTTGCATGTAATCCTATAGAAGAAATCGCTCGATAATTCGAAGTCCTCATCCAGTAATATTGTTTAATCGGAAGTTAATTTTCAGCCGGGATCCTCGAGGTGACCGTCAT
The DNA here is from genome assembly GCF_050947875.1 of Dermacentor variabilis. Taxonomy (NCBI): domain Eukaryota; kingdom Metazoa; phylum Arthropoda; class Arachnida; order Ixodida; family Ixodidae; genus Dermacentor; species Dermacentor variabilis. The sequence continues at coordinate 6,189,101 of NC_134570.1, forward strand.
TCTTTGGTAGAATGTGCAATTTTTCAAGTGTTGCAACAGTTCCGTGCTCCGCGTTGGTGTCATCGCTACCGCAGCCGCCCGCAACGCCATCCTTCTTGGAGCGGCGCGATTATTCATTGCTACGGCTGCCGTGGCCTCCGCGATCAACTCCGGCGGGAGGCGAAGCGGCTCCCGCCGGAGGCCACGCGCGGCTGCTGCGCGTGGCCTGAGCTGATCACGGAGGCCACGCGGGTGCCATAGGTGCACGCAGCGCTGCATACTGGCAGTGGCGAGATTGTGCGAGATTAGTCTTGCAGCGGGCGCAGCGTCGAGGTGTGTGTTGGTCGAGAGTCTTTGTGCGGGAAGCTCGTAGGCTATAGGTTGTTTCACGAGTGATTCGGAATTGACTGTACCTAGTCGCGCAGTTTATAGCCATGGCAAACCGTGGCTCTTATCGCACGCTCGACCTGGCAACGAAAGTCGAGGTTTTGAAGGAAGTTGAGAAGGGAGGTGCCGCCAAACAAGACATAGCGCGGAAGTACGGGATCAAGCCGAACACACTCTCTAACTACATCAAGAACAAGCGCACAATAATGGATGCATTTGAGAACGACAAGTTCAAGACTTCTCGGAAGCAAATGCGCACTGGCGCTTACCCAGAGTTGGAGAAGGCTCTGCTGGTTTGGATTAGGGAGGCCAGGAGCAACAAACTTCCTCTCAGCGGAGACATCGTTGCGATGAAAGCCCGAACGCTTACAGCAATGTTGGGGATCGATGACTTCGTTTCGTCAGATGGATGGCTGACGCGCTTTAAAGATCACCATGACCTGGTTTTCAAGAGCGTGTGTGGTGAAAAGGCGTCCGTTAACCAGGAAACATGCGCCACGTGGAAGGACGGAAAGCTGCGTGAATATCTCGCCGAATACAGACCGGAAGACATCTTCAATGCAGATGAGACTGCACTCTTCTATCGGCTTCTACCAGAGAAGACCCTGACATTCAAGGACGACGACTGTGCTGGGGGCAAACGCAGCAAGGAGAGAGTGTCGGTGCTGATCGCGGCAAACATGACTGGCACGGAACGATGTCGGTTACTTGTGATCGGGAAAGCCGCGAAGCCGAGATGTTTTAAAGGCTTGAAGACGCTGCCTGTGGACTATGAGGCGAACAAGAAAGCGTGGATGACGGCCGAAATCGTCAAGAGCTGGATAAGCAAATTGGACTGCAAGTTTGCTGCTTCGAACCGCAAGGTGTTGTTCCTTGTCGATCACTGCAGTGCTCACGTGAATGTGCCAGCCTTGAGTGCAATACGCCTCGCATTTTTGCCTGCAAACACAACGGCTGTTTTGTAGCCAATGGACCAAGGCATCATCAAGAATGTTAAAATCCTGTACAGGCGGCACCTCCTCGAGCGCATGATTTTGTGTATGGATAGCTCCACAAAGTACGAGGTGAGTCTGCTTAGTGCCATCCACATGTTGGCGCGAGCATGGGATCGTGTGAAGCAAGAAACAATTGCAAACTGCTTCAGGGCTTGCAGTTTTGTGGCAGCTTCTTCGGAGGATGCCTCTGAAATTTCAGCGGAGGAAGCGTCAACAAGCGAGCTTGACGGCACTGATTTTGGTGATGCTCTCAGGGACGTCAATTTTGAAGATTACGTCGCCGTAGACAAGGCGGTCGAAACGTGCGGTACGCTGACGGATAGCGAAATTGTAGAGATTATTCGGCCCCAGGAAGCGACCCAGGAAAGCGACGATGACGTTGAAGGCGAGCCGCAACCTAAGGCTGCCGATGTAGCTGCGGGCCTTGCTCTTGCGGAGCGCTTCTTTGCCGCTGAAGGTGACGCGGAAGAAGCGTTCCGCCACATCTACAGCCTGCAGAACTTGCTTTCAGCAGCGCGATTCGGCAAGAAGAAGCAAAGCAAGATGACCGACTATTTTTCTTAGAGAAAATACTCGATTTCGCCACAAATAAAGTGCTGTTTTTTGTGTTTTGTGCTTAATTGGAAGTTCGTTTAATTCGAAGTTTTTTGCGGTCACCGTGAACTTCGTGTTAACGGGAGTCGACTGTACTACGTAACAGTGGGGTTCCTTATACATAGGATCCTATGGAAGCTATGCCGGGACCGGATGAAAACGACGTAGCAGCCGGGAAAACGCAGCAGTGAGGAACGTAACAGCGGGGTTCTACTGTATACACCGAAAATTGAAGGGTGTATCCAGTTCTTGAATCTGTCAGCACCCAGAGTTTATATCCAAATTTCGTCACCTTGTCTCGGATGTATTGTCTTATACCTGATCGAGCCTTCGATTTCACCGTGCGTTCGTCAACGGCAAGGTCGCGCTGTGGTTGAAACAAATTTGCAGATTCTTGATTGATGTGATCCAGAAGCCAGGATACCCTCCAAGTCTTTCCAACAGATGCTGCAGCTGCCAAGTCCTCCGGGTCCCCTACACTTAGGAATGACAGCAACGCGAAAAAACGGCCCCTTGGCATAATATTTTGCGAGAGAAGATTACTGAATATTCCTGTTGATTGCCAGTATAAGTGCAGTCGTGGCACTTAACAACTCCCACGTAGATGATTATCCCAATAAGCCTGAGCATCTCCAGTGGAGTGACTTCCTCCTAAGAGCCGTCACGTCGAGAGTATGTCGGTCGGTCCAAAATATACATCCAGGCATATTTATTTGTGTTCTCACACAAAGTCTTTATCACCACTGTAGTAAAAAACAAGAGGAAAAAATCCAGCGCTCTTGAGAACTGATGTGCATCGCTCCGCAGCACTGCTCCGACATGGGCACCGGGCTGTCTAGTGGGCGAAAACTCGATAGTGCGCGGTGTACTTGGCAAAATATCCTGGCCGCAGGTTGTTGAGGCCCTAAACACAAAAATAAAACTTCATTCGTCAAATCTGAACCACGTTTTTGTATATTTACAGCACGAATCTCGTTGCTTGAGCTATCACTGCTGCTTGGATCACAAAAATCAACAGCACAAGCAGTAAAAGTGCTTGGAGCAGGAGTTAGTTGTCGTGGCACGGATGGGATGCCATTCTCGCTGAACTCGAAACCACCTTCGGTTCAAATTTCACTTGCCGGGGCGCCTCACGCAGACAACAACAACAAAAAAAAAAAAAGAAAAAACACGAAACTGAAAGAGGAGTTCTAAATGAATCCGCCAGATGGGACCAGTTGTCCGTAGCGCAGCTGTTTAAAATTTTGTGGGAAATTCAAAGTCATCGGAACTCTGTGTCCGATGCGCCATGGCGCCGTACTGAAAGAGTTAAAGGGACACTAAAGGCAAATATTAAGCTAAAGTTATAGATTGGTGTTCGAGAATCTCTAAGACTTCAATATTATCGCGAAGAGAGCCTTAATACATGAGAAATCGAGGTTAAATGCAGGACATGATTAGAGACTCCTCCGGGACTTTCAAGCACTTGCATGATGACAAAAGCACTCCTCAGTTATATTTTGTCACTAGTACTCAACCACACGTTGCAAAAAGCATCCTTGTATTGCATTATAAGACGAAATAAAATGCTACTTGCCCAATTCCATATCACATTTAGAAAAAAGAACTCATTGAAATTACCCTTGACAATGACGTGTGCGGTCGAAAGGTTTCATTTTCGCTCGACTCTGCATTACCCACGCTTTCGCATTTCAGTAATTTAGTTGTTGCGTAATGCTGCGCTGGTTTTGCTGGCTCGCGAAACTTGCACAAACAGCAAGTAGCAGAGAATTTAACTTCCATGTCAAGCCATGGGATGCCCGGATGGTCTACGTGTCACTTGGCCGAAAAGCAGCTGCAGTGGCGAATCCGCCGCTCTGGCTTTATCTGTGCTCACTCAGTACCACCGTCTGTCGGGCGCCGTTTTACTCACCGACGACAGCAAAGGGCGGTGATGGCGTATGCAACGTCACACCACTCCCCCGGTTGAGTGCCAGGAGACTTGAAATTAGAAAAAGGTATTCGGAACCTTCAGATGGCAATTTTTTCGTAAACTACCATATTTACTTGAACCTAGGCCGACCCCAATTCTAAGCTGACCCCCTAAAGTCCGAAGCCCCCCCCAAAACATATATATATGTTACCTCGAATGTAGGCCGAACAAAAAAAGTGAGGACAGCGTTCACAAAACGCAAACAGCATTTATTGAATCTGAACGTGCAGAGCTCATTCAACGTCGTCGTCGCTGCTAGACTCATCGCTGTGTTCCTTGTCACTGTCACCTTCAGACAGTGCACTATCTTCGGTACCGTCAAGCGCATTAGATATGCTGCACTTTTTAAAGGCGCTTGTTCAAAGTACCTGGGATGTTGTCCCACGCTGCAGCTACCCAGCCCGCCAGCTGCGATAGCGATGCACGTTTGATGCGGCCCATTGCCATTAGCATGTGGTCTTCGTCAGTCAACCAGTCCGTGTAATGTTTCTGCAAGTGATCCTTGAAAGGTTTGTTGATGCAGACATCAAGTGGCTGCAACTGGCCCGTCATGCCGCCCGGTACGACAGCGAGGTCCGTGTTCGCTTGAGCGAACGCAGCCTTCACGTTGTCGGTCAAGTGCCCACTGTAAGAGTCGACGACAAGGAGCGAGTTCTTTGTTAGAAGGGCTCCTGGTTGCTGTCACCACACAATCTTAACCCACTCTTCCACCATCACACCCATCATCCATCCGTTCTCATTTGCCCACACAATGACATTTCTTGGGAAAGTTTCTCGAGCAGGCAGTGTCGTCCTTTTAAATACCATATAAGGAGGGAGTTTATGTCCATCAGCTGTGCAGCATAGCATCACAGTTGCACGCTTTTTCTCGTATCCTGCAGAGCGCACCTTCACCTCCTTGGCACCCTTTTCATTCACGGTGTACACCACTGGCATATCAAAATACACAGCTGTCTGGTCGGCGTTGCCGATTTGCCCAAGGTTGTAGCATGCCGCTTCTCTCTTTCGCAGCACGTAGCGCTGAAAAGCTATCAGCTTTTCTTCGAAATCGCTTGGCAGCTTCTGGGTGATTGAAGTGCGACGTTGGAGGCTGACACCTAAGCGCTTCATGAATTTCTGAAGCCAGCCCCGGCTGGCTTTGAAATCCTTTGGCGTTAGGCCTCGCTCCCTAGAAAGTTCCCTAGCTTTTGCTTGTAGCACTTCTGTTGTCACTGGAAGGGCAGCTGCTCTCTGCGTCCAAACAAAGTCGGCCAAAACTGTCTCCACTTCGTGGTAACGGCCTTTCTTTGGTTCACTAAATGCCATCCTCGTTGCGGCGCACGCAAAAAGCTGCTGTTGTTGTCCCCTCCAATGACGGACGTTTTTCTCGTCAATGCCGAAGTCCCGCCCGGCTTGAAGGTTCAACGATGCCTCTGTGGCTATCACAACTTTTCGCTTGAAAGCGGCACTGTAGTGGCATCTCCTGCTTGGTGCCATCACGATAACACCACGCCGCACACCGATACGGCTGACACGACACAGGTCAAAATGTGTTTTAAGCGCATTCTTGAAATTGGCAGGGTAAAAAAAGAAGTATGAACAAGCAAATGCAAGCAAACCAGAAAGCTGTGCTCGAAGTTCCACGTGTGTGCTCAATGGTCAAGAGGAGTGGCTTGTTGGCCTACGCAGCTGTATTCTGCGACAGTTGTGCGTGTTCTTGCAAGCAAACTAGCACAACTAGAAACTGTGTCACCGCAGTACAGAAACTGCGCCATCGCGCCGAACATAATCGAGTATAGATAGCGATATATGGGGATTCTCAGACAACTCGCTTTTGCATGATGTAGAGCATGGCATGTTGGATGATTTGATAGCCTGTGCGCTCTGAAAGCGATCGTACGAGAATACGTCCCATGTTGCGACATGATGTGATTTCACTTTCCTTTAAAAGGTTGCACATATTTTTGCGACACGTTCCACCCTGCATGTGTACACTCTGGTACGCACGCGGGCGGAACAGATGAGTGGATTGAGCATGCCTCTGCCATAAGAGGCGATGGGAGATTTGGTGGCAGAAAAGTATGGAGACCACAAATGACGGAGACATACAAAAGCAATGTTCCCAGTAGTGGTTGGGAATTCCTTGCATGGTTTTTTTCCCCTCCTCTTCTCTGTCCATTGAGTAATCTTGGTCACAACTGCAGTGTAGGAAAAAGAAACGTTCTGTGCCAACATTCGCAGACAGGGAGATGCTGTGGTGTAGATACAAGCAAGCACGGCTGCTGCTGGTGATGCTATGTCACTGCTTCTACATGTATCAGTGCAGACAACTAGCAAAATACTGAACATATTTGTGCTAAAGCAAAAGACAATTTTTTATGAAGCTTTAGAAGTACAAGAAGTCTTTATGAAGTAAAGGCAAGTGTCCTATCAGCGCAAATTTTGCAAGACTGGCCAGCTAAATTTGGTGCCTTTAAGAAAGGAGGACCTGGCCACATTGTGCCATGCTTGAAATACATAGAAGCCGAGAGTATCTTGTGGTTGAGAGCCATGAATAAACTTCGTTGAGTGTCGACGCCGCGTGCCGTCAGCCGAATCTGAAAATCCTTTGCAAATCGGTTCCCTGTAACCACACCTTAAGACCTTAAATGTTCTTCAAGGTGTGGTTACTTGCATCACAAGTAATCTTAGCCTAAACCCTGTAGTGTTGCCCACAGCAGAGCCCACAGCACAGCAGAGCTACCCTTGAAGAAGGGGCCAAATTGGCCTTGAAACGGATGATTTTGCATAAATATAGCTAAATAATGATCAATTCAGTAAATCGCACCGGTGTATACCGGGATGCCTTTTCATCCTATCATCGTAGCCTCAGGGTGCCCTAGTGTGATTTGCCGAATTCAACAGAAGTTTTGCATGCTCATGATAAAGCATGGCTTGCTGTGCCCGAGCTCACTATAACTTTATTTGATTTTAGTAGTAGTACTGTGCAGACTCTCATGAATATCGCTCTTTGCAGCGTAAATGTGGCCTCACTGACACAATCGGAGATTCGTGACATCATCCTCGGCATGGAGATCTCAGCCCCATCAGCTCAGCGGCAACAGATTGCCGAGATTGAGAAGCAGACCAAGGAGCAGTCTCAGCTGACAGCCACCACTACCCGCACTGTGAACAAGCACGGTGATGAGATAATCACCTCCACAACCAGGTATGTCATTGTGCAGCCTATAGATTTCTTGGGGCTTCACATACAGTGTTTTTATGGTGCCAGACACATTTAGCAAGTTTTCCTGGGCAGACAGTTTCCGGAGAACCACGTTCATGCTCGTACACAATGTAGAAGACCGTGTATAGTGGAATTTTCATAAATACAGTACAGTCCACTTATAACGTAACTGGTTATAGCACCGGACCGGTTTCCTGTAGGGCATGACCACGAACCTGTGCAGCGAGTGCGACTTCATTCCCGTTTATCAGCCATGGTCATTGCTAGACTCAGCAGTATAGCAGTGTATCAGCGAAGTAAGTATGTGCAGAGTCTGTGGAGACCAGCAGTGAGAAGTTGTGGGGTTCTCACCCATGCTCTTGGAACAAAGGAACGACAGCAGAGTAATGCAAGCAATCACAAGGGCATTTATTGAACTTTTCATAGACTAATGCCTGCTAGCCGAGTTGCTATTCACAAAACATGCCGATGGGCGCACGACAAATCGCAGAAGTCCGACTCACCGCGACCGGATAGAGCGAATATGTTTGCCCCATGCTGGATCCCACCACCTGGTCGTTCGCACGTACGGTCACGTGAACGGTGGCGCGTTCGAAGGAGGCCACGCGAGACCGTCTCGCAGAAGCATGGATTGGTGTATGCACGGGTGGTCTGTGGTGCTCGCCGACCCGCAGCCAAAGAGGAAGAGCCTTCTCCTTTACACGCCCGTGTAACCCTGCCGTGAGGCGGCATTAGCAGCGCAACATTCGCGCCATCTCTCGTACCGCGCTTCAACCACACCGACCGCCACAGGCCCCAGGCCATGCGGCGAAGCCGAATTACAGGAGGCGGGAGCTATGCGGGGAAAACAACATATCAGGGGACGCGTGAGAGTCACGCATCCCCACAATCTCAAAACCTCTGCTGCACACTGGTCGCTTGGATTATGACGACGAACATGTGCGATAAACCTAGGCCTCTCCCCACTACCTTGTCGGCAATCTGCTGCTGGGAAACTGGAAGGAGAGAAACACTTCCCCAGCACGACGAGAGGCGACGCCGCCGAGAAGTGTGGGAGAAAGTGATTGTGGAAGAGAAATAGCGCTATTTCAGCACAGCGAGCATTATGGGCAGCTGCTGGTAGGGGAGAGAGAAACGAACGCGCTTCGCAAGTGTTGTCATGTAATGCGGGTCAGGTGTAAAATTGTGTCGGATAACCGGGGTTTTTAATGCATTGCTTCTATGGGGACTTCGCCGGGACTGCACTAATTCGTCGTAAAACTCGGGTTGTCGCAAAACCAGGTTACATATAACCGGGGTTCCACTGTATTTCACATAGCTTACACTCAGCGATTGCCGACCTTTCACGCAAGAAGCCGGTTCAGGAGACTCCATCGCAGTGTCCACACGCAGTGGCTTTCACTGTACATACAGTAGAACCCCGCTGTTACGTTCCTCACTGCTGCGTTTTCCCGGCTGCTACGTCGTTTTCATCCGGTCCCGGCATAGCTTCCATAGGATCCAATGTATAAGGAACCTCGCTGTTACGTCGTAGCTGTGAAAACGTTCCCGCATGATACGTCGCAACTTAGCCCCCCGAACCCGCCTGGGCTAAAGTAGGCAACGCGCTCCATCCGCCATTTTGGCTTTTGACGAGTTTTGGCCGGGCTTGGCTATGGAACTGGCTGCAAGAAGCCGCACGCCAGTTCGAGAGGCCGCCATCGAATTGGCGTGCGGCTTCTTGCAGCCAGCTCCATAGCCAAGCCCGGCCAAAACTCGCCAAAAGCCAAAATGGCAGTCACATACGACGACTACGTCGCCGTGGATGTTGTTGTCGGGACGTCAGAGTGTCAGAGCATCGCCGAGATCGTTGGGATCTCAGTCGCGAGTGAAGTCGCAGACTGCGATGCACGAGCCGCATGATGCCGGGGAGTTGCCAAATCGTAGCTTTCGAAAAGCCGTTGCGGCTCTGGACCTCCTCCGCAGGTACGTCGCACCTCACAGCGACGCTGACAGCAATGCGGCCTTCCAGGCTATTGAGAAACGTGTGGTGATTTCTAGCGAGCGAAAGAAACGGCAAGCCACAATTCTGGACTTTTTTTTAGGTCCTAAGCGCACTCTGTGGAAATAAATTGTCTATAGTTGAAGCTGCACTTTTTTTCATTCATTTTCGGAGCTTTCCTCACTGTTGCGTTTTCCCGGCTGTTACGTTTTTTTTCCCCGGTCCGGTGAAAAACGTATGAACGGGGTTCCACTGTATTTGGTAAAGAGATAGCATTTGTAAACGATTCTGGGCTTTCAGTTTGCCCAAGATTATTATTTCGACACTAATAAAGTTCCATTGTTTTGAGAGTACTTACAGAAATGTACAGCAGGGCTGCCGTGTGGTGTTCCTTTAAGCGTCCTAAGCCAAACCTATGAGGTGCACGCCGCATTATCCCTCATACTACGCAAGGGAGGCGCTTCGAACAGATGGCGAATCCGTAAGTCCTCGCCCTCAATAGCGTTGTAACACAAACTGTGATCGTATGATATGTTTTCCGGCTGCCAGATACCACGTGAACAAGAAAAGGCTCAAGGCATGTGTAACCAGGATCAGTAGGCACCTGCCACAGCAACTTCTCCGCATTACACACCCACACCTGTCACACAATACTGCTGGCACACATCAGCATCAGCTCTTCCGGCATCAGCAAATTTCACAGGTTGTCGCACATCGCATTCACAGCTATCGCACCCAGCCCTACTGTGATAAGCATCTTCAACCTATCTGTTTCACAGCGCGTGTGGCATAGTGCCTTTGGAAGCGTACTCCATGCTCCTAATAGACAATAACACAAGCACCTTCTCTCCTGCAGGTGGCGCAAAGTAAGCATGATGTTTCACTCTGGCAGCAATGTATTCTTGCATTGCCCACCAGCTCCATTTCATTTCGGTTTCCCGTCACTGTCTTGCAACACTTTGTAATCAAAAAGGATGAAGTGTGCTTCAAGGCACTTGAAGGCCCCACCAGCTCTATGTGCATCGGCGTCTCGTGTCGCAGTGATTCTCGCCGAGCGGGCATATGAAAACTTCTGGCATGACGCCCCGCCCGATGAAGCTGCTGACGTAGACTGAATTCGAGGAACACTAACGTAAGCATGTGAAAGCCAATGAATGAGAACACCCATAAACTAGGCACACATTGGCATTTCAGGCTGCAACAATTCTCGTTTCGCATTACATAATGTCAACTACAGTTCAGTGTACAGTCGCCGACCGTTTATTCAGACCTCACGGGGACTGCGGAAATGTCCGAACAAACAGGTGTCCGAAAAAGCAGATTAAGAAAAAAAAATGAAATCCTTTATTTCCACGCGATTATTCAGGCTCGGCAGTAGGCTTGAAGAAATCGTGAATGCGCCGTTGCACGCTGTTCCGTTTACGCGCAGTCAGATAAGCCTGAATCTCGGAGAGGGTCGTACGGTCACTATAGGTGGCTGAAAGCACAGTCACTGTTTGTGCACGCTCCGCATGCGACGGCAGCGTAGCACATTGTGCGTCATCTTCCGACTCTGAGTCATCGTCCGGCGGAGCAGCAGAAACCTGACGAATGATCTCGCCGTCGTTGAGTTCTGCGCATGTCAGTACTGCAGTGTCAGCACCTGTGAAACTGTCAAATGAGACGGTGTCCAGAATCGCAATGCAACCACTGCGCAGGTCTCGGCAGAACATTTTCCGCGTCAGTAGGGAGCACATCGGAAGGCGACAAATCCTAGGCCTCCCGACACCCGCTTGCCGGCATTCCCCAGCGAAGTCTGCGCGGGCACTGTCGGCGCCATTAGACACTTGACGCGATGTTTCCGTACGCCGCGTTGGATCACTGAAACCTCGACACAGCACACAAAGCAAACACCACTGTGCCGACACCAGTCGCACAAACGAAAAACGTAGCCTGCTCGCAGCGTCGTGCGCGAAGAAACTAATCAGCTGCTGGATTGTCTTGACATGGCTTACTAAGCTGAAACTGGAACTGCTGTAGAGCCACTCTATCGAACCAGGCAGAAACGATGATGATGAGCGGGGATTTCCAGTAGCGCCACTTCGTGGGGCAGCAAGGAGGCTCTGTTCAAAACAAAAACGGCATTCAGCAAGTCGAAATATGCGCCGGTCATAGTCGGTGCATGATGCTCTCGATCGAGTTGGCTCAAGGAGTGTCCGAAAAATCAGACGAGAGGTTGCAACGTTTCCGAACTTTCGGCAGTTGTTACACATTATGGTCTATGGGGGGAATGGCTGTGCCGCGAAGCTGACCGAATAATCGGGCATGTCCAAATTTTTGGAGTCCGGAAAATCGGTCAGCGACTGTACCAAGTTTTTTCTTTACTTTAGGTTGTATGTTTTCCCAGTTAGTATACTTTTTTCGTTTCTTCCCCCCAAACTGTATGAATGAGGTTCTATTTTTTGTTAGAGCCCTAATGTATAAATTTATACTCCTAAGTCGACTCATCGTTATAGCCGTTATTTGTGGTATTAGTATAAACGGACTGCACTGTACAACCATATAGGAAAATATACCGTATTTACCCGCGTATAACCCGCCCCTGCGTATAACCCGCATCCCTAACTTTGAACTCGGCGGAAAAAAAAAAAAAAAACTCGCGTATAACCCGCACGTTTACCTGAAAAAAAAAAAGAAATGAGCGCTAGAAAGATGCAACTCACACTCAGTGATCATTTCGTTTTCAGAACATTTATTCAAACGACCGCCACCACGTCACTGGTTATCCGATTCTTAATCGTCGCCGCTCTCACTACTGCATCCGAGGCTTCATCGCCACTCTCAAAGACGTAGTCGTCCTCGGAACCATCCAGACTATTACTGATCGCACATTTTTTAAAGCTTTTGCGCACCAAATCGGCCGGTATCGCTTTCCACGCATCCACGATCCACTGGCACAGCAATGGAATCTCAGGCCTTCGCACGCGTCCCGTCGGTGTGAGGGCGTACATGCCGTCGGCCATCCACTGGGCATACAGCCGCTTCACGTGTGCCTTGAACGGCTTGTTCAGGCACACGTCGAGTGGCTGTAGCATGGACGTCATGCCGCCAGGTATTATGACGAGGTCGGTGCTGGTCTCGGCAAGGCGAGCCTTCACCGCATCAGTGCAGTGGCCTCTGAAGGAATCTAGTACGAGCATCGACCGGCGTGCCAGCAAGGCACCTGGTCTTCGCTCCCAGATTACTCGAAGCCAGTCACCGACTAGGCCACTGTTCATCCACGAATTTTCTTCTGCACGCACAACGATTCCTGGGGGCAGTGGAATGCTAGGTAGCGTCTTGCGTTTGAAAATCACATACGGGCGCAGTTTCGTGCCGTCAGCCAAAGCGCATAGCATGACTGTGCAGCGCAGCTTGGCATTTCCGCCGGTCAGCACGCTGACTGATTTGGAGCCCTTTTTTTCCATGGTCGTGTCCATCGGCATCTCAAAGTACACAGGTGTTTGATCAGCATTTCCCACCTGAGACAACAAATAGCTGTGCTCCTTCCGAAGTGCGATCACATATCGTTGAAAGTTCAACAACTTTTCCTCGTAGGCTTCAGGAAGCCGCTGGCACATGGTTGTTCGCCTCCGCATAGAAAATCCATGTCTTCGCATGAAGCGCTGAAGCCATCCACGGCTTGCACGAAACTCACGTGGAATGTTCAATTCCCGGGCCAACTTCAGGGCTTCCATTTGCGTCATCTCAGTCGAAACAGCGTGGCCACGACTTCTCTGCTCCTCAATGAACTTCGCAAGCTGCGTCTCGAGGTGGGGGTACGCGCCAGTCTTCGGACCCCGAAACGCTCGCCTGTTCCGGTTCGTTGCTTCGAGACTCTCTTTTTTCTTCCTCCAGTCGCGAATGCACGACTCGTCGACGTCATGCTGTCTTGCAGCAGCTCTGTTGCCGATTTCTTCGGCAGCGGCTATAATCTTTAGCTTCTCTTTCGCTGTGAAACACTGCCGTCGAGTCGCACTCATGATGCCAAAACAAAGCAGGCAAACAGTGCAAACTGGGGTAAGTACACTAAACAGCGCCTAACGCGAGGCTCAAAATGCTGGCCTTTCGTTGGCCCTTCATCGGCTTGACAAGCGTCGATGACGATGGGGATGGCGGACTACACGGGGAGGCTGCCGCACATTGCGGTGAAGCCGACCCCCCCCCCCCCTCCCAAGGAAAAAATTCGCAGATAACCCGCACCCCCACTTTTTAAACGCGTTTTTTCACATTTTGGTGCGGGTTATACGCGAATAAATACGGTAGGTGGGAGCAGAGAAAAGATAACTTTGGCACATCTCTTTTAAAACATGTTTCGCAAGTGGAGCTAACCCAGCAAAACTGCCTACTTTTCTTTACTTGGACTGTGCCACACTACAGTTTGCAAAGTTGGATGATCGGCTTGTTGAAAAAGACAGCACAACAGACAGACAATAGAAGGACATTAAGCTTGAGCGAAAAGCACCTCACGAGACTCAAAGCTTTTCAGGCAGCAACAGCGAGAGCTCATCCTCTACAGCCAAATGCTAACTGGCGCACATACATTGCTAGCTTCTTTCAGTTTTCAAAGGCAAAAATCAGGTGCACAAGTTATGTTGCTTTTATTGGATTCCTTTCAAGTGCTTTTGAAAGTAGGTATGTGGTTGTATGTGAACTATTGAGCTCGTTTATAACGAGCTTAATAGGTCGAAAAAACGTTTGTCGGTAGTTTATTATGTCGCCATGGTGCCGCATCTTCAGTTTGGTCATGTTGCCACAGGGAGCGAAGAAACTGGGTTTTCCTGATACTTTGCATCCTCTAGTTAGAATTCGAAAAAAAGCTGTGACACTGCTGTATCAGTTAGCAGTTTTATCAATTTCACATGTTGGAAACACGTACGAACTTGCCAAACTATTTATTCTTCTTATGCTTTTTTCTTGCTGTGTTGAAATATGTTCGTATATGCAGTTATTTCTCTCTCTCTCTCTCTCTCTCTCTATCTCTCTTTTCCAAAGTATGTATGCTGGCCTGCATGCCACACTGTATATGGAGCAAAGGCCTTTGTCAGGCTACTAAGCTTTTGCTCCAGTTTCTGTTCCTGTACAGAAAGAAACAAAGAAATGTGAAGTTTTTGCATTTTTTTTCTGTTATTAAATTTTAGAAAATAACACAATTGCCACGTACAGTTTACAGTCGCCGACAGATTTTCCGGACTCCAAAAATTCGGACATGCCCGATTATTCGGTCAGCTTCACGGCACCGCCAATCTCCCCATAGACCATAATGTATAACAACTGCCCAAAGTTCGGACACGTTGCAACCTCTCGTCTGATTTTTCGGACACTCCTTGAGCCAACTCGATCGAGAGCATCATGCACCGACTATGACCGGCGCATATTTCGACTTGCTGAATGCCGTTTTTGTTTTGAACAGAGCCTCCTTGCTGCCCCACGAAGTGGCGCTACTGGAAATCCCCGCTCATCATCATCGTTTCTGCCTAGTTCGATAGAGTGGCTCTACAGCAGTTCCAGTTTCAGCTTAGTAAGCCATGTCAAGACAATCCTGCAGTTGATTTGTTTCTTCACGCACGACGCTGCGAAGCAGGCTACATTTTTCGTTTGTGCGACTGGTGTCGGCATGGTGGTGTTTGCTTTGTGTGCTGTGTCGAGGTTTTGGTGATCCAACGCGGCATGTGGAAACATCGCGTCAAGTGTCTAATGGCACTGACAGTGCCCGCGCAGACTTCGCTGGGGAATGCCGGCAAGCGGGTGCCGGGAGGCCTAAGATTTGTCGCCTTCTGATGTGCTCCCTACTGACGCGGAAAATGTTCTGCCGAGACCTGCGTAGTGGTTGTATTGCGATTCCGGGACACCGTCTCATTTGACAGTTTCACAGGTGCTGACACTGCTGTACTGACACGCGCAGAACTCGACGACGGCGAGATCATTCGTCAGGTTTCTGCTGCACCGCCGGACGATGACTCCGAGTCGGAAGATGACGCACGATGTGCTACGCTGCCGTCGGATGGGGAGTGTGCACAAACAGTGACTGTGCTTTCAGCCACCTATAGTGACCGTACGACCCTCTCCGAGATTCAGGCTTATCTGACTGTGCGTAAACGGAACAGCATGCAACGGCGCATTCACGATTTCTTCAAGCCTACTGCCGAGCCCGAACAAGCGTGTGGAAATAAAGGATTTCATTTTTTTTTTCTTAATCTGCTTTTTCGGACACCTGTTTATTCGGACATTTCTGCAGTCCCCGTGAGGTCTGAATAAACGGTCGGCGACTGTACGTGAACAGATAGTCGCCAGTACGAGCGAAAAAAGTGATGGCATATAATTTTGTTTTCTTTGTTGCAGCAACTATGAAACACAATCTTTTGCCTCCAAGACCGAATGGCGTGTACGAGCCATCTCGGCAACGAACCTGCACCTGCGTACCAACCACATCTACGTTTCCTCTGACGATATCAAGGAGGCTGGCTACACCTACATCCTTCCCAAGAACATCCTCAAGAAGTTTATCATCATCTCAGATTTGAGGACACAGGTTGGTTGCCACACAATGTGCATGCCCCCACAGAAGGAAAGGCATTTTCATGGGTAGAAAAATGCGCTGCTAAGGGGCACCCAATTTTTCTTAAAAAGAACATTGGGCTCCTTCCATTCACTTTGCTGCACTGGTTCCCACGTGAAAGACAATGCTAAAACATACAACTATGTTTATGATTTGCAAGTGCAAGACAGCTACAGTCGACCCTCAACAAAGGGTTTCGAGATATGCAACAAAGTAAATCTATCTATAATTTGGTTGGTCATGTTTTATTGCTATAAGTATTCTCCTGCTACAGTGAAATACGGAATCCTACATGGTATCACTTATGGCAAAGCAAATTTTGTTTGCAGGTGGCGCAAAATAATTTCTGGAAGGAAAAATATAATAAGTTGCAGCCGACTTTGTTAACGCCCGGTTTTTGAAATCTGTGCACTTCTTAATCTTTCTTGTGGCACCGCCACCTGCCACTGAAACAACTCAAACAACTGTGTTTAAAATGTTTGGTTTTATTTTTGGTTCAATCAGAATGAAAGTTGTCTTTATGGGTTTTTCAGTTATTTCAAATGTATAATTTGTTTTTTGATAGCTGCATCAGTTCAATAGGTAATAAAGTTTGAAACAAATTTCATCCATACCTTGTTGAAGCTTTTTGACAATTTTGTCTTGCTAGGCGCAAAAAAGTGAGTGCATGGCCCCAATGCCAAAGGCTTGCTCTAAGGGTGCTGTTATATTTATTGATTTGAAAGCAGTGTGTAGATATGAAAACAGACCAGCATTTACCCTACTATTTTCCTTAGTTTTTCCTCCTCACGAATTTAGGATAGTAATTTCTGAAATGGTGCTAGACAAACATAAATGGTATCACCATGTAGATCATTACAATGTGACTACAATGATACCAAATTTATCACTGTCACTCAGCAACATAGAAAAAAGCCCTGCAAGGCTGAGTGCAGTGTGTTAAAAAAAAAACGTGGCATCTGAGGTTGTGCTGCACTGGCAGGTTCGCAGTGGTGGGCACGGGTGCCGGCTCTTTTCCTGCCCTGCAGCGCTCCAATACATTTTCCGCGACTTAGATGCTGCTAAATATTGACACATGGACTTGCTTCTCTTTTTCGGGCGAGTGCTTTTCACCGTCTAACAAATGTTAGCGCTCAGTGTGGGACTGCCTGCATGTATCGGAAGTTTCTGGAATGTTATCAATGGTTCTATCTGCTGTCTGTTGTCACTAGACCTTGTGTAATCTCATTGCATGTGTGCGTGACGTGAAAGGTGTAGAACTTTCTGGAAGACACACTGGCACCAGCGATTACTCTATAACATTCAATGGCTCGTGTATAAAAGCCGATGCACTTGACCGGCAGATCAGATTTCACCGACCGTGTTCGTCGCTCTTGCTGTGCTTTGAGTGTAACTTGCTTTTGTGGGCACAAGTTGACCCAATAAAACAGTAGTTTTGCCATTCACAATTTTCCTTTCTTCACCATCACTACCACATGATACGACAAGCCGTGATCCAAGCCCGGACCGCAAAGACAACACCAACATCGTCCCGGATCATTGAGCAAACCGCCAGCTACAACAGCTGCCCCCGGAGTACAGACTTCTACCTGAGACAACCAAAAAGATCCTGGCCTTGACAACCCCAATGGCAGCTGCAGCGTCCCCCATCGTTCTGCAACAGCCCAGGAAGCCACCGACCTTCTATGGATCATCGTCTGAAGACACAGAAACCTGGCTGGAGACCTATGAACGAATTGCAACTTTGAATAACTGGGACTCTGACGACAAGCTGCGGCATGTATACTTCGCCTTAGACGACACTGCCAGAACGCAGTTTGGGAACCGGAGTCGACCCTGACAACGTGGAAGCTGTTCTGTAGCGGCTTCCTGCAAACATTCACAAGCGTCGTGCATAAAGAGTGCGCCCAAGCTCTACTAGAAACCTGAGTACAGGTTCCCAATGAGACCATAGCGATCTTCACGGAGGAGATGGCCTGTCCTTTCCAGCACGCCGACCCGGAAATGTTGGAGGAGAAAAAAGTCTGCTTCTTGATGCGGGGCATCAAGCAAGAACTTTTCGCTGGCCTAATTCACAACTCGCCCAAAACCGTAGCTGAGTTTTGTACAGAGGCATCAACTATCAAGAAAACTCTGGAAATGCGCACTTGGCAATATAACCAACAAGTGCTCATGCCACAGTGTGCCATTCAAGGACTGGGTTCTGACAACCTTCAAGAGACCATCAAAGTCATTGTGCGTGAGGAACTGCAGAAGCCCTTCCCTAGGTCGCAGCCTCAAGTGGCCTCAACCGCCTACATCATCAAAGAGAAGGTTCAGCGATCACATGGGGTTACTGAAGTGCAACCGTCATCGCCACAGCCCCAGCTGGAAACGATCACCTACGTCGCCGTCGCCCGCCGTCAGGGTCCCCCTTGCGCGATCGCGCCAGGGCCCTGTAACGCCGCAATTCTGTCTTCCATCGCTGCCGCCAACATGCTCAGCCGTCGCCCAGCGCAGCTATGCGAGAAAGACTGACATTTGGTGAGTCCCCGACAACCACCCGCTCTGATATCACTGTGGAGAAGCCGGCCATGTGTGCCGCCAATGCCCATACCGCGACTTTGGACTGAGAGGGTTCGCTGTCAACACGCTGCGTCCACAGCTTGGGGAGTGCCCATGTGACATCACCGATTACTTAGCTGCCACCTGGCCGCTACCTGTCCACGCACCGCCAAGCATACACTGGCAAAGCCCGCTGCCGTTCTGCAAGTCCATGTCCAGAAAACTAAAAGCAGCAACCGATGGAGGTGCGGTTGCTGTTCGTCGACATGACGAAGATCCTCCGCCGCCCACGAAGACACCGAAGAGAGTATCGTGACGACAACACATCGACATACCACCACCCCGATGATGCCTGGAAGCAAAGAACGCACCGACCAAGGACCTGATGCCGCGACGTACCAGCCGCGATCCGATGCCGAGAGCTAACTGCAACACAAGACAAAGAACCACCAAATTCAATGTGCTTCTCAGTGGCCGCGCGGTCACCGCATTAGTAGACACAGGAGCCAACTACTCCGTCATGAGTGGACCCTTCGCCGCCAAGTTCGAGAAAGTTAAGACTGTGTGGGAAGGCCCCCAAATTCGGACCACTGTAGGACTCCTAATAACGCCAACTGGAATCTTCATGGCAAGAATTACGCTTCATGACCGGACCTACCCTGCCACCTTCGTTATCCTCCAACAGTGTTCACGAGACGTCATTCTCAGCATGGACTTCCTGCTCCAACATGGTGCAGGCATCGATTTAAAGTCGAAGTCAATAACACTGTCGGAAGATCAAGCGATACCTATGCCAGTGAGCTTACGTAGTGACCACGCCTTGAGTGTACTTAAAGATCAAGTGAGCATCCCACCTCTCTCCAGCATTGTTATTTCCATCGGTATCAAAACACCTGCAGATATAGAAGGCGTCATCGAAGGCGACCAGCGTCTACCGCTTAACCGTGAAATTGACGTCGCAAAAGGGATCGCTCGACTGCACGGAGGGAAAGCAAAAGTAATGCTGACAAACTTCCGCCAGGAGTTCAAACATATCAACAAGGACACGACAATCGCATACATAGAGGAAATTCTGGAAATGAGCAATACGTTTGTCCTCTCGGATCCTGCCGCATCTACCCCTATGAATGTAGTTCCCGAGCCAGACTTCGACATAAATCTAAGTCTCCCCATGATTAAGCAGCAACAGCTCATAAGTCTGCTCCGACGAGACAAAGACTGCTTTTAGACATCATCGAGGATTCGACAAACACCAGTCGCAAAGCATCGCATAATAACCGAGGAGTGTGCTCGACCACTCCGCCAGAGCCCTTACAGAGTTTCAATGCGAGAACGTGAAGCTATAAGAGAACAAGTCAACGAAATGCTGCGCGACGACATCATCCAGCCGTCGAAAAGCCCGTGGGCATCTCCTGTTGTCTTGGTGAAGATAAAGGACAGAACCTTACATTTCTGCGTCGATTATCATCGACTAAACAAGATCACAAAGAAGGACGTGTACCCCCTTCCACAGATAGACGACGCATTGGATCGGCTCTGCAATGCTAAATGCTTCTCGTCGATGGATCTCAAGTCTGGCTATTTGCAAATAGAAGTCGACGAGAGAGATCGCGAAAAGACTGCCTTCATCACGCCAGACGGCTGCTACGACTTCAAGGTCATGCCATTCGGACTGTGCTCGGCGCCTGCAACGTTCTGGCACGTCATGGACACAATGTTAGCAGGATTGAAGTGGCAGACCTTTCTTGTTTACGTGGATGACGTCGTCGTCTTCGCCAGAAATTTTGATGATCACCTTAGGTGGCTTACAACAGTACTAGAGGCCACCAAGTCATCAGGGCTCACTCTGAAACCGGAAAAGGGCCGCTTCGCTTACGACGAGCTTCTGTTTCTCAGCCACGTCATCAGTAAATCTGGAGTCCGCCCTGACCCGCAGAAGACAGCTGCCATCACAATGTTCCTGCAGCCCATCGACAAGAAGGTAGTGCGTCGATTCGTTGGCATGTGTGCCTACTACAGGCACTTTGTCAAAGGCTTTTCACGCATCGCTGAGCCGCCGGCACATTTAACTAAATGTAATGTCAAGTTCAAGTGCGAAACGCCGCAGGCCGACCAACGCATTTCAAGAACTCAAACAACGC
Source organism: Dermacentor variabilis (assembly GCF_050947875.1). NCBI lineage: Eukaryota > Metazoa > Arthropoda > Arachnida > Ixodida > Ixodidae > Dermacentor > Dermacentor variabilis. Next base: position 6,209,476 of record NC_134570.1, read on the forward strand.
ATGCAGTCTCCTCCAGTACTTGCTCATTTCGACACGGACGCCAATACTGAAATCCATACTGACGCCAGTAGCCTAGGCTTCAGTGCCGTCCTAGTCCAGAGGAAAGACGGACTTCAACAGGTGATAGCTTACGCTAGGCCTCGGTGCCGTCCTAGCCCAGAGGAAAGACGGACTTGAGCGGGTGATAGCTTACTCTAGCCGGTCGCTGTCAAAAGCAAAAGATAATTATTCTGCAACCGAAAAGGAATGCCTCGCCATCATTTGGGCTACAGCGAAATTCCGCCCTTACCTATATGGCAGGCCATTCAAAGTCGTCAGCGACCATCATGCGTTGTATTGGCTAGCGAACTTAAAGGACCCTTCGGGACGGCTGACGTGGTGGAGCCTCAGACTACAATAATACGACATAACTGTAACCTACTAGTCCAGACAAAAACACTGTGATGCCGATTGCCTATCACGCGCCCCCCATTGAACCACCGCTGCGAGATGACGAGGATGATGATGCCTTCCTTGGAATAATAAACGCAGAAGACTTCGCTGAACAGCAACGAGCAGACCCGGAGCTAAAAATGCCTCGTCGAGTATTTGGAAGGGCACAGCGACGTTGTCCTTAAGGCATTTAAGCAAGGATTGCCTTTGTTCTCGTAAAGGAGAACTTCTCACCAATCCGCGCCAACTACCTTCTTGTTGTTCCCTCAGCGCTGTATCCAGAAATACTGCACGCCCTACGTGACGACCCAACCACTGGGCACCTCGGATTCTCTCAGCCGCTATCGAGGATACAGGAAAAGTATTACTGGCCACGCCTGACCGCCGACATTTCCTGTTACATCAAGGCATGCCGAGACTGTCAGCGACGCAAGACACCACCAACAAGGCCAGCGGGATTACTACAGCCAATCGAGCCTCCTTGCCGACCATTTCAGCAGATCGGGATCGACTTGTTGGGACCATTTCTGATGTCAACAACCGGAAATAAGTGGATCGCCGTGGCGACGGACTACCTCACCCGCTTTGCTAAAACGAAAGCTCTGCCAAAAGGCAACGCAGCCGAAGTGGCGAAATTCTTCGTCGAGAACATCCTGCTGCGACATGACTCCCCAGAAGTCCTCATCACTGACAGAGGAACAGCCTTTACAGCGAAGCTCACCCAAGCCATTCGGCAATACAGGCAGACAAGCCACAGGAGGACAACTGCCTACCAACCGCAGACGAACGGTCTTACGGAGTGCCTGAATAAGACCCTTGCCGACATGCTGGCAATGTACGTCAACGTTGAACACAATACCTGAAATGCCGTACTGCCATGCGTAACGTTCGCTTACAACACGGAGCTGCAAGAAACAACACAGATCACGCCATCCAAGCTGGTTGGCAGCATGAACCTACGGCAGGCGACTCTCGATGCCATGCTGCCGCATGTCACCAACGAAGAGAATCTTGACTTCGCCACCCATCTCCAGCACACTGAAGACACCCGACAGCTCGTACGCCTGCAGATCAAGCAGCAGCAGAGGACCGACGGCCGACACTACAATCTTTGACGATGCTACGTCGAGTACTAGCCCGGCGACCGCGTTTAGGTTTGGACCCCAATACGCCGACGAGGACTTAGTGAGAAGCTTTTACGCCGCTATTTCGGACCCTACAAGGTCATCCGACTCATTGGCACACTCGACTGTGAGGTTGTACCAGATGGCATTTCGCTATCACAGCGCGCTCACGACCTGAAATAGTCCATGTTGTGTGACAAGCCATTTTACCAGCGCTAATGAACTTTGGGATTTTGCGTTTCTGACCTTTGGACTTCCCTTTTTTTTTACTGTTACTTTGGATTTTATTTCTTTTCATTGTTTTGTTACATTTAATAAGTGTCCTTTTATGTTTCGCTCTCTTATGTTTGTAGCATCGGGATGATGCTTTTTAAGAGGGGGGGGTATTGACAAGTGTACTTGTTTATCTTCATCAGGTGACCGCGTTTCACCATCTAACAAATGTTATCGCACAGCACAGGACGCGCTTGCATGTACCAAAAATTTCTCGAAAGTTATCGATGGTTCTGTCCGCTGTCTGTTGTCAGCGAACCTTGTGTAATCTGATTTCATTGTGCAACGCAAATGATGTAGAACTTTCTGGAACACACGCAGATCCCAGCGATTACTCTGGAACGTTCGATGTCTGATGTATACAAGCCGACGTGCTTCACCCGCTGATCAGATTTTCGGCGATCGCGGAGTGTGTTCACCACTATCGTTGTTCTTTTAGTGTAGCCTGCTTTTGAGGACACAAGTTCGCCCAATAAGACGCTATTTTCGTTAATCACAGTTTTGCTGCCTTGTTCACCATCGCTACTGCGTGTCAATATGTACACTGATGTGCCAGTCATGCACTCCACTTCAGCAGCTGAAGTATTTGTCCCAGCAAAATCTACGGTGATAAAGTTCAGGACATCACACTTGACATAAGTGACGGCTGTTGAACTTGCAGCTCTGCATGCAACAATTCAATTGATCAGTCAGGAAATGCCCAAGAAATGGTCCATCTTCTGTGATTCCATGGCCACCTTGCAGAGTTTCACTCTGCATTACGCCATGGACCCCACGAGCGACTTGTCAGGGACGCACAGGAAAATTACCATCAGGCAGTTGAGAAAGGACATGACGTCGTATTGTTACGTGGTAGGGACGGTGACGAAAGCAGCAAAGCTGTGAATGACGAAACTAACTTTTTATTGGGCAAACTTGTGCCCACAAAAGCAAGTTACACTCAATGCCCAGCGAAAGTGGCAAACACTGTCGGCAATCGTCAAAATCTTATCTGCGGGGCAATTGTGTCTGCTTTCGTACATGAGTCATCGAAGGTATCAGAATAATCGCTGGTTCCCACTTGTCTTCTGGAAAGTGCGCAATTTGCATTGTGCACCTGTGCAATCGGCTCACACAAGGTTCGGTGACAACAGATGGCGGATAGAACCATCGATAACATTGTAGAAACTTCCAATACATGCATGTGCGTCCTGTGCTAAGCGATAACATTTGTTAGGCAGTGAAACACAGTCATCCAATGAAAGATAAACAAGTACACGTGTCAGTATTTCAATGTTTGCCAACTCATTGTGGTATCCTTGTAAACGAGCAAGCAGACGCAGCCGCTCTAACTTCACATAGCTGTGCCGATCGTGTTGCTATCCTGATGTCAAGAACAGATGCAGTGGTAAAGCTCCATGTGCTTGCTCACAAGCTTACGTTGGCCCAATAAAATTCAGCAGACTCTAAAAACCAGCGCCTTTGTTCGCTGGGTCCTCCTCTGAAGCTGCGCCTTCCACATGGCTTACCATGGCAGGGAGGTAGCTCTCATTTGTTGCCTATGGGTTGGAGTAGCTTCTACCATGCCATACACCTACTTCATCAGAATAGCCACAAGTCCAGGTTGGGAAAATTTGTGGCTGCAAAAAGAGGATAGCGTGCCTTCTGTGCGATTGTCATCGTTTTAATGCACAAAGTCCTCAGCACCACGCTCGACAAGATTAACAACTGTCCCCTTATGGAAGCCAGAATTCTTGGCCCTTGATCCCAGCCGACGTAGGCACGAACTGCTTTAAAAGCACTAGCGTGCTTGTGCTTTTTTGAAAGAAAACGGGACTCATTAAAAACTATAGTATGTGCAAACTGATGCGTTCCTCTTTTTTTTCCTTAATATTCTCTTTTGTTATGTTCTCTGCCTTTACTCATCCCCCTTGCCGAGTAGCCATCTGGATGCTTAATCTCGTTAACCTCTCTGCCTTTCACCTCTTGTTTTCTTTCCTTCATTCACTGGTTCAAGAAAAAAAGTTGGTGATACTGATAGATTGATACTTGAATGATCAAGGAAGTGCAAAAGTCAATGGGCCACTGTAGATGAATTCATGTCTTTGGCTTGTGTTGGCTTTGAGCCATCTTATGGCAACGAATGCGCATCGAAACTTAAGCTATTGAATATACGTTCCTAAATCAATATTTGTTCAACTTGAATATTTTGAATTGTGATATTCGAGTTTAAGCAAATATCAAACAGCATAATATTCAATCGAACATTCGAAAATGTTGTTGCCAAGCGCTGCCAGAAACGAAGCTGAGGACAGTACTGAAGACGACGGCACTCACTGGTGTTGCATGGACTGCCTTCCATCTTTTATGCCTTGTATGCAAGTAAATGCCTTGTAAATGCCCTGTGAATATATTTTAAACCTCTCTTCACCCATAAAATTTTGGTGGAGGCTGCGGGCTTTCCCAGACGTACAACGGATTTACGCAGCGGGCACTCCTTGGCTGCATCGGCAATGCCAGCTCAAGGTGAGAATGCTTCGGGCATGTCACTACCCATTCCCACCGTCATCCTGGCACAACTGCACGACCCTGACACCTTTTCGAGAACAGGTGACACACATGTTAAAGATTGGTTTCAACTATGCGAACGGCTGAGTGCAAGCAATCACTGAGACCAGACCATCATGCTCGCTAACCTGGTCTTCACCTTGTGGGAACAGCAGACGTCTGGCTTGAGACCCCTAAAGAGGAACTCACCAGCTCGGACTTGTGCAAACAAAAGCTCACTGATTCGTTTGACAAGTCTCTTGGCCGCCAAGGTGCTGCAGAGAAAGACGTTGCTTGCCGAGTTCAGACTTGCACTGAGTCCTATGTGACATATATTCAGGACATGCTTGCACTTTGTCGCAAGGTTGACGACAAGATGCCGAAAATGGAAAAGGGTGCACATGTCCTCAAAGGAATAGCTGACGATGCATTTACACTTCTTGTCCTCAAGAACTCTTCGACAGGGCCAGAGGTACTGAATGCTGCTGCTTCAAAGAAGCCAAAAGCCGTCGCATTGCCCACCACATTTCTCGCCTTCCTAACACGGCTGCCATATCTACCTGCGAGGATTTCCGTCCCCTACCTATGCCAGCTGCATTTGACAGTTTTATGTGCATTGTCCACTGGAAAATTGAAGCTGCATCTCCAGTTACTCCCGAGGTTCGGGCCCTAGACGATTCCCACGAAACAAAATCCCTTATTCAGACCGTTGTAGAGTAGCGTCTTTCGACAATTCTTTCTGTTTTCCGCAAGCCTTGGGCGTCAGCTCAATTCATCCAAGTGTCACTTTGGCCGCTGGCAACTTGCTGTGCTTGGACACCTCATTGATTCTTCCGATGTCCGCTTCAATCCCGAGAAAGTTCGTGCCGTCAAGAATTTCCCCATGCCGACTTGTGCCAACGACATTCAAAGCTTTGTGGGCCTCTGCTCATACTTTCACCGGATCGTATGCGATTTCATTAACGTTGCACATCGTCTCACAGAACTTATCAAGAAGAATACGGTTTTTGTCTGGGGTCCTAAACAAGCTACGGCACTCACTGAGCTTACCGTGCGGCTCACTTCACCACCATTTCTCCCTCATTTTGACTTGACCGCTCCAACACAAGTTCTAACAAATGCCAGCAGTCATGAAATTGGCACTATTTTGGCTCGGTGCCAGCAAGGTTGCCACCATGTTATTGTGTATGCTAGCTGTCTTCTGTCCCAAGCGGAGCGCAATTACTCCATTACTGAATGCGAGGGCCTTGCCCTCGTTTGGGCAGTGGGTACATTTCACCCCTACTTGTACGGCCAGCAATTGAGAGCTATCACCAACCATCATGCCTTATGCTGGTTTTCATCCCTAAAGGATCCTACTGGACGTCTCGGTCGGTGAGCTCTACGACTCCTAGAGTACTCGTACACACTTGTACGTAAGAGTTGCTGATTGTAGGAACGATGCTGGTTACTTGCCGGGCCATCCAGTAGACCCACCGGAGCTTCCTGACAGCGGTGAATTTACCTGCGTGCTGTCACTTACTGCGTTTTAGAACATTGGAGATGAGCAACGCCACAACTTCTGCTTGCGAGACCTCATTCTCCGGCTAACTTCCGAGACACCTTCCTCTTCTCTGCGTATGTTTGTGCTAACGTTTTGGGATTCCTTTCAGTTTGAAAGCTGCGGCGTGCGGAGTCCCTCTTTTGGTGCCTGCCACGCGGTGGCACTCTTCATGCTGTTTGTCCGACCGGCGTAGTCCCTTCCCATTGTCGCCGCTGCGTAATCTAAGTAGTGAGCTGTACATTTTCAAGTGTGAACTTTATTGAAATATTCCGACTGCTTAGTCTCTACACACCTCTAAAGAGAGGTTTGCGTGGAAGTGTGGAGGGTGCACCGAGTGCTGTGCTTGTGGGTGTTCAAGACACACTGAAGAAATCGGGAGAAGCATACCGTTGGAAGCAAGCTCGCCTACATGAATTGATAGAGTCCAGAATGCTCAAGTTAACTACTGAAGCTGACACACCCAAAGACAGTGACAGTGACCACATTTACTCCAAGCGAGAAGTAGATGATAGTATCTTGTACTGCTCTTCGGGCTATGTGGTGTACAAATTCTCCAAGAGCACAACTTGCCCTTCCTATATGGAAGATATCAGCTCTCCAGTTCCAGTTGTTGGCAGTGACTCGTACCTTAAGGTGTACAAGATCTTCAAGCAAGGGTGCCTAAAGCATCCCACCAAAAACATGCTACAGTTTACAAGTACTGCAAACGAAGCAGTTTCTATTTTCTTAAAAGAAGGTCCCGTTTTGGGGGAGTTCTTTCGGGACCTGCTAAACTAGCTCGAATCGCTAAACCTTGCTTGAGTTGAATGTGCAGAGCATATGGCCACTTTTGCATGCCAGGTACAGCATTTCGTCATTGTGACTCGCATGCATTTTTATGTGAGAGACGTGAATCGCCAGCTGGAAAACAGAGAAAAGGCCACCATTGCAAATAAAGAAGCTCTTCTTCTGTAGCTATTCCCTCCATACTTTCGAGTAAGTTTGTCTTCATTTAATGCTTGTTTGTGTTGACTGAAATTACCATTCTAAAAACTAACATGCAAAACCATGCTCTAGTCTGTGCGGTGCTCCAGGTGTCGGCAACAGAGTGCAGAATTTCATGATTGCGGTCTAGAAGCGGAACAGAACATCGCTAATTATAGCTTTTCCATATTGTTTTGTCCATTCTTCCAAATAAGCGTTACTCTCGATTCTTTGGGATCTTGCATTAGGGTGCCCTTTATCTCACCCTTACCGCGCAGGTGAAAACAGTTCTTTAACCATGATACTGAAGTTTCAACGTGACAGCACAGCAAAGGTCGGCGAAGAAGGCTCTCGCAACAGCTGCCGAGCGCAAGTTTTTCAGGCCGACAGCGACAGCAGAGCCGCGTGTTGAGTGGAAACGGAAGGGGGTCACATTCTCAAGCATGGCTCGGGGGAGCTTGCAAACTGAGAGGAATCTAAGAAACTTCATTTGTGCTGCAGGAAGGCATGTTGTACCGCTACAACATGCACCCTGACGGTCTTTAACAGCTCTTGGTTATTCCCCACACATGAGTCAAACTGACCTCGCACAGCTACACAATGTTCCTAGCTCGGTCACCTCAGAGTCTCTAGGATGCATGACCGTGTTCAGCATCACTTCTTTTGGCCTGGTATTTACCGTTACGTCTACCGTTACATCACTTCCTGTGAGCAATGCCAGCACCACAAGAAACCACCAGTACTCCCAGCTGGCTGCTGTCAACCCCTTGACGTACCACTGGCGCCATTCTGTAGGGTTGGTCTTGACGTTCTTGGCCGTTTCCTGCTGTCTGCCTGTAGAAATAAGTGGATAGCTCGCTACCGACTACGCGACCCAGTACGCAATCACTCAAGCTCTCCCAACCAGCCTTGCAGCCGACATCGCCAACTTCCTTCTCGAAGACTTTATACTTGACAACAGCGCTCCTCGACAACTCCTTGCAGACTGGAGCTGCGATTTCATATCAAGGGTTATCCAAGACCTCTTGCACTCCTGTGCTACGAAACACAAGTGGGCAATGACCCACCACCTTCAGACCAACGGCCTCTCAGAGTGTCTTAATAGAACTATCAAAGATAAGATATGCTTGCTATGTATGTTCCTGCTGACTATCATAACTGGGACTCCGTTCTGTCCTTCGTAACATTTGCGTATAATTTCTCCTGACATGACTTTGCTGGTTTTTCTGTTTTTTATCTCTTGTACGGAAGAAAATCTCATGCTGCCATTTGACACTCCTTCCCGCCATTCTTGACGTGTTGTCAAAATACGTCCATGCCGCCATTTTCAGAGCTGTAGAGGCATGCCAGATTGCACACCTGCGCCTTGCCACTTTTCAGGAAAACCAATGACACTTTATAATGCCCGCCACCATGATGCCCACCTTGAGCCTGGTAATATGGTCCTTTTTTGGACACCTTCATGGCAAGTTGACCTTTGTGAAAAAAATGATTTGTCCTTATTTTGGCTCCTACCGTGTCTTGCGCCAGGTGACAGACATCACATGAAATCACACCTCTTCACACCATGTCTCGGCCTTCCACCGATGTTGTCCACATCCCCCGCCTCAAGTGATGCCAATCGAACGATCTAGCAAGCACCAGGATGACATATTCGCTGCCGAGGGCGATGTTACCAAGCACTGCCACAGACGAAGCTGAGGATAGTACAGAAGACGACGACGCTCGCTGATGTCACGCAGACTTACTTCCATCTTGTATGCCTTGCGTGGCAGTCGACGCCTTCCTTGTAAATGCCCTGTAAATATAGTTTAAACCTCTCTTCTCCCCGTAACAATATGTATATATGTATATAGGCTATATGTATGTAGGCGCAAGCCTACAAAGTATGAATGCTAATTACCCCATCCACTGGATTTTTATAAATTATTTATTCACAGGCTGGCAGGCTTGCATTCTTTTGTGGGCGCCTATGTGGCATTAAAGAGCAGCACTAAACCTTTAGAAACTACAATTTAACTCATTATTAGTGAATATCGTAGAACCTTTTTGAATTTAGCACTGGAACTTCAGCACCAGTACATCAGTGTAATGTCACTTAATTTATTGTATTATACTGTATTTGCAGCATGATGGTGCAGATCACAACTTGTTGGGTTTAGTTCCTCTTTCACGATAAGTAACTATACCACACTGTCAGTCCGTGGCATCACATGACAGTGTTGCCACCTGTTTTTGCTCTGTCTTGTTAAGCCTCCTGTCACAGTGGACATTTTACTATTGCTGAAGCATAATTTACTAATGTGGCCTATTTTTCTTTAAGCTTAAAGTCGGTTATGACCGATATGAAAAACGACGGTATTTTTCCACAGATTGCCGGCTACCTGTACGGCGCAAGCCCTGTGGATAACCCGCAGGTCAAGGAGATTCGGTGCATAGTGATAGCGCCACAGTGTGGCAGCCACCAAGGAGTGCAGCTGCCACAGGCTCTGCCCCAGCACGAGCATCTGCGTGAGCTGGAACCTCTGGGCTGGCTGCACACGCAGCCCAACGAGCTGCCTCAGCTATCGCCCCAGGACGTGACTACACATGCCCGCATCATGGCTGACAACCCCTCGTGGGATGGCGAGAAGACAGTCATCATCACCTGCAGGTGGGCAGCATTTAATTTGTCTTGGTGAGCATGGGGTTGCGGGTTTGAATCCTGGCCACTGTGGCTACAGTTTCATTGGACACTAAAATGCTTGTGTGCCACACTTGGGTACCCATTAAAGAACTCTGCACAGTTTATCTGCAGCCTTCCACTGTAGCATCTCTCATAACACTTGTGTTGCTCTGGGGCCTTAACCCCTTCAATCATATCCTTAACCTCACACATGAGGGCTGGTGTCTTGTAGCGATACCTTTTCCCATTGCTAATGCCTTTCACTGCTTTTCGTATGTTGGAGTGGTCAAGGGGCTCCAAACGGGGCAGTGCTTCAAACACGGCCACTCAGGAACACGAAAAGTACTGAAAGGCATTAGCAGCGGAAAAAGCATTGCTACGAAATACTGGCCAAGTTCTCCATTATGGCGGGAGGTTCTTCTTGGATGAAGATGTGCAGTCCGCAAGCAGGAGGGAAGGACATGATAGGATATGCTAGCACATGTTTGTTGCCTATTTATATTATGTCATTTGTCTCACTTGGCATAAATAAAAATGAATGACACCGTGCACTAAAATAAAAAAGGCGACTCAACAGTTGTTAACGTTGAAAAAATGCAAAGATTTCTGGGGCGCATTAGTAACCATGTAATTTGTTTAGACTGCCTTATCTTCAGGATTGGCTCACATCTTTAGAATGCACTATCTCCGGGATCGACTTGGCAATCTGGGTATTCTTTAGGCCGTCTTAGACTAATTACGGATTATTACTGCTCCGCACTTAGCTTTGCGCTAGTTTTTTGCATCTTTATTGTTCCAGGCTTCATTTCGATGGCTTTTTCATTGTCCTATTACGTGCACTAAAAGGCCTCAAATCATCTAATTTGCAAAACGAAAGTGGCCACATACCCAATCCCATGAACCCCATATCCTCGATCTGAAGTTGGCAAAGAAGATAATAATAAAAAAAATGGGTACAATTGTAAGCTCACTCCTATAATTTCGATTAAATGGCTCGGCTCTAAAAATTATGTTGCTCATTGGACTACAAGACTCTTCGTAGAAGATTTGCGAATGACAAAGCAAATACAAGGCTCAAGGCCTTCATCTCAGGAGCACATGTGTGGAGTAGAAACGTGTGCCTTCAGTATGCAGCTGCATTAAAGTCGTCTCCATCATTTCCGAGTTTAATGTAGGATGTTTTCCGCAGCAAGTCAGCACATGCTTTTGCACTTCATGTGACAATGCATTGATTGTCCTGTTTATATCATCATAATCATCAGCCGGGTTACCCCCACTGCAGGGCAAAGGCCTCTCCCATACTTCTCCAACTAGCCCGGTCACGTACTAATTGTAGCCATGTTGTCCCTGGAAGTTTCTTAATCTCATCCGCCCACCTAACTTTCTGCCGCCCCCTGCTATGCTTCCTTTCCCTTGGAATCCAGTCCTTAACCCTTAATGACCATCGATTATCTTCCCTCCTCATTACATGTCCTGCCCATGCCCATTTCTTTTTCTTGATTTCAACTAAGACGTCATTAACTTGCGTTTGTTCCCTCGCCCAATCTGCTCTTTTCTTATCCATTAACGTTACACCCATCATTCTTCTTTCCATAGCTCGTAGCGTCATCCTCAATTTGAGTAGAACCCTTTTCATAAGCCTCCAGGTTTCTGCCCCGTACGTGAGTACTGGTAAGACACAGCTGTTATACACTTTTCTCTTGAGGGATAATGGCAACCTGCTGTTCATGATCTGAGAATGCCTGCCAAAGGCACCCCAGCCCATTCTTATTCTTCTGATTACAGTGGAATCTCGTTGATACGATTCTCACGGGCACCGAAAATAAAAACGTATTATCCAAAAATCGTATTATCCAAAACGGACTCCAAAAGATCGCGAATAATACATACTTGGCACAGAACTTGCTTTTATTAAAGCACTTTAAAATAATCCGTCACTTTGCGCTGCACTTTTTGCTTTTCGAGGTCCTGCAGCAAGCTTTTCTGGAACTCGTAAAAACGAGTAGCAGTTTCCTCGCTGAGCTCCGCAGACGCGACAAAGCCACGAAGCCCGTCCAAAGCTTCGAGAGCACCGTCAGTATTTAATGGCCGACGATCGCTGCTGCAATCTCCGGCGTCTTGGTTGTCATCGTCGTCGCTCTCCTCTTCAGCGGTAACATCTGCAATGATGTCTTGGACGGTGCGCAATTCACATGTCGCCAGTTGGTCGTCCGCCGATACAAACTCTTCCGGAGACGCGTCGACATTGAGGTCACCCCAGTCCGGGATGTCAATCTCTGCGCCGTCATCTCCATTTTCCTCAGTATCGCCAGGTGCACAAAAAAAGCCACACTTCTTGAAGCAGTTGGCGATGGTGTCAGGTTTGACGCGATCCCATGACATCGCCAGAAAATGGATGGCATCAAGAAGATCCACCTTCAAGCTGGCATCTTTCCGGTCAATCTTGGCCAAAAAGCGTCTGATCAACAAGCTCCTAAAGTGAAATTTCATGTTTCTAATGATTCCTGCATCTAGGGGCTGCAAGTGGCTGGTGCAGTTGGGCGGCAGGAAAATTACTTTTACGTTTTGCAGCCACGAAGTATCGACAGGGTGCGCGGCACAATTGTCGAGAACCAGAAGAATTCTACGGTTCGCGGCACGCATCCGGGCATCCAGAAATGTGAGGAACTCTGTGAAAAGGGCTCCGGTCATCCATGCCTTCTTATTCGCTTTATAAATGACAGGAAGGCGTGGGTTACGCGAAAAGCAGCGTGGCTTCCAGTATTTGCCAATGACAGTAGGCTTGAGCTTCTCGGTTCCATCAGCGTTGCAGCACAACAATACGGTGACTCTTTCTTTGCTTTTTTTTCCGCCTTGACACATCTCACCTTTTATGCTGAGACTTTTCTCGGGCTGAAGATTGATGAACAACCCAGCTTCATCTGCGTTGAACACGTCCCTTGGCTGGTACTGAGCAATCACCGCCGGCAGAGTCGAAAGCCAGTTGGAGACCTGATCTTGGTCGGTAGACTTCCCTTCGCCGGAAACGGTTTTATACGACAGGCCATGCCGTGTTTTAAAACGATGGAGCCACCCGCCCGAAGCTTTAAAATCTTCGATGCCCAACGAGAGTGCTATCTCATCAGCTCTCTCGCGAACAACTGTCCCGTCCACGTTCACGCCCGCCGCCCTTACTTCCCTGAACCATGCCAGAAGAACCTCTTCCATCTTGCCATGCTGGGCGCCCCTTGTTTGCTTCACGCCGGCGCCGAAGACTTGAATGTTCTTCTGAATTTCTTCTCGCTTGCCGACGATCGTGTTCAGCGTGGAGACAGGCAAACAAAGTTCGCGTGCCAGGTCGACACGTTTCTTCTGCGGATTTTCGTCGACTTTTGCTAGGACGTCGAGTTTTTCTTTCAGCGATAACGCTTTATGCTTTCTAGACATGGTGAAGCGCACGGGTGAAACGCGGCACCAAAACAGAAGAAACGATAAGGGCGAAGTGCAAGCTGAACGCTCGAAACACCAAAATGGCAACGAGAAATGGCAAGCACAAAGCCAACAAAGCCTACAGCATCGTCAATGCATGCGCCAATCACTGCTTCTTGGTCACGTGATTTTACCGTGAGTACTATGTCTTAGGATAGATGGCGCTAAAAACCTTCGGTGCGTTTGGTGTGCGAGCTTGCGAAAATTGCTCCCAGAGGCCGCCACACTGCTGCAGGCGCTGTGCAGAAGCACGGCCGGACTCTAGCCGAGCCGAGCCAGGCCAAGCCTCGAGCATACAAAGCGCGCGTCGCCGCGTCTTTAGTCCGCCGTGCCTGTCGTTTCGCTCGATGTTAATTTCAGTAGCTCTGCCCACCCGCTTGAAAGGACTGGCTCTGATGTTATCATCATATAGAAGACGTTTCCGGGATCGTATTATCCAAACCGACGTGGAAATACGATCGTATTAGCCGTACAAAAATGCATTTACCTCTATAGGGCATCGGCCGGGAATGAAAAAAAAAACGTATTATGCCGAAAAACGTATTTAGCCGAATCGTATCAACGAGATTTCACTGTATTTCAGTCTCATGATCCGGATCCGCGGTCACTACCTGTCCTAAGTAGATGTATTCCCTTACCACTTCGAGTGCCTCACTACGTATCGTAAACTGCTGTTCTCTTCTGAGACTGGTAAACAGTACTTTAGTTTTCTGCAGATTAATTTTTACACCCACCCTTCTGCTTTGCCTCTCCAGGTCAGTGAGCAATTGCAATTGGTCCCCTGAGTTATTAATATAGCAAGGCAATATCATCAGCAAATTGCAAGTTACTAAGGTATTCTCCATAAACTCTTATCCCCAATTCTTCCCAATCCAGGTCTCTGAATGTCTCCTGTAAACATGCTGTGAATAGCATTGGAGAGATTGTATCTCCCTGCCTGACGCCTCTCTTTATTGGGATTTTGTTACTTTCTTTATGGAGGACTACGGTGGCTGTGGAGCCGCTATAGATATCTTTCAGTAGTTTTACATATGGCTCATCTACACCCTGATTCCGTAATGCCTCCATGACTGCTGAGGTTTTGGCTGAATCAAACACTTTTTCGTAATCAATGAAAGCTATATATATAAGGGTTGGCTATATTCCGCACATTTCTCTATCACCTGATTGATAGTGTGAATATGGTCTATTGTTGAATAGCATATACGGAATCCTGCCTGGTCCTTTGGTTGACAGAATTCTAAGGTGTTCCTGATTCTATTTGTGATTACCTTAGTAAATACTTTGTAGGCAACAGACAGTAAGCTGCTCGGTCTACAATTTTTGAAGTCTTTGGCATCCGCTTTCTTATGGATTAGGATTATGTTAGCGTTCTTCCAAGATTCCGGTACGCTAGAGGTCATGAGGCATTGCGTATACAGGGTGGCCAATCTTTCTAGGACAGTGTTCCCACCATCCTCCAACAAATCTGCTGTTACCTGATCCTCCCCAGCTGCCTTCCCCCTTTGCATAGCTCCCAAGGTTTTCTTTACTTCTTCCGGCGTTACTTGTGGGATTTCAAAATCCTCTAGACTATTTTCTCTTCCATTATCGTCGTGGGTGCCACTGGTACTGTAAAAATCTCTATAGAACTCCTCAGCCACTTGAACTATCTCATCCATATTAGTAATGATATTGCCAGCTTTGTCTCTTAACGCATACATATGATTCTTGCCTATTCCTAGTCTCTTCTTCACTGCTTTTAGGCTTCCTCCGTTCCTGAGAGCATGTTCAATTCTTTCCATATTATACTTCCTTATGTCAGCTGTCTTACGCTTGTTGATTAACTTGGAAAGTTCTGCCAGTTCTATTCTAGCTGTAGTATTACAGGTTTTCATACATTGGCATTTTTTGATCAGATCTTTCGTCTTCTGCGATAGCTTACTGGTATCCTGTCTGAGTTACCGCCGACTTCTATTGCACACTCCTTAATGATGCCCATAAGACTGTCGTTGATACAGTCAAACCCACTTATAACAATACCGCTTTTAACAATATATCGGATATAGCAATGGACAGCCGCGTCACCGTCACCTTTGCAGTGTGTTCTATGGTAAAATAAACCGCGTATAACAATGCTATAATACTAGATTGTCGGTTATAACAATTAAATGTAGTCATTTGGAGCCAACCCTCACAGAAAAAAAAACGCGCAAACGCAGCGACCACGCCGGCCAAACTACTCCGGCAAAAGCGCGCGCGCGTATGCGGAGCCGCCCGCACTGGGGCGGCGAAAAGCTCACATGACGACGCATGCGAGGAGAATGGGGTGAGCAGGAGAAGCAGGAGAAAAGACGGACGCTTTCCTCTGGGCAGAGTAGGAGAGGGAAGGAAGGCATTTCTTTTGTTGCTTTTGTATCGGCGCGCGGGGAGCAGTCCATTCTGTGGGTGTGCCGCTCATTGAAAACGCGTCACGGCAGTTGAGTGTGGGCTGCCCCATCTTTCCCATTCTCCTTGGTTCCTGCTTCACCAGTTGCACGTGTTCCGAAGGCAGCGTACAGTGTCAAACCACGTGCGTTGCCAGCGAGGTTTTCGTCATCTACCATCACCGGCCTTGGTCCTACTGGTTCTGCAAGCCCATCGGATCCCCCCCAGAGTTCAACGATGGAGGATTCTCCTTCAGGAAGCGCGGCCAGCGTGGCTCAACTGGATCGACTGCCGCAGAAGAGAAAGCGAGCGGCAGTATCTTTGGAAATGAACGAAGTGAAACATTTTGAGAGAGCACAGAGGTGGTGAAAAAGTGTGCAACTTAGTACGCAAGTACGGCCTGTCACAGCCGACAATTTCAACCATTGTCCGCAATGCGCTCAAGATGACTGAAAACGAATGTGCTAGCCATGCTATGGAGGACGGCCGGAAAAGGATTCGGCATGGTGCCTACAAAGACGTGGAGGAGGCACTGTATCAGTGGTTCCTTAGCGCACGTGCTATGAATTTGCAAATTAGTGGCCCGATTTTGGCAGAGAAGGCGAAGCACTTTGCGTATCTCCTTCAAAATACCGATTTCCAGCCTGGTGGTGGCTGGATTCAGCGGTTCAAGGAGAGGCACGGAATCGTCTACAAGGCAGTCGTGGGCGAGGCAGGGTCGCTCGATGTCGACGCTAGACTGCAGTGGTTAGATGAAACACTGGCGTACATCCGCGAAGCATATGCGGACCGGGACTTGTACAATGGTGATGAGACCGGGCTATTCTTCCAAATGCTTCCATCGAAGACACATGCACTCAAAGGCGATCCCTGTAAGGGCGGCAAGCAGAGCAAATTACGGGTGACCGTTTTCCTTTGCGCGAATATGGACAGCAGCGACAAGTGTCCCGCCTTTGTAATTGGAAAATCTATGAATCCCCGCTGTTTCCGTGGTGCTGCGTGGATGACGTGTGAACTTTTCCGCGAGTGGCTGAGCGAGTTCGATCAGCGGATGCAGCACGAAGGCAGGAAGGTGGCGTTGGTCCTTGATAACTGTACTGCACACCAGACTGCCCAGAAGCTGTCGCATGTGAAAATTCTTTTCTGCCGCCGAACACGACTGCAGGCTTGCAGCCCATGGACGCAGGCGTGATTGCATGCTTCAAGGCATTATATCACCGACGTGTGTTGAGCAGGCTTGCTCTTAACCTGGGCATTGCTGTGCCTGAATGCCGACCCGCTCCAGATTTCGCTTCTGATGGCTGTCCAATTCATTTTTGGGGCATGGGCAGAAGTCAGCTCCTCCACCGTCATGAATTGCTTCCGAAAAGCGGACTTTGCCGGGGATATCAGTGATGCGGAGTATTGCGAAGCTACTGCCAATGGAGCCATTACAGAACTTTGGTCTACGGTGCGTGTTGATGACGGCCACGCGGAGGGGCTTCAAGAATTCTTGCACGCAGACGATGCAGTCGCGACAAACGAAGAATTGACTGACGAGGCGATCGTTGCAGCAGTCACCGGCGCGGAAGACTATGACAGCAGTGACGACGAAGATGAACCGGAACCTGTACAAGTTGTGTCTCAACAGGAGGCCTCAAGAATGATCGATTCCCTTCGGGACTTCATTTTTGCAAAAAACCTTTCGCTCGGACATGTTCAACATTTGGATGCCCTCCAGAAAGACATCGGCAAGATTGCCGCGAAGCAGTCGAAACTCGCCGATTACGGGTTTGTTTCAGCAAAGAAGTGACAGTGCAAGCTATTTTGCCCTCATTCAATGCTCTTAGGTATTCATGTTTTCTTAGTTTTTTTTTGGGGGGGGGGCGCTAAAGGATTTTCAAGCTGAGAGGCAGCCGCGGCAACCTTCTCGTATTTTTTACAAGGCCCCTTTCGGGACCACCAAAACGATGCCTCGGCGGAGCTGGCATGTCACTTGCCGTCTGTGACCCCCCTTTGAAGTTGTAAAGCATTTTTTCGTGCAACCCGTTTATAACAATTATCGGTTATAACAATGAAATTTTCATGGCACTTGAACATTGTTATAAGTGGACTCGACTGTAACACTAAGGTCCTCTTCCCGAGTTAAGGCCGAGTACCTGTTTCCAGAATTCCTCTAGTTTCCCTCTTACCGCTAACTCATTGATTGGCTTCTTGTGTACCAGTTTCTTCCGTTCCCTCCTCAAGTCTAGGCTAATTCGAGTTCTTACCATCCTATGGTCACTGCAGCACACCTTGCCGAGCATGTCCACGTCTTGTATGATGCCAGGGTTAGCGCGGAGTATGAAGTCTATTTCATTTCTAGTCTCGCCATTCGGGCTTCTCCACGTCCACTTCCGGCTATCCCGCTTGCGGAAGAAGGTATTCATTATCCGCATATTATTCTGTTCTGCAAACTCTACTAATAACTCTCCCCTGCTACTCCTAGAGCCTATGCCATATTCCCCCCACTGACTTGTCCCCAGCCTGCTTGTTGCCTACCGTGGCATTGAGGTTGCATATCAGTATGGTGTGTTTTGTTTTCACTTTACCCATCGCCGATTCCACGTCTTCATAGAAGCTTTCGACTTTGGTCATCATGACTGGATGTAGGGGCGTAGACCTCTACGACCTTCAATTTGTACCTCTTGTTTCACAACAGTGCACGTTAAAGAACCCCAGGTGGTCGAAATTTCCGGAGTCCTCCACTACGGCATGCCTCATAATCAAAAAGTGGTTTTGGCACGTAAAACCCCATAAATTAATTGATTAAAGAAATACAACTTTCTCTCATTTGGAAAAAACAAAAGATTTGCTCCCGATGCACTAAATTCGCGATGAATAAAGAAAGTCGCAGTTTTGCCCTAAAGGTGAAGCATCGATTACGGCAGCAAATTAGTAGACAGCTATACAAAAACTTAGGATAGTAGTTTTATTGGCTGTATAAACTTTTAAACATTCGCTCACTAACTAAATTAACAAGCATGATGTCACATGCGCACAAGCAAATGTGACCATGTCACACTCTGTGACCGTGGAAACTCTTTAAACGCTGGAGTGAGGAAGTGCAATAGCAGGAGGGAGGGAATTGACCTTTCTGTGGCCTCTCGCTTCGATGCGAACTAGGCGATGGGAACACTGCGCAGTGTGCCTAGATGCATAGACTCTTGTCTCCGCCGCAGATTGCTTTCAAGATAGGGGCCGCGTGGCCACGCCGTCTGTAGCAGCTGCCGGTGTAGAACGCCTCTCCTGTTTGTGCCAGTCTTGCACGCAATTTCGGGAACTCCGAGCGCCTGTGATGTGGCCTGATTTCCGTCCGTCTCCGCACACGTGATTGCTTTCCTTTTAATTGCGGCATCGTGATGAATTCGGCATGTCCTTGCAGTCGGCACTTCCATGCTGATAGAGCAAACGCAGAAAATGGGAAGGCGGACGGTGTACTGACCTAAGCCAAAGGAAGCATTGCCTAAACACACGTACTACAGCACATGGAGAAAGCTACGGCAGCTAGGCTCGAAGTGCGTACGAGGCGGCCATTTTGAAATGACAATGGCGATATGGTAATGCAGATTTAGCGTTGTACTCGATTGTAACGCACACGCAATTTTTAGACCCGTTTTACTGAAAGAAAAGAGTGCGTTAATTTGAGTAAATGCGGTACTTTTTCCTTTGGAGAGGCTTGGTAAGCCCGAAAAGGTACAAGAACAAAAGATGTGTTTCAGCGCTGCCTCCGTGTTCCCGCATGAGCTTGCACTGGTGGCATGGATTTAGACTGTATCTGGTTGGGTCTATACATCTGGTTGGGTCTAGGTTGCAGCGGTGGCGTAGAGGTAGAACACCCGCCTCGCGTGCAAGAGGTCCGTGGTTCGAATCCCGGTGCCGGCAATTTTCCACCGGATTAAAAAAAAAAAAACAATCCGCGTGTTGATAAAATTGCACAAACAGGCCTGGAGTGTGGCCTCATCCCGGTGACCAGAACCGGTAACGCACTCCCTCACCAGAGCAGGATTGGCCACCCTGGTGCAGTACTTGGCCACAACCTCCTATGAACACAACAATCAAACCCCGGCCCTCAGTCCCCAGCAGCTGCGAAGCAACTGACCACGACGGCGGTCAGACCTGCGACGCAGCAGAGGGTGCTAAGAATCACTGGCTCCGGACAGGCCGCCATTGGAATATGAACCTGGCAACGTTTAACGCTAGAATGTTATCTAGTGAGGCGAGTCTAGCAGTGCTATTGCGGGAATTAGAGAGCACTAAATGGGATATAATAGGGCTCAGTGAAGTTAGGAGGCCAAAAGAAGCATATACAGTGCTAAATAGCGGGCACGTCCTGTGCTACCGGGGCTTAGCGGATAGAAGAGAACTAGGAGTCGGATTCCTGGTTAATAAGAATATAGCTGGTAACATACAGGAATTCTATAGCATTAACGAGAGGGTGGCAGGTCTTGTTGTGAAACTTAATAAGAGGTACAAAATGAAGATTGTACAGATCTACGCCCCTACATCCAGTCATGATGACCAGGAAGTCGAAAGCTTCTATGAAGACGTGGAATCGGCGGTGGGTAGAGTGAAAACTAAATACACTATACTAATGGGCGACTTTAATGCCAAGGTAGGCAAGAAGCAGGCTGGAGACAAGGCAGTGGGGGAATATGGCATAGGCACTAGGAATAGCAGGGGAGAGTTATTAGTAGAGTTTGCAGAACAGAATAGTATGAGGATAATGAATACCTTCTTCCGCAAGCGGGATAGCCGAAAGTGGACGTGGAGGAGCCCGAACGGCGAGACTAGAAATGAAATAGACTTCATACTCTGCGCTAACCCTGGCATCATACAAGATGTGGACGTGCTCGGCAAGGTGCGCGGCAGTGACCACAGGATGGTAAGAACTCGAATTAGCCTAGACCTGAGGAGGGAACGGAAGAAACTGGTACATAAGAAGCCGATCAATGAGTTAGCGGTAAGAGGGAAAATAGAGGAATTCCAGATCAAGCTACAGAACAGGTATTCAGCTTTAACTCAGGAAGAGGACCTTAGTGTTGAAGCAATGAACGACAATCTTGTGGGCATCATTAAGGAGTGTGCAATGGAAGTCGGTGGTAACTCCATTAGTCAGGATAACAGCAAACTATCCCAGGAGACGAAAGATCTGATCAAGAAACGGCAATGTATGAAAGCATCTAACCCTACAGCTAGAATAGAACTGGCAGAACTTTCGAAGTTAATCAACAAGCGTAAGACAGCTGACATACGGAAGTATAATATGGATAGAATTGAACATGCTCTCAGGAACGGAGGAAGCCTAAAAACAGTGAAGAAGAAACTAGGAATTGGCAAGAATCAGATGTATGCGTTAAGAGACAAAGCCGGCAATATCATTACTAATATGGATGAGATAGTTCAAGTGGCTGAGGAGTTCTATAGAGATTTATACAGTACCAGTGGCACCCACGACGATAATGGAAGAGAAAATAGTCTAGAGGAATTCGAAATCCCGAAGGTAACGCCGGAAGAAGTAAAGAAAGCCTTAGGAGATATGCAAAGGGGGAAGGCAGCTGGGGAGGATCAGGTAACAGCAGATTTGTTGAAGGATGGTGGACAGATTGTTCTAGAGAAACTGGCCACCCTGTATACGCAATGCCTCATGACCTCGAGCGTACCGGAATCTTGGAAGAACGCTAACATAATCCTAATCCATAAGAAAGGGGACGCCAAAGACTTGAAAAATTATAGACCGATCAGCTTACTGTCTGTTGCCTACAAAGTATTTACTAAGGTAATTGCAAATAGAATCAGGAACACCTTAGAATTCTGTCAACCAAAGGACCAGGCAGGATTCCGTAAAGGCTACTCAACAATAGACCATATTCACACTATCAGTCAAGTGATAGAGAAATGTGCAGAATATAAGCAACCGTTATATATAGCTTTCATTGATTACGAGAAAGCGTTTGATTCAGTCGAAACCTCAGCAGTCATGGAGGCATTACGGAATCAGGGTGTAGATGAGCCATATGTAAAAATACTGGAAGATATATATAGCGGCTCCACAGCCACCGTAGTCCTCCATAAAGCAAGCAACAAAATCCCAATAAAGAAAGGCGTCAGGCAGGGAGATACGATATCTCCAATGCTATTCACAGCGTGTTTACAGGAGGTATTCAGAGACCTGGATTGGGAAGAATCGGGGATAAAAGTTAATGGAGAATACCTTAGTAACTTGCGATTCGCTGATGATATTGCCTTGCTTAGTAACTCAGGGGACCAATTGCAATGCATGCTCACTGACCTGGAGAGGCAAAGCAGAAGAGTGGGTCTAAAAATTAATATGCAGAAAACTAAAGTAATGCTTAACAGTCTCGGGAGAGAACAGCAATTTACAATAGGCAGCGAGGCACTGGAAGTCGTAAGGGAATACATCTACTTAGGGCAGGTAGTGACGGCGGATCCGGATCATGAGACGAAAATAATCAGAAGAATAAGAATGGGCTGGAGTGCGTTTGGCAGGCATTCCCAAATCATGAACAGCAGGTTGCCGTTATCCCTCAAGAGAAAAGTATATAATAGCTGTGTCTTACGAGTGCTCACCTACGGGGCAGAAACCTGGAGGCTTACGAAAAGGGTTCTGCTCAAATTGAGGACGACACAACGAGCTATGGAAAGAATGATAGGTGTAACGTTAAGGGATAAGAAAAGAGCAGATTGGGTGAGGGAACAAACGCGAGTTAATGACATCTTAGTTGAAATCAAGAAAAATAAATGGGCATGGGCAGGACATGTAATGAGGAGGGAAGATAACCGATGGTCATTAAGGGTTACGGACTGGATCCCAAGGGAACGGAAGCGTAGCAGGGGGCGGCAGAAAGTTAGGTGGGCGGATGAAATTAAGAAGTTTGCAGGGACGGCATGGCCACAATTAGTACATGACCGGGGTTGTTGGAGAAACATGGGAGAGGCCTTTGCCCTGCAGTGGGCGTAACCAGGCTGATGATGATGATGATGTTTCACAACAAGACCTGCCACCCTCTCGTTAATGCTATAGAATTCCTGTATGTTACCACCTATATCCTTATTAATCAGGAATCCGACTCCTAGTTCTCGTCTCTCCTCTAAGCCCAGTGGCACAGTATGTGCTCGCTTTTTAGCTCTGTATATGCTTCTTTTGTCCTTCTAACTTCACTGAGCCCTATTATATCCCATTTAATACCCTCTAATTCCTCCAATAGCACTGCTAGACTCGCCTCACTAGATAATGTTCTAGCGTTAAACGTTGCCAGGTTTAGATTCCAATGGCGGCCTGTCCGGAACCAGGGATTCTTAGCACCCTCTGCTGTGTCGCAGGTCTGACCGCCGCCGTGGTCAGTTGCTTCGCACTTGCTGGGGACTGAGGGCCGGGGTTTGATTGTTGTATTCATATAGGTGGTTGTGGCCAAGTACTGCACCAGGGTGGCCAATCCTGCTCTGGTGAGGGAGTGCGTTACCGTTTCTGGTCACTGGGGTCAGGCCGCACTCCAGGCTTTTTTGTTTATTGTTTGTATATCCAGGTTTATTGCATAGAGGATCCATATGTCGAACGAAACTGCTTCCAGTGAATTTGTGGGCTCTGCTGCAGGATCAGGCAAGTATTACATGCTGTAAATATTGTGCCTGATTAGCTATCACAGCGGTGATGGCAGAAAGTTGGCTCTGTTATCTGCTTCATTGTCATTCAAAAGCGGTGTGAAGCAAGTCGATACAGATTTGTGATTCAAATGGGCAGTGTTGGGCAACATCCATTTGCTTGTTCTTTGTTTTTTCCCCATAGTACCTTTAATTGTGAGTTCTTTTATGCAACCTACAAGCTCTGTAATCCAGGTTACTGTGACATGGTTGGTTGCCTCATGTGTGCTTAGCATGCTTACATGACCATTTATTCTCACCAGCTTTACGCCTGGCTCCTGCTCCCTGACTGCGTACAAGCTGACCCCAAGTGGCTACGAGTGGGGCCGCCAGAACACTGATCGAGGCAACAACCCAAAGGGCTACTTGCCATCACACTACGAACGAGTCCAGATGCTGCTTTCAGACCGCTTTCTTGGCTTTTTCATGGTGCCGGCACAGGGATCTTGGAATTACAACTTCATGGGTGCGTGTAATGTTTTTTTTTTAATGCATATTTAAGGGGCATCCTGCTTTTGCTCTTTCTACAACTCTGCTTTCTGGCAGAAGGTAAAAAAAAAAAAAACTTTTTTCTTTCGGATTTTGAAACTTCACAGCACAGAAATGAAAGCAGCTGAAGTACAATTTACTAAGCAACTGCGTTTGGCATGTACACAATTACGTAACAGTACAAACTCATTGATAGGCTTGAAAGCTGCGTTATCTTGGATAATGTATGCTGTGAACATGTACTGCTGGAAACTTGTGGTGCCTCATACTTGCCATCACTTTGCTTTCACATAATGCTGCAAAGTTATTAACAAACTACACATATGCATTACCATAGCATTCTGGAGCTGCAATGGCACCACTGGACCAGCACCCACCACATGCATAACTGGGCTGATGCACATTTAATGTCTTTCTTTCAATGCAGTTCAAGCTTTGTAATGGATAGACATTTGGCATTGTCATTGTAATGCAGGGACATTAGAGCCATGGCTGCTAGCGCAGTTGAATTGGCTCAGTCTGTTCCTCAAATGAAATGTAAAACAAGGGCCAATTATCGCAAGATATCATGTTTTACTATGTATGCAGCAACTTTTTAATTTGTAGTTAGACATGTTTGTTAGAGATGTTGCCTATTTTGTTGCAATTCCAGGTGTGCGGCATGACCCAAACATGAAGTATGAACTGCAGCTTGCCAATCCCAAGGAGTTCTATCATGAGATTCACAGGCCTTCACACTTCCTCAACTTCAGCAGCCTGGAGGAGCCAGACTCTATTGGCAATGATAGAGAGGACCTTTATGCATGATCCTTTTCATAGCATCAGTGTATGACCATCATTGAATGGCTCCATGAGCTGTCACCGCATAAACATTAAAGCCTTGATATTTTAAGTAGTGCTTGTGTTCATCTATAACACTGAGTGAAAAAAAAAGCTTCATTGTCCTAATTATGGGCATCCAGTGTTTCATACTGAGGTCACTAGAAAAAAATCTACCACTAGTGTCTGCATGCACCGCTAGTATACAATGGCACATAAAATTAGTATCAGTTACAATGATCATTTGATTCAAGACTATCAACTTGTGCATTAGAGCATCAGAAAAAAAAATTACATACCGTAGAACCTCATTCGTACATTTTCGGAAAAGACACAAAAAAATAGATGTATTGATTGGGAAAACGTATGATCCAAAGTGAATAACAAATTTGACACACTCAACCGTTGGCATCTAAGTAGTGAGAAGCGTTGCGTGAATCGTTGCAGCATGAAACGCTGACACATGCCGAACTGATGGGGCCCAGAATGCGCGATGTAATTATTGGGGCTTTGCCAAGCTTATGTTTGCGCTTCTCAAATTCGGCTGGGTCAGCAGCTCTTTCAGGCATTCCAGCAGGAAGTTCTGTTGGGCCCACTTAGCAAATGTCGTTACTGCACCAGATGTGCTTTGTCGTGTTTATATTGCATTAGTATTCAAAGACAGCAGTGGGAGACCGAAATGGAATAGAGCTGGTGGGCTATGCCAGAACAGGCTGCTGCCAATAGAGGTGCTTTGTCAGTTTCCTGTTGCGTAGTGTTTAAAAAGGCAACAAGAAACCGAAACAAATTCGAGCTGGTGGGCGGTGCTGGCATAGGATGCCGCCAGAGCAAAGCATGACGCTTGAATTGCGCCGCTTGCAGCAGAAAACACCAGAGCATTTGGGTTATCGCCTATGATTAAACGCTCGCAGCAGGCTGCTTTCAAAGGCACGATGCCACACACGCTGTGAAACAGATAGGGGAAGATGCTTATCGCATTAGGGTTGGTGGCGATTGCTGTGAATTCGACATGTAATGACCCGTGAGACTTGCTGGTACCGAAAAAGGAAACTGATTGCAATATCGGTGATTCTGAAAACCAGAAGTGCCGCCATCATGAAGGCTGGATCCAGTGGTCATGCTGATCAGCGGAAAAGGTGTAGGGACCCTTCGTACACCAATGTCAAAGAGGGGCTGTACAAGTGGTTCCCCACAATCTGTGCGTAGATTGTGAATATAAATGGGCCAGTATTGCCCCAAAGGCGAAGAAGTTCACTTTTAGTCTTGCACGGCAGAATTTCGAACCTGGAGGAATGGGGATCCAGTCGTCTAATGATCAACATGGTGTCATTAGAAGTGCAGGTAAAACAGCAGTGGCTGCTGATGAAGCTGCCCAATATGCCTAAGCACTAAGAAATCCACAACTTCTATGAAACTGCCCTTTTAAATGCCACCATCAAAGACTTATGCACTTAAAGGGGATCCATGGCCTGGCAAGAAACACTCCAAATTCAGGCTACGTGGCTGTGCATGAACATGGATGGGAGCCATCGCTCAAGCCTTTCATCATAGGACAAGCAAGCCAACATACCTAAAAATGAACACATCCTGGTGTGCTGTCACACTGTTAGGAAGGCTTGAATGACTTGTGGTCTGTTTGAGGAATGGCTGGTGGAGTTTAATGACATTGTTGAAGGCCGAGGGGGGAAACTGGTTTTGTTACTCCACTGCAGCACATACGGCGCTAACCCAAAGCTAACATCTGTTGAGCTGATGTTGCCACCCAGCAACCATTGAACATCGGCATAATAGCCAACTTCATTGTGTTGGCGGCGCTTGCTGGAGTGGCTGCTCCTAATGATCTGCTGCATGGCTCCTGGCACGTTGAGGCAGGCAGACTAGCAGAGCTCATCCTTTTGAACACTGCACATCATCTATAGCATACGGTACACAGTGAAGGAGTCCACCACGAACAACTGTTTCAGAAAGGCATGCTTTGTAAAGCCCAAGGACGAAACCAACATACGGAAGCCGCTGACCTTATCGAGCTCTGCAGGCACATCACTACTCACCATGAAAGAGATGGTGCTTCGATGGAGCAGTTTTTGAGCAACAGACAGGCTTCCTCATTCTGCAAAGAAAGCACTGGCGAGGCGATTGCTGAAAATGTGTTTTTGCCATAGAGCGAGGCATTGTGAGATGGTAGAGACAGCAGCAGCGACAGTGAAAAGATTGACAGTGGGCTATCTTTGAACCTGATATCATGCAAAGTGTGCTGTCGTCAATCGATACGCTCATTCATTTTGTGCACTGTAAAGAATGGTCCTTAGTTTACACGCAACAGCTAGACTTCATGCATACCGCAGGTGTGAAACTGAAACTGTCGCAAGAACAGTTTTTTTTAGCATGCCTAATGCTTGACTTGCTCTTGAGAGCTATCAAATGCGCATATTATTTTTCACAGCATATCTCTGCAATGCCTATTCTTAGCGCAAGTGGCAAATTTGGGTCCAGAGTTAGGAAGGAATGTCCGACTTCTTTTTCAAGTGAAGCTTGTATTCCCTCGCAAGTAGTGTTGTAGTGGTCACACAAAAACCCAGTTGCTCCCAGAGCAGAGCAGCTGCGGGAAAGGGTGGTTTGATGCGTACAGCTGCACCGGTACCGGAGCGCGAGTCATTAGCAAGGATTCTGAAACCAATCGGAGCCATTTCACTTCCGCTGGGGACGGAAAGTGCAGGAAAGGGTTTCGCGCATGCTGCGCCGGCTTCATTTCCATTCAGTTCATTCTCAGAAAACGAATGGGGTGGCCATGCATGGTGTGTTCCCCTGGGGAACTGGCAGTGTTCAACAAGCGGCGGCGAGAACTCGCCCGTAAAAGGGCGCTCTGATCCAACCATTAAGGCCTAAATATAGTCCGACGTAGCGTGAATGCACGCACACATGACGTCACATTGACGAGAACAGAATGTATAGTTCAATCGATGGTTCGACACATTGGCCCTGCCAACGTAACCAGATGCGGCCAATGCACTCTGATGCGCCCGTCGTCGCCCACGCACCAATAACGTCGGACTATAAACACACTTTATAGTCCTAGCCCAGGCAATCCGGCAGCAACGAGAAGTACCCAAGATGAGGGAGCGGGAGGCTGAAGCAATCCGCCACTGTTACCTGTGGGTTATTTAACCGTGACAAAGGCCAGGCACATGCAGGACAAGCTTCGCTTATCCCCATTTTCCGGTAGTGGAAGGGTTCGTAATATTTTATGGCATTCCAGATTGTGAGGTTCTCACCTGTGCTCTTGGGACAAAGGAACAACAACACAGCAGTGCAAACAATCGCAAGGGCATTTATTGCACCTTTCATAGACCTGGTAGTCAAGTTCCTATCCACAAAACATGCAAATGGGCATGCAACAAATCACGGAAGTCCGACTCACCGCGACCGCATAGTGAGCGAATATGTTCACCCCATGCTGAACATAAATGCGTGGTCGTTCGCGCGTAGGGTCACGCAAACGGTGGCGCGTCTGAACAATCGTGTTCGTCCATTCCGAGGTAGGCGTTGCGAG
Organism: Dermacentor variabilis; assembly: GCF_050947875.1. Taxonomy (NCBI): domain Eukaryota; kingdom Metazoa; phylum Arthropoda; class Arachnida; order Ixodida; family Ixodidae; genus Dermacentor; species Dermacentor variabilis. The sequence continues at coordinate 6,237,414 of NC_134570.1, forward strand.
AGGGTCTCGCAGAAGCATGGATCAACGCATGCGTAGAACGTCCACGTCGCTGGCCCACCCTGAGCCAAAGAGGAAGAGTCTTCTCCTTTTTGTGCCAAAGTAACCCCGCCGTTAGGTGGCGTTAGCAGAGCCACACTCGCGCCATCTCTCGTACTAACCTGCAAGCAAACCGACCGCTTCCATAAAGCCACGCAGTGAAGCCGGATGACAGGAGCGGGAAAACAACATATCAGAGGACGCATCAGAGTCGCTCATCCCCACAAGGAATAGCGATGATCGTTTATAATGATTAAATGTTGAAATTTATGAGAAAACAATTACTTTCTCATGAAGACAAGCCAATACATGAAATAACCACGGCCTTCTATATCAAAAAGCGTACCGATATGCATGTAGTGAGCCATATATATTACTGACAAATAATTTGCCTTTTTGAATGCCACATGATTTTTTTAGATCGTGTACAAGGTCTGTGTGCTTGTAGATATTTTTATATACCTTGTGGGGTTGCATGACTGTCACGCGTCCCCTGATATGTTGTTTTCCCGCATAGCTCCAGTCTCCTGTAATCCGGCTTCGCCGCGTGGCCTGGTGCTCCTGGGCAGTCGGTATAGTTGAAGCGCAGTACAAGAGATGGCGCGATTGTTGCGCTGCTAATGCCACTTAACGGCGGGGTTACTTGGGCGCGGAAAGGAGAAGGCTCTTCCTCTTTGACTCGGGCTCGGCAAGCGGCGCAGACTTTCTGTGCGTGCACCGATCCATGCTTCTGCGAGACGATCTCGTGAGGCCTCATTCGCGTGACCGTACGCGCGAACGACCAGGCGTTGGTGTTCAGCATGGGGCGAACATATTGTTACGTGTGGAAAGACAGATGAAAGAGGCTATACAGGCTATTTACACTGAAGCCAGGCCAACACTCGCTCGCGCCGAGGGCACAGACCCACTTCGTCGTCGTTCTCACGACGGCTCGTCCCTCGAGCATCGCTCGATGATATCGTAATAGTACACCCAGGTGGCAAAAGTGCCATCAGGTGCTGTTAAATATCCAAGGTGCATGGAGAATTGTAGTGTTTGAGTCAGGCGACGTGTACAATGTCACTGGTTGTCGCAGCGGAGGACGTAGTCGGTGTGGCTAAAACAACTTCGTAGGTGACATCGGTCACTTGGCGGAGCACGCGATATGGGCCTGTGTAGCAGGAAAGCAGTTTTTCACAGAGGCCAACTTTATGCGATGGTGACCAAAGCAACACGAGGGTGCCGGGCACAAAATGGACATCACGGTGACGGAAGTCCTAGCGTTGCTTTTGTTTGCCTTGAGTAAGTTGTAGACGAGCGCACGCAAGTTGACGAGCGTGGTCAGCATGGGGCGATAGCATCACGGGCATAAGCGCTAGTTGAAGCTGTGGTGGACGGAAGCACAGTGTCCAGTGGTAGCGTCGGTTCACGGCCATACAAGAGGTAAAAAGGCGAAAAGCCACCAGTTTCGAGACGGGAAGAGTTGTACGCAAAGGTAATGTCAGGTAGAGCTTGGTCCCAGTCACGGTGGTCGTCTGAAACGTATTTGGATAGCACGTTTGTAAGGGTGCGGTTCAAACGCTCAGTGAGGCCGTTCGTTTGAGGGTGTAGGAGGCGGTAAGTTAGTGCTGTATTGAGCAGGCATGCATGTTGTCGTCAATGACTTTGGCTAAGAACGGACGGCCACGGTCTGTTAGCAATTGACGTGGAGCACCATGAATCAAAATGATATAATGCAGGAGGAAGTGCGCAACTGGTCGGAAGAGCGCAGGTTACGGCATAGCGGGTCGCGTAGTCCGCCGCGACTGCAACCCACTTATTTCCTTATGTAGATTCCGGAAATGGGCCGAGAAGGTCTAAGCTGACACGATGGAAGGGCTCAGCAGGGATGTCGAGTGGCTGCAGGTAACCAGCGGGGAGCTGGGAAGAGAGTAAAACATCTTTATTAATAATATTTGAATGGCGAGAGCAGTGTGGGAGGAACCCTCAGTCCAGGGTCCCTAAGATGATTCTGGCGATGTTTCGAGCCCGTAGGCTTCTTGCGTCATTGGCAAAGTTCACAAGCGGCGACGTAGCGTTGTACGGAACGGGCAAGGCCCGGCCAGAAAAAACGGCGACGTACACGGTCATAGGTTCGAGATACGCCGAGGTGTCCTGCCGTTAATGCGTCGAGAAGCTCTTCTAGAATGGTTTAGCGGAGGTGTTTTGGTATGACAAGTAGGGAACTCAGAGCCGTCCGGATGAAGGTGACGACGGTACAGAGTACCGTCGCGGAGGACGAATAGGTGTAGAGTGGCGTCGGCCGGAGAGTGTTCAAAACGGTCGATGTGTGCTTTGATGTAGGCACAAGCACACACACACAAGCAGCACTGGTAATATTGGAGGAGTCAGGGTCGTCAACAGGGTAACGCGACAAGCATGTCAGCGTCCTGGTGCAGGTGGCCAGACTTGTAGACCACGGAATATGAAAATTCTTGTAGCCTCAAAGCCCATCGACCAAGCCGGCCTGTAGGATCTTTTAGCAATGAGAGCCAGCAGAAAGCATGATGCTCAGTGACTACAGAAAAAGGGCGACCGTAAAGGTAAGGACGGAACTTCGCAACCACCCAGACTACAGCAAGGCATTCTCGTTTCGTAATGGAATAGTTGAGCTCCGATGGTGTGAGGAGGCGGCTCGCATAAGCAATAACGCGATACTGGCCACGCTGACTAAGACGGCACCTATGCCATTACCGCTGGCATCTGTAAGCAATTCTGTTGGGGCATCAGGGTCAAAGTGAGCGAGAATGGATGGTGAGGAGAGAAGAGTGACGAGATGAGAGAAGGCGGCGGCTTCTGCAGTAGCCCACGAGAATTATACGCCTTTCTTCAAAGGTTCGTTAGGGGTCTAGCAATTGCCGCAAAATCTTGAACAAAACAGCGAAAGTAAGAGCATAGCCCCACAAAACTTGAAACGTCTGCGGCTGTCTTCGGAACCGGAAAGTCTCGGACAGCACGAGTTTTGTCGGGATCAGGCTGTACTCCTGAAGCGTCAACAAGGTGGCCCAGAACAGTAATTTGGCGGCGGCAGGGGCGTTGCATAATCTAAACGGCATTACTTTAAATTGGTATAGGCCATCAGGTGTGATGAACGCGTTTTTTTATCTCTGTCCATATCGTCAACAGGAATCTGCCAGTATCCAGAACGAAGATCAATAGAAGATAAATAGCTGGAACCGTGGAGGCAGTCAAGGGCGTCGTCTATACGTGGGAGCGGGTAGACGTCCTTCTTAGTGATGTTCAGAAGACTGTAGTCTGCACAGAAGCGCCACATGCCATCCTTCTTAACCAACACTACAGTTGACGCCCAGGGACTCGAAGAAGGCTCAATGATGTTTTTATGTAGCATTTTGTTCACTCACTTTGAATTACTCGGCGTTCCGACGCAGAAACTCGATACGGTCATCGGTGAATAGGAGTAGCATCGCCAGTAAGAATCCGATGCTTGACCGCGAGCGTCTGGCCTAAAGGGCGATCGTCGAAGTCGAAAATATCTCTGTAGGGCGATAATACTTGGTAAAGCTCTTCAGCCTGCGCAGAAGACGGGTCCGTCGCAACCATTTTCTGTATCTTGGGATCGGCGGCCGAGGCTGGCACGATGGGCCTGCTAAGCGTGCAAGAAGCATCGGTGGATAAAGTTGCCACGTGATGGTCGCCGAGACAACGTTGGCAAGGCAAATGCCTTGCGGTAGAATTTGCTTTGCCAATGTAAAATTTAAGATAAACATGAAAGTGCTGTTCGCAGTAATAGTAAGTATACTGTGAGGCACGGTAACGTCATACTGTAGTGGAATGTCGGGCAGAGGAGTGACGAGGTACTCGCCATCAGGGACTGGTGGGGAAGACGAGTTACATATAGGCTATTGATTTTGGCGGCAGGTGAACGTTGGGGCGTAGGCAGTGGCGTAGCAACAGGGGCGGCCGGGGGCCGTGGGCCCCGGGTGCAAGGGGCCAGGGGGGGAGGGGGGGTGTCATACGCCTGAAGACAGCCCTCTTTCCGCCAGCTTGACTGGGCGCAAATGGAAAAGAATGCTCCAGTATCCAGTAGCCTGAGCTCATGTACCCGATGCGTTGCGCCGCAGAATTGTCGGCTGCAGTTCTATCAACACCCCACGAAATAATTGCACGAATGTGCGGGCTAAAAATTTAATTCGCAAGATGGTCGCTAAACTACTCGCCTTAGCGGAACGTTTCATGTGGGGTGCGCCCGTGCCGTGTGTTCATGCTGGGAGCAGGCGTCGCTAAACATACAGTCAGGCGTTGGAAGGCGTTGAGGCTCTTGGGTTTCTCTTCCGTTCAGAACGCGCAGCGAAGTCGGCAGCAAGAGCGCGTCCAACCAGCGCGCCCGGCGCTCGCGTTTACGGCGAAGCGTTCGCTGAGAGCGACGTTGCATAAGTGCGGCCGTCGAAAGTCGCGAATGGGCTTCTCTGGATCGTCTTCAGACTCGGTGCGGCCGAAGAGTTTGGTGGCGTATGACTCCACTCGCTCCGATGAAGCCGCTGCGAAACCTGCCGTTATGTTTCACGCTTTCCTTCCTACCCTCGAAAGTTTCAGAAAGCTGTTGTTGTGTGACTTCATCTCACAAGTACAGTGTCTGTGTCAGCAGCAAAGAATTTTACAAAAAGAAAACGTGAATTTTGTAACGATATTTCCTGATATTTTATGAAGATATGCGTCTTTGTGAGTGCTAGGAACTCGGTAGCGTGAAAAATATGGCAGATAAGTAATAACCATATCCTTAATAATTCCTTAGTACTTATAGAGGAAGCATTCAATTCCAAGAATTGAGGACTCAAAGTCATATTATTAACTCAACAAAATCTTCATAAACAAAATCGTTTTGGGTGCTACAACCTACAGTACTTTGGCACTGCGAGAGGCGCCCAGTATGGCAGCAGCGAGACAAATATAATATAGTGGACCAGTGGAGTTGATCCCTCAACCCTCTCCTTTGCGAGTGCAGACCAACAGGTTTCGCTGGCACGGGCTTCATTGCGGTCTTCTTTTTTTTTTATGGTGACGCCAAGAATCGACGTGAAGCGTACTATATTCTGTTCCCAATCATCTGGTGGTACCGCAGCTCGGATAATCACGTTTGTCCGTATAGCAGCAAATGAAAACAAGGCTTTATTGATTAGAATGAGGAAAACTCGTAATTGTCATAGCATTGGCGCCCGCGCAGCAGGGAGGCAGGTGGCGTTTTCCGTTGTTCTAATATGGTGGGGAGATCAGCCTCACTGAGACAATATTTTCGTTCAGGGCTGTCCACAGCCAAAATACTGCGGGCCATAGTACCTACGACGTTTTTTGTAAGTTGTTGTTGGGCAAGATATGAATGCCGGCCTTCAATTTTGCAAATGCAATGTTGCCGCTAAAATTGGTAATTAAAACTTCATAAATTTTTTTTTACTTGTGACGGTGAGCCGTTTTTGCCATGATGCCGCATTTGTATTGATTGCCAAGCCTTACAGTCTGACAGAAGATGTGCACATGCGCTTATCACAAGTTATCAGTGCAGCACCCTGTGTTAGTTGGCGCAGAAAAAACTTGTGTATAGGCCTCGAGCTCCACCACTGGAAAAGCTGGCGCCTCCGTCGGCATGATGTGCTATTAGGGAGCACGTGGACATAGCGGCCGCGTCGGCTGCTTCGAGAGCGCCGAAGTGAGCTGAAAACAAGTGTTTAAATTCCCTCGTACGCTGCGGTCCTGTGGCGAGATTTTCCCGCTTCGAGTGTCTCCTTTACAACGCTTGAAAGCACTACAATAGGTAGTGGCTGCCTTTGAAGGCTCGCAACATGGTAGGCTACTGCTCGGTGCCGCAGTGCCGGACGTACGCAATGGATCCCGGTGTCAGCCTTATTCATACGCAGCCGCAGGACAAGAAGCTGCGTGAAGCTTGGCTCGCGAAACATAACACCGGCAGTCATCAGCTAGAACTCGGGTATGCAGCAAGCACCGACGCGATGAAGATTTCTGCTACGGCGCCGGCTCTGCGTTGTCCGAAAAACGCGCACTGAGACGCTCGCCCGAGTCCGCTGCCCGACTAATGTCATGACGGTTTGGTCTATGAACTTCTCGATGCTATAGATACTGGCAAGTTTACTGGAGTGGAAAGGGAGCGGTAAGCACATTAAAAAAAAAGCATGGCATATGGTCATGTTTGTGTCGCGAAATAATGCACTGGATTACAAAAAAAGAAGCAGCGGGAAATCGCACGCTGAGAACACCGATAAACATATAGTGCGTCGCAACTCGAGAAATAATATTGAAACGTCCAAGAATTTAGAAGAAAAAAAAAGATTGAATCGTCGCGACGGCACATCACAGTCCCTGTAGGCGTCGAAGTCTCTGCAATGAAATTATTTTTGAACAGCTCTGATCGCGTCCACGCAACAATGGTTGCTTGTGTACTGTCAGATGCTCATATTCTGCAGCTAAAGCTCATGGCACGGTGCGAAAATGCGCACGCGGCGAAAGCGAAACAGTGCGCGGAACAGCATGGAGACGCGCAGTCGATCACTGCGAAGCTGTGCGATCGCTGCATTGAGGCTTCATTCTACTACGCTCAATTTAGTTATACAAACACTATAAGAACATATTTCACATAGTTTGCTCTCAGCGTTTACCTACCTTTCACGCAAGAAGCCGGTTCAGGAGACTCCATCGCGGCGACCGCGCACAGTGGCGTTCACTGTACGTATTCGGCAAAGAGATAGCGTCTGTAAACGATTCTGTGCTTTCAGTTCGCTCAAGATTACAATTTAGACAGTAAAAACCTTCTCTCGTTTCGAATGTACTTGCAGAAATGTCCGGGAGAGCTCCCGCGTGGTATTTTCAGTGAGCGCCGATAGCAAAACCTATGAGGAGCGCGCCGCGTGATCCCTCATACTACGCCAGCGAGGAGCTTCCGATAGATGGCGACTCCCTAACTCCTCTCCGCCAATACCGGCTGCATTCGCGATCTCTGGGAAAAAAGCGAAGGAGAGGGGGACCCGGGCGACGTGCGCGGTGTCTAAGGAGGCTGTACTGGTGCTTAAACTCGGAAACTGTCGATATCCACGCCTTCCTCGACTACAGCCGGGGGGGGGGGGCTGACAGAAGACCTATGAGCCCGGGTGCCAGACGACCTAGCTACGCCACTGGGCGTAGGCGGCACTGGGATGCGTCAGAAGGTTCTGCGAGAATCGGCAACTCAAGGCGAAGGGTACTGGCAGAGCAGTCAATAAGCAGAATGCGCAGAGAGAAAATCGAGGCCGAGAATGAGGTCGTGGGGGCCTTGAGCCGTACACATGCCGATGATAGGCACAGTACCGCCATCCGCAACGCGGACGACGCGTGCCGACGCTGGGGTGAGGAGCTTGTTCAGTCGTCGTCGGAAGGCAGCACTCGTAATAGAAAGATGTGCACTTGTATTGATGAGTGCCCTGATAGGATAGCTGTCAACGTCAAGAAGGTTTTGGTACGTGTGTATCGTGAGGATTTGAGGGCAAGGTGGATAACGCAGCTTCACCTCCAGAAGCTACAGTGCCTAGTTTTCCGGTTGGATTCGGGAGGCGATAGGCGACGGGGTTGAAGCGAACGAGACTGATGGCGTCGAGGTGAGGGTGAGCTGCTGTAGCAAAGGTTCGGGGCAGGAGCATCAGCGGCAATGGGTTCATGGCGGGTGGCACAGGGAACGGAAGGTCCAAAGGGGCAGGAATGAGCGGCGGTGTATGTCCGAGGAGGTGGTGGCCATCGGTTGCGGCAGTGACGAGCGACGTGGCCGATGCGACAGCAGTGGAAGCAGATCGGCCTGTCATCAGGGGCATGCCATTCGGACGAGTTGCGGCAATATGTGGCAGAAAAGGACTGCCGGGGACGAGGAGGGCTGCTAGAGAACTGGGAAACCGTGGTGGAGACGATGAACGCACAGAGTTGAGACCCATGTTCTCAAATTCCTGTCTGACGACAGCCTGAATCATCGCAATCGTGGTTGCTGGTGAATTGGGAGGCGTCGCTGAGAAAGCTGGCAAACAGGCGGCCTCGAGCTCGCGGCGAACAATACGGGTTACGTCGTCACAGGGAGTGGTCTGACGCGGTCGACCCTCACATGTCGACGTAGCAGCAGTGTTGGATAGCCGCTTGATGTGATGTGTGATACGGCGGCTCTTGGCTTGTTCAAAGCGACGGCATTCTTTGATGATGACGTCGATAGCCGAGACCTGGCCGAAAACAAGCAAATTGAAAGCATCGTCGGCGATGCCTTTTAACACATGCGACACTTTATCTGCTTCAGACATAGTATCGTCAGCTTTGCGGCATAGATTTAAAACGTCGAGGATGTATGAAACGTACGGCTCCGTAGAAGTCTGAACACGAGACGCAAGTGCCTTTCTCGCTGCAGCCTTACGCCCAATGGGGTCGCCGAACAGTTCCCTGAGCTTTTCTTTGAAACTGTCCCAACTGGTTATCTCGTCGTCATGGGTTTGGTGCCACACGCGTGGGGTGCCGCCGAGATAAAAAATGACATTGGCGAGCAGGATCGTTGGATCCCACCTGTTATTAGCACTGGCGTATTCATAGAGCTTGATCCATTCGTCAACGTCCTCTCCCTCCAGGCCAGAGAACACACCAAGGTCGCGATGTTGGGCAACCGGGATGATTGGAGCAGTCGGACAAGCCGAAGCCGTTGCAGAGGTGGTCTCGTCACCGGGAGGCATGGTGACAAGCTCGATGTACCACCACTCCGGAGTTCCGTGGTAAGGACGGGGATCGCTGACCTCCACCTGAATGTTACGTTTGGAAAGACACAGATGAAAGAGGCTATATACAGGCTATTTACACTGGAGCCAAACCACCAGGCCGACACTCGCTCGCGCCAATGGCACAGACCCACTTCGTCGTCGTTCTCGCGGCGGCTCGTCCCTGGAGCATCGCTCGATGATGTAATAATATTCTCATTCTCCGGTCGCGGTGAGTCGGACTTCCGCGATTTGTCACGCACCTATCGGCATGTTTTTTGGATAGCAACTCGGCTAGCAGGCATTGATCTATGAAAGGTGCAATAAATGCCCTTGTGATTGTTTGCACTAGTGTGTTGGCATTCCTTTGTCCCAAGAGCACGGGTGAGAACCCTACAACGTTTCCATTTTTTATTCTAAATTATCTTGCTTATGCTCACTCTAGTTAGCCTGGGTATAAAGTCAAACCCACTTATAACAATATTCAAGTGCCACGAAAATTCCATTGTTATAACCGATAATTGTTATAACCGGGTTTCATGAAAAAGTCAAAATAGGAGGATGGCAAGCGCTGATGCTAGAAAACTATAACGAGGAGGCCAGTACCCCACCCCACCACCTCCCTCCAGCCGGGTGCTGATTGTGTTCACTTGTTGAGCTGCTTCATGGGCACTCTGATCGGCGGCTATCGGCATTAAAGAATGGCATTGCTATAACAACTGCATAGAGCGGTCACGGGTGGCAAGTGATATGCAAGCTCCGCCGAGGCATCGCTTAAGGCACGTTCACACCGAAGGCAGAGCGGACAAGCGACCGCGGATTTTCCACTTTGCGGTAAATCGCGGCCGCTTGGCTGGATCGCGCACGGACCAATTTTTTTCCGCGTGGACAAGTTGGCCGCTTTGGCCGCAGCCAATCAGAACCCGACACGGTGGAAGCGCTGGTGAACGAATGTAAACAAATGTCTTTCTCTGAGCTTTTCGCTTCTGTTCTTGAAAAGCGTCAAAACGGCAAGTTGGGCCAGTTGGTCGGGATTCATAGAAAGGTTTGTTACAGCGCAACATGAGACAAAGACAAAAGAAGGTATAAAACGACGACACGGCGCCGTGTCGTAGCTTTATACCTTCTTTTGTCCTTGTCTTGTGTTGCCCTGTAACAAATCTTGAAAAGCGACTAGACAAGTGGCGAGTAAAATGCAAACGATCTCGTCTTCTTCGTCCGAGCTCATCATATTGCAGAAGTAGATAGCGGACGGGAGCGCGCCAACCCACGACTAAGAAAATATCGAAAGCGTGCGTACAAACCCAGAGTGCCGCGAGATGGTGGCACGTCCCTGGAATTGCTAAAGAAATGCGAGATGCCCCGCCTTCGCGGCGGCGCGGGCAGCCAGACAACCTGACTGGTCTGAACAGGCGGGGGCGCTCGCCGCTTTGAAAATCCGCTTGTCCGCTTAGACGCTCCGCTTTCGGTGTGAATGTGCCTTTAGGTGGCCTTAAAGGGACCCTGAAACGCTTTTGACGATTTTCTACAAACGTACTGAGTCGTTAGAGTAGGTCCTTCTGATTATTAATTGACACATCTAAGTGCCCCGCGTAAAGCGTGTAATTTATTATAAGGTTTTAAACATGCACATCGCTGCCGATCGCAGCACACTGCTCGGTGGAATTTTAAGCCGCCCCTACCCATATGACCGAAATCACCCATACGACGTCAGTGGGGTGAGCTATCCGATTGGCTGACAAGGGCGCGTGATCGATAATTTTTCCAACTTTATGGTAAACAAATGATCTTCGTAATAGTTGGAATGATAGTTAATTTGTTTTTATGAAAAGAAAGTAACATAAAGAGAATGCACAAGAATAATTTTTCGGTACACTTAAGCACTTCCGGCACACAGCAAGTGTCGTCTGCTTGTGTTACAACGTACTCCATTTTGACGAGAGCTCCGAGGTCAGGGTCGGTCTCAGTCTTTTCGCGAGCACTATGATTCGACTTTGTTACCTTGTGGACTGCAAACGTAGCGACTGGCAATATGTCAAGCTGCGACATCGTTTCCCTCTGCAAGGCAGCGTACGAGCGAACTGGCTGCTGCGCATCGGACTGCTGCTATCCGATCGGCGCCAGGATTTGCGCGTTTGTGGCCGTCACTTTACACCGGAAGATTACTAACGCAATAGCGTTTCGCGAGTCCGGTATTAGGGCAAACGCAAGCGCAAGGGGACAGAGTCTGGCTGCTTGACTGTGCCGTAACGGGATGAGCCATGAGATGAGCAGCAGAGCAAATGTGAAAGGTCTGCACGGTGCAGCCACCTGGTGGCACAGAGCTCAACCATACACAGTAGCAGCAACGAACTGTATGCTGCTGGTGTGTATTTTTCGCAGGAGTGTAATCATCAACACATTGTTTTTATAAATGTTTAAAATGGTTTACACTTGGTTAGAGCAATATTAGCGCATTGTTTGGCTGGTTAAGCGCTGCGCCACAAGTGTATAGACCGTGCAGACCGATCAGGCCGCTCACGTACGTCTACGCTAAAGTTCCTTCATCAGCTTGAGTTTATGCCTCCAGTCGTTTGCCGAAATGACCAGCTTGCCTGTGGTTACAGGACTACAAGACACGTTCGGCGCTACGACAGAATGCTCGCAACGCACGCTGCTTCGATAGCTCTCGCTTGGGGTCGACCGCCAAGCGGCTAGCGGAGAGGTCTCGCGCGGGCGGGGGCGGGCTCCAAAACAACCGGAAGTGGACGATGTGACGGCGGATCGTGACGCTGAACCAGTGAAGGCGGAGCTTAGCCCCGCTCGCTCGGCGAACGAGTTGAGGAGGAAAAGCATGGCTAGGGAGGAGGGTAACTTCTAATCGCTTGTTGCTCCATTAATACGTAACGCTTCACTTAAATTGTGGTGCGAATGTTCTACTTAAGTTGTACCCTACGCGTCTACAAAATTTGTCCGAACCGTTTCAGGGGCCCTTTAAAAGGGGCCTTTTAAATATTTTGAATATTTTCTTTAAAGCTTTTTTTGCAGCTGACAGGCTGCCGTGCCAGCCCGTCAGCTTGAGAGATCCAGATGAAACGCTGAGGCGAGATTGCCACAAGCATCTCGCCACGTACTTCTCACTGGCTTGCAAGAGAAAACCCTATGTCCATCAGCCTTGTATGCTTCACGCGAAGCTTGCAGACATCCTTTTCCAAGGCATCCAGGTGCTCCACTTAGTGCAACAGAAGGTTCCTCGCAAGATCGAAGCCCCGGAGGGACTGAATAATCTGCCGGGCCTCCTGTGAGGACAGTGGTGAGGCAGCCTACCCTAACGCGTCATTGCTGCCATCATCATCGTTGCTATCTGATGCAAACACGTTTGTGACGATCGTCTCATCGATTAGAAGCACTTAGTTTCCAAATCAATAGCCTTGCGCTTTCTTTTCACCAGCAACATCTTGCATTGCCGATGATCAGCTGGTGGATCAGCCATCTTCCCTTTCAGCGGCAAGTCAAACCAACCGTTCATCAAACGGGGCTCAGAAACCGCATGGCCAGGAACGATTTCAAAGCAACCAACAAAGACGAAAGCGAGCGATTAAGCTGCTTGTTGAACTGCACTGAATGAGGAGCAAGCAAGCAACATGTGAGCAATCTGCAAGCAGCGCAATTGGCGCAGTTCATTCGTGTTTTAGAGAGTGGGATGGCGTAGAGGTGTCGGGGGGGGGGGGGGGGTACAGCCCATTCGTGTTCGCTGGGGTGGACAGGCAACGGGAGAGAGGCACGCATAGATGGCTGAAGAATGATCGCGCGGCGGCTGTTGAAGCAGCGACCCATATTGCAGTAGCTCGAATTTCTCGTCTTCTTTTTTTCTTTTCAGGGATTTCGCATTTCACTACCTTTTGACTTAGACACCCAGCAGTCAGACTTAATCCGTATAACAGATAATGCAGCATCGGGGCATTGTAGTAAGCGGGTTATTTCACCGTGGAAAGCATACAAAAGTTGGCAGTGCAGCAGCTTCTCATTGTTATAACCGATACATTGTTAAAACCGGTATTGTTATAAATGGTTTCGACTGTATGTACAGGTTGTCCCACATAACTTGAGCCACAGATTTAAAAATGAAAGGCACTCCAGACGCGAGTTGAACCGAATGCATAATGTTGGCACTGGCCTAGAGTTACTCAGGTTATTTTTTATTTTCCCCTTAACAAAGAGATTAGTTAGTTTAATTAATCAACTTTTTAAGTGTTGGTTGCAGACCCCAAGTATAATACAAAGTTGTAGAGCACCTTGAGAAACCTCAATAAATTGTTTTCAACGCAATATATCTCATGTGGTCCTTCTTTCTGCGTTCCAAAGCCCGCGAAATATGAAAAAATACCACGTGACGGGGCGCTTGCGCACTGTTATTGTGCTGCTCTCAAGCGTGCGATGGATGAACAAGGTCGGCTGCAGCGAGACTGGCCTGTGAGAGGGCTTTATGCTTGGTGTAGGTATCTGGGCATGGCAGCTCTTATCGCATGACGGTGCAAATGCATGCTGCTGGCCGAGCGTTGCCGAAGCTATAAAGCGTCGAAGGCCACGAAGAAAAGACGAAAGCAGCATTTTGATTCTGCTTGAAAGAAGGGGCGAAGCGCATGGGAACGATGGAAGGCGATGACGGCTTCTACAATTTTGCCTTTGTACACAAATGACATTGCAGTAGTTTTCGAATTGAACGATGATGCTACAACTTTAAACCTTAGGGCTCGAATAACAGCGGATAAATCACGGGGACGAAACTAACTAATGGTAAAAAAAAATCTTGGCAATGTTCAAGGAAGATTACGCATGTCTTCTTCAGACGATGACTCTTCGCACTGGCCCATCTGCTCTCCTTCTCACACTTACTGTCTACCAGACATTCGTTTTTTATCTCGCACCCCGCACGTGTGCATCGCTTCGTGGTTACAGTATCAGGTGGCCGCGCTTGATTTCACACTTGTGCACCATGACCGGCGCGTAAGTCCCTGAGAGAGTGCGCCTGCAGGCTGTTCCAGTTTACCGGACGTAGATCATACCGTTATGTACCTCGTTTGAACCAGTCCTGGCAAACTGCAATATATCCAGTGCTCTTCAGGCGCATGTACCTCTTGTAAGAGTTGAGGAGGACTTTGAGATGAAAAACTTGGAAGGTTTATTTACATTATGTACAGTGAGCCGACCACGAAATTAACAGTCATAAAAGTCATTACGGGCCGGCAGCAACTCGGACGTTGCGGCCCGTGCCAAGAAGCTCGAAAGAGATGAACCATGGAATGCTCTAGGAATGCTCTCTTACTGCTCCCGGTCTGTCTTTTAAGCCCTTCGGTGTCTCGAAGACACGTCACGTTCGGCCAATGGGCGAGCCCGCTCAGGTGACGCCATTTTCGGCCAATCGGCGAGCCCGCTCAGGTGTCATTTTCGGCCAATGGTAGGCGCCCGTGCGATTGTGTCACACCCGGCAGAGAGAGTCGCCTGCTTGGTCCCCAATTGTCCGAGTGCTTACTTCTCTCTGCGGTATTGCCGTCCCGGTCGGCAACTAGCGACACCAAGGCGGACGGAGGGGGGGGGGGGACGGCGGACCAAGGCGGACAGGGTTTCACGGTGCCTTACAGCCGTCTTGCCTCTGGACCCACGTTACCTGGAACAGTGCTAGGCTCGCTTCACTTTCGGGAAGAGTCAAGCAGTGAATAGCTCCACCTGCGGCACACGAAGTGGGGGCCGCCAACTTGTTTGCACGTGCCGCGCCTCAGGAATGTTGTATCCGTGCTTCTGCGCTCCTTAATTATCTGTGGTGCGATTCGATGTGGTCTGGTGAACTCGAAGTAGGCTCAAGAAACGGTCCCGTATCTAACACCCTGCGTGTTCTCCACAATAAGGCTATTTGGCTGTGACCAACGTTGAGCAGCAGTGATGGCTTACTCCAATGAGGAAAGAGCGAATGTGGTTTTGACTCTAGGTGTGTCAAGTGGACATACAAGGCGCGCAGTTTAGCTATATCAACGCTGGCGTCCAGGTATACATCCGAGCTCAATGACGATTCTGCGTGCGTATGAAATGCTGAGACAGACTGGAGCTTTTACAAAGAAACAAAATAAATCTTCAATCCCGGGCGAGGACGTGTAGACATTCTTTCAAAGTTTACTTCAGACCCACATGAAAGTGTTTGTAGTGTGGGGGCTGAAGCTGGAGTATCAGTCTTCAATGTGGAGAATACTTAAGAAGAGGCAACTTCATCCGTACTGCGTAAGCTGCACCAGATGGAGCCCCGCGATTTGCAAAATCGAAAGGACTTTGCAAAGTGGATTATAATAAAGATGGAAGAGGGCCCAGGCTTTGTCAACAAAACACTGGACCGATGAAGCTGCCTTCTCACGTAATGCCCAAGTGAACATCTATTGGATCGACGAAAACTCTCACTGGGTTTTGAAGACGCATCACCACTATCAGTGGTTGGTTAATGTGTGGTGCGGAATTTATGGTGGCATTATCATTGGCCCCGTGTTTTTCGCTAACACGTTTACAGGCGAAAGATACGTCAACAACATCCTTGATGGGGTGTTTGAGGATTTTCATTGCGAAGTTCTATTGGCTAGGGTCAAGGATATTTGGTATCGGCATGATGGTGCTCTCGTGCTTGGCCGCAGCAAAGCTTGCAAATGGCTGCATGAAGTATACCCACAGCAGTGGATTGGATGGCATGGGCCCATTGCTTGGCCTGCACAGTCACCAGATTTAACTCCTCTCGATTTCTTTCTCTGGGGCTATGTCAAGGATCAAGTATACCGGACACCAACCACAACATCGGAGAACCTCAAAGAAAAAATAAGACAAATCTGCAACTTCGTCCCTGATACCATGATCAAGAATGCCTCGGAAAATGTGACTACGAGATGCCAAATGTGCACTGCAGCAGATAGCGACCTCTTCGAAGACGCATTATAATCAAAGGGCGCTTTTTGGATTTAAGGTCTCTGGAAAATCATTCTGGCCCTAATGCCACCTCCCAACCCCACCCCATTACACTCCATCGGCAGGCTGCCAGCTCTTGCCCATTTCAAGCGACAAAAAATAGAGCTATGTTCTTGTTCTCTCTCGTCTCCTTAGATGCTTTTTCACTTCGTCACCGCTCGACCAGCAGCACGCATTTGCACCGTCATACGGCGGGGCCAATGCAAAAAGAGTCAGTATCTGAAGAAGACATGCATAATCTTCCTTGAATATTGCCAAGTTTTTTTATACCATTAGTTAGTTTAGTACCCGTGTTATTTATCCACTGTTGTTCGAGCCCTAAGGTTTAAAGTTGTAGCATCATAGTTCAATTCGAAAACTACCACAAGGTCATTTGTGTACAAAGGCAAAATTGTAGCAGCCATCATCGCCTTCCATCATTCCCATGCGCTTCGCCCTTTCCTTCTTTCAAGCAGAACCAAAATGCTGCTTTCGTCTTTTCTTTTTTGTGGCCTTCGACGCTTTATCGCTTCGGCAACGCTCGGCCAGTATCATGCATTTGCACCGTCATGCGATAAGGGCTGTATTGCCCAGATACCTACACCAGGCACAATGCCCTGTCGCAGGCCAGTCTCGCTGCAGCCGACCTTGTTCATCCATCGCATGCTTGAGAGAACACAATAACAGTGCATAAGCGCCCCGCCACGTGGTATTCTTTAATATATCGCAGGCTTTCTTTGGAACGCAGAAAGAAGGACCATTTGAGATATATCGTGTCGGAAACAACACATAGGGAGGTTTCTCAAGGTGCTCTACAACTTTACGTATCACACTTGGGGTCTGCAGCCAATGCTTGAAAATTTGATTAATTACGCTTAACTAATCCGTTAGTTAAGGGGAAAATAAAAACTAGCCTGAGTAACTCTAGGCCAGTGCCAATATTATGCATACGGTTCAACTCGCGTACGAAGTGCCTTTTGTTTTGAAATCTTTGGCTCAAGTTATGTGGGACAGCCTGTATATCCATCCCACTGGGCACACATTGGTTTATTAGCCGTCTACAAGACGTTTTGCAAGGCATTTGCGTTTTAGATCGTGCTGCAGTTATTCTCAAAAACGTAATGACAGGCTTAAGTAGGACAAGTCTTCTTGAAGACATCTTACCAAAACTTTGTCAGACGTCTTAAAACGTAGCCATCCTGAAGACTCTACTGCAGAGCCAAATAAGATATACAAGATGTCTTGTAGCAGTTTTAAACATTGCTGTAAGAAATTTTGCGAGACGTTTTGTAGCCATCTTAAAAACGCCTTTCCAACAGATTAAACATGTTTGAAAAGCAAGGTTTGACATCTAGTCAATATTTGTGCAACATAGCCCTATTATTTGTTGAGTGACAGGTCCTTTAGGGCCTCAAGGGGACGTATGTACAAGCCATTCAAAGCTCTTTAAAAAGCGGCGGCACGTCTAGTCAGGACTGTTTGACATTCATTGCAAGCGTTTACACCTTAAAACAATCGGAAAACAACACTCGTTCATTGGGCGAGGGAGTAGTTGCAAAAATGGCACAGGTACCCGAACTACACCCTCACCCATTGTCTTTAGGGACTCCGAAGAATCTTGCAGTACTTTGAAGTATTCGTGCACCATAGCACAATTAGCGGACGGTGTGAGTGTAGAGACATGACAGCACACAGCGAGCGAAGATCACGATGCTGCCCATGCCAGCCAACAATCACTTCCTGCAAATGCGAAACTTCAAGGAGCCGGCAGCAACTAGGGGCACCAGCATGGCAGCGGTAGTGCACAGAGACAGTCAATCAAACTGCTAGACCAGGGTGTCTACCAACCGGGAAAACCGGAAATTCTCAGGGATATTGAGTAGTCTGGAAAAACTCAGGGAATTTGTTCTTCTATCAGGGAAAATTAGCTGTAATTTTAATGAAAGGGAACGAAAGTCGCAGTAATGCTGGCTCGAGTAACAGACAGGAATCGTAACGAATTGTCTTTGATGCCCCATCGTCGGCTGGAGGAGTTGCCAGTGTACAGTGAATGACAGACTTTTCGTACGGCTTCGCGGTACCACAACGTACCCCATAGAGTCAATGTATCAGAACGTCTGAAATTTCGGACGCAAGAACCCTTCGCCGTATGATTTTCCCGAGTTTCTTGCCGGGACCGCCTGTCCGAAACGGCATTAGTCAAAGCCACCACCGTGGCCGTTTTGATTACCTCGCCGCGTCGAACCAGCTCTCGCATGCAGATCCTGCGGCAACGCTAGGCCTAGCTGCTTCGACGTTCGCTATCAAGCATCTTGCTGTTGGGTGCAGTGTTTTTCATTGAATGAATTCGCCGCTGTCAGCAATGGCACCGACTCCGCATTTGTGGTCCTCACGATTGGCTTCGAAGCTCGGAAGAAACAGTGCGTTGCATAATGCCGGTTCGCGAAAGTCAGCTTCGCCTCTGTACAGAAATGTTACTTTGTGAAGCATACGCAAAAGTATTGCGGTGAAGCATAACAAGCGTGTGAAGGGGCTGTTGCCACGGGACACAATATGTATTCCTTAATTATACACGCTTGCACCCGGTATCTCTTGTCACAGTCCAAGCACCGATATGACTAATACGTGTACCGACAGGGCTTCAGAGCTTTTTCGAATTAGCCTGTGGCGATTTGAGTCCTTTAATGGTAATAAAAGACATGCATTCTTTTCCAACTGGCCGATTTTTCGGACGTTTTCTCGGCCGAGTTCGAAAAATCGGACGTTGACTGTGCAACTGACCAAAAAGATGCTTCAAATGGTCCGTGGGGCAAACGAGCGGCGGAAGGAAGACGAGAACAGAAAGGACCTCCGCATTGACGAATGAACAGGAAAGAAAGCGTGCTGCCACCGTTTTGAAGGAGCTTGAGCTCAAAAAAGAGTGTTGACTGATGCCGAGATGCAGTTGTCCCTCATCCAAACCAAAACAAACTCTTTAAAGCAGTGAAACACAACACTGAGGTATCGTGCCCGGGCTGAGAGTATTTCAGGACAGTTGAGGTTGACAAAGCTGTTGAGAGAGAATCTCAATTGTGACAAAGTTCGGGCCTTATACCACAAGCTTGCTATCAGTTGATAGAAATAGCTCATATTCGAAAATATTTGCTTCTTTATGCATTTCCTTTTTATTCGTATTTGAGATTGTCCGACTCGATTTGTAATTTTTTTCGTAACCATTTTATTTGCTGTGCATTTTACTAACCTCTCCCTTCTATTTTTGAATAAAATGAACACTACTCCTTAGTATTAAATTGGAGGAAGTCTTTTTTTTTTAGTTTTTTTCACATGCTTACTAGAGAGTGACAGCATCGGGCGCACATGGTTTCAGCCCGTCCCGACATAAAACATAGTTCTGCGTCACTCTGGGAATTTTGCAAAGCACTCGGGGAAAACCGGAAAACTCGGGGAATTTGGAAATGTCAACTTGGTAGACACCCTGTGCAGGGTGTCTACCAACCGGAAAAACCGGGACTTTTCAGGGATATTCAATAGTCTGGAAATACTCAGGGAAAACTCGGGGAATTTTCGCTTCTATCTGGGAAAATTTGCTGTAATTTTATAGAAAGGGAACGAAGTACGCGATAACGCTAGCTGGCTCGAGTAAAACAGAGAGGAATCGTAACGAATCGTCGTTGACGCCGTGTCGACGGCTCGAGGAGTTGCCATTGTACAGTCAACGACCGACTTTCGGACGTCCGACGGCTTCGTGGCACCACCACGTATACCATAGGGTCAATGTATAAAAACACCTGAAATTTCGGATGCAAGAACCTTTCGGATGCAAGAACCGGCAAAAAGTCCGATTGTCCGGACTTTTTGCCGTGACCGCAGGTCAGAAACGGCATTATTCAAAGCCACCACCTTCGATTTTGAGTATCTCGCCGCCTCCAACCGGCACTCTCACGCAGGTCCGCTGGCAGCCGTAGCCATCACCGCAAAAACGCCAGGCGTAGCTGCTTCGACGCTCGCTATTAAGTTTCCTGCCGTTTGGTGCCGTGTTATTTATTGAAAGGATTCGCCGCTGTCAGCAATGGTACCGACTCTGCCTTTCTAGTAGTGGTGATTGGCTTCGGAGGTCAGAAAGCACCGCGCGCTGCATAATGCCGGGTCCCAAAAGTCAGCTTAGCCTCATTACAAAAATGTTACGCGGTGAAGCAAAGCAAGCGTGGGAAGGGGCAATTGTTATGGGACACAGTACGTATTCCTTAATTATACACGCGTGCACCCGCCATCTCCTGTCACAGTACGAGCACCGATATGCCTAATAAGTGAACTGGCAGTCCTTCAGAGCGTTTTCAGATGTGTTTGTGGCAATTTTGAGCCTTCAAGATCAGTAAAAGACATGCATTCAATTTTTTGTCATCGCACCTTTTTCGAAATGCTCGGCTTTTCGGACGTTTTCGCAGCCCCTAGGGAGTGAGAAAAATTGGACGTTGACTACAACTAACCAAGTGGATGCTTTAAATGGTCCGTAGGGCGAACGCGTGGCGGAAGGACAACAAGAACGGAAAGGGCCTACACATTGAGGAATGAACGGGAAAGGAAGCGTGCCGTCACTTTGAAGGAGCTTGAGCTCAAAAAAACAGTGTTGGCTGACGCTGAGATGCAAGTTTCCCTCATCCAAACGAAAACAAAATCTTTAAATCAGTGAAATGCAGCACTGAGGAAATTTTGCGGGGGCTGAGAGTATGTCAGGACAGTTGAGGTTGACTTTATTACCAGCTGTTGAGAGAGAATCTCATTTGTGGCAAAGTTCGGGTCTCATACCAATGAGCTTGCTATCAATTGATAGAAATAGTTCATATTCGAAAATATTTCATTTCGTATGCATCGCCTTATTGGTATTTGAGAATGTTCAACTCAATTTGCAGCCGGGTTTTTCCATTCTTTTCGAAGGTATTTTATTCACTGTGCAGTTTACTAACCCCTTCCTTCTGTTCTTTTTAAAAAAATAAGCGCTGCTCCTTACTATTCAAACTGGATTAAGACATTTTTATTTTTTAACTTGATTACTAGAGAGTGATAGCATTGGGCAAAAGATGGTGGGTGAGCCCGTGTCGATATAAAACAAAGTTCTGTTTCACTTAGGGAATTTCGCAAAAGCACTCAGGGAAAACCTGGAAAACTCGGGGAATTTGGAAATGTCAACTTGTTAGACACAATGGAAATGGGGGCATATGGAGGGCAACATCATGTGGTAGCAAATCTCCCACCTTGAACCCTTTGTCAGCCATCACACTCACCTGGAGCCCTATAACGTAAAACTATTCCAATATGTTTCTATTCCAATCTCCTGACGTCAAATTTGCGTAACCACCGACGCAAGCACCGGGCGGTCACCCGCAGGGTTGTTTGAACACACCAATAAAACGCTCTCCTCGTTCATAGGAGGTCACTTTTGTTTGTTTGAAAAACGAATAACATTGCCTACACTGAGCGGCTTGTCGTAACTAATTGGCTGACGAGAGGCGAGGAGAACGCTCAAGTGGAGAGGGATTCGATGGGGCAGAGTCAGTGCACTGAAAATCGATAACCGGATGAAGAGGGTGGTGCCGGCGTCTGCGATTGGTCGGCTTTCCCTTACTTAGCTTGCGGTGGCTGGTAGAAAATCACGGCGGCACGCAACGGAAGCTGAAGAATGACGCTAAAAGGCACACTCAGCAAAGGAGAGTTGGCAGAATGAGGTGGTAAACGTGCCGAAAGTGCTCGAAAACGTTACACGGCCATGCAAGAAGTTTTATTATGCGCATATGCACCCATGCTCTCCGGCAGGTGCGAGTAGCCAGCGCCTGAGCGATCGGCGGCAGCCATCTTTCATTCCTTTCGGAACGAGGCAGCCTGCGGCTATTCAGAAGAAAATTCAGTTTTGTTCAGCATATTAATGCATCTTTAATGCATACACGTCACTTTGACGCGGTGAGTTTTCGCGGTTTTGTGACGTCGCGTGACAGGCAGATGGTGGGTGCAGCCCGAAAACTTTTGACCAATAGCCGGAGGCTAATGGCGAAAAGGCGTCGAATCAGAAGTAACTGTTTTTCTTGTTTCTGTCAAATCATGCATAATCAGCGTGTACACGTCATATCAGATGGGGAGGTATCGCGGTTTTCGTGACGTCGCGTGACAGACGGATGAAGTGGGGGTGGTCTAGAAAAGTTTTTCACCAATCGTGCAGGGCTGATAGCAGAATTGGAATAGAAAAGTTTGGTATAGTTTTACATTATAGCGCCCCTGGTTCCAGTAAGTCAAGTAATTTACACTGCTGCACATAGCTATGTCACGTCGACAAGAAGCTCGAGCAACGCCGTGCTACGGCCTCCCAACAACAGCGGCATAATCAAGAGTGTCACAGACGATCCCAAGACTCGTCGGTGCACTGAACATGCTGTCTTGGTGAAAGTGCGAGTGCGTCTACACTCTTCCTCTCGGACTTTGTGAACAATCCGTTTGGACACATTTGTGACGTATGTGAAAGACTATGGCATTTGAATTACAAGGCCAAACAAGGCCATAGCCGGAAAAGCTAAGGTTAGCAAGCAAGGCAAGAGATTAACCAAGCATAACCGTACCTTTACGCTACGTATATCCTGGCATAGCTGAGCTAAGCCACTGCGAATTTTTAATACCATACCATCATACCATACCATACAAGCGGGGCAGCCGAAAGTGGACCTGGAGGAGCCCGAACGGCGAGACTAGAAATGAAATAGACTTCATACTCTGCGCTAACCCTGGCATCATACAAGATGGGGATGTGCTCGGGCAAGGTGCGCTGCAGTGACCACAGAATGGTAAGAACTCGAATTAGCCTAGACCTGAGGAGGGAACGGAAGAAACTGGTACATAAGAAGCCGATTAATGAGTTAGCGGTAAGAGGGAAAATAGAGGAATTCCAGATCAAGCTACAGAACAGATATTCGGCTTTAACTCCGGAAGAGGACCTTAGTGTTGAAGCAATGAACGACAATCTTGTGGGCATCATTAAGGAGTGTGCAATGGAAGTCGGTGGTAACTCCGTTAGGCAGGATACCAGCAAACTATCGCAGGAGACGAAAGATCTGATCAAGAAACGCCAATGTATGAAAGCATCTAACCCTACAGCTAGAATAGAACTGGCAGAACTTTCGAAGTTAATCAACAAGCGTAAGACAGCTGACATAAGGAAGTATAATATGGATAGAATTGAACATGCTCTCAAAAACGGAGGAAGCCTAAAAGCGGTGAAGAAGAAACTAGGAATTGACAAGAATCAGATGTATGCGTTAAGAGACAAAGCCGGCAATATCATTACTAATATGGATGAGATAGTTCAAGTGGCTGAGGAGTTCTATAGATATTTATACAGTCCCAGTGGCACCCACGACAATAATGGAAGAGAGAATAGTCTAGAGGAATTTGAAATGCCACAAGTAACGCCGGAAGAAGTAAAGAAAGCCTTGGGAGCTATGCAAAGGGGGAAGGCAGCTGGGGAGGATCAGGTAAAAACAGTTTTGTTGAAGGATGGTGGACAGATTGTTCTAGAGAAACTCGCCACCCTGTATACGCAATGCCTCATTACCTCGAGCGTACCGGAATCTTGAAAGAACGCTAACATAATCCTAATCCATAAGAAAGGGGACGCCAAAGACTTGAAAAATTATAGACCGATCAGCTTACTGTCCGTTGCCTACAAACTATTTACTAAGGTAATCGCAAATAGAATCAGGAACACCTTAGACTTGTGTCAAGCAAAGAACCAGGCAGGATTCCGTAAAGGCTACTCAACAATAGATCATATTCACACTGTCAATCAGGTGATAGAGAAATGTGCGGAATATAACCAACCCTTATATATAGCTTTCATTGATAACGAGAAAGCGTTTGATTCTGTCGAAACCTCAGCAGTCATAGAGGCATTACGGAATCAGGGTGTAGACGAGCCGTATGTAAAAATACTGAAAGATATCTATAGTGGCTCCACAGCCACCGTAGTCCTCCATAAAGCAAGCAACAAAATCCCAATAAAGAAAGGCGTCAGGCAGGGAGATACGATATCTCCAATGCTATTCACAGCGTGTTTACAGGAGGTATTCAGAGACCTGGATTGGGAAGAATTGGGGATAAAAGTTAATGGAGAATACCTTAGTAACTTGCGATTCGCTGATGATATTGCCTTGCTTAGTAACTCAGGGGACCAATTGCAATGCATGCTCACTGACCTGGAGAGGCAAAGCAGAAGAGTGGGTCTAAAAATTAATCTGCAGAAAACTAAAGTAATGCTTAACAGTCTCGGAAGACAACAGCAATTTACAATAGGCAGCGAGGCACTGGAAGTCGTAAGGGAATACATCTACTTAGGGCAGGTAGTGACGGCGGATCCGGATCATGAGACGGAAACAATCAGAAGAATAAGAATGGGCTGGGGTGCGTTTGGCAGGCATTCTCAGATCATGAACAGCAGGTTGCCATTATCCCTCAAGAGAAAAGTATATAATAGCTGTGTCTTACCAGTACTCGCCTACGGGGCAGAAACCTGGAGGCTTACGAAAAGGGTTCTACTCAAATTGAGGACGACGCAACGAGCTATGGAAAGAAGAATGATAGGTGTAACGTTAAGGGATAAGAAAAGAGCAGATTGGGTGAGGGAACAAACGCGAGTTAATGACATCTTAGTTGAAATCAAGAAAAAGAAATGAGCATGGACAGGACATGTAATGAGGAGGGAAGATAACCGATGGTCATTATGGGTTACGGACTGGATCCCAAGGGAAGGGAAGCGTAGCAGGGGGCGGCAGAAAGTTAGGTGGGCGGATGAGATTAAGAAGTTTGCAGGCATGGCATGGCCACAATTAGTACATGACCGGGGTTGTTGGAGAAGTATGGGAGAGGCCTTTGCCCTGTAGTGGGCGTAACCAGGCTGATGATGATGATGACCATCTACACACATCCACCCCGACTGGCTCGGAGTCTTATGCCCACTGTATCGCTAACGTGTCAGTAAGTGAATGAGCGCACACGTAAATATATGCGCACCATATAAGCACAAGAAATAACGGACTACACCGATAGCGCACAAGCAGGCGAAGCTGAATGTTTGGTGATGGTCCGCAAGAGTGAGCAAGTTACTAGCGATAATACATCTTTGCTACAATGTATTGCTATCTTTGCTACAATGTACACAAGAGGCCTTTGCCCTGCAGTGGGGGTAATACAATGTAATACATTGTATTACATTGTATTACAATGTAATAAATGTAATACGTTGTATTACCCCCATTTACACGGCTAATAACAGCCGTGTAAGCCGAGAAAAAGCACCGAAATGTCTTTTTTAGGCGTATCCAAAAACAGATTAACACAGACATCTTCCAAACGCTTACGTAAAACGTCTTTAGGCAGTCTTCTGGCGACGTTTTAAAGATGTCGTAGCAAGATGTAGGCAGAAAACATCTTAACAAGATGTCTCCTAGCCGTCTTTTGCAGAACGTCTTCTAGACGTGAGCAAGAGGACGTCTTGTAGCCGTCTTATATAGTTGTAGACGTTCAGTTCATTTTGGCTGGTCCAAGACCTCTTCAAAACGTCTCGTGTTCTGTGGGTAGGAAGCTGATTAAGCTATGTCCAAACGGCGCTATAATGTAAAACTATTCCAAACTTTTCTATACCAATTCTGCATTCAGCCCTCCGCGATTGGCGAAAAACTTTCTTGGACCACCCCACTTCACCTGTGTGTCACGCGACGTCAAGAAAACCACGATAGCTTCTCATCTGATATGACGTGTACACAGTGATTATGCATGATTTGACCGAACAAAAGAAAAATTGTTATTTCTGATTCGACGACTTTTCGCCATTAGCCCTAGGCTATTCGTCAAAAGTTTTAGGGCTCCAGATATTTCACCTGCCTGTCACGCGACGTCACTATACCGCAAAAACTCACCGCATCAGTGACGTGTACATGTTAAAGATGCATTAATATGTCAAACAAAACTGAAATTTATTTCTGAATAGCCGCAGGCTGCCCCGTTTCGCAAGAAATAAAAGATGGCTGCCGCGGATCACTCAGGCACTGGCTACTCGCATTTGCTGGAGAGCATGGGTTTATTTGCGAGTAATAAAACTTCTTGCTTGGCCGCGTAATGTTTTCGAGCTCTTTCGGCACGTTTACGATATCATTCTGCCAAGTTTTCTTCGCTGAGGGTCCCTTTTAGCGTCATTAGGCTTCCGTTGCACGCCGCCGCGATTGTCGACGAGCCACCGTAAGCTAAGTAAGGGAAAGCGGACCAGTCACAGATGCCGGCACCACCCTGTTCATCCGGTTATCGATTCTCAGTGCAGTGGCTCAGCCCCGTCGAATCCCGCTCCACTTGAGCGTGCTCCTCGCCTCTTGTGCGCCAATTAGCTGTATACTTTTCTACCCATAGCTATCGCACTGTTTGAATGTTTTTTTTAAGAGATACCTATAAATGGCTGGTTTTATTGTTTGTACTTCTTCATAAGGACGTGAAATAATTCTATATCGATGCTAAACAACCATTTATCGGCACTACAGGTCTTGTTGCACGAAGCGAAATACACACAGATCCGGATATATATTGCAGCATTTTTTTACTACCGCCCGAAGTGGCGCCTGCACGAGCGTAGCCCCAACTCATATTGACGAGATATGCGCACATTTTCTCGCGACAATATGCGGGCTCTGCCTTTGCACGTTGCTTTCTCAGTGGCAACAGGCAATACGGAGGTTGGTCGGAGTGAAAAAGTTGATCGTCTTAACGCGTAGTTTAATCGCTCTGTATCATCATCATCATCAGCCTAATTACGCCCACTGCAGGGCAAAGACCTCTCCCATACTTCTACAACTACCCCGGTCATGTACTAATTGTGGCCAGGTTGTCTCCTGCAAACTTCTTAATCTCATCCGCCCACCTAACTTTCTGCCGTCCCCTGCTACGCTTCCCTTCCCTTGGAATCCAGTCTGTAACCCTTAATGACCATCGGTTATCTTCCCTCCTCATTACATGTCCTGCCCATGCCCATTTCTTTTTCTTGATTTCAGCTAAGATGTCATTAACTCGCGTTTGTTCCCTCACCCAATCTGCTCTTTTCTTATCCCTTAACGTTACACCCATCATTCTTCTTTCCATAGCTCGTTGCGTCGTCCTCAATTTAAGTAGAACCCTTTTCGTAAGCCTCCAGGTTTCTGCCGAGTGCGTGAGTACTGGTAAGACACAGCTGTTATATACTTTTCTCTTGAGGGATAATGGCAACCTGCTGTTCATGATCTGAGAATGCCTGCCAAACGCACCCCAGCCCATTCTTATTCTTCTGATTATTTCAGTCTCATGATCCGGATCCGCAGCCACTACCTGTCCTAAGTAGATGTATTCCTTTACCACTTCCAGTGCCTCGCTGCCTATTGTAATTTGCTGTTCTCTCCCGAGACTGTTAAACATTACTTTAGTTTTCTGCAGATTAACTTTTAGACCCACCCTTCTGCTTTGCCTCTCCAGGTCAATGAGCATGCATTGCAATTGGTCCCCTGAGTTATTAAGCAAGGCAATATCATCAGCGAATCGCAAGTTACTAAGGTATTCTCCATTAACTCTTATCCCCAATTCTTCCCAATCCAGGTCTCTGAATACCTCCTGTAAACATGCTGTGAATAGCATTGGATAGATCGTATCTCCCTGCCTGACGCCTTTCTTTATTGGGATTTTGTTGCTTTATTTATGGAGTAGTACGGTGGCTGTGGAGCCGCTATAGATATCGTTCAGTATATTTACATACAGCTCGTCTATACCCTGATTCCGCAATGCCTCCATGACTGCTGAGGTTTCGACAGAATCAAACGCTTTCTCGTAATCAATGAAAACTATATATAAGGGTTGGTTATATTCCGCACATTTCTCTATCACCTGATTGAAAGTTTGAATGTGGTCTATTGTTGAGTAGCCTTTGCGGAATCCTGCCTGCTCCTTTGGTTGACGGAAGTCTAAGGTGTTCCTGATTCTATTTGCAATTGCTTTAGTAAATACTTTGTAGGCAACGGACAGTAACCTGATCGGTCTATAATTTTTCAGGTCTTTGGAGTCCACTTTCTTATGGATTAGGATTATGTTAGCGTTTTTCCAAAATTCCGGTACGCTCGAAGTCATGAGGCATTGCGTATAGAGGGTGGCCAGTTTCTCTAGAACAATGTTCCCACCATCCTTCAACAAATCTGCTGTTACCTGAACCTACCCAGCTGCCTTCACCCTTTGCATAGCTCCCAAGGCTTTCTTTACTTCTTCCGGCGTTACCTGTGGGATTTCAAATTCCTCTAGACTGTTCTCTCTTCCATAATCGTCGTGGGTGCCACTGGTACTGTATAAATCTCTATAGAACTCCTCAGCCACTTGAACTATCTCATCCATATTAGTAATGATATTGCCGGCTTTGTCTCTTAACGCATACATCTGATTCTTGCCTATTCCTAGTTTCTTCTTCGTTGCTTTTAGGCTTCCTCCGTTCCTGAGAGCACGATCAATTCTATCCATATTATACTTCCTTATGTCAGCTGTCTTACGCTTGTTGATTAACTTGGAAAGTTCTGCCAGTTCTATTCTAGCTGTAGGGTTAGATGCCTTCATACCTTGGCGTTTCTTGGTCAGATCTTTCGTCTCCTGCGATAGCTTACTGGTATCCTGCCTAACGGAGTTACCACCGACTTCTATTGCGCACTCCTTAATGGTGCCTATAAGATTGTCGTTCATTGCTTCAACACTAAGGTCCTCTTCCTGAGTTAAAGCCGAATACCTGTTCTGTAGCTTGATCTGGAATTCCTCTGTTTTCGCTGTTACCGCTAACTCATTGATCGGCTTCTTATGTACCAGTTTCTTCCGTTTCCTCCTCAGGTCTAGGCTAATTCGAGTTCTTACCGTCCTATGGTCACTGCAGCGCACCTTGCTGAGCACGTCCACATCTTGTATGATGCCAGGGTTAGCGCAGAGTATGAAGTCTATTTCATTTCTCGTCTCGCCATTCGGGCTCCTCCATTGCATTGGGCTCCTCGTTGCACGAAGCGAAATACACACAAATCCGGTTATATATTGCAGCATTTTTTTACTGCCGCCCGAAGTGGCGCCTGCACGAGCGTAGCCCCAACTCACATTGACGAGATATGCGCACGTTTTCTCGCGACAATACGCGGGCTCTGCCTTTGCACATTGCTTTCTCAGTGGCAACAGGCAATACGGAGGTTGGTCGGAGTGAAAAAGTTGATCGTCTTAACGCGTAGTTTAATCGCTCTGTATGCCACCAAACAATTCACATGCTTTCTCAGTGGCAACAGGCAATGCGGAGGTTGGTCGGAGTGAAAAAGTTGATCGTCTTAACGCGTAGTTTAATCGCTCTGTATGCCACCAAACAATTCACAAAATACAGTAACTATTTATTGGTTTACGTAGAAAAGGCATTCAATAAATGTGGTGCTACTACTGGGACATTGAATATGGTATATTTATTCGCGAACATTAGAATACATACGATCGTATAAATCCGCCCGCTCCAGCTTAAAGAAAAAAACGTTGCCTTTGTGAGGAGCACGGCACTCGTGCTCGATTGCGACTCGTGACGTAAAAAACGACAACCGATCCCTTAAAATATGGTGAGTAAAACATTCAATAAATTCAGAAAGAATCTGCCCAAATACTTGACAAGCACAGCACATTAAATGCATCCTAACAGCCAAGGAAAAAAAATTGAGTACATTTACCCAAGGAATGGTTTACGGTTCAAAGAAGCAGTCAGTACGGCCGACGGCAAAAGACTATAGTTCAGCCAGTGACGATCGTCATAAGCAATAAGCGCATAAAATAACATGTTAAACGAGGATGTCAGCACACATGCACGTAGGAATTTGTTTACCTTGAAGAAGATAGGTAAATTAGTAATTAAGCAATGCGACTGGCAAGCAGAAACTACATTATCTAAAGCACGCGATTCGGTGCCAGGTTGTAATTAAACTTGAAGCTCCGACAGTTTAAAGGCACTACAACCTCGCATCCACGTACACTGTGAAAATTATCAATATATTTGCGCCATTTATAAAAGGTAAGGCAGGTATTTGCCATATTTCATTCAATTGCACTGTCCATAAAGAAATAAAGTGCGGCGCAAGTCACAATCATCACAACAAACAGACTTAACCCATGTTGGCGAGATCGGTTTATCATAACACGAACGAAAACAAGCTTTGCGTAAGTCGCACTAACACAGTGCATGTTTGATTTAGTCACTTCCTTTACACAGGTACTGCTGTCAAAACACGAAAGCTGACATCGTGGGTCTGCGGATAAGCGAGTTTTGGCCTAGCAAAACATCAAAGCACAATCAACTGTTTGGTACCCTATTACAGATGTCAGCACGCTTTGCATCTAGTTCATCGTTTCGCGACGGCAGGGAAAAAAAGAACGCATAGAAAACCACGAGTCATCTGCAACTGCACATACATATACGTAAACCCAATTTGTACGCACGCATGCCGTACAACACACCTGTGCAAAGAACTTCACACTATACAGTAAACGCAAAGATGTCCGCAGCAGCAGCTCTGAAATGCAACACCAATAGGTATCCTTTGCTTCGATCAACGCGCAGCCGTTGCGAAACGATAGGATCTTGCGCTTGCTCGTTCCAGATGCCTGTCGTAGCCAATCCCTCGTAGAAAATGCAAGTGCGGTTACCTCCACAGACGCACAAGAGTCAGAAGTGGTTTTATTTAGGCATAAAATGAATTACAAAATTTTGTGTATACAGAAGGAGGTCCCATAGTCAGAGACTGAATCGGTACCTCCAATGATAGTGAATGTAGAAAAATTGATTAAAGTAGCAAACACCATTAGCGAAATAAAAAAAATTAAATACATAGCAGGCAAAAAAATACCCAAAGAGCAGCAAACAAAGGAATCGTGAGGCTTACAGCGCGTGAAAAAGACAAGGACGAAAGGAAGACATGACACACAAAGGCGTTAACTGTGTCTCACGTCTTCCTTTCGTCCTTGTCTTTCACGCGCTATAACCCTCACGATGTCTTACCAAAAAGCCCAAATCACTGCATTAAAACAAAGGAACCAAAGGCGACACTTAGACAGGGTAAAATCACAGGTAATTCAACATTCCTAAGCAGTTGTCGGGTGGTTACAGGTTGAAAAATACTAAAATTAAACGAAAAAAAAACAAACAGAAGTCATATCTATTTTCAGTGCTGTAAAAGAACCGCTGATGAGATGCTTCATCAAGAAAAGGTAGACAAGTAGGTATAATAGGGAGCGGGACAACAAGAAGAAAAAAAAAACAATTGTGCAAACTGTGGCATAGGTGTGAGGAAAGTTTTGAGTTCTTTTTTTAATTTGCCAATTGATTGAGAGCTTTTGATTGCCGGTGGTATGGTATTCCAGAAACGTATTCCGATGAAATATGCCGTTTGTTTGCCATAGTTGGTATGAACAGAGGGTAAAATGAAATTCTGATTATGTACAAACCTTGTCAAGTTAGTATTCACTAAGTTGGATTGAGGGATGATGAACAGAGGAAGCTGATTGTTGATTTCCTTGAATAATAATATGCCTAGCTTGT
Organism: Dermacentor variabilis; assembly: GCF_050947875.1. Taxonomy (NCBI): domain Eukaryota; kingdom Metazoa; phylum Arthropoda; class Arachnida; order Ixodida; family Ixodidae; genus Dermacentor; species Dermacentor variabilis. The sequence goes on from NC_134570.1 coordinate 6,268,776, forward strand.
ATCTAAAAGTGTTATCAACTGTTAGGATGTTGGCATGTAAGAGTGCTTTCGCGTCACTGCGATAGGGACTACGGGTAAGTATTCTAATAGATTGATTTTGTAAAGTTCGGAGGAAGACAAGGTGGCTGCTGTAGCTATTGCCCCAAGATTAAGTTAACCAACCACCCCTATAGACTCTTGGAGTAGGCGGCGTCACTTTTTTGAAGTGGAAAGCGGATCTAGCCTCGTCGATGCCTGTGTTTCGCCAACAACAACAACAAGAAAAGCGAGTACCAAATGAAAGCGCCTTATTTCTGATAATTGTTACCGCGAAATGTCCTTTGCATGGACATGTCACGCTTGCGCGGCGCGCTCGAAAGGTATACTGTGAGCTTGCTGTGGTGTCCAATCTAACCAAAGACATGTAATTTCACAGATAAATGAGATTTTTTCCACATTGCGAGCGACTATTTATCCCGGTTTCATGGTTTTCTCCATGATCCTGACACGCTTGCAAGAAGTAGTGCCAATATACGAACTTTTAATTCCCAATTGCAGCCATCCATGGTCCGTGGAATGCGTACGGGAGAGTTAGTACCGCTGTATATACAGGGACGTACATTAGAGACAGTTAATTGTCCATGACAGGCTTTTCACAGCGGGTTCTGTACGCATCTCGAAAATTTAGGAATTCAAATAGTGTCGCTCGTTTGGCTACATAGAACTGCGTTGCTTGCGCTTCCACTAGCCCGCTATTCGCTAATTTGCTATCACGTACGCGATAAGGCAGACGCGTAGCCGAAATAATTTGTTTGGCATTTTTATTATTCATCGGTATCCTGGTGGCGCGGCAGTGCCGTTCAAAAATATTCCCGCCTCGAATGTCATTCCCCATTGTGTCCGCAGCAATTCGCACACTTGCTGCTACGGCAACGTGTTTCGTCTCAACTTTTATTGGTGTGGTTGCGTGTGACACACCTGTTTTATTTTGACTATACTGCGCATTCGGTCGAGCTACAGTCACGCTTCTGATAGTCTGACTGCTGGTTGGCATTATTGAAATATTGCCACCTTCATGGCTGACGACTCGTGGTTGCATTCTCGGGAGGACGATGAGAGCGCGCCAGTCTTTGCGTGATCTTCTTGGCGCCGCCCGTTTGACCCATTACTTGTGGCTGGTCCTTGTTAATCCGCATCGGCGTTCGTACAGCAAGTCATGATCTGCTCAGTCTCGCGGGCTCATGATAACGAAAGTTTAGGCGAACTTGTCGTTAATGAAAATTTGGGGTTTTACGAGCCAGGATCAGGATATGATTAATGGTACGCATTAGTGGGGGGGGGGGGGCTTTTTGACCACCTGGGGCTCTCTAACGTGCACCCAATGCACACGGGCGTTTTTGCATTTCGCCACAATTCAAATGTGGTTGTATTGGGCGGGTTTTTATCCTGCGTCTTCTAGGCGACCTTGTATTCAGATCAGTTGCAGCGCGGCTGTTCTGTACAGCGGTTTCTTTCGACAAAATGCGTGTTAATAGTGTCGTGCCGGCATACGGGCTCTAGTACGTAATATACGGCGTGTCTTTCTTTTTTAATCACTTGTGGCACATAGAACAATTCTACATCTTGAGCTCAATTACTCTGTGGCGGACATTATTTGCACGAGAAATCAAAATGTCTCGCTAATTAACAATTTTTAATGACCATTTGAACGAATTGCCTTACAGCACATGTCGCAATTTACAAGTTGTAGCCAGTGTCTTTGAATGCCACCCGCCATAGTTGCTTAGTGGCGATAGTGTTGGGCTCCTGAGCACGAGGTCGCGAGATCGAATCCCGACCGCGGCAGCCACGTCGATAGGGGCGGAAGCACTCGTGTAATTACATTTTAGGTGCATGTTTAAGGAAACCAAGCTGGTCAAAATTTCCGGAGTGCCTCACTACGGCGTGCCTCATAATTAAACCGTGGTTTTTGCGCGTAAAACCCCATACCTTAATTCCCTTCTTCTTACTTTGAATGTAACATCCACTTTTAAACGACTTCTGAAGAGTGAGTGAGTGTCAACTTTATTATTAGAAGGGATAAGGGAGGGAGTTCTGAGGATAACATCAATTTAGAGATCTGCGTTTCCAATGTTTGCGACGAAATGAATTGATGTTCCGTAAATTAATTGAAATATATGAAATTCGTTTCCTAAAAATGTAAGCGGAACAACAGTCCATTTTTACGGCAAGTGTTACAGCGCGTATCTCAGAACTGCTGCTAGCTTCAAGATTTGCTCGAAGTGTATATGCCTGTGGGTACAGCGGACCAGACTGTGATATGTTGTCTCGAAATACCCTTTTCTACTTCATGCAGGCTCGTCTGCTCGGTCTCGCCAGAAGGCTTGATCCAGAATCTTGCCTCATCACTAACGTGTCTGTGCTGACACGTGTGCTACCACATCTCAACTAGTTCATGGTGCAGCTCCTTTTTTCGTTGGAAGGATGGATGGATGTTATGAGCGTCGCCTTTGGAAAGGGGCGGTGGGTTGCGCCACCAAGCTCTTGCTATTATACTGCCTAATATCCTACCTGGGTAAAAAAAAAAAAAAAACCACGATGAACTCTCACAATCAAATTTTCTGACCCCCTATTGTGAACTTTGCTTTTGTACGTCTCTCTTTCTTCTCGTTTCCCTACTTCCACCAATCTTCCAATGGCCTCTTACTAATCTCTATTGCGGACATGTTTACTTTTCCCCTGCTCTCGCTGAACCCAAGGGTTTCAAGGAGGCCCTGCAGTGGCGCCTAAATCGACCGCTGGGCAGGTGTCTTCACATTCTAATAAAACACGCTCCATCGTTTCCCTAGCTTTACCGCAGCAAGCACATGCTTCTTGTTCCTTCTTATGTCTCGCTTTATATGTGCATATTCTAAGGCATCCCGATATCGCTTCGAAAAGTAATGAGCTTCCCTTTGAGTTATCATAAATTGTTTCTTTCCTGATTGTGTTTTTTCCTCTTAAGTAGTTACTCATAGCAGGTTTCTTTTCCACTGCCACCACCCATGAGATTATTTCAGTCTCTCTGACTTTCCGCTCGATGTTCTTCGTTGCTGTGTTGCTCACCCTACAGGCCGCATACTTGCTGGTAAGCTTCCTAGTTCTTTTCCTCCCCTGTGAATCAATGTTATTCCTGTACAAACACTTGAACACTCTCCCAGCCCATTAAATTTGTTCCATATTCCTCAGTCGTTCTTCGTAATTAATTTTACTGTGAGCTTCCCTCACCTCAAAGCTAGTCCAGCCCATATCACCCTGCACAGCTTCATTTGTATTCTTCTCGTGAGCACCCAGTGCGAGGCGTCCCACTGACCTTTGGTTCCCATCGAGTCCTGCTTTTATCCCTGATTTCAAGTAAACAACCGCATTTCCAAAAGTAAGTACTGGAAGCATTACACCTTTCCACATGCCCCGGAGCATCTCGTACCTATTGTATCCCTATAGCGCTCTGTGCTTCATTATGGCTGCATTTCTCTTCCCCTTGACTGTTATGGTTTTTTCCTGTGTTTCCATATATCTATTGCCTTCGTTTATCCACATACCAAGGTATTTATATCCTTTACTCGAGGTATTTATTTCTTGGCCATGTATTGTCACTGTCTGTTCACTGTTTTCATTGAATACCATAACACCTGATTTTCTGACACTAAATTTGAAACCTAAATTCTCGTCTTCCTGTCCACAGATATTAGCAAGACGTTGCAAATCTCTTTGCTTGTTAGCTAGCAAAACAATGTCGTCCGCATCAAATAAACCTGGAAGCTGCTGCTCTGCTACTGTACCCGCCTGTTTCTATGAGAGATTAAACCCGATATTACTTATTTCAAGCACCCTCTCCATCCTCACCATGTACATCATAAACCACAGTGGGTATAAAGAAGGGCACCCCTGCCTCAGTCCCTTGTTGATATCAACTTTCGCCTCGCTCCTCATCCTTTCCCATTCAACGCAAATGGTTTCTAGGTTAATCTCTGTCAAAAGCTGTAGACAATCGTCACCTAAGCCTTCCCCTTCCAGAATATCCCACAATATGTTGCGGTCTACGTTGTCATACACTCATGTAATGTCTAAAAAGGCCACATATAACAGTCTGCTCTCCACTCCTGATATTTCAATGCACTGAGTAAGAGCAAATAACTTATCGTCCAAACGCCTACCTATTCTGAAGAAGCCAACAAACACTGACACCAAGGACAACATATGGGGAATCACTTGTGCTTAATAAATGAAATAAAGAAACAATAAATTAATGGAAATGAAAATGGATGAAAAAAATTTGAGGACGCTTAAGCTTCGCCTTCAAGAGTGGAACGCGACAGCGTTCCCATCGACCCGCCAAGGGGTGTAAGACAATGCGCTACGGCGCAGGGATCACTTACGAGGCGCCCCGCATCGGACTTTGCGCCCACCTATCACACGGAGAGCGTCGAGCAACGCAGCGTTCGGCGCGGCAACGAAACGTGCGCCTGAGCAAACGGAACGAACCAAAGAACTCGGTGTCTCGGAGGGGGAAATGATCTACGCCAGCCAAACGTCGTGATCGGCACGGGCAGAGAGATAGATAGATAGTAATCTAAAGAAAGGAACGGCGCTTGATTCTGCAACCCGCGTGGGAGCACGGCGAAGCGTCGCCAGGGGAGAGGGAGTCGGGGCCGCGACGCGCCTGGCACCGGTCCGCGCACGGCCCCAATGCGCGCATGGCGCGCCACCTGTCGGGGCAGCGCCGTACATTGAGAGGGGGGGGGGTCTTCTGTGTTTGCCGCAAGATGGCTCTGCGTGTGCGGTAAGCGCAGAAGAAATGTAGCGGAAACGTACTTCGCTACTCGTGTAAATGCGACTTCTGTACGTTACATGCTCATAATTACCGATATACACCGCAGTATAACTTTCTACGGCACGTTTTTAAGGCAACACCGCGTTCACTAGAAGCGCGTTTGTACCGCTTTCAAGCATCGAACTCGTGGCTCAGTGGTAGCGTCTCCGTCTCACACTCCGGAGACCCTGGTTCGATTCCCACCCAGCCCATCTTGGAAGTTGCTTTTTATTTACGAAGTGCCTGCCGTGATTTATCGCTCACCGCCAACGCCGCGGACACCGACGCCGACGTCACCGGCTTTTCTGCGACACGAGCTCCTTAACGCTATCGCGTTAAAACAACTTGCCGCAGGTGGGGAACGATCCCACAACCTTCGCATCGGGCCCCTCGGTTAACCCCCTCTCTTCTCGTTTATTACCTTCTCTGAAGCCATTCTGAAGTTCTCCCAAAATGCCATTATTCTCTGCCCATGCTTGCAGCTTTAATTTGATTGACTGCATTGCTAGCCTGTATTCAGCTATGCAATGCTGAACGGTCTATACGAGTGAATTTTGTCTTTCTGTCTTTCTCACCCTTACCTTTTTAAATTAAATTCATTCTGCTTTGTCGCCAACTGTCTGGCATTCGTCTGTCTCTTAAAGTTTTTCCACTGCTTTCACCAGAGCTTCCTTACTTTTAGGTCCTGATTCATTGATCAGCCTAACGGGAAGCTCGTCTAGCCCTGTGGCTGTGCGCTTAGGAATTTTCTCTTCGGCCTTCTTCCAGTTGAAATTTGTCAGCACCAGCTACGTTTCCATCTGGTTCTCTTTCAAGCACTTTTTTTCTTCAAATACTACCTCGTGATTACCTTGGAAAGATTCGGCTGTTATTTTCCGGACGTAATTTAATGCCGCTATACCGTTCCAGTTTGTTTCCACCATCGTCTAGGATATGTTGTATTGTTGTTGACTTCCTGCCTAATAATTTTATGTGGTTCCAAAATATCCTAGGTGCGGCCTTCTTTTTCTCACATATTTCTAACAACCAACATTCACTTTCTCCTTTTATCTTTGCTTGCACTAGTATTTGAACCTTAAACTTTTTCTCCCGGTATATTTCCCATCTACTGGCTACTTAATCCTGCGGCAACTGCGCCTTCTTTACCTGCCTGTGCTCTCGGGATGCTTTCTGTCGTTCGGCGATCGCTACTCGCATCTCCCTGTTCCACCAGCTTTTCGGTTTCTTTTTTCCTTTCCAACGAACATGTTTATTTTTCCATATTTCTGTCGTTATTACACTTAGGAGCTCACTATATTGAAGCCTGGACGACAGCGCCATCTACTGCGACTGTGTCATCGGACCTGCCTATAAAGGATCGTCCACAGAACTACACCTTGACCAGAATCCCCTTTTATATTTCGTGCAGGTTAGTCCTAGCTACAGCCCCTTTCATAGTGATTATCATGGCCTTCTGGTCCTGCTGTACCCACGAGAGTGTGTTATGATTGCATATGATGGATTATCTGTATGTGCACTACTTCTTTGTGGTGATGGGGAGACTAATCCAGGCGCTTCTACAGCAGAAATGCTGAAGGAATTGTTGGCAGGGCAAAATAAATTAGCCGACGAAATGGCTGCCCTAAGGGAACAGCAAAATGGCATGGGAAATGTGATGTCTGATCTTACATTGTGCTTTCTTGAAATAGAAAAACGAACTGCCCAGGTCGAATCACTTCAAAAATCAGTTAAGGTCTTGAAATATAAATTAACCGTTCTTGAAGACCGCAGTAGACGTTCAAATTTAGTTATTTTTGAAATGCAGGAAGGTCGTATTGAGACAATCGGATTTAAAGCAAAATGTTCTAAACGACTTTTTTGCATCAAAACTACGGGTATCATGCGTATCTATTGGTAGAATTCACCGCTTAGCAGACGTGGTAATCCTAGACCAATTATAATTCATTTTCAGGACTATATTGAGAAGCAAGCAGTGTTTAAAAATGCACACAAGCTTTAAGGTACAAAAACATCCATCCAAAATGATTACTCGCGCGAGACTGCAGAAAAGAAAGCTGCGATAGGCAGGTGCTAAGGATGAAAAACGACAAGGAAAGGATGTTTCACTGATTAACGACAAGCTGCGAGTAAATGTGGTGCTCTTCATGTGGGTCGAAGGCACCCAAACGCGAATGTAGGTTCCTTTCGTTAATGCTAATTCTCAAATGGTCTGACCTGCACGATGTTGGAATAATCAACGTAAAATTTATTAACGTAAATGCGCGTAGCGTCGTTAACAAATCAACAGAACTAGAAGCCATCTTGTTATATTACGATCCCCTCATTGTTATCGTATTGCGAGCTGCGGACGGATCGCAAGGGCCTCGGATCCGACGGCCAGCGAGCTAGGCCTGCGCCGTTTCCCAGAGATCGCCAACTCACCTGGCTTGCTCGTTCGCTACCGTAGGTGCCGATAAGCATCGGAAGTGGTCCGAGTTCGTGCGTGCCACTGGACGCTCAGAATGGACCCCTATTGAAGAGCAACCAGATTTGCTCGTATCATTTCGAGCGTGCCTGGTGTAAACAAAATCCGCCGAGCTTAGAACAGTCCTATGATCTTTCTTCAATACCACGTACCCCCAAGCCTGATGCTGTGCCGACTTTTACCCCGCCGTGTGTCGTGTTCCGGAATATGCTTCATTCCCAAAGTGCCCTCGACAAATGGTTCGTACTACTTCTAGCGGTGCGTACGCATGTTGATAGCTGTCACTGGCCGCACTTTCCGAGTCGCTGCTTTGTATTGGGTCCAATCAAAAGTGGTTGGCCAGATCTAACACGGCGGCGACTCCCGCCTGCAGGAAATAGTCGCCGCTTGACGGCGATGACGGCGACGCAAAACACGTGCGGGTGCAGCAGACGAACACGAAGCTCGCGCACCGTCGCAGTTTTGTGCACATCACGTGACCGGCTCTGTTCCTTCTTTGGCCCATCTCATTGCTCTCTGAAGCTAAAACTTGGAACGGTCGCTACAAACAAGAGTCCAAATAATTGTCTGTCGCGTTCTGAAGCAAATGATGTTTCCTGCTGTGATTACTGGATCATTAACTACTCATTGCAGCAAAAAAAAAAGCAAGATCGAAAATTTTTTTGTCAGTACCCCTTTAACGATTTACCTTCAAACGTTTCCTCTTGCATTCGGCTATTTGCCTATAAGATTGTGTTGTTTACCGAGCAAATAATTCCATTAACGATCATACCACCTTGCAGCATGATACTTTCACACTATTACCGACTGGTGTAATATACGGAAAATGTTCCTTGACCGTTCCAAACGTAATATCATATCGTGCTCACGCAAGTGCTCTAGTACTATATTCACATACAGCTTAAATAACACGAGCTTTTAGAGTAGCACTACCTATATATACCTTGGCATGAACCTTGCTACCAACCTTTCTTGATATTCGCATATTACCGCTATCTGCGCTACTGCATCTAAAACACTTGGCTTTCTGAGGCGCAGCTTGCAAAATTCACCTGCTGACGTGCGTAAATTCGTATACCTGACGTTTGTACGCCCGAAATTAGAATTTGCATCGGCTCTATGGTCTCCATACCAATAATATTGAATTACCATGCTTGAACGCATACCGAACCGAACTGCCCGGTATATCACTCGGAATTTTGATCGGAACTTCAGTATGACGCAGATTAAGCTCGCTATTTCTGTTCAGCCTCTAGACATCCGTTGTAAGGCTGCTTTGCTCTGTCCACTTCACAAATATGTTCATTCCAATAAGCCATGCGTATTGGTTCTCTTAACCCCCGCCCGTACATCCTCAAGATTACATAATCATCTTAGCTTCAAACGCATTTTTGGTGAAACTTCTGCTTTCAATTTATCTGCTGTACCTCGTGCCATATCTCTCTGGAATGGTCTTTCCAACGAAATCGTTTCGATAACTGATTGTAAAATATTTCGTGAACACCCCCCGTCTGTGCGCGCTTCTGACTTAATCTGCTTTCTCTTATTTGCTGTCATGCTTGTGCATTCTGTACTTTGTTTTGCTTTTCAGTTCAGCCACTGTACAGTTGTGTTAGATTTATTCTTGAGCTGTTTCGATTGTACTTCACAGCTGTTTGTTACAATGCTCCCCTTACTCAATGCTCGACAAGGCCTGTAAGGTGGTTCCTAAATAAAATAATAGAATAAAAATGTAGCACCAATTTGCAAGTAGGTAGGACTATTGCAAGCCTTCTAACAATTTCACGCCACATGTCAATTCTTGTAGGAAATTTGTCCGCGTTAGGAGTACTGCAGTTTACAGAACTGCAATATCTGTTTTTATTGCCGAGTCACGTATTTGAAAGTTCCTGCTTCAATTTTACTGGAACATGAAAGTCCGGTAATTTAAAGAACGTCTTCTTATTGTCTGTAGAATTCAGCTTTCTCAGTCAAATGCAACGAGTTTCATTCAAGTTGGTCCAGCAGTTGTCTCCAAAAAGAACTGCTGTGTTTTAAATGTACCTAAACAAGGATATTGGAGTTTGCCCAAAGCTAAAGAGCTTCTTCGTAATGCTGTTTGCTAAATTTGTATTGTTAGAGTCACAGCATTGCTACACCGCTGCCCTGACGAGCAATGTTAGGCAATAATGTTTCTGATGACTAGAGACAGCTGACCAAATAACTAGAGAAAATACCAAGAGTAAGAAGGAACATCAACGCCGGTGGGATCACTAAATTCTTCTTGAACCTTCAGTGGGCAAATGGCAGCACTAACCTCATCCTGCAGCTGGTATCGAAGCTCAGATCGTTTTGAACAGCTGCACCTGTGCAAAACGTGTATGTGCACCAGTAGTTTTGCAATAGGTGTTTGATGCAATCAGTGTTAATGTCTTCGGTAAATACTGCAAGTATGAAATGAACTCTACCAGTAGTTTTGCAATAGGTGTTTGATGCAATCAGTGTTAATGTCTTCGGTAAATACTGCAAGTATGAAATGAACTTCTGTCAGTTTACGGTGGCCAACATGCCTGTGCTATTTTTTGCTGTTTATCTACCTGTGCCAGTGCAAGCAACAAAAAACAAGAGAAATTGAGGCAGTGATCAGAACCAATAAGTTGGTTTTATTTTTGACAAAACAAACTCATTTCACCAAGGTTGACACGAAGAGGAGCGCATGACACACAAAAAATATAGAATTGATGGGACATTAAAAGAAAGGAACATGCACACAATTTTTTAACAAGTAGAGGCTGACTTTTTTAAACGTCCTGCCTGTCACTCAGATGTATACACACACGCACACACGCACACAACAAATTTTTTTGCCAAGACGCGTGCACATCAAGAACATTAGCAGTATAACAAACAATTTTTGGTGTCAGTTCTTTCCATAAAAGCGTGTGGGCCGTCCACACCTTGTAAAATATATGTATATTTATATATATATATGTATGTATATATATATATATTTTGTCTCAAACCTCTCGTCCCTCTCTCTTGTTTTTTTCTCACACTGAATTGTTATCTCATTTTCCTTACTGTTTGAAAAATTACTGCATCAAGCAAGCAAGTAGGGGGTTTTTCATCCGTCTTTCTAAGGTATTTCTGCCAACCTCCTGCATTTACTGAATGGAAAACAATAAATGAAACTGAGTAAGAAGAACGGGACCATGAGGCAGACGTTTTGTAAACTGAAGCGGTGCCTTTGGGAATAAGTCTGTACTTCCGGTTATAGTGTTCTTTATTGTACCGGGATTTTCCGTCTATGTGCGCCACATATACGAGCGGAACATAAGCTTACATTGCATTTTCAGTTTTAAACAAACCATTTTATCCATGGGAGTGCGGCAAAACATATTGTTTGCTGTAGTGTTTTGTGTTAGTATTAGGCTCAACGGAACTGTGCCCGTTGAAACGAAATTGCGATCAGTGTGCACGCTCTGCAACGGCCTTGTTGGTCTACAGTGACGCAAAAGGTGTCATTTGCCACCTAGCCTAGGCAACGTGTACGAGCAAAATGCAGAGTTTGCAAAGTTGTTCTGGAGCACAGGGCTCCCGCACGGAGGGAGCAGAAAAGCAGAGACAAGCCCCTGAACACGGATTTTTTCAACTTGCGCTCCTTAGCCGTGCTTACTATGAATTATCATTTGGGACTGACTTACCATAGCAAGTACTGCCACCCGTTAGCAACCAGTACTACCATTGATTTTCTGATTAACTAGTGAGATGGTTAAATTGCTCACTGGCAGACCATCCACTACCTATACAGAACCGCAAGAGTGCATTATGTTGAATTTTATGATGCCAGGAGCCATTTATTGCACTGATAAAGCTCTGAAATGAGCATGGAAACAGAAAAAGTTTTTCTGTTGACTGTAAAGAACAACGCATCACTCAAACATTAACTACAAAAGGATTTGTTTGCAGTCTTTTCCTTGAAAAGTGCCAACCACCTGAGTGTATAGCATAATATACTCAACCATGGTTAAGTGTAATATGCTATGCACTCAGGTGGTTCATTACATACATTGCAATGTATGTAAATGTTAGCGACTGTTGCACTATCTGCATGCCACTCTGCCTCTGAAACGTACTCAAACAAATGACCTTATGGAGAGTTACTGTGGCACAAATGTCTGCAACAGGAGCCCACACTAACCTCCATTTTTCAGAGAAGTAGAAAATGAATCTCGTTGCTTGATACAAAATCTCGTCAAAATACCCCTTTGGTAAGATCGGAGTGATCTCGAGGCCTTTGTGAAAGGAAAACAGTGCCACACCTTGAGGTGACAAATGAAAATGTAGTTGACTAGAAAGTTCCCTACAGAAAGAAAAACTTACAGTATTGGACATTGAAAAGAATCATATATTTTCAACACTTTCACTTAAATGAAATTGTTCTTCTGGGAATGAAGAAAAAGATGTATGTGTATGGAGCTACAGTTGACAAAAAATCTTTGAGAAAGGATCGGGAAGTACCGTATTTTCCGGTGCATAAGCCGCGTTTTTTCTGATTGTTTTTCTTTGGTGCGTTTTAAAGAACGGTGCTAACTTATATACGTTTTTTTTTTCGGAAAGGTCTGCCGTCTGCCGAAAATGGACTGGGTGTTATGACCACCCGAAGCGCACTGGGTTGACCTCCTCTGGCAGTTAATTGCTACTGGTTGTGTGCGCGTTATGGAGGTACCGGGTTCTTCTCACGATCGAGTTGCCGGGGCAGCAACGGAAGCGGCGGCAGGCCGACAGCGAGTCGAGTGACTACGAACTGATCGCATCTGCAGATCGCTTTCAACATGCGGCACGCGGCGCTACGCAAACTACGTACGCAGTCGCTACCTCCCATCATCCCTCTCCCCCCGCGCTTCCTTCCCGCTTTCCTCCCTAATGCGCAATTCGGCTCACCGTCGGACGCTTTCATTCGCACATACAGCAGTTGGCGCCGAGGATGATGTTATCGCCCTTGGACGACGGCAGAAATGCGCCTCTGGAGTGTCCATATCACTGCTATCGCAATTCTGTAGGAATGGCACCGATACGTTTGTGCGTGACCCGCGTTCATAAAGTGAAACGTCACTGTATTTTTATATCACTTACTGAACGAACAGGTGCGTCTTATGCACCATTGCCACTTATATACGCTTATTTCTTTCGGAAAAACTGCCCTTTTGAGGGGGGTGCGACTTATACAAAGGTGCGAGTTATAGACCGGAAAATACGGTAAGCCATTTATTCTGGAATGAAAGTAAGACACCACCACACGCTTCAGTTTTCTAACCTGTCTGAACCTATGATTGGCCGACAGTGTAGAACAAGATTTCCACAATCGAAAGGTAGATTGTTCTGCACACACACATGCGTACATTTATACTGCAGTGTGCTTGAATTGTGGCAAGGAGGCTCTGTAGAAACACTTTTATTGCACTAGTTGGAAGCACCCGACTATTGAGACAGGAGACAATGGAAGAGAGCTTGCTGCAATCACCCGATCATCTCCTGAGTTTGGATGGCCCAATAGCAACTTTTGCCTAATGCGCCTTTTTACATAACACCTTGTGATGTGACAGTGTGAACAGACTAATTTTGCACAAATGGCAAACGGTGTTTACAGGGGAGCACTCAAAACGGAACATTAAGGTCTGCCACATTAACATGTTGATGTCAAATCTTTTATAACATTATGTGCACCTTTTTGACGAAAAAAGATGCCAACTTGTAGTTGGACTGAAAGTTTATAGAAGGGGTTATATTAAAAATAAAGTGCTGTTTCCGCAGTCGAAGTAGTGGAAACAAGCGCATGTGTTGGGAAGCCATACAAATTGTGGCTGGATTTGTTTTCAGCGTTGGTGAGAGCCGTTGCTTCGTTGATGATGCTTTGTCAGGCATCTCAGTACATGGAGTAAGCAGGCATGAGAAAAAAGAAGAAGCACTTGAGAGCTATAAGACTTCCTTTTCTCCCTCACACACTTTGCTTGCAAATACAAGTAAATAGATAGGTAGAGAGGGAGAGAGAGAGACTTTCACGTGATTACAGTGCATATTCAAGAGCAGGTGTATATGAGTGTCATTTTTTCAATATATATTTTGTATATATATTATAGTATGTATGTATAGTATGTATAAGTATGTATATAATATGTATATTGCCATAGTTTGAATGCCGCCCTTAAGCTTTACTGGGTGGAAAAAGGAACAAGAAAATCCTTTACATGTTAGTCTTCCTTTCATTCTCCATTATGGAGAGGGTGTAGCCAAAGAGTGGTGGCAGCATTTACAGTGTGTGTATGTTTTGTGTGCAAGCAAATGTCATAGTGTCTGTATCTTCTACTTGCCTTACACGAGGAAGGAGGCCAGAAATAAGAGGTCTCTTATTAGCCTACACGTCCCCTTGACAGGAATCACACAACAGTGATTATAATCAATATTATTAAAACACACACATACATGGCACATGACAGTCACCAGTTCTAATATATATATATATATATATATATATATATATAGGGAGAGAGAGAGAGAGAGTTGTTGGTAATTGTAATATATATATAAATATATGTACATGGAGTAATGTTCAGTAACATCATATTGCTTTTAGTGGCCCACAGTGCCTTGCCAGAAGGTGCTGTGCTCTGCGTCGTGCGGAAAAGTAGTTTGTCAATGTTGTATTTCTTTGCTGTATGTCTTGTTTCTGTATTTCTCACTTGTTGAATATATAGCACAATATAAGGCAGATATTATGGAATTTCTCCAGATGTGGAACACGGATTGTTTTACATACATACACAGCTTTATGTACAGACAGACGTGCAAGAAAAAAGTATACCAACAGCACTCAAATATATCTTTGTCTGTCTCATCTGATGTTTTTATTAGATTTACTTGTGTGTGCGTGAAGCATGCCGTGGTGCCCTGAGAGGCGTGTTGTGCATGTCGTGTGTTTCACGCATACATAGGAATCGCACAATGACGTGCACAGGGAGGGAAATAGCGTTGGCTCCATACATATTGGACCAACAAAAAAATAAAACCATAACAACACATCGTCGTACAAAAGAGAACAAGGTGGCCTATACATCACATACATTTCCTTATAACATGTGTGTGCTTTGGTAAATAGGCTGCTTTTGTCACCATTATTAGTGATTGGTATATTATATGCGTACACACCATAACATCAAAACATTTTTTTAGATTGTGTCCTTGCAGGTGAATAAATAGAGAAGAGCACATCCGACTTTTTTATCGACATTGTTCTGTTGTGTATTGCTCAGTACGATAGTCACTGTTAGGTTGCAACGACTGCAGCTGTGATTAAGAATTTATATGAAACTTTATGCTCAAACCAAGCTACAAGAAGTACATAAAATGAAGAATGAGAAATGTTTCTAGAGCGGCTAATGCATGCAAGTTTGAGATTGCCATTTGCGAGATATCTGACTTCACTTTTTCAGACCTCAAAGCAAGAACTAAATGACTAGATGTACTGAGCATGAAAAAAAGCGAGAGACTTTCCAAGTGACAAAGCTGTGGTAATGAAGGCAACTGGCTGTATTTTTCTTTCCTGTAATTTTGATGGAGCTAGCACTGTTCTGCCTAAGGAACTGCTCTGCAGCCTTTTTTCTTTATTTTTTTAAATCAACATTTTATTCATGTGTACCAGGCTTATTAAATCAATATCTAATAAATAAGTGAGTCCGCATATAGGTAAATCTTCATTCAACAACCATATTCGAGAAATACTAATACAATTCAAAATCTAAATTTATAAGCAAGTTGTGGTAGCTTTGTGTGCTATGTTTCATTTTTCATGTACTGTGAGAAATCTTATTAGACTTTCAGAGGCGCCATCCTATAAATGTATAAGCGTCATATTGCCCAAGTGAAGTTTTCGAGCCAGCACTTACACTACGATGGTTTTGCAGTGCAGACACACACAAAATAACTGCACGTCAGAAAAAATTCACCTGGTGAATGTTAATAACTGACTGCAGATCTGTCAACAGCAGTAACTAAAACACATTTTGTGACCTTCAAACATGAATTAAACAGCAAGACGCACGTGAAAAAAACAAAAAGGAACAGCATGTTGAAGTGATGTAGCCTATCACACACCATTTGGCCTCTTTAGTGTTGGATTTTCCAGGAATACACAACTTGTGCACAAGCGTTTGCCTTGCAAGCTGTAACAGCTGCGAAAGGGGTAATGGGCGCACCGTGAGACCAGTAAGAATGCATGTGCTCTAGCATTGCCGAAGCACCGATCGCCGTGTAGCAGTTGATGCTGTAATGCTTCGTACATGACACATAAAGAAAAAAAAGTAAAATAACAAAATGCAGTTGGTCTTTAAGTGAGAACAACATTGCAGGCACAAAAATGGTGAACTGCAAAGCGCACGTTTTGAAAATCGAGTTTTATGTTCAGTGCTTTTTAACAGCATGCCAACTGTGTTCGTTAGGGAAGACCAAAGGAGAGGCGCGACGCATGGCGAAAACACCTACAAACGCGTCATTCGGCGATGAAAAGTCAACTGAGGTGTGGGCAGCCTTGAGGGCGCTGGTTTGCATGTCTTCGTCCCAACCCCAGAAGTCAGCGATACAAAAATATCGTTGTGTGCATGTTCTCTCTCTCTCTCTTGTTTTTTTTTGATGTTTGTTTATTTCTTCCCGCGCCAGGCTTGCGCGATATTGTTGAAAACTTTGAATGCTTAAGGATATTGTACATACGTTGAACTGCTACTCAACATAACTGAGCCATTCATCAATCAAGAGTTTCTCTACATCAAGCATGGTGATGAAAATATTCATTGAACCGATATAGGCAAAGGACACAGTAATGTGTTTGTATCACCTCTAGTTATATTGTCTGCCTACATGCGAGAAAGCTAATGTACAGGTAAAAGGAAAGTGTTCGCAAGTTCTAGCTAAGACTGACACCACAGGGTATTTGTGAAAATGCCCAAGGCAGCAAGAAAAGTGTGGCTTTATGCTGACTAATATATATACATTACCATCAGCAGCCTACATCAAATGCAATGAAGAGAGCCAGAAATGATAAAGTACACGGAACCTGCTAAGCTAATAGTGTCTGCATAGAGTGCACATACTTGTAGGCAGAGGTCACTTGGAGCAACTGCAGCCTTTCTCATTTGTCTTAAACTCATTAAAGACACTGTGGTTGCGGAGTAAGAACTGTCTTTTCTTACTTGTTCTCTGCAACATGAGGGCACTTTTTGCCTCATGGAATGTACCAGCCAGCATCAATAGCTTTTCACAAACGTGGTTTTGCTGCAACTGAGAATTTTCATGATCAGTTGCAACAATAAGTTATACATTTTGTGTCAGAGCAGTACGAGTTGCGCAGTAACTGACAAGGAAATTAAGGAAGTCACAGCTGACTAAATGAAAAAATGATTGTTTAGAACGAAATCGTGGAAACAAGAGGTAATACCAAATAAATGCTGACGAGTACGGAAGCGATATTGTCAAGAGAACAATAAAGCTATAAAGCTGTTATTATGACTACAGTCAACGAAAGCCAAAAGCTTAAGCTTGTAAGATCAATTGGCAAATCTCTCTGAATGTGATTTTGACGAGATTTACGATTTGTCAAAAGTCAACAAGAGATACTCCCACGTACCCATTGCTGCCATATGCATTGCATGGTACTTGTTTCATTTTAGCAACATACATAGCTGGATGTATACTTTTTCTGCCAAGATATATGTGAAAAGGTTGTTTCCTTGTACATATTATCTGTCGCATGAATTATATTTGAACGACACTAGAATTAACTGATGCTAGAAATGATGCTGGAATGAACTTATTAATGATAATAAATTCAATTTTGACACTTATGCGAGGCAGAATCAACACAAAAATCATCATGCATGGTGAACGACATCCATTTTGTTGTTTTGTGAGATGTCATATATTTTCTCTACCTTCAGATATGAATTACCAAAAGCAATGCATAAAACCAACATTTTTTATATATGATAAGTAGTGAGCAGATTACATCTTAAAGGGCTAGTGCAGCATAAATCAAGGTCTGTGATTATAGCTCATGACAACATCACAGCTGATAACAAGCCTGACGTTCACTGAACATAACAAAATGAAAGATATAGCATAGGTGAGCATTGAATACTATTAGTTAAAATAATTTGTGCGGTGTGCATATAATAAACATGCACGGTGGCATAATTTATGAAACATAACAAAAGGAATACATGGCTTGTACGAAGACAACGCTGTGAAATGCATTTCTTTCACAAATAATGCCAACTGTTCAAATGAAAAGAAATGAACAGCTAGATGGCTGCTGAGTTACAAAATATTGTTACAATATTAATGACTAGCATACAAGGCTCAGCTTATCGGTAGTTTGTCCCCTGCTAGGAGGTATATTGCTCTGTCGAAGGATAAAATGAATAGAAGCAAAGTTCACGCCAGCTTGATTATTTACTCGCATTCATAAACCTACATATCTTCTACGTATTGGAAGACGTGTATTTTTTCATAGCGTATATGTGTGCTGCACACTACAGTACCAGTACATCTTTGTGTGTTACCAGGAATAGTTCACTCAAAGCTCACTGATTAAATGCTGCAGTGTAAAATAAAGAAAATGAAATTGCATGCGCTGTTGTTTATGTAATAAGTAATATTAAGAACTGCTTCACAAGTGCCAAATGAAGCCTTCTGTTATTGCCAAAGTGTATTGTTTGCCATGCTCCAGCATATGAAAGTTAACGTAACCTTTTACCATATTTCGGGTAAACATCGCTATTGAAGTCTGATGTATAATGGGAGCGTCCTTAGGAGAAAAACAAACAAATAATAGCATGTTGTTCTTTCATCACGAAGCAGTTCTAGTGAACACCAAGGTGTGCACTTGGTCTTTGGGTGCGCCATTGATTCTAAGTATGCCAAGAAACTGCTTGTTAAGAATACCAAAGAGACTTCAAGCAAAATGCTCATTAGCATGTGTTAGTTTATCCTACACAGAGTGGTGTTTTTTTTGTTCTCAATCACACCTTAGTTAAATAGAGACAATTCGAAATCCTAATTGTAAGTTCTGCCCACATAGCTAATAATTCGTTGTTATGCCACTTCATGATAGTTTTAATTAATTATCATGGATCTCTGATATCAGGCAGTCGTCGATACAGGAACAAGGCTGCTTTGTGGTAAATAAGCAATGCTAGTCCTACAAGTGCTAATACATATTTATGTCTTAAAGGCAGATATTCATGTATATCTTATCACGTGACAGCATAGCTTACTAACAAGATTAAGATGACAACGTGAGACCCGGCAGATTCTGATGCCATTTTAACAGCCATAGAAATGGCTAACCTTTTCACAATAGATATAAAAACAAGTAAAAAAAGACTGAAGCTAATAGATATGGTGACAGTGCACCATCTGTACAACTTGACTAATGTGTGTGTTAAAAAATAATATTCATGAGGTTTAACATGTGTATATGCACCCCCAAATGCGTCGAGCCTGCCAGGAGCCACAGGAGACGACAGCAGCTGCGTGGTGCAAGATTCATGCTTTTGCCAACAACAGAGTGAGGAGAAGAAGGGTTATGGTGTCATACTTTGATTAGCACTGCTGGAAGGGGGCAGAAAACTCACAAGAGTGAAGCATTCTACTAGCCATCCCTACTGTTTTCTGTATCTCGTTGAATATTTCAGGGGCTAAGCCTACCCTTAGGCAGGCTTGTCTTTAGGTTACTCTAAAGCATCACTACTGCAAGTGTAAAAGTGGGAACAAAGTCACAAACAGGAAGCACCTGGGCCCACAAATAAACTACATACAACACTTTCATGTGAGTAAAAAGTTACTTGAGATAAATAAAATACAAAACCATATGTATGCGAACCTCTAGCATCAACAAAGGTTCCCTTAACGGACGTAGAGGTGTGGTTATGGGAGTCACATGTGCATGATGACAAGTGTTTTGTATTGCTCTTCTTCGTTTTCTTTTTCATTGTGTACAAGGTGCCAGTTAACGCAGTGTTTAGTTGTCGACAGTAACAGTCCTTTCATTTCACTCACAACAACCCATATGCACAATATTTTGCAAGCATGTTTTCACGGAAGCTTTGTGTGTATTTGGCTTCTTGCTGTTGGAATAAATCAATTATAGTTAAAATGGTCATCAGTAGAAGGTGGCAGCATGCACTTTAGGAATTATTCCAAAGCATCATAATTCATCTAACTGGCCAGGACCGCTCAATGAAGTAAAAAAAAAGGCGAGCGCATTCAATAAAAAAGCATTGAAGCTATGTGCTACCTAAAGATATACAAATATGTAAATCTGTGTCCAACAACTACGCTTTACATACTCCAAAATATATGACGTCGTACACGCTTGTTTTAAATATTCCCTGGTATTTATAAAACTGACCTGTCTCAGACATTCAAATGTTTCCTCTTTACCTTGAAGAATCTGTCAAAAATGACCCAGTGGCCTTGCCTACGATAACTCTCTTAGCACTGTACTCTGATAATTATAATGACTGCAAGAATGAAATTTGCCATACGCAAATTGATACCATAACGAAAGCTCTTCTGATAATTCAATTAAAAATACACAAGCCCTTTGAAACAGGAGGATGTTTTGACAAAGGCCATGGTTATCCAAGCAACTTAGTAAACATAATGTTGTTTTGGCATGTGACATTCATTCTATAGCAAATCAACTTATGGTAAGAGGACCTTCGTTAGGTGCTTCTTTCAATTAGGTCCAAGCTGCTGCTTATAATATCCCAAAGAAATAAAAGCCAGAATAAATAACAATAAATGTAGATATCACGACCTACTCATGTTACAGAGCCTCTGCATAATGACAGCAATTGTATTATTGCATTACACAACGGTTGTGCTGCTAAAAATGAAATAAACTGCAATTAGACTTCATGCGAAAGTCTCAGCATTCAATAACGCATAAAAATTTCAGCCGTAAGTATATCAAACCGTTCAGTGTTACACAGGAAAGCAAACCAAGGTAAGCATAAGAAGAGAGCGCCAATGTAGTGCCATTTCCATGTTATCAGTTGGACAAAAGGAAGGAGACATGCTGAATGATAAAAATAAAACTTGGTATAGCTAGCTATAAGACAGTAGCGACTGTTATGCTAGCTTATATTTTCTGCCTGTGCAGTTATTTCGCTGGAATATTTCAGTGCTAAAAGAAGAAATTAAAATTTAAAACAAGTGAAGAAAGCATGTACCTTTTTACATGATCATTCATGACATTCACACATTGGAATAAGCATGTGGATCGCACACACTTGAAATAGGTTAAAAAAAGAAATAACACTGCAACGAAATGTGGCGCTTTGCTTTCATGAGACCAGCACAACATTACAGTTAAGACGCACAACAATGGTATAGGACATACATTCATACGCACAAATATACTCACAAGAACATGACAGGGCTTCCAAGGAAGGGCTGTGCACAGCACTGTGATTTTGCTCTTTTTTCCTTGTTTTATGTCAAACAAAACAAGTAGGCCTATTGTTCAAGTGAAATCTCAAGACGGAAATATGTGGGGAGTGAAGTAGGGGCTAATGAGGGCTAATCATTGTGTGAGATAGGATGGGCAGAGAGATTACACACATTGAGAGCAATAGAGCATGCCTCTATGAATCACCACAAATAGAGTGAAGGTCACTGAGCGTATTCAAAGAAACACGTGAATAGCCAACAGCATTACCAACACACTACGTAATTTCTTTGTCTCTCATGTCCATCTGCTTTAGTGGCACGATCCACTGACAAAGACTGTTGGCAACTCATACTCGGCCATGTGAAACATTAAACACCAAAGCAGGCTGCGTGAGACTGTTATACTTGCACGGAGGAGAAGCAACCTGTTAAATGACCAACAAGCACATCAATCTTCTTGGCTAACTCAACCACAATCAGTCGCACAGATCTCCATGTGCCTACAGTTCATCAATACAACTTTGTCTCGCACAGCCATTTCAAAAATTTTTTTTATGTTACTTTCATGGCTGCAAAGAGATTGTTTCATTATGCATCGTTATGATGGCTCATTTCAGATGCCACTTAGCGAAGTGCTTTATGCTGAACAGAAGGGCGGTCGATGGTATGGGGCATGACTCAAGGGATAGGCAAGAGAAAAATGTGAGGTAACAAAATACCTTATTGCTCAATATTTCCCACCAGTGTCTGTGACAGCGGGATTCTGAAGTAGACCTGTTTGTATGTGTGAAGACTCAGATGCAATGGGCAAAAGTACGCGCTGAATGTCATGAAGACTAAACCTATTGGAAAAAGTAGAACCCATATTAAGGTCGCCTCCAGCAAACAATGTTTAAAACGTGCTTTGTGTTGTGCACTTGCTAAAAAAAGGGCAATGCATTGAAATAGAACAAAATAATTGGTTAGAAAACAGCGACCTTCACTCTCTTATCCTTCTTCATTCGTATGGGTTGCTATTGAGTTAGCAGAAATTCAACAGCCTATTTGCATGCTCAGTGTTCTTGCAGCATTTCAGAGCAGAAAATGATATTGCAGTGTTTCAGGCGAAAGGTAACTTCAGACATCATGTGCTTTGCCAGGATGACAAAAACATCAAAAGAACTGATGGAGAAATGACAATCTGTGTGGCCTGCTTTGTATGAGAAGTGATGCATCAAAAAAGAGTCTGCGATTCAGGACAGCCGTTCGTGTGCATGAATGGGAGAGAAGTCGTTGTCATACAAAGAGCACTCTAGCAACAGTCGATAATGAAACCTTCTCTCTCCTTTAACAAGGGAAGAAGCAAACAAAACAAGCAGGACTCCTGTTATATGATAGGAGGAGGCGAATCCGCAGGCGGGCCGCCACTGATGAAGCCAGGAAACAGTGCAAGCGTGTGGTGTGTGTGTGCAGGTCAGCAGCCTTCTCTCCAGACTGCACACACATGAGCGGGGGCTTGTTGCAAACAGGAACAGGAAGCCAAGGAGCTGAAAGCTTTGTCTCTCTTCTGACCGCAGTTAACTCGAAGGTTCCTTGGCCAGGACCAACAACTTTGTCTGCAAACAGGGTTGAGGAAAAACAAATGCAGCAAAAGTAGCAGTTCCAATTGGGAAAGTGATTCAGGCTAACCACTTGTGGGTCAATTGCCAGAAGTTGCACTACCCAACCAGTGTGTCTGCAAGAACAGAGACAATGCACCTCTATGCAGAGCTGCTCCCAGTAAATATATGGACATCGACTGCAGCAAGAACATACATCGTGGTTAGTGTAGGATGTCCATGAAGCTCCAAAGATGCAGACAATAAACATCCAAAGAAAACAACTTTGTATTACCATTATACATACGAAGTAGACACATATAGTTTCGGCAAAAAACTATACCGTCACCTCCCAGGAAGCACAAGTTGGCTACTAGCTAGCTTGATACAGCTTGAGCAGGCTAGAAGTAGCTAGTGCTGTGTCAAGCTATAGTTTAGACACCTTGAAAATGACTAGCACTTCACGTTGCCAAGCCATACGGTTCTTGTCGGTGCGAAGACAATTAGAAAAATGTCCAAATTTTGAAGGCATTGCCAGGGAGGCTCCGTGGGCGCCTCAACGAATTGGAGGAGGTGGGGGAGGGGCGTTTGCCAGAACATTGAGTGATGCTTAGAAGAACTTCTTGCTGGGATAGTTGGTGCATTGCTTTGAAGAAACAAGTTCCGCATTTAAAGAAGAAAACCACAGGAAAAGGCGACGGAGACAAAAAGAGCGCAAGAAGGGGGGGGGGGGCATGATCAATTTTGTGAGCGCGGAAGTTACCGACATGCTTCGAAAAAGGTGAGGGGATAGTTGCGCTGATAGGGCATCGAAACCCATTGTAGCGCAATCAGCGCCTGTAGATGCTCCCCGAATGGAGCATGCGAAAACCGATTCTTCATAAATTTCCTACGCACGCATTGAAGCGCGCTCGTCCACCGGTTCAAGTCTGGCGCGAAATCGGCATGCTGCGATTGCATGTACATAAAGAGCAAGTAAAAATAAAGTATGTGCTGTTCACGAAATGTAGCTGAGCGTTAAATCTGTTTTAAAGTGAAAATATGTAAGCATGGGAAAAGATTAGAAAGCATAATTCAAGCGCAGCGCCGCTGCCGCAGGTGGTACCACATGCAACGGCGTCGCTTGACGCTTTTTTTTTCGATTTTGAAACTTTCGGCATCCGTCTGTGCAGCGGTGGCGGGGTTTCGTTTGTGCTGTTTGCTTGCTTAAAATGATATGAGTTTTCGAATGGAGAATTCGGATCGTGTTTGCAAGAACAGCAGCAACACCATCACTTTATTTCGGTTCGGCAAGTGTTTTTATATATCATTGAAGGCCTCCTTTGTTAGAAATCATGTTGCACGATTTCAACGGCACGAACGTCAGCTCACGTTTCGGATTCTCGCGTTAGTGCAGTTATTCACGGCGCCTGTCTTATATTGCGAGCTTTTGTAGATTTTATAGCAGCATTATTTTCCCTCTTTGTAACGCGAATATGGTACTAGCTACGAGGCTACAAATAGAGCTGTGTAATTATGTTACTGACTCGATATGCGGCTGCGTGACTATATTCTTCACTATGCACTGTGTTAAAACATGATCGCGCAAATAACACTTCCAGGCTGCTACTACCGACGAAAAATAAGCGAAAGTAAAAAAAAATCGCATGAAAGTCGCTTCAAGACCGTTCTTTGGCCTTGCAAATCGGGAAAAAAACTGCTAATGTCCCCACATTTAGCTCATGGAAGTGTGTCCACTGCACTTTTAGGCATGAAGGCAATGCAAGTAATACCAACGGCGGGCAGCAAACAAGTGCGGTGGCCGAAGGTAACGACCGCACACAAGCTGATACCTCTTTTGTACAATGATGCTAGTAAAGAGCAGAAGTTTATGATACTGTTTCAAGGGAAGCCACAAAGGAGTAAAACAAAATCCTCAGCAGCTCATAAAACACATATGCAACATTTTATGAAAATAGGACTTTTAAAGTGATTGAAAAATGTGATGGGAACTGCTAGTTTGAATGCAAAAGAATAATCACCTTTATACGTTGACTAAATGAAACTTGCAATTCCAAGGTAGAGAAATTTAGTACCGTGTGACTATTTTCAATGTTTCATTGTGAGATGTAAAAGGCCTATCCGCATATCATGGTGAAACTTAAATTACTTTCGCGTGTATTGTTTTCGTTGAATGCGTATCATTCATTTTTTTAAATTTCTTTAAGTAATATACCTTAACTTTCAGTTTGCCTTCGTTATATTGTTACTGAATGGTTTCTGCACTACACTAACCTGTGTGACTGTCAAGACAGCTTTGTTACTAGCAGTGTTGTCACAAAGTAGTGCGAAGCCAGTGTAGTCTGCATATTTTGCCATTTTTGTTGTTCCAAAGACATGAATCTTTTTTTTTCAGTACACCTGCCTTCACTGGAGGTAGCATTTGAAATTCTGAGTAAGCTATCACTGTTCGTATGACATTCTGTGCCAATGGTAGATGTCCGGTGCCCATTCTCACCGCAAGAGGAAGACCGCTGTTCATATGACATTCTGTGCCAATGGTAGATAGAAGTCCGATGTCCATTCTCACCGCAAGAGGAAAACCGCTGTTCATATGACATTCTGTGCCAATGGTAGATAGAAGTCCGGTGCCCATCCTCACCGCAAGAGGAAAACCACTGTTCATATGACACTCTGTGCCAATGGTAGATAGAAGTCCGATGTCCATTCTCAACGCAAAAGGAAAACCGCTGTTCATATGACATTCTGTGCCAATGGTAGATAGAAGTTTGATATCCATTCTCAACGCAAAAGGAAAACCGCTGTTCATATGATATTCTGTGCCAATGGTAGATAGAAGTCCGATGTCCATTCTCACCGCAAGAGGAAAACCGCTGTTCATATGACATTCTGTGCCAATGGTAGATAGAAGTCCGCTGCCCATCCTCACCGCAAGAGGAAAACCACTGTTCATATGACACTCTGTGCCAATGGTAGATAGAAGTCCGATGTCCATTCTCAACGCAAAAGGAAAACCGCTGTTCATATGACATTCTGTGCCAATGGTAGATAGAAGTTTGATGTCCATTCTCACTGCAAGAGGAAAACCACTGTTCATATGACATTCTGTGCCAATGGTAGATAGAAGTCCGATGTCCATTCTCACCGCAAAAGAAAAACCGCTGTTCATATGACATTCTATGCCAATGGTAGATAGAAGTCCGCTGCCCATCCTCACCGCAAGAGGAAAACCACTGTTCATATGACATTCTGTGCCAATGGTAGATAGAAGTCCGATGTGCATTCTCAATGCAAAAGGAAAACCGCTGTTCATATGGCATTCTGTGCCATTGGTAGATAGAAGTCCGATGTCCACTCTCACCTCAAGAGGAAAACCGCTGTTCATATGACATTCTGTGCCAATGGTAGATAGAAGTCCGCTGCCCATCCTCACCGCAAGAGGAAAACCACTGTTCATATGACACTCTGTGCCAATGGTAGATAGAAGTTTGATGTCCATTCTCAACGCAAAAGGAAAACCGCTGTTTATATGACATTCTGTGCCAATGGTAGATAGAAGTTTGATGTCCATTCTCAACGCAAAAGGAAAACCGCTGTTCATATGATATTCTGTGCCAATGGTAGATAGAAGTCCGATGTTCATTCTCACCGCAAGAGAAAAACCGCTGTTCATATGACATTCTATGCCAATGGTAGATAGAAGTCCGCTGCCCATCCTCACCGCAAGAGGAAAACCACTGTTCATATGACATTCTGTGCCAATGGTAGATAGAAGTCCGATGTGCATTCTCAACGCAAAAGTAAAACCGCTGTTCATATGACATTCTGTGCCATTGGTAGATAGAAGTCCGATGTCCATTCTCACCTCAAGAGGAAAACCGCTGTTCATATGACATTCTGTGCCAATGGTAGATAGAAGTCCGCTGCCCATTCTCACCGCAAGAGGAAAACCACTGTTCATATGACATTCTGTGCCAATGGTAGATAGAAGTCCGGTGCCCATTCTCACCGCAAGAGGAAAACCTTGGATGAAGCAATTCAAAGTTGTTATTCAAGGTGACCTTGAAGTAATGTAGGGTTAATTTGACTGCAGAGAGAAAGCAATGGCAATAAATTTGAGACGGAAGACGAGGCCAACACAAGGTGCATTTTGTTTGTTGAATAGTGAGCTATCACATTTCCGCTGTTTTCTTGACATAAGCAAGTCCTGCTTATAATAGCACATTGGCTGTTAATAACCAATGTGCTATTAGTTTGGTATTCTACCTTATGTAGTCGTTTGTGCTATCTGCATCAGCTGATGAAATTTGTTTGAATTTGAGAGGCTGCTAGGAACGACCTAACGTAGGCTAATATGCTGTCACACTCTATAAAAATAATGGCAGACCTGCAAACAATACTGCTGCTTGAGGGTCATTTGTTAATCAAAGGTAAATAATGCTGCTATCATGTCAGACAGCAACATGTAGCTGCCACACTCGGATCAAACTTCCAATGAAGACGATAAATGGAGAAGTTTCAATGAAAGATCGAGACTGCACAAGCATATAGGGAGGAAACGTGACAAAGCGGTAAGAAGAGCACCAGAACAACTGCGCATTATCGCCTATCGCACGGCGTAACCAAATCAATCGTGCCCTGCGCTCTCGGAACATGTCGAAAAAGCCGAGTACTGTAGCACCTGCCGTAGAAAAGAGCAGTGACTGCCTTTAACCAGTCGAATCTCCACTGCCTGTTGCATGCACGTTTTGGGCTGCTTTGCGCGTAGTCGGTCACATGACTTAACGCCGCCGTTTTATTGGATATCTTCGCCCTTCCTTGTAGGCTTGAGATTCCTGAAGTTTGGTGCGCTCTACGTTCAGTTCACGCATTTTCTCTGGACGTGGTGGTTCTGTCTACACAGTCTCAACTTCCAGGGATCGCCACAGAAGGCCAAATGTCAACCGCGTCGCGTTCTATCATGAAGCGCATAAATGGAGCTACTGTAATTTTTTCGTATACATTAATTCGTACTTGTTCTTTTAGGGGCGCTCAACGCGGCTGAATATTTGGTCAATAAATGTAAATATAATAACCGACAAACATAGTTAACATAGCATTGTTTTATAAAATGAACAGACCATTGTTTTATTGGACTTATATGAGTAAAGTCTGTGCTTTATTACTTGAATAAAGTTTTTGAGACCTCACTGACGTGTGACAAGCAGCAGCTCATTGGCACTGATTGCAGTCCTGACCCTTCGTCGATTCGTGTGGTACGGCAGTGATATTTGAGAGCGGGGTGGTCGTTTCCTTTGAGCAGCGTCACGCAGGCTCATTTTGGTTAGATATAATATCTCAACCTGTTTATGCGCCCAACATTCGATAGCCACCACCAAGCGACAGTGTTTAAAGACAGTGAATTTCAACAGCTGCGGCGTTTCACTGCATAACGGCTGCACGGCTTGCGTCGGTAGTGATCTGCCGCGTCTGGCCGCGTAACGACATGTTGCTGTTAAAAAAAATGTGCTAGCTAGCGCGAAAATTCATCGCTAGGACCAAGCACTGTCTGCTTGGTGACGAAAGCGGATCAGCTTTGCAGCTTACGGGTGCGTGCACCGGTGAGTAAGAAAGCATTGCTTCGAGTTCTCAACATTGAATTTCTTCGCGTGGGAGGCGGATAAAACAGATTCCTGTAGTCATTTCTTACAACTGGAAAATAATAATAATTATCATGGTATTGCTCTTCAAAGTAAATTCAATCGAGGCACTTGTTATTTTGCAACGTTGCTAAAATTCCTAACACGGAGTGCAGCATAAATAATAAATAGTTTTGGCTGTTTCTACATAAATGATACACTGCGATAAATTCACTGCACAATAGTGGCAAATGTATTTGCGGTGATACGCTCAGATTAATTGCGCTTGAGACATATAAAATGACTGTGTTTGCTACCTAGTGTCTGGAAGAAAAAAATAGTCATCTAATCAAGGCTCCACTGACACCATTGACACCATTTAAAGAAATACGCACGCAAAACAGTGTTGTGTGTGTGTTTGCTTTTGTGTCATGGAGCATTTTCGGCACTGTTCTTAGTAAAACATGGATCACGATCTCACTCACACTTACACCATAGCGGCTCTTTTTGCGGCTCTTTTTTCTTTCGACTCCAGCCTTCAAGACGCTGCTCATATTTGTTCACCTCTTTGGGCTCTATTGTCTCTGCACGTACGACACAACAGTAAATGTTTCACCACTGGAAGTAACATCAAGGGCCAAAATCCTCACAAGGTATGTTTCTGAACACTTCAACTAGAACCATGATTTGTTTATCGATTGGACTAACTTTTGCTTCACCATTTTTGTTTGCATGTTTCTCATGACTTCATCATTTCTCTTTTCAGGAAGACGGACAAAATAGAGAATATTGGTCTGCAAGCTGCCCGCGCCAAGCCATAAGAAGCTCAACGGTCACCATAGTGACAACAGATCCTCTTGAACTATGTACCTCACCATGAAATGTTTGCAAGTTTACCAAATAGCGCCCTATCAGGAAAGCAAGTCTAGTTTTGTATCTTAACGAGCGGGAATGCTGAAATTTTACATACAAGCTTACTTGCTTTTAAGGGCATTTTATGACAAACGATGAAGTAACATGTTGAGTCCCAATTTATTTTCTAGTCATTACAGCCATGACGACTAGAACCGAAACAACGTCGCAAGCTCCTATATGCTAATGTACAAACTCTGTCATCTTCTCTTTGCAAATCAGCTTGACGGGCATTACCACCAGGTATCACATGCTCCCTCACAACAATAATTTGTTACATGAAAATGCAAAGAATTTTAATACGATCACACGCGCTCAATGCAATTCTGATGAAATTATACTTCATGATGACTGCAACTTTGGCGGGCTGCACCGTAAGAAACAGTTAGAAAAGATATGTTCACACAATCGGCCTATCAACTTTTCTCAGACAGACAAATCACTAAAAAGAATTTTTCTTTCCCTTCAAACAGCAGATGACAAACGTGAGCACAGTGTGTTCCCACAAACTTTTTGAAATATGCTCGCTGTAAGTTTGGCTCACCGTTCAGCGAATCAACAGTGGACGAGCAAAGAAAGCCTCAGCGTGAGAGCTTGTGTTCGTCACAGTCCTCACAGATATGTTTACTTGTTGAGACATTGACTCCATGCTGAGGATTCTCTTGCTTACCTCTGTTGCTCAGTTGAAGTGTTCACCTCCTTGTCACTGTGCCACATCTTTGCCTTGTTTGAATACACGAAACGAGACGTTTCTTCAACATGAAACCGTAAATTGCATTTTCCAAGGATCAATGAACAATAATTCATCATCTTTATCATCATCGTCAGCCTGTTCTATGTCCACTGCAAGACGAAGGCCTCTCCCTACGATCCCCAAAAACCCCTGTACTGCGCCAACCGATTCCAACTAGCGCCCGCGAATTTCCTAATTTCATCGCCCCACCTTCTCTTCTGCCGTCCTCGACTACGTTTTCCTTTTCTTGGTACCCATACTGTAACCCTAATGGTTCAACGGTTATCTAACCGGCGCATTACATGACCTGCCCAGCTCCATCTCTTTCTCTTAATGCCAATTAGAATATCCGCTATACCCGTTTGCTCTCTGATCCAAACCGCTGTCTTTCTGTCTCTTAACGTTTTGCTTAGGAATCTTCGTTCCATCACTCTTTGTGCGGTCTTTAATTTGTTCTCAAACTTCTTTGTCAGTCTCCAAGTCTCTGCCCCATATGTCAGCACTGGTAAAATGCACTGATTGTACACCTTCCTTTTCAATGATAATGGTAAGCTTCCAGTCAGGAGCTGGCAATGTCTGCCATATACGATTCAACCCCTTTTTATTCTTCTGTGAATTTCGTTCTCATGATCAGGGTTCCCTGTAATTAATTGAACTAGGTTAACGTACTCCTTCACAGACTCTAGAGGCCGACTGGCGATCCTGAAGTCTTGTTCCTTTGCCCGGCTATTTATCATTATCTTTGTCTTCTGCATATTAATCTTCAATCCCCCTCTCACACTCTCTCTGTTAGGGTCCTCAATCATTTGTTGTAACTCGTCTGCATTGTTGCTGAATAGAACAATGTCATGGGCAAACCGAAGGTTGCTGAGATATTCGTCGTCGAGCTTTACTCCTAAGCCTTTCCAGTTTAATAGGTTGCATACTTCTTTCAAGCATGCAGTGAATAGCATCGCAGAGATTTGTCTCCCTGTCTGACCCCTTTCTTTATAGGCATCTTCCTGCTTACCTTGTGTAGAATTAAGGTAGCTGTGGAGCCACTGCATATACTTTCCAAGGTATTTACGTAAGCGGCCTGTACTCCTTGATTACGTAATGCCTCTATGACTGCTGGTATCTCTAGTGAATCAAATGCCTTTTCGTAATTTATGAAAGCCTTATAGAGAGGCTCATGTACTCTGCGGATTTCTCGATAACCTGATTAATGACATGGATGTGATCCATTGTAGAGTATCCCTTCCTGAAGCCAGCCTCTTCCCTTGGTTGACTAAAGCCCAGTGTTGCCCTTATTCTACTGAAGATTATTTTGGTAAATATTTTAGATAATATGGAAGTAAGCTAATGGGCCTATAATCTTTCAATTCCTAAACGTCTCCCTTTTTGTGGATTAGTATAACGTTCGGTTCCCTCCAGTTTTCTGGGACCCCTGCAGTCGATAGACGCTTCGTATAAAGAGCCGCCAGTTTTTCAAGCATCCACCAAACGAAATCCAGGCACGATATTCATAAGATATGCTTAATGCGATGTCAAAAATAGGACCTCCTTGGGATGTCATTTGGTATTGGTAAATAATGTAGGTACAGCGCAACAATTTTTGGGAAGGAAAAAACTAAGAGACACGAAGAACGCTGACTTCCAACTGAGTCTATTGAAGGAATTTTATATTGTATTGGTTTTCATTGGTATTATGACATATTTTATATTACACTGTCATACGGTCATCGTATGGACAAGTATTTCATTAGGGCCCCAACTTTACATTCTTCAGCTACACCCCATTGCGTAACAGCAGTATAAGTAAAACAAATTCCTTCTGTCATGCACATTGTCACGAACTTGTTTAACATCGGATTCAATCACCGAGTGTGACAGAGCCACTCACCTTGTATTGCCTAGGAACAGTAGAGTGCAGAGCTGAGTTCTTTCAGTGGTAGCCATTGGTGAATGCGGCTGCCATCAGAGGGCCCTGCAAGCACATGCGGCAGTCACATTGAAAGGAGCCCTAACATAATCTTATGCACATTTCTTATTAATTCTGATAATGAGGTGGTGTCTGAGTAACCAGAAATTTTGGGTGCACATATGTATAATGTTGCTTCTGGCAGATATAACACATGGAAAAAGGTACAAAAGAGCAGAGAGTGAATGATAATACATATGCTAGACACTAAACTAGGGGATTATTGTGTGCATAAAAAATTATTTTCACCACCATCTTCATCCTCATAATCAACGTCTTCTCTATTCTTTCTGTCTACACCCTTTCCCCTTCTCCCAACGTCGAGTAGCAGGTCAGAACATTGATTCAGGCCGACCTCCCAGCTTTTTTATCATAATAAATACCTCTCTCTACGACAGAACTCATCTGAATATGAATGTCGACAATGATGTGGTTAGTACTAACCAATCTAACGACACACCGTATCCGCCTCGTACGCTGGTCCTACTAGTGCCACCACAAGGCCTAGCGGAGAAGCTTTTGTAAGTTGCCTTGCAGACGCTACCAACGTGCTAACGCGAGAGAGCTAGCATTTCAGTTACTCCGGCGTTTCCACGGCAACAAAAACAGCGCCACCTTTCAACTGTGCGTTACAATAACTCTCCTCTCTCACAAGGCTCTTGACGGTCTCGCTACCTTCTTATACACCCAGGCTACATTCACACTTGGTCTCGGAGCAGGCGGAAGCGGCAAAAACTTCACAATATCCGCCCGCCTAGGCGCCGAAACGGGCGGAAAACCAGGCGGCGAGCACGATTGGTCTCGGACCCATTTTTAAAGCGAAAGTTTCCAAGCCGCGTCGAGCCGAGTTTCGCCGTCGCCAGCAATTTCACCTACATGTGACCGCAGCCTCGCCGTAGCCTTGGCAACGCATCAAGTGACTCGCCGTGCCGAGTTCCGCCGCCGACGCCGGCTTGGCGCATGCATTCTCCGCACCTGGGTCGCCGCCTCAACACGTGACTAACCGCGCGCCTGGGCCCAAACATGGTCAATCAGCCCGTCCGCTCCGCCCTCGTCCGCCTGCGCGCGGACGGCTCTCCAGTCGAGACGGACGAGCGGTCGCAACTTTGCCGTCCACACACCTGCCCGTCTCAGTGGCTGGCCCGAGGCGGATGGCGTCGGGTGTCGTCACGGCAAACATAGCGCTTGCTCGAAGCCAAGCGAAGCGTGTACCCGAGGCCTAAGCTACAGCCGCGTCAGAAACAGTCTATTATGCGAAGCATATTACTAGAGCTCAACCCAGCTCCTCAGGCGCGGCGGTGTCGCCTTCAATACCACGTGACACCGTGACGTCACGACAGAGGAGAAACGGGGCTCCAACTCGCGCCGTCGCTGGCGGCGTCGCGGCGGTATATAAGCAGCTGCGCTTGTTTCTAGGTGGCTTTGACTCAACTCTTGCAAGATGGGCTGGGTGGGAATCGAACCAGGGTCTCCGGAGTGTGAGACGGAGACGCTACCACTGAGCCACGAGTACGATGCTTCAAAGCGGTACAAAAGCGCCTCTAGTGAATGCGGTGTTGCCTTAGAAACGAGCTGTTTCTAAGGCTCAGGCGTGCGTCGCTTGCTCAGGCGCACATTTCGTTGCCGCGCCGAACGCTGCGTTGCTCGACGCTCACCGCGTCCAATGCGGAGCGCGTAGTCGCTGCGCCGTAGCCCATTGTCTTACACCCCTTGGCGGGTCGACGGGAACGCTGTCGCGTTCCACTCTTGAAGGCGAAGCAGAGTAACGCATGAGTTGTTTCTTCGTCTAGCCGAACCAAATATAGCCAAGCAACAGCAGTTCACCAGGCTAAACAGTGGTTCAACAACTAAAATAAAGGCTAGTATGCTTCGCATCCTGGGCTTAACCTTAGCTAAGCCACAGCCATTTTTTTTTCTCCGTCTTGGGATTTTTACTAGTCTTATCTAGCGCCCAGGGAAATAGTCATCGAAGGCAGCAAGCCGGTGTACTCTTCCAGGCCTCATCAGTGCAGTGCGATCGCCGACAGAAACAGACGGAGCGCAAGAAGTGTGTTGTGTTTACGAGAGCGTCGGAAGAAATATTTGAAGCCGTTGACTTCGTGATTCTTTTTTTTTTGCCATGCTTCGCGTGCGCGTCGCAAACGAGAAGTCCATCACATACACGTGCATTCTGAGAACACATGTTCAGGGCGTGGCGAAATAAATAATGTTCGATCGACGCACCCAGCGTACGCGATTGGTATCTGTTCATGCGATTCGTTGCCGCGAAGTAGTGAACGCCAGTCCTTCGCAACTTTTAGAAGTAATGATACGATCAGTAGCGATAAGTTTTTATTACCTCGTTATCGCCGCCATTCCGCGTGTGCTGTACAGCCTGCGAGCCGTTTTGCCGGCTGCGATACGCCGTGGTGACCGCGACGTTCAAGCTGTGTTCTTGCTGTTATGAAGTGTGTTCTATACTGCGTGTCGGCCATTTTGCCGGCTGCGATGCGCCGACGTGACCGCGACGTTCGAGCTGTGTTCTTGCTGTTACGAAATGTGTTCGCAAGCTACAAATCGTGACATATATGTGTGATGTGTCGCAGCGTTGCCAGGTGTGGAAGTGCTTGTTCTTCGCGATGTGCGTGTGCTCAGAAGTGAACTGTGCAGAAGTGTTGCCGTTCGCGTTTTCATATGTAGTACCCTTATAGGTAAGCCCTGTCCCACCGGCCTTTCCTGCATCGTGCATGTATCGTTTGTTTGAGAAGTTGTTACTGCACTTTTGAAGGTGGTTCTATTGTGGGGGAGGTTAGGGAACATCATAATAGTTACGTGTGTCAACACATACAGCCTTGTTGAAATGTGGACACGCCTGACAGCACTAATGTCATGAATAAAAAGTTCGGGCAGCCTTGCTTTTTATCATGTGGACATTGGTGTGAATAGCAAGAATTTGTAGATTTCACATAGTAAAATGCTTTACATTTTTTTTATGCAAGCGGCTTACATACCCAAAAATCCTAAGTGCTTGTTATTGGCTGGTGACTCAGCACAGAGTCTGTTTGTGAATACACCAGTGAAATGGTAGATGAATACATTATAGATAAGGACTAGATACTTCCTTCTTATTAAGTACAAATTTTACGTTTGCTGTTAAAAAGCAATATGAATGTAAAAATGAACACGTAACACAACTAATAACAAGTAACAAGTAAGTAAGTGTCACAAGCATGGTGATATAGGATATTCTGCTAGCATCACGCAGAACTGCGTGAAGGAAATTTTGCCTTGAGTTCTTCCTCACTGGCTAGCCATGGTCATGTTACTAATGCAGCAGAATTGGGTAAGCAAAAGTTTGTCGTTACTTTGCATATCCACCCTATTTGATTATCTGGTTCGTGTCGCCTGTTCTGGCACGAGCCTTCAGTCTAAAGCAAGCAATAGCACAAGTACCAGCATTATGTGCCCGATAAGTGCTTTATTTTCTATCCTCGTGTTCATTCTGCCAATAGTCATTAGCAAATGTTCATTAAACTGACTTGGGCCTGCAAAGTATGTCCATTAAATGTTTTTCCAGGGTACTTTCATCTACCCGTAAGCTTACTGCTGCCTATCATTCGTAGGTGTAGGATGTTGGACGCTATAAATAGCTATCTCACTGATCTTTATTTTGCACAGGCCACGGTTCCATTAATTAACAGAACCGTTTTCAGCTGCGCTGCCATACTATGGGAAGAGGTGTCTCGCCTCTTGTTATTCTCTAGCATGTTCATGGCCACAGCGTATTGCCCCTGAGAAGTCAGCTGCTATCCCAATATAAAACGTGCCTATTGGCTGTCATGAGCATATCCTGAAAACGAATTCTCACAATTATGTCAACATTAGTTATGTGATCGTTGTCAGCCAATGACGACGAACTGCTGGCAAAATTTTTATGTGACTCGACCAGCGGAGTGTCTGCTTCCTATATGTTGGCCATACTGTTTTGCCAGTGTGCTGCATTTTTATTTTTTGACACAAATTTACTACCCAGACGGATAAGATATTGTCAAACCATAAATTTTAGGTCCATACACATGGTCACTTCTTTATTTTATCACATTCTGGAAATTACACCCATGTCTAGCTTAGATTAGCAGCATCAGCTTAACTTATTATGCACGGATTGAGTTGCTGCATGTGAGAAAAAAAATCACTATGATGAGACTGCTACGAAAAAATAATTTCTTTTTATGTCTTATTGTATAAGTTGTGCTGTTCATTTGATACATACAGTAACACGTAAACACAAATGTATGTGTACCTTGCGTCTATGTGCACGTGTGTGTGTGAATAAAACAGCACAACTTCTAATATCAAGGCATGTTGCACCAACTATACCCCATCAAAGGTGGTGCATATGGTATTCAGCTGATCTTATTGAAATTTTATCACATGGTGCAGTGCAGTTACAACATTTCATACCTGTATGTAAACCAATTTATGAACTGTAACCGCTGCATGTAAGAATGCATATTTTAGACCAATGCAGTACCTTAGGCAGCAGCTTTTATATTTAGCTTTTGCCATCGCTTATTAGAGGGATCGTGTTGATTATGCCATCCAACTCATATAAAGGTTTGTGTTTAGTATACCAGCAGTGAAATACTGAAATGCAGCTGCACTTATTTGTATACTAATGAGATGAATTCCACTGCTCATCGTTCTGTCACGCATTGTTCTTCAGCCATACATGGTGACTATATTTGGAATCATCAGTTCTAGGCTCATTTTCACTTGGGCCTTCCGATGAAGTGAAATCTGCCTCTTCAGCAGTCAGTTTAGTGGAAAGCTACCACTGAACCAATAGCTCAGACAAATTCCTGCATGCTTTTCGCCAATCAGGTAGTGTGCGCAAGCTATATGTGGTACATCACTTCAGCTACACCAATAATCACACAGCTGAACCTGCTACATGCAGTTAAGTCATTGATATAGACAGAGGAAGATGTTGCACATAAGCAACAGTTACTCATCCCTTGAAATGTGAATGGCCCAAACCTTCGCGAGCATATCGGTCGCAACCATTCGGCAGCACAAGTGGGAACACTTGTGCTATCACAAGTGAAAACAAGTAGAATAGTGACACCACCTCAGGTGGTTTGTCCTGATTGCCTTGCCTGCAAGTTTCTATTTTATGAATTAATAGCTTTCACAACATTTACTGTGCTAATGAAGGCACAGAACAGATACCAGTACAGCGGGATGTACATTCAAGTAGAGCAGAGAACTTACGGGTAAGCTAAAAAATATACATCGAACAAGCTATTTTCACATTAGAAGATATACCATCGGCAATGAATGAACATTCAGGGCATGCAATAAGTGCCATGTGTGGAAGGTTGAGACCTGTGATGCTGAAAACCTGTTTGCCTTTTGAATATTGACATAAAGAAACATTCCAGTCTGTACTTCTGCGTCGTAGGGTAGGATATCAAAGGAGAGGTGCAAAACAGATCTTTTTATGTAGTAGTCCATTATGAATGTGCCACCCAAGTTGTGTCGAACATAGCTATCTGTGTGCAAAGCATTGGACAAGGTACCTTATGTATGGCTGACACATAAAAATGTTTTCCATTGAACATTCTGAGCTCTAAATGTGAAATGTCTGCTGTTTTAGCTACAAATAGCGCGCATATATATATATATATATATATATATATATATATATATATATATATATATATATATATATATATATATATATATTATACCGAGACCGATCAAGTTGTCCAGCGCTGTTTATTCCAAGAAAGGCAACGCCCCAGCTCATACGCGAAGAAGTAGAACAGGGAAGATGATGATGGCTATGTACAAACGAAAACGACGAAGTACGTTAATAGTGCTTACACTAACTTCCCCCCGTCATGGAAGCGGCCAGCCTGGCCGCAGATTAGAGATTATCTAAACGGGGAGTGAAGGGACAGAGTGTACGGGGCGGACGAGATAGTTCACTGCAGATGTTTGCTGCACAACGGTGTATGGGCCAATGTAGCGTTGAAGGAACTTCTCACAGAGGCGTGGGGTGCGGACTGGAGTCCAAAGCAGGACTTGGTCCCCAGGGTGAAAACGTAGGTCACGGCGTTTGTTGTAGCAGTGACGCTTGCGCTCAGCTTGGGTAGCTTCTGTGCTTTGCCGGGCGATTTGACGGCAATGTGCAACTCGGGCAGCAAAATCTTCTGGAAGCGACGCGTTAGGCGAAGAAGGTGCTAAAAATAATTCTCTGTCGAATATGGTGGAAGGAGATCGTCCATACACAAGGAAGAAAAGGCTGTAGCCGGTAGTCCGTTGAATAGCAGTATTATATGCGAATGTCACAAAAGGAAGAATTTTATCCCAGTCAGTGTGGTCAAGACCGATGTACATGGAAATCATGTCAGACAGCGTACGGTGGAAGGGCTCAGTAAGGCCATTGGTTTGCAAATGATACGTATTTGTGGACGGTATTAGCGGCCCGAAGAACTTCCTCGAGAACTTGTGAAATGAACGTCTTGCCACGGTCACTGAGTAGAACGCGAGGAGCCCCGTGGCGCAAGACGATGGAGCGCAAGAAAAAGTCGGCGACCTCAAAAGCGGTACCGGATGGCAGAGGGGCAGTCTCGGCATATCTTGTTAAATGGTCGACCGAAGTGACAATCCAACGTTGACCAGAGGGTGTCAACGGCAAGGGACCATATAAATCAATACCAACAAATTCAAAAGGTGCGTCCGGGCAAGGGAGAGGTTGTAGTGAACCGGCAGGAGGAGATGTCGAGCATTCGCAGTGCTGACATGACGCACGAGAGGCAATGTATTTGGCCACCGCTGTGGATAGGCCAGGCCAGAAGCAGCGGGTCATTATGCGGTCGTAAGTCTTGTGGAAGCCTAAGTGGCCAGCCGATACGTCGTCGTGAAGTGCCTCTAATACTCGCAGGCAAAGCAGCGAGGTAGAACTGGGACCCACCGGTGACCTGTTGGCTGGTAAACGTAGCGGTGTAACATGCCATCTTGAAGGCGGAATTGTCGAAGTTGGCGTCACAAGCGGCTGTTGGGTGGTTCGGCGAACCCACTAAGGCGATCCATGAGAGCTCGACAGTAGGAGTCGGCCCGCTGAAGCGAGACGAAATCAGAGCGTGATAAAAGCGTAACTTGGTACAGGGGCGTTATCGAGAGTTGGTGTTAGGCAGGCGTAGCATCGGAACGACGTGGTGAGGAAGACGACAGCGCGTTACCGGGAGAGAGTGAGAGTGGACAGCGAGACAATGCGTCTGCATCATGATGACTTTTTGCAGACTTGTACGTTATAGTAAAGTCATATTTCTGCAAGCGTAGTATCCAGCGTCCTACTTGTCCTGAGATGTTTTTCATTGATGACAGCCAACACAGAGCATGATGGTCGGTGACGATGGTGAAGTGGCGGCCGTAAAGGTATGGGCAAAATTTCTGAATCGACCAAACGATAGCCAGGCACTCTTGCTCTGTAATGGTATAGTTCCGCTCAGCTGGAGAAAGTGTTCGGCTGGCATATGCTATGACTTGCTCTTTAGAGGCTGCATTACGTTGCAGAAGTACTGCGCCAATGCGTTGTGCGCTTGCGTCAGTATGGAGTATGGTGGGGGCTCGATTATCGAAGTGGCGAAGCACTGGTCCGGAAGTAAGATGCCGCTTAAGAGCTTGAAAAGCCTACTCGCATTCGCTAGTCC
Organism: Dermacentor variabilis; assembly: GCF_050947875.1. Classification (NCBI taxonomy): domain Eukaryota; kingdom Metazoa; phylum Arthropoda; class Arachnida; order Ixodida; family Ixodidae; genus Dermacentor; species Dermacentor variabilis. Next base: position 6,308,056 of record NC_134570.1, read on the forward strand.
ATGTGAAAGAGGCACCGGTTACCAGTAGCTTGTGTAGAGGAGCTGCTATTGCAGCGAAGTTGCGTATAAATCGACGAAAATGTGACGCCAAGCCGAGGAAACTACTTAGATCTTTCTGTTGCTGGGAGCGAGGAAACTGGAGAACAGCACTAATCTTTTCGGAGTCTGGCTGGATGCCTTCTTTTGAGACGACGTGACCCAATACCTTTACAGTCTTGCTTGCAAATTTGCATTTTTCTGTACTGATCTGGAGACCAGCATTTGCAAGGCACTTGAGAACTTCGTCTAACCGATGAAGATGTTGAAGTCAGACGAAAAGATGACGATATCGTCCAGATAACAGAGGCAGGTCTTCCATTTTAGATCACGAAGTACGTTGTCTATCATGCGCTCAAATGTGGCAGGAGCGTTACAAAGGCCATAAGGCATCACGTTAAATTCATAAAGTCCGTCTGGTGTAGCGAATGCGGTCTTTTCTTTGTCAGTCTCGTTCATCGGAATTTGCCAATATCCTGATCGAAGATCAAGGCTGGAGAAATACTCCGCCCCATGTAGTGTGTCCAAAGCGTCGTCAATTCGAGATATTGGATATGCGTCCTTGCGTGCGATCTTGTTGAGCGCGCGATAATCGACGCAAAATCGAACGGAGCCATCTTTTTTCTTCACCAGGACCACGGGAGAAGCCCATGGGCTAGCTGAAGGTCGTATTATCTTCCGCGCAAGCATGTCAGCAACCTGTTGTTCAATGACATTTCGCTCGGACGGCGATACACGATAGGGGCGTCGTCGTATTATAACGGAACCATCGGTTTCGATGCGGTGTGTAGCCGCAGGAGTTTGGCTCAACACAGGGGAACAGCTATCGAAAGAGGCTTTGTGCTTTGCCAAGACCACCATTAAGGCTTCGGACTGCGCGGCTGTTAGGTCAGAACCAAGAACGGCTAGAGGAGGGAAAGAATCATCCAAACCTGAGGTTGGTACTGGCGATGAAGAAGGGCAAAGCGTGACTATAGAAATAGGTTGAGTGTCGGTGAGGGTTGCCACAGTCATCCCTTTTGGCAGCATCACAGGATCTGGGGTCGTGTTGCAAGCAGACAAGACGGCGCGCCCTTGTGAAAACCGGAAGAGACAGGTGGCAATGAGAATTCCGCGAGAAGTACAGCGGGAAGAAGGGGCGACTAGGGCGTCTCCGTCGGCGATCTGACTGGATGTTACGGCTACAACGTCTTCGTGACCAGGACGCAGGACGTAGTCTGCAGCGATGGCGAAGTTTACGCATGAAAGTGAAGACTCCGTAACAGGTGCAAGCGCTGTATCCGTGATATGGACGACTTCCCCTCTAGATGTAATGACGGCTGAAGCAGAATGTAGTAAGTCCCAACCAAGTATAAGTTCATGGATACACGTTGGAAAGATGATAAACTAAATGTGGTGGCGTATGCCGTCGATGAGAACACGAGCAATACACTGTACGTCGGGGTGAATGAATGCATTATTAGCACCACGCAAAATAGGTCCAAGATAAGGTGTTTTTACTTTCCGGAGCCGGGAACACAGATCACTACGAAGGACAGAAACGGCGGCACCGGTATCGATGAGAGCTGACGCAGGAACACCTTCGACAGTTACAGAAAGCATGTTAGCCGGGCGAACAGGACGAATTTTTGAAGACCGAGAACAAGCAGTTTCCCGTCCAAAAGCTGCAACAGTTAGTTTTCCGAGTGCTGGTCGACAAGATGGGAAGTGGGCGAAGCGGTGATGTAGAGCGCCGGTAAGGCGATAGAGAACGACGTCTGGCCGAACGGGAACTATGAGGCAGATTGGGAACAGCCGGAGGAGACGGAGAACGGTGTTGAGGGAACGGGTACGATGCGGGATAGTAGGCGTCTGGTCGGCGAGTGCGGTCGCTCTCGTGCTCTGCATAGCCTCGTCTTTCATCCTGCTGGCGACGGCGGCAGAAGCGAGATATATGGCCGCGTATACCACAGTAAAAACTAACAGGAAGTGGTGGACGCCACTGAGGGTAGGATGGCGCAGCAAGTGCTCTGGTTCCCAACGAAGCCTAATGGTCATAGGCACGGACGTCGGTAGGCACGGAGGTCAGTGTAGGGGTGGGTAGCGAAGCAACATCCGCGTAGGTAGGTGTGGGGCGCGCTACCGGAGCAAGATGCGTCGTGGGTGTAGTCATTGCTGTGAACTCTTGCTTTACGACCTCGCGCAAGTCGAAGGTGGGGGTTGGGGCGCAGGCAGCAGGTGGACGCCTTAGGTCTTGTAGTTGAAGCTCTTCGCGTATGATGGTGCGGATAAGAGCACGTAGATCTAGAGAATGGGGAACCTGAGGATCGCTGCTGTCATGTGGAAGACGAATAGACTGCAGCTCGTCTAGGTGTTGACACGTGGAAGTGATGTCTTGGACAGAAGCCGGATTTTGCACGATTAAGGCGTTGAACGCGACAGACCCAATGCCTTTTTAAGATGTGGCGAACGCGTTCGGCTTCCGTCATGCTAAAATTCACACGGCGGCACTGAGCCAAGACATCCTCTATGTATGAGGTGTAAGATTCTTGTGGAAGTTGGAGGCGCGTTCCCAGCTTCTGTTTGGCGACTTCTGCACGGCCAGACGAGGAAGCGAAGATTTGCCGAAGCTTGGACGTAAACGTGGACCAATCCACGATGTCAGATTCGTGATTGAAATACCACGTCTTGGCAACACCGGTCAAGTAGAATGCGACGTGCCTCAATTTCTGGATGTCGTTCCACTCGTTGCAAGAACTCACGCGGTCGTAGTGGTCGATCCAATCGTCGACGTCATCACCGCGGAGTCCCGCAAAGACAGGGGTATCGCGCTGAGGGCTCGTCACAGTCCAAGAGGGCGCCGCAGGCGGGGTTGTCTGTGTGGTAGGGTTGGAGGCGCCGGAAGGGCCGTGGTTGGAAGCGTCCATCGTTGCAGGAGTAGCTGGGCGCAGGCGGCGACCGGAGCGGAGCTCCAGGGAGGACGGGAACGCGAGAGGACGTCTGGGTCTTGACGTACCTCCACCACTTTATAATACCGAGACCGATCAAGTTGTCCAGCGCTGTTTATTCCAAGAAAGGCAACGCCCCAGCTCATAGCGCGAAGAAGTAGAAGAGGGAAGGTGATGATGGCTATGTACAAATGAAAACGACCGACGAAGTACGTTAATAGTGCTTATATATATATATATATATATATATATATATATATATATATATATATATATATATACTGACACAAGATGATTTCAAATGACGCGCGCCAGCCGCTTCCTGCTACCTGCGAAAGATAGCGGCAGTGAAGCGGGCAACACGGGCTCGCAAGGCACGCGCAATCGGAGGAACGGGCTATGAGCGCGGGACACGAGGGCAGAAGAAGTGCGGGACTGCGGCGAAAGAGAGTGTGGACGTTTTAGCGAGGCTCTCGCTTAGCTGTTTGTCGGGCACAAGTTCGCCCAACGTAAAGTTATTAAAGTAGCGTCACTCAACTGTGCTTACAGTTCTGGTGGAGGTGCGGGGTATGATTTCAAGCCCTTCTCGAGTCAGAGAAAGGAGCCCGGACTCACGGCGACTTGGACCCATCTGACTCCTGTTCACCAACGCAGCAGCCGTCGCCTACGTGGTGAGCCCCCCGAGTTTTGACCTTTGCCGGATTCTATCGGAGCATCAGCATCTGCTAACGGAAACGCTACCGAGATGGCAACTCAAATCACGCCAACTCACATCGTGGTGAACTCGCCAATGGCGCCAGAGCCTTTCCATGGCGACACATTTGAAGACGCAGAGGACTGGCTGGAACGCTTTGAGCTCGTCGCTGAGTTCAATGGATGGAACGGAGAGCGCAAGCTACGAGACGTTTGCTTCGCGTTATAGGACAGCGCACGAACGTGGTTTGAAAACCACGAAGCGACATTTGTCTCGTGGGATGCTTTCCGGCGGGAGTTGCTTGCGACTTACCCGAGTACCGACCGCAGGGACAGGGCCGAAGCTGCCCTGCAGGCACGAAACCAGCGGAACAATGAAAGCGTGGCCATGTATGTAGAAGACATGTCCCGCCTATTCCGCCGAGCTGATCCGAACATGAGCGAAGACAAGAAACTACGCCATTTAATGCGAGGCGTAAAAGAGGAGCTGTTCGCAGGGTTGGTTCGGAGCCCGCCGCGCACCGTCGCTGAGTTTCGTACTGAGGCAACCACAATGGAAAACACCTTGCAACAGCGATCAAGGATGTACAACCGGGAAATGAACATCACCTCTGTAGGCTCAGTTCCAGCCGCCATCGGAAACAGCATGAAGGTCATACGGGAGATCGTGCGATCTGTATTGCGAGAAGAGCTTCAGAGGCTAAGGCTTGACCACAACGCTCCAACGCCCTCTTCGCTGGCAGACGTGGTTCGCGAAGAGGTCAGCCAGGCGGTCCGGGAACCGCAGCTGAGTGCCTCAAGCGCCATTGCTGCGCCAGCCGAGCGTCTCGTATGCCGATGTGCTGCGGCAAACTGCCGGACGTGCTGACGTCGCAGATACTTCCTCTGTGAATAGCTCGATACCTCGAAATACGCTGCCGCCTCCCGAAAGAAGATTTAGGAAGACCGATGTATGGCGCACTCCTGACCGAATACCTCTCTGCTACCACTGCGGTGAGGCTGGCCACCTGTACAGAATGTGCCACTACCGCCAGGCAGGGCTTCGTGGTTTTCCGATGAACGCACCTTGCCCTCGAAATGGTGAGCGTCCATTTGAAATCGAAGAGTACCTGTCTACTCGTGAAAGCTCCCCATACGCCTACCAGCAACACCAACCTTGATCAACAGCGCCGTTGAGGCATCGGTCACCGAGCCCCCGCCCGACTTCAAGCTCCCCAAGACTCCGTTCACAGAGCCCGCGTCGGGAAAACTAGAGTCAGCGGCCTCGGGAGGTAAGGCCGCTGCCGACGCGAAAAGAGAACCTCCATCGATGATTCCGAGCGACGACGAGGGACTCAGAAACCAGTGCCATAAGAGCGACGTTGCTTCCGATTTACGTGTGTTTGTTGACGGTTACGAAGTGAACGTGTTAGTGGATACAGGTGCGGATTACTCGGTAATAAGTATAGTGAGCTCGCCAGGAAACTGAAGAAAGTGCTGACTCCTTGGAAAGGGCCACAAGTTCGCACAGCAGGAGGACACCTCATCGACCCGATGGGCAAGTGTACGGCTGGAATAGGAATACGAGGCTTCACGTACGTCGCCAGCTTTACGTGCTTTCCGAGTGCTCAAGAGACCTGATTATTGGCATGGACTTCTTGCAGGATAATGGCGCTATAATCAACTTGCGGGAATCATGTGTTTCCTTCTCAACCAAGCACGCTGTCGCAGCACTCAACACTGAAGAAAAATTCGACGCCCTTTACATTGCCGATGACGACGCGATGCTTCCTCCGAGATCCAGCGTAGCCGTCACAGTCAGAAGCGACGCGTTCAGCGACTACGAAGGAATTGCAGACAGCAACACCAGTCTCCTACTCGAAAAAGGGATCTGCATGGCAAGAGGCCTTGTTCAGCTGCGTGGCGGATGTGCCAACGTTTTCCTCACTAATTTTGGAAATGAGGTGCAACATGGTCGCGAAGGGAACCGTTATTGCCAGCAGTGGCGTAGCAACAGGGGGGGCCGGGGGGCCGTGGGCCCCGGGTGCAAGGGGCCAGAGAGGGGGGGGGGGTGTCATATGCGTCTGAAGACACCCCTCTTTCCGCCAGCTACACCCGGGGAGGGGGTTGACAGAAGACCTATGGGCCCCGGGTGCCAGACGACCTAGCTACGCCACTGATAGCCAGCCTTAATAACTTCGTCCAAGAGACAGATCTCAGCATTCCAGAGACTTCACCATAGAATTTCCAAGATGTGGATTCTGTCCTTGCAGCCATCGACATCGAACCAGGCCTATCGCCCAGACAGAAGGAGCAAATAGAGACCCTCGTAAGAGAATTCGCCGAATCTTTTTCAATGTCATCCAAAGTCCGGCGGACATATATTGCTAAACATCGTATAATTGTTGACGAATCAGTGAGGCCTATTTGCCAGCATCCCTACCGAGTGTCACCTAAAGAGAGGGAAGCCATCGGAAGTCAAGTTAAGGAAATGATTGAGGACGACGTAATTCAGCCGTAGGGCAAGTCCGTGGGCGTCACCTGTGGTACTTGTAAAGAAAAAGGACCAAGCCTTGCGCTTCTGCATTGATTACCGAAAGCTGAACGCCGTCACAAAGCGGGATGTGTACCCACTTCCAAGAATCGATGACACTCTAGATAGACTACGAGATGCCAAATTCTTGTCCTCCCTGGACCTCAAAAGCGGCTACTGGCAGATAGAAGTGGACGAACGAGATCGTGAAAAGACGGCGTTTATGACGCCAGATGGACTGTACGAGTTCAAAGTGCTCCCATTCGGCCTTTGTTCCGCACCTGCCACATTTTAGCGGATGATGGACACTGTGCTCACGGGTCTGAAATGGCAAACCTGTCTCGTTTATCTTGACGATTTCGTGGTTTTTTCTACCACCTTCGAGCAGCATGTAGAACGACTGCGGGCTGTGATGGAAGCTATTAGATCAGCAGGTCTGACGATAAAACAGCAGAAATGTAAAAGTTCAAGCGCACAAATCTTGGCGAATCCCCCACCGTGGATACGAGCCAACTGGATACGTATTGCAAACTCACCGGCTACTATTCGTAAATTGCAATATGTGAGGGAAATTAATTAAAAAGTTAATTGCGAATTTGTTAAAATTAGTTGAATATCTGTTTAAATTTCTCGTGCTAGTAATTTCCACTTCTTGTAATAATCCCGCTAAGGACAAGGATTATGCTATCTGCCAGACGCGCTTTTCTTAAATTACGTAAAACTTAAATATGATCATCCTGTGCAGTGAGACAATTTTGTCTGAATTCACGCACGCGCAGACATCACCGTGACGTCACTAGACGGTGCCGGGAGCGCGATAGGGGAGTCCCGCTGCAGTACGCGCGTCGTGCAAGGTAAATATACCTGGTAGCGAAGCTTCCATAGGAGCCCATACGTTCAAAACATGGCGATCCATCTGCGGTTCATGGGGCTTAGCGCCATCTGTATGTGGTGGGAACACTTCCGGCGGAAGAAAAAATAATGTGACGCCATGTCCGTTAAAAGCAGAAGTGACGTCATTTTGTTTTCGAAGGCGCGAAATTTGTTTTGTTGTCCTTCCTTTGGAGCTATATATTCAAATTCAAATGCCCCGCCATTCGACTTGATGGGCGTTCCGAGCTTTCAGCGTGGAAAGCGATGCAGGAAAAGGCCAGCCATACGGTTGTCGAAATCGCATCCCTGCACAGAACATACTTTTTTGGAGGCCGACGAAAGCTTTAGGTGTAGAGTGCTGATCCTATTGTCGGATGCCAAGCCCGTCGGCCAGCGCAGTCACACGAAAACAACTACACAATTATCTGGCGGTCGTAACTCACTACTTTTGACTGAACAGATTAAGAAGCTATGAAGCTACCCGCGCCACCAAATTCACACAAACTTCGACAAGCAAGAAAGCACAAACTGTGAGGGGGGCGTATTTCAACAGGTGACCTTTACGAGTGCGCCTTTCAGCCCATTTCAAGACATGCATTGCATTGCGAGTGATAGTGGCGTCAACGCCCCCTGTAGCGATAGCCGCTGAAAAGAAATGCATTAATTAATAATAATAAAATGAAACTTGTATTTTCTTAACTCGTCACGAATATATAAAATTGACTAGGAATCTTATTTTTGTTGAATGAATCTAATTGTGTCTCGTTTGAATTAAAAAACGCGTTTTTCTTTCCCAATGTTTGTTCCCTCCAAACATAGTCGCGCTTCAATCGCTTCTCCCATAACCCCCCATGCTGATGTCGGTGACAATCTGTACTGAACCGCTTTTCGCCCGAAGCTTCGCGATCTATTTGAATCGACCTTGCGTCGTGTCTGACGCATTTCGGCGTTGGCGCAGCACGGCGGAGTGTCGCTACTTTGCTTCACTGTTGATCGCATTAACGTCGACATCCGTCGTGGGACGAGCTCTGTCAGAATTTTAACGCGTTAGCATTCCCAGGGTACTTGACCAACTTTCCGGGGGCTATGTTTGTGTCTACGTTTCTATAACTCCCGAACCTGGGCCACTGGGTGGGCCCATGGTTCAGTGGGCAGAGCATCGGGCTGCTGTCCTGCGTTCGAAGCCAGCCACAGGACCAACTAGAGTGTCTGGCTATGTGGCAACGTGTGCATGCACGTACGTGCTGCTCTTGAACGAACCTCTTCCACGCCGACAAGGGTCACTGTAGATGCGGGACTGGGTGGGCGCCGCTGTTCGAACAAACTTTTTGACTCGGAGCAGTGGGTACGTTTCACTCGGTCGGTCTTCAATGAACCTCTTTGACAGCAACTTGGGTAGCTAGGCGTGTGCCAACGGGAATGTGCCGGTCTACAACGACGAAAAGGATCCCTTAAATTTATCCGATGCTGAGCGGAATCGTGCCAAGATGGTTCCTCGAGGACAGCAACTCAACGCATTAAATGGCCACAAATGCAGCAGGTATGCGCCGCTTTTCAATGAACCTCTCGCCAACTTGGGTCGCCGAGTACGTACCACTGGGTGTGAGCGACAAGTGGGGAAAAAATTATCAGCGTCCTCAGGTACTGGCGCGCCGCGCTACTCGTCTAGAAGGCCACACGCGGACTTGTTGGCACTGTAGATGGCACAGCGTGTCCAGGGAGAAGCACGAGACAGTTGCCCGACGACGCGTTTCTCAGCGTGCGCACGTACCAGCGCGCCTTGAATTTAGGAGGACACGCGCAGGCTTCGCGGCGGCGGCGCCAGATGGCGCCGAGTGTTGTAGGGGGAAGCGCGAATGAGGAATCACGCTGCAGTACACGCCTCATACATGACTCGCTTTGACTGTAGCAATACGTTGTGTCGCTGTATTGATTCAATGCTAAACGCATTACCGCCCACAGTCAACGCGAGATGGGTTTCGCTGGATTTGTTTTGTTTACACTCTTTGGTCATCAGCGATATTTTTGGTAAGGACACTCAATTAAGCAAGCAAAAGATTCATCTGTACCGTTATTTGTTGTCCTTATTCACAAGACGCCAACTAAGTATTTGTAAACAGCTAGAAGGAACATGGAACACGAACATTTTCAGTAAAATACAATTCGCGATGCAATTATTCCAGCACAGAAAGAAAGCCTGATGAATATAAGAACCTAAATAATACAACGTGACTACGCACTCATCCGTACCGGAAATAAATAAATAAATAAATAAATAAATAAATGGTGCTTTTTAGATAATATAGATTATTTTAGATTGCCTGTGACAAATAGCACAATTCTAATCCCTGAACTAGATTGCTCGAAGAGAAGGAGATTACAAGTTCAATAAATTGAGATACACAATAATCTTATGTTACAAAACTTAATCAATTCAGTTTTTAGGTTTACTTTAACGCACATATTGCTGAGAAATGCGGTACGGCGAATTACGAAACGTAACGTTGTCGTTTAACGCGTCTACATCCCTTGCAAAGACATGATCAACTGCATCTCCCCATCAAGACGTTGGTAGATGTAATTAGGGGTCGCGCTGCATGCGAACAATATTTGCGACGTATGTACTGATGCCGCTGCGCAAGCGCTTGCTCTCCAAACTCTTCTGGATATTTACAGCTTCTCTACCGAACCTCTAATTATGACCAGCGCTGTCAACCATCCCATCTTTAGCGCAACATTCCCGACTTGACTCAATAGGGACGGCCAAATATTACGACTTGTGTTTGTTGTCTACTGGATACAAATCAACAAGCTAACTTCCTTTTTATATGCCTGACAGGTGCGCATTCTTCTCTTTATCTTCTGTTGCCTTGTCATAAATGCAAAGGCCTCGTGGTTCTAGTGCTTCTGTAGGCCCTATGCGTCCACAGTATCGGCAGGTCTGTCGGTGTAAATGGCGGTCCATCTCCACTGTGCTGACAGGGTCGACAGGCTTCCCGAACCCCGCGCGCTGGCGCCACTCACCATGCTCACGGTGAGCGGGGGAAATCCGGAGGGCTGCGGCGACGCGGCCTGCACGTAGCTGACGCTGTCCTGGCTCGAGCTGTACATGTCCATGGGGCCCGGGCTGTTCGCTGCACACACAGTAGAAGTGCACGCACTCAATAGAATTACATTTCTCAATCTCTTGGGGCGAGGCCAAGGCTTAGTAGGCCAGCACGGCAGAAAGTTAGGGAGGCGGTGGATACCTGAAAGAGCTTGTGTTAGTAGAGGTGGTGACGTCTGCTGCCCGTTGAGTTCCACTGAAACAAAGAAACACAACCGCAGGGTCAGAAAAGCTCCAAATTTATAACATCGAGGCAGGCCAAACGTGGCGAAATGTTTGGCAGAATGTTTGGCCTCGCGCCAATGTGCGTGTGGATGGGCGGACTCCACAATCAAATCGTGCGACTAAAACTAACGCGCAAGAAAATGAAACATGATCAACAAAGCCGCTACTGCGATATCAGCGTGCTGCAACCGTCAGGCCTCCTTTTGGAAATGGCGGAGTTGCAGCATCGGCCGCCTGCAGAGGTGTCTAGAAAAACTATGTGCCTTTTCCCGAGGCGAATTTCGCTGAATGCCATTGTGACGATTAGTTAAAGGGTTGATTTGACATCTTGGAAGCAGGATATCAGTGTTTAGTAAATGCTATAGCATTCCGCTATGCCATTGTGGACTGTAATCAATAAAAGTGACTGCACTAACAGAATGCCATTAGTGACGTGCGATGCTTGAATGTTGAGCATGTTTGGTGTTGCACTACCAAAGTTTCGCAGCGCATCGAACGCTGCGCATGCGCGCAGCAGCGCCGCGAGTGCCGTATTCGCTTCCGAACATTAGCCGAGGTCGGCTCGAGTGAAGGGACTCGCAGCGGGGGCGGCGTGTACGGTTTCGAGCAGACGCGCGTCGCGACCATTTCTGTGTAGAATGGCGAAATTGAAATTATGGTCAAGTTTCCGTCCTGGCAGGTGGCAGATGTAGCCAAGGCGCACGCATGTTTCGGCGGCGATTTGGCGCCCATAGACTATGACATCCTAACAATTAGATTCAGTTCTGCTGGAGTGCATGCATATTAGAGCATGAACCTTTTATTTGCCCACGTCTGGCGAAGTTGTGTTAGATATTTTCAAGGGTTAGTGGTAAATTATTGCTTATATTTTGCATTATACTTCAATTTAACATAGAGATTCTGCCACATGTGAGATTTCAATCAGACTGCGACCATTTTCATTTTAAGGTGTCACGTCCTCTCTTCTCGGTGCAGAGGCGAGCGCGACACTGATGTCAACCAGAATGATGACAACTGGAGCGAACTGGCAGTTCATAAGTAAAGACGAGGACTTCATAAATGTTTTCTTTACGCGCTACATCCTGCGAGAGGCCCAAAGGAGAGCGAGATATGCCTGAGTATAGACTTGAGGTTGGCCTGCATACATCTGTGCTTATATTCGACGTCGTTATCGAGCAAATAAAAAGTTGGTAGTCGCGCCTTGTCTCGGTTGTCCTTTTTTTTCCTGAGACGTTTTCCTAGCTGTTGTTCCATCCGGGATCTTGGTAAACAGGAGCAGACCGAAAAACGAGACGCGCGCTATGAGAATGATAAAAGACTGCGCCTTCAGGACTTTTCTCGCGCCGTTTTCATCGACAGCAAAATTTTGCACGAAATGTGCAAGGGCGAGGGACGGCGATGTTCCTTTCGACGACAAGTTGTCCGCTGGCGTCACCACACGCGGTGCCTGCAGATACAGCCTCGACTGTTGTATTCTCTTGAATGCTGCGCCGCACCAACATGCTTCGGATTTGGATCACCGGTATTTTAGGACCGGTCACAGTGTGCCAACGATGCCCATTGCTAAAACCTCATCGCGAGAGGGAGTTGCGTCCGTAAAACCCATCCGAGTTGCACTTTTCATTTGCGTGGGACTTAGTAATGGAATAAGTATGTGCGCATCAATTTCCATCGCTGTTTCAGAAATTAGCTCTCTGCCTTAGCGAAAATATATCTGGAGCAGAAATTTTTAACGACAAGAATAAATTTTGCCACCGCTAATATCACGATCACCACTGGAATTTTTCCGTTTGTATAAGGTCTGCTTTACATTGGTCGGCCGTCTTCGCTAATGATACGGTCGCTATCGCGTCCCGCTTCGAGGATACTGACGATATTTCTAAAAGCATTTCTGTACGCCACTGCAAGCGCAGGCGCCGTATTAAAGGCAAATGCAGAGCGGTTCTTACGAATGAGCCCGAGCAGCTTGACACAAAACAAGTTTGAACGAACAACGCTGCCACGAAACTGGCTGTGCAGTGCACTGCAACCGAGCGGCGCTGGAGACCGACGGCGTCTCGCCGGCCGATTAGGAAAAGAAGCCTGGCTCCACCGTGTGTGCAAGAACAGTCGCTTCTGACGAAGATTGTACAACACCGTGGAAAAAGTGGCTCAAGACACATGCGTAGGGCTCAGGTTTTTCACCATGAAATAATCGATTTCCAGAGACGGTGGTCAGGTAAGTGTCTGTAACGCAGCTGGTACGGCAAGGGTACGGCGAGGCGGATGGTGATTTGATCGTGATAATTTTTCAGACGAATAGGTATACCTGCCGAAATCAGTGCTCTCAAGCGCAGAAGAGCCTAAACGTTGTTTCTTTTAAATAATAACAATGTTTTATTCTTCACAGATGCACAGTACAGAAGTGTGGGTTTGTCGTGTTAACCTGCCTCGAAAACACTGTCGCGAACTTGATAAAAGGCTGACTTGCTCTCGCAGCCATTTGCTGTGCGTCTCGATGGCAACGCCAGTGAAACCGAGCACTTTTCCTACAACAGCACTTTTCAGGAGCGACAGTGCTCGGTTCTTGAAACGCAGAGAGTCTATGCGTGTACAATAAATACAGGACCAAGATATATGCGGTGAATCCGCGGTGTACGTTGGCTACTCAAAAGCGTACTTCTATATATGGCAAGCCTACGGAGCTGGGATGAATACATAGAGGCATGTCTACTCTCTAAGGTACACAAGCCTTTGTTTCCAACCGACCTGCCTGCTTTAACCAAACGAAGTGTGCGTGAAGTGAGCGGCGGGTGAAAGCTCACGCCGGCCGAAGCATCAGACGACTCGAAAGTCAAGAAAATCTGAAATGAGAGCAAATACTGCCAGGGATAAACCACACGCAACAATCAATTAACCATCGGGAGAGCTGACGTTTTTTAGTGCAAAGGTCGAAAAGTTAAACGTCGAGGCGATCAACTCTTATTTTTCAAAGTGTCCGAAGACAGCTCTGACGGATTAGCCAAGCTTTTCTTTTGTTTATTTGTCATTCGCGCTGCCACGCTTTGTCAAGTTTCGCACGATTTCGTGTGGCACGCAGTAATAACGACGTTGGCATAGAATTGTACGATCAGTACTGGCTTTGTTCTCCTCTACGCTTGAAGACAACGTGCAAGCAGCAAGGCTTACGACCACGTCCATGCTACAAAAACGTTATTGCGGCAAAATTGTAATCGCCGCTACGGCAAACAATCGCCACTGCAGCGAACGTGCACTGCGCGCTGTTGCCATGCGGTGGCGGAGCAACGCTTTCGGTCGCGTCACACAAAACGCAGTGGAGCCACAAAAAGAAAAAAAAAAACAAAAATAGCGCCAACATTGCTGGTAGCTGGTATCGGTACCGTAGCGTATCAAGAAGACGTTGCACAAGCGGTAAAAAAGCGCCGCGCCGTTTTACTTGTGCGAAACAACCATCTGAGATTTCACCCCACGGTTTTCGTTGATTTCTGAATTGGTAAATGGCTACTGCTTGTGCGTTTTACACACGTTCTACGCGAGCTTTGTGTCCGGTATCTAACGCTTGCAGTCACTTCGAGGCGCCTCTTTTGCTAGAAATGCGAGCCGCCAGATGTGCTGACACTGATCGCCACACAATCTCGCACAAGCCTCCGCAGGACCTCACCTAAAGCATTCGCAGTAGACGAAGCAGCATAAATCCACATGGCCTAGCGCACATGTATAGAAGCTGACGCGTACAAGCGTAGTTTTTCCTTCGTTGTCCGTAGCTCCGCTTCATGCGAAGCGACGTAGTTCGCGACCACACGAGAGCGAGCGACGCGAACTCATTGTCGCGCCTCGATTTGTCAATCCACATCGGCGTGTTTCCAAGCAGCGATAGCATCTGCAGCTAGAGAACTTTGCGGTCGTCGCGCAAGCTGATCAGTGTTTGAGCGGCCGTATGACATCTAAAGCATTGGCGAGAAGCAGCGCCGAATACGCTTCCCTTCTTACGCCCGTCGACGCTACGGAAGCGACTGCAACGCGTGCTACGCAGTTGCAGCGTCGATGAGCGGCTGCACTCAACGGGCATCCGCCCTCGTCAACTCCGAGGCTACAGGCGTTGGCGCACATTGAAAAAATCGTTATCTTGTTTACACCTTCAAATGCACACATTTGTCACCTATATATACTCGTAAAACCCCCTAACAGAGGTCTGTGAGAGATAAGACAATGAAAAGATCAACACTCAAATGGTCCTGTATGGTTGTTTTAAAATCTACACCCCTTGTTCCATTCTTTAAGCACCCAATAGGCAGGGCATTCATTGCGCACTTTATAAGAAGGGTGTTCTTACGCGGAGTAGCGTGTTCGCTTATGTTTATATCTGTCTCTTAAGCTACAGCGGGTTGGGGGACGTAGGAGTAAAGGCAGATTTCAAGCGTAGCGAGCGAATTTGATGCGATGCAAGATACGGTCTTATGCAAGATCTCTTTTGAAATGACCCAGCTTGATAACAGAAGATACTTTTAGTAATAACTAACTTTTATAAAAAATAACAATCACATTTCAGGATATTTTGCCACCGCTCCCCCTTCTCTATTCAATACATTTATTAGGTTGCAGGGCAGTTACTTCTTTCAATGTCCACGCTAACGTGGATGTAAGGCTGCTTTAACACTCCTATATAACGGTGAATTATGTATGGCGATTATATGCACCAATGTTGCGTTCTAACTGAGTGCCCACTGCGACCCCAGCGCCCTCCATCAGGAGCGGTCGGAATGCACCGCGTTGTATGCTGCGCCTTCGCACAGACTGCGCGTGCGCAATGGCTGGTCGACACAAGCACGGCAATGCCTCCACAAGTCCCGAAACGAGGCGAGACACTCCTCCTCAGGTGCGCACCGCGGTGCACACCACCCCCCGGGCACAGCCAGAATCCGGGCACGTGACGGCCCTGGACGGACGGCCCCGTGGCCATCCGCCAAAGAAACTTGCCCATCGCCGGAAACTCCCAGTCCTTGCCTTCCTTTCGTGCGTACACCATTGAACTCCAGCCCTCGTTCAATCTCCCAGTCCGCGCGGTAGCCGACGTGACCGCAGAGCAGTCACAGCGCTCGCAGTCACAGCCCTTTCATTCCTTGGTTGACAGCCTCCTGCCTGCCTTCCCTCCCTCTCCACGCCTACTATATGTTTTTATATACCCCATATTTGTTTGTATTAGTCAATCAGTAATGTGCTACCAGCCCTAGCATTATCAAACGCTTTGCTTGGCTTGGACAGCGTAAATGACGCAAATTTCGGGACAAATAGCTAGATAGCCAACAGCAGAAAACGTGCAACCTTGCCTGTTCAGTTTGCCGATCGAACGTCGCTAAATGTCTTTTCCCGTACCTAAAGCCGCATTCGTATCGATTCGGTCAAGAAGCACTTTTCCATGTCGGTAGCGTGTGCATGATACTAGCAGCGAAAAAAAAATTTAAGCGGCGCACCTTGCGAGTAAAACATAGCTTCATCAAAAAAGGAGTATATGTGCCATAGAACGTAAATTGTAGACTTTGCAAACAACCTGAGACGCATTGTATCATTTTTTTTGTTATGACATATTCTATTTTTGCGATATATTACAACGAACCATCGAAAAAGAACTGCCTATCGCATCTTACGGTATCCGGTCCCCCCCGTTCAAAATACTAACAATAATATGCCTTAGAATTTGTTTCTTTTGCTGGGACCAGATTCTTCATGGAGAAGCCGCGTGATCGACAAACACGCCGAGCCGCTTCGCTCGACAAGGTGCGTCACGTGCTCGACATCCGGGCGCTTGTGTGTCCCCGTTCTCATCGGCCTCTCTTGCGTGGTGTGCTCTGTCGTGTGTGTGCGTGCGTGTGCAAATATAATATAGATGATGTTCGCTCTACGTTACTGACATTATTACTATGCAATAAAAAAGGGATGCGTGTGGCTACTGTCCGACGTTCACGTGAAGGTTTTGTGTTCGAGCCCACTTCCGCGCGTTTCTTCGGCAACCTATGTGAGAAGGTTAACCTCCCTGCCTTTCCCCTTTGTTCTGTCTCTCTCTCTCTCTCTCTATTCATTGGTCCTTTCACTGAGCACACGTAGTAATGTTAACAAAACGGTGGAAAGTACGACCCGCTTAAGTTTTCTTTCTTTTTTTTACATTTCGTCCATCGTTCGATTACACAACCTTCTTTAATAACTTTAGGGATGTTAACCACAACACCCACTTTTTCAAGTGTTTTCATGGCCCCATAAGGATGTTAGCCGTAGGACAAATCAAAAGCACTCGTAAGGGTGCAAAAATGTTTACTGGGATGAGCAGCAGTATCTTGATCAAAGGCCGTGCTCGACCTCAACCACTGAGGTGGCGGCAGGAGCAAAACAATCATATCGGTTTACGGCACGAGCCCTCTCTCAGCTCTTTGCTACCACGAAGCTGCACACGTCACCTTTGGAATCGTTTATCAGGGCAGCAGTATCTGGAAACAAATGTTTACGTTTATTGGTCCGCCGCACGACCGCGCATGGAAACCTCACGTGCCCGCCGAATTTTAACATGTGACCAAGCCCGACGTTGGCCTTAGAAGAGTGCCATGGCTCGGTACATGTTTAATAATGCCAAAACTGCATCTACATCCTGCGTATCCCCACTTTTTACAGCAAGATAATAAAAAAAAAAGCAACGCGCGCTTAACCTGGTCGTGTTTATTCAGAAAATAATAACCGACTCTTCCGACATGCGTCCAATGGCTTTCAGGGCGCATATTAATGGGACACTCAAGAGAGAGAGAAAAAAATCGATATTTGCTGCAGAGCTTCAGTTTTTAGAAGCGACCGCTTACTCATTTGATAGTTTGTTAGTATCTCTTACCTTTTTCTAGTTTTTTTTTTATTTTCTGTGTCTGTTTCCATTGATTTCCGCCACGTACGTTCATCGATGCGCAATGTCATTTTTTCCCGATTGTATCTCCCCTTTCCACTTCTGCCTTTCGCCTTATATAAGGTATCCGTCTTCCGTCAATAAAATTTAGTCGACAGTCAACGCTTGTGTCTTGTCTTTGTTCCTTTGTGGATGCATGCGTTAACGCTGTTACAATTTCCAAATAAGAAACAATTAAGGCGAACGAGTAAATCGGGCTACACTCACCATGGAAGGAGTTTTTGTAAGCCAGAAAGAAAAACGAAAACCAAAAGCAAGCCCCGCCGAGATACCCGCACCAGCTCAGCGCGACGCCACGGATTTCGACCGCGTCCAATCCTCTCTGGTAAAGAACGACATCCCAGTGGAGCCAATGACACAGGCTAGCATGTTTCTATAACTGAGCTAAATCAGCTAAAAAAAAAGTTAAAAATAGGAATACTTAAAACCCGTGACGTCACACTGACATACCCGTGCTGAAGACAGGCGCGGAACAAGGATGTCCTTCCATTTCTTTTATTAATAATAAATCTTTTCCCACTAAGTATAGATTTACCTAATGCACCTTCTTCATTGAAACTTAGTGGTCCTGCCTAATTTGGTTGTACCTGGATTAGTATAGCCCCGCTGGCTCTCGGCATCTTTTGCCGGTGCCAGGCGTCACTCCAAGCCTGCAGATGTTGTGTACTGGAGGAGCTGAATTTCAAGCTCACCAGCGTCAAATTAAAAAAAAAGAAGAACCTTATAGAAGGATTCGAACTTCCGACTATGGCAACCAAGCATTCCACGTAGCTCAATCAGATAATCTCGTAGGCAGCGAGGCTACCTTATTGCCGAAAAGTACAGCGCATAGGGTCCTACGTCCCTAGAAACTTCTTTGATTTATCCGCGATAGATGTGTTTTCGTGATAGTGATGGGTAACTCAATAGAGAACGATGTCTAAACGGTTCTGGCCTTGTAGTTCCGGAATCTCACGTGTACAGGCGGCCGTGAACTCGCCTAGGCAAACCATACAGGCTTACGGACGACCTTTCACAGTTGCCAATGCGTGGCTCGTGATCTACAGGAGTACAAACGGAAACCCGCGAAAACGAATAAAAGTGCAAATGTAGAAGAAATAAACGGACGTAAACTACGACCTTCTCGTCTTTCTTTTTTTTTGTATTTGATGAAAATCTGTGTTTGAACTTTGCAACTGTTGTCGTTGCGTTATTTTTTTCCTTATTGTTTGCGTGATACTGCAAACCTTCCCATCACTTTTTCTCTTTAACGATACAATTTCCTTTCTTTTTATAGGGGGGCGGCCGGAGGGGGGCGCTCTCATTAAAAAGTCAGCGCGAGGCATGTCGCCAGAGTCAGTTTAAGCCAATTTGGTGTATCTCAAATGCCTGAGAAAAAGCTTAAATTATCCGCGGTACACGGGTTTCGCTGATCGCAGCAGGTGGCACGCCATAGTATTTCTCAATGGTTCTAACACCGTGGTTTTAGAGTCTCCCGTACGCAAGCGGCCATGAACGCGGCCAGATACACGATATATTTCCGGCGAACTTGAACAGCGTTTAAAGATAGTGTGGAAAAAAAAAGAAAATAAGAAAATGACAAAAAAAAGAGAAAAACTTCCAGCGTTTACCGCGAATTTACTAGTCGCGCCTGGAGGGAGGTAGACCACGGTCTCGGCTGCCTGCCTCGTGCTTTCGGAACGAGACGGAGCTGGTGCGCCGCGCAGGGACGCCGGGTGCGGCGCAGAGACCCTCGCTCAACGGGCGCGCATGCTCAGTGGCGAGGCGGGCCGCCAAACAATAGTTCTGAGCCGCGCGTAAAATAGGCGTAAAAAATGGACGCAGCCCGAAATCAGTGAGAAAGAAACTTCGCATAGGACAAGCAAAGATGTATGCACTGAAAGATAAGCAGGGTAATATCATCAGCAATACCGAAGATACAGTAAAAACAGCGTAAGAATTCTATACTGACCTGTACAGGACCCAGAGGGGTCAGGGTACCTCAATCAGAAATAGTAATCAACAGTATACAGTAACTCCTCCTATAACTAGCGATGAGGTCAAAGGGCCTTGCAAGACATAAAACGAGGAAGAGCGGCAGGAGAAGACGGAAGAACAATCGATTTATTCAAAGATGGAGGAGACATAATGCTTGAAAAACTGGCGGCTCTTCATACGAAGTGTCTATCGACTACAAGGGTCTCAGAAGACTGGAAGAATGCGAACATTATACTAATCCACAAAAAGGGAGACGTTAAAGAATTGAAAAATTATAGGCCCATTACCTCACTCCCAGTATTATTTAAAATGTTTACCAAAATAACGTCCAATAGAATAAGGGCAACATTGGACTTTAGTCAACCAAGAGAACAGGCTGGCTTCAGGAAGGGATCCTCTAGAATGGATCACATCCACGTCATTAGTCAGGTTATCGAGAAATCCGCCGAGTAGAATAGGCCTCTCTATATGGCTTTCATAGATTACGCAATGGCATTTGATTCAGTAGAAATACCAGCAGTCATAGAGGCATTACGTAATGAAGGAGTCAAGGACCGTAATCAAGCACCGCTTATGTAAAAACCTTGGAAAATATCTACAGAGGTTCCACAGCTGACTTGATTCTACACAAGAAAAGCAGGAAGATACCTATAAAGAAAGTGGTCAGACAGGGAGACACAGTCTCTCCAATGCCATTCACTGCGTGCTTGCAAGAAATAGTCAAGCTATTAAATTGGGAAGGCTTACGAGTAAGAATCGACGGCGAATATCTCAGCGACCTTCACTTTGCCGATGAAATTGATCTATTCAGCGACAATGCAGACGAATTACAACAAATGATCGAGTACCTTAACAGGGAGAGTGTGAGAGTGGGATTGAAGATTATTATTCAGAAGACAAAGATAATGATAAATCGTCGGGCAAGGGAACAAGAGTTCAAAATCGCAGCCAACCTCTAGAGTCTGTGAAGGTCTACGTTTGCCTAGGTCAATTAATCACAGGGAACCCTGATCATGAGAAGGAAATTCATACAAGAATAAAAATGGGTTGAATCGTATACGGCAGACATTGCCAGCTCCTGACTGGAAGCTTACCATTATCATTGAAAAGGAAGGTGTACAATGAGTGCATTCTACCAGTGCTGACATATGGGACAGTGACTTGGAGACTGACAAAGAAGCTTGTGAACAAGTTAAGGAGCGCACAAAGAGCGATGGAACGAAGATTGCTAGGCGTAACGTTAAGAGACAGAAAGAGAACGGTTTGGATCAGAGAGCAAACGGGTATAGCCGATATTATAATTGACATTAATAGAAAGACACGGAGCTGGGCAGGTCATGTAATTCGCTGGTTAGATAACCGTTGGACCATTAGTGTTACGGAATGGGTACCAAGAGAAGGGAAACGCAGTCGAGGACGGCAGAAGACTAGGTGGGGCGATGAAATTAGGAAATTAACGGGCGCTAGTTTGAATCGGATGGCGCAGGGCAGGGGTTGGAGATCGCAAGGAGAGGTCTTTGTACGGCAGTGGACATGAAACAGGCTGATGATGATGACGATGATGATGATGAATATACCTTCATACGAAGGTAAAAAAAATGCGTGCATAAGCATTAACCAGGTGCGTACATAGGACGTACTCTTGGAAATGAACTGCAAGGTCTGTCTAAAGTAATTACAGTAAATTTGAGAAGATTGTCGGACGCACCTTTAGCCAGAGCCTTTACTTTTACTGAAATTCCGAAATGGTTATGCATAATCATTAAATCTGTTTTAAGCATTTTTAATACAAGAAAATGAAAGTGACAACGAAGCCACAACTTGAGGCAAAGCGCAAAAAAAAACACCATTTTTTTTGCACTTTGCCTCACGTTATGCAGTACAATCTAGCCTACCAGTCTGTTCTTTTAAAGCCACAATGCCCGCATGATGCATCCTGTGCTTTGCCAAACGAGCGGCGGCGATGACTGTCTTCTCTCGTTGGTGTTTATACATATAGCTGTAATTCTTGGTCTGCGTCATTTAATCGAACGCCGTTTCATCGAAGGTTCTTTCATAGAACCCGTTACATCTAACGGTGTTTCATCGAAAATGCTGTAGCCGCAGTTGTGTCATCGAACATCCTTTAGCTACCCGGAACGGTCATGCTAAAAGCGGATGCGCTGACTGGTAGGTGGACACTAAATTAAAATCTTTAGTCGAGCTAGATTGCAAGATTGGGTATATGTAATAACAAATTCGTCAGTCGTAGCGAAAACAGATTTTGTAACCTAAAGACTGGCGAAAATGGAAATTGGAATGGCGCGTCATTGTTGTGCAGTATGGTACTTTTCGTGCGACGCTAGCACTGTCTGATTCACAGAGAGTGGCAAAGAGGGAGGACCCCATTTCGATGGGGGCGAAATGCAAAAACGCCTGTCTACCGTGCATTGGGTGCATGTTAAAAATTCCAGGTGGTCAACATGAGTCCAAGGTCCCACACTACGGCGTGCCTCATATTTAGATCGTGGTTTTGCCACATAAGAGCCCAGAATTTAATTTTATTTAGTACGAGGAGGTCACATGGAGGTTACGTCAACTCATCCGTTTTGCGCGTACGAGTCGACTGAAGAGAAGCAGTGGGACCTTCGGTTGCACGTTTGCACGTAACAAGGAGGTATATTAGCACAAAATCTTAGCACAAAGAGAACGCCGATAATAATACTTCAAGACGAATTGATCCAACTCGCCTTAACATATTCCTTTCGTGTTTCTTCAAAGGCCGCTGTCACGCAGGACTTGAAGCGTCGGTCACTTTAATTTGCAAAGCTGAAAGAGCGCAAGGCACGTGACGTGGTGCAGGAGCGCAATTACTACAGCGCCGACAACTTCGATGTTTGTAAGCCTGGGCAAACATGCTGATTTTATTATAGAGTTAGCACGCACGAGGAAGACAATGACAGGCCAGAGTAGTGCGGCAGAACAGAAGCCCTCAGATTTTCAGCAGTCTTGCTCTGCAACTAATCATACAAGTTTACAAATCAATTCCGCCAGATATTACACGAAAACTGTATATGTGCTTCCGGCATGATATATAGGAAAAAGAGGGAGTGCTAGCTCATTTTGCCTGAAGACACGTCAATCCAAGCCAGTGATATGGCGAGCCGCCTGTGCTTTACCGCAGTCCGCCATCACTAGCGATCGTTGTCAAGAACTTTGCTGCCAATGCAAGCTGAAGGCATCCCTCAAGCGGGCAGAACCGCCATGTCGGATAAGCTTCCGTTGCATTGTGATACCGGAAGTTTGATACGCTCCATTCTGATAGCTACAATACAGACAGCTTCTGCGATGAAAGAAATTGAGACACCGCACAGAACCTCGTCGATCTCGCGTCTCGGACAAGCGTTACTTGCAGAGACGGTAAATCGAAGAGCGCTCAGTTGAGGAAAATCCATTAGACTACGGGGCTTGACATCCCCGAGCTGCGGGCGATAAGGGACGCCGTGGTGGACTTGATGCGCGAGCGTCTTTGCATCGCGCCTCCACCGCAACATGGGGCGTTGAACCCTCGGCATGCATCTGGGCTGCGTGCGCACCATGAAGTCCTGCGATTCGACATAGCTGCTATCAACGTTGACTTGTGGATATTTCTAATAACAAACGGCAAGTGAACATTCTTATTGAGTATGAGATGATTATGCTTTCGATGAGAAAGTATAAAGACGCAATGAAGATTCGATGGAATTTCTTAGATGAAACCACGTTCGATGAAACAGACGTTCAAGGAAATGGGCAGAAACAGCCTTTCTTTTGTACCTCTCCGAGCCCTAGCCGAGTCGATCATGCCTACGCACTCGAGGTGAACGTCTTGCGGCAAGTTTGTACACTCTCTTGCTGCTTTCGTTTTCTTCGTTCATTACGACCAGATGTTTTTTTAGAGTTTACATAATCTTTAAATATTGCCTGTGGCAGGCAGCAGAATTTTCACTCCTAAGCTACAGTTCTCGAAGAGGGGGTATTGTTTGTACAAGAAAACGAAATGCATAATAGACTATTTACCAAAATATCACTAATGATTGTTCACTAATTCATTTGGGTCCCATATTGCAGCATGCGAATTGAAGCCAATGAGCTACATCCTCTTTGAACGATTCTTGAGGCTAGCGCGAGTTTTGAGATAAGCGCTATCAATTTTGACAATAAAATGGCTGTTGCGCTTACTTTTTTAACAAAGCACCTTGTTATGCAGCATAGGAAAAGTAACTGGAACACCGATGCACTGCGGCGCACACTTTGATAACGCAGACGTCAAGACAGATCTGTTTATTAGAATTTATTCCCAGTACATATACTTTGCAAACACATTAGGTACAAATAACTAAATTGCGTATGTGCCCTGAAGCATTTCGAAAAAGAATTTAATGAAATTACGTAGTATTCCATTATCTATGTCGGCTTTTTGTGGAAAAAAAAATTTCAGCCATTTCGGGAAATCCTTCTCCAGCAGTAGAATAGGGCTGCATGCCACATGAGACTAATAAAAATTAAGTTAAATTAAGAAAAAGAAGAAGGAAGGAACACCATATATATGGTGCCTGTATTGAGTCAGCGCCAGCTATGAATTTCCGATAGATTGCACTGATATAAGCAGACTTATTTAAAAGAACTTTTCTTTTTACTGCAATCATTGGGCCGTCCCATGCTGTTGTAAAACTTTAAAATAAGCCCCAGCCGACAAGATTAAGCGGACGCTTAGTCATTGGTTTGCGCAGAAATACTGGCGGAATGTCTTGGATCATTTTCGCCTTGAGTTCTTGCACTCGCTTCGTCCATCGCCGCGATATGTAGCCACAAGAAAGAGTCGCATGGCGTCAAATCGGGGCGGCCAATCATGTGCCTCGGCATGTTGTTACAAGTACGCTCCAGCCGCAATGGCAGCGCCATCTTGATGGTACGGCGTTCCAAAAGGAGGGCACGTCATCCTTCCGAAGTGGTTGAAATTTATCCCACTAAAGTGGCCAGCCGACGCTGTCATTAGAAAATGGCAACGTCGTCGTGAAAGCAACCCAAGCCGACCACAAGGGAGAGAAAGGTAATTACCGTTGCCTAAAAGACATCGATGGCTGATTTGTCATGCGATATTGTTCAACGAGCCAAGGTGTGGTTATAAGCAGAAATGCCACTTCCTTTGGCGACTCTGTGGAGCTAGTGATTCTAATTTAGCACGGAAAGCTGGGCGAGTTGGTGAGTTGGTATTGTGTACTTCCTCTCGTCTTTCGTCCGGGTTGCGCTGCCCACCCATAGGCACATGTAGTGATTCTAACCTGACCCAGGCGCAACCAGGGGTTCTAACCTGACCAGACGCGAGGAGGCAGTTCCGGAGATTGTCGAAGGGCATCGCTGGTTGGTTCTGGAAGAACAGTTCTCAAGGAAGCAAGAGAAAAACTGCTGCACTTGAAAGAAGGTTATAACGTCCTTGTTGTGGCGGCCGGCGTGTTTGACATTTTGAAGGGTGAAGGTAGTCTGAAAGCAAATCGCCGCAAGGGTGGAGTTGAGCAGTTCGCGACCGGGATTGCAAAATATGTACTACGACAGAGGATGCGCAACAGGGAAGTGAAGTGAAAACAAAAACAAGTTGCTGCTAAAAAAAGCATATTTTAACTTGAATGGAAGGTGATGGACCTCAATTGGGAATTGCTACGAATAGCACCGGGTGACGGCTATGTTCTCGATGGAATCCAGTTGAACAATATCCAGGATGAGTTGCGCTTTAGCGAGTAGGTGGCCAAGCGATAGCTTTTCTTTAGAGGTCCACGTGCACTGTGGAAACTCAACTGAGGAGTGTAAAATTCTCAGCAGCACGGCTGGTATATCGGGGAGGGGGTCATGTGAAGAAAAGACACAAGCTTAACAGACGAGAAGAAGGGGGGTTAACCGAGAGGCCCGATTTTTATTAGTCATATCATAAGAAGCCAACAAACACTGACAGTGTTTGTTGGATTCTTATGATAAGCTTAACAGAAGTAAGATGAGCTACATAAACATGCCAGGAGGCAGAAAAGAAACCAAGAGATTGACGAAAAACTGAACAAGGAAAAATAAACGCCTGCGCATTTACAGAAACTCGTCTTAGACACCTAGGACTGCTTACAGATGGCTCGAAGTGGGAAGGTTTCAGCACAACAAAAGGAAATGGCGTGGACGTACTGAGTTCTTACAAGTCAGACTGGCGAAAAAGAATTGTCATGCATCTTTGCTTGACAGGAACAATCGCATGAAAAGTTACAATCCCTGGAGGAACTTACTTGTGGATTGCAAATATTAGTAGGCAAGAAGACCATCTGCATGAAGAAATCAGGAAGCTGAGAAGTAAGATATAAATCATATTAACAGGCGATATGAACGCTCACATTGAAGGCCTGGACACGGATGACAGCTGGAAACTATCGCCTAAATTGAGTGAGCGGCAATCTGGTTATTGCGAATCTACGTGTGAGCATGTGTTAACGTCCGGTGATAAGCAGTCGATGCGTTCCTATGTCGGAAGAAATATACACAAGTTGGCTAATACACAGTATGCTATTAGATAAGGAAGGAATTAGAATAATCCATGAGAAGAACCCCACCAGCATACCAACCTGTGAGATTATTCGAGAAATACAGGTTGTTCGAGAAAGTGCATGGCTGATGAGAATTCTTCGGGATACTTGCTTAGCTTGCCGATGGGTGTCAAGCTGCTATGCATCAAAAGTTGTGCATTTCTTATTGACGGACGGAGAGAGTTCACGAACAAGCTAATCGCTATCACGAAGTGCCAAGATGGTTGCAGATCAATTACTTGGGTATGACTCCCACCTGCTCCTCAATTGCAGCAGCGCAGCCCCGTTTTGGCCGGCAGAAGATCGAGGACTGACTTATCTAATGAAGGACGGGGCGCTGTCGCTGGCTGATATGCATATTCCAACTGCGATCCTGTCGGCTTTCACTTGACGGTGTCCCAGTTGTGCTTCGTGCATAATCGCATGAGTTATATTTCCCTGCTTTCTTGCTATTTTGCCAGCCACGTAGCAGTCCCCACCCGTGTTCGTAATGCGGCTGGCTGGAAAAGGTACACAGATGCGAGGATGCACAGAGGGCGACTTTGACACCGCTAAGTTCACGTGGCGCATTCTACAGGATCTCACTGCGAACGCGCATATAAGGCAGCAGCAACGCCAAGCAGAACTGGGCACACATTCAATCTTCTTCAACGACCTTCCGGCAGTTGAGCAAAACATCTTGACCACCGGAGCAGCTAGAAACGAACTGAGGGAAAAGTCTGATGGGATCTGGACCAAACTTTTGTCTTAAGCTGTACCCAAGATAAGCAAGATTTAATCACACTATTCCGAGTGCGCTAAAATGCTGCAAGCGGACACCATTCGAGCATGCTGCGGCTCTTGGCAAAATTTTATTTATTCATTTATACATACTGCGAATATAAGGGGTACAATCAACTAAAAAGGAAGGCTAACATTAAATATGCTTAACTAATTCCTTTGAAAACAATTCCCGCAGCAATTTTAGAAAAGCTCCTTTCAGAGCTCCCAACAATCGAGTACCGCAAGCAATGTCGGAACGAGGTGGAAGGACCAACGCCTGATCAGAACGGCAGAAGAGAGCAGGGAGCGCTCGAGGTGGACAACATCTATTCTCTAGGCGTGGTGCCGTCGACAGGCGGCGCTCGTACAAATCGAATCTTGTGCGTCACAGCTCGTCACCCTTTGCCCGAACGCTGCTGCACTGTTGCCGTGTATCACCGTAGTAATATTACGACACATAAAAAGGTAGCCCTATGTGTCACGTGCACTCAGATGGACATGTGTTATAGCTCCGTTGACGCGCCTCATTTGCTATGTCGTTCTGCTTCCGAGGTCGCGGGCGCGTTTCCCGGCCGTGGCGGCCGCATTCCGATGTGGGCTTAATGCAAAAAAAAAAAACGCTTGCTATAACGGAACGCTATTCCGAACTATTCCATTTCTGCAATCTGCAGCTCTCCATGAACGGTCAAATATTTTTCGGGCTACTCCCGCGTCGCCTGTCTGTCACGCGACGTCACAAAAACCACGAGAACACCCCATCTGATATGACGTGTACACACTGAATATGCATGATTAGACCGAACAAAAAAAATTTCTCGTGCCTGATTCCACATTATTTTCGCCATTAGCCCTCCGTTGCTGGTCGAAGGTTTTCGAGCGGTTCACTTCGCCGTTCTGTCGTGCGACGGCATAAAACCGCGAGGACTCGCCACGTCACAGTTGGCGTGTGCGCATTGAAGATTAATGTGCCGAACAAGACTGAACGTTTTTCGGAATAGCTGCAGACTGCCCCGTTCAGAAAGGGGCATAAAACGTCTGCTTACCGATCGCTCCAGCTTCTCAGAGCTGCCGGGAACAACAGGTGTGTTTACGCAAAATAATTTCTTTTCCATGGCAGTATAATTTAGTCTAGCCCTTTCGGCACGTATACGACGTGGCTCTGCCAAAGTCTCCTCGCCGAGGACCCGTGTTAGCGGCATTTTAAGCCTTCCGTTGGCCAGCCACTGCAAGCTAAGCAAGGGAAAGGGGGCCGATCCCAGACGCCAGCACCACCCTCCTACTCAGGTTATCTACTTTCACTGCGGCTCCACCAAAACTCTCCCCGTTTCTATGTGCCCCTCTCCTCTTATCAGCCAAACGGACAAAATAAAAACGTAAATGTAGGCGATGCTATTTGCTTTGAAACCAAACAAAAGTTACCTCCTATAAACGAGAGTGTTTGATTGGGCGGTTCAAACAACGCTACGAGTAAACGCCCGGTACTGACGTCGGTCGTTACGTAAATTTGAGGTGAGGAGAGTGGAATAAAATCAGATTGGCATAGTTTCACGTTATAGGAGCCCTGCTATACAAGGTACACGATGGCCAGTTGGCCATAATTAACCAGGAGCGCCCATGCACAGAGTCAGTATGCTACTTTGCGACACCCGAAAAATAATTTATGAGGCGCGGTCTCTATTTCATCGAAGCATCCCTTTACGAAAATAAAAAGCGTTATCCGGAGAGAACGAAAAAAACGAGCGCTTTTACATGCTTGGTATTATGAGGGCCAGTTGCGAATGCTGTGAGGTGTTTGCAGGCGGATGCTTTCGTGAACAGTACACGTTTTTATGAATAATAAGATGAACTCATAAACACGGAGGTGGGGCCGGCGATCGTAAGACTGTCACAGAGGCGTCAAAGGTGGCGGTGTAGCAAACGCATTGAGTGGACAGGTAAAAAAAATGCTCGATGTTCACTTACCGTTATAGATTTTTGTTAGCATAGTTGGATTGACCCCTGTGGCTGTACTAGTGATGACAGCCAAACAACAAAAAACTGTAGAGGCCTAGCTCGTGTCCGCTGTGCTTAGGCTCAGCTGTGTTACCTCCACGTTGCTGCGAAAACCTCATAGTGCTCGATCAAGTGCGCGATTTGGGAGTTCCGGGATACACGAGGGTCGGCACCTCTACGAAATGTAAATGGCTAACAAAGCTCATTGCGCATTAATTAGCTATCGATGCGCCGTGGTGCCCTTTAGCTATTTCTATGGCGTCTGGGAGCACCCCTGTTCTGCCTTCGCAGTCCTTTCTCACCACTGAAGTGACAAACTGTTTCGTTGGCCGCTCCTGCAAACCGCTCGAAACGCGGGACCTGCGAAAAGAGCCGTCACGGCAAAGGCCGCGGCACTCACCTGCATCGTGGATGACTGGGTCCTGCTGGATGGCGGCCGAGCCAGCAGAGGACGGAGGACTAGGGTTAGGCGCCGCACAGAGCTCGGCCGCGCAAAATGCCGCCAAGTGGTGGTCGACCGAGGCGGCCGCCGGCAATGCGAATAGCCCGAAGCCTGACACCGGGAAGGAACGCGGCGCTCTCTTACATTGGGACGCACTCGACTCGACTCGCCTCGGTGCGTTCTGCTGTGCTCCCGTGGGGACGCGACCCGTGACCGAGTGCTCGTCTGAGCGGCCGTCGTTTGCTGCCTAGACGCAGTGTTCTACAGGTAAGCCCTCTTACACAATGTGTCCGAGCGCGGTACAGATTGGCCCCTTCAAGAAAGAAATACATTCATGGATCCGCAGGTGCGGGAACCTATTGCGGTACTGCGAGTACAGACACACGCATATCTATCTATCTATCTATCTATCTATCTATCTATCTATCTATCTATCTATCTATCTATCTATCTATCTATCTATCTATCTATCTATCTATCTATCTATACATCATCATCATCATCGGCGTCGTCGTCATCATCAGCCTGGTTACGCCCACTGCAGTGCAAAGGCATCTCCCATACTTCTCCTACTACCGCGGTCATGTACTAATTGTGGCCATGTCGTCCCTGCAAACTTCTTAATCTCATCCGCCCAACTTTCTACCGCCCCCTGCTACGCTTCCCTTCCCTTGAAATCCAGTCCGTTACCCTTAATGACCATCGGTTATCTACCCTCCTCATTACATGTCCTGCCTATGCCCATTTATTTTTCTTGATTTCAAATAAGATGTCATTAACTCGGGTTTGTTCCCTCACCCAATCTACTCATTTCTTATGCCTTCACGTTACACCCATCATTCTTCTTTCCATAGCTCGTTGCGTCGTCCTCAATTTAAGCAGAACCCTTTCCGTAAGCATCCAGGTTTCTGCCCCGTAGGTGAATACTGGTAAGACACAGCTATTATACACTTTTCTCTTGAGGGATAATGGCAACCTGCTGTTCATGATCTGAGAATGCCTGCCAAACGCACCCGAACCCATTCTTATTCTTCTGATTATTTCAGTCTCATGATCCGTATCCGCCGTCACTACCTGTCCTAAGTAGATGTATTCCCTTACCACTTCGAGTGCCTCGATACCTATCGTAAACTGCTGTTCTCTTCCGAGACTATTAAACATTAATTTAGTTTTCTGCAGATTAATTTTTAGACCCACCATTTTGCTTTGCCTCTCCAGGTCAGTGAGCATGCATTGCAATTGGTCCCCTGAGTTATTAAGCAAGGCAATATCATCAGCGAATCGCAAGTTACTAAGGTATTCTCCATTAACTCTTATCCCCAATGCTTCCCAATCCGGGTCTCTGAATACCTCCTGTAAACATGCTGTGAATAGCATTGGAGATATCGTATCTCCCTGCCTGACGCCTTTCTTTATTGGGATTTTGTTGCATTCTTTGTGGAGGACTACGGTGGCTGTGGAGCCGCTGTAGATATCTTCCAGTATTTTTAAATATGGCACATCTACACCCTGATTCCGTAATGCCTCCATGACTGCTGAGGTTTCGACTGAATCAAACGCTTTCTCGTAATCAATAAAAACTATATATAAGGGTTGGTTATATTCCGCACATTTCTCTATCACCTGATTGATAGTGTGAATAAGGTCTATTGTTGAGTAGCCTTGACGGAATCCAGCCTGGTCCTTCGGTTGACAGAAGTGTAAGGTGTTCCTGATTGTATTTGCGATTACCTTAGTAAATACTTTGTAGGCAACGGACAGTAAGCTGCTCGGTCTATAATTTTTCAAGTCTTTGGCGTCGCCTTTCTTATGGATTAGGATTATGTTAGTGTTCTTCCAAGATTCCGGTACGCTCGAAGTCATGAGGCATCGCGTATACAGGGCGGCCAGTTTTTTAGAACAATCTGCCCACCATCCTTCAAAAAATCTGCTGTTACCTGATTCTCCCCAGCTGCCTTCCCCCTTTGCATAGCTCCCAAGGCTTTCTTTACTTCTTCCGGCGTTACTTGTGGCATTTCAAATTCCTCTAGACTATTCTCTCTTCCATTATTGTCGTGGGTGCCACTGGTACTGTATAAATATCTATAGAACTCCTCAGCCACTTGAACTATCTCATCCATATTAGTAATGATATTGCCGGCTTTGTCTCTTAACGCATACATCTGGTTCTTGTCAATTCCTGTTTCTTCTTCACCGCTTTTAGGCTTTCTCCGTTTTTGAGAGCATGTTCAATTCTATCCATATTGACACGTGTACTTGTCTTCATCGGGCGACACGTTTCACTGCCTAACAAATGTTATCGCACAGCGCAGGACGCGCTTGCATGTGTGGGAAGTTTCTGGAATGTTATCGATGGTTCCATCCGCTGTCTGTGACTGAACCTTGTGTAATCTGATTGCATCTGTGCGCGACGCGAATGGTGTAGAACTTTGCGGAATGCACGTGGCTCCCAGCGATTAGTCTGGAACATTCGACGACTGCTGTGTAAAAGCCGACGCGCTTGACCCGTTGATCAGATTTTCGACGATCGCCGAGTGTGTTCGCAGCTACCGTTGTTCTTTGAGTGTATCCTGTTTTTGAGGGCACAAATTCGCCCAATAAAACGCTCGTTTCGTTAATCACAGTTTTGCTGACTTCTTAACCGTCACTACCACGTGGCAATATTATACTTCCTTATGTCAGCTGTCTTACGCTTGTTGATTAACTTGGAAAGTTCTGACAGTTCTATTCTAGCTGTAGGGTTAGATGCTTTCATACATTGGCGTTTCTTGATCAGATCTTTCGCCTCCTGCGATAGCTTGCTGGTATCTTGTGTAACGGAGTTACCATCGATTTCCACTATGAGGCACGGCTTCTTGTCTGCAATTGTGACCGAGAACGAATCATGGTGTTAGTACTACGAGCCTGAAACACTACGGCAAAGCTTACAGTGGAAACATCCGATTCCCCGCCCCAAAGAAAGCAAAGGCCGTCATTTGCACCGGAAAAGTGTTGTTGACTTTTTTTTTTGATCGTCAGGGGCCATTAGTGCTCGAATTTGCTAAACTTGGAGAGACTATCAATCGTTTCCGATATATTGAAACGCCGGATCGGCTGCGCGTCGCAATCAAGAACAAACGGCGTGGTAAATTCAGGAATGGGATCATCTTGCTCCACCACAATGCCTGTCCCCACGTCGCTGATGTGGCTAACATAAACTGGCGAACTTGAAGAGCGAAACGCTGCAACATCCGCCATACAGCGCAGACGTGTCGCCTTGGGACTTTTACATTTTGGGGCATCTGAAAAAACACCTCAAGGCAACTATATTCGTGTCGGACGATGGCATGAAAGAGTCAGTTACGGAATTTTCGAAGCAACAACCCGCAGAGGTTTGTGACACGGGAGTCGCGCCACTCGTTAGTCGTCTACGTGCTCACGGAGACTGCTTCTCAATACAGTACTGGCTGTTTGTCCTATATTCGCATTGGCTCACTTTTATTTGACTCGCCCTCGTATATTTTGCAGAAATCCTGCTTGTTCTTTGTGCTCTCTGTTGCGACTATAATTCCAGCGCAATTACTCACAATACACGACCAGTGACAGCTGCTCCTGCGCAGTACACTGGAGCAAAGGATAGCGTCATTGACATTTTTCCCTGGCCGTGTCATATGTACAAAAATGTAAACATATCTCTTGAAGGACTAAGTTTCATTAGAATATTTGTCCTCAACTTGTTCATTTCATGGCCGTTACATTTTTCATATCAGCGGCATGCACTGCTTTGCTGGTTTCAAAATGATATAGTTCTAAAGTTCGTGTGAGAGTATCTTTACTTAAAGAATAGACAGAAAATATGGAAGCATTCATATAAGTTATTTCGGGCATAATTCTTGAGACATATATATATATATATAGATATATGATCTCGAAGAATTGAGCGCTGAAATGACGGCGTTACCTGAGTGTATACAAGACCCCATAGTAGGAGACAGTTCAATTTCACAACCTGAGTAGTCTCGCTGGTGTAACATTTCTTCGTGTAATTGTCGCATACTTGGCAATCACTAATACTGCTTCGCCTTTCCGGCGAACCTGCAGCCTCTCTCTCTTTGTCTGTCTCTGTCTGTGAGTGCGAGTATAAGCGCTGCGGCGCATGACTGCTGTTGCTTCTTATTTCGAGTGAATCCGGCTTGCCACATTTCGGTCGCTGAGTGAATTGCTGAGCAATAGTTGGGGAACACTGTAGTGCTTCCCAACTATCATGCACCAAGACTTAAAAATATAGCAGTTGCGTTACTCGAAGAAAACCTCGTGCATATTGTTTCCTGCACAGTGGAGTAGCCACCAGTAATCATTTCGTTCTTCAGATTTAATTAGGTAATTCCAATTAATTATCTAACTTGAGAACTACTGTCCTAATTTTCATATTGTCAATGAAACATTTGTAGGCACCCCAAAACAACATCTAACTGCAATGTTTTAAATTCCCGGCTTTGCTCGCACCACATCGAAAGAGTGCGCGCGAAGATATATTTCGCGCCAGAACTTGCTTCGGATAAAAGCCAAATTAAAGTGACGGTTTTATTTTTCATAAGAGTGTATACGTGTTGCAAAAACAGGTTTGTGTCAAAAAATAAAAGCGAAATAAACAGACCGGGAAGTGACCAACGTGTAGAGAAAAGGCAAAATCGATGCATTCAAGAAAGTAAATAAAGCACTTCTAAATGAGCCGAATTGCAATCAGCATGTCTGCACAAAAAAAAGCATTTCATTTTAGTGTGCCCTTATTATCTATGAATTCTTAAGCTTCGTTGAACACCAGCCTAGAGGGCGTGTTCGAATAGGTCTCCTTTTGCAGTTACGCAGTACTGTGTCCGTTTTATCACATATTCACTGGTTTTCTTGATGACCGACGCCGGAATTCTACGACAGACATCCGTTATCTTTGCCTTGAACTCATCTGACGTCAGATTCGATCATGTAAACACGATCTTCCAGATAGCCCCAAAGAAAGAAATCGAGTGGAGAGAGGTCAGGTGACCTAGCCGGCCAATTTACAGGCTCGTGCATTCCAATCTATTGCGCATGAAAAGTCGCATCCAGCCAATTTCGTGCTCGCCTGCTCCTGTGTGGTGGTGCTTCATCTTGCTGATACCACAGAAGTGGAAGACGTGACAGCGGGAATTCGCTGAGCAACTCATCCACCACTCATTCAAGTATTTCGTCCACGTAACGCTCTCCAGCTAAGTGTGTGATCGAAGAAGGTGGGACCGATTATAGCACCAGCGTAAATTTCGCAACCCGAGACTGAATGACCACTGGTACTGGTGCCGAGTGCGCTTTACCCAGTGTGGATTGGAGTCCATCCAATAGTGTGCATTATGGATATTCTATGCTAGGTGTTTCTGCGAAAATTGGCTTCATCTGTGCACATGATGTCGCTGAAAAAGTCAGGTGACTCATCGGCTTTTGTGAGGACCCAATTCGAGAAATCTACATGATTCTACATGTCCCTATCTTCCAAGCATTGGTGCAGGTTAAAGTAGTGCGGGTGAAAGGCGGTCATTTGGAATCCTCCAAACTGATGACTTGGAAATTGGTATCTGGGCAGCCACGTCCAGCACGCTAGCATGAGGGTTTGAGGCCATAAATGCTAGAACATTCGTGCGTAGGCTAGGACTCAAAGATGGAGTCCTCCGCCGTCGTTTTTTGAAGCTGTCGGTTTGTCTCAGGTTTTTACAATTTACGATGATAGTCAATGCGTTTGGTCTACCGCCACATTTCCATAAGTGATAGATACATTTACGACTTTCCTCTTGTTGCTATTTGGAGATCTCAAGGCAAAGATCATGTTTACCTTCTGCTCACTAGAGAAAGACATGGCGATTGGGACGAAACAAGACGCACCCTTAAATCTTTGCACTAATGTTGTTAATTCGCTTTTGTGGTGATAGGCTTTGTGTTAAAAAAAAAAAAAACAACCGTGTACTTTATCTACGCTAAGAGAACAAACAGCTATCAGAGCTTATCACCAACTAACACCAAACGAGACGTGTTACTTCAGCCGGGGCGCGGCAGATAAGGCACCAGCTCGGTCACGACGCTTTGCTTTATTTCTTTTATTTCATTCTAGATAACTCAGAGGGAACCATTCGAGGGCGCTGCTTTATGATCCGGGTGGGATCACGTGGTATTCTACGAATTTTGCGGGGTTTATATATCAGTCGGAAAAAATTTGTACGCAATTAGTACGTCGCTGAACATTAGGATAGTTAGGATACTACGTCTCGAGCTAGATAATTAATTACAGTTACTTGACTAAATCTCAATAACGAAAAAATACTAGCAGCTACTCCACTGTACTGTAAACAATCTGCACTAGGTTTTCTTCGAATAACGCATTGGTCTTTTTTTTTTAAGTCTTGGTGCTTGAAAGGACACCCTGCATATAGGTATATTTATGACTGAGACATGCAACATTCAAGCGCTTTTCACACGCTGTTCATAAAGGACTGCTGAAGGGGTCCCTGAAGTCTATAGGTTTTTTTCATTGTAACAGAGGCACGCAAATCAACTTGAAGCGTAGCGAACATACAGCAACATATTCATTCCCTACGCATACGCCATAATACTTTTAGAAATTATTTTTCATTGGTTGCCTTCATCTCTTTCAAAAATATAATAAACTATGTCCTCTGTTTATATTTAAATGTACTGTATGTGTGCATGCTGTTTAAAGTGGAAATTTAAAATAACGTTGAAGTGAGAAAATACGCATGAGGCAGCCGCCACTAGTGCTCCTAATGTGCGTGTCCTCTAAAAGCCGTGCACGTCCGCGCCAAGAATGATGCAGTAAGTTAGTAAAATTTCAAGTGAAAAGGTCGAGGAAAGTCAAAAGAAATCTCAAATGATCTGGATGACAAAGCTCTGGTAATTGTACTTTAGGTGTGTGTGTGGGGGGGGGGGGCGGAGGGGGAGAGGGCTCCGGAGCCCCCACGTACTCGGCGTCTGTGAAAAGCACTGCCTCCGACTTCCACATGAAAGTTAAAGGTAATTTTACGTGCGACACTAACAACTTCATCTATTTGCCCGACTGTTCTGTTTGTAAATTACAGTACGTTGGACAAACTGAAACGCCGTTTATATAC
This sequence comes from Dermacentor variabilis, assembly GCF_050947875.1. Taxonomy (NCBI): domain Eukaryota; kingdom Metazoa; phylum Arthropoda; class Arachnida; order Ixodida; family Ixodidae; genus Dermacentor; species Dermacentor variabilis. The sequence continues at coordinate 6,344,249 of NC_134570.1, forward strand.
CGCTTCGACAACCACATGTGTCATGCCGCTGATCTACCGCTATCGAAACACGTGCCTATTCCGGACCGCTCATTTGACAGGATCACCGCAACAATCCTCCAATCTGGGTTTCGTTCCCACTCCGAAAGAGAGCTTCGAGAATCGTACCTAATTCATACATTTCAAGCGGTAACTTGAGGAATCAATGAAAGTGCTGGCAAACTTTCCTTTTTACCGATTTAGTTTGCTAACCACTCTCAAGTTTTGAGGCCGCTTATTATTATTTCACGTATACATTTTTTCCACATCACTTTTGGTCGGTACGATGTCAAAATGTGTGCACGTGCGTTTCTAGCTGTCATGGTTTCCCACTTCTTTATTTTTGCATTTGATCGTGCGGCCGCAATGTCAATTCGGTGCACCAGTCAATATTTTTTCCCTGGTTGCCTTATACATTCCCTAACGGTTATATATGACATATATAAATATATGGCACGTTTATGAAGTGACATGTATATTTTCGCACCATTTCTTGGAAATTATTCTCGGTCTACTGTTGTGTTCACGTTTATTAGTTCATCTTATCATATAATTTTTCATTTATATTTTATTTTATTCTTTACATACGCATAGACTGTATAAAAACAGCTTGCCCACAGACACAAAGCATACCACTTCTGCAAAGAATCCAATGGAACGCAGTTCGTTCAACTCAGAGGTCGGAATAGGTAGCAGTACAGGTGCCCTATAACCAGGTGGGGGTGTATTGACCGTCTACGAGGTCTACGCATAAAGGTTGCAGCGACTTCAAAGAACTCTCCTGGCAGCTGCAACCAATCGCACGTTCTTTATTAGCATGTCACCCTTCTCCCCTGCATTCTATTGGCTGCGTCTCTCTTTCCTTGCGAACAGGACTGAATGTGCACCTCTTGACGCGTGGGTTGTTCATCGCTTTTTTCTTTCATAATGCCGCTGTCTGTACCTGCAACTTTGTGCTCCCGTTATAGTACCACTGTACGTGCGCGCGCTTGTGGTCATAGACTGCGTCTTTTCTCTCTCTCTCCCTTAAACTATATATATATATATATATATATATATATATATATATATATATATATATATATATATATATATATATATATATATATATAGAGAGAGAGAGAGAGAGAGAGAGAGAGAGAGAGAGAGAGAGAGAGGAGGGGGAAATAAAAGAATGACAGAGACACGGACAAAAGAAAGTAGGAACACGAAAACAATGTCTATAAACGACAGGCCAAATTAGTTTTCTGCATGAAAGTTAGCAATGCTCTATGGAACTGGTCGCGATGAGCAGCATTGCCTCTTGGAAACAGGCAATCGTCAAGGGTCGCACACTTAAGTCAATTCAGTCCATACTCCTTAGTTAGCAGCGCACGTTGTGTGACGAATGCGGGACACTCCAACACAAGGTGTTCAAGTCTCTCATAAGAGCCACAGGACGTACACGACGGACTGTCCACACGTCCTTGACGATAGAAGCGTTTGCGCACGAACACAGAGCCAACTCTTAATTTAACTAACAGTGCTCTGGCACTACGGGGCAAGCCACGACTACGAACACGGGGAGGGAACGACCCGTTTGCAACACGTTTGTCTGGGTGCTGCTTTAGGGAGTATCGGCGGATTAACACACGGCGTTGTCAAACACACCAGAAATTTCTGGGCAGTCACTCCAGTTTTGAGCACAGGTTAAAGCGAGGCGATCAGCCGCTTCGTTTCAGGCAATATCCACGTGCGAAGGTATCCACTGGGCAATAGGGACACCTCACGAGAAGCAATTTTGTCGGTGGACTCTATGATACAGCGTAGGACTGGGCTATTGACATCCTTTCTCAACAGCCTGCTAAGGGCAGCACGGGAGTCTGTAAGGATGACCAACTTCGATGTGCTTATTTCTTCATGTACGTACTTCAGAGCAACATCAATCGCTGCCAGCTCCGCAGTTGTTGATGAGGATGCATGAAGCATTCGAAACACCCCCTTCTTATGTCAGTCGAAGGGCAGAAGAAAGCTGCTGCAGCACATTGAGCGTCGCTGCTAACCGATGCGTCCGTAAATACTTTAAAATGATCTCCATAGTTTTCAGATAAGTGCAGCTGGGCCAACTGGAATAGTTCCGAAACAGGCTGGTAAAACTTTTTGTGTATCTCCGGAATCGAAAGATCAATAGGGAAGGGGCATTTGTTGTTGTATTCCATCGGAGCCGTCAGTGAGGTAGTATCGTCTGAACTGCCAGCAATGCCAACGAACAATGCCGCCATTTTCCCTGTTTGAGGAGAATGGTCACTGAAATAGCACGTATGCACGTAGTTCAGAAAGAAGCACACTTACCATAAAGGCATGTTTACTTGCTTACTAAATTAAGGTTTTTTTTAGACAATAACGACTTTCTATTAAACACCCAAAGCGAAATTTACCAAAGTTTCTTTTCAAAGGCATTGAATTACTTCGTTGACGGGAGCCTCCCTCAGAAATGTGAGCTCAATCCGCAAATTTTCTGACGTGTTTTTACTCTTTCAGTCGTCGGCCGTTCTTGGTACCATCCTTCGGTCACGCCTACAGATTTTCGCGTAATGGCGCATATAATAATGCTTTCGCATTAAAAGTAGTGAGCGCCGCGAACATGGTGCTTTTGCAGACGAGTTCCTAGGCGAGGCGGACATACTGTGCCGCTGATAACGTGAGCTTCAGAAGAATAATTAGCAAAAATGCATTATTTAATTTTTTATTAGTGCCTTGAGGGCAGTTCTCTAAATGGCTAGTTTGGAAGAAGCGGCATTTTAATGCACACCTATCTTTAAAAATTTCGAAAATCGCACCTAGTTCGAGATATTCCTCCTCAAATTGCAAAGCTCAATCGGGGTAATATATAGCTCAGCGGGTTTACGGGCCGGTGGTTCCCGCGGGAAAGCGGAGACGCTACTGCACATGTGCGGTACGCGCGCAGCGGGCCAGCGTTCCTGCGCAACGACGTGGCATGGACAGCACGGACACGGCGTCGTCTTCCAACGCGGCGGTGACTCGCCCAGGCGGCCTCGGAGAAACGCCGAGGTGGCCCACCATGGGGACGTCACGAAGTCGAGCGATGACGGTCGGGAATCACAAGCAGCAGCTCGGGGCCGTCAGGGAACATACTGCGACGGCAGAGTATTCCGCAAAAACATGCAGAGGTCGGCATCTGAAGGTGAAGACTGGGGCCGCGCAACAAGTTGTTGCACGCGATATCCCGCCTTCAATATGACCGAGGTGCGAGATCTGCATGACAGATGCTGTCATGGTGTCGCTGTCACAGTAGGGTGGGTCCATCGGGTGACGGGATGGACAGTCGGCGTCCTGATGTAATCGAACAGAGTTTTATGCGACGACATAGGAGTTCTCTTGCAGCTGCAAAGCTCAGCGTCCGACACAGCCAGTTGGATCTTTCAGGGATGAAAGTCCGCTGGCCAGTGACAACAGACAGCTGTCGGTCATAGAGGTAGGGTCGAAATTTTGTAACGGCCCAGACAAGGGCGATACACTCCCTCTCGGTGATGGAGTAGTTCTGCTCGGACCTCGAAACAGTATGGCTGGCGTAAGCTATCACTCGGTCGTGTCCATGCGGCTGTTGCACTAAAACAGCACCTGTGCCTCGACCGCTTGCGTCGGTGCCGACCTCCGTAGGGGCTGAGTCATTAAAGTGAGCCAGAACAGGGGGCACGTAAGCAGGCTGATCCGTGTGGTGAAAACTGAAGCTTGTGATGGATGGATGGTGGTGGTGGTGAGCGGTAGCAACAGGCGCCTTTAGCCTGGCGATCAAGGCCGGCAATAGCTCCGCCCTAGCGTCTCTTATCACTGCAGTGTTTCACCACATGTCCATCAGACGAGTCTTTCATAAGAATGCGGTAAGGAGACGTGAAGCTTCTTTGCAGGAGAAATGCACGCCTTTCTTAATTAAGAAGGTCGGTAAGTGACCGGGCGATAGTTGTAAGATCTCTTACAAAATGACAAAGATACGAGCAGAGGCCAACAAAACTGCGAACATCACGGATAGACGGGGAAATCGACGACTGCACGAACCTTTACGGGGTGTAGCCTGGTACCTGCCGCGTCAACAAGGCGCCCAAGGAGTGCAATTTCGCGGCGGCCGAAATTGCACTGGGAGGAATTCAACTGCGGGCCTGCTCTTCGGAACACACCGAGAACCACTGACAGGCGCTGCAAATGACTTGAAAACGTTGATGAAAACACCACATCATCGAGGTAGCATAGGCAAGTTAGCCATTTCAAGCCCCGAAGAAGGGAGTTTATCATGCGTTCGAATGTCACTTCGGCATTGCACAGGCCAAACGTCATGCCCTTGAATTGATAAAGATCATCTGGTGTTACAAACGTGGGCTTTTCTCGATCATTTGCCTCCACTGCAATTTGCCAATAGCCTGAAATGAGGTCGACCGAGGAAAAATACGTAACTCCGTGGAGACACTCAAGCAGATCGTCAATTCGTATAAGCATCCTTTTTAGTTACCTCGTTCAGGTGGCGACAGCCCACGTCGAGACGCCAATTGTGGTCCTTTTTAAAGCGAAGCTTTCTTGGCCTCTTCTCCCGACTTTCCTGGCGCTGCTGCGCGTCACTGGGCTTCTTGTAGCACCACCAGATGGCGCTCGCCTCCGCCAATCCCGGTGATAAAGAGCGAGACAAACAGAGACAGTGAATTGGATGCCGAGAATGGAAACGAAAAGACCACCGAGAGAGAGAGAAAAAACTTTATTTTCATGTTGGTTGGTATGGTGGAAAGGCCCTCAGTCCAGAGCCTCGCTTGCGGCATTCTTCAGTGCAGCACTGATAAACGCCGCAAGGTACCGTTGGTCGTCGGCGCTGGCTGCTTCTGTCAGCCACCCGGCATGGGGTTGAGGGGAAAGATTTGTGGGGGCAGGAAGGGGAGGTGGGGGTGGTCCACAGGACCAGAGGATATGGGATGTGTTCGGGTGTTCTCCACAATATCGGCAGGGTGGGGGATCTTCAGGTAAGAGACCGCGGAGGAGGTGCATTCGCGCTGGTGTAGGGAGTGTTTCTGTCTGGGCCTGACGAATCAGTACACCCTGTTCACGGGTGAGCACTTTTCTGAGCTTGGGGAACTTGCGTCTTGCCTCTTGATATGGCTGCAGAAGCAGGGGAGCCCACCTTTTCGTCTGGGCTGGTCGCGGAATGTAGGGCGCCTGGTTCAAAGTCTCGCAGGCGAGCTGATTAGCTCTTTCATTTCCCGGCAGTCCATCATGACCAGGTATATAGATGATTTCCAGAGGAGCCTGAAGGTGCTCTTGAATAAATGTCGAAATGTGGGCCGGGAGATCAAGACCATCGAGATTTACAACAATGATAAAAAAGAAATTATAAGGGAAAATCTGCGTCGTACAATGGCATTTTGATTCACTTGTCAGTGTCTTGTATTCTGCCCTGATATAAATACCTGCTGAATCTTGTCTCTTGCGCACTGCACATCCAAAATATTTACGTTTTCTTTCTTTGTTCTTCTGTGTGCGAAACCTTCTGGCATCGCGTTTACTGCCACTTTTCCCCGCTCCTGTTATAGAAATTGTATAATGATTATAGAGTGCATATGTACTGCATTTTGACCCAAACTTATCTATGTCCGCGCCTACTTGAACTGTGCTCTCTTGAATATGTATCCTGCCTCTTTCCTACAACAGCCTCAAATGTGAGGCTAGCAGTATGTTCAAATAAATAAATAAATAAATAAATAAATAAATAAATAAATAACACGAAGGGAAGTGCCTTGCTATTTGAAGCTCGAGCTGGTTGCCTAAGGACAGAAACATACCAGTGCAAACATTCCCAATTAGTTGAGGCATCTGTATGCTACAGCGAAAATTCGGAGACCACTCAGCACATCCTAATGAAATTCAAAGGGATTCGCCCAGCTAGACCAGTACGTAACGTACAACTTCGAGAAGCGCTTGGATTCAAAGAAGATGAAAATATCAACCGATTAGCAGTCGAGATAAGCAAAAGACGTTTAGAATATTGGTGGAAGAAAAGCCAGGAGGAGATTGATACGACCTGCGCCATTGCAGGTATAGGCAGTGGTACAAGGTAGATAGACAAGATCATTTCATTTCATTTTATTACCTTAAAGGCTCCAATAAATGGAGCGTTACATAAGGAATGGCAAGAATAAAAATACATAGTCACAATAACAAGAAGTTTTTTACATTTTCGATGAACTTGGATGGGCACATAATGACAGCAACGTCGTTAGGAAGGCCGTTTCAGTCTGCAGCTGTGCGAGGAAAAAAAGGATTTGAAAACGTGACAGTGCGTGAGCGTGGACGGGCAACCTGTAGCTGATGGCTGGTGCGGTGAGATATGCGTGTAGGGGGAAGGACGTGAGGTGCGATGCGCATAGGGCTATGAAAGGATTTGTGAAATCAAGATAGGCTGGCAATGCGACGACGGAGCGATAAGGGGGATAATGCGGATGCAGTTTTTAAGGAGGAAACGCTGATGTCAAAGGAATATGACGAGTGGATGAAACGAGCGGCGCGGTTTTGTACAGATTCAAGATCATTAATTAGGGATGCCTGATGAGGATTCCAAATAGGCGATGCAAATTCTAGTTTTGACCTGACAAATTATTTGTAGGCTAACAATTTTACATGTTGAGGAGCATGATGTAGATGGCGTTTTAGAAATCCTAACGTCCTGTTCGCGGATGATATTAGGTTAGTAACATGAGGATTCCAGGAAAGATCGCTCGAAAGTGTTACTCCTAAATACTTGTACGAATGAACTAGTTCTACCGGAACTTCAGATATTACGTAAGGAAATAGGAGAGAATTACGGCGACGGTGAATGGACAAATATCTACACTTACGCGGGTTAAGTTCCGTTAGCCACTCGTTACACCAGTCCTGGACAGCATTAAGATCACTTTGAAGAGAAGATTGGTCAGCGGTGGAAATAATAGCACGATATGTCACACAGTCATCCGCGAACATACGTATGCTAGATGTTACGTTTAATGGTAAATCATTTATGTATATTAGGAAAAGTAGCGGGCCGAGCACGGATCCCTGCAGGACGCCTGATGTTACAGAGACTGAATTAGAATTCCTATTATTAATGGTGACGAATTGTGAACGATTAGTCAAGAATCAAAGAGATGTTTAAAAGAATGCTAGAAGAAAAAGCATTCATCGCTCACCTGAGTAACTCAAGCAGACTAGGTGACGATTTGTCCCTGCCCCGTCTCAAAGGGGACACAAATAAATAATAATAATAATAATAATAATAATAATAATAATAATAATCCCGACCAGCACCGCCGTGCGTTTCACAGTTTCTGGGTATGGCAGGTGCTGGGCAGTAGAGGCCGCGTGTTGGTCTGTGACAGTGTAAACATCACAATCGTCCACAGCCTGAAGACAGTGTTTAGAGCTGGCGTTTCAACAGCTTGCTGTCCACGTACGCAGAAGAAACACGCAAACACCCGCCAGCGAAATTGACACAAAGCGTGCGCACCCGGGCCCGAAAGAAGCGTCTTCGCTGCGCAGCGAAACGTGGTGCAGGCCGCGACGTGTGCAGTGTGCATACATAATCATAACAATTGAATTACGTGCAGTTCCTTGATTTAACTCAAGTTTAACACTTCTGCCACGATGCGATGTGCCATGTGAGACAATGATAATGCTCAACCCTCTCAGAGATTATGAAAAATGACGCACAGCAACGCCTCAAGCAAACACGTCCCCTTCTGTGTTCGCCGCCAACATCACCGCTAATTATCCTCAATAAAAGCAAAGAGCGTGCAAAGATTTGCTTACATCGATTCCCACAGTGCGTGGGATCCACAGTTTTTTTTTCTTAGTTTTTGCGAGGACAACAGGGGAAACCCAAGGGCTGCAGGAAGGCTCAATGATCTTCTTTTCGAGCATCTTGTCTACATTTTTTCTGAATGACGTGTTGTTCCCTCGGGGACACTCCATAAGGCCGCCGATGAATTGGGCTAGCGTCACCAGTGTTGATCTGGTGTGCTCCTATAGAGGTTAGGCCCAACGGTCTGGCGTCAAAATGAAATGGTCCCGGTATGACGCTAGCAAGTGGCGCAGATTCTGAAAGCTGGACATTTGAATTAATACATTTACACAACATTCAGGCACTGGAAACCCGCATAAAGAGTGCTCGATTGACATTTCTTTATAAAAGCTTATCAGAAAAAAATAAACTCAAGCTTCCAGAGCGCGTTAAGCCTCCTCCAGTGGGAAGGACTTGGAACGTTCGTATATAGGCGTTCGCTTGCTCCAACGTTTGCCACAACTAACAGTTTTAAATACAGTTTTTCCTTGGAACAGTGCAAGAATGGAATTCGTTAGCGTCATCTGTTTTTTCTTCCTCGCAAGATTTCAGTGCTGCTCTAGCACTTCTATTTACCTGGTAAAATTGTGTTTTATTTATGTTTTTATGTATCTTTCTTGTCATTTGTATCTGTGTGCTGTTAAATTTGTATGTTTTTATTCTTTTCCTTGTACAAGGATGTATGTACAACTCCTGCTTGGGCCAAGCATTAGCCTGCAGTATTTTGAAAAAAACAAAAATAGAAAAGTAAGTTCCAATAATTTTATCGACGTTGTCGGAAGGATTGGACGGTATCTTGGCGCAAGGAGACGGCAAGGCGGTATCGGAATCAATAGCAAACTAGGCGCGTTCTTTAAGATGCCTTGCATTAAGGCTTGTGGAATGATGCCAGAGTTCAAAAGAGGAACGTACCCGCGGTTGTCAGCAGCAGTCACAGCTGCATCCGGCAGGGCTACGTTGCTCGTAAGGATCACGTCTAGCGTCGGTGATAGCACGTAGTCGCCGTCAGGTGCCCGTGGAGCCGGTAGAAAAATAACGTACGGCGGCTTTCGGCACCGGCCGAATAAATTCGACGGAACACAAGTGTGCGAGTGTTTTATCGGCGGCATCTTGGAGCAGAGGGAGTTGTAGGAGACCGGCGGCACAATCGACGAAGGCTGAGTAGAACGACGGGAAATCATTGCCAAGGATTTGTTCATACGGGCAATGGTCCAGGACAGTGAATATGGCATTGTGTCCAGCGTTGCTGGCGCGGGCGGTGCATATTCCGACGGCGGGAGGCCTACTGCTGTCGGCGCAATCGAAGTAGGAGGTGTGGGCACTTTGCGGAGACAATGACGAAGGGGCGAACTCATTACCGATAAATGTTATCAATTAGCGCCGACACTTTCACACTTGAACATCCAAGAGGTTTCCAGTTGTGAGCGCGGTCGAGAGAGGCTTTACGGGTCGGGAAGGCAATGCAGCGGCATCTCCGGGCGCTGCATCCTTTAGTTTTCCGAGAAGCGTCCCGAAGAATTGCGTGATGGCGACCGACCAAGTAGTGGGGAGTGTACTCAATAATTACATGGCGACGGTGAACGACTGGCACTCCGTGCGGACAAGGCTGCCTTATTGCGACGCAATTGAGAGCCCTCCCCAAATGTTGGGTATTTCAGCTACTGGCGGCGAGTGTTGAAGCAGCACCGACAGGACGGCTGCGTATGCGGCAGTGGCGAGCCAATCTCTCTGCAGTTGAAGCAGATCGGCCTGCCATCATGTGTACACCACTCTGCCTGGTCGCGACACCGGCGATAAGTGGGCGACGCGTCCACGACGGCACGACTGAGTGCACAAGCAGGCCTAACCACTGCAACTCCTGGCGCTCGAGCGCTTGAATTAGCTCAATGCTTGGTTGAAATTCATGGTTGCGCCTATAAAAAATTGTAGGGGAGCCAGCCTACATCGCACATGAGACGATGCGCACTACATATTCTGCTGGAGAAGCCTCGCGAGGCAGCAGGAGATTCTCGCAAGATGACGTAGCGGCGGTGTTCGGCAACCGGACGAACCTCGACTGGATCGGACGACTCTTGGTATGCTGAAAGCGCCAGGACTCTGCAGTAACGTCAGCCACTGTGGTGCAGTTCTTCACGACGAGCAAATTAAAAGCATCGTCCGCGATACCTTTCAATATGTGACCAATCCTTTCCGATTCCTGCATCTTGTCATCCACCTTCCGACAAAGGGTCAAAATGTCATGGATGAATAGGCGATGTAGGATTCGGTAGTTGTTTGCACTCGAGTGGTGAGTTCTTTCGTGGCGCGCTAACAACCATCTGGCTGACTGAACAGATCTCGAACCTTCTGCTTGCAAAGATCCTCATCTCCGCTTCGTGCGTGCTGTGCCACAGCTCGCGCTGTGCCTTGCAGCTGGAGTACATGGTTTGCCAGCATCAGCGTCGGGTCCCAGTGGTTAGAGGCACTGACCCAGTTCAAGTAGTCTTCTACGTCGACACTGCTGGTTCCGGTAAACGTACCCAGGTCACGAACTTGCGCTGAAATGACCGATGGTGTTGCAGTCAGCGAAGCAACAGCACATGACTCAGGTCGACTATTCAGAAGTCCAGTCTGCGTAGCCATTGCCTTGGGTCGCACGAGGAGTCCGCTTCGGAGTTCCGTGTTGCGGCACCAAATGAGTTCCGGCATCAAATGTAACAAGGAAAGCGAGAGGAGAAGTATGTACTTATAGTAACCTAGGCAACCATAGGCGAGATGGCGAAATCCACACGCCAGCTGAGGCGCGCCTCCACCATCTTCCTTTCGCTGCGACCTCGTGCGCGTGCTTGGTACCGTAACAATATATTAACTTGGCGCTGCCCCAATCATTGGTTCTTCCTGAAAAAAAATAATAAGAACGGCCAAGCGTTGCCGCATGCTGACATTAGGCGTCTCACTGTTGGAACCTGCTACTTAACGCGTGCGAAAAATTCAGCGACGACTACGATAGTCTCTAATACGACATTTGAGCGCAGCTCTACACGTGTTTTCCATTCCCGGTATATTGGCGGGCACGGGCGGTCTGTGTTGCGCGGCACGTTCCAAACGGGGCGAAGTGTGGCGCGACTGCCTAGATAATCAGGAGATCGCGAATTGCAGCGCGTGAGTGACGCGTGCAGCGCTTTGTTTCCATACAGACGACACGCGTTACTCAGGCGCAATCTTGTCGCCATGGTCACCACAAAGCCCGTCTTGCGCGGCAGTAAGTTTTCTTCTCACCTTTTGTCACACCCTCCTGCTCCGCTTTCCTCCTCACGCTCTCTTCGCCATCGCCGTCTTTCATCTCCCGTTGTGCCCGCCGAGCGGCGGCATCGACTGCGTGGAGCCCCCTCTCCCCTTTGCGGCGACTGCGGCGCGATCGAGACACTCGAGCACCTGCTATGTGAGTGCCCCAACTTTTCGCTCGCGCGCGCGTCCCTTGCCCGTGTTTACCGTGGGTACGGCCTGCCGTGCGACACCGTGACTGAACTCCTGCACCCCTCGGGCTGCCCTTTACACCACAGGACACTTCTACGTGCGCTCCTGACATTCGCCGAGGCTGTCGGCCTCGCCGACCGCCTTTAGCTCCATCACATTACCGCGGCGTGCTGCTGTTTCTGGTGCTCTTTCTCTCCCCCTACTTTCATTCCCTACCCCCTGTGCAGCGCGGTTGAGGTGTCCTCTGCTGAGAGACAGTTACTGCACTTTACCCCAACCTTTCCTTCCCATATTGAAGAATCTCCTTCTCTCTCTCTCCCGTTGTGCTCCGCGTTCGCTCAGTTACGCGGGACAACGCCGACACTCGCCGCAGGCAGGAACGGGCGACTAAGAGCTGCGCTCCCAAATTTTTAGGCAAGGTGTGATGGCAATCTTAAGAGTAATTCGTGCCCATTCTTCACAGACTTGTTATTGATATGAAAGCATCAGATGGCCCATTGAGTGAAAAATCCGGCGTCTGTACACCAGCGCACCTGAATTCCCGCAGGCTGCGACGCCACGTCACGTGGCGGCCTCGACGGAGCAGAGTGGGAACAGCCGCTGTTACGCTTAGGGCGTCCACGCGTTCCTTGTCCGCGCGGCCTATCGCCTGCGTTCGAACTTCGCCTCGGTAATAGCTATCAGGAAATTAACGCAAAAATAACAGAATAAATTCGAAAGGATGAACGTTGGTGGTAGTCAGTCTCGAACCTGCGACATCACGCTCAGAAGCCGAGTGTCTCAACCAACGGGCCAAACCAGGCCACGCGTCCCAACGTATTCGATTGAGTTCACAACTCGAAGGACCGCTGAGCGGCGTTCAATTGGACATTATTGCTTTCGCATTCACAACTTAGAAGTGCTGAGGTGCCCTCGGATTTTCAAAGTTTACTGGTAGTTTGAACTTCCCACAATTAAGAGCAAGCTTTAGCTCGGATGCTCCTATCTAAATACATATAAAAGGAGAATTCGTTTTTGTCGGCAACCACGGCACTAAATTTGACAAGGTCTGTTGCATTTAAAAGAAAAGCTTAATATATAGTGACTGTTGGTTTCGAATTTTTTATTTTGGTCGTCTATGTTTTATTTAAAAAAATGGCAAAAATCGCAAATTTTCAGAAAACGATACTATCCAGGTTACAACGCTGTAACGCAGCAATTAAAAATTATTTAACAATTTTGTGAATCGCATCTAATAGTGCATCTAAAGCGGACAAAATTGATATCTCACACATGAGTCCCAAAAAATATTGTAATATAGAAATGCAGCTTTTGCGCAACCCTCGTACACAACGTAACGAACTCACGTAAGATATAGATTGGCACATCGAACTTGTCCGCTTTGAATAATCTGATAGATGCCGTTTACGGAACCCCGATATCTGCTCTTGAGACAGAGTTATTAATTTGCAAACTTGGTGTTGCTATTTTGTTGAGCTCCCGTATCTTTTAAAATTCCTGTAACAAAATTAAAGCCCTAAATGGAAATCCCGCTACCAACAGCCATTAGAATTTAACTTTACAACAACTTTCATTAAAATTGCCCCAGTGGTTATCTCAGAAAAGCGTTTCGGCATTTTAAATGCATTTGAATAGGCCGCATCGGCACACTGCTCTAATGAAAAACTGCTTCGCGAATTCTTACTTTCATTTTTTAATTGTTTCAGTCAGCAGCGCAGAATATAAATCCGTTACTTAAAGAACAAAATACGAACCAGTAAATATAGAACAAATTGAAAAGCTAATTTTTCCATGCGGATGAACCGTCTGTTGTTCAGACCTGTGATGAAGTCTCCAATATTATTGCGGTATCACTCCAGCCGAAATTTCTTCGTCCTCGTCACTGTGATTTGCCGTGTAAAGTTTAAGGGCCCTACAACGTCAAACTATTCCAACATGTTTTATTAGAATCTCCAGACGTCAAAATTGCATAACCACCGACGCAAGCATCGGGCGGAGACCAGCAGCGCAGTCTGAGCAAACGCTCTCCTCGTTCGCAGGTCACGTTGGTTCGTTTTAAAAACGAATAACATTGTCTACGCTGAGCGGTCTTTCTTCGGGTGGCAAGAGGCGAGAAGTGTGCTCAAGTAAGGGCTTCAATGGAGCCGAGCCAGCGCAGTGAAAATCCGGATGAAGAGGATGGTGACGGCGTCTGCGATTGTTGCGCTTCCCCTTAGCTTGCGGTGGCTGGTCGGAAATCGCGGCAGCGTGCGACGGAAGGTTAAGAATGCCGCTAGAACGGATCCTCAGCAAGGAAGAGCTGGCAGAGCGATGCCGCATACGTGCCGAAAGGGCTCGATGACGTTTCACTGCCACGCAACAAGTTTTATTGTAAGTACGCAAATAAACCCATGCTCATCGGCAGGTGCGAGTAGCCAGTGGCTGAGCGATCGGCGGCAGCTATCTTTTATTCCTTTCGGAACGGGGTAGCCCTGCGGCTGTTTAGAAAAAAATTCAGTTTTTTTCGGCATATTAATGCATCTTTAGCGCGTTCACGTCACTTTGACGTGGTGAGTTTTCGCAGTTTTGCGACGTTTTAGGTCTCTGCTAGCAGCATACATTTGGTTTCATTCGTATAGAAGGCTTCGCTTTTCTTTGAATTGGTGCATTTTAGCTGGTACACAACAAATATTAGCAGAAACTGTCGAATTACGTGGGCAGTTTCAGCGCAGCGAAGACACGCTTATCTGTGTGCCAGGGCGTATCCTGCAATGATGATGATGATAATTGGCACCCCGTTTGAAACCCTAGCCTGCTTGAGTTAATCAGGTATGCTATACACGCTTTTCATTTTAGCATTATTGTAAACGTCTCCTTAAACTTTTTTTTTCTCTTCCTCAAATCTTGTACACCTAACCCTGTAGCGGATCCGGTCGTATCCATATCTTCCCTGCTTTTGATAAGCAAGAGCCTAAACCCCTCTTGCTTATCTTTAGATCCGAGCGCTCCTGGAAGATCCCAGTGGGTGAATCCCTGCGCATTCCATTGTGCCGAGTGGCCTCCTGACTGCAGTATACACATGCCCGATCTTGTTGCGAATATTTACTCCGTTGTGTTTATGTCCTTAGGAAACGAGCACGAGCCTCAAATAGCAAGCCACTGCTTTTTGTGTTATCATACAGCTTCCCTTCTAATTCTTTTCTCTGCTTTTTGTGTTATCATACAGCTTCCCTTCTAATTTTTTTTCTCCGCTTTCTTGTAAATCTCCATGGTATTTTTAGTTTCCATTCTTTGCATCAAATTCCGGGTCTCTGTTCCACTAACTTTCTTTCTGATGATTCCTAGTCTATTTACGCTTGCCGTTAACCTGTACTTGGTTGCCAACTTTCTTGACCACTTCCTGCATTCTGTGCCCACATTTTTCAGGTGCAGATACTTGTGCACTTTAGCCGCCAATTTATTTTTATCCATGTTCCGACGTCTTCTTCAAAACTAATTTTGCTCTGCGCATTTTTCACTTCGAAAGAGGGCCAACCCATGTCATCCAGCACTGCTTCATTTGTAGTTTTACCGTTGGCTCCCAAAGCCATAACAATCTTTGGTTACAACCATAGAGTTTCTCACTATAACACCTAGAGGAAAATCTGGCGCCACCGTCTATGGAAGTTTCCTAAGGGGCGCTGTGCCATCATGGGAATGACAGTACATGTGCCTGCGAGGCTTGCGTTGGCTGGTGTTGTAAGAGGCTTCGTCTAAAACGTAGATATGGCTACACAAATAACGCGCTCTTAAAGTAAAATCTTCATAAAAATTTTCTATTCTTGCATAACACATCTTTACTCACCTACAATGCATAACCAAGCGAAGAAGAGCAAGAACCGACAGCAAACTCTTCCAAAGCGAACGCGAATCTTGTCGTCTGTCCTCCCAACTTTAGTGGCCCGCTGATACATTTTACGTATCATATAATTGTACACGCAATAAAAAGTTCTCATAATTAAACAAAACATGTTTTTGTGCAATAATAAAGCGAAAACACCTTTTTACGTGCTGTTTTAGTAGAAAACGAATCATTGTGACAGACGGAACGGTGCTTGCCAGGCGCGCCTTCAAGGTGTCCTGGCTCTTCGAGAACGATGCCAATCCGAAGTCACAATATGCCGGCATTCCCATGCATACCACAGCGCAGCAGCGCCAGATTTCCCCCTAGGTAATGCAGTGAGAAACTCTGGTCACAACAGAAGCTCCGGTGGCGTCACCCTGCGACGCTGTGATGCACAAGCTAACTTGCATGGTAACCATGCGTCGTGCCTTGACAAAGCTGTGTAACCAAGGGCGCTGAATCGGGCGCGGAGAACACCGAGTGGAAGTTTTGCCAACTTTTCACGTTGTGAAGGTATTCCCTTTATATTATCTGAAAGGCCTTGGATACTTCCTTACCTGCAATACCGGAATACTTGTTTAGAATGCAGTAGGGCCACACGTTGAGCTGAGCTTTCGGCTTTGTCGTAATCTGTCCGTGTTTCCTGTTGTCTCGCAACAGGCTCTTTAAGATATTTCTTTGAACAAAGCTTACGAGGGCTCGAGTTGGGCGGCCCGTATACAAGTCGCACAAGGCACGACGACCTGGGACAATTGGCTGTCCCGACGAATTGTTGATGACAAAGGCGGCGGGAACCAGCAGAACGCACCGAGTCGCGACATACGTGACAACGGACAATCCGTATTGGCTTTGCTGTAAACGGAAAGGTGTTGTGTTATGGTGCGTTAAACCTATTTTATATGCACGCTTTCTATATAGTATTGGGACACGGTGGTTATTGCGGTGCCTTATGAGCAGACAATCGGGTATAGCACAGTACGCACACGTGCAATTTATTATTACGAAACTGTAATGTCTAGTACAACGCAAACTTTAATGCCGAGGCACGCATTGCAATTGCGGAATTCGAGCCAGGCAGTGCAGCAGGCACACTCACACATTTTCAACATCAAGACTAACACCATTCTCAATATATCCGTCTCTTCTGAGATACACATTGGCGCTCCACGCTATCTGCAGGCCAACAGGAACATCTGAAACCACACGTGACACGTGACCTAGATAGACGAGCCAGGCCACAGTTTTCACAGTGTTGTGCGATTGCTCTTACAGCAAAACCTTGTGTGCCGTGTGCACCGTCGACGCACTTAGCCACATAATTTGCAGGCTGCTTACCTGCAAATTGGTGCTGCTCGCATGGTCATATATGGCGTTGGCAATATATGCGTAAACATATTAAAATAAAAATTAGTCTGTAATTGTTTGTGGAGCACGTTGCTACTAATGCGTAATTATTCGTTTCATAACGACAGCTACGAGTAATGAGACGTGTCAGAAAAGTGACCCTTATTCAGCATCTTAGAACATACTTGGACCGTGGTACCAACGGAAGAGCGCTCAATGGTGTGTAGCCAGAATAGGGCTTCCGTTCGTGCCTCGCAGCACTTTTCTTTCTCCACTGCCACGCTTGGCTAAAGAGGAGCTCGCCGTGATGTGGATAGAAGCTTTCGTCATTTTCAGCGCCTGCCACGCAGTTGAGGACAGCTGCTATTATTGTTAAGGGAACTTGCCAATACCTCCTAGCTGATGTCGTGCATCTTCTGAAAAACCGTTTGGTCCACTCGCATTTTTTTTTCTCTCAGTACGCGGTCGTGCAAGCGAGTGACAGCATCATCTTTTCCGCCAGGCCTAACGAGCAGAAAGGTACGTGTGTGTGCGGTGCTAACAAGAAGTAAATGCAAGAAAAAAAAAGACACTTGAGCCATGCAACACAACTGCGCAAGAAACGCCTTCTGCCCAGGGGTCTAATCGACAAAGCCTCTACTTCGTAACTGCTCTTTGGCATTGGCTGAATAGCTTCGCTAATAATGTGTCCAGCATCAGGATCGGCTGGAATTTCCGCTTACAAAACAATCGAACGTAATAGCTGCTTGTGGCCCAGGTTCGCATGGAAAAAACAAAACAAATTAAGGTTACATACCACGAGGATAAGAGGCTCGCGACTATTACTTCTCCATCACCTGTCGAATGAAGCGCAATAATCGGACGATATTCCCTGCGGAACCAGTTGGTTCGCAACACGGCAAGGCAGGCGTGGACACGAGTAGAGCGAGATGGCTTCGCCGACCTTTTGGTCACACGCTTGCTCGCCTGCTTTGCCGCGATAGGCAGCGCTGTTCGGCAGGCCTTGACGAACGGCGCTGAGAATGACTTGGGCGGACAAGAGCGCCCGTATACCGTGACAGTGCGCTCGGCCGAATAATGCGAGCGGTAAGTTTGGTCCCCCCGCGGAGGGCCTCCGCCAGCCTTATCGTGCGCTGTTTTTGGGGTCTTTCTCGCGCCCAAGTTTTTGTGTCCTGCTGCTCCAAAGTGCCTGGTTTGTTTTCTTTTTTTTGCGAGGAAAAAAGAAAGTGCCACGATGAAATAAAAAGAAACGAGTAGATTCCTTTTTTTCTACGTCATTTGCAGCATTATCGAAATATAACCTTCGCTTAATTTTGTTTGTGCGCCAGTAGCTCCGAATGCGAATACGTTGCTCGAGCCAGCGTCGTTCAGAGGATCCCGCCATTCACCCGGCACTCGCCGCCGAGTTATTGCGGAGGCGCGACAACTGGCGCCCTCTGGAGCAAGAGGACGACGCATGACCGGAACACAGACAACCTCAACGTTCTGCTGCCTCGGCTTCAATCACACGAAAATCACGGATAGCGCAAAGCCAACAAACACAGGCAGGTTGCGGACCGAACAAACAAGGAGGCAACTGCAGCACGCTTTACAAACCTTCGCAGTTGCTGAGCGAAGCTCACGAGTCGCGAGATATTTCCCAAATTTGGGCCGAACAGCTGTGCATGCACCAAACTTCCGATACGCGGTCATGTTCAACAGCGGCTTACCAACCGACATGAAAGCCTCGGAAACTGACAAGATTTACAAGCGGCTAAACAGTGTCTGAGCGGCGAGGTCAGTGGACAGGAGTCCCTTTAATCTGATGATTTCAGAAGGCGTGATTAGGCGTAGGCCCGTCACCGCACCGCAGACTGATTCGGGCGCCACTCGACCCGAGTAGAAGCTGGCCTGCGCATCCTTCTCTCCCTTTGCCCTTATTTAGGCGGCATTCTTGTCCGCAAGTGATCGTAAGACAACAACGCGAAATAAATTGTTCTAACACGGAATGTCCGTGAACAAACAACCTTGATCACTCCTTCGAACGTATGTTTTGTTTGGTTGCGGTGAAGTTTCTGATTCCTATACGTCCGCAGATCAGCCATGTGCTCGGCGTAGCAGAAAAGTCAAAGGAAAATATTCCTAGGTGGCAAGCAACTACGTGCCAGCGGATCACGGGCAGCTCACACACGAGCGCAATCTGTAAGCACTCAATAAACCTTCATGGATCGTCAACAACGTTTGCTATGCTGATTGCTGGCCACATTTTAACGCAAAAGGCTCTATCACCTGCGAGTACGTTCAAAGAAAAGCGGCGATCTTTTCAGGCATAATCAATTTCCGCCACTGCCAAATGCTAGCTCTATAACGGCATGGCTGAACGTGAAACTTACCATTGATATGCCATTAACGGCTACATAAAAAAGAAAGAAAGCATGTGCGGCTTCTCTAAAAGTGGTAGCAAGCACAACAAAAAATTGAAGGAGCACTTAGCTATCCTTACTTGGATGAAAGCGAAATCATTGCGACCGCCGTGCGATGCCTACGCTCTTTCAGTATTCTTAACTTCACTTTAATTAACACCGAAGGTCGGGGGTTCGTAGCCTTTATTGGACGATCCCGTGGTCACGCCATTGCTGGATTTTCCGCCTCATGGATCATATAATGCGTTCGCATTAATATAGCTCGCCTATGTAAACGTCTTTGACTCGCTGAGGCCCTCCGCGTTCGTGCGCGAGCTCACCGCGGCTTTCCTCCCCGTCCCCCCCTCTCTCTTTCTATTCCCTCTTTGCCGTCCTCTAGAGTAGGGTAGCCAACCAGACGCATTTCTGGTTAACATCCCTGCCGTCTCTCTTTATCTCCTGTTCCTCGCAATAAAATAGAACGTAACTGTTAGACCAGATAGAAATTGTGAGCCCGCCTTGTTAACTTTAACCAACACTAGCACAAAATGAAATTCCAGCTAGAACGGAATGAGAAAGTCCTGCTGACACGAGCGAGGTATGCGCGGGAAAGTAGTAACCAAGACCACAGCAATGATGCAACGGCGGAAGCGCAGGTCACGGTATTTTTTTTTCTTACGGAATGCTCGAGATTAACTGTGCCCACTCACAATATGGCGAGGGCTAAGCAAGCCAAAGGGCACAAGACACGCATTCGGGCACACTTATACAATCAAAGTATGCAAACAAAGAACAATCAAAGCATGCAACCAGTTTGCTTCGAGATTTTGACACGACGTGTCAGCGTCAAATGTCAAGGTGAAGGTGAAGGTACAGTCATCCCGCCCATCTTCGGGCGGTTCCGTGAGCCTTTTCATCCCCTGCCAGACTTGGAACAGCTTTGGCAGTGCTTGCATTGTGCCCGCCATGTAATCTTTTGCATTCATGACGTTTCTAGCAAGGTGTTCCACTGTTCGACTGCACTGTTTTACTGCGAGAGCAGTAACTATTGTAAATCCGCGCATATGGAGAGTCGCCAGGTCTCATCACCGAAAAGTTCATGCAGCGGGCGGCTCTAAGACTTCTGTGGAACTGAAACCCTCGTAATCTCTTCGCATTACATTCATCGTCAAAAGGACGTCACAAGGTGGTGTGACGTCGATAACAGGAAAGCTGCGAAGAGACAGAAATGGTAAAGCGGAAATTTTAGCCAGCAGACGCACGTCCGGTTTGCTACCTCGCACTGGGGAAAGTGAAAGAGTTGCGCGCACACTTGATGGCGCGCGCCAAATCTGTGAAAGGTCGCAGAGACTGAATGTGCTGCAGCAATGCTCTCGTTGCTTTCTGCGCCAGTGACGCGCACGGCCAGGGTCCAAGGTTCTTCGTTTCCGAAAATACTTTTGCTTCTTTGGCGTGTGCGGAGAGGTCGCTCGACGTCGCACCGGGTAAACACACAAAATGCGCTGAATAGTTCCTTCGCCTGCGCGAGAGCCACATCTATTCGTGGCGACCATCCTAATGCAGAACGAGTAAGCTTTTGTAAATGCCACTACGAGCTCGATGAAACACAACAATGGCGTATCAGAGGGGGAAACCTTTCATGACACTTTTTTTTTTTGCTGACGTCTCCTTCTGTCACGTATAATTCCCTTTTACCCCTAACCCCAGCAAAGGGTGTATGCAATGCCAGTCTATGCATTGGCCAACCTCCCTGGTTGTTCCTCTCTTCGTCTCCTCCTCCTTGAGCGCACTTATAGCTGGATGAAGCGTATGTAGATCACAGTACGAGAGTTTAGGAGAATACGAATAAGATTGTGTCATGGCCCTAGGCACAAAATAAAGATTCCTTGCAGCCTCGGTTCTGGATAGGGGTATCGGAAATGTTCGAGCTTATTCATGGGCTGACCAGGCAGCCTCATCGGCGAGGTCATTACCAGCAGCCCGGATGTGCCCAGGTAGTCCCTAAAATATGATTTCATGCCCTGTATCGAGCTTGATGGTCCATACCAAGTGTTCATGAGTTGTGTGATATAGAACAAATCGCAAGCTTTCCATTGTTACTTAGAGAGTCGCAGAACGAGACCAGTTTGCGACAGTCTTGCAGGAGATATTTTTGCAGCAGCACGCAATGTAGCGAGCTCTGTCGGCGTTGGTGTTGTCGCAGTTTGAAATTGATCGCAGTTAGCGCAGTCGGAATGATAGTGGCACCTGTAGAGCTGGTAGATGAGACTGAGCCATCAGCATGGACCCACGTTGTCTCGTTCATTAATAACAGTGTCATCTATTTCAATGTTTTTTATGCTTGGGTCATTGGCCTACTTCGTTACCCCCGGGATGTTTAGGCACAACTGGAGCTACCGATGTTTGTCCTGAAGGAGGACAACCTTGATGGGTAGCGATAACTTCAGGAAATGTGGAGGACAACTGGGAGCTCACTGGGAGGACAAGGGCGCCAAGTCGTGATCGAGGACGCTAGAAAAATGACGAATGTGCGCCCTGAGACAATCCGCAGCGACGTGCTTGGATCGGATAAATTTTAGCGAGCAGAAATGTTGTAGATATTGAAGCGCAGCGAGGAAGAACGCGTAGTCCCTAGCCCTGTAACAATGAGCGAATATTTAACTTGTACGTATTGGACAACAGTGGACGGTTGTAGCCTGAAAATCCCAGCAAGAGAGCTCTACGTAACTGATGCATGGAACGTGAATAGGTGCTCATGGTTCCTTGCACGTGAATGTCAGAGCATGGAAAATCGACGACAGTCCTTTTCTCAGACACGTGAAACGGGACTCCATGAAATGTTTCAGTCAGTTATTACATTGAAGAAGTATTGAGTTTTTTTTTTTAAGTGGGTAGTCCTTGCGTGAATGGAAACTGGGTATGGCGTCATGGGCTTGCGTGTGAAGGCATGGACAACATGCACTTTTCCGTGGACACAGCCAAGCCTTGTGTTCAAAATTAGGCTGATGTCAAGGTTCCTGCCCGCTGCAATCACGTGCGCAGATGAAGGCGAGAAACCGCAGAAGTCCAAAGACAAGTGCCTATAGAAAGGCTTTCGCAAAACTTGGGTAAGGCCAAGAAGGGTGACATTGAACAAAGTGTCTTCCGACGCAATAGGTGTAATGTTCAGCTGTGAGGTCACCTTCACTTTGTTCAAAAAACTACGGCGGGTTATATAGTGCAACCAAACATACGGCCGCCAATGCCGATAGCCTCCAGGAAAGTTGAGAATGGTGTCGTGGGCAACGTTGTCATATGCGCCTTTACGTTCAGAGAGCGCTACTGAACCAGCATAGCTTGGCTTCTAAGTCTGCAGCCTGTAAGTAACCACACCCAGTTGCTTATGTGAAATGTCCCGTTGCAGAGAGGATAAAATTGGTGCAGTAACCTCATGTGGACGCTAGTATCCTACATAAAAAACTATCGCAGGTATATACTTGCTGATGCCGCGAGAACGTCCCCCCCCCCCTTTGCGATGATCACATACACAGACCAAGACAACAATGTTTGCATTTCTCGAGGCCGCGACACAAATAGACACTTGCGAAGAATACGGCGTAGCTGCCATAGCTGACGGTACAGCAGTTCCCGGAGAAAACCACTTTTCGTCTGAGTTGGAAAGCTGTACTGCCTGTGGTTTCTTGACACGGTGCGTTGGGCGAAAATGCAACGCAACGCTGTTGACAAAGCACGCCGCAGCGTCTATGAAAGTGCGGTTTACCCGCTCCATTAGGCGGTCTGTTTGTGGATTACACATTGAAATTGCGCGTGCTTAAAGCCACGGCTTTCAAGGGCGCTTGTGAATGCATGCGACAAAAAACACACCGCGTTCTGTGATCGGGTGCATGGAGGCTATAAGACAGGCTGTTTGACATGTCCGGAATGGACTTCGTTGCTAGCAAGTTCGTCAAATGACCGATGCACAGAACTACATGGCGATTGTAGCCGGCTGCGTTCGAAAACGGAGTGATCTATACCGACCAGTTGAAACGGTGCTGCCAGAAAGGGCGTCGACGGCTGCAGCATGGACCTTGGTGAATGAGGAGGCAGCTTCTGCATTTAGCAAGTCGCGCTCTGGCAAAAAAAAAATCCTTTCTGCAACATTGATTGTAGTCTCGTGCATGCCCTAGATGACCAGCCAATGGCATGTTACCAATGTGCATGTTACGCATATGGGTAGCAAATCACAGCTCACACACCAAGGAAGGAAGGTATTGGACGGTGGCACAGAACGCCCGACTGCAAATTAATTCTTTTGACACCGGCGATCTCTGCCCGCCAAAGCTGGTGAAAGCCGTGCACTACTTCGTGGGATGCACCCGTTAGCCTGCTGCGTAAGAACTCGGCTCAGAAAGTAGGGCTACCGGAACCGCTGGAGCACACCCGAGAAAATATGTTTCGTCGCTTCTCGCACCTCTCCTGTGCTTGAGTTTGAATCACGGAGACTCCAGCGTCATAGTTTAGTTTATTCCTCAACCGTAGCCATGGCAGCGTGAAGGTGTCCGTGATGACAGTAAATTATTTGCCACATTATGCAAATCTGACGCACCTTTACAGGCACCATCTTAAGTGAAGTGTTTTGCATGTAGCCAAATTGTTAGGGGTTCTGAACGACGCTAACTCTAACCGGGTTCCAAATGAATTGGTAGAACATCGGGCGCTGTGGGATTCGGGTCGAAATCCCAAAATGAGGCGGGGCCGTAACCCAGCTGCAAGGTGCCTGGCATGAGGCAAACAATGTGTCGCATTACTACGGCAGGAATTTGTCCACGGTACACTGGATTTATGAAGCATACTATGTACTATGCATTCTCCGAATCAAGGTCGTTAAAAAATGAGTAAGTATGACTAAAAATGACTAAAACCTGGACGGCCTTTGATCACGCGAACAGCTCCGTTGCTTGGGCCTGGCGGCGGCCTTGGGAGCTGCAGCCACGGCCACTCATTGGGGACTCGCCAGAGCTGGTTCCCGAGCCATTCCGGGGCCTTCGCCTCACGGAGAGATATCCCTCCGAGCAGCCTCAAATCTACACGCCAGAGGAAGCCCGCATACTCTGGCAGCTTATGCCGCGTACTATCCCGGCGCCCTCATCAAGCGGCATCTCTCCACCGGGCTTTTCAATCCTGTCCTTCAGCCACCGGTTCCAGGCACTGTGGAGGCCGCTGCTGCTCTCCTCCGGTCCACGCACCTTCTTCGAGAGGAGGCCTTTGCTGCGGAGCATCCGCCGGGCGTGGAGGCACTGAGCCACACACGGAGGACCGCATCGATCCGCCGCATGGCTGCACCCGCTGTGCCGCCATCGCCACCGGGGCCCGGTTCGTGCGCCACGCATAGCCAGCCTGGGAAGCAGTCGGTCTGGGGCTTCGGGCAGTAAAGGTTGCCTCTTGCACCCTGTGTCGTTCATGGCCACTGGCCCTGAAGCCGCGACCCTGAGCCGTATGTAAAAATGATGTCGACTGTACTTTTACAAAATTAATAATATTTGTTTGTTGCACATTGCTAACTTTGAGTGTAATTGTGTGGTTGATAATGCGTTGCATTATTTTTATTGTAATTTGCTTGTTTCCATTTTCTCTTTCGTATCTGACAATATGCCGGTTGTACAGTAGCTGCCATGTTACGGTCACCCGACTCTTGTCAAGCCGCTTTCATGGCTTTCAGCCAAGCGCACCATCCTGGGTATTGCATGGTAAATAAATCTGCTTCAGAAATGACCAGCTTTGCATTTTCTTTTCTTATTCCTTCAAGACATTGGCTTAATTGACGAGCTCTAGTATGTTTACATGAATGCCGTGGCCTTACGTCCTTGTCACACGGGCACCCACGAACTCCATTTAACTCCTTCGCTTTTACGTCAAGGGAGTTGCGCTCCGCGTCACGCGGTCTCCCTCGCGCCAAGTATATTTCGGCGAAGGGAGTTCGGCATTGACCGTTACGGCTGGATGGAGTACTCTCGTTCCCGGATAGCTACAGCTGCGAAGAAAACCACACTAATAAAATCGTCGTTACTGGCTTACTTACAAATTTTAGTCTTATTTCTTTTTGCCTTGTTATGTACGCTACGTAACTGGGGTTTTTAATTTGTTTTTAAGGACACAGCGCCTGTACCCTCTACACCAATGCTTCGCTATGCCGCATGGGAAATGTCGTTCCGCCAGTTCGTTTGTTTATCCGCTTCGTAACTCATCTGGAAGCAGTTCAGCTCACTGCAAACACACGCACGATTACAGAGCACAGAAACGCAACTCGACGTTCGAACAACGTGGCCCGCGCTGACCACTGTTGTGCTCCCCCCCCCCTTCCCCACCTCGTTCTTCTGAAGTGGTTGCCCTTGGTGACAACCGGCAAAGTTCCAGGAAACTGCCGAACCCTTTCCGTGGGTCGAACTGAGTTGTCCGGGGGCACAGAGCTCCACGACGAATCCACTGGCAGCCTTCAGAATTCCACATAACTGCTGACCCTTGTCGTGGAGACCAGTTTTATGCAGCTTGGACATCTGCTTGGACGAAAGAGGAAAGCGAAGTGGTTGACGTCGGCACCGGCCCCTCTTCGTGCCTGCCGACGGTGGGACGCCGAAAGGGATTTAAGGCAGGGCCGGCCCATTGTCACCACCAGTCGGTCTGGTGCGCTCTTCGGCTTCGCTACTTTATGTTATTACCTGCTATATTGTACATACTGTATAAAGCTCTTCGTCTCCGCCTCGTCGGTTCCGAGAGTCCATTTCTCGTCCACGACCCCGAGTCGCGATACCACGCACGAAAGCAACAGCGCTGCGTAGCCAGCATCGCTTTCAACTTCGCTACGCTTGGAAAACAAAAGTCTTGCGGTAACATACAGCAACATTTCTCGCTGTGATTTTATTAGATTACATACTGCGTTAAAAAAAACTGCCTTTAACGGTTACTGTATACATGTGAGCAGTTGCACACGAAAATAAGCGCAGCCGCGCCGCTTCTGTCCCATGCGGCGCCCGTCGAAAGCTCGCAATGTGCCCTGTAGCATGGCCGCAACTCCACTGCCGTAAATCTGGGAGTTTCATGTCAACGGAGTTCGCAGGTGCCCGTGTGACAGGGGTATTATTAGCCTGTTCTGTACGTAACGGTGATTCTCTTGCGTTTTTAGTGCCATTAGCGTTCTTCGGGAACATTACCTACCTTACGGTAGGTTTGTATCTACACCCTCTTTCAAGCCACAACCTGGATCACTGGGTATATGTCACTAGGTCTGTGCCCGAACGAATGAACAAATAAATTTTATTGAAAAATGGATGGATCTGTGGCCTGTCTTGGGGTTCCGGAAAATGGGTAGATAGCTTATACAACAGGGGTTTCTCACAAAAGCAAGGGTTCCTTGTGTGGCTTCGTGCTTTACTCGGGCGCGCGACAATTTCTGGTTCAATTCCGCGAAATTCTCATACTTAGGAAATCCTAAGCCCACATTTCAATGCACTGTGTCTCGTCACGGTCCTCCAGGTGAGGCTAATGTCGCTAATCGCTGCATATTTCTTGCACTTCTGTGCCAGGCGCGTTCTAGTACCGCTTCGTGGCAGCTAGCTCGACGCGTCTCCTGCGTGCAGCGACATGAAAAGAACTCTGGAACGCAATACCAAGCTTTGTGGCAGAAGCCAGTGATGTTTGTGAATTTGAAAAATTGTTAAACATGTATTTTTGTGATTCCGCTGCCACTTGATGCACCTGTATATATGGTCTGCCTGTATTTAAACCCTCCCTGTAAGAACCCTCAGCAGAGGGTTGACAGTATGAAGAAATAAATAAATAAAAAGCCCAGCGGGAAAAGGGCGCGCGCGCAGTTAAGGCGGATTTAATGCTTCAGCATTCCCGCAGTACTTCATGCATTTTCCGGGGGCTATGTATGTATGTATGTATGTATGTATGTATGTATGTATGTATGTATGTATGTATGTATGTATGTATGTATGTATGTATGTATGTATGTATGTATGTATGTATGTATGTATGTATGTATGTATGTAACAGTTTTCCCGCCTACCTCGGTCACCGGGTAGTGCGCGGTCGAATAGGCAGAGCTTCGTACTGCTGTGCTGAGGGAACAGGGCTCGAAACCAGCCATTGGACCTACTCAGGTTACTGAGCAAGCGGCGATGTGTACATACATACACACATACATACATACGCTCTTCAGCGAACCCCTTTCAGGCTAATATGGCTCGCTGTAGATGAGGGACTGCGAAGGTGCTGCTGTTAATTATACTTTTTGACGCCGAGTTAGAGCGCATGTGTCACTCGGTCTGTGAAGCTTTTCTTCAATGAACCTTTTGACGACAACTTGGGTCGCTGTGTGTGTGCCCGCAGGTGTGTGCTGCTCTTCAGTGAATGTCTTTGACCCCAGCTTGGGTAACTAGGTACGTCTCACGGAGAATGTGTCGCAATACAATGACAAAAAAAAGATCCCTTAACTTTATCCGATGCTGAACGGAATCGAATCCACGTCACGAGAGCTCCTCAAGCACAGCAACCCGACGCATTTGCAGACTGCCCCACGAATGCAGTGCCGCTCTTCAATGAACGTCTTTGACCCCAGCTTGGGTAACTAGGTATGTGTCACAGAGAATGTGTCGCAATACAATGACAAAAAAGATCCCTTAACGTTATCCGATGCTGAACACAATCGAATCCACGTCAGGAGAGCTCCTCAAGCACAGCAACCCGACGCATTTGCAGACTGCCCCACGAATGCAGTGCCGCTCTTCAATGAACGTCTTTGACCCCAGCTTGGGTAACTAGGTATGTGTCACAGAGAATGTGTCGCAATACAATGACAAAAAAAAGATCCCTTAACGTTATCCGATGCTGAACGGAATCGAATCCACGTCACGAGAGCTCCTCAAGCACAGCAACCCGACGCATTTGCAGACTGCCCCACGAATGCAGTGCCGCTCTTCAATGAACGTCTTTGACCCCAGCTTGGGTAACTAGGTATGTGTCACAGAGAATGTGTCGCAATACAATGACAAAAAAGATCCCTTAACGTTATCCGATGCTGAACACAATCGAATCCACGTCAGGAGAGCTCCTCAAGCACAGCAACCCGACGCATTTGCAGATTGCCCCACGAATGCAGCGCCGCTCTTCAATGAACGTCTTTGACCCCAGCTTGGGTAACTAGGTATGTGTCACAGAGAATGTGTCGCAATACAATGACAAAAAAGATCCCTTAACGTTATCCGATGCTGAACGGAATCGAATCCACGTCACGAGAGCTCCTCAAGCACAGCAACCCGACGCATTTGCAGGCTGCCCCACGAATGCAGTGCCGCTCTTCAATGAACGCCTTTGACCCCAGCTTGGGTAACTAAGTACGTGTCACAGAGGATGTGTCGCAATACAATGACAAAAAAGGTCCCTTAACGTTATCCGATGCTGAACACAATCGAATCCACGTCAGGAGAGCTCCTCAAGCACAGCAACCCGACGCATTTGCAGATTGCCCCACGAATGCAGCGCCGCTCTTCAATGAACGTCTTTGACCCCAGCTTGGGTAACTAGGTATGTGTCACAGAGAATGTGTCGCAATACAATGACAAAAAAGATCCCTTAACTTTATCCGATGCTGAACGGAATCGAATCCACGTCACGAGAGCTCCTCAAGCACAGCAACCCGACGCATTTGCAGGCTGCCCCACGAATGCAGTGCCGCTCTTCAATGAACGCCTTTGACCCCAGCTTGGGTAACTAAGTACGTGTCACAGAGGATGTGTCGCAATACAATGACAACAAAGATCCCTTAACTTTATCCGATGCTGAACGGAATCGAATCCACGTCACGAGAACTCCTCAAGTACAGCAACCAGACGCATTTGCAGACTGCACCACGAATGCAGTGCCGCTCTGCAATGAACGTCTTTGACCCCAGCTTGGGTAACTAGGTATGTGTCACTGAGAATGTGTCACAATACAGTGACAAAAAAGATCCCTTAACTTTATCCGATGCTGAACGAAATCGAATCCACGTCACGAGAGCTCCTCAAGCACAGCAACCCGACGCATTTGCAGGCTGCCCCACGAATGCAGTGCCCCTCTTCAATGAACGTCTTTGACCCCAGCTTTGATAACTAGGTATGTGTCACTGAGAATGTGTCACAATACAGTGACAAAAAAGATCCCTTAACTTTATCCGATGCTGAACGAAATCGAATCCACGTCACGAGAGCTCCTCAAGCACAGCAACCCGACGCATTTGCAGGCTGCCCCACGAATGCAGTGCCGCTCTTCAATGAACGCCTTGGACCCCAGCTTGGGTAACTAGGTACGTGTCACCGAGAATGTGTCACAATACAGTGACAAAAAAGATCCCTTAACTTTATCCGATGCTGAACGGAACCGAATCCACGTCCCGAGAGCTCCTCAAGCACAGCAACCCGACGCATTTGCAGGCTGCCCCACGAATGCAGTGCCCCTCTTCAATGAACGTCTTTGACCCCAGCTTGGGTAACTAGGTATGTGTCACAGAGAATGTGTCGCAATACAATGACAAAAAATATCCATTAACTTTATCCGATGCTGAACGGAACCGAATCCACGTCCCGAGAGCTCCTCAAGCACAGCAACCCGACGCATTTGCATGCTGCCCCACGAATGCAGTGCCCCTCTTCAATGAACGTCTTTGACCCCAGCTTTGATAACTAGGTATGTGTCACTGAGAATGTGTCACAATACAGTGACAAAAAAGATCCCTTAACTTTATCCGATGCTGAACGGAATCGAATCCACGTCACGAGAGCTCCTCAAGCACAGCAACCCGACGCATTTGCATGCTGCCCCACGAATGCAGTGCCCCTCTTCAATGAACGTCTTTGACCCCAGCTTTGATAACTAGGTATGTGTCACAGAGAATGTGTCGCAATACAATGACAAAAAAGATCCCTTAACGTTATCCGATGCTGAACACAATCGAATCCACGTCAGGAGAGCTCCTCAAGCACAGCAACCCGACGCATTTGCAGACTGCCCCACGAATGCAGTGCCGCTCTTCAATGAACGTCTTTGACCCCAGCTTGGGTAACTAGGTATGTGTCACAGAGAATGTGTCGCAATACAATGACAAAAAAAAGATCCCTTAACTTTATCCGATGCTGAACGGAATCGAATCCACGTCACGAGAGCTCCTCAAGCACAGCAACCCGACGCATTTGCAGACTGCCCCACGAATGCAGTGCCGCTCTTCAATGAACGTCTTTGACCCCAGCTTGGGTAACTAGGTATGTGTCACAGAGAATGTGTCGCAATACAATGACAAAAAAGATCCCTTAACGTTATCCGATGCTGAACGGAATCGAATCCACGTCACGAGAGCTCCTCAAGCACAGCAACCCGACGCATTTGCAGACTGCCCCACGAATGCAGTGCCGCTCTTCAATGAACGTCTTTGACCCCAGCTTGGGTAACTAGGTATGTGTCACAGAGAATGTGTCGCAATACAATGACAAAAAAGATCCCTTAACGTTATCCGATGCTGAACACAATCGGATCCACGTCAGGAGAGCTCCTCAAGCACAGCAACCCGACGCATTTGCAGATTGCCCCACGAATGCAGCGCCGCTCTTCAATGAACGTCTTTGACCCCAGCTTGGGTAACTAGGTATGTGTCACAGAGAATGTGTCGCAATACAATGACAAAAAAGATCCCTTAACGTTATCCGATGCTGAACGGAATCGAATCCACGTCACGAGAGCTCCTCAAGCACAGCAACCCGACGCATTTGCAGGCTGCCCCACGAATGCAGTGCCGCTCTTCAATGAACGCCTTTGACCCCAGCTTGGGTAACTAAGTACGTGTCACAGAGGATGTGTCGCAATACAATGACAAAAAAGATCCCTTAACGTTATCCGATGCTGAACACAATCGAATCCACGTCAGGAGAGCTCCTCAAGCACAGCAACCCGACGCATTTGCAGATTGCCCCACGAATGCAGCGCCGCTCTTCAATGAACGTCTTTGACCCCAGCTTGGGTAACTAGGTATGTGTCACAGAGAATGTGTCGCAATACAATGACAAAAAAGATCCCTTAACTTTATCCGATGCTGAACGGAATCGAATCCACGTCACGAGAGCTCCTCAAGCACAGCAACCCGACGCATTTGCAGGCTGCCCCACGAATGCAGTGCCGCTCTTCAATGAACGCCTTTGACCCCAGCTTGGGTAACTAAGTACGTGTCACAGAGGATGTGTCGCAATACAATGACAACAAAGATCCCTTAACTTTATCCGATGCTGAACGGAAAAGAATCCACGTCACGAGAACTCCTCAAGTACAGCAACCAGACGCATTTGCAGACTGCACCACGAATGCAGTGCCGCTCTGCAATGAACGTCTTTGACCCCAGCTTGGGTAACTAGGTATGTGTCACTGAGAATGTGTCACAATACAGTGACAAAAAAGATCCCTTAACTTTATCCGATGCTGAACGAAATCGAATCCACGTCACGAGAGCTCCTCAAGCACAGCAACCCGACGCATTTGCAGGCTGCCCCACGAATGCAGTGCCCCTCTTCAATGAACGTCTTTGACCCCAGCTTTGATAACTAGGTATGTGTCACTGAGAATGTGTCACAATACAGTGACAAAAAAGATCCCTTAACTTTATCCGATGCTGAACGAAATCGAATCCACGTCACGAGAGCTCCTCAAGCACAGCAACCCGACGCATTTGCAGGCTGCCCCACGAATGCAGTGCCGCTCTTCAATGAACGCCTTGGACCCCAGCTTGGGTAACTAGGTACGTGTCACCGAGAATGTGTCACAATACAGTGACAAAAAAGATCCCTTAACTTTATCCGATGCTGAACGGAACCGAATCCACGTCCCGAGAGCTCCTCAAGCACAGCAACCCGACGCATTTGCAGGCTGCCCCACGAATGCAGTGCCCCTCTTCAATGAACGTCTTTGACCCCAGCTTGGGTAACTAGGTATGTGTCACAGAGAATGTGTCGCAATACAATGACAAAAAATATCCATTAACTTTATCCGATGCTGAACGGAACCGAATCCACGTCCCGAGAGCTCCTCAAGCACAGCAACCCGACGCATTTGCATGCTGCCCCACGAATGCAGTGCCCCTCTTCAATGAACGTCTTTGACCCCAGCTTTGATAACTAGGTATGTGTCACTGAGAATGTGTCACAATACAGTGACAAAAAAGATCCCTTAACTTTATCCGATGCTGAACGAAATCGAATCCACGTCACGAGAGCTCCTCAAGCACAGCAACCCGACGCATTTGCATGCTGCCCCACGAATGCAGTGCCCCTCTTCAATGAACGTCTTTGACCCCAGCTTTGATAACTAGGTATGTGTCACTGAGAATGTGTCACAATACAGTGACAAAAAAGATCCCTTAACTTTATCCGATGCTGAACGAAATCGAATCCACGTCACGAGAGCTCCTCAAGCACAGCAACCCGACGCATTTGCAGGCTGCCCCACGAATGCAGTGCCCCTCTTCAATGAACGCCTTGGACCCCAGCTTGGGTAACTAGGTACGTGTCACCGAGAATGTGTCACAATACAGTGACAAAAAAGATCCCTTAACTTTATCCGATGCTGAACGGAACCGAATCCACGTCCCGAGAGCTCCTGAAGCACAGCAACCCGACGCATTTGCATGCTGCCCCACGAATGCAGTGCCCCTCTTCAATGAACGTCTTTGACCCCAGCTTTGATAACTAGGTATGTGTCACTGAGAATGTGTCACAATACAGTGACAAAAAAGATCCCTTAACTTTATCCGATGCTGAACGGAATCGAATCCACGTCACGAGAGCTCCTCAAGCACAGCAACCCGACGCATTTGCATGCTGCCCCACGAATGCAGTGCCCCTCTTCAATGAACGTCTTTGACCCCAGCTTTGATAACTAGGTATGTGTCACAGAGAATGTGTCGCAATACAATGACAAAAAAGATCCCTTAACGTTATCCGATGCTGAACACAATCGAATCCACGTCAGGAGAGCTCCTCAAGCACAGCAACCCGGCGCATTTGCAGACTGCCCCACGAATGCAGTGCCGCTCTTCAATGAACGTCTTTGACCCCAGCTTGGGTAACTAGGTATGTGTCACAGAGAATGTGTCGCAATACAATGACAAAAAAAAGATCCCTTAACTTTATCCGATGCTGAACGGAATCGAATCCACGTCACGAGAGCTCCTCAAGCACAGCAACCCGACGCATTTGCAGACTGCCCCACGAATGCAGTGCCGCTCTTCAATGAACGTCTTTGACCCCAGCTTGGGTAACTAGGTATGTGTCACAGAGAATGTGTCGCAATACAATGACAAAAAAGATCCCTTAACGTTATCCGATGCTGAACGGAATCGAATCCACGTCACGAGAGCTCCTCAAGCACAGCAACCCGACGCATTTGCAGACTGCCCCACGAATGCAGTGCCGCTCTTCAATGAACGTCTTTGACCCCAGCTTGGGTAACTAGGTATGTGTCACAGAGAATGTGTCGCAATACAATGACAAAAAAGATCCCTTAACGTTATCCGATGCTGAACACAATCGGATCCACGTCAGGAGAGCTCCTCAAGCACAGCAACCCGACGCATTTGCAGATTGCCCCACGAATGCAGCGCCGCTCTTCAATGAACGTCTTTGACCCCAGCTTGGGTAACTAGGTATGTGTCACAGAGAATGTGTCGCAATACAATGACAAAAAAGATCCCTTAACGTTATCCGATGCTGAACGGAATCGAATCCACGTCACGAGAGCTCCTCAAGCACAGCAACCCGACGCATTTGCAGGCTGCCCCACGAATGCAGTGCCGCTCTTCAATGAACGCCTTTGACCCCAGCTTGGGTAACTAAGTACGTGTCACAGAGGATGTGTCGCAATACAATGACAAAAAAGATCCCTTAACGTTATCCGATGCTGAACACAATCGAATCCACGTCAGGAGAGCTCCTCAAGCACAGCAACCCGACGCATTTGCAGATTGCCCCACGAATGCAGCGCCGCTCTTCAATGAACGTCTTTGACCCCAGCTTGGGTAACTAGGTATGTGTCACAGAGAATGTGTCGCAATACAATGACAAAAAAGATCCCTTAACTTTATCCGATGCTGAACGGAATCGAATCCACGTCACGAGAGCTCCTCAAGCACAGCAACCCGACGCATTTGCAGGCTGCCCCACGAATGCAGTGCCGCTCTTCAATGAACGCCTTTGACCCCAGCTTGGGTAACTAAGTACGTGTCACAGAGGATGTGTCGCAATACAATGACAACAAAGATCCCTTAACTTTATCCGATGCTGAACGGAAAAGAATCCACGTCACGAGAACTCCTCAAGTACAGCAACCAGACGCATTTGCAGACTGCACCACGAATGCAGTGCCGCTCTGCAATGAACGTCTTTGACCCCAGCTTGGGTAACTAGGTATGTGTCACTGAGAATGTGTCACAATACAGTGACAAAAAAGATCCCTTAACTTTATCCGATGCTGAACGAAATCGAATCCACGTCACGAGAGCTCCTCAAGCACAGCAACCCGACGCATTTGCAGGCTGCCCCACGAATGCAGTGCCCCTCTTCAATGAACGTCTTTGACCCCAGCTTTGATAACTAGGTATGTGTCACTGAGAATGTGTCACAATACAGTGACAAAAAAGATCCCTTAACTTTATCCGATGCTGAACGAAATCGAATCCACGTCACGAGAGCTCCTCAAGCACAGCAACCCGACGCATTTGCAGGCTGCCCCACGAATGCAGTGCCGCTCTTCAATGAACGCCTTGGACCCCAGCTTGGGTAACTAGGTACGTGTCACCGAGAATGTGTCACAATACAGTGACAAAAAAGATCCCTTAACTTTATCCGATGCTGAACGGAACCGAATCCACGTCCCGAGAGCTCCTCAAGCACAGCAACCCGACGCATTTGCAGGCTGCCCCACGAATGCAGTGCCCCTCTTCAATGAACGTCTTTGACCCCAGCTTGGGTAACTAGGTATGTGTCACAGAGAATGTGTCGCAATACAATGACAAAAAATATCCATTAACTTTATCCGATGCTGAACGGAACCGAATCCACGTCCCGAGAGCTCCTCAAGCACAGCAACCCGACGCATTTGCATGCTGCCCCACGAATGCAGTGCCCCTCTTCAATGAACGTCTTTGACCCCAGCTTTGATAACTAGGTATGTGTCACTGAGAATGTGTCACAATACAGTGACAAAAAAGATCCCTTAACTTTATCCGATGCTGAACGAAATCGAATCCACGTCACGAGAGCTCCTCAAGCACAGCAACCCGACGCATTTGCATGCTGCCCCACGAATGCAGTGCCCCTCTTCAATGAACGTCTTTGACCCCAGCTTTGATAACTAGGTATGTGTCACTGAGAATGTGTCACAATACAGTGACAAAAAAGATCCCTTAACTTTATCCGATGCTGAACGAAATCGAATCCACGTCACGAGAGCTCCTCAAGCACAGCAACCCGACGCATTTGCAGGCTGCCCCACGAATGCAGTGCCCCTCTTCAATGAACGCCTTGGACCCCAGCTTGGGTAACTAGGTACGTGTCACCGAGAATGTGTCACAATACAGTGACAAAAAAGATCCCTTAACTTTATCCGATGCTGAACGGAACCGAATCCACGTCCCGAGAGCTCCTGAAGCACAGCAACCCGACGCATTTGCATGCTGCCCCACGAATGCAGTGCCCCTCTTCAATGAACGTCTTTGACCCCAGCTTTGATAACTAGGTATGTGTCACTGAGAATGTGTCACAATACAGTGACAAAAAAGATCCCTTAACTTTATCCGATGCTGAACGAAATCGAATCCACGTCACGAGAGCTCCTCAAGCACAGCAACCCGACGCATTTGCAGGCTGCCCCACGAATGCAGTGCCGCTCTTCAATGAACGTCTCGCCAACTTGGGGCACTACGGTGCGGAAAGCGAGATAACAGTGCTCAGCGTTCGCAGGCACCGTTGCGCCACGCTTCTCGTCTAGGAGGCCACGCGCAAATTTCGCGGCAGCGCCACCGGATGGCGCAACGTGTACAGAGAGAAGTGCGAGCGAGGAGCCGCGTTGTCGCATGACGCGTTTCTAAGCGTTCGCACGCGCCGGTTTGCCATGCCCATCGGAGGTCACGCGCAGGCTCCGCGGCGGCGCTAGATGGCACAAAGTGTTTCGTAGAAAAGCGGGGAAGAGGACTCTCGCTTCAGCACACTCGTCTAGATGGTGGCATACGTTGTATCACTATACTGATTCAATCCTAAACGCCTACCGTCATTGTGAAATGGGCCCTGCCAAATTTCTTTGAATAAGCTGTTGCTGTGGGACGCGACGCACACGTCAATCGTGCCACACAGCTATGCTCGCGGACCCTCTATTCTCTGGCACTGAAGCAAAAGCGACGGAAGCAACGTGCGCACAGCGCTATTGCACCGCTTTCTCGAAAGTCTATAATCTGGCAAAGAGGTCTTATCTACAACAGCGAAATAGACCACTGCGTTATGCTCTGTTATTCTGCTTTTTCTCTTCCACGTTGGGGGCAAATGCGAAGCCGTCGCCCCCCCCTCTCGCCCCCCTGAGTGTTTCAAGGAACCAAAAGCGCTGTGAGACGCTGCCGGTGTGCTCGGTGCAGCAAGGCACACGTGCAGAAGCTCAGCTGCCGAAGGTTTCTCTTCATTGCCACAGAAGATAGTTGGCGAGCTGTCACAGGGAGAGTGGCAACGTTGACGACTAACTGTTCAGTGGTTGAATAATGGGCAGCGCATAGGGGACCATGGTTCGAACATGCCCAGAGGGTAACGATGTTAAGGAGGCCCTGCGCGAGTAGAGATGGGAACATACCTGGCGCAATGTGTCTGGTAGTAAGAATCAAGGGATGCTTCACACTAAAAAGCAAAACAACAACAACAAAAAAGGAAAAGACGGGAGAAGAAAGAAGGAGGCTTCGGTTGTACTACTTTTACTTGGGCTGCACGAGCGCTTATGACACGTTGTTTACGAACGCGTATATGGCCGCACTACGAATGCGGGTTTGGACGGCGCAGGCACAAAGAATACAGGATTGGCGACGAGTGCAAAAAACAAAATCATGCTCGTTTAAAGAAAAACAAAGAAATAAGAAGGAGCCGCAGCCAACTGCAACTAATAAGTGCGGCCAGAATTGAAAAAAAGGAGCTACGGCAATAGAAGACATTGGCTACTCACTGTTGTCCACTCCAGAGTCCGGGCAATCGGCTCCAGCCATCCACATGACTACGTGTTTAGAGAGGCACGCTTTTGTATGCCATGTATTCTCGCATTATTATTATTTGTTTTTTTGTCCAGTAAGAGAAAAGGCGTGGTCGTTGGGTTGCTTGGAACAGCGTTTTTGAGGAAATAGGGTGCGATTACCCTTTGAGGTCTGTGAGGTTTGAGCGAATGTCGGAAGCTATGCCTTACGGCAAGGGAATTAAGAGACTAGAACAGAAGGATTATGCATTTGCAAGAAAAAAAAAAGAGACTTGAATAAAGAGAAACGAGGAAGAAGATAAAAGGTTGGAAATCCTTCACAACAGACGCACGCAGCAGCG
The DNA here is from genome assembly GCF_050947875.1 of Dermacentor variabilis. Taxonomy (NCBI): domain Eukaryota; kingdom Metazoa; phylum Arthropoda; class Arachnida; order Ixodida; family Ixodidae; genus Dermacentor; species Dermacentor variabilis. The sequence continues at coordinate 6,381,779 of NC_134570.1, forward strand.
CACTACGACAGGGACTGGGAAGACACGTGCACAGCGCTGTGGCCGTGTCCTCTCGGTCCCTGTCGTTTGGCGCTGCTGCGTGTCTGTTATGAACCCAAACCAACTAGCCCGGCAGCGTGCCCTAGAAAATTGGAAATACTACTGAAACTTTGATGCGTACGACAACGATACGCAAGCTTCCTGTGATAAGACATTGCTTTAATAGAAAGAAAAGAACCAGAAACGCTCCATACAAAAAAGTAAATTAATGGCCTTTAAGCACGTGGAGTAGCGCTGAATTCCTGACACCTGTAATGTTTAGATATCTCGTGGTGAGTGTTATTTTAGAACCTGACTCTCATGTACGAATGCTTACTGCCATGGCAAGCTTCTGCCTGCATCTCAGCTTCCTTTGTAGTTCTTGCTCTTGCGAAGAACAAGATCGCCTTTTCTTTAGGTGCTATCGCCGTTACAAATTTTCAGCAATATCTGAATAAGCCAGCGTTACGAAAACAGTGACGTTGCCGCGAAGTATGGAACCTGATTCAATGCAAGGCTTTGTGCCCCCAATAAGAGATACTGCACTGAAAAAAAAAATCCGTACGAACTTGGCAAACGAGCTCTGGGAGAGCACTGTGAACTGCCATGAAAGCAACAGGTGCCTGGCAGAGCGGACTTAAACCTACTTGCGTGAGCTACGTGAGGAACTCCGCTGCTTCGTCTCACACACCTGAGAACAGTCATATCATGAGAAGCCAACAAACACTGACCTTCGCATGCGAAGGTTGTGGGTTCGGCTCCCACCTGCGGCAAGTTGTTTTTTCATCCACTTTAATTTCCACTAATTTATCGTTTCTTTATTTCATTTATTCAGCACAAGTAATTTCCCCTATGTTGTCTTGGTGTCAGTGTTTGTTGGCTTCTCATGATATGACTAATAAAAATGGGGCCCCTCGGTTAACCCCCTTTCTTCTCGTTTTTTACACCTGAGAACAGGTTTTATAGATAGGTTATTACCTGAGGGCTACCTTGGAAAAGTAAAATGTCCTTGAGCATATCAAGCACCGGGATGCACGAAATTAATCGTTCGTTGACTCTCGCTTGTGAAGTTCACCTCATATAGAGGGCGCCACTGATTTATTCTACAGGCTAAGCAGCCGCAAAGACAAAAGACCACAGCAAGTTTCACGTCTAAATTTGAATGAGAAACTCACATGCAAATAAGTACATTGAAAAATCGACTGGGTAGGATTGAGTTATTTTGAGTTATTGAGTTATTTTGACTGGGAACGGGCCAAGCAACTGGTCAATATTATGCCAAAAAACCATCTGCATTGGACGAGTACGAATGCTATTTTTGTTTCTCCGGAATCGGTACCGAGCGCCACGACTCAGGTTTGCCTCATCCAGAAAAAAGGGGAAAAAGGAACTAACGCTGAATGCTTATTTCGGTTGGCGTGCCAATGAATATGTTAACAAAGCAGAAAGAAGCAATAAATTATCGGGAATCCGCCAGCGTAATTGTTGTACAGCGATTTATTTGAAAGAAACGAGTGACAATCTGAGTCGCTTGGAATCACACCCTGGCTCTATCTTGCCGCAAATGGACGAAGAATAAGCGCGCACACGAAGACGCACACGAAGACGCAGGACGGGTGCCGGTCCTGCGTCTCTCTCGGCTGTTCGTGTGCGTCTTCGTGTGGGCGCTTATTTTCCGCCGATCTGCTACGCACCATCTAGCCTCGCCTGCAGTTGTTGTTAAACTATCTTGCCGCAGGCGGGGGTAAAGAAAAAGGCAAAAGTAAATGGGTTAGAGCGCGACGACGCGTTTCCCGGATGCGAAGAAGGGAGAGTAGACACACGTGCAAGGAGACAGTGTGAAAAAAAAGAATACTACTCCACTACGGAAAAACGGGGCAGTCACTGCGAGCACGTTGCAAGACGAGAAAAGAAAGAGCCTGTTTACACGAAGGCTGAACGACAAAATTTGGCCTAGACTGAAAGCGCGAGGCAGAAACTGCCAAGACCGGCAAGTCTCGTAATCTTTTTCTGCAGCTGAGCGCATGCAAGGAGGCGAATTCTTCGCTGGTTGGAGTGGCTGGGATGTCGCACTTTCTATGTGCGATTCTAGATATTTCTCGCAGTATGTTTTGAGCAGAGAGCATGCGGCTCGACGAAGGCAACTGAGAATGCGGGAAAGTGAAAATAAATGTTAATAAAAAAGCGAAGCGTGTCAGGATGGAAGGCGGGAAAAGGTAAGGGAGCGCGCGAATTGCCAAGGACAGGTTGAGAAAGCGAGACGACCAGAAGAAAGATAGAATTCCGAGGAACAAAATAAAATTGTCAGATGAAAAAGAAATATGTACATGTGCGAGGCTACAAAAGAAATATATACGGACCAAGGAGCACGAAAGCTGAGATGTACATTTGGCCAAAAAATATTACGGGCCATGAAATGCCAGGCTGCATTGTGAAGCCGCAGCCTCACAACGCAGCCTGGCATTTGCATTTCGGGCCTCGACTAGAATATGCTAACAACTTTGTCGTACACTCTTTTACTGGCTACTGCTACAGGCTGCTCGGGAATTGAACGTTTTCTGAAATCCCGTGGTCTGTAAACTTTTGTGGCCGGGTGTACATAAAAAAAAACGGAAAAAACAGAATCTGTGGACTGGAGTCTAATCACACAATAAAAATGCTATAGATCCCGGAAGAAATAAGAAAGGGCTTTCTGTTTTTGATGCAACTGCTGATCAAGCTCATCACGTCCTCCTTAGTTTTCCATAAGAAACTAGCTAGTTGGTTAGCCAGTGACAAGACTTGGGACATAATTGCTTCTATTTTTCAACATTCCTTTAGTAAGGCGACCTGCAGCGACTAGCCTACTCTATTTTGTGTCATTGTTTCGCTTTATTCATCGGGATTTGACATGTTGTTCTTTGTTTCCTCTTCGTTTCTTTCTATTTTCTATGTTTCTGAAGAGTAGGCAGGCGTGCCCACGATCCGATGTCAGTTGCCAGCCTGCTTTCTCTTTTGCTCTATTTCAAGTGTACATATGTATTTACACCAAATAATAAATAATTCGTGCTTTATTCATGTTCATCCGTAGGGAAGCGTTCGCCCCAATTTCCCTCGCTTTACTCCAAACGGAGATGCGCGCGCAGAACAGGATCTACGAGGCGCCGTCACCACTACTACTGCGCACAAGCCAATGCGACGGCGCTCTTTCGCAGCTACGGTCACTACACCAAGCACGCACCGACCGACGACAACACTACAGCTTCTAACGTCGGCTTCTGTTGTCGGCATATACACGCTAGGCTCAACACGTCAGCGGTGTTCTGAGAGCTACGCATCAACGCACAGTGAGCGACTAACTTGGCAAATCGTGTTGCACATTTGGACGTTCGAAGGCGTTGAGCCTTCCCAGATCTAAACAGAGGCTGTGCACGGCAAACAGTGAACAGCAAATGCATACACGCATGGTGAAAATGCCAATTTTGCGGCGAGTCCAAAAAAAAAAAGGACTTGGCGATCGTCGGCGTCATTAGGTGATTAAAGCACAAGAAAGGTGGAATATATTACAGGGTAGGCCACATTTAGTTTTCTTCGCAATGAGTTATTGTTTTGTGTTGAAGGCTACGCTACGATCAGAATCAGTAACGGAAACCAATTAAAATCTGGCGCACTTGTTATGCCAGCAGCTCTATAGAAGACAGCGGCGCGAATAAGCAGAGAGACGAAAGAAAACGGGGGTGCATTTGCTCACTACTCATTCCCAATGTGATGTAGGCAAGCTGACAGTGAGCGAAAGTGTTTTCAATGCTGGGAAACAGCGGCCATCTGCTACGGTTATACAGTGCGGCGAAGTCGACAATAAAATGTGTGCATAGCCGACAACACGGTACAGAGCACGTGACGAAGCAGCAGCAACTACAGCACAGTGTCATCGCACATAACAGGCTTGTGCAGCGACCCTTCTTCCACCGCTACGGCAGCCTACAGGTGGAAGCGGCCAGAGCCGTGCGCCATCTATCGGCGACGGCCGTCTCCCGAGGCAAACCATTCTAGTGGGTCATGTTGGGAACAGACACAACGTGAGATGCACGGGACACACACACACGACCACCACAAAGCTAGGCATAGCAGAGCTGAACAGACACGGCTACCAAACACATTTCGGCCCCACACATGTTGTCAATGGTCTGAAATGTTTAAGCGCTCCTTCGCGCGCTTCTGCAGTCACGTGAACAATCTCGCCTACTGTGGCAGAAACGTTGCGCGTGACGCCACGGCAAAGCTTACTTTCATAATTTGGGTGCCGGACGAAGCAAACAAGAAAGGTGCGTTTCGGAAGGCAAGGAGACGAAAGCGCTGCTGCTATTTCTCAAAGCAATGCACACAATTCAGTCTCGCTTGCAAAGCGATCTTTGCCACTTAAGAATGCCTGAACTGTACACGGGTTTGTTAATTTTTGAAACTACATCTATAGATGACAAAACCAAATACGCAAGAGAACATTGCCATTTAGCCAATAAATAGTGAGGAATTGTGTTTTATCAAGTGTTCCATGTTTTGAATCATTGATTTCTCATAATTGTCAGATAAGCATTCGCTCCGGCAATATTCTTGAACCGATTTCAAGGAACAGTATGAATACTTAGGGGGTCTTCAACATGCACAATTTTCCAGCCGCAGAGGACGCGAGGCAGATGCCACCCTGTGCCTTTGCAGGCCCGTTCGAGCAGATTAGACTCGAGCGTCGCGGTGTTAGTCGGAAGCAGAGAGAAGCTGACGCGTGTCATGGCGCCGCCCAACCAGCAGCGGCTCGTAGGGACGCTCGCCGAGAGACGGGAGCACATGCTTTCCTGCTTCGCTGTGAGACACAGGCAACGTTCACAACACTCGGAGGAGAGGCTCTCTCCTGCTCCTCTCACTAAAATCTACAGGCGGGCACTGGGACCATGCGAGGCTGCGTCAGCAAGCACCGCGAGCGCCCTCCAGAGCTCTTTTCACCATAGTGCGGGACGCTTTGTTCATTGCAGTCTCGCATGATTTATTTATCACGTCACTTAACTGATACCGGAAGCGAGCCGATAACCAGAAGGTAGCCACCAGAAGAGCTCTGGAGAAAGGCCCGCGGTTCACAAAAAATTGCCGTCGCAGAACTACGTGTACAGCGCTCGCGACTACAACAGAAAGCGTACACAGGTCGAGGCTCACTCCGTCGGCTGCTTTTGTCACGACAGACAGACAGAACTGGGCGACCGAGAAAGAACGCGGGCACAGACAACACGAGGAGCAGCAGGCGAGGCTGCGCCGACCAGAGTCGTGCGCCGCAAGCAGGAACATTCGCTACTGCGGAGCGCTGCTCTGGCCGAGCAGCTGAGTCTACGCACTACAAACACAAGGAAGTTAGTCTCCCGCCAGGGCGTGCCATTCTACGATGCCGGGAGCCCCGACCCGAGACAGACTACTTCAAAACGACAAAGGGACACAAACCTGGTGTAGAAAAATATAAAACGGCTTTATGGCAGCATCACCTCTTGCACTTGGCAGCCCGTAAGGGACAGTGCGAAACAACCCCACTCAGTGAAAGAAACTGTAATTTCACTGCCTGCAGCTTTCGCATCGTCTGCTCACTGATCCGTGCCAAAAAAGCTCACGGCTTGCAATGTTAAGGCTCGTTGAGATCAAAGAATCGAGCGGTACAAAGATACTTGGCTGTGAAGCGCGAGGAACATCATGCGGAAGCGCATATTTAGGGCGTGCGAATAGTGATTTTTGAGGCCGAATCGAATGCGAATCGAATAGAGCCAGAAACGAAGCGAGCCGGATCGAATAACTTTCCAAGTGATTTAGAATGATAAACAGTAGTCATTAGCATTAATATGAAACGACGTTCATATCATAGTACTTACATTGTTAGCGTCGTAAAGTAGAACGTTACGAGGCATTGTTTGTCGTGATGGAGCATTTGGAACAAATCGGCAGTTTGTTCGCGTACGCCGAAATGTCGCGGTTCAGAAGCCCTTCAGTTTATTTATATACAGTGTACTGCGTCACTCGTGTTTTATGCCTACCGTATATTGTGGTAGCTGTGATAAATTTATCGCATTTTTTGCTCATAGTTTGATTGCGCACGCATGACGATTTAAACTATTCGAAAACTAGTATTCGAAAAATATTCGTGTTTTCAAATACCGACTATTCGATTCGAAGACCGAATCAAATAGGCCCTTATTCGATTTATTTTCCCGAGTTTCCGAATGTTCGCACATCCCTAGTAATATTAATTTGGAGTATACGGAATTCATCAGCGCCATATTGCGGCAATAGGGCGCTAAGTTTCATAATTTACTCTTGCCAAGTATCTTGCACTCGAACTGAGTAGCGTGAATATCCTGTATAAAGTTTCGATTATAAACAGCAGGATAGGCATTGCACACCAAAGTGCACTGATATTGCCTTCATGGTAAATATGTATGATGAATGGAAAATGTTCAATATATGCATGCCCTTGCGCTAGCTGCATAGTGCAAGCGTGTGACGCCGTAGAAATAACAATGAAGAAAGGACAAGAAAACAAGAACAAAGTGAGACAAGTTTGTTTTAAGAAAACATCTGCGAATGAAGAGGCATACGCATCGGTAAAAAGGAAGAACGCTTTGAAATTGCACGCTGAAGCGCACTGCAGCAGCTGCCACGAGAACCGAGACGTCCGTGTATTGTGTTGTGTGACTGAGCCAGCGCGGCGGGCAAGAGGCGCCAAGTTTTTCATCGCTCAGCTTGACGTGCCGCCTGATCGTTGCGGCACTTGTTCCGCCACGCGACGCTAGCCTTTTTCCGAACGAGTTCAATATTTCGATTCGGGTTACGAAGCCACGCTCGCGAAAACAAAATATGCGGCGGCGAGGGTGACACGCCCCCGGGCAGCCCAGTCGAAACACGCGGAGGAGGCGCACGCACCCAGCAACGGCTACCAACACTTGGGCTGCGCTCGGGAGTCCAGAAATGGGACATCGCGAGCGAAAAGAGACATTTACACAAGGTTCTTTTGCGCCAATTTCGCCGCGCCTTACCTGGCTTTGTCCGTCGCTTATGCCGAAGGCACAATTTGCCCTCCAGCACTCGCCAGAGAAATCAAAACAGAGGCAGGTGGCGCCAGAATCGCATATTGACATCGTTCGGTCTACGAGCGCCTTCGATCTCGCTCGGCTGTGCCGCTTCTCGGCACGCAGAGAGACGCCTTTGCTTTGAAGGGACACTAGAGGAAAATATTGATTCGATCGACAGACGTCTATCATCACTTTCTTTGTGCCAACTGGTTGCGTAGCCGCAGAAACTTCCACTCCTCGGTTTAAACCGCCCGCTCCAAACGAACGAGCACATGTAATCTCCGCGTGAGCTCCCTCTATGGCGCTTTCTGTAAATCAGCCTGTGTTGACGTCACGTGAGAGGTACCGTGGTCCGCAACAGGCGGCGCCACCGCAGCCTTTCCAATTTCGTCATTTCTTTCGCTTACAAAAATATTGTTTTCTCGCTACGAATGAGCAGTTAGTTACTACAGAAGCCTGACCTTTCTATATAGTTGGACCTAACATTTTCCTCTAAGGTCCCTTTGACAGAACAATCTGGTTGCCGATGCCGCTCGGTGTGTTGTGTTTCCCTGCTCTGCGCATGCGTGAAACAAGCGTATCCTTCTGCAAAGCGCGCTTCGCCCCAGTTACAAAAGTACCGAGGCGAGGCAGAAGACTACAGTAGTCGCTGATAAACCCGACTGCACACCCTGACAGCTGCGAAGAGCCTACGCGTGCTCGCGACGACGTCCAAAAAAGGGGCAAAGCGAAAGGGTACGCATGGAAATTAGGCAGTGAGTTGCAATATACGTCTTACTGTAATATACCTCCTGCAGCAAATAAGGATGCTTACGTTTTCTGTTGCGCAGCTTCAACAAACGCGAATGTGACCGTGGGACCATTTTCTTGAGGGTATTCGCCGCTTCCGCAGTTTTCCTTTCATTGCCACAGAAAATAGCTCGCGAGCACAGATGATTGTAATTATGATAATAATTATAGTTACCAATATTATATCGCTATTGTTCCTGGGCACTCTAAATAATTTATTATTATTATTACACAAGAAGGCAGAATCCTTACAACAAACCCGGAAAACTATCGATCCACGAGGTTTAAGCACGCCCTGATACGCAACAGCGTTGAGCCCAGAAGCATGGCCGACCATCTATGTGCAAGCCCTGTTGACTGCTCTCGGTTATGCCGACCAACAGCGTGCACGATTAACCCGCCAACGGCCGCCGTTGCTGCTAGGTGTGTGTCGTGCCGAGTGCCGTGTTTGTGAAATAACCCCCGCATTCGGAAAGGACGCAAGCGCGCTTCGATCGAGCGTCCTTTCGGAATGCGCGGCCGGCGCTCGATCCCGCGCGGCCGCCGCTCGCGCGGGGGCAGCGCGCGGATTGGGCAGAGAGCGACGCGTCGCTTCCAGACAGTTCTTTATTTCTCAAGAGACAGTGCAGGAACAAATCGTGGCTCGCGCGCTCTGTGTTTCTCAGCTTTTTAAAGACAACGTAAAAAATATTCTCTGAAAGGACAGAAAAAAACAAAACAAATGGAGATAAATGCGGAATAAAGCCTTGAAAAATAAAGCGCCACTCCTTATTCAAAGTTTTTCATTTTCTTCCCCGGATACGTGCTCATGTACATCCACGCACTCTTTAAATACACAGGTAGAAAAAAACAACGTAACTCGTAACACTCGCGCCGTGCACAAGTGAGTCAGTTTCGTCGATATTTACAAAAAAAAAAAAAAGATGACAGGCCGCCGTGACTCGTCGCGTGCATAAACAAACACGCACAAGCAAGAAGGGAGAACACAAATATCAAAATAATAAACACCAAACGGCAATAACAAAAAGAAACATGTGTGAAGGTTTGGTAATAGTAACCTCGCATCGAATAGACCAGTTTCGCAGCACCTTTCGCCGGTGGGAAACGTGGTCTCACCACCCTCTCTCTCGATACACGCGTGCGTTCGCAGAAGATAGCGTTCTTCCGTGGTGACAAACGCCGGCTTTCGTTTGCTTGTCAACACAAGCATATTTAGCGCCAGCAAACAATGACGGAAGGGAGACGACACCACAATGCGCTAGCTTCAACAACTTGATTTTCAGGAAATACACCTGTATAACCCATGCACAGTGGCGCCACCTCATCCAAATCTTAACCATCCAAAAAAGCCGTCTCTTTATCTAACAAGTCGACCGAAGGGGCACTAACACACGTATCACTATTCCGCCTGATAGCCTGCGCCTCAATAATCTCTCGCACGTCTTTATCTTTGCGCTTCGCAAGGACGCGGCAGGATCCATACACCGGCGCACAGCCGCATTCCTGACAGTGGGTCGACAGATGACCGTATTGCTTATTTTTCACATTTAGGCTATGTTCCCGTAATCGGTCATTAAGACATCTCCCCGTCTGTCCGATGTATTTTTTTCCCACAGGACAGCGGAAGCTCATATACAACAGCTTCTACGCAACCCACTGGCGCTTTTCGATGATTCGTAGAGCATTCGGCAGCTGGCTTACGGTACGGGTCCGTTAATCGACGTATTTTGCCAGCTTTTCTGGTGCTAAAAAGATCACTTTTGTGTCCGCCCGACTAGCCATTTTCTTAAGATTATGTGCCGTTCTATGCAGGTAGGGCACTACCGCTACCTTCCTTCTGCGTTCCGTCCGTTGATTCGCCGCGTCGCGAAATGTGCTGTCTGACCTGCACCTTTTTAGCAGCGCCTCTGCGACCGAAACTTGCACTGATTCCGGAAACCCTGCTGCTGATAACCTTCCCGACTGATCCATAAGACTCGTATAGATCTTACGGTGGCAAGACTTCTTTAGAGCATTTCCAAAGCATAAGTTGGCAATGCTCCTCTTGACGAGCTTCGAGTGGGCTGACCGATACGATAACAGGGGCTTATTAGCTCTAGGTTTATACTCCCAACACGTGTGCCGTTCCATGAACTCGAGCTGGATATCTAGGAAACGCAGTACGTGATCGGTGGGCTCTTCAATCGTGAGAGTTCATTTCGATGGGGGCGAAATGCGAAAACACCTGTGTACTTAGATTTAGGTGCACGTTAAAGAACCCCAGGTGGTCAAAATTTCCGGAGTCCTCCACTACGGCGTGCCTCATAATCAGAAAGTGGTTTTGGCACGTAAAACCCCATAACTTAACTTAATCGTGAGAATAAGTGGGCTAAGGCCTGCAGAAAAAACTTCGTAGAGCTTGCTTACTGTAAAACGTGCATCTGGTTCAAAAATGTTGCCTTCAAGATATGTTTAGTGCGAAGACGCACAAACCCGATTACCCATTAAGGGTAATAGCTTCAGAAACAGGGTCATGGCAGAAAAAGTTCGCTCTTTTCTTTCAAGAGAAGCTCAGAATTCTTAATATTGACGACCCATTTTTGGTTAGGAGCTCTGCAGAAATCGTAGATTTCCTGAAGGAAAATTCTGACAAAAGCTTATCAGCTTGCTCGTTTGACATAAAGGACTTGTACTACTCCTTGCTTCAAAAGGAACTAATAACTTGCGTAGAAGAGTGCATAGACGAGTATGGCGTGGTTTCGTTCCAAAATTCAGCCGGTTTGTCCGTTCAGGGCTTTTTAGATAAGCTTAGTTGCTACCTTCACTCTACATATGCAGCATGGAATGACGACGTATTCATTCAAAAGCAAGGGGTTTGCATAGGCTCATGTTTGGCGCCCATACTAAGTGACATTTTTCTAGCTCACCATAACAAAAAGCTGTCCCGTACCTTGTCGGAGCACAGGGTGGTTAAGGTTGTCAGATACGTTGACGACTATTTCGTCCTTTTTGAACCAGACGCACGTTTTACAGTAAGCAAGCTCTACGAAGTTTCTTCTGCAGGCCTTAGCCCACTTACTCTCACGATTGAAGAGACCACCGATAACGTACTGCGTTTCCTAGATATTCAGCTCGAGTTCATGGAACGGCACACGTGTTGGGAATATAAACCTAGAGCTGTTAAGCCCCTGTTATCGTATAATAATAATAATATTTGGGGTTTTACGTGCCAAAACCACTTTCTGATTATGAGGCACGCCGTAGTGGAGGACTCCGGAAATTTTGACCACCTGGGGTTCTTTAACGTGCACCTAAATCTAAGCACACGGGTGTTTTCGCATTTCGCCCCTATCGAAATGCGGCCGCCGTGGCCGGGATTCGATCCCGCGACCTCGTGCTCAGCAGCCCAACACCATAGCCACTGAGCAACCACGGCGGGTCCTGTTATCGTATCGGTCAGCCCACCCGAAGCTCGTCAAGAGGAGCATTGCCAACTTATGCTTTGGAAATGCTTTAAAGAAGTCTTGCCACCGTAAGATCTATACGAGTCTTATGGATCAGTCGGGAAGGTTATCAGCAGCAGGGTTTCCGGAATCAGTGTAAGTTTCGGTCGTAGAGGGGCTGCTAAAAAGGTGCAGGTCAGACAGCACATTTCGCGACGCGGCGAATCAACGGACGGAACGCAGAAGGAAGGTAGCGGTAGTGCCCTACCTGCATAGAACGGCACATAATCTTAAGAAAATGGCTAGTCAAGTGGACACAAAAGTGACCTTTTCAGCACCAGAAAAGCTGGCAAAATACGTCGATTAACGGACCCGTACCGTAAGCCAGCTGCCGAATGCTCTACGAATCATCGAAAAGCGCCAGTGGGTTGCGTAGAAGCTGTTGTATATGAGCTTCCGTTGTCCTGTGGGAAAAAAATACATCGGACAGACGGGGAGATGTCTTAATGACCGATTACGGGAACATAGCCTAAATGTGAAAAATAAGCAATACGGTCATCTGTCAACCCACTATCAGGAATGCGGCTGTGCGCCGGTGTATGGATCCTGCCGCGTTCTTGCGAAGCACAAACATAAAGACGTGCGAGAGATTATTGAGGCACAGGCTATCAGGCGGAATAGTGATACGTGTGTTAGTGCCCCTTCGGTCGATTTGTTAGATAAAGAGACGGCTTTTTTGGATGGTTAAGATTTGGATGAGGTGGCGCCACTGTTCATGGGTTATATAGGTGTATTTCCTGAAAATCAAGTTGTTGAAGTTACCGCATTGGTGATGTCGTCTTCCTTCCGTCCTTGTTTGCTGGCGCTAAATATACTTTCAATTTACCAACACGCCCAACAAATGGAAATTGTCAACACAAGTTCCACGTCCATTTTTTGCTCATCAAGAAACGACGGGATTGTGAATGACAGAGATTTGCCGGTCAGACATGCTGCAAAGGTCATAGCGCAAGTAAAAGACAGAATCAGAATGGACACGGCACCAAGGTGTCGTGCCCTTCCCCAGTTCGTGTTTCATTTGCGCTATACATTGGAATATGATGGGTTTGTGTTTCCAGATGAGCATTTCTGCCTTGGCTCTTTGGTATGCTTCTTCTTACGTTCTCTGGTATCCGGATCATTTTCACTAAGAAAATAGTCTGACAATGGCCCAGAAGAGGGTGGTGAGACAAAAGTACCCCTACGTGGCTCGGAAGCACAAGTTGACACCTTCTCGTCGTAACAAAACCAAGAAAAAAATACGAGGAAGTTTATAAAAGACCAGAGAGTATACGCACAGTGCAAGAAAGGTGCTTTCGAATGACTGCGCACAGCGCTCGCTGAAATTGGTCCATTCGAGCGCTCACTCTTTGTCGCACATTCACGACGGTCGAAATACTTACAAAAACAGAAGCAGGAAACAAATTTAAAAACACCCTCCTAAGACATCTGTGCACTACAACTACCTACCGTCTAGCAGTACACGCAAAAAGACAAGGCGAGCGTCGCAGCGCCAATACAATGGCGAGCAGTATGCAAGGTCACGCCGACGCTACAAAGGCAGTGCCCCAATGGTGCTAAACAATGGCTACAACGCTGGTTGGAAATGAAGATTCACGGCAGGCATTCTCAGCCTGAGCAAAGAGTTGATTCTTTCGGAGCACCTCACAAACCTGCTATGCCTAGTTTTGCGGCACAATTGTGCAGGAAGGGCCGGCGATAGACAACAGTGGTTGCAGTCACCGACGACCACTTACCGGGCCTTGCGTGGCCGAGACGCCAAATTGGGCTTTGCCCGAGTGTTCCTTCTTACGAAGGCTGTAGAAGTGGCACGTTGCCACTGATTGACATCGTGCAAGGTTAGGCGCATTACATAGAAACTGGGCTTATCGTTGCTCGACACGCAGACCTGCAGCGATGCGCGTGTCTGACCGAATGTTAGGCCGAAACTCGAGCGCATTACGCAAGGCCCGGCAAAGTTACAGAAAAGCTTCGCCATCAACCTCTGAATAATACCGCCGTGCCGAGGTGGCAACTAAAGGCAAGGAATGACATGGAACAATCGGCTTTTGTGCAGAGAGGCGACAACACTGGATCCCCTGCTTCGCAATGGTTGATTTTTCTTTTTTTTTTGTCAATACAGATAGGGAACGTGCTGTGCGGAAAGTGTGAACCAGCACGTGGTGAAATTTCGAGAGGACTCCTATGAGCACGCTCACATGCGGGAGGCGAAAAATTTCGGATGCCGCAGCGGGGAGCAAGCGACGTGTCCACCCAACTGCGGTGCCCAGAACGTGACCGAACCATCGCGATGGCGCGCGGCTCAGCGGTGGCAACCGGCTTGCACTGAACCCTGTGATGGCGCCTCTCCGCAGGTTCGAATTAGTTCGCTTACGGTGGCCTCGGACGAGAAACACATTAACAGTACACTCATATACTGCATGAGTCAAAAAGCAAAGAAGACAACATGTAGAAAAAGAAAGAAGACAAGACAGTGAAACGGTTCATTGTCAATGGCGTTTCTTTATATGCCCCAACATAATAAAAATATTACTGTCTTCATTTTCCTTCCTGACAAGTCTGTCAAGGCGCGAATGCGCGCCGCCGAAAGCAGGCGTGTAATATTGTGTCTTAAGGCAACCGAATGACCGAGTAAAAAACATCGGGCGTGCCCAGCGCTTCAGCCAAGGAAACTGAAACGAAGAGAAAAAAAAAAATAAACCTTTCTCTTATTCTACAACACGTCGAGAAATATATATATATATATATATATATATATTCTGCACTGCCTGTATTTAAAAAACTTGAACGGTCATAAAGCGCCTAAGCCAGCGCGTTCCTAACATTATATCGCCGCAGAGAAATGACAGCATTTGAACTCTGATGTCGATCAATCAGAACAGTGTAACAAAACAGCGTTGCCAATGCCGAAAGTGCACCTTTCTTTCAACGTGGTCAATGCTCTCTCGTATAATAGCACACATTACTGCATCCGCGTAAATACGTTGCACGTAGCAGAGAGACACAATCCCATCGTTGCTTTCGTCTAGCAACATGGCCACGCATTTTCGTGGATGGTTTCTAGTTTCTGCTAACCAAGACGATCGTTCGTGCTTAAACGTTTGATGTGAAGCACAATCGCTTTATTTACAGCATTCAAAAGACTTCGAGGCTGCGTGTATTGCTACTTTTTTATTCTTTAGGTGGACCACTGACATTTTCTTGCTTTATTTCACAAATCCAAAACAAAATGGAGACATCTGCTCTCCATGGAGACATCTGTATAAGTAGCTTTTGATATGTTATCCAGTTAGCTTTTAAGCAGCTGGGTGCCGGTAAGAACAACCGATGAGCGCGATAAGAGCCGATGTGGAGAAGTAGCCAAAAGCAAGAGCGACATTTAACTCTTTCGTTAATGGAGGCCTCAACAAGTGCAGAGCTAGCTACACATGGTTTTCTTGTGTTTTTGGTCGCTCTAATAAAGAGGACTTCAGAAACGGAACGGCGCTTTTCAGGCGTTCACAGTGCACGGCACTGCCAGTTTCTTTTTATCAAATCAAGGCTGCGCACAAAAGCGCCCATGCTGTTCGAATCGAAGATGGAGCCGCCTTTACGCGACAGCTCCCTCCCTCTCCAATGTGAATTTCCAGAAAGCGCGAACGAAGGCCACGCGTCGCACAAGTTCACACGGAAGACCGCAAGACGTGAGCGCCCAAGCTAGTGTGCCGGCTTGTCGAACGGCCGTGCGATTGGCCCTTGAGGTACCATGTCCGATTCGGTCAACGCTAGGGGATCTCCTCACTTGCAGTATATTTCCACATCCCGTGTAGGTTAGTTCACGGTCCCTTAAAGAATAATAGTAAAGCGAACAGGCTGCGTACGCCAGCTGCTGGGCTAGTGAATTGACATCGCATGAAAGTACTGAAATCGCTTTCACTTTGTGGCTTGGAAAGTCAGTCCGTTTCTGGAGGCATGCAACTTCAGCGATACTTCTACATGAACAAGTTGTCGGACTAGTCACCTGAGAGCGGTTCATTATAGCGGCCCCTACATATATGTAAGCTTTAAAACCATTTACGTCATTTCCATCCAGTCTAATAGTGAGGCGAAAAAGTATGTACAATTTGCTTGCGGTTGTATATCGTAAGCCCTCAAAAAAAAAAAAAAAAAGAAGTCGTAGCGAATTAATGCATTGTTTTGTTTCTTATATTCGGGACGACATCAATTACAACTGGTACACCTCGTGTCGGCTATACATTTCCGAGATACCACAATCGTGAAGGTGTGCATAAAAGGTGTGCGGAAGTGCAATGCTAGATTGTTAAGCAGTGTGTCAGCCATACGACGTGCAATGGAAGCACACCGTTGCTTTCTCCTCCCGCGGCGGGAAGTGCCTGGAACGGGCTTTCCCTATACGCACACTCTTGCAGGGAAAAACAGGGGCGGTCATCGCAGGGATGCAATTCGTGTCTTAAGTTGTGCGCGCTACGTTCGCGTACATAAGGGATGTGGTTTCACGATAACGTAGTGGCGATTAGTAATTACATTTTGCTCTGAATAAATAAACAATAGTAAGATGGTAATGCGGACACGACAGGAGCGTTTGGGTGGCGTCTCCACTGTCTTTGGACTCCTTGGGGCAAAAAGTAGCTATGCACATAATAAATATGCAGCAATCGAGTCGTCAGCAAAAGAAAGTAGATACGGCTTTTAAATTTTTGTTAAACAATTAGAAAGCAAGGCCAATTCTAGGTTAGAAAGCAAGCTGAATATGAAGGCCTGTACAGTGGGGTGGAGTGCAGAACACAAGCTAGAGCAGAGATTGACTGCAAAAAGGAGCCGAGGCAAGAGGCACCTGTTTAGCATTTCATCATAAGCAGTTCATTGACGCAGTCTGTCGTCTGCACGGGAGTGACGACTGCGCGAGATCCTTTACGAGTCTGCGCCGGCACGAGCGAACACCCGCCGATCGTCTCGGCTCGGCTTCTGTCGTATCTGTTGATGCCCCACCACGGGGTAGCCAGTCGGCTTTACGCTGGCTGAACGCTCCTCTCTTTTTCTTTTCGCTTTGACGCCGAATCTTTTGTGATCCTTTCAGCGCGTATCGAACGACGTCAAACGTACGAAACACAGGCACGCGGCAGGGCCAACATTCGTGTAATTTTTAATGTTTTGCATAGTTCGCGGCGTTTAAAATGTTGAGCGGAATTTTTTTACAGCTCGTTCGGCAAACCGTTGCTGCTGCATGCTCGGCTGTGCTTACGTGGAAGCTGCAAAGACCTCATCCTCACTCGGGTAGCCAGCGCGTCATTTTCAAACGCTCGCCTCAGGCTGACAAGGAGCCGAGCAGACGCTGCGTTGTTGTTCTTGCCTTCTGGGCCGCCATCTTGTACACGTTCGAAAAGCCGACGTTCGATTTCGCCTCACGCGATTGGACTAGATTGGCCTAGGCCGCGACATCGGCGCAGCCTGGACAATCGCGCGAGGCGAAATCGAACGTCGGCTTTTCGAACGTGTACAAGATAGCGGCCCTGGTTACCACCATGGTCGGATCAAAAACCGAGTATAGCAGAAAGACCTTAAGAGGAAGCTTTAGCTCGGGCCCAACTCCGACGCGGCCTATTCAGATACATGTAAAACGCAAAAACGTTTTTCTGAGATAACCCCAGGACCGATTTTAATGAAATTTGTTGCATTCAGAGACAAAGTTAAATTCTAGTGACTGTCGGTAGCGGAATTTAGATTTAGGGCTTGACTTTTGTTAAAAAGATTTTCAAATATTCCACAGTTTAAAAATATAGAAGCTCGAAGTTTACATATTGATAGCTCTGCATCACGAACAGATATCGCGGTTCTGTAAACGGCATCCATAAGATCATTCAAAGCGGACAAATTCGATATGTGCTTTAATACTTTTTCTCCTGTTTCAGTACATGAAGAGAAATGTTGAAGAACAGATCAGGATAACGTGTCGCCATAATACAATGTAGTTAATTGGGCACCAGAAACATGACTCAGCCGTGAGCTTTGCACACTCTTGCACCCCTGATTCATCGGAATGGCTCATGACACAACAAACACTGCCGGCTGAGTGCGCCTGTTAAAAGTTGGACATTCACAGTGCTTAGAATACGTATTGCAGCCGACAAAGAACAGTCTTTGCAGAAGCCCCCCGACTGAGTTCAACGAGAGGCGCCTTTAGCTGTTTCTTAGGCTCAGTTTGCTGCTCGTCTCGCTGTCGTGGCGATTCCTGTGACGACGGCCTGGCAGCGCCTGCGCTCACATCGAGCACGGCGGTCGCAGGCAGCTGCCCGCCGGCACTTGGCGACGGTCGGCGCGACACAACTTCTGAGAGCACGGATTCGAGGGGCCGTTCGTATGCGATGCCGGCCGACACAACATAGCGAGCGAGGTGACAAGGCGTCGGAAAATCATCAACGGTTCCTTTTGAGAAGCTAAGCGGACACGCTCTTGAATTTACCGAGAACTCATTATAGTGCATCAAAATCATTTTGGTATTACTTCATTGGCTACAATACTTGCACAAAGCATGTACGCTGGCCAGCCACTGGTCGCTCTTAGGTGGCGCTCGAATCCGACTGTCGAATCCGTGAAGCTCCTCATTTGTAACAAATGTTTTTTTCTAACCGATCACACAGTCGAATAACACGTTTTCCATCTCAATCGCCTGGTATCTGGTCCGTATTCACAAAGAAGCTATTTTCCTTTAGTTGTTTGTAAGAAGCACATTTCACCCAATCCTGATGCTGGACGTACGAAGGCGGCTAGCCAATTGCAAAGCCTACTTGCGAACGAAAAGTTCGTGAATTCGGTTCGCTGTTCTTACGAAGTAGCATCCCAAGTGCTTTGCGAATATGGGCTCTGAAAGTGGATTCCGGGAAGATTTCTGATGCAAGGACTTCGCCGACGACTTGGCTATCGTCTGGTTGCAGTTTTGTCGGTGATAATCGCTGAACGGCGCGTCAACAACGATGTACTCCTGCTTGAGATAACGTTTGCCAATAAGAATTCAGAGACGCTGAAAATAAATCCGCTATTACGTTCGGCCAGCACCTGTTCGTATACGCTAGAGTGGTTCAGGAATTGCTATAACATCAGGTGTTTGTTATTGGCCAGCGGAGTTCACTAATACTACGCTTTCAAATGTCATTGGCCAGCGCCACCAGTTAGTAACTGATGTGGCGTACGAAATTCTTCGTCGTGAATAATTGCCTTGGACCAAAACGTCTCTTACGTATTGGCGCTCCCACACAGTTTCACAAAATTGGCAGCGGTCAATAAATTCGGGGCCGAATTCGCCAAGATTTTCATTTCCCATTGGCCATCGCTTATGTGCCCGACAGAACGAATGGCTTGTAGGACGGGCGCAAGAAACCCTTCTCTGAATGCGAGCTCAGGTCAGCCACAACAGCGAACGCTCACGGTTAGTGAAGCGAGCTGGCCAATGAAAATTTTTGCCACCGAAACACACCGTAACACCTGAGGTAGTACGCGGGCAAATGGTGCGGAGGACGACAGAGGAGACGAACACGTAATGCGCGCCTTTTTGCTTTTGAGTTATGCAGTACAAACTATCCCACCAGTCTGTTCTTTGGAATTCGTAAAAGGTCTTATCATGCAAGTGACCGAAAAACTTTTATCGCGTAAGTGCTTTTTGCAAATGGACGATGGTCGAACGTGGTGTGGTTCGAGGGGTTAACTGGCTGACGAGTAGGCGCACTCAGTGCGCTCTCGGAACCTGGATTGGCAAAGTTCTCGTTGGTAAGAACCATCTCAGATTGGCCGGTGCCCCCGCTACTATGTGATCGGCCGGCAACTGCACTTAAACGGCCTTTGTGAATCTGTACTCTTGTTTCTAAAAGCTCACATTGGCTACTATTTTCGCGAGAAGTGAACGTGACATGTAAGGCATAGCATATTTAAGGACCTCACAAGCAAAAATGAAAGACGGTAAAGCGCGTTCACATCGGGCCGCCCATTGAAAGAAAGTGTTCGCGACACAAGAGCGCACAGGGTGGCCTCCCACGTCGTCGGTCCGTCAGTCAGTCAGGGTGTGGTTTCCAAGGTACGAGCAGTTATTGGGCCACCAAGAAATATTATGCAACACAACACATCGGTTACAGCAGGGAAGAGTAGCTCGACGCGCATACGGGGGTGGTGCGACCAAGATGGTGGAGGCGGCGAGGTCGAGCAGACGAAGACCAGAAGCAGACGACGACATACGGAGGAAGACGGCACTTCCCCACGCAGATCACATACACACATACACACATCACCACCGTCTCCCAATGCTCGAGCTCACCGCAAGTACGGCATTTAGAGCAGCTCACTCAGGAAGAGCACGAGGCGCATACAAAAAAAAAATGAAAAAAGGCTATAGTCAAATGCAGTTGATTACGTGGTACAGGGTGATGCGTAGTTTGAACTACCAAATGTTAGTAAGTCTGACAAGAAGAAGCGTTGCAGGCATGCCGATTAAGTGCGTGGAGCACATGCGACCAGTGTTCGTTTGATGGCCCGCACTGAGGCAAGTTTAGAAGCTACAGGCAAAGCTAAGTCATCTTGCAAATGAGCACAGCTCTAAACGCGTGTCATTGGTAGTCAGTGCGCGTGCAGGCCAGCCACGTTTGGGACAGTAGGTGCGCCGCACTTTGGCTGAGCTTCGCAGCCGCTGCTTCCTTGTGGCAAAAGAAAGCACGCTTATGGGACCTGAGAATACTGCGAGGCGACTTCCATTTGTCGCGGCAACACAAATCAAGTGACTCCCAACCCACTGTCGCATGGCATACGACAGCGCGAAAGCAAAGCGCGACCACGACGAGACATGATCAGGGCCCTAAATGAGCTGCATGGAATGCAGGTTGTAGAGGTTCAAAGGATCCAAGGGCGGGCAGGGCAGACAGAGATGTTGCATGTTAAGGTTCATACCTGCGAAGGGGTAGCCAAATCCTGGGTAGCCGGGGTAGCCTCCACGGCCGTAACCGTAGGCTGGGAAGCCAGCTGCCAATATCACCAGGGCGTCACAGCAGCCAGCAGACGAAGCCGCGTAGAGGGACGGAGAGGAACGTGCAAAGGAAAAACCAGATTACAAAGCTGTCGCGATAT
Organism: Dermacentor variabilis; assembly: GCF_050947875.1. Lineage (NCBI taxonomy): Eukaryota > Metazoa > Arthropoda > Arachnida > Ixodida > Ixodidae > Dermacentor > Dermacentor variabilis. The sequence goes on from NC_134570.1 coordinate 6,402,252, forward strand.
GTGTGCCGTCAGCTCAACACTTTTGAATGAGTTCACATTGCATGCACCGCGGCGATTACTGCGCGGCAGCACTTAACGACAGCGTAAATCGCCCAGCAGCGCGGGCACATCGCCGCCTGTAAGAATTTGGCACCCCACTGAAGGGCGTGCGATATTGCAGCGTCAGTAGCTGCTGCATTAGATCCTATAGGCTCACGCTACGTGGTAGAGACATTTGTTTTTGTCGCATTGGCATGATATGGCACAATTACGAAGACGATTAAATGTACTCACTTAAAATACAAGTGAACTTCAAGTGACTGCTTTATAACCGTAATTGGCTTTACTTGCAGGGCAATTTCTGTGTGTTGTGACGTACAATGTTCTAATTTCAACGTTATGCGAACTCTGTGTTAGCGCTTCCCGAGTTTTATTTTCATTTCCTGTTGATATTCTGTCTCCTTTGTTTGTGAGTGCACAGCGCGAAATGTGGACGTAGACATAGAGGCAACAGCGCTTGTCTTTGTTTTGTCTACGTGCAGCCTTGGGGTTACGCTGCTCTCATCATGACTGATGGCCTTTCAGGACGCAGGATGCTTACTATCCCTGCATTGCCTACCGGCACACATGGGGATTCCGGGCAATGGAGAGGCGGAAACTCTTGCAAAGAGTGCCCACCACGTCCCCCTCATCCCTGCTGTAACCGCCGCAGACTTCTCGAGGCACAGGCCGCGCCGGCCCATCATCGCCTGCCACCTGGACAAACGGGTATCCATGGCCTCCACGGCCTCTTCCACAGCACGGCCTCCCACGAAGGGATGCCTCGTTGCTGCTCCGATTGCGAGTTGGCTGCTACTGGACGGCAGCCTGCCGGCACCGTCTTGGCAAATCCACCTCGCCAGCCTGTGCCTCCTGCGGTGAACCAGAGACTCTGAAGCACCTCCTGCTGGCCTGCCCTGCTCACCTGCAGCACCGCGGCAGACATCTGCAGGGGTTCCACCGCCTGGGGCTCCCATATTCACGACAGGAAGATATCCTCTTCTCCTGTCGTAATCAGCTATCAGCCATCCTAAGTGTCGTCCAGTACCTCGACTCGTAGGGGCTCTCAAAGAGACTATAGGAAATTTCTACGAAGACGGATAGCCCAACGGCTATCCCACCACCTCGGGAATCCTGATCTGCCACAACTTCGCTTCTGCTGGGTAATACGGTCTATCACCAGCCTACTACTCCGGTCGAACCCACTGGGCCCTCCCGGCCGGGCTGCTCCGATGCTGCTCGGACCTTTCTCCCTCCTACCCCCTCTCTCCTTTAGTCCCATCTCCCCCACCCTGCTGGCACTGAGCCGTGCTCTCGCACGGGTTGCAGAAGATAGCCTTTCCTCCTTTCCCACAAGAATCACTTCTCTCTCTCTGCGTGCTTAAGCTCGCCATAATACATGACCAATCAGCTGTCCTGCTTAGTCGTATTTGTGTGCTCGTTTGAGCCGGCCTATCCTCACTAAGCACTGTAAGCCTCAGAGCGAAGAGCATCACCCATGATGCCAACCACGCGTAATTAATTTTAAAGAAGCATACAAGAAAGCTTGCAAAAGCTTGTGCAGAACGTGCCGCTTGGCATGCCTTCTCTTCTTGTTTCTAACTTTGGAAGCAAAGTTTGCTTTTTGTAGCCTGCAATTTCGAACGAACATCGCGGCATGTATACATTCAGGAAGGTGTCAACTATAGCTAGTGAAATTGTACCGCTGACAGAGCACTGAGCGGCACGGGTTTCGGAGCCGCGCTGCCTAATTGGATCAGCAGGTGGCGCCTCTCGTCGTTTGCAAGCTGATCCGCGTAAAGGCTCGCTGAGCGACGTAGGGAGGACCATTTGACCGCAAGCGTGCCGCGGAAAAGCTGTGCGAAACACGTCATGGCTTCTGAGGCCGACAAGTGTGCCGAATATACGTCTAAAATCCCGAAAATATACACTGAGTACTGTCGGCGGAGGTCAAATAACGTATCATAAACACGTAGTCGCTGCAGCAGCACATCCGGCGGCAGCACGTCCAGACAGCGCATACACGTTTGGGCTGACGGCTGCGAGTCTCGGCTCGACTAACGGCCGCGTCGTCGGCGGCGGCGCCTTCGAGTCCCTCTCTCCCGTCCGCATCTCGTGGCGCCTTCTCTCCCCCCTGACGGGTGATTGCGCCGAAAGCGCCGCGAGAGCGTCGCTTTTATTCCCTCTGTGTCGAGGTGCGCCGACGCGCCGTGCGTCTTGAAAAGCGGAGGAGGAAAAATGTGTGCGTTTCTACTGAAGAGCCTGCGCAAATAAGTGACTACATCGAACGAGTGGCTCGGTTTGCATCAGCTACACGCGAATCCGATCGCCGCATCACCGAGAACCCGTTTGGAAGTGTGTGTTGTGTATGTAACCGACTGTGGCACAAGCGGGATTTGCAAACGGTGAGTGAGAACATGTGTGTGACTCTTCGTGAAGCCTTCCCAGATTGGACTGAAGTGACATAGAAACTGCCAAGGTGTGCAATACTTGCAGCTCTAGCCTGATCGAACAGAAGATTCCACTGTACAGTGTGTCTAATGGTTATAAGTTATGCCACCAGGTTTTCGTCCCCTAAACTGAGTAGCCGAAAGAATAGCTTTCGCAATTCGACTAGGTTTAACCAGAGCTAATCCACAGCCGATGATTTTTCCATCTTTTCGCTCTATGCCTAGCCGGATAGCGAAGAGGCGTTCGTTCATTTAATGGCAACGCAGCCAGCCTCTCATTAAGGGCCCCGTGCCGCAAAAAGTTTGATGTCGGCATCGGTCGTCGCTTGGCCAAAAATCATCCCGAACCATAACCACGCAGGCCCTCCGCGTGGCGCGGAGGCGTTACTGAACTAATTGAATTTCTCAAAGTAAAATGCTTCAGACAGACATGATAGCGGCGGAGTTTGATTGGAATATACCAGAAAATATACTTCTGTTACGCGCAAACTCAAACGCAAACCCCTTTTCCGAGCGGCGCGGCCCGCTCGGTTCCTTGCAACCCCGTCGCGTATCGCTCCGCGCATGCGCAGGAAAGCTGCGGTTGCCAGGAAGCGGGACAAGCAGTCAGGGATCGTTGAAATCTATCGCGTTTCACTCTTAAAGGCGAAGCTTAAGCGTCGTCCAATTTTTTTAGAAAGGGATTTCATTAAAAAGAAAAACTGAGCAAAGCCATCATCATCATCATCATAATCATAATCATCGTCATCAGCCTGTTTTATGTCCACTGCAGGACGAAGGCCTCTCCCTGCGATCTCCAATTACCCCTTTCTTGCGCCAACCGATTCCCAACTAGCATCCCCATTCTGATATTTTTCATTTCCGCCGATAACTGACGCGCCTTAACCGATACCTGGACAAGGAAGAAATTGTGGATCATTAACTTGTCAGCGAGAAATAATAGACGAATAAATGAGTAAATAAATAAATAAATAAATAAATTGATGGTGAACAAAGCATATAAGTAGGCTCGTCCACATACCTACCTTTCACGCACGTACGTATTACAACGCTGTCCTTTCACAGATCAGCACAGTCTTGGTAGATTAAGAACAAAACGAACACTAGCTTCTATCTATTTTCTAACAACGGCTATGGCTACAAAGAAAGCTATATGCGTGGTCAAAAGGATATAGGGTGTCACTCCTGGTCTCGTTTTTTTCCCTTCCTTTTTGCAGGCGACACAGAGCACAGTGTGGATAACGTTACTGCATGGCAACGTAGACTAATCAACACAGCAATCTAGGCTTGATGCATGAAACCGGAGACATGTGATGTTATGTTAAAGACCAAATCACATATATGGTCCGAAGTGTTACAGCAAGTAACTGGCGACAGTCGACAGTCGCGTGTACACGGAAGTTGATGACGTGTGATCGGTATGTTTACACTGAGAACAGCGACCGCAGGCATCTTGAAGGCGTTGCGTAAACCAACACTGCAGCTATACTACCCGCGACGGGTCTGTGCCGGAAATCACTTCGTACACGAGAAGGACGCAGTGACGAACGACCAATCAGATACTTGCTACACAACACTTTACCCTTGTCTCACACAGCAATTTACCCACCGGAACCTATGGCAAAATTAGGCGCCATATACAGGAGTTTCGGGTGTAGTGTTGTTTTCGTAAGCATGGATTCGCGACGATTCTGTTTGAAGCCAAATTTTTGGCACGCCCGAGATTGCGCTTTACATAACATTCAAAACGTGACTCCGGTTTCTTGCAGCCCTTCGCACTAAAGACTCATCAGACTACCGTATACCGATGCAAGGACACGCTATGTTTTCAAGCCATATGACATCTATACAGGTCTACAGCACACCGCGTAAATGTGCCCATGGTCAAGGGAAATGTTAACCGCTCCCCTTCATTCAAGAAAAAAAACAATAACAAAACGCTATGCGAGGGTGGCATGCCGATACGGGTGGCGACGCATTCCGATTACGTGCTGCGTCGAGCTGCCGTCTGGTTTCGGAGAATCCCCAGGTCATTTGCATACATTTTTTCACTCGCTCCAAACACAGCCAAGATGAAAATGGCAGTACTCCGTAATGCATAGACGTGCTTCCTGTAAATTTTGCAGAAATCAGAAATACATTGATTGCTGTCGGCGTTCGGCGCCCGCCTCTGACGGCAGCTCAATGCAGGCACACCGGCCTAATCACAAACTCGTGCAGGTGGGTTCCAGCAGAGAATGACGATCGATAACATCTCGACAAGGAGGGTGGAAACAAAGGTGACATGACTACGCTATCATGCACACGAGCCGCTCGACGTCCTCAGGCAGCGCGCGGGAGCGGAGTCCTTGGTGCGCGCGCACAGCGGACGCTCACTCTTCGTGGCGCCTCGGTGCTTTCTCACGCACACCAGACGAACGCTTCTAGGAACTGTGGACGAACGTCGTGCTGGAGAGGCTCACCGAACTCAGGGCCCAGTGAAACGCTGCCACCGCAGAGACTGTTTCAGTCGGCTCTGAACATTGCAATCATGAAAGAGTTTGGTTTTCGGTCAGACTGCGCCCGCGGTAACGAGGTGGACGGGCGCCGGTTTTCAGCGCGGCTTTTTCCGGAGGCCAATTCGGCTTGACTTGTTCACCTCTGAAGTGGCGACGCATACCTGAAGTCGTACTCAAATGGAGGTGCTCAGGATGAACGATTGCTGGCATCATCGGTTAGAGAGCACTAGATGGATGGATGAATGGACGGACGGACGGACGGACGGACGCACGGTCGGATGGATGGATGGATGGATGGATGTTGTGAGCGCCCCCTTTGGAACGGGGCGGCGGGTTGCGCCACCAAGCTATTTGTTATTTTATTGCCTAATGTCCTACCTATGTTGAAAAAGAAGAAATGAAAAAAAAAACGTGATTAATTTCCATAATCAAAGTTTCGGAACCCCTATTGTGAACTTTGCTTTCGTGCGCCTCCGTTGTTCGTCGTTTCCCTACTTCCACCAACCTTCCAATCACCTCTTATTGAACTTGATATAGCAGCTCCCCCTGCCAGCGAGCCAATCCATTCAGTAGACCCTTTTGCACACTAAGTACGCTATCTTGTGACGAACAAAACTCAGTAGCCCCTAGGCCTTGCCTTTCGAGCGTTTCCGAGGCACTATATTAAGGCCCCCTCCTAGTCTACCAAAACATTTTTTTCCCGACAGCTAAACATCTCCCGTGAATGACTTGATCAAAAGCAAACATTCACAGATTCGCTCCTCCGCTGCAGCGTTGCGGTGGAAAACAAACGTTTCCTGCTGTTTTACGATGCCCGCCACGACGACTTCGCCTTAAGTAAGCGTCACTCGCTCATGCACATGCGCTCGTCTTGTCCACTTGATTTGTTAAATTGCTGCAGCTGGCCGTATACCGGGTCGCAGCGAGTATTATTCGCTTTTAAAGTGTCGCAAGAACCCAGAATAGCTCACAGAAGCTTGCTCGAGTAACTATAATTCATTGATCGGGATACAATCTGCTCGTCACCTTCCGTCACAAGGACTAGAGAAACCCGCCAGATGAAAGATGTCAAATCTGCGCCCTGCAGCCGCCAATGTTGACGTGCACCGAGATGCTTGAAGGCGCCTTTGAAAAGAGGGAGAGAGTCGTTCGCTGCTGCGCGGGCGTAATTATCCAGGCCACTGGTCCCACTCTCGCGGATGCAGGAACACAAGAGGCTGCAACGAGGACGAAAAGGAAGCAGAGCGAAGGTGCCACTTCGTCCAGAGGAGAGGTGTACTTGGTGGCACCGAGCTTTGTAGACTTCTGGAACTGCAGCAATTTGCGTATCGCTTTTTGTGCTTCACATATTGGCTCTCGTCATGAGACTGCACGGCATGGTCCCTGCTGCTATATCATTATTATTAACTGCATGTAAGGAGCTTTTAGTGCCTCGTAATGGCGCCGGCTACTCCTCTACTGCGACGTGCATTAAAGAGATGAACCACAACGACCACCTGGCCGAGTTAGCCGGGCGTTGCAGAGTTGATAGATTCGTAGCCAGACGGGGTTAAGTTGGAAACTAATTTGTGAGAACGTGCTGACGTAAGGATAAAATACAAGACCCGATGCCTATTGATCAACTTTTCCCTTCTGTCCAAAATGATGACAACAAGTGAGACATGATGCGTACTGAAGGCTTGCAAGCACTGGATGCAGGGCGTCCAGTACTTGTAAAACGTATTGACCTGACGGCGTCTGCAGCTTTGTAAAAACCGCGCGGAGAGCATCAACGAATGACTGCTTACGACGACGGTTTCGCGGTGGCATTTTATCAGGGATAGACATGGAGGTGGATACTGTCGCTGTGCCTCGCAATCGACAGTATGGATGGTGAGTGCAATCAGCATTGGCGCTCTCCGGTGCTGGTTTGGAGTGAATTCAAGGTCAGGGTGGCAAGAAGGCCTTCGGGAAAATAAACCACGTCATATGACATCCTATGGGAATAATTTATTTTGGAGTTTCTAAACAAGGCGCTTTGCTGCCACGGTGGGGTCCTAAAATAAGTTCTCTCTCTCTGTTCGTTCCTTTCCGTCACGTCATCGTCCTGTCCTCTTCCCTCACCGCGTGGCGAAGAAGCCACCAGAGAGGTTCAAACTCATGCAGCTGTGTGCAATTTGGAGTCTAACCAGTGAGCTGTCGAGGGTCTCGTTTTAGGAGCGCTCACCACGGCTCGTGCCACGCGATCAAGCACTTGTTTACAGAGCGTCTTTGATCGCAGCAGCATACGACCCTTGAATGTCAGGATGTCGTCTCCATTTCGCGCTCTTTGTTGCTTTTCACAAAGTTGAGAGGAGTCGGGCAAATTCTGACAGAATAAATGAACTCGGATTCCAGCCTGATGACGAACGTGTGCCACAGAGAGATATGAAAAGAGGGCAGAAAGAATTTGCAGAAGCTCTCTTAGTGAGCAGTGTCCAAATGGGAATTCGGACAAGGTTTCGGCGAAAGCGTCCACTGTGTGTGCGAGCTGCACGCGCGTCACGAGAATACGCCGAATTTAATGTAAGAAGACAAACTACGGTGCCTGGAACGCTGCCCTATAAATAAGAGAGATTGAGCACCCGCCATGGTTGGTTAGTGGCTATGGTGTTGGGCCGCTAAGTACGAGGTTGCGGCATCGAATCCCGGCCACGGCGGCCGCATTTCGATTGAAGCGAAATGCGAAAACATCCGTGTGCTTAGATATGGGTGCGCGTTAAAGAACCCCAGGTGGTTCAAATTATTCTGGAGTCCCCCACTACGGCGTGCCTCATAAACAGATCGTGGTTTTGGCACGTAAAACATATTAAGAGACTGAACATGACGTTTACCTGTTCACCTTCCCGTCACGAGAAAAGGACATGTGCAGCCTTCAGTGTTAATCGTTCTCTTCAGACAACGGGCGCTCGGAACTTTCCTGCCGATGCGCGTGTATACTTCAATCGGTGCTCGTAAAAGCGGCGACACCGCACAGGTTAACAGCAGCGGCCGAACTATGCTGCACGTCCCTTGCCGTAGATTCGTCTTGACAGCTCACGACAGCTTCGCTTAGACGAACTTCCACAATGCGTCAGATCGGCGTGATGTTTTGAAAATAAGTTGCCCTCAAATTCGGTAATGCGCTGTCGACGCCAAACGTTTACGGGGAGTAGCTTCCACCAGGAATCTCCGTGCAATTCGGTGAACTTGTTTCCAGACGCGGCTTCGGAGAGACTGTGAAATCCTGACACGAGCTGGCTCGTCCAGGTTCTGGCAGTTGAGCTACCGGTAGCCAAAGGAGTCCCGCTATGTTTCAGCTCACCAGCGCTCAAGTTCGTGGCCACGCCTGCGTTTAAACACAGGGAGACCTGACGGACTTGGAATGAGCAGCAGCAGATGTCATGACACCGCTTCCCGACGTTGAGCGAAGCTCAGCCCGTGTCGCAGTCACTGGCTGCCGCCATTACGAAGGCCAGTGCCAACAGTACTGAAAAAACGAGGTTGTGCGCGACATTTGCAGGATGCTGTGAACTGTCACCGCACTTAATGGCACAAGCTTAGAAAGATTGATTGGCTTACCATCAGTGAGGGCACCCAACGGCCACACCAGTTCTGCAAGAGAAAATCCAAACAGAAACGTCTCAGAGGCTGATACACAAAAATAACTAATACAGAGCTGCTTGGCTAGCTGCTCAAGATTTAAGCTCAAGAATAGTGCAATAGCGCAAGAAAGACATGGGCGAGAAAGGACAGGCGCTAACTTCCAGCGGAATGTTTTTCAGGAAGTTTACAATGAAGGAATGCGCGGGTTCATGCATGCGCGCGCACACAACAACAACCGCACAAGCAGTGGTTTTCATCTCGTTGTTCTGTTCAAACTGTTCAGCTCAGTTGGCTCACATTGTTCAGCTTTCATATCGGCACCTAATTTTACTACAATGTAGGTTTTCTGAAATCAACTAATTTGGAAGTTAGTGCCTGTCCTGTCATTTTTGAGCACGACTTGCTTGCGCTATTCTTAAGCCTAATCTAAAACTTGACATACGAACATTACCGTAGGGCACAGTAGGACTTGGGCGGCCAGTTGTAACAGGGCACGTTACACATTTTCTCTAACTTGTCAAATACTCTTCCCGAAGCAAGCTAGAATTCAGTGTGTGGATTTCCGATACACCGTTTTTTGATGCCAGTTAAAAAAGAAAAAAAGAAAGTACAGGTGGGAAGGTTAGTCGGGAATAACTTGGGCTGGCTGGGAAAAAACCGACTGTAGCGTTCAAGTGAACTAAAGTATGCTAAAGTGAAGTAAATGAGTAAAGGCTGTTTCACACCCTGCGACCGGAACGACAAAAGTTGGTCCAGTCACACGCGTCACAATGCGATTTTAGGAGGGCCCTTTTCACATTATTGTGATTCAAACAATGCGACGCCCCTGGTTGCTTGCTGCCAAGTTCTACGACACCCGCCGCATAATTCTTTTAATGTAACGAAAAGAAAAACGTGTACATTATAATATTGTTGACCTGTCTTTATGAGGAGCAAATAATATGTGTCTCTTGTAATTTAAAAGCCTCTTAAAGTTTAAATTTGCTTTGGAGTGTGCAACTGCGGTTTCTGTAGTTCAGTGCGAAGAGGCATGGCGTACGCAAACCGTTGTTCGCAGCTGATTGTTAAGCGCAGTGTGTTGCCTCATGTGCCTTCTACATGTGTCCGTGTCGTTCTGCCTGCACTACGACAACTTACAATATGACCTATCAACAAGCCCATATTTATTTATTTCCGATACTGTTAGCTCCTGCGGGCTGTTACAGGGGTTGGGGAAAAAGGATTTTCAACAAACACGTAACGCCAGTTCCGCAATAAACAAGCAATGCATTCAGCAAACACATAATGACAGTTTACGCTGAAATGATTCAGTTGTGTGCGTTTCAATAAGTACATCTGCGTCCAGGCTGTAGTCGACCACAGTTTTCACAAGAAAGGAAAATTTGAAGGCATCAACGCGTGGCACATATGGCCTTAAAGCATGAGGGTGACCCTCACAGCATATGCAGCATTCGGAAGTGGGCTGCAGCGAAGTGGTCGTGTCAGCGCAATGAGATTCTTGCGCTACCCGTGCTAAGCGTCAGCTTCTGGAGAAATGGTGTGTGAATATTGCTCGTGATTGTGCCATTGCGTTTCGATTTTTCGGTGCTCCTGAGGTTGTGTTTTTCAAAGGAAGGGTAGTTGACTTTGCAGCTCGTATGCTAGCTGGCATGGTATCTTGCGACCAGGTTCCGAGAACTTGAAGCAAAGAATTTTGTGCCGTGGGCTGCGCTTCTACTCAGCCTAGGTGTTTGTTCGTTTGCTTTTTTATCGTGGAAGTCTGGAAGCATGGTAAAGTTGAAAAGACCTGTCGGTACTCGCATGCCTGTGTTTGATGAGTTGTCTTTTTTGTGCGCTGCTTGTAATTCATACCATGAACTCCTTGGACACAAGCAACGCATCTGCAATTTTCCATGATATCCGCTCATCCACTCCCCATGATTTCGACATAATTCTTTTCACCAGATCTACAATTTGTGTCCAGAAGTGGCATAATTGTTTCACCCACGTGCTGGCTCTACAGTCTTGGTCTTACACTTGCTGAGGATTCGGAGATGTTGACTTGCGGTATATTTGTCCGGCTATGTGAAAGCAAACGTGCAATCTGGGGTAGTTTTTCATTCTAGCATTAATTTGGATCTAGATGTAAGCTGACTTATGAAAAAGCTGGATGCCAAACAAGGTAAGAAAGTCCGCAATGTTGTTGAGAGCTTGCTGAATAATTCTCGATTTCTGTATAAGATAGCTTTCCCATAGACTGTAGCATAGGGAGAAAGCTTTCATTCACCCCCGGGGGGGGGGGTGACCAGCATTCCGAACACCCCCCCCCGAAACACACACACACACACACACACACACACACACACACACACACACACACACACACACACACACACACACACACACACACACACACACACGTGTGTTGTGTGTGTTTCTTGCACTTGAAGAAACTTCATGTGACCTCGAAAATTTGTTCACTGCAGTGACAGCCTTATATGAGTGAGAATTTACAAGACCTCATAGTAGGAGACAGTTCCAATTTCACAGCATAAGTCCTCTCCCACCACCAAGAATCTGGCGTCTCTCGCTGGTATAACCTTCCTTCGTGTAATAGTGGTATACTTCGCTATTGCTAATACTGTATCGCATTCTCTTGAGCTAATTTGACGTCTATCTCGATCATGTAAGCAAGATCTTTCATATAACCCTAAAGAAAGAAAGCGAGTGGAGATAGGTCAGGCGACCTAGCCGGCCAATTTACAGGTCCGTGCCTTCCAACCTATTGCGCATGAAAAGTCGCATCCAGCCTCTTTGGTGTTCGCCTGCTCCTGTGTGCTGGCGCTTCATCCTGCTGATACAACTCAAGTGGAAGACGTGACAGCGGGAATTCGCTGAGCAACTCATCCACCACTCATTCAAGTATTTCGTCCACGTAACGCTCTCCAGCTAAGTGCGTGATCGAAGAAGGTGGGACCGATTATAGCACCAGCGTAAATTCCGCACCCCACAATAATTAAAAATATAAATCAAATTATGGTGTTTTGCGTTCCAAAACCACTTTCTGATTATGAGGCACGCCGTAGTGCGGGACTCCGGAAATTTGGACCACCTGGGGTTCTTTAACGTGCACCTAAATCTAAGTACACGGGTGTTTTCGCCCCCATTGAAATGCGGCCGCCGTGGCCGGGATTCGATCCCGCGACCTCGTGCTCAGCAGCCCAACACCATAGCCACTGAGCAACCACGGCGGGTACACCCCACATAGAACGACCACTGGTACTGGTGCAGATTGTGCTTTACCCAGTGTACATTGTAGCCACTCCAATAGTGTGCATTATGTAAAATTCACCTGGGCGTTTCTGTGAAAATTGGCTTCATCTGTGCACATGATGCTGCTCAAAAAGTCCGGTGACTCATCGGTTTCTCTGAGGACCCAATTCGAGAAATCTAGACGGTTCTACAGGTCCCTATCTTCCGAGCATTGGTGCTCGTTAAGGTGGTACGGACATGAGGCGATCGTTTAGAATCAGCGATCGAGATCGAGACATGAAAGGCGATCGTTTAGAATCTTCCAAACTGACGACTAGGAAATTGGTACCTGGGCGATCACGTCCCGCACGCTAACATGTGGGTTTGAGGCCATAAATGCAAGAACATCCTTGCGTAGGCTAGGACTCAAAGATGGAGTCTTACGCCGCTGTTTTTTGAAGCCGCCGGTTTGTTTTAGGTTTTCATCATTTCTGATGATAGTCGACGTGTTTGGTCTGCCGCCATGATTCCATGACTGGTGCATATTTGCGGCCTTCCTCGTGTTGTCATTTGCAGCTCCCAAGGCAAGGATATTTCTGCTTATTAGAGAAAGACATGGTGACTGGGGCGAAAGAAAACGTACCTTTACACATTGTCACAGATTGCACAATTACAAATTGTCAATTCGGTTTTGTGGTGATAGGGTTTGTGGCAAAAAAAAGAAAAGAACCAACCGTGCACTTTATCTACGCTAAGACAACAGCTATCACAGCTTGTTTCCAGCTAACACCAAACGCGACGTGTTACTTCGGCCGAAGCGCGGCAGATAAAACACTAGTTCGATCACGATGTTTTACAGCGAAGCTATATATCTGTTTATCTGTATATCTGTGTATCGTCTGTCCCGTCTGTCGCCTGTACGCCGAAAAATCGCCCGGCGCAAGGCCATGCAAATGCACGATAAAAAGGAAGGCGAAAGAGAGGCGCACGATTGGCTGCGCCATTAGTGAGGTTGTTGCACTCAGTCGCAGCCGAGCGGGCGCACAGTAGTTCCTCTTCGGCTCTGAAATGAGGCCACGCGTCATACGTAGTCCTGAGGAGCAGGCAGCTTTCGACCAGCAGCGCCGCGAGCAGAATCGGGAACGAGCTCGTCTACGCCATCCCGATGCTGCAGGCCGGGCACAAGAACAGGCTCGTGCAGCCGAGCGCATACAGCAACTGCGTACCGAGGATTCCGCAGCCTACCAAGCCGTTGTTTAATGGACCGTTGGGATTAACCCAGTGATAAACACCGGGGCCGCACGTTTCAGCTTCGCTGGCTAACCATTTGTACGGAGTGCTTGGGCGGTGATCTTTCTCTTTATTTTCTTAATTTCGTTCTGGCTAACTCAGAAGGAGCCTGTCCAAGGGCGCTGCTTTATGATGCGGGTGGGAGCGCAGTCACGTGGTATTCTCCAGATTTCGCAGCGTTTATTTATCAGTCGGAAAAAATTTGTATGCGTCGCTGAAAATACCGCAGTTAGGCGCCCTCTGGCTTTGCATACAAATACCTCACTGAAATATGGGTAACTATGATAGTACGTCTCGAGTTAGACAGTTAATTACATTTACCTAATTAAATCTTAGTAACGAGAACATTACTGGTATAGTTGGGACACCCTGCACATACTAAGACCTCTGCATGCAAGTAGCGATGTTTTCATCCCTAATAAATGTCTTAAATTATTAGAAGAGATGTTTCTTTGTCCAGGAGTCATTAGTATTGCTTACTGGAAAGAGAAGGAATACTGAGACACATATCATTCGCGTGCATTTCACACGCCGTTGATAAAAGAGTCTGCCGAGGAGGTCAGTGAAGTCCGCAGTTTTTTTTTTTTTTCATGTGAAAAAAGCGCGCAAGACAATTTGAAGCGAGGCGAACATACAGAAACATACTCATTCCGTAGACATAGGCTATCCATACCTTTAGCAATAATTGTTAATTGGGTACCTCCTTCTCTGTCAAAAATATAATAAACCTTATTCTGTGTATATATTGAAGCATATTCTGTTTGTACATGGTGTTTACAGTGGACATTGAAAACAATGTTTAACTGAGAAAATACGGATGGGGCACTCGCGTCTGGTGCTTCTAATGCGCTTGTCCTCCTGTGGTCAGGATTTGCAGAAATATAGCGAAAGTATGAATTAAATGTCGTGCAGATCACCGCCAACAATGATGGAGTAAGCGATTAGCCACACTAAGACTTTAAGTGAGAGTGTAGAGGCCACCCAAACAAAACCTCAAATGATGTGGGTGACAAAACTCTGGTAATGACACTTTAGGTGGGGACGGGTGGTAGGCTTCGGCACCGCCGGAAGGGGCTCCCCCCTCTCACACCCCGGAAAACTTCGGAGGGGGCTCGGGCCCCGGAGCCGCCCCCGTAGTCGGTGCCTATGCTCCGACAAGTACAAGTATTACAAGGTACAAGTGTTGTGGCGCAAAATAACGCGCACAAATAAATGTTTTTTCGCTCCATAATAGTTATACCAGGTTGTTGCCTAGGGTCTCGTGTTCTGGTTTTTTTCCTGGCTGATACGAAACTTTATATCACGGTAACACTGGTAGTTGAAATATTCCAGAAGCGTAATTTGCTAATACTGCTTAGCTTAACATTCGCTGTAAGACCTAGCTTCTATCCTGAGAACGATATTTCCCGAGAAAAACCCGAGCTTTGCGGTAGAAACAACACTGAATAATGTGATCCGCTTAGTTGAGCTTCGTCACCGCCTGGCCAGACATCTCTCGACGCAAAGCCCACTCTAGTTATGAGCCGTCAGGACCCAAGACTGCCCTCTTTCTGTCACTGCGCGTGCCCGTCGCAGCCCACTGTTCGCTCTTTCAGAATCGTCCGTCGCACCGAATTCCCGAAACCGCCAGCAGGAAGACACCAAGCACGAGCGGTCGTGCCAAGCAGATGCCGCGCTTATTGTGCACCCGCATGCTGCGCTTCCCTGTCGAGGTGGTGAGTTACACCGTTATTTGCGGAAGGGAGGTGTAGGTGGCGCTGCCGCCCCAACCCCGCGACAATGCTCGCGAAGAGCAAAAATGCTTCCAATATGGCCGCCTCCGAAGGAGGAGCGGCTTATTGATGGCTGCTCGCTCCGTCATCGCGCAGCTCTCTCCTCGAACGACACAAAAGAGGCGAGGAGGAGACCAGGGGAAAAATGGATCCATTAGGGTTACACACTTTTGTGCCGAGCGCCTTTCTGGCGGGCTTCTCCTGCTGGCTCTCCCGCAATGCCGGGCAGCCCCGCGTTCTCCTGCGCTTCTCCCGATTTTCTTTCGGAGGACAAGCCGTGCGCAGGCCGTGTTTGAGCCCCTCCACCAGCCCTTTGAGGGGGATCATTATTAATGTCTCCGCTGTCATGTTCAGCTTTCTGGGCGCAGTGGTTGTCTTTCTTTTTTCCGCAACCTTCGGCTGGACTCACCGCGCCGCTCTTGGCTTCAGTCTTGCCGTCTCTTCGCTTTTTTGCCCACCAAGAAGATTTGGAAAAGAAAAGCGCGTCCAGGGGGAACGAAGGTCGGCGTTTCCTACGCTCTCGGAGGATACTTTTAATCCCGCCAATTCTTCGCGTTATTTACTGCCGCCTCCTGTCCCACGCCTCCTCCTCCCTACGCAGCTTCGTACATCACCAGCTCTCCTCCTCTTTTCTGCTGCGGCTGCGATGTACGCGGCGGCTTTCCTGTTGTTCGCTTTTTTTCCCTCTTCAGTCCGTTCAGGATTTCCTCGGTTTTGTCTGAAATCTTTGACTCGGTCGCGTGTTTATCAGGCGAAGCCATGTGCCATTTTTTGTTGTTGTTCTACGGGCATTTCTTTTCCACTCAAGCCTCTCTGGAAGAGGGATTCACGCGTTGTGTTTTTACACAGCCACTGCGACAAATAGAGCGACGCCAACTCGCGAGCGACGCCAGTGGTAATTTTGTTGGAGCAGCGCTGCGTTTCGCAAAGTAGCCACGTTACAATAAAAAAAAAAGTGGAAGAAAAGAAAAGAAGAGAAAAGGAATAAGAAAGCGCGACAGTGTTACTGGTCTTCAGTTATTTTCCTGCTTTATTGATTTCCTTTCCGGATATACACGCTTTCTAGCTAGGCAGGGTGTCAGTCATAAGGCATGAAGGTTTCTTGTGCATTTTAAATGAGCTGTAACAGTTAGGTTACTAGACCTATATGACAGAGCTGAACCCAAGTATTGATCGAAAAACTGGGCGGCGGATGCAATTAATTGCCAACATTAACTATGCACAGAATGGACGCTGCTACAGTTGCGCTACTTCTTTTACGCGCGCTATTTGCATGAAACAACACGTCATTTCTTTACAGTTGACTCTAGGAATTGCGCAGAGAAGCGAGCCTCGAATGGAACGCGTGTTCTGCTGACCACGGGACGCATGCGCGGTCGGGCGACGCGAGAGCTCTCCAATTCAGAGGCGCAAAAATATTATATGACTGCCACGTCATCATTACGCTGGACCAGGACCAGTGTGGCGAGAAGCTGAGTCGGTGACGTCACGTGAAAGCTGTGTATGCGACCTGCTTTTAGTGGCAAGGCGGTGAGAACTCGAAGGATGTTGCCCGGAAAGGAGTAAAATGGTGACAGCGGCACTGCTGCTGGTTAAGCAATCTTTTTCGTCAGTGTCTGGCGTGGAAATGTGATTCTTTTTACAGAACGAGACATCTTTTTTAAGTAATGCAACCGCGCACACCTATGAAAGAAGGACACTTTTGTAGATGGAACCCGGAAATTCGTTGCGGAGTTTGAAAATCGTGCAAGTATAACTTCAGTGCGAAAAATAAGTTTACGAAAGAAGATATAATTTTCATGAGAAAAGTCGCTGACAGCACATGTGGCAGAATTCTTATCTAATATGCACAAACTGGATCGACAACATATTTTATTTGGCAAGTGCTAATATATGTTTAAATATAGATCAATATAGACAAAAGAAGAAAAGAGAAACGAGATGCGAGGCAGAACTTACCGGCACCTCTTCCCCGTGCCACATTGTTGGGCATCATGACTTCTTTGGGCTGCGCCTTCTTGCATTCAACCTGCAGACAGACAGACGAATAACTGCAATGAAGTCCTGAGAAGCGCCACCTTTACAGCACTGCGGATAAAAAGAAAAAGTGATTCCGTAGAGAATAAATCAATGTTAGTAAACAAGGGGGGAAAAGCGCCCGACGTCCCTAGGATGAATAAATTAATGAATGCGGTACTGATACATTGGGAGAGTGGGGCTGGCTCTTTTTAGTCAATGAAACCTTTCGAAACGAATAAATAGCACCCGAAATTTTCGAGACGCTTCGCGCATAGCGAACAGGAAGCTGCCGAGTGTCCGGCGCCAAAGCGAACCCAGTCGGCGAACGGCGTCGAAGCGTCGCCATTGTCGACGCTTCTCGGCGTTGGATGCGCGGCGCTACAGTAGTGCACCTACGGTTACGAAAGGTAGTCGAACATTGCTTTCAACTGCGGCACGGACGCAGCGATAAGAGTGACTCAAGTTCGCTTCAGGTTCTCTGTTTCTGACACTCAGGTGAGAACGGGGAATGGCGCATGCGCATTGCGTGAGACAGCAACGCCAGCTCCGCCGTGAATCCCTTTCCGGGTGACAGCACGTGCGCACCGCAGCTACAACGCTGGTGCCCACAACTTGTGACGCAGACGAGAGGGCACGCGAAGCTCGTAGTGATGCGCTCAAAGCGACCTGTTCCTCAGCGTGCAGTCCTTTCATGAATTTCCCTCAGCGAGAACACGAACAGCAGACAAAATTGGAGGACGCTTAAGCTTCGCCTTCAAGAGTGGAATGCGACAGCGTACCCGTCGACCCGCCAAGGGGTGTAAGACAATGGGCTACGGCGCAGCGACTACGCGCCCCGCATAGGACGCGGTGAGCGTCGAGCAACGCAGCGTTCGGCGCGACAACGGAATGTGCGCCTGAGCAAGCGACGCACGCCTGAGCCTTAGAAACAGCTCGTTTCTAAGGCAACACCGCGTTCACTAGAGGCGCTTTTGTACCGCTTTGAAGCATCGAACTCGTGGCTCAGTGGTAACGTCTCCGTCTCACACTCCGGAGACCCTGGTTCGATTCCCACCCAGCCCATCTTGGAAGTTGCTTTTTATTTATGAAGTGCCTGCCGTGATTTATCGCTCACGGCCAACGCCGCGGACGCCGACGCCGACGCCGACGACACCGGCTTTTCTGCGACACGAGCTCCTTAACGCTATCGCGTTAAAAAGGATATTTTAGACGCACTGCAGAGTTGCGCAGAGCGTCGCAATATGTGGCGAGGCAGCAGTGCCTCGCAGCGTCGGCGGCGAGAGTCGGTGACGAGCGACAAAGCCAGACGGCAACGTGCGTTGCAAAGAGTTTCCTACAAAAATTACTAGAGGGAACTCTGGCGCTGCAGTCGTTGTCCTACCGTGGGAATGATGGGAAGCACATGGATTTGTCTGATCTTCGTGCTTGTGGATTCTGACGTTCTTGTGGCTTTGTATATTACGCTGTATAAATCTTATTGTCGTATATTTCAGCGCAATCTATATTCTTCGAAGTGCAGAAGACGCCGGGAACGCGTACAACTGCTATTAATTGCAACGATTGAGCTTGTCCAGGTGGCCAAATCGAAACGCGCCAAGCGTCTCAAGGCACTGGCATGCCTGTGATAAATTCATAAGGGCGTTTCATTCGCTTGTTGATACATGCGTCCGTGGCTTAATCGTTTCAATGTCAGTCTTCTGTGCTATAGTCCCTATGCTCCAATCCTGCCGTCGGGCAATTTTAATGATGTTTATTTAATTATTTATTACGCAATACACTGTTGAAAATGACGAGTTTACGAAGTCACAAAGCCGCGTTTTAAGCCAAAAGGACGAAGTTTAGGCAAATCCATGTACTTCCCATAATTCCCATGCTGGGACAACCGCTTCCATTGCAGCTCCCGTAGACACTAGCGCCAGAGTTCCCTCTAGTAATTCTTGTAGGAAACTCTATAGTGCGTTGGATGTAACGACGCACATTATACATTAGGGTTGAGGATTGGGCGAGTTGGTGTTGCTTTCTAAAACTGGTACATCGCAACATGGAAAGGAGGAAACAACACGAGCCGGCCAGATGAAAGGACAAAGCGCTGACTTCCAATATACAAGTACCAAATATACAAAATATTCGTCCATTATACAAATATTGAGCTCGGATATAGCGAGGCACATGAATAAAGGCGCGGGCACAGCGAATGAATCGCACTAATTATAGTGAAACGTTTGAAAAGTTTTAAAAAGATATCGAGCAGATCTTCGAAGGGCTCCTGAGAACTGCCCTATAGAATTTCATTGTCTTTGATGGATTGACACACATCTGCCAACTTTTTCTTTTTTTTTTTGTAGAAGACGCTTTGCTATATATCTTTTTCGTCCGTTTGAAAATTTTCGCGCGCATAACGGCAAGAATGACGATCGTTATTTTTCTTCACTGCTGCTAACCCTGCAGTCCGCTAGAAAAAAGAAAAAGAAAAGATCGGATAACTATAAGCAGGCGCGTGCACGGGTGTCCCGCTTCACGTATCCAAATACCAGCGTAGAATGTAGTGTGATGGGGGCCCTGCCACGTGTGACAAAAAGAAAAAAAAAGCTACAGAAAGGCGACATCGTTTTAGTGGGACAGCGACGCATAGAAGCTTGTTGGGGAAACTTGTGCTATAAAGAGAATTTTTCAGGACAACCCAAATAAAAGTCTGCACGTTAAAAAGACACTTGACAACGAGCTTCTCTGGAAGCCTACAAAGTTTCATTACTTCTGAACCGACATTTGTGGCCTCGCAAAGGAAACAGAAGAGCCGCTGCCATCGAAGCAGCTTCCCGTTGTCATCGTAATCGCCGATAAGGCTCTTCCCTCGCAACAACCGCTTTGCCCTAAAGTTTATTGCTATAAGAAGCGTAGCTAAAATGTAGAGTTGCTGTCTTTCAACATACCATAAATTTACCATTGCCTTTGAACTATCTCTCAAAAGAGAGATAGAGAGAGGGAAAGAAAGAACAGGGGCAAAAATGAAAAAGAAAACTTACAGGAAGGACATTTAAATTAGAGGCGTTCACACAGCACACAAGTTGGAACTGCAGCCGGCAGCTTCGGAGCTAAACTTAACTAACCAGTATTGGTTACAAAAAAATCTGTGAACGCGTTTCGTTCTGCAGAAGAACTATTTCAGGCAGTTACGAGACACTTACCACCTAGTAGCGTAGCCAGGAATTTCGTTCGAGGGGGGGAGGTAGTGGGGGGGGGGGGGGCTCACGACAGTTCTGCTTCCTCCTTGTGGAATTCAAGATATTTCAAGATATATTTCAAGATATTTCAAGAATTCTTCAAGATATACGAGAGCGGGTCAAATGAAAGCGAGCCAATGCGAATATATGAAAAACGGGGTACGTTAGTTTAAAGTAGTATCCATGTACATTTAGACATTTATACTACTGGCTAACGAGACGCGTGATTTACGTCTCATAGAGCTTCTCGGGTTGCAGCTTCAAAAATTCGGTAACTGACTCTTTCACGTCATCGTCCGACACGAATCTGTTTCCCTTCAGCTGGTTTTTTAATTCCCCGAAATGTGGAAGTCGCAAGGCGACAGGTCTGCGGCTTTATGGTGGATGTTGCAGCGTTTCCTACTTTAAGTTTGCCAGTTTTGTGTTAGCCAAATCAGCGACGTGGGGACGGGCACTTCCGTGGAGCAAAATAATCCCATTCACCTATTTTCCACAACGTTTGTTTTTGATTGTGACATGCAGCCGATCCGGCGTTTCACTATACCGGAAACGACCGATAGGCTCTCCAGGTTTAGCAAATTCAATCAGTAATAGCCCCTGACTATCTAAAAAAAAAAAAAGTCACCACCTCTCCGGCAGAAATGACGGCCCTTGATTTCATTGGGGGTGGTGAATTCGAATGTTTCCACTGTAAGCTTAGCTGTCGTGTTTCAGGCTCGTAGTAGTGCCACTATGATTCGTTCCCGGTCGAAAGTGCAGACAAGTAGTTACCCTCATTGTAATACCGGATCAGATGAGTCAAGGCAGCGCTGAACCTCTCCGTCTTCTAACGACATCTATTGCACACACAAGAGCCGATAACTGAGATGTTCATCAGTTAAAGTGCGAACCGAACCGTGACTGATGTTCACACGCTCTGCCAGTTCATCGATGCTTATCCTCTGTTCTTGTCTAATCAGCTCATCAGCTTTTGCAGTTGTGTTGAGGTGATTGCACGGTGGCTTTAGCCCGGTCTTGGATCGTCTTTGCAACTTTCACGTCCTTCTTTGAACCGTTCGCTCCAACACCGTGGCCGACGAAATGAAATATTCAACGAACACGGCAGCCATACGGTGACTAATAGCTTTTTGGGAAAGAATTTCCACTGTCAAAAACCTCACGACACCCCGCTGTTCAAGTTTTGGACCGTCCATTGTGTCACGCAACCATGCTCAACGCGGTGTATGACAGCATTAAAGAACCTTTATCTTAACACCTGCGTGTCACTTTTGTAAATGAGAGATGCCCCTGTGCTACGCGCATGCTTCGCAGGCAATGAACCGAACGATTATTGCGCGGGGTTGGTTGGCTCACTTTCATTTGACTCGCCCAGATACATTAGAAATCACTGCACGTATACACAAAACCTAGCAACAAGATATTTAAATATACGTATATACGTATTGTCACGTGGTGGTGACGTTAAGAACACAGTAGCAATACTGTGAAAGGAAAAACTAACTTTTATTGGGCGAACCTGTGCCCACAAAAACAAGCTACACTTATAGGACAACGATAGCGGCGAACACGGTCGGCGATTGTCGAAAATTGATCAGCGGGTCAAGCGCGTCGGCTTTTATAGATCAGTCGTAGAATGTTCCAGATTAACCGCTCGGACCCGCGTGTCTTCCACAAAGTTCTACGCTATTCGCATCGCGCATACATGCAATCAGATTGCACAAGTTGCGGTGAAAGACAGTGGACGGAACCACCGATAACATTCCAGAAACTTCTTTTACATGCAGGCGCGTCCTGCGCTGTGCGATAACATTTGTTAGGCGGCGAAACATGGTAGCCCGATAAAGATAAGTACACGCGTCATTACCCCCCTCTTAAACAGCATCGACCCGATGCTGCAAACAAACGAAAGCAATAAAGAAAAAGCACTGGTAGCAACGAAAACAACAAAATAAGAAGTTCGTCAGCGTCCGTAAAAGGGTTTAAGACGCACCACGTGGACCACTTCAGATCGTGCGCGGATCGTGAATTCGAAATGCCGTCTGCCACGACCTCACAGTCCAGTGCGCCAATACGTCGGATGACCTTGTAGGGTCCAAAATAGCGTCGCAGTAGCTTCTCACTCACTCCTCGTCGGCGTATCGGGGTCCATACCCAAACACGGTCGCCGGGCTGGTATTCGACGAAGCGTCGTCGGAAGTTGTAGCGTCGGCTGTCGGTCCTCTGTTGGTTCTTGATCCGCAGGCGGGCGAGCTGTCGGGCTTCTTCGGCGCGCTGGAGATATGTAGCGACGTCAAGATTCTCCTCGTCGGTGACGTGCGGCAGCATGACGTCTAGCGTCGTGCTGTGTTGTTTCTTGCACCTCCGTGTTGTAAGCGATGGTAACCTACGGCAGGACGGCATCCCAAGTCTTGTGTTCGACGTCGACGTACATTGCTAGCATGTCGGCGAGGGTTTTATTCAGGCGCTCTGTAAGACCATTCGTCTGTGGGTGGTAGGCAGTTATCCTGCTGTGCCTTGTCTGACTGTACTGAAGAATGGCTTGAGTGAGCTCCGCTGTAAAGGCCGTTCCTCTATCGGTGATGAGGACTTCTGGGGCGCCATGTCGCAGCAGAATGCTTTCGACGAAAAATTTTGCCACTTCGGCTGCGCTGCCTTTCGGCAGAGCTTTAGTTTCAGCGAAGCGGGTAAGGTAGTCCGTCGCCACGATGATCCACTTATTTCCGGACGTTGACGTCGGAAACGGTCCCAACAAGTCCATCCAGATCTGCTGAAAAGGTCGGCAAGGAGGCTCGATTGGCTGTAGTAATCCGGCTGGCCTTGTGGGTGGTGTCTTGCGTCGCTGACAGTCTCGGCATGTCTTGACGTAACGGGCAACGCCGGCGGTTAGTTGCGGCCAGTAATACCTTTCTTGTATCCTCCATAGCGTCCGGGAGAAGCCGAGGTGCCCGGCGGTCAGATCGTCATGTAGGGAGCGCAGTACTTCTGGACGCAGCGCCGACTGAACAACAAGGTAGTTCGCGCAGACTGGTGAGAAGTTGTTCTTCACGAGCAGATTGTTTTGAAGCGTGAAGGAAGATAATCCGCGCCTTAAATGCCCTAGGGACAACGTCGGTGTGCATTTCCAAATATTCGACGACGCCTTTTAACTCCGGGTCTGCCCGTTGCTGTTCAGCGAAGTCTTCCGCGCTTATCATTCCCAGGAAGGCGTCGTCATTCTCGTCATCTTGCGGCGGCGGGTCAATGGGGGCGCGTGATAGGCAATCGGCATCGGAGTGTTTTCGTCCGGACTTGTAGGTTACAGGGATGTCGTATTCTTGTAGTCTGAGGCTCCACCGCGCCAGTCGTCCTGAAGGATCCTTTATATTCGCTAGCCAACACAACGCGTGATGGTCGCTGACTACTTTGAATGGCCTGCCATAAGGTTAAAGACGAAATTTAGCTGTAGCCCAAACGATGGCGAGGCGTTCCTTTTCGGTCGTGGAATAGCTGCCTTGCGCTTTTGACAGCGACCGGCTAGCGTGAGCTATCACTTGTTCGACTCCGTTTCTTCTCTGGACTAGAAAGGCACCGAGGCCTAGGCTACTGGAGTCAGTATGGATTTCTGCATCGGCGTACTCGTCGAAGTGCGCAAGTACCGGCGGCGACTGCATGCATCGTTTGAGTTGTTCAAATGCGTCGGCCTGCGGCGTTTCCCACTTGAACTCAACATCACATTTAGTTAGAGGTGTCAACGGCTCAGCGATGCGTGAAAAGCCCTTGACAAAGCGCCTGTAGTAGGCACACATGCCAAGGAATCTACGTACTGCCTTCTGGTCGATGGGTTGCAGGAACTGTGCTTTGGCCGCTGTCTTTTGCGGGTCTGGACAGACACCAGATTTGCTGATCACGTGGCCTAGGAACAGAAGCTCATCGTAAGCGAAGCGGCATTTTTCCGGCTTCAGAGTAAGGCATGATGACTTGACGGCCTCTAGTTCTGTCGCAAGCCGCCTGAGGTGATCGTCGAAATTTCCGGCGAAGACGACGACGTCATCCACGTAAACGAGACAGGTCTGCCACTTCAATCCTGCTAAAACCGTGTCCATCACGCGCTGGAACGTTGCAGGCGCCGAGCACAGTCCGAATGGCATAACCTTGAACTCGTAGAGGCCGTCTGGGGTGATGAAGGCAGTCTTTTCGCGATCTCTTTCGTAGACTTCTATTTGCCAATAGCCAGACTTGAGGTCCATCGACGAGAAGTATTTAGCGTTGCAGAGCCGATCCAATGCGTCGTCTATTCGTGGGAGGGGGTATACGTCCTTCTTCGTGATCTTGCTCAGACGACGATAATCGACGCAGAAGCGTAGGGTTCCGTCCTTTTTCTTCACCAAGACTACAGGAGATTCCCACGGGCTTTTCGACGGCTGGATGATGTCGTCGCGCAGCATTTCATCGACTTGGTGCCTTATAGCCTCACGTTCTCGCGTAGAAACTCGATAAGTGCTCTGGCGGAGTGGTAGAGCACACTCCTCGGTTATTATGCGATGCTTTGCGACTGGCGTTTGTCGAATCCTTGATGACGTCGAAAAGCACTCTTTGTGTCGTCGAAGTAAGCTTCTCAGCTGTTGCTTAATCATGGGGAGACTTGGATTTATGTCGAAGGCTGGTTCGGGAACTACGGTAGTCGGTGTAGATGCGGCAGAAGCCGAGAGGACAAACGCATTGCTGGTTTCCAGAATTTCCTCGATATATGCGATCGTCGTGCCCTTGTTGATGTGCTAGAACTCCTGGCTGAAGTTTGTCAGCAACACGTTCGTGTTTCCTCCGTGCAGTCGAGCGATTCCTCTAGCGACGCAAATTTCAGGGTCGAGCAGTAGACGTTGGTCGCCTTCGATGACGCCTTCTACGTCAGCGGGTATTTCGGTGCCGACCGACATAACAATGCTCGAGCGAGGCGGGATGCTTACTTGATCTTCGAGAACACTCAAGGCGTGGTGACTACGAGAGCCCTCCGGCGGTATCGCTTGATCTTCCGACAGCGTTATCGATTTTGACTTCAGGTCTATGATTGCGCCGTGTTGGTTCAGGAAGTCCAAGCCGAGAATGACGTCTTGTGGACACTGTTGGAGGATAACGAAGGTGGCAGGGTAAGTCCGGTCATGAACGGTTATTCTTGCCGTGCAGATTCCAGTGGGCGTAATGAGGTGTCCTCCAGCGGTTCGAATTTGAGGGCCTTCCCATGCAGTTTTAACTTTCAAATGGGCGGCAATGTGTCCACTCATTACGGAGTAATCGGCCCCTGTGTCCACTAAGACGGTAACTGCGTGGCCGTCGAGAAGCACGTCGAGGTCGGTGGTTCTTTGTCTGGCGTTGCAGTTAGGTCTTGGCGTCGGATTACGGCTGCATCGTGTTGAGCTGAAGCTGGAACGTCGCGTCGTCGGGTCGTCTTTCGTCGTCGCATTCTTTGCTTCCAGACTTCGTCGGGACGGTGGCGTGTGGTTATGTCGTCGAGGTAGTTTCTTCGGTGTCTTCGTCGGCGGCGGAGGATCTTCGTCAGTTCGATGAACAGCAACCGCACCTCCATCGGTTGCTGCTTTTAGTTTTCCGGATATGGGCTCGCTGACCGGCCCCGGGCTGGGCCAGTGTATGGTCGGCGCTGCGGCGACAGGTACCGGCCTGGTGATGGCGAACGCGACGGTCGTCGAGAGCTCCACTGAGTAGCGGCGAGGTAGTCGGCGATATCGCGAGGGCGTTCACCTTGCTGCGGGCGCGGAGCGTTGACGGCGAAACCTCGCAGTCCCATCTCCCGGCGGTATGGGCATCGTCGGTAGACGTGACCCGCTTCTCCGCAGTGGTAGCAGAGCGGGCGGTGGTCAGGAGCGCGCCAAACGTCTGTCTTCCTCGGGTAGCTGCGCTGGGCGACGGGTGGGCGTGCTGGCGGCGGCGGTGGTGGTCGACGGAATTGCGGTGTTAAAGGGCCCTGGCGCGGTCGTGGAGGGGGACCTTGACGGCGGGCGACGGCGGCGTAGCTCATCGCTTGCGGCTGAGGCTGCGGCGGTTCAAGGGCTACTCCGAGTTGTTGTTGGAGCTGGTCACGTACGGCGTCGGCAATCGAAGCCACTTGAGGCTGTGATGATGGGAACAGCTTCTGTAGCTCCTGCCGCACGGCCGCTCCCAAATTCTCGCGTAGGTAGTCAGTGGCCAGTGACTGAACTCCGGCGTAGTATGTCGAGTTCGTGCGGCGGTAGAATCGCCGGTTTCACATCTCGAGTGTCTTCTCGATGCTGGTGGCCTCGCGAAGAAACTCGTCGACGGTCTTCGGTGGGCTTCGTACCATTCCGGCAAAAAGTTCCTCCTTCACACCACGCATGAGTAGGCCGACTTTCTTTTCCTCGGACATTTCCGTGTCGGCGTGGCGGAATAGGCGGCTCATTTCTTCTGTAAAAATCGCGGTGGTCTCATTTGGTAGTTGCACCCGGGTTTCTAATAGCGCTTGGGCTCGTTCTCGGCGTACGACGCTTGCGAATGTCTGCAGCAAGCCGCTTCGGAACAGTTCCCAGGTCGTTAAGGTGGCTTCTCGGTTCTCGAACCACGACCTGGCAGCGTCTTCCAATGCGAAGAAGACATGTATCATTTTGTCGTCACTGTTCCAGTTGTTAAAAGCAGCGACCCTCTCGTATGTCTCAAGCCAGCTTTCCGGGTCCTCGATCGTTGAACCGCAGAACGTCGGAGGCTCCCTGGGCTACTGCAGCACGATGGGGGACGCTGGGGCTGCCATTGGGGTTGCCTTGGTCACAGTCTTCTTGGCCTTCTCCAGTAGAAGTCCGTGCTCCGGGGGCAGTTGTTGAATACGGCGGCTTGCTGGATGGTCCGGGACTACATTGGTGTTCTGTTTGCGGTCCGGGCTTGGATCACGGCTTGTCGGGGGCGTCCGGTACATGAACGAAAAGCACCTCCACCAGATGTCACGTGGTGGTGACGTTAAGAACACAGTAGCAATACTGTGAAAGACAAAACTAACTTTTATTGGGCGAACCTTTGCCCACAAAAACAGGCTACACTTATAGCACAACGATAGCGGCGAACACGGTGGGCGATCGTCAAAAATCTGATCAGCGGGTCAAACGCGTCGGCTTTTATAGATCAGTCGTCGAACGTTCCAGATTAACCGCTCGGACCCGCGTGTCTTCCACAAAGTTCTACACTAATCGCGCCGCGCATACATGCAATCAGATTACACAAGTTGCGGTGAAAGACATCGATAACATTCCAGAAACTTCTTTTACATGCAGGCGCGTCCTGCGCTGTGCGATAACATTTGTTAGGCGGCGAAACATGGTAGCCCGATAAAGATAAGTACACGCGTCAGTATAGTATACGTATAAGTCTCCAAGAAATCTACGTACCTAAGAAAAAGTCACGGTAGGTAATGCTTCAAACAAGGCAAGTAAACATGTTGCGCAATTACCATTTCGTAGATGACAGAATCCTAAGCACCCCCCCCCCCCTTCATCCACTGCCCCTGATGTATCGCGCGCGACGGAAGGCGGCGCGCTTCCTCGCCACTTTTCTCCCTTGCGCGCACAAGACTGAGCCACCATCGTCGGCTCTCCCATTCCACCCCCCACCCCCCTACGCTTTCACTCGCACAGGCAGCACGCGGGGCGCGGTCGCCATTTCATCGCCCTTGGACTTTATAGGGGAACGTTAGGCAGTGTCCATACACTTGTTGCCGTAATAATATAATAACAGTATTCCGCAACTGAAGCGTCCCGTGGCCCATTACTTTCCGCAAAATAAGCAAAAGTAACAAAATCAAACTTTCACAATGCCTCAATTCACTGCGACGTAACGATGTATATTTCCTTTTGTGGGGTGGGTCACCAAAATGAAAAAAAAAGCTCAAAGGAAAGTGTGTTAGGCACAATCGAATGCCTACTTTGGGCACTTAATGTGGCTGCCGAAGGAATATCGAAGAAAACCCGAGACGCTTGGTCCACAGATAACCATAGGCATACTGCTCGGTATCCTACACTGGCGAGACAAGACTTTCCGGAGAGGTTGCGCTCAAACGCGTTGCTATCCGTCGAGTCCCCACAGTGATGGCGGCGAGCGACCGTTGATCGTTTTTCTCGCTTGCTAGCCAGAAAGCGTCCAAAATTCTGCCATGGGAAAATCCACTCGGCCAGAGAAAAACAAACGTGCACCCAAGTGCGCCGCGTGGTATTCGCGCAATATTCGCGCAAGAAGAGAAAAACGCAAGGTGGCTCTGGCAGCCAGCGGGTAGCGACAACAAGAAAATTGAAGACGCTCAATGTGTCCTCGCGAATAAAAGTCAAAGTAGGAACATAAATAAGCACGTAGTTACCTTTGCTGGCTTTAGGGTCTCGACATGGATGGTTTGGCGCAGGTGAAAGAAATGTCGATATTCTTTTCTGTGAAATGACGGCACAAATGAACCACCACAACGCTTCGTCTC
The DNA here is from genome assembly GCF_050947875.1 of Dermacentor variabilis. Lineage (NCBI taxonomy): Eukaryota > Metazoa > Arthropoda > Arachnida > Ixodida > Ixodidae > Dermacentor > Dermacentor variabilis. Next base: position 6,430,809 of record NC_134570.1, read on the forward strand.
ATCGGACCTCGCTGCGTGCTTTGTCAACTTGTCTCATATTGTGTTGATTTGGCTTGTCTCGTCGCATGGTGCGATCTACGACATTAGAAAAGTCAATGCACCGTGCTTTGGCGAGAAATGTTTATAAGAACATTAAACTCCCAAAGTTCCGGAATTGAAAATGTAAACACTACTTTGGAAATTTCAATGCACCTTTCGCATCGAAAGTTTATCAGAACTTTATACCCATAAAGTTTCGGAATCAGGGTGTCTACCAAGTTGACATTTCCAAATTCCCTGAGTTTTCCAGGTTTTCCCTGAATGCCTCTGCGAAATTCCCTGAGTGATGCAGATCTGTTTTATGTCAAGACCAGCTGAAACCATATTGCCCGATGCGCTCACTCTCTAGTAAGCATATCAAAAAATAAAATAAACTACTTAATCCAATTTGAATACTAAGGAGAAGTGTTCATGTTATTCTAGAAGAGACCAGAAGGAAGGGGTTAGTAAAATGCACAGCAAATAAAATGTCTTCGAAAAAAATTGCAAATCGAGTCGGACATTCTCAAATACGAACAAAAAATGAGATCCATACAAAAGAATTTATTTTCGAATATGAGCTATTTCTATCAACTGATAGTAAGCTCAGTGGTATGAGGTCTGAACTTTGTCACAATTGAGATTCATTCTCAGCCGCTCGTAAGTGTACCGCAACTGTCCTGACATACTCTCAGCCCGCGCACGACGCCTCATTGTCGTGTTTCACTGCTTCAAAGAGTTTATTTTGGTTTGGATGAGGGACACTTGCACCTCGGCATCAGCCAACACTTTGTTTTTTGAGCTCAAGCTCCTTCAAAACGGCGGCAACACGCTTCCTTTCCCGTTCATTCCTCAATGCGTAGGACCTTTCTGTTCTCGTACTCCTTCCGTCATTCGTTCGCCCCACGGACCATTTGAAGCATCTTCTTGGTCAGTTGCACAGCCCACGTCCTAGTTTTCGAACTCCTTATGGGCCGCGAAAACGTCCGAGAAATCGGCCAGTTGGAAAAAAATAAATGCATGTCATTTACTGCCCTTAAGGGCTCAAGCCGACACAGGCACATTCGAAAACGCTCTGAAGGCCTGTCGGTACACGTATCAGGCATATCGGTGCTCGTGCTGTGACAGGAAGTACGCGTGTATAATTAAGGAATACATGCTGTGTCCCGTGGCAATCGCCCCTTCCCACGCTTGTTACGCTTCACTGCAATATTTTGCGTATGCTTCACCAAGTAACATTCCTGTACAGAGGCGAAGCTGACTTTCGGGAACCGGCATTATGCATCGCACCGTGCTTTCCAAGCTTCTAAGCCAATCGCGAGGACCGCAAAGGCGGATTCAGTGCCATTGCTGAAAGCAGCGAATTCTTTCAATAAAAAACACTGCACCCAACGACAAGAAGCTTCATAGCGAACGTCGAAGCAGCTAGGCCTAGCGTTGCCGCAGCGCTGGCTACGGCTGCCAGCGGATCTGCGTGCGAGAGCGCTGGTTTCAGGCGGCGAGGTAATCAGAATGGCAGCAGTGGTGGCTTTTATTAATGCCGTTTCGGACCTGCGGTCATGGCAAAACGTCCGGAAAATCGGACAGTGAAGAGTTCTTGCGTACGAAATTTCAGACGTTCTGATAAATTGACTCTATGGTGTACGTGGTGGTGGTGCCGCGAAGCCGTCCGAATTATCGGGAATCCGGAAAGTCGGTCGTTGACTGTACACTGGCAACTCCTCCAGCCGACGACAGGCCGTCAAAGACGATTCATTGCGATTCCTGTCTTGTTCAAGCCAGCTTTACCGCGACTTTCGACCCTTTCAATCAAATTACAGCTAATTTTCCCTGACAGAGAGACAAACTCCCTGAGTTTTCCCTGAGTTTTTCCAGACTACTCAAAATCCCTGAGAATTCCCGGTTTTCCCGATTTTCCCGGTTGGATTGGGGAATTGAAATCCATGCGCACTGTAGATTCCGCGGCCTCCGCGAGATGCCGCGACGAGCTCGCTCGCCATGAAAACATCCTTGAACATTTGTGCTCGGATGGGCCTCCTTGCGTTACGTGACTCCCTGTGCATGGGCGTTGCCGCGAAATCCAGCTCGAGTTCGCAATGTTTGTGCCGAAGTGTCTTTTCGAGCGCGAAAAAAAAAAAGCTTTCTAGATCGAATGATTTCCGGCGCCGGGGGTAGTTTGGGTCGGCGGTGCATGACATCACGAAAACAGTTCGCGGGGGGGGGGGGGGGGGGGCTGAATTCTCTGAATTCCCATACATATACGTAGATGTGAGTCATATGCTAATAAATCAGTTGGAAGCCAGCGCGTCTCGTTTCTGTGGTCGTCCCTTGTATATAATACGCTATGAGATTTGCGCAAGACCAATTAGCCCGAATTTCCGTTTTAGCGAATTCGGTCCAGAGTAAAACGCAAGGACAATCGCGCCGCTGTCAAGACGTGCGAGCAAAAAGGCAAATTGATAACCGATTAGCAGTAGTGCTGACCCACCATGCCGCAGATCGAAAGCGAAAAAAAAAGATCAATAAAACCTACCCGAGGACATTGCACGCTTTTCTTCATAATTGTTAGAACGCGTCCGTCAGGGTATACGCTGCCACCGATGCTACCGGCAACGGCCGCAAGCGCACGAGACTTCTAAACTGTCTACGTCACATCAAGCGTCGGGAGTTAGTTTGGGCCAGCGCCGTGTCGTCGCTTTATACCTTCTGTCCTCGCCTTGTGTTGCGCTGTAACGAACCTCACTACGAAACCCAACCAACTTGCCGTCGTTGAAACTGTTGTGAGCGAGCGCTTCACTCAGTGGCGCTCTTCCTTTCCACTCGGAAGTTGATTGCCACGCGTCCGGCTAAGAAAGAAAAAAAAGGGGTTCCCATATACGGCAAGGTCCATCTAAATAGGTAGCGAAGCTTGGAAAGAAAAACGTGCCAAAACCTATAGCCAAGGATATCAGTTAGTGGTAAAAAAAATTAAATTACAGGGTTTTACGTGCCAAAACTACTTTCTGATTATGAGGCACGCCATAGTCGAGGACTCCAGAAATTTCGACCACCTGGGGTTCTTTAACGCGCACCTAAATCTAAGTACACGGGTGTTTTCGCATTTCGCCCCCATCGAAATGCGGCCGCCGTGGCCGGGATTCGATCCCGCGACCTCGTGCTCAGCAGCCCAACACCATAGCCACTGAGCAACCACGGCGGGTTCAGTTAGTGGTGCACGACTGAAGCGCGACTAGGTGAGGGCGGACAAACACTGAAACTAGAAAACCTATGTGAAAAAGAAAATGTCCGAAAATTTTTAATCAGAATACTGTCATACGAGTAAATTTTCCGTTTCAAGTATTTTTGCTCTGCTAAAACGACAGATGTTAATTTTCTCCTAATTCACAATGTATTAGTTCGTTCTCGGTGACCAACCAGTGACTCTGGCTCAAGACGGCAAGGCTGTGCAAACAAGCTCGTGCGGAATGGCGTTGCTCGATTGAGACGCGGCGGTTTCACCCGAGTTTTTTTTTCCTAGTGTGTTTGTTCAAAGTTTGGCGAGCACTGCAGATTTTGCGCGACCCAGCGCACGGCATCCGTTGGCCAAAGGTGCAGATTTTTTTGTTACCGACGCGCTTGTCTCGCCGTGACGATAAATGTGGAACGCTTCGCGAAGAAATGTCGCGCTATGTTCGTCTACTTCTCCGTAACACAGGCTCTGAGTGTCGGACGGGCAGCAGAAGTCGAATGTTTTCTAAATGATAATGTGGGGCAATGTTTTCTGATAATTGCTGCATATGAATACATAGTGTCGCAAGGAATTACGAATGATTCTGTGAAAACGATCCACTGATGTTGCTATACATTATGACTGTCTTCTGGCCATATATAGTACTTTTCATCTATGTAAAGATGTTTGGTCACTTATATTGGTTGCATTATTCTAGACGAATAAACCTGAAGTTGCTTTTGAAGCCTCTGTGGTAGTGTCACTTATTTCCATCCTATGCGCTCACTTTCCTAAGGAAGCTACTGGAGCCATTGACATCAGAAACAGCCTAATTATGTTCAAATTAAGCGTCTATGGGACCTGGTTACCCTGACCACTTTACTTGTTTCAGTAGCAGAACGTGCGTTGAAGAAGTTAAAGAAGCAGAGTGGCACGCACATGAGCAGTTGTGACGACGTGGAAGAGGTGGTTGTGCCATATTTGCATAACGTATCACACGCACTAAAGAAACTTGGACGAAAGGTTAAAGTAGATCTAGTATTTTCCGCACCGTGGAAATTTCTCAGGTTATACGATGCTACAGATCCGTTTGCCAAAAAAGGCGCATGTTGTAAAAAGAATTATCGGTCCCCTTTTGTGTCATGCGTAAAGAGTGTGGTATATCGCCTTCCCTTATTGTGCGGCAAGGTTTACATTGGGCAGCCTGGGAGCTGCGTGAATGATAGGTTAAGAGAACGTCACCAAAAACTGAACCTATACCGGGATGGTCATGTGTCTATGCATTCAGATGATTGTGGGTGTAAACCCTTGTTTAAGAAGAGCTTTGTTCTGTATACAAATGTAGACAAAGTTACACGAGCAGTTGTTGAAGCTGCTTTGACAGCGAAGGCCGTTGATAACTGCATCAGTTCCCTTCCAGTTGCTCTGGCTACAAATGAATTTGCGTTCCAGGAAGCGGCTGGTTTTGATGGGCGGTGATTGGACCTTTTCGGTGTGTGGGCCTACGAATACGGTGTTTTTCTTGAAGTGAACACTCAGCTGAAAGCCAGCGTTCGTCCTTGTTGTCTCGTTCTTGTCCGTGTCTTCCAGCGCTATGACCTCCAACCTAACCTCCATCTAACCAACTAGCCCAAACAATCATACGTCTATACGTTTTTATAGTCTTGCTATGTCGCGATTTTCATCAAAAAACGTGCATTATATAGTTGCCTGGCTAACACAATTACAAATACACAAGAAGGTACTGTGGGCGGTTAGGGCGTACAGGAACCAGGACAGCAGGAACCAAGAAAGAAACAAGATCATCTTTGTGTTTATGACAAGACAACAGATCACAAAAGAGGAGAATGTGCAGCAGAGCTGCCAGGCGTTATAAAAAGGAAATATGGAGCCAAATTGCGAAAGCTTTTCGTTCGTGCGCTTCGTTTGACATTGGCTGGGTGCTTTCGCTAATGTTAATTATTTTTATTTATTTATTTGGTTACTATCAAGGCCGTTGAGGCGTTACAGATAGGAGCGGTAAAAATTTATACAAATCAATAAAAAAGGACAGTTTTAACATAGAAGTACAGATTTGAAGCACAGATTTGAAAGCTTCAGGTTCAGGAACAGAGACGATGCAGGCGGGCAGGTGGTTTCAGTCTGAGCTGGTCTTGAAAAGGAAAGAATAAAATACTGGTTCGTTCTGCAACTTGGAACGCCTACTTTGAATCGATGATCAATTAAGGGTGATACGTAATTTGGAGCAATGAAGAGAGTTTGTTTGAGGGGTTCGTTCGCGTAATATCTCTTGTGGAAAGGGGATAGCCGAGAAATATGACGCCGCATGGAAATATCTGGAAGGTCTAGGGTTCTTTTCGTAAGTGTGCCAGTAGATGCACGTGAGTAGTTAGTCAAAATAAAACGAGCTGAATGATTCTGAACAGATTCTAGAATTTTAATCAATGACTTTATATTAGGGTCCCATACGGAAGACGCATGTTCCATTTTAGTTCGAACAACTTTTTTATACAAAGGTAATTTTAAAGAAACGGGAGCAAGTGAAAAAGTAAGACGAAGGAAACCAAGCATGCGTGTTTAGCATTGTTAGACATGTGTTAGATATGCATTTTCCATGAAAGGTCACTGCTGATGTGCACGCCAAAATATTGCTACGGGATAGTATTTCCAATGACGAAAAGCCGAGCAGTAAGAAGACGACGACGACGACGATTGGAAGCTAGCGCGGGCTGTTGCCTCTAGGCCAACTGCGGCGTATTGCCTTGTAAATATACTTGTAAATAGCTTTTCGTCGGTGTCTTCCTACGTAACATATCTGGTGGAGGTGGACGTTCCCTGTACCTCGTCACGGAGCTTCGCAGTGGACGGTACGTCGAGCCTTCCTTCATGGCTCCCGGCGACGACAACTCGACTCCGCCGGCTCCGACACATGCTGCCACTTCGACGACCTACATCACTCTCCCCGCTCCCCGTGATCCTGGCGTATTCTCGGGAAAAGATGGGGAAGACGTCGAGGACTGGATCAGCCTGTACGAACACGTCAGCCGCAATAACCGGTGGGACCCTACTATCATGCTCGCCAACGTAGTCTTTTACCTCGGTGACACACCTCGAGTTTGGTATCGGACGCACGAAGATGAGCTGACCAGTTGGGATTCGCTTAAGCAAAAGCTCCGAGACTTGTTCGGCAATCCCTACGGTCACCAACTTGCCGCGCAGAAGGCGCTTTCCGGTCGTGTGCAGACGTCAACGGAGCCCTACGTCACGTACATTCCGGACGTCTTGGCTCTGTGCCGCAAAGTTGACGCACACATGACTGAGTCCGACAAGGTCTCCCACATCCTCAAAGGCATTGCCGATGACGCCTTCAACTTGCTCGTATTTAACAACGTGGCGACGGTGGATGCAGTTATAAAAGAGTGCCGCCTCCTGGAACTCGCTAAAAGCCGGCGTATCGACCAACAGTTTGCCCGTCTGCCCAACACCCCAGCGACATCTTCCTGTGCCGACGCTCCTCGTCCCAACAACACTGGCGATGTTACCAGGATTGTCCGGCGTGAGATCGAGGCCGCCTGTCCGGCTGCCTTCGACTCCAGCCCCTCCAGTGCACCTGCAGTCACTGTTTCCCTGATCCAGGCAGTTGTCCGCCAGGAGCTCGCCAACATGGGTAGTCACACCATCTGCTCGGCCCATCGCCCTGATACCCACCCGGCTTCTTCGATTCCGCCCCGTCCCACACCTTCTTACCCACCACGTTTCCGCAACCCCTCTGAATGACGCACTGCAGACGACAAGCCAATTTGTTTTCACTGCCATCGAATTGGGCACATGTCTCGTCGCTGTCGCAGTCGCTGGAGTTCCCCGAACCAGTCTACATATACCGCCTACTTTCGCCCTCCAGGTGGCCTTTCTCGTCCCTATGCTGCCCGCTCAGATAATGCCGCCACCGATTCTCCTGCGCCGAACCACCCCTATTCTCGTTCGCCTTCGCCCCAACGACGACAATCTCGCTCCCCCCAGCCCCGTCGCTCCTATTCGCCGACTCCCTTCGGACGCCGCTCTCAGCCGGAAAACTAGACGATGCAGCGCCTCGAGGTGACGCTGCATTGCTCCCTACGCCGCCAAATCCTCTCCTCACGTTGCCCACTCATCTGAACCCTCTTGACGTGCAAGTCGACGGTGTTCCTGTATCTGCTCTCATAGACACTGGGGCGCATTTGTCGGTAATGAGCGCTGACCTTCGTAACCGGCTGAGGAAAATAATCACGCCCGCCACGACGCCTGTTGTCCGTGTCGCCGATGGCGGAACTGCCCCTGTAATGGTATGTGTGCCGCCCGCGTCTCCTTCGCCGATCGCTCCACTACCGTGCTATTCACAGTCATCGCTCACTGTCCCCACGACATCATCCTCGGCTTAGACTTCCTCTCCGCACATTCTGCTCTCGTCAATTGCTCCGCCAGTGCTCTCCGCCTCGACCTGCCTGTTCTCGATCCCGTTGAACAACACCCTACTCGCCTCAGTTCCGTCGACTTCGTTCGCTTGCCACCTTCGGCACTGACTTACGTTGACTCCGTGTCATACCCAACAGTCCCGGACGGTCACCACATCGCGGCTCCTATGCAAGACGTCCTCCTTACACACGGGATCACAGTACCTCATACAGTTTTATCTATTACGGCGAATCGCGTCTGCCTGCCAGTGGTAAACTTTGGCTTGACGACACAAGTGCTGCCACGCGGGCTGTCTCTGGCCCAGCTTTGCTCATTCAAGGATCACTCAGTAGCATCCATTGCAGTAGACGACACTTCATCCGATACTCCTCTACCATCACAGTCGGCAAATTGTACCATCGCCAACTTACAGAAAATGATTGCACCCGACATGCCGTCCGAGCACGCTCGTGCGCTCTACCGCGTTCTGATTTCCTACCAAGATATTTTTGACTTTAACGATCGTCCTTTGGCCCAAACAACAGCTGTTAAACATCGCATTAATAGCGGCGATGCCCCTCCTATTCATCGCCGCCCGTATCGAGTATCACCGGCTGGGCGTCAAGTTATTAACACCGAAGTCCGCAAAATGCTTGCCAAGAACATTATTGAACCGTCATGTAGTCCATGGGCGTCACCTGTTGTGCTGGTAAAAAAGAAGGATGGCTCATGGCGCTTTTTCGTGGATTATCGGCACCTTAACAGGGTTACCAAAAAGGACGCGTATCCCCTACCTCGGATTGATGACGCCCTTGACTGCCTCCACGGTGCTCGCTATTTCTCCTCTATTGACCTTCGCTCCGGCTACTGGCAGATTGCCGTGGACGATCTCGACCGCGAGAAGACTGCCTTTGTAACACCCGACGGTCTTTATCAATTCAAAGTGATGCCGTTCGGTCTATGTAACGCTCCTGCCACTTTTGAACGCATGATGGACTCCCTTCTTCACGGTTTCAAATGGTCCACGTGCCTGTGCTACTTGGACGACGTTATAGTATTCTCCCTAACATTCGCTACGCACCTCCAGCGCCTCTCAGCAGTCCTGGATGTTTTTCGGCGAGCCAGTCTGCAACTCAACGCATCGAAGTGCCAATTCGGCCGTCGCCAGATTACCGTCCTTGGACATCTCGTTGACGCGAACGGAGTGCAACCGGACCCAGGCAAGATCCATGCTGTTACGCATTTCCCTGTTCCAAAGTGTGTCAAGGATGTGCGCAGCTTCATCGGCCTTTGCTCGTACTTCCGCCGTTTTGTGAAAAATTTCGCGGCCATAGCACGACCACTAACCGAGCTTTTGAAAAAAGACGCCCCTTTCCAGTGGGGCGACAACGAGGCCTCTGCATTCTCGCTTCTAATCGACCTTCTCACAACGCCTCCCGTTCTGGCCCATTTCGATCCTTCTGCGCCTACCGAAGTCCGTACTGACGCCAGCGGTCAATGAATTGGCGCAGTACTGGCACAACGCCAGCGTGGCCACGACCGTGTTATCGCTTAAGCCAGCAGGCTCCTCTCGCCTGCGGAGCGCAACTATTCCATCACTGAGCGTGAGTGTCTGGCCCTAGTTTGGGCGGTTGCGAAGTTCCGCCCATACTTATATGGCCGACCCTTCTCCGTTGTCACAGACCATCACGCGCTTTGCTGGTGATGGTCTGTGAAGACCCTACAGGAAGACTTGGTCGCTGGGCCTTACGCCTCCAAGAATATTCGTTCTCTGTCACCTACAAATCTGGCCGACTACACAAGGACGCTGACTGCCTGTCTCGCTACCCGGTAGACGAGCCTGACGACGCCGACAGTAGTACCGCCGACGGCATTTTCTCTGTGTCTGCCTTCGCTAACATCGCCGATGAGCAGTACCGAGACCTATCGCTGCGAGTACTCATCGAGCGTCTGCGCTCTATACCTACCAACGCACCCGTTAGCCCATATGTCCTCCAGGGCGGGATTCTGTACCGAAGGAACTTCCTCCCTGATGGCCCTGATCTTCTTCTTTTCGTGCCAAAACATCTACGACAGACCTTTTTGAGACCTCTGAGGTTCCTGCCAGCGTCGGAAAACACCTCAGGTGCTAACTTCCGGTCATCTCCAGCCGGCCACCGTCCCTGTGGAACCGTTCTTTCGTGTTGGATTAGACCTCCTCGGTCCCTTTCCCACGTCATTTTCTGGGAACAAATGGGTAGCCGTCGCGACTGATTACGCCACCCGATATACGCTATCACTCGGGCTCTCCCTACCAGTTGCGCCACTGACGTCGCGGACTTTCACTTGCGTGACATTATCTTAGCGCATGGCGCCCCGCGACAGCTGCTTACTGACCGTGGTCGTAACTTCCTCTCGAAAGTTATCGCCGACATTGTGCGTTCCTGCTCTATTCAACACAAGCTGACTACCTCATAACCATCCTCAAACCAATGGCCTGACAGAGCGGTTAAACCGTACTCTTACCGATATGCTGTCCAAGTACGTTTCGAAGGACCACCACGACTGGGACGTTGCCCTTCCTTACGTCACATTTGCTTATAATTCTTCCCGGCACGACACCGCCGGATTTTCTCCATTTTGTCTACTCTACGGTCGCGAACCGACCTTGCCCCTTGACACAGTACTTCCTCCAGCTGCGATCTCAACAACCGAGTATGCGCGCGACGCCATCGCCCTCGCCGACCATGCACGCCAGCTTGCCCGTGCTCGACTGACGGACTCGCAAACCACGCAGCAGCGTCAGTACAACGCCCGCCACCGTGACGTACAGTTTTCACCTGATGCACTCGTGCTCCTGCGGTCGCCCTGTCGTCACGTCGGACTTTCAGAAAAGCTCCTTTCGCGATACACGGGGCCCTACCGCGTGCTGCGCCAGGTGACGCCTGTGACGTACGAAATTGCTCCTGTGAGCTCAACCTCGTCATCTACTCTGGCATCTAGTGATGTCGTGCACGTGAGTAGGCTCAAGACCTACTACACTGCTTTAGAGTCCGGCCTTTAGTCGCTCCGGCACGGCGCTTTTGCCGCCGGGGGTAGTGCTACGGGATAGTATTTCCAATGACGAAGAGCCGAGCAGTAAGAAGACGACGACGACGATTGGAAGCTAGTGCGGGCTGTTGCCTCATGGCCAACTGCGGCGTATTGCCTTGTAAATATACTTGTAAATAGCTTTTCGTTGGTGTCTTCCTACGTAACAATATTTATACACCGTAGAGGCAAAGGATAAAGGAGAGCCAAAAATAACATATGGATGCGGTTTAGCTATGGAAAAAACTCGTGTTATTTTCATTGTCTTGCATTTGCATATATTGTTTCGTGAGCCAAGTGTCGCACCGTGCAGAAATGCTATTAATGTCATTCTGAAGAACATTAACATAAGATGGGTTGGACATTTCTCTGTATAAACAGAGTCGTGAGCGAACAGACTGATAGATGAGGTTACGAGATCAGGAAGATCGGTAATATAGATTAAGAAGAGGAGAGGTCCTAGTACAGATTCTTGAGGGACACCTGATCTTTTACTGATGAAATATTAGAGTTGTGGTCATTAGCTGTCACGTACTGAGTGCAATCACGCAAGAAATCATTCAATCCAAATTAATACGGCGTCATTTATGTTTAGTTTACTAAGTTTAAAATGTAGAAGATTATGAGACACGGTATAAAATGATTTCGCGAAATGAATAAATATACAATCAACGACGGAGGAACGATCCAAAGCTGCAGAAGGTCAGTAGTAAAAGCGATTAACTGTGTTTCACAAGAATGATTTCTTCGAAAACCATGCTGATTATCTGTGAAAAAGGAATTGCATTCAAGGTGGCCGACGAGGGGCGAATAGTTAATATGTTCAAGTAATTTGCATGGAATTGAAGTTAACGATGTTGATCTGTAATTTAAAGTACTGTGAACATCACCAGACTTGCGCAATGGAACCACCTTGCCCACCTTCCAATCATCAGGGAGCGTACCATGTGTTCAACATCACTATTGGCTAGCATTTGCTCTTACAAATAGTTCTAGCGTAAGAACTTTAATGCGATTATCATTCTTTGGGAACTTCACCTAGTTTACAGTACGTCCGTTTGTCCGTTCGTTTATGCGCGCCCAACCATTTTCCCACCAACCTGAGTCACCTTATAGTCTATGGTCTACGCGGACAGAGCACCGGGCTGCTGTGCTCGGGGAACCGAGTTCGAAACCAACCGTTGCACCAGCTTGGTTCATTGGATGCGCCACACGGCGTAGGTGCCGCTCTTCAACGGACCTCTGTGAGGGTCGACTTGCCGAACTGCTGCTTGCATCCGCAAGGAGAAACTCGAAGAAGATGACTCTCGGCGTAAAATGCGGTTAGCATTAGAAATCATCAGCACATTCATCTGCTGCGCCGCAGAAGTAAATTACGACATCCTCCTCAGTTGTGCTAAGTGTACATTGGCGAAACTGGTCACCGACACAAGCAGCGTCGGAAGCTCGAAGAGGAATAAAACTGCATCCGGCTGCACGCACGCTTCATACATGAAGCGGCGGTGGCAATGCGTGTGTCGCTAGGCTGATTCAACCTTGATCGCATTTACGTCGTCGACATTCATCGTGAGATGGGTTCTGCCGGAATTTTATCGTGTGTACGTCGGCCCTGGTCCAGTAATTGTTGTCCAATAGTAGAAAAGCAAAAGCTGGGTCATTTGGCCGTCCCGAACGCGCCAAGTCGGGACTCGTGGCTTTTACGCAAAAGTCCCGACTGTCCAGATAAATTCGGAACGGTTGGCAATCCTAGTGTGTTCTGATCAGGAGGGCCACATGGGGGCCTCGACCATATTTTGACTTCCACTAAATTTTTACGGCATCACGCCTCATTGAATCTTGCAGTTATTCTCTTATTCTCAGGACATCGCTCGACTGAAACTACCTCATCAGTTACTGTCACCAGTGACCAGATTTTCGTTCCGGTTGAGCTATCCTTTCATAGTAAAATATTGAACTAAATTTAATCATGCCCCAAAATATTGTCTTTGGACATGAAGGTGCTACTATAATGCAAGAATGAATAGTGCTTACGGAAATATTGACGGGCAGCCAGCCAACGTTAATGACTGACCACAAGCAACTAAAACTTAGACATGCGTATTAACAGTTTCGCGACCCGTCACACAACTTCACCTTGTGCGCTTAATAAGCCGGGACACAGAGCGACGAAAATATTCGCGCGTATCTATTCCTCGCGTAGACATTTTGCACAGCCGTTCGAGTTCGTCGTACTTAACCTTATAAATCGCAGGGAATACCTACCTCACTTGTGAAACCGGCGTAAGTCGTGTTTTCCTTTTTTTTTTGTAGAATATTCCGAAAAAGAAAAAAGAAATACCACGCGCTCTCACTCGAAGTATGCGTTTTCGATTTTCACAAGTTCTCTGCACGGGAAAAGCTGGACGGAAGAAGCCAGTCGTCGCTGTTTCTATCGGCACAGTAAACAACATCAGTTACGTTCTTTCGTGACGTCAGTGACACACTTGAGAGACTCCCAGGCTCAGCATGGCGCACGTGGATGGCAAGCAGCCTGCTCTTCAATCTGCGCCCTTGTAAGTCTGTGCCCGACAAGGGTGAATCCTGAATGAGGCGAAAGAAGGAATCGAAATGAGAACGACAACTTCGGATGACGACCACGTCAGATGGGCGATGAGAAGGACAGTTCATGGAGACAACTGGGCTAGGCGGTGCATTTTTCTTTAACTCAGCGACGAAATTAGCTTTAGCAAGAGACAGGAGGGAGCGCTGTCGTGCCTGTCACGCAGGATAATCATGAGGAAGAAGCGCTAAAACACCTTCTATTTGCTTGGTCGTGTCGCAGCTTTCTACACTGTGGATGGAAGCGTGCTCGGAGCACGCGTGTGGTTTGGGGGCGTCGCCACCGGCCGCTGGACTTGCGTCCGACGGCTCGCGTCGCGGCGCGACAGAGTCGAGGCGGCGCTGATCGAGAGAAACGACTTGCAAATGCGCCGAGCAGGGCGACTCGCATAAGCGGCGCCTGAGACGCGAGAGGCCCGCGCGCATAAGCGATATTTAATATTTCCACTTGCCAGGGCAGGGCACAGCACTGTCAGACGCAATTTATGGACAAGCGACGGTGCTCGGCACGTCAGGGCAACGAGCTCGCTAAAATAAGTCAAAGCCCCAAAACGCTCACCCATGATCACAGACCTGCTCCGCGCCGAACACTTTATTCGTGCACACGGAGCAGAGGAATGCGCAGCGCACTTCCGGTTTAGTTCCGACAGCCTTGCACAGCGCGCGTCTTCCGCTCTTCTTGGCTGGCTTGCCCGCTCTTCTCTCCTGCCTGACGGTCACCTTACATGCACTACAGTTGACTTTCAATATGACTTGCTGAGTAATAAAAAGAAATATAGGGTTTTACGTGCCAAAACCACTTTCTGATTATGAGGCACGCCGTAGCTCCATGGAGGACTCCGCAAATTTCGACCACCTGGGGTTCTTTAACGTGCACCTAAATTTAAGTACACGCGTGTTTTCGCATTTCGCCCCCATCGAAATGCGACCGCCGTGACCGGGATGCGATCCCGCGACTTCGTGCTCAGAAGCCCAACACCATAGCCACTGAGCAACCACGGCGGGTTTGCTGGATAATCAGTGCTCACCCTGGCGACATGTACATGTATGTATGTCCGTATAGGATCGGTTTCTTGCGTTTGCTTTTATTAAAATTTTCCGTCATGGGGGCCCCACTTTCGTGTTTCCTACTTGAGAACTCAATCATTCGTTGCAATTCATCCCCAACGTTGCTGAACATAACAGTGCCCTGTTCAGTTATGGAATTTTAAAATAAGTTGCATACCTTGGAATAAGCTAGCACAACACAGGGGTAATTGGAGATCGCTGGTAGAGGCCTTCGTCTAATAACGAATACCCTTACACCCTAGTAAATCGGAATTTGTCCAAACCGCAATCATTTTGGGTTTTCGTAACACCACTTTCTCTAAGGGTGCAAGGCATGCCAATACACTTACTGCTTAGAAGCCATGCATGTGCGTGCTATTCATTGCTGCAACTCGCCATTGCAGTGAATATTCCTCCGTCAGCGCCGTGTAGAAAGAGGAGAGCCACAAAAACACGTAGTACCTACTGTATGGGCCGATAGAAATCGCTAAAGCTCGCTTAAAGATTCTGCAGATATTTTTCTGCTTTGTTCATCAGATCAACAATTATACGGCAACCGCCACAGAAACCGGCTCAAAGCAAACACTATACTCCGTTCCATACATAGCAGTCAACGCTGTGGAGGCTAGAGAGACTTCTTGCAGTGGCCTCGTTCGCATTTGGATATAGTTGGATGATTTTTGACCGGAACTGTGCGCAAATGTCTTTTATATAGTCTCAGCATTGAATGAAACAAGTTGCAACCCTTAGAAACACACTGTGGTACACGGCTGCTATTGCGTTGTTTTAGATCATTTTTCTTTTCGGGTTTTTTATTTGTCTCGAGGAGCCTCGCATGCGTGCACGCCAACAGCGAGCGAATGGCGCGCAGCGAAGCACCGACAGCTTTTCTCCACCGAACTCCTTGCATAGCTTCCGCTGCGCCGATTGCCGTGGAACAAAGTATAGTTTCGTTTTCCCGTTCCGCGCCACCCTTGCGGCCTGTTAAAGAAGTTATAAACTGAAGTGTGCATTGTGCTCGCTGTGTCTTGTAGCCAATGTGTTGATAAAATAAAACAACTTTTATTGCGCGAGAGAAACCTTTCCCTCACCCGAATTTGGCACGAGGCGGCGATGGCTCAGCCGCTCAGGCGCGCTGTTGAGGGCGCGTTTTCCTTGACTTTGGCGATAATTTCTGCTTTCACGGGAAAACTGAGCATGGGAAACTTGCGGGCTGACAAGAAACGACTGAGGCAGACGAGCTCGGATGAGACGACGGACGGCTATGCCGGAGCATCATAACACTTGTGTGACTTGGTGGTGTACGCCAGGTTCTTTCGATCCGCCAATGACGACAGGTAAGCGACGTTCTGTTCCGCAAGCGTTTGATCTTCGTTATCAAGCATTTTTGCGTAGTCACCGAAACAATAACGAACTGCCCGTTGTGCTTTGTGAAGGACGATCGAGCCCCGCCTCTTTCTCCGCTGCAACGTGGCTCGCGACGACGCTCGTCACATTGTTGGGCCCCTTGTAGCACGCAGCGTCGCGTTTTAGTGTGGATTTGCCTCCCTTTCTTTCTTTCATCCGTTTCTTCTGCCACTTTTTATTCCCTTACCCCCTCCCCATCACAGGGTAGCCAGCCGGTACTTACACTGGCTAACCTCCCTGTCCTTTTCCTTACCTTTTGTCACTCTCTCTCTCTCTCTCTTTTAGTTTTCTGAACAGTACATTTGTTAATGTGTATGCATTACCTTTATTCATTAACGTTGCAATAATCATTTTTCGCCCGCCTACACTGAGGTGCGCGATTGTAAAAAGCAGATTTGTTGACAAACAAAGCAATGCTCGCGCTAATTCTATGCTGCGTCTCAAGGCGCGCAGTGAACTTACGATTCTCTAACGTCATGAATTAAAAGCACACGTTACCAGCCTTGACGTTAGCGCTTTTTTGTTGGCTGATATTTGTTTCTTCACAAATAGCGAAAAACAAAAGAAAAGAAAGAAAGAACAAGTGCTCACCCTTGGCGCTGACAGGAGGTTGGCATATTCGTACTGGCTTCTAATCGAAGACTTCACTCTATGTACACTGAACGAGACAGAGCCTGGCAGCTCTGTGAAATATCTGGTATCTTTCGATATCTCATTCGAGATATGCTGCGTGGCTGAATTACTCCGGCACACGTGAAAGAGCGGATGCGCCGGAGCTTTCTCGGATTATCTCGCAAACGGCGACTATATATGCGATTCACTCGGAAAGAAACTTTTGTGGTCTGCGAGGGTCAGGGATCGGTTCTCGATAGCCAGAGGCAAGTTCCGTAGAATTCTTTAGGACAAAATGCAAGATCTCTTTCTTTACTTTTCTTTTGATGCGTGCGGGCGTGTATGTATGTACAATATTTATTTCTTGTGTGTGACATTTGCGGTGTCCCTTTCCCGCAGTATACTTTTCTTTTTATCTTTTACTTTCCGCAGCCCTTTTGTTTAGTGCTTAGCCTAACTGTCTCAATGTAATAGAAATTTTGAATTCTAATATATAAATGAGCAGACGAAACCTGCCGGCATAAGGTACATATGTTGGGTTGCGTGCCGATCTGCGAACGCCAGCAGAGTACCTAGTGCCACCTGAAGGTGAGTAGCTGAGCTGTCGCATATCTTTGTGGATGATATCTAATGTGATTAGGACACACACGTGAGTCAGCAGCTATATATGTTTGCCGTGAAGCGGTAAAAGTGATGATTCTTTTACTAGTCAGCATTCAACACGAGCAAACGTATACTTTTTAGCAGCCTTTTCGTAAAATTTAGAACAAACTTACACGTACAAAAAGACAAACATCAACAAACTGTAAAGGATACAAAAAACGTAGTGCGATATATATTAACAATTCTTGCGGGCGTACGTAAGTTACTGAACTCATCAAGCGAAGTGGATTACCTTCAGTTATCAACAGAAATCGGATTTGCCGACTAAAGATCTTCTACTTGTTGGTAAAAGGATATTCTAACAGAGCTGCATCACATATTATCACTTACTCCAAAGGCTACGCTACCAGACAACGACATTCCTTTACAATAACACCTTTAGTTCCAGTAATAACTGCTTTAAGTGCTCCTTTATTCCCAGAAATTGAATACCCTTGCCGATGATGTTGTAAGCCAGGATTCAATGTCTTGATTTGAAAAATATTTACAATAATTCTTTGAGCAATGTTACTTATGTTTGCATGCGCTTTTTTTTTTCATGTGCTATATAGGGTGTGTTAGGTGTGCAGTGTTATCTGGTGTTGTTCTGCTTTGTTGGTGTTATTTGGAGTTCACTGTTCTGTCTCTAAATCATTTTATTATTCATCAATTTCCGGCTTTTGACATTTACAAATTCTTATATTCATTCACTATTATATACGCACTCTTTATTTTATCGTGTTGGACGACGACTAAGTGTCTTCTTGTCAGAACGCTTGTTTCTGTGCTCTCTGAATTTTTGGTGAAATCTTCGCCTTTCGAGGTGCCTCACCTCCCCGTCTTGCGGCCATGGACGCGGAGCATGCCAGAGGCCCACCTGGCCAGAAGTCATCACGGCTGTCAACCGCAAGGAAGCGAGTTTGCTCCACCAGCGACACCGAGGACACCGAGCTGTACTCTATGTCGGAAGACGACTCATCCGACGACGGCTTCATACCCGTCCGTAGTAAGAGGGCGGAGAGAAAGATCGCCAACACAGCGCCGTCAACTCCTGCGAGCACTACGACTATGAAGTCAAGGCCTGCGCGCTGGCCACACGTCTCATCTTTATGCCGGAAGAACCGTCAAGCAATCTACGGTTGCTGAACAGGCAAGCCCTATCCATTTTTCTGGAACGTGCGGTGCCGGATCAAATTAAAGACATCAGAATAAACCCGCGCAAGAATATACTCGCCATAGACGTGTACAACGCGAGTGCGCTTGGAACACTTCAAGAAATCACGGAGCTAGGCGGAATCAAAATGCGCCCCTTCATCCCAATCGATGACACATCGATAGCTGGTGTAATTTACGACATTGACATTGCCATTCCCAATGATGATTTACCTAGCCTCAACAAGCCGGCAAACGAGGGCACGATCATTACGCAAGTGCGCCGTCTTGGGAATACGCGCTGCGTAAAAGTAATTTTCAAGGGGGATTGCATACCATCCCACGTTAAAGTCGGACATTTTCGACATCCGGTTCGGCCATTCATCCCGAAGCCGCTTCAATGCCATCAGTGTTTCAGGCTAGGGCACGTCAAGGGCGTGTGTCCCAACTCGCTACTGTGTCCCCGTTGCGCTGAACCTCATGCAGAAGAGACCTGTGGTGCCACAGTTCTGAGCGGCCCTCACGTAGCCTCGTCGAAAGACTCCCCGTATCAAGAGGGAGCGCGCGGTTCTGAAGCAAATGGCCAGAGACAATTCGGCCCACAGGGAGGCAGCCGAAGTAGTCCGGCGTCGGCGTCGACGTCGACACCGTCGTACGTCTTCAAAGAAGGCTCATGCGCGAAGCGATAGTACCCGCTCCACTACGGTACCACTTACTCGCGCCGCGAAAGCGCCCACCACTTCCACGAGGGAATCAGATAAGACTCTTTCTTTAGAGGAATGGCCTACGCTACCAAGCCGCTCCCTTGCTAAGGAACCTCAGCAGGTCACGGCCCCACCGGAGCCTTCTCCGGCCATTGATGATTCGCCTAAACCAGATGGTCAAGTCATCTCGGTGCTACGTTCCCTCATGGAGGTCATCCGAACGATTTTAGTTGAGGTGGGGACACCGTCTGCTCGAAGCGCACTTAAATTGCTGGACGCCTTAAGCCCAGTGCTTGAAACCCTCAACTAGAAAGATGGCTACCCATACCCCATCCTTCCGAAAAGAAGTCAAGGCAGCGTCCGTCATGCAGTGGAACGCCAGAGGGCTAAAATCACGAATTTTAGATTTCCGTCAGTATGTGTACACCAATGTGTTTCCACTCATCATCATTTGTGAGCCCAACTTGTCGAAACCAATCAGACTGTCAGGGTACGAATGTTTCATGTCATGAACAAATAGTGCATGCAGCAAAATAATCGTTTTTGTTCGTCGTGAACTCACCTATGTTTTGCAACCAATTGCGCCCCACGACGACAATCAGTATATTTGCATCACAGTTAAAAAGAACAAACTCTTGTTTACTCTCATAGGCGTGTATATATCGCCTTCCAGCAATTTCGACACTAAAAGATTAGCGGATATTTTGAGTGTTTGCCCCGCCCCATGGGTCATCATAGGAGATTTCAATGCACACCATCCAGCATGGGGAAGTACAAAGACAAATGCAAGAGGACGAAGATTATCAAGCATCGCCTACAACTATGGCCTTACTCTCTTGAACGATGGTAGCCCCACCTTTCTTCGAGGCGTGACATACGGCAGCTGCCTCGACCTTGCTTTCGTCTTCAACTCTCTCGCCAGATGTGTGAAGTGGTTTCCAGATATTGAGACACATAGGAGTGATCACATTCCCAACTATCTGAACATCAAAGGCTTGTCGTCTAGATCTGGCCCACGGAATACCATTCGGACGATTCAATGGGCCAACTTCAAATCTGATATGAAAGATTCCTGCCGCGAGGGCCTACCCTCTGGGTTAGAGCAAACAATTAAAATACGATGCAGAACGCCACTCGCGTGCTGACGATCTCTTAGACGCGAAACGACTTCCACATAGAATTAGAGCGCCTTCGCGCACTTCGTCGCCGGGCGGAACGTCGATATCGGCGTACAAAATCAATCCATGACCTTAGGACAGCCAGGAGGATACAAAAAAAGATTCAGCGTCGAATGGATAGATTAGCGTCTGAACGTTGGGCAACGTTTTGCCAGACACTCGACCCCCGCAAGCCGCTGTCTCACATTTGGAAAACGGTGCAAGGTCTGCGTTGCCTTCCGGAACAGCGTTTTCCATTCAAGGCGCTCGCGCTTTTCCAAGGGCGGCAAGACATCGATGTCGCAGAAGACTTTTGTGCGCGGATGACAGACCAAGCGACACGTCCAGACCCTCCAGCCCGAGATGACGTCCCCCATTCCCGTGATTGCCGCATGGACCTTCCTTTTTCAATGGAGGAGCTCGAGGCGGCACTAGCTCTCTGCAGGCGCTCATCATCTCCGGGCCCAGATGGTATATCATACCGAGCCGTGTGCTATCTCGGAGAATCCGCACGGATAGCACTATTGAGTCTCTACAACACCTCATGGCAAGAGGGAAATGTTCCTCACGAATGGAAAGTGAGCCGCCTGGTGCCAATCTTGAAGCAGGGCAAATCCCCGCTAGAGCTCACCTCTTACCGCCCAATAACGTTGGCCAGCTGTGTAGGAAAGATAATGGAACGGATGATCCTTGGCCGCCTGGAATGGTACCTTGAATACTACAAGATTTATCCGAATTCCATGGCTGGTTTCCGACGTGACCGCTCTTCCATCGACAATGTAGTTGATCTCGTTTCATATGTCCAGCACGAAAGGTCCCGTAAACGTTTATCTGCAGCTTTATTCTTGGATGTGAAAGGGGCATACGATAACGTATTACATGAGGCGATTCTCGACGCTCTTGTGACGGTTGGCCTAGGTGGTCGAGTATTTTTGTGGATTGCAAGTTACCTTTCTGCAAGATCATTCTATGTGTTAACTGACGATGGCCCAACTACGCGACGATATACCAGCAGGGGCGTTCCTCAAGGCGGTGCTCTCAGCCCGACGCTATTCAACCTCGCTCTTATTGGGCTTGCTGAAAACTTGCCAACTACCACCAAAATTTCAATAGACGCAGATGACATCTGTGTCTGGACTTCAGCAGTCACACGTCCTGAGATACGTGCACGGCTTCAAAGAGCGGCTACTTTGACAGCGAGCTACTTGTGTGAACAAGGTCTGAGCATATCGCCAGAAAAATGCGCCCTAGTGGCATTTACTCGCAAACCAATGACGCCTTATGTCATCTCAATCAATGGGCGGACCATTTCCTATGTCAGAACCCACAGATTTCTAGGCGTAATTATCGACCGAGACCTCAGTTGGAGCCCGCACGTGGCTTACATGAAACGGCGCCTGACAGCAACCTCCCAGTAGTTTAAATACTTGACAGGAAAGACGTGGGGGATGTCAGTAGACGCAATGCTGAGACTCTACAGAGCTCTCTTTCTCGGTTTTTTAAGATACAGTCTACCTGTACTGAACAACACCTGCAAGACAAATATTCGTGTTCTGCAGGCAGCACAAGTTCAAGCACTCAGAGTTTGTCTTGGTTTGCCCAGATGCACGTCAACTGAGGCAACTATTGCGATTGCTCGGGACCATCCAATGCAAACTCACATCACGGTGGAAGCCCTGAGAACGCATATCAGACATTTGCACGTGCCCCCTATCACCACCTTGCAACACTACCTTCAGACAGGCACCAAGCATCATTCTCTAAAACTATCGTCAAGTACAACGACAAACTTCCCTCGGGCTTCACCGCTGCATCTAAACCATCGATACCCCCTTGGTGCCTTGTCAGCCCCACAGTCCATCTCAGCGTACCAGGAATCGGGAAAAAGTCTGATTTGTCGTCGCCTGTGCTGAAAACAACTGTCTCTGCTTCTTCTGCACGAGAGGTACGCGGACAGTGCACATATTTATACAGATGGTTCCACAAACATCCAGTGTTCGTCCGGTGCTGTGGTCGTCCCAGCAAGAGGTATTACCATCAGCTTTAGGACTGACCACCCAACGACATCTACATCTGCGGAACTAGCTGCTCTTCGCGCTGCACTTTGTTTCGTCAATCGGGAACCACCTCGACAATGGTCAATTTTCAGTGACTCAAAGGCAGCCCTACAATCTGTGCTATCAGCTCTGCGTAGTGGGCCATTCGAACAGCTCGTGCTCGATATTAGATGCCTACATAATACATCACATGAGCAAGGACATCACGTGACGTTTCAGTGGCTGCCAAGTCACTGCGGCGTCATAGGAAATGAAGACGCCGATAAAGCCGATCGGACAGCTCTTGAAGACACACAGGAAGAGGCCATACCACTTTCACGGTCCGACGCAGTCAAGTGCTTGCACGGGAGATCACGCTCTCTCTATGGTGCACACCAAGCAGCCAGACCAACCGCAGCAATCATCAACACGACCTGCCCTCATTGATGCATCTATGTATGCCACCTGGACTCCGCCGAAGTGAGGCCACCCTGCTTTATCGCTTATGGCTAGGGGTGGCCTTCACGAAATCCTACTCGTTTCGCATTGGAATGGCCGACAACGCTCTCTGCAATGCCTGTCTTTGCGAGGAGACGCTGGAACACATTCTGTGCGACTGTCCTGAATATAATGTTCCGAGACACTCCACGGCGTCCGTTCTAGCGCACCTGGACAATACACCATTGTCAGTTGCAACCATTTTCACATATCGCCGACAGAAGACATCGCAGCTGAAGGCGACGAAGGGACTACTTCGGTTTATGAAGGATACGGGCTTCGACAAGCGGTTGTGACAGTGATGTCGCGTACCGCGCAAGAGTGATGGACTGTAACTGACGATGTGTTTGCTGTGTTATGTGCTCTCTCTCTCTCCTCCCATCTTTCATCCCCCCATCCCGCTCCCATGTGTAGGGTAGCAAACCGGTTAGGCTACACTGGTTAACCTCCTTGCCTTCCTTCTCCACTTTTTCCTTCCTTTCCTTCGTTTTATCCTGTTTGTGCATTTTTATGTAAACAGTTGTTTTATGTATCACACCTGCTATGATCTCACTTCGAGATCGCAGTACCCATAAATAAAATTTTTAATGCCACATTGCAGGGGTCAGAATGCTTCCTTATCCCCAAAGAGGTAATGATGACATCTCATCGTACACTGGTCTCCCTCTGCTACCGATTGCGGAGGCAGTAGCTACGGAGCAGCAGCTCGCACCAGAGCCCCGGGGCAAAGAAAGATGCGCACGGCTTTTCCCTCATAACTTCATTGACGGAAATAAGAACTTGGACAGAGAAACTGCTAAATTGCTTGCTCTAAAAGATTCAGACGTTGCCTTTCTGAACTTGTGTATTAAAAGATTTTGTCCACTTGGTGAAAAAGGTTTTGGTGAGATTATTCTTTTACTTATAATATTTACGACGATACGACACCCGGAGTAAATCCTACGCCATGTGACATTCTTGCCCCTGTTTCCTGTTCATTCTCAATATGGTCACCGCGTTGCTGTGATAGCGCTGTCTCCTGGGTGCGTAATGTTACCCTGTGGCAAGAGCGATCTGTCATCTTTCCGTCACGTGGGACAAGTGTGTTTACGTGCATCTTGCCACGCCTGTTTCAAGGAGCAACGTAGCTAATTCACGGTAACTGCACATGTGCATGCCTTGCAACAATTCGTGGGAACATTTACACACTGGTTCACTGCATTTCACACAGCAATGACAAGCCATTGTGTGGGAAGGGCTTATGTGAGGAACACGCCAAGGCCACCTCGAATGACGTCGTTTATTCATTCCGTGCAAAGTGGCAGGGACAGACGAAAAAAAAAGGGCAGGTGTTTCGGTAGCTCGCCGTACTGCGGTGTTACTTTCCAACTTCTACAAGCCGTGCTATTCCAGTCCTTTCCTTTAATTTGTGCTTGCAACTTTTTACAAGAGGTTATCGGATGCATGCACATGTGTCTTTGCCCACTAGACAACCATACGTCGGGGCCAGAAAAAAAGTGCTCACCCCGGAGGCAGGGAGGAAGGGTGAAGCTCCCCAGAGTACGCTGACAAGACCGTGTGCAAAGTGAAGATGGCCGAGAAGGCTTCCTCGCAGACGTCTTTCGTGAAGTTGCACAAGCTCTTCGGTCTTGCTCCAGGGTGCGCCGTGTGTTGGTTGGTTCGTCAGCGTTATAAGCGTCAATAGAAAATCAAACCAAGATGTGTTTAGTTTCCTGGCGCGCGCAGCGACGCTGAGTGGTCGCACCAGTCAACTCGCGCACTTGAGTGGCCGGTGAAGCGAAGACGCAAATGGCCGTCAGAGGGAAAGATCGATGGCGAGTGTGACGTCACCGCCGCTCTTATTTTGCTTGTGATTTGCTTGTTACACCGTCTACCGCCAGGGGTGGAATTGGCGCTGATTGTAAGCTTGACGCAATTGTGACGCGATTTGACACGGCCAATGGGATGCATACGGAGTTTCTGCCTCCTGGTCACAACGCAGGAGCACTTGTTCATTGAAGCACGTGCTATACAAAAACAGCAAACTCAACACAAAGCGCACATACGCACCGCACATTCGCATGCAAACACTGTTCGCGCTGCCTACACCAATTCAGCTACTAACCGGCTTATGCAGCCACGCGTAATATAGCAATAAATCTCCGTAGAATGGTTGTTTCAATATAGTCAGCTAATAGGGACCCTAAAACTATACATAGCTGTTAGTATAAAACCGCAGCATACTGACACGTGTACTTATCTTTATTGGGCGACCACGTTTCGCCACCTAACAAATGTTATCGCACAGCGCGGAACGCGCCTGCATGTATCCGAAGTTTCTGGGAAGTTATCGATGCTTCTATCCGCTGTCTGTTGTCGCCGAACTTTATGTTATCTGATTTCATCGCCTGACGCGAATGGTATAGAACTTCGTGGAAGGCACGCGGGTCCCAACGATTAGTCTTGAACGTTCAATGATTGATCTATAAAAGCCGACGCCCTTGACCCGCTGATCAGATTTTCGACGATCGCCGACTGTGTTCGCCGCTATCGTTGTGCTATAAGTGTAGCCTGTTTTTGTGGGCACAGGTTTGCCCAATAAAAGTTAGTTTTGTCTTTCACAGTATTGCTACTGTGTTCTTCAACGTCATCGCCACGTGACATCTGGTGGAAGTGCTTTTCGTTCATGTACCGGACGCTTCCGACAAGCCGTGATCCAAGCCCGGACCGCAAAAAGAACACCAATGTAGTCCCGGACCATCGAGCAAGCCGCCGTCT
This sequence comes from Dermacentor variabilis, assembly GCF_050947875.1. Classification (NCBI taxonomy): domain Eukaryota; kingdom Metazoa; phylum Arthropoda; class Arachnida; order Ixodida; family Ixodidae; genus Dermacentor; species Dermacentor variabilis. Next base: position 6,456,145 of record NC_134570.1, read on the forward strand.
TCAACAACTGCCCCTGGAGCACCGACTTGTACCTGTGGAAACAAAGAAGATTGTGGCCAAGGCAACCCCAATGGCAGCCCCAGCGTCCCCCATCGTGCTGCAGCAGCCCAGGGAACCACCGACGTTCCGCGGTTCCACATTTAAGGACCCGGAAAGCTGGCTCGAAACGTATGAGAGGGTCGCTACGTTTAACAGCTGGACAAACGACGAGAAGCTGCCGCATGTCTATTCCGCATTGGAAGACGCCGCCAGGACGTGGCTCGAGAATCGAGAAGCCACCTTGACGACGTGGGACCTGTTCCGAAGCGACTTCCTGCAAACATTTACAAGCATCATGCCAAAAGAGCGAGCCCAAGCTCTACTGGAGACCAGAGCGCAGCTGCCGAATGAGACGATCGCGATCTTCACTGAGGAAATGAGCCGTCTGTTCCGCCACGCCGACCCGGAAATGTCCGAGGAGAAGAAAGTCCGCCTACTGATGCGTGGTGTAAAGGAAGAACTTTTCGCCGGAATGATAAGAAGCCCACCGAAGGTCATCGACAAATTTCTTCGTGAGGCGACGGGCATCGAGAAGACACTGGAATTGCGGAACCGGCAATTCGACCGACGCACCAAGCCAACAAGCTACGCCGAAGTTCAATCAATGGCCACCGACGACCTGCGCGAGACCATCCGGGTCGTCGTACGAGAGGAGCTTCAAAGAATCTTCCCTTTATCGCAACCTCAAGTGGCCTCAATCGCCGAAATTGTTAAAGAAGAAGTCCAGCGATCGCTCGGAGTTCCCGAGGTACAACCACAATCATCGCAGCCCCAGCCAGAAGCGATGATCTACGCCGCCGTCATCCGCCGTCAAGGTCCCCCTCCACGACCGCGCCAGGGCCCTGTAACGCCGAAATTCCGTCGACCGCCGCCGCCAGGTCGCCCACCCGTCGCCCAGCGCAGCTACCCGAGGAAGACAGACGTTTGGCGCGCTCCTCACCACGGCTCGCTCTGCTACCACTGCGGGGAAGCCGGCCATGTGTACCGCCGATGACCATACCGCGACCTGGGATTGCCAGGGTTCGCCGTCAACGCTCCGCGCCCGCAGCAAGGTGAACGCCCTCGTGACATAGCCGACTACCTTTCCACCACTCAGTGGAGCGCTCGACGACCGTCCCGTTCGCCGTCACCAGGCCGTTACCTGTCGCCGCAGCGCCGACCATACACTGGCCCAGCCCGGGGCCGGTCAACGAGCCCATATCCGGAAAATTAAAAGCAGCAACCGATGGAGGTGCGGTTGCTGTTCGTCGAACTGACGAAGATCCTCCGCCGCTCACGAAGACGCCGAAGAGACTGTCTCGACGACATAATAACGACACGCCGCCGTCCCGACGATGTCAGGAAGCCAAGACTACACCGACGAAAGACGACTTGACGACGCGACGTTCCAACTTCAGTTCAACACGACGCAGCCGTGATCCGACGCCAAGACCTAACTGCAACGCCAGACAAAGAACCACCGACCTCGACGTGCTTCTCGACGGCCACGCAGTTACCGCCTTAGTGGACACAGGGGCCGATTACTCCGTAATGAGTGGAGACATTGCCGCCCAGTTGAAGAAAGTTAAAACTGCATGGGAAGAGCCTCAAATTCGGACCGCTGGAGGACACCTCATCACGCCGACTGGAATCTGCACGGCAGGAATAACCATTCATGACCGGACTTAAGGCGCGCTCACACTAGCGGGAGACTTCCCGCAGCGGCACAGCGTCAACGTCGATGATGCGTCGCAGCTGCTCGGAATGACGATCACACTGCGCGCGTGCTGCGCGCGTTTTCTCGCCGAGTGTCCCGCAGCACGCGCGCAGCCTACTGCCTCCGCCGACGGGGTCACTGAACTGGGATCGACGTCACGGTTCACGGTCGGCCCCCATTGGCTGTTCTCGTCAGCGGCACGGGAAAAATAGGTACCCGACCCATCGCTCTGCGCGACGGCAGAGCAGCCTGTCTGCGAGAGAAAAACCGGTTTGTGCGGGAAGCAGCGCGCGGGAAACGTTCTGCGTTGCGCGCTTTCCCGCCACTGTGAACGCGCCTTTACCCTGGCACATTCGTTATCCTCCAACAGTGTTCACGAGATGTCATTCTCGGTATGGACTTCCTGAACAAATGCGGCGCAATCATCGACCTGAAGTCGAAGTCAATAACGCTGTCGGAAGATAAAGCGATACCGCCGGAGAGCTCTCGTAGTCACCACGCCATGAGTATGCTCGAAGATCAAGTGAGCATCGCGCCTCGCTCCAGCATTGTTATTTCGGTCGGCACCGAAACACCCGCTGACGTAGAAGGCGTCATCGAAGGCGACGAACGTCTACTGCTAGACCGTGAAATTTGCGTCGCAAGAGGGATCGCTCGACTGCATGGAGGGAAAACTGACGTGTTGCTGACAAACTTCAGCCAGGAGTTCAAGCACATCAACAAGGGCACGACGATCGCGTACATCGAGGAAATTCTGGAAAGCAGTAATGCATTTGTCCTCTCGGATTCCTTCGCATCTACCCCGACGACCACGGTTCCCGAACCAGACTACGGAATTAATCCAAGTCTCCCCGTGATTAAGCGACAGCAGGTGAGAAGTCTGCTCCGACGATACAAAGGCTGCTTTTCGACGTCATCGAGGATTCGACAAACACCAGTCGCCAAGCATCGCATAATCACCGAGGAGCGCGCTCGACCACTCCGCCATAGCCTTTACCGAGTTTCGCCGCGAGAACGTGAAGCTATAAGAGAACAAGTCGATGAGATGTTGCGCGAAGACATCACCCCGCCGTCGAAAAGCCCGTGGGCATCCACTGTTGTCCTGGTGAAGAAAAAGGACGGAACCCTGCGTTTCTGCGTCAATTATCGTCGTCCGAACAAGATCACGAAGAAGGACGTATACTCCTTTCCACGGATAAACGACGTAGTGGATCGGCTCGGCAACGCTAAATACTTCTCGTCGATGGAGCTCAAGTCTGGCTATTGGCAAATGGAAGTCGACGAAAGAGATCGCGAAAAGACTGCCTTCATCACCCCAGACGGCCTCTACGAGTTCATGGTTATGCCATTTGGACTGTGCTCAGCGCCTGCAACGTTCCAGCGCGTGATGGACACGGTTTTAGCAGGATTGAAGTGGCAGACCTGTCTCGTTTACTTGGATGACGTCGTTGTCTTCGCCGGAAATTTCGACGATCACCTTAGGCGGCTTGCAACAATACTAGAGGCCATCAAGTCATCAGGGCTCACTCTGAAGCCAGAAAAGTGCCGCTTTGCTTACGATCAGCTTCTGTTTCTAAGCCACGTCATCGGCAAGTCTGGAGTCCGCCCCGACCCGCAGAAGATAGCTGCCATCTCAAAGTTCCCGCAGCCCATCGACAAGAAGGCAGTGCGTAGATTTCTTGGCATGTGTGCCTACTACAGGCGATTTGTCAAGGACTTTTCACGCATCGCTGAGCCTCTGACACAGCTAACTAAATGTGACGTCGAGTTCAAGTGAAAAACGCCGCAGGCCGACGCATTTGGAGAACTCAAACGACGCATGCAGTCGCCGCCTGTACTTGCGCACTTCGACGAGCACGCCGATACCGAAATACACAATGACGCCAGTAGCTCGGTGCCGTCCTAGTCCAGAGAAAAGATGGACATGAACGCGTGATAGCTTACGCTAGCCGGTCGTTGTCAAAAGCGGGAGGCAATCATTCTATAACCGAAAAGGAATGCCTCGCCATCGTTTGGGCTACAGGGAAATTTCGGCCTTACCTCTATGGCAGGCCATTCAAAGTGGCCAGCGACCATCACGCGTTGTGTTGGCTAGCTAACTTAAAGGGAACCTTCAGGACGGCTGGCCCGGTGGAGCCTCAGACTACAAGAATACGACATCAGTGTAACATACTAGTCCGGACGAAAACACTCAGGTGCCGATTGCCTATCACGCGCCCCCGTTGACTCGCCGCCGCAAGATGACGAGGATGATGACGCCTTCCTTGGAATAATAAGCGCGGAAGACTACGCCGAACAGCAACGAGGAGACCCGGAGCTAAAAGCCATAGTCGAGTATTTGGAAGGGCACACCGATGTTGTCCCCAGGGCATTTAAGCGTGGATTGTCTTCGTTCACGCTTCAAAACCACCTACTCGTGAAGAAGAACTTCTCACCAGTCCGCGCCAACTTCCTTCTTGTTGTTCCGTCGGCTCTGCGTCCAGAAGTACTGCACGCCCTACATGACGATCCGGCCGCTGGGCACCTCGGTTTCTCCCGGACGCTATCGAGGATACAAGAAAGTTATTACTGGCCGTGTCTGACCGCCGACGTCGCCCGTTACGTCAAGACATGCCGAGACTGTCAGCGACGCAAGACACCACCAGCCAGCGGGATTACTACAGCCGATCATGCCTCCTTACGGCCCTTTTCAGCAGATCGGGATGGACTTGTTGGGACCGTTTCCGACTTCCGGAAATAAGTGCATCGTCGTGACGACGGACTATCTCACCCGCTTCGCTGAAACTAAAGCTCTACCGAAAGGCAGCGCAGTCGAAGTGGCGAAATTTTTCGTCGAGAATATCCTGCTGCGACATGGTGCTCTAGAAGTCCTCATCACCGACAGAGGAACGGCTTTTACAGCAGAGCTCACGCGAGCCATTCTGCAATACAGCCAGACAAGCCACAGGAGGACAACTGCCTACCATCCGCAGACGAATGGTCTCACGGAGCGCCTGAACAAGACCCTCGCCGACATGCAAGCAATGTACGTCGACGTCGAGCACAAGACGTGGGATGCGGTCCTGCCGTACGTAACATTCGCTTACAACACGACGGTGCACGAAACAAGACAGATCACGCCATTTAAGCTGGTTTACGGCAGGAAACCGACGACGACGCTCGACGCCATGCTGCCGCACGTCACTGACGAGGAAAATCTTGACGTCGCTACCTATCTCCAGCGCGCTGAAGAAGCCCGACAGCTCGCCCGCCTGCGGATCAAGAACCAGCAGAGGACCGACAGCCGACACTACAACCTCCGACGACGCTTCGTCGAGTACCTGCCCGGCGACCGTGTATGGGTATGGACCCCGATACGCCGAAGAGGACTCAGTGATAAACCACTGCGACGCTATTTCAGACCCTACAAGGTCATCCGACGTATTGGCGCACTGGACTATGAGGTCGTGCCAGACGGCATTTCGCATTCACAGCGGCGCCGCGCATGATCTGAAGTGGTCCACGTGGTGCGCCTTAAACCCTTTTACGGACGCTGACCAACTTCCTTATTTTGTTGTTTTCTTTGCTACGAGTGCTTTTCTTTATTACTTTCGTTCGTTTGCAGCATCGGGGCGATGCTTTTATAAAAGGGGGGTACTGACACGTGTACTTATCTTTATCGGGCGACGACGTTTCGCCGCCTAACAAATGTTATCGCACAGCGCGGAACGCGCCTGCATGTATCCGAAGTTTCTGGAAAGTTATCGATGCTTCTATCCGCTGTATGTTGTCGCCGAACCTTATGTTATCTGATTTCATCGCCTGACGCGAATGGTATAGAACTTTGTGGAAGGCACGCGGGTCCCAACGATTAGTATGGAACATTCCACGATTGATCTATAAAAGCCGACGCGCTTGACCCGCTGATCAGATTTTCGACGATCGCCGACTGTGTTCGCCGGTGTGGTTGTGCTATAAGTGTAGCCTGTTTTTGTAAGCACAGGTTTGCCCAATAAAAGTTAGTTTTGTCTTTCACAGTATTGCTACTGTGTTCTTCAACGTCACCGCCACGTGACAATACTAAATTAATTTCTACTAGCGACTTCCAGTTATCAGCGCAGTCGCGACATGTACAAACAGGTTTTTTTTTTTCACTTGCCATAAGATCTTTAGCACCAGAAGGGTGTTTTAGGCCAACAAAACACCCTTACAAAGAACCTTGTTTTGGTGATCCGAATGCCCTTACACCCACATTGTTGCAAATTTCCGTTTGGCAAGAGGATCGGGCTCTTCGGGATATTTAACGCTATTAGGGGCTATAGCTGGGCCGCTAGAACAGCTGGCACCGCCGTCGGCGTGACGTGCTTTGAGGGGAGCGCTTCCTAAAGCAAGAGCGGCCGCGTCGGTTGCTTTAGGAAGCGCTGAAGCAAGCTGGACACGAAAGTTTAAAGTTCCACCTGCGCTGCGGTTCTGATAATAAAGTAGGGAGGTTGTTCCGCTTCTGGCGTCTGCTTGACAACACATGAAAGCACTATAATAGGTAGTGGCTGCCTTTGAAGGACATGGTAGGCTGCTCGGTGCCGCAGTAACGTACGCAACCGAGCTCAGTGTCAGCCTCCACACGTACACGCAGGAGCTTAGAACCGGCAAGCAGCCGTCGGCTGCAACTCGGGTGTGCACCAAGCACTTCCGCGAGGAATATTTCTGATACGGCATCGAGGCTGCGATGTTCAGTGAGTAGCAGAAAGCGCGGACTAATGTCATGAAGCTTTGATGTGTGAACCTGTTGATGCTAGATACTAGCAAGTTACATGGAGTGGAAAAGGAACGGTAAGAAGCACATTAAAAAAAAGGCATGACATATGCTCATGTTTGTGTTAGCAGCAAAGAATGAATGTACTGGATTAAGAAGGAGCGGGAAATTGCTTACTGCGAAGACCGATAACCATACAGTGCGATGCAACTTGGGAAATAATTATATTGAAATGTACAAGAACTTAGAAGAAAAAAAAAAACTGAATCGTCGCGACGGCACATGGCAACTCGTCGTAGGCGTCGAAGTCCCTAGATATAACGAAATTATTTTTGAACAGCTTTGACAGCCTCCACGCAACAATGGTTGCTTGTGTACTGTCCAATGTTCATACGCTGCGGCCTAAAACTCACGGCACGGTGCGAAAACGCGCTCGCAGTAAAAGCCAAATATTGTGCGCCGACATGCATGCAGACGCGCAGTCAGTCGCTGCGAAACCGTGCGATCACTGCACTGAGGCTTGTTATGCCCCATTCGGCTGTACAGACAGCCCCCTGTGAGAGCACATTTCACGCAAGAAACCGGGGACTTCGTCGCGGCGACAGCGCGCAGTGGGCGTCCACAGTACACGTTCGGTAAAGAGATGGCGTCTGTCAACCAGCCTGTGCTTTCTGTTTAACCGAGATGACAAATTCTGACAGCAAATAACTTGTGTCATATCGAGAGTAATTACAGAAATGTTCAGGAGGGCTCCCGCGTGGTGTTCTCATCGAGCGCCGACAGCCAAACCTACGAGGAGCGCCCCGTCCCTCGTACTGCACCAGCGAGGCGCATGCGACAGATGGCGGGAAGTGCTCGCCACCAATAGCGTCGCAGAAAATCCAGCGTCCGGAGTCTCCGTGTGCGAAAATTCCCGTATATATTTAGGTCTATGTATATGCCACGCCTTGTTATATGACATGCGGTATATGCGGGCTATATTGCCACACCACTCTATCACAAAGTTGCTCACACCTTGTCTTACATCCTTGACAAAGTTATTCCTAGGAATTTTGAGAATGACAGCCCACAATGAAATGTCATTGAACAAACCACTGACAGCGCATGTCTTTTATGGTAAATCTTCTCAGACTGAAATATTAAAAGTGCTATACAATAATAGAAACCTGAGAGTGTAATTTTTTTGGTGCGGCTGTGCATTACATTCGAGACCGGCGCACGCAAGAGGCCGCGTTTCTACCAGAAAGGTCGCCTTCGTGCGTAGCGTTCGCCGCCAGCGTTTCCCGGTGAACAGTGGGGTTACACAAGCTGCAGTTGCCGGGAAGCGTGAGAATCAGTCAGGGCTCGTTGAATGCTACCGAGTTCGACTCTTAAAGGCGAAGCTTAAGCGTCCTCAAATTTCTTTTCTCTCTCTCTCTCTCTCTCTCTCTCTCTCTATATATATATATATATATATATATATATATATATATATATATATATATATATATATATATATATATATATATATATATATATATATATATATATATTAGCCAAGCAAAGAGCAAAGAACATTTGCAGCGGCTCTTGAACAGCCGCCGAAAGCGGAATTGGAGCCACCCGTCAGCGAGTGCGTGCAACTAGCCTTTGCCGCTGCAATTCTACTCTTTCTCTCGACTCCGTGTCTTGGAGGGCTACACGCGCGAGAGGCGACCTTATTCTTTTCCCCTCGCCTGTCTTATCACTTTGTATTCCTCTCTAACTTCTGCTTTATTCCCCTCGCGCTACATTTATTCCCGAGAATGTTGCCACCGCTGTGCGCTGAGCACTCCCGCCTAGGCCTCGCGAAGCCATTGCACACTGGCGTAAGGAAGAATAAACCAATTTTCCGGCCGGTGTACCTGATGAACCGTTAGCGCTAGAAGCGTGCGCCTTGACTTCGTCATGCTGTTTCGTACGGTTCGTCGCCCATGCACGGCGGCAGCAAAGTGCTCGATGCCAGCGCTCACTTCTCCAATCGCGCTATTCTGTCGCCATTGTCGTTCTTTTCATCGCGGCGCACCATCACGAGAGCTGCGAACGAGCGACGCTGGAGAGGAAGCCAGCGCAACTGCAGATTTCGCATCAAGTGAGCCTTTTTTTCACACGAATGAAATGTTGCATTTGAGCTATTGCACCTCCCATCAACTCATCCCAGATAGGCGTGTGAGCTCCTACTCGTCACCCAGGTAGACGGGCCGAGACGCTCTGCGAGATTGTCGTTTTATTGCCAGGCGCTCTGCGAGAGGTATCTATTTCCTCAGCAGGGGAACAGCGAGAAAACAAGAAGGAGGAACAGGCACCAGCGCTGTCCTTTGTCTTTTCGCGCTGTTCCCATGTCGAGTTTGTACCGAATTGCCCAAGCCGCCATGGTGCTGTATTTCCTCTGCTTTGTCGCAGCGCAGGGACACAGAAAGGCATCTTAGACAAACACACAGTGCCGTGCGTTTTGTCTAACGTGACTTCACGTGTCGAAATGCCATAGCAAAGCAGAAGATGTCATACGAACAAGCCCATGTAGCTGCCCTCAATGGCATATTCTGTCTCGCCACGCTTCGGACCCGCGTGAAAGAAATATCCGACCGACAGCGGAATAGAACCTCTCTCTTCGAGCACAGCAGCCCAATGCTCTCCGGACAGCGCTCGTATCGCGCCAGATCTTTCGAGACGTTTGGCGCCACGCGCCGGTTTCTCGTGCTCGTCACAGCCCGCGCTTTGAGACGCCGTGTTGGACCGCACCCCATCACCGGGGTTGACACTCAATTCCCGGTGATTTCCGCGAAGACGCAGAAACTGTGCGACACTGTTCCGTCTTCATGACCACACGTCCAAAATGCTTTAACGTTTCACCTCCGCTGTGCAAATGTCATCGTCGTTTTAAAACACAACCCGTGATATTACCGTAGATACGCGCACTTATATAACACGCAGCCTGTGATGACGTTCCGATCAGCGTTTCTCTCGCTTACGCTCATCCACCCAACGATCGTCAGCTCGCGTTGAACGGCCGGTGTAAAAAATCATACCGTTAGCGTCACGCTATCGATTACTTCGAAGTTTCTGTATCCCATTCCATTCCCAAAACTGTAGTTGATTGCGTCGATTCACCTCCTACTTGCTCCTTGTGGTTGCCGAAAATGTTCTGTAGTTGCTTATTATTGGTCTTTCATTTTCTGAGATTCATTCCTACATCACTCATAATTGCCTTCAATCGCTCATAGTTGCTCAGCCCTTGTTCGAATGTCTCCGCACCCACCTGAAATCGTCGACATAAAAGGCTTTCTTCAGAATGGAAGCGAGCACTTTGTCCTCACAAGCGTTGTCCAAATGACGATGAATAATTACCAAGAGCAAGAAAGGGCTTGGTGTTGATCCGAATGGTCTTGCGCCATTCGACAATATTACTGCTTTGGCTGACTAGAATGTCATCAAATTAGAGAAACCGGAATGTATCTCGGTCGGCTCCTGTATCTAAACTTGTAAGAATGCCTTTTTGGTATCCAAGTTGATGGCGACCGCGAACCGACGTAAGCGAAGTAGTACTTGTAGCAACGCTGGATTTAGGTTGACCCCTTTATCCAGGTTGACGGATGGGAAGCCTTGAGCGTGCGACGATGCGTCGAACACGACCCGGAGCATGGGGGTCCCGTCTTCTCGATGTGGCATACAATAGGTGGTCCGATCAATAGGAACATCTTTAGGTACCACTGCAACATGACTGTGTCGTACCGCTCCAATAATCCTTCATTAATTCACGGCCTCTTTGGCAGTTTCTGTATAGCGCGGTATCACGGTTGCTTTCAAGTAGCTGTTTCTTATCTTCCTTCCAAGGCAGCACCACGGTGTATCGGCTATTTTTCTTGCGAATTGCTCCTTGGAAACGCGCAATGAACTGTGGGGTTCTCTCACCCGTGTTCTTGGGACATAGGAACGACAACACAGTAGTGCAAACAATCACAAGGGCATTTATGGCACCTTTCACAGATCAATGCCTGCTAGTCAAGTTGCTATCCACAAAACATGCCGATGGGCGCGCGACAAATGTAGAAGTCCGACTCACCACGACCGGATAGCGAGCGAATATGTCCACCCCATGCTGGATCCCAACGCCTGGTCGTTCGCGTGTACGGTCACGCAAACGGTGGAGCGTTCGAAGGCGGCCACGCGAGACGGTCTCGCAGAAGCATGGATCGGCGCACGCGCGGCACGGCACGTCCGCACTGCTTGCTGTCCCGAAACCAAGAGAGCAAGCGTCTTGTCTTTCGGCGCCCAAGTAACCCTGCCTGTCGGCAGCGTTAGCAGCGCAACGCTCGCGCCATCTCTCGTACTGCGCCTCAACCACTCCGACCTCCGCGGGCACCAGCCCACGCGGCGAAGCCGGATTACAGGAGACGCGCTATGCGGGAAAAGCATATCAGGGGACGCGCGAGAGTCGCGCATCCCCACAGAACTCATGTTAGGGAGGTTCACCAGAGTATGCCATGTCCGTTGCTTCTAGTTGCCACAACGAATGGATAATCTGCGAGGTTATTTCATCGCCACTGCGCGTTTCTACTCGCAGTGCGCAGACCATAAGGTTAGCGTCGCAGTCAAGGAAGGCTTTTTGGCGACTGGGCCCTTGCAATGTCCATCCAAAGGCCGTGTTGATTGCGACCAATCCTGGAATTTCTTTGCTCCTTACAAGTTCTCCCCTCATTATTTTCCAAAGATGGTCTGCTCAAACTATTTTTGTCAGCAAGAAATTTGCCCCGAAATCGCGATTCCTGAGTGAAGTTGTTATAAGCTGTTGGCGCAGCAGTGTCGTGACAGATAACTGGAAGCACAATTGCTTGCACGATATGGATGTCGGAGAGTGTTGGCTACGCAATGGTACTTCAACTTTTCGTATTTCAGTAGCACATGTGGATGCGTTTCCAAACGTGTTGCAATTGGGGTTTCTCCCAATACCTGTAGTTGCAGTTTTACAGCGACATCTCCGGTGATGAATGATCTCTGACTGCCTCCATCTGGAATCCCTCTGATAAATCTTGAGCTATCATTTTTAACGACAACGGCACGAACGGTCTGCAGGTACACTTCTCTGTCCGTCTTGGCGCAAACGTTTGTGGTATGTCTGTCTCATAACTTTGCTGATAGCGAGGAGGCTATCCCCGCTGTGCTGCCGGAAGCCTCCACTGGTCATGAAGTTTCCGTTGTAGGGCCTTTCTTTCTGTAGTTAAGGTCACACATACTCGAGGCCTGTGTTCCGTGGCCAGCTGAGCACGTGAGGTTGACATGGCGAAACCGTGCCTGGTGACCTCGTGATCTATAACAGCGGTTGTCCTTAGCAATAGTTTCTCTTCTTTAGACACAAAAGAGAGATTGACGTCGCAGACGCGTGTGCCGTGCTTCTTCGATCGACAGAAGCACTCGCTCCAGCTGTATGACGCACCGTGCAGTACAAAAGCAGTGCTGCTACCTCGAGTTCTCTCAGCACGGTCATCGACAGATCGTTGTGACGATGGATCGCATTGTCCTCGGCTTTCTAACTCAATGCGTGTGGACAGGAGCAATACCTCTGCTTCTGATGCTGCAGCTGCCAGTGCTGGCTCCGAGACTTTCGTATCAGACCCACGTTCTTTTAAGGTCTGGCTCTACTTTCCTAGCGTATCAGCTAGAACGATCTCATATGGCAATGACTTCTGCAGAATATCAACAAGCATTGCAGAGAAAGTGAGAGTAGGCACGTTGTGTGCAGTTAGACAGCGATATTTATTTGCACGGTATCATTTGCATTATCATATTTATTTGCTCGGTGGCTGTGCCGCAACAAGCACCAGTAACCCACTTCTATTCATCATGCAGGTTTTCCTTTCTGCTGTCGCACGTCTGCTGCTGCCCTCGATGGTGATGTCAGCGAGCGTCGTGAGGGAACCGCCAGACCTGCGCACCGGGATTGACGTGACCAGTTGGCGCATGCGTGTCGACGGTCATTCCGCCTCTCCAAATGCGCCACCACCTCAAAACTGGATGCTTGACAAATACCGAGAGCCGCGCTGTCATCGACAACAATTGCAGAGCCAGCTATAAAGGAACCACTGCCACCATCCGCGCTCTGTGGGCTCGGTGGCTGTGCCACAACGCGCACCAGCAACCCACTTCTATTCATCATGCAGGTTTGTGAACCAGACTACTTTTATACTAAGAGAACTAGCAATTACTTTTTGGTGCTGCTTCCGAGCCCGCAGTGCTGCTTTGATATTGTTTGTGAGTGTCTCAGAGTGATTAGATCTATTTTGTTACAGTCAGGGGATATTGAAATGAGCCCTGGTCCTGGTACTGATGCTGTGCTTGCCGAACTGAAAAAAACTGTCCGCTGGCCAAACCTCAATAATAGCCGACATGCAGGGCCTTAAAAGCCAATGCACGGCTACAAGTGCTGCACTCGTCGACTTAAGCAAGAGGTCAGCGGATCTAGAGGGCCATTATCAGAAACTATTACCAATGCAAATAGAGACACAGACCATAAGAACGGATACCGAGCAAACACAAAGCTTGTTCACACTCTGAATGCCCGCGTTGACGATGCAGAGAATCGCTCAAGGCGAAACAATCTTGTGTTTTACGTCCTTCCTGATACAGCAGCATCAGATACGTCGGCCGCGTCTGAAGAAAAAATTTTACGTCTATGCTCAGACCACCTGAACGTGCCACTTGATCCTCAAGACATAGAGCGAGCGCATCGTGTTGGGTCGCTATTCTGCTAATCACCCGCGCCCACTAATTGTTAGGTTTAATCATTATAAGAAAAAAGAAATGGTGCTCTCAAATGGGCGCAAACTTAAGGGCACTGATCTCAGCATGGGTGAGGATTTTTCCACGGCAGTTAGGGAGGCCCGCAGGCAACTTGTTTAGTTTGCGAAAGCCAAATCTGTGCCATTTTCTTGCGCTCTAAAACTCTTTTCATTGGTTCTAAGCGCTACGTATACGATGACGCATCGCAAACAGTGAAAGAAATATAGCAGTCATCGCATCATCAAAAAACAAGCCATCCCCCTCGAACGAAAAGTATAGCGCATGTTTCCCTTTCAATAATTTATACTAACATACGAAGCTTCAAACGAGAACACGTGTCTAACCTCGTGCTGTCGTCCAACAGCAACATTCTTGTACTCACGGAAACGTGGCTTTGTAACGAAATCTATGACTCAGAAGGGTTGGCTGATTTGCCAAACTTCAGCGTCTTTCGAAAAGATCGTGTCGGGACTAGAGGAGGAGGTGTGCTTATTGCCATTAGTCAACAGTTATCGTGCTCTGCCATTAACATCACATCAGAATTAGAAATACTGTTTATTCTATGCCACGCCGCCCCACAGTCTATAAATTTAGGTGTATGTTACAGGCCCCCTCGTAATAGCGCCGACTTCGCTCGTAATCTAAACAATGCACTAAATGTGGTTTGCTCTCGCTATCCTAATGCCGACCTTCTTGTTTTTGGAGACTTTAACTTACCAGACATTGATTGGCACAACACAGTACCCTCTCTGGTAAGCCAAACCGAATCGAGAGATTTTCTCGACGTTTGCCTCAACTTCAACCTGACACAACTCGTATTAGAGCCAACGCGCGTCACCCAAGACACTGCAAAGATATTAGATTTACTACTGGTCAACCGTCCAGACAGTTTGTCGTCCATCATCTATTTTAGAGTAATTAGTGACCACAAGGTCATCCATGCTTCTTTTCGCTTTGCTCCAGCTCTGCGGGAGATGCGGGAGAAAACTATACGCTTATACGACAAAGGAAATTATGATGCAATATGTGAACATTTACAGAATTTTCTACCTTCCTTCTAAGATACGTGTCATAACTGCAGCATTCATGAAACTTGGCTGATATTCAAACAAAAAATAAACAACTTAGCGAACCAGTTCATACCCAAAATCACCTTTCGAACACATGAACAAGAACCATGTTTTAACAATTCGTTAAAAAAGACTATAAAACAAAAAGAAACGCATATATCGTGCCGCAAAGTGCAGGATGAACACGTGTGCATGGGGAAAAATTCTACGCTGCTGAACGCGCATACCTATCGGCGATTCGCAAGGCGAAAGATGCATTCTTCGGTGATGACCTTCGGAAACTTTTAATCAATAACACGAGAAAATTCTGGCAGGTGATAGACCCTCAAGAAAGGCACAGTGTAACACTCACCAATGAAGGTGGTGAAACAGTCGACGATGTAGAGTGCGTGAACCTTTTTAGTTGAGCTTTTGTCTCGGTATTTACAGAAGAGCCTACCACGTCACCTTTTTCTTCGCGTACTAATGAAACAATCGTTATGCCAACCATTACATTTTCCCCAGATGGTATCTCATCGTTAATTGACAACCTTAAACTCACATTGTCAGCCGGCGTGGATAACATTAATTCGAAACTGTTAAATAATACTAAACATGTCACCGCGGTGTTTCTGTGTTTGCTGTTTTCGCAGTCACTTTCAACTGGTGAAATACCACATGACTGGAAGGTGGGGAGGGTTGTTCCCATCCACAAATCAGGTGACAGGAATTGCCCGCTTAATTATCGCCCCATTTCATTAACGAGTGTGCCCTGTAAGCCCATGGAACACGTCATGTACACAGAAATAATGAAATTTCTTGACTGCAACAAACATTTTCATTCTACACAGCATGGGTTCCGCAAAGGCTTTTCCTGCGAAACACAACTGGCCATTTTCCTGCATGATATTCACACTAATTTAGATTCTAACCTCCAAACAGACGCGATATTTCTAGATTTTGCAAAAGCGTTTGACAAGGTACCACACCAACGTCTACTACTAAAACTTTCTCTTGCGAACCTTCACCCCGACATTTTGCGATGGATTGAAGCGTTCTTGACAAACAGATCTCAGTTCGTTACAGTTAACAACCGCGCATCTAACCACCTACCAGTGACTTCCGGTGTACCGCAAGGATCTGTTCTTGGACCCCTACTCTTCTTAATAGACATTAATGACCTACCCCTACACGTGTCTTGCAACGTTTCTTTGTTCGCAGACGACTGCGTCATTTATCGAACAATTACTACCACATCTAATCAAGACCTACTTCAGGAGGACATTACCTATTTATAGCAATGGTGCGACCGGTGGTTAATGGAACTTAATCCTAAGAAATGCAACTTGATGGCATTTTCTCGTCGGCGCGACCCATTTCCTTACCAATACACAATTAATAACATTCCCGTTTGTGCTGCGCAGTCTTACAAGTACCTAGGTCTTACTATATCTAACGACTTATCCTGACGAACACACGTCAGTAACATCATTTCATCTGCTAACAAACCGCTGGGTTTTCTCAAGCGTCATCTAAAACGCGCCCCCAAACCTGTTAAACTGCTGGCCTACCAGTCACTAGTCCGACCGAAACTGGAATATGCATCCGCCATATGTAATCCGCACCAAACATATCTCATTAACGCACTCGAAGCCGTTCAAAACCGCGCCGCAAGGTTCATCCATTCTAATTATTCATATGACGTGAGCATATCTTACTTGAAGAAAGAATTGAATTTACTTCCCCTTTGTACGCGCCGGCGCACTGGAACCCTTTCACTTTTCCACAAGTTTTATCACAGCTCGCTTAATCAACCACCCTACATCCTCCCCGCAGCCCGAACATCTCATCGTACACACCACACTTTTCAAGTGGGCCGCCCTCGCATGCGCACTGTTACTTTTTCCGCCTCATTCTTTTGCCATGCCGCTACAGATTGGAACAATCTGCCTCACCAAACCTCTGCCATCATTTGCCCTTGTACGTTCATGGAGAGTGTCACTGCGCACTTTTTCCAATGAAAATGACTTGTGTTACCAGACTTATATGCTCGTGCAACTTTAGTTTGTATCACTTAAGTCTATGTATTTACGCTGACGTATGTAACACTTTAGCACATGCAGTTTTTTGTTGTTGTTTGCGTGTTCAGTTATGTATTATGCAAATTATGTACTAATGTATTCCCACCCCTTATGTAATACCCCTATCAAGGGGTCTTTAAGGTAATAAAATGAAATGAAATAAGAGACCAGGGGAGGTATTCTGTGAGAGTCCACCACTGTCCATTTCGGCCGTTCCCGATTAGCAAGGGCCGCTCGTCTCCTCCTCGCCAGTACAGATGCATCCAATCAGCAGCAGCCGAAATGGACAGTCCACTAGGTGGACTGTTACAGAATACCACCCCTTAGGCCTAGTACGTCGCTACCCGATTTTACATGAGGCAGATTGAGAAGCGCTGACAGGTGGTAATGCTCCAAGATTTTACGTACGCCAAAACGTTCTTTGAGAAGTTCTACGGCATCTGCGTAGCAAGTTTCGGAAGTCGGTAAAGCGGCAACGGCCGCTCCCGCTTCCCCCGCAAGATGATGCCATAAATAGAAAAATTTCGTCGTAGTCGATAGAGCGTTGTTCAGATGAGTTGTCGGCTCGAACTGCTCCCAGAAAACTGCCCATTGTCAATGTCGCCTCTATATCTTGGTATATAAAGTTCAGGAAACTTAGAATATATATTTCAAAGATAAATAACCCACGAGTACTGTCTGAAAAAAAATGAATGCTTAGTACACCGCCGATCATGAGATAAAAAAAAGAAGACTAAAACGAGTTCATCGCTCATGCCATTCGGTGAAGCAGTTCCCGGATTTTTTGAAGCATGCAGTTGCTGGATTTTGTGAAGCAGGCTTCAGGAAGGGATACTGTAGGATGAATCACATCCATGTCATCAATCAGGTAATCGAGAAATCTGCAGAGTACAATCAACCACTTTACATGGCTTTCATAGATTACGAAAAGGCATTTGATTCAGTAGAGATACCTGTAGACATGGAGGTATTACGTAATCAAGTAGTACAAGACGCCTACGTAAATATCTTGGAAAATTTCTACAGAGATTCCACAGCTACCTTAATTCTCCACAAGAAAAGTAGGAAGATACCTATAAAGAAAGGGATGAAAGAGGGTTAACAAAATGTTGTGGTATCGTTCACCACCTGCCGCAAGTTGTTTTTTCACCCAGTTTCAATTCCATTGATTTATCGTTTCTTTATTTCATTTAGCACAAGCAATTTCCCCAATGTTGTCCTTCGTGTTAGTGTTTGTTGGCTTCTTATGATATGAGTATAAAGAAAGGGGTTAAACATGGAGACATAGTCTCTCCAATGTTATTCACTGCGTGCTTGGAAGAAGTATTCAAGCTATTAAATTGGAATGGCTTAGGGGTAAGGATCAACAGCGAATATCTCAGCAACCTTTGGTTTCCAGATGGCATTGTCCTATTCAGCAACACTGGGGACGAGTTACAACAAGTGATTGAGGAATTGACAGAGAGAGTGTAAGAGTGACGTTGAAGATTAATATACTGAAAACAAAGAGAATAATCAATAGCCTGGCAAAGGAAAAATAGTTCAGGATGGCCAGTCAGCCTCTAGAGTCTGTGAAAGAGTACGTTTACCTAGGTCAATTAATCATAGAGAACCCTGATCACGAGAAGGAAATTCACAGAAGAATAAAAATGGGTTAGAGCGCATACAGCAGACAGTGTCAGCTCCTGACTGGAAGCTTACCATTATCATTGAAAAGGAAGGTGTGCAATCAGTGCATTCTACTGGTGCTGACATATAAGGGCAGAAACTTGGAGACTGACAAAGAAGCTTGAGAACAAGTTAAGGACCGCGCAAGGAGCGATGGAACGAAGAATGCTAGGCATACCGTTAAGAGACAGAAAGAGAGCGCTTTGGATCAGAAAGCAAACGGGTATCGCCGATATTTTATTTACATTAAGAGAAAGAAATGGAGCTGGGCAGGTCATGTAATGTGCAGGTTAGATAACCGTTGGGTACCAAGAGAAGGGCGGCGCAGTGGAGGACTGCGGAAGACTAGGTGGGGTGATGAAATTAGGAAATTCGCGGGCTCTAGCTGGAATCGGTTGGCGCTGTTGTGACACCGGTCACTCGACCGGCGTTACTATTGGGTAGCGTGGCGTTGTCGGCAGGTTGCAGGCGTCCGGTAGACCATGGCGACCAGGCAGGGACGATACGATGTCTAGTACGAAACTTGCACAGCTTATTCAAAAGTTGGTGCTGGATATAGATGAAAAGAATTGAATCAATAATACATTGCGGGGCCGCTTAAATACGCCCGCTAAAATCGTAGGCGGGACCTTGCTCCCGTCAACGTCACGTGACATGCACTGAGTCTGGTCGGGGTCGAGCGGCTGATCCTTTCTCCTAGGCGATGTTGCACGTGCTTACCTCCTCTGGCGGCAACCCGCGGGTCCTGCTTGGTTCGCGCAAATGGTCTCCCCTCGAGTCGCACAGTTCGTGAAAAGGGTTTTCCCCTAGAGTCGCACACACACAAAGGGGCCGGTAATCACTGCGGGGCGCCTGCCAGACTGGCAACCACTCGAGACAACCATATCAAATTAGGGTTCCATCCTCCGTTTCGATTAGGCATGGTCATCGAGCATCCTTTTTTGCCCGGGTTGTTACACGCCAATCATCACAGCAATCGTAACAGCGCAGGACAGGGGTAATTGGAGATCGCAGGGAGAGGCCTTCGTCCTGTAGTGGACATAAAAGAAGAAGAAGAAGATGATGATGACGATGCTGATTATGTTGATGATGATGATGCTGATGATTAAGATATGCACTCCGCACTTTTCCCACAAAACCACAGCTTTTTGTTCAACTTTGCACTCCTCGTAACACAATTTGCAGTTTCGCCTTTTCGGCATCTTCTGAGGATGGTCCGACGAGAAGTCCGAGGAACGTTCTTCACCAGTTCGTCTAGAGTCATGCACCTTTTCGAGGACCGATCCCTCTCACCGTAGCTGTTCAACTACGAGATTATGCATCCAAGCATATCCGTTAGCATTTTTGCAGATTGTCTTTATCACCTCTGCAGAGAATAAAAGTGGAAAAAAATCCCACGCCGTTGTAAATTATCTTGCGCTGATCCGTAGTGTTGGGCCGAGTTGTGCTCCGGGCGGCCTTCTTGGCGTGAACGGAACTGTCTTTGCTGCCGATGACAGCACATCATAACCAAGCGAAGTGTGCACCTTGAAGATAATCAGTAGAGCTCTCAGGTCGTGCAAGAAGATCGGCAGGTAAGCGTGCACAACGAAGAAAACCGCTCAAGGCCGTAAAGAACACTCGCCGGTGAACAACTGCGAATGTCCCACGCTGACTCAAAACATAGTCGTCGTGAGAGCTTGAATCTGCTTTACTGTCGCCTTCGGAGTCGTAACTCGAGTCCCCACCACTGCATTTCTTAGCGCAGCACATTTCCTAGCGCGACGCTCTTCTCGCGACGCAGCTGCGCGGGACGACGCCATGGGAGCGAGTTTCGATAACTGCGCATTGACACCGGATGCGCCCCTGGCCTGGATTTTACGAGAGAAGCAAAATCGAAAGTCTTGGGAACTGTTTGAAAATGCCAGGTCCACATGGTGGACGTGCGGAGGACCTTCACAAATACAATTTGGCGGAATGAAACGACTCAGACTCCAAACCAAAGCTCACTAGTGAACAGCTGGCGTCATTTTCGGTTAATTATCACCGCTCAGCACTGTCGGACGACACAAGCTGGAGATATAATTTAATTCTTGACTTGCTGGGAGCCATTTGATTACAAAATTTTTATGCTAGTGCAGCGTAACCGTGAGCGGCATGATTTCTTCTCGAGCGCGGCAGAAGGCGACAGCCACGCATCTTTTCGCTACCACACAGGCACATTAGTTCGCAAGAAGGTCCGTCAAAAACCACAGCATCGCCGGAGCGCAAAAATTTAAACTGATTCTGAAAGTTCAGTGCCTGGAACTGGATGGCCTTAAGTGGACAAGAAACGGCTCCGACATGTAGAAATTTGCGTTCTATGACGTCAGTCACCGGTGATAGATTTGAATAGGGGTGGGAGCGAAAGAGTTAAGGGTACTAATTATAGCAAGGCGGATTAAGGTAGATTTGTGAAGGAAACGTGAAAATGTATGATGTCACGTATCATGGACGCAACCTATCAAGTATAGAAACCATAATGCCTTCGCACTCGAATCACGTCAGGATATCTGGGTGACTGTCAATTTATTCATTACAGTTTTGCTCGAAGGGCGAAGCCATGACAGCGGCAGCAGGCGAGAGAGTCACACGTCAATAGGAGCCCGCGAGCTGCCAGGCGTTGAGCGCGTGCCAAACTCAAATGCCGCAATCGGAGCTCCGCCGGCATCGCGCCCGCCGTGCGCATGCGCGAACGCAGAGTGGCGCCACCTGGCGGGGACCAGGTTGTCCGTAGACCTGTAACCACCAAGGCATCTGGCAGCGAAGCTTCCATAGAAGCCCGTGCGTTCAACACATGGCGCCTCAACGGCGGTTCGTGGGGCTTAGCGCCATGATTACCAATTAGAATCAAGCCAGTGCGTATCGGCCATTTTCTCGGAATACTTGCCGTGCAGGTAGAAGCACACATGAAAAAGTTTGGTAAATTAGAACGAAACAAATTTGAGAGACTCAACGCAACATCGCCGCATTACGTCCCGTAACGTAACGTTGACGTCTACGTAATGCGCTAGAATTAATTACTTTTGGAGAACGGTTGCATGTATAATAAAAATATTGTGTGGCGAACACTTACGTGGAGATTAAATGCTGTGTTTATATCTACAATAAATAAGACAAGATGCAAGGTAAATGTACCTGGCAGCGAAGCTTCCATCGAAATCCACAAGTTCGAAACATGGCGGTCCATTGGTGGTTCATGGGTATTAGCACCATCTGTGTCAGGAGGGAACACTTCCGGCAGTACAGAAAATATTGGTGCGCCATATTCGCGAAAAAACGGAAGTGGCGTCATTTTTGTTCACAAAGACGCGAAAATTGCTTACCTGGCCTGCCGTCATTGCAGCTATATATTCAAATGCCGCACAATTCGAATTGATAGGCGCTTCGAGCTTCTAGCGCGCAAAACGATGCAGCATAATATCGGTCGTACGCTTGTAGAAACCGCATGCACAAAGCGTCGTTGCTTCGCTGACGGCTTCCGATGTTGAATGCTGGTGGACATCGTCGGACGCCCAGCCGGTCGGCCAGCGCTGCCGCACGAAGGCACCTAAAGAAAACGATTATCTGCTGGTCCTAACTCAATACTTTTGATTGAACAAGTAGAACAACGATGAAGTACAGCTCTCAAACACCGAGCCACGAAAATTCAAGAATTCAGACGTAAGTTGACGAGCAAAACAACAAAACGTTTCAGGGGCGTATAGTAGCAGATGAACTTCAGGAACGCCTTTTTGCACTCGTCAAGGACCGCGCATCGTACTGCAATGGATCGAACGCCCTCTTTTTATAGAGGACGCTGATATATAGGTATTTATTGCTAACAATAAAGTAAAAGAGAGTTATATTTTCTTCCATTGCCAAACGTATATGTCACATTGATTAGGAATTCTATTTTCGTTAAATAAATTCAAACTGCGTCTTGTTTCAGTTGAAGAGCGTTTTTTTGTTTCTCATTATTTGTTCTCTCCTCAGATAGTCGCGCTTTCATCGCTGCTCCCATAACCGGCCTTGCTCGTGTTGGAGACGATTGGTTCTGGACCGCTTTTCGCCCGAAGGTTCGCGACCCATTTGCATGGACCTTTCAGGATGCTTCTAGTAATGACAAGGTATAACATTAAAAGCACACATACCAGAGGCGCACACCCAGTCGCCTCTGTGGCATATAATTGTAGACCGCACTATCACCGGGTTAGGTCCACCAAAACAGCCATCGCGAGAGACTCTGGAGACACTGCAAGGATGGTCTCAGAAAGCAAGAACGAGCCATCTTTACGGGGCTAATTCACATCGTGGAAGAAGACGTCACTTGGAGTTGACGTGCACGAAATCTGCGACGACGACACACGAGCGTCGCGCGTCGCTTTTACCAGCGAACGCCTGCAGCCGTGGCGGACACGTGCTCACGGCGAGGCTGGCGCAGGTTCCAACATGGCGGCAAGCGAACGCAAGCAACGGCTAACGATGGGACTCGTGATAAAACGAAGAGGATACAAAAATAACAGTCGTAACTGAATACCGGCGCCGAGGATGCGGGTATTGGCGGAGGAGAAAAGCTCGCTCGTTTCTTGCACTGCACGCCGCCATTACGCTCAACGACGTGCTTCCAACACACTTTGGGAGTTTTCCCATCTCGCTCTGCTTGCCGCGTTTCCTCCACGGTTGAGTGAGTGATACGTTCTTTTAATTTCGTTGGCAGCCGCCAAGCTAAAGCACCCCTTCGTAGGCGCACTAAGACGTTCGTATTCTGGGGTACCGTTCGGGTTGGAACGTTACAAGCTGTTCGCTTCGAGGAAATGGAGCAGAAACGGAAAACGAGGCGGATAGGAAAGAAAGAACAGCTTGGCTGAAGAGGCAGTTTTATGCCTGGCGCTTTATGAGCACAATTTCCCGACAGCAGCACTCGGCGCACGCGGAGCGAGGTGGCCACACATCTGCATCTCCTTCGCTGTGCTGTATACTTGCATAACGAACGGTTTGCGTCATTCGCAACTGTGCGTATGAGTCTTGCCTGTCCCCTCACTACAACGTGACAATAATCGCATTATAGCTTATAGGGTGCCTGTAATGCCTGCTTTTTTTTTACTTCCATGTGATAACGCAACTGTGCTGTAGCTATGTTGTGTAGTGTTATGTGCTGTGTGCTGCAACTACATGTGCTACGTATAACATATTCAAAAATCAAGGAGTATCCTGCGTCGTACTTGTGCGCCAACGTCCCCTAATCATGTCGATAATGATTAAAGAAATGGATGACACGCAAAAGTATCGCACTTCTCGAAAGCCTGTCTTCACAAATTTGACACTCAATCATGCGCGCTGTGCTCGGGAGCCATCCACACGCGCACTCGTGTCGCATCCAAGAAGCAACGGTATTTTTCCTTGGACGTCACGAACGCTACACGGACGCATTATTGACTCCCCCCCTCTCCCCCATAGCATGTTCGTTTCGATAATTTTCCATGGAGCGAAATTTCGAGCAGGAACGACGCACCCATCAAATGTGGGAGCGCACTTCTTGCAGCGAGAAGCTACGTCCACTCAGGGAGAGAACACCGGGCACGTCCTTCCCGAAAGTTGTGCCCAACAGCTGGCACGAAACGCACTCACCTGGTGAAGGGCATGCTCATCACATGCTTCTTTGGCTTCACAAAGTACGGTCTCGCTCGCTGACTTGAGTACTGTGCAGAACAATGCGTACTCCTTCACTAAAGGAGGTTAGTTTACGCAGCGCCGGTGGATATAACGGATGTCTTCAGCGAGAAGTTTTCGCCAGGTACACACTCAGAGCGACTCCGGCATGGAAAGCGCTGCATACGCTGCTGCGCTATGGACGAATGTGACCCGTTGTTGAATGTGACCAAATACTCAAGTGTACGGAACTGTATTCATCAATTATTCTTTCTAGGATATTCCAACAATCATTACACTGCTCATCACTACCAAGCGACTGGAAGGTGGGGAAGGTGGTTCCTGTTCACTAATGAGGTAACACACATTGTCCCGAAAACTACCGTCCCATATCAATAACCAGCATTCCCTGCAAGATTCTGGAGCGTATAATATATTCCCACATAGTTGATTTTCTTGAGACGAACTCTTTTTTTTTTAAATAACAGTCAGCATGGCTTTAGGAAATCCTTCTCCTGCGAAACGCAACTAGCTTGCTTTACTAACGACCTCTTTTCTAACACCGACTTTACTAACGACCTCTTTTCTAACACCGACTTAGGATTTGACACCGATTGCATCTTTATCGATTTTGCTAAAGCCTTCGATACCGTATACAATAACCTACTAATCCATAAACTTAGTCTTCTTAACATTGACCCGCTAGTACTGGACTGGATTAAAAACTTTCTTGCTAATAGAACACAATACGTAATTGCGAACAATTCGTCGTCTGCGCCCCTCGCGGTAACGTCACGCACGCCGCAAGGGTCGGTTCTCGGTCCTCTACTTCTTCTAATCTATATTAATGATCTTGCTTCCTCTGTGAAATTTTCAACTATTAGGCTTTTTGCTGATGACTGCGTTATATATAATAAGATTGCTAACCTCAATGATTCTCGTAAACCTCAAGACGACATTAATAACGTTCTGTTATGGTGTAACAAGTGGTCTATGAAGCTTAGCTTAAGCAAATGTAAATGCATGCGCGTATCACAGCGTACCAACACTACTAATCTGCATACATATTTCCTCAATAATAGCCTTCTCTCAGTTGTCTCATCGTACAAATACCTTGGACTAAACATCACCAACAACCTTTCCTGGCACATGCATGTCGACATTATATGTAGCAATGCCAACCGCATGTTGGGCTATTTGCGCCGAAACTTCTCATCCGCACCATCGTCACTGAAACTAACTCTCTACAAAAGAGTTCGCTCCAAACTAGAATACACATGCGCCATTTGGGACCCTGCTAACATTACACTCATAAACAGCATAGAAGCCATTCAAAATAGTGCAACGCGTTTCATCTTATCAAACTACTCCCGACATGCTAGCGTTACCTCAATGAAAACAACACTTAACTTGCCAGGACTTTCTTTCCGTCGTAGATGCTTCCGCCTTTCACTATTCCATAATATCTACCACCACAACCCTTTGTTCAAAAAACAGCGTATCACCAAACCGTCATACATATCATCTCGCTCTGACCACAGTTTCAAAGTTGGTGTGCCGTCTTCACGTACTAAACTTTGTAGCAATGCTTTCATCCCTAGCACAAGCAAAGATTGGAACCACCTTCCCGCCACCGTTGCAGCCATCCTTGATACCGACACCTTCAAAACCAGCATTCGTGAAACGACACTTTGAATATGTCTTTGTATCTTGCACAATTTTTTTGTTACGTACACCCACTCCTTTTTGTTATGCCTTCGGGCCTTGAAAGTATCTTAAATAAATAAATAAATAAATAAATAAATAAATAAATAAATAAATAAATAAATAAATAAATAAATAAATTCATGTGCTTCCCATCGTTCCCATGGTGGCTGAACGATTGCAGTGGCAGAGTTCGCTCTAGTATATTGTGGGAAACTCTACTGCTGCATCAGACAGAACTCTGAAAAGGTCCATGTTTTCCGTAGTGATAGTGGAAAAAATATTAATAACCCTTATGTTACGAATTATAATCGACTGTCAATAAGGGTGAGCCTTACATAATTCGATGCCAAGGCGCTGGAGACTCCATTGAAAGCAAGTCAAGGCGGTAGAACGTCTTTCTGCATTTGTTAGATGAGTCATCATAATTATAGAGTAGCTAAATATCTATTTACTGTACAGTCGGTCATGCTACATTTCTTCATAAAAAGCCAGTTTCGCCTGAAAGGCGAAACATCGATTGCCACAGCAAATTAGTGGACAGCTAACTATACGAAGCAAGGATAGTAGTTTTATCGACCGTATACGCTTGTGACCATAGGCGTACTAACTAAATTAACAAACATGGTGTCATGCGCGCAAAACACATCTCACTCAATAACCGCGGAAACTCGCTGTCAGAACGCTGGAGTGAGGAAGCGCAGCAGCGCGCGAACTGACCTTCGTGCTGCGTCTCACATCAACACGAGCTGAGTCGCGAAAACAGCGCGCGGCGGACCCTATCCCTGTCGTAGACGGCTTTCCAGATACAGCGGCCCGGTCGCGCGCTCACGGCCGCCCGCAGTAGCACGCGCCCCCCTCCCCCCGGAGCCATGCGCGCGACGGAAGACGGCGCGCTTCATCCCCGCTTTCCTCGCTTGCGCGCGCGAGATTGAGCCGCGAACGTCGGCTCACCCTCGCACGCTTTCACTCGACAGGCGGCAATGATTTTGTCGCCCTTGGACTTATACGGAACCTCACGGCGACGCTGACGGCAGAAATGCGCATGGAGTGTCCATATTGTAACGGGGATAAGACTAGGCAAAACAAAAGGGAAAATATATTAGGTAATATATACAGAGAGAAGCCGAGATGGCGGAACAACAACCACACGAGCGCTTCTTCGATCCTCTTCATCCCCTTGCTTGCGCCTTCTCCAATGTACGGGAATGGCTGGTAACATATGACCCCGTGCACAACGGGCGACGTGCACGATATCACTAGGTGGTACGGACGATGACGAGCTACCGTCCACCGGTGCGATATCGTATGTGGCTTCACTAAGCTGGGGGAGAAGCGTATAAGCGCCAGCGTAGCAAGACAGAAGCTTCGAAGACAGGCCCACGTGGCGGGGCGGCGTCCAGAGAAGGAACAAAGAGCCTGAAGAGGATTGAACAGGTCTTTGTGGTTGTCCTTTTCGGACATCTGCGAGACAGAGAGACGATCCCGTGCAATCTGGCGAGCTGTTTGAGCCCGAGCAGCAGCATCGCGAACGTACTCTGTAGGAACGTAGGTATCTGATGGGAGGAGAGAGGGCAGCGTTGGCTGGCGGCCAAACAGGTAGAAAGGAGAAAAGCCGGCGGTGTCATGGCGGCAGGAGTGGTACGCGAATGTCGCAAAAGGCAAAGTGTTGTCCCAATCACGATTGTCTGCGGAAACGCACATAGAGCATCGTGGTCAGCGTGCGATTAAGACGTTCGGTAAGTCCTTTTGTTTGTGGATGGTAGGCTGTGGTTAGCTTGTGATGTGTGGAACACGAACGAAGGATATTGTCAACGAATTTCGAAAGAAATGAACGACCGCGATCGGTGAGCAGCTGTCGTGGCGCGCCATAGTGGAGAATGACATCGTGAAGCAGAAAGTCCGCGATGTCAGTGGCACAGCTTGTCGGCAATGCCCGGGTGATGGCATACCGTGTGGTGCAGTCAGTGGCAACGGCAATCAACTTGTTCCCTGTAAACGACGTCGAGAATGATCCAACCAGATCTAGGCCGACGGGGTAGAACGGGACAGTTGGGATCTCTATAGACTAAAGTGGCCCGACGGGCAACAAGGATGGGCGCTTGCGGCACTGGCAGAACTCACAAGTAGCAACATACCGACGTTCAGAACGGTAAAGGCCTGGTGAGAAAAACCGACGCCGCAGCCGGTCGTATGTGCGGGACACTAGGAAATGTCCAGCGTTTGGGGCATCGTGTAGCTGTTGCAGCGCAGTGGAATGGATAGATGTAGGAAGTACAAGAAGAAAGTCTGAGCCGTCGGAATTAGTAGTTCGTCGGTATAGAACACCATCACGGAGCACTGACAGGTGGAGAGATGGGTCGGATTGGTGAGAGCGTAGCTGGTGGATTACGGCGCGTAAGTTTGCATCATTGAGCTGTGCCTTCTGGATATCGATAAAGTCAAAGATGTCGAGAACACGCGAGTCGGCATCGTGGGCAGCGGAGTCCGGAGGATCCACGGGATGACGGGAGAGGCAGTCGGCATCCTTGTGCATTTGGCCGGGCTTGTAATTGACATCAAAGATATACTCCTCTAGGTTCACTGCAAAGCGACCAAGTCGTCCAGTGGCGTCTTCAAGGGAGGACAACCAGCATAGTGCATGGTGGTCTGCGATGACCGAAAGCGCGCAGCCAAACAAATATGGTTGAAATTTTGCGACTACCCCTACTAAAGCGAGGCATTCCCGTTCAGTGATCGAAAACTTGCGCTCTGAAGGCGAGAGGAGCTGACTGGCATAGGCGATGACGCAGTCTTGTCCTTGTTGCCTCTGGGCAAGGACAGCACTGATGCCGTGTCCGCTGGCGTCGGTGCGAACTTCAGTGGCCGCGGACGGGTCAAAATGGGCCTAGATGGGTGGGGTGATAAGCAATATAGTGAATGTGCGAAAGGCATCAACTTGTTCAGGACCCCATTAAATGATATGTCCTTCTTCACGAGTTGCGTTAAGGACGGGCAATGTCGGCGAAATTCTTGACGAAGCGTCCAAAATAACAACATAGGCCGAGGAAGCTGCGGAAGTTCCTGGCCAAATGTGGTACTGGAAAATTTTTCACGGTACAAATTTTCTCGGGATCAGACTGTACGCCACGAGCACTGACAAGGTGGTTTAGAACAGCAATTTACCGATGACCAAAACTGCATTTTGATGAGTTTAGCTGCAGGCCTGCTC
This sequence comes from Dermacentor variabilis, assembly GCF_050947875.1. Taxonomy (NCBI): domain Eukaryota; kingdom Metazoa; phylum Arthropoda; class Arachnida; order Ixodida; family Ixodidae; genus Dermacentor; species Dermacentor variabilis. Next base: position 6,484,769 of record NC_134570.1, read on the forward strand.
GCCTGAAAACATCAAGAGCTGCCGACAGATGTGTAAGGTGGCTCTCAAATGTCGGAGAAAATAACCATGATGTCATATAGATAACTAAGGTATGTGGACTAGTTGTAGCCCTGAAGAAGACAGTCCATTATCCTTTAATATGTTTCTGAGACATTACAAAAGCCAAATGGCATCACCTTAAATTGAAAAAGTCTATCCGGGGCAACGAATGCGGTCTTCTCGTGGTCAAGGTCATCTACAGAAATCTGCCAGTATCCTGACCGTAGGTAGACGAAGGAGAAGTAGGTAGACCCATGGGAGACACTCAAGAGCCTCATTGATTCTTCGCAGAGGGTAGACGTCCTTTCGCGTGACTTTGTTCAAGTGATGGTAGTCTACGCAGAAGCGCCAGCTACGGTCTTTCTTCTTTACTAGCACGACCAGTGGCGCCCAAGGACGCCAGAAGGTTCAATGACGTCTTTCGCGAGCATTGTTTCGACCTCGTGCTGAATTACTTGCCGTTCAGCATGGGACACACGATAAGGACGTCGTCTGATGAGGCTAGCGTCTGCAGGATGGATACGGTGAGTGACCACAGATGTCTAGCCCAAAAGGGTGGTCATAAAAGTGAAAGATGTCGCGATAAGACATAAACATGTGCCTGATATCGGCAGCCTGTGCTGGAAGGAGGTCAGGCGCGATCATCTTGGTAATATCGCGAACGGCTGTACGGCTTGAGGTGGGGAATGCAGCGCGGAGCAAAGATTCGCCGGCAACTAATGCAGAAACGGCATACTGATCGATCGAAGAGATGTTGGCCCGAGTCATGCCTATTGGCATAAGTTGCGTGCACCAGCTGAAGTTCAAGATGGGGAGGGACGCGCGGCTATTAGAAACGGTGAGAATGGTATCAGGAACGGCGACATTTCTGGCTAATAGAACGTGAACAATCGGAGTAAGGACGTAATCGCCATCGGGAATAGCAGTGAGAGACATTAGCTCGACAGACGTAGCGGATTGAGGTACTCAAATACGGTACACAAAATGGATCAACGGTACACAAATGCGGTTGACGAGTGGTTGGAGCGTCATAGTAGCGAGGTAGGTCAAGATGAAGCAATCCGGTTCCACAGTAAATAAGGCCGAAGTGGGCAGATAGAAAGGTCATGCCTAGGTTGAGTTGATGGGAGCAGTGCTCGAGCACAGCAAGTAATGCAGTCGTACAGCAGTCGGCAATACTGAACAGGGAAGCGTTTCCCTGTTGGCGACTCTGCTGAGGGGTTATGTGGGTGGCGTGAGGACCTCCTTAATCGACGGCGAACTTCCGAATGCGCTACTGATATATGTGCCCCCATGTCAACGAGAGCAGCCACAAGTGTACCGACCACCTTAATGTCAATTAAGTTCCGCCTAGTCGACAATGTGGTCATAGGATTATGCCGGCGAGTTGTCAATGCAACTTCACCTCCGGGAACTGCATCGTCTAGTTTTCCAAAGGCAGGCATCCAACTGGCGATGGAGCAGGCGGAATTGTTGGGAGCGAGATGATGGGCGACGGTACAAGGGTGAACGGGACTGGTGACCACGCGGACATGGTGAGCGACGGTACGGCATGGTCAGAGTGTCATCACTGTTGGCCTCAGGGAACTCGCGGTAAGGTTGGAAGCGGCCAGGATCGGTCTCTGGGCGACGGTTAAGAGCACAGGGCGCATGGGGAAAAGACCATCGGTTATTGCAATAGCGGGCGACGTGACCCATACGACGACAATTAAAGCAAATGGGTCGGTCATCAGCAGTCCTCCACTCAGCCGGATGGCGGCGACGTAGCCTCTGGCCTTGGGTACAGGAACCTGGGAAACGGCAGTTGGGTGGGAGGCAGCGACGGCGCACAGAGAGTCCAGGCCAGTATTGAATAGCTCCTGACGAACGATGGCTTGGACAAGTGGAATCATGGTAGCGCTTGACTCACAGGCACGGGGACACGGGGAAGCAGGAGACATGATTTTCGTCACGTGTTCCACGGTTAGCGGCAGCTGTGACGCAAGTAGATCTTCCCACGACCGTGTTGCTGCCGTGTGGGGAACTCGAGTGAACTGATGAACAATACGTCGACTCTTGGCGTTTTCAAAACGCTCGCACTAATCAATGATAATATCCACCATGTCACAGTCCTTGAAGCTTAGCAGATGGAACGCATAATCTGATATCCCTTTTAGGAGGTGTCCCACTTTCTCAGATTCGGCCATACCATCATCCGCTTTGCGGCCAAGGGCCAGCACATCCTGATGTAAGACAGGTAGGATTCCGTCGATGTTTGGGCACGTGATGCTAGCTCCTTCGTCGGGACCTTTCGACCAAGAGACTTGTCAAACAGAGCCCGCATCTTATCCGTGCAGGTAACCCAGCTTCCAATTTCCTCTTCGTGATTCTGGAACCAGACCCTTGCTGTCTTTTGAAGATAAAACAGGATGCTGGCCAACATTACCGTATCCTCCTATCGGTTGTTCTTACTTGCACGCTCGTAGATCGCCAACCACTCTTCGATGTCGACATCATCAGCCCCACTAAACGTCCCTGGGTCTCTTGGCTGGGCAACGACAACTACTGCATTGCCACTGTTGCGGCGGGAACCGTCTCTTTTGTCATTGTGGGAAGAACAAGATGTCGGCCACTGCGGAGCTCCGTTGCTCGAGTTGGTACCCCGCATCTCCACCAAAAATGTGACGGGGATAAGACCAGGCAAAACAAAAGCGAAAAATTTGGCGGGGTTAAAAATAGTCAGAAGTATATTTACAGGACACTTACAATAATTGTAGCAGCTGACAAGATGGTAGACAGCGCGCGATATCCAGAGCGTCGTCTTCTTACGACCGAGCTTAAAACGTCTTCTTCAGCGTGTCACATGACTCTCGGCGGCTGAAGCACCGGCTCGGTGGTAGTTAAGAGGCGGGCGATTGATACGACTTAAGACGCGCGACATAGACCACGTCGCAGCGATGCAGAGCCACGGTTGGCTCAAGAGGGGCAATTTCGTACGCGACATCGCTTATTTGACGCAAGACACAGTAAGGGCCAGAGTAGCGTGAAAGTAACTTCTCCGACAGGCCAACGCGTCGCGATGGTGACCAAAGGGGAACCAGGGCACCCGGTGTGTAATGGACGTCACGATGGCGGGCGTCGTATAAGCGCCAGTGATTGTGCTGCGACTCCACAAGTCGAAGTCGGGCAATGTGGTGCGCTTTTTGTGCTTTGAGTATGGCTTCACGGGCGTACTCAGATGTGAAATTCAGACTAGCCGGCAGAACGGTGTCGGAAGGTAGCGTAAGGTCGCGGCCAAAGAAGAGGAAGAATGGAGAGAAGCCTGCGGTGTCATGGCGAGACGAATTATAGGCGAAAGTAACGAACCGCAACGCAACGTCCCAGTCGCAATGGTCAGCGGAGACTTACATGGACAGCATGTCAGTAATAGTTTAGTTAAGACGCTTAAGACGCATTAGTTTGTGGATGGTAAGCATTAGCAAGTTTGTGCTTAGTCGCGCACGAGTGTAGAATGTCATTGAGAACTTTAGAAAGAAAGTAGCGGCCTCGGTCGGTTGGGAGCTGTCGAGGGGCACCCTGGTCAAGGATGACGTTCTCTAGGAAGAAGTCAGCGACAACGGTTGCACAGCTTGTCGGAAGAGCCCGCGTGATTGCACATATCGGGTGGCGTAGCCTGTTGCTACAGCAATCCACTTATTTCCAGAAGCAGACGTAGGAAAAGAGCCTAAAATATCAACACCTACACGGCAGAATGGTTCGGATGGTACGTCACGTGGTTGAAGGCGGCCAGCAGGGAGTGTGGCCTGCGTTCTGTGTCGTTGACAAAGGTCACACGCAGCGATATAACGGCAGACGTCACGGTATAGACCAGGCTAAAGGAAGCGCCGACGAACGCGGTCATGAGTCCGTTGCACGCCAAGGTGACCAGCAGTCGATACATCATGAAGCTGGGCGAGAACAGCCTGACGCAGACGCTCAGGCACAACGAAGAGACCGGGCGCATGTTAGAGCGGTACAATATGTCATCGTGAAGTTCAAACATGCGAATGGAAGGATCGGGCGTCGTTGAAGTGAGCCGTTGAATAAGGTCTTGTAAGGAGGCGTCCAGGTGTTGTTTCGCGCCAATACCGCGAAAAGCAGCCAGATAGAGAACGGTGACAGGGATGCCCGTCGCAGAAACGTCAGGTGGGTCGACAGGATGGTGCGACAAGCAGTCCGCATCTTAATGTAACCGGCCAGTCTTGTATACAATGGAATAGTCGTATTCTTGAAGGCGCAGAGCCCAGCGGCCAAGGCACCCGAAGGATCTTTCAGGGACAAAAGCCAACATAGAGCGTGCTGATCAGTGATCACTGTGAATTGCCGGCCGCACAAATAGGGGCGGAGTTTGCCCACTGCCCAAACGAGAGCCAGACACTCGCGTTCGGTGATAGAACAATTGCGCTCAGCAGGGGAAAGAAGGCGGTTGGCGAAGGCAATAACACGTTCTCGCCCGTGTTTATGTGCCAAGATAGCTCCAATACCGTGGCCACTGGCATCGGTACGGACTTCTGTTGGAGCTGACGCGTCAAAGTGAGCGAGAATGGGCGGGGACGTAAGCAGCCCAATCAGCTCGGTGAAAGCACCAGCTAGCTCAGGGCCCAAAATGAAGTCAGTGTCCTTCTTGAGGAGCTGATCGAGAGGGCGTGCAACGTTCGCAAAATTTCAGACAAACCTACAGAAGTAGGAGGAAGGGCCCAAGAAGCTGCGAACGTCCATCGCACATGTTGGTACGGGAAAGTCCTTCACTGCTAGTATTTTATCGTGATCAGGGCGTACACCGGAAGAATCGACGAGGTGCCCGAGCACAGAAATTTCACGACGACCGAAGTGGCACTTGGATGAATTTAGTTGTAGCCCCGCCTGACGGAAAACAGATAGGATCTCCAATAGGCGTTCGAGATGCGTCGTTCGAGAAGTCGGAGAAAAAACGATCACATCGTCTAGGTAACAGAGGCAGATGGACCACTTGAAACCATGTAGGGGGGCGTCCATCATTCGTTCGAATGTGGCCGGGGCATTACATAAACTGAATGACATCACTTTGAACTGATAAAGACCATCGAGAGTAATAAAAGCCGTCTTCTCGCGGTACATGTCATCGCCGGCAATTTTTCAGTAGCCAGAGTGAAGGATGATGGACGAAAAATATTGTGCTCGATGCAGGGAATCCAGGGCATCGTCAATGCGTGGTAGCAGATAAACGTCCCTCTTTGTTACCTTGTTGACGTGTCGATAATCCACGCAAAACCGCCAACTGTTGTCCTTCTTTCTAACTAGTACAACAGGGGATATGCCCATGGGTGGCAAGAAGGTTCAATGATGTCAGGAGAAAGCATCTTGTCAACTTCTTGTTGGATGATGTGTCGCTCAGTAGGCGAGACGCGGTAGCGTTGCCGATGGATCGGGCTCGCATCACCCGTGTTTATTCGATGTTTGACGACTGATGTTAGTCCTAAAGGGCGCTCTCCAAGGAGCCAACATAGTTTTTGAGCACGCTGGGGCGGAAGGTCGGGAAAAATCATTTTCGTTAGGGCATTCAAGTCTGGAGGGGCAGGAGGCAAAGCAAGAGTTGCACACGAGGAGCTGTCACAAGTTAAAGCCGAAAGGTGGTAGTTCCGGGAGGGCGTGATCAAGCAAACACGCCGCGGGTCTTCGTCGTCTGTTTCAACGTGCCACGGAAGAACACAGGAGCGCGTCTGGTTCACTATACTGTTACAGAAGTTTCGGAGGCTTTGTTCTGACTCGTGTGAGCAGCACGCTTCTGGCGGCTCGTGCCTGTATGATCCAGCGAGCTCATTGGAGGCGCAAAGGCAAATGGTACACCAACATGGCTGAACTTCAGGCTTCAAAAACGTGGCGTCAGGGCCTCTCATTTTGTTGTCTTCCTCCATCGGTACTTGTCAGAGCGACGTTCCGCGCACGTTATCAATCGCCTGCCGTTATCAAAAGCTTGCCGTTAACAGTCGATGATAAGAGTGGCATAAATTTGAGTGGAAAGCCGCGCTACGAAATCACCGTCCAAGTGACATTTATTCCAGTTTGCATTTAAACGCTAGTGATCTGGTCCCGAAACGAGGCCGGCCCCACAGCCAGCGTAGCCTTCCATAAAGAAAGCAACAAAATCCCAATAAGGAAAGGCGTCAGGCAGGGAGATACGATCTCTCCAATGCTATTCACAGCGCGTTTACAGGACGTATTCAGAGACCTGGATGGGAAAGAATTGGGGATAAGAGTTAATGGAGAATACCTTAGTAACTTGCGATTCCCTGATGATATTGCCTTGCTTAGTAACTCAGGGGACCAATTGCAATGCATGCTCACTGACCTGGAGAGGCAAAGCAGAAGAGTGGGTCTAAAAATTAATATGCAGAAAACTAAAGTAATGCTTAACAGTCTCGGGAGAGAACAGCAATTTACAATAGGCAGCGAGGCACTGGAAGTCGTAAGGGAATACATCTACTTAGGGCAGGTAGTGACGGCGGATCCGGATCATGAGACGGAAATAATCAGAAGAATAAGAATGGGCTGGAGTTCGTTTGGCAGGCATTCCCAAATCATGAACAGCAGGTTGCCATTATCCGTCAAGAGAAAAGTGTATAACCGCTTTGTCTTACCAGTACTCACCTCTGGGAAAAACCTGGATGCTTACGAAAAGGGTTCTACTTAAATTGAGGACGACGCAACGAGCTATGGAAAGAAGAATGATGGGTGTAACGTTAAGGGATAAGAAAAGAGCAGGATAGTTGAGGGAACAAACGCGAGTTAATGACATCTTAGTTGAAATCAAGAAAAATAAATAGGCATGGGCAGGACATGTAATGAGGAGGGAAGACAACCGATGGTCATTAAGTGTTACGGACTGGATTCCAAGAGAAGGGAAACGTATCAAGGGGCGGCAGAAAGTTAGGTGGGCGGATGAGATTAAGAAGTTTGCAGGGACAACATGGCCACAATTAGCACATGACAGGGGTAGTTGGAGAAGTATGGGAGAGGCCTTTGCCCTGCAGTGGGCGTAGCCAAGCTGATGATGATGATGGTGATGATGATGATGATGTACTGGTCCCGGTGTCCACAAAATACTCTTATGCTACAAGTCTTTTGTAAGAGAAAATATCACGGACTTCGCGGCGGCGCCTCTAGATCGCTGATAGTACTATATATATCGATATGTTGGTTGAATGTTAACCGCATTAACATCGGCATTCATCGTAACATGGCTTCCGCTGGAATTTTTTTATCACAGCTTTAAGCAGAGAAAAGAAAGAAAGCGGATCGCCGATCAAGTGAATTAAATTAGTCGTCCTTTTTTTTTCTTTTTTTCTGGTCGTATCCGTCGGTGGTTGTGTCTATCGCTACTGCAGCATCTGCCGATTTCAAAAGGAAGGTTTCGTTCGGCTGCGAAAAGGCAACCTGTAGTTCAGGGGTCGACACTATTTCCGAAAGGCGGAAAGAGCCGCGAATGTTCACAAACGCGCTAACAACGCAAAAGATCGAAACACGGCTAGCATGCAATCATGCGACTTCGTCATCGCCGCGCCTTGATTGCCATGTTGGACGACAGTGAATTCCGCCACATTATCAAGTTATGTTGTGGCAGCAATTTCAGCCAATCAGACACGCCGCAGCAGTCCTCTCGGCAAACAAGAGCTGACAAGATGCCGAACATGATCGTAAGGCGGTCCTCTTCGCCGCAGCCCACCGGGGATATGGGGCAGCGCACGAAGTACGCGGAAGCGTCAAACGAGCGGCATGAATGGTATCTGTTCTTGGTTATGCACAGCGTGTCGGCGGGAACAACCACATACACACCGGAAAGGTGCATCTTGCCGGATCCGGTGTAGGCACCTGGATAACGCGACCTTCCTGATAGAATTATGCAGTGAGGTGATGGCCACGGGAACTGGAGGAGGAAAAATTTAGAGGACGCTTAAGCTTCGCATTTAAGAGTGGAACGCGATAGCATTCAAAGACCCCTGACTGCTTCTCATGTTTCTCGGCAACTGCAGCGCATGTAACCGTAGTGTTTACCAAGAAACGCTGGCGGCGAACGGTATCTAAGAAGCCGGGCTTTCTGGTAGAAACTTGCGTATGCCGCGATGCGGCGGAGGCGAGCGCCATCTGGAGAAGTTGCAAGGAAGCAGGCGTACCGCTCCGTGGCCTCCAAGATATTCGCGCGCCCGCGAGCGCAAATGGCGAACGCCGTGGCCGGTCTATGATTGGTATAAACGCTGGAAAAGGAATTTGTTTGAGTCTTTGTGTATAACGTAATTATGTTTTCTCGTATATTCAATTTAGAATCCGACGCTCTCATGTCTGTAGGGTGCGCGTAGATAGTACTTAACGATTTTTTTTCGTATTTTAGCTTGACAAATTCAATTAGTTCAGCAACTTCCTTGCGCCACGTAGAAGGCCTCTGTACGGGTAATTCGGAAATCTTTTCGCGGAACGACGTCCGACGCCGCATTTGCTGCGACACGGGGCCCTTAACGCTATCGCGTTAAAACTGTACATACATGCTAAGAACTACAGAAAGCTGAGCTAGTTGGTAAGGGTTCATTATGCAAAAAGGTGAGGGCATTATGCAAAAATTAAGCGCCTTAAGACGAAGCTTTAGTTCGGGCCCAACACCGACACGGCCTATTCAAATACATGTAAAACGCAAAAACGTTAGAACTGAGGTGAAACAGCGCGAAAAAGACGAGGACACAAGGAAACAAATACCACAGACAAGCGCTGTGGTATCTTTTTTGTTTTTTTGTTAATTTTTTTGTTTAACCTCAGTTCTAAGTATGAACCAACTAGCCCTCATCAAGATCTTACTAATGCAAAAACGTTTTTCTGAGATAACCACTGGACCGATTTTAATGAAATTTGTTGCATTTGAGATAGAAAGTTGAATTCTAGTGTCTGTTGCAAGCGGAAATTAGATTTATGTCCTGGATTTTGTTAAAAGAATTTTCAAAAATTCGGGCGTTCGAAAAAAGAAGAACGAAGTTTACAAATTCAGAACTCTGCATCAAAAACAGATATCGCAGTTCTGTAAACGGCATCCATTAGAACAGTGAAAGCGGACAAATTTGCTATGTCATTTTATATCTTACGTGAATTTGTTACGTTGTTTACAAAGGTGCTGCAAAAGCTGTATTTCCATAACACTAAATTTATTTAGATTCATGTATAGCATATCAATTTTGTCCGCTTTAGATGTACTATTAGATGCGATTCACAGAATTGTATTATCCTTTTTTGCTTCTGAGAGACAGAGTTGTAAACTTGATAGTTTGTTTTCTGAATATTTTCGATTTTTGTCAATTTTTAATAAAAAATTAAGGATATAAATAAAAAATTCGAAACCAACAGTCAGTAGATTTTAAGTTTTTTCTTTTAAAGGCAACAAACTTGGTCAAATTTGGTGCAGTGGTTGCCGAGAAAAACGAATTTTCCTTTTACATGTATTTAGATAGGAGCACCCAAGCTAAAGCTTCCTCTTAACAGCTATCTCTCACGTAGACCGGCACATGTACCCGACTGACAAGTGGTGATGCCATTCCAGAGCTTGCGCAGATGAGTTTTGTGTCTTCTTCTTTTCGCCTCAGTGCTGGCTTCAGTTGATAGTCGGCGTTCGTGTTGGTCACTTCTCTTGTGTCCGGTTTGCACGCCTCAGCTTTTTGCATACTGGACACACATGTCCCAGCGGGACTTTTGGAAACCACGGGAGGACCGTGAGGCGGACACAGACTGCCAAGGAGATGGCCCCGTGTGCGGTTGGCGCAGACATGGCCCTGTTACTCGCGAGCTTAGCGACCACCCGCCATATTTTTTCTGGACTGTTTGATCAGTGCGTCGTGTCCCAATCGTTTGTCTAAGTTGGTTTTTCCGCCGGTGTCAACCAAGGGTCTGGTCTTTCTGCCGTGTAGCGGCCGAAGTCAACAATGCGCCACATCTGAGAAATCTTTTCGCAGGAAGCACGTCGGCGCAAGCCTTCAGGGAGCGGTGGCGGGTAATAGCTTACTCATCAGCGAGCACGCAAAAGTGCATTGCGCGCGCTGCGATCATCACCCGTGGCGCGCCGCGGGGCTCGCCCTCTGTGGGCAGAGGTGGTGCTCGCCTGGCCTCCGAGAGCCTCAGCTGGCCGTGCACGTGGCTCAAGAAAAAAGACCACACGTCGCGCCCAACGTGAGGTTCGAACCCACGACCTTGATATTAAAGGTCCCGCACTCTACCGAGTGGGCTAAACGGACAGAAAGGAAATAAGTGGGACACATGCGTCTTTAGTGAGACGGTTTTCCACACGTGTATCAATTTCCTTCTGCTACACTAACACCCGACCCGGAGCAGTTCCTGCGCAGCTTACACGCGCGCTTGCGCACACTCACACATCGTACACTATATGAATGCGCTTCCATCTTGACGAAGGCCGGACCCCAGTCGAAACCTTCGATTGTGTGTCGTTTCGCGCTTGTTTCAACCCTGTTTTTCTGCTTGCTACGTAGTGGGCGTTCGAGCTACATAGTCACGCTCGATATGGCATCGCTTTTCAAGCTTCACTTAACACAAGCCGCGCCGAGTCGGAACACGAGCTCGCCTGATGGCTGCACACGCGGCGAGCACAGCTGCACTCAACTGTGCGCGCTCTCCCAGAAACTGCGACCGCGACGCGGAAATAATTAATGGCCGCCAGCCACGTGACCAACCACTCCTTGACGCTTGAGGTTTTGTATAAAGCCAATTCATGCGCAGCACCACTGACATATTGCGGCGGGCAATGTCAGAAAGCGTTTCGATAAGAGGGATCTCACGAAGGCCGACATTTCTCGCTAGCACTTCTTTTGACCTGACTGAAAATGTAGCGGAGTATGTGACACGTGCAAAAGGGTTGCGCCTACGGCGTTCAAGAATGTTGTGACGGCATTGAAATTCTAGCGGTGTCGCACCACTTGTCACAATTTTCCGGCGCATGAGTGGAAACTCTCCGATGAGCGATTGGTACAAACGGATGCAGGCGCGCATATTGCACCACATATACCCGAACATATACAGAACAACACACAGAGAACATATGGACACGTGTACTTGTTTATATTTTTCGGGTGAGCGCTTCTTACCGTCTACCAAATGTTATCGCTCAACGCGGGAAGCGCCCGAACGTGTCAGAAGTTTCTCGAATGTTATCGATGGTTCTTTCTGCTGTCTGTTGTCACCGAAGCTTGTGTAATATAATTGCATGTGCGACGCGCATTGTGTAGAACTTTCTGGAAGACACGCGGGCATCAGCGATTACTCTGAAACCTTAGTTGGCTCATATATGACGATGCGCTTGACCGGCAGATAAGATTTCGACGATCGCCGACCATGTTCGCCGCTATTTCTGTGCTTTGAGTCTAACTTGCTTTTGTGGGCACAAGTTCGCCTAATAAAAAGTCGATTTTGGCATTCGCAGTTTTAGAGCTGTATTATTCACCGTCACTACTACGTGACAATATAGAACAAGACACCAGAGCAAGATGGAGCCAAAGGAAAAAAACGAGTTGGGCAGCAAGTGCTTTCACAAAGTATCACGAGGAGTATACCCCACAGAACAAGCAGGAGCAAAGGTGCGGCTAGGCAAAAATGGGATATTACTCGAACGATTTGCATAAGACAAACGCTCGCTCGCGCGGGCATGCTACTTTGGCCACCAAGCGCGCTTTTTTTTTCTTTTGCTCCTGTAACCACGCGATTGAGGCGGATGAGGCTATGCGTTACCGCACTAGATGCGTGCACCAATGTACAAGTTGCAGCCATCCCCACAGTGCGACGGTTTTCGACGTCACTGTGCCAGTGAGCGTGAGCGCTCTCAATCGCGTTTCAAAAGGAGGAAGAAGCAATCACTCATGGCGAACAGTGTCACACGCGTCACGAGAACGCGATCTTTTTGTGTGAAGGCAACCGGTCAATAAACCCACACATGCTACCTGAAGGCATTAATGGTGCCGGATTCGAGACCCTCGTTATGTAATAAACGAGAAGAAAGGGGGTTCACCGAGGGGCCCAATTCTTATTAGTCATATCCTAAGAAGCCAAAAAACACTGACACCAAGGACAACGTAGAAGAAATTAATTGTGCTTAATACAGGAAACGATGAATAAATGGTAATGAAAGTGGATTAAAATCAACTTGCCGCAGGTGGGGAACGATCCCACAACCTTCGCTTTTCGCGTGCGATGCTCTACTAATTGAACTACAGCGGTACCGTCTCCCCATCCACTTTCTTGATTATTTATGTTTCCTAGTAGAACCCTGGGTGTGTTAGCCAGCGTCACCACTCACAGACCTTGGAATCGGATACGAAGGCTGTGGGATCGTTTCCCACCTCCGGCAAGTTGTTTCTTCATCCACTTTTATTTCCACTAATTTATCGTTTCCTTATTTCATTTATTAAGCACAAGCAATTTCTCCTACGTTGTTCTTGGTGTCAGTGTTTGTTGGCTCCTTATGATGTGACTAATAAAAATCTGGCTCCAAGGTTTCCTTCTCGTTCACCACTTACTGGCGTAACTGATAGCCGAGCGACTGGGATACCGTGGAAGGTCACCCTAGGCCCGCGCTAAGCGCGCTTGAACGCGCTCGGCACTTTTCTACCGACAGTCGTGCGGGCTTAGTTCTCGGGAAGGACGGTTGACAACGCTGCAACATGGTCGCGCAGCCGCGCGGTGACGTCATTACTTTAATATCTCGTGGGCTTCTTTCAGGGCGCGGCATAGGAGCCACGTAAAAGGTAATGTTACAAAAACAAATGCCCTGAAACGAATGTTTCTAAAGAACCATAACTAATAAGCAAGCTAACGCAACTACAAAATATGGCCCGAGTAACTCAAGACGGCCACGAATTTGCTGTTGGTCTCATTCACCTATGAGATGAAGCACTGTTTTACCTAAAGTGGAGCTCAAGTTACCCAGATCGCCCGGTATAGAGGGTACGCTTGTCAGTTGAAAGAAACGTACAGCGCGCAGCAAGTCTCACCAGCCGAGTGTGCGTCTACCACATCCACGCGCGGAGTTGAGCTAAATGCTCTTGATCGGCGGCGCGACCCCGTTCCGACCCGAGGGTGTCGAACGTAAACGAAATTAACGGGGGCGACGCTCTTACCGCACACACTTTCTATCACGTGAAATATCATTTGACAAAATGCCGCGCCGACATCAGTCATCAAAAAGGCACAGCGCCGCAAGACAGCCCCTAAAATGGATGCACCAAACTTACCATGCACAGAATGCTGAATCGCAACGGCAACGATGGTACCACACACTGGTCCAGTGTAACGGTCAGAGAACTAACTTTCAGAAAATGACGTCTGGCCTTCGCTTTAACCTCAAACACCGCTCCTAGCAAATAGAAAGAAACTCCAGGGGTCGTGCCCTACCATTCTAATAAGATTATCTGTTTAATTAGCCAATGGATTTTGGGCCGTTCCTAACCGCGGAGATATTCATCCGAGTAAGTTGAGACATGTTGGGGGACACGTTGCTCACGAGACGGGAAGCGTTGGACGTGCGGGCCACGCGAGTGGCTCTTCTGGTGCCCTGTGGAGTCAGTGGAAAAAGCGATATGGACTTACCATTTTGTTGTTTATTTCATGGAAGTGGATCTCGCACACTTTGTCAACAACGTCCTCGTTCTCGAATGTCACGAACCCGAAACCTGCAAGTGAAGATAATAGACGCTAGCATGAGGACACACGCAGAGGATCATATTGCACTGTCGCTCCTACAGGCATAATTCAGTTTGAACGTTGAAGAGCATGTTTGTGTGCGTATGAGGGGGTCGGAAAAGCTTTCATAGATGATTACTATCACTAGAAAAAAAAGTGGGGTCCATGGCCGTCAGAAAGATAGCACGATTACTGACGAAATTAGAGCTATATATAAACAGTTAATAAATCATATAATAATTTAATTCACCTAATCATTCTTATTATTGCTCGTATTGTGCTTCCTTTTGTTTTGAAATATTTCCGTGCTTCTATGGTTTTCGTATTCGGGTAGGTGAGTGTTGTGCTGTGTAGCACTCAAGAGAGACTTTATTTAGGAGTGCCCAAGAACATGTGTGTTGCATGAACATTCTTTTTGTGTGTAGATTTATGTAGCGTGAACATTTATGTAGTGTGAACATTTATATTGTTGTACGTGAACTTTGTGTACGCGAATGTCTTCTTTCTGTTGCTTTTTTTCAGATATTGCTTCTGCTTTGAACGAGCATATGCCACGTCAGAGAAGAAGAGCAACACACGCACCAACCTACATTTGATATAAAAAAAGAACAGCAGTACAGCATCGCTAATGGGGTATGCTTTATTTCTAATAAAATGAACCAAACTGCGACCAGCGCGCTGAAGCCCCTAAATATTTGAAGTTTCACGGTTCTGTAGCCCCTGTAATACACGATGGGTCACATAGAACAAGCAGGCAATAAAAAAAAGGGAGGGGGGGATTGCGAACTGCGATTTTTTCCTCACGAGAAAAATATGTTTCTGTCGTTTGCGAACGAGATCGCATAGTGCATTAAAAGAATGCTATTGAAAGCATTTACCCGAACCAAAAATTAACTGCGCCCCAAAATGAAACCATGCGGCGCGCCATATTTTATGGCACCTGTTCGCGAACGAATTCCGTTTACTTTTGCAAACTGGCTGCGATTGGCCGAGTAACTAGCTGGCCCGCCGTACTGGCTTAGCGCTTATGGAGTTGCACTGCTAAGCACAAGATTGCCGAATCAAATGCATCGGGGGGGGGGGGGGGGTCGAAATGCACCGCGCGTTCGGTTGCAGAGTCGCAGTTGGTCCGGAACGGGGTGAGTGGCGCCGCGGCGACCGCGTTAGCTTAAAGGGACACTAAAGCGACACAATAAATCCGTTTAGACTAATGAAGCATTGTTTTAGAACCCTGCAGGCAGTCATTTCAAAATAGTAGTTCGATTATTAGATGAAAAAATGAAGGTCCAAGTATCCGTGTTTGAATTTCGCGCCGAAACACCAGCGCTGGTACGTCAGCGTGACGTCAGGGATTCCAAAGTGTGTTTTCGCATTTGGGCCGCGTTGGCTGAATAAAGGTTCCCGAAACTTGCCATGTTTAATATTTGGTTCCTTTAGAACACAATCTAGTCAATCTGTACCGCTATATATAATTAGTAGGCCCTAGAATATGCCATCAAAATCCGAGACGTCACAGCCCCCAGGTGCGGGAAATTATGTAGGCGTCGCCACACGCATTTCGTACTTGCGCTTTTTCTGGCTTACCAAACGTCTTATCGTTGCAAGAGTGGTGTTTTTGGTGTTGTAGAACGGTAATTTACTGATGCAGAACAAATCATTTTTCAATTTAGTGTCCCTTTAAAGAAAAGTGGGCGGCGGAAGGAGCGAGCAATTCTCACGATGAAGAGCGCTGTACGTGTAAAAGCCAGCCAGCCTAACCTTTCCTATCTCTAAGCTGCCACGGTACAAAAACCACCTTGTCACCGGAACAACCGAGCAATTGATGCGTGATCCACCGCTACGCACAACGGCAGTGCAGCGGCACTTCCCGGCAAGCAGCGCATCTGCTGGCGAAGCGGATCGCACGGCGCGGTCCTTTCAGTGTCCAAGTGGCGTGACAAACTCGGCAATCAGAGGGCCTTTCCGGACCAAAGATGAAAGCGCCGCCCGCGGTCCCACCTGGCAAAGCAAGCGAGCGCCGCTGCACACGGGCGGCGATCAAAGGACGCCGTCCTTCGGCGGGGAGACGACGACATTGACCGTCTTTAAGCAGGAGTCAAATAGGGCTGCGCAAATGTACATTTCGTGAGCGAACTGAATAGCACGCATCATTCGACCTTTTTGGAAGTTGAACATTCGAAATTTTCGAGTATTTGTTAAAGCCGAATAACTAGGTTTATTTCACTTTTTTGCGAATACATTATTGAAAGCGGACGCTGTGTCAGTAAATGTCTGCTCTTAAAGCGACACTGAGTGGCTTTACAACAGGAAACGTGAAAGAGACCGCGACGACACCAATTTCAGAAGCGGCAGTTCCAGTGGGAGGTAAGGCACCAAGGCAAGAAGCTACGCTGAGCCAGTTGGTGCTGCACAATTGTCGCAGCAGACTAGACAAGGAGGACACTGCGCTTTTCTTTCCGGTTGTCCTTGTCCAGTGCACGGAGAAAAGCATCAATTCACTCACCTAGGAAAGGATCCGATAAAGAAACGGCAAAGCATGAAAGTGTCCAACTCAAGAGGTCAGACAGAATTGGCTGAATGTTTAAAGCTGATAAATGGGAAGAAAGTAAATGGTATTTAAAATTATACCGTCGGAAACATTGAGGAAGTAGTAAAAAAAATGGGAACAGTTTGAAATCAGTGAGAACAAAGTTTGGCATAGGGCAGGGCGAAAATGTAGGCATTGCAATGCAATCTTGGTAATGTCATCAGCAATTTCGATGATAAAGTAAAGGCAGCGGAGGACTTCTACACTGAACTGCAGAGGACCAAAGAAGCCATGAAACCTCGACCAACAGGACACGGAAGTTCTATGTGTAACTAGCGATGACGTCAGAAGTGCTTTGCACGGCATGCCGGAAATAACAGCCGATTTAATGAAACATGGAGGATGCCTGAAAAGCTTGCGACTCTTCATGCGCAATGCCTCAAGACTTCAAATGTACCCGAGCATGTCAACATTATACTAACCCACAAAAATGGAGACGTTAAAGAATTGAAGAATTATATACCCAATGGCTTGCTTTCAAAATTGTACAAAATATTCACCAAGGAAAATACCAATAAAATATGGGAAAAGCTTGATTTCAGGCAACACAGAGAACAGGCTGGCGTGAGAAAGCTGTATTCTGCAATGGACCACGTCCATGTTATCCATCAGGTAAGTAAAAAATCTGCGGAGTACAAGCGACCTGTTTATAAGCCTTTCATAGTCCACACGCTTGCCACTAGGCAAGCCAACCCATGCATCAGCGCCTACCCAGAAGTCAATGCACGCCGACTACGAGAACGGCGCCAACCTTGGATTCCCGGGTTGCTATCGTGTCACACATTCCATACCACGGGCGGTAGGAGTGTTTTTAAGGCAGGAGTGCATCGGAGTGCTGCGGAACGATGCGATATCATGGACGTGGTATCGCAACCGATTCAACGATTGTGATTGGCCGCGATACAGTAATCAAATCCCCTAGTCGAGTCACCAAGGGAAGACGACGGTATTAAAAGGGCAGACTTTTCGCACAGTGTCCGACGTGTCCTGATGTGAACTCGTACGTTTAACATGCTTCTACATGGAGTGGGCTTCGGTAACTAATGCCAAATAAAACCTTTTTCTTTCATTCCTACTAGTGGACGTATCGTCGATGCGTTTGGTGTATTCTTGGCCTCAACGCCACCTCGAGCCGTAACAATAGATTACGAAAATGCATTATATTCAGTAGAAATACCAACAATCACGAAGACATTGCGTCGTTAAAGAGTAATCGAAGCATACGTGAATACCTTGGAAAATATCTACGAAGACTCAAAAGCTACTTTGATTTTCCACAACCTCTCCAATGCTTTTCACTGCACGCTTAGAAGTGTTCAAGGTACTTGACTAGGAATAATTAGGAGTGAAGATGAACGGCGCATATCTCAACAACCTTCGGCTTGCAGATATTGCCCTGTTCAGCAATGCAGGGAATGGATTGCAACAAATGATTCGGGACCTTGGATAGGACCAGGACCAGGACAGTGCAATATTATGCCTAAAGATTAATATGCAGAACAAAAAAATCAGTTTCGCCCGAAAGGCGAAGCATCGAGTGCGATAGCAAATTAGTGAACAGCTATACGAAGTAAGGATAGTAGTTATATGAGGCGTATAAACTTGTGAACATACGCATTCTAACCAAATTAACAAGCATGGTGTCACGCGCGCACAAGCAAACATAAACACCTCTCACTCGATGACTGCGGAAACTCATTGTCAAAACTCTGGTGTGAGCAAGCGCGGCAGCAGCAGCGAGCGAATTGACCGTCATGCTGCCTCTCGCATCCAGCGCGAACGAAGCCGCGAAAACACAGCGCACAGCGCACTCTGTACCCGTCAAAGATGGCTTTCAATATACAGCGGCCCGGGCAGGCACGCGCGGCCGACCGGAGTAGAACGCGCCTCCCCTCCCCCCCAGAGCCTTGCGCGCGACGGAAGACGGCGCGCTTCCTCCACGCTTTTCTTCGTTGCGTGCGCGAAGTTGAGCCGCCGTCGCCGGATCACCCACGCATGATTTCACTCGTATATAGAGCATACGACGCTCGGCGACAATTTTATCGCCCCTGGACTTTATACGGAAACTCACGGCAACACCGAACGTTGAAATGCGCCTAGAGAGTCCATATAATTGCTATCGCAATAAAATGTAATGTTTAATAGGCCGGCAAGAGAACAAGAATTCACGATTGGCAGTCAGCATCTAGAATGTGTGCAGAAATACACTTATCTAGGTCAATTACTCACGGGGGACCCTGATCACGAGAAGGAAATTCACAACAGAATAAAAAAAAAACAGTTGCTGCTCATACGGTTGGCAGCGCCTCCGTGACCCACAGCTCATCGCTGTCAACGAAAAGGAAAGTGTACAATTGCATTCTACCGGTACTAACATATGATACAAAAACGTGGAGGTTAACACAGAAGCTTAAGAAGAAGTATAAGGACCACACAAAGAACGACGGAGCAAAAACGATAGCCGTGTGACGTTAACTGCCAACTGCAACAAAGTTTTCGTCAGCGTAAAAAGTCCAGGAGGAGGAATAAACTTTTATTGTAGAGTCAGCACTTTATGATGGCCGGGCCTAAGCCTCCCACGAAGGGACGTCGAGGGCTTGCCTCGCCGCCGCCAGTATCAGATAATTTAGACATGCAGTAGCCTCTGTGCAAAATCTTACGCTTGAAATACAGGTCAACTCGACAGAAAAAGCTGGCAAAAATTGATGTTTTTGATATCGAAACTGAAAAAAGAAAACGCCGCCATTATCGCCCGGCGGAAGTGATGTACAGTAACCAGCGCCCGTGATGTCTGCTTTGCTTGCTTGTATGCCATTCCGGTGTATCAGCGGACAGGTCCCGCACGTCTACTAGCCAGAGAGTTGGTGCACCCTGTTAACTGCTTCGTGCGCTGAGACCACGCCGTTGCGAGCCAGTGAAAATACAAAATATTCACCGAGTCCAGCCGGTCTCCTCTACCTTGTTGTCTAGGTTCAACAGCAGAGCTTCGATGCGCTCTCGCTCCGCTCGAAGGAGAGCGGGTGCCCAAGCTGAAGGTGCGGTATAAGGTGCGGCCCAACGCAGGCGCGATCCCCACGGGACCCTACATCGGCGAAAATTGGACACTCTATATACAGTCTGCAAAATATGTGTGGCTGGCGTGGGAATAGAACATGTCCTATCGCACGCCGGAGCAGTTGGAACAAGGTGCATCGCGCGCTAGCTTGGCTGACCAGCAGCATGCTGTTCGGTTTCACTGAAGGGAGCTTGTTGCGTTTGCGCCTTCGACGAGCAAAGCAGTTTAGAAGTATGGTTATTAGAAAAAGCAATGGTCAGCAACGTCCTTGTTGCCTCGCTCTCCCAGCGCTCGACTGCAAACAGAGAAGCGCTCGCGCACTCGTCCGCTAGCGCTGCGACAACAACTGATCGCCGCGCTGCTGCGGGTCACGCTTAAAGCGCATGGTAAAATGTTAGCCATACTAGCATTCCTGGCATGACGTATCTGACTTCACCGGCCGCTGCCTGGCACGCTGGAAGCGCCGGACTCGTTAACCGATCACACTGACCAGAAAGCCACCATCCCCTGTAAGGAGGATAAATAGCTGATGCTCGGCAAGCCCGGGCTAGAGGGCTCGGCGGCTCGGTGCTAAGTGTGCGTAACTCACGGCCACACAGGTCGGACTGCGGCCGTTATAAACCTTCGCCCATATCACTCTGGCGGCATTGCATTCCTGCATGGCTTGCCGCCGCATCTCCACCATGGCCGCCGCGTCGCGTACTCCACGTACTCGCGTACTCCGGCATGCAGCATGCCGTTCCTGATCGTTTCTGGCGCTGTGTCAGATAGGATTTCGTTCGTCTACTTCGACCCGTCCGATGTAGAGACGCACGGAATATCTTGAAGATGATGAACTACCGGAAATTATCGCTCGAGAACGTGCCGTTTAATACAATTTACCTTTGAAAGTAACCTTTGGTTTTCGCGCATTTGGTTTTCAAGCATTTGCTAAGCAAATCTTGATGGGTAAGTGACTGTGCTGTTG
Organism: Dermacentor variabilis; assembly: GCF_050947875.1. NCBI lineage: Eukaryota > Metazoa > Arthropoda > Arachnida > Ixodida > Ixodidae > Dermacentor > Dermacentor variabilis. The sequence goes on from NC_134570.1 coordinate 6,505,130, forward strand.
AAATCTAGCTGGTGCAGCTTTGTCAGCTGCAGTTTACATGCTTTGTGCGCGTTGGCTGGTCCGCGGTGCCCGTTTGCGCTCTGAAGGCTGGGACAGGAAAGATGTGCTCTGCCTTCTTCTACTCAGCGTTTGTACAGCCCAGCCATTGCTCGTGCCCGAGTACGTATTAGAGCACCCGACGGCCACGCAAGGCATCGGCATTCGTGCGACAGCTCAAGTCACGAGCGCAACAAGGAGAACGCACGCCGAGAGAGACGCCCGTCAACTCGCAAATAATGAGCGAGCAATGCGCCTCGCTGCCTACGTATATGTTTATAGGCGCAACATGGCGCCTCCGTGAGGTCAACAGTTGCGCACGGTTCTTCAGTATTCGCCACATCCGCATCGCCACCGATTTGCCGCCAGGTGCACGCGCCGTCCGCATAAGCGCTATTAACAAAATTAGGCAAATACCATCCCTGCGGCTTTGCTAAGATTACTTTGAGAGTATACGCTAGGCACTTATAGTCAATTTAGCCCAAGTGAAATTTTGTTGCACTTGGCCTTTAAGAGACGGCGGCGTGGATTGGAGAGGACAGGCGATGTTGACATTAAGAGGAAGAAATGGAGTCGGGCTTGGCATGCTATACGTAGAAAAGACGACCATTGGTGTATCAGAGTTAAAGAACGGGTGCCAAGGTAAGGGTAGCGCCGTCGAAGACGGCAGAAAACTGAATAGTGTGATGAAATTATAAAATTTACAGGCCTAGCATGGTGTCCGCTGGCAGAACACAGGAGTAATCTGAAATATTGCTGGTGACATCCTCCGTTCTGCAGCGGACATAAATTAGGTGCTGCTCACACTTGTATTGCAGTGCTGACAGGTGTCACCTTGCCCCAAAGTGAAACCTAAATTTCCTTCGCGCTCTGACAGATAAATTTTATTACACTTCTCTACGAATCCTTGAGCCTCATCTTACTCATGTACACGTCTTTTGAGTAATAATTGTTCTGTTTCAGATACTTCCTTGATCTCTATGATTGATTGATTGATTGATTGATTGATTGATTGATTGATTGATTGATTGATTGATTGAGTGAGTGAGTGAGCGAGTGAGTGAGTGAGTGAGTGAGTGAGCGAGCGAGCGAGCGGAGCAGCTGCTATGCAACGTGCGCACGAGTCGCTGAGAAAGCATGTCCACCATTCCGGCTCTCCTTGCACTGGGATGCTTCGATATATCGTGCCGGACGGTTCACGACTGTCCGAGACGCTGCGTACGTTGGCGCTCACCAGCTGTAAGCGGCAGCCACGGCCAGTCCGGAACGACCAAATCGAACATGGCCGCGCTCACCGACGTCACTCGCCGCCGCTACTGTGGAGCTGAGCTGCTTTCGCGTGCGAAAGGCATTACGCCGTGCAAACATAGCCGGTACACTCGGTTCAGAGAACATAGCAGTTCGCTGAATGAGACCACCTGTTCTCACACTGCGTTACACTGCCATGGGTGTGAACCAATTTTAGCAGACCTGTCGGGTGTTTTTAAACACGCGGTGATCAACTAGCACGAGAGATGGTGGGACATTTCTCAATCCAGAGAAATAACGACACGTGCGTTAACCCACCATCTTCTACGGTGAAGCGAATTTGTTCAATATACTCTTCTTCTCCTTTTGCATTCTTGGGTAACTTTCGAGTGAGCGCTGATCCTGTCCTTTCCTCGCGTCGACCTCTGTTCACCGCTGGCAGCTTAACACGAAGTAACACGAGCGCGCCCTGGCTTCCAAGCTTCTCAGCAGAGCTGCATGTGCGAGTCCCCGTGCACCACTCGGACGGGCGCCGGAACTCACTGCGGCGCGAAGTCGCAATGCACCAAACGCTGTCTCACAGGTGTCACAATGACGGTCATGTGACGGGTTTATAATATCAATCAATTAAGCGGTTTGAAAGGGCCAAGCGGGAAGCTTCACTTACAATCTCGTCTTCGTTCGTTTCTCCTCCCGGCTTCTATCTCAGAGAACGTCAAATCTGCTCTTTTTCATTGCCTTATTGTTCATATAAGTTTGTGTTTTTCCCCCATTTTATCACTTGCCTACGCGGTAGACCCGGGGGTCGTTGAGAGTGTTCACAATCGTTGTGCTCCTGCTCGCTATGAACCGAGTCGTCAGGCTGTTCTCTTCGCGTTGCGGTAGTTTAAGCTTTAGAAGCTTCGTCCCGGCTCACGCGCTCATCCGACTGCTATCGGTTAACTCAAGCTTGACAGCATTTCTCACAAAAGCCTGTAAACAAGAGCGGCTAAACAAACAATCAAATCTCTAGTGTTTATTTTTACCTACAGCCGAGGCACGTGTACCGAAAACGTTGCTTGAAATGTTTTGTGAAAGCGTGTATTAAAATCAACGTTACTGCTTTAATTAAGAAAAAAAAAGAAATTCGAGAGAACGAAACAATTAAATAAGTAGGAGCGAATAGACTAAATTTTCGGAGTGGACAAATTTATTGACTCGGTCGATCCGTGGAGGACGTGATGTCAATAGGCGGGTATAAAAAGTGCTATGCTCTAAGGGACTTTCCTGGCGACCATTAAAAGCACTTGACATATTTCCAATACGACATCGTTAAAGGCACACCGCAGCGCATTCGCAATGCACAGTTCGACAGGATCATAGAGAACATCCCTCTCGCAATTGGTTTTGATGCCCATGCTCACTCGACGACGTAGCAAGCTGAACACTTCCTGCCTGTCAGAGTCATTCAAACAGCCGCTTATAAAATTTCTTTCACCTAATGTGTCCTGAATTCACTTCAAAGAAAAAAAAAACGAATGCGTGAGAAATCATTGAGCCTAGAATATAGTATTAGAAATAGATTCACTTCTGACAGGTCCGCATCGAGTAACCGAGTACGTTGGAGTCCGCATTGCCGAGGCTCGACAAACGGTCGGAAAAGTCCTCGCGAACAGGTAACCTTGGCTCAAACTGACCTCCGGAGTGCTGGTGGGTGCAAAAAAACACCTTTATTAGTTGGCATAATTTGCCACCAAAAGAAGCCCGTCATGCTCTGTCACGGCCAACGCGCTTGAAATAATCACCGCCCTGGTTCATACGCCACCCACGACCGTTCTGGGCGATAGCCGCTCACGGGCTTCTGGAGAAGGCGTGCATCTGAGCAGCAAAAGGGCGACGACCCCTGCGGCCGCTGCGCGCCGTTCTCGCGACAAGCAGCTGGAGTGAGTAGGTCGCCTTTAACCTACACGCTGGCATCCTCGGAAAAAAGTCTCACAATTTGCACTTCGATCCCAGAGGACAAGGAAACTGCGTGAAACAATTAATAAACTGAAGAGAACACGCAACACATTTCGCGCGCACATGCAGGAACTCAGCTGTGCTGCACAGCACAGCAGCGTCCGGGAGAGGCCGTTGGCCCGAAGCCCCCCGCCCAGTCCGCCCGGGTAAACGTGTAGCGAATGATGTTGGGTTGACGAGTGCACGTAAGCTCTGGGATCCACCGGGTGCCAAGTCCTTTTCCCATTCGGCAACGGCGCCGATCTCGGCGGGACCAATTCGCGAGGCCTACAGGAGCCGGACACGGGCGGAGGCGATCGTACGAAGGCGACACCGTTCGCAAAACCGTACACGCGAACTACCAGATGTTGGTGTCCAGCATGGGACGAACATATTCGGTCGATATCCAGTCGCGCTGAGTCGGACTTCCTAGATATGTGGCGCGCCCATCGGCACGTTTCTGTGGACAGCAATTCGGCTAGCAGGCATTAGTGTATGGAAGGCGCAACGAATTCCCTTGTGATTGTTTGCACTACTGTGTTGTCGTTCCGTTGTCCCAAGAGCCCCGGTGAGACCCCACAACAGGCAGGGTAAAAATGGGTCAAGAAGGATCTCTGTAACGCCGCGTCGAATGGCCGCTGCTAATTCGTGCTCACCGATGGCTTTGGAGCAGCCTCCTAAGGGAGTCGCACATCCCGAAGCCCTACATTGTTACTCGAAGCTGCGGACATTGTTTCCGAGACATCTAATAAAAATGGTGGCAAATCTTTGTTTTTCGAGTTAGCAAACCAAAAGTACAATTCTGGGGCGTTACGTGCCAAAACAACGATATGAGCATGAGGCACGCCGTAGTGGGGAGGATTACTTTTGACACAACGTGGGGTTTATTACGTGCACCCAATGCCCGGTACGCGAGCGCGATTTTTGCATTCCGTGTTTCCATCGGAATGAGGCCATCGGATGTCAACATCGTGACCTAGTGTTGTTAGGATCGGCCTGCAGCTATTTCAGCCCGCTGCAGGTGCGTCGATCCACCCGTGGTGGAGGCGCCCTTCAGAGAACCAGCGAGGACAGCGCTAACCAACCGTGAACTTCCTTTGAAGAACTTCACTACGGGGGCGTTCATCCACCAAGCGCCTCCTTCGGAGAACGGGAGAAAGGCAGCTCTGGAATTTAGAGGCGCCGGCTGGGGTCGGGCGTGACCAGCTGACTACGGGGACGCAGGACAATGGATACCACGACGACTGCACTGCAAACGTCGGCTGCCTTCGAGAGACCACTGAAACCTGTGCGGCACGTGTGTGTGAGCCCTCCTCCTCCAAAAGGCGGGTAGTCTACTATGACGTCGAACGATGACGTCGAATGGAGTGCTTATAAGCAGTGGTTGTCGGCTGCTAGTGAGTGCTCGTCGGCGTGCTAGTGCTCGTCGTCGTGCTCTGTGCTCGCCGTCGTGCTCTGTGCTCGTCAATGTACTCGTGAGCTGTGTGCTCGTTTGCTGTATGCTTCGTCTTGCGGGCTCCATTTGGGAGTCACGCTAGACTGTGTCGATGTATCTCATGTTTAAGATGTAAATACTGTAAATAAATCCTGCTCGCCTAGTCCTGTCGCCCCAAGTTCATCCGATCGTCCTACAAGCCCGACTCCAAATCTTATAAATGGTGGCAGCGGCGAGATCGTCCGACAACTCCTACAACTGGTAACAGCGGTGGGAACGTCCGACGAATCTTACAGTGTTGAGCAGTGCAACGTCATGGCTGCTAACGGATCCGGGTCTAACAAAGAGTGCAAACGTGGCTACACATAGGCGATGGTTTTTACGCCACCAATTGTAAGCTGCAGGTGAGTAGTGAAAGGTCGCGAAGACCGGATTACCGCGAGGCCGGTAGAAATTTTGTTCCCTGCTCAGCATATGCGTGTAAAACTGCACACTGCGTTCATATTACATTAGTAGGTAGTAACATCATGTATACCTTAGCAGATGCGTTTGCACTATAACGTTCGAAAACGTACAATTACCGCTTCTGGTTGTCTTCAGCCTTTCACGGTGACGTTCTCGGGATTTTTTTTTCTTTCAAAGCGAAGCTTTTCTTTACGAACGTCGCCGCATTTCGTGACTGCGGGTGCTGCGGCCTGCCTGTTTCCTCGCCGAATAGTACGCGCGCCGCGTGCGCCGCTGGGTCGCTAGCACCACCACAACATGGCGCTCGCCTTCGCGCATCCGCGGCTACACGGGAGTAAACACTTCTAGCGGATACAATGGATTCGAATCGCGCTACATACGTATGCACCTGCTGCCTCTGAAACCACGATGCATTCAAGGCGTCCGCCGTGCTCGCTAGTAGTCGGCCGCTTCGCTTAATAAAAAGCTCGGTGCAATACATTGTGTGCATGCACTCGTGATCCGACACTTTTTATGCACTCACGCAAAGCTTTGCTATATAAAGATTCCAATTCATTTGATCTGCTGCATTTCCTTAGGCGAGGGATTTGCCGTGAAGCATATGTAGTAAAATGAACAAAAACGGTCATCAAATAAACATTAGGCTCGAGCTTGGCTTCCTTGAGCATACTGCGCTATAATGTCCTAATATCTGACTTATTCTCCTTCCTCTAACGCTCTTACTTCATTGGACAAGGCGTCATAACACCAATCGTCATTCGTACGGACATTACGGAAGTGCATGCAATGCAAACATATGTATCCTTAGCCAAAGGCTCCCTTCTCCGCCCCCCTACCCCTCGTCCATGATCGAACTCGCAGGTATACAGTGCGATGGGAGTGCTCACGTACATATTTTTGTGCAGCAGGATATAAAGATAGATTTTATTGACTCTAAACGAAGAACAGATAAAGAGTAAGAAATGGAAAGGTGTCTGCGAAGAAGTGCAGGCCCACACAAGCACGCCTTTCCAAGCGACAGCCATCGATTAATTAAGCCACAGGCGCGAAGGACGGGTGTGGCAAGACGCGGCTGAGCTCGGCAACAACTACAGCACATTGGCAATCGAGGTCACAGCAGAAAGAAACCTCCAGAGGCGATCCGCTCAAAGAGAAAGGAGGTGGATTGGGGGGAAAGAAAGAAGGGGAGCGGCACACAATAGGCTCTCGGTGCGCAAATGCCAATTTATTTTGATTTCTAATTACTTATAGAGATAAACAAGCGCGCGCTGCTGTCGGTCTGAGCGGAAGAAGGCTCGGCAAGGAGTGAAACGTAGTTACAATAGCTGTTTCCCTCGCCTACCGGGGCGCGTAGTCCAGCATGCCCTGGAAGTGATCAGGCCTAACGCGAGCAGTCAGCCTAAAAGGGTAAAGAAAATCGGCTGCTCAGCGGCCTAGAAGAGAACAGGTAACCGAGATGAAGGACAGCACTGCGACTCCCCGGGGCGAGCTCTCTTTCTGTCCGGGGCGGATACAGTGAAGGATGCGCTTGGGTGAGACCATTGCGTTCTGTTAAAAGACACGTTTGGAAATTGCCAGCAGAATGAGACGCATTGAGGCCTGTCGAAGTGAAACGCGCTCGGACAGAAAAACTGTTAGGCGAGTGCAGTCCGTCAACTCACCACGGAAGTACAAAATAACATCGGGCAGGTCTTCCTACTATTGCATCTGGGTCGCAAGCCCTAAGGGTAGCGTTGGCCTGGCGGCCTGGGGCACAGCTGGAAGCATCCGAAGGTCCTGGCAAAGGATGAGTCGACTGCTAACAGAACAACCTGTTTATTATAGCATCGCAAAAGAGCGACCGGTCAGGTCGACCGAAGTGGAGAGACGGGAGAGCACGTTACTCGACGGAAGAATTCGAAGCCTCTCTTTTGGTGTCCGGGGGCAGCTGCTTTTATACTCTCGGAGTCGAGGGCAAGAAGGAACGGCTCGATAGAGGCGCACGTGACGGCGGCGCCCGGACACGTTGTGACAAGTGACGCATTCGCCGGGCCGGCGGCGATCAGACCTCCTCGCTTCACAGTTGGGGAGCTCCTCTCCCCGGCTGCCGCGCTTTGACAAGCGTGGGTACCAACATGCACACACACACACGCACACACACGAAGACACGTGGCATTGAAACATGCCTGGACGCGCTTGGAGGAGGCGTTGGGACAGCGCTGAACTGGCCAAAATGTCCGCCGCTGTGAACGAAGCCCCGGCGTCCGTTGCATCCGCGCCGGCTATACCGCACGTCGGAGGCGAAACGTAACACTACCCACCTCAGGCCGCAGTCAGTGTACTGACGCAGTAGCGTTAAAGGCCCCGTGTCGCAGTAAATCCGGCGCCGGCCGTTTCGAAAGCGAAAAATCATTCCGAACCACGCATAATCAACTGCGAAGGCCTTCCGCGTAGCGCAGAGGCGTTACTGAACTAATTAAATTTCTCGAAGTAAACTGAATCAGAAAAATCGTAAAGTATGGCGTACACACAAGCTACAGACATGACGTGGTCTGACTGTAATATAAATATACGAGAAAACATAATTCTGTTACGCGGACACTCAAACACATACCGCTTTTCCAGCGTTTAATTCTACCATTCATAGAGCGGCGCGCCCGGTTCCTTCCAACACCATACAGGTGGCGCGCGCCTCCGCGCATCCGCAGCCCACGCAAAGGCCGAGATTATGTTTGTCGCCGCGAGAGAAGAGAACGTCGGAGGAGGAAGGCGAGGTGGAGAAGAGAATCGCCGCATTCGCGCCCTCTTAAGGTGCGGACACACTAGCGTCAAAACACGCGCGGCACGCCGCCGGTGGCAAGAACGCCGCGCGGCAGAGAGTTCACATCGGTTGTGCGCGCGACGGCCGCCGCGGAGTCACGTGACAGCGCTGATCTCGCCTTGTCTCGAACTGCGCGAGCATAGGCGCGTTATCGCGGTTGTCGCGCGCTTTTTCCTTGCTCGGTTAGCAGATACCAGCTCCTCGTCCCTCGTCATCTACCGCGCTGATCGCGTTGATTCCTGCAATGGCAGATGCAGACGACGATGTTCTGACGACGCGCTGTTTGTCGCGGCTGGCTCGGAGCGCTCGGTCGTCGATCGTAGTTCCGCCGCCGCCGCTGGAAGTTAACTTCGGCAGTAGCCAAGAGATGGCGCTTAGGAGAAAGCCCGGACGTCTCTCATTGGTTCGCGGCACGCGGCAAGCCGCCGAAAATGGCTCCTCGACCCATCCTCTGCGCGGCAGACCAAACCGCTTCCGCGGCAGGTTTCGCGGCACGCGGCGCGCCGCCGGCGCCGTGCCGCGCGCGTTTTGACGCTAGTTTGTCCGTACCTTTACGCTTCGACGCCGCGGCGCGTGTTCGCGGCCTCTCTTTGCGTGCGTAGCAATATGCGCTTTCCCTGTGGCACACCTAGCGTCGCACCGTAGAGATGAATGTGGCGACCGCGCCCTTTCCGTTCGGGCTTCGTGGCTGCGCTACTCGCTGTGCACGTTCGCGGCATCCATACGCGTGCGCGTTACCCGTGTACGCGCAGGCTGGTAAGGTCAAACTACACGCACTCATGCCGGAACCTGAAAGATGGCGCCCGCACGCTTTGCGTTTGCCGCACCTCGCGAGTAATGGCCGGTTGAACCTACAAGACGCGAGCCAGCGCGCGTCCACTTGGCTCAGATTTTCGCAACCGTACCTCGCCCACAACCGATGTCCGCTGCTGCTCTTCTCGGCACTGGAACAGTGCTGTGGTTTACAAACCCGTGGTTTACAATTCGGAGCAAAGAAAGAAGTGTGCTTGTTGATATTCTCTGAAGCAGTTGAATATATATTCTGATATTCTCTGAAGCAAATAAGTGTGCTTGTTGATGTTCTCTATTTGGTGCGTGCACTCCGATTATTCGCTATCGGAAATGAGCTTCCACTAACCATGCCACTCACCTTTTCGTCGCAGAAGCTTCAACATACCTTAGCAACTTGCAAACGCGCAGTATTGCCGCCTCCTATATGGTCGCCGCGGGTATGTGCCAGGCGATGAAAACGACGATAAAGTAGCGCGCGGGTACAAAAACAGAGACGACAACGACGTCTCGTTGACTGCTTTGATAAAGTGCTTTTATACGTCCTCTGCACCGGCTTTCGTGTCTCCTACTAGGCCGTGACACTGGTGGAGGTCCTGGGTAGGATTGCCTCATGTTCGGCACCCCTTCGCAGAGATATACATCGAACGCGGAATCACCTTCGTTCGTCGAAACTTCTCTTCGGCGGTACAGTCGCCGTCAGATAGGCCGCCCGAGTTCAACCCTTTGCAGGACCCTGCAGGAACGCATCTATAGATACTTCCGACATGGCCACTGCAACTGCATTGCAGGTGACGCTGCAGAATCCTAAGATTCCAGAAAGTTTCCATGGTGACGCTTTTGAAGATATCCAAGATTGGTTCAACCAATTCGAGAGTGTCACCAGCTATAATGACTGGGGCTTCCGCGTGGGGCGTCCGCGCACTGTCTTGAAGACAGTGCGCGGACGTGTTTTGTGAACCGGGAGAGGAGTTTCAAGCGATCTTCCAATCACCTCGTACTAATCTCTACAGCGGTCAAGTTTACCTTCCCCGCTCTCGCGCAACCCAAGAGCTTCAAGGAGGCCAGAGAAGCTCTTGGGTTCAGCGAGAGCAGGGGGAAAGTAAAGATTACCGTTGCATGTATGTATGTATGTATGTATGTATGTATGTATGTATGTATGTATGTATGTATGTATGTATGTATGTATGTATGTATGTATGTATGTATGTATGTATGTATGTATGTATGTATGTATGTATGTATGTATGTATGTATGTATGTGTGGATGGATGGATGGATGGATGGATGGATGGATGGATGGATGGATGTTATGAGCGTCCTCTTTGGAATGGGGCGGTGGGTTGCGCCACCAAGCTCTTGCTATTATACTGCCTAATGTCCTACCTAGGTTAAACAATAAAAAAAGAAGAAAAAAGCACTATGCACTAGCTTACCCGAATTTTATGATCCCCTATTTCGAACTGTGCTTTTGTACGTCTCCGTTTTTTGTCGTTTCCCTACTTTTCTTCCACCAATCCTCCAATCGCCTCTTACTAATGCCTATTGCGGACATGTTTACTTTTCGACTGCTCCTGCTGAACCCAAATGCTTCAAGGAGGCCAGTGGTGCCTAAATCGACCGCTGTTTAGCCGTTTATCGCAATCCAGGTAGTGAGCGCCATCTGGTGGTGTTGCTAAAGATCCCAGCGGCGCGCGCGAGCAAGACCACAGCAGCAGCGACCGGAAAGTCCGGAGAAGAGGCAAAGAAAGCTTCGCTATACAAGGCACTACGACATTTTCTTTCATTTGCCAAACACAAGATCGTTGGTAACAAGGAGTTTACTGTGGAGATCGTCATAGCGTGCGTGCTATTTTTTGGAGTCACTGATGTCTTAAAATAGGGCAGTTGTTTTCAGACGTAGAATATAAGCTTCATAAGTAATGATTACAAGGAATGCTACGTACTTTACGACCATTTTCCAGTGGGGAGTTTCTGGCCCAATTTTTTCTTTAGAGTTCCTCCGTCCCTGACAGCTCATGATGCTACAAAGTGCTACTGGCGCTTTCTTTATAGACTCATAAGGCCCTAAAAGATGAAAAAGACAGAGAGAGGAAGAAGACGAAAGAACAACAACGGGAGATCTAATTCGGAATTTCCAGCATGCTTTTCCATGTCACTCGACACTTCGTATCATCGTACCTTTTTCTATACCAGGACACGAGCATAACGTTAATAATTATCGTCCTATATTTATGATTTCCGCAACATTCACCATGTCAAAACATATTTCTTTTCCCGCCGTCGTTGCACAGTGGCTCTGGTATTGCACTACTGAGCACGAGGTCGCAGGATCGAATCACGGCCATGGCGGCCGCATTTCGACGGTGGCGGAATGCGAAAACACCCATGCACTTACTTAGATTTAGGTGCACGTTAAAGGACCCCAGGTGGTACAAAGTTCAGGAGTCCCACGCTACGGTGTGCCTCTTGATGAGATCGTTGCTTTGGCAAAAAAAAGTAAAATAAGAACAAATCAAAGCATTTACCGAAACGAAAACGATCAATGCAACACAAATATATGTTTTCATACAGGGTGGACGTCAAGGTGCATGCACAAGCTCTCGCACACAGAGCTTATTTAAACATACGCGATCGGTGTGCGTACAAACTACAGGCGCAGCAGTGCGTAAAACTAGCGGATGAACGGTCATTGCCAGTATTGCCAGTATTGCCAGTTGTACCAGAGTCCTGGAGCCGGTGCTAGTTAAGATTCGTAAAATAATGCCGTTGAACAAATCTTAATCCTGTGGTTGAACAACGGTTTGTTACAAAATTGCTTCTTGCTCGTCTTGGGACGCACAAGTTATTTCGTGAAGTCAGTTGGACGATATGTCAGAAACAATCACCCCTAGTTTTGTCATATTGCGCAATCGGTAACGCAACAATATAACAAAGAAATCGACAAGACTGAAGCGTCGTACAGTAACTATATAGCAAATAATCCGAATCAAAAGCACCGCTTAACGAACACTTTCGGGTCGGCGAAAGCGTAACTCGTCGAACAACGCACCGAGCTGTGTGACGCACGACAGCGGCGAGATGCACGCGAGCGTGCGCTCGGCACCGGCTGCAGCCACGCTGGCTGCACAGATGTGGCCGAGCAGCGCTGCAGCCAGGCTGACTGGAGAAGGCATGGTTCAGTCCAAGTACGCCGGCGATGCAGATGGAGTTGACTGCACGTGCGGCTAACTAGAGCGCGTCTCCAGCAAAATCCACCAATCAAACAACAATTTGGAGGACGCTTAAGCATCGCCGTTAAGAGTGGAACGCGATAGTGTTCAAAGACCCCTTACTGCTTTTCATGCGTCCCGGCAACTGCAGCTTATGCTAACCGTAACGTTTACCGGGAAACTCTGGCTGCCAATGCTATGCAGGAAGGCGAGCTTTCTAGTAGAAACACAGCCCCTTGCGTGGTCGAGCTTCTGTTATGCTTTCGCGCTTTTAATATTTCAGTCTGAAAAGAGCTAAGATAAAGGACATGCGCTGTCGACGTTTTTATTCGTTACCTTTGTTTGTGGGCTGCCGTTCTCAATATTCCGAGGAATAACTTCGTAAATAATGAAAGACAAGGTATGAGCAATTTTGGTGGTATAGAAGTGGTTGGGTATGGGTGGTTCGGAATTCGGTTCGCAGTTCCTTCTGCCGAAGCGTCGTCCGACGCTTGTACCTGATGTAATGATGCTGGGTTGATGAGTACATGAAAGCTCTGGGACGCGGCGCCTCTGGTTGCCAAGTCCTCTTCCCATCTGACAACGGTACAGCTGATGGACGCGTATGGCTTAATTTTCGACCAGCCTGGTTCTTGTAGTTAGGTCATCAGAAGTATTCATTTAATTCACAGAGAATGTAGGTGCCCGTGATTTCTGTGTGTGTGTGCTCTCGTATACATGATCATTTTTGTATGTACACATCTCGTGCGCATCACTTCAAAATTGTGTAAAGTGTTCTGTCACATCATCATTGTGTACACTGTATATACGGAACATCATTTTATACATGTGGCATTTAGTTTATGCGTAACTGTGCCTTTCTGTGGGTATATGTGATTATATGTTGGCGAGTGAGGACTCGGACACTACTTTGAAAACGTGCCGTGTTTCGCTTTTTGTGTTATCGTCCTGGTGGAATTGTGCCGTGATTGTGACTCAGTGCTCATATCGTCTCTTGTCGAAATAAACTTTTTATAAACGCATCAAAAGCATTCACTAAATATACATGTATGTAGGTGCCCGTGATTTCCGTGTGCTATCGTATGCATGATCATATTTGTATATACACATCTCATAGCATCGCGACAAAACTATGTAACGTCACGTCATCATTCTACATAACCATTGTGTACACTGTACATATTGAACATGATTTTGTGTAATGTGACGATTAGCTGATGTGTAACTGTGCGTTTCCGTAGGTCTATGATGTTATATGTTAGTGAGTGTGGACTCGGACACTTCTTTCAAAACGTGCCATGTATACAATGATTCGTACTTTGTAGATGTTATCTAGGTCCCTGGTAGAATTGCGACTCAGTGTTCGTATCGCCTTTTGTCGAAATACATTTCTTCTAAACACGGACGCCGAATTTTTCGCGACACGGGCTCCTCCACGCTGTCGCGCCAAAGCAGCATGACGACACGATTGGCGCTGCGGCACCGACTGCGCCGAGCGCCACCTGCCCGAGGCGGCGCCGCGAGCAGCCGTCGGCGAACGCGCACCGCTCTGTTCCACTGGGGCTGTGATCGGTCCACGAAAATGGTTTCGCCCGACACATCGCGGTCAATCACCTTGAAAGCGAAACGCCTACAAGCATCGCGTCATAGCAGACGGAAATGTTACAGGTTCTGCTCGCATATATTCTCCGAGCAGTATTTACGAGCAGCTCAGGAAAGAACATGCAGGCCAAGCTCCTTCTTCAAGTTGCCTTTCGCTCTTGGCCAACCAGCGCACGTTGCAAGAGCCGCTCGGTTCAACGCCTCAGTTCTTTGCCAGAGACGCGTGGCGGGCCGACGCGATCCTTGTGGCGGCAACGAGACAGTAACCCTTGCCGAGCGCGGTTAAGCAAACACGTCTGCGCCTAATCCCAACTCTCACGTTAATCCCCTAAACCAGAAGGATTTACGGTCCTGGTGCGCGCCCCCCTCGGCAGGCAGGTTTCCCGATAAGCTCGCGGAAAAAGCGCAACGCACCGAAGGGAGATAGCCTGACGGGATTAGCAAATTTACCCTGAGGATTTTAAACTGGGACGGTCATAAATGGCCGGGCTTGTTGATGGCCGCTGTCCCTTGGACGGTGCTGCCCAATCGCCAAACTGTGAGTGAGGGGCGCGCGATGTGTGCGAGCAGTGGATGCCGCGCAAACTTCTCTCGGAAAATCTGGGCGCTTTTGTCCTGGCTTTATTTTACGTTCTGCCCTCCACTGCCTAGTATATCTAACATGGCATTCTTACCCAGCATATGGCTGCTATACGTTAGATGCGTCGATGGAATTATCATACGGAGTCGATAGCTGAGGTGCCTGACTAAGTGTTCTATAATGTCAGGGGATTAGGCGTCGTGGCAGGCTAGGAAATTCACGGAACGCAGTGACAGCAGCGAAGTGTAGCGGCTGCTATCTAAGGCCCACAGACGTTGTATGATTATCGTCTTTCAGATGTTCGCCACCATTAGTGCCGTCAGCGGCGATAAGACCGCGCGCTTGGACACATCTTTTTTTTTTTTTTTTTTTTTTTTTTTTTTTTTTATTTGGGGTTTTACGTGCCAAAACCACTTTCTGATTATGAGGCACGCCGTAGTGGAGGACTCCGGAAATTTTGACCACCTGGGGTTCTTTAACGTGCACCTAAATCTAAGCACACGGGTGTTTTCGCATTTCGCCCCCATCGAAATGCGGCCGCCGTGGCCGGGATTCGATCCCGCGACCTCGTGCTCAGCAGCCCAGCTTGGACACATCTGAACGGGCACTGATTGTTTTGTCGCTGCCAAATGCACCTTAATAGGAGCACTCTGCTGTTGCGGCAGTGGCACGGCTCTATTGTCAAAATTTCTATATGCGCCATGAGGGTTAGCTCGTGGCACAAAACGTTATACGACGGGACAGAAGCGCGAGACATCGGCGGAGGTAATCAGAACGCGATTGACGGCGTACATCGAGTCCATTCGGCGCTGGCTAACCGCTTTCTGCTCCTCTTCGTTTGCGGAATGCAGCGACTATTTTGCGAGGATTCTCTCGTCCTCGCTCTTTCCAACCGCGACAGACGCCGGCTGTAGAGAGGAGGCACCACGCAGGAATACAATGGCGGACCAAAATGAAAAATCAATTAGCAGCATAGCATACTAGGAGTGGTCATTCGCTTCGCTAAACAAAAACAACAACAACGACAAAAGGTATCTTCTAAGTATTGCTTTGACGTCAAACCCGCCAGGTTACGTGACACACGGCTCACCGCGTGCCGCAACTTTGTGATGGAAACAGGACGCGCCTTCACGCAGTCGCCCGCACAGCGTTGTGGCAGAACGAATGATTTGCATTCACCGACGTCGCCTTAGCGCCAAGACGCCAGCGCAATGGCGAGCTACCCATAGCCGTCGGCAACAGCACCCTCCGTGGGATCGCTTCCGCGGCGCGGCATCAATCACGGCGTGCGCCGCTCGCGTGCGCGAGACGGCGGCGCGACGTGACTACTGCGATTCTGAAATTCAGTTCGCTCGGATGGCCTAGATTTTGATCTTCTTTCCCTTTTTTTCTTCCGTGTTGCTACTATGTGTGTGTGTGTATATATATATATATATATATATATATATATATATATATATATATATATATATATATATATATATATATATATATCATTTTTTTTCTATACATCTCGGTGATATACCAGAAAGATTGCATGCGGTCAGCTTCCCCTCAAAGCACGTGGCTTGGAAACTCTCACTTCCCAGGCTTGCCCGAATACACCACAAGGCCGAATCAAAAGTGTAATAAACCGTCTGCCCTGTCGCTTCGAAACAAAGGACTGCTTTCTGCTGCTTCTGCTTAGGCGCAGACGTCATCGTGATCCTTCTTTTTCTTTCTTCTCTTTCTTTTTGTACGGAGCCCTCTTATTTTGATCACAGGTCTTTCTTCCGCTTTCTATTCGGCTTGCATTTAGGTGCACACATTCGGCTAGGCGCCACTCATGAAGGTACGAGAGTTACCACGTAGTCGAATGAAAAGGCGCACTCCGTGAACGCGCAAGTGAAAGGTTGGTCGATGTCGCAGACGAAGGAGAGCCGCATCAACGGAGCGCAATTCTTTCGCCCAATTGCAAGCATGCACGGTGAGCGAAGAAGCGACTTCTTATTTGCTTAGCTTAATTTCTTAGTGAAAATAAGTGTTCGGGGGCATTCCTGGTGAGCAACATTACGAGAACAAACCTTAACAATTTCAGGTGAAACCGGCGTAGACAGCACGTACACAGTTAGTACAAGTGCATTTAATGACGCTTTTCTGCCTGAGCATCTCATACATTTGTTAGCAAGTGTGTGCCACCAGACGTTAATCAAGTCCGTGTCTCGAAGAAAGACAATCAACAGTCACACAACTCCTTTCCTGATTCCCCTTAGGGAACACTGTACGAAGCTCGCGTGTGGAAGTCATCTCCTTTGCAGGTTGTCTTTCTGCGACTAGCATAACCATGTTCCAAATCAGCGATCTCATCACATAAGACACAAATTGGGGAAGCGGATGCTTTAGTCTAGAGTGAGAGAAAAGACAGGGAAGTGTTTGCCCCCCTACATTGGAGGACGGGGAAGCGGAAGGAAAGGAGGAAGCTCTCCCGAGCAGTCTGCCTGCTCCAACGAGCCGTTCGTTCGAGTGCGCGCTGTCCAATGCAGCTTATCTTCAGTAACAGCTATAGGCTAACCGTACCAGGTGCAATTATGCGAAGATCATACGTTGTAGCTGAGAAGAACAAGCGAGTCGACAAACTCGATACGAGTAACTTATCTAAATTTAGAAAACGCACCTCTGTGTTCTCAAAAAAAAAAAAGAAGAAAGAAAGAAATGGTAGGCGGCCTTAATCTTTGACTTCGGTGTCTCCTAGTGTCACCCCTACCTCGGCGTCGGTGTTCTTTCGGTTAACTTTAGGCGAACGCTACCCACGAGCCGAACTCGGAGGCAACCGTTTTCCATCAATTAGCCGGTTAAATACCATGCCACCTTATTGTGTGCGACGTAATTAGTGGCGTCATTACTTTCGCTTTCTGCATCTGGGTTTCCAGGAATTTCGCCATAGTCGGGCTCACATGGCGGGTCTCTTAAATCTACGATTCTGTGCTTTGGTATGCAGTAATGAGTGATTTCTAATAATTTCGAATTATTCCAGGCACTTCAGTAACTCAACCTGTAACTAAAATTATGCTCTGATATCATATCTATGTTGAGACCCATGAATTTTGTACTGCACTATCTTTTTTCTCTTTTTTCCTGATTTATTTTGAATTTACTCCCCGGTGGACTCAAGAGGTGAACGGGAAGTGCTGCGCAAGAAACAAGAGTGTCACTCGATGCTCTTGCCACTAAAAAAAGGAAAGAAAGAACAAGTCATGCGCGTACGTAACAGCGTTGGCCGCGCCGCGGTCGCAGCTTCGGCTGTCTCCAAAAAGAGCCGCCGCGCGGATGAAGCTCGAGGCCGTGGCCCGAGTGCTCTTCCTCAGAGCTCGTTCCAAGGCGATGCAACACCAGGGTAGCTTCTTCGAATCACACAGCGCTGATGTGGCGGAGCGCCTGGAAAGCGATCGGAGGATCGGGTCCTCAGTTTGAAGCGCGGCCGTCTTGGGCCGCCACGACGCGCGTCACCTCTCTCAGCGCCTTCAATTCCAACGCGTGTCGGGATGCGCTTGAATTTCACCTTGAATCCTGAGACACTGCCCAAGGCAAGGTCTTCCCGAGGCCGGCCATGGTATCATCGTCGTAGCGATGACTTTGAGTCCGTGCGTATGACATCTTGTGCACAATAGGCCCTCAGTATTCTAGATAAATAATTTTGTCTTTCTGTTAATAACTTGCGCTTTGCATTTAGCCGTATGCGCTGCAAAAAATAAGATAAGAATAAAGAAGAGCCCTTTCAAGCGCTAATTTCCTGCTTTATGCAGAGGAAACGAAGTCACTCCATGCTCCCGACGAAACGATTTCGACCAGACGAATGGAGTCATTTTCCGCACATCACACGGCGATGCCGTACAGCGGCGCTGTGCTGTCCCGCCCTTTGAAAGCACGGTGCGCTCCTCAACGCAGTCGCCGCACCCTTTTCCTTCTTAGCTGTTGCTTGTGAGGAACCAGCAAGCGCTTGGACACGCCACCCTTTCCCGCGTGCGCTGAGGTATTGTGTAATTGAATTGTGGAATCGCTCGACTTTTGATGCACACGCGGCCACCGATAGCTAACGCTGCAAAAGGGAGATTTTCGATAGAGAAAAACTCGAAATATAACTGCAGGAAACCCAAGTGTGGAAAGCTCAACTTTGCCTTTCCACCTGCGCCTCGCTAATTTCGGCACAACTGATGTCTAGACAAAGAGTCATCCGGCGGCTAAAGTGCTATGAGAACGTCTATAATATTTTTGGTAAATTTCTATGTTGTTTAATTGCTATCCACATCACACGGAACTTCTGCGAAGCGGAATGAGCGCAGCAGACAGGTTTTTGTTTACCTGCACTTGGGGGCCACTCGTATCGCCGGGTCCCTGAAACGCTCGTCGACGACTCTACTTGCTTGGTGAAGTGCATGTTGGGATTGGTCCGAATGAACTCAGCTATATATAGCGAGACGCGTCGAGTTTACGTCAAAAAGCTACACACCATACGGTGCTCACTAATGCTGCTTGCAGCAAGCACGCCACTGTACACGTGACGTTAGCGATACTATAAGGCAAGGTTCGCCGGATCCTCTCCGGACTTGAGCACTGGTACCAGCCATGCTGTCTTCCATGCTTCTGGGAACTCTCCAGTGCTCCAGGCGTGATTAAATACCGACAGCACAGCGTCTTCTTGATTTGCTATGCACCAAATTCCACTCACGAAAGGTGAATGGCGTATGCATCGTATGGAATGATTTACATGACAGAGGATTCGCCACTCCTGCTGATCTGCCAGATGTGTATACATCTGCAAGATCTTCCGCAATCGTTTGTAAATCTTTCCTTGCGTTAAAGCAAGCGCTTCGAATGGCCTGTGCGGGCGAATCTGTCCGCATAAGCTATTAGTTACTCCTCATATCTTTGCCAATGGAGTAAACGCCGATAAGCTCTCACAGAAAGCAGCCCATTGAACTCGCCTTAATCTTTTTGTGTGACGACGGATGACAGCGTTTATTCTGTTATATTAAGTTTTCGCACAGGGATTTCCCTCTTCTTATTAGTTTACGCTCCGCTCTCGTATACGCGCTGCGCAGAGGTTCTTCAGTTTCATGTCAGTAGTAGGGAATCGATCTGGTAGTTTCAACACTGAAATACCTTTCCTTCGCAACATATCTGCGAACAGCTCACCAGGGGATTGATCCGACGATTCACTGTATGTGCACCAGAATGTCACAGTACAGAATCGTCGGCCAGCAGTCTGAAATCCAGTGATCGTGGTGAAGGTCGACGCTTGGCCTATCTTTATCGGCGGAAAAATCTGCCTTCATGCTGGGAGGCGGAAGCCAACACACCTGACGCCCGAACATTAGAGGCCATCCAATTCGTCGTGCAACTATTGTTCGATTCCTGGGCGTCACCACCGATTGCAAGCTATTATACGTGACGACGCGCGGTTGGAAGTGTTGCGGCTGCATCAGTGCAAAGAGTGAATGCACTTCGTCGCATGGCAGGCGTACGTTGGGGAAACAATCCTATGTCCCTGCTTAAGCTGAACGCTGCACTGATAACCAGCCGCCTTCTCTATCAGCTGCCGCTGATATCACCGATTCTATTCGAGCGCTTGGAGGCAGTGCACAGAAAGGTATTTCTCTTGGCGATGGGTGTTCCTTAGGCGGCTTCAAGCAAGTAGTAATGAAGAAAAGAGTCGCTTCCGCTCCGCCTTTTGGCATCTCAGGCCTTGCTGACGCAGCTATTGAGGCTGGGTGAGTCCCTTCTGGCAAGGCGCTTCTCCAGCGGCTAAGAGCGAGAATTCGCTTTCATTTCCGCACGGCGCTGAACACCTTCCGATATTAGGATTGGAATGGCCTAAGCGGAGTTGCTTGGACCCACCATGGTCTCTTTCAGACGTTACCAGCAGCCTTAGTGTACCCAACCTACTGGCGAAACACACCATTTCAAATGCCGAAGCAAAATTTATTGTGCTGGACCACTTGAGCACAGCGTTTTAAAGCCACCTACAAGCGCACACAGAAGGGTCGGTGTGTGCACAAACACATAGCTGCGCAGCGGCATTCTGCATACCCTCCCTTGATGTGTCATGGTCTGGCCGCCTGGATCGCATAGCTTCGTCTACAATAGTAGAAAACGCCATATTTAGCGCGGCTTTGCGAAAACTACGCGCCAATTATGCATGAAACGCCGTGGTGCTGACGGGCTTAAAATCAGCGTTACTACGATTACAACTTGGCCTACTCCGAGAGAAGTTTACAAGGCAATCTCTGGCACTGATTAAAGATGCAACAAGCAAGGGCCTTAACGTAAAATTTCAGCGGATCCCATGCCACGCGGCAATTGAAGGAAATGAGAAAGCTGACGCTCTTGCACACCTAGCGCTGGCATGCGTCCCAAAAGCGAGAGCGCCAAACACCTATCAGAACTCTAACGATGCAATCTACAATCACTTTAGAGAAATCCACAGGACCCCACACCAAGCCTATTTGACCCATGGAGTAACTCGCGAAGAAGCAACGCTGTTTTACGGCATCAGAACCGACTCCGCGTCGGCTCGGTCATTCAGTACTGGACGATGCGCTTCCCCGTTCTGTGCCATCTGTGGAGATATTGGCAACATCGAACATTTCATTTGGCTATGCCCGCAGTTCGACACAGAAAGAAAAGCGATGGTGAACAGCCTGCGAAAGAATGGTCTTTTGCATAGAGCCTTTGAAGACGTCGTTTTCCCCAGGAGGCTCACGGCAATCAGGAAGAGAGCGCGTACCCGCCGTGGTTGCTTAGTGGCTATGGCGTTGGGCTGCTAAGCGCGAGGTCGCGGGATACGATCCCCATAACAGCGGCCACATTTCGAAGGGGGGCGTGATCCCACGTGGCGCAAATTATTCCGGAGTCCCCCAATAGGGCTTGTCTCAAAATCAGATCGTGGTTTTGGCACGTAAACCCCCAAAATTAAATTTAGGAAGAGAGCACAACGACTGCCGATTGAATTCATGCAAGACACGGGGCTCTTCGACACATGGTGACGCACCCCTGATCTCAACTCACAGGAGGCTCAGGCGGAACAGTTAGTTGCCAGCTATGTATGCCAGGCTAACCCGGCCTGCTGCACCACCACCACCACCACGCCACTGTATGGAGTATCAAACATTTACCGTTAACCACACAACGAGAAAACATCGTTAGCGGACAGTATATCAAAGCAACATTCCCTGGTCCTTGCAACCGTCCGAAAAAGTGCAGGTAAATATCGAAGAGTAGTAGCTAGTACTTGTTCACGGAGTGTGCCTGTGGCATGGTCCCCCCACATGCAGCAAGAAATAACACCGGAAGGTATATGCCCTTCATTGTGAAAACTGGTTGCACACTACATGTCAAATTCACGTGTTTCTCGTCTAGAACGGGACACACAAACTTCAGAAAGGAAGCTTATTAAAATGTCGCAATTTCGCCCGAAAGGCGAAGCATCGATTGCGACAGCAAATTAGTGGACAGCTATACAAGATAAGTATAGTAGCTTCATCGGCGGTATAAACTTGTAAACATAGGCATACTATGTTAACAAGCATGGTGTCACGCGTGCACAAGTAAACTTGCACACATCTCCCTCGATGACCGCGGAAACTCGCTATCAAAACGCTGAAGTGAGGAAGCGCGGCAGCAGCAGCGAGCGAATTGACCTTCGCGCTGCCTCTCGCATCCAACGCGGACTAAACCGCGAAAACACAGCGCATGGCGGACTTTGTACCCGTCGCAGATCGTCGTGAAAGCGTCGTACCCGTCGCTTTCAAAATACGTGACCGCGGCGCTGTAACGCATCCCTCTCTCGCTACCCTCGCCCCGGAGCTTTGCGCGCGACGGATGACGGCGAGCTTCCTTCCCGCTTTCCTCCCCTTAGTGCGCAAGATTGAGCCACAATCGCCGGCTCACCGTCGCGCGCTCTCACTAGCACATACAGCATACGGCGCGCGGCGGCGATTTTATCGCCCTTGGACTTCATACAGAACCTCATGGCGACTGCGACGCCGACGGCAGTAATGCGCCTGGAGTGTCCGTATAGTTGCTATCGTAATAGAGAGTGCAATGACAATTAGGTGCGCTGTAAATGATGTATGGACATTTCTCGCGCGAGGATGTTGCGTTGTAAATAATTGAGTCTGTAATGTCTGAGTGGATTCTCTGGTAGCATTTCCAATGCTAACAGAACTAACATCCATGCCCTACAGAGCATCGATGGCCAAGCCCTTCGAACATGTTTGGGGCTACCTCGAAATGCTTCAACCGTAGCAACAATTGCCACCGCGAGCGACCACCCAATAATGACCTTTATAGCTATCGACGCACTCCGGGCGCATGTTCGCCATATATCCAGAGTCTCCGACCAACATCTCGCTCGCTCGCCTGAGAAAAGACCCAAGGCAGCGTTTTCCAGATCAGTTGTGGCTAACCAGCACTATTTGTCTTTGAGGCACTCGCCCGCAATAAGAACGCTATCCCCTCTGTGGTGCTTCTTGTGTACCTTGCTGTTCCAGGAATAGTGAAGAAAGCTAGCCTGACCACCACGGCTCTGAAGCAGATTACATAGGAACTTTTGCATTGTTCGTGCGTTAACCGAATCCATGTTTACACGGACGGTTCCGCCTCTGAAAATTCGACGGGCTCAAAACGTCGTCATCAATTTTAAGACTTCGCACGTAACGACACCTACAGCTTCCGAACTGTTCGCTCTTCGCGCTGCTGTCGAATACGTTGAAAAAGAACCACCTAACCAATGGGCAATATTTTATGTATCGAAAGCAGCCCTCCAGTGCTTGCGAGGTTTACGACGTGGCAATTATGAACAGCTGGTGTCACAAATAAACGAAACTTGTCATTGCGCTTCTGAGCGAGGACATGATATGATCTTTCAGCGGTTGCCGGGACATTGTGGCATCGTTGGTAATCACCTCGTCGATGACGCTGCCCGACGTGCACAGGCTGGCGCACCGACACTCGTTATAACTTTATCGAGAGTAGACGCTGCAAGAGAGCTTCGCAGTCTCGCTCGTAGCATCACCTTAAGTTACTGGCATACACCGCAGAACTATAAGTGTCGTTTATACAGCCTCGACCCATCACTAAAACTTAAATTACCAGCAAACCTTTCAAGACGTGACGCAACACTGCTGTGTCGGCTGTCGGTAGGAGAAGCATTCACTAACTTCTACAGCTATCGTATTGAAATGGCGGACTTACCAATATGCGCTAAGTGCAAGTGTGAAGAGGTCATCAGTCATCTTCGGCGCCACTGTTCTTGCTTTGATAACCAACGCCTGACTTTCCAGTGCGCCTTGAATAGACAGTCCATATAAACAGGCAAATACCTTGGGAGCCTGGCCTCACAGTTCATTAGCCCAGAAAGCCGTTCGAGCGCTTCTTCACTACCTGAAGGCAACAGACTTGAGTGCCCGACTATAGACACCCAGCACCTCGCTTAAAGCATGTGAAAGTGCGGTATAAACTCATGTTTTCTCTCTCTCTCTTTCACTTCCCCTTCCCCTCCCCACGCGTAGGGTTGCAAACTGGACTCAGTCTGGTTGACCTCCCTGCCTTTCCCTCTTCCGTTATCTCTCTCTCTGAAAAATAAAAAGGTGCAGAGACATAACGAGTTCATTACTGCGCTTTCTGTGAGGAACAGCAGCTCTGAGCTAGAAATTGGCCAAATCCCGTTCAATCGTTCCTCAGCTTTTGGTGTCACGCGGGGCAGCGTAAACAAGACACATTTGGCATCGTTAAGCCATTTATGCGCAACGCAGCTAGCGCCGTGGCGACGACAAGGTACACAACGAAATAGCTGTTAGCAGTAAATTATTTTAGGGGTGGCCTGAGCTCAGGGCAAATTCGACGCCACCCATTCAAACACACGTAAAGCGCTGAAATGGCCTCACGGAACCAAGTGGATTGAAATTTGGTGTACTTGAGACATAAAGCTAAATTATAATAATTTTAAGAAGCAGAATTTTTACTTAGAACCTCATATCTTCTTGCAAAAGAAGGCGAAGATCTGAAAGTTTTAAGAAAGCCAAGTGTAAAGGTTACGAATCGGTAACTCCGCACCGAAGGCAGATATTGCGATTCTTTGAAGTGGACCTGTTCGAACATTTTAAACGGACAAATTCGATCTCTAAGTTCACAACACGTACGAGATTATTGCACTGCTTAAGATGGTATCCCAAAAGTACTACTTACAAGTTGGTGGTACGCTTGAGAGGAATGTATTGGTGTATAAGCCTCCAAAATGATTTTAAAGTTCGCAAGTGCTCTTTTCTGTAGTACCCGTGTTGATTGATCATGGACCAATAATTATTCTTTGGCATGGTTAGGTGTACACGATCTAATAGCATTCGCTGAGCCATCAGTCCATCTTGGGTACTCTAAATAACGTGCACGCTAGAAGGCAGCCGCTCCTCCACCTCCCGCCGATCATTAGGCCGCAACAAATGAATGGCGTCGCCCGACTTGGCTTTCTTTCCACCTAGCCGACTGAGCAGTGAAATGTTGCTGCTCTAAGGCCGCATCGTGGCTTCCAGTTTAGCACTGCAGTTTAGGATTGTATCCTGCTACAAATATCAGGCCTCAGAAACACGATGTCAGAGAAAGTGGCATGTTTAGAAATTTCATGTTTTGCACCGAACAGAGGTCAAAGGAGTATAATGTAATAGATTTTATCTTTTCGCCCATTGTTTTATCTTGGTCGCTAGACTGCGAAACGGTAAAATTCCTAAGCCTACGAAAGAAACGGTAAATTACGATAGTTTCTGCTCTAAGCTTCGTTTTACGGTTAATAGGAGCGCTGCATGCGGGGCAACCGAATTTAAAGAGCCTGTGCGGTCGACGTGTTTACAGAGCGAACAAGCCGACGCCTGGAGCATTTCCATTGGCTGCGACACCACGCCGCCCTCGCCCTCGGAAGCATTCACGCGACCTCTCGCCTGCGTTCTAACTGCGCTTCAGTAATCCCAATTGAGAAATTAATGTGTAAAAAGCCCTAAATTCGAATGGAAAAAGCTACAGTTGAGTTTCACTTCAAGAACGCGGGTGACGCGCCAGCGCATGGGTGCTATAGCGCATACACGACGCTATTAAAGGGGCTTTAGACACTATCGGCCCTCGGTACGCCTTGACGCCTTCACTGTCCGCATCGTATCCAAGACAGGGCTCGCGCGGCCGCGTCATACGCAGCCGGCGTCGGAGTAGGACAACATTCGCTTACTATTCAAATTACCTAGCATGGTGCCAGCGCTCACAGGCAAACAGCAAGTGTCCGCCCTCGATGACCGCGGAGAATTGATGTCGTAATGCTGGCTTGAGGAATCGCGGCAGCAGCAGCGAGCGAAGTGACCTTCGTGCTGTCTATCGCTTCATCGCAAGCTGAGCGGTGAGAACACAGCGCACGCAAAGCTACGAGCCGTCGGCCCATAGACCGTGCCCACAAAGCAGATCGCTTTGAAGATAAGGCGCGCTCTACCGCGCGAGGCCGAAGTACAATGACCCGGCTCCTCCCCCGGTGTGATGGTTCAATGCGCAGAACAGCATACGGCGCCCTTCCTGCCCGCGCTTCCGCCATCGTCGGCTCACCGTCGCCCACTTTCGGTCGCACGCACAGCGTACGGCGCGCGACGTTACCCCGAGACGATCCCACCACGCATGCATCGCAGAGAAAATCAACTGCCAGAGGAGGTCGACCCAGCGCGCATCCGCCTACCTTCCTCCGCCGCGACGCTTCGCCCGGTTTCTCCCCATCTCCACTTCACTCGATGTCGCCTACACGTTTCTCCAGCTAGCAGTACTTCGCCGCGCGCTGACCGCGATCCTTCGCACTCTCACAGGCGCGCGATTTTCTTCACCTCCTTCCCCGTTCGCTTGCTTGGCGGCCTCAGACAAACACCACCGATTTGAAGGCCAGTTACGCTTGCGCGTAAAAATGTTGACAGTAGTAAGTCCTTCGAGCCAGGCGGTGCTGCTCGCTCGGTGCTGCTCGGTGGTGCTCAGCCCCGCACCCGGGGCTGAGCCGAGCGGGGGCGGTGCTGTTCAGACAATTGCAAACTGGTTCCTTACCCACCCCAGTGTTAATGACTCACTTATACCCGAAATTATATGTGAGTGATGTGTGCCGCGTGTGCCAGCGCGAGAAGGCCACCCTGACGCACATCCTATGGCATTGCACCAAGTTCCCCGACGAAGCTTCGACAAGTACAACGATTCCGCCACGACTCGCGGCTGCGGCGGAATGCTACGACCACGAAAGTCAAACCCGGGCCGTCCAGCAGGTCTCGGCGGCTCCTGAAAGACAAAGGCCGAGCGAAACCGACTGAACGTTGCCCCTAAGGACGACCGACCGCGGGAGTCACGGGAGAAGACTTTATTTGAATCACCAAAGAAAACATCCCGCGGCTTTATAGTAAACTTGTCAACTGTTAGGCAAACGCATCAGTTAGTGATAATTCGACTTCATTATGTGACGTTGAGATGCGATTTCTGCGTGGACAGCGCAGCAATTCAACGAAGCCTCGAAAATACAAAATATAAAGTACAGGCATGTTACGACTCACGGCAGTTTATATACATTCGGTACCTGCTTTATGAGAGAAACTAAACGCGGTTGCTTAGTGGCAATGGTATTGAGCTGCTAAGCACGAGGTCGTGGGATCGAATCCCGGCCACGGTGGCCGCATTTCGATGGGGGCGAAATGCGAAAACACCCGTCAACATAGATCTAGGTGCACGTTAAGGAACCCCAGGTGGTCGAAATTTCTGTAGTCCCCCACTACGGCGTTCCTCATAATCAGACCGTGATTTTCATGAGAAAGAGAGAGAGAGAGAGAGAGAGAGAGAGAGAGAGAGAGAAACACCTTCATGTAGTCGCCTGCAGAACGACACCATGACTAAATGGCGCCGTGACGCGGGCCCTGACGTCTTCTCAGCGGGTGGTCTCTACTCAACTCCAGCGCGTGTTACTACCGCCTTGGTCGCCCTGAGGGGCAACGTTCCGTCGATTACGCTCGGCCTTTGTCTTTCAAGAGCCGCCGCGACCTGCTGGACGGCCCAGGTTTGGCTTTCGTGGTCGTAGCATTCCGCCGCAGCCGCGAGTCGCGGCGAAATCGTTGTACTTGTCGAAGCTTCGTCGGGGAACTTGGTGCAATCCCATAGGATGTGCGTCAGGGTGGCCCTTTCGCGCTGGCACATGCGGCACACATCACTCACATATAATTTCAGGTATAGATGAGTGATTAACACCGGGGTGGGTAACGAACCAGTTTGCAATTGTCTGAACAACACCGCCTCCGCTCAGCTCAGCCCCGGGTGCGGGGGTGGGAAAGTACTTCGAGCCAGGCGGTGGAACTGTGTAAGCTCATTGAACGTCGTCATGCGGTCCTTGGCACTACACCACGTTGGATGGTCAGTTGCAGCGGCGCGGTTGGTTAGCGCTCGCGCCACTACGTGTTCCGTCTCGTTGTGGTTATCGTGCTTCTCCGACGCATCGTTGCCCGCGTGCGCGGGGAGCCATTTGATTCTAGTACATTGATTCTCTCGTTGCAGGTCAGCCGAGCAAAGAAAGCGCACAGCTTCACCACACACTTTGCCCTTTGCATAATTCCGCACTGCACTTCGCGAATCGCACAACAGCGTCTGGCACCCGGGGTCGGCAATGGCCAGGGCAATGGCCACCTCCTCCGCCTGACGCGCCTCGCGGACCCGTAAGATCGCCGCTGCCCTCGTCGCGCCGGACGACGCCTCGATGACGGTAGATACGAACGCCGCGCAGTCTCCCTGGTATTATGCCGCATCTACGAACCTTGCGTGCTCGTCTTTGGCGTGAAAGTCAATGAGGGCCATGGCCCTCGCCGCTCTTCTCTCCTTGTTAAACTCCGGGTTCATGTTTCTCGGGATGAGGTCTACCCGAATCCGGCGCCGGGTCCCGTCCGGGACAGAAACGTCGCTACTCGAACTTTTCGCCCCGGGCGTGAAGCCTAAGTATTGAAGTATGCGCCTGCCGGCTTCGGTCATAGAGAGCCGCTCCATCTGGACGGTCCGTTGCGCTTCCGCAATTTCCTCGAGGGTATTGTGTACCGCCAGGCTCAGGAGCTTGTTGGTGTTCGTACACCGTCCGAGCGCCGCCTTGTAAGCTCGGCGTATCAGGGCGTTGATCTTATTCTTTTCACACTGCATCCAGTTGTGGAAGGCTGTAGCGTAGGTGACGTGGCTGATTACGAAGGAGTGCACAAGCCGAATCAAGCTTTCCTCCTTCATCCCGGCCTTGCGGTTAGCGACCCGTCTGATGAGCCGTATTGCGTTGGTAATCTTGGCAGTAAGGCGGAAAATGGTCTCGCCGTTGGCCCGTCGCTTGTCTATAATCATGCCGAGCACCCGGATTTTGTCGACCTCCGGGATGACTTGGCCGTTCCTCGTCACGATCTTGAAGGCCTCGTAATCCCTCGCTTCGCTCTTGTTACGTCTGACGTACTTCGGTGGTAACACCAGCAGTTCTGACTTGCTCGGTGAGCAGATCAAACCGGAACCGTTCAGCTGGTCTTCGATCGTGTCGACGGCTTCTTGCAGCGTGCTCTCAATGTGACCATCGCTGCCTCCCGCAACCCACAGCGTGATGTCATCGGCGTAGATGGTGTGCCGGACGCCCTCGACGCGAGGGAGTCGCTTGGCCACCCCGATCATAACGACGTTGAATAACAACGGCGAGATGACCGAGCCCTGGCGGGTCCCGACAGTGCCGAGCCTCTTCTCTTGGACCCGTACGTCGCCGGCCCAGAGCTCGGTAGTCCGCCCCGTCAGGAAGTCTTTGATGCAATTGTACGTTCTTGCGCCCATGTTGAGTCTGGACACCTAGGCTAGGATCGCAGAGTGCTTCACCTTGTCGAAGGCGCTCTGCAGGTACAGCCCCAGAATGGCCTTGTTGTCTTTCTTTAGGGTGTCATCGTCAATGATATCTTTCTTCAACAGAATCATCGCGTCTTGGGTGCCGAGGGAACGCCGAGACCCGATGATCGTGGTGGGGTATAGTCCCGACTCCTCCAGGTAATCCTGCCACCTACACATGAGGACGTGCTCCAACACCTTGCCCGCGCAGGACGTGAGCGAGATGGGCCGGAGGTTGTTCGTGTTCGGCGGCTTGGCTGGTTTGGGGATGAGGATGGCCTTGGCAGCCTTCCACTGCTGGGGCAGAGACCCCGCCTACCAGCACTTGTTGTAATAACCGGTGAGGTTTTCGATGGCCACATCGTTGTGGTTCTTGAACTCTCTGTTCGAAATGTGATCCGGGCCGGCCGCCGACTTGCTGTTTAGTTCGTGCAGGGCCGCTCGCACCTCCTGGACGCTGATGTCACGGTCGAGCTTCTCGTTGGCTTGACCGCGGTACTCGGGATGCCTTTCCGTGGGTGTAACCGGAAGGTACTTGCTGTCTATGCGTCTGATTACTTCGGTTTCCCCGTTTTCCTTGACTGCTCTGTGAATGATCTTTGTGAGACGGTCGCGTTGGTGGGATTTTGTTTTAGTCTCGTCGAGCAGATGTCGCATCAAGTTCAGGTTTTGCCGCAATGCATCTGCCCGTCCGCAGCGTTACAGATTTCGTTCCACTGTTGCGTCCAGAGCAACCGACAATGGACTTCAATGGCGCGATTCAGCTCCGCCACCTTCTTTCTTAGGCGCCGATTTAGTCGTTGCTTCTTCCACCTGTTTAGGATAGATTGCTTTGCTTCGAAAAGTGCGCGAGGCGGCTGTCAACCTTGTCGACCTGCTCATCCGTTTCTATGATTTTGGTCGCCTCCTTGACCTTCCCCGCGATGTGGGCTGACCGTTCTTCTATGTTCTAGATTTCCTCCATCTCCGTTGGTAACAGGCTACGGAAGGCATCCCAATCCGTAAAATTACGTTTTCTGGTATCCCTCGAGGCCTTGACCTCCTCCGGTATGATGACCTCTACGATGTAGTGGTCGCTGCTGAGCTCTCATCCCGTGTTGCGCCAGTAGATATTTCCCTTCTCGTCGTTCTTCACGAACGTGAGGTCCGGCTTCGTATCCATGGACAGAGTTCCCAATCCTTGTAGGATCAGTCGGGTCGGTGATGAGGGTGAGGCCCAGGTCTAATGTGTCTTGGAACAGGTCTCGCCCCTTGGCCAATTGCTTGTTATATCCCCATGCCGGGTGCGCCGCGTTGAAGTCCCCGCAGGCGACGAGCCTCTGAGTCCCCGCCATGGTGCTGGCTCTGTGAAGGAGCGTCTTGAATTTTTGCTTCCAGTGTGAAGGGCTACTATAGACGTTAACCAGAAAGGTGCGGTTCTTTTGTTTCTTGCCCGTAACGACCTTGATGAGAGTGTATTCAATTTTACTGTTGAGCAACTCGTGCTCAATGAAGGTGAGTCCCTTGCGAACCAATGTGCATATCCCTCTACCGCCGCTGACCTTCGGAGACTTGGCGTATACCCGATAACCGGATAGCGACACTGCATCAGTGCGAGTCTCTTGTATCATGATTATATCCGGCTTGCGTGCTACTTGTGTTACGTGTTGCTGCAGGACTGCCCTCTTACTAGCGAAACCGTTACAGTTCCAGTACCAGGTCACGAGACCCTTCACTGCTGTAGTTGTTGCTGTTGCTGGAGCGGTCATGATTGTTGCTGATTGTACTGCTGCGTTATTTGCTGTATTGCGTTCGTTAACTGCTGACACGTCCGCTCAATGGCGGCGAACCTGTCGTTAATCATCTTGGTGAAGGCTGTCTTAATATAATCTTCGAGACCGTCGAGGTGTTCCTCGATATGGTCGACCTTGTCTTTCAGGTTGTCCACCCGGTCGTTGAGCTTGCGCTCCTTCAGGTTCTCGATCGCTCGTCGCTTGGGTGTCGGTTCCTTCTCAGCGGATGTTGGTGGTACAGCGCTGCTGATGCTGGGTGTGGGTTCACATGATACCGCTTGGGGCGTTTCGTTATTGGTGGAACGGGTCGTCAGAAGCTTCTTGATTTCCGCGATCTCGTTTGCCATCTTGCTAATAGTGGCCTCTTGCCTACTGACTTTCGTCTCGAGCTCGTTGTTTTTGCGCCTAAGTGCCTCGTTGGCTTCCTTCAACGTCCTCATCGCCTCGTCTTCCCTCGTCTTGCTGTTGTTGTTGCCATCGACGGTCTTGCTGGTGCTAATGGTCTTGGTCGTTGCGGTGGTATTGGAGGAGGTGGTGGTGGTACCCCCCTGTGCTTTCTTGGCACCGTTCCTTGCTGCATCGGCCCAGCTCACGCGGTCAGGTGACTGTGATCGCTTACGGCTAAGGCTACGCTGTCTACTCTCGCTAGACCTGCGCTTCGAGACGGAACGTGACGCGCGGCGACCAGCTGGGCCGGCAGATGTTGCGGTTGCTGACATGAGCGATGGAAATTCGTCAGCTCTGAGAGACGCTCGTTGTTGCTGCTGCGCTTGTTGTTCGGCCATCTTTCGCTCCCATTGCCTCTTTGTAACTACGTATGGGACCTTGTACCTATTCTTGCAAACCTTGCCACCGGTCAGATGTGGCCCTCCGCACAATCTGCATGTGGGGATACATCTATGGTCTTCCTTGGGGTCAACGGTCCCGCAAGCAAAGCAAGCCCTCACGTGAGGTTTTGGACAAACGTCGCGGCGGTGGCCCACCTTTCCGCACTGCTTACATACATCGAATTGTTTTCGATATCGGCTGCAATTGGTGAGAACGTGACCATAGCCCACGTAATTCGGGACCTTCAGGCCCTTGAAAGCCACGATGACTGTGGTCGAGGTACCAATCCTCTTCGCGCCAAGTGCCAAGGGATTTCTCGAGTTAACAATGTTCCGGTCGATTGCGGCCGTGGAGTCCTCTATTGGGATGCCTCTAATAATGCCTTTAACGGTGCCTTATGGCGCGGTTTGATATGCGCCAACCACGTGTTCCTTGCCACCAATGCAGATCGATTTTATCTCGGCGTAACGTGAAGCACGTATATTGTCGGGGGTACTCACCACCATGATGTTTTGGGGCAGAAGGTGTCTGCTGCTCCGTCCTCCCTTGATACGTTCGCCGCTGTCATGATGGCCGATGGCACGGTGGCGGTCTGAGTCCTCGCGTTGTTAAGTCCTCCCCGAGGCCGCACTATCACCTTGGTCTCCTCCCTCGGTAGAGCGTCCGGCATCCTTGCTGCCCTCGTCACCGAAGCTTTCACTTTGCTGACAAAGTTTTTCGTCGTAGGTCTTGACTGGCGAGCGGCAGTCCCCTCGCCGGCCAAGGTCTTTATACGCCGGCCAACGTGCGACCAGTCGGCATCGTCGTTGAATTCCTCGGAAGAAATTTCTTCCCCTTGAACTTCAACACACATCTGGCTAACGCCGGAATTCGCCTGGTCCCGAACAATGGACGTCTCCATCTCGGTCGACATGTTTGCACAGCCGCCGCCCGAAGACGACGACCTTTCCTCGCAGAGGTTAGGCCTGGCTATGGACAGTTCCAAGCTGTTCGAATAGGTTTAGTGGAACGGCGCCGGCCTCCACGGAAAGTCCCGGGACATTGGCAAAAAAACGTACTTTTTGGTAGCCACCGGTACCGGTTGATGACCCGCACTCTCACGGACACAGTGGTCCGTGAGAGTGCGGACCTCTGTGTCCGCACTCACACAGTGGTCCGCAGGCTGGGGCGTTGGGGCGGAGCCATGAACGGGAGCGTCCTGCATGGTGCAGCCACCTGGTGGCGCAAAGCTCAGACAGACAAAAACAGCTAATATTGCAGTAACCAAGTGTATTTTACTTTGCTGCGGGTATAAATTTCTGGTAGCAACACAATTACGCCAGTGCCAAAAATTTGCACCAGCAGCGAAGTAGAATAGACTTGGGGCGCTATAACGTAAAACTATTCCAAACTTTTCTATTCCAATTCTGCTATCAGCCCTCCACGATTGGTCAAAAACTTTTTTCGACCACGCCCACTTCACCTGTCTGTCACGCGACGTCACGAAAACCGCGATACCCCCCCATCTGATATGATGTGTACGCACTGATTATGCATGATTTGACAGAAAAAAGAGAAACAGTTATTTCTGATTCGACCCTTTTTCGCCATTAGTCCTCGGCTATTGGTAAAAGGTTTTCGGGCTCCACCCACTTCACCTGCCTGTCACGCGACGTCATAAAACCGCACAAACTCACCGCGTCAAAGTGACGTGTGCGCGATAAAGATGCATTAATATGCCGAACAAAACTGAATTTTCTTCGGAATAGCCGCAGGCTGCCCCGTTCCGAAAGGAATAAAAGATGGCTGCCGCCGATCGCTGAGACGCTGGCTACTCGCACTTGCCGGAGAGCATGGGTGTATTTGCGTATAATAACACTTCTTGCGTGGCCGTGTAACGTTTTCTAGCCCTTTCGGCACGTTTACCACCTAATTCTGCCAACTCTTCTTTGCTGAGGGTCAGTTTTAGCGTCATTCTTAAGCTTCCGTTGCATGCCGCCGTGATTTTCGACCAGCCACCACAATCTAAGTAAGGGAAAGCCGACCAATCGCAGACGCCGGCACCACCCTCTTCATCCGGTTATCGATTTTCAGTGCACTGGCTCTGCCCCAGTGAATCCCTCTGCACTTGAGCGTTCTCCTCGCCTCTTGTCAGCGAATTAGATACGACAAGCCGCTCAGTGTAGGCAATGTTATTCGTTTTTCAAGCAAACAGAAGTGACCTCCTATGAACGAGGAGAGCGTTTGATTGGTCTGTTCAGACAACCCTGCGGGCGCCCTCCCGGTGCTTGCGTCGGTGGTTACGCAAATTTGACGTCAGGAAATTGGAATAGAAACATATTGGAATAGTTTTACGTTATAGGGCCCTTGGTTACAGCAATATTAGCTGCTTTTGTCCGTTTGAGCTTGGCGCCGCCAGGTGGATGCCCCATGCAGGCCGCTCCCGTTTATGGCTCCGCCCCAACGCCCCAACTGCGTTTATCCGAATACCGGGCACGCTAAACCTCTCTAATATATGTAAAAACGACGTCTGTCGACACTTGGCGAAATATTTGATAGGATATGTACCCGCTAGCTACTCGTGAGTTCTCCTACACCGCGAGAGTCACGTGGGTACTGTGAGCACTTAGGGGCAGCGATGTTTTGGGCCGGCCAAACAACCCAAAGACGCAAGTCGACGTAGCGGTCTGCGCATGCGCAGTACCGTCGCCCCTAGTTCTTGCGCACGCAAGCCGCTTGCGTCCCCTAAACTAAAACTCTCTATAGACGCTCACATAGGCCACTCGCCCTCAAGCTGTCATAGCTTTGTGGGCCGGCGAGCGACGGGACGGCCTTCAAGTAGCACCTGCACATACAACAGCCGATCGTCCAGTCGTCGCAATGCGATAGATAATGTTTGTCATTCCGACTGGAATCGATGACACAATAAATGTTCGATGTTCTCTTTCACGCCGCAGACGTCGCATGCAGCACTGTCAGTCTGCAATCAAAGTAGTTAGTGTACGCCGTCGTGAAAGCCACTCCCAACCAGAGCCCGTATAGAAGCGATGCCTCACGACGCGTCGCAGGGTTCGAGCCAGGGCGCAGGGCTGCCTTTGCTGGGGCACCCGGACGGCGTTTCAGTTCGTTCGCGCCGACCGTGGCTCGGGGGCATCGCCCTGCCGGGAATCTACTCGGTTTTCGTTCCTTAAAGGCCAAATATGAAGTGATCGCCTGTAGATGAAAAGGGAATTATAAAAAAAATTCCTACAGCCTCTGAAGCTTGCTAAGAAACATAAAGGGGGAGAAAAGAAAGGCGACGGCCGAGGCTTACTTTGACAGAGTTCATATTCTCAGTTTTGTTTTAAAGTGTAGGCCTGAAAAAAAAATTCAACGATAAACTTTTGTTGAAATAGTACGTTCTTTTCCATCTAAAGCGCCGCTGGGCACCTCAGTAGATTTGGAGAGCCGAGGAAAGTGATCCTAATGGCTCTTTCGTCGACGCTGTGGCTCTGCCGGTATCCGACAAACTGGGATTTCTCGTTTCTCTTAGTTTTTTATATATTATTGTAATTTTCTTGCCTCCCTACGAGTGAAAAGAAAAGATTTGCTGAAAGAAGAAACTACGCAGGAAAGCCGAAAGCTGGTGCCTCGGTGCCGTCAATGCGACACCTAACGATGTGGGGCGGCGCGCACTTGTATTTTGGAGAAATGTCGGGTGCGAATTTATTGTACCGTAAGTCATTGGGATCCCCCATACCGCTCGCCTTCTTTCATCGCTCTTCACATCGGCCAGACGGGAGAGAATAGTCTCGCTGCGCTCTGCGGGATTCTTTTTTTTTTTTTTGTAAGCCGTATACACTGCGCTGCGAAAGTGAAATATTTACGGAGGGAAATAAAGTGAGGAGAGGGAAGGCAGGGATGTCAAAGGCGTCAGGCAGGCCTCCCTACGCTGGGTAAGCGGAAGGGAAAGAAGGGAGAGGGAGCAAGGCGGTCAATGGGCGGCGGACAGCGCCACGCAGTCAGAGGCGCTCGCGCAAGCCAGTCGTCTTCAAAAAGCACGAAAGTGCCTTCGCTGTTTGTGGGACGTTTAGCTTTGGGGAGAGCAATCCAGTAGTGTCTTTACTGACGGTGGGCGATCGTCCGGTCTCATTTTAATGCAATGGACATTGATTGTCGAATCAAGGGCAGTGCCACAACAAGTGGTTCTCCCGGCAGCCGCAGACTCCACATGCTACACTGCCGGCCATGCCAATTAGTGATGAATAGGCTCTCTCGAAGACAACTATTATAACCATAACAGGCACAGAAGAGATGCCTCGCGTCGGTGCAGTCCGTGAAGAGGGCCGACTTGCAGCGCACGATTCGGTTTGTCAACAAGCCTGGTGCACCCTGCGTCTGCGGGCTAAAGAAAGTGTGCGAGCCAGACGGTAAAGCTGCCTCGCAGAATCTGTTCTAGACACAATAATATAAAAACGCATTCAAGTAGATATCAAGTTTTACAGATGTGTTTCTAAATAATTACTGCATTTTAGTAATTGCTACAGCAATTGCATAGTAATTGCTACAGGGACTAAGAGACCTAAAAAGCGAAGGTTTAGTGCTCCAAGCGCGAAACACAGTAATTTTACTAAGAACCACTACGACCAATGCCTTAATAGGACTACATTAAAATCTGCTTCATTATTTCAAATCGAATCAAATGACACCACGCCTATTAAGTTGGGTAGAAAAGGTACATGCCATAAATGACAGGTTAGCTTTAAACACATTACGAAGGAGGCGAAAGACGATAGTGATTACAGGACGTACAGGACGTGGTTACGAATTTCAAGAACGGTGAACACGGGTGTCCTTCAACTAATTTAGTGAAGGTCACAGGTAATAAATTTGTCACTAGAGAGGACTGTTAGCAGTTTTACCTGCTGGGACTGAACCAGAATATTCATTGCCGCTCGTAAGGTAGCCCCATAAATTCAGTTTGATAATACATGCCCGAAGCCTTTCAGAGAGCTTGCAGTTTTGCGTAGAAAACTATCAGCTGCGACACCTGACAACACATTTACTACCTTCAAATCAGTCATACGAGCAATTCTTGAATATGAAAGCATTCTTTGGAGTCCTCACCAAGCACATCTTATATAAAATATAGAAATGGTACAAGACGTAGCAATAAGGTTTATCTATATATATGAAAATATTCTCGTATAGACAGTGTGCCTGCTAAGGCGTGCACACCGACACACCGACAAACTATTACGTCCATGAGGTTTCTTTTCCTTCGCTAAACATAAACGCAAACCTTAAGCCGCCTTTCTAAGCCGCACTCATCTGGAACAAATACCAATAAGCACATTGCTGCAGGGTTGCCATATACGTTCAAAATGTTCTCCTGCATTTGTGCAGACATGGAACGACTTAATTGTTAATGCTGACAGTGTTGGTGGCGTTGAAGCTATGTTTCTTGATTGATAACGTTTACATTATTTTTCGTTATTTATTCAGATACCTTTACATTTAGCTGCTACTTCCCTGTACCACAGGTTGCTGGTAATGTTTGTTTTTTCATCTTGTTTCACCGTGAGATATCTTGTGTAGTGAATAATACTCATTGGGGCATGCTATGCAGCGATTTCAGTACACTAGGCAGTACCAATCTATTTTACAATGTTTACCTTGTGACCGACTGCCTGAAGAAGGCTTACACTATTGACAGTAACTGAGTAACTAACTAAGCCAATTAATTAATTTCCTGTGGCTGGTTAAGAATCGCACGCAAGAACAAGTTTACCGCGGTGTAAAAATGCTGCGCCCTTGATATGCCAGTCGCCATTTGATGCTAACTTGCACCTTGAGCCAACGCAATACAAAGAGTTGTGCCCGACTTCGCTAGCGTGCCACTGTACCTGAGTGCACGTACTTTATTAACGCAGGTGAGATTAACGCAGGCGAGAAAAGCCTGCGTTAATCCCAATTCGGGAAAACTGAGAGCCACCCGACAGCCCCTGCGCAGGACTACAGCTACGTGCCCGAGCACTGATTTCAAGCGAGCGCCGCACCCCTCTCCAAGGTGTGTCGCGCGCCTTCATAGGCGCACACGCTTGAGGTGCATTTCGGCCTGGCATGCGCACGGGCATGTGGTAATGCGATTGCTCAGGCCGAACAAGGAAACGCTCGGTTCATCATCGTATCGAACTGTTGGTTTATTTGCAGAAATCACAGATTAAATCAAATTGGAAACGTGATAGAAGCAGTAGGAATGGTGGAGACGGGCTGAAGAATGGGAGTTTACATTATTGCGAAGAGGGCGGCACTGAACCACTTCACCGCAGCCTGCGAGAATCCGCGGCACGGGAGGTGCCGTGCACACGCGCCGTCGCAGCCCAGCGGAACGCGATGTTTCACGAGGGTGAAGAACTGAGTTCTTGACAGGGACATAAGAGAACGAAAGGAAGTCAGGGTACAGAAATGAGCTAAAAAAAAATGAAGTTGCACCTTGCAGACAGCGCCGTCACAGCAGAGAAGGACGCACGTGATGCGAATCCACGGAGGCGCCTTGTTAAGCTCTCTCTGCGTTCGGCAATACGCGTCGCGGGGGACAACGAAGAACGACTCTCCAAAGGACGCGCCGCCGCACAGGCGGTTCCGCGGCGACCACAGCTCGAGCCTCGCAGGCCCCCCAGGCTTCGTAGTGTCGCACGTGCGCCATCGATGAATCGAGGACAGCATCTTTTTTTTCTTTCTTTCCTGGTGCGTCCAAGTCCTTCACGGTAAATGCTACGCGTTACATGCCGTAGCGTTAACGTAGATGCCACTGTATGTAGATGCTATGTTGACGTCATGCGTGTGATGACGTTGCTCGTTTTGAAGGAAAACGCAGAAATTAATTTAGTGTACGTGATCGTTCCTCCGAAGAAGTAAAGCCCCGTTTGAGCATAATGCTACGCGCGACGCCTTCAGCCGCGCTCTCAACACTGAGACGCTGTGCAGGCAGAACTCCACGTAAGGGTGTTGAGAAGTTGGAAGCGTAATGCTTGACGTTGAACGCCGCGGCGAACCTTGTAAAGACTTGATCAACTGCGTCTCCCGATCGAGACGTTAAATGTCCTTCGGGGTCGCATTGAATTATACCAACACCATTTGCGACGTATAGGCCAGGGTCACTATGCAAGGGATTCATCCCCAAACTCCTCTGCGGTAACGTTTCCACTTCCGTGACACAGCATTATTTGAGGCCGTCAGCTTGGAGACGCTTAATCCGAAAGCAACATGCTACACCGCATAGCGAATGTGCTACGACAACGTTATGACTGCCGCCCGAATGAGCACGCGTCACAAATCTCTTGCGAGGATATGCGCACACCGGTGCCACGATCGGCCCGCTTCATTTGATCCCCAGCGCAGTGTCCACCGGGTGAGCCCACTTCACTCGGCGAGTCAGCGACCCGGAGATTCACCCAATGCAGTCGCGAACTCATCACGCTTCGTCGGGTACAGAAAGGCAGCACGTCCGAACGGTGAACCCAAAGCCTCAGCCTGGTTTGGTCAAGGATAGTCCTTGTTTTAGGGATAACACCAAGTCGATTCGGCATAGAAGCCTCGTAACGGCGGTGGATGAGTTTCCTTGGTGCAGAAACAGGCGTCAGCGGCCACGGGGAGTGAGCGGCCGCTCCGTCCGAACTTCGAGGCTCCTCCTGAAACCTGCTTTTAGCAGCAGCGGCTTTATCTAACTTGTTAGCTTTCTGCGCACTAACATGGATAAAGGTTACTTTCTCAGGAATTTATGAGGAGTGTTCATGGCCGCATATAGCAGAAGAGGCTACACACGTTCTCCCGCATCTTCGCCGCGTTCGTACAAAGTAGGAAGAGCGTTGGTAAGATCTCGATGAAGGCTAGTTGGTTCGTACTTACAACTGAGGTTAAACAGCGCGAAAAAGACAAGGACATAAGGAAACAAATACCACAGACAAGCGCTGACTGCAGTCAGCGCAAGAGATGCACCATGCACTGGGTGAAAGGGGAAATGAAAGATGGAGTGAATAGCGAAGAGTTAAGAGGGAGCTTCAGCTCGGCTGCTCCTATCTAAATACATGTAAAAGGAGAATTCGTTTTTCTCGGCAGCCACTGCACCAAATTTGACCAAGTTTGTTGCCTTTAAAAGAAAAAAACTTAAAATCTAGTGACTTTTGGTTTCGAATTTTTTATTTATGTCCTTAATTTTTTATTAAAAATTGGCAAAAATCGAAAATTTTCAAAAGAACAAGCTATCAAGTTTACAACTCTGTCTCTCAGAAACAAAAAAGGATAATACAATTCTGTGAATCGCATCTAATAGTACATCTAAAGCGGACAAAATTGATATGCTATACATGAATCTAAAAAAAAATTAGTATTATGGAAATACAGCTTTTGCAGCACCTTTGTAAACAACGTAACAAATTCACGTAAGATATAACATGACATAGCAAATTTGTCCGCTTTCAATGTTCAAATTGATGCCGTTTACAGAACTGCGATATCTGTTTTTGATGCAGAGTTCTCAATTTGTAAACTTCGTTCTTCTATTTTTTTTTCGAACGTCCGAATTTTTGAAAATTCTTTTAACAATATCCAGGACATAAATAGAAATTCCGCTTCCAACGGTCACTAGAATTGAACTTTCTATCTCAAATGCAACAAATTTCATTCAAATCTGTCCAGTGGTTATCTCAGAAAAACGTTTTTGCGTTTTACATGTATTTGATAGGCCGCGTCGGAGTTGGGCCCGAGCTAAAGCTTCCTCTTAAAGCAAAGGCACGAGAACATTTTGCGACAGAACAAATCTCACGATAACTTTCAAAGGTAATGCGCTTGCATTACGCATTAAATCAACATAGCGACACATCGTATTGCCTCCGCCGGAAAGAGGAGGCGTGTTCTGCAGCGGAATTCCTCTCTCCATAAAAACACTCGGTGCGGTCTAGCGTCGCCGCCGCAAAGCCGGCGCCTGACCTCCTCGCGCAACCTCCTCTCTCGTGCTTCTTTTTGGACACGCTGCACCGTCTAGTGGCGCTGCCGAAAAGTCTGCGCGTGGCCTCCTAGGAGAGAAGCGTGACGTGTCGGTGCCTGTACGAGGGCTGAGCACTGTTCCATCGCTTGTCGCACACTCAGTGGCATATGCTGAGTGACCGAAGTTGGCGATACATTCCTTGAAGGGCTGGGTATGTACACCGTGCATCCACGTCGCAGTCCCCTAAAGCGTTGGCGTGAAAGCGTTCATTGAAAAGCGACCCAGTGCCTTTGCGGCGCAGTGGTCCTCGTTGCCGCAGCGGTCACACGCAACATTATCTTCCATTCTGATGCGGAAAGCAAATGATTTTGTAAAAGCGACACCAAGCCACAATCGGGCGGAGTACATGTTGTCTCTGGTCGGGATAGTCTAGGTGGAAGACGACGTCATAGAGAGGGGTCTAATCGATGCAGACGTGCGTGCTAGAAACTAAATGTGTTCCGCAACGACCGTGTGGCCGCAAGTACTCGAGCAGCTTCGTCGGCACCTTCGTTGTGCATTACGCCACAATGGCTGAAATGTGACGGCGTGTCCTTGCTCGCCAAGATAATGAAGGAGCTCTCAGATTTCTAGAACTAGTTGTTCGTAGGCTCCACTGCATAAGCAGAAAACAACCAATGTAGAGCTGCGTTGTAGTCACTGAAAACACTTCTTTTGGAAGTGGTTCCTCTCGAATTATGCGAAGTATGCTTCGAAGAGCAGCAAGCACCGTTGCTGTCGATGTCGTCTGATGATATATCTAGAACTTTACGGTGGTGACTTTTGCATGAAAACTCACTGATCATGCAGACCCGTCGACAATGCTTGAGCCATCAATGTACAGATGGGTATGATCGTTGTATTTTTCGTACAACAAGAGCAGCGAAAGTTGCTTGAAGCTGGTGATCCCTTCGTTCGGATTCTTGGTACTGTCAGTCGAACTTGCGGCTTAGCCAAGCACCGAGGGGGAAACAAAACTCTCGGTGGAGCTGTGCAATCTGATGGAAAGTATACACTATAAGGTAGTACCGTTTGACAAAAAGAGGTGAATCTTCGGGCTCCTGGCAGTGAGGCGAGATAGTAGAAAGGGGTGCGAGGAAGGTGCCTGGTGTGTGCTTCCATAACAATGTCAATCGTGGCTGGGTAACCAGGCTCAATTGCAATGGTTTCAGATGTTGATGTACATCGTGGCAACCTTAGACAAGCTCAAAGCGCCTGAGCACTTCCGAGAGCACGGATGTTAGTTCTGCAGGTGTTGGTCAGCAATGGTATCGCAGATACCCGAGAAAGAGCGTCCTGTACAGTCGCATCACTGCGTGTCCTGAAATAGCCCAGGATTTTGCTCCAAGAACCTTGAACAGACGAGAGATGACTGTCAGGCGCTTCTTTAGGTAGGCCACGTGGGGACTCCAACAGAAGTCACAGTTGACGATTTACCCTAAGAATGTGAGTGTCCTGACATTAGAAAAACTTTGTCTGTCGATGTCTGTGGCTTACGAAGTCGTCAGTTTCCGGCGAAACGCTACCAATGTACATTTTTCTGGAGAAATTTTGAGGCCTTGTTCGCTAAGGCATGTCGATATCGACGTCGCAGATTGTTGGAGCCTTGTATTTAGGCTAAGAATTTTTCTTGAATGATCCGCTACATTCGCCTTTGTAATCGAAACGCTATGTTCGTATTTTGATTTCCGGATGCATTTCTTTCAGCTTACTTTTGCACAGTCGTTCACTAATGACTAAACATCGGAAAAAGAAGGGCAATATTTTGTCTCGATGTACGTTCTCTCATGTGTACAAGTGGACGCTGCGCGACTAGCAGTTCCCACAAGTCCAAGCACAACGGGAGTCGGTAAATTAAAGGCATCGCATGCGGGATTGAATTGTCGCTTCTGATATCAGCGATATCAGAGGTTAATGAAACATAGGCACTGCGGCTAAACGTTGACAAGAAGCCTTCAGAAGTTCCAGGACGCAGACACAAGTTACGGGCGTTAAAAAGATGCAGTAACAGAACGACAAATACACCATGCTGGCACTAAGCTCGAATCCTGTAGTATGCGCCGACTAGCTCAAATTTTATTTCCATTTGCCTTTCAAGAAGGGCCGCGAACGTTTCTGTGTGAAAATCTTTTCAGCTGTCCGCAAGTGAAGGTCATATCATTGCCGTTAACGTGGCCAGACACGTCTGCGATTCCTCTCCTGTGCGATGTGTTTGAAATGCGCATTATATGATTGATTCAGTCGAAAGGTATTCCGCGCAAACGGAGTAAAGAAATCATTCTGCATTGTCTTTCTTTTTATGTGGCTTTGAGTATTATAGTTCTGTGGAATTAAATACGCGCGTAATAGGTTAAAGGGTAATTTCTGCAGAGAAAATATCAGGATACGACACGAAACGTTCATCACGAGTCGCCTCATTGGGAGCGCTTCCGCTAATGGCCGGGTAATTTTTCTATTGGCTGCCTGCGCCGGAAGCGATCGCAGAGCCAGAGACGCGCCTCGGACGCCACGCTCTGAACGCCAGGAGCGGTGGTAACAGCGCGGGCCAGTCCGCGAAACGGTACGCAGGTCTACGAGACGAGCGTTCGTGAAGCTCGACAGCAGATTGCACACGAAGGCACGTGAAAGCGGCCGGCGGTCTCGAAGGAGAAGGCGGCGTTTCACGCGCACCCACACGTCGTGCCCGCGGCTTCGCAATGCCACGCTCGCTAGAAACGGCTCTTCGCAATAACCGAGATTCCGAACGACTCGCAAGCACAGCGTGGGCGAAAGCAAAACACACCTCGCCGCAATCGCCCCTGCCATAGCACCTGTAATTACCCGGCGACACGTACGCCGCCAAGCGCCGTGACAAGAAGCTCCGGCAAACCGCGCGTGGCAAGAAACTGAGAAACGAAACAAAGCGACAATAAAGCTCCTTTGCTTCCCGTGCCGCAGCAGCGCCCGCCCGAGAAGCGTTCGGCTGATTGGCCGGCGCACGGCGGCGCCGTCGATTCGGGGACGAGCAGGCACGTATGCCGAGGATTGTTCGCCACACGAGTGCAGTGAAAAAGAGTGCGGCGAGGCATCGAGCGCGGGCAAGCGCCCCCTTGTGTAGTCACGAGAAAGCGGGGCAAAAAAGAACGAAATGCGAAAGCCCCGTGCGCGCTCGGAGTGGAGCCCCGCACTCACGCACATGGCGGCGTCCGAAACGATTCGAAACGCATCGGCGATGCCTTTTCAATAGCACGAGAGCAACGCGCCGAATGACTTGGCAGAAATTTCGTGCAATAAACGCAAACCAAGAAATCTCGCCATTCCCTTTCCAGAGGTTAGTTGTTTCGTTTACGCGAATCTCGGAGGAA
This sequence comes from Dermacentor variabilis, assembly GCF_050947875.1. Taxonomy (NCBI): domain Eukaryota; kingdom Metazoa; phylum Arthropoda; class Arachnida; order Ixodida; family Ixodidae; genus Dermacentor; species Dermacentor variabilis. Next base: position 6,549,114 of record NC_134570.1, read on the forward strand.
CAAAATGTAATTCCACGGAGCAAGAAGGAGTTTTACGACACTGCGGCACACTTCCTATCCACTGCCAGGAGGCCGAGTCTCTCCGAGTGAGGAAGCTCGGGTGCCACCGCAGCGAACGGCACGCGTTCCGATTGTGTGCACGGACGAAGAGAGACTTGCGCAGTGGAAAGGTGAGTGAATAAAAACCAAAAAGAAGGGGCGCGAGGAGGACGCGATGCGTGTGCTCCTCAATTATGCAGGGTCATCTCGGCGATTCGCAGCAGCAGGAGCGCGCGGCCTACGTGCAGCGATACCGCCGCGCGAGGTAACAGAGAGACGTTCTCTCTGCGAACACTGGTGCGATCGTAGCGAGACGCCTCGGAGTGTCGGCGCCGCAGGGACGCCGTGTCCAGGTGTGATGTGTAAGGTCGAAAACCGTGAGCAGCCGCTGAATTATTTTGTGTTCCAACAGCTTAGTCATTTGTGTTATGACGTTCGAAATATTGCGCGCATTATTTTACCACTCCGTCGTTATATTCTTCGACGAAGGTGTAAAAGCATTACGTTAACCCCGACTGAACAACTCGCCAAGAACATTCAGTGACATTGGAGGGGAACCCAAGTATTACTGAGCCAGTTGCCAGCGCTTCCTTGGAACGAGCAACCTTCGTTTGGCTGTGCCTTCCTCGTGGTTTATTGGGGTTTCCTTCCTGTCTGCTGGCTCTCCCCTATGGCACAAACTCGCCCAGCAAGCCGCTCTGATGAACTGAATCAGCATAGCTTCCCGGTGCGACGGTTTCCTTCTTACTCCAAACGTGGAAGAGAAAAACTACTAAGAAAAATAAATCAAATTTAACACGTAGTGTCGTATACTGTCTTATTTTGCTGCTGCGAAAGATATGTTTATGTTTTGCGTTGACCAGCTTAACATAACGCGGGATGAGAATGCGCGACTTGTGCGCGCTTTGACTGCGCATCACTTCCGTCATGGCACCAAAAATGTTGTTTCCGCGAATACTGCAGCGCTGTGTGTGTCGATTGTATTGAGCGCTGTTCTATCACCTTCTAAGACTGCACCAACCAGGACAGTTCAGCACACTCTTGGAGTATTGGGGGCGAGCTCCACCAATGGTAGAGTTCCTGTGTATGCTCCCCCAGAGAGCAGAGTTGCGCATAACTTTTCCGGCGCCGTTCGCACCGCTATTCGGCGAGAGCTATCGCGTGGCGCAAAGTGACGTGAAATTTGGAACTGCGCCGCTGCGAAGCCAACTTTACGGGCGCGATGGCGACTCGTTATTTCCATCAGTTCCAGCGACATTGCAATCTGCGGACCGTCGAGCGTGCACTGCATTCATCGGCTCGGGGCTGTAGGTGCGTTATTCGACGATATTAGGTCGAGGACCTTGGTGAAGTGATACGAAACACATCACATTGGCACTTGTATCAAGTATGACGGGGTGCAGCGCACCAGACTGAACAAGCCGCACGGAAGGTGGCGAAGCTTTTTACGCGGTGCCGCGCGGACGGGCAGACGTGCGCCGGCGACTAGTCTGCGTGTCGGCCGAGACGGGCCGGCCACAGAACACCCACGCAAACATGGAGAAGGGAAACCGTACCTTCCACAGCGCTACGGAAATAAGCGTAGCGGTGGCGTCGTGAACTAAAGTATGCGACCACGGGTGGCGCTGTACAACAGGAAACGGAAACGGGGTTTTGCACACGCTTTACCAGGTGTTCTGTGGCTTTACTGGGTTTCTGGCTGCTGCGCCTCGATCGTGCTCCCGCCAGTTTAGTTGCTGTGTGGCAAACGTAGCGCCTGCATATATATGTAGGCGCAACGTTTGTCACACAGCAACCAGACTGGCGGGAGCACGATCGAGGCGCAGCAGAATACATGTAGCGCTGAGTCATATCGAGTAAGGCACACTCTGAACTGACTTTTAAGGGCATCCCGAGCGGTTTTTCGTTTATTACGCCGCCGTTACCCCGAGTTGTGCCGCCGCGCTCCAGCTGTTGCATTTCGTGTAGGACTAGTGACAGAATGCGGTTTCCAGGTGGCACGATGGCCTCGACTGGAATAAACGCACCCGACACCAAATACTGAGTAAGCCTGAAAATATTTTATTTGCATTTTACAAGTACAACAAAAAGCACACGTCTACGCATCCACACAAACGCGGTTACATAGTCAAGAACATAGTCAAGAAATGGCTCATCAATAAGGGTAGCACAAACGCACAAGAAAGAAGACCTAAGCTACAAAACGTACGGTCGGCTGCTAAGTATAATAATTTCCCTGTCATTGCGTGTCACTTTTGTACAGCATCTTTAGAGCACTAGTTACCAGGCCGGGTAGTTTGGCGGAAAGAACGCAACAGCTTACGGCCGTCAGCTGCCTCTTCTTTACGGGTGTCATAATTATCCTAATCTCCGCATCAACGTCGTGCAAGTCCGCATACAGATATCTGTATCTGAACCATATGTGCCAGCTTAATACATGTGTAGTGAAATTATGATAACCACTGCGTCTTATCAAACGTATTGGTTTTGCAAATGCGCTTTACAGCTGACGGAACGACATACTGTAAGAGAAGCACAAGAGAACAAGGACAAAAGGAGGATACAACACTTGAAGAAGAAATGAAGAATTAGTAGGCGTACAGCAAACAAGCGATTACGGAGAACACACAATGATGCATCGGGTGTTCTGTGACATCGGTTTGCGTACTTACGGTGTTATGGAGATCAACGGCATAAAAACGTACCTTCAAGCGTGCTCCCTCAACCTCCGCCGCATTCATTATGATAATCAACGCCTAAACAAAATGAGGCACTATTTTTTGCCAAGAGTAGACCTCTTTACAGCAAGTCTATGTAATGACTCGCAGACGAAACCAGCATGCTTTCAAAAATGTTGTACCGCCGTAGTATTCGAACGCCAACGGCCAGGAAACACATTGATACCAATAGGCTGTCGGCTGTCGGTGGTTAATCAAGTACAAAAACCTTGACGCTATGACTAAAAAGCCGCTTCAACAATGAAATTTTAAAAAAGTCAACTGTCGATTTGCCTTAGGTAAAAAAACATCCTTAGACACCTCGATTGTTTATGTCAATGGTTTGTGTAAAGTAAAAAAATTCAGCATGTTCAGCGCCCCTAGCAGAAAAAGCACAAATTAAAGTATGCGACCAAATTACAGTAGGTCCACTTGCGCGCTTTCGCTGAAACAGGCCTCGATTGATTTTTCGCCCTCTGTGGCCATTTGTTGAATTTGAGAGTGTGCGGGGCCTGGGCCGGCTCCGAACTGGGGCGGGCGAGGTGAGTCCGCCTCGTTTGCAGGGGTGAGCTTTGCCTTCTTTACACTAAAGCAACATTTATCTCGAGTAACATCCCTGCCAATGCTGAGATGCATACTCATGAAAGGCTGTTCACTTGTGCGATTTTTGGCGTATATGTGAAGCGCCACACAGACACGGGACAAAGAATGAACGACACGTCTGTGTCGCGCTGCACATATACGCCAAAAATGCTCACTTACCAACTAGCCCGATTCGCTGTCCTGCTGGTGCGACTGTTCTGACTATGCGGTTCCAGAAAAGTGCGTTCAAAACAGTAAGTACTAGCAGATATAATTTTCCCGCTGCACCGTGGTTTTTTCTCTACTGTGTCTTTTCTTTTTTGTCGGCATTCTGATTTTCCATGGTAGGTCGATTGATATTCTGGTGTTCATTGTTTTGTAGTGAACGAAAACATTGTGCGCGCCCGCTGATGAGACAGCTGTGATAGCTTCAGCCTTTACCGCCCACAATATCTTGCTTGTTCGATCGGCTGTAGTCGACGTGAGCAATGTAAAATTGTGCCTGTATGTGTAATAAGCGTTGTGCTATAGCAAATTGACCTGAGTAGTATGAAAATATCAATAAAGATGTGTTGTACTACAGTCTGCAATGTACGAACAATTATTTTGCAAGTTTGCCATCTTGACGTAATTAGTGCAATGAAAATGACCTGTTCTTAGTCTTAATAGCTTTTTGCCTTTCCAGTTGCTTTCAATTCTGCCCCCGAACGCTCCAAGAACGAGCACTCTTGCCCTTCTGCCAGCATGCAGCCATTGGCCATCCACTCCCTCGTACGAAATAAATTTCATCTAGACGGTCGTCCATCTTTCATATTTTTCCACTTAAGTATTTGCTTCTACGAAGCAGCTGGTAAGTACGCGGTATGCATGAATCTTAAATACAAACTTTGCATACAATGTGCGCATGTGAACGTTTGAAATGCGTTTACATCTACGTGTCGGCACCGCACATATCGAAAACGCGTAGCTGCTGTGAACAACGGTTAGCGATAAATGACGCACTGTTAAAGGTCCCTGACATATACTGCAGGCACAATAGTTCTCTCGGCAACGATCATTAATCGACTGGTTTCGGCAGTCAAAATGCGCTCACATAACTGTCCACCTTATGTGTGTGAAGCGTGTATGTGTCTATATCACATAGAAACAATATTTCGGGGGGTTGGAACCCTGCCCCATTCTGCCTACGCCAATGGTTCGAGCGTATAGCCTACATTAAAAAGTGCCACCTCGCTCAGCGCTTGCGAACAATTGGCACATGTAGCTCGTGATCAGCAGGCAAAAAATATGCAGGTCCCAAGCACTGTGGGAATCGATGTAAGCGCAACTTTCCGTGCTGGATCCTTTGATCGACGATAATTACCGGTGATATTGACGGTAAAGCTTAATTTCTTCAATGTTTAGGCTAACACGAGAGTGGTAAGTTGATGTTAAACGTAACCTTGCGTGCACCACTGCTGTTTGTCTGCATAGTACACATAGATAGATAGATAGATAGATAGATAGATAGATAGATAGATAGATAGATAGATAGATAGATAGATAGATAGATAGATAGATAGATAGATAGATAGATAGATAGATAGATAGATAGATAGATAGATAGATAGATAGATAGATAGATAGATAGATAGATAGATAGATAGATAGATAGATAGATAGATAGATAGATAGATAGATAGATAGATAGATAGATAGATAGATAGATAGATAGATAGATAGATAGATAGATAGATAGATAGATAGATAGATAGATAGATAGATAGATAGATAGATTTTACTAAACTAACAATCAGAACACAGAACACACCGGCAGAGGTGTTTCTTGAGGCGTTGTTGTACGCCATATTTTATAACCTCTGAAAGGGTTGAGCGCTATTTCCTCACATGGCACATCCCATTGCGGCAGAAGTATTAAACTTGAATTGGACTATGGGGCTCCACATGCAAAATCCACACTAGGATTTTGAGGCAGGTCATAGTAGCGTACTCTGGATTAATTTTGACACCGTGATGTTCTTTAACGTGTCCCAAAATCTAAGTGCACGTGCGTTTTCTATTTCGCCCCCGTCGAAATGCGGCTTCGGCGATTGGAACCAAATCCACGACCTCTAACAATGGCATAGCCGCAAAGCTAACGCGGCGGGCACAGAAGTGTTGATTTGACGGTCGCCCGCTTTCGTAGTGTCTCTTGGGACCTGCGGTGCGCTTTAATTAATGCGGCTCTGCTTCTGCACGTCTTGCGCAAATTGCCCGCTTGACATATTTGCATGGCATTTATTTTTCAGAAATAGCAGCAACGTACTGTGCGTTGGACTTAAGCTTATCATGTTTCCCCGCACCTTGCCTTCTTACGTCACCTCCCGCCCCTCTCTTGCACAGGAACTGCCTCTTCTCCTCCCTCTCCTTCTTCTCCAGTTCTATCTGCGTCCCCTCTGGCCTCGCACGTTAGTAGAAAGGGAAGTGGTGAAGTTTCTGCAATGCTTCTGAGGGGAGTCACGGATAATTACAGCTGTCAAGCGGCCAATGTGGCGACGGCCAGGTAGCTCCAGAGGGTATTGTGCACATTCAACGCGGTGGGGTGAAAACGAGTTTCTCCTGTCGCCTTTCCTCTCTTACTCGCGCCTATCACATATATGCACGCTCTGAACCACCACTCGACGCGGTGTACGCGACAGCATCAGCCACAGCAGCAGCAGCGGGAAAGTCGAAGGAAGAGGCAAAGAAAGCTTCGCTTAAAAAGCAAATGTACAACCGCACGACATTTGCCTCCTGCGCGCGCGAGGAGTGGCTTTACTGCATAGCTGGAACATACTGGCGGACCTCTGCGCAACTCTGCTTCCTGAACATTGCACCAATGGAAAAGATGGCGCCGCCGTCGGCGCGACGTGGTGTGAGGGATCACGTGAACACAGCGGCGGCGACGGCTGCTTCGGAATCGCTGAACCGAGCTGGAAAGGGAAGTCCCACCTGCGCTGCAGTTCTGAATAAGCGGGGAGGTTTTCCCGCTTCGTGTGTGTGTGCTTGACAACACTGGAAAGCACTATAAGAGGTAGTGGCTGCCTTTGAAGGACATGGCAGCCTACTGTTCGGTGCCGCAGTGCGGGAGACGTACACTACGGAGCGCGCTGTCAGCCTTCACGCGTACCCGCAGGAGCTGCGTGAAGCTTGGATCGCGAAACTTATAACTGGCAAGCAATCACCGGCTACAACTCGGGTGTGCAGCAAGCACTTCAGCGAGGAAGATTTCTGATACGGCGACGAGGCTGTGACGTTCGGTGAGTAGCAGAAAGCGCGCAATGAGACCGCGTGCGGAACTCGGCTAATGTCACCAAACTTTGGTCTATGAACTTGTTGATGTTTAAAACTGGGAAGTTCAGTGGAATTGAAAGGGAATGGTAAAACGCAAATAAAGAAAGGCATGGTATATATTCATGCTTGTGTAGCACCAAACAATGAATAATGTACTGGATTAAGAAAAAGAAGCAGCGGGTAATAGCTCTCTGAGAATACCGATAAACATACAGTTAGGCGCAACTTGAGAAATAATGATATTGCAACCTTGAAGACTTTAGAAGAAAAAAGAAGGTTGAATCGTCGCGACGGCACATCACAAGTCGCCGCCATGGCGTCCCTAATTATAAAGATTTTTTTATTAATGCTCTGATAGCGTTCACGCAACAATGGTTGCCTGTACACGGTGAAATGCTCGTACGCTGCCGCCTAAAGGTCACGGCACGCTGGGAAAGCACGCTCGAAGCGAAACATTGAGCGCGGACGTGCATGCAGACGCGCAGTCGGTCGCTGCGAACCCGTGGGATCGCTGCAATGAGGCTTCAGTCTGTTGTGCTCCATTTGGTTACACGGACATCCCACTATAGGAACATATTTCACACATTTCATATTTGCTATATTTCACGCAAGAAACCGGTTCGGGGGACTCCATCACGGCGACCGCGCGCAGTGGGCGTTTACTGTACTTATTCGGTAAAGAAATAGTGTCTGTAAACCACCCTGCCCTTTCTGTTTACCCAAGATTATTATTTTTGCAGTAAAGAACTTGTGCGGATAGTACCTACAGCAATTCCAGGAGCGCTTCCACGTGGTCTTTTTTATTGAGCGCCGACAGCCAAACGTATGAAAAGCGCACCGCGTTATCCCTCAACCCTCATACCATGCAAGCTAGGCGATTCCGACAGGTGGTGACTCCCTAAGTCCTCGCCCCCAACAGAGAGTTTAATTTCGTTTACTTCGGGGACTGTACTGGGAGAATTCGAGCGCACTAGCCTTTGAAATTTACGTGTTCGTGTACCTGGGCAATAAAAACCGCAAACAAGCAGCAGCCATGGCTACAGACGTATTTATACTTGCAGTCAAGCCCGGTGTCATTGCGTCTGAGCGTCACGAAGGCACGTCGCGGGACTCCCAGAAAACCAAGGCTGCGTAGGAAGGGGCGCTGAATCTTTCCAGCGAACTAACACCGACAGACCCTTCTGGGAGCGCCGGGCGGCCCGAATGCGGAAGATCTTCCTCGAGCAAGCACTCCCCTTTCCGCGTTGTTGTAGTCTATACGGGCGCACCGAAAAAAAAAGAGGAGGCGTACATCTTTCCACTTCATGGATGACGGACAAAACGGAGCGCGTTACGACTTTGGAAAAAGCGGAGCGAAAGACGAACGCGCGCCACGCGAGCTCTTCTCCCACGCCGGCGGAGTAGCGGGGACGCCGCGGTGCACACCAGCGCAGCGTCGACGCCGCGGGCGAGAGAGCTAAGTGGCTTCGCTAATTAGCGGCGCGTTAAGCAAACATGGCCGCTCCTCCGATTGGCGCCAGTTCTTGAGGTCGGCGCGAGGCCGTCGGGAGCGCATTATGCAAATCAGCCGCTATGCATACGAGACCAAATCTTTTTCGAAAGGGAGCGAAACGCGCGAGTTGCCACGTTCGTTCATGCGTGTGATTGCCGAGGAAGGCAAACGACACGGGAGCGGCTAGGAAGAAATCCTCGCACTGCCTCAGCGAGCAGCGAAGCTCCGCTGCTGAACTTCAGGAATGAGCATTTGTGAAGAAGGCCGCAGTGCAATAGGCGATGCTGCTAGTGCACACGCGAGAGAGAAAGGCAAAGGAAAGACAGGGAGGTTAACCAGAGATTATCTCCGGTCGGCTACCCTGTACCGGGGGAGGGGCCAAGGGATGTGATAAGTGAGAGAGGGAGAAAAATAATAAAAAAAAACGCGAGTTGTCGCATTGTGTCGATGGTCTATACTCAGTCAATCCGCCCGCGTGCTGAGTGGGGCGGACGCCTGCAGGGCGGATCGTATTGTAGCGAAGTGACGCAGCCGTTAGATATCCGACGCATCAGCTCACCCGGGAGACGAAGATGAATGGGGATGAGCTCTGGCAGGGGCAAGTCCAAATCCTCACGTACGAGGACGAGAGTAGCATTTGAAAAACTAGGTTTATTCACTTGGCATCTGCCGTAAGTTTAAACTGCAAAAATCTACGAACAAAACGATGCCATACCCGTCGTCGTCGGCCTGCCTGACCGGCCTGGTCTCCCGTGGTGAAGTTGCGCCGTCCGCTGCTGTGTACTTGCTCACACCCAAAAACTACTCGAACTATTCCTTAAATGAGTTTACACAGCATCCAAGAGACACTTTTCTCCACCAATGGGCTACTTCGTTACTCCGAGCAATCAGGCAGGTCGACATCATCCAATAAGCGTCAGAGTTAAAGGGGCCATGAAATGGTCGCGTCAACACTCCGTATACAAAAGCACTCTGAGCATAACTAATCAGCATTGGCAGCCGAGCGTGGGACGAGGACGCATCAGGTGCATGTGTGACGTCAGGCGCGGCAGCGGCCGGGCGGCAGCATATGCCCGCGTTGCCGTCGCGGTTATTTCTGTACAAAGGTTTCCCCCTGCGTCGAGGAGCCCACAACATTCCCGGAAAGAAAGCAAAGAGGCCCGCACTATACTCTTTCGGGACACCTCCCCCCTACAAAAAAGAGTGTCCCACTCGTTACAAAGCATTACTACCAAGCCAAATAAAACACGTACATTTAGGGATTCATATAAGAAAACTGAAGTATCCGTAAAGAAAATTGAACAACACATAAAACAAAACAAACGTTTTATCAAAATGGAAACCAAACTGCATAAGACAAGAAACATCAAAGTTCATTCGCGCGCGCTACGCAAGAAAATGAACACTGAAGATTATTCGGTTGCGCTGCAATACACATCAGTGTCCGTGTCACACGGAGCGATGGTTCGAGGCTCAGCCTCCCTATGAAATGTCCTCCAGTTAAATGTACTCCAGTTGGATTAAAGTTGAGTCCCGTCCGGGTTCTTGGCTTGTCCTCGATCACTAGTCGACGTATCACACACACGATCACACGGGGCATGCCTCCGCTCACCACGCGAACTACATTGGTGAACAACGCGAGGAACACAACACTTTTTCTTTTTCTTTGGACGTTCGTTATCAGATTCACCGTCTGCGTCGTCATCATCGGAGCACTGTCTGACGTGGCACGGTTGTAATCGCGCAACATTAAAAGCGTCGCGTTTTTTGCCGGTTTGGTCGACCAAAATCTGAGGAGTCTCCGTTCGGTGGGCCACTTTCTTGGCGTCCTGGGTTCCGAGTTGAGTTCCTTGGCCTACCTGAAGTAGCGGCTCATTTTTGGACGTCACCAAGGGGGCGACATTGGCTGGCTTTCTGTGGGCGAGCGGCAGTTTCTGGCAGTCAGAGCAGGAGAGGACATACTTGTTAACGTGACAAAACATCTTGGGCCAGAAGTAACGGCGGCGAACTTTCCCCCAGGTGCGCCTGACGTCGAGGTGGCCCGCCGAGCTATCGACATGACAGTACCGTAGCACCTCCGACCTCAAACACCCTGGGAAAACAAGTGTCGTGCGACCTTCTTGAAAGCCTTTCGCTCTTCTATACAACACACCGTCGATCAACCGAAAGCTCCGTGCCGTTCTCCTCGTTTTTCTGGCAACGGGCGCACTCGGCTGCTCTAGGTGCTGTATTACTTCTTGCATCCATGAATCCTCTCTGCTTTTCCCCGATGTCCACATGATCCAGCACGAGCAACGGCAAGGGATTTTCTTCGCTTGCTGGTGCGGAATCATGCGGAAGTCGGGAAAGCGTGTCGGAGTGGCTTTGCTCAAAGTTAGACCGCTGCTCCTTCCACTGGGATCCGTTTTCTTGGAACCGTTGCCGGCACTGGAGCGCAAAGTGGCCGATGCGGACGCATAGCTGGCAGCGTGGTCGCTCGTCGTCGTCACGGGTATTTCTCGCTGGCCAAGGCACCGGAGGACGACGTACATCTTCTTCAATAGCTTTCAGGCGGTCAAATAATGAGCCTATAGAGTCCTCGATCGTCCTCAAGTCCCTGTCGCGGTCGGTGGCTTCTCGCGGGCAATGACGTTCTGCCGCAGCGCAGGTAGCGAGACATGCCGGAGGCGGCTCCACTGTTGTTACAGCGGGTGTCACTCCGGCTGGAGGTGCCGAGGCGTATGGGTACCACGACTGCTGGCCGGCAGAGAAATCGGTGCCGATCGCTTCTGGTTGCGACGCATGCATCATCAAAAATGATGCCCGATCAATTCGCTGTAAAATTTCGAGGAAAGCAGAGCAACTGTCCGGGTTTGCAATAAGAATTTTTTCCGGTACGTCCTGACGCAAGCCGCGCACGAGGTGCTGAAACCGCTCCTCTACCGTCGTAGACGGATTAGCTCTGTTGCACAGCTGCACAACATCATAGTAATAATCTTCGGGAGACTCTGACGGTAGCTGGGTCCGGTTTTGCAGCTGCAAATATGCGATTTCGACTGAGTGGCGACTTGTGAAAGATGTTTTTAAGAGCGTCGCCCGCTCTTCCCGTGTATTAGGGGCACCCGTTAAAATTTGAGTTGTGTGCCACTTTTTTGCATTGCCATCTAATGCCAAATACAAAAATTTTGCTTTCATTCCTTCATCCCAGTTGTTAAGAGAGGCTACGTATTCGTAGCAAAGCAGCCACTCGGATATTGATTCTTCTGGTGTGCCTTTAAAGACTGGCGGTACGATGAAAGGTTCCGCTTGAGGGGTGGACATGGTAGCGAGGACAGTAGGGGGTTCGGTCATAGTCGAGCTGTTAGAGCTAGGTTCTTGAGGTTTGTTGCCACGGCCCATGATATTAGAGCGTTGACTTCGGTACCCAGCACACTCCACCACTTTGCAGCGAAGTGACGCAGCCGTTAGATATCCGACGCATCAGCTCACCCGGGAGACGAAGATGAATGGGGATGAGCTCTGGCAGGGGCAAGTCCAAATCCGCAGGTACGAGGACGAGAGTAGCATTTGAACAACTAGGTTTATTCACTTGGCATCTGCCGTAAGCTTAAACTGTGCAAAAATCTACAAACAAAACGATGTCATACCCGTCGTCGTCGGCCTGCCTGACCGGCCTGGTCTCCCGTGGTGAAGTTGCGCCGTCCGCTGCTGTCTACTTGCTCACAACCAAAAACTACTCGAACTATTCCTTAAATATGTTTACACAGCATCCAAGAGACACTTTTCTCCATCAATGGGCTACTTCGTTACTCTGACCAATCAGGCAGGTCGACATCATCCAATAAGCGTCAAAGTTCAAGGGGCCAAGAAATGGTCGCGTCAACACTCCGTATACAAAAGCACTCTGACCATAACTAATCAGCTTTTGACAGCCGAGCGTGGGGCGGGGACGCATCAGGTGCACGTGTGACGTCAGGCGCGGCGGCGGCCGGGCGGTAGCACATGCCCGCGGCGCCGTCGTGGTTATTTGTGTACAAAGGTCTCCCCCTGCGTCGAGGAGCCCACAAAATTCCCGGAAAGAAAGCAGAGGCCCGCGCTATACTCTTTTAGCTTAGTATCAAGAGCAAAGAGACCGTGGCGCTTAAATCCACGTCTCCTAAAAGATAAACAGGCAACTGAAGAGGTATCGTCCATACTATTTCGATCGCTTCATAACACAGCGAATCTAAGTGGTACGGAATGGGATGACGTGAAGGTCAGGGTGCGTGAGTGCTTCAGGTCTTGGGGCAAGCGTCGAGCGCGCGAGGAGCGCGAGGAGATTAAAATCGTCTCCGACGCTATCCTCCTGCTCTCGAGGCCACTGTCCGGCGGGCCTGGAGTTGCTTCGGCGCTGGCCTCACTGCGAAAGGAACTTCGGATTCTCCTGCAGCGACGCTGGGATGGCTTGAGGGCCACAACCCGAGCAGAGCTGTGGGAAATGGAAGCGTGGTGCAGCAGAAACGTCCTACGTAAACATCTTTCAAGGAAGAGCACAACTCTCTTTCCCCTAATAGATCCAAGCGATAATAGCATAGTCGACTCACCAGATGGAGTTCTTGCACTGGCGAGGCAGTTTTACATGTCCTTGTGTGCCAAACCAGTTGCCTCTCCAGCTGTTTTTCCGTTTGCTTTACCAGCTGAGCCGCCGCAAGTGTGCGACTCAGCCATAGATGAGGACGAGCTATTTTCGGCCTTGAAGTCTGTGAAGCGTAATCGCAGTCCAGGATCCGATGGTCTTACAGTCGAGTTTTATGTTAAATTTTGGACAGTGTTAGGGAAGCCATTCACATCACTGGTGAACAGGCTACTCAGTGAAGGGACTTTGTCAGCGTCTCAACGAGAGGGGCTAATCACTCTCCTTTGTAAGGACGAGTTGAGGAGCACCGATCTGAGAGCATGGCGTCCTATCACGCTTCTGAACTGCGATTATAAGCTCATAGCAAAGTGCCAGTGTACGCGACTCACACCAGCGCTCAGCACTGTTTTGGGTCCGTACCAGGCATGTAGTGTCCAGGGGCGCTCTACTCAGCTTCACGGTTTAGCAGTGAGGGACCTTCTCCTGTGGGCAAACACCAGGAAACTTCCAGGTATTCTTTGCTCCTTTGATCAGGAGAAGGCTTTCGACATTATTAGCCATAGGTACCTTTTCTGTGTTTTGGAAGAGGCTGGTTTTAGTGTGGATTTTCGGCAGATGGTCCAAGCTTTGTATTCTCGACCGACTTCTGCTGTTGTCATACGGGACCGCGTCTCGGAGGCGTTCATTGTGGGACGTGGTGTACGGAAGCGGGACCCCCTCTCACCTGCCCTCTACGTACTCGCTTTTGAACCGCTTCTGCAGAGGTTGTCCTGTGACAGCAGAATTGGTAGGTTCCTCCTCCCACCAGGTTCCCCTCCGGTTGCACTATTTGCCTATGCGGATGACTTGTCCATTGTCGTTCCGGACGAAGCATCAGCTTGCGGCGTCTTGGAGGTCATGGACGGTTACTGCAGGGCGAGTGGTGCAAGGTTGAATAGGTTGAGAAGTGCAGCCATGTACTTGAACTCCACTCTGTCCAGTCCGCAGCCCGTTCATGGTCTCCCCGTGAAAACGCGGCTGCGCATTCTAGGCTTCCAAATCGAACCAGATGGTCTGTCTCCTGAAAACTGGCAACAGGCTAAGGAGAAGCTTGAAACCAGAATTCAGGAGTTCAGCGCGTTGTCATGCCCATTGACTGCTCGAGCGACAATCCTGCGCTCACTTTTGTTTTCGTTTCTGACGTATGTGGCGTGTTTGTCTCCTGTTCCAACCCGAACCAAGCATATCTTGGAGAGGGTCCTCTTTCGCTTCCTTTGGAAGGGTACAAATGGTTGTGTAGCTAGGTGGGTGCTCAAGTTGCCCAGGGATAAGGGAGGACTCGGAATTCCCGACCTGGGCATCGTGGCTACTGCACTACACGTCAGATGGACCCAGGTGGCTCTTAACTCGGATATGCTCCTGACTCGAAGCTTTACCTCGTTTTTCCTTAGCACCCGACTCCGCTTGTTTTCGCAGAGCACATTTTCCCACTGTGTTCCTCGCTCAGGTACCCCGCCCACCATTTATGCGGCGGCTGCCAACTCTTTGGTAAGCCTCCGTACGGTTCGCCCCGACATCGACGTAGTTTCAACTCCACTCCAAGAATTAGTAGACATCCTTACCCCAGGCCTCCCCCCGCATTGCCAAATGTATAACCTGCCCATTCGCAGGCCAAACTGGAAGCTCATCACGGCCAGTTTCCTCGACGCTAGACGAGCCACTTTCATGTATCGCCTGGCGCGAGGGTGCCTGTCGTTTGGCTACAGGCCCTTCACAGCCGTCCCGGCTAGTGGAGTGTGTCCGTTCTGTGGCGCTCGTGAGGACTCGGTTCATGCCTTTACGCAGTGTTTGCTTCCTGCAGCTCTTCTCTGTAGGATTACTAGTCTTTTTAATCTCCCAGGCATTCCTTATCAGACAGTTCGATTTTTGCACCCTTTGCCTAATATCAGGCGGTCAACCAGTTCGTGCTTCTCCTCGCCGAGTGCTCCTACCAAGTTTGGTTGGCACTCCGCGATGCAGTTTTCGGGGGGAGGGCGCCGGGCCTTCACGAAGTGCTTGCGAAAGCACGAAAGGAGTTCTGGTTCCATCTCACCCGGGAGCGGCACCGCTTGGGCGAGAAGTTTCTCGAATTGTGGGCCCGTCCTGCCGTGATTTTTGATGAGTCAGGTGGAAAGCTATCCATTAAGTTATGATGCATGCTCGTAAGGTCGCTCGACTCGGCCGTGTGAGCCAGTCGATCTACGGGGTTTTGTTTGGTTCAGTGGAACCCAGAGCTGGAACCGGTGGTGGCGCACCCTCATGTGGTCGCGCTGCTCCGCGGACGGCTTTGGTGCTCTCCATGGTTGTATGCCTTGGCGTCTTTTGCGCCGTGGCAGTCCGAGAGTCAGTCAGGCTTGAGTCCTGTAAGACCGACATGGCTGTTTGTGTGTTGAGTGCGGTAACTCTGTGTTGCTGCACCACAACAGCCCCCTTGTCCGGGCAGGACCGTTGACCCGAACCAAGTCCCCCAACCCAGTTAGCCCGGGTTGAGGGGGCGAACCGGGGTCAATGTATCGGATGATGCTGGGTTGATGAGTACATGAACGCTCATGGACGCGGCGCCTTCAAAGGTGCCAAGTCCTCTTCCCATCTGAAAACGGTTCGCGACAGTATCGCAAAATTTCGTGTACGCTGAATCCGCACGAGCGGACGCACTCCAATCGAACGACCTGGTCTGTTGACAGTTCGCAACCATTCGTCGGAGCAAAGGTGTTCGAGGTTGGCAACTATTTTTTAACGGCAAGACACATGCATATTTTAGTGCGGTTATATTTACACTCCAGGCGCATTTCTGCAGTCGGCGTCGCCGCGAGGTTCCGTATGAAGGGCGACGAAATCGTGCCGCATGTGCGAGTCAGAGGTGACGAGGGTGAACCGGCGAACACGGCTCAATCTCGCGCTCGAGGAAGACGGAGCGCGCGCAAGGCACGGGGTCAAGGCGAGGGAGGGGGTGCGTTCTTCTCGGGCGGCTGCTGCTTACGGCAAAAAAAAAAAAAAATCCTGGGGTTTTACGTGCGGAAACCGCTTTCTGATTATGAGGCACGCAGTAGCGCACGGGTGTTTTCGCATTTAGCCCCATCGAAATGCGGCCGCCGTGGCCGGGATTCGATCCCGCAACCTCGTGCTCAGCAGCCCAACACCATAGCCACTGAGCAACCACGGATACGGCACGGCCGTGCGGGCGCCGCATCCTGAAAGCGATCTGCGACGTGACCAAAGTGCGTGCGGGCCTCATCTTCAAAGCGATCTGCGATGTTTGCAGAGTGCGTGTAGTACCGGTAGCTTCGCATGCGCTGTGCTTTCGATGTTTCGTTCGCGTTTAAGTGAAAGATGCACGAAGGTTAATTCACTCGCTGATGCTGTCGCGATTCCTGACTCCAGCGTTTTGGCAGCGAGTTTTCGCCATCATCGAGTGAGATGTGTTCATCTTTACCTGTGCGCGCGTGACACCATGCTTGAATTAGGAAGGAACAGCGCCAACTAAGACGATCACAAGTGGGGAGAACGACACACGGCAAGCGCCAACTTCATCTATCTTTATTCACCGAAAAATCAGCAAATATAAGGAAAATCACAGACATGCGCACAATGACCATAATGCATCATCTGCCAAACCGTTCTAGATAGGACATATCGCTTTTGAAGAGGCTCACGGAAGCATCACTAACGCAGTTTTTTTTCCTTTTTTCTTTATATGGAAGGCTTCCAAAACCTCACGTGCCTTTGTTTCCCTGCTTCTGCCAATAATCTTTATCTCCGAACCATGGTTCACACTTGCAGTACAGGTATTGTTTCCGTGCTGGACGCCTTAAGAGGAAGCTTTAGCTCGAGTGCTCCTATCTAAATACATGTAAAAGGAGAATTCGTTTTTCTCAGCAACCACTGCACCAAATTTGACTAGGTTTGTTGCACTTAAAAGACAAACCTAAAATCTAGTGACTGTTGGTTTCGAATTTTTGAGTTAGGTCGTCAATTTTTTATTAAAAATTGGCAAAAATCGAACATTTTCAAAAAACGAAACTATCAAGTTTACAACTCTGTAACTCAACCACTAAAAATGATAATACAATTCTGTGAATGGCATCTAATAGTACATCTAAACCGGACAAAATTGATATGTTACACATGAATATAAAAAAAAATTAATCATAGGAAAATACAACTTTTGCAAAACCGTTGTAACCAACGTAACAAAATCACCTAAGATGTAAAATAACATATTGAATTTGTCCGCTTTGAGTGATCTAATAGATGCCGTTTACAGAACCGCGATATCAGTTCTTGATGCAGACTTATGAATTTGTAAACTTCGTGCTTCTATTTTTTTCTAACGGTCAAATATTAGTAAATCGTTTTAAGAAAATTCAAGCCCTAAATCAAAATTCGGCTTCCAACAGTCACTAGAATTTAACTTTCTCTTTCAAATGCAACAAATTTCATCAAAATCGGTACAGGGGTTATCTCATAAAAACGTTTTTGCGTTTTACATGTATTTGAATAGGCCGCGTCGGAGTTGGGCCCGAGCTAAAGCTTCCTCTTAAGCTCAGTGCTTGCATCGCTCAACTAGAAAGATGGCTACCCATACCCCATCCTTCCGAAAAGAAGTCAAGGCAGCGTCCGTTGATGATGATGATGATGATGATGATGATGAAGCCTCAGGTAATGGCACAAACCCACTGAGGGGGATAGGCCACGAATCGGGTGGTAACATGACTCAATAAATAAAATAAAATAAATTGGTTAATAAATAAATAACACGAAAAGAGAAAGCAAAACAAATAATCCAAGATGTAAAATAAACTATGAATACATGAGATGAAGTATTGATCAATACTATAGTAAGCCTTGCGTTGATAGGAATGTTAAATTATCCAGTGGAACGCCAGAGGGCTAAAATCACGAATGTCAGATTTTCGTCAGTTTGTGTACGCCAATGTGTTTCCACTCATCGTCATTTGTGAGCCCAACTTGTCGAAACCAATAAGACTGTCACGATACGAATTTATCATGTCATCAACAAATGGTGCATGCAGCAAAATCGTCGTTTTTCTTCGTCGTGAAATCACCTATGTTTCGCAACCAATTGCGCCCCACGACGACAATAAATGTATATGCATCACAGTTAAAAAGAACAAACTCTTGTTTACTCTCATAGGCGTTTATATATCGCCTTCCAGCAATTTCGATACCAAAAGATTTGCGGATATCTTGAGTGTTTGTCCCGCCCCATGGGTCATCATAGGAGATTTCAATGCACACCATCCAGCATGGGGAAGTACAAGGACAAATGCAAAAGGACGAAGATTAGCAAGCATCGCCCACAACTATGGCCTTACACTCCTGAACGATGGTAGCCCCATCTTTCTTCGAGGCGTGACATACGGCAGCTGCCTCGACCTTGCTTTCGTCTTTAACTCTCTCGCCAGATGTGTGAAGTGGTTTCCAGACATTGAGACACATGGGAGTGACCACATTCCCACCTACCTGAACATCAAAGGCTTGTCGTCTAGATCAGGCCCACGAAATACCATTCGGACGATTCAATGGGCCAACTTCAAACATGAAATGGAAGATGCCTGCCGCGAGGGCCTACCCTCTGGGTTAGAGCAAACGATTAAAATTACGATGCAAAACGCCACTCGCATGATGACGATCTCTTCCACGCGAAATGACTTCGACATAGAATTAGAGCGACTTCGAGCGCTTCGTCGCCGGGCGGAACGTCGATATCGGCGTACAAAATCCATGACCTCAGGGCAGCCAGAAGGATGCAAAACAAGATTCAGAGTCGAATGGATAGATTAGCGTCTGAACGTTGGGCAACATTTTGCCAGACACTCGACCCCCGCAAGCCACTGTGTCACATTTGAAAAATGGTGCAAGGTCTGCGTTGCCTTCCGGAACGGCGTTTTCCATTCAAGGCGCTAGCG
This sequence comes from Dermacentor variabilis, assembly GCF_050947875.1. NCBI lineage: Eukaryota > Metazoa > Arthropoda > Arachnida > Ixodida > Ixodidae > Dermacentor > Dermacentor variabilis. The sequence continues at coordinate 6,567,798 of NC_134570.1, forward strand.
CTTTTCCAAGGGCGACAAGACATTGATGTCGCAGAAGACTTTTGTGCGCGGATCGCAGACCAAGCGACTCGTCCAGATCCTCCAACCCGAGCTGACGTCCCCCATTCCCGTGATTGCCGCATGGACCTTCCTTTTACAATGGAGGAACTCGAAGCGGCACTAGCTCTCTCCAGGCGCTCATCGTCTCCGGGTCCAGATGGTATATCATCCCGGGCCTTGTGCTATCTCGGAGTGTCCGCACGGATAGAATCGTTGAACCTTTACAACTCCTCATGGCAGGAGGGAAATATTCCTGACGAATGGAAAGTAAGCCGCCTGGTGCCACTCTTAAAGCAGGGCAAATCCCCACTAGAACTCACCTCTTACCGCCCAATAGCGCTGGCCAGCTGTGTAGGAAAGATAATGGAACGGATGATCCTTGGCCGCCTGGAATGGTACCTTGAATACTACAAGATTTATGCGATTTCCATGGCTGGTTTCTGACGTGACCGCTCTTCCATCGACAATGTAGTTGATCTCGTTTCATATGTCCAGCACGAACGGTCCCGTAAGCGTTTATCTGCAGCTTTATTCTTAGATGTGAAAGGGGCATACGATAACACCTTACATGAGGCCATTCTCGACGCTGTTGCGACGGTTGGCCTAGGTGGTCGAGTTTTTTTTGTGGATTGCAAGTTACCTATCTGGAAGATCATTCTATGTGTTAACTGATGATGGCCCAACTACGCGACGCTATACCAGCAGGGGCGTTCCTCAAGGCGGTGCTCTCAGCCCGACGCTATTCAACTTCGCTCTTGTTGGACTTGCTGAATACTTGCAAACTACCATCAAAATTTCAATATACGCTGACGACATCTGTGTCTGGACTTCGGCAGTCACACGTCCTCAGATACGTGCGCGATTTCAAAGAGCGGCCACTTTGACAGCGAACTACTTGTGTAAACAGGGTCTCAGCATATCACCAGAAAACTGCGCACTAGTAGCATTTACTCGCAAACCGATGACGGCTTATGTCATCTCAATCAATGGGCGGACCATTTCCTATGTCCGAACCGACACTTTCCTTGGCATAATTATTGACCGAGACCTCTGTTGGAGCCCGCACGTGGCCTACATGAAATGGCGCCTGACAGCAACCTCCCAGTTGTTTAAATACTTGACAGGAAAGACGTGGGGGATGCCTGTAGACGCAATGCAGAGCCTTTACAGAGCTCTCTTTCTCGGGTTTTTTAAGATATAGTCTACATGTACTGAACAACACCTGCAAGACCAATATTCGTGTTCTGCAAGCAGCACAAGCTCAAGCACTCAGAGTCTGCTTTGGTTTGCCCAGATGCACGTCAACAGACGCAACTCTTGCGATTGCTCGGGACCATCAAATTCGAACTCACATCACGGTGGAAGCCCTGAGAACGCACATCAGACATTTTGCACGCGCCCCCTATCACCACCTTGCAACACTACCTTCAGACAGGCACCAATCATCATTCTCTAAAACTATCATCAAATACAATGACAAACTTCCTCGGGCTTCACCGCTGCATCTAAACCATCGATACCCCCTTGGTGTCTTATCGGCCCCACAGTCCATCTCAGTGTACCAGGAATCGGGAGAAAGTCTGAACTGTCGTCATCAGTGCTGAAACAACTGTCTCTGCTTCTTCTCCACGAGAGGTACGCGGACAGTAAACAGATTTATACTGATGGTTCCACAAACATCCAGTCTTCGTCCGGTGCTGTGGTTATCCCAGCAAAAGCTATTACCATCAGCTTTAGGACTGACCACTCTACAACATCGACATCTGCTGGACTAGCTGCTCTTCGCGCTGCACTTTGTTTCCTCAATCGGGAGCCACCTCGACAATGGTCAATCTTCAGCGACTCAAAGGCAGCCCTACAATCTGTACTATCAGCTCTGCGTCGCAGGCCATACGAACAGCTCGTATTCGATATTAGATGCCTACTCCATACATCACAGGAGAAAGGACACGACGTGACGTTTCAGTGGCTGCCAAGTCACTGCGGCGTCACTGGAAACGAAGACGCCGATAATGCCGCTCGGGCAGCTCTTGAAGAAGCACAAGAAGAGGCCATACCGCTTTCACGATCCGACGCAGCTAGGAGACTTCGAGTGCTTGCACAGTAGATCACGCTCTCTCTATGGTGCACACCAAACAGGCAGACCAACCAGAGCAACCGTCAATACCACCTGCCCTCTTTGATGCATCTCTATATGCCAACTGGACTCCGCCGAAGAGAGGCGACTCTGCTTTATCGCTTATGGCTAGGGGTGGCTTTCACGAAATAGTACTCATTTCGCATTGGAATGGCCGACAACGCTCTCTGCAATGCCTGTCTTTGCGAGGAGACGCTGGAACACATTCTGTGCGAATGTCCTGAATATAATGTTCAGCGACAGTCCTTGGCATCCGTTCTAGCGCTCTATTGACACTAGACCATTGTCCCTCGACGCGATTTTCACATGCCGCCGACAGAAGACATCGCAGGTGAAGGCGACGAAGGGACTACTTCGGTTTTTGAAAGAGACGGGATTGGACAAGCGGCTGTGACAGTGATATCACGTACCATGCCAGATGGATGGACTCTAACGGACGATGTGTATGTGCTGTGCTATGTGCTCTCTCTCTTCCCCTTCCCCATCTTTCATCGCCCCTATCCCTCTCCCATGTGTAGGGTAGCAACTCGGTTAAGCTAAACTGGTTAACCTCCATGTATTGCTTTCTCCACTTTTTCCTTCCTTCCTTCCTTGATTCATTCATGAAAAAATGAAGCCATCACAATAAACTGACCACTGACGATGCGTATAAACAATTCACGTGACCTTAGATCTACTTACACCTTTACTATGGCGTGCTATGGCCTTTGCGCTGCTTATCTCAAGGTGGCAGGTCCGGGCTCGGCCCCGCAGCGGCCGCTTTCTTCAATGGGAGCGATATGCAAAAATTCTCGTGTACTCAGATTTGTGTGCAAGTTGGTGGTTAGAATTATTCAGGAGTCTCCCACAACTGTATGACTCATGATGAAATTGTGGATTTGGCACATAAAGTTAGAATGCTCTTTGACATAAGCCTGTTTCACTGAAAGGCACTCAATGCACTATTGTTTAGGGAAGAATATGTAGAGGCAAGAATCTGAAATTTTAATTGTCTTACGGCTTCCTGCGTTAGGTCTCTTGCCCGCTCATTGTGTTAATCTTCTCTGTGTCATTATCTAAACTCAAGCTTGAGTGTAGCGCAACCCTGGCATAACCAGTGTAGCGTCTCCTTTCTCTTATTTTTTTGCACAATCTGCTATGTTGTTACCTTGGAAGAAATTGTTTTCTTGAAAGTCTCCGCGGAGCCTCAACAGCATGGCTCACCTCCGGCGACATCGCTTTCCTGCACCCTGTCCCACTACGTGGCGAAGCAGTCTTTACAGCGAGCGCACACTTCCTTCGGGATGCTTCTCGAGAGAGAGAGAGATCGGACAGACTGGCAAAAATTAAACAGAGATGCTGGCCACGTGACCATCTCGCGACGCAGAAAGTGATGGCGGTGGGCAGCGCCGACGGTAGCGCCTCCAGGCGGATGGAGAAGCGCCACAGGAGGAAAGCTATTCGGGGCGGCAAAATCATGACTACCTTTCAAGTAAGATTACTGCTCCTTTGGGGAAAAAGCAAACAAAAGAATGCTCCGGCTCTAAAAACGACACAGAACAAATAGGCAAACTTGCATGAGAAGAAGTAGAAAGGAGATGAATCAGAAACAAAAGTGCGAAAGATGAAATAGGCACTGAGCAGGAGAGCCGACGAAAAAAAGAAGAAAACAAGTGGGGCTGCCGTTAGTCGCGCCGAAGAATGTCCCTCGGGAGCACTTCTGCTTCACCTGGAAGTAATAGCTCTCCAGTGGTCACACATTTAATCTGTCCGTGGGCCTCCCTGGCCCGTCCCATCCTCCTCGCAACACGCCCGTACTGTCGGTGCTTGCGACATTGGGGCCAGGTTCTTTTTTTTTCTTTGTTTAGGCCGATGTTGCCGTTCACAGATGCACCCGCCATGGTTGCTCAGCGGCTATGGTGTTGGGCTGCTGAGCACAAGGTCGCGGGATCGAATCCCGGCCACGGCGGCCACATTTCGATGGGGGCGAAATGCGAAAACACCCGTGTACTTAGATTAAGGTGCACGTTAAAGAACCCCAGGTGGTCGAAATTGCCGGAGTTCTCCACTACGGCCTGCCTCATAATAAAAGTGGTTTTGGCACGTAAAACCCCATAATTTATTTTTTCACAGATGCTCTACGCATGTTTATCAGCGCTTTTAAGCTCGCGCGAGCTGAGAACCACCTCGCATATTTTTATTCTTTCTCTTGCCTTTACATCAAAATATTTACTGCTATAGGGTGCTCGGAAATAAGGCGTCAACAGCCGCGGAAAAAATGAGTACCTGCCCGTACACGGTGCTATGCTAGGCATAATCATGAAACGCTGGTTATCGTATTTCTACTACTGTGATGTGGCAAGAAGTCTCCGTAAGGCAGGGCCTCTGACAGTGACAGGTGGCACCACAAGTGTATGCTTTCCGTACGCTTTCACAGCTTACCAAGGTGAAGCACAGGCACACCAACCTGTCTCCAGATTCCCTCCCTTCTTTTAACAGGCTTTTAAGGAAGAACCCATTGAAGCCCCTTGACGGTTTCCACCCCACCAACCGACAGGTCAGAATTTGGTCTTTCTCATGGAATATACATTCACATGTACTCCGGTCGTATTGAAAGCACAAGTATAGGATTTCGCCGATGTGCCCATAATAAGAGAAGTACGGTGGTATGTGGGCGCTCCTTGGAAAAGTAATCAGAGACGCCTCGTTGTGTTTATGTTGACTTTTGTTGCATTCATATTTAAACTTTCAGTTGAAACTCAATTGAATGTCATGCGTGATCTATGTAACGGCAACTGCCCAGAGTGTGCTGCGCGGTGCAAGGTTTTTTTGAACGTATCAAGAGCGGCGCTAATCTTAATTATTTGCCATAGGGACTCCTTTTTAGAGCGTTATTCGTCTTGGTGCCACTTTACGCCACGTAATCAGAGGCACTAAAAGATGGCGAAACTATCGACATGCCTTCGCAAGGCTAGATCACCTGAATATCTTAAAATCCTACTTCACTGAGAAGGATAGGACAGCTTGGAATGCGTGCAGGAAAAATCACGGTCGCCACGTAAACGGTAGACAAGCTAATTCTTTGCGTCACTTTTTAGGCACACGTGCCTAAACGTGTAAACGTGCCGTGTAATCGTGCCGCAAACAATATTTGTCGAGACAATGGACATTATAAAGCCCTTCGCAGTTTTCTTCCCATTGTAAAGCGACCAGACATTACTTCTCATGGTAAAACATTTAGTGTCATCTGAATAAGCGAAATAAGCTTATAGTAGTCAAGATCTTATACGCATATTAACTAATTCCTATAGAATTCCTATATTGATCCTCTCTGACCAGCGAAACTGTGTTTGTGAGCCGCTTAACGGCGAACTGCTGAACGCCTGCTTCACTTCCGCCGCGGGTTGGCCAGGGATTGCACTAAATGCGGGATCGGCCCACGTATTGATCGGCCCACGTGCTTAACGCCTGCTTTAGCTCCGCCACGGGTCGGCCCGGCATTGCACCCCCTTTGGTATCGGCCCCCGTCTGGGGCGTGCTTAACGCCTGCTTCACCTCTGCCGCGGCTCATCCCCGCATTGCTCTACCTTCGGTATCGGCCCAGGTATGGGGAGTGCTTAACGCCTACTTCACCTCCGCCGCCGGTCGGCCCAGCACTGCACTACCTTCGGTATCCGCCCACGCATGGGGAGCGCTTAACGCCTGCTTCAGCCCCGCCGCGGGTCGGCTCGGCATTGCACTATACCTTCACTATCAGCCCACGTATGGGGAGTGCTTAACGCCTGCTTCACCTCCGCTGCAGGTAAGGCAGGATGTTGCACAATCTTTGGAATTGACCCACGTATGAAAAATTTTTGGTCTACGGGCGGACGCGATCCGCCAGATGTTAGCCATAGACAGCTTCCCTGCAAAAATTTAGTCACCTATAGTGGTGACGGATACCTCTTTTCATGTAATAATAATGAGAATTAGAAAATAATATTGTAAAAAAGCAACGTTATAGGTTCAGATGGTCTAGATTGTATTTAGATAAGAGTGTAAATAAAACAAAGTCCAAATATAGTACTCGACCCACTGAAACATTTCTTTTTCTTTGATTCCGCCTTTTATAGTCGGAGTCGTTGTTCCCCTTCACGGTGGCAGTTGCCAGTCTTCAATAATAAATAAATGAATGCCTAAATAAATCAATGAATAAATAAATTGTTTGCTTATCGTCCCCAGGAAGAATAATGAGGTTTGAGTGCTGGCACACGCATAATTAAAAGAAACGGCATGGGAATTATCAGGAGTAAAAAAAATACGGGGACATTTAAGCAATTCTTTTGGGTTGTGAGTACAAAGGCATTAACATCCAATTGAAGGCCGCTGAGCGGTCCTTCGAGTTGGGAACTTCTTGCGGGCAAGCGAGCGCGTTGAGATGCCTGGCGCGTTTTTATTTGGCCTTCCCGAGGCGCAGTTAGAACGCAGGCGAGATTGTACGCAGACAAGAAACACGCGGATAACAAAGGCTTTAAAGAGCGAGAGTGACGTGATATCGAGGCGACGCACCCCTCCCCTCACGCAACACTTGGCGTGTAGCGTGGAAGCAGACGTTCACCCGCTCTGCTGCGTCGAGACACGGCCGTGACGTGGCGTCGCACCCAATGGGAACTCGCCTGCCGTTTCGCTGCTAGAGATGACGGACGCCGGCTTTTTCGCTCAAGGGGCCGTTTGACGCCGATACAAAAAAAAAAGTTAGCCGACGATTACGCTTCTTCGTAATGCGATCTTTGAGTGCAGTCGCTGCCTTATTTCAACAACAGGCAACCACATACAGAACAACAGAACACGCAGTGCCGAACGGGGGCGATTCTGCGCTTCGCATCGGGCAGCACACACCGCGACCCACCGCTGTCGAGCCGGCGCGCCATCTTCTAGTGGGTCACCACCGCGCAGATGGGGGGGGGGGTGGTATTAGTAACTATAATTTAATGTTTCTGCTGAGGTGGCATGAGGAAACGGGTGGAGAACAGGGGTATTGAGTAGAGGTCGCGCATTCATTCACTCACAGACAGGCCTCTATGCGGCCGCATAAGGTTGGGGTGGGAAGTAGAAGAAAGAGTACGAAACGTTATAACTGTCTTTTGAGTTACCGCAAGGGCACTGCGCCAGGTAAGGGGAGGTACAGGGCAAGAGTGGAGGCGGGAGAAGGACAGTCAGGCGCAAGCACTGCCAGAGGCGACAAATGCCATTGAGGAACGCGCCTCGCAAACGAGGAAGCGAGGGACACCGCTGAGAGCCGTACAACCACGCGACACGGAGACGGAGGAGCGGAGAGCCGTGGATCACGCGCGAGGCGGCAAGAAGTGCCCGCCTTCGGCACCGCGGCAGTGCCGCGACAGTGGAAGAAGGGATGGCGATGGCTGAGCGGACGGTAGTGGCGAGAGCCACCGAACGGCGCTGCTCGGAGGGAGGGGGCGAGAGGATAGGCGAGAACACGTGATCCGGCTTTCGAGGGCAAGCGCAGATAAAGACTCGCGCCGTGCGCGAGAGATGAAAGCAGGAGCGCGCGCAGCTTGAGCAGCGCACGGATGACTGCATTGATTACGACGAGGCGCGATGGCGAGGCTGACGGCGACGCGAAACGCGGGAACTGACGCCAAAGAGCTGCGCTCTAAAAGGAGAAGGGCAGTTTATCAATGTGTGAAACTACAACACAACAACACATAGCTCGGAAATGAACACAGGAATCGCGTTTTGAAAAATATCGAGATCAGGAAAAAGGAAAATAAGCGTTATAAAGACCGAGTATTTTGTGGACAGTTGAGTGTTGTTGGCGACGGCAAGAGCATAGAAAAATGTAAGGTCTCAGGTGATCTTGCGCCACATACGAAACGTGACACAACCGAGTAGTTCGGATCAGGTGAAGATACCGTGAAATAGTTTGAAAAGAAACAGAAGGTCGGCAACGAAGTAAGAGCAATTACAAAAAATTCGGCAGCCTGTTACAGTCCTGTAACACGTGAAGGCGAAAGGCTGCTGCACACGTGGTAGTACATTAAATTATACTTCTTGCAATACATAACGAGCCGCAGTGTGAAATAAATGTATGGCGATGTAGGTCGACCTCCTCAAGGACACGTGCGAGCACCGAATCTAAAATTCCTTCCGTTCTTTCTTTCTCTCATTCTTTCTTCCTTTCTTTCTTTTCTTGTTCTTCCTTTGTTTTTGTTAATGACTAAGCAACTTGAAAAAATGTTTTATAGAGGCGCTTACAAACGATTTACACACATTTAATTGAGTTGTACGCACTTTAGCGGTCTGGCTTTGCGCGGGCTGACTACGTTGAGCGGTAGGCCCGTGGAGCTCAGACGCATGGAGGAAGGAAAATTTCGGAGAGAGTCACGCAGCCAGCCTTGGCAAGCGAACGCTCCGTGAAGCCTGTTGCACAGCGGTGGCCCAACACGTGACCTCTTGCGTCGAGATCACGGAGGAAGAATGGAGATTCGCTCAGACGTTTGGTTCCCAGTAGTTATGCCCGTAGTCTTTATTCGGTGCGCACTTGTTCAGCTGCTCTGCCGTGGCTCAGCCTGCGAGCCGGAACATCAAAACCAACCCCGCACTTTGACGTGCGATCAAGTGTTGGGCCACCACACTCAGCTTCAATCGCATTGCGCGATAATCCCGCCTAACTTTTTCCTTCCTCCATACGCCGACGTTGCAGAAGGTTTTGTGGTTCTCCAATAGCGTCGTTAGTTCACTTTGCGTAAAAATACATTGTGGTGATTGGTGCTTACTTCAGTTTCAGTTCCTGATTTAAAGTCTCTTCCAACTACAAACGTTTAATACTGCAGCGGAGAGGATAGAATTATCAATATTTTCCGTGAAATGCGCCTGTCAGTAGCTCTCATTCCCGATGCCCCAGGCATTCCGTGCACCGCCTTGGCCGCCACAGATGCAAACAGCCAGAAGACCAGGCATGGCCGGTTTCTAACTATAATCTGACTTCGCTCTTTTCCCTCTAGGCACTCGAGCAGAAGGGACTTATGGTTGTAGTAGAGCAGGGGTGATTTGTGACCTAAGAAGCACAAAACCAAATTTCACGAGCACGCGTGCTGACAGCGAAAAAGAAAAAAAAATGACTGCTTCGGGCGCCGCGAACGAGAAACCGTTTAGTCCCCTACATAGGAACCCATATGGGCGCCACCACACACAAAAAAGGCAATAATAATGAAAGCATCACCATGCACCCACTGGTTTGCGCCATGGAGCCTTCAATCGGGTTGGTAAGAAAATTGCACCGCACTTGAAGTTATTAGCTGTTTCGTGAGTACTTGACTTACGTTCTTGGACGAAAAATGAGTTTATATTAATTTGTGCTATTATTTTCGTGCTCCCAAACATTTAATATTTGGCTGCAATGATCAACGGCGTCCGTCTCACGCGCAGAGACCCCGAAAAAGCGCGGCCAAGCTATCGCAAACGCCCGCATTCCGTCGCTTCTGCGCGGCCACGCGACGGAATGGAACAGGAAAAGTGCACGAGAGCGTTCGACGGCTCCCAACCAGCTGCCGGAAGTCGGACGGAGGTCGACAGTCGCGACGCCTGGACGGCGCGCGAGGCGCTTCGACGGCGATTTTCACCGGGCAGAGTTTTTCCGATCGGACCGGGTAACATTTTTACAATCCCCCTTTTGCGACGCCGAACTGCGCATAAGCAGCGCCCTAGAGGGTGAGGACCGAAGAAATTTGGCAGGCGCACGGCCGGACTCGATTCTCTCCTCCGAGTGGGTGGAGTACGGCCGTGGCAGGCGCTGCACTTGTCAGTGGAACAGGGCGCCAGCCGTCTCTCTTACAGACCGGCACATACCCGTGTCCTGCCGTTTTACCCCGACGTGCATCGCGACGATGCCTGCCCCTCCTCCTCCACTCTAGCACACATGCTCCGGGATTGCAGTTCGAGAAGTTCAGCAAGGAGAAGTGGGACTCGCGTTTGCGTAGCCCCGCTCTAAACAAGCGAATCCTGGCTGTCCGCCGTGGACCGGGTCGGTGGGCTAGACATTCCAGTCACGACGTGGGCCTAGCCGTGTGCGCGACGAGTTCGCGTCCTCGCAGGAACTCCAATAAAGTGCTTTCACTCACGTGTCAGCCTTACCATCCTCGCTGCCGCGCGCACCGAACGCATTTCAAACTTCATTGCCATCGAAATTAGGCGCGATGCCAACGTCGTGTATCGTTTACGGCTGCACCTCCCGTGGCCATCCCAGCGGGGCGATGCGGATTTTCCCATTTCCGTCGATAAAACGAGATCGACAGCGCCGTGAAGCCTAGATTCGCCTGGATGCCGCTCATCGTGCCACCGTTGCCTCAGAGGCTCTACCTCTGCGAAGGCGCTGATCGCACTGGCCCACTGCCAGTCGGTGTGGTGATCACGGTATGAATTCTTTACCTCAATATATCGCCAAATGAAAACACGTATGAAGCTGCGCTGAAATTTCGCAATGGGGAGTATCGTTATCGCCGGACATTATCTTTAGTTTATTCGAAGCACATCCTGTTTTGTAACGGCAAGAACTATAACGAAGCAACAAAACACTCCGCAGAGCTACGGACGTGTCGGCGTTGAGAGATTTGCTTGGGTTATGTCGCAATGGCGGTCATTTTGTTGACTTGCGCTCCATCCGACGTGCACTTTTTGCACCGCTGCTTACTTTCGATCGAAGTGGGAGAAAGAATCAGGTAGATGTCCTGTTTGTCTTGCGTTTTACAGGCGTTTAATTATACTGGGGAGATATCGCGTGAAGGGATTAGACATGAATTATTTTTCTTTTATTTGTTTTGCAACCAGCTAGATACATTGTAAGCTTTTTTTTCCCTTTTTTTTTAAAGGAAACCCTGAAGGCAGTTGGAGAAAAACTGTCTATTCAGCTTCCTCAAGTGAGCTAATCAATGAATATTGCCTGTTTGCGTTGAATGAATGCTTACATTTGCGAATATTCTGAACAGGACTCCTTAGAAACTTAATTTCCTTTATATATATATATATATATATATAGACATCGGTGTAAGTCATATTCAGTCTATTGCGCGCATGGCATTCGCGCTGCTGCACGTTATGCACGTAACATAAATGATATGAAATAAATAACTTGACGATCAAATGTTGAGTTTTCTTTCTGTGGGCGACACAGACGGAAGAAAGAAGTCACAAGGAATGCAGCGGTCTCAGCAGTACGACTCATTGGAAGGGCGGTAAATAAGTTATGGGACCCGTGTCGACGCTGAGATGGATATTCGACACTCGCAAGAGACGTAGAGGTAAGGCAGGGAAGTCCCCTATTTCGGTTTGTAGGACCAATAACGAAGGGAAAGATATGTAGAGCACTTGGACGCAAGCTACAAGACGCACCGCCGGACCACAATCTGTTACTGAGGCCGGCGTTTCTCAAAAACAGCAGTGGTGCAAGAGTAGCTATCTGCACCATCTGATCGATGTGGCCAAGAGTTTCCGTTTGAGAAAATGTTCTAGAGTCCAGTTGGCTTAGCGTGGTGACCTCTGCTAAACCTATAAAGACCATACTCGTAAGCCGCGTGTATTTTCAGTTCCCACGACACAGAGCACGCGGGCCTGCTCAGCGCCGGCGCACATGCGCGCGGTCCGCTTATACAGCAAGGGTGGGCGCGCACGAAGATGAACCGGCGGTGTCGCAGTGCGTCCTCCCGCGGAGACGTGCGTGGCCAGCGTGGACGAGAGCAGGGCGTTGCGAACCGGGCAGGATTCGTTTCCTCGTCACGGCAGGCACTCCGACGGCGTGCGCGCGTGTCGGCGGGCATCGTTAGGCACGCTTCATTATGTGCGGCCATCTCGTGGCCGACTGCGGTCCCGGGACAGCGCGCTACGCCGTGCAGCGCGTGACCCGCAGGACTTATAAGGGCGTGTGGACGATGGGCGCGCCATGGGAAGAGCGCGGCCGGGCATGGTCGCCATGACGACACCTCGAAACAAAAGGGGCGTGCTGCGATCTAGGTGCTCCGAAAGGGAAAGGAGGGTCACGTGATCGATTCTCCCCTTTTGCCCCTGAAGAACGGGTCGTTCATAAATTCGAGCAGCGACAATGGGGCGTCTTCTCGTCCCCCGGCCAGCACAAAGACGACGAGGACTCCCCCTGGTTGCCCTCCTGCACGCCTGCCGTGGCACGGAATCACCGATCGATTCGGCAGCCCCACTTTTCCTTCGTACCACAAAAGCACTAAAAAAAAAAAAAAACCCAGCCTGCGCATGCGCTCGCGAAAGTATGAAACTGAGTCGTCAAGTCACCACAGCTGTCACGTCGGCAATGCGCGCCCGTTCACAAAAGCACGTCGGAATCTCGCATCCGAGAACTCTCGTCACGGTCGCACTGGTAATGTTATGCAATCGCCACTGGGGCAAGTTACGTCCTATGTTATCAGATTATGCTTCGTATGTGTGGTGCACTATACATACCCTCAGTGAAAGAAATAAAGAATACCTATTAGCATAGCGCCAACATACAGTCAACTACAAAATTTTACGGAACACGAGATCTGAGAAAAAGCTGAATATCTGCGCAGCCACTCAGCGCAGCCTATAGCATCCCCATTTGCAGGCTCTGGAATTAATATGTGAACAACCTTTTATGTTCGGTTTTACTAACTACCGTTACAGGCTGCTTGGAAATTGAACGCTTACTGAGATACCGTGGTCCGTAAACTTTTGTGGTTGACTGTACCTCCCCGAATATAAAAAAAATTAAATATGGTGTCACGCGCATTTTGCGACAGTGGCGCGTGAAAGAAGTGACCTATCGATATGCCGTAATGTGCCGCTCGAGCCAGAGAAGAGGACGCGTACAAATGTGCGCGTGCGTAAGGAGAACAAAAAGCAGAGCTCGCGACCAACAATGAAGAGCGCGCAATTTGTGAGCCGAACAATATCCGTCCGCCACGGCATCCCGGCGCGCAGCAGCCGCTGTGGGTCGCGATAACTCGCAGCAGCTGCGCTGACAACGGAGCAATCTGAAACCAGAAGACGACGCGACTTGCGCGGCGAGCGAGAGGGCGGAGTGCTCGCTGCAACTGGGCGAGCCCGTCGTTGCGCTGCGCTCGGTCGTGTTGTCGTCGAGCAGAAGCGATGGTCGTGCGCGCCAATCGGCTTTGCCGTGCAGCCGCCTTACAGCGGTGCCACGTCTATCGCCGCCGCGCGCCAGGTTTGCTTTTTCTCTGCGCGCTGGCGCTTATTGCAGCAGCCCTCGTTGCCTGCTTCCCCGGCGTAGTTGTCGTTCACTTGATCGAGTTAGCGTCGCGGTCAGCGCCTCTGTTCGATTTCTAGCGTTGCAATAACGTTGGCGTCGGCACAATCATTACGCGAGCTTTTGTTTTCCAAGAGCGGCTTCGAGTGGCTTGGAAACAGCGCTCTCAATTTCATTATTGACTCCCAAATTTATCAGCACTGCGGTGGGAGGATCTAAGCGCCACTGCTCGCCATTTCTCGTTCCGGATAGGTTAGCGGGGAAAAATAATTCCGTGGGTTACTCTCGAGTGCCGAGTGTATCGAGAACAGCACCGCTGTGTGTCTTGCGGGCGGCTTCAAGTCTGGATGCGATGGTTTTATTTTCGTGCCCGTTCGTGGTGTTATAACTGTGAACGACATCCCTCCCGTCGACGTCAAGAGAATCAGTTCTGTCTATAAATGCAAACACAATGAAAAATGACGACGATCGACTATCATCTCTCACGTTTCACAGGTCATTATAAGGAAACGATATGAGAGCAAGCATTGAATCAGTTTATACCGAGAAACTGTTTTCTAAAAAAAAAAACTATATTTTCGTTAATTTCACGATAACCGGTTGGTAATGAAGTCGGTGAAAACGTGTGTCACGGTTTCAATGTTCAAATATAGCAACCAAACTCCAGCTAGCGTCAGTGTGATGCCATGATTTTTATATTGTTGTTGCTGTTATTATTATTATTATTATTATTATTATTATTATTATTATTATTATTATTATTATTATTATTATTATTATTATTATTATTATTATTGTAGTGAAGAGGAAAACGAAGAAGACGCTCTTGTGTCGACGGTGCGCGCGATCAGCCTTCGTGTACTGCCGGTGCAACTAGGCTGTGCCTGTTGCGTCTTATAATAAATCCTCGTATTACATTTGGTGGAAGGTGCTGCACTCCCCGACCTCACCGTGGAACTTCGCAGCCGAACTCTGACAACTGCTCCAGCCGCTACCAAGAACGAGGTTCCCAACAATCCGCTTGGAGCATCCGCCGCTCCTACATGTGCGGCGCCGTCCAGCGGCAGCGGGACCCTCCTGTTTTTAGCGGATCAGGTGAGACTGACGTAGAAGATTGGCTCTCTACCTATGAGCGCGTCAGTCATCACAACAAGTGGGATGACCCGACAAAGCTACGCACCGTCATCTTCTATCTGGTTGACGTTGCGAACCTCTGGTTTCACAACCATGAACGGGAACTACAAACCTGGTCCGCTTTCAAAACAGCATTCGCAGCAATCTTCGGTCGAACGGCCTTGCGAAAACTCCGTGCAGAACAGCGCCTACGCCAGCGCGCTCAACAGCCCGGCGAGACTTACACCAGTTACACAGAGGATGTCGTAGATATTTGCGCCCGCGTCCATCCCACCATGAGTGAAGAGGACAAGGTGAAGCACATCCTCAAAGGCATCGAGGACGACGCATTTCAGATGCTCTTGGAGCGAAACCCCACTTCTGCCGCTGCTGTCGTCACTCTTTTCCAGAGCTTCGATGAGCTCCGTCGACAAATGGCCCTTGCGCGCAGCGCTGTTGCACCTGGCGACTCTCTCTCGCGCCTCACTCCTTCGCTCCAACTCCACGCCAGCATCATCGCTCTCTGTTGAGATTAAGGATTTCATTCGTGAGGAAGCGGCGCGCCAACTGTCTATGCTGCCTCTCAACGATCGATCTCCCCAGCCTGACACATGTCTGGCTGCTCCCATTAGGCGGGCCATTCGCGAGGAACTTGCCGAGTCACTACTTTCAGTTCAACCCTGCCCTCCCATGGCTGCACCTCTGACCTATGCCGAAGTCGCCGCGCGACCTGCGCCGCCGACGTTCGTGTTTCCTGCGCCAATGCGACTTCAAGCTGCACCTCCTCCCACGTCGCCTCCAATTCCATCTCGAAGGACAGTTCAGACCCCTTGGCGCACACGCGACAACCGGCCCATAATGCTTCGCTTGCGGTGTCACCGGCCATGTCGCGTGCTTCTGCCATCGTCGCATGCCACCTGCTAACGCTGCTGTCGCAACGCCTGGATATGGCTATTTCCACGATATTACCGGGCATGCGATGTTTTTCCATCCAGAGTTCTCGCAACCTCCTTGATGCCTCTCGGCACCCATTGTTCGCCATCACCGCGTCGTCGCTCGCTTTCCCCCTTGCGTCGCCGCCAGTCACCTAGCGAGGGAAACTAGTTGCTGCAGTTCCGCAGGCACGAACTGCAAGCTTCGCGACTTCTACAAGGCCTGCACAGTCGCCACGCAATTTATTGGACGTTTTCGTCGAAGGAACCACCGCAAACGCGCTTGTTGATACTGGGGTTGCAATTTCTGTTATCGACGAAAAACTTTATCGTAACCTCCACAAGGTCACAACGCCGTTGTCTGGTATGCTTCTACGCACCGCGACTGCGCAGCATATAGCCCCGCTTGCTCAATGTACTGCAAGGGTGGTCATCGACGGCACTGTCTATGTTGTTGAACTCGTCATGTTGTCTTCATGTTCACATGACATCATTCTCGGCTGGCACTTATTGTCTCACCATCGTGCCATCACCAACTGTGCCCGGGCCGAAAAGGTGCTTTTCCCACTTGCCGATGCCCCGCTGCCTGACCCTTCTGAAGACAAAGCCTCCAAGCTCACCGTTGTGTCCAATACGGACATACCACCCGAAATGTCTGTGCTTGTGCCCGCATCTTGCTCTACTGCTCCAAACGCTACAGTACTTTTTACACCGTCGCCTATTTTTCTACGTCGCAACGCCCTACCTCTCCCGTTTGCTGTCCTCAGCCCTGTATCTGGATTATCCTCTATGCTTGTGTGTAACCTCTCTCACTACCCTCCCACCTTACTGCGCGGCGAATCCCTAGGTCGTGTCCAGCCCCTTGACCCGCTTCACATTCTCGATGCTTCCGACGACACGGCCTGTTATGGCCTGTTATAACTTGACTTGAACTTGACTTACACGGCCTGTTATAACGTGACTGTTTTAAGCCGCCAACCTTTCTTCGTGGATATAATTATTCAAGCTGCATAGATATTACCCTGTGTTCACATGATCTAGTAAATGGTGTGGGATGGACAACAGATATGGAAACGCGCGGAAGTGATCATTTTCCCATCCTTGTAAATCACCCTAGCATGCACTACGATATCAGGCGTTACAGCAGAATAACCAACTGGCAAGCTTTTCGTTACCGCCTAACGAATCAAATTAACATGCAACGGTGGGAAGATCTACAGAATTCTTGCAGGATAATATGAACATATGCACAAAAGAAGGTCTCAATTCCAAAAGATTATGCTGCAGTTGACGGAGAGACACCTAAGAGCCATCAGGCGCCGATCCGAAAAGGCGTACCGACGGAGCGCAAGTTTAGAAGCATACAACAAACCTCAGAAAATACACAATGTAATGCGCAGACGCATGGATAAGTTAGGCAAACGGCGCTGGCGCGATTTCTGCGGCACGCTGTCTCCTCACACGTCTGTCCCACGAATTTTTCTAGTAATTCGTACTTTAAGCGGACCTGTAACACGGAGCTTCCCATTTCGTGCTCTCGCTGTAGCTCGGGACACGTGTGAGATAGTAGTTGCAGATGACTTTTGAGAGCTTATTTCCAGACCTGCTTTTTCATCGCAATGTGCAGAATTTGATATTTCAGTAGTGTTAGCTAAGCAGAAAATTACTACTTGCTACTGGGCCCAACATCCTCAATTACATCATACTTTCAAATTAAGCGAGCTTGAATGTGCAATTGCACCATGTCACCAAAAGTCCGCTGCTGGGCCGGACGGCATTACGCACAATATGGTAAGAAACCTCGGTCCGACAGGTACAAATGCTCTCTTAGACGTCTATAATAACTTATGGGGATAGAAGAAACTGTACCTGACTCGTAGAAAGTCGCTCGAATCATGTACAATATTTAAAACCAGGTAAGACGCCCTTGTGCCTTGAATCCTTCCGCCCAGTTAGTTTGACAAGTTGTTTATGCAAAGTAATGAAGAAAATGATTGACGCGCGACTTCAATGGTGGTGTAATGAAACGGATGTGTTGTCCAACTACATGGTAGGTTTTAGAAAATATAGATGCACAATGCATGCAATATTAGATATAGTAACGTGCGTGGAACACGAGCGTGCACGTGGAAACATAACGATAGCAGTATTCCTAGACATCAAGAGTGACACTGTTAGTCACGTTCATGTTCCGCTAAGTATGGACTGTCTGGCAGGTCCTTGCGATGGATTTCTGAATTTTTATCAGGTCGCAGAATATTTGTTCAGACGGGTGAAGGAAAGAGTGCTGAACATGTCAAACAGAAAGGACCACAGGGAAGCGTCCTCAGACCCTTTCTTTTTAACTGCGTCATGGCTGATTTAACAAGAAAACTGCCATCACAGTTAAAGTTTTCTCTGTATGCAGATGATGTGTGTATTTGGACATCTGGATTTAATGCTCAACTACTCCAGATGGCATTGCAAGACGGCATAAATATCATCAACCAATTTTTGAGAGAAAGAGGAATGGTACTATCACACGCAAAGACTGCTGTATTGCCCTTCACTCGGAGGCAGTTAAAAAATTTCACTCTTAATCTGGAAGGACACCCTCTAATTATTGTCCCACGGCATCGACTTCTTGGCATAATACTTGCTAGGCAGTGTTAGGGTTGGCGTCTGACAACACGTGGCGAAAGGAATTTCATCCGACCATCTTCGTCGAAATGAGGCGTGACTTCTCCTGCGATGGTTGGCGTCCCGCAACTCGTGCACAAAGAACTTTCTCTCACCCGGCCTTCTTCCACCAGGCCTCGTCGAATTGAAGCGTGACTTCCTAATTCGCCATGACCGTTTCGAGTGTCTACCTGTCTGCCGGAAGCCCCGCAGTGTACAGGCCTCCTTTGTGTGTGTGTGTTTGTGTGTGTGTGTGTGTGTGTGTGTGCGTGCGTGCGTGCGTGCGTGCGTGCGTGTGTGTGTGTGCGTGCGTGCGTGCGTGCGTGTGTGCGTGTGTGTGTGTGTGTGTTTGTGGGTGTGTGCGTGCGAGTTTAGAGAGGCCCTTTCCTCGAATTGAACCTAGAAGAGAACTTCCACGAACCCGCAAAGCGCAGAAGAGGCGGACAGGCGTCTACAATTTCGGGAGGCGGGACGACTTCTTCCTTTCAGCAGGCTCGGTATAACCAGAGGAGGAAGGGCCCTCTTTCTGTGCCGGTCACGTGACATCGACGGAAGCAAGATCCCGCCCACGATTGTAGAGAGCCTATTTAAGGGGCTCCGAAATGCACTTTTAATCACTTCATGCTCTTCTCATTTTCTTTCATCTACCTTTGAATAAACCGTGCAAGCTTCGCACTAGAAATCGTCTCGCCCTTGCTTGGTCGCCATGGTCTACCGGATGCCTGCAGCCCGCCGACAACGCCAGGCTACTCAATAAGTAACGTCGGTCGAGCTTCAATAGGCAGGCGTCGCTACAACTCAGGAGCAGTACGATACGCTACTATGGAGTACGCAACAGCAGCTATCCTCGGCACCCCACATAGAGAAACTCGCAAACGAGGTCAATGCTATAGTGACTGTACTTCGCAGACTTGCAGGCACATCATGAGGCGGATCAGCATCGTCCATGCTAACTGTTTACAATGCATTAATACGACAAAAAATGCGTATTCCGCGCCCATCTTACACGGACTTTCCCACACGTCAGAAGAGCGACTTCAAAGACTTAGCTAGATGACTACGCATATGCCTAGGAGTTCCACGAGCGACTTCTAGCTCTCTTGTAATGGCTGAGGCTCGCCAATCACCATTTCCAGTTATGCGAACTACAAAAACATGCCGACATTATTTCCGTCTGCAAACACAGCATAAAAGTCACCCATTGGCTCTAGGCATTATGAAACGAGATAGAAGTTACGTTCATATAGAAATTCGAGAAAACCTTCACATGTTACCAAGAAATGAATATAGGAACTCAGACGTCGAATATCCTCCATGGCTGCTTACACTTTCAAAAATCGAATTGTCAGTAGACACGATATTCAGAAAAAAATACATGTCTATTCTAGCTGCTCAAGAACTAGTAATTTACCAGATATATATGCGGTATTCAAGATACACGCACGTCTATACTGATGGATCCAGTACAGCAACCTCTTCATCATTCATTATATCGCACCTCAACAAACAAGAATAATTTATGTTATATCGTGCGACCTTGTCGACAACGGCTGAACTGTTCGCAATCCTATGTGCGATAAAATTTATATTGTCAGTAAGAGATGCACAAAAATGGGTAATATTCAGCGATTCACAGGCGGCTCTACATCCCTCTGCAGCACAAAAGGGAAAACATTCAGTAACAGCATAATGCACGAAACATTAAAAGACTTCACAAAGGCGAGCGAAGCGAAACATGCAATAGCATTCCAGTGGACACCAGGGCATTGTAACATTCCTGGCAACACAGCAGCCGATGAAGCAGCACGACAAGCACACCTCAAAGATGATGCGGTTCCGTTCCCAATATCAAAGAATGAATTACGCTGCATTATAAGTACAACGTCTATAAAAATGTGTAGAAACACTTGGTTTGACCAGAATTCTAAGAGCTCGGATTTATGTCATACTGATCCATTTATTGAATTCAAGTTTTCATTGTCATTAGACAGAACTCTGGAAACCTTTATTCATCGATTAAGGCTAGGCACTGCCTATGCAAAGCATTTCTTACACAGAATTGGCCGTGCGGAAACCCCCGAATGTGATTGTGGATTTGTAGACGAGGATATATATAACCTCCTTCTAGATTCCCGACATCACAACACACCAAGATGCCGACTTAAATCAACCCTAATTAAATTAGACCGCGGACTTTTGAGTTTAAAGAAACTTTTGGGTCCTTGGTCAACAAGATCCTTGCAGAAGAGCGCTTTACAAGCATTAAAGACTTTTCTTGAAGACAGCAGCATTGTTGGACGTTATTAACGATTTTATTTTTCCTTTCATTTCAATATGGCTGTATATATGCATGTGTTTGTGGATTATGTTATGTTGGCTGCTCTGTTATGACTATATGTGATAATGCATTCACACGATCTATGTACCACCCGCTGACTAGAGACTGTGTTATTAGGCGAGAGTATCATTGTATTTTTTAGACTTTTTTCTACATAACTGTGGAGACATTTACCTTGTATATTGTATGTACCATGTGTTTCATACGTCGTAGCCTTCCTGTGAAAACGTTGCGTGACAAGTCCTTGATATAGAGTGAAAAGGTTATTTGATACGTAATCTTGAACCCTGTTGTACGATGGAACCATTCAAGAGATAAGGAGTAGCCGGCATCTTAAATCGTGCGTCAATATCTCCTTATACCATATCAATAATAAACATAAGTTCACTGTTTGCAGCAATACACTCGTCATTTTAGCTGAACATTAGTAAAGGTTTACAAGAAAAAAACAGTCAAAAAGACGAAAGACAAGAGAAGGAAATTCACACCACAACGACTGAACTAACAACTGTGCATAGTTGAAAACAGCCCATTCCCAGCGAGGCTAACAGAGCATGCACAGCACAACCAGCACTAATCACAAGGCAATGACAAAGGGAAGACATACATCGAATCTATCGCGACCGATCTAAAAAAAAGAAAATTCCTTTTCGAGCAAGCACACCGAAGTTGTTCTAATGCAATCATCACCATACAAACCTGTAAATTATGTACTAACTGACCCGGATATGGACTGTCCTCCATTAGTAGCAAGGGTATAATACCTATAAAAGCCGAAGAGGTGATAGGAAAATCAGCAAAATCAGACATATTTACAGACAAAAGAAATATAACAAAAACATAAATCGTGTACAAAACATGTATAGATGGGCTTGGCCATAAATGTGCCGATGAATGAAGACTGGCACCAAGCTGCGTGGTTTCTCTTAGCCATTTTTGCTATCAGTTATGTTGACGTATACTAACAGTATGGATTAAAAGCGTGTACTCTCGCTGAATCGGCACTTATATCACGATCGAATATTCGCGGAGTCAGGGAACGCAAAGGCGCAACTCGCAACATCTGCTGCTTGCAAAGCCGTTGGCTTGCTAGCCCATTTGCATTCACGAATATAATCACCCGCCGCGGTTGCTTAGTGGTGTTGGGCTGTTAA
Organism: Dermacentor variabilis; assembly: GCF_050947875.1. Lineage (NCBI taxonomy): Eukaryota > Metazoa > Arthropoda > Arachnida > Ixodida > Ixodidae > Dermacentor > Dermacentor variabilis. The sequence continues at coordinate 6,589,396 of NC_134570.1, forward strand.
GCACGAGTTCGCGGGATCGAATCTCGGCCAGGGCGGCCGCATTTCGACTGGGGCGAAAAAACACCCGTGTACTTAGATTTAGGTGCACGTTAAAGAATCCCAGGTAGTCACAATTTCCGGGATCCCCCACTACAACGTGCCTCATAATCTGATAGTGGTTTCGGCACCCCTTAATTTAATTTTAACAAATATTATCCATCCTTAAGGTGACGACACCGAACCACGTGTCAGCGCTGCGCGACGCCGCTGTGATCAAGCCGGAAGGATCTTACTTCTGAGCACTGCGTTGCATCTGGGTCGCAAGCCCCAAGGGTAGCGTTGGCCTGGCGGCCTGGGACACAGCTGGAAGCATCCGAAGGTCCTGGCAAAAGATGAGTCGACTGCTAACAGAACAACTTGTTTATTATAGCATCGCAAAAGAGCGGCCGGTCAGGTCGACCGAAGTGGAGAGACGGGAGAGCACGTTACTCGACGGAAGAATTCGAAGCCTCTCTTGGCGTCCGGGGGTAGCTGCTTTTATACTCTCGGAGTCGAGGGCAAGAAGGAACGGCTCGGGATGAGGCGCACGTGACGGCGGCGCCCGGACACGTTGAGACGAGAAGTGACGCATCCGCCGGGCCGGCGCCGGACAGACCTCCTCGCTTCACAGTTGGGGAGCTCCTCTCACCGGCTGCCGCGCTTTGACAAGCGTGGGCACCAACATGTACACACACACACACACGCACACACGAAGACACGTGGCATTGAAACATGCCTGGACGCGCTTGGCAGGAAGCGTTGCGACAGCGCTGAACGGGCCAAAATGTCCGCCGCTTTGAACGAAGCCCCGGCGTCCGTTTCATCCGCGCCGGCTATACCGCGCGTCGTAGGCGAAACGTAACAGACCACCCCGCCGGGAGAAGGAGATCCCGATGGTCAGGGGACTGCATCCGCTGTCCGGAGGAATGTCGCTCGATGATGCTCATAACCGAAGTCGGTCGTCCCTCGGCGTTTCTTGAGCGAAGCGCACAGAGAAGGCATCGTTCTCACGTTCAGGTTCACACAGGACACTGCAAAGTGACTTCGGGAGAGTTGCCATTTTTGTTCTCGTTCCCAGCAAGCGTTAGAACAACGCCGAAACTCAACCGCTCAGTCAGCAAGCACGACACAACCCTCACTAAGCTATGCCAGGCTCTTTCCCCTTTTATACTATTGCCTAGTTCCTTACAGTAGTCTAGCAGCACTCAGAACGCGTCCACAATTGGAAAACTGCACTAGAAAGCACGTCATGACTTTGAAACACTAAACAAAAGCAATATGTGAAAAATCCTTGCTCAGGTAGAAAACATCAGTAACAAACAACTTTGAGGCTGATTCCTACGTTAGGGGCCTCGACTTAAGCCATCGGCGTTACCGTTGAGACTCCCGTTTTTGTAACGCACCTCAAAGGAATATTGTTGCAAAGCGAGGCTCCAGCGCAGGAGTCGACCATTTTTGGAAGAGATGGTCTGCAGCCATTGGAGAGGGCAGTGATCCGTCTCAATGATAAACCTCGAGCCGGCTAGGTAGCATGACAATTTCTGAACGGCCCACACGAGACACGCACACTCTTTCTCGGTGGCGCTGTACGCCTGCTCACGACTGGTCAGCTTACGACTAGCATACAGGACTCCATTTTCTCCATTTTCTCCATTTTCCCGTCGGCACAGTACAACGCCCATGCCTCGCTCACTAGCATCGCACTGAACAACGAACGCTTTTGTGTAGTCTGGCGATCGTAGCACAGGCTGGCTTGTTAGGGCGCTCTTTAGGGCGCTAAAAGCTCTTTCCTTTGTCTCGTCCCAGACGACTGTTTGGGGCTCTCTTTTTCTTAGAGCATCCGTCAGGGGAGCCGCGATATCAGAGTAGCTGGGGATGTACCTCTGATAGTAGCCGGCGACACCTAAGAACGACCGAATATCGGTCTTCGTGCGCGGTTGCGGGAAGTCTCGCACAGCGGCCACCTTTATTTCAGAGGGGCGGCGACGACCCCGTCCAATCACGTGACCGAGGTAGACAACCTCGGCCTGTGCTAACTGGCACTTGGGAGCCTTGACTGTCAAGCCCGCTTCGCGCAGGCGGGTTAGCACTGCCCGCAAGTGTGCCATATGCTGAGACCAGGATGCGGAGAATATCGCTATGTCGTCTAAATACGGTAAAGCGAATTCTTGCTGTCCCCGCAAGGCTTGAAAAGCAGTATGGCGCGTTCTTCAAACCAAAATTCAAAACTTTAGGACGGAATGTTCCCATTGGTGAAATGAACGCCGCATACCTACTAGCCTCTTCTGTAAGTGGAGCCTGCCAATAACCCCTGACAAGATCTAGGGTGGAAATAAACTGAGCGCTACTAACTTTCTCAAGGCACTCCTCGATGTTAGGGATCGGATAAATTTGATCCTTAGTGATGGAATTAAGCCTGCGGTAGTCGACGCAAGGGCGAGGTTCCTTGCTCGGTACCTCAACTAAAATCAAAGGGGAGGTATAATCACTCTCACCCGCCTCAATAACACCGAGCTGTAGCATTTTCTTTACCTCAGCCTCCATAATATCGCGCTGGCGGGGTGACACCCGGTACGCCTTGAATCGTACTGGCTCTGGGGAGGTGAGTTGTATTTCATGAGTAAGGACAGAAGTCCTACCAGGCCTCTCAGAGAACTGGCCTTGAAACTCTTGTAAGAGCTGGTGTAGTTCGGTTTTCTGCTCAGGCGACAGCGGTGCTTTACTGATTAAGTCGCTAATGACTTGATCGGTGTCTTCCCTGTTCGTCACTGAGCCTAGTCACGGCAGCTCGACCGGAAGCTCTTCGGGAACGTTTACCATCATGCACACCACTGCTTCCCGTTGTCTATAGGGTTTGAGCAGATTACAGTGGTAAACTTGCTGTGCTTTCCGCTTTCCTGGCAGACTCACCACGTAGTTAACGTCCGACAGTTTTTGAACAACCCGTGCTGGGCCCTCCCACTGCACGCCGAGTTTGTTTTTTAGTGATGTGCGCAATATCATTACCACATCGCCCACCTCAAAACGACGGGCCCTGGCTGTCCGATCATAATAAACCTTGGCCCTCTGCTGGGCCTTTGCCATTGCTTCACCTGACAACTCCTGTGCCCTTCTTAAGCGTTCGAGGAGCCTAAGCACGTACTCCACGACGACTGGGTCGTCGCCCCTGCCTTCCCACGAGTCTCGAAGCATGCGAAGCGGAGACCGCAGCGAGCGACCGTACACCAGCTCAGCTGGCGAAAACCCCGTAGCCGCATGCGGCGCGGTCCTTAATGCAAACATGACCCCCGGCAGACACAGCTCCCAGTCAGTTTGTTGTTCAAAACACAATGCTCTCAACATGCGCTTCATGACGGAGTGAAGCTTCTCAACGGAATTCGACTGTGGGTGGTACACTGAGCTGTGTAACAGCTTTACCCCACACCTTTCGAGAAAGGCTGTCGTCAAAGCGCTAGTAAACACTGTGCCCTGATCTGATTGGATTTCCGCACGAAAACCAACTCGCGCAAATATGGACAGTAGTGCATTGACTATCTCAACCGAGCTGAGTTCTTCAAGCGGCACTGCTTCAGGGAACTTAACTTTGTCGCTAAGCAGATCACAGTCAAAATGTGTCTGTACCCCGTGGCTGTTACCGGCAGAGGTCCCACTGTATCAATAACGAGCCGTCTAAAAGGCCCCGTAATGATAGGTACCAACTTTAACGGTGCCCTCGATTTGTCCCCTGGTTTGCCCACCCGCTGACAGGTGTCACATGTCCTCACAAAGTGGTCTGCGTCCCGAAAACACCCTGGCCAATAGTACTCTTGCAAGAGACGGTCCTTAGTTTTCTTAACTCCTAGGTGTCCGGACCACGAACCTCCATGCGACAAGCGCAACAGATCCTGACGGTAGCACTGAGGCACGATCAGCTGATCGAACTCCACTCCCCTGCGGTCTAGATACTTCCTGCACAGGACCCCACTTCTTTCCACAAAGCGAGCATATTTCTTTGCGATACCTTCCTTGACATTGCAGCGAATGGCTGCCATCCTTTTTTTACTCGGCTATCAAAGCCGACCGGCTCACTATTAGCAGCCTATTAAGTCCACCTGACGTAGGCGCGATGAGCAAATCTGCAGATAGCTCTTCTAACTTTCCCGTGTCGGACATTTCCTCTCCAGTATCTGGTGCCTTCAACGCTACAGGCTCAAATTTATCCATTTCGGACGTGCTCTGAATATCAACTTGCTGTGCCTCCGACCCTTTCTCATTGTTCGACAACGCCGGCCCCGCAACTACCGCCTTTGCAGCGAGCTCCCGAACTCTCGATCTGGTTAAGGCCTGAACGCTAGCCTCACCAAACAAAAGCCCCTTCTCGCGCAGGATGTGATCGGACCTGTTCGAAAATACGTACGGGTACTGGGGGGGGGGCAGCATAGATGACAGTGCGGCCTCCGTCTCAAGTGCTCCGAAAGGTCCTTCAATAAGCACTTTTGCTACGGGCAGACACACGCTATGAGCTACCACGGCTTGCTTGATCCATGCGCACTCGCCCGTGAACATATCGGGTTCTACGTAAGAAGGGTGAACTACATCCATTGTAGCTGCGGAATCACGAAGCACTCGGCACTCTTTCCCGTTCACGAGGAGGTCTCGCATGTAAGGCTCGAGAAGCTTCATGTTCTCGTCAGTGCTGCATAATGACAAAAACACGACTTTTGTTTTTGTTTCTGGACACTGCACCGAAAAGTGACCCGGCTTCAGGCACGTATAACACACGCGCCCTTGCCTCGTCTCGAACCGCTTTCTGCGTTCGGCTTCGGCTGCCGCCGACTCCTTACGTTCGGTCGGACTGCTTTCACTCGCATCCGCACTACGTGGGTCCCCCCTTGCTCTCATGGGTGTGAACTTCGGCCTCTGAAACTTGGAGCCAAATTCACCCTTTTGACCGTCCTTAGCTCCGCGAGCCCGACGCGTCACAAACTCCTCGGCTAGCTCGGCGGCTTTAGCCACCGTACTAACGTCTGGCCTATCCAAGACCCAGTACCGCACGTTCTCAGGCAACCGACTATAAAACTGTTCTAGCCCGAAACACTGCAGAACTTTCTCGTGGTCACCAAACGCTTTCTCTTCTTTGAGCCACTCCTGCATGTTTTACATAAGCCTGTAGGCAAACTCTGTATATGACTCACTTCTTCCTTTCTCATTTTCCCGAACTTCCGACGGAACGCCTCCGCTGACAGCCTGTACTTTTTTAGCAGACTCGATTTCACTTTGTAGAAATCCTCTGCCTCCTCTCTCTTCAAGCGAGCGACTACGTCGGCCGCCTCGGCGGGTAACAAAGTGAGCAAGCGCTGTGGCCACGTTTCCCGAGAGAACCCCTGCTTCTCGCACGTTCGCTCAAAGTTAACCAGGAACAAACCAATGTCCTCTCCAAGCTTAAACGGCCGCATCAGGTCAGTCATTTTGAACGGTACTCGTTCTCCTGCACCGTGTGCCTGACTTCCATTACGAGCGCGTTCCATCTCTACCTCGAGACGCTTCATTTCCAAAGCGTGTTGACGGTCGCGCTCCTCTTTCTCTTTCTCTTTTTTGCTCTTTACGTTCGTGCTCCTCTTTCTCTTTTTGCTCTTTACGTTCGCGCTCCTGTCTTTCTCTTTTTGCCGTCTCCCTCTCCTCAATGGTCTCAAGGCATTCCGACAGCTCGTCATCCTCAGCTTCTAACTCAAGAATAGCCCTTAGCAGTTCTGGTTTTCTGAGTTTGTCTGATACATCCAGACCCAACTCTCTTGCAAGCTCCAGCAATTTCGGTTTGCGCAACGACTTCCAATCCATGGCTGCTCTGAATGCTGCTTTCTCTACTGCCTACTATTGTCTTGCCGCAAACCCGGCAGCAACGACAACCACAATTACCAGCTCTGTTTCTGACACTAACAAAAGCCTGGCAAAACTCAGAAGAAGAAAGTCCCGCACTCACCAAACCTCGCAGCCAAGAATTCAGCGCAGTCATTCCGCTGCAGGCAACCAGTCATCACAGAGGGCTCGTCGCACTGCTCCCGGATGGTCGTTGTGCTGCTCAGCATACAGTCAACCGCATATCTTCGCTGCTGGCCTCCGTTGTCGCGATCTCACCGCTGGCAACCAGTTGTTGCAAACGGGTCGCAAGCCCCAAGGGTAGCGTTGGCCTGGCGGCCTGGGGCACAGCTGGAAGCATCCGAAGGTCCTGGCAAAGGATGAGTCGACTGCTAACAGAACAACTTGTTTATTATAGCATCGCAAAAGAGCGGCCAGTCAGGTCGACCGAAGTGGAGAGACGGGAGAGCACGTTACTCGACGGAAAAATTCGAAGCCTCTCTTGGCGTCAGGGGGCAGCTGCTTTTATACTCTCGGAGTCGAGGGCAAGAAGGAACGGCTCGGGATGAGGCGCACGTGACGGCGGCGCCCGGACACGTTGAGACGAGAAGTGACGCATCCGCCGGGCCGGCGCCGCTCAGACCTCCTCGCTTCACAGTTGGGGAACTCCTCTCCCCGGCTGCGGCGCTTTGACAAGCGTGGGCACCAACACCACACACACACACACACACACACACACACACACACACACACACACACACACACACACACGAAGACACGTGGCATTGAAACATGCCTGGACGCGCTTGGCAGGAAGCGTTGCGACAGCGCTGAACGGGCCAAAATGTCCGCCGCTTTGAACGAAGCCCCGGCGTCCGTTGCATCCGCGCCGGCTATTCCGCGCGTCGTAGGCGAAACGTAACAACTGCAAAGATGCGCAACGGTTATCGTGCGGCGCGCGCGACGGCGTGGTCGATGTCAAACATAAACGCCGCGCAACGTGTGTCGCAGCCCTATCGAATTTGCTTTTGAAACGCAGGGCTCGATAATTATAAAAGAAAAGCTACCTTGCGTACATCTCATTCGAATAAGCAGCCTATATATGCGCGGTGGTTTGTTTTCATTAACCAGTAATCCAGAAATTGTGTTTGTCACGTCGCTTTCCGCGTTGGAGGTCAGCCGTACGGTGACGCTGCATGCCTGCGCGGGGACTCTTGCCCAAAAATACGAGCGAGGGAGCCGACACACCCAACGAAGAGAACCATGCAGTTTAGACGTCTGGAATGTATCAGATTGCCACACACCTGCCAGATATGTTTCATTCAGACTTGGTGGCGTATCTTTCTCTTTTATTTAGAAGGCCCGGATGGAGCAACTTTCACTTTGACCTGGAAAACCCAGTAAGGCACACTCAGCAGTGGTACGATACGTGCCACAAGCTCAATGACACATTAAATATGAGCTCCACGTGGAATCTCATCCAATCACTCATTGACCCAACCCAGACAAAGACGGAAACGTTCCATAAGCTCCGAAAGCTGCTCGAAACATTTGAGCATACCGATGACCTATTCAACGAGCTTATAACAACACACATTGCGGATCCAGCGCAACCACAGTATGCCGACTACAAAAGCGCAGAGGCAGAAAATGAGGGTCTCACCGGCCGAATCACATTAGCGGTACTACAGCGTGCCTTAGCAGAAGCAAAGCCGAATAAAGCGCCAGGACCAGACCAAATTACGACAACACAGCTCCGCAACCTTACAGAAGCCGATCATGCGTTCTTACTTCAGCAAATTAACCATGTGTGGGGCACGGGCAGCTTGTCAGAAGAGTGGAAGACGGCCAGCATCATTTTCATTCCGAAGCCTGGCAAGCCCCAAGCCATAGCCAATGTGCGTCCAATATCGCTAACATCATGCGTCGGTAAGCTAATGGAGCGCATCGTGCTTAAAGGGAAGCTGAAAGGTTTTCCAGAGAAAATGAGTGAACATGTGTACATAATGGTTTTCAACCCTCCGAATTCGAATATCGTATCGAAATTGAGCGAAAGAAAGCGCAAATATATTTTATTTTGACGAAAAGTGCAGCAGCGGACACGCCCAGCTCGCGCGTCTCGTTTCCGCCTGTGATTGGTCGGGCGCCTCGTGACGTCAACTCTAGTGACCGACCGCTGCCGCTACACATGAAGCGCGGTGCCAGGTAGTTTGGTGCTGTAATGGAAAATTAAGAGGTAATGGAAAATTTAGAGAGACTACGTTTTTCTGAGGAGTTCGGCGTTACTCCCTACATGTACGAGCCGATTGCGAAGAGCCGGCCTCTCGAAGAAGCAAACGATGCTGGTGCGAGCAGTGCTTTCGACGCGAACGAAAGCGAAGTCTTGGGATCTCCTCGTGTTGAAAATGCTCTTTGGTGAGTATGTTTTTTGCAAAGCGATCTAGTGATCCCGCCGATCTTTCGCCGATCTAGTGAGCTCGTTTCCGGTCAAAGAACTGTAGTGTTGTTTTCCTGCATGCCTCCTCGTGGAACGTAAGCGGGGATGCGATCGTCGGCATTTGTGCACTGTCCAAAGCTGTCGGCAATCTACAAAGACGGTTTAAACGCGTGAAAAGCTTCCCGGTTCATGCAGTACGTGTAGTGACCTTCATCTGTGCGCCATCCGCACACTACTCGTAACCGAAGGCTGCACAGAAAGCCGGCATGATCGCCCCACCACTTCAGTTGATTCTGCGCACGTTGACTACCACTCTACATACACGCAGACGCACCAACAAAGGAATGCAGGGTCGATCGAAGCAGATTACGATGGCACGCACGCAGAAACAAGCACGGTCAGGCACGGTCGCGCAGGCTGCGAAGGAACAAAACACTAGAGTTGACGTCACAACACTGCGGTTTCCGGTCTCCGCTCGCATCGTCAGCGTCAGCAGCAGCGCGCGGCATTCGACGGGGGGCGGAGCGACAGTGCAATTTTAACCGACGATTACGTCGCTCCTAATTGAAAAAGAAACCCAAATTTTACCTACATGGTTTATAAGGTTCCCGCATCCGTATATGAGCGTCTTATTGAATTCGACAGACTCTTCAGCTTCCCTTTAACAGACTTCTTAGTCATCTTCAGCAGTCACAACACCTACCCCATAATTTGATTGTATACAGACATCACTTATCTACTAAAGACGTTCTGCTGCAGCTACACGAAGAAATCACGAAGGAAACAAGCAGCGCTCAACTTAAAGCTATTCTTGCCATAGACCTCAAGAAAGCTTTTGACTATGTTAACCACGATGCTATGATGCAAGAGCTCGAAGCTACTGGCTGCGGAACCAAGCTTTATAACTATATTAGGGACTTCTTACGGAGTCGCACGTACACGCTATGAGTAGGCGACATCACCTCACAACAGTATCCCCATCCGGAGAGAGGTATCCCGCAGGGTTCCGTGATCTCGCCCACTCTCTTTAATCTTGCCATGTGCGTAGTCCATAGAGCGCTACGAGACATCCCCGACATCAAATATGCGATCTACGCAGATGATACCACCATCTGGATCAACACGGGTTCGCCAGGGCATATCCAAGAAACTCTCCAATAGGCTATGAACAGGGTGCATGAGGCTGCTCAAACTATTGGCCTTAGATGTGCGCCGGAAAAATCTGAGTTGCTACTGGTCCATCACAAAAGATGGAGACCGCCCACCATAAAAATTGTAAACGAAGGCGTGCCGATTTCCCAACCAAAATGTATTAAGGTACTCGGTCTCCATATCCAGAAAGATGGAGGTCCCGCTGCGACGGTGCATCACCTGCTCAGGCAAGGAGAACAGGTGCTGCACATGATGCGTAGGGTCTCCAACCGAGCAAATGGAGTGAAAGAGGCGGATATGCTTCAACTAAGAAACGCACTAATTATGTCGCGCCTGCGCTATCACCTGCCATATACCAATCTCCGTAAGCAAGATATCAATCGCCTTGATGCGCTCATCAGGAAGGCGACAAAGCTGGCCATCGGCATCCCGTTTAGTGCCAGCACTAAGCTCCTACTTGACATCGGTTGCCATAACACGGTGGCGGAACTAGTCAGCATTCATCGTCGTCGCCAAGAACTGCGTTTGCAGCGCACGTGTCAAGGTACGCACATCCTCCACAGCATCGGCCATCATCCAGAAGCTGCGCCCCTTCTGAACACGCGCCCACTATCCCCGAAACAACGCGAACTTCTAACCATAGCTCCACTGCCACGCCACATGAATCCAGAACGAGGCAAGGAGAGGCGACGACAGTGAGCTGCCTACTTCAAGAGCTACACGGCAAGATACCTTGACGGCATATACTTCTACGCTGATGCTAGCGTTGGTGCACCGGGCTCCGCTATAGCAGTCGTGAATAACAACCTCCAAACTGTACATACTGAGTTACTCCCAGAGACAGATCCGACCTTAGCGGAACTGACAGCCATCGCAACTGCGATCAAACACATGCCCCTTAGTAACTCAGCCTGCCCAAGAATCATATTTACCGACTCCATGGCGGCTTGCAGGAAATTGTTGCACAACGATTTCCCTGCCCACATTTCGACATTTATTCAAGAGCACCTTCAGGGTCCTCTGGAAATCATATGGATACCTGGTCATGACAGACTGCCGGGAAATGAAGGAGCTAATCAGCTCGCCTGCTAGACTTTGAACCAGGCACCCTGCATTCCGCGACCAGCCCAGACGATAAGGTGGGCTCCCCTGCTTCTGCGGCCATATCAAGAGGCAAGACGCAAGTTCCCCAAGCTCAGCAAAGTGCTCACCCGTGAACAGGGTGTACTGATTCGTCAGGCCAAGACTGAAACACTCCCTACACCAGCGCGAATGCACCTCCTCCGCGGCCTCTTACCTGAAGATCCCCCACCCTGCCGATACTGTGGCGAACACCCGAACACATCCCATATCCTCTGGTCCTGTGGACCACCCCCACCTCCCCTTCCTGCCCTCACAAACCTTTCCCCTAAACTCCATGCCGGGTGGCTGATAGAAGCAGCCAGCGCCGACTACCAACGGTACCTTGCGGCATTTATCAGTGCTGCACTGAAGAATACCGCAAGCGAGGCTCTGGACTGAGGGCCTTTCCACGTTACCACCGAAAATGAAAATAAAGTTTTTCTCTCTCTCTCGGCGAGCACGGCGACATTGCCGCTGCCAGCGTGATCAGTGCCCTCGGCGACGGTCCGTTCGAGCTGCAGCGCACGTCTGCTGCGCCTCTCAAAACAAGGCCGTGCCCAAGGGCACACGTGGCAGCGCAGGTCGGTTTCGTAGAGCACGTCTTCACTCGGCCGGGCTCGTCGGTGGTGCCACAGGCCGGTATGAGCCTGAGCGAGTCGACTTACGAGTGAGTTTGGGGCCGACCTATGGGGGGGAGGGGGGGTCTCACACGTACTCCTGGGACACAGGGACAACAACACAGTGGTGGCAACAATCACAAGGGCATTTATTGCACCTTTCGTACACTCATGCCTGTTAGCCGAATCAGTATCCAGAGAAGATGCCGATGGGGACAAGAGAAATGGAGGAGCTTGGACTCACCGCGACCGGATAGTGAGCGAGTACGTTCGCCCCCATGCTGGACACCAAGGCCTATTCACGCGAACGGTGATGCGCTCGAACGATCGCGTTCGTTCATTCCGGTGTCCGTCGAAGTGGGGCGGCGCACGCGAAGCCGGATTACAGGACACCGGAGCCATGCGGGGAAAACAACATATCAGGGGACGCGTGAGAGTCGCGCATCCCCACAGAGGGCGACGTAATCCGTCAATCAAACGCAGCCCGCCATGCTAGAGATGCACTGTCGAGAGCACGACACATCTGCAGCGTCTGAACGCAAACCACCCCGCACATATGTACAGTTAGTGCTTACAAAGTTGTGCCCGGACACGAAAAATGCAGTTGATCGCTCACGTTTTTGTGTGATTCAGTGTTCGTTCATGATCGTTCGTGTGTCAACGAGTGGATTCCCTTGAGAGCAACAGAAGCAAAAGAAAAAAAGAAATAAGCTTGCACACAGCGAAGACTAGAAACAGATGAAGCACACTGAAAAGAATAAAGCAAGTTGGAGAAGTACAGCCAGAGCGGCATGATGAAGCAGCACGAAGGGGAGAGACATATGCAACGCAGGTTGACGCGAGTCACGTTCTATTTGCCATTCAGGGGGCTCTGTTACGTGCCAACACACCGACGGAAATTCCTTAGGTACTTTAGGGCCCGGCATAGACAGTGACGCGCAAACAAATAAGTTCAGTTAGAGACGACAACAACTGCCGTCCTCCTTGGAGGCGATATTTACCACGAAGATCCCCCTACCTGAACCTGACCCTGGCAAGCTCAACTAATTGATGAGAGGGGACAACGTCGAGGACTACCGTGAGAATTGCGTCGACTCCGAGTTTCCCAGATGGCCACGTGGTCGTCTCGTATGCGGGGGTGATTATGCACCATTGGAGGCGGAATCCGGAAGAACGGTGCGTTGTCAGGGGAGGGATATTGCGAGCGGTTCGACGCTTGTGATTGGCCGAGATGCAGTCATCAGACTCCTAAGGAAGACGGCTGTCTTAAGAGCGGACACCTTTGGTGCAGTTGGATGCGCTGGCGTGTCTTGGTGTGAGCTCAGACATTCAATGTGCTCCTATGTGGAGTGAATTTCCACATCTGGAGCCAGTGTAACTAATGTAAAATAAACCTTTTTCCTTCGCTCCTATCCCCGGACGTACTCATTAATGCGGCTGGAGGATTCTTGGCCTGAACCCAACCCCGAGTCGCAACAGCCCGTATGAGGATCCCTATCTACAAGACGAGCACCAAGTGCTGAGTGAGCAGGTCTTTCTATTTCCAGACATCACTATGAAACAAGAAGCTTGGCAACTCACGAAGGGCGCCTATATGCAGGCAGTTCAAGTGGCTACTGCTCGTGCTGTGCGAATTCGATGCTCCACAGTATTATGCCTAACGGCAGGCTTCAGAAAAAATAGTTAGGGAAAAGCTGCTCCACACATGCACCCGAGCTGCTAAAGAGCATGCGATCAGGCTGCTCCTCAATTCTGTCTAGGAAACAAGGCGAGTGCACCTGTCATCGTGTCATTCGTGTGGAGCACTCCAAGTTTTCAAAACAATCGGCTACACTAGCTGGCCCCTTGCCTCCGAATGCCAACTGAGCTCTGCCAACGCGAGACCGCCCTGCTGGAAAGAAGGTCTTTGGCCTTTTGCGATGAAATGTTGACTGCGGTCGCGAGGAGAACCGAGTTCTCTCCCTCGCTACACACAGAAGACCGCTCGCAAATGAGCTAGATCGCTTCGGTCACAGACCAGTATCAGAGGAAACCATTTTGCAATGCCGACCTCATAAGCGATCTCGGTTGAAGCCGACGAAGACACTGCTAAATTTTCAAGGACATCAGACCGGCACAAACGGGTTTAGCATGAGTTTATGTTTATTTCACGTGATCCTGTGCTGCCATAGCGTAGAGCGATCGTGACCCACTGTGATTGTGCGACGGGTCTCTCTGCCTCTATTTTCATCTCACCTTTCAAATCTCCCCAGTGTAGAGCATCAAACCGGATTTTCCGCTCTGGTTAAACCTCCCTATACCTTTCACCTCTCCCTAGACGGGGAATGAGCGTGTCGAAGGCACGATCGATTCGTTGGTCAGGGTTGACTACTCATCGACGTATGCGCTAGCACTATCCTGTGCGAATCACAGCTGTAGACGAGTTCATCGTGACCACCAGAACATTGTAATCATGTGGTGGTATAGGGCCCTCCCTTTTGCAATGCGTGCGATAGTGAACCCATTTCCTTCATTCAACGTTATTTCTCAACTTTCAATGCCCTGCTGCTCAGTCCTTGCACGCATTTCCTCCTTTTAGCCACACAGCTTGGCGTACCCTCCTGGCAGGAAACCGCTTTCCACCCCCACTTTCTCTCGCCGCACCCGAGGCAACGGAGATTCCGAGAGAGACAAAGCGTAATGACACATAATGACCGGACTGAAAATTCCGCCGCGCCTTTCCCAGCGCAGCGTGTTTCCAGATTGCCGGTTACCCCTCGCTGTCGCAGCGCCCACCGCCGCCGACTCCCAAAATCGATGCATCAATCAGCAGCCCAAGCGCCGGCGCTCTGGCCCTCGACGCGGGCGACTCCACCCGCAGTGAAAGGGCCTTCCCCGAAGGCGGGGGCGGCTGCTCTCTTTGTGGCGGCCGAGATCGCCAACTTATAATGAAGAATGCGCGCCGAGCTCTCATTTATGGTTGGCTTTTGATTTTACATGCGCCAGGCGTGTAATACGGCTTTGACGTCGAACGCTGCCGTAATGACATGCCCGACAAAGAACTACTGGCTAACAAACCTCAAGTACATTATACATTCATCGGACTCGCTTCACTAGCTGTCGTAGTGTGGATCCATCTTGAACTTCCTGTGTAAGAGAACTTGTTGTTGGGCAAATTGGTATCTATTCAGTACAACACCTTTAAGGCGCCAAAAACCACACAGCACACTTGAGAAGACAACGGGACAGTGCACCTCTGTCTTCTCTTATGTGTTGTGTGCTGTTATTTGGCGCCTTATAATAGTTATCCTGATTAGAGGCTTGATTGCGCAACATTTGGACGACACACACAGAAAACACACACCACAGAGCGCTACTTGCAACTATCGTTTTATTCACTTGTAAATGGAATAAATACTGGCAGATACTCGGGGATGGGGGTGGGGGGGGGGAGGGTAAAAAAAAATATTTTTACAAACATGGCCATCCACCAATGCCAAGTCATCTTTGTCATGTGATTATTTTTGACACCGCAAGAAAAGGAACCACGATACAAAATTGAATACAAATGAACAAATGAACCAGCTACCTCCAGAAGTACTACTCCTCTTCGGGGGCTTTGCACCGTCGCAGTCAAAGGTAATGAGGGTATGCAAGCTTCTGCACTCCGAATGCCACAAGCAAGTACGTTTCTTCAGGGACTGCCTCTTCTTACGTGTGCATGGATCAGGTTCACAAAGAGGCAAGCGTGACTGGCGTAGTTTTAGGAACCTGGCGGATGCGACAGCTGAATTCATGTGGATGCAGACGCTTTTCCAGCTAAGAGCGTCGATGAAGCGAAAGACCGCCTCCTCATTGGCTCCCATCCACATACGAGGCGAGGCGGCGCCACCGGAACCCATCACGGACGTTCTCTCGAAGGGACCAAAGTTTGCCGTTCAACCTAAGCTCTCTCCGCCATCTCTTCTGGGCATTGTCAAGCGCGTGTCCAAGTTGGCTCCAGAAAGTGAATCTGACCGCTGTTTCTCCGAAGGCGTCGACGTTTTGGTGAGATGTAAGACACCTATGAACGTTGTTCCTGTCAAAAAAGCAGTGTCCTACCTAAAGCAGCATTCGCTGGCTATAGTTCCGGCGGATAAAGAAGGAGGCTTCTTGGTGTTACCTAAGGAATTGTATTTATCTAAAGCAACAGAAGCCATCAGAGCGACTTTTGACTGCCGCACCAGTAACTGCTTGTCTAAAGTAAAAAATGAAGCCAGATGGAAAGTATATAATCTGAATAAGTCTCTTGATAAAAAGAGAAGATTAAGCTTACAAATGTTCTTCACAGCAAAGACCCACAAGGTGGACTGCCCGCTTAGGGTAATTGTCACTGCTAAAGACACCTGGCAGTTGCCGGTAGCCTCGTTCCTGCAGACCAGGTTAAAATTACTGTAAGTTGACGACCTCTTTTTAATAAAAAATTCTGAGCAAGCTATTGCATTCCTACGAGAAAATTGTGACAAGGGGTATTTGGCTTACTCTTTTGATGTCAAAGACTTATTTTACTCTATTCCTCACAAAGAGCTCTTGCTGTGCATTGAACAATGTATTGAGAATTACGGAAACATTGCCTTTCAATATGATTCACAGATGCATGTTGAAGCCTTCTTAGAGTTGTTGTCCTTGTACTTAAGATCCACCTACGTGTTTTAGAATGGAAACATTTTTCTTAGGAAACAAGAAATATCTATAGGTTCGTCTATCGCACCGATTCTGAGCGACTTGTTCCTAGCCAGCATTGACAGAACCCTAGCGGCGCGCCTCATGAATTCACGGATTGTTCGTGTGTTCAGGTTTGTTGATGATTATTTAGTTCTAGTGGAAAATGTTAAAAACATGACTCAATCGCCGTTGACACACCTAGAAAGAATTTTCAGAGAGGAGCAAGAGCCATTGGTGATCACAAGTGAAGAGCCAGACGCTGGATCAATTAGGTTTCTTGACTTAAAACTAAGTCTGGGCTCCAATCATTGTTGTTGGCAATACGAACCGCCTGCAAATAAGCCTATTTTGCCCTTCGAATCTGCGCATTCTAAATTCTGTAAAACGAGCCATAGTTAAGTCATGTTACAGAAACGCGTTGCAAAAATCGTGCCATCACAGCGTTGTTGACAGCTTTCGGCAGAAAACGCGCAGGCTCACGGAGACAGGTTATCCGTTCCATGTATTAGTATCTGTGGCACAATCTGGGCACGGTTATCTGGGAAGGAGCCTTGCGGTCCAAGCACACGAGAAAAAATAGTGGTGATGCCGTACATTTGATTGCGCACCGAGTTAAGAAAATTGGTAAAAGATGCGATGTAAAAGTGGTGTTTTCCGCACCGGAGAAATTGCTGAGCATGGTGTGCAAAGGTAAACCCAGGTGGCACACAGAAACGAGTCTGTGAAACACACCACAGAAAAAAGTTCGTCGACTGCACTAAGGGAGTGGTATATCCTATTCCACTTCAGTGCGGCAGAAACTATATCGGACAGACTGGACGATGTTTGAATGAAAGATTAAAGGAGTATGACTTTAACGTTTCAAAAGCAGTCGCCGGACACCTTGGGATACATTGTAGAGATTGCGGATGTCGGCCATTCTTTAAGAAATGCAAGATTGTGAGCAAAGATGGCTGCCAAATGACGCGAGAAATAATCGAATCCGCTGAGATCGCACGTTTGGGAAGTATGTGCGTGAGCATGCCATCAGTCTCCCTTAGTGCAAAGGAAATAGATTTCCTTACGCGCTAATCTGGAATTTTGTATCGTGGTTCCTTTTTTGCGACGTCAAAAATGATCACATGACAAAGATGGCTTGGCATTGGTGGATGGCCATGTTCGTAAAAATATTTTTGTCTTTGTTGTTACCCTCCCCCGAGTGCCTTCCAGTATTTATTCCATTGGTGAGGGAATAAAACGATAGTTGCAAACCGCGCTCTGTGGTGTGTGTTTTCTGTGTGTCTCGCAAAATGTTGCGCAATCAAGCCTCTAATATGCTATACCAACACCCCCAGTCCTCAACCATGGAAAGTTATCCTGAACTTCCTGTATGTGAGAAAGCCGCGGGGAAGGTTTCAAGGAAACAAGAGTATAGTTAAATAGACACTATATTTTTCGAATGCGTTTTTGACCTCCTACGCGTGCTTCACTGCAATTAGGGGAAATATTGAGCGCTGTCGGACTTTGATCGTGTTCGGATCTCGCGCAAGGTTTGCTCTTCTCGATTGCTTTAAGGCGCGCTTCTTTCGTTTTCTGGTTGGAAAACAATGCTGGTTGGAAAAACTACGACGCGCAATGGAACATAAAGATTCAAGGAAAACGCGCTAAATATGTCCTGCGTGATTTTTTATCATCAAGGAGGACTGGCGCAGACAAACAGGGAGGAGACAGAAAACACGGACGAGCACACGGATCTCGTCCCTGTTTGTTTGCGCCATTCTTCCTTGAGTGTAGGTTATCGAAACGCCCAACAGTCAGTACTTGTAAATTATTTATTCCTCGCGCAAAAAAAGGAACAGAAAGCTGCACTCACGTGCATTATGCATAGTCACATCACGTAAAGAGACAGCATAGTCTAAAGTGCCGGCAAGAAACAGAAAATAGAAAACGTGCGCCTGAGCAAGCGGAACGAACCAAAGAACTCGGTGTCTCGGAGGGGGAAACGATGCACGCCAGCCAAACGTCGTGATCGGCACGGGCAGAGAGATAGAAAGACAGTGATCTAAAGAAAGGAAGGACGCTTGATTCTGCAACCCGTGAGGGAGAAAGGCGAAGCGTCGTCAGGGGAGAGGGAGTCCGGGCCACGACGAGCCTCGCACCGGTTCCCGCACAGCCCCAATGGGCGCGTGGCACGCCACCTGTCGGGGCAGCGCCGTACATCGAGATGAGGGGGTCTTCTGTGTTTGCCGCAAGATGGCTCTGCGTGTGCGGAAAGCGCAGAAGAAATGTAGCGGAAACGCACATCGCTACTCGTGTAACTGCGACCTCTGTAAGTTACATGTTCTTAACTACCGATATACACCGCAGTATAACTTTCTACAGCTCGTTTTTAAGGCAGCACCGCATTCACTAGAGGCGCTTTTGTACCGCTTTGAAGCATCGAGTTCGTGGCTGAGTGGTAGCCTCTCCGTCTCACACTCCGGAGACCCTGGTTCGATTCCCACCCAGCCCATCTTGCAAGTTGTTTTTTATTCATGAAGTGCCTGCCGGGACTTATCGCTTACGGCCAACGCCACGGACGCCGACACCGACGCCGACGACACCGGCTTTTCTACGACACGAGCTCCTTAACGCTGTCGCGTTAATAAATTAGACCCGCCGTGGTTGCTCAGTGGCTATGGTGTTGGGCTGCTGAGCACGGGTCGCGGGATCGAATCCCGGCCACGGCGGCCGCATTTCGATGGGGGCAAAATGCGAAAACACCCGTGTGCTTAGATTGAGGTGCACGTTAAAGAACCCCAGGTGGTCAAAATTTCCGGAGTCCTCCACTACGGCTTGCCTCATAATCAGAAAGTGGTTTTGGCACGTAAAACCCCAAATAAAAAATAAATAAATTGGGCCAATCTATATACTCAACATTGATATTCTGTATACGGCTCAAACATTTCCAGGAAAAAAGTGACATAGTAAGCGCAAAATGTGTAGGAAAAGCAAAGTTTAGAAATAGGCGCAGTAAAGCGGAACGGGGAGGGGCGGCAGAAAGAACGAAAGATGTCATACCGATGAAAATCCAAATCTAGGACCGGCTGCACGCAGGAGCAAGGAACAACCTGCGCCTTGGCTATTTACTGCGTGGCGAACTCCTGCGGGAGCAAAGTTACGCAGGAAGATGTAAATGTAGAACTAGCGTTGTGTCTTGTGCGCGCTTCTTACTGTGGTCGGCGCTAGTTAATGATGTCTCAAGTCTGTAATAAACACGAACCAGCCCTCTCTAATTCTAAAATGAAAGCACCACCGAGGACCACATGCTGGCTCTCTTGCCTCGTGTTTCTCCCAACGAACGCACGTCGCGCGCGAGCCGGCTTCGACGAGCTGGCGAGTACGGATCCACCGCGGCTGACGTCAGAGCAGGCACCACGCCACGCGTCGAGAGCGCCGCGCAAGCGCCGGGCCACATGGGAAAGCACTCGCAGAGGCGCGCACAAGTGAAACGAGTGCGAGAGAGAGCAAGGAAATCATAAAAGCTAAAACAGAATAGTAGAACGAAATCGATTATTCCATCAGGAGCTACCCGTCCACAGAGGCTGAAAGCTTGCTCGCACTCGCACTCGTTGACATAAGACACGTAGGCGCAAATACTACTACTACTACTACTGCTACTACTACTACTACTACTACTACTACTACTACTACTACTACTACTACTAATAATAATAATAATAATAATAATAATAAATCAACAATTTATTTATTTAGCGTGTCCAGGAACAACCCTAAGGTCCGAGCGCTGGCGCAGGCATACAATAAAATTAAACAACCAAAAGAAAAGCACTACAGGGAAATATAATTAAAAAAAAGCAATGAGAAAGAAAATTGTGGAAAGAAGAGAGTAGATGCAACAAAGCGCAATGTAAATACAAAAGGAAAAGAAGGAGAAGGGCAGTTTAAAAATACATGAAGCTATGACACAACAAGGCAAAGCTCGTAAAGGAACGATAACAGCGAGTTATCAATATCATGGAAATACACGTCATAAAGGCACTGTATTCTGTGGAAGGTCGCGTGTTGTTGGTGACAGGCAGGGACATGGAAAGGTTTATGTTCTCTGGTGGTGTTGCACGCAATACGAAGCATGATACAACTGAGGAGTTTGGGACAGGTGAGGATACCGTGGAGGAGTTGATCAAGAAAGAGAAGCGAAGTAAGGGCAATCCAGCATTGTTAGAACAAGGTCCAATGTTCGCAAAACGGTGATGATATACGCTTAGAAACTTTTTTCTGGACCCAATCTATAAAGTCACTGTTCGATCTGGAAAAGCCATTCCAGGCGACCGACGCATATTGTGGAAGACGGATATCTGTGTACAACTTACGGAACTCTGTAGCAGACTCGAATTCCCTCGAAAGTCTGCAAACAGAGCCAAGAGAGCGCATGGCCCGCATAGCAGCGCGTTTAGTGTGAGCAGAACACTGCAAGGTTGCATCAAAGATCATGGATCGCACAGACCTTACACGCCGGTACAACAGAATAAGAAAAAGAAATGCATGCTGTTTTGCGTGTGAAAGTCTTGACTTTGGTCTTAGCAGCACTCAATGTGAGGTTATCATATTTGAACCAATGGGAAAAAGAGAACAGGTTCGACTGCAGGGTGCGACAGTCAATAACAGCGTCACTTATTTCCTGATGGCACCGACGTAAAGAAGAAATGAACAATTCCGAACAGCATAAAGAACGCCATTAATGAAAATTAAAAACAGGGGTGGTCCTAGTGCTGGTTTGAGGGACGCCGCTAGTCGCGATGTAAAAAAGAAGACGTTTGGCCATAGACACGTGACATTATCCATAAAGGAGAAAACTGCGCACGCGATTGACATCTGGCGAGTCAACACTAACGTGCGCAAGCTTGACCAGAAGCAGTGAGCGGCTGACTACATCAAAAGCTTTGCTCAGGTCTCAATAAACGGTGTCAACTTGCCCGCTTGAAGTACCAGAACGGAGACCTGTGTCACGAAACTTACGAAATTTATGACAGTGGAGCGGCCAGTGAGAAGTCTATGCTGATTCAGAATCAATGAATTCTTCACACCAAATAAAATCATATCTTGTGACGAGCAAGCTCAAAAACGCTAAACGTGTCACAGAGAAGTCGCGCAATAATTCGAGACATCAGTTTTACAGCCAGACTTATATCCAGGAAAAGCACGAACAGTTTTCCACATGTGAGGGAAAGTGTAAGCATTCAAAGAGTTATTAAATATAGATGTCGATACTGGGGCAAGTATACTGCCGTAAGCTTTTAGAATTCCGGAGGCCATCAGGGCCGAAGGAGAGGGAAGGCGTCAAGCGCATTCGCTGTTCAGCTTTTCATCAAACAGCACATCACTAGATTCAGGAACTGTCGTGTGCTGTTGACTGCCACCAGTGTTGAAATCTTAAACTTGATGAAGGATGATAAGTGGGCAGCAAAACATTCCGTGACTGCGTGGACTTCTACTCCGCTAGAGTAGAGCAGCCGAAAACACTCTCCAGATTTACTAGAGCGCTTGCTGATACGCTTCCAAAATTCTGCCGGCCAATCGGAGGCACTCTTTTCCAAGAATGCAATATATAATTCTTGATCCCGCTTATAGAGGCGTTTGCAGAGAGTCTGAAGAAAAAAAAACTATATTTTCTCTCCACACATACGGCACAGGACTTGGAGATTTTCGATGCGAGCGATCTTAACACTTTAGGGCAGTTATAAGTTCAGATGAGAACCAGTGCATATATAGAGCGTCTAGGCTTGTGCTGGGAAATGTACTTGCGCATACTGCTCAAAACAAGCTCCGTGAACTGACCTACTTGGTCATCAACATTCGTTTTGTCTGTAACCAGTGACAAATCGTTGGTGGACAAGAAATCATATAAACCAATACAATCACCACGATTGAAAGCAAAGCGAAAGGACTCATTTATGCATCTGTAGGAGCTGTACCTCAGGGCTGAGGAGAGGCAGTTTACTTTAGTGGCGGATGAAATTTATCGGGACGCCAAAGGGAAATATCAGAACGAGAGACATCTATAACTTGAGCATTAGAGATGCAAAGGTCTAAGACTTGTCACAGGAATTGGCGATCAAGTTATGCTGCTGAAGGGAACAGGACAGAAAGTCCAACAACAGGCTGCATTTCTTCTTCATGTAACGATTGTAATGTTAATATCTAAGCGTATTCCAATCAATTCCAGGTGCATTAAAATCACCAAGAGTGATTGCTCTGTGCTTGCTACGGGACGATAATACACTTTCAATAAAATAGATGACCTCATCAATCAAGGTGGCGGAAATATTGGGCGGTGCCTAGAAAGTTTCAATTAATTTCAAGCGCATAAGCATTTCCACGCCCACCCAACGAGGAAACCGTCAGTCCGCACGTCACGTAAGACAAATCGCTACGAAGAAATTAATGTGAAAAAGAAAATAGATTCGAAAGGATAAAACGTTCGCGAGTTTCGAACCTACGACCGCACGCTCAGAAAGTGAGTGTCTTACCCACAGGGCTAAACACTCACGATGGCTGAACCACATGAATGAGTTGTACCGGCGGTACAAAATAAATGTCAAATAAGAACAGTTTCTATCAGGGCTTTGTTGAAAGATATGCTGATGGTGGAATAAAAGCCATCTCTAGGACCACATGCAGAGCCGACTTGGAGCATTGGAGAAATTAGGAAAAAATCCGATTTTGTGAAAATTTAATTCCAAGCACGCCACATCCCCGATGCCTTTCGGTGGTCGCGGGATTTGCCTTCCGTTCGGCCGTTCCTTCACAGACTGAAATGCCATACATTAACTTACAGTTTACGCGAACTTATTACAATGTTTAAAATAGCTTTGTAGATGTTCCGCCCAGAAACTGCGGTATATTTCAGAGGGGTGTGTAATGCATGCTAGGAGTCGGAAATACAAAACTTCATTTTTGTCTACTTCAGATGGACAAAATATGGGTGAAGCTTACATGCAGAATTGTGACAGCTGTTCTCGTTGCTCAATAACAAAGTTCTCAACAAAAAAGTGTATTTTTCTTTCCATTCTGCGATGTTCAAGAACGTTTTCAAAAGAAATTGACCGCCTAAATAAAAAAAGAATGTGCTTCTTACTTTACAAACTTACCAAACTGGTTGCCGAGAGAAGTCGTTTCTCTGCTCCCGTGTAGCGAGGAACCCCTTGTGGTATCGCTCCTCCGCCTGCAGCAGCGCGCGCTTATTCCCCTCCTCCCTACCTTTCTCCCTTTCACCTCCGTGCAGTTGACCTTCGTGCCTCTCGACAGCATCTGTTCGCTCTCTCTCACCTCTCGTCTAGCAGAGCACCGAAACCTGTATCTCTCGGAGAGGATTCGAAGAAATTCAGAATGTATTTAGTATATCTGTAGCGCGCCTCTTACACATTTCAAACATGTCGCCAAGATGTTTATTGACGCGGCACTCAATAAGGGTCCAACTCGGTGCGGAGATTTGTACCCTGCCAGCAGCCAGAACCGACCACGTACGTAAAGGCTGGTGATGCGTCTGCCTGACTGGCGGTTTCTTCTTCGTTGCAGTACAAACGTATAATCGTTACATGTTTTGCTGGAAGAAAACGTAAATGCCGGGTTCGATGTGTCCGCCGTCCTTTCAGCTACACGGTCCTCCCATACGTGGGCCGACCAAGTACAGTGCCAACGCGCGGCTTCGGCGCTCGGCAATTTGGCGTGGCAACACACGGGCTCCGAGAACTGTGGGGTCTGTGCATGCGCTTCGGAGGCCACGACGCGCAGCGCTCGACCGGACCAACACGACGCAACTAGACGTCCGCTGCGAGCGCTTGCTGCTGTTGTGCGAGTTCGGAGCCGGTGGATTCAGGAATGTCTGCTTTTGTTCTTTTGTCTTTTCGCCGCCCTCCTCTTTGTAAGCCACTACTATTCTTCTCTAAATGCTTGACAGCCATAAGAATCGGCACAAATTGTGGTATATATAACGCAACATATTGCTGAATGCTGTAAATTTGCAAACTTAGAGAAGGTCGTTTGATGCCAGAAGGATGGCGTTTAGGCAAATGCGCGCGCCATTCCTGGGAGCCCTCAGCGCCAGGTGTGTTTTGTCACAAGGGGGCTGCCCACGATGCACAGATCTCGCCGCCCCATTGGCGACGCGCATCCCACGAACCGGCGGGGAGGGGAGCTGAATGCTTCGCACTAAAAGAACGGCCACTGCAGTACAACGCCGCAGACTACGAGGTCGCGGGTTCAATCCCGGCAGTGGCAGTCGCATTTGGTGCAGAATGCGCTCGCGCACCGTACAATGGGTGCACCAGAAAAGATCACCACGTGGATAAAAAAAAAAGCTCACAGTCACCTTAGCATAAGAGGATGAAGGCGATAGCCTGCGCGGTCGCGGGACATCCATTACATTACTTGAGATTTGCATTCTAGTGCGTTGTTACTTCCTGTTGCTTGTTTTCTCCCGCCAAAGTTCGTGGGTTCCAGTGCCTTAGTTAACTCTACCTTAATTAACTGTGCCTTAATTAACCTCGCCTTAATTACCAACAAAGGTAGTGGGTTCGACTCCCAGCAAACGTCCAGAGTTCGAGTGTCGTAATTAACTCTGAATTGTGCGTTAATAAACCTTGCTATATTTAACACCAAAGATCGGGCGTCCTGCTCCCTGCCAAAGGTCACGGGTTCAACCATCAATGATGGCACCATTAACTTTCGCGCCATTGAATTTTGGTCCCACCAAAAACCGAGGGTTTGACTCCCACTTTCTTCACCTCGGCTTCAGGCTTTTCTTATAAAGAAACTGATGGCCTAGTTCGCCTTGGTTAACACCACAGCTAGTGGGTTCGACTTGTACTAAATTTTCGTGCCATGAATTTGGTGCCATAATTTGGTGCCACGAATGCCACGCTATGAATTCTGGTGCCATAACGCTGGAATTTTTGGTCCCGTGAGTCGTCTAAGGTTTTGGCCTTAATTAGCGAAAACCTTAGCGCCGGGATACGGCACGCTTCAAATTCACATCGCCGTTTTGCCGCCCAAAACTCCGCCTCAGTAATGATCAGGAGCCGCACAAACGCCGCCGCTATCACTGATCCCGGGCACCCGGTGGAGGCACGTGCACGAGATTCTACCCCACAGCGCGCGCACAGCCGGGGGGCAAAGTGCGCGTCGAGTGCGGCAGTCCGTCGGCATCCTCGACACCACTTCTGCGAGCGCGTTCTTCTTCCTCGGGAGGTCGGCAGAACGCTTTCTCCGGCCGGGAGACTCCCGCGCTCCAGCGAGCAAGAATTCTCGCCTGCGCGCGAACTTGTTCAATGCTGTGGCGCGCGCTGCAGGAATCCTCGGCCGACGCAGCATCGAGCGCGTTTCCCGTGCGCAACCACGCGTGCCGATGCCCCTCCTGGCTGGCTGCGTTGGAAATCGTTTTAGCGCCTCAAACGACGCCGCTCGCTAGCTCGCTTGTGTGCGCGAGTCCGCAGTTCTCGCAGGAAGAAAAACTTGGGTTTCCAAAATATATGGTGCTGCTCTGAGAGGCCAGCGTTTGGGCTTTGTTTTTTGCTTTCTTCTAGTAGCTCAGTTCGGAGTACCGAGTACCGACCCTAACTCTGAACAAATTTGTCCGATTTCTCGGGCAACAGCGTCAACAGAGAAAGAAAAGGAAAGAAAGGTAGGGAGGTTAAAGAACAAGGAAAAGGACAAGTCCACTTGTCGAAACCTTGGCTCCTGCTTTCGCCTTGTTCTCGTTTTGCCCGAGGTCCCACGTGGACACATTGGGCCAAAAAGGGTTTTAGGCAATAACCCGCATGGCCTTCATTAACAGATATCTGTTGATGACGTTGATGAAGACAGATATCTGCGTTAGCACGGAACAAACAAGTATACTTGAGGCGACGCTGCCGAGGAAAACCCGTTCGCTGCTGGTAGTGAAATGAGGCCTAAATTAAATTAAATTAAATCATGTGGTTTTACGTGCCAAAACCACTTTCTGATTATGAGGCACGCCGCAGTGGAGGACTCCGGAAATTCCGACCACCTGGGATTCTTTTACGTACACCCAAATCTAAGTACACGGGTGTTTTCGCATTTCGCCCCCATCGGAATGCGGGGCCGTGGCCGGGATTCGATCCCGCGACCTCGTGCTCAGCAGCCCAACACCATAGCCACTGACCAACCACGGCGGGTAACGAGGCCTAATTAGGAAGCGAGTGGGGAAGGGACACTTTATGCATTTATGTAGCCGGTCCTTCAGTGTGACACCGGCAGCCATGAAACTAAATCGTGTTATCGGCTTGAACATTGCAATACGAGGAGAGTCACCGTGGTTGGTTGCTGCGGATTCGCTTCTATGCCCTTTAACGCGCGCATTGTTCTCAACACAGGACCGTTGTTGCATTCCGACCCCATCGGAGGAGGTCGCAACGAATGGGGAGCCAGCCGGAAACCTGGTGCCCAGTGCCGTAGCCACTCAGACACCGCTGCACGCATAACCAGATGCCGTCGAAGAAAACCAATTATAGGCCTTGCTATACGGCAACAAAGTTATCGTTAACGAACGCTAGTGAACGTTGAACGTAGAATGAAACTGAGCATGCACCCACGCGCTCTGTTCGCATGCACACGGGTGAGCTGCAGCGGCGTCAGTCACTCTGCATGGGTGAAAGCGCGCGTCCGTTCGGCGAATGGGTCCGCCCATTTGAAAATAGCACCGGCAACTACAAAGAACGGCTTTGATTAGCGATGCTCCTGACGAAGCAGTTCTCCTCTCCCGTTCACCGACGCAGTCAGCTCCGAGCCCTCAGAGATCCCGTACAAGAGCGGTTGCGAAAAGCAACTGTGGCCCGAGTTTAATTAATCTCACGACTGCAGGTGAAGCATGCAGAAGCGGCGAAGCCGCGTTGTGGGGGCTCCTTTCCGGCCGTGCCCTTCCCCATTCTTTTTTTAAACCACTTATTCTGAGAAGCACGCCGGCCCAATTCTCCCGCAATTTCTTTCGCGGCTGATGGCGGCTCGTGAAAGCCGTCGGCAGCAGATCGAATGGACCATGTTGTGCTCTACTGCACACTGCCCAATTCGGCATTTTGTCAGCTCTGTCTTGCCCACAGAGCTGCTCTGTTGTTTGGCTCGAAACGCCACCGTTACACAATTCTCTACTATGGCGGAATTTCACGATGTGCAAATGCTATGCTCGTTGCTCTCGAAAGCCGCGAAACCCGCGTTTCAGCTGTTAACGATTAGTGTGCATGTTATTCTTGTGATAATGTGTCTCGTTTTTTGATACAGACACCCTCGACGGCATCGAAGCGAAAGCGTTTGCCGGCGCCGTCGGCGCGTAGCTGGGCGGTGTGAGCGCCGCAAGCGACGCCCTCACATCCACAGCTGGAACACAAACCCTGCCGCCAAAGCAAGGAGGCGCTCGAGCGCAACCGAGCTGTATGCCCAGCGTCCCTTGCGTTCTACGGCGTCTTCTCCGGCGGCGGCTTCTCCGGGATGCACCGTGCAGCGCGCACTACAGAAGGCACCGACCAACAATAGACGACGCATTTCCCGAAAGGCGGGGTACGAGCAAACGTACAAACAAAAGGTATCGAGAAAATAAATTTGAAAAAAATCTCTTACAAATTGCTGACTTTCGCGTTGCAGTTTTGTACATACGGCTGTCGGCGTCCGTGAAGAAAAATAGACACAAAAATAGAAAGTACGAAAAGCCTAATGAAAGCCACAAGGGTACGGGGCAAACTGATATGCCCAGACGTGAACGGGAGGCCAAGCTAATGGGATACAAGGGTACGGCAGCGTGGCGCACTGTGTCGAATGCCGTGATTCTAGAAAGCTGCAGGGCACTGTCCAACTCGAATGTCGGTACGAAGCGAAGCCACCCTCTCTCTAGCAGAAGGCACGGCACAGACACTGCTTTGCAACAGGGGCGCTCGGAGAGAAACCGCATAATCCAATGTCGGAGCTATCCTTCTCGATCACTTGTCGCGACGGTTACGCTTCAGTCACTGTATTTGCGTTATGGTTATAGTAGTTGTAGCCTAGTAGACTGTGTCGCAACGATCTTCGTTACCACGACAATCCAGGAGATGGATATAGCACGAAAGACACCAGCAGTTAGGCTTCTGATATCGTCAATGGTGAGCGGGGCCAGTCACGCCAACCGCGGTGTGTAAACTTTGGTTCTCGTAGGTAGTAGTATCCTGACATCACGGTGAGTAACTTGCATCATAGCCTCCTTAGATGCTGTGCTAGTACTGACGTCCGCTCTCCTCCGATATCCTTACAAATCGCACGCAGCTGCTCAGCGTGCAGCAGCGAACGACGTCCTCGACGTAGCCGAATGCTTTTGATGTGTGAACAGAAAGGCAAAACATGATTTCGAAGGCTTGCTCGAAAGCGGTGGCTTCAGCGTCCCCGTCAGGTTCGTCCCTATAGGCCATACGCCCGGCCTCAAGTCCAGCAGCCAGCTCGCACGTACCCGCTTTGCAGCGACGTACGGACGCCGTGGATAGCGGATTGTTTGCCATTTCTGTATGAAATTAGGCGAGGAAACGTTGAAGCGATTTCAACAAAATGCATTTTGTAAACATCAGCGGTTCTTGAAGCGCCATCCGCTACGGCTTCGAAGTGAAAGACTTAGATCGCCGTCGCCACCGTGTTGATAATTGAAAGTTGCTAGTCAAAAGCATTCATTATAGTGCTGTTTTATATTAACAGGTCGGTTTTATATTAACAGGTCCGTGTGTATTTGCCGAGCCTATCAGGTGACTATACCCAAACAAACGAGAAGAAGGGGGGTTAACCGAGGCGCCCGATTTTTATTAGTCATGTCATAAGAAGCCAACAAACACTGATACCAAGGACAACATAGGGAAAAAAGACTTGTTCTTGATAAATGAAATAAAGAAGGTTGTGGGATCGTTCCCCCACCTGCGGTAAGTTGTTTCTTCATCCAGTTTCATTTCCATTAATTTATCGTTTCTTTATTTCATTCATTAAACACATGTAATTCCTCCTATGGTATCCTTGGTGTCAGTGTTTGTTGGCGTCTGATGATATACCTAAACAAGTACTCTATGGAAATTGATTGCTGAATTACGTATAACAGAGAGTCACTCGCTGGCACTACAATGCAGGTCAAAACATCATGGCTATATAAGAAGGTTCCAAGGCATATGAATGTAGGCAGCTCGAACAGTGTTTGCGTATGTGCCCTGTGTTGCGTATTGTGGTCGATCTGTTCTGCGCAGTATGTGCGAAAGTGCTCCGTGTTGCTCTGTTCCACATAGTATGTTTGGGAAAGTGTTGTGTGTTGCTCTGTGGTGACTTTGCCGAACGGGAAGTGCAAAATAGAACGCCAGCTGTTCTTTTTTGTCGTCAGCTTTCTTTTTTTTTTTGCGCCATCTAACGGGCCGCGCGGTAACTATATGGTTTAGTAATTTGTAGCCTCTCCAGGTGGCGCTAAACATGTTGTTTACATAAGTGTTTGTGTGTTTTTGTGTGTGTGTGTGTGTGTGTGTGTGTGTGTGTGTGTGTGTGTGTGTGTGTGTGTGTGTGTGTGTGTGTGTGTGTGTGTGTGTGTGTGTGTGTGTGTGTGTGTGTGTGTGCGCGCGCGCGACGGATTGATGTATGAATATCCCTATGTTTGCGTAAGTGCAAAGCCGCTATGTGCTCGCGAGGCCATTCCTTTTCGCGTTTCGACAGTGGTTAGAGCGACGCTCCGCACGCGTTATTAACATGATCAGCCGGCCGTCAAGGGTGAGTGATAACCGTGGCAGTCGAGCGGTAGGTATCGCTACAAAATGCTGTCGTACTTGCACCTGGTTCCTTGCATGGGCCACAGAAAGCTTAGCGATATTGTTTTTTCTTTCTTTCTTGCAAATATTAGCACAAACGCTATACTTATGACGCGTACGATGTTTTCCAGCTGCGAACTAGCACAGTACGTAGGCCTAGCCACATCCATCGCTTCGCTTGCCTGGAGTCAGCCATGTTGCTTTTGGAGAGGGAGAAATCGTTGCTCCGATGCACGAGGAAGGAAGTTCGCTCTATTTAAAGATGAACATAGGGGACATCGTCGTTTCTCCCTTAATGGAGCAAAGATGACTGCTTTTTCTTAGAGTGTAGAAATGAAAAGTAAAAGTACGCTTGTATGTACGGTTACACGTTCCAATCGAGATGCCGGCCAATGTCCCTTAGGGTCGCACTAAACCATATAAACATCATTCGTGACGAAAAACAAGAGTGGCAATACGCAAGCGCTCCCTTTCAAAATTCCTTTACGCAAACGTCACAGATTTTCGTGGTTCAATTCTTCGTCTCCCATCTCAAGCGCGTCTTGTCGTCGTTGACTCTGACGGAGGCTCGCTGGGAGGCTCGCCTTGTCTCACAAAGGCGCCGCAGGGATCGCCGCCAACGCCCGTGCACCCGGCACGCACAGGCTCTGCACACGGCATGCAGCGCCTTCGGATCACACCGAAGCACCTCGCACCTTCGTAGCAGACGACGGATTCAGTCTCCGCATGATTCCCATGTGCGTGATGTCAGCATAATATGCGTGCGCGCATCGAGGCAATGACGTCACCCAGGCGGCGGCCACTCGCTCGCAAAGCGAATTCTTCGAAAACCGAAGGGTTACAGAATACGGCTCCTGCTCATCGATTGTGCGCCAAACATTTCGTATCAGTTAAGTTCATCTATTATTCTGCATGGCGTGCATTAGCCAACAGGGGTGTTTATGGGGTACTTAATAGCATGGCATTACAATTTCTAACACTGTGGGAAAAGCCAGATTAGGATTATTCTTTCATGTTGGTCGAGCGGGCAGATGCAACTCAACGCACGTCACACTAGCAGTGCAAGTAGCCTACAGCACACGTTCACATACTGAGGTAGCACGGTCGCAGAAAAAAAATTATGGGGTTTTTACGTGCCAAAACCACTTTCTCATTATGAGGCACGCCGTAGTGGAGGGCTCCGGAAATTTTGACCACCTGGGGTTCTTTAACGCGCACCTAAACCTAAGTACACGGGTGTTTTCGCCTCCAACGAAATGCGGCCGCCGCGGCCGGGATTCGATCACGCGACCTCATGCAGCCTAACATCATAGCCACTGAGCAACCACGGCGGGTAGTATGGTCGCAGAAACGTTAATTGTAATGTGGATGTGATAAACGCGCCTAAGCGTGTTAATGAATCTCAGCGTGTGAAATTAAATGTACAGAATTGCTCATTCACGCAAGCGCGAATGAAAGCGCGAATTCAGCGATGATTTACTAATAGGGGCAAGAGACACGTGGTATGATCCGGCGTCCAACTTGTCCCAACAACCACCAAAACGATTTCTAAAACGTTCTGACCTAATGCGGCCTCGCATTGGACGCCGACAGAGGAGCGACCAATTCCTCGGATAACGTTGCACGATGGCCGAGGGCAGCAGCGCAGATTACGGACACAGCGGGCGTCGCATGCATATATAGGGCCGGTATACCTCGTCCGTTCCCAGCCCACGCGATCGCTTCTATCACCGCTCTAGAAATCGGCTGCAGCTTGTTTTCCGCATCAAATAAACAAAACAAAAGTATGTCCAAAGTGTGTCTGTTTCGCGAAGCAGCGCCCAGGGCCGGTATTTTGTAGCGATGCCTTTTCCGATTCTATACCTTTTCAGGCTTTTCGCGCTTGGCCACTGGTCAGTGCGACGGTCTGCCCACATAACCAACGCGATCAGGCGGCCGTGTGTGGTGGATGATAAGAATAGCATAGAATGAGGCATTAGGCATCGCTACAAAATAGCGGCCCAGTACTATAAACCACTCGCGCGATCCTGATCAACGATCTGACGTCATTTTATCTCGCCGAAGGAAAGCAAACACCGACGCTGGCAGCACGTTTCGCTTGTTATTCGCAGCGACGACACCGAGAAAACCAATTTGTTTAGGCCCGCGTTAATCGTGTTGTCAAAAACAAACGAACTTTGACGTGCTGCGACCACATTGCAAGCCCCGTCAGCCATGATTGCGGCGGTGAACGAGCTACGCCTATACCGTCGGATAATCGATCTCGTGCGGCAAGCTGCAAACGGAGCGAAGTGTGGCGCGACTGCCTCGCTAATCGGGAGATCGCGAGAGGCAACGCGTGGGCGCGATTCACAGCAGCCGCTGCAGACAGACCTCCGTTCATGCAGCGCTATGTTTACATATATGCTATCGGTGGCATCATCGGCGAACAGACGACGCACTGAAACCCCTCAACCTACAAAAGTAGCGCCAACCACTTCCCTCCTCCGCCGCACGGCGCGGTCTCCACGGTGGCGCCGCCCATGCTGGCTCTGCCGTAGCAGACGACGGCTAACACGCTACGGAAGGAAATGCGCGGAAAAGTTCGTTCGAGCCCCGCGCGGAGCAGTTTTTTTCAATCGAGATCTCGCTTCGTTAGTCGGTAACTGGCCTTAAGAATGCCGTGTTGGACTTGCGGAAGAAATAGAAAAAACGGACCATTACATAAGGCGTGAAGCACGCGCACGTTGGGAGTTCATGTTGCTGAAACACGACGCATGCAAGCGGTGTGCTCAAACACGCGTGCGATTACCAGAGTTTCAGGTTTTGACAGCGTGAAAATATGTGTACGTGGTTTCGTAGGTTCACATGCATTGCATATGACGCATGCGGTACACATTTATTTAATCGGACGCGTAAGAATGTTAACGTTAAGCAGTAAAAATGTTAACACTTATCAGCGGGTCTCCGGTCCTTTAAGGCCTTTCTCGGCCATTATAATACAGCACATTACGTCTACGAACTTGTTGGTGCTATATTCTGGCAAGTTCACTGGAATGAAATAGGAGCGGTAAGAAGCACATTAAAAAAAGGCATATGGTATATGGGCATGTTTGTGTTATGAATTATAGCACTGGATTACGAAAAAGAAGCAGAGGGAAATCGCACACTGAAAAGACCGATAAACATACAGTGCGACGCAACTTGAGAAATATTGAAATGTCCAAGAATTTAGAAGACAGAAAAAATTTAATCATAACTGCGAGTGGGCCTAGTTCGTAAGCGCTAGTCCTTGTGTTTCTCCTATTCTTCGTCCCTGTATGTTTGCGCACAAAAAGTTTTAAGATGAAGATTGAATCGTCGCGACGGCACATCTCAGTCGTCGTAGTCGTCGAAGTCTCTATAACGAAATTATTTTTGAACAGTTCTAATAGCGTCCACACAACAATGATTGCTAGTGTACTGTCAAATGCTCATATGCTGCGGCCTAAAGCTCAAGGCATGGTGCGAAAACGCGCTCGCAGCGAAATCAAAACATTGCGCGCGGACATGCATGCAGACGCGCAGTCGGTCACTGCGAACCCGTGCGATCGCTGGACTGAGGCTTCATTTTGTTATGCCCCATTTGGTTATAGAGACAGCCCACTATAAGAACATATTTCACATACTTTACTCCCAGCGTTTGGCTACCTTTCACGCAAGAAGCCGGTTCGGGAGACTCCATCGCGGCCACCGTGCGCAGTGGCGTTCACTGTACGTATTCGGTAAAGATATAGCGTCTGTAAACGATTCTGTGCTTTCAGTTTGCCCAAGGTTATTATACTGACAGTCAAAAACTTCCCTCGTTTTGAGAGTACCTACATAAATGTCAAGAAGGGCTGCCTCGTGGTGTTTTAACGCGACAGCGTTAAGGAGCTGGTGTCGCAGAAAAGCCGGTGTCGTCGGCGTCGGTGTCGGCGTCCGCGGCGTTGGCCGTGAGCGATAAATCCCGGCAGGTACTTCATGAATAAAAAACAACTTGCAAGATGGGCTGGGTGGGAATCGAACCAGGGTCTCCGGAGTGTGAGACGGAGACGCTACCGTCTCACACCGTCTCAGCCACGAATTCGATGCTTCAAAGCGGTACAAAAGTGCCTCTAGTGAATGCGGTGTTGCCTTAGAAACGAGCCGTAGAATGTTATACTGCGGTGTATATCGGTAATTATGAACATGTAACTTACGGAAGTCGCAGTTACACGAGTAGCGAAGTGCGCTTCCGCTACATTTCTTTTGCGCTTTCCGCACACACAGAGCCATCTTGCGGCAAACACAGAAGACCCCCTCCTCTGAATGTACGGCGCTGCCCCGACAGGTGGCGCGCCACGCGTGCATTGGGGTTGTGCGGGGACCGGTGCGAGGCGCGTCGCCGCCCGGACTCCCTCTCCCCTGACGCCGTTTCGCCTTGCTCCCTCACGGGTTGCAGAATCAAGCGTCCTTCCTTTCTTTAGATCACTTTCTGTCTATCTCTCTGCCAGTGCCGATCACGCCGTTTGGCTGGTGTGCATCGTTTCCCCCTCCGAGACACCGAGTTCTTTGGTTCGTTCCGCTTGCTCAGGCGAACGTTACGTTGTCGCGCCGAACGCTGCGTCGCTCGACGCTCACCGCGTCCGATGCGGGGCGCCTCGTAAGTGATTGCTGCGCCGTAGCCCATTGTCTTACACCCCTTGGCGGGTCGACGGCAACGCTGTCGCGTTCAACTCTTGAAGCCGAAGCTTAAGCGACCTCCAATTTTTTATTCAGCGCCGTAAGCGAAACCTATGAGGAGCGCGCCGCGTGATCCCTCATACTACGCGAGGCGCTTCCGACAGATGGCGACTTCGTAACTCCTCGCCGCCAATATCGCAGCAGTTGCGTGGCGCTTTTCTCGTTGCGCGGTGCTTTGGTAATCGCGACGATAGCGTGTCTTTTTTTCCAACTATTGCTCCAGGAGGGCGTATGTAAGGGCTAACAGAGGCCTCAGGAGCGCACGTGACATTACAAGTGTTCCCGTTGCCGCTTTGGTGCCCTGGAGGCAGCGTCAATCATACGAAATAATGACACGTTGTTACTAGTAAATAAAATCTAATGAAGAAATACGATCGCGCCGAGGCGCCAACTTCTGGCGCAGCGCCACCGCACTCGCGCCTAAATTACGAAACGCCAACGAGCAATTTACCGGCCCACGTACAACTACAATCAAAATGCAGGTTGAACATCTCCAGGCGACCTAAATAAAGCTATCCGGAGCAACCCACTACGACCTCCCTCATAGCTTTAGTCGCTTCGGGACGTTAAAAACGTTATAACCACAAACCAAACCAATACACGCGGGCCTACATTCGAAGCTAAACGGCTGCATCCGTAAGTCATAGTGAGCCTTGCAAAAGTATCGAGAATGTGCTAACTTCTGCTGGAACTCAAAACATAGCATGAATAAAGTCGCTTTTATGTCACAGGCCCGCTGCAGATGCGTACACTCTCGCCGCAAGACGAAACTACATGAAACAAAGAGAGCACATTCGCAAAAAAAAGAAAAGTCAGCTTAAACGCGACGCACTCCGGCAGGCGTGAACTTCTGGAAAATTGAGGGGCTTTACGACACACGCTACTCTGGTGCCATCTCGTAGTGATCGCCGCTGCAAAGCCCGCCTTGCGCGGCACTACGGTTTTCTTCTCACTCTTTCGCCAGAAAGCCCCTTAAACGTCGTAAAGCAGCGACACTCTCCTCCTCCGCCTTCACTCCTCCTCGTTCCCCCTCTCTCTCACGCTCCCTCCTCAACAGTGGCGCCGCCTACGCTGCTCGAGCTTAGCAAC
Organism: Dermacentor variabilis; assembly: GCF_050947875.1. Taxonomy (NCBI): domain Eukaryota; kingdom Metazoa; phylum Arthropoda; class Arachnida; order Ixodida; family Ixodidae; genus Dermacentor; species Dermacentor variabilis. Next base: position 6,624,858 of record NC_134570.1, read on the forward strand.
GGCGCCAACGTGCGCTCTTCGCCACTCCGTAGACGCTTCTCGAGCAAAAATGGCGCTGATGCACGGCGCGAGGGCCCACGTGATGCTATTAGGCCAATAGCGACGTGGCGTCGGCAAGAGCACGCGAGGAGGAGGCGGCATGCTTCAAAGCGTGCCGCTAATTTACGAAACTTAAGGGGCTTTATTTCGCCATGCCCTCATCCTCCACCTTCCGCCGTATGCTTACACTGCACCCTCCTCCTTCACTTGCCTCCTCGCGCTCTTTTTGTTATCGCCGTCTTTCATGCGCGCTCGTTCTTGCATTCTCCGCTGTACTATAGTTCGCTCGGTTACGAAGGCGCCGAGGGACGACGACGACGCTCTCCGCGGGAACGGGCGCCTGAGAGCTGCGCTCTAAAGAAAAAGAAACGCAATGCTCACGCCCGCGCGGGGCCGGCGAATGAGGACGGAGCCTGCGTTACGACGCTATAGGGCCTAGAGTATAATATACCTACACGTAGCAGGGGCGTAGCCAGGGGGGGTGGGGGGGCTCATGGGGCTTCAGCCCCCCCCCCGAAATTTTTTCGTGCTGTCCATGCACCGCCGAACAAAGCAACCCCAGGCGCAGGAAATCATTCTGGATTTTGTATAGAAGGTCTTTTTCGCGCTCGAAAAGCCATTTCACCGCGAAAATTGCGAACTTGGGTTGGATTTCGCGGCAACACCCATGAACCGGGAGTCACATAACGCAAACAGCCCCATCCGAGCACAACGTTTCAATGGCGTTTTGATGACAAACGGGTGCGCCGTGGCCTCTCGCGGAAGCCGCGGAATCTTCACTCTATCATGGAATCTACGGAGCGCGTGGATGTCAATTTCGGAACTTTATGCGTATAAAGTTCTCATAAACTTTTGATGTAAAAGGTGCATTGACATTTCCAAACGTGTGCTTTAGATTTTCAATTGCGGACCTTTGTAAGTTTAATGTTCCCATAAATATTTGACGCCAAAGGTGCATTAACTTTTCCAAATCGTACATCGGGCCATACAACGAGGCAAGCCAAATCAACGCACTATCAGACAAGTTGACAAAGCCCGCAGTGAGGCCCGATGGGACGAAGCTTTGTGGTGGTTCATTCGTGCCGTCATGTCACATAAAAAAAATATCAACATTTTTTTTCACCTGCGCCAAAGCATCCAGTGAAGACACTAAAACCAGCCAAGGTAACTACGTTCTTATTTATTTTTTCTACTTTGACTTTGAATCGGGAGGGCATAGTGAGCCTCTTCAATTTTCTTGTTCTCGCTCCCCTACCCGGGGGCGTATTTAGAATTGCTCGTACATACAGCGGGGCGTGCCACTTTTGACGGAGCTCGACGTTTCTGCGCAGGCGCGAGTAAGAGCGGGCGCGAGAGAGAAAATCTGTGGTTTTTGCTCCTTGAATATATGACTCAGCCTAGGCACTACGGAGGAGGTTTCTTAGAGCGCGTTGTATTCGTTTGTCCCCTAGACATGCCGGCATTGCGGAGTTCGGTTGAGTTGGTTTATACGCTCCGCCGCTGGCTGCCCGCGCGGTGAGGCAGTGGGTGCGGACGCCGCTTGGTGATCGCTGTGTCTGAAGGGACAATGTTCTGACTGGTGTTTTATAAGTAGCGGGTCGCTCTTTTCGCCGCGATGATAGATCGGATTTTTTACAAGCACTGCTCCAGGAGGGCACATGTAACCGGCAAACGGAGGCCTCAGGAGAGCACCTGAGGTTATATTAAAGCAGGCGGCGCAGGATCTACGGCGCACCCAAGCGGTAGCGGGGGGATCAAAGCTGGAAGCCGGGCGGCCCGTGGGTTGGGGCCGCAGAGGCCGAAGCGTGCCTGGGGGTGTTCGCATAAAACATTGGCTGTCCGCAATAGCGGACCGCCGATCTTATACTCCCCTGGCACGCGCAGGCCTCTGCGAGCCCCAACCCACGGACCAGTCCGGCTTCTAGCTTTGATATCCCCGTTGCCGCTTTGGTGTCCTGGAGGCGCCGCCAATAATGCGAAATAATGACACGTTGTTTTCATTAGTGAAAACATGATCGATTAAATATGATTGCGTCGAGCCGCCAACTTGCGATGCTAAGTTCAGCACAACCGCGCCCCGCGACTTCTGCCGGCACGCCTAGGGAGAAGCGCATACACCGCGCGCCAAGAAACTCCTCCGTAGTACTTAGGCAGAGTCGTATTTTCAAGGAACAAAACTCCCCACATTTCCTCTCTCGTACCCGCTCTCACTCGCGCATGCGCGCAAACGTCTGTCGTCTCCGCAAGTTCCACGCTCCGCTGTACCTACGAGCAGACGGAAGTACGCTACCCGGGGGATGCCAGAGCCAGCCAGAGCGCATGCGTTTTTTTTCGTATTGCCTCGATCACCGCGCGGCGCACTTCGGTGCGCGTTCGGTTTTCTCTGGCCGAGTACATTTTTGCCTGGCAGAGTTTTGGACGCTTTCTAGATAGCAGACGAGAAAAAGAAACAATGGTCGCTCGCCGCCATCACTGTGGGGACTCGGCGGATTGCACCGCGCTCGCTTGAGCGCAACCTCTCCAGAAAGTCTTGTCTCGCCGGTGTAGGATACCGAGCAGTATGCGCATGGTTCTTGGTGGACCAAGCGTCTCGTGTTTCCTTCGATATTCCTTTAATAGCCACATTAGTTACCCAAAGTAGGCATTCGATTGTGACCAACATACTTTGCGCTTTTTTAGAGCGCAGCTCTTTGGCGTCCGTTCCTGGGTTTCGCGTCGTCGTCGGCGTCGTCGTCGGCCTCGTAACCAGCTCCGCCCCCCTTTCATCCCCCCAGCGCTAGCAGCGACCGACTGATACCGCTGGATGCCGCTGACGCCGCTAGAGAGTCAAGATAACGTGACTGCATAGAACACCGTCGCCGCCATGCAGAAAGAGGAGGAAAGGGTCCCCCCCCCCCTTTTCTTGTGTGGCGGATAGCTGGGGTTGACTCACTATCGCCGTCAGCGGCATCAGTCAGTCGCTGCTATCTCTTCCCTCCTCCCTTTATCGTGTTGTCCGCTTGCTGCGCGCGCTTCTGCCCCCATCGTTTGCCGCTGGGTGTACACGCCGCCCCCCTCCGCTTCCGCTTACTGCTGGTTGCTCTCGACGGCGGCGATGAGCCTCCGCTTCGGCGGCGCGAACTGCAGGGTCTTCTCGGCGGCGGCGATGAGCTTCTGCTTCAGCCTCGCTTACTGCTGGTTGCTCTCGACGGCGGCGATGAGCCTCCGCTTCGGCGGCGCGAACGGCAGGGTCTTCTCGGCGGCGGCGCTTAGCCTCTGCTTCCCCCACGGCTGTGACAACCTCGCGAGGCACTTGTATAGATCTCGTCTTTGAGAATCAAGCATTGGTGTACCAAGTCGAACATATATCAGTCTATTTCTCCGACCACAAAGCTTCCTTCATGACTGTCAAGAACTGTTAGTGGAGTCTTTGTTAAAGGAATACGTGTGAAAAATAAAAAAAAAATTATGTGATAGCGCATACATGTGTTGCTCGATTTCTTTGCCTCAATCTATCCAAAAGGTGAAACAGCTTATTTGCTGCGCTCAAATTTCGCATTAGGAAGTAACGTAATCGTCGGTAATTTTTTTTTCATTACGGTTCCCCGCCCCAAGAAAGGAAAAAAAAAAAGAAACGTTGCGGCGCAGCGAATTGTCGCATGGTGCAAGTTCTATTTTGTTACTTCTTTCGCGGAAAGTAATAGGCCATGGGACGCTTCAGCTACCCGATATTCTTATTACATTATTGCGATAGCAATTAGATGGAGACTAGGCGCATTCCTGCCGTCGCCGTCGCCCTCATGTTGCGCATAAAGTCCAAGGGCGATAACATCGTGTCCACGCGCCGCATGCTGTATGTGCGAGTGAAAGCGTGTGAGGGGTGGGGGGAATGGGTGAGCCGACGATGGTGGCTCAGTCTTTTGTGCGCAAAGGAGAAAAGCGGGGAGCAAGCGCGCCGTCTTCCATCGCGCGCGAGACATCGGGCGGAGTGGAGTGGATGGAATTGGGGCGGGATCTAAAATTTTGTGAATCTGTGATTGCGCAACAGGTTTATTTGCCTTGTTTGACCCATTATATACCATGACTTTTTCTTAGATACGTAGATTTATTGGAGGCGTATACTTATGTTTGCATATCTTGTTGCAAGGTTTTGTGTATGCGTGCAGTGAACCTAGTTCCCAGTGGCAATTTTTTGCCCTTTATCAAGCTGTATCTTCGCATTTCTATATTCCATTGTATCTTCGCATTTATAATGTACGAGGGCGAGTCAAATGACAGTGAGTCTACCCACCCCGCGCAATTATGGTTCTGTTCATTATCTGCAAGGCCTGCGCGTAGCACGCAGGCATATCACATTTACTAAAATGGCACGCAGATGTGACGATAAATGTTCTTTAATGCGCTCATACACTGAGTTGAACATGGTTGCGTGACGTAATGGATGCTCCAGAACTTGAGCAGCATGGTGCCGTGAGGTTTTTGTCAGCTGAAGGTGGGTTTCTCAAAAAGAAATTAGTCACCGTGTAGCTGCCGTGTATATTGAACATTGCATTTCATTGGCCACTGTGAAGCGTTTGAACAAACGGTTCAAAGAAGCGCGCGAAAGTTGCAAAGACGATCCCAGACTGGGCCAAAGCAATCGTGAAATCTCCCCACACGACATTTCAAAGGTTGATGAGCTGATGACCCAAGGACGGAGGATAAGCATCGATGAATTGGCAAAGTGTGTGAACATCAGTCACGGTTCGGTTCACCGTCACCGTTCACGCCATAATTCATGAACGTCTCGGTTATCGGCTCTTGCGTGCGCAATGGATGCCCAAGGTTTTGAACCACCGCCAGAATACGGATAAGTTCGGTGCTGCCTTTACTCATCTGATCCGGTATCACAATAAGGTTGACGATTTCTTGTCTGCAATTGTGATCGGGGAAGAACCATGGTGCCACTACTACGAGCCTGAAACACGACGGCAAAGCTTACAATGGAAACATTCGAATTCACCACCCCCAAAGAATACAACGGCCATTATTTCCGCCGGAAAGGTGTTGTTGACTTTTCTTTTTCGATCGTCAGGGGCCATTGCTGATAGAATTTGCTAAATCTTGAGAGACTATCAATTGTTTCCGACATTGTGAAACGCCAGATCGGCTGCGTGTCGCAATCAAGAACAAACTACGTGAATAATTGACGAATGGGGTCATCTTGTTCCACGATAATGCCCGTCCCCACGTCGCTGATGTGGTTAATATAAAGCTGGCGAAGTTCTAGTGGGAAACGCTGCAATATCCACCATACAGCTAAGATCTGTCGCCTTGCGACTTCCACATTTCGGGGCAACCGAAGAAACAGCTCAAGGGAGCCAGATTCGTCTCGGACGATGACGTGAAAGTCAGTTGCAGACGTTTTGAAGCAGCAACACACGGAGCTTTATGAGGCGGGAATTGCGCGACTCGTTAGTCGATGGGACAAATGTCTAAATGCTCATGGAGGCTACTTTTAAATAAAGTACCCCGTTTGTCATATATTCGCATTGGCTCACTTTCATTTGACTCGCCCTCGTATATTCTGCAGAACTCCTGCTTTCTATACGTGCTCTCTGCTGCGACTATACTTTCGGTGCAATTACTCACGATACACGATCGGTGAGAGCTGCTCCTGCTTAATACATTGGAACAAATGACAGCGTCATTGAGACTTTCCACTGGCCGTTGCATATGTAGAACAATCTAAACAAGGATCTCGAATGGCAAAGTTTCATTAAAATATTTGTGCTCAACTTGTTAATTTCATGGCCTTTACATTTTTTCATATCAGTGGCATGCACTACTTTGCTGGTATCGAATTGATGTAGTTCTAAAGCTCGTCTGATATTTTCTTCACTTATTAAATCGACAAAAACATGGAAGCATTGACATCAGTTTTGCTAAGCACAACTTTTGGCACATACGAGTATAATATTTTATGAAAAAAATACATATTTACTTATATTGACAGTGCGTAGCGTTCAAGAATTCGTTTGCAGCATCTTTGGCAATGGCAATGCAGTTATTATTCATGTATTTGATCCCTAGGCAAATTGTTTAGGAGGAAGCTTTAGCTTGGGCCCAACTCCGACTCGGCCTATTCAGATACATGTAAAACGCAGAAACGCTTTTCTGAGACAACTCCTGAATCGCTTTTAATGAAATTTGTTGCATTTTAGGCAGTAAGTTAAATTCTAGTTTCTGCTGGAAGCGGAATTTCGATTTAGGGCCGGAACTTTGTGTAAAATATTTTGACAAATCCGAAACTTCGAAAAAAATAGAAGGGCGAAGTTTACAAATTAATAGTTCTGCATCAAGAACAGATATCGCGGTTCTGTAAGCGGCACCCATTACAACATTCAAAGCGGACAAATTCGATCTGTCTATTTGCATCTTACGCGAATTGGTTATGTTATGTACAAGGGTTCTGCAAGAGCCGTATTTCCATAATACTTAATTTTTTGAGACTCACGTGTAACATATAAATTTTGTACGCTGCAGATGTACTATTAAGTGCAATTCACAGAATTGTGATATCAATTTTCATTGCTGATTTACAGAGTTGTAAACTTCATTGTTTCGCTTTCTGAAAATTTTCTATTTTTGCCACTTTTTAATAAAATATTGACTACCTAAATGAAAATTCGAAACAAGCAGTCACTAGAATACATGTTTTTCTTTTAAATGCAACAAATCTCATCAAATTTGGTGCAGTGGTTGGCGAGAAAGACGAATTCTCCTTCTACATGTATTTAGATAGGTGCATCCGACCTAATGTTTCCTCTTAGGAGGAGGCCGAGCTGCCATGTGAGCCCCCCCCCCCCCCCGCCCCCCCCGTCCGGAATTTCTGGCTACGCCACTGACCTGCACCGAAAACACGGTGTAGTGCAACGCTGTTCAAAAAAACAAAGATGGTTACGACATCAAGGTCCATGGCGGCTATTTCGCTTCGTGCCTCGCTCACGTTTCTAACTGATACGATACCTCACTGTTTTCCACGTTCATAGGTAACTCCGCACTGCGACTTGTGTTTTAGTATGTCACATACAGTATCTCACAATATATAGGCAGAAACGTCTGTCGCGTTTTCAGAAGCTAAATCGAGATAGTCTGCACTGATATTTATCGTTATTTTCGTTATTTTCTGGAAATATTACCTTCCGTATCGGAGACCGACGGGTGCTGCGCCACCCGCCGCCTCACAAGGTGCTAGAAGGAACCAAGCTGGCACCGACGAGCACCCCGCCATGGCCTCCCACGGGCTGACACCGGGTCAGAAACGCCAGCTGGTTTGTACAAGCCAGCCTGAATGCAAGCGACAAGACACTGGTGAATCTGAAGACGAGTCAACTATCATCGAGGACGACAATGTGGCGAACCCTTCAGACCTAGACATGGACGAGGGTAGTTTCCGAATTGTGCGACATCGTGTTAATTCCAGTGTTAAGCACTGCAGCATCCGAAAGAGATGATTTAAGGCACGTAAACCATTTTATTCTGTATTCTGAGCTTGAAACGATTCTCGGTGGAGCACCAGTGAAGAGCCACTTCACAGCACAGGGAGCATTGCTCTCAGATATAGAGACAGAAGGACAAGCCAACGTCCTTCTAGAGACCAAGAATATCGGCAGCAGAGCCATATCTGCCATTGTCCCACACAGTTATATGAAAACACGTGCATTGTTAGAGGAGTCCCTAAATGGTACTCGGATGAAGAGCTGCTCGCCTACCTGAGACCTCAGGGAGTATTCCATGCAAGAAGAATCATCCGTCGGGTCCAAACCTCGTCATATGAATGGGAGTCAAGGCGCACTAACTCGGTGGTTCTCACATTTGCTCCAAATTCTGAACGCCCGGAGAAGATAAATCTTGGTTTCAAGAGACACGAGCTTGTCGACTACGTGGAGACACCACCACGCTGTTTTAAGTGTCAGCGCTTCGGACATACCGCTAAGTACTGTCGTGGGGAAAAGAGGTGCAAGCGCAGTGGGGGCCTCATGACTTTAAGACTTGTGCAAGTAAAGACAACTTTTTGTGTGCAAATTGCGGCGGTGGCCATCCTGCTAGCTACGGTCGATGTCCTGCGCGGACAGCTCCTGAGCGAAAAAATAAGTTGTTTGTTCTGGGTCCAAAGAGTGCAAGCGCACCATCGAACACGAAGAAGACGTCCAGAGCGCCACAACTACCTGGTTTGGAAACAGAGTACGCATCTAATTTCCCGCGTCTCACGCCGATAAACGAAGTTATTGAGCCAACGCAAACGGTCACAGCCGCTGAGAAACCTGTTCGAAAAGAGTCTGAAAAACGCACCTATGCGGCCGCAGTAAACCGACCTCAAGTACCACTCCGAAACAGTCAGCAGGAAAACTGCCAGCATGTGATACGCGCTTTGTTCACGGCACTACGTTCCCACGTCGCGAAGATGCCTGCGAGTTCAACGAAGGATATGCTGGAAGCAGTGCTGGCTCTTGAGTCAGTAATACTCTGCTCTACTTCCACATACCCTCAGTAGCATAATGGCAATTTCTCGCCCACTTGGTCCATTCCGTCGTCAAAAAGTGCCCTTAATAATGCAATGGAACTGCGCCGGTATCCTACAGCGTCTTTCTGAACTCAGCCTTTTCCTTCGGGACATACCTATACCAATTCTAGCCCTCTCGGAGGCCGGTCTCCCAAATGGAAGGACGATTCCAGGGTACATCAGACATGGAAATCCGAGCATACAGTCATTTGTAAATGGAAGTGCGATGATATACATCAGGCGAGAAATACCTCACGTCACCTTACCAGTGCAAGATCTTTGTTCTACCTTCTTGTAAGTCGCCGCTGTGTAAGTGTGCCTAGGAAAACGAAAACTCAGTGTAGTGTCGGTGTGTATAAGTCCGCGCAGGAAGGTCTCCATGGAAGCGTTTATAAAGGACCTTTGCATTCGTTGCCCCTCTCCTACAATAATATGTGGCGACTTTAACGCACATCATTCGCTTTGGGGAGATAAGACTGCAGATTCCCGAGGCAAGGAACTTGTCGCAGCCGCGGATGCTGCTGACTTGTGTATCGTGAACGATGGCAAAACGACTTTCTTCAGACCACCAGATTCATGGAGTGCCACAGACCTCGTGATCCATTCTACAGACCTTGTCGTATCGTCAACAACAGCCCCACAGAGGATGGGCAGTGACCACTTTCCTATCTTCACCAACATCACCGGATTTCACACTGCTAGGCGACAATTCTGTGCTGTGACAAGCTGGGACACATACAGAGAAGCGTTGGATGAATCCCCAGGTGAGCTTTTCGCAGATATGCTGCGGAGCAAAAGATTGGCTACCTCAATGTTGAAACTGCCACATCATTTCCCTGCTCCTGATTTGAAACTAAAGAACCTCTGCGCAGCGCGTAGGAGAGCTGAGCGAAAACTAATGAGAAAAACGGGAAATCCATCTGCGAAAACTGAATACAACAGGATAAACGCTGTCATCCGTCGTCACACAAAAAGGTTAAGACGAGTTCTATGGGCTGCTTTCTGTGAAAGTTTATCGATGTTTGCTCCCATGACAAGGATATGGGGAGTAATGAATAGCCTATCCGGAAAGATTCGCCTACACAGGCCATTCGAAGTACTTGCTTTAAAGCAAGGAAAAGATTTGCAAGTCCTTGCAGAACATTTTGCAGACGTATACACAACTGGCAGATCAGCAGGAGTATCGAACCCTCTGTTGTCTGAAGCATTCCATACCATGGACACGCCGTTCACCTTTCCTGAGTTGGATTTGGTGCTTAGCAATTTCAGAAGACGCTGTGCTGTGGGTACCGATTCGATCAGCAATCAGATGCTGATAAATCTGCCATATGAACGAAAACGAACCTTTCTGAACATATTTAATCACGTCTGGAGCACAGGCGAGATCCCAGAAGCGTGGAAGACAGCATGGGTGGTGCCAGTGCTCAAGTCCGGAAAGGATCCTGCAAACCTCTCCTCATATCGGCCAGTATCGCTAACATCATGCGTATCAAAGTTGATGGAAAGACTACTATGTACGAGGTTAACATGGTATCTTGAGCAAGGAAATAGACTGCCATCATGTATGACCGGATTTCGTCCACGGGTTGATTGCCCAGGACAGTGTCCTGGATCTACTAAGCCATATCGAACACCATCGCGTAGACGGCCTTTCCACACTCGCCATCTTTATGGACGTTGCCAAGGCATACGACTGTGTGCTTCATACAGGCATCATCAACGGACTCCGAGCCATGGGTGTCTCGGGAAATGCTCTTCGATTCGTCCATGAATTTCTCAGTGATCGATGTGTCCAAGTTAAGCTCGGAGGTATAATGAGTGACAAGCGACGAATTTCCCTCGGCGTCCCACAAGGAAGTGTCCTACCTTCCTTGCTTTTTAACGTTGCCATGGCCAGCCTTCCAGATGCCCTGAAAGTAGGTCGGACGGCAGTTAAAATGTCCATCTACGCAGATGACATCTGCATTTGGATCTCGGGGTGCCAACACAAACGTTTGGCCCGGATAGCCCAGGCCGCAATCTCCACTATCGATCGCCACTTATTGACGCTTGGCCTATCTTTATCAGCAGAAAAATCTGCCTTCATGCTTTTCCCGGGAGTTGACGCAACTCAACACGGCTGACGCTGAATATCAGAGGGCATTCAATTCTTCGTGCAACTCATGTTCGATTCCTGGGCGTCACCATCGACAACAAGCTACTATGGCGTGGTGCGTTCTAAAGTGTTATGGCTGCATCAGTGCAAAGATTCAACGCACTTCGTCGATTGGCAGGTATACGTTGGGGAAACAATCCTATATCCATGCTTAAACTGAACGCTGCACTGATAACAAGCCGCATTCTCTATCTGAGCCCTCTGATATCACCGTCATCGAGTCAATTCGAGCGCTTGGAGGCAGTGCACAGAAAGGGACTTCGCTTGGCGATGGGAGTTCCAACGGCGGCTTGAAGCAAGAAAGTCACTAATGAGGCAGGGTCTCTTCCAGTCCGCCTCTTGGCATCTCAGGCCTTGCTGACGCAGCTATTAAGGCTGGGCGAGTCACGCACAGGCACGGCGCTTCTCCGGCGGCTAAGAGCAAGAACTCGCTCACATTTCCATGCGGCGCTGAACATCTTCCGATTTTTAGGATTGGAATGGCCTAAACGAAGTCGTCTTGACCCGCCATGGTCTTTTTCGGACGTTACCTGCAGCCTCAATGTACCCCACCTACCGACGAAACGTACTATTTCAACTGCCGAAGCAAAGTTTATTGTGCTGGACCACTTGAGCACTGTGTTTCAAAGCTATCTACAAGTGTACACAGACGGTTCGGTGTGCGCGCAAACAAATAGCTGTGCAGCGGCATTCTGCATACCATCCCTTGATGTGTCATGGTCTGGCCGACTGGATCGCTTAGTTTCCTCTACAACAGTAGAAAGCGCCGCAATCACCGCGGCTCTGCGGAAACTACGGGCCTTTTCTGCACGAGATGTCGTGGTGCTGACGGATTCCAAGTCAGCATTACAGAGATTACATCGGGGCCTACCTCTAGAGAAATTTACAAGGCAGTCTCTGGCACTGATTGACGACCTAACGAGCAAAGGATTTAACATAAGGTTTCAGTGGATTCCACCACACGTAGGAATTGGTGGAAACGAGAAAGCTGACGCCCTTGCACGCCTAGCGCTGACATGTGTCCCAAAAGTGAAAGCTCCAAAAGCTTTTCAAAACCCTAAGGGTGCCTTCATTTTAGAGAGATGCACAAGAATCCACACGAATCCTGTGTGACTCATGAATTTACATGCGAACAAGCGACACTTTTATACCGCATCAGCACCGACTCCGCGTACATCCCAGCTAGGTTATTCAAGACTGGGCTTCGCGCTTCCCCACTCTGTGTTTTCTGTGGTGACATTGGCGACATCGAACATTTCATTTGGCTATGCCCGCAGTTTGACACAGAAAGAAAAGCGATGGTCGACAACCTACAAAAGAGCGGTCATACGCACAGGACCTTTGAAGACGTTGTTTTCGCCGGAGGGCCCGCGGCATTCAGGAAGAGAGCGCAACGACTGCTGATAGCCTTCCTGCGAGACACGGGGCTCAGCGACACCTGGTGACACACCCCTGATCTCAACTCGAAGGAGGATCAGGCGGAACAATTGCCGGCTATGTATGCCAGGCTAACCCCATCTGCTTCAACATCACCACCACCACCACCACCGCCACCACCATAGAACGCGGCTAAAAACTGTAAAGTTACCTGGTCACTGTGTTTTGGGATAAAAAGAAATGAGAGTTCCGTTTGTGAGACGAGGTGAACCTTTCTCTTCGTGTTATCTGACACTTGCGATAAGGTCGTCTGCGTCTGATGAACGGCGCTTGTTCGTGCTCGCCGTGTTCGGGGTAAGGCGCGCGCTTGGGAACGCCGCAGACAGCTGCCGCCCATGGGCATTCGTAAATCCCGTTGAAACGTCAGAAGTGAACAAGAACCTATCGGATCGAGAAGGGGGGTTCCTTCCAGCAGGTTTCCAAAATTTAGCGAGTTTTTCTTTAGGGAAAAGCCACTCTTAGTAGTGTAAATGCGTGACTTGGGAACTAAATTGACTTTGAAATTAATTGAACCAGTTGTAATGAAATTTAAGCGCGTGCATAGTGTCGGAAAGCAAACTAGCGGCGCTGTTTGCGGGTCGAACGCTCCAAAGCTGGAACGAGCGCTCTTTGCAGTTGGTTCCAAATTGCTTGCGAGTAAATCAACTGGCAGTTCACCGCGTTGAATGAGAAAACAGCATCTTCTGCATGCACCGCTGAAGTAAAACGTGCCCCGAAAGCGATACGCCGCCTCGAACTTAGAAGGTTGATGGTCTGAGCTAGTTGGTTTTGCACGAGACTGCGTGGTGCAGCGCGACACAGCACGTGTCCTCCTGTGTCTCCTGGCCACGCAGTGTCGAGGCATCCGTCACGATCGATTCGAGACCTCCCGAGGTAGTTATCATTCCTGCTACCATGCTTACAGACAAGAGTACATTAGCGAAAACATTGCTGCGGCTCGATGCATTATTATAACTAATGTTGGGGCCGAAAATTATAAACGAATAAAAGCAAATTATGCTTAAGCACACATCGCTAGAACGTATTGAAGCGCCTGTCTAAACAAAGTACACTACGCGAGTTTAAATGCCAGCAAGATATTTAAAATAAACAAAAAGAAAGCAGCGATCCACTCGCCGGGAAGCAAGAAGGCATGAAGTGTTTCGAAGAAACCAGAATGAGTCACCTCTTCCCAATGCGGAAGTTCCTTGTCCCAATCGTTCTCCGATGCGCGTCGTTCGGGAGAAGACGACGGTGCACCGTCTTGACACGCAGCGTGGTGCACAACGAAGGTGTCCCGACGGCCGCATTTATTTTATTTTCCTGCTTTGGCGCGGCGGCATCGCAACAATTTGAGATCTACAAGGCATTCCACGTATGTCGTGGCGAGGACACACGCTTCAAGCCTGAACCTGGATTGGCTGTTTCCCGGCGCGGCTGCCAGGTGGCGAGCGTTTACTTGTAGTCAGACAAGCTTCGTGTTTGTAAGCAGGAAGTCGGTAGTAAGCAGGCGCATGGGCAAAAAAGAAGAAGAAGAGAAAACAAAATCGTGGTTACTATTTCTCGTCCAGCCACTTCAATTCGTGGCCGCAATAATCTGCGACTTAGCTTGCTTTCGCGCAAGACGATAACAGGCTCAGGACCAACAGAACCACACGCCTGCCAGAACCAGCCAATTCGTGGTAGGCAACGGTATAGGCAGCCACTTTTATGACATCATGGCCTGGAGCAGATCTATACCCTTCCGGTATGTACAGTGCATATTCCCTTCCACTATCTGTCATCAGAGTTCATGTGGGCTTCCGTAGAAATTTAGATACCATGCCACATATACCTTAGCACCTCTGCAGAGAACAACAAAGTCCGAAACGTCAATAAACCTAAAAATAGCGATAACGACAATAATCGTAGGAACGAGCAAAGCACAGGAGAAAACCGTCACCTACTCAATCATGCATGCCGCGCTAGTGGCGATTGCGGCAGTTCGGGCGGGCCTTCTGCGGCGCTGCGATTTCCCTTGTGCTCGTTCGTGCGGAGGGCCGACAAAATCCCAACAAAATGCCGGCGGCGGTGTGGGCGCGCGCACGCGAGGCCTGCTCCTTGGTGCGATGACGCCCTTGGACGGAACGAGCGAGCAGAAGGAGTGCAAGACGCCATTTTTTCGAGCACACCCAGCCATTACTTGAGGCAACGACGACGCGAACATAGTCGACTTTAATGTACTCCACTTTCCAGCGCGCCTACCTTCGCGTGTCGAAAGCGCACGCTTTTTGCAGACGCCAGCAAACGTTGACATCGAGAGTGTCAGGAAATGCGAGAAAGCTCGGTGCTTCATGGCCCAGTCGCTACCAAGCTTTGTTAATTAATTACGGGCATCACAGCCAAACCAATCTTATTAAGATCACATGAACGTCCACATGCTATGTTATCACACTCCCTGCGAAATAGTATAGCTTTGTGTCTTTATGTGCGGGTTATTTCCTCAGCACAGCGGAGACTTGACGGAAACGGCCAAGTGTGGGTAACGTCGAAACAGGTAACACTGTAGAAGGATCTGCGTCTCATTTGCACGTGCACGGTTGGGCGATTTGTCGCGTCTGCTCTTCAACATTGCTCACTCACACCTGCAGCTTTCCATTACCGCCGGTATCTCATCGAGTGGTTATTTCCTACTGCGTAGATTGGTCATCTGACTCGCCGCGTGACCCAGCATAACTGTCACCGGCTATGCAGCTCAACTGTCGCTGCGTGTCAGCGGCGGCTTCACGAAGGTCGCCCAGCTCGCTGCGCACGGGGATAAAAAGCGCTGCAGCATGTGCGCAGTGTTTAACAACACTCGAACAGGAGATCGTACGCTTATGTGAGCATCGGTGTGAAGCGAACGTTTCTTGGAAAATGTTAAAGCAGATGTTATGCAAGCATAGCACTAATGACGAGAGCGTTTGGACAAAATGACGCAAATGAATCGTGTAATTATGCAAATGTAACACTAACGACGAAAACACGATGCATTGTTCATTCAAACCTAATGCGATCACGCAAATATTTCTATGGAGGTATGGCCTGCGTTTCAACGCGACACAAATGCATATCAAATACAATTGCTTGTTCTTTACCTATAATGTATCGCCAGAATTGTCAGCGTTCGCAAGGGCCGGCACCATTAGCACACCACCATCTGGCACGATTGTGACTGCGGGAGCGAACGGTCCTGGGCGCTGCGCAGCCCCGCTCTCCGTACGTTTATTGTAAATTGAGCCAAAGTACTCGCGGTGTTCATGCTTTGCCCTTTGACTGCACGAATGCAGAGCTATAGGGTAGCCCATGGACGCAAATGGCCTGCAATGCGCATGGTCGGTCAGATCACCCTGAAAGACAGGAAATTAAGGAGGGCGGTGTAATCCGACTGATAAAAGCACTGATCATCAGCCGACTGCAATACTCCATACCTTATATCCGTCGGAAGCATTGTGATCTGGCAAACCTGGACATATTGATCCGAAAGGTATACAAGCAAGAACTAGGTTTGCCGCGAGGTATCTCCACTCTACACCTAGAATTCCTTGGAGTGGACACCACTGCTAGGTAAATTATTGAGGCGCATCTGACTAATCATGCCTGAACGCCTATAACGCCCTACAGCTGACCGACAGGTTTTGCGAAACCTCGGATACCCGCTCACGGACAACGTCCTCACTGCACCCATACGAATGTGACCGAAACGTGAGAGAATGCATTCGCATCATTTCCCTGCCTCACCGCTATTGGGTATACAGTCCCCGTCGTGTACTCGGCAAGCCAGCGCCCGCGAACTGGGTTGCAACGAAAGGTTCGCTTTAAAATACGGCTCCCAATTTGAGCGCTTTCACTAAACCGACTTCTAGCCTCCACTACTGCGGTGGGATGCCATAAGTCAAACAATACGTAAAAATGAACGTCAATAAGGGTATACGCCTGCGCAAGCTCCATGCGTTCTGAAGGCAATGAAACATTCAAGTGCCTAGAAATTATTTCTTAAGGAGTGCCAGTTAGCTTTGTATATGCAGCGTAATGAGAGAAAAGGGGAAAATATCTGCTGCACAAACAGCCCTCCCTCCCTGTAAGTTGTTTTTGTCAAGTGTTGGAAAGATAGGCCATCCAAGGGTCGGCTATCCCAAAGGTCAAAAGGTGATTGAACTCCTGTGAGTAACGAATGCAGGGCAAAAGCTACGAAGGAAAACGGCGCACACGGCATCCTTGCCAATCGTCTTGTGTTTCAAGGCGCCCAGAGTTGTCGATTTTCCTGCAGCACCGAGCGCAAGCCCCACGAGCGCGCAACAATTCCACGAAACGCAGTCAAGCAGCGCCCATATCAATAGGCGCTGTCGCAAGCTGTAGCCGCACAGTATGCCATGCGTTGACGGCAGTGCTGGCGAGCGTACCTATAGTTCCACTAATACGAATGGTCAGAAAAAGGCAGAGTGTCACTTTTCGGCGATACTCCACAGTTTAAAATATGTTTACGATCATACAGTGATAAAAAAGTGTATGTGCTAAACCTGTTTATATACATATAATTCGCCTGCTCGCACAACCAAACGAAACTAGCGTAGTTAGTTGGAAACATAACATACTGCGTACAATACAAAGGCGACGGCAAGGTTGAGCTCGCGCAAAGCCCCCTCGCGGTCTGCTCTTGGTTTGCGCACGCGCTGCTTCTGCGCAAGCCCCGCTGTAGGCCTCTCTGAGTGAACTCCCGGCAATTGGAAAGAAAGCCAGGTGTAGGCAGGCGCTCGATGATAAACTGCAGCAAGAAAGGCGTTTCCAATTTCAGCTCGAAAGCAGCTTTCGGAGCGGAGCGATCTTCCAAAGGAGACGTGATCTCCCGATGGGCTCGAGATTCAATCGGCCCAATGGATCGTCCCAGGAAGCTGGACTCGCCCTGAAAAGCGCCCCACACTGAGGTGGTCTCTTGCGATATACGAGCGCACCTTTTTATCGTTCTTACACGGTCTTAAAACAGCTCAGCAACAGGGAGTTGAGAATATAATTGGGATAGAAAAAACTGCATTGAAGGACATTTTGGGTTTCTTTATGTCACCCAGTTGCGAATTTCCTGTCAGGGGGCTCTTTAAATGTAGTACGACTGACAATTAAACCGAAAATGAAAACGATGCCAGTGGATTGATAGTCAAGCGCGCTCTGTACACATTCTCATCATCTCCGTCGCGCTAAGCAGTAGCCAAGTAACGCTGCGGCCGCCCTCTCTGTCGGCCAGTTCCTTTTAAGCAAGCGTGAAAAAATGTAGGCCTACTCGCATGAGCTCACATTACTCCCTAATTCGAGAGAGGGTTTTCTTTCAGCAGTGTTGAAACAAAACGCCAGAAAAGCGGTCATCCTTTGTCTCCCCATCGCGCAAGCATGAAGCGAGCGAGATCGCAGCTCGACAGGGACTCGATGCTCGCCGACAGGCGTGACTTGCAGGCACGTGTGCTCTTCGGCAGTTCAATTTTTGAATTAGGAGTGATGAGACTGCCGGACATCATTAAACTGCTAAAGTAATCATAGTCATTATATCGTTAGTTCAGAAAAGGTTAACCAACTCCTCAGATGACATGCTTCAATTCTTGCATGAAGATTAATTGTCCGGGACTCTCGTTTAAAAAGTTAGTATAATTTGCATTGTTACTTGTCTAATTTTACGGCCTCGAGTAACTTTAAGATATATGCCTCGGTAGTAACAACAATCCAGAGAAAATCGTTCATCACACCTTTTCTAGATGTAACACATTTGAGAAAAAAACTTTTTAAACACCCTAAATGTGGGCGGGAGGAAAAATATTGCGCATTTCGTACGATATAAAGTTTTTGCATCGAATTTCAACAGTCACTGTTATAAGACCAGTTGACGGTATGTGTACGCGGTTTCCTCAAAACATTTGGGTCTTGATCAACAATCTTAAGAATAAAAGTAAACACAAACGATGAACCCTTTCTCGCTCTAACAAATATGTTTTAAAAAATCTTCGTTCCGAAGATTAAACATTAAATTATGGGATCTAACGTGCTGACACTACACAGTGTACTAGAAATAATTAATTTTGACCACTTGCGGTTCCTGAATATGCACTGAAAACTGGGCAGACGAGCGCCAGTGCTATCATCAAAATCCAGTTGCCCGCATTTGAATAATCGACCAGCATCGTAGCGCTACAAGCCTATAGTGGCCGCCGTTTACCGATACAAAAGCGGTTTCACGAAATTACATGTCCTTTAGTCTTGTTCAGTGTTATTTAGCCTTCTTTATAGTCACCTTTAGTCTTATCAATAAATGAGTGGAACGTCGGCAATCCATCTCCAACATGAACGAATTCTCTTCTTTCCAATTACTAGTCTACCTTAATGGGCAAACTTGCCATACTAGATGATATTGTCTAAACAACCGTGTTGTCCTGCTTTTGAACACTGTCATGCATTTCTTGTATTATTAATAATGTTGGCGCTCGGTCTTATTTTATTGCATTATATAATAATTACTTCACGCTACTGTATCTCCTTAATGCTGAAAACATTATGTTCTTTATTTATGTTTTGTTCTTCATGTCTTTAGCCCCATTTTGAAGCTTCTTGTTCTTACAACGCCCCCCCCCCCCCCCCCCTATGTCCGATTCCGGGTCCATAGGGTAAATAAATGAAAATAAAGAATTAACCCCGAGTTCTAAGTGTACATATCAGAAGCTTAAATAGGAGGGCACGCCTACGCTGGACAATAATGGCAACCAAGCGATTACAGAAGCTAATCCTAACTTTAAAAATTACAATCAACTGCTGCATGACTAAACTAGTTGCTGTCTTTTCGCCAAGTGAGAAAGATAACTCACACAGGATGAAGAAATATACAGAGCGTGAAATGTGTTCTCGGAAGTGTCGATCGTGCAGTTTCAACTAAGAAACTTCACTTAGAACAGGGTCATAATATCGTGACATGACCTCTGATTATCGCAAGAAAGAAAGAAAAAACATCCTAGGAAGGGTGTCGCCACCGTGTTGCCTAAACGCCCGGTTGGCGTTAAACGGCACTGGCTCCCTACGTCACAAGTGCTTACGAGCGAGACAGCTAAAGGCAGCCAACGCAACAATGGTGTCCGAGCACCCACAGACTCTGCAGTTCCACTAGATCATAAATCAGTTGCACCTAGTGGCTCAATTTGTGCGTTTTTTACAGGGCGCCTTAACTACAGTTATAGAAAAATGAGAAGAAAAAAAGCTAGAGAGATGCTGCAGGGAAAAGGCTCACTCCACCGCGAGCATGTAGATTTGAACAGAACGCGGGAGCAGAACACTGCTGTTTTAACGTTGGTCGAATGCTCACTTAAGCCTCTAGGTGTCGTTGTTTAAGAAGATTCGTTAAATCAATCCAATGAGTACGCCTCGTCTGTTCAAAAACCATTAGTTTTTTTTTTTTCACAACAGATTTATTCGCCACAGCCTGCGGCCAGGCGTCTTGTCGACAGGCGCGCCACTGCAGTCCCACAGTGAACAACGACCGCTTCTTGTCAAGTGAAAGGCCCCGCGCAGAACTCGAGAAGGCACCGATTTTCAACGTGCCCAGAAGCACGAGCATACAGCGAGCCGCTCTCGCAAACACAAACGAGAGAGAGCCCGTTGTCGGTCCGGCTATGAGGACGAGCAGGAGACCGCACAAGCACCAGCGGGCGCCAATAGTAGCCCGGCTGTCTTACGAGTGCTGTCGAGTAGCTCGTGCATCTTAATTCACTCTGCGTTACTGGAGAGGGCTTGACCTTCCCAACCGTTTTCTTGCGAGAGCAATTATATGGTTACTCCAGGCGCATTTTTGTCGTCGTCACCGTCGGCGTCGCCGTGATCCTCCGTATAAAGCCTAACGATATAACACCATTGCCGCGTGCCGTATATGCTGTATAACTAACTCCCCTGCTATCCCCACCCTTTACGAGCGATGGGAGATCATGCTGTCCAGCCCCGCCCTGGAAGACCAGCTCCGACTGATCCACAGGGGCCAGGTGGCCCTGGAAGCATATGGAGCCCGTGAAGAGCGACCCACTCCATCAGACGCTTAACGCGTTCCGTTTCATAATGGACCAGTAAAGTTGTCTCTCTTTCTCTCTCTCTCTGTATGTGCGAGTGAAAGCCTGCGAGGATGAGCCGATGGTCGCGGTTCAATATCGGCCGCGCAAAGGAGGAAAGCGGGGTGAAAGCGCACCGTCTTACGTCGCGCGCGAGGCACTGGGGGCTGGG
Organism: Dermacentor variabilis; assembly: GCF_050947875.1. Lineage (NCBI taxonomy): Eukaryota > Metazoa > Arthropoda > Arachnida > Ixodida > Ixodidae > Dermacentor > Dermacentor variabilis. Next base: position 6,645,248 of record NC_134570.1, read on the forward strand.
GCGGGAAGGGTTCTTGAAAGCGATTTGCGTTGGGGGCAGAGTCTAGGTGCGCAGGCGGCTCATACCTTTGTGCGTGTTGTGTCTCACCGCTCAGTTTGCTTTGAAGCGATAGGCAGCACGAAGGTCATTTTTCTCGCTGCTGCTGCCGCATTTACTCACTCCAGCGTTTTGACAGCGAGTGTCCGCGGCCATCAACTGTGATGTGTTCATATTTGCCTGTGCGCACTCACGCCATGCTTTTTAATTTAGTTAATAAGCGAATGTCTACAAGCTTATACGGACGATAAAGCTACTACCCTTACTTTGTCTATTAATTTGCAATCGCAATCGATGCTTCGCCATTCGGGCGAAACTGCGACATTTTTGTCGTTCGGAGGACAACCTCGTCTTATCATTTCTTCCTTCTCTTTTCCGTATACTAGCTATACAAATCCCTAGCCTTTAGGCCTAAAAATAATAATGATTGAGAAGCCCATCTAATTTTTATCTAGTTGGGGATCTGTATAGAGAACCGTTGCCACACGTATAATGACATACGAAATATGTTAAACAAGAATGTGCCGTGACGTGTGCTTCCCAGATAAGAGAACAGCGTCGCAAGTTTCCTCACGAAACAACAACGATCGCTGATAACGCAGGAAAGCGAAAAGCATCAAGCGAGATATCTGATATGATCCCCAAATGACTACCGCTTGTGAGTCCTTGAAAACGACTCCGCCGATTCTTTGTCACGAGTTCCTTAATCATTCCTCGTTCGTCAGCTTAAAGATTTCATTTGATAACATCCTACTCGATAAATGTACCACACTTACATTGGAATGTCCGCTGTGAAGGCATGTTTTACGATTTCTGCCAGGAAATGCATGATCGGGCAATGGTCCGTTCCAAATTTACTTCCTCTGGGCCCACACAGCAACATTACAACAGAACCAACTGTGCGACAGCAACAACATGAATGAAGCACTGACGCAAAAATCATCAACTATCTTTTGGGTTGCTTATTATGAATTAATTATTTACACAAAAATTAAGTGTATAAGTTGTATTTTGTAGTTACTGTAATTGCCAGTTACTCTTGGATCTATTTTGCGATTGCATCATCATCATCATCATCATCATCAACAACATCAGCCTGGTTACGCCCACTGCAGGGCAAAGGCCTCTCCCATACTTCCCCAACAACCCCGGTCATGTACTAATTGTGGCCATGCCGTCCCTGCAAACTTCTTAATCTCATCCGCCCACCTGACTTTCTGCCGCCCCCTGCTACGCTTCCCTTCCCTTGGGATCCAGTCCGTAACCCTTAATGACCATCGGTTATCTTCCCTCCTCATTACATGTCCTGCCCATGCCCATTTCTTTTTCTTGATTTCAACTAAGATATCATTAACTCGCGTTTGTTCCCTCACCCAATCTGCTCTTTTCTTATCCCTTAACGTTACACCTATCATTCTTCTTTCCATAGCTCGTTGTGTCGTCCTCAATTTGAGTAGAACCCTTTTCGTAAGCCTCCAGGTTTCTGCCCCGTAGGTGAGTACGGGTAAGACACAGCTATTATATACTTTTCTCTTGAGGGATAACGGCAACCTGCTGTTCATGATTTTGGAATGCCTGCCAAACGCACTCCAGCCCATTCTTATTCTTCTGATTATTTCCGTCTCATGATCCGGATCCGCCGTCACTACCTGCCCTAAGTAGATGTATTCCCTTACGACTTCCAGTGCCTCGCTGCCTATTGTAAATTGCTGTTCTCTCCCGAGACTTTTAAGCATTACTTTAGTTTTCTGCATATTAATCTTTAGACCCACTCTTCTGCTTTGCCTCTCCAGGTCAGTGAGCATGCATTGCAATTGGTCCCCTGAGTTACTAAGCAAGGCAATATCATCAGCGAATCGCAAGTTACTAAGGCATTCTCCATTAACTTTTATCCCCAATTCTTCCCAATCCAGGTCTCTGAATACCTCCTGTAAACACGCTGTGAATAGCATTGGAGATATCGTATCTCCCTGCCTGACACCTTTCTTTATTGGGATTTTGTTGCTTGCTTTATGGAGGACTACGGTGGCTGTGGAGCCGCTATAGATATCTTCCAGTATTTTTACATATGGCTCATCTACACCCTGATTCCGTAATGCCTCCATGACTGCTGAGGTTTCGACTGAATCAAACGCTTTCTCGTAATCAATGAAAGCTATATACAACGGTTGCTTATATTCTGCACATTTCTCTATCACTTGTTTGATAGTGTGAATATGGTCTATTGTTGAGTAGCCTTTACGGAATCCTGCCTGGTCCTTTGGTTGACAGAAGTCTAAGGTGTTCCTGATTCTATTTGCAATTACCTTAGTAAATACTTTGTAGGCAACGGACAGTAAGCTGATCGGTCTATAATTTTTCAAGTCTTTGGCGTCCCCTTTCTTATGGATTAGGATTATGTTAGCGTTCTTCCAAGATTCCGGTACGCTCGAGGTCATGAGGCATTGCGTATACAGGGTGGCCAGTTTCTCTAGAACAATCTGTCCACCATCCTTCAACAAATCTGCTGTTACCTGATCCTCCCCAGCTGCCTTCCCCCTTTGCATATCTCCTAAGGCTTTCTTTACTTCTTCCGGCGTTACCTTCGGGATTTCGAATTCCTCTAGACTATTTTCTCTTCCATTATCGTCGTGCGTGCCACTGGTACTGTATAAATCTCTATATAACTCCTCAGCCACTTGAACTATCTCATCCATATTAGTAATGATATTGCCGGCTTTGTCTCTTAACGCATACATCTGATTCTTGCCAATTCCTAGTTTCTTCTTCACTGTTTTTAGGCTTCTGCCGCTCCTGAGAGCATGTTCAATTCTATCCATATTATACTTCCTTATGTCAGCTGTCTTACGCTTGTTGATTAACTTCGAAAGTTCTGCCAGTTCTATTCTAGCTGTAGGGTTAGGTGCTTTCATACATTGGCGTTTCTTGATCAGATCTTTCGTCTCCTGCGATAGTTTGCTGGTATCCTGCCTAACGGAGTTACCACCGACTCCCATTGCACACTCCTTAATGATGCCCAGAAGATTGTCGTTCATTGCTTCAACACTAAGGTCCTCTTCCTGAGTTAAAGCTGAATACCTGTTCTGTAACTTGATCTGGAATTCCTCTATTTTCCCTCTTACCGCTAAGTTATTCATCGGCTTCTTATGTACCAGTTTCTTCCGCTCCCTCCTCAGGTCTAGGCTAATTCGAGTTCTTACCATCCTGTGGTCACTGCAGCGCCCCTTGCCGAGCACGTCCACATCTTGTATGATGCCAGGGTTAGCGCAGAGTATGAAGTCTATTTCATTTCTAGTCTCGCCGTTCGGGCTCCTCCACGTCCACTTTCGGCTATCCCGCTTGCGGAAGAAGGTATTCATTATCCTCATATTATTCTGTTCCGCAAACTCTACTAATAACTCTCCCCTGCTATTCCTAGTGCCTATGCCATATTCCCCCACTGCCTTGTCTCCAGCCTGCTTCTTGCCTACCTTGGCATTAAAGTCGCCCATTAGTATAGTGTATTTAGTTTTCACTCTTCCGTACATTACATTTTTCGTACATTACATTCCGTACATTACATATTTGTTCGTTTCGATTGGTATATAGTTATCATGGACGAGGAAGCATGATTATTTCGCGTATGCGTGCCACGTCTCGAGACTTTGCATCACATGGGGCAGAAGAAGTAAGTCTGTTCGCCTGAGGAGCTGTTTGCACTTGCGCTCTTGCTGCTGTGTTCGCAGCCTGTTACACATGTGTGGTTATGTCCTATTAGCGCCAGCTTCTTTGCTGTCAGGATGCGTTTTTCGACAGTGCACATCAGGCATGCGAGGCCGTCTGTTTTGCACTTCACTGTGAGGCTTCAATGGACCATGCTTGTGAGGCCTCAATGGACCATGCTTTTGGTGCGCTGGTGATTACGTTTACCACACGCCTAAGCATTAGTTTTCAAGCGAATCTTTCCTTTACGGCCATACTGCGCAACAGCTTTCAGTGGGCACGCGCAGCCGGCCTGTTGCGCTGGGCATAAGAACATTCTTGGCCAATACCGCTGAATGGCTTACGTGTCACGCGGCCCAAATATAGAGAAGCAGATATCGAACAAGCCGCCTACAAAGAAGTGAAAAAATTACACGGCAAAAGCAGCCGCTGGTAGAGAAAGGAGCGAACAGAATGGGCGTGCAGATTTGAGGCAACCACGACCAGAGCGTGCATTGGAGAAGGAGAAACAAGGACATGCCGGTGAAATTCAAAGAAGGCGTCGCTCACAACCGACTCCCGCATACGCGTGAAATCCGCCGAGTTATTTTTCTTCAGCGAATCCCAGGCGTCCTCTTTGCTGCAGGTGAAACGTTGTTTGCCATTGGCCAGGCACGTAGTACACCTCCAACACACCACGACTGACTGGCATCGTGGGAACAGTTTTAGCGTAACAACATTTCTTATTCCCGTGTGGCTTCCTCTCAGTGCGTGCATAATTTCTTGACCCTCTAATACTTAGAAACCAATAAATACGCATGCATCGAAACAGAAGGCCGCGAACGCGAATCCTGCAAGCACAGGAACATTTGAGGGCTACATGTGAATTTTCCATGCATTACTGAACTAAAGTACTCCGCAAGATACGGGTGAGAAGCGACACAACGATCTCTCTCTCCGCCATTACTTTCTATTGACTCATACTCGACTTCAAACTACATATATGGATGTATATATCTTTCACGAAAGTATCCATAAAATTCTCCAGCTATTTCAGATTTTGCGCAGTACGTTACTTGCCCAGCTTAAACTAAATCTACTACCACAACACAAATTTGGGATCTCAGACGTCTGCTACTCTCCATTGCAACTCGTCGCCCCAAAAATTATACTTTCAGCTAAAGGAATTATTTGCAAACGAGACAAGTTTATGCAAGCATGCAGCACATCAACTAGTAAACTCTCAGTTGTACGAACGTCGGTTTAACAAATATTTCAGAATAACGAACTCTTAGAGAATCCCCGACAATTTTTCTTTTCATTAAATGCAGAAATGTTCAGTTAAAGGAATTTTTGAATCGCGAATATTTCAATTGAGCGAACTTTATCAATAGACCCAGGCTCATTTTTGAAATCATTTCAATGAAGTTTTGTGCTTTGCAACGCTGGCATATCCGATGCCCGCCACCCCCAAATCGGCCCTCCAGCGGCGGCTATGCGCAGTGTGACAGTGAGCTGTTTGCCTGTGCTCAACTATCAGATCTGAAAATCGCTTCCAGTGTTCGTGCCGCAGAAGAAGGGTGCAACAATGAAGATGCAATCGCAGAGGCAAAATCAAATCCTGTAATACTAGCCAAGGCTGTGGGATGCCTTGGAGAGTCGCGAGACTTCGTGTCTCAACAACAAGCTGTGCCTGATGAAGTGCACAAAAACATAGACCCTCTGGACAGCTTCGTTACTTCTTGAGCTTTAACAGTACCAGTGAGAATGAAGATTAGATTTTTTTTTCGAAATTAGATAGGCAGCAACGTAAATGTTACGCACTTCGTATATATTGATGTACATTACTCCATGAATTGCATTTCACACTTTTGACTCGATGTCTGCTGTGCCCTGTGCTGTTCCATATTATATGTACTCCGTTTAGTGAACTTTCAGCTAAGTGAACTGCTTCCTTCGTTTCCTTAAAATTAACTCAAGTAAGAGTTCACTGTAGCAGGTCCTCTTCCGATAGCCTAGTAATATTCCAGCGAACAGCGATGGTTCTGCTGAAACAAATTCTACAGCAGCTTTGGCACTGCAGAACGGAACGGAATACAGACTCACAGGTGTCTCACACGACATACTAAACTGCAGTAGAGCTAATACTATCGTTGTTACAATACATAAATTTAGCACGAGAAGGTCATCATTTGTGACTCGCAGGCATCTTTGTCGTCACTTCATAGTGATATCAACAATTCACAAAACATGGCTTTAGTTTGCGAGACCCTAAAGCAACTCACAAAAGCAAATGAGAAGAATCGCACAATAATGTTCCAATGAATACCTGGCCACAGCAATATCCCTGGGAATGTTGCAGCAGACGAGGCAGCTGGACAAGCGCGTGTTAACAACGGCCCATCTGGATACCCTCTAACACAAGGCGAACTAAGACCGATATCAGTCCGCGGTTGTTGAACAACGTGGTCCGATCAGAACGTAAAATATTCTGATTTATTTTACATTAACCCTTCGCTTCAAGTTAAATAGAGTTCACATTGCATACAAGCAGGGTATTGGAATCTCACCGTCCGCCGTTCCGTACCGCGTATACAAAACAACGATAAAAAAAAAATTGAAGAGCTGATAATCCGAAATGCACTTGTGGCCACGTGAATCAGGTAGATGCACAGAATTTCTATTAGACTGTCCGGGACACGACAGACAGACACAATGCTTAACCGGTGATTTAATGACATTGTACCGCAGGCCCTTCAGCGTCACGAAGATCTTAGGTCGCATGGCCAATATATTCATTGCGAAGACGAGCGTTAATGGCGCTCCAGAGATTGCTGTAAGCGAGTGGTATGCTAGAAAAACATTGAGTAGGGTATTTATCTGTGATAAGCTCAATCTTGTTGCTTAAATGGCCTGACTTTGGATTATTCAATGTCTGCATTGATGTGCCTTCGTTCGAACCTATTCGGTATTTTCTTATGTGCCTTGACATTTCGTAGTTATATTACTCGACTTTATGTTGACCTTAGTGTACTGATGCCACTGAATTTTGTGTTGTTGTGTTTCTGAGTTGACTTTCCGTTTTACTGCTCTTAAGGGATTTCTTTTTCATATCTGTGGTCTTTATTATTTGCGCATCTCTGTGTGAAAAGCTGTAGCCGGCGCTTATAAAGGCTCCAATAGCTCCTATGCATCACATAATAATATTATTAACAATAATACAGAAAAAACTAGTCTGTATATTATTTGCATCATCTCGACACCTTAATTCCAACACACGTTGTATTTATTATTTATTTCAAGCTACATACAATCGCATTTTACAAGACTTGGCCTACACTTGCAAAGCCCGCGCACTAAGCACAGTATTAAACTCTAATAAAACGTTCAAACGTCTATCCGCAAAGAAAGCTAAAAGAACATCCAGCGTATTTACTCATGTTATTTTCTTTCCCATAACAAACAGCGAAGTTTCTCTTGAATAACGAAAGGTAATTCTGTTCTTGCAGATGTAAGAAAGCAAACAACACACGTTGAGGTATCTATAGGTTTACGATGGAGCAGAACTTTTTCATATACGTTGGAACGTCGTAAATAATTTTTCTTTCTAGATATCGTGCGCGCATGTACGCAGAGGCACCACCTCACGATAATAACACGATACTGATGGTTTTCATTTAAGGCTGATTATCTTATAGCGACCACATTCCCGCCGGGGTGCATGGACTGCTGGGAACGAAAACGCCTCACCAGGAGCTGTGCACTGCAAGAGATGTACGGACGGGTCTGCGAGCGTACTCACCTATAAGAGAAGGGACACAACAGCGTGTTAGGGCGCATGGCACGAAGCACTAGCGCGAAATCTACCATACTACACTTTATTATTTCACACACACACAGACACACACACACACACACACACACACACACACACACACACACACACACACACACACACACACACACACACACACACACACACACACACACAAACACACACACACACACACACACACACACACACACACACACACACACACACACACACACACACACACACACACGCACACACGCACACACACACACACACACGCACGCACGCACGCACACACACGCACGCACGCACGCACGCACGCACACGCACAAAGTAAAAGAAAGACAAGAAGGCTGACAAGAGGACATATCTAGTTAGCTACCCTGTACCGGAAAAGGGGGATAGGAAAAAGAATAGAATAGAAAGCAAACGAAAGAAAGTACAACGCAGAACTGCCCGTGCGGGCGCTTTCACACAGGCTGTGAAGGTGCCGCATAGTCACAAAAGATTTAGATGTCCCACCCACATATAGAACGCCACACAGCGCTCAGTCACAATTTGTCCCACGATCCCGTGGTTCTTCGGAAGCGCAGCAGCGTTTTTACAGCGAGCTTATGAAAGCGCATTACAATGCAATGCATTATGAACTTTCAGCAGCGTATAAAGCTCTCTCATAGCGTGACAGCGGATTTTTGTGACCAGTAAAACATGGAAGGACTATACTGCAACTGTTCGGTTACTGAACTTCTCAAAACAATACATAGGATCTGCTATACTAATGATGCGCTACAACATTCCTAATATTAGAGACTCTTACAAAACAAATATCTGCACACGACTATTTAAAGAGATCTCCAGCAACAGTGAACTATTTTCAACTCGTTACCACAGTAGAGAAACAGGATACAACCTAAGTCACACATCAATAGTGATAAAGAAACCAAGGACAAAATATGGCATACAAACGATCGAATATGAAATCATGTGTTTATGAAATACGTACCCTAACGTTGTTGACGAAACTATAAATTGTAGAACAATTCATAAATTGAAACATGCAATACAAAACATAATATTTTCTGATCACAGTGTGTTTAACGAATAATAACAGAGTTGTTTATGTATAATGTCAATAGTAATGTTATTAATGTTATATTCTGAATGTATAACTTTTGTTAATGCCAGAATGTCCATATTTTTTTGCAATGCTGTATTTATTTAGTTACTTGCTATTTGTTGATAGTTCTCAATGTGTTTAAAATTTTGCTGTAAATAGTTTTGAAGTTTTCTGGCTTATTAGTTACTGCTAATTCTGCTGCTCCAGCGAGGTAAAGGCCTTAGTCAGGAGGATTACGCCTTCATTTTGCCTCACCTTGCGGGCAAACATTGTATTTGTTTTGCCCAAATAAATGAATAAACAAAACTAAACAAATTGCGTGCACAATCGGCACGCTAAGTTCGGAGTATCTTAAGGCGATAGACATTCTTTCGGAACTCAGTTTTGTCCGTCCGGCTAAGCTCTCTCTCGCTAACTTGGGTAACCGGAATAGTCCATGGTGGGCAGAACATCGGGCTTGGCTCGAAACCAACCGTCGGTCCACATTCTATCACCGGTCATGTGACACTGGGCCGCTCTTAAAGCAAGTCATACGATGCCCACTTGGATCACTTCCATCAATTTATTCCATTAATTTATATTTCTTTATTTCAATTAGTAAATACAAGTAATCTCCCCTATGTTGTTCTTGGTGTCTTTGTTGGCTTCTTATGATATGACAAATAAAAATCGGGCCCCTCGTTTAAATCCCTTTCTTCTCGTTCCTTACATAACGAGCGTCCCGAATCCGGCAACATCGATGCCTTCAGGTATCCCCGTTGCTAAGAATCTCTGGGTCCGGAGAGGTCGCCGATGGGAACTGACCCTTGCAACATTTAACACCCGAACCCTCTCGAGTGAGGCTAGCTTAGCAGGACTCTTTGAGGAACTATCAGACATTGTTTGGGATATCATCGGCCTTAGTGAGATTAGAATCACTGGTGAGGATTAATGCTGAATAACGGACATGTCCTCTGCTATAGAGGTCACGTAGATAAGAAGCAATACGGGGTAGGATTCCTAATTCATAAGGACATCGCGGGCAACATTGTCGAATTCTACAGCATAAATAAGAGGGTAGCAGCAGTCGTAATCATACTTAATAAGAGGTCTAGATTAAAGGTAGTACAAGCCTACGCCCCAACATCCAGTCACAATGACGAAGAAGTAGATCAGTTTTATGAAGATGTTGAGCTAGCGATGAGAAAAGTGCAATCTAAGCATACTGTAGTAATGGGCGACTTCAATGCAAAAGTGGGAAAAAGCAGGCTGGAGAAGAAGCAATTGGCAACTACGGAGTCGATTCTAGGAACGCTAGCGGAGAGATGCTGGCAAAATTCGCAGAAAGGAATAAGCTTCTAATAATGAACACCTTTTTGAGGAAGCCTAGCAACAGAAAGTGGACCTGGAAAAGTCCTAATGGTGAAACAAGAAATGAAATTTCCTTCATACTTTATGCTGATCACAGCATAGTGCAGAATGTGGAAGTGAGAGGTATGGTGAAGTGCAGTGATCATAGGTTAGTGAGGGCGAGGATTCACCTCAATTTGAAGAGAAAAAGAGCAATATTGGTCAAGAAGAAACAGGTCAACCTAGAGGCCATAAGGGTAAAAGCACACGAATACAGGCAGGTACTTGCAAACAAATATGCAGCCTTAGAACAGAGAGATCATGATGACATAGAGCTAATGAATGAAACCGTTATTAGGTTGGCTTCAGAGGCAGCAAGTGAAGTGGGAGGAAAGGCACCAAAGCAACCAGTAGGCAAGCTCTCCCAAGTAACAAAGGACCTAATAAAGAAACGACAAAAAATGAAAGTATCCAACTCAAGAGATAGCATAGAATTCGCGGAACTGTCAAAACTGATCAACAAGGCGAAAGTAAGTCATATTCGAAACTATAACGTGAGAAAGACTGAAGAAGCCGTAAAATGGAGGCAGCCTGAAATCAGTGAGACAAAAACTTGGCATAGGACAAACCACTATGAATGCACTGAAAGATAAGCAGGGTAAAATCATCACCAAATCTCGAAGATATAGTAAAAGCAGCGGAAGAATTCTGTATGACCTGTACAGCAGCCAGCGAAGTCAGGATACCTTAATTAGAAACAGCAATGAGCAGTATACAGAAACTCCTCCCATAACTAGCGATGACGTCAAAAGGGCCTTGCGAGACATGACACGAGGAAGAGCGGCAGGATAAGATGGAATAACAGTCGATTTAATCAAAGATGGAGGAAACATAATGCTTGAAAAACTGGCCGCTCTTTATATGAAGTGTCTATCAACTGCAAGGGTCCCAGAAAACTGGAAGAATGCAAACATAATACTAATCCACAAAAAGGGAGGCGCTAAAGTATTAGCGTCTCCCTAAAGCTAAAGCTAAAGTAAGCCCACTAGCTTACTCCCAGTATTAGATAAAATATTTACCAAAATAATTTCCAATAGAATAAGGGTAACACTGAACTTTAGTCAAGCAAGGGAACAGGCTGGCTTCAGGAAGGGGTCCTCTACAATAGATCACATCCATGTCATTAATCAGGTTATCGAGAAATCCGCAGAGTACAATAAGCCTCGCTATATGGCTTTCATAGATTACGAAAAGGCATTTGATTCAGTACAGATACCAAACGCCATAGCGGCATTACGTAATCAAAGAGTACAGAACGCTTACGTAAATGCCTTGGAAAATATCTACAGAGGTTCTACAGCTACCTTAATTCTATACAAGAAAAGCAGGAAAATACCTCTAAAGAAAGGGGTCAGACAGGGAGACACAATGCTATTCACTGCGTGCTTGGAAGAAGTATTCAAGCTATTAAACTGGGAAGGCTTAGGAATAAAGATCCACGGCGAATCATCAACCTTCGGTGTGCCGATGACATTCTTCTATTCAGCAACAATGCATACGAGTTACAACAAATAATTGAGGCAGTGTAACAACAAAAACCGAGAGAGTGTAAGAGTGGGGTTAAAGATTAATATGCAGAAAACAAAGATAATGAAAAATAACGGGACAAAGGAACAAGAGTTCAGGATTACCATGTCGGCCTCTGGAGTGTGTGAAGGAGTACGTTTACCTAGGTCAAGTAATCACAGGGAACCCTGATCACAAGAAAGAAATTCACATAAGAATATAAATGGGTTGCATCGCATACGGCAGACATTGCCAGCTCCTGACTGGAAGCTTACCATTATCATTGAAAACGAAGGTGTACAATCACTGCATTTTACCAGTGCTGACATATGGGGCAGTTACTTGGAGACTGACAAAGAAGCTTGTGGACAAGTTAAGGACCGCTCAAAGAGCGATGGAACGAAGATTGCTAGGCATAACGTTAAGAGACAGAAAGAGAGCGGTTCGGATCAGCGAGAAAACGGGTATAGACGATATTCTAATCGACATCAAGAGAAAAAAATGGAGCTGGGCAGGTCACGTAAGGCGCCGGTTAGATAAACGTTGGATCATTAGGGTTACAGAGTGCGTACCAAGAGAAGGGAAACGCAATCGAGGACGACAGAAGACTAGGTGTAGCAATGAAATTAGGAAATTCGCGGGCGCCAGTTGTAATCGCTTTGTGCAGGACAGGGTAATTTTTTGTCGGTGCATTTAAACGCATGCTGTGCATGAACACATTCTCCCGCGCCGCTGTATTAGTGCGTATACGTAAAGCCACATGACGCAACTGCAAGAGAAAAAATGTCGTCTATCAGTTTTCTGAACTGTTATAGCAAGCATCTGGGTATCCCCGCAAACTAAATAATTCGTAGGTATTCTGCATTATGCGTTCATTAGTTCAACACGCTACCAGCATGCATCTGCGTGAAAAAAAAAGTCACGATACGAAGGAAAGAACATTGTTCGCATTTCTTTTCTTTTTCGCTAAAGTTTGAATAGAGAAACATAAGCAGTGACACCAACTGTCTGCGCTTCCACCGAAACGTGCACCACTGCGCCACGGCGCGACAGCAACCGCCCAACGCTCTGCGGTTGCGTTCGGCACCCGCCGGTTTCACAGCCGTACAGGGTGGCATAGGACCCTGCGTGGCGCTCGCTTAAAGCAAGACAGGAAAACGCGTCCGAGACATACGCGTGAACAACAGGAAACCGCCGAGCGATACATGCATTTGGGCCCTGCTACTTGCCATTTGTGAAAGGGGGTCCACGGGTTGCTGCGGGGAGGAGAAACGACGCGGCCAGAACAACGACGACAAGAACGCGCCCAACAGCAGCCGCGCATTATTTACAAGAAGCAGAGCACACGATACACCCCACCGCCCGCGTTTTTACATCGCTGTCGAGCGCTCAGCTTTATCTGCGTGCTTGTCGTTCTGCGGATCAGCTACAAAAGTGCAGATGTTTGCTTCTTGCGCTCCCTTGCGTCATTCTTTTTCGGTTGTTGCTTGTTAGGATGACGGAAGCCTTGATGGGCGGTTGCTGCATCCACGAGTGAAACCGCGGCTGCAGAAAGGGAGACGACACGTGCACGAGATGTGTGCTCTGCTGCCGCCTGTTCGACAGCACAGCAGTGCGATACCTGTACACTCGAGCTGGCAGTGCCGTACCAACTATTTCTCGAGTGTGTGCGTGTGCGGGGGGGGGGAAGCATCTGTCTCTCTCTCTGTGTATATATATATATATATATATATATATATATATATATATATATATATATATATATATATATATATTAGGGTAAATGTAGCACGTAGGAAGCGAAAGGCGTCTGCGGTAGTCGTCTATATATATATATATATATATATATATATATATATATATATATATATATATATATATATATATATATATATATATATATATATATATATGTATATATATATATATATATATATATATATATATATATATATATATATATATATATATATATATTAGGGTAAATGGAGCACGTAGGAAGCGAAAGGCGTCTGCGGTAGTCGTCTGAACAGTCGGGTACTTCAGCACGCCTAGGACGAGTGATTGGGTCACTCGTGGGAGGTTCAGAGGACTGGGCGCAATGCGCAAAGCGTAGTCGCTGCTCGATGCTCCGATGCGACGTTGACCGACGGACGGAGGAGGTGCCGGGGCTTGCGAAAAGGAGGCGACCGAGACATCAGGCGGGCGACTTGCCGTCTCCTTGCGCCTGTAAAAGTCTTCGGGGACGATTTGTCTTATGGTCGACGCTAGGTCAAATGAAGTGCTTATGTCGATACTGGCCGCAGTGGTAACATTGGTCAATCGGCCAAACTTAGACGCAATTCGGCGCATCTTCAGTGTCCCAAACGTACGGCAGTGCTTCATGACGTCAGGCACTGAAGCGAGACTGTCCTTGCCGATCAGAAAATTGTAGACATTTTCTGCTATGCCCTTAGGTAGGTCGCCGACTTTGTCTTCCTCTGGTATTATTGCGTTAAACTGCTTGCACAATTTCAAAATCTCCTCGATGTAGGTAGTGCAAGTCTCACCTAGTAGTTGTGCTCTCTGTGCCAGGGTGTGTTCTGCGCGTTTCTTTTTTTCGTCCGAATCACCGAAGCATGTTTTAGCTCAACGACGAAACGTCTCCCACGTCGTGAATAATTCATTATTTTCAAAAAAACGTCACAGCAGTGTAAGTGAGTGCGAAGACAACGTTGGCTGGTTGATCGGTATTGTCCCAGTCGTTGGATTTGCTCACTCGCCGGTAACGCCTAAGCCACTCGTCCAAATCTGCACCTGCTTTCCCGGAGAAAACCCGAGGTCGTCGGCAGTAGCGCCACGTACCAACAGGCATGGATCCCCGAGCAGTAGACATCGGACCCTGAACGTCTCCGTCGTTGGACATGTCAGCACGCAAAGGTGGTAGTCCGGCAAAGCGACGACTCCAGCGAAGGATAAATGGTTCCGGGTTCGTCGTTACTTCAATTACCCCGCACCTCCACCAATACTGTTACGTCACGAAAGAAACGGGGTTTATGTAAAAGGAATCAAGGCCAGCCTGAGACGGGGCAAAACGTCCTTCTCCCATTCCTCGTGTCCTCCGCCCACACTTTTTCCACTCATGCGCTACAGTTGCCGTAATATTTGCCGTAATATACCGACACACTGAAGTGGACTACCTTTCGAGAATGCCACTAAACACGACACTTTGTGATGCGGATAACTTTGGCCACCTGATTGCTTCCTTGGCGCCAGCATTTGCTGAGAAAGAGGCCATTGAGAAGGAGCAGCGAGAATACCTCAGCTTACAGCCGCTTTTCAACGCTTTTCAACACAACAACCCGAGACTTTCGTGTTCGTGATGGCATCCTCTGCAAACGTAATTTCGCAACCACTGGTGCCCGCTTCCTTCTTGTTGTTCCGGAGACGCTGCGCTCCGCTATTTTGCGAGACATGCACGACGTTCCTACCTCCGGACATCTAGGAACAGTGCATACGTTTCATCGTGCCCAAGAGCGGTTTTACTGGCCCCGAATGCGTCCGTCGCCTCAAATGTACGTGGCCGGTTGTGCTCAGTGTCAGGCCCACAAACACTTAACTACCACGCCAGCCAGACTCTTACAACCACTGACGCGTCCTAGCTCTCCTTTCGAGCAAGTTGGAACTGATTTCATGGGTCCCTTTCCTCGCTCATCAAAATGAAACCGTTGTATCATCAAAATGAAACTGTTGTATCATTGGAGCTGCCGATCATCTGACCCGGTACTGAGAGACGGCTGTCTTACCATCTGCCATCGCCAGCCAAGTTCCCCTTTTTCTGCTGCACTCGATAATTTTCCATCAGGGCACTCGTCGAATCATCATAAGCGACCACGGCCGCCAGTTTACTGCAGATGTAGAGGAGCTTCTTCTATTGTGCGCTTCCAGCTTTCGCCATTCGACATCGTGTCACCCGCAAACAAAGGGGCTGACCGAGCGTACGAACCGCACACTGGCCAACATGTTGTCCATGTACGTCGCATTGGACCATAAAGACTGGGACAAAATTTTGCCGTCTATTACATACGCCTTTAACACTGCAAAGCACGAAACTACTGACTACAGCTCGTTTTTCTTCCTCTGCGCTCGTCCGCCGCGCCACAAACTGGACACCATATTTTCTTTCTCAACCCACGGCGATGTTTCCATCGGAGGGACTCTGTGTCTCGCTGAAGAAGCTCGGCGCTTGGCCCGCATATGCTTACTCTGGCTTCACAAGGCCGGTCGAAAGCGCGGTACGACAGGCACCGTAGGGATGTCACCTATTCTCCATGGGATCTAGTCTTGCTGTGGTATCCGTTGCGCAAACGTGGTCTGTGCCAGAAGGTTCTCGCGAACTATAAAGGCCCGTACGTTGCTGTTCGCAAGTTCAATGAGGTAAACTATCGACTGGCACGTCTCACCGCCACTGGACGACGCTCCGCCAAGACAGGTTCAACACGTCGCTCGTCTGAAGCCCTTCGCCCCGAAAACTTAAGTGACTCGCACAGCGGGCTTCGTCTAGGAGGGGGGAAAGCACTGTACGGCAAATGTAGCGCACGAGTGAAAGAAGTGTGGGCAGAGAACTCGAGGAAGAAGGACGTTTTGCCCCGTCTCAGGCTCGCCTTGATTCCTTTCAAATAAACCCCGTTTCTTTCGTGCTATAGCAATATATATATATATATACGTGGGAAGGGAAACCGAGGGACTCAATTTTTGTTAATCATGACCATATAAAGACAACAGACAACGAACCCAAAGAAGGCATTGGGCAAATTAGATGCGGTTGAAATTGAAATGTAGAGCATAATAAAGAAAAGGAAAATGAAAATGGACAAAAAGATGACTTGCCGCCGGTGGGACAACCTCCGCATTACACGTACGTTGCACTACCAATTGTGCTAAGGCGACGGCGATCGATCCGTTCACTAACTTAGGTATTCATGCTAACTAGATCTAACCCTGGGAGTGCGAGCCAGCCGGAGCCGTGGTGAGCGGATACCCATAGTTAGTGGACGCACTCGTGGCCTCCAAGGTTGCACGCTGGCAGGTTTTGCTCCGGCTGTCCCATTCCCCAGAAGAAGAGAACTGACGGCTGCGTGCAGCTCCCTCAATGTGAATCCATCACAGACGGCGCAGCAGGCGGAAGGAACAAAGCAATCACTGAGGATTTTCCAAGCTCGTAATGTCCGCAAACTCCTCAGCCAGTGACATCAAAGGATTGTCTTTCAATGAGGAAAGTTCGACAAAAGGCTTCAGTAGTCTAGGTGGAAAGCATACATTGTTTACCATACACCTTATTCCAGACGTAGGTGTAAACACCTTTTCCTTTTCACAAAAAGCATTCCGCTAACACTTGCAGAGATTCTCGGTGTGTCGGCGAATAGCTGCGTTGAGTTTGTTGGACACCGTCTTCTGAGCAGGGTCTCCCTTCTTTCGCACAAGTTGCGTTTCTGCTTTTCTACGTGCAGCGCACAGATTACGAAGCCGGAAAGTGCTGGGGCAGCTTTGGAGTCGTAGTTGCTGCGGCTGCTTTGGTCGCTATCATCGCTTGAGAAAGCTTGCCAGCAGACTTTACAAGGTGTTTTTGTATTTGCCCCAGTCGATTACCTGGCCAATATTAGACCCACTCTTGTGAAATGCAGTGGCACTTAAGAAGATCGGGAAGTCCTCATCCGATCTGGTGCTGTGAGTGATTGTTTTCATATGAACGTCATTTCAATGCAGTGTAAGATCATTTGTACTTGACGATGGAGGGGGTCGATAAAACGTCGCATTTCCATCATTAGCGGCACATAACTCCGGCTGACAAATCGCTTTCGCCACCTGCTTCCCGCAAGCATCCATGTTTTTGTCACCCCACTTGCCATGATGCGCATTAAAATATATGTATATGATATGTGGTGAGCGGCGATCACAGAGGTCATTAGGAAATGTTTCAACTGTAATTTATTTCTTTGGGAACATGTACACAGATGCAATACTGATTTTTCTTGACCTGCGTTACATCGTGATGGCCGCCACTTCCAGCACGTTATAACACAAATCTCTGATATCCAAAGCGACATAAGGAATTTCTCGATGAATATCCAAGGTGGCACTTCCATACGGAAAAGAGTTGATGTTGAAGTTTGTATGGGCAATCTACCAGATAGCGATCATCGATTCGGTAGTCCGGCTTCCGAAAGAGCCAAAATTGAAATTGGCGAGTCCCTTAAAGAGAGGTTTGGCTCGGCTATTCGGTGTATTAGGCCACAACAGTCCCATTGCATTATAAAAGACACTTTTGGTCAATATGAGGTGACATGATTGCTATCGGATTGGTCACTGAAGATCATAGTAGGATGGATTCCATCACCAACACTGCCTCAAGAACGGTCTTGATAAAGCTTGCAAGAGGGCAGTCCTGCTAAATGCGATCGCAGTGTTCAGCTGTTTCATGTCGCGTGAATCTGAGATTTATGTGAATAGGCCGCTCGGTGTTAGGGGCGAACGTCAAAATTACAGCGTCCATAGGTTTAACCAGCCATCAAGTGTCTTGTGATACCGTCCGGCAATTAATGCGTCTGGCATGAAGATCTCTACAATTCAAACAGAGCTAGACGACAGGACCAGGAAGAAGGAGAGAAAAACGCGGCGCTTGTCTCCTCCTCTTTCTGGTCCTGTCGTCTAGCGTTGCTGGAATTTTATTGTTACCATGGAACACCCACTCGCCCAGTCCGCTGCCCTTATGAAGAACTCCTTGCGAATTGAAAAAATTGAGCAGGTCACGTTCTGTGTGCCATCTCAGAACGCCATGTTGTGCACGTAAACGCGCGCAAGACGGGCGCTCACAGCGATGCCCCCAACTTTGTTTCATCTCAGTAACCCATTCACTTGTTCCTCCGCGGCCACGTCGATCAGTAAAGGCCCCTTGGCATGTAATACGACTGCGAACCGTTGCATCACCAATAATAGATTTTACGACGGAGTAAAGGGGAATGTGATTGCCTCCAACCCACTGTCGCTGCTGTGAGTGAAAAGACAATTCCGACAGTCCTGTTTCTGCGACTACTAACCCACTTTCACAACAACTCCCGTCCACAAACATTGACTCGTGGTCACCGGAAGACGAACCCGTTCGCAGTATCACGATGGTCGACTCGTTCTCCATGAGTGTCAGGCACATCTTTAGGGCGCTCGGATTTTTGGCCTGCCGGTGCAGTGTACCTCGCGTCGTTTACTTTCGTCAGCTGGGAACACCACGCCTGAGTCCGCGCTGAGCTGGCGCCGGTCCTGAGTGAACATTCATCGCGAGTGACCGTGTACGGGGGTTGACGTTAAGCTGAAACGACTCTCCTTATATTTGTTCACCCCCTATCCAACGTATAGGGTAGCCAACTAGGTTAACCTCACTGCCTTTCTCTTTCTCGGCCGTTTCGGTTGTGGTAGGGTCACCATATAGTAAAGTTCAGTCGAACTGTCATCGCTTGTAGCCGCTGTTTCTTTCCGGCCTTTGTGCGCTGCTGCGCACATGACCACGAATCAGCAAACTGGCACGGCCTTGCAACGACGAGGCGCGTACGCGGCCTTCATATGTGCGTGGTCAGCACAGGCACCAAGAAAAGTATTTACATCATGTAAAGACCTGCGCCCAGCGGCTCCAGTAGAACGAGAACCTGCACGGAGTCGGGTGACCACAGATAATCACGCGCATCGATTCTAGCCTGAGCTTCAGCGTTCTCTCAACGATTTCGCTCTCGTCTGCTTGCTTGACCATCGGATGTTTTATTGACCCATCATCTCCTTCCTGGCGTAGGGAGCGGTCTCATGACCACGGGGACAGCAAAGGCCATTCCGTGTTATCCGGGACGACGTCCTGTGCTCTCACCAACCTTCAATTCGCAATTATTATACTCGATGCAGACACAAGCACAAGTGGCGCCTGTGCCCTACTTCTGAAACGGCCGGGAGGCGCCTCCTTCGCAAACGTTGTTTACCTTGGCGAACAGATTGCCTGTTTCCATGAAATACTGCAGGTCACGAAATGAAGAAGAGCGGCAAGGGGCGAATTACTTCATCGGCAATGTGGACCAGACGTCCTCTGCGTCTTCGAGTCAAACACGTTTCACCGGCGACATCCTAACAGATGAGAAAGAGTGCGACCTTGTCGAACGCCACGAAAACAATGCCGGTCCTATTAGAGGCAGCCAAGTCCAGACAATTTTGGTCATTTTACCACAGCCAATCACGGATATAACCTCCTCGATAAGAAAAAGCGCATGGTGAAAGCATTAATTTCATGCGACTATATCTGTATGCAAAGCTGCAGGCCCTTGTTCACAAAAGGATGCCATGCGCTAACAATTGTTCGTATTAATCCTGATGCAGTACACATTCATAGCGAACTAAGACGGTCAGTAAATGGGAAAGGGCACTTATGAACGAAAAGCTTTGTGTACTCGGCCCCTGAGGAGCAGGCAACGTTCTGTCATAGAAACGGTCACGGAGGCAGAGCAAACCGCTCAGACAACGACCACTGACTTCCAGACGCTTCAAGAGCAGCGTTCAAAGATGGCGCAGCGAGTAATTGCAATAATAGAACGTTGCCAGTCTTTCCTCCCGCAACTTCACCACTAAATTGCTGCTGCCCACGGAGGGCCGAAATTGTGACTCGTCCACCGTCTTCTGTCCACTCGTGTGTTTATGTTCCATGTCCATGATCACAAAAACTATTACGCAAGAGTGCTTCCTTTGCGTTGTTATGCAAAAAGAGAAAAGCAAGCAAACCGTGTACAGTCCAGATACAACATTTCTATACCACACTGGCAAGTACAAAAGTAAATAACAAAATTCTGACACTGCGAGGCAACTTTTGATCATGTTTCTAAAACCCGCTCGCATTCCCCAAAAAACAGGATGGTTTGTAACATAACTTTGTGCACTGGGGTTTTTCCGCCGGACACCTTCGCTGATAATATGCCCAGCATTGGGGTTGGCTGAAATTTTACTTACAAATAATCCTAGCGTAAGAGGCTTTTGTGAACGCGGGTGCACATGAAACACACTCTCTACCACTCAAGGCTATCAGTCAAATAGTTGTCACCGCACTCACTCCCTTATGTAATCTCATTCTATCGTCTGGCGCTTTTCCTAGCAAAATGAAAATTGCTCATGCAACTGTTATACACAACGGCAGTTCTACTGACTGACGACCTAACATCAGTAGTCCCCAATATTCTTGGAAACAATTAATCTCATCATAAGTAAAAGACTCCCTAACTTCCTGAACGCCATGAATAACTTAGTAGGTGGACCGTCAGAATAAATCAAAAGAAACTGCTGTATTAAAGAATTAAAAAAAACATTGCAAATAATCAAAAGAAAGCTATTGGAAATTATTGCACTGCACATACTACTTAATTAAAAAATGTTTTACTCTATTCAACAACATATACTTCCCTGAAAACGGCATCTGTGTAAAATCAGGAGTGTTGCGTGGGCATCACAAAGTAGTAATTATGAAAGAAAGCAGTGTATTGTAATTAAGGGCATGAACTCGGGCATAATAAACACGGCGTGCCTCAAGGTTCCAATACACGTCCCACGTTATCGTGATTTTGCAATTATGACGTCGCAAATTTAAGGCCTCCCCTAAACTTTCCGCAGATCCATTTCTCAGCAACGCAAGAAGGAGGAAAAGGAAGTAAGTAAACTTAGGAACGTCAACCGGTTTATCGCCCTAGGCAGGGGGACAGTGTTTAAGGGGTGAAAATATAGAAAGGAGGCGGGAGGTGCCATCAATGCGAGCGCGTGCAGTTGTCCGTCACATCACGCATGCAGTCGATTTGAGGAATATTAGCAATGCCCAATTGTACGCCTGCGACGCTTGGTGCCATGGTACCTGGAAATAGTCGGCTGTCTCATCTATTTAACACACTCAGAAGAACACCGCGAATTTATTCGATAACGTGGAATACATAGAATGACGTATAAGATATGAAGAAAACAAAGTTTGTTCTATTCAGTCCAAAACGAACGGCCGTAACAGCATGCATCAGCTTACAGTTTCTAGACGCATTTATTGAGTAGACCTAAGTGACTAACTTTCTCGGTCTTTTTCTCTTTAAAGCGATTCCCACTTTTGGGTTTGCCAGTTTCTCGTCGTTCCTGGCCAACCAGGGACGTCACTTGAAATAAAATACTCGAAAATTGGCAGTTTCGCCTGAACCACTTATTGTGATGGCGAGGTTGCGCTTGAAATTCGGAAACTATGCGCGGCTCCGACTAACGCGGCTGTGCGAACATTTCGAAGGCGGACGCCACTTGCCGCAGGGAGACGCGCCACTGCGTCACTTTCACGTTTGAGTAGCGATATCGTTTCGCACTTTTAACATTTCATAATCTGAGAACATTTAGGCATGCTCTGCGGGTGTTCTGTGTCGCGACATTTCTTTGTGAATAATTTTGTGAGAAATTCATCAGCCCTTCCAACCTGCGAAGAAGGACGAGCACTGGAGCTGTGGTGTGTTTTCCCTCAATCGACGCATCTGTGCGTATATACACACAGGCATTGCGCTCAACACGCGTCTGTCCCACACCAGAGCTCCGTGGAAACTGCCGATAAGGTCGCCCAGGCGATGCACCACAACACACAACGCCCACTGGTGGTTACAGTGTGTACAGGACGCAAGTATAGGACGTTAAATGGACGGCTCGACGCGAGCGACGATATGCGTTGAACGGAGCGCAGTGTAAAGGAGTCCACGAAACAAAACACGTTTGTTTGTAATTTGCGTAAGGCAAATTACAAACAAATTGTGTAATCACTACACAAATCATTACAAATCACTGTGTAATCACTGTAAATAAAGATTAAACCATTTCTGTTAGATTTAAAAATAACGACATCGAGCGTGTCCCGTTGTTTAAATTCTTAGGTGTACTTTCTCATGAAAACCTCAGTTGGACACCGCAAATCAACAAAGTACATGCTAGTATGTCTAGATCAATTTCTGTCTTATATAAACTTTGGTCTCTGGTACCAAACTGGCTAAAGCTCCAGTTATATTTTTCACTAGTTCATTCTCATCTCCATTACTGTCTCTTAATCTGGGGTACGACTTCAGGAACGAACCTTGAAAGATTAAAAATTGTACAAAAGAGAGCTGGTCGCTGCATAGAAAACCTGGAACCAACTGAACACAGTGCGCCATGTTTAACAAGCTTAAATTGCTTACTGTTAACCAACTTTTTAATCTGAAGCTCGCCTTGTATATTCGCAAGGAAATCGGAAATGAATTGAGTAGTTAAATGGCTCAGTGCTACCCTACTAATATTCCCTATGATCTCCGACGCGAGGGATTTAGAATACCGTTATTCAGAACCATTTACGGTAATCAAACATTGCTCTACCTTATACCTAACCTTCTCCGCAACAATAGTTATATCCACGAACTTATTGAAAAATGTACTTCTATCCACAGTTTAAAGAAAAATGTTACAATATACTTACTATCTGGTACTGTGTCCTAAATAAGTTCTTGAGTTTAAAAAAAAGCAACCTTTTCATCGTTCTATAACCTCTGTGTTCTGCTGCGTTTTGTAACAGTTATACATTGCTAGGAATGGTTATGTTACATTTTGTATAACGCTTGCACAAACTTTGTACTTTTGATTATGTTGCCATTTATGTACGCGTTTGTTCTTGTTATGGGTTATTGCTGTTGCATTATTGTGTGATTTCGTTACTCAGTTTAAGATGCCTAATCACGATGTTACTTTTGTTCATGATAATTTTTGTGTGGTTCTTTAATGTACAAAGCCATTGTTTTTTCTTTTTTTATTCTCACTGCTTCTGAGCAAATGTATGGGTGGAGGGACCTTAGTCAGGCAGAGTTCATCTGCCTTTAGTCCTTTCAACCCAGGCAATGTATGTCTGAATAAACAAAGTGAAACTGAAACTACGTAATTGCGAAAAGTAGATTAAACTCGGCGTAATGTTAGAGTCGTCTTAGCGGCTAATTGTCATATAATTTGTTTTGGGGTAGTTTTGACAAAACAAGAGTTACAGGCCGTTTTCGGTGACCGTACTCCCTCCGTAGATGACCATGCATTGACAGCAGACGGGAATTCTGTAACGTTTACAGCTTCACTGTGGACTAACTAATTAAGACAAGCAAATGAAACTAGGCGTAATGATAGAGTACTCATAGCGGCCAACTTCAGTGTAATTTTTCCTAAGGTACCTGCATTAGATTGAGAGCTACAGAGGATTAGCGAGGAACGGGAGACGAAATTTTTTTGTTTGTGTCGACGCGGCGCATAGACGGATGGACATCGACCACCGACGCAGGGTAGCTATATACAGCTTCGGTGTAAAACGTAGTACCTGGTATGAGCAACTTTAGTGCTTGAACAGCGTAGCAATACAACCTGCCTATACGGCAATGATAAGCATATAGCATATACGTAAATATATGCTAAGCCTCACGACAACGCCGACGGCGAAATTCGCCTCGAGTGTCATTTAATTGTTATCGCGATAAAATGTCCTGGCCCCGCAGCACAGACACTCCACCGTTAGACCACAGATATGAACAAGGGAATAAACACGCGCGTGATGCTTTGAGATGCTTGCGTCGTCGCACAGTTACGCTCGTTCAAGAAAAGCGCGCGCACCTGACGACGAGGAAATAAGAAGTTACGGCACGCGTTCGTCCCCGAAATCCGCATCTTATCTCAGCAGAATTTGAATAAAGTTGTTTACGAGATAGCGTTGGGAAGCCCGTGTTGCAGAAAATCTGGCGGCGGCGTCTAGCGCCAGACGTCGCAGCGGCAAAGAGATTAGCGCACCACAAGTACCCAGGCCGTTCGTGTGACGCAAGAAATGCACTAAACTAATTCAATTTCTCAAGCTAAAATACGTGGGGAAAACGTAAACTACGACTTATACACAGTCTACAGACATGATAGCTCTCTCGGATCAACCTTTAAAAAAAACATCGCTGATTTTTCCGGGGGAGCAGTAGAGGCCGTAGTAAGAGTCCCGGCCTGCTCTCCTGGTGCAGTATCTTCGCTCTTGGCAGACTTTTCTTATGTTGCTGTCCGCGACTTCTCAGGAGCATGTTTTGGTGGTCCCCTTTCAGTGAAATAAACCCACAGCGCCTTAGCGACCGCGATTGAACGCCACTACCTGATGTCACGCCGAGAGGATTATTGGCTGTGCGTCTCGCCCACGTTAGGTTAGCTTAGCCTAGGTTTATATTACCTAGGGTGAGGTTTCGTTTGCGTAAAAGGCGTTAGAATGGCGCAGCATATTCTCACAGCCGTCACACCGTGCGGAATTTTCTCTTTGCATTCCGGCCACGTTAGGTTAGGTTAATGTTATGGACTACTGACGCTGTTATTCTGGTCAACGTGATGTAACCTATGCGCGCGTGCACGGTTCATCGGACTATATTTAGCCCTTTAACCCTCGCCTAGTCACGTCGTACTACAGCGTAGAGGCTCAGAGCACAAAGCCCCTAAATAAAACAAAAGTAGCACCATCTCCGCTCTCCTCCCTCTGCACCCGAAGGCACAACAACGCGGAATCGCGAACACGGACCCACCAGAAAAGCACAAAGCAGGCGCGAAACGTGGTGCCTGCATGCGCCGCTCGCAATGTTTGGCACCGCGATGGCGGCGGAAGCAAAAACAAGCAAAAAAAAAAGCGCGCGAGAGCACGCGACGGCGTTCGGCCAATGGGAGGGCGATCGTCTAGGGAAAGCGCAGGGGAGGAGGACGGCGGCAGTCTTCACAGGATGGTGCTACTTTTGATTTTTATTGAGGAGATTTATCAGAGCGAGTCCCCCTTCTTCTTAACAATTCCCTATTATAGGCATTCGAGCTATCCATCAATAAATACATCTTGTCGTCAACGTCATCAGAGCGAGCGCAGCAGCGACGCCTATCAGGAGCGGACAACGTGGGGTGACGGCACATCTGCCACAGTCGCGCTCCGGCGGCTCGAGGTCATTGCGACGCGATGAATGACCTTGAGAGTTGTACGTCGAGGAGAAGAGCTTTCGCTCAAAAAAGGGAAGTCAGCAGTACGAGCCAGTTCCGCCCTAAAGGCCGCGGGATGACCCATGCGCCTACAACGTGCGCAGTTTAGGGCGCTTAAAGGGAAGCTGAAAGGTTTTCCAGGAAAAATGAGTGAACATCTGTACATAATGGTTTTCAACCCTCCGAATTCGAATATCGTATCGAAATTGAGCGAAAGAAAGCGTAAATATATTTTATTTCGACGAAAAGTGCAGCAGCGGACACGCCCAGCTCGCGCGTCTAGTTTCCGCCTGTGATTGGTCGGGCGCCTGGTGACGTCAACTCTAGTAAGCGACCGCTGCCGCTACACATGAAGCACGGTGCCAGGTGGTTTGGTGCTGTTTTTCTGAGACGGTAATGGAAAATTTAGAGAGACTGCGTTTTTCTGAGGAGTTCGGCGTTACTCCCAACATGTACGAGCCGATTGCGAAGAGTCGGCCTCTCGAAGAAGCAAACGATGCTGGTGCGAGCAGTGCTTTCGACGCGAACAAAAGCAAAGTCTTGGGATCTCCTCGTGTTGGAAATGCTCTTTGGTGAGTATGTTTTTTGCAAAGCGATCTAGTGATCTCGCCGATCTTTCGCCGATCTAGTGAGCTCGTTTCCGCTCAAACAACTGTAGTGTTGTGTTCCTGCATGCCTCCTCGTGGAACGTGAGTGGGGATGCGATCGTCGGCATTTCTGCGCTGTCCAAAGCTGTCGGCAATCTACAAAGACGGTTTAAACGCGTGAAAAGCTTCCCGGTTCATGCAGTACGTGTAGTGACCTTCATCTGTTGACTACCACGTTGACTACCACTCACGTTGATTACCACTCACGTTGACTACCACGCACGTCGACTACCACTCTACATACACGCAGACGCACCAACAAAGGAACGCAGGGTCGATCGAAGCAGATTACGATGGCACGCACGCAGAAACAAGCGCGGTCAGGCACGGTCGCGGACGCTGCGAAGGAACAAAACACTAGAGTTGACGTCACAACACCGCGGTTTCCGGTCTCCGCTCGCATCGTCAGCGTCAGCAGCAGCGCGCGGCATTCGACGGTGGGCGGAGCTACAGCGCAATTTCAACGGACAATTACGTCGCTCCTAATTGAAAAAAAAAGCCCCAAATTTTACCTGCATGGTTTATAAGGTTCCTGCATCCGTATATGAGCGTCTTATTGAATTCGACAGACTTTTCAGCTTCCTTTTAAAGCTGGAACCGCATGGCGCGATGTTGAGCCGGATTGAGGCACGACGGAGGGACGTGGGCGTAGTTTCCACAAGCGCGGGCACGGAAATCGCGTAGCCACGTTGAGAGTTGAAAGAGAGAGTTGAAAAGAACGCGTCGCGTTGGCGCACCCGCGTCCACCAATGACAGTGCAGCGCGAGTCTACGTCACGCTAAACGTCACGCATTAGTTATTTTAACATCACCAGATGTAGTTGCCCTCACTGCATCATTAAATACGCATCTTGGCAGAGAGGCTCAGCGGAACACCCAGCAAATTTGGTGGGGCCGGCGCGCACCCGCTGCGCTCGTGCGGGTGGAAACGCGTCAGCGCTGGCGTTCGCTGAGCGTCGCGTTTTCGCGAGCGAAACACACGCCACGGGGTGCAGCTTTCGATTCTCACAATCAACCGCCCGAACAGCAGGACGCAGAAGGGTGAATCATAGCATCCAGCCAATGGTGGCTCAAACGCAAGAGATAGAGAGCAGTCAAGACGCGGCCTATTGCTAGAAGCAGAGTGTGAAACCCTTTTGCGCCCATTCTGGTCTCCCCGCCCCGGGTCCGCTGCTCGCGTCGAGTGATAAAAGGCATGGGGACCGAAGGAGCTGCCTCTCGCGCTTTCATTAATATGAGTCGACCGCGGCCCACCGAACAGAGCCCGGCGCTTTCGTGACACACAGCCTTGGTCCAGATTGAGCGCAGATAAAAAGTGGGCCGAGAATGCCAGGGGCGGCGAGATAAAGCGCGCCCTTTGGCGGCATCGAGCAACGCCGCCCTTTCGCTGTCCCCACGCGCGAGCACCGCGGGGCATCTCCATTCGAATGCCCCTGACGGATGGTCCTCCCTGTCGCGCGCACTCGCGTGCTTTGAGTCTCCTCCTCGCTGTTTGGTGTTTCATGCGAGCACGGCGGCGCAGTGCGTGGACACAGCGCCTCCGGCGACGCGATTCATCTTTTGCCGTGGCCCCGTTTAACAGTGTCATCCTTCCCGCAGTTTAGTACATATTTTAGATACTCATTTCAGTATCGTTATTCATCTAAAACAGCGCATCTAAAAACAGCGGCGTTCAAGCTCTCGAGCTCAAGTTATTGTGAATAACGGAAACGTGAAGATGAATTGAACATACTTTCGAGGCGCACGCAGAGGACAAAGTTCCCGCGTGTGACCGCACCTTATCAGGTGACGGTGGCAAGCTCAGGAGACTGATGAAAAATATCCACAAAAACAGAACACGTAGTTATCGCGAGATTGTGGCAGAAGGACAGCATCGTCATAGCCAGCGGAAGAGCCGAAGTTGCTCTATTTTTCGTGTTTTAGACAACGGAATGCAGGAACAAGGACGAGAACAAACAAAGTCGCAGTTTCGCCCGAAAGGCGATGCATCGAATGCGATCGGAAATTCGTAGACAGTTATGTGAAGTAAGGATAGTAGTGTTAACGAGCAGGGCGAAAAGATCTGGACAGAAAAACACAAAGGACAGGACCGCTGTACCGCATAAACAAGAAAAACTTCAGCTATGTGTTGAGAATGCGCTTGTACTCGTTTCTTTTTTTCCTTTGCCTTCTGTCCCACTTCGCGCTGTACCACCCAAACAAGGAAGCTCTCAGATATGCGTTGGGAATACGCTTGTCCTCGTTTTTTTTTTCCTTTGCCTTCTGTCCCGCTTCCCGCTCTAAAACCCAAACAAGAAAGCCCCCAGCTTTGCGTTGGGAATGCGCTTGTCCTCGTTTCTTTTTTCCTTTGCCTTCTGTCCCGCTTCGCGCTGTACCACCCAAACAAGGAAGCTCCCAGCTATGCGTTTGGAATGCGCTTGTCCTCGTTTTTTTCCTTTGCCTTCTGTCCCGCTTCGCGCTGTACCACCCAAACAAGGAAGCTCCCAGCTATGCGTTTGGAATGCGCTTGTCCTCGTTTATTTTTTTTCCTTTGCCTTCTGTCCCGCTTCCTGCTGTACCACCCAAACAAGGAAGCCCTCAGCTATGCGTTGGAAATACGCTTGTCCTCGTTTTTTTTTCTTTGCCTTCTGTCCCGCTTCGCGGTGTACCATCCAAACAAGGAAGCTCTCAGCTATGCGTTAGCAATACGCTTGTCCTCGTTTTTTCCAGTGTCCCCTGTCCCACTTCGCGCTGTACCACACAAACAAAGAAGCTCTCGGCCATGCGTTGTGAAAGTGCATGTCCTCGTTTTTTCCAGTGTCCGCTGTCCCACTTCGCACTGTACCACACAAACAAAGACGCTCTCGACCATGCGTTGCGAAAGCGCTTGTCCTCGTTTTTTCCAGTGTACCCTGTCCCACTTCGCGCAGCACCACACGAACAAAGAAGCTCTCAACCATGCGTTGTGAAAGTGCTTGTCCTCGTTTTTTCCAGTGTCCCCTGTCCTGCTTCGCGCTGTACCACACAAACAAAGAAGCTCTCAGCCATGTGTTCTAAAAGTGGTTGTCCTCGTTTTTTCCAGTGTCCCCTGTCCCACTTCGCACTGTACCACACAAACAAAGAAGCTATCGGCCATGCGTTGTGCAAGCGCTTGTCCTCGTTTTTTCCAGTGTCCCCTGTCCCACTTCGCGCTGTACCACACAAAGAAGCTCTCAGCGATGCGTTGTAAAAGCGCTTGTCCTCGCTTCTGCCAGTGTCCCCTGTCCCACTTCGCACTGTACCATACAAACGAAGAAGCTCTCAGCCATGCGTTGTGAAAGTGCTTGTCCTCGTTTCTTCCAGTGTCCATTGTCCCACTTCGCACTGTACCACACAAACAAAGAAGCTCTCGGCCATGCGTTGTGAAAGCGCTTGTCCTCGTTTTTTCGAGTGTCCCCTGTCCCACTTCGCGCTGTAACACACAAACAAAGAAACTCTCAGCCATGCGTTGTGAAAGGGCTTGTCCTCGTTTTTTCCAGTGTCCCCTGTCCCACTTCGCGCTGTACCACACCAACAAAGAAGCTCTCAGCCATGTGTTGTGAAAGCGCTTGTCCTGGTTTTTTCCAGTGTTCCCTGACCCACTTCGCGCTGTACCACACAAAAAAGAAGCTCTCAGCCATGCATTGTGAAAATGCTTGTCCTCGTTTTTTCCAGTGTCCCCTGTCCCACTTCGCTCTGTACCACACAAACAAAGAAGCTCTGAGCCATGCGTTGTGAAAGCGCTTGTCCTCGCTTTTTCCAATTTCCCCTGTCCCACTTCGCACTGTACCACACAAACACGGAAGCTCTCAGCCATGCGTTGTGGAAGCGCTTGTCCTCGTTTTTTCCAGTGTCCGCTGTCCCATTTCGCGCTGTACCACACAAACAAAGAAGCTCTCAGCCATGCGTTGTGAAAGCGCTTGTCCTCGTTTTTTTTTTCAGTGTCCCCTGCTGTAACACACTTTAAACAAAGAAGCTCTCAGCCATGCGTTGTGAAAGTGCTTCTTCTCTTTTTTTCCAGTGTCCCCTGTCCTGCTTCGCGCTGTACCACACCAACAAAGAAGCTCTCAGCCATGCGTTTTGAAAGCGCTTGTCCTCGTTTTTTCCAGTGTCGTTGTCCCACTTCGCGCTGTACCACACAAACAAAGAAGCTATCGGCCATGCGTTGTGCAAGCGCTTGTCCTCGTTTTTTCCAGTGTCCCCTGTCCCACTTCGCGCTGTACCACACAAAGAAGCTCTCAGCGATGCGTTGTAAAAGCGCTTGTCCTCGCTTCTGCCAGTGTCCCCTGTCCCACTTCGCACTGTACCATACAAACGAAGAAGCTCTCAGCCATGCGTTGTGAAAGTGCTTGTCCTCGTTTCTTCCAGTGTCCATTGTCCCACTTCGCACTGTACCACACAAACAAAGAAGCTCTCGGCCATGCGTTGTGAAAGCGCTTGTCCTCGTTTTTTCGAGTGTCCCCTGTCCCACTTCGCGCTGTAACACACAAACAAAGAAACTCTCAGCCATGCGTTGTGAAAGGGCTTGTCCTCGTTTTTTCCAGTGTCCCCTGTCCCACTTCGCGCTGTACCACACCAACAAAGAAGCTCTCAGCCATGTGTTGTGAAAGCGCTTGTCCTGGTTTTTTCCAGTGTTCCCTGACCCACTTCGCGCTGTACCACACAAAAAAGAAGCTCTCAGCCATGCATTGTGAAAATGCTTGTCCTCGTTTTTTCCAGTGTCCCCTGTCCCACTTCGCTCTGTACCACACAAACAAAGAAGCTCTGAGCCATGCGTTGTGAAAGCGCTTGTCCTCGCTTTTTCCAATGTCCCCTGTCCCACTTCGCGCTGTACCACACAAACACGGAAGCTCTCAGCCATGCGTTGTGTAAGCGCTTGTCCTCGTTTTTTCCAGTGTCCGCTGTCCCATTTCGCGCTGTACCACACAAACAAAGAAGCTCTCAGCCATGCGTTGTGAAAGCGCTTGTCCTCGTTTTTTTTTTCAGTGTCCCCTGCTGTAACACACTTTAAACAAAGAAGCTCTCAGCCATGCGTTGTGAAAGTGCTTCTTCTCTTTTTTTCCAGTGTCCCCTGTCCTGCTTCGCGCTGTGCCACACCAACAAAGAAGCTCTCAGCCATGCGTTTTGAAAGCGCTTGTCCTCGTTTTTTCCAGTGTCGTTGTCCCACTTCGCGCTGTACCACACAAACAAAGAAGCTCTGAACTATACGTTGAGAAAGCGCTTGTCCTCGTTTTTTCCAGTGTCCCGTGTCCCACTTCGCGCGGTACCACACAAACAAAGAACCTCTCAGCCATGTGTTGTGAAAGCGCTTGTCCTCGTTTTTTTCAGTGTCCCCTGTCCCACTTCGCGCTGTACCACACAAACAAAGAAGCTCTCAGCCACGCGTTGTGAAAGTGCTTGTCCTCATATTTTCCAGTGTCCCCTGTCCTGCTTCGCGCTGTACCACGCAAACAAAGAAGCTCTCAGCCATGCGTTGTGAAAGCGCCTGTCCTCGTTTTTTCCAGTGTCCCGTGTCCCACTTCGCGCTGTACCACACAAACAAAGAAGCTCTCAGCCATGCGTTGTGAAAGTGCTTGTCCTCGTTTTTTCCAGTGTCTCGTGTCCTGCTTCGCGCTGTACCGCACAAACAAAGAAGCTCTCAGCCATGCGTTGTGAATGTGCTTGTCCTCGTTTTTTCCAGTGTCCCCTGTCCTGCTTCGCGCTTTACCACACACACAAAGAAGCTCTCAGCCATACGTTGTGAAAGTGCTTATCATCGTTTTTTCCAGTGTCCCCTGTCCTGCTTCGCGCTCTACCACCCAGACAAAGAAGCTCTCAGCCATGCATCGTGAAAGTGCTTGTCCTCATTTTTTCCAGTGTCCCCTGTCCCACTTCGCGCTGTACCACACAAACAAAGAAGCTCTCAGCCAAGCATTGTGAAAGCGCTTGTCCTCGTTTCTTCCAGTGTCCTCTGTCCCACTTCGCGCTGTACCACACAAACAAAGAAGCTCTCAGCCATGCGTCGTGAAAGTGCTTGTCCTCGTTTTTTCCAGTGTCCCCTGTCCTGCTTCGCGCTTTACCACACACACAAAGAAGCTCTCAGCCATGCGTTGTGAAAGTGCTTATCATCATTTTTTCCAGTGTCCCCTGTCCTGCTTCGCGCTCTACCACCCAGACAAAGAAACTCTCAGCCATGCGTCGTGAAAGTGCTTGTCCTCGTTTTTTCCAGTGTCCCCTGTCCCACTTCGCGCTGTACCACACAAATAAAGAAGCTCTCAGCCATGCGTTGTGAAAGCGCTTGTCCTCATTTTTTCCAGTGTCCCCTGTCCCACTTCGCGCTGTACCACACAAACAAAGAAGCTCTCAGCCATGCGTTGTGAAAGCGCTTGTCCTCCTTTTTGCCAGTGTCCCCTGTGCCACTTCGCGCTCTACCACCCAGACAAAGAAGCTCTCAGCCATGCGTCGTGAAAGTGCTTGTGCTCGTTTTTTCCAGTGTCCCCTGTCCCACTTCGCGCTTTACCACACAAACAAAGAAGCTCTCAGCCATGCGTTGTGAAAGTGCTTGTCCTCATTTTTTCCAGTGTCTCGTGTCCTGCTTCGCGCTGTGCCGCACAAACAAAGAAGCTCTCAGCCATGCGTCGTGAATGTGCTTGTCCTCGTTTTTTCTAGTGTCCCCTGTCCTGCTTCGCGCTTTACCACACAAACAAAGAAGCTCTCAGCCATGCGTCGTGAAAGTGCTTGTCATCGTTTTTTTCCAGTGTCCCCTGTCCCACTTCGCGCTGTACCACACAAACAAAGAAGCTCTCAGCCATGCGTCGTGAAAGTGCTTGTCCTAGTTTTTTCCAGTGTCCCCTGTCCTGCTTCGCGCTCTACCACCCAGACAAAGAAGCTCTCAGCCATGCGTCGTGAAAGTGCTTGTCCTCGTTTTTTCCAGTGTCCCCTGTCCCACTTCGCGCTGTACCACACAAACAAAGAAGCTCTCAGCCATGCGTTGTGAAAGCGCTTGTCCTCGTTTTTTCCAGTGTCCCCTGACCCACTTCGCGCTGTACCACACAAACAAAGAAGCTCTCAGCCATGCGTCGTGAAAGTGCTTGTCCTCGTTTTTTCCAGTGTCCCCTGTCCTGCTTCGCGCTCTACCACCCAGACAAAGAAGCTCTCAGCCATGCGTCGTGAAAGTGCTTGTGCTCGTTTTTTCCAGTGTCCCCTGTCCCACTTCGCGCTTTACCACACAAACAAAGAAGCTCTCAGCCATGCGTTGTGAAAGTGCTTGTCCTCATTTTTTCCAGTGTCTCGTGTCCTGCTTCGCGCTGTGCCGCACAAACAAAGAAGCTCTCAGCCATGCGTCGTGAATGTGCTTGTCCTCGTTTTTTCTAGTGTCCCCTGTCCTGCTTCGCGCTTTACCACACAAACAAAGAAGCTCTCAGCCATGCGTCGTGAAAGTGCTTGTCATCGTTTTTTCCAGTGTCCCCTGTCCCACTTCGCGCTGTACCACACAAACAAAGAAGCTCTCAGCCATGCGTCGTGAAAGTGCTTGTCCTAGTTTTTTCCAGTGTCCCCTGTCTTGCTTCGCGCTCTACCACCCAGACAAAGAAGCTCTCAGCCATGCGTCGTGAAAGTGCTTGTCCTCGTTTTTTCCAGTGTCCCCTGACCCACTTCGCGCTGTACCACACAAACAAAGAAGCTCTCAGCCATGCGTCGTGAAAGTGCTTGTCCTCGTTTTTTCCAGTGTCCCCTGTCCCACTTCGCGCTGTACCACACAAACAAAGAAGCTCTCAGCCATGCGTCGTGAAAGTGCTTGTCCTCGTTTTTTCCAGTGTCCCCTGTCCTGCTTCGCGCTCTACCACCCAGACAAAGAAGCTCTCAGCCATGCGTCGTGAAAGTGCTTGTCCTCGTTTTTTCCAGTGTCCCCTGTCCCACTTCGCGCTGTACCACACAAACAAAGAAGCTCTCAGCCATGCGTCGTGAAAGTGCTTGTCCTAGTTTTTTCCAGTGTCCCCTGTCCTGCTTCGCGCTCTACCACCCAGACAAAGAAGCTCTCAGCCATGCGTCGTGAAAGTGCTTGTCCTCGTTTTTTC
Organism: Dermacentor variabilis; assembly: GCF_050947875.1. Lineage (NCBI taxonomy): Eukaryota > Metazoa > Arthropoda > Arachnida > Ixodida > Ixodidae > Dermacentor > Dermacentor variabilis. The sequence continues at coordinate 6,679,534 of NC_134570.1, forward strand.
CAGTGTCCCCTGTCCCACTTCGCGCTGTACCACACAAACAAAGAAGCTCTCAGCCATGCGTCGTGAAAGTGCTTGTCCTCGTTTTTTCCAGTGTCCCCTGTCCCACTTCGCGCTGTACCACACAAACAAAGAAGCTCTCAGCCATGCGTTGTGAAAGTGCTTGTCCTCGTTTTTTCCAGTGTCTCGTGTCCTGCTTCGCGCTGTACCGCACAAACAAAGAAGCTCTCAGCCATGCGTTGTGAAAGTGCTTGTCCTCGTTTTTTCCAGTGTCCCTGTCATGCTTCGCGCTGTACCACACAAACAAAGAACCTCTCAGCCATGCGTTGTGAAAGTGCTTGTCCTCGTTTTTTCCAGTGTCCCCTGTCCTGCTTCGCGCTGTATCACATACACAAGGAAGGTCTCAGCTACGTCTAGCGAGCCAGCAGCCTTTGCTGCGCGACTAAAGGAACCGTAGCCCAGAAAGAATCCAAGACTAGCTGAAATCTTTTCTTTCAAATCCTCGTCGAGGATCATGTGTGCCTTCCGAAAGCGACACTCTCGTATTCTAATAATTTTTTATTATCTCAGGAAACTTGATTCACATCAGGTACGCGCCCTCGACATGCTTTTTACCCCTGGAGTTCCACATGCCAAAGGTTTTAAATGCGCAAGCATTTCTGTGTCTACCCAACCAGGAAACCCGTCCGTCCGTCCGTTCTTCCGTCCATCACGTAAGACATGACATGGCGCTTATCTTAAATCGCTACCACATATTCGGGAAAGTGCAGATGCATTGCACTGGCTTCTGTACTCTACCACTCACTTTCTTTTTGAAGCGCTAACGACGCAACAGAGCTGCCAAGAACCAGAAAAATGTATTAGTCAATAAAATTTGCAGCTCCCCATCACGTTTCGTCATTTTGATGAAAGCACAAAATTGTATTTTGCAAAACTCCCGCTTTCCGGAACAAATTTTAAAACACATGACCTCTTGACAGACAACCAGGGTCAACGTGGAGGATAATGGCGGCCGTGCCGCCACCATACGTGTCGAGAATAGAGCCCTATGGTTGCATCGACGTCCTTCTCATTTTTTCATGGGCACCGCCATATTGAGTAAAGCCCCTTAAACTTCGTAAAGTAGTGACACTCTCCTCCTCCGCCTTCACACCTCCTCGTTTCTCCTCTCTTTCACGCTCCCTCCTCGACCGTGGCGCCGCCTACGATGCTCGAGCGCAGCAGACGACCTTTCGCAGACTGAATGCACGCATAGCAAGGCAGTGCTCTTAAAGCGTTCACGTTGGCTTTCCAGCTCCACGTAACTTCGTGTACAGCATATAATTTATAGTCGGATGGTTGTACAAATTCAGTAACGGCAGCTTTTGTTTCATTTGTTGATAACTATTTCTTTAAAAAAGTACCTGAAGGAGTGTTAACGATGTGCGTTGACGACTACGAATGTATCGCGTGCCCTACAATTAGGTACGCAACATTTGTCAAGGGCGTGTCGCAAGATCTTGTTGCGAATGGTTGTAAATAACACGTTTACGATCGAATGACAACATCTTGACTTCCAGCAAGCCCGCAGCCTAAAGAATCCGCGCCGCCCTTACCACGTGAATTCGCGGCGCGTATCAGCTGTGGCGTACAAAGGCCTACGGAGATCACTGCTCTGAAGGTTTGAAAGTGTCTTACAAGCTACAGTGCCAACAACGTGCGTACTTGCCAATCTAAGCGCGCACAAAGGCTCAGAGGTGGGCGCTGGTGCTATTATGTTTCTCGCGTCTCAACGTCGACAGAAATACCGCGGCTGATCATCGAGTCGGGACTCTGCGTACACAAGAAAATAAAATAAGTTTTTAGCATTCATGCGCGAAGCGGGAGCGCGATAACAATGCTTGACTCAATCTCAAACAAGACCACTGTGGGCTTCAGTACTTTTTTTCAGGTTAATGACTTATCACGAATAACACTTCATCGTGCGTTGGTTCATCCGTTTACTAAGTGACGTACTTGTCGCGAACCGAGTTGCACTGAGGTAAATGTATTGAGGACGGCTGCGCTCCCTCCGAAGTAACATTTGCGAGACATGACTTTACATAGTAAACGAGAAGAAAGGGGGTTAACCGAGGGGCCCGATTATTATTAGTCATATCATGAGAAGCCAACAAACACTGACACCAACGACAACATAGAGGAAATTACTTGTGCTCAATAAATGTAATGAAGAAACGATAGATTAATTGAAATGAAAGTGGATGAAAAAACAAATTGCCGCAGGTGGGAACCGAACCCACAAGCTTCGCATTTCGCGTGCGATGCTCTACCAATTGAGCTACCGCGGCGCTGGTTCCTCATCCACTTTCTTGGGTATTTATGTGTACTAGTAGAACCCTGGGAGTGTTAGCCAGCGCCATCACTCACAGACCTTGGCGGCGGACGTGGAACGTCCTTGTTGCCGCAGGCGTCACGAGAACGTGCTCTTTTGGGGTGAAGGCAACTGGTAGGTTGAGTCATATCATGAGGCTTCTCATGATATGACTAATAATAATCGGGCCCCTCGGTTAACCCCCTTTCTTCTCGTTTATTACATAACGAGGGTCTCGAATCCGGCAACATTGATGCCTTCAGGTAGCATACGTGGGTTTACTGACCAGTTGCCTTCACCCAAAAAGATCACGTGACTGTAGAAACGAGACTGTAGACGAGACTGTAGAAACTAATAGTGGAATGAACGAGCAAGCGAACGACTATACGAGCGCGCGAACTAAACGAACGAGCAAACGACTAAACGAACGACTAAACGAGCGTGCGAACGAACGAGCAAACGACTAAGCACGAACGACGACTAAACCATTGAATAGTGATTTCAAGTCTAGTAGCCTTGAAATGCGTGACAACGATGCCAGTAGCTGACGCAAAAAAAGCGAACCGTCGAACGATGCGTTTCTACCCACGCCTAATCACACTCATGCCTAGCCACCGATCTAAGCAGATCCGTCATACCTGGCTTAAAGATGATTGTATACCTAAGTATAATAATGACACCTAAAACAAAGGTTAACCAAGTGAAACCAGGACTTAACCAGGCTAAACCAAGCTGCCGCTTTGCATATCCAGGGTTAGCTGAGCTAAGCCACAGCCGATTTTTCATACGTGGGCAGATCCGAAACATAATGCAATGCCGGGCCAACCCGCGGCGGAGGTGGAACAGGCGTTAATGATCTCATGAATGAAGCTTCACCTCAGGTGCTCCTATGTAAATACATGTAAAAGTAGAATTCGTTTTTCTCGGCTACCACTGCACAAAATTTGACGAGGTCTGTTGCATTTAAAAGTAAAACTTAAAAACTAGTGACTGTCGCATTAGAATTATTGATTTAGGTCGTAACGTTTTTATTGAAAATTGGCAAAAATCGCAAAGTTTCAGAAAACGAAACTATCAGGTTTACAACTCTGTAACTCAGCAATGAAAAATGATATCACAATTCTGTGAAATGCTTCTCAAAGTACGTCTAAAGAGGACAAAATTCGTATGTTACACATGAATCTCAAGGGAAAACACGGGGAATGCGGGAGAATGAAATTCAAGACGATGAGCAAAACGTGAACAAGGTGAATGCAGGAGCCAACGTTTCGACAAGTGGACTTGTCTTCTTCAAGGCGACGTACGCTTTCCTCGCCACAGTATATATAGGTGGGGTTCTTCGAAAGGGCAGAGGGTGTGAGGCGGCAGGGTGCGGAAACGAGGGAAGGTGTGTTAGCGTGTCGAATTGAGAATAAAGGAACGCTGTGCACAAAGCCAGGGCCACCTGCCCCGCCACCCCGGTCTGTCAACGCACGCGTGTTAGCCGGCGTTTCAAGGGGGTCTGACAAGCCGGCTGAAAAAAGAAAGAGGAATGGAAAGAAAAAAAAGAACAAAAGAAGGAGGGTGGGGGGATGCGCCAAGAAATCAAACTAAGTGTTGTTGCCTATAGCTTGAAGTTTAGCATAGCGAAGAGATTCTAAAGCTCCCTTTGAAACGTTTATGCCTATTGGTTGCAATGCCTTGAACTTATGGATAAGGTATGACTCTCTGTATTTTCTTTCACGTTCAGAACGGAAATTTGACTGTAAGATGTAGAGTTTAGGTTCATCAAAGTTATGATCTGGTTGGTTGAAATGCTCGGCGACGGCTTTGGGAAGCTTTTTAGCTGTGTCCGCGCGATGTCCGTTTAATCTGACGTTCATTGATTGTCCTGTTTCACCGATATAATGTTTCTTATAGAAGGAATCTTCAAGCATATAAATCACATCCGAACTTGTATCAAGTGAAGCTAGATTTGACTATTTGATTTGACTAGTGTATAAGTATTTGCGGTGCTTTTAATTTTAATGTCACTTTGAAGGTGCCTGCACTAGCATGGGTACGCCATTCGCTCCCACGTATGCGAACATTTTCATAGGACAGCTTGAAGCAGATTTGCTGAAATCCTACCCTTTAAAACCCCACACCTATCTTCGTTACATTGACGACCTACTTATAATATGGTAACACGGCACAAGCGGCTTAACCGACTTAATGAGCCATTTCAATCGCTTTCACCCGAGTATTAAATTTACTGCTCACCACTCTCCTGGTCAGATCAACTTTCTGGACACGACGGTCTACATAGAAAACGGAAAACTGAGAACGGCACTTTACCGGAAGCCTACAGATAGCCAGCAATATTTAGACTGCAACAGTCATCACCCGCGACATTGCAAGCAAGGAATTTTTGTCGGACAAGCGAAACGTATAAGAACAATCTGCAGCGAAGACCACGATTATATCCACCACCTAAATGACATTTATACAACGCTAGCAGAAACGAACTATCCCCAAGTTTCTCTTGATAGAGCTTATGATGCCGCGTCAAGATTGGAGAGAGTCGGAATTGGCGAAGAGACAGCCCACACTAGAATCTGACAGACCGCCGGCCTTTGTAACAAACTATTCTAATGCACTCCCAAACATAAACAACATCCTAAGAAAATACCACCCAATATTATCAAGTAACCAGCGTCTGCGAAAAGCGTTCCCGGATGTACCTAGGGTTATCTATTTTTGAAACAGGAACTTTGAAGACATGTTAGTGCACGCAAAAGTCAGCCAACAGCACTCCCCCGTAATAAAAGCATGTTGTCGCCCTAGGTGCAAAACCTGCAGGCACCTTCAAAGTGACTTTAAAATTAAAAGCACCGCAAATAGTTACACACATCAAGTCAAATGTAGCTTCACTTGTACAAGTTCGGATTTGATTTATATGCTTGAATATTCCTTCTGTAAGAAACAATACATCGGTGAAACAGGACGTTCAATGAACGTCAGCTTAAACGGACATCGCGCGGACACAGCTAAAAAGCTTCTTAAAGCCGTTGCCGAGCATTTCAACCAACCAGATCATAACTCTGATGAACTTAAACTCTACATCTTACAGTCAAATTTCCGTTCTAAACGAGAAAGAAAATACAGAGAATCATACCTTATCCATAAGCTCAAGACATTGCAACCAATAGGCATAAACGTTTCAAAGGGAGCTTTAGAATCTATTCGGTATGCTAAACTTCAAGCTATAGGCAACAACACTTAGTTTGATTTCTTGGCGTACCCTCCCCTCCCTTTTTTTGTTCTTTTTTCTTTCTTTCCATTCCTCTTTTTTTTTTTTCAGGCGGCTTGTCAGACCCCCTTGAAACGTCGGCTAACACGCGTGCGTTGACAGACCGGTGGGAGGGGGTGGGGGGAGGTGGCCCCGGCTTTAGCTTTGTGCAAAGCGTTCCTTACTCTCAATTCGACACGCTAACACACCTTCCCTCGTTCCCGCACCCTCTCGCCTCACACCCTCTCCCCGTTTGAAGAACCCCACCCATATATATACTGTGGCGTGGAAAGCGTACGTCGCCTTGAAGAAAAGTCCACTTGTCGAAACGTTGGCTCTTGCATTCACCTTGTTCACGTTTTGCTCATCGACATGAATCTCAAGAAATTTAGTAATATAGGAATGCAGCTTTTACAGTGTGCAAAATTTAACGAATTCACGTAGGATATAAATTGACATATATAATTTGCCAGCTTTGAATGATCTAATGGATACCGGACGGGATTTGATCCCACACATTCGAGCTTACCAGCGCAAAGCGAAAGCCACTACGCCACCACGGCGGGTTGCTGGAACGGAACAATTGCGCCACCTATATGGCAAAACGCAGCGCACGCAACGTGCCGCTGGAGAATGTCGGGTAACTGCAGTTGCATCCAAAGTATCGCAAAAAAGCGATTTCTGCAAGAAAAGTCAACACACTGCTCCAATAAACATTCTAGAAACAGCAGCACAATCAACTGTTTCCCCGGCCCCATCCAGCCGCACATCGACCGCGCTGCGTTCCGCAGCAGTGGCGGTGGATGGCGCCACTGTTTTGTTGCAGTGGAATCGGCGTGCTTTCAGTGGCGTCGTTCCAGGCAATACGCAGATCAAATTTGTTGTCTAAGTTGGTAAGTAATACCCTCAAAAATCGTCTTAAACTAAGCTTCACACAACATTGTACCTGAATGCGAAATTAAGGTAGAGGTCAGCCGGCCGTTTACGTGCGTCATGTATATAGTCATGCGTATACACTTATCGCGGAGTAGCTTGCCCCCAAACGAATGAGACGGCGCTTCCGACGTCGCGCCGCACTTTGACTCAGGCGAATGGGAAGCCATTACCGCTTCTGCCCCGCTAATGTGCGGTCAGCTATTGAAAATGCAAGTTGGTGATCCATTCATGGTGCAAAATGTAGAACGGTAAAGGGAAGACGTATGCAGTAGTTGGTTCCAAAAATAGTGACTGGTATTTTAAGGGATTAGATAATTATGTTAGGGGCCAAGATCACGGACCGCTGCTACGCAAGGACTGCCTTTGTTACTGGCCCTTCGCAATGCACGCCTTTCCTCGAGGATAAAAAAAAATAATCCATCAGTGTTGTATCGCTGAACCCTGAACAAAGGACTTGAACTGCGGAGCGCCGGTAAGAGTGAGTACCGCTCGCTACACAGTGACAAAAGAAGTATCATCAGAACTCCAGGGATGGAGAGTCGCGTCTTGCTCTCAATCAGGCGACGGCGGCGCACGCTGATGTCGAGTTTGAAATGGGTCAGGAAGTCAGAGCCGAGGACAGTCTGATTGACGTCGCCTACCATGAAGACCCACCGGAACGTGCGGCGCAGACCAAGGAAGGTAGTGAGGGACCATACCTGGTGATGACGCTAGAGCTCGCCGCGCGGAGCGTGATTCAGAAGCGCGGTCACGCCTTGAAGACGGCAGTACGCTGACCTCGGCACCCGTGTCTACAAGGAAGCGCAGGCCGGAAACGCGACCCATGGCGATAAAAAGGCGGCCGGGTTGTAAGTCGAGGCCACATGATGCCGTCAATGATCTCGCAGCGCATTTCCCGTCCATGGGTAGACTAGCACTGGCGGGCGCGGTGCTGGAAAGTGCGATGGTGCCAGCAAATAGGCGAGCTTCGAGGACTCCGCGAGCGAGGAGTGCTCTGGGAAGAGGGACGGCGGCTGGGGCGTGAGCCGCGCTGGGCATGAGAGGACGTCTCGAAGGGCGTTGATGGAGACGGCGAGGTGGTGCATCCGGGACTCTAGGCGGGCCATGATAGAGGACTCTGGTGTTAAACGGAGCGCATCGACAGAAGAAGTCGCGTCGTGAATTCGATCTGCAAGCTGGGCGAGAAGGTTGAAGGTCAAGTCTCCCGCAGCGGCCAAGACAGGTCGGGTTACCCCCATTCAATTGCCTACGTATTAAGAATAAGTCAATGTGCGCACTGTAGAGTTATTCCGCCAAAGCGTGGGTGACAGACTAGATCGACCACCCACGAACGCACGAAGCTCAATGATTCGTGCACGGTCCACAGAGTTGGTGAATGATTCACGATCATACGTCCTTGCTACAGGCTATTACAAAGTAGAGAACATCTACGTTTCAAGGCTTGTGCGTGGCAAATACTAACCTACCGCAATTGAGCACACCCGAGAGCAATTAGGCAGACAACAAACCATCTGATAAACCAACACCGAGGAACGTCACTGAGTCAGCAGCATCACACGCCGTTCCTCCAAAGTGAGTGGCGAACAAAGAAGGAAAAGCGAAACATACCGATCCTGATTAATTCATAAGCGGAAAGCTTGGACAGCTTGGAAAACACTTTTTTTTTATTCGGAACCATGCCCTTAGACATAATATTGGAAAACACTTCTAGCGCCGCTCTTAGCACAAGCACCGTATACGCTGCTCGCACCGTTAGGAGAAGGCATGATGAGGCTCGAAAGAGCTTTTGCATGTTCTGTGGCCAAAGCTTCGTGTCGTACCCCCAGTCACTGTCTATGATAAACACCGAAACAAACGTTTGCTGAGATGCACCGGCGCCATCCACGTGCATTGTAAACACCGAGGCAATCATGGACGCATCACCACGTGATCCAACACGACGGTTCCCACACGATCGCCATGAAAAGGGTCTAGACAAGCCGCGGTTATTGATGAAACACTCAGTTATTTGTTCGCATACATCGATTACTTCTTGGTGTTGTTTAGCGACAAACCGGAAGGAGCACGTGTCCAAGGAGAAAAAATTTTCTGCGCCTTCCAGTTCATTTTCCAAGGCCTCTCCTTCGCGAAGGAGCAGCGGGTAGACGGCATAATTCGCTTTCTTGACTTCAAGCTCCACCTCAGCCGCATCAGCTAGGCATCGCCCAAAGAAGCGCCCACTTCCCGTCGAATCACTCGAGGACTGTCGATCGTGCCATCGCAGTAGGAGCGCTCAGGAAATCCCTCACTCGCTCCTGCCATCAAAAAATTGACCGGAGCTGGTCCAGCCCAACCCGGCGCTTTAGAGCCCCAAGCAGCTACCCGGAATCCCTCCTTTATTCCTTGACAGAAGCTCGTGCCCATATAATCATATCTGCTAGGACAAGGCACCGCCTGAACTTGACATACATTAGCAGTTATCCCCTTACGTGCACGACGCTTTCCACCGAATCAGAAAAACAACAGGGCGTGCAAGTGTTCGTGTTGTGTTTTCGGCGCCCAACAAACTCGGCTACTTGTACAGAAAAGTGAACGTAAGCCACTTTGACAACAGGTCTTGCAGTAATAATCACTCCTCGCGCCTTGTGCAATGAAACAGGGAAGTCGTCTACGAGATCCCCACTACGTGTAGCAGAACGACCCGCCGTGGTTGCTTAGTGGCTACGGTGTCGGGCTGCTAAGCACGAGGTCGAGGGATCAAATTCCGGTCACGGCAGCCACATTTCGATGGGGGCGAAGTGCGAAAACACCCGTGTACTTAGATTCAGGTGCACGTTAAGGAAACCCAGGCGGTCCAAATTATTCCGGAGTCCCTCACTACGCCGTGCGTCACAATCAGATCGTGATTCTGGCAGATGAAACGCATATTCTTTTTTATTATTCTTTTTTCTTTGTGTCTGTGTGTGTGTGGCAGAACGCATATCGACCGGGCAGGACGGTGTTCCAATGAGCGCTTGCGGGAGCATTCGTCCAACGTAATGAACACGAATGGGAGCAACCTGGCCATTCACTGCACCAATTGCGGGCGCATTCCCTTACAGAAGTGGCATTACTAGAACAAAAAGAATTCATTTTAAAATCACATAACACGTCGTTTTTTCAAAACAACGTCCGACGCTAGACGCCGGTCACCGACACCTTCGCCGGATTTTCTGCGACATGGAGCCCTTAACGCGTTCGCGTTAAAACTTGCACTTGGAATTTACATAGATTTCACAGAGGCTTTCGAACACCTTAACCATGCATTGCATCTAAAGAAACTTGAAACATGGATTCCGAGGGAAAAGCTTGGTTGGCTCTCTTACAAAACTATCTAGAAGGCAGCAGTATGTGCATTGTTAAGAACGGCCAGCTGCAATGCAAGTTTGCAAGCCATTTACGCCAGCGGTGGCAACCTCATCTTGGGATGCCACCGCCAACCTCTAGCCACGGCGTGACTAAGTCGGCTTTGTGTCGGGAACAATACGCACGTCCTCGACTCTCCGTCGCTTGAGCTAGGATGCGTTTGACGAAGCAGGCTTTGTGCTGAAACCCCCACCCTTACGCTCTAGCCTCGTTGCCGTTGTGACTGAAGGAGTTCGACGAAGCAGGCTTTGTGCGCAACACGACAACGCGGACCTGATCTGCTACGGGTGGGGGAGTTGCCGCGGGAACGTCTTCGTAGGCTCCTTCGCACGCGCCGACCAAGACGCAAGACAGTGTGCTACCCGGATGCGCTACCCGGATCGGCTCCGAGTTCTACGAAATTCGTGTGGTGTCGGTTTCGGACCGTGAACACGTGTGTGGGTGCATGTGTGTGTGTAAACCGTCCCGCGGAGAGGCGGCTAGCTTGCGATGACTAAACGAACGTTCGCGTCACCTTGTGTCGCGGGAGGACCGAGTGTTTAAAAACTGCTGTTGTGCGGATGCTCGACACACTCTCTCAAGCAGTCGTGTTAGACTGATGGACTGCATGTAAATACTGTAAATAAACCCACATTCCTCGGTCTCGATGAGAAGCAGTCCTTCCCTTCATCAACGTCCTCAGCGTGGATAAGTTGGACGACGGCATGGGCCAGCTACCTTCGAATTCATGCCGGACTCCAATCTTGACAACGGATCACGAGCGATGGGATTGAGCCCCCAATCCTGACAGCATGTATATGGACATTTCCCAAATATTAGAACAACACTATCTCGAGTCTTCCAAGGAAGTATTGTCGGTCCTTTTCTTTTTAATATCTACTTAAATGATATCATACAAATCGACACTTAAACAAAGTATGCTATATATGCAGATGAGAAGACATTACTATTTTCAGCCCCACTGCCTCAGAGCTAATCACCCGAGCTAACACCACGCTTACGCGGCTTCATATATGGTCCCAGTATAACGCTTTGAATACTAACACGAGTAAAACCAAGGCTGTTGTTTATGGTCCTAAAAACAAAATTTTGTGCATGAATGACGCGACCATGCTTTATGAGGAAAAAATAGATAGTTAGCTCTTTTGAAACATTATGTGTCTTCTTGACGGAAAACATGAGATCGGATTTACATAGCGAACGCATAACAAAGAAATTATCTGCTGCAATTGGTTTAACTTATGCAAACAGGCACATATGTTAACCACTAAAGTGAAACTTCATTTATTTAATGCATTGTTTTATCCGCATATATATTACTGTCACTTATTATGGGTGAATACGTCAATGTCAAATTTAACAATGCTTCATATACTTCCGAAAAAAAATATTACGTAACATATGCAATGTAGCATATGACCAGCCTCCAGCATCACTGTTCGAAAGAGGATGCACAATACAGGTATTTTATGTCCACAATTGCCACCTAATGTCGCAGTATCGAGTGGAAGAAAAGAATAATGTAATTTATCTTAAGGAAATAGCATTTCTCCGTACAAAAGAAATCATACACACAAGAAACTCTGACACGTGGCACATATACTCTTCCAGAACAACACCTGTTTAACAAATAATAAAGCGCACTTTGCCTAAACCACTAAATTTAGGCCTCCATAATAACCTAAACCCGGCTCAAATGAAAAAAAGAAGATACGATGTTTCGCCTCTAGTATTACTTAAAATCGTCAAATCAGTGTCTTTATTATTTCTTCTCCTTACTGTGGATTCTTTATATTGTGTGTAGTTATTCTACACGTATTGATGTTTGTGTTGCAGGTGACTATGTTATGCGTCTTGTTTACCCATTGTTTTCACTGCTTTTGTGTATCTTAATATATGCCCTCTGAAATTGCATACTTCAATAGCAATATTATCGACTGGAATATATTCATTTCTTACTGTGATTTTTAAAATTTTTGATGCTGTTTATGTATGTTTCACTGGTGCTGATAATCAAAGAAATAAAACGTATTTTCGTTCGGGGAGTAGAGAGCTACTCAAGCATGCCGTAGCCTTTTCTCTCTACACTCCCCCATCGACCCCGATGGTAAACAAACTTATTATTATAATTAATATTGTTATTATAACACTTCAAGACCAAACGGTTTTGCGCAGGGTATGGAAACAATCGCGCCCGTGAAATCTTGGAAACCGTTACCATGATGCGCAAAGGCCCGTGACGCATCAGCGCGCCTTCACTCCTCGCCGACAAGGGGCACAGATTTCCAAGGGACCAATCACGCTGTTCGCTTTGGGAGCGCAGCTCTTGGGCGCCCGTTCCTGCGGCGAGCGCCGGCGGCATAACCGACCGAACGAGCACAGCGAGATATGAAAGAACGAACGCAGAGCGGGAAACGAAAGACGCGATCCGCGAACGGCGGAGACCATGAGAGCAGCCCCTTGAGTGACGTGCGCGCGGGCAACCATGGTGTCATGCGGATGCGGCCGACTCGACGCGCACTCGTATATGGTTTCGGCCGGAGCGCTCGCTTCGCAATGTCGTCTGCTCACGCTCACGTTTGTTTGATTAGCTTGGTTTGGTCCCGTTTGCGCGTGTTTCGATTGCCATGGTTTGCGATTGTTTTGTAATCTGATTATATGCGCGACGCGAATTGTGTAGTACTCTCTGGAAGCCACGCGGCACCAGCGATTACACGGGAACCTTCGTCATGTGTAAAAGCCGACGCGCTTGCAACCCGCAGATCAGATTTTCATCGATCGCCGACTCTGCTGCGTGTCTCGCTCAAATCTATTGCCTCAATATATCGCGAAGGGAAAACACGTATAGAGCTCAAGGAGAGTATGTTGCGAGGCTAGTTGGTAAGACATTATTCGGGAACTTAAACTGCGTTATGTGTCTTCGGTGTCTCGCCCCTAGAGAAGCCTAAATTCCCATATAACGTACAGAGCTGCGCTGATATTTCACATAAGGAGTATCGGAATCGTCGGTGAATTTTTTTTTAATCTTCAGACCATGTGCGACTGAAATTTTTAATCCCTCCCTCCTCCCACCTGTTTCCTTTTCCCAACTCCCCTTCCTTTTCAAGTGATTTATTTGTTCACGCACAATAAAAGCAATTGTTGGCAGACAGCGCTGGTCCTGTCTTCCGTCTAGAGCATCATGAGCACTGTTTCCTACCTTTGATGCACCCCGACGAGCTCGCCTTCAAACCCGCTTAAGTGAACTAAATCCTAATTTCTGCTATTTATTTGTTTATTCAATACCCACAGCACCTTTACAGGCATTACATTGGGGGGAGATACAGAACATCAAGCACATTCGTGCAATACGACTTAGAAATGAACAATACAATACGAATAGTAAGCATAATGGTCAAAGAATTATACACTATTCGCATGCAGCAAAAAAAGAAACGTAAGTAAACTCGTATCAATCCAACAAGGCATAAAACTCATCATTCGATATTACATCAACCACTGACGACGGTAGTCTATTCCACTCCCGTATTGCTCTGGGAAAAAAGACATCCTGAATAGTACTGCGTGCCAAAACATTTCTCGTATTTTATGCGCGTGGTCGCCTGGAGCTGACGCATAATAACGTTCAAGTATGTACTGTTGCCTATCAGTACCACTAGAATTTACCTTTCGCTCTCAAATGCAAAAAAAATTTTATTCGAATATGGCCAGGAGTTGCCGCATAAAAGAATTTCTTAGTTTTCCGCGTACTTAAATAGGGGGCAGTTGAGTTTGTCCCGGGCTTCCAGTTACGCTCAATATGTTTTGCTCAGTAAGAACGCAGGACGGTGCTGTTGCCGCTCCCAAGACGCGGCGTTCTTGCAGTGGAAGCGCATAACCTCATGAGGAAGAGAAATGCCCGAACACGGTGGGACCCGTCGCTTAGTGGCCACGGTGTTGCTCCGCTCAGCTCGAGGTTGTGGGTTCAATCCCGGCCGCATACTGATGGGGGCCAAATTCAAGAAACGCTACCCAGATCTGGGTGCACGTTAAGTAATCCCAAGTGGTCAAAATTAGTTCGTAGTTCCCCACTACGGCGTGCCTCAAATCAGATCGTAGTTTGGGCACTTAAACCCACAAAAAAGTTCGTGTAAATGGAGAGAAGTGGTTTCTTTCGGTCCCCGAATAAGAGCAGCTGATTATGGGTCTTGCAGTCGTGCTGCAGCGCCTGTTCAATTCGTAGTTGAAAGCAGCTTGCACGGATCATTTTGTACACGGTTACATCATCTCGATCAAGTGACTGAAAGTTTCCGCGTCGCTCTTTTTAACATCTCAACTCACTGTCACTTTCGCGAAGCTTATTAAAGGCAAACTGCAACAAAATTTCACTTTCGTTAAATGTGTTGTAAATGAGTGGTATAATACCACTAAAGCGACCTTGGTAAAGCCCCATGGCTGGTAATTGTGTGGCTTTCTTCTTGGCAGCCTTCAAACAGCACCTAAGCACACGACGCGAGCACCTCATGGTTGTCGCTATTAGGCAAGTCTCGGCAAGCCGCACCCGAAATTTTCCACAGCGCCGCTACGTCTCCTTCATCTCGGAGGTCATGCAGAGAAGCCATGCGCTCAATGTCAGGCGGTCGGCATTTTTTGTGTCCCGCTATGAACAAAAAGCTATCATCGTCAGCAACGGCTCATCGCCTCTTAAGCAAGCAAAATTACGATGGCTCATCCTCCTCGCAATGCAGAGGCTACAATCACTCAGCAAAGTGAAGCGAACAGTGCATACGTTCATTGGAATCACCCAAACGACACACAGCGCAGCACATGTTTCCAAACAAGCATCCGAAGCATCAATAAAGCACTGCATTCACCCCAACAGTTGTAGTGGTGGTTTTGCAACAGCTTCACTGGACATCCACTTTCACTGGGCCGAGATGGCGAGTCAGTTTTCCTTTTCCAGTTTCGCTGTCAAAAACGCCTATACTTGCGAGGTTTTCTCCATGTCTTCGTTCCTGTTTCACACGTCCAGTTTTGAACGTAGGCTTCTCGCTATCTACGTTGTTTCAAACATCTTGTTGCAGTTGGCCTTTAACCGTAGATGAACTGGCGATCAAGGAAAACGCTTCGTGTTAGAAGTGACCGCGCGCAAGAAGTGCTGCGTTTCTGAAATTCCGCCCCGGCAAGGGACGGAATTTCGATGAATGGGAAGGTCGTTCACCGATCAACCGGAGCAAAGAAACATGTAAACTGAGCGCTACACCACCGGGGCAGGCGACAGGTCGACTCGGGTGCGAGTTCCGGGGCTAGTTGGCTTCACCGATCGGCAGTGAATCGGCCATTCCAGTGGTGCCGTCGAGTGCCGCTCAGGAAGCGAGAGGAGCAAGTGCACGCACCCGGAATTCTTTTCATTAGACGCCGCATGCACGAGACTGCCGTCGTAGCAGTCTTCCGGGCCGCCGAGTCGATTGCTGCCTGGCGCAGCGCCGTGCAGCGACGGCCGGCCGCGGTGCCTTCGATTCCTTGCGCCGGTGGCAGCAAGACAGGCGCATCGGGGTCGCGGCAGATAGGGCGCTCCGTCAGCCGCGTGCCAGCATCCGCTAGGCTGCCGCGTCCCTCCTCGGGTTCGATATCTTTTCCGCTGCCCTCGGCGATGCGCGCATCGACAACAATTAACCTCGTGCAGTTTACTCATCAAAGCGCGTCTACACGTTCCACACCCGGCAGACGGTTATCCCTGGTTCAAGCAATTTCGCAGTAAATCTCAACTGCTAGGAAAATTCAACATTTGCGCGCATTATACACTCTAAGAAGAATTCCGGGAAAACGGGAGTAACTGCGCAGTTAGTCCCAAAAAGGGCGCTTTCGTCCCTCAAGGGAGTAACTGCATGGATGTGCGTGCCGTGTGCAAATTTTGGAGAGTAAGTGTTTAGTCCCTGGTCGGAAAGAGAGCAACGGGAGGACGAACGGCAACAGTTACTCCCCGTGCGCTCCGCTGTTTTCGTCCGTGTCGTGCAGTGACGCGGCAAAAACTGTATTGTCTATAAATCGTGAATAGTTCGAAGTTAGTGCACTGTCTATTGAGCTACATGCAAAGCAGCACTTTGCCTCTTCGTGAGAAAATTGCGTGAAATTTGAAGTTGGAATGTAGAAAGCCATACCCTTCGTGCGCACACCAAAAGTGAGCGATACACAGTAAACGCGCAAGTCATTGATAGACTGCCAGATTTTGCTGGTCAATAGTACCTAAGTTCCTTCCGTTCGAAGGAGATTACGAACTTAACTGAAGCGATGTGTAGCTCAAACGGGACACACTAAGCGACAGAGCAATTGTCCGTCTCTGTCGTCTTAGATGCCCCGTTTGAGCTCGCTACACGTTTACATGGCCTAGTGCCTCAGTTTAAAGCATCCTAAGAATACCCGGGCAGGTTTCTTTTCGCTCTCGCTTATGGTTGCAAGTACACTCAACGTTACACTCTCCCTGCTCAGCGTACACAAAATGCCGAGTTGCTGTTACATTGCCACACCTGCGTTCTGATGCTTAACCTGTCTCAATTTCCTATAACCGTCAACCAATCCGCCGTGGTGCAGCGGTTAGAGTAGCTGACTTGGGAGCGAAAGGACGTGAGTGCGAATCCTACTTTCGGGGACCTTTTTCTTTCTTTTTCAGATCAGTAATATTTTTATTAGGGTATAAATGCCTAATTTCATTAATTC
This sequence comes from Dermacentor variabilis, assembly GCF_050947875.1. NCBI lineage: Eukaryota > Metazoa > Arthropoda > Arachnida > Ixodida > Ixodidae > Dermacentor > Dermacentor variabilis. Next base: position 6,696,147 of record NC_134570.1, read on the forward strand.
CACCTTTGCGGAGCATCGGAAATAATGACCGTTACTCCTTTGAGGAGCATCGGAAAAGAGCAACTGTTAATCCTCGGAGGAGTAACGGCATGGGGAGTAACAGTTCATCCCCTCGCACTTACCCCCTAAAGGGAGGAATGGTTGTGGCAGATCAGTTGCTCCCCTAAAGGAGTAACCTCAGTACCCCATTTCCTCCTTTTCTTCTTAGAGTGTAGCCAACACGTGACGTGAAAAGGGGCGCAGGCGTACAGGCAGGTCTCTAATTTGGCCGTAGCTTGTGGCCGCAAGCTTAGAGACATTTGAGGCAGCAGGAAAGCGCGGGCTGCGTGGCCTCTCGCTGCGCCACAAGCCTCCGCTGCGTGGCGCTCCGCATCGCCCCAGTGAACGACACGCGCAACACGCGACGCGGTGACTTAGCCTCGGATTATGCGAAACGACGACGACGGAGGAAGGATGAAACCTGCTCTTTTCGCGGTTTGCATAAACCTGCGAATTGCGTCATCTACCACGAGTATCGTCACGGCAATTGTATCTGCCGCAATTTGTGCCATAACTACAGTGCACTCTCAGAAATTTTAATGTCATTCCTTTTAATGTTTTCTGTGCCGTTGTATTGTGCTACCATTCGTTGGTATTCACCTGAGAAATACCATCACCGATAATGCAGCTGGAATGGTGTCCTTCATCTGAGCACAGAGCACCCTCTTAAGCGTGTTAAGGTTAACAAGTGTAAAGGCAGCAGAAACTGCACTTGAGCAAAACAGAGTATTAACATCTAGTGTTACAGCCTGATGCGCACGATAATATTTAGGTGGGTTCCTCCCCTTTAAGACAAAACGAAAATACGTGGGTGCCGACGTTCAAGGCTACGGCAAGCCGAAGTCAATGAAGTCGCCAGGGAATCGTGCCTGTCCCTCTCTCTGACGGCATCAAGAAGAGCCGTCACCACCGACGCACCACGGCGGCAAACACGTAAACACATCACGAAAAACAGTAGGCAGGGATTCAACCGCCGTGTCGCCCAACTACCGTCGCGCGGCAAAGACTGGGCGCGTCACGAATGAGCTATACCCTTCGGAAGCTGTTCCTGACGTGGGTGAATCGTCATTGAACGGGGCGTGCCTATTCATGCGGGGCACTGGAGACGCCGTTCTTGCACCGCGCGAGTGTTGTGCTGGCGCGGGCACACTTGTTTGTGTGTGTGTGTGTGTGTGTGTGTGTGTGTGTGTGTGTGTGTGTGTGTGTGTGTATATATGTATATATATATATATATATATATATATATATATATATATATATATATATATATATATCACCGCACTCCTTTTCTCCGCAGCAATGGTGTGCCGAACCGTTTTGCACAAATGTGGCGTTCCTGTGGAGGGCAGCGCTATATATATATAGCGCTGCCCTCCACAGGAACGATATATATAATACTCCACAAGAATATATATATATATATATATATATATATATATATATATATATATATATATATATATATATATATATATATATATATATATTCCGCCTAACTGGATCACTAGTCTTGATTATTTAATCAACTTCTCAAATATTATAATTAGATGAAAAGTTTCAATGAGAAAATTGCAGATCGAGATGAAAAACTTCCGATACAGCTTTCTGTTGCTCAATACGTGTACGTAAAAGTGTTTTGCCAAGCGTGAAAGAAGCCCGCGAATACATGCAAAGTGCCTCGAGCGGCAAGTCGCACGGCAATTTGAGCATGTGCAAGCGACGCCGAACAACATTACCTTTATGACTGTGGCGAAAGTTAGCTGGGACACACTATACATACATACATACCTCTCATATATATAAGTGACATGTTAGTTGAAATCAAGAAAAAGAAATGAGGGGGGGGGGGCATAGGTAGGGCATGTTCTCAGGAGGGAAGATAACCGATGGTCATTAAGGGTTACGGACTGCACTCCAAGAGGAGGGAAGCGTAGCAGAGGACGGCAGAAAGTTATGTGGGCGGATGAGATTAAGCAGTTTGCAGGGACAACATGGCCACAATTAGCACAAAACCGGGTAGTTGGAGAAGTATGGGGAGAGACCTTTACCCTGCAGTGGGCGAAGCCAGGCTGATGATTATATATGTATATATATATATATATATATATATATATATATATATATATATATATATATATATATATATATATATATATATATAAGACGAATGGTTTTGCGCCAGACCCGAAGGTACAACATTCAAAAAAGAAAAAAAAAACGGGCCAGCTGGCATACAGTCGCGCGAAGCTGGTCGATTAGGGGCTATTCCGGCCACCGCTAACTTGTAACTTCACTACTGCTAAGGTTGTAACTTGGCTTCAAACAGTTTTCACTGCTAGCCATGTCAAATGGTGTCGGGTGCAGTTACGTGATCTTTCTCGACTCCCCTAGGGAAATCTCAGGAAATTATAGCTCCTCGGCGTTACTATATTAGAGAAACTGGTGCGTTATTTTCACCAGGGGCGACGCCCAGGTAGTGCCTGCCGTCCAGTAGCCGCATACCGACGGCATCTTCGAAGACCATCGTCTTACTGGAAGAGTTGAGTGCGAACGCCAGTTTAAAAGGATCGTCCATGTCCTCGAACGACTCGCCGCTGTTTGGATCGCACCGCTGGTACGATCGGTTGTTGGGAACTCGGCGCTGACGCCCGTGGTTGTACCTGGGTCGCAAGCCCCAAGGGTAGCGTTGGCCTGGCGGCCTGGGGTACAACTGGAAGCATCCGAAGGTCCCGGCAAAGCATGAGTCGACTGGTAACAACAAAACAACTTGTTTATTTTAACATCGCAAAGAGTTGGCGGTCAGGTTGACCGAAGTAGAGAGACGGGAGAGCACTTTACTCAGCAGAAGAAATCGGAGCCCCCCTTTTGGCGTCCGGGGGCAGCTGTTTTTATACTCTCGCAGATGAGGGCAAGAAGGAACCCCTCAAAAGACGAGCACGTGAATGTACAATGGGCTAATGGTGACGCACACTGTCGTAGCGCTGCCGTAGCACCATGTCGAGCACGATCTCGTAGCACCCTGTCGCAGCGCTGCCGTAGCACCATGTCGAGCACGATCTCGTAGCACCCTGTCGTAGCGCTGCCGGTCGGGCACAATGACTGTAATGAGAGGATGATCCCTGCTTTCGCATCGCCTGGTTCGGGCACAATGACTGGAATGAGAGGGTGATCCTTTGCGGTCGCATCGCCGCAGTCGCGCCTGGAAACACCTGCCGATGAGCGTTGCGGCGACGACGATCGGGCCAAAATGTCTGCCGCCCCGCCGCAGTCGCGCCGGCAAAACCACGTGTCGCAGGCGAAACGCAACAGACCGCCCCGCCGGGGGAAGGAGATCCCGATGGACAGGGGACTGCATCCGCTGTCCGGAGGGATGTCGCTCGATGATGCTCATAACCGAAGTCGGGCGTCCCTCGACGTTTCTTGAGCGCAGCGCACAGAGAAGGCCTCGTTCTCTCGTTCAGGTTCGCACGGGACACTGCAAAGTGACTTCGGGAGAGTTCACATTTTTGTTCTCGTTCCCGGCAAGCGTTAGAACTACGCTGAAACTCAACCGCTCAGTCAGCAAGCACGGCACAACCCTCACTAAGCCCTGCCAGGCTCTTTCCCCTTTTTATACCACTGCCTAGTTCCTTACAGTAGTCTAGCATCACTCAGAACGCGTCCACAAATTGAAAAATTGCACTAGAAAGCATATCATCACTTTGAAACACTAAACAAAAGCAATATGTTAAAAAAAATCCTGCCTCAGGAAGAAAAACATCAGTAACAAACAATTTTGAGGCTGATTCCTACGTTAGGGGCTTCGACTTAAGCCATCGGCGTTACCGTTGAGACTCCCCTTTTTGTAACGCACCTCAAAGGAATATTGTTGTGAAGCGAGGCTCCAGCGCAGGAGGCGGCCATTTTTGGGAGAGATGGTCTGCAGCCATTGGAGAGGGCAGTGATCCGTCTCAATGATAAACCTCGAGCCGGCTAGATAGCATGACAATTTCTGAACGGCCCACACGAGACACGCACACTCTTTCTCGGTGGCGCTATACGCCTGCTCACGACTGGTCAGCTTACGACTAGCATACAGGACGGGGTGTTCTACTTCTCCCTTTTCCCGTTGGCACAGTACAACGCCCATGCCTCGCTCACTAGCATCGCACTGAACAATGAACCCTTTTGTATAGTCTGGCGATCGTAGCACAGGCTGGTTTCTTAGGGCACTCTTTAGGGCGCTAAAAGCTCTTTCCTTTGTCTCGTCCCAGACGACTGTTTGAGGCTCTGACTTTCTTAGAGCATCCGTCAGGGGAGCCGCGATATCAGAGTACCTAGGGATGTACCTCTGATAGTAGCCGGCGACACCCAAGAACGACCGAATATCGGTCTTGGTGCGCGGTTGCGGAAAGTCTCGCACAGCGGCCACTTTTATTTCAGAGGGGCGGCGACGACCCTGACCAATCACGTGACCGAGGTAGACAACCTCGGCCTGTGCTAACTGGCACTTAGGAGCCTTGACTGTCAAGCCCGCTTCGCGCAGGCGGGTTAGCACTGCCCGCAAGTGTGCCATATGCTCAGACCAGGATGCGGAGAATATCGCTACGTCGTCTAGATACGGTAAAGCGAATTCTTGCTGTCCCCGCAACACTTTATCCATGAGACTTGAAAAACAGTATGGCGCGTTCTTCAAACCAAAACTCAACACTTTAGGACGGAATGTTCCCATTGGTGAAATGAACGCCGCATACCTACTAGCCTCTTCTGTAAGTGGAACCTGCCAATAACCCCTGACAAGATCTAGGGTGGAAATAAACTGAGCGCTACTAACTTTCTCAAGGCGCTCCTCGATGTTAGGGATCGGATAAATTTGATCCTTAGTGATGGAATTAAGCCTGCGGTAGTCGACGCAAGGACGAGGTTCCTTGCCCGGTACCTCAACTAAAATCAAAGGGGAGGTATAATCACTCTCACCTGCCTCAATAACACCGAGCTGTAGCATTTTCTTTACCTCAGCCTCCATAATATCGCTCTGGCGGGGTGACACCCGATACGCCTTGGATCGTACTGGCTCTGGGGAGGTAAGTTCTATATCATGAGTAAGTACAGAAGTCCTACCCGGCCTCTCAGAGAACAGACCTTGAAACTCTTGTAATAGCTGGTGTAGTTCGGTTTTCTGCTCGGGCGACAGCGGTGCTTTACTGATAAGGTCACTAATGACTTGACCGGTGTCTTCCCTGTTCGTCACTGAGCCTAGTCCCGGAAGCTCGACCGGAAGCTCTTCAGGAACGTTTACCAACATGCACACCACTGCTTCCCTTTGTCTATAAGGTTTGAGCAGATTACAGTGGTAAACTTGCTGTGCTTTCCGCTTTCCTGGCAGACTTACCACGTAGTTAACGTCCGACAGTTTCTGAACAATTCGTGCTGGGCCCTCCCACTGCACGTCTAGTTTGTTGTTTAGCGATGTGCGCAATATCATGACCTCATCGCCCACCTCAAAACGACGGGCCCTGGCTGTCCGATCATAATAAACCTTGGCCCTCTGCTGGGCCTTTGTCATTGCTTCACCTGACAACTCCTGTGCCCTTCTTAAGCGTTCGAGGAGCTTAAGTACGTACTCCACCACGACTGGGTCGTCGCCCCTGCCTTCCCATGATTCTCGAAGCATGCGAAGCGGAGACCGAAGCGAGCGACCGTACACCAGTTCAGCTGGCGAAAACCCCGTAGCCGCATGCGGCGCGGTCCTTAAAGCAAACATCACCCCAGGCAGACACAGCTCCCAGTCAGTTCGATGTTCAAAACACAACGCTCTCAACACGCGCTTCATGACGGAGTGGAGCTTCTCAACGGAATTCGACTGTGGGTGGTACACTGAGCTGTGTAGCAGCTTTACCCCACACCTTTCGAGAAAAGTTGTCGTCAAAGCGCTAGTAAACACTGTGCCCTGATCTGATTGGATTTCCGCAGGAAAACCAACTCGCGCAAATATGGACAGTAGTGCATTAACTATCTCAACTGAGCTGAGTTCTTTAAGCGGCACTGCTTCAGGGAACTTTGTCGCTGGGCAGATCACAGTCAAAATGTGTCTGTACCCCGTGGCTGTTACCGGCAGAGGTCCCACAGTATCAATAACGAGCCGTCTAAAAGGCTCCGTAATGATAGGTACCAATTTCAACGGCGCCCTCGATTTGTCCCCTGGTTTGCCCACCCGCTGACAAGTGTCACATGTCCTCACGAAATGGTCTGCGTCCCGAAAACACCCTGGCCAATAGTACTCTTGCAAGAGACGGTCCTTAGTTTTCTTAACTCCAAGGTGTCCGGACCACGAACCCCCGTGTGACAAGCGCAACAGATCCTGACGATAGCATTGAGGCACGATCAGCTGATCGAACTCCACTCCTCTGCGGTCTAGATACTTCCGGTACAGGACTCCACCTCTTTCCACAAAACGCGCAGTTTTCCTGGCGATACCTTCTTTGACATTGCAGCGCACGTTTTCCAGGCTGCCATCCTTTTTTTGCTCGGCTATCAAAGCCGTCCGGCTGACTTTTAGCAACCTATCAAGTCCGTCTGACGTAGGCGCGATGAGCAAATCAGTAGATAGCTCTTCTAACTTTCCCGCATCGGGATTTTCCTCTCCGGTATCTGGTGCCTTTAACGTTACAGACTCAAGTTTATTCAGTTCTGGCGTGCTCTGAATATCAGCTTGCTGCGCCTCTGACCCTTTTTCGTTGTTTGATAACGTCGGCCCCGCAACTACCGCCTTTGCAGCGAGCTCCCGAACCTTCGATCTGGTTAAGGCCTGAACACTAGCTTCACCAAACAAAAGCCCCTTCTCGCGCAGGAGGTGATCGGACCTGTTTGAAAATAGGTACGGGTACTGGGGTGGCAGCATAGATGACACTGCCGCCTCTGTCTCAAGCGCTCCGAAAGGTCCTTCAATAAGCACCTTTGCTACTGGCAGACACACGCTATGAGCTTCCACGGCTTGCTTGATCCATGCGCACTCGCCCGTGAACATATGGGGTTCTACATAAGACGGGTGAACTACATCCATCGTAGCTGCGGAATCTCGAAGCACTCGGCACTCTTTCCCGTTCACGAGGAGGTCTCGCATGTAAGGCTCGAGAAGCTTCATGTTCTCGTCAGTGCTGCCTATTGAAAAAAACACAACTTTTGGTGTTGTTTCCGGACACTGCGCCGAAAAGTGACCCGGCTTCTGGCACGTATAACAAACGCGCGCTCGCCTCATCTCGAACCGCTTTCTGCGTTTGGCTGCCGCCGTCTCTTTACGTTTGGTCGGACTGCTTTCACTCGCATCCTCACTACGCGTGTCCCCCTTTAATCTCATGGGCGTGAATCTCGGCCTCTCAAACTTCGAGCCAAATTCACCCTTTTGACCGTCCTTAGCTCCGCGAGCCCGACGCGTCACAAACTCCTCGGCTAGCTCAGCGGCTTTAGCCACCGTACAAACGTCTGGCCTATCCAAGACCCAGTATCGCACGTTCTCCGGTAACCGACTATAAAACTGTTCTAGCCCGAAGCACTGCAGAACTTTATCGTGGTCACCAAACGCTTTCTCTTCTTTGAGCCACTCCTGCATGTTTGACATAAGTTTGTAGGCAAATTCTGTATATGACTCACTCTTGCCTTTCTCACTCTCCCGAAACTTCCGACGGAACGCTTCCGCAGACAGCCGGTACTTTTTTAGAAGACTCGATTTCACTGTGTCGAAATCCTCTGCCTCCTCTCTATCCAAGCGAGCGACTAGTCGGCCGCCTCGCCGGGTAACAAAGTGAGCAAGCGCTGTGGCCACGTTTCCCGAGAGAACCCCTGCTTCTCGCACGTTCGCTCAAAGTTAACCAGGAACAAACCAATGTCCTCTCCAAGCTTAAACGGCCGCATCAGGTCAGTCATTTTGAACAATACGCGTTCTCCTGCACCGTGTGCCTGACTTCCATTACGAGCGCGTTCCATCTCTACCTCAAGACGCTTCATTTCCAAAGCGTGTTGACGGTCACGCTCTTGTTGCTCTCGCTCTTTCTGTTCTTTACGTTCACGCTCTTCTTTTTCTTTTGCAGTCTCCCTCTCTTCAATGGTCTCAAGGCATTCCGACAGCTCGTCATCCTCAGCCTCTAACTCAAGAATAGCCTTTAGCAGTTCTGGTTTTCTGAGTTTGTCTGAGACATCCAGACCCAACTCTCTTGCAAGCTCCAACAATTTCGGTTTGCGCAACGACTTCAAATCCATGGCTGCTCTGAATGCTGCTTTCTCTACTGCTTACTATTGTCTTGCCGCAAACTAACCCGGCAGCAACGACAACCACAATTACCAGCTCTGTTTCTGACACTAACAAAAAGCCTGGCAAAGCTCAGAAGAAGAAAGTCCCGCACTCACCAAACCTCGCAGGCAGGAATTCCGCGCAGTCGTTCCGCTGCAGGCAACCAGTCGTCACACAGGGCTCGTTGCACTGCTCCCGGATCGTCGTTGAGCTGCTCAGCATACAGTCAACTGCATCTCTTCGCTGCTGGCCTCCGTTGTCGCGATCTCACCGCTGGCAGACAGTTGTTTGAAGTCGGAGGCGATCCCACCGCTGCCACCAGATGTTTGGATCGCACCGCTGGTACGATCGGTTGTTGGGAACTCGGCGCTGACGCCCGTGGTTGTACTTGGGTCGCAAGCCCCAAGGGTAGCGTTGGCCTGGCTGCCTGGGGTACAACTGGAAGCATCCGAAGGTCCCGGCAAAGCATGAGTCGACTGGTAACAACAAAACAACTTGTTTATTTTAACATCGCAAAGAGTTGGCGGTCAGGTTGACCGAAGTAGAGAGACGGGAGAGCACTTTACTCAGCAGAAGAAATCGGAGCCCCCCTTTTGGCGTCCGGGGGCAGCTGTTTTTATACTCTCGCAGATGAGGGCAAGAAGGAACCCCTCAAAAGACGAGCACGTGAATGTACAATGGGCTAATGGTGACGCACACTGTCGTAGCGCTGCCGTAGCACCATGTCGAGCACGATCTCGTAGCACCCTGTCGCAGCGCTGCCGTAGCACCATGTCGAGCACGATCTCGTAGCACCCTGTCGTAGCGCTGCCGGTCGGGCACAATGACTGTAATGAGAGGATGATCCCTGCTTTCGCATCGCCTGGTTCGGGCACAATGACTGGAATGAGAGGGTGATCCTTTGCGGTCGCATCGCCGCAGTCGCGCCTGGAAACACCTGCCGATGAGCGTTGCGGCGACGACGATCGGGCCAAAATGTCTGCCGCCCCGCCGCAGTCGCGCCGGCAAAACCACGTGTCGCAGGCGAAACGCAACACCGCTCTCTATCTCTCCCTCCTTGAATGGTTCGCCCGAAACGTCTGGGACACGACAAAGCTTTTCCTAGTTCTTCATGTGCTTTCCGCATTTTTCACTGTAAAAACGCACACGCCTGACTGCCCTATGAGAACCATAGTGATAGAAGAAGGCTCATGGCAGAAGCCTCTTGGAAGGTTCTTGCAACGTTCCTTGAATGTACTTGCTATTGAGGACCCTTTCGGCATTAATAGTTCAAACGCAGTGATCGACGCCTTGAGATCGGGAGTGCTAACAGCGAATACGGCCTTTTCTGAGGACATTGAAGAACTGTGTTATTCTATTCCGCACGAAGAACTTTTTGTGGCAGTGCGGGAAGCTATTTAATGCCAAGGAGAGACTTCTTGTCAACGTAGCTCTGGCTTCTCGACTGATAGTTTTATGGAGCTGTTATCGTTTTACTTGTCGGCAACTTTTGTTAAATTCGATGGCAAGGTGTTTTTACAGAAGAATGGCGTATGTATCGGGTCAAGTGTTGCGCCGGTATTGTGTCGTATTTTCTGAGCGAAATTCGACAGGTGTATTTCAGACGCCATTGCCGATTACCGTGTTGCTCGTGTGTTTAGGTATGTTGATTTCCTTGTTCTCTTAAATTTCGAGCGAAGTAACTATCTCACTGATATAATTTGCAGCGTCTTATCAGCTTTCCAGCATTACTCTCGACATCTTAGTTTCATCAGGTTTTTAGATTTGACTTTAACCTTCGCAGTTAGCCACATAACGAACGTGGCCGCCTTCCACAACTGGAGGCCGAGCGAACTTAACAAGACAGACGCCACCATGCGCAAGGCGTATAAGGCGGCACTCGGTCTTCTCGGGAGCACGAGCACCGATATATTCATGGCGCTGGGAGTCCACAACACGCTGGACGAAATAGCCGAAGCACAGAGAACGGCGCAGCTCGAGCGTCTCTCTGAAACGAGAACCGGAAGACAGATACTGCGGGACCTTGGCCTCGAGCCGAGGGAAGGCAAGCAGCAGAAAGGCGTACCTACACCGGATAGCATCAACAGAAAGCTCAGGTTCTGCCCGATCCCGAGGAACGTGAACCCCGACCACAACAAGGAGCGCAGGTTGGCGAGGGCCAGGGCTCTCGTGGACCTCCACGCCAGAGAAGAAGGCGCCGTCTACGTGGACGCGGCGGAGTATCGAGGGAGCAGCGACGCATGCGCGGCGGTGGCTGTCGGGGCATCGACAAGTGCAACGAAGACCGCGGCGAGCGTCCGGACTCGAGAGGTGCACCGGGCGGAGGAGGTGGCCATCGTCTTGGCCGTCTCCGATCTCGGATGCACTACAGTGTTGTTTGACTCTAGAACGGCAGTGAAGAACTACGCCAAGGGTAGGGTATGTAGTGAGGCCGCGCGCATACTGCGCAAGGCCGAAGACATCGCACGCAAAAGCGCTGTTGTGATCAAGTGGTTTCCGGCCCACATGGGCAGTGACGTGTCGGAACACGGGAACGTGAACCACAACGAGACGGCCAACTCGGCCGCGCGAGGACTAACCAACCGCGCAGCTGCAAGCACGGCCGACTCGGAGTGTTGGTCGCGGTGCAGTGCCAAGGACAAGATGACCACCTTCAACGAAATAGTGAAGTGGTACAGACTTAACAGACAGACTATGCCGCCACCTCACCCGGGGCTTACCCGGAAGGAGGCAGTGTTATACAGACAGTTACAGACGCGGTCCCTGCTCACCCCGGTGCTAGCTAAGCACGTGTGTCCGAGCATGTACGCCAGTGACGTGTGTAGACTGTGCGCGAAGGAGAGAGCAACCACGGCTCACATCCTTCGGGACTGTAGCGTAAATCCGCGAGAAGCCAGCGAGAAGACGACGATCCCGCCGCAGCTAGAGGCTGCAACGAGGAGCTATGATCAAGAGACACAACTCAAGGCCGTCCAGCAGGTCTCGGCAGCTCTAGAGAGGCAGCGACCGCGCGAAACCGAGCAGAAGGGGGGCAGCACCCCCAGGAAGGGGGCGGCGGCCCTCTCGGACTCGCGGAAGTAGCGAGGAACCAAGACCTCGAGGAGCACAACGCACGAGACTGACGTAGTGGCCGCGTCGCCGTAAAAGCTTGTCCTCCCTGCGTGGAGGGAGCCTAACCGATTCTGCAGGCATTTTTAATATAGTTGTTCTCTCTCATACTCAAGGTCACATTGCTGGGCTTATAATCCAAGAACTAAAAAGATGTTGCTACCATACCAATCCGCTCACTCTAAACTGGTCAAGCGTGGCATAGCCTCCTTGTGCTTATCGAATGCGGTGGAAAAGAGTTGTACGCATCTAATGCAAGACAGTGCCGCCCAGAAAAAGGAGACCGTTAGCGGCAGGCTATCCAAAGACTGATCACTACAGTGGCTGAATCTGTGTACAAGAGTTTGAAAAAGAAAAACAGCGGGGATTGCAAAGTGCGAGACAAAATAAAAAAGAACTTGGTGGTTATGCCGTATTTACATGGCATTTCACATAGATTGAGAAAGGTTGCGGCAAGAAACGACGTCAGTTTGGTTTGTTCTGCGCCGTGTAAGCTTGCAAAACTTTGCATGAGGGTCTCGCAGCACAGTTCGCGAAAGAGTACGTGCAATACAAAGCATGTCGTGAAGCACCGCACCTGCGACACATGTGTAGCGTACAGCATCCCTTTGAAATGTGGTAGAGATTACATAGGACAAACAGGTCGCTGTGTGAATGATCGCATCCGTGAGCATGCGAATATAATACCCACAAGCACAGGAGGTGATCTTCCGCTGCATTGTAAGGAGTGCGGTTGTAATCCTATCTTTAGTGACGTTTCGATCATGGCGAAGGTTAAGACTCAGCAGGAAAGAGAGCTGACTGAAGCCTATCGCATCTATAACCTTGGCCCCGAGAAGTGTGTAAGCGTGCTATCTGTGTCCCTTACAAAGAAAGAGACCTTATTTTTTTGTAAGTATAGGCATGTATAGATAAGGTGTTGACCGTGTTTTTGTTTTGTTGTGCCTTGCGCATGTTCAGTACGGACTTGAAGGACGTCGTTTTCATGAATGAAGTTCAGTTGTTAGTCCAGCCACCTTACTGTCTTTTTGTCAATGTCTGTTTCTCGATTTTTTCTACTTTCAAGTTTGCTGGCATTCTCCTAGTATAAACATGTACCAACTAGTCCAACAAGCCACTCTCATGAGAACAGCAGATGTTCTATAGTTTCCTCGACACCGCAGGCATTGCACTCGGCGCTATCAGCCATTTCAGTCAAACACGTATATGCATTGGTGAATGCGACGCCCAAGCGTAAGCGGTACAGCATTGTTTCCTCATTACGCGGAAGCCCTGGTAACAGCCGCAGTTCCATAGATGGATCGAGGGAATGCAACCGATGTTGAGTGAATTCAGCTGTGTGCCACCTCTCCAATGTCATGCTTTCCTAGCAGCTTCGTCAGCGAAGTCGTTGCCGGAGATACCGCAATGGCCAGGCAGCCACTGGAACACGACGTCGTGTCCTTTCGCGATCATATGATGGCGCATTTCTCGTATCTCCGGTACTTCCGAAAATATGAAAAAAGTAGTGGGGATATAACAGACGCTAAAGGGACTCGAGCTTTGATAAGCAAAATAGAGCTAGACTGATAGCCTAACACTACTGTTTGCGATCTATTAGACATATAACTTGTAAGGATGCCATAAAATGATCCCCGAAAGTCCAAAAATTTTTAATTTGTTCAACAGAATATCGTGATTAACTGTTCAGAAGGCTTTACTGATATCCAGGGATAACACAGTGCTAAACAAATTTTATCGAACGCGGAACAAATTTCATCATAAAATGATTCTAAATGTAATGTAGTACCTCTACCAGCGACAAAACCAAACTTATGAGATGACAGAATCGAGAACTTGTTAATGAAGGAAAGCATTATTTATAAGAGAAGCTTTCCTAACACTTGGGGCAGTAGGAATAGATTTTAATGAAGAGAAAGAACGAGCGGTCGGCCTGGAGAGCGTGTCCCTAGCCTGCTACTCCTCACTAGGAAAAGGGCAAGAGGGAAATACTGGGGAAGGGTAGGTGGCAGGTGATTATGTTATGGTACAATGAGCTACTATGTACACGTTGTCCAATACGCGGATGCGCACTGTAGACACAATACACGCAAGAGTATCTTGTCCACACAATAAGTTATGGCGCAAGCACATTTCGTACTGTCTGCACGACTCATAGGCTCTAGAAGCCGTCGTCTAAACCAGACTCACGTCTCAAGTTTCTGTGTGAAATGGAAAACTCTCCAAGACGCATCAAATGTAGCAAACTTTATCCGATTTCGTCTATCTTTGGAATCTTTTCACATTTTTTTTTGTTTGTAGACACCCGTCGTGGTTGCTCCGTGGCTATGGTGTTGGGCTGCTGAGCACAAGGTCGCGGGATCGAATTCCGGCCACGGCGGCCGCATTTCGATGGGGGCGAAATGCGAAAACACCCGTGTACTTAGATTTAGGTGCACGTTAAAGAACCCCAGTTAGTCGAAATTTGTGGAGTCCTCCACTACGGCGTGCCTCATCATCAGAAAGTGTTTTTGGCACGTTAAACCCCATAATTTAATTTAAGAGTGACTTTATGGCACGTTGGCCACAGTCAACTCTTCTCCACGCGCCCAAAATCTTTTCTTCCGAAGAAGGGTGGGAGTTATACCTGTGGAAAAGAACTTCCCGCAGCACTTGAGCGCTCCCCTTTGCGAGATGGCGAACCCACTGGCCCAGCAGCTGACCACTGCAGACTTTCCGAGTGTCGATGCGCGCTCCCGTGGCCGCCACGAACGCAGGCACGAGGTTCCCTCGCCATTCTGCACTGACGAGTGTTCCGGCCTGGCAGGGGGGAAGGTGTGCGGCTAAGGTATGCTGAGGGTTTACGTTTAAATGCTGGCATTTCACGTGCCGAAACCATGCGATATCAATATGCGGCGCGCCGTAGCGGTGGGCTCCGGTTCAATTTTGACCACCCGCGGTTCTTTGACCCAATGCACGGTACGCGGGTGCATTTCGCCCCCCAATCCAGTCGCGGCCGCCGCGGCCAGGTTTCGACCCCGCCACTCGGGCCTTCGCCAAGCGCAGCACCAAAGCTCGCGGGGCAGGCTCAGACCCCGACGGCTCCCTCGTGGAACGAAGAGCACGCTCAGTCGTTCGTGACACAGTCCGAGTTTCGAGTGCCTCAGTTGCGAACTTCCGCCGTGAGGAAAGAGTGCACCGCAATGAACGCGCAGTCCGACTAACATTAATGAAGTTAAATTGGATGTACATCGCTGGCCTTATGGAATGTCTGAGGGCGACAGCAAATACCTGTAAGTTTTCCTAATTCGCATAGCTGCATCGGTCGAAAGTAGGCTCTAGATGTACGTGCGTTAATAACGTGTGCAGCATTTGTTATGATAACTAAACTTTACATGCAAACTAATTACTTAAAATGAAAGATTTGCTCAGCCTGCGAGCAAAAGCACCGGTTTAGCCCATTGGTGTTAAATACCTCACACTGACCGTTAAGTCTCTCTGCAAGTAGAGAAGACGGTAACAGCGCGTTGTACTGCGCGCGACGCGTAGCTCGCTGTGCAAGCAAAGTTCGGACACGGCGCGTATTATGGCGCTGCTTTATTGCGGATATGCATGCACTGGAAATACGCACGCACTGTCTACAGTCCTGCTTGAAGCACTATGCGATAGGCACGTTCGAAAGCGTGAAATCATAGACCAGCATAGTTTCCGATCGACGGAAACTAAGCGCACGGGAAGACGCACGCGAACAGCCGAGAAAGACGCAGGACAGCGCCCGTCCAGTGTCTTCTTTCTCGGCTGTTCGTGCGGGTCTTCCTGAGCGCTTATTTTCTGTCGATCCGCAATGCACCATCTAGCCCGTCTGCAGGTGTTGCTCAGCGTAATTCCCGTTCGCAAAACATGCGGCTCCAGTAGCGCGTGATGCGCCATGGCTGCTGCTCCCATCGTCGAGTTACAGAGGGAGGAAGCCAACTGACGCATTGGACTTTGATAGGAGCTCCCTGATCGGGAACGTTGCACGAGTTACTCTTTCGCTTCTTATGCTAAAAGGGCAAAACGAACCTGCGTCGGCTCTTCACAACCTCGTCGAGCCTTGCTTTTATATATTGGCCTCGGAGTATTAGCCACATGTTAAGACAAAAATCGCGCTTGCCTTGACCGTATAGTTCGAGCGCGTGCGGTTTCAAGGCAACATGACGGCTCCTCGTGCAAAATAAGCGAGACCGGAAGGACTTCGTCGGCTCCACAGACAAGGGTCGTCCCAAGCGAACTTTACTGTTAGCTCGCGCTAGTTGCGAGACTGCGGCACACAGCACGCAAGTTAGAATAAATATTTGCATACTATATGCAAATTGGAATAAAACCAGAAGCAAGAAACACGCGTCGACTCAGGTACACTTTTGAGCTAACAGGCGAACTTTGGCCCTAAGATTTTACGCATATAAAACAGCGCTTGAATAAGTTAACAGCATAATTAAACCGATGCATATAGGTGCGGAGCAATTTGTGAAAAAAAGGGAGAAAATATGAATTCAACAGCGTCGTCCCTGATATGCTATAGAACAGCGAACACGCTCTGCTCTGTTGGAGATCGCCAAGGCCTACAGTCAGCTTTTACTGCTATTAACCCATAACAGCGTAACCAGCCGACACTGGCTAGCCTGCCGGTTTTTCCCTCTCGTGCTCAATCTCCTCCTTGCCTTTCTAGACTTGCAGCAACAAGTCCCGAAAAACAATGTCCTTCGCTTCATAAGCTTATCACTCACAGGTTCTATCGAACTGTGTCTCAATCTTTTACGTGCATTACAACCCGGTTCTATAAAAATTATGCACGTGGATTTGTCTCGGATTTGCCGCTGCCGTGTCAATGCTATAAAGATGTACCAACTAGTCCAACAAGCCACTCTCATGAGAACAGCAGATCTTCTATAGTTTCCTCGACACTGCAGGCATTGCACTCGGCGCTATCAGCCATTTCAGTCAAACACATATATGCATGCAACCGATGTTGAGTGAATTCAGCTGTGTGCCACCTCTCCAATGTCATGCTTTCCTAGCAGCTTCGTCAGCGAAGTCGTTGCCGGAGATACCGCAATGGCCAGGCAGCCACTGGAACTTGCCACTGGCCAGCCACTGGAATTGCGCGGCTGGCCACCAGGTACAAAAGATGAGATAAATTACACAAAAACGTGTAGGTCTGCAACGTGCAGCTAAGCGCAGGTAACCTTTCCGGGAGTCATGGGGCATTTCTCACGTTATTCAGTCCGCAGTGCGTGAGCTCCTTCACGGCTTGTCGCCTTCGCAGAACGTGCTCAAGGCCGCTGCGAAAGCAGCGATGCACGAAGGTGTTGTTCCTCGCGCCTCGTTGAAACCATCACACATTCATCTCGCAGCAGCTCGGCCGCAGCAAACCGCCCTGCTTCCCATTACATAAACTTGGGATGTCGGCGTCCATCAGATGGAATGCAGATGAGTGCACAATATTCGTGCACTTTCTTTGCTTCTCCGGACTCCAAGCAACGTTCGTGTTCTCATAATATACGTTCTGTTTTCCTTTCTGGCATCACCGTGCCTACTATAAAGCAGGAAGACGTTTACCCCCAGACCTAATTACCATTGCCTTTTTTCGACAGTGTGCGGGCTAATTCCATTGCATAATCACTATAATTACCTGCGACCCTCGACTGTGACCCACTTATCCCAGTATTCACTGATACGTAAACAAGCACCCAGTTCCAAGCATTAAGCAATCGGTAAGGCTCCACCACTTTCCCCAATCCATCTAGAAGCGGAGCACTCCATTCTCTTTCTCCCTTTATTTTATTCGATCAGATAAGTGCCCACTACCTGGCCAGAAAGAAGTACGGCGCCTACGGCCCCGGACAGCGTTTCATTTGTTCGACACTTGGAGGCACTTGAGCCGCATCGCGTAAAACTATTATTAACGCATCTCCAAACTCGTGAAAAGGAGAACGAGGCGAGGAACGGCAAGCTACAGTTCGTCCACGTAAACAATGCAAAGAGCAGATCGCCAGTTGGAGTACCGCCTCGCATGAAACCATACCGCGGTGGTTCGATGCCAGCTCCCACGGGGTCTGAATGCAAAGACACTCCTGGTGCACAGTGGTGCACATCACTGCGCAGTCATGGCCGTCGTGGTCCGCTACGCAGCCTCGATAAATTATGAGCATCGTACAAACAACGCCGGAGCTCTGCAACAGCCCCATTATTGTTTAGCGTAAGGTTTTTCCTAGTAGCATGTTACGCTTTAGTGATAACAGAGGAAAACAAATAAAAGAGTTGAAATGTACGGGAATCGCCGTCAGCACCATTAAGTCTGACCACGCATCGGCGAACCAGCGGGTTTTCTGTCGTTCCGCCGCGCAATGGTAGCAAACGTTGATGCGCGGAAAGCGGTGCCTGGCTGCTGAGTAGTCGGGAAGAGCGGGGCAAACGCCGTCAGAATTGGCAGAACCTGGGCTCGAGAACGTTGCGGCCATAGTAGTAAACCACGGCTGACCACGCCGCGAGGCCGGGAAAGTCTTCACCCTAATAATAATAATAATAATATTTGGGGTTTTACGTGCCAAAACCACTTTCTGATTATGAGGCACGCCGTAGTGGAGGACTCCGGAAATTTTGACCACCTGGGGTTCTTTAACGTGCACCTAAATCTAAGCACACGGGTGTTTTCGCATTTCGCCAGTCTTCACCCTGGCTCGCGCGTACCTTATTGCGAAGACGTGCCATTCTTTCAAATGCCGACACACGTTGTTTTCTCTTGGCCTCGTTCGCATACTAGGCCGTGGTCCGGTCGTCTGCTCCTTTATTTCCTATCTCATATTCATTTGCCGTCGACACAGTCGAAGGCACGTCCTTCACGAGGTTGATCTGCCCACGCGATGCGGGGACATCGAGCAGAAGAGCGAAGCTGATCATCCGCTCAGGGGGCGCGCATTCTTCGCGTCCGACGTTACGCGCGTTCCTCGCGACGAGATATACGGCGCCGACTGAAACGTGCGCGTAAAGAAAATCCACGAGAAGGACGGCAGGCAGGGTTTCGGAGGAACCAGGAAAAAAAGAAGCATCGGTCAATTGCAGTGCAGGAACGAAGAAAGGCGTAGGGCGCGTAGGATTCTCGGATGCTGCAGCAAAGGTGCGGAGTGTAAATTACCGGACTTGAGACGGACAACGGTGCTTCAGAATGTGTCAGGGGAGGCGCTGGATCGTTAAAGTGACCTTTATCGCCGAGCGAAATTTCACCCCATAAATTGTGGGCCAAGCGCCTTTTCCTGCTGGCCAAAGCAGCCACGGCAAGAACAGAAGAAATAGGGCCGTA
The DNA here is from genome assembly GCF_050947875.1 of Dermacentor variabilis. Classification (NCBI taxonomy): domain Eukaryota; kingdom Metazoa; phylum Arthropoda; class Arachnida; order Ixodida; family Ixodidae; genus Dermacentor; species Dermacentor variabilis. The sequence goes on from NC_134570.1 coordinate 6,714,878, forward strand.
TAGATTGCTCGCCTTCTCCGCTTTCGTTGTGCGCCGCATTCTCCTTTTTATTTCTTTCGTCGCGCCTCTTCTTCGTTACTCCAAGCTGTGCTGCTGCGATATACGTGCTGAATCAGCAGCTGATCGCTGTTTTGCGACGTCGCCTATAGACGAGGCGTACGCAGTTGAAGCGTTGGCGCACAGGCAGTTGTGGGTCAATAGAGAAGAACGGGCCTGCGTGCTCCGCGCCTGCTGGGTGCCGTACTCGGCTGGTCGTTCACTTTCCGCGGCGTGGCTGTAGCACGCGACGCGTCGGCGCGTGCGGGCGACAGCGTTCCTGTCACGTTGCCCGTAGGCGGTGACGAATCCGACGGAGCTGCGGATTGTCGCCAAAGTGATCCCCGAAAGTGAACGACCCAGAGAACCTTGACTGGTGCGCATGAATTGATGTGTTGATGGTCTAATTTGGAACCTTTTTTTATTGTCACTTTGATCTTCACATTACAAAAAACTTCGCAAAACTTGTTTGGTCCCATAGCCTGGCTGGCTAGTAACGGAACCAATTGTTCGACGTACCTACATAATTCGACAAGCGGTGACAACATTGACAAAAGCAAAACAAAACTAATTACAGATATTAGAAGAACACACGATTCTGTTATACAGAGGATAACAGCAGACAGGTTCGCCACTTGTCCAGCTATCCACCAAACAGGAGACGCTTCGAGGCCGCGGAAAAATTGCGTGCTGCATTCACATCAGTCGGTGCGGCATTCCAAGTGACAGCGCCGCGAAATTCTATTAGACTTCGACCGTACGCATTTTTGGCAACGGCTAAATTAAAGCAGTTGCTCGCTGCAGCTCTTGTACTTACAGCGCACAGGTAATGTAAAGGTGCTTAATGGGAGAGGGTCATCATGTTCTATTATTCTATTTATTATGTAAGCAACACTTAATACGTAAACAGAGTCCGGCGCAAGTACACGCATCAGTTGGAACAGTTGTTTTGTGGTATCCGTTCTGTTAGAAAATGTAATAATTCTTATTGCCCCCTTTTGTAAGCGGCTAATATATTTCAAATACGTTTTGTATGTGCTGCCCCACGATACTATGCAATAGCTCAGATAACCATGCACAAATGCCAACAAACGCAAAACCGTTGTGCCATAGCATTCCCGGGATTTGATTAACGCGTGGAAACCACACGCTAGCTTTGAGCATGCCTTACTTATGTGCGACTGCCCCTTCATATCTGAATCGAACGTGACCCCTAAACATTTAGGCGAGGCTACTCGCTGCAGCTGTGCAGTCTCTAAAAGTAAATTAAACCTACCAAAATCGAGCTTTTTCTTCCTAGAGTGAAAAACCATGTATTTAGTTTTGTCAGTATTAATATTTAGGTGCTTTCGTTTAAAGCATGAATGAACTCTCTCTAGCTCCTCGTTGCTTCGATCTCATTTAAACTGTTACCGACAAAGATTAGCGCCGTACCATCTGTGTACATTAAAGCTTCGGAGTATAATAAAAGGAAGGGACAATCGTTAACATACTGTGCAAAGGAATGGGTCCAATAACTGAGCCTTGTGGTACCCCAGAGGCTACTGACTGAGTGGAGGACCCGCCACCGTCCATCGCTACTCGTTGCTGTCGGTCGGAAAGGTAGCATTTAAGGAAGCTTGCCTCTGACACCATAGTCATGAAGCTTAGCTAACAATATCTTGTGATTAACAGAATCGAAAGCCTTCCTCTGTCTAAGGAAACTACGACGTCAATCCTATTGTTGTTCAGGGTCTTAATTAACTTGTCGGGCAAGTATCAGGACCGCGGTGGACGTGGATCTGTGCAACCGGAAACCATGCTGGTTTGGATGCAAGTGATGTAATCTGTGCTGAGAGCTTTTTTTTTTTAATGATGTGTCAGTCACATTGAACACGGATGTCGGTCTGTATCTTGAGGCATTTGAACGGTCTCCGTCTTTGTCTACAGGGAATACTTTGCCCAAATTAAGTTCCTTTGCCTACATACCACAATTCTGTCAGTGATGGAACATGTGCAACAGGTGTACTGCCATAATGTCTTTATTTATTTATTTATTTATTCATTTATTTACTTATTTAACTGTAATAGTATCAAGCCCGGCCGCTTTATTAACGTATAGATCTTTTACCATCGATACGATATGTGTCATATCTATTTGAAACATGACAATATTATCAGAAACTGGTCTTGAGGGGGCGCGTGAGATCCCAAGTGTTAGGAAACTGCGCAGCCAAAGAACGTCCGACGTCTGCACTAAAGCAATCCACCGTGTCTTGAGTTATAACATCAGGCAGTACACGTCTATCAGAGTAAAGGCCAAGTGCAGCTTTTACTATCTCCCACGCTCTTTTGGTGTTCCCCTCGGCTTCATTTATAATTATGCTGTAATATTCTTTTTCTCGTTTCCTCATCAAGGAAACTGACCTATTCCTAAACATTTGAATTGGTTTAAGTAATACTGATTGTCTCTATGTTGCTTGCATTTGTGGTACCAGCAGTCTTCTTGTACAACGTGTTCTGCGCCACTGCGAGCACTACATAGGTAGCGCTGTGCGTAGCACAGCCCGCTTAAGCCGCCTGTATCTGTATGCGGGTGCTGTCTTACGGGCATATGGCTTTCACCGGAGTGCGTCTCGCACATTGAATGTATGAATGTGTGAGTGCGTATTTTCTAGTCTGTATTGTTTTCATCATGGGTTCGCCTGTGAATTTGAGACCACATCCTAACCTCATACACCTCTTGAGCTTTTGGAGTGTCTGTGCAGTGTACAGTGAATCGTCCTTAGCATTTGAATACTATAATCTTATGTATATTGAGCGCTGCGCCGGAATCTCGTTCAATTTAATGAACTTTCTTTGTGCTTGCTCTTCCAAACTTTCGAGCTTGTTCGTTAACATACAATATTGCTTCTTCTTATCACTACGATGTTAAAAGAGAGAAAACATTAGCATTGCAAGCTAAGTCTCCTACTTTGACTTCAATAAAAAAAAAAGACCTCTAACAGCCGCAGAAAAAGAAGGCAATTTAACATCTCGTAAGACTAAGCACACAGGTGCCAGATGTTCTGCCCGGACTTCGTGCCACCACCCATTCTTCAGAAGCTTGAGAAGAAGCTAAAAACCTCGCAACGAGCTATGGAGAAAAATGTTTGCCGTAACGTGAATAGACAGGAACACAGCGCTGTGGAATAGAGAGCCAACGCGGGTCGACGACAGTCTAGTTGACATTAAGAGGGCGAAATGGAGTTTGTCAGGCAAGGTAGGGTAAATAATCAGCGGACCATTAAATTTACAGAATGTGAGCCAAGAGGATTGAGAGCCAGTTGAAGACGGCAGAAAATCACGTGGTTTTATGAACTTGGGAAACTTGAAAGTAGAGTGGTGTAAGCTGGCGCAAGGCAGAGGTAATTGGAGATCGCCGAGGGAGGCCTTTGTCAGGCAGTGGACATAAATAAATTGATGGTGACGATTATAAAAAAAAATATGAACGGCACGAATTCAAACAAAGCTCGAAAGATCCTGAAGTAAAAAAAAGAGCTTGAAATATGTTCTGCCCAGCTCACACTGACAGAAACGTCAATAATAATTACGGCTAAGTTTCATATGAAGGCCAACCTTGGTTCTGCGTCCGCAAGACGAAAAATCTGGCTGGCATATCCCTAAAGTTGGGCTTCCATCATTCCGGCAATCCGCGTTGTTACGATCGGCCTGCAGGGGTGTCGACCTGCAAAATTTTCCCAAGCCCGCTGCAGCTGCGAGGGTGACGATCTTCGAAGAAGCGACCTCCGAACCTTTCCCAGCCCGCTGCGACGACTCGCTTTGTAAGAACAACAATGCGCCGCCTCAACAGCCCGACGGCGCCGGCATGTCTAGTGACGGTCGGCGGACCGAGTATGGTTAGTTGATTCGCCATCGCCTTCACGGTTTGTTTAGAGTGGGGGAACTCCTGGAAGGAGATGTTTTGCGGTGCGATCCTACGGGCCCCAAGAGTCGTCACAGTCAATGGACAGACGCGGCGGCCACTAACGGCGGGGTCAGCTCTGGGATCAAGATTCACCTGCTCGGGGCAAGACCCCTGTGCGCGAGAACCCGCTCATCTCGGTGTGTTCAGTGAAACCTGTGCGGAAGTTGAAGTTGAAGTTTATTTTCACCACCAACAGTACAGTGTGCTTCACACAGAACATTTGTGGCGTGGAAAGTGGGAAAAAAGCTGCGCTGATGCAGCTTGACTAGCCTCACCTCCCATCCGTACAAGGCAGCAGAACGACAGCACAGCAAATTTCATACAGTCTTAACGTATGATAGAAAAAGAAAAATAAATAAATAAAACGTGTACAATAATTGTCAAGTATACATAATTATATGCGCCCTTGGGTGCCTAAAAGTACATGAATCATTCACGCACAAAAAACCAAAACCAACGACAAGAAAATTATTGCAAGGTAACAAAACAGTAAGACGTACTGTAAACAAAAAGGAGTGCTTTATTTAACAGAATTTTTCTAGGCTTGTAGCGGATTAGGTAAACATGTTGAATAGCTCCCTGTCTGAAAGGATATGCAAGTGATCTTCTGTAAGCTTGAACGTATTGAGTATGTGTGTAATGGTGAATTTTAACATTTGGAGACCGTAGTTAGTTCGTGTTCGGGGAATGTGCCAGTGTTCAGAATTTCTGATGGGACGCAATGAAATGTTCGGCTGTAAATGCGCTAAACCTCTTAAGTTTAGGCTATTTCTACGAATTTCAGACCTTAACGACAACAACGATTGATGTTCATAGGCAACACTGAATTTTAAAACCTTAAACATTATAAATAAATGAGATGTATGATCTCTATAGCCTAAATTTGCAACAGCCAGCAAAGCACACTTCTGAAGTGTATATATCTTTTTCATTAATGTTTGAGTTCCATATGCCCATACCAACTGGCAGTACCGTAGGTGGGAAATAAAAAGCGCATTAAAAATATGAAGTTTCTGAGGAACCGGTAGCAACGACTGACACCTCCTTAGCATACCTAGGGCTTTTCTTAGTTTAATACATAATTCTTCAATGTGAGAATCCCACAGCATATGTTGATGAAAGATAATACCTAACGTTTTGACAGTCTCTGAAAGTTCAAGTTCAAAATTATTTAGTAGCAGTTTATGTGAGTACTTGCAAGCCGCTCCTATCGCGCGGAAAAGAACGGCCTTGGTTTTAGAGCTCTTAATTTCTAACGAATTACGACAAGACCATTCGGATAATTTATGTAAAGTTTCATTAGCTGCTTGAATAAACTCATCTAGGTTTGCTCCTGTAAGAAATAAGCTCGTGTGATCTGCATAGATAATGTATGTTATTGGTCGATCTATGGTTACAATATCATTAATATAAAGGTTAAATAAAAGAGGGCCTAATATACTTCCCTGCGGTACACCACGTTTGATTTTTTGGGGCATAGATATTCCCCTATTTATTGACACACACTGGTACCGATCGCTAAAAGAGCTCCTTATTAAGTCAAGTGTAACGCCTCTGATGCCATAATAGGGCAATTTTTCTAACAATGTTTGGTGATCAATCCTATCAAAGGCTTTTGTAAAATCTACGAATACGCCTAGTGTGAGCTTTCTTGCTTCAATGTTGCCTAGTACGACCTCTTTCTGATGTAGAAGTGCTGTCTCTGTCGATACACCTGACCTGAAACCGTATTGTGCCGCTGTAATCACAGAATGCATGTGCAAAAATTTTCAAAGTCTAGTGAAAATAATTTTTTCCAGAGCCTTTGAAAATACTGGCAATACCGATATTGGTCTGTAATTACTCATTTCGTTTTTGTCGCCACTTTTGTAAGGTACCGCGACCTTGGCTTTTTTCATACGCTGAGGGAATAGACCTGTGTTTAAAACAAAATTATATATATGGGTCAAACAAGGCACTAATAAATCGAGGACAAAAATAACCGGTTGCATTTTTATGCCGTCAATGTGTTCGCTTATACTTTTTTTAAGTTTCATAAAAAGATTAGTTACCTCAGATTGTTCTGTGGGGCAAATAAATATCGAGGGTGTTATTGGCGTGGGTAAATAACTTAACGCATTCCCATCGTGAGTACTGTCCGATAAAGAACTGAAGTGGTCATTAAATTTATTGGCCAACGCTTTTCCCTTAAATACGTGTTTGTCAATCTTAAGTTCGTTGACGCGGGGCGCTTTTTTACGTGAAAATATAATTGTGTTTAGGGTTTTCCACATTTGTTTGGTGTCTATGATGCCGTCGAAGATAGTAAAGTAATAATTACGTTTGGCTTGCCTTAATGTTTTGGCAAGATTGTTTCTGTAAGTTTTAAACATTTTTAGTGCAATTAAATCGCGATTTTTGAAGAACACCTGGTACAGCTTGTTTTTTGTACGTACCATACGTTTGTACGTAAACCCTCCCCTACAAAGGCGGGTCGGTGACGATGATTTTGGACGCTCCCATTGGTTGAAGGTCTAACGGCCGTTTCCATCACCTAGGGATCTAGGGAGGACAGAATGTTTCTAAGCAGCCGCTGACGGCTGCTCAGTGTGCATTATCTTTCAGTCATGCTAGGCTGATTAACTGTAACGTTCTCCACCCTTGATGTAGATATTGTAAATAAATCCCATATTCCTCGTTCTCGTTGAGAACAAGTCGCTCCCTTCAACAACGTCCTTAGCGTGGATGAGTCCGACGACGGCATTGGCCAGCTACCTTCTATTTCGTGCCCGACCCCGATCTTTGCAGCGTCTGGCCACGGGAACGTCTGCTGCGTGTTCAACCGGCAGTCGTATTGTTGCCGCATTGCTCGACTGGTGATTTCACACACGGTAAAAATATTTGCCCAAAGGAGGCTAACCCTTGCTGCAGTAAATTGCTGATTGAATAGGAGAAAGCACTTGCACGAAACCCGTTACCCCGATACTCCAAAAGTGACACTCGTGCAAAGCTTTCTAAGCGTGAATAAATATTCCGATGAGTTACTGTATGTGGCCCCGGGTACGCATAGCAGGTAGGAAATGAGATCAGTTCGCGCACTAAAGGAAAAGCGCAGAATAAAAGCAAATACCCCTCGTCATGATGCACGTTGTTGGTTGGCAAATCACCAGTTTCGCGTGGCTTGTCCTAGCTACGTGACATATTTTTCACAGCGCCCACAGCATCGCTGGTCATTCGCCACCCTGCTCGGACTCAAGGAAGCAGAGGGCGCCAAGCAGCGACGAAGACGAGCACAAAATGGCCAAAAAATGAGGCTTGTCTCGGGATGTTATTGCTCACATCGACGACGCGCCTCATGTCGGTGAGCTCGCAGTCACTTGCTTACGATTCCGTCACAAGTGGCGCGGACGTTGCCCCGCGGTGCACCCAGCGTGACTGCTTACTTGCACGCGCTTCGGCCGCTGACGCCACTCACTGGGACGAATTCAGAGTGAATGTGAACAGGTCAGCGAGTCTTGCTACAACGAAGACATCGAATAACACCACTAAAGTGGTTCTTCTTACTTGGGAAGACGATAAATTGAGAATAATGTTTTCTATTTGTAATGAGGTATTATTACATTACAAGCCATCCTTCTTATATACAGGCCTTGACTGCAACTACGGTAAACGTTTTCTTTTTAGACAAAATTATTTACCTCTTCCTAGTAAAAGATGCAAATAAGGGTTCTTGACGCTTAGATATGGAAAATTTAGTGGGCGGAGAGCGTATTAACGACTTCAAATGGCATCATTCCAGTGCTAGACGAGTGACGGTCCATTAGCAGCGGTTTTAATAGAGGTCATCGGGAGCTATGTACTTTCTTTTACTAAGGCGACAACCTACAGACGACAAATTACTCCATTAGATGTCTTAGCATTGCACCAAATAAGGCAATCTTAAATGTCGTTCTTTTTTAAACTTTGTTTCATGACCCACGAAAAACAAAAACTAAAAGAAAGCAAGAACCACGAGAGTAGGTGGACGCAGCCAATGGTATTGCATTCATTTCGCGTGCAGGTCTTCTTTCTTTTAAGTGCTACGGTTTCGTAATGAATAAGAGACATACACCACAGCTTCACTTCACCTAGCATTATTTGCAACAATCCCAAATGTGCCACAGTTTCTTTCTTAACTTTGGGGCACACGAATGTGCCGAAGTTCATGGGGAAAAAATCTGCTGCTCATACGTTTCCATAAATCATACCTCTACTGCCTACTTAAGGAAAAAAAGCAAAACGACATACATTATTCTTTCGTGAGCACTGTAATTCGCACAGTTTACAGCACACAAGTTTGCATGCCCTTGCCTGGTGTATCATGTTACTGCTAACATGAACAAAAATTAACGAAAGAACGTGCCTGTGTATCAAGTATATGCTAAGCCAAGCGCTTTAGCGTGAAAGCTTTCCGAATGTGTTCTCGCTACACTATTGATAAATGATGATTATAGATTTTGATAAATCTGTACACATTTAACTTAAGGCGTTCGTCAGCATGTCCGCAAAATTTTAAATGTCTATTACGCAGTAGGCGAGAACGACAGCAAGAAAACCAAACTGTTGCCCGTTCGTCTGTACATTTGACCAGGCTAATCAAACAATAAGCTGGGTTGTTAGAAGACACCCGCACACGTAAAAAGAAGAACACATCAAAAGTACACTTACCCCGGTGCCTGTTGGTCTGCTTGTCGAACATCAGCATCGCATCTTCTATCTGCAAAGTAAACGAAGAAAAAGAAAAGCAGGTTGCTTTTAAATGAAAAGGCATGCATACAAGCTCAGTCACACAAATTTTTAACAGTCATAAAACGGGCATCTGTATTGTTTTTCTTACTCACTGAGCTAACCATTAAGTTCGTGAAAACCTTTTCAAAGCAGGTACGGCGTGCCACTTTAGGATTAACACTGACGGCTTCATACGACGTTCACATAAACGTCAGCGTATGATTGCCACAAATACGCACTCTGCAGACTGTGACGCAAATTCATTCATGATTGTTAGCGGAAGAAGAGACATTTAGACAAAGCGCTTTCACAACGCGTCTGCATTCCTCCCTTTTCGCTAGCAATCATCAATGCAATACGAGCTTGCCCAATATCCTATCTTGCAAATTCATTTGACGAAATTACCTCTATTGATACCAAAGCACAATTCCGCATCAAGTAAAATTAAATCAACTTGGTCACCTTTATTTTCAGCCGTAGAGAGACACTCGCGTCAAAAAACAAAGAAATGTTATTTCACAAGTGTAATTAGTAATTAGCTTCATGAGCTATCCACACCTGAAGGCTCACTTCTTCGTCCCAAAAACAATGCTACGGGATTTGCGTTCACTGCGCGTCAATGTGAACTTGTTGAGGGATCACACTTAACCTAGCACATGCAAGACGCTGGACATTGCAGGGTAAAGGAATAGCCTTCTTTTACGTTGCCCCTAAATAGCCGCATATATGAATGCGTGCCACAAAAAAAATGCAATGCCATTCAAAAGGACGCAAGCATCGCGTACGATGTGAGGAGGAAAGGGCGGGCGTGCTCGGGCACCGCCACGCTGCCGTCCCGAGGAGCTGGGCGCGGTTTGCCGCTGCGGCAGGGGGCACGCTGGCCGCTCGCGCCGAGCGAGGGTGTCGTGCCAAGGATGCACGTGACAGGGCCGCTTCGTGCGCAGGCCCTCGCACTGAGCGCACCTTTCTTCGGCAAGGTGGCTTCTATCGTTCCTTTATCAAAATGAATAGTGAAGAAGTTATGCAGATCCAACGTACGTACATGCTGGAATTTCTGCGAAGCAAAGCCTCGGTGATGCCCATTTAATGCTATGCAAAAACCAGTTTGGTTCGGTTTAGATTAATCAGTGTTATGTGGGGAGTCGCATTGCTTATTCTCGAGGAATGGCCAAAAATGGAAGCACACGCTGAGTGGCAAAACCGAACAAAACAAAAGTAAGTCGAAGAATTTGTTAAATAGAATTCTCTGTTACATTAACGGATCGGTGTTCTTTAGAGATACCAGTAAGCCAACATTATATGTTCAGGTTTTACATAGGAAGTTATTCTTTTGCAGAAGAAAGGTGGGCATACTTGGTCAGTATATAACGGTTATATCAGCCACTTCGCGGGTACTCTCGCTTGACCTTTGTACTTACATCCACAAATATCTCCGGCGAGATAGCGACCGACCCAACACCCAAACAGCCGCACCGAACCCGGGAGAGTCGGCAAAACAAAGCTTCGCATCAAAAACCACGATGAACAGAGCATTTCGGGCATAGTTTGCCCCTATAGCAGCAAGAGGCAAAGATGGAGCCACATGGGTGTTAGTAGATGACATCTACTCTAAGTTCAATGCAGTCATGCATTCTACCCTCTCTTTTCCTTTATGAATAAAATTCGTCAAGAACTGAGAGGCAAAAGAAAAAAAGAAGCTTACGAGGAATTTTACTTGCGAGGCTAAATTTCTCGCTAATAGGCGTGTGCAAATTTCACAAGGGACGTTCCTCAACCTCCTCGAGGTGTCAAATTCACAAAGCTTTTCTTGCATAAACATGCATGCACGCATGCATGTTATATGCATGCATGCATGCATATAACAGCCAACGGGTCAAACATAGAAGCTATTTTCAAAATCGAAGGCAAGGTTACAGCGGCTACCCGCCTGATCAAACGCATTACAAACAAGCACACGGGCATGAATGAGGACAGTGTCATGCGCCTCATACACTCTTTCGCAATCAGTCACATCACTTATGTGGCTGCCTTCCACAACTGGAATGTCGCTGAAAGTGAGAAAATCAACACCGTTATACGCAAGACTTACAAGATTGCCCTTGACCTACCGGAGCCCACAAGCACTGCTCGTCTGCTACAGCTGGGGGTATACAACACGCTTGAGGAAATCGTGGATGCGCAAAGAACCTCTCAACTCGAACGCATGTCTCTGACAGCCACGGGCCGGTACATCCTGCAGAAACTCGGCTTCAACTACCACGTCCAACACGGTCAGAAACAGGTCGTTCCACCCGACCTCAGCGACACGCTGATTGTCGCCCCTATACCTCGAAACATGCACCCCGAATTTAATCGGGGCCGACGCCAGGCCCGTACCAAGACACTGCTGCGCTCCTTGGGTGGAAAGAGGACTACGCGCTTTGTAGACGCCGCAGAATACGCACGAGAACGCCGGTTCACGGCGCTAGTCGTAGACGTTAGCTCCCGGCTTACGCACGCGTGTAGTGTCGCAACGGAATACCCCGAAACAGCGGAAGAGGTAGCGCTTGCGCTTGCGCTTACCGAACCCCCCTGCGAGGTAGTTTTTAGCGACTCACAATCCGCAGTTCGCAACTACGCGCGGGGGCGCATTTCCTCCGAAGCTCTCCAGATTCTAAGGAAAGCTGGTCGACAGCACTTCGATAACACCGCCATCATATGGTTTCCTGCGCACGTCGCCACCCCCACCGATGAGGGCCTCATTAACTTGAACGAGGTAGCACACCGCTCTGCGCGAGAACTGACCCGCCGCGCCGAATCGGAGACCGCCTCTTCGAGTTCGGAACTCCTGGTTCAAAACACGCGAGAACGCCTGGTCAGGTACAATGACATCACCAAGCACTACCAGCTAGGCAGGCGGTTGCTGCCCCCACCTCACCCTATGCTGAAACGTCGCCAGGCAGTCATCTGGCGACAATTGCAAACATAAACATTCTCCAGTCCGGTGCGATTGCAGCACATTTTGCCCGCGCAATACCCGAATGCTCTTTGCAAATTATGTCAGGAAAATAGAGCGACACTGTCACACATGTTGTGGGAGTGTCGGGTTACATCAGCTACAATGGCAGTAGCTCCGGAGGCTCTTGCGTCGAAGTGGGCCGCCGCTCTGCGCAGCTCCAACCTCAAGACACAAGAGTGGGCTGTCCAGCAAGCCCGAGAGGCGGCGACGAGGCAAGGCCTCGAAGTCCCCTCATGGGAGACCTGAGCCCGGGTCGCCAAATTTGCCGGATTCAAAATAAAGTTGTTTCCATCCATTCTTGCATAAGTGCTCGTAGGCATTGGCCGGTCGCCTTCGCTAGCAATGTGTCCGGCATCAGTATTCGCTTGACTCTTACGAAGAATCTCGGCGTGACAGCCAATGCTGATCCTGATGATTGTGCTGTGAAGCCCGGTTCGTTGGCGATCGGTTGCATGGAAGCTCGTTCATTCGCTGAGAGAGCCCGCCCCCTTGCCAATGTCCGTGTTCTCAAAGTACTCTTACGCTAGAATTGTTAAGCAAAACGGCTAGCCAATCCTTGAAATATTAATAATAACTCTGGTCAGCCACTCGCAAGGTGCATGACCGAAAAGAGAGTTTTGTGAATTCGGCCTCTGGTTCGCCGTGCATTAGAGCCGTACTGTAAAGCGTACTCTGCCTCACGTATACACATACAGCGGAGAAGCCAACCAAATGAATGATCAAAACGACAATAGGGGTATCTCATTCAGTACGTGTATAACAGAGAAGGAATGTAAGTTATAAAAATGAATCGTGTACCTTAGCACTGTAAAATGCCTAGTTTATGGTCGTGAATCATATATAACTCAAGAAGAGGCTAGAGGTTTCCAGTGAGAGTTCCGCATGCCGAGAAAAAGATTAACATCGCAAAGCCACGCTTTCTTTTTCACTCTCTCCTGCTCCAATTTCCACAATTTCAATTTTGAGACAGTGCGAAATCAAGATTTACAAACGTGGAGAACCAATACGTTTCAAAATATAGCCGCTTCACAAGCGAAATATAACTTGTGCGGCAAAAAAAAGTAAAGGCTGAAGAAGCCCTTTGCCGCGCCGTGCTATTCGTTTCGACCAATGTGATTTTCTCCTAGCGCTGGAGAGATGGCCGAGCAGGCGATGGTAGGCAGACGACTGGGTGCCCTAATTAGAGCGAGCCTCCGAGAACCATTGCGGAGGGGAAGCGAATCTCACCCCACGGAACGGCGTCGGCTCGCGAAAATTATAGGTCCCATCACGTGGCCCCTAATCGCGTTTGCCGTTAGCGTCCGGCCCACCGACGAGGCTGCCATTGCCGACGGCCCAGCAGCGCGCATTCTGATATCTGCGTGCGAAGAAACTGCTCTGAGCCCTGTCTTCACCGCCGCGTGAATCTTGGACGCCTACTGTCGAGAAAACCGATAAGGAGTTTCGGCAGGCTGTGGATACGGCGCCGCTTTGGGGGCACTTTTGCGCGCCGTTCCACATCTGTCGCACGCAGAAACGTGGCATTTCCTGAGCGCACGTACTGCGGCAAAATGATACGCAAGGTCAAGATCGCGTGCTTCGGCAACGCATCGTGGATTCGGCATGTGTGGCAGCTCCACACATATCGTCCGGCTGTTGCGTGAATGAAGAGTTTTGCGTGATCTATGCTGCTTGGCGTCTACTGTAAAACGAACGCCGCCGAAGAAGCGCAGAATCAACAAGCCATGCGTAGCTACTCGAACTTCGTTAACGGCAGAGTGACAAAGCTCGACTATTTCGGGGGGATGTGCTACAGTGGCAGCGTGGCGTGCCCACGAGGAACCTTGGTGGTGATCTGCCGCAATTAATTGGACCATCACGGCTGCGCTCTCTCAGGTGTCCCAGGGCTTCTAATCGACAACCTGGCTACTTGTTGGCCAACGGCAGTGTACGCTTCATCGGAGCGCGTGAAAGTTCCAGGTCTTCCATGATGACGTTATTGGTATTATTATTATTATTGTTGTTGTTGTTGTTGTTGTTGTGAGCAAAGCTACGCTACGCTGTCTAACGTACACGTAACAGGAATAAGAAGCTAAGTTGCGTCTGTCTACAGAAGCGAGAAATGCCCGCAAACCGACGAGTGGGAAATAAGAAATGTATTGGACGCAGATGCACACGCCGCGTGACGAACACTGGATGAGCCATACCCCAGCGTGGATGGCGTTTCGCGTCGTCACTGGAAGCTCACATACGAGAACATACGACGCGCATGTTCTCGAAGCACTGTCTGTTCCGATGTTGTGAGCAGCTTTAAATTCTTGCGTACACTTTTCAGGATGTGCAGAAGTTTTTTTTCTTTTTTTTTTTTTTGCCTTGGGCTGTAGTGTTTGCATTAGTGAACATTAGTGAATGTACGTGTCGTACACGCAATGTGTTTTCGTAGCACCCTCCGTTCGCTACAATAAAATAAATATTGTTGCATTTTTGTGTTTCGAGCACAAAACAAAAATCATTTGACGTCGTTTTAAAGGAATGAAGTGCTCGCTGCAGGATGCGAATGCAGCGCTTTAGTGATTCTTTGTCGGGGTGTGCTTCATTTTCCAATCTGTGCTAAACCACAAAACATGAACAGGTCAGCGTAAAGATCCCTCAGGATTAAAAAAAAAACAAATCGTCGTAAGCATTGATATCATATCGCGGTCTTCCCGTGATCTTAAACATACACTCTCAGTACTCTCTCTTAGTGGTTATGCGACCAGTCTCAGCTGTGCCTCAAGCGTCCTTTTATCACACGGTTCTGATACCACTACGAAGAAATCATTTTGCCTCGCAAATTAATTTTGACACTATGGTACTATGATTCCCTGCTACGAAAAGAAAGGGATAATCGAGTATTACTTTAGGGTAAAGTGTGACATGACAGTCGCTAGACGCGTGGGCGGCATAACACTGATGTGCCGGCGGCTCTTATAATTTGCTCTTTAGTGCGTCGTTGTTAGCTTTACAGAAAGCAGCGGCCACTAGTATTGCGACAGCAACTGTATGGACGGTTCAGGCGCATTCCTGCCGTCACCGCCGCCGTCGCCGTGAGGTTCCGTATAAAGTCGAAGGGCGATAAAATTGTCACCGCGCCGTATGCTGTATGTACCAGTGACAGCTTGCGAGGCTAACCCGGCCATCGCGGCTCAATCCCGCACACGCAAGGGAGCCAATGATGTTGAAGCAGCACAGTTACATCTGGCGCGCACACGCACACATAGAAAGGAGATACACAGGCGCTGGACTGCAACTACTGTAGTCCAGCGCCTGTGTACGTCCTTTCTATGTGTACGCGTCAGATGTAAGTGCGCTGCTTCAATATCATGGCTCACCAACTTGCGCATCGGTATCTATTAATCGAGGGGAAAAGGTGAGGAGGAAGCGCGCCGTCTTCCGTCGCTTACAAGGCTCCGGGGCACGGTAGGGAAGGCAGGCGCGTTCCATTCCGGGCGGCCCGAGCCGCTGTATCTCGAAACCCATCTGCGACGGGGACAGAGTCCGCCTTACGCTCTGTTTTCGCGCCTTAGTTCGCGTTGATGCGAGACGCAGCACGAAGGTCTGTTCGCTCGCTGCTGCTGCCGCGCTTCCTCACTCCGGCGTTTTGAGAACGAACTTCCGCGGTCATCGAGTGAGATGGATTCATGTTTGCTTGTGCGTGCGTGGCACCATGCTTTTTAATCTAGTTAGTATGCCTATGTTTACAAGTTTATGCGGACAATAAAACTACTATCCTTGCTCCGCACAGCTGCCCACTAATTTGCTGTCGCAATCGATGCTTCGCCTTTCGCGCAGAACTACGACTTTATTGCTTGAAGATAATCTAATAATTCGAAAACCAATTCGAGTTTTTCTGCATTAGTGTCGTGCACGTAACAATGAAAGGACAGATTTCCGCTTAAATGCAACGTTTTTATTGTTAGTAAGATAAACATAACCACTTGTGAGGCAGCATGGCGATCCCGTTAACTTTTTGCCGCTCACAGTGATGTAGCTTGTCTAACTTACCTTAAGGGCCCCTGAAACGGTTCGGATAAATTTTGAAGACGCGTAGGGTACAGCTTAAGTAGAACATTCGCACCACAATTTAAGTGAAGCGTTACGTATTAATGGAGCTACAAGCCATTAGAAGTTACCATCCTCCCTAGCCATGCTTTTCCTCCTCAACTCGTTCGCCGAGCGAGCGGGCCTAAGCTCCGCATTCACTGGTTCTGCGTCACGATGCGACGTCACATCGTCCACTTCCGGTTGTTTTGGAGCCCGCCCCCGCACGCGCGAGACCACTCCGTTAGCCGCTTGGCCGTCGACCCCAAGCGAGAGCTATCGAAGCAGCGTACGTTGCGAGCATTCTATCGTAGCGCCGAACGTGTCTGGTATTCCGGTAACCACAGGCGAGCTGGTTATTTCGGCAAATGACCGGAGGCATAAACTCAAGCTGATGAAGGAACTTTAGCGTAGCCGTACGCGAGCGGATTGATCGGTCTGCACGGTCCAGACACTTGTTGGCGCAGCGCTTAACCAGCCTAACAAAGCGCTAATATTACCCTAACCAAGTGTAAAACATTTTAAACATTTAGGAAAATAACGTGTTGGTGATTACACTCCTGCGAAAAATACACGCCAGCAGCAAAGAAGAATACACTTCGTTGCTGTCACTGTGTATGGTTGAGCTCTGTGTCACCAGGTGGCTGCACCGTGCAGACCATTCACATTTACCCTTCTGCTCATCTTATCGCTCATCCCGTTACGGCACAGTCAAGCGGCCAGACCCTGTCCCCTTGCGCTTGCGTTTGCCCTAATACCGCACTCGCGAAAAGCTATTACGTTAGTAATCTTCCGGTGTAAAGTGACGGCCACACACGCGCAAATCCTGGTGCCGATCGGATAGCGGCAGTCCGATGTGCAGCAGCCAGTTCGCTCGTACGCTGCCTTGCAGAGGGACACGATGTCGCAGCTTGACATATTGCCAGTCGCTACGCTTGCACTCCACAAGGCAACAAAGTCGAATCATAGTGGTCGCGAAAAGACTGAGACCGACTCTGACCACGGAGCTCTCGTCAAAATGGAGTACGTTGCAACACAAGCAGACGACACTTGCTCTGTGCCGGAAGTGCTTAAGCGTACTGAAAATTTGTTCTTGTGCATTCTCTTTATGTTACTTTCTTTTTATAAAAACAAATTAACTAACATTCCAACTATAACGAAGATCATTTGTTTACCATAAAGTTGAAAAAATTATCGATCACGCGCCCTGGTCAGCCAATCGTATAGCTCGCCCCACTGACGTCATATGGGTGATTTCGGTCATATGGGTAGGGGCGGCTTAAAATTCCACCGAGCAGTGTGCTGCGATCGGCAGCGATGTGGATTTTTAAAACTTTATAATAAACTACATGCTTTACGCGGAGCACTTAGATGTGTCAATTAATGATCAGAAAGACCTACTCTAACGACTCAGTACGTTTGTAGAAAATCGTCAAAAGCGTTTCAGGGTCCCTTTAGTAAGAGCGAAGAGCCATCGCGCACGTTTCAATGCGAGCCAGCGACCGCGTATCCACACTATTACGGCGAGGGTGCTGTCATCTATAGCTCGATTTCGTGGCGAATAGGTACGATAGTTTGCCAAGCAAATGCACAGATTATAATAAAAGCAGCATTAATATTCACGTTCAATTCTTTGTATATCTTTTTTCTTTTATGCAGCCGAGTGAGAGCCCCCCAATAAAAGAATGCAGTGCAAATAAAACAAAATGCTTATAATTGAAACAAACACCGGCTTGTGCACAGTATCCTCCCGGAGCAGACGTTGTAAAAAGAAATTATTCGGCAATAAATATTCTAGAAAGGGAAGGCGGACGTTCCGGAGCCTCTGAGCAAAATAATGGTTCCAAGTACGTTAAAAAAAGAAAAAAAAACACAATACGTGTACTGATAGAGAAGACGCACGAGAAGAAGATGAGACGTTTGCCGAAAGGAAAGGCGCGAAATAAAACAGTTCTAGACCGGAGGATGTCGGTGCCGAGACCCGCGGGAAAGTTTCAGGCGACACACTGAAGGGGGAGCCAGCGCTGGTCGCAAGTCGCCCTGCTAGCCCAAGCCATTATCGTCGGGGCCCGTGAAAGAAAACTGTAAGGGGGAAAAAAAGGGAAAAAAAGAAGAAAAGAAATACAAACGGCAAAGAAGCACCCTCGGCTGCTGCACGGTCGGTTGGCCACTGCTTGAGAGGAGGAAGACGAGGGGACATCTCTTTCAGGTATTTCCACCGCCTCTCTTTTCCCTATCGCACAGAAGCTATTGCACTTTCTGACACGGGTACATTATTAATTACTATGATGGACGACATTCCGCAAAGCGTGGCATCGGTGAATCTCCTCTTCGCTGGAGTCTTCGCCCTCGTGTGTTTCCTGTTCCCAAAGAAGGCGAGAAAGAACGCAGAACAGATTCATCGGGTGATCTCCCATTCTTTTTTTTTATCTTATTGAAGTAAATCCGCACGTGGGCTAAGATAAAAAAAAATACAATGAGACGAGAAGGAGGTGGCAGGAAGGGCGCCGCGGATTGCCGACGACGCGAATCATTGGCATTCCTGCACTTAAAGCAGGTAGCAAGATTTCGTGAGATACCGAGAAAAAGAATAAAAGCGAGGAGAAATAACTGTCCGCCGGATAGAGTGTTCTCTATTTGACGTTTGACTGCAGCTTTCTCGCCCTCTTTCCTCCGCTCGGACACGCCGCATCTCTTTTGCAATGCCTTTAACCTCCATTCAACAAGCGCGCTCATACATAAGTGCCCAAACGCGAGGTGTCCTCTGCGCAGCCCGATAACTTTTTCTTTCCTTGCCTTCCATGCCTGGGCAGGACAGAAAGAAAGAAGGGGACGCACGAGGAACGACGGCCGCTTTGAAAGATGATCCCCGTGCTGCAGACTAATTCGGGAAAGCTGTCCCCGCGGCACGACATGCGACGTCGACGAAGCAGCGCGCAATCGCAGGACGCGCTGCCCTGTGCTCGGGACCCTGGTACGAGGACCTCGGCAGCCTTTTTGTTGCTATTACTGTTTTCACTCAGCAGCTATGCACCGAAGGGCAGAGTGCTTTGTCGTGTTTCCGCAACCTCCTGCTGTTCCTTTCTGCGACGTGCACTCTATTTCATGTTCGTCTGCACTGGCCACTTTTGAGCTACTTAGGTGACATTGCTCCACAAATTCTGTGCGGTGTGAAGTTCAATAGGCTAGCTTGAACTTTGCGTGGATTGACATGCGTTAGCCCGTGCTGACTTCCCATTTCATTTCAATATTCGATCGCGTTTGTTCGTGCGTTTGTTTGAGCCGGCCTATAATTCCTATGAACTATTTGCTTAAGCGACAGGGAGTACGGGAAATCACCCGTGATCCCAACATCTCCTGCAGGAACACAGAATAATAAAGAAAAGCGGTATGCGCCTTTAAACACAAACTGACGAAGATTATTCGCTGTCGACGAAGGCGCCGAAAAGACGATTTAGACGATATAGCAACAAGACGCCGCCATTCCCACGAAGCCTAGAAGCAAGGAATACGCCGGCAAAAGAAGACCTGACGACGCGACGTTCCAGCCACACGTCAACACGACGCAGCCGTGATCCGACGCCGAGACATAATTGCAACGCAAGACAAAGAACCACCAACCTCGACGTACTTCTCGATGGCCATGCAATCAACGCCTTAGTGGACAAAGGGGTCGACACAGGAGTCGACACATGAGTCGAGTTGAAGAAAGTTAAAGCCGCATGGGAAGGCCCCCAAATTCGGATAGCTAGAGGACACCTAATAAGGCCCGCTGGAATCTGCACGGCAAGAATTACGTTCATTACCGGACCTACCCTGCCACCTTCATTATCCTCCAGCAGCGTTCGCGAGACGTCATTCTCGGTATGTACTTCCTGAGCCAACACTGCGCAGTTATCGCACTGAAGTCGAAGTCGATAACGCTGTCGTAAGATCAAGCGATGCCACCGGAGAGCTGTCGTAGTCATCACGCTTTGAGTGTGCTCGAAGATCAAGTGAGCATCCCGCCTCGCTCCAGCATTGTTATTTGCGTCGGTATCAAAACACCTGCAGACGTAGAAGGCGTCATCGAGGGTCACGAACGTCTACTACTAGACCGTGAAATTTGCTCGCGAGAGGGATCGCTCGTCTGCACGGAGGAAAAACGAAAGTGTTGCTGACAAACTTCAGCCAGGAGTTCAAGCACGTCAACAAGGGCACGGCGATCGCATACATCGAGGAAATACTGGAAACCAGCAATACGTTTGTCCTCTCGGATTCTGCCGCATCTACCCCGACGACCATAGTTTTTGAACCTGACTTCGACATAAATCCAAGTGTCCCCATGATTAAGCAGCGACAGCTCAGAAGTCTGCTTCGACGATACAAAGACTGCTTTTCGACGTCATCGAGGATTCGAAAAACACTAGTTGCAAAGCATCGCATAACAACCGAAGAGTGCGCTCGACCACTCCGCCAGAGCCCTTACCGAGTTTCGACGCGAGAACGTGAAGCTATAATACGACAAGCCGACGAAATGCTGCGCGACGAAGTCATTGAGCCGACGAAAAGCCCGTGTGCATCTCCTGTTGGCTTGGAGACGAAAAAGGAGGGCATCGATTATCGTCGACTGAACTGAATCCTTAAGAAGGATGTATACCCCCTTCCACGGGTAGACGACACATTGGATCAGCTCTGCAACGCTAAATACTTCTCGTCGATGGATATCGAGTCTGGCTACTGGCAAATAGAAGTCGACGACAGAACGCGAAAAGACCGCCTTCATCGCGCCAGATGACCTCTACGAGTCATGCTGTTGGGATTGTGCTCGGACCAGCGCGTAATGGACAAGGTGTTACCAGGATTAAAGCCGCAGACCTCTCTTGTTTACTTGGATGACGTCGTCATCATCGCCAGAAATTTTGACGATCACCTTAGGCGGCTTGCGCAGTACTAGAAGCCATCAAGGCATCGGCGCTCACTCTGACGCCTGAAAAGTGCCAACTCACGACAACTTCTGGTCCTGGGCCACGTGCCACTGCTGGAGCAAAGAAAGTTGTTGTGGTACCATACATTCATTGCATTTCCCACAATCACAGAAGAATAACGACAAAATCTGGGGCGGACGTGGTTTTCTCTGCGCTGAGCATCTACAGAAGCTATGCGAACAGGTTAATACAGCGAATAACAAAAGGCACGCGTGTTCTACTCAACATCGCAAACAATTCGTAACGTGCACTCATAACGTTGTCCATGCCATTCCGCTTTCGTGCGGAAGAACGTATGTTGGTCAAACCGGCAGATGCATCAATAAGAGATTCAAAGAGCATCAATATAACGTTCCTAAGGTAATCTCGGGTCCTTTGGGTATTCATTGCCAAGATTTTTCCTGCAACCCCATATTTGAAAGTATTTCCATTCTGTATAGGGCTCATAGCAGGATGATAAGGGAGATTCTAGAGGCGTACGAAATTGCAAAATTAGAAGAAAGGTGCGTGAGCAAGCCATCAGTGTCGCTATCTGAAAAGGAGATACGATTCCTCGGTTTATCTTTGTAACCATTGCAGTATATGTTTTCACCATGGCTTTCACACATGTACGCTTCATCGGCGTGCACCACTGAATAGACAGCTTTAGTTCCATGTACGTGGAGACTTCCGTACGTAAACGTGAAAAGCTCACGTACCTGACGTGCACGCCATCTGAAATGCTTTTAGCGACACGTACGCAATTCGCGCCAACAGGGACCACGTAGCTCCATCTATCGGGAAATATGAACTCTACGATAGTGTGTGCTCTTTGCGCGAAAGGCTCGACCAATTTTGTTCGTCGCAATTGACCGTGCCAGCCTCATAAAGCAAGTGGTCGGTTTTTCTTTTTCTCGATATGATTCGTGTATTTCATCCGCATTAAAAGTAGAGTCTCTTAAAGGCCTAAATGTAGTTCGCCGAAGATGCAATCGAAGCCACTGAACACTTTTTGGTTCGACTCCGTCAAGTGGACAGCGATCTCTGCCCACCGCACTGTGCGCCTCATGTCTTCCTCGGAAGGGTTGCATTCGCTCACGTCGCGTAGCAGGCGTCGCTCTTCGAAAAGCGACGGCGCGGCGCCGCTCCCGTCATCCTGACGCCGTGCTCAAGCCCTCTGCGCGCGTACGGCCCGCTATCGCTTGTTCGTGATCTCGCGAAGCTCCCGCGCGAAGATGTCTACGTGCGCAAGAAACGCACGCAAAGAATCGAATCTCACGTACGTCCATGAGAGCAGCGCGCGCAGCCGCTACGTTCTGCGCATGCGCACTGCTTACACGTATAAGCTCTACGTGCGCAAAGCCTCTATGTACGTGTAACTAAAACTGTCTAATGTTCTTTGTTGCCCTCACACTTGTTTCCGCTCCTGCGGCATATACTTATCGATGCATGCGAAAATAAAATCGATAGTTAAAAGTGAAGCGCTGTCTCTGCGTATCTGTTTCTTTACACGTCCTCGTTCAGTCGCGCTTATACACTTTATCATGGATTCTAACCAATTAGCCCGCCAACGTGTTTTAACCAAGGCCGCTATCTTGTACACGTTCGAAAAGCCGACGTTCGACTTCGCCTCGCGCGATTGTCCAGGCTGCGCCGATATCGCGGCCAATCTAGTCCCATCGCGGGAGGCGAAATCGAACGCCGGCTTTTCGAACGTGTACAAGATAGCGGCCCAAGTTCAATATAACCCACGCTTGTGTACTTGGCGTTTGCGAACCTGTGTCGGACCCCGATGGTGCGCTGGGCATCCGGTGCGTAAGACATCTGTAACAAGCTGTCCGAGCGACGAATGGCCTTTCAGGTTCCCGCCAGTTTTACTGCGCTCAGCTGCAACGCATCGGCGGTTCCTTGTGACGTCAAGGCCTATTGTAACACTCGGTTTGAAGCCTAGGAAACAAAAAAATTATGATATAAATGACGACAGCGGGTGCGCTGCCACTACCCCACATTTTCCACGATCGGTTTATTTCTCTTTCAAGAAATTATAAAATCAGAACATTCAAATAGCAAAAGCATCAATTCACAGGAGTAATTTTAATATCATTAGTATTTTACTCATCCTTTACTTCGACCCTTTGTTGTACGTATCCTTAATATTAGGTTCGTGTTAGGCCACCTATTTATGCGAGGCTGACTACCTCATCACATATTATATTGTTTCATTTATTATCAATTTCTGTCACATCTTCGGTTACCTTTCTCCACCCTTTCATATTACCACCGGGTTCGCGGGATATCTGCCACAGTGATTTTGAGGCATTAATTATGGAGCCATCACCATCAGCCGCATGGTCGATCCCCCAGAGTGGGTTGGCCCAGGTCGTTGAGGAACAGCTGCGCCGCACTTGGCCGAAGGAATGGTGCGTCACGGTCACCAAATGGTTTTCACGGGTCACACAAAAGGCGGCGTCTGAAGAACCTCTTGTCCCGCGCTCGACATTAAGCACCCAAGGCTAAAGTAACAATGAAAACACCTCTGTCGTCTTCCAGCTCACCAAGAACTTGGTAATTGTACCACGCTCTGAAAATGTTTTTGCCGGGTCGCACAAGTGAGGGTAGCACCGAGGTATACGAGCCCGTCTTTACTCCATCGCAATGTACACACGTGGGCCGAGTGAGCACGGTCGTCATCCCACGATCGCCTCAGTGTGAGAACAGCGAGGCAGATTTAAAAAGGCGCAACCACGCATAAAATTATAATTCCTAAAAATTTTGAAAATTTGTCATTGTATTCGAAAAAAGTTTAGACATACAATGTCACCTAGGCAGTGTTTAAGAAAAAAAGCTTTTACTTCGGCGCTCATATCCAAGTATGCATGGGAACAGAGAAATCGTCTTTCTCGGCAATCATTGCACCGATTTCGATTTACTTTGTTGAATGTAAACGGGAAAGCTCAATCTAGTAACTGTAGGAAGCCAAATTTTAATTTATGCCATAAATGTTTAAGAAAAATACTTGAAAATTATGAAATTATTAAAAGCTCAAGTATCAAGTTCCAGCTTCAAAAATCAGCGATAAAAAACGATAACACAATTCTGCAAACTGCATCTAATATACATAAAGTGTACAAAATTGATTATTATGCACCAATCTGAATTATAGCATTATCTGTTAGTAAGACTTTTACAAAGCTATCGCAAACGTTGCCATCATCATCATCATCAGCCCATTTTATGTCCACTGCAGGACGAAGGCTTCTCCTTGCAATCTCCAATTACCCCTGTCCTGCGCCAACCGATTCCAACTAGCGCCCGCGAATTTCCTGATTTCATCGCCCCACCTCGTCTTCTGCCGTCATCGATTGCGCTTCCCTTCTCTTGATAGGCATTCTGTAACCCTAATGGCACAACGGTTATCCAACCTGCGCATTACATGACCTGCCCAACTCCATTATTTTCTCTTAATGTAAATTAGAATATCGGCTATACCCGTTTGCTCTCTGATCTACACCGCTCTCTTTCTGTCTCTTAACGTTACGCCTATCATTCTTCATTCCAACCCTCCTTGTGTGGTCTTCAACTTGTTCTCAAACTTCTTTGTCAGTTTCCAAGTCTCTGCCCCATATGTCAGTACTGGTAAAATGCACTGATTGTACACCTTCCTTTTCAATGATAATGGTAAGCTTCCAGTCAGGAGCTGACAATGTCTGCCATATGCGATCCAGACCATTTTTATTCTTCTATGAATTTCCTTCTCATGATCGGGGTTCCCTGTGATTAGTTGACCTAGGTAAGTGTACTCCTTCACAGACTCTGGAGGCTGACTGGCGATCCTGAACTCTTGTTCCCTTGCCGGGCTATTCATGATTATCTTTGTCTTCTGCATATTAATCTTCAACTCCACTTTTGCACTCTCTCTGTTAAGGTCCTCAATCTTTTGTTGTAATTCATCTGCAGAATTGCCGAATAGAACAATGTCATCGGCAAACGGAAGGTTGCTGAGATATTCGCCGTCGATCCTTACTCCTAAACCTTCCTAGCTTAATAGCTTGAAAGCTTCTTCCGAGCATGGAGCGAATAACACTGGAGACATTGTGTCTCCTTGTCTGACGCCTTTCTTTATAGGTATCTTCCTACTTTTCCTGTGTAGAATTAAGGTGGCTGTGGAATCTCTGTAGATATTTTACAAAGTGTTTACGCAGGCGGTTTGTACTCCTTGATTACTTAATGCCTCTATGACTGCTGGTATCTCTACTGAATCAAATGCCTTTCGTACTGTATGAAAAAATTGCCGACGATTACGTTACTTCCTAATGCGAAATTTGAGCGCAGCAAATAAGCTGTTTCACCTTTTCGATAGATTGAGGCAAAGAAATCTAGCAACACATGTATGCGCTATCACAGAATTTTTTTTTATTTTTCACACGTATTCCTTTAACAAAGACTCCACTAACAGTTCTTGACAGTCATGAAGGAAGCTTTGTGGTCGGAGAAATAGATTGATATATGTTCGACTTGGTACACCAATGCTTGATTCTCAAAGACGAGATGTATACAAGTGCCTCGCGAGGTTGTCACAGCCGTGGGACGCGTTACGAGCGAGAGGAACGGGATGTTCTCCCGCATAAGTGTTAGGAAATTGCTGTTTGTCTTTATGTCAAGCCGCCACCGATCTGGCTCTCTGATTGCCACCGCACAGGGCGAACGGCAGCGGCAATTTCGGCTCGGCCGGTGCACATATACAGATCCGCCGCCACCGATCTGGCTCTCTGATTGCCACCGCACAGGGGTTGCATTGGAGGAGGAGCGAAGAAAGGAACTAAGTTCGAGCCGGCGCTTTGACAACCGGAGACTCGCAGGAAGAGGGGGGAGGGGGGCGGCGTGTACACCCAGCGGCAAAAGATGGGGTCAGAAGCGCGCGCAGCAAGCGGACAACACGATAAAGGGAGGAGGGAAGAGATAGCAGCGACTGACTGATGCCGCTGACGCCGATAGTGAGTCAACCCCAGCTGCGGAGTTGGTTTCAGGGACAACGAATAACCGGCGCGTCGGCAACTGAAGAGCACCCTATCCGCCACACAAGAACAGGGGGGGGGACCCTTTCCTCCTCTTTCTGCATGGCGGCGACGGTGTTCTATGCAGTCACGTTATCTTGACTCTCTAGCGGCGTCAGCGGCATCCAGCGGTATCAGTCGATCGCTGCTAGCACTGGGGGGATGAAAGGGGGGCGGAGCTGGTTACGAGGCCGACGACGACGCCGACGCGAAACCCAGGAACGGACGCCAAAGAGCTGCGCTCTAAAACATTACAGAGGTTGATTGTACTTTGCGGATTTCTGGATTACCTGATTGATGACATGGATGTGGTCTATTGTAGAGTATCCCTTCCTGAAGCCAGCATATTCCCTTGGTCGGCCCAAGTCCACTGTTGCCCTTATTATATTGCAAATTATCTTGGTGAATATGTTATATAATACTGGGAGTAAGCTAATGGGCCATAGGCGCCGACTGCGCGGGGGGGGGGGGTTCGAGCCCCCGTTGAACTTTTCCGGGGGGGGGCTCAGCCCCCCTCCCCTCTACCTAACTTGTCATTGCCAAAGTTTTGTCAACCACATCATTTGAGGCTCCTTTTGACTTGCCTCGACCTTCTCACTTAAAATTTTATTATGGCTAATAGCTTACTGCATCATTGTTGGCGCGAACGTGCACGGATTGCTTTATTTCTGCAAATCCTGCAAATAGGAAAACAAGCGCATTAGAACTTCCAGCGGCGGCTGCCTCGTCCTTATTTTCTCACTTCAACATTCTTTTAAATTTCTACTCTAAACACTATGCACACACAATATATGTATTTAAATATATATACAGCAAAAAGTTTATTATATTTTTTAAGGAGCAGGAGGTAGCGAATTAACAATTATTTCTAAAGGTATCGATAGCTTATGCTTAGAGAACGAATATGTTGCTGTATGTTCACCTCACTTCAAACTGCTTTGCGTGCTTTTTTGGCCCTGCTACAAACCCGTAGGCTTTGGTGACCCCTTCGGTAGGGTATTTTGTCAAAGGCGTGTGAAATGCACGTGAATGATATGTGTCTCAGTCTCGCTTCTCTTTCCAATGGACTAGCCATATACAGCTTGGCTGTAAAACATCGTGATCGTGCTAGTGCCTTATCTCGGCCGAAGTAGCACGCCGCGTTTGGTGTTAGTTGGAAACAAGCTGTGATACCTGTTGTCTTGGCGTCGATAAAGCGCACAGATGGTAATCTTTTTTTCCTACAGAACCTATCACCACAAAAGAGAATTGACAATGTCACTGCAAGTGTTTAAAGTTGTGTTTTGTTTCGTCCCAGTCGACATCTGTTTCTATAAATTTACGCCGGTGCTATGATCGGTCCCATCTTCTTCCATCCCGCACTGAACCGAACAGCATTGGATAGACGAAATACTGTAAGGAGTGGTGGATTAGTTTCTCGGTGAAGCCCCACTGTCACGTCTTCCACTTCCGTGGTATCACCAAGGTGGGGCACCAGGACACAGCAGCAGCCGAGCACGAAACTGGCTGGATGCGACTTTTCATGCGAAATTGGCCGGCCAGGCCACCTGACCTCTCTCCACTCGATTTCTTTCTTTGAGTTTATGTGAAAGATCGTGCTTACGTGATCGAGGCGGACGTCAGATTACGTCAAGGCCATAACAGTCATAACGGATGTCTGCCGTCGAATTCTGGCGTCGGTCATCAAGAATGCCACTGAAGTGTGAGGTGATGTGATAAAGCGAACTCAGTACTGCGTAGCTGTAGAAGGAGACACCTATTCTAACATGTCCTCTAGGCAGCAGCTGGTGTTCAACGGCGCTTACGAATTCGTAGATAATAAGGGCACACTGAAATCGGATGTAGTTCTTTAGTTTGTTTTTTGTGCAGGCGTGCCGATTGCCAATTCGGCTGAATTAGAAGTGGTATATTTACTTTCTTGAACGCGGCGGTTTTGCCTTTTCTCTACACGTGGGTCACTTCCCAGTGTCTTTATTTCGCTTTTATTTGTTCCCATGACCCTTTTTAGCAGCACGTATACACTTTCCTGAAAAATAAAACCGTCACTTTAATTTCGCTTTGGTCCGAAGCAAATTTCTGGCGCAAAATATAGCTGCGCGCACACTCTGTCGATTCGGTGCGAGCAAAGCCAGGATTTTCAAACATGCTATGCGTATTACATTGCTTTTCGCGTTTTGTGCGTGCTCAGAGCGGCGTTTCGACCGCGTTATCAAGGGGCTCTTGTTATCAATGCGATCAGTCGGCCTTGATATATGGATAATAAGTGTAACGTAGAAAGGAAGGAATAGCTGTAAAGCCACGAAACCTGCTGTTGGTGCTCTTTCTGTACCGTAATTATAACGTGATGCGCTGCCTCTTCGGGTTTGCGACAAGCAGTGCGGTTGCTTTCAATAAGCTTATTTCAGGGCGCTGCTTTATGATGCGGGTGGGAAGGTAGCCAAGTGGTATTATTCATATTTAATGAGGTTTGTTTGCCAGTCGCAAAAAATTGCAGTCACTTAGTACGTCGCTGAAAACACAGCAGTTTGATGTCATTCAAGGGTGCCTGGGGTGCCTACAAATGCCTCATAGACACTTTGATAATTAGGACTGTACTTCTCGAATTAGATAATCAACTGCCATTGTCGAATTAAATTTCAGGAACGAACTAATTAATGGCGGCTACTCCACTGTACTGGAAACAACATGCGGTAGGTTTTATTCGAGCAACGCAACTGCTTTCAGTTTAAGTCTTGGTGCACGACAGTTGAGAACCCCTGTATCCACTCATTAACCTCAGTATCCACTCAGTAACCGAAATGAGGTCAAGCCGGATTCACTCAAAATCAGTATCAGCAGCAGTCACGCGCAGCAGCGCTTATAGTAGGACTCACAGAATAAGAAAAAAACAAAAGACAGAGCGAGGCTGCAGTTTCGCCGGAAACGCGAAGCAGTATTAGTGATAGTGAAGTATACGACAATTACAAGATTACACCACCGAGAGACGCCAGATTATTCGTGGTGGGAGAGCACTCAAGCTGTGAAATTGAACTGTCTCCTACTATGAGGTCTTCTAAATTGTCTTATAAGGTCGTCACTTCAGTGAAGAATTCTTGGAGGTCATACAAACTTTCTGCAAGTGCAAAAAAAAAGTGTCTGCATATATATATATATATATATATATATATGTGTGTGTGTGTGTGTGTGTGTGTGTGCGCGCGGTTAGAAAAGCTGGTTGGGCCCCAGACCCCTCCTCTTCCCCAGGGAAAATGACAACTTTCCGTCTATGTCATCGTCATCATCAGCCTGGTTACGCCCACTGCAGGGCAAAGGCCTCTCCCATACTTCTCCAACTACCCCGGTCATGTACTGATTGTGACCATGTTGTCCCTGCAAACTTCTTAATCCGCCCATCTAACTTTCTGCCGCCCCCTGTTACGCTTCCCTTCTCTTGGAATCCAGTCCGTAACACTTAACGACCATCGGTTATCTTCCCTCCTCATTACATGTCCTGCCCATGCCCATTTCTTTTTCTTGATTTCAACTCAGATGTCATTAACTCGCGTTTGTTCCCTCACCCAATCTGCTCTTTTCTTATCCATTAACGTTGCACCCATCTTTCTTCTTTCCATAGCTCGTTGCGTCGTCTTCAATTTAAGTAGAACCCCTTTTGTATGCCTGCAGGTTTCTGCCCCGTAGGTGAGTACTGGTAAGACACAGCTGTTATACACTTTTCTTTTGAGGAATAATGGCAACCTGTTGTTCATGATCTGAGAATGCCTGCCAAACGCACCCCAGCCCATTCTTATTCTTCTGATTATTTCAGTCTCATGATCCGGATCCGCGATCACTACCTGCCCTAAGTAGATGTATTCCCTTACCACTTCCAGTGCCTCGCTACCTAACGTAAACTGCTGTTCTCTTCCGAGACTGTTAAACATTACTTTAGTTTTTCTGCAGATTAATGTTTAGACCCACCTTTCTGCTTTGCCTCTCCATGTCAGTGAGCATGCATTGCAATTGGTCCCCTGAGTTACTAAGCAAGGCAATATCATCAGCGTATCGCAAATTACTAAGGTATTCTCCATTAACCCTTATCCCCAATTCTTCCAAATCCAGGTCTCTGAATACCTCATGTAAACAGGCTGTGAATAGCATTGGAGAGATGGTATTTCCCTACCTGACGCCTTTTTTTATTGGGATTTTGTTGCTTTCTTTAAGGAGGACTACGGTAGGTGTGGAGCCGCTATAGATATATTTCAGTATTTTTATATACGGTTCGTCTATACCCTGATTCCGTAATGCCTCCATGATAGCTGAGGTCCCCACTGAATCAAACGCTTTCTCGTAATCAATGAAAGCTATATATAAGGGTTGGTTATATCCCGCACATGTATCTATCACCTGATTGATAGTGTGAATATGGTCTATTGTTGAGCAGCCTTTACGGAATCCTGCCTGGTCCTTCGGTTGCCAGAAGTCTAAGGTGTTCCTGATTCTATTTGAGATTGCCTTAGTAAATACTTTGTAGGCAACGGACAGTAAGCTGATTGGTCTACAATTTTTCAAGTCTCTGTCGTCCCCTTTCTTATGGATTAGGATTATGTTAGCGTTCTTCCAAGATTCCTGTACGCTCGAAGTCGTGAGGCATTGCGTATACAGGGTGGCCAGTTTTTCTAGAACAATCTGTCCACTATACTTCAACAAACCTGCTGTTACCTGATCCTCCCCAGCCACCTATGTAATGGGGGCCTTAATTTTTCAATTCTGTAACGTCTCCCCTTCTGTGGTTTATTATGTTCGCGTTCTTCCAGTTTTCTGGGACCCTTGCCGTCAATAGACACTTCGCATACAGAGCCGCCACTTTTCCAAGCATTATGCCTCCTCCATCTTAGATTAAATCGATTGTTATTCCATATTCTCCTGCCGCTCTTCCCTGTTTCATGTCTTCCAAGACCCTTCTGACCTCATCGCTAGTTATAGGAGTTTCTGTATCCTGTTCATTACTGCTTGGAATGAAGGCTGTTAGGAATGGCTGGCCGGGGTGGCAACGTGCCAGCTATTTCAGCCCGCTACACGTGCTTCGACCGACCCGCGGTGGCGGCGCCCTTCAGAGAACTAGCGAGGACGACAGCGCTAACCGACCATGCGCCGCGTTTGGAGGATCGGTGACGACAGCAGGGCTGGCCACGTTTGGCGCCCCGTGCATTGTTGGTTAATTTGCCGGGTCGTCATGGTCTCTCTGCGGCAGGGGGAGCCCCCCTGGCAAAAGGGTGCTTTGCGGTACGGGGGCCCCAGGATTTGTCACAGTTTGCTGACACACGTGGCGACTACAGGAGAAAGGCAGGTCTGGAATTTAGCGCCGCCGGCTGGGTCGGGTGTGACAAGCTGACTCCGGGGACGCCAGACAATGGATACCACGACGACTGCGCTGCAGAGGTCGTCGGCCCTCGAGAGAGCCCTGAAACCTGTGCGGAACGTGTGTGTGAGCCCTCCTCCTCCAAAAAGGCGTGTAGTCTGCGATGACATCGAACGATGACGTCGAACGGAGTGCTTATAAGCAGCGATTGTCGGCTACTAGAGTGTGCTCGTCGTCGTGTTCTGTGCTCGAAATGCACTCGTGAGCTGTGTGCTCGATTGCTGTATGCTTCGTCTTGCGGGCTCCATTTGGGAGCCACGCTAGACTGTCGATGTAAGTCTTGTTTAAACTGTAAATAATGTAAATAAACCCTGTTCACCTAGTTCCTCCAAAGTTCCTCTCTACGACCTTCAACTCCTTGAAATGGTGGCAGCGGCGAGATCGTCCGACAACTCCTACATCTGGTTGACAGCGGTGGGTTCGAACGGCGAATCGAATAAAGCATTCTGACTCCTCTGGGTACTGTACAGGTCAGTATAAAATTCTTCTGCTGTTGTTACTACACCTTCGAGGTTGCTGATGATATTAGCCTGCTTATCTTTCAGTGCAAAGATCTTGCTTTGTCTTATGCCAAGTTTCCTCCTCACTAATTTCAGGCTGTGTCCATGTTTTAAGGCTTCTTCAGTCTTCCTCGCGTTATAATTTCGAATATCCGTTGTTTTCGTTTGTTGATTAATTTTGACAGTTCTGCGAATTCTATCTGATATCTTGAGTTGGACACCTTTCATTCTTTTTCGTTTCTTTATTGGGTCCTTTGTTACTTTGGAGAGCTTGCCTACTCGCGCCTTGGTGCCTTGTATCCCACTTCAATTGTTGCCTCTGAAGCCAGCCTCGCTACGGTTTCATTTATTACCTCTATGTCATCTTCATCTCTCTGTTCTAAGGCTGCATATTTGTTTGCAAGTACAAGCCTGAATTTGTCTGCTTTTACCCTTACTGCCTCTAAGTTGACCTGTCTCTTCTTGACCAATTTTAATGTTTCTTTCTTCAAATTCAGGTGAATCCTAGCCCTCACAAACGTACGATCACTGCACTTTACCCCACCTATCACTTCTACATCCTGCACTATGCTGGGATCGGCAGAAAGTATGAAGTCAATTTCATTTCTTGTTTCACCGTAATCAATTTTCCAGGTCCACATTTTGTTGCTACGCTTCCTGAAAAAGGTGTTCATTATTCGAAGCTTCTTCCTTTCTGCGAATTCTACCAGCATCTCTCCTCTAGCATACCTAGAATCGACACCGTATTTGCTAATTGCTTGTTCATTAGCTTGCTTTTTCCACACTTTTACATAGAAGTCGCCCATTGGTACAGTATACTGAGTTTGCACTTTTCTCATCGCTAATTCAACATCTTCATAAAGCTGATATACCCCATCATAAGCTCAACAGGCCACAAGCTAGCACGCTACGCATGCTCCAGACGGGGTCCTACCCCTCTAGAGAACGACACTCGTTCTCAGCCCTAGCCCTCCATAAAGGCCGCTCACAGGTCGATATAGCCGAAGATTTCTGTTTGAAGATTGCGGGCGGTGTGGTCACCATCAATTGCGAAATTCGGGGTGAGGTTCCTGCGACACGCTTCCCAGAATTGAATGTGTCCTTTTCACTTGAGGAATTGGACGCTGCTCTGGCCACATGCAGGCGCTCGGCGTCGCCAGGACCAGACGGCATCACCTACGCTGCTTTATGCCACCTAGGTGAAGACGGCCGAAGCAGACTTCTGGAATGTTATAACCAGTCATGGAATGATCGCATCGTTCCTGAGCGCTGGAAGCCCAGCCGCTTGATACCATTCCTGAAGCCGGGAAAGTCGCCACTTGACCTAGCGTCCTACCGACCCATTGCGCTGTCCAGCTGTGTTGGGAAGGTCATGGAAAGAATGATTCTCACCCGCCTAGAGTGGTATCTTGAGCGCCACAACGTATACCCCGAGACCATGGCTGGTTTTAGAAGAGGCCGTTCCTCTATTGACAACGTCATCGACCTCGTCACGTCTGTGCAACAAGAAAAACACCACAAGCGTATATCGGTTGCACTATCCCTCGACGTGAAAAGCACCTATGATAATGTAACGCATGAAGCCATCATAGAAGCCCTGGAAAATAATGGAATTGGTGGACGCATGTTTCGGTGGATTCAGAGCTATCTATTCCAAATATCCTTCTTTGTGCACAGTGCAGATGGCCGAACCGCTGACCATTACATTTGCCGTGGCGTCCCTCAGGGTGGGGTTCTTAGCCCCACTTTGTTCAACCTTGCAATCCTTGGACTTGCCGACGTTCTACCACATACAGCAAACTGTTCCATATATGCTGACGACATATGCATATGGGCCTCAGCAGTTACGCGTATCCAGGTGCGTGCACGGCTCCAAAAAACAGTGACCCTAACATCATCGTACCTGCGTGCTCAATGCCTGAGCATTTCGACCGAAAAGTGCGCCTTAGTCGCTTTTACCCGCAAGCCCATGACCTGGTACCCCATTTCTATTGACCACCAACCAATTTCCTACGCGAAAACTCACCGATTACTAGGCGTTATTATAGACAGAGACCTTTCATGGAGCCCCCACATCTCACTTGAAGAAGAGGCTTACTTTTATCTCCCATATACTAAGGTGTCTTGCCGGTAAAACGTGGGGCACATCCGTGGCATCTATGCTACAACTATACAGGACGCTCTTCCTAGGATACTTGCGGTACAGCACACCAGTGCTGTCCAATGCTAACAAAAATGACATCCATGTCCTACAGAGCATTCAAGGTCAAGCCCTTCGAACATGTCTGGTGCTACCTCTATATGCCTCAACTGTGGCAACAATTGCCACCGCGGGAGACCACCCAATATTGACCTATATAGCTATCGACGAACTCCGGGCGCATGTTCGCCATATATCCAGAGTGCCTGATCACCATCTCGCTCGCTTGCCTGAGAAAAGACCCAAGGCAGCGTTCTCCAGATCAACTGCGGCTAACTGGCACTCTTTGTCTTCGAGGCATTCACCCGCAACAAGAACGTCATCCCCTATGTGGTGCTTGAAAAAGCCGCCTGTGTACCTTGCTGTTCCAGGAATAGTGAAGAAAGCTAGCCTGACCACCGCGGCTCTCAAGCAGATCGCACTGGAACTTTTGCATCGTTCATACGCTAACCGAATGCATGTTTACACGGACGGTTCTGTCTCGGAAAATTCTACGGGCGCCGTTGTTCTACCATCTCAATCGGTCGTCATCAAGTTTAAGACTTCACACGTAACATCTACAGGTTCCGAACTGACTGCTCTTCGCGCTGCTGTCGAATATATTGAAAAAGAACCGCCCAACAAATGGGCAGTATTTTGTGACTCGAAAGCAGCCCTCCAGAGCTTGCGAAGTTTACGACGTGGCAATTATGAACAGCTGGTGTCACAAATCAACGAAACCTGCCATTGCACTTCTGAACGAGGACATCATATCATATTTCAGTGGCTGTGGGGACATTGTGGCATCGTTGGTAATCACCTCGCCAATGACGCTGCCAGACGTGCCCAGGCTGGCTCACCGACACTCCTTATACCTTTATCGAGAGTCGACGCTGCAAGAGAGCTTCGTAGTCTCGCTCGTACCATCACGTTAAGTTACTGATATACACCACAGCGCTCTAAGTGTCCTTTATACAGCCTCGACCCATCATTGAAACTTAAATTACCAGCGAATCTTCCACGACGTGACGCAACACTGCTGTGCCGGCTGCGGGGAGGAGTAGCATTCACCAACTCCTACCGCTATCGTATTGGAATGGCGGATTCACCAATGTGCGCAAAGTGCAAGTGTGAAGAGACCATCAGTCACCTTCTGTGCCACTGCTCTCGCTTCGATATTCAACGTGAGACTCTCCAGTGTGCCTTGAATAGACTGGATGACAGGCCATTTACGGAAGCGAAGATCTTGGGAACCTGGCCTCACTGTTCATTAGCGCAGAAAGCAGTTCGAGCGCTTTTTCACTACCTGAAGGCAACAGACTTGAGTGCCCGACTATAGACATCCTACACCTACGTTCTCTTCCTCGCTCTTTTTCACTCCCCATTCCCCTCCCCACGTGTAGGGTAGCAAACTGGGCTCAGTCTGGTTAACCTCCATGCCCTTCCTTCTTCCCTTCTCTCTCTCTCTTTCTCTCTCTCTCTGAACATGCTCCACCAGGACATTGATCCACTCTGCAAAGATTGTGGCACTGAATTTAGCTCATTAAATCACATGCTCTGGCAGTGCCCTGTGTTACAGGATTTTAACCGAGAAGAAGACTGGACGAAGGCCACCGCAGACCCGGAACAAAAAGTCCAGCTCCTGGCTGTCCAGAGGGCCTGTGAACGAGCGGAGAGGCATGGCTTCTCTGTTCCGACATGGGACTAGCGAACGGCTGGGTAGGGACCTGCAGGCCCCCGCTTAGCTCCTCAGGACCTTAATAAAGTTGTTTACTACTACTGCTACTACTTCCTCATCGTCATGACTGGATGTTGGAGCGTAGGCTTGTACTAACATTAATCTATACCTCTTATTAAGTTTCATTACGACTACTGCTACCCGCTCATTAATACTGTAGAATTCGTCAATGTTGCCCGCTATGTCCTTGCGGATTGGAATCCTACCCCGTATTGCTTCTTATCTGGGAAACCTCTATAGCAGAGGACATCGCCGTTATTTAGCAATGTATAAGCCTCACCATTTCTCCTAATTTCACTAAAGCCGGAGATATCCCGAAAAATGTCTGATAGTTCCTCAAAGGGTCGTGCTAAGCTAGCCTCACTCGAAAGAGTTCGGGTGTTAAAGGTTGCCAGGGTGAGTTCCCATTCGCGGCCTGTCCACAGGCGACTATCACAAACATTGTAACAACCGATAAAAGTGAACATTCCCTTTTTGTCACGTGGTAAACTTTTCTTTAGTCAGCCGGCCGTGGCTGCGGGCGGACCGACTTCAAAGCACTGCGCTAAGAAGTGCAGCTGCGCAGGAGTGAGCTTAACACACTGTTGTGTTTTGGGCGCACTTTTCATGAAGTAGGGGCCGACAGAATCTTCGGAAACGGTTTATCAATTGTATCACCAATCTCAATGCAACCGGGCTTGCTGAATCGTGTGTGCGTTAAGGAAAAACACACGCGACACAATAGCAAATCCACTACGCAATAACACTGCAGGGTTGCAACGTGTACAGCGTCACGAGGATAAATTAGCTAAAGAAAGCTTACGTGGAAAGACAAAAAAGAAGAAACTATAGACACAGAAAGAGAGTCGACTGTTTACAGCAAGGTAGTATGTTCTGCCAGTACATGTTCGTGCAGAGCTCGTGTAGGCGATCGCCGCATCACGCCACAGATGTGTGAGCGTGCGAAGACGACAAGTGCATTTTACGTGAAGGGGGGCAGCAGTCGAGCGCACCTCGCTTGCACCTCGGCAACAGCCAGTGCAGCAAGGTCGCGCGACTGAATTCATTTTAATTAGCAGCGAAATTAAAACGGCAGGTCGACCACCCTAATCACATTCGCGAGAGGCCGCTTTCTCTCGCTACATTCTGTTCCTGGATGCCTTCGCTGTAGAACCCAAGACGGGATTGGCAAAGACGCCGGGCTCTCGAATAGAGGGGCCCTGGCGACACAACGTTGCGAACGCGGCAGCGCCTGTTTCGCGCTCGCAGACAGGAAGGCAAAGTCCGTCTCGTTCGCACAGCTTAGAGGAGAACGCGTACGACAGCCTGGACGAGGCGAGTGCGCGATGAGCGCAGCGAATGTGCGAAACCCGACCGACGAGAGGCGGGTGCACGGCGCGACGAGCGCCGGACGATTTTGAAAACTGAGGTCGTCTTTGTCGTTTCTCTCATCGACGAAATCCGTCATCTGAAACAAGAAGCCACGGGACGAACGCAATTATGCCGGCAGCCGCCGTTGCTTCTCTGCGCGTAGCTGCGGCGGCCCAGGCGGTGCGTGAAACCAAAGAAGCGTGAAATCCATCTCGCTCCAGGCAAGGAGCTCCTCCGAGTGCGGCCCTAATATCGTACATATTAAATTCCCCAACGGCGTGCATTGCCCAAAGCGCGGCAGAGCGAATTCTCATATATGTGTGTGCCTTTCGGAACCGGCCTCTTGTGAGCACCACCGCGCGCAATCCGACCAGGTGGCCACGAAATGGAAGCGAGAACGAATGAAACAGACGGCTAGGAATCACGCCTGGAGCAAGCCACTCCAGGCGCAGTTTTGATTAAAACCTCCACCGCCATGGGCATTTTACTCCACACACGGCTGTTTGAGGAAGAAAGAACAGACAACGCCAACAGTGCTGCGCTTTGTTCCCTGTTTAACTTCGTTAACCAAACTTAGAGAGGTGAAGTAAAATACCTTGGCTGTATGGATATGTGCACAAAGCAGGCAGTTTAGGAATTTTGTCGACAGTTAGTGCTACATTATACTGCTTAGATAGTTACCCGTTGCGACTGCGTAGCGCGGTGCCCCCCCCCCCAAAAGAAACAAGAAATAAAGAAGAAAGAAAAGAGAAAAAAGAAAATTTGATGTACTAGTTGAGATGTTTTTTTTTTTGCATTTTTATTTATCGCGACAAGTGACCGTAAAGAACAGATGAAGGCTGGTTGTTTCACCAGAGCGAAGAGATGAAGCGAAAGTTATCTAGTTGATAAGCCTTGACTACTTTGACATTGCCATAGAGGCTCCGCAGAAGAAACTTGACAAAGAAAGGGAACCTTAAGAGCGAGGGTGCTGCGTTCGTGCAGATAGCGCGTGTCTTGAAAACAATACCTGGGAATTGGAAAGCCGTCTCGCTCGCTCGGAGCTGTACTCTAGGTAACCAAGCATCGCTTTACAAGCATGTCTCATCCGAAAGAAATCTATTCTCAATTTGCAAGGTCATAAGTAGGTCAAATCGAGAAAGCGACTCTGAAGCATGCCACTGTGTGTCGACCCGACGTGCATGTAAAGGTAACACCATCACCCAGTTTAAAAGACGTATGAAGCGAGATAAGTGGGATGAGTTCTTCAAGCCGATTTATGGTTAAATTTGATGTTATAATTCCATGCGAAACGTGGTATACAATTATTAACCAAAAGTTTTAGCTTAGGCATAAGACACGTTCTTTCTCAAGCGCCTAAACAAGCGCGACCCAAATTCTGGTGAGAAAATACAAGAGTGATCTGTGTTCCCGTTCGGTTGTTCGGGCGAAAAACAAAGGGAACAGTCGCAACATCCAAGAAGCCACTTTCGAAATGAAACTAAGAAACGCCGGGAGAACGAAGCCAGACAGCACGACCAGATATCTCAGGAGACGTAGGAATTACCGGGCAGGAGAACAAGCCACTTGAAACACCCACACGGCTGCAACTATTGTAGGGAACCAAGAATGAGTAAAACACGATGGTTATTGCTTGCTTGGCTACGAAAGCTAGCGAGCACAACGAGCGTGCGACGGCACTGCGGAGGTCCCGCGCGACTTCTCGCGAACGCGCACGTAACGGCGACTGTGCTCGGGCACACAGCGCAGGACGGCAAGCAGACTGCGGGCGAGTAAATCATCCCTGGTCCGAGATCGCGTCACTGCTCGGACGGTGAGACAGATTAAAAAAGGCGCACAACACATAAAATTTCGCTTTTCTCGAAATTAGTCGATCATTGTATTCGAGATTAATTTAATAACCTATATTTAAATATTTAAAATTAAATGGGCTATATTCAAGATTACTCCATGCTTCTAATTAACTTTCTTCCTTTGACAAAGCCTACCTGTAATGACGCCATAAGCCAAGTTTACTGGCAGTGTCCGTAATTAACATGACGCGATATCGTCACGCGCGTCGTCGTTACGCAATAGTTCTGAATGGAGGAATGCTTTTGCAGTGGTTATTTACAGTTATTCTTTCTGTTTAATATACATCCTTTATATTAAATGGGCAGATTTCTCCAACAAACATTTGTTACAATGCATCAAGTTCAATTTCATTTCATAGAAGCCTCTGTATGTAAATCATATGCAGTAGCACATAGTTCGGGACACAAAGAAGTGTACTGGCGGCGTGAATGAGCAAATTGCTGCAAGCCTAGGCTTTCATATCCCAGTCTTAATTTAAACTGCATTACACGATGGAGGCAAAGCAGAAGGCTGGGTCTAAAAATTAATCTGCAGAAAACTAAAGTAATCTTTAACAACAGTCTCGGTAGAGAACAGAAGTTTCCGACAGGTAGCGAGGCACTGGAAGTGGTAAGGGAATACATCTACTTAGGGCAGGTAGTGACCGTGGTTCCGGATCATGAGACTGAAATAATCAGATGAATAGGAATGGGCTGGGGTGCGTTTGGCAGACATTCTCAGATCATGAACAGCAGCTTGCCATTATCCCTCAAGAGAAAAGTGTATAATAGCTGTGTCTTGCCAGCACTCACGTACGGGGCAGAAATCTGGAGGCTTGCGAAAAGGGTGCTACTTAAATTGAGGACGACGCAGCGAGCTATGGAAAGAAGAATGATGGGTGTAACGTTAAGGGATAAGAAAAGAGCAGATTGGGTGAGGGAACAAACGCGAGTTAACGAAATCTTAGTTGAAATCAAGAAAAGGAAACGGGCATGGGCAGGACATGTAATGAGGAGGGAAGATAACCGATTGTCGTTAAGGGTTACGGACTGGATTCCAAGGGAAGGGAAGCGTAGCAGGGGGCGGCAGAAAGTTAGGTGGGCGGATGAGATTAAGAAGTTTGCGGAGACATGGCCACAATTGGTACATGTCCGGGGTAGTTGGAGAGGTATGGGAGAGGCCTTTGCCCTGCAGTGGGCGTAACCAGGCTGCTGCTGATGATGATACGATGGACTATTACGCTGAAAGTGAAGAGGCAATGTCGAATGTTTTATGCGCTTGCGTACATTTTTCTTCATAAGTTAGTTTGCCTAGCCCCATCGCCAGCATTAAATTTACAATAAAGGTCAAATCAAATGGACTAGCAAATTACGCTTCCTCCAATACCGAGAAAGCGACTCTCAGCGTGAGAGGAGGAGGCGGCGGCATGGCGGTGCCACATCTGCAAGTTGTCGCACCAGCTTGACGTCACTTTGATGGCATAGTTGCAATAGTTCGCTTATTGCAAAGATGAGCCACATTGCATTCTAAGACAGCAAAAAACGCGACTTAGCAAGTTTCCAGAACTAGCGTCATAATGGCCCAAGCATGAGAAAATACTTGGAATTCCTTGACGCTACACAGACGCACTGACGCTAGGGTCCTAGGCGGGGGAAGAAAAACGCAAAAAAAAAAGTAGCGCTTGTATTGTTGCTAAAGGAACTATGCAGTCCTGACGGCAAGAGGCTGCGCCCACTAAGAACGCTGGCCGGTTTATTTCCAGCGTTTTTAAGGGAAGCGATATGAAAGAAGGGAAATGGAGTAAGAGAAGGAAAGACTAGGTATGACGCTTACAGTGATACTGATAAAGCGCAATCTGATGCATCTTCTCTGCCTGATAAAAAAAAATCTAGGAAACTTCGCGAAAGTTGCTATCATAATGCAACCGTCGACGTTGCCTGGTTGACTTTCGTAGACCAGACGAGTTTACATCTGCATGGTCTGAACCATGCATTACAGTCGTCGGATCCATCACGCTGTGTCTGGCTGCATGTGGTTGTTCCTGAGGGCTGAGGTCATCGTTGCCTGTTTCGCCTCAGTATCCGCTGGTTCTCGGTCTTCACCATGTACGAACTTGGAGCTACTTTCTTGCTTACTGTCGATGCGCGTGACCAGTCTCCATTTCGAACCGAACTTCCCTTTTTAGCGGCGGCAGCACCTTCGCAGACTGGTGATGCTTTGCTACTGGGATCCTCGTTGTACCTGGGCAGGGCAGTGCGAAGGTGCCGGCCTCGCAGCAGTTCGCCTGGAGAGCGGCCACCATCTAGGGGAGAAGAAGGATAGGCTAAAAGATCCAGCCAAAAGTCACCGTAGGAGTCATTAGTCTTCTTTAGGATGCGCTTAACAGTCTGAACCCTCTTCTCTGCCAGTGTATTTCACCGGAGAGATTCCGGACTTGACGTAATGTGCTGAAAGTCATATTTGTGCGCAAACAGACAGAACTATTACGATCCAAACTGGGGTCCGTTGTCAGTGCATATCTGAACCGGCATGCCGTACCGTGAAAAAATAGCCGATATTTTGGCTATGATTTCTTTTTCTGCTGTACTCCTTAGCTTTTTACGTCGGGGAAATTAGAGTTGGCATCGTACAACATGACCCCCATAGGAAGCTCCCCCAAACTGGAAAAGAGCAGTTCCCACACGGCGCCATGGCCTGTCCGGAGTGGGCTGCATGAGAAGGGGCTCTGCTGATTATATGAGCACTTTCGGCAAGTACGGCTCCCCCGAACGAACGCATCAGTAGCACCGCTAAGCCCAGGCCAGAATACGAATCCCCGTACTCTGGCTTTACATTTATTCTGTCCGAGGTGCCCCCCATGAATTCGTTGATGAATTTCTGCTCTCATGGTTTGGGTATGACCACTACCATGCTTTTTGGCACTGCCATTGTACGCTTTCAAAACTCCAGGGCTTTTCTGCAGTTCCTCAGTTTCCTTTAGCAGTCGGAAAGGAGACAGGGGAATTATGTTGGCTTGCCAACCAGTATCCACTTTGAACGTAATTTCCTGGCCGCATACGTTTCCGCTGACAGTCCAGTCTGCGCTTGCGCCGTCACTTACGCCACAAACGCCGATATCCAAAATGTCGAAACCATCCTCTGCCTCATCTTGTACTTGGTCTATTTGCCGGCACTCACGAGGCTTGCAGCATACAGCAAAATGCTTCAGCTTCTTGCAAGCATAGCATGTCTCTCCATATGCTGGACGTTCTCTTTGCGCATGCTCAGTGTTGCATTGTCAGCACCGGAACCTTTTCGAGTTTCGCTCAGCCCTGTGGGTGTAGTCTACTAGCAGCGTCTCACTTGACGAAGCAGCATTTTGCTGAGCAGAAACCTCGGCTGCTTTGCACATCTGCTCCGTCCTCTGTAAAGTTAAGACCTTTTCACGCAGCATTTTTTCCCTGATGTTCGGATTACTTGTGCCAAAACCTCTTGATCCCTTATCATGGACTCTTCTAGCGTGCCAAAATTGCAGAGCATTGCCTGCTTCTTTAACTGCCGCAGATATTGCTCAAACGGCCCACCATCATTTTGCCTTCGAAGGCGAAAAACGTGCCTTTCCCACACCTCGCTCCCTTCGTCGACATAATACGCCTCAAACTTCTGTAGCACTGTCTGGCAGTCTTCTTTGCTCTCACCTTTTGTGAAGGAGACGTTGTTATAGATGTCGAGGGCATCTTCACCAGCGGTGCTGAGGAGGATTGCTGTCTTCGTGGCTTCTGTCTTCAGTGCTTTAGTGGGCGTCGCAGCAAGGAAAAGGTCCAGTTTTTGCCTGAAACTCTGCCGGCGAGGCTTCGGCACTCCTGACACCATGTATCGTTGCTAAAGGAAATATGCATTCCTGACGGCACGAGGTTGCGCCCACCAAGTACGCTGGGCGGTTTATTTCGAGCGTTTTCAAAGGAAGCGGTACGAAAGAAGGGAAAGAGAGTAAGAGGAGGAAAAACTAGGTATGACGTTTACAGTGATACTGATAAACTGTAATCTGATACATAGCTGTTATTTTCCCTTTTACAAATCAACTCTCTACGGGAAAACTTACGAAAACAGATTTCGAAGTAATTCACTATAAGTATGACGTGGTTCAGTGTTAACCGCTGCTGCCTCTTTCAGTCCAGAACAGCGTCTCTACTCTCGCATCGTCGTGCTCATTTAAGAGTGAGTACCGACGGCATTGTGTAAATTAAAAGCCAGACGAAATCGTCGTTGACGATTATTTTGTTTGCAATAGCATGAATACGCCAGAAATCAAATAAAGAAATCGCAAGTGTTGTTTTGTTTCTTCTCTTGCTAAAGACAGCTACTTTGGCTGTAGTATAGCCACAAATGCAGACATACGTAGGTTCAGAGTGCGAATAAATATATCAAAATAAAAAAGGCGTAGCCAGCCCGAAATGAAAGTGTTTGTTGAGTCGTGCTAGCCCCAATTTTCTATTGTTTAGAAGGGATGCCGTCTACGCAGCACCTTCGCGATGCGGATACGGCCGACGCTCACCGAGAAAGCACATCGCGGCGCCGAATAATGCGCACAAGAAATGCGCCGCAGCTGTGAGCCCGAGCACGTTTTTTGTCTCGTCGTCTCTCCTTCGACTGATCCCCCGCCGAGCGCCGTCTGGTGGCGGCGCACGACTTGGCGGCCACCGAAGCCACGCACGCGTGCAGCCACCCAACGCCCTCCTCTCCGCGCACAAAGGCCGCGCGGGGTGCGAAGAGCAGCGACGGCTCGAGCGACGGAGAAAAAAGTACGCGATCTTTCGGTGTGTGTGTGTGGGGGGGGGTGCGTTACAAGAGCAGCGCGCACATATTCCGGCTCCGATTATCCCTCGCGTCGCGCGTGTGCGAAGTAGCAAAAGCGAGAAAAAAAACGAGAGAAAAAAACGAAAACTCATTCGTCGTTAGCGCGCTTTGAAACGCGCGCAGTCGGCGGAGAACCCCTTCGCTGTTGCTGAGCGGGGAAATTCAGGCGACTCCGAAGTTGAAAGCGACCGAAAGCGGCGTAAGAAAGAAAGAAGGGAGTGGGGGGGGGGGGGGGGGGACGCAGCGGAAAGAAGCTGACGAGGCTGCACAATGACCGCGCATCGCAGCTTCTCTCTGAAAAGCACGCAATATTG
This sequence comes from Dermacentor variabilis, assembly GCF_050947875.1. NCBI lineage: Eukaryota > Metazoa > Arthropoda > Arachnida > Ixodida > Ixodidae > Dermacentor > Dermacentor variabilis. The sequence goes on from NC_134570.1 coordinate 6,758,811, forward strand.
CTGCGCCCGCGTTCACAAAAGTGTCTGCTCCGTCAGCTTGCAGTTGTCACCGCGGGCGCTGGCCCTCCGTTGATCCCGCTTCTCCGCAACTGCGCTTATGAATATAAAGCGCCAGATCGCACTCGAGTATTTTGTCAAGCATATTTTTTTTCTCGTGCTCTTCTCTCCGGCACCACGAAGGTGAAGAGCAGGCTTCCCGGGCTTCCCTTCCCGGGCACAAAAGGAGGAACAGTGCGCACTTAGAAGGATTTTGTCAACACTGCTTTTCCTCCCGCACGCAGGCGTCGGCCTGCTTGTAATGAAAAACGCGACCGTTTCGAGCTCTCGCGAACCTTGGTCCGCCTCAACAAAGCGCGGCTACGGCGTTGCTGCTGCGTGTTGCGAGAGCTGCATTGTCTTTGCGAGAAACAGACAAAAAAAAAGGAAATACTCATCGGGGCGCACCAAATATTCGGCCACAAACCGCGGACCTTTTTCCAGCAGGCTTTCGCAAGTCGCTCGCGGAACTGCGCTTCCGCAAAAGCATCCACTATCGACAAAAAGTGGCCTATATCCTATTAATAACAAAAACCGGGCATATTACAGAACAACTCGATCCTTCTTTACTGCTACTATTAAAACATTTCTCCGCAGTCTACGTACCATAGACGCCAAAAAGATTAGCGAGCTTTCTCGCCACCCATTTACCACTGCCATCGATAGAAAAAAAATAGTCGAGTTATTCGAGGATGGAGGAGACATCATGCTTGAAAAGCTTGGGGCACTTTAAGCGAAATGTCTCGCGACTTCAAAGGTCCCAGAGAACTAAAATAATGCCAGCATTATAGTAACCCACAAAAAGGGCGACGTTATAAAGAATTGAAAAAAATTGGAGGACGCTTAAGCTTCGCCTTCAAGAGTGGAACGCGACAGCGTTCCCGTCGACCTGCCAAGGGGTGTAAGACAATGGGCTATGGCGCAGCAACTACGCGCCCCGCATCGGACACGGTGAGCGTCGAGCAACGCAGCGTTCGGCGCAACAACGAAATGTGCGCCTGAGCAAGCGACGCACGCCTGAGCCTTAGAAACAGCTCGTTTCTAAGGCAACACCGCGTTCACTAGAGGCGCTTTTGTACCGCTTTGAAGCATTGAACTCGTGGCTCAGTGGTAACGTCTCCGTCTCACACTCCGGAGACCCTGGTTTGATTCCCACCCAGCCCATCTTGCAAGTTGTTTTTTATTCATGAAGTGCCTGCTGGGATTTATCGCTCACGGCCAACGCCGCCGACACCGACGCCGACGACACCGGCTTTTCTGCGACACGAGCTCCTTAACGCTGTCGCGTTAAATTATAGGCTCATTACATTACTTCCAGTATTGTATAACATATTCACTACGATAATCTCCAATACAATAAGGGCAACACTACACTTTAGTCAACCAACGGAACAGGCAGGTTTCAGTAAGGGATACTCTACAATCGATGACATCCATGTCTTTAATCAGGTAATGCAGAAATCCGCGGACTAAAGTCAGCCTCTCTATGTGGCTTTCATAGATTACGAAAAGGCATTTGATTCAGTAGAGATGTCAGCAGTGATAGAGGCATTATGTAATCAAGGAGTACAGGAAGCTTCCGTAAATATCTTGGAAAATATATACTAGGATTCCCCAGCTACCTTTCTCCAAAAGAAAAGTACGAAGATACCTATAAAGAGAGGGGTCAGACAAGGAGACACAAGATCTCCAATGCTATTCGCTGCGTGCTTGGAAGAAGCATTCAAGCTATTAAACTGGGAAGGCTTAGGAGTGAGGATAAACGGCGAAAATCTGAGAAACCTTCGGTTTGCAGATGACAGCGCCCTGCCCACGAAGACCGGAGATAAATTGCAACAAATGATTGATCACCTTAACAGAGAGAGTGTAAGAGTGGGGCTGAAATTAATATGCAGAATACAAAGATAATGATCAATAGCCTGACAAGAGAATGAGAGTTCATGATCGCCAGTCAGCCTCTAGAGTCTGTGAACGAGTACGTTTACCTATGTCGATGACTCGCAGGGGACCCTGATAATGAGAAGGAAACATACAGAAGAATAAAGATGGGTTGGAGCGCATCCGGCAGGCATTATCATATCCTGACTGGAAGCTTAACATTATGATTAAAAAATTGGAGGACGCTTAACTTAACTTCGCCTTCAAGAGTGGAACGCGACAGCGTTCCCGTCGACCCGCCAAGGGGTGTAAGACAAAGCGCTACGGCGCAGCGATCACTTACGAGGCGCCCCGCATCGGACTTTGCGCCCACCTATCACGCAGTGAGCGTCGAGCAACGCAGCGTTCGGTGCGGAAACGAAACGTGCGCCTGAGCAAACGGAACGAACCAAAGAACTCGGTGTCTCGGAGGGGGAAACGATCTACGCCAGCCAAACGTCGTGATCGGCACGGGCAGAGAGATAGATAGTAATCTAAAGAAAGGAACGGCGCTTGATTCTGCAACCCGTGTGGGAGCACGGCGAAGCGTCGTCAGAGGAGAGGGAGTGGGGCCCGCGACGCGCCTGGCACCGGTCCCCGCACAGCCCCAATGCGCGCGTGGCGCGCCACCTGTCGGGGCAGCGCCGTACATTGAGAGGAGGGGGTGTTCTGTATTTGCCGCAAGATGGCTCTGCGTGTGCGGTAAGCGCAGAAGAAATGCAGCGGAAACTTACTTCGCTACTCGTGTAACTGTGACTTCTGTCAGTTACATGCTCATAATTACCGATATACACCGCAGTATAACTTTCTACGGTCACGTTCTTTTAACGCGATAGCGCTAAGGAGCTCGTGTCGCAGAAAAGCCGGTGTCGTCGGCGTCCGCGGCGTTGGCCGTGAGCGATAAATCACGGCAGGCACTTCATAAATAAAAAGCAACTTCCAAGATGGGCTGGGTGGGAATCGAACCAGGGTCTCCGGAGTGTGAGACGGAGACGTTACCACTGAGCCACGAGTTTTTTTTCTTTATTACTGAGCCACGAGTTCGATGCTTCAAAGCGGTAGCGGTACAAAAGCGCCTCTAGTGAACGCGGTGTTGCCTTAGAAACGAGCTGTTTCTAAGGCTCAGGCGTGCGTCGCTTGCTCAGGCGCACATTTCGTTGTCGCGCCGAACGCTGCGTTGCTCGACGCTCACCGCGTCCGATGCGGGGCGCGTAGTCTCTGCGCCGTAGCCCATTGTCTTACACCCCTTGGCGGGTCGACGGGAACGCTGTCGCGTTCCACTCTTGAAGGCGAAGCTTAAGCGTCCTCCAATTTTTTATTTATAAAGTGCCTGCCGTGATTTATCGCTCACGGCCAACGCCGCGGACGCCGACGACACCGGCTTTTCTGCGACACGAGCTCCTTAACGCTATCGCGTTAAAAAGAAACTTGTGCAATCAGTGCATTCTACCGGTGCTGACATATGGGGCCGAGGCTTGCAGACTGACAAACAAGCTCGAGAACACGTTAGGGACCGCGCAGAGAGCGATGGAACGAAGGTTGCTAGGTATAACTTTAAGAGACTGAAAGACAGCGGCTTGGTCCGGAGAGCAAACGGGTATAGCCGATATTCTTATTGGCATTAAGAGAAATACATTGAGCTGGGCAGGCCATGTAATGCGTCGGTTAGACAACCGTTGGACCATTACGGTTACAGAATGGGTGTCAAGAGAAGGGAAGAGCAGTCGAGGGTGGCAGAAAACTAGGCGGGGTGATTAAATGAGAAAATTTGCAGGCACTAGCTGGAATCGGTTGGCGTAGGACAGGGGTAATTCGAGCTCGCAGGGAGAGGCCTTCGTCCTGCAGTTGACATAAAATGGGCTGCTGCTGCTGCTGCTGCTGCTGCTGCTGCTGCTGCTGCTGATGATGATGATGATAGAAAAGCGACCAGTTTCATGGCGCCGCACGATGGACAGCGACAGCGGCAATGGCTGAAAACCGAGTCCCTTCGATTCGCATCATTCCTTTCGCTCATTGCACACCGAGCGTCTCGGCTTTGGAAGCCTCACTTGCTTGCCGCCAGTTGCCTACTCAAGATCACGTAAAGCCTGTGGTTTAGCGGGTGTTCCCCGTGCGTCACCTTTGGCGTGGGCTGCGCGGGCTAACAACGCCGGGAATAGATTATAAATACGGGTACGTAGATGTAGTACATCTACATTCATGTACAGAAAGGCAGGGAAGTCATCTTGAGCCATAACATGCTCTGGCCTTCTACGCTACACTGGGGAAAACGGACGGGAATGAAAAGGAAGGATGATAGCAGATTGAGGTGCCTATATGCGTGTTCACTAGGTTGTGGCATTCCTAAAGCCGTCCGTGCAGCCGAAGTGGTCTCTACATGTGTGGACCAGTATGACGAAGACAGAATCCGACTCCTTGATCCAACCGTAAAGTCAAAGGAGGCGATGCAAGTGCCACGAGAATATCTGAGGACACCTAAGTACTTTTGCGTTGTGAAAGCGAAAGTATTGTCTAATTGAACGCCGCTGAGCGGTGCTCCGAGTTATGAACTCGTCGCGGGCAAGCGAATGCGTCTGCTTGGCGCTTTTTTATTGGTGCTTACCGAGGCGCAGCTAGAACGCAGGCGAGAGCTTGGGCGGACAAGCAACGCGTGGATGACACAGGCTTTCGAGAGCGAGGGTGACGTGTCCACACGGCCATGCCCTCTCCCCTCACGCAATACCGAGGCAGCAGGTGCGTCCGTCCGCCCACTTTGCTCCGTCGAGCAAGCCAGCGCCCCGAGCGGGCTCGTCACGTGGCGTCGAGGCCAATGGGAAGTTAGCTGTCGTTTCTCGGCTAAGACGTCGCCGGCTTTTTTTTGCTCAGTGGGTCTTTTGACGCTGTCGCATCATAAGTATTGCAGACGCGTCACTGAGCATATTTAGCCCCTGACTACACTGCAAAATTTCTTCCGCAACAATTCATCACAGTGCTACCCTAGAGGGGGTGGTATGCTTTCAGCCGTACCTTTAACACCGTCGTAGGGAGCACGGAGTGACGTCAGTCGCGCGAGCTGTGTGATTGGCTTCCTACGTTGCATCATCGATAACGTTTCCGTGTTTATGGTGAACAAATGTTGTTCGAAATAGTTAGAATGTTAATTAATTTGTTTCTATAGAAAAGTAGAGAATGCGCTCAATTTATCGCTACACTCCAGAAAGTGCCGCCTGCTTGTGTTACACAACGTGCTCCATGTTGACGCGAGCTGCGCGGCCAGTGTTGGTCTCGAGGCTTCTTGTTCGCGAGGGCTCGCCCCCTTTCTTGCGTTGCGGGCTCAACGTGCTTCAATGCATGAAACATCGTTCTTTTTTTTAAGCAAATGGAACGCCATTGGGTTTCACCGGACACTTCGAAAATTAATATCTCGGAACTGGTGTTGTCCAGAGAATGCGTTTCAAGTGGATACGCCGTGCGATCTCAGCGGCATTAATTCGCAGATTGAAATATATGTGGCTTAAATAAAAAGTTAATTATCGTAATTACGTTAGTTATTCAATTGAACATTTTCATTTGTCGATCAGGCGGCTAGTAGTACTGGCCGCCTCATCGAGTAATATAGATCAAGGGTTAGAATTGTGCTATCTGCATAGGCAAGCTTTGAAAAATTGGTGCAGCTAAAAAAAAAAGCACCCAGTATATCCACCTTGTGAAACTCCAATAAGTTTGTTACCTCATTAGAACTTCGGACACTTACTGCACTAGTTTTATACGTTCAGCTTATGATTGAATATCTACACTAACCGCAAATAAATCTAACGTTGAATTCTCAACTATTAAACTGATAATCGCAACATATACCGCGTCGTATTATCAGCTGCATAGAGTAACTATCACATCTAGTCACACTAACCCTCTTAAGGTCTTTTTGGCCTCGTACAGCCACTGAATGCAATCGCCTCCCCAAAGAAATAGTATAAAGTTCTAATAAGCGCAAGTTTCATGCAACATTAGCTAGCGTACATTGCGTAATCCGAATTTGTTAATTACTATGTTCCTATTAATTTCTTTGCAATATTAGATAATCAATAATTGTAAAGCTCCCTTCCTAGTGCACACTGACTTTTTCCGCTAACCATTAGCTAAAATTGTATGATTAGAAATTTACTATTTAATGACTGAATTATTTCTTTATCCTGCTCGAAGCCGTCTCTTCTGTAACGCCTTCGAGCGCTGACGGCGTAAATAAATTATTAAACTGTAACAAGTATTTCTTGGATGAGGGGCACTCACCTCACCATCAGCCTATTTTAAGGTCCACTGCAGCACGAAGGCTTCTCCCAGCGGTCTCCACTTACCCTTGTCCGCCAATGTATGCAATATGTGGATTCTTTAAAGCTACATAGTTAAACACTACATAGCTAAACCTAATTTCTACTTCCGAAATAATTAAACAGTTATCGCTCTTATCGGCTTAATATTGTGATAGCAGTTATATGGACGCTCCAGACGCGTTAACGGCGATAAAATGGTCGCCGAGATCTGTATGCTGCATGTGCGATTGTAAGCGTGTGAGGGTGAGCCGGCGATCGCAGCTCAATACCGCGCACTGTTAAGAACGGCCCAGGTGAAGTGCAAGTGCTGCCAGCCAGTTGCGACAACGGGCGTCAACGTTTCCTAGAGTGCCGCCGCAAACCTCTAGCCACGGCGTCACTAAATCGCCATTGTGACTGAATGAGTTCGGCGGGCCAACTATTGTTACCGAACCAACCAAAGCGGACCTGATCTGCTATGAGTGGGGGAGTTTCCGCGGGAACGTCGTCGGAGGCCCCTTCCCACGCGCCGACCAAGACGCAAGACAATGGCTACCCGGGCGCACTGCGAGGGTCCGCTCCGAGTTCTACGAAATCCGTGTGATGTCGGTTTCGGACCGTGAACCTGTGTATGTGTGTGTGTGTGTGTGTGTGTGTGTGTGTGTGTGTGTGTGTGTGTGTGTGTGTGTGTGTTTGTGTGTGTGTAAACCGTCCCGCGGTGAGGCGGCGTGTTTACGATGACTGGACGAACGTTTCCGCCACCTTGGAATCGGGGGAGGACCGAGTGTTTATAAAGGGCTGTTGTGCGGATGCTCGATACACTTTCTTAAGCTGTCATATTACACTGAGACGCACTCTGTCAAGCAGTCTTGTTAGACTGACGTAGGTTCCTCTCGCCGTCATGCTAGACTGATGAACTGCATGTAAATACTGTAAATGAAGCCATATTCCTCTTTCTCGATGAGAAGCACTCCTTCCCCTCATCAACGTCCTCAGCGTGGATAAGCTGGACGACGGCACGGGCCAGCTACCTTCTAATTCATGCCGGGCTCCAATCTTGACAACTGATTACGAGCGATGGAATTGAGCCCCCAATCCTGACAACTGGCTGACTGCGGTGAGATGGACTTTGCGACGTGGTGCTGTGACTGCGGTGAGTGCTTGGTTCTTGCTTTGACTCTCTAGGCTTCATTTTGTGGTTGTTCTGTTTGGAACTGAAGGGAAGCTAGACTGTTGAGTTGATTCTTAGCTAGGTTGTGTTTTCCTAGCTTGATTTAGCGAGCAGGACCAAGGCAGTAAAGCAGCAATCATGGAGTTACAGAAACTGCTGATAGACGAATTGTTGATTGTTGGTGAGGAACTGGGCCTAGATGTACGTAAAGAAATGCTGAAAGCGGAATTATTGGAGACAATTTCCGAACAGGCCAGAGAGGAAGAAATCGAAATGGGGTTGGAACTTCTGAAAAAAAGAGAGAAACGGGACAGAGAAAGAGAAGAACGGGACAGAGAGAGAGAGAGAGAGAGAGAGGAGCGCGATAAAGATCGCGAGTTAAGGAAAATGCAACTTGAACTTGAAAGCAAACGTTTGGAGTTGTCTCAAGGAGGTGAAGGGGCTCTGGGACGATAAAGTGAGGCAGAATCATACCGCATGGAGCGGCTATTAAAGCCATTTGAGGTCGGGACCGACATAGGCTTTTTCCTAAGCAATTTTGAAAGGACTTGCGAGAAGATGAACTTCGGTCCGAGTACATGGCCACAGCGGTTGCTGTCTATGTTGCCGTGTGAGGCTGCAGAAGTAATCGCCAGACTCAGTGCGGAATATGCAAATGATTATGCGAATGTCAAGGCCAGTCTTCTAAAGAAATACCGCCTTTCACCCGAAGCTTTTCGGCAAAGGTTTAGAAGCGCAGGCAAGAAAGATAGCGAGGGGTATACGGAGTTTGCATACTGTTTAAAGGCCAACCTAGTCGAGTGGCTGAAAAGCGCGGAAGCGTACGACAGCACAGACATGATCATTGAATGCATGTGTCGAGCAGTTTTACAAAAGCATGCCCCAAGCTGTGAAACTGTGGGTGCAAGACAGAGGGAATGTAAACACTGTGGAAAGGGGGGCTGGATTAGCCGAAGAGTACGCAACGCGCACAATGTTGAACGCCGAGGACGGAAATTGGGACGGTCGAAATGGACCGCCGAAACAATTTCCGTTCAAAAAGGGTTCGCAGACTAGACGATCAGAGCCTGTAGACGCGGAGGAAAAGCCCGCAGAAAAGATCGAGGAGAAACTTAACCGGGAAACCGCACAAAAGCAACAGAAAAGAAAATTCGAATCTTTTAGGCCGATCTTCTGTTATAAGTGCCACAAACTGGGACATATAGCTGTAAACAGCGGAAAGCCCAGTGTAGTTTCTTCCTACGTAGAGCAAAAAGACGAGACTATGAAACTTTTAAGCCCATATCTTCACGAACTGCAAGTTAATGGCAAACCATGCCGAGTGTTATGAGACAGTGCCGCCACGATGGACATTGTCCATCCGTCTTACGTGACGCCAGAAGACTTCACCGGAGGAGTAGCATGGTTCAAACAGGATGTAGAAGAACACATCGTGTGTCTGCCCATGGCCAAAGTCACAATCAGTGGACCATTCGGAGAGCTAGAGACTGAAGCTGCAGTCTCCAAATTTTTGTCATTGCGGTACCCTTACATCATTTCGAATCCTTCGAATCAGTTAGTGCGTGACAAAGGGCTTAAATTGGGAGAGGGCATAGTACATAGTACCCGAGGCCAAGCTCGTAAAATCGCGTCGCTTTCGGCTTAAAATGCACAAGCTGCTCCAGCGGAAGCAGAAAAGAGGATAACTTCAATACCCGAACCCGAGCTAGGCCCGAGGGACAAAAAAAGAACAGTTGAGGAGAGCCTGCCAGCTGACCAGCTGAATGAGAGCGTAGCACTAGAGTGTCAAAGTTCAAGCCTACAGGAAGAGCAAGCTGACAAAATCGCAAGCGAGACAGGGTCGTTATTATCACCGGCCTCAAAGAACTTTGATCAGCTCTTACGTGTGGATAGAGAGTCACTGGCAGCCGAGGAAAAGAATGAAGAGAGCTTAGCTAAATTACATCACACAGCCAAAGAAGGCATTGCTAGGCGCAACGTGACGATATATCAGAGAGGAGGATTGTTGTATCGGCATACAGAGATCGAAAGGGTAGGATTTTAGATCAGTTAGTCGTACCTACTATGTATAGGGAGGGCCTTTTGAGTCTCTGTCATGCAAATGGGTGGTCCGGCCACCCAGGCATAAACAAACCAAAAAAAAAAAAAAAGATTGCTTATGGGATGCTACTGGCCTGGTTGTTTCAATGTAGTAGAAAACTTTGTAAGATCATGCGACGCCTGCCAGCGCTCGCGTAAACCAGGAGAGACGTGGAAAGCTCCACTAAAGGTAGTGCCCTTAATAACAGTGCCTTTCAGACGACTTGTGATAGACACGGTAGGGCCTCTACCAAAAACAAAATCGGGTTACAGGTACTTGTTTACTATGCTGTGTCCGGCTACAAATTTTCCAGAAGCAATCCCTCTGAAAAAGCTCAGCTCCACCGAAGTAGTAGACGCGCTTTTGACAGTGTTTGCACGAGTTGGGTTTCCAGCCGAAATTCAGGCGCATCAAGGGTCAGTATTCACCAGCGCACTGACTTCCACATTCTTGTAAAAGTGCGGGGTAAAGTTAATACACAGTTCCGCCTATCACCCTCCGTCAAACAGTGTAGAGAGGTGGCATTCAGTGCTTAAGCGAGTTTTGCGTGCGCTCAGTTAGGAGCACAAGGAGGACTGGGAGAACTGTCTGCCGGCAACTTTGTTTGCTTTGCGAATGGTTCCACAGGAAGCGACGGGGTTCTTGCCACCAGAACTAGTGTATGGGAGGACACTCCGTTCTCCACTAAGAATGTTAAGAGAGATGTGGGAGGAAAGAGGGGAGAGTCCTACAGTGGTTGAATACGTGCTAAATCTGCTGGAACGGCTTAGTGCCACCCAAGAACTAGTCAGAAAGAACATGGTAGTAGCTCAAAAGAACGCCAAATTCTATTACGACAAGAATGCGAGGCTTCGTACGTTTAACGCCGGAGACCAGGTAATGTTCCTCAAACCTTCAAGAAAGAACAAGCTTGAAGTTCACTGGGACGGGCCCGTTAAAGTGTTGCACAAACTTACAGATACTAACTATGCTCTGAAAATTCCCGGTCGGAAGAAAGAGGTGAGGATACATCACTGCAATTTGATGAAGCCGTATGTAGAGTGGAGCGGAGTCGTTAACTATACCATCAAAGAGCAGGATGGCACTAGTACCAAGAATAAGGAATATAAGGCGACCTCCAACTCTCAAATCTGCCTAGAAGAAGTAGTAAAGCATTCGGTAAGCTTGCACGCTCTTAGACCCGAGCAGCTAGATCAGCTAAAAGAGGTGTTGGGGGAATATCTCGACAGATTCAGGGATCGGCCGGGTAGAACCGAACTAATAACGTATGAAATAGAGCTGAAATCAACCGAATCCGTAAGATCAAAGCCTTACATGGTGTCTCCAAGACAGAGAGAAATTATGGAGGCAGAGATACAGCGCATGCTAGAGTTGGGAGTTATTGAGCCCGCTGAGAATGACTACACGTCACCGCTAATACTGGTAGAAACCTCTAACAAGGACCCTCCTCCGTGTGTTGACTTCAGGAAGTTAAATGCCATCACTAGGGATCAGCTGTACCGGATACCCAACATTGAGGAACGAATTGAAAGAGTTAGCGCTGCAAATAGCTACGATTGGAGAATTTTCTCAGCCGCGCACGAAAACAGACCTTCGTTCATTTTTGTGACTTGTGGGGTACTATCAACGGTACATTCCTAATTACTCGCAAATGGCAAGTCCATTAACGGACGCCCTCCGAAAGGGAGCACCGAGTAGCGTACACTGGGATAAGCGCAAAGAGAACGCTTTCCAAAATTTGAAAACGCTATTGGTTTCTCGTCCTGTGCTTCGAGCGCCAGACTACACAATTCGTAGTTCAATGCGACGCAAGCGATAGAGGTATGGGCGTGGTACTTAGTCATGTCGGCGACGATAACGAGGAGCATCCCATCCTCTATGCCAACCGGAAACTAAATGTAAGAGAGGAAGCCTACAGCGCTTCAGAGAAGGAATGCGCTTGTTTAGTTTGGGCCGCCCAGAAGTTGTCGTGTTACTTGTACGGAGCGAAGTTCATCTTCGAGACCGACCACTGTCCTCTGACGTGGCTCAATCAAATGTCACATAAAAATGGCCGCTTGCTTCGATGGAGTCTCACTCTCCAAGAGTACAACTTCTCGGTTAGATATAAGAAGGGAAAGTTGCAATGCAATGCGGATGGTTTGAGCAGGCTAATTTGAATTCTGCGTTTGAGGGTCCCGCTTAAATTTTAGGGTTACCAGTGTTAATTTTGTTAAAGAAGATCCCCTCTCATTTAGCAGGATTCCCTCCATGATTGCTGACTTTGTCAGCACGAAATTGCTTCAAAAATTGGCATAGCGAAATGCAGCAGTAAAACACGTTGTGGGGCTAGTTGGTGCATATCTTTCAATAGGTGGAGCGCCGGTAGTGACGGCACACAAGAAGAAATACAGACAGGAAGCGCTTTGTCCTGTCTGTATTTCTTCTTGCGTGCTGTCACTATTGGCGCTCCACTTATTGAAAACGAAATGCAGCATTTTTTGTTTCTGCACTTATGTTTCTTTAAGCCTAGCGGGCCTAAAGTGAGAGCCAAAGTACGTCATCTCGGCGCAGAGCTGTGTTGTGGGGTTCATTTTGCATTTGCCTGTCCTTGTTGGATGTTTTGGGGCGGTGACATCATTACACAAGTGGTTACTGCAAGCCAAGACATCACCCCCTGGCCACCAGCCGTTCTCTTCCTGCCCAGAGGTTGTCAGCGCTGGACAGTCGAGGCTTTCCGGGCCATGGAGTCACTGTTAAGAACGGCCCAGCTGAAGTGCAAGTGTTGCCAGCCAGTTGCGACAACGGGCGTCAACGTTTCCTAGAGTGCCGCCGCAAACCTCTAGCCACGGCGTCACTAAATCGCCATTGTGACTGAATGAGTTCGGCGGGACAACTATTGTTACCGAACCCACCAACGCGGACCTGATCTGCTATGAGTGGGGGAGTTTCCGCGGGAACGTCGTCGGAGGCCCCTTCCCACGCGCCGACCAAGACGCAAGACAACGGCTACCCGGGCGCACTGCGAGGGTCCGCTCCGAGTTCTGCGAAATCCGTGTGATGTCGGTTTCGGACCGTGAACCTGCGTGTGTGTGTGTGTGTGTGTGTGTGTGTGTGCGTGCGTGCGTGCGTGCGTGCGTGCGTGCGTGCGTGCGTGTGTGTGTGTGTGTGTGCGGGCGTGCGTGTGTGTAAACCGTCCCGCGGAGAGGCAGCGTGTTTACGATGACTGGACGAACGTTCCCGCCACCTTGGAATCGGGGAAGGACCGAGTGTTTATAAACGGCTGTTGTGCGGATGCTCGATACACTTTCTTAAGAAGTCATGTTAGACTGAGACACACTCTCTCAAGCAGTCATGTTAGACTGACGTACTTCCCTCTCGCAGTCATGCTAGACTGATGAACTGCATGCAAATACTGTGAATGAACCCATATTCCTCTTTCTCTATTTGAAGCAGTCCTTCCCCTCATCAACATCCTCAGCGTGGATAAGTTGGACGACGGCATGGGCCAGCTACCTTCGAATTCCAGCCGGACTCCAATCTTGACAACCGATTACGAGCGATGGGATTGAGCCCGCAATCCTAACAGCACGCAAGGAAGGAAAGCGTGGAGGAAGCGCGTCGTCTTCCGTCGTGCGCTAGGCTCCGCGGGGAGGGTAGGGAGGGGGGGGGCGTTCTACCCTGGGCGGCCGGGCGGCCGCGCGCGCCTGCCCGGGGTGCTCTACCTCGAAAGGCATCTGTGACGGGGACAGGGCCCACCATGCGCTGTGTTTTCGCAGCTTAGTTCACGTTGATGCGAGACGCAGCACGAAGGTCCATTCGTTCGCTGCTGCTGCCGCCGCTCTTCCTCATGCCAGTGTTCTGACAGCGAACTTCCGCGGTCATCGAGTGAGATGCGTTAACGTTTGCTTGTGCGTGCGTGACACCTTGCTTTTTTAATCCAATTAGTGTGCCTAATGTTTTCAAGTTTATACGGACAATAAAACTGCTATCCTTGATTCGCACAGCTGCCCACTAATTTGCTATCGCAATTGATGCTTCGCCTTTCGGGCAAAACTGCGAGTATTTTTTTTAAAATCTAAGGAACTGGGGCTGCTCACTTTTACGCCCATCCTGAAAAGTCCGGCTCGCCTGCGCTTACAGGAATAGCGTACTGGCTCGGCACTGCGCCGGGACGCTCTCGAGGCAGGCTTGGATCACCCTCGCAGGAATCGGCAAACAGGCGGCTAGAGGAGAGCCTTCGCGCGCTGGCTCCAAGTAGACGACACGACGTCACATCAGGACGTAGCACCAGTGAAGGTGGAGCTTAATCGCTCGGCAAACGAATTGAGGAGAAAAAGCATGGCTAGGGAGGAGGACAACTTGTAATCGTCCGTAATTGTCTTATTATGAGACGCTTCACTTAAGTTGTGGCGCAAATGTATTGCTGCAGCTGCACCTTACACGTCTATAAAATTTGTCTAAAATGTTTCAGGAACCCTTTAAGAGTAAGCTATAGCTCGGGGGTTCCCGTATAAATACATGAGGAGAGAGAAATCGACTTCTCGATAACCAGTGCATTAATTTGATGACGTCTGTTACATCTAAAAGAAAAAGTAATACTGTTGTGAATATTAGTGGCGGATTATATTATATTAGGCCATCGATGTTTTTGTAAACATTGCTGAACATCGCAAATTGTCAGAAAACGAAACTACTAAGTTAACAACTCTATAAATCAAGAGTAAAGACAATATACGAATTTAAGAGTGCACCTAAAATGAACACTTTTGATGGATTATACGCCGCTATAGAATATACCATTATTACGTGAGCAGAACTTTTGCAGTACCCTCAAACATTATAGGAAATTAATTCATGCAACCTATAATTTAATACATTAAATTTGTCCGCCTTGCAGTTTCTGCTTGTAATGCAGTTTCCATTACAAGCAGAAACTGCAGTTTCCATTTAATGCAGAACCAGATGCAGTTTCTGCTTGTAATGCATAGTTACGGATTTATAAACTCTATACTGCTATCTTTTTCAAACTTACCGATTTTGGGCATTTTTTTAAACTCAGGCTCCAAAAAAATTCCACTTTTACTAGTCACTAGAATTTAACTTATCTTTCAAATCTGACAAATGTTAAAATCGGCCAGGATTATTTTTAAAAAGCATTCGTGCGTTTTACGTGTATTTGAATAGGAGTATTTGGAGGAGTAATAGGAGTATAGAATAGGAGGAAAACGTGCATTTTTTTGCAAGAGGTATTCAGAGACCTGGATTGGGAAGAATTGGAGGTAAGAGTTAATGGAGAATACCTTAGTAATTTGCGATTCGCTGATGATATTGCCTTGCTTATTAATTCAGGGGACCGATTGCAATGCATGCTCACCGACCTGGACAGGCAAAGCAGAAGGGTAGGCCTAAAAATCAATCTGCGGAAAGCTAAAGAAATGTTTAGCAGTCTCGGTGAGAACAGCAATTTACGATATGTTGCGAGGCACTGGAAGTGGTAAGGGAATACACCTACTTAGGGCAGGTAGTGACCACGGATCCGGATCATGAGACTGAAATAATCAGAAGAATAAGAATGGGTTGGGGTGCATTTGGCAGGCATTCTCAGATCATTAACAGAAGGTTGCCATTAGCCCTCAAGAGAAAAATGTATAACAGCTGTGTCTTACCAGTACTCACCTAGGTGGCAGAAACCTTGAGGCTTGCGAAAACGGTTCTGCTTAAATTGAGGACTAAACAACGAACTATGGAAAGAAGAATGATGGGTGTAACGTTAAGGGGATCAGAAGAGAGCAGATTAGGTGAGGGAACAAACATCAGTTAATGACGTCTTAGTTAAAATCAAGAAAAAGAAATTGGAATGGGCGGGACATGTAATGAGGAGGGAAGATAACCGATGGTCATTAAGGGTTACGGACTGGATTCCAAGGGAAGGGAAGCGTAGCAGGGGGCGGCAGAAAGTTAGGTGGGCGGATGAGATTAAGAAGTTTGCAGGAACAACATGGTCACAATTAGTACATGACCGGGGTAGTTGGAGAAGTACGGGAGAGGCCTTTGCCCTGCAGTGGGCGTAACCAGGCTGATGATGACGATGACATAGGCGGAAAGTTTTCATTTTCCCTGGGGAGGAGGAGGGGTCTGGGGCCCATCCAGCTTTTCTAACCGCATAGGTGTGGTGGTGGTGGTTGTGATTATTTATTTATTTTATTCATTTATACATACTGCAGCGCAATTTGCGCTATAGCAGGAGTGTCCCGCCCATGCCAATTTCTTTTTCTTGATTTTAACCAAGACATCATTAACTGATGTTTGTTCCCTCACCTAATCTGCTCTCTTCTTATCCCCTTAACGTTACACCCATCCTTCTTCTTTCCATAGTTCCATAGTTTTCCATAGAAAAGGTGCAGAAAATACATTGGAGTATACAGCGGTAGACATTATGATGATGAATAGGCAACGTCATAGTTGAGCGCGAGCTGAAAATTTCTCCTAAAGTCACTGATCACAATATACGGAACTTGTGAAGCATGCAGCAAGGGCATGAGGTGAGAACAATCGATCCTCGCTTTTAGATGGATTATCCTCCAATTACTGAGAATGTGCGCCGCTTATGTCTTATGGTCAGACATAGGTAATGTTTAGTAGTATGCGATGCCATGTCTGAGGCATGTCAGATCGTGGCGCATACAGACACTTTGCTGGAGCGTAGGCTGCTTCGCGGACAAATCCAGAGATATGCAAGAAAGAATTCTTATTTGGCTCACAGATAACAATCATTGGAAAGGGGTACTTAGAGCCCGTTGTCGGATATCCGACAGACGACTACGTAGACCTCGAGCTTCCATTGCATAAGAAGTGATTGTTGCATGCGTTCTTACAATATGATCTTCATATACGCGCTATCTGAGAAATCACTAAAAGTGGCTCTAACACTTCAAGTAACTGTACAGCAGCGTTAGCGGTGGGAGTATTCATGTCGCAAAGAACTTTCCGTATTAAGTCCATCAAAATTTTAAGCATGCTCTTGACGGCAGTATGTTATCCATCTGTTCATTCTCTCCGTTGCGCGCAGTAGAGCTACAGTATGAGTCACTGTACCTGCGATGTATTCGGGGCCAATTACTTGCAGTTTCGCAGAAGAACCCGCAAGGTTGAGTGTCTATTTAGGGCCATTGCAACATTGAGAATTCGCTGGCACGCTGTAATGTGCAAGTTGCGCAAAAAAAAAAAAAAATCTTGAACGGTCTTACCTCCGAGGACCCTTTCAAAGCCGTCATCTCTGGCGCAGTGGCCTTAGTGAAGGCTTAACTGGTGTGAATTGTGGTTTTTCTGTATACATCGAATATCTCTTTTGTGCAGTACCACATACATAACTCTTGATACGAAACGCGACGTAAATCGCAATGCCCGCGTGCTTAGCTGCCCAAGACCACAACCACTAAGCAACCAGGGTGGGTGCTACCGGAGTTTCTGCTAGTGTTAAGGCGGATGGAGGACCCAGTGCTTGCATACAGGTTAATTTGAGCCTACAATCAGCCTCGGATATCAGCTGTGTGTTTATGAAAAAATTTTCCACGAATGTGACCTTACTGCAGCATTCAGACTGTAATTCTAAGCTGTGGTTTAGTATGAATGAGCAGTTACGAAACATATTACGATCCTAACAGCGTGGGTACCATTTTGCTGCAGAGTAAATTGTGCTGTTTACTTTGACAAGCGTTCAAACTGTTATCTGTAGATGCACTGCGCGAATATCTCGATTGAGTTTTGATTAGTAATAACAGCATAGCGTACAGTGTAAATCAAACTTTTCGAATGGTTAAGCGACTGGCTGCGGACTGCGCAAGCGTCCGAAGCAGTGGTAGATGCCGCCTTACAGATCTGTTCTGCATAGCGAACGGTACAAGCATGCGACTGGACCATGCAAGGTTTTATCCAAAGTTTCCCTTTTTTTTGCGCAAGAAGAGGATCAAAACATTTTTGTTGTTGTTTGATCAAGTTAGTCCTGAGCTCTATGATGCTCGCGCCCGTTTTGCGGCGATCGTGTCCGCGCAAATGGCCGTCGTATTCTTTTTATGCGATCCCCGTTGGGTACTACTGTTTTAGAGCGCAATAATCTTAAAGGTATCTTGCTGGTTTACCAACAGCAATGATCCCTCTGTTGAGCAATGACATCGGCCTCATACAGAAGGCTAACGTAGACCGGGTGCGGGTGGTTTGAAGAATAGGTTTATGCATGGTTTTAAGCAACGCGTAGTGGTTTTAAGTCTAATAGGCTTGAAATGCGTGAGAACGATGTCGGTGGCTCTGACGCAAATGTTTTCAAGCGAGTGGCGCTTTGGCGTTTCGGGATAGCATTGGGCTGCCCGTACACGAGCAATGCTTTAGTTCACACGCCAAGCGATCAGATAGCGAGAATATTTTTCAACTCACAGGTGCCGGTCCTCTTCGTCGAGAGAAAACCAATACAGTCAAATATTTCACAACACATAAACGCACCACGGCTGACGATGCACGTCACACGTTTGTGTAGCCGCGAGAAGCTTGCTGCAATCACTGCTGCGCCGAAAGGCTGCACAGTGGTTCTTCGACGACATTCCGCGAGCTGGCGTCATGCAAATTCCACGTGTCGCACGCGACGGCAACCCATTCGAGCAGCGCCGCGTCGGCTCCCATAAGTCAAAGAGAAGGAAAGGGTCGCTGCGCGCCCTTTCCTCCTCGCCCGATGAAAAGCCTTATAAAGTTAGATGCTCACAGGAGGCGAAGGGGTGAGCACCGTGACGTCCCCCAGAGGCGCGTGCGTTCAACGTACGTAACGCGACGAATGCTATTTTAAAGCTGTCTACAGGTGCCGTATAGGGTGACGCCCTCTGGATACGAAATGCGGGTGAGGCCAGCGTTGGGGTGGGGGAAGTGCCGAGACTAGTTACTACGTTTTGTGTCCCAGCGATGGCTCTCTCTCTGAGTAACAGAAACCGAAGCTATGCTTTTGCTAGCTACATGCACCAGAAGCAATTGGGAGCCGGAAAGCGTCACAGACGCCCCGTTTTTGACATCACCTATTGCGCTAACAACGGGCAGCATGCGAGCAACAATACTTGTAAGTAGTGTTACGAAATTAAGAAAACAATTCGAAGAATGAGTCGTCAGAGCATGATAGCTGAGGCGGATAAACAGGGTCAAAACGGTGAAACGTAGAATCCACACTCCCGCAGGAATATATTTGCCGTACACGAAGCAGGCCAAGAAGGCTTACAAAGTGCTAAATATGTGAACAGGCAGGCTGCCATATCAAAACCACTGAAGTCGAAGCAAGTGTGCTACGAAGTGAGCAAATAAAAGAGCCGAGGTAAATATAGAGTCGCTTGTAACGAGCAGTCGGGATAACGACCGGTCGAGGCGCATCATGCAGTATGCAATGGCGGCTATGAATTATGTTCTCTGCCCTTGGGTCCTTCGTGGCACGCCTTCGTTTTTATCAGCCTCGGCACATTTCCCGTTCGGGAGATTTCAAGCTGCGCCTTGTTATCGCGTGCACGGCGGCGATTTAACTTCTCCTCTCCTTTCTCTCGCTCCTGTTCTGCAGGGAAGCATCGGCAGGGAGGCGGGCATCCCAGGCACGAGGAGGAAGTGGGACGCTTTATTTGCATGCCAAGCAGCAGCGACGCGGTATAGAATAAATCACTCACACGTCGGCTCTTTCCTCGGATTGTGAAAAGAGAGGGAAGATACGCATGTCCCGTGAAGTGAGGACAACCGTGAGGTCGAGAGATAAACGAGCGAGCCGCGCGCGAACGCCGAGGGGGAGAACGTGCGTGCGTCGACGTGTACAGGTGATAAGCAGGCGTGTCTTGCTCTGCTTGCCCTCTTTTGCTTCCGGCTCAGGGTGTAGAATCGTGCGTCTTTTGATACCCTTGCCGGCGACTGCGTTGTAGTCTTCTTTGCGCCCCCCCCCCCCGCCCCCCACCTCGCCATCCGACGCTAAATCAGCATCCCGCAGCAGTGGCGTAGTTGGTGCTCTCCCATCCTTAGAAAGCCAGACTGGGGCCTTGCATTTACTTTGTTTGCTTCGAAAATAGTGGAATGATGTGCGCAAGGGCAACACGCCACTAAACTTTAACGGGGTGCATTGCGTTGCCAATGCGCACCGTTTGTGCTCCCAGAGTCGTGAGCTAAATGGATTTGGTGAAGAGCATTTCAAGGGGAACCGAGTCGCGCGGATCCGGTTTAGGTCAGTAAGGAACGAGACAAAAATAGAAGTCGCAATTTCGCCCGAAAGGCGAAGCATCGATTGGAATAGCAAATTATTCAATTCAATTTTGGGGTTTTACGCGCCAAAACCACGATTTGATTATGAGGCACGCCGTAGTGAGGGACTTTGGCTCAATTTTGACCAGCAGGGGATATTTCACGTCCACCCAAAGCACGGGACCCATGTGTTTTGCGTGATAGCAAATGAATAATTAAATTTAAATATGTAAACAAAATAAAAATACCGAGGAAATGCATAACCATAATATAGGGTCGGCGGTTGCTGGAGCTACTGCATACGCCGCGGTAGCCTATTGGCCATGGGGGTGCGCTGCTGAGCACGAGGTCGTGGGTTCGATTCCACCCGCAGCTGCTCTGTTTCGACGGGGGGCGAAACGCAACAAATGTTCGCGCACTCGGATTTAGGTGCGTATGTAAAAAAAAAAGAAAGAAGGAGATACGCAGGTGGCGAAAATTCATCCGGAAGCCCCCACTATGACATACCTCATGATCAGATCGTAGTTCTGGCACGCAAAAGATCACATTTTTTTTTGTCAGACGTACACAGGCACGTTTGACGCAGATGCACGAATAACGCACTCGAAATTGCACGCGCTTCTTGCAGTCCACGTACACGACTCATGCCACTGTGTTCAGACAAGCACTGGACGAAGACCCCTCACTGCTTTGCGATTAATTGACTTTGATGGTCGCTGTCCGACAACCAGCTCAGTAACAGAATGCGTGTCAAGTAAAGCGAATACTGTACGAGGCGCAGCCGAGGTACACGCCATTGTGGGCGTGGCCGCTCAAACACGCTGCCAAGGAGACGCGCCGATTTCGAAAGAGCGAGAAGCAACGAGCGACGCAAGAAAGGAGACCACCCGACGAGCGCTTCCCTTGTCCGCTGCATCCGCTGCGCTACGGTTACAGGCATGTATCGACCAGCCGAGAAACAAGTTGTGCACAGGTAATGCAAAAGCGCTCACATAAGCCTTTCACGAAACTTGTGCCAAAATTTAAAAATTGTGCGAGTGTCACGTATAGCTCGAAAAAACCAAGTAATGTTGTTTGACGTCGCTTAGAGCAAGTCAGACTATTTTTGCACTTGGCCTAATTACATATTACTTATTATGAATTCATTAACCCCTTCAATATTATATTCAGAGAAAGATTGACAATCACAAAATTGTAGACCGTGCTGGAAAAATTCCCGATCCATCTTCCTGTTGATCTACACGTGTTAATAAAATCCGACGGCGCCCCTTTTTGGGTATTGCGAGTGCGAAAGCTCTGATGCCTCGTTGAATGCCGCTGAGCGGTGCACTGAGTTATCAACTCCTCGCGGAAAAGCGAGTTGCTTGGCGTGATGGGCCGAAGCGCAGTGGGGGCGCAGGCGAGGGCGGCGCGTGGTCGCCGTCGATGCCACCCGCGTGACGCCACGCAAAGGGGCCCCGCACTGGCCGCGGAGGGCACTGCTGCGAACGCCGCAGCCGAATTTCGCTGTCGCGCGCGGCGCTAACTCACCTGCTTTTTTTCTTCTTTTCTCAAACGCTCTCTTATCCACAGAAGCCTGCTCCTCACTTTTTTGCGTATGCTTTATTTCGTAAGATCGCAGATTCCCAGACGCGGCTTCTATTGGCCAATAACTGACGTCACTCGAGAAGGGTGCTTGGATCAGAGCGCCTCGTCGTACTAATACTGTGTATATATACTTAAGTTCAATAAACAAGCTGAAGTAAGCTAAAATCTGCCTTCGAATTTCGACAATTACTTCCGGTAGGGGCCGACTATCGCCTGCTTATGCTTGGCCGCGGCCGCCCGCGTAGCGGTTAAAGTGTGGCCCCCCTGCTCGTGGGTGTCGCAGGACGTCGGGTCTCGCTAATTTCTACTAGTTTTGAACACTAACCTCGGACCACGCGAAACCACACGCACGCTTACCAGCGCGCGCTCTCCTGACCGGTCCTGGGGTCGTATGACGTAAAAGTATTCCAATGTGGTTTTATTCCAATCTCCTGACGTCAAATTTGCGTAACCGCCGACGCCTGCATCGGGCGGTGACCCGCACGGTTGTCCGAACAGACCAATCAAACGCTCTCCTATAATTATAGGAGGTGACTTTTGTTTGCTTTAAAAATGAATAATACTGCCTATGCTGAGCGGCTTGTCCTATATCTAATTGGCTGATGAGAGGCGAGGAGCACCCTCCAGTTCGGAGGCATTCGATGGGGCCGAGCCACCGCAGTGAAAATCGATAACCGGATGAAGAAGGTGGCGCCGGCGTCTGTGATTGGTCAGCCTTCCCTCACTTAGCTTGCGGTGCACGCTGGTCGAAAATCGCGGCGGCATGCAACGGAAGATTAACAATGGCGCCGAAAAGGATCCTCAGCAAAGAAAAGCTGGCTGAGCGAGGTCGTAAACGTGCCGAAAGTACTCGAAAACGCTACATGTCCACGAAAAAAGTTTTATTGTACGCAAATAAACCCATGTTCTCCGGCAGGTGCGAGTAGCCAGTGCCCGAGTGATCGGCGGCAGCCATCTTTTATTCCTTTCGGAACGGGGTAGCCTGCGGCTAATGAGAGAAAAATTCCGTTTTGTTCGGCATGTGAATGCATCTTTAACGCGTACACGTCACTCTGACGCAGTGAGTTTTCGCGGTTTTGCGACGTCGTGTGACCGGCAGGTGAAGTGGGTGCAGCCCGAAAACTTTTGACCAATAGCCGAGGGCCCATGGCGAAAAGGCGCAGAATCAGAAATAACAATTTCTCTTTTGTTCAGTCCAATCATTCATAATCAGAGGTTACGCGGCGTATCAGATGAGGAGCGATTGCAGTTTGCGTGACGTCGCGTTACTGACAGTCGAAAGTGGGCGGCCCAAAAAAGTTCCGACCAATCGCGGATGGCTGATTTCAGAATTGGAACAGAAAAGTTTGGAATAGTTATACGTTGTAGCTCCCCTGGTTAGGCACCTTGGCAGTCTTCGCTTCGTAATGAGAGCACAGAGGACACCAAAAGAGGACGAAGGCACAGCGCTGTGTCTTCGTTCCTCTATCGGTGTCTTACGTGCTCTTATTACTAAGCACCTCGTCACGCAGTACTAACCAGGCCACCAGTGTGTTCTTTCAATATATAATGTATTATACCCGGTGTTATTTTTTTTAGATCATACATATTTTTTGAAGTCGCCTGTGGCGTATAGCATAATTTTAGCCATTGAGCTTGATAACAAAAGAGTCGGGCATTACTTGAATGAGAAATGAAAATGTATAACGGACTAATAACAAGCATACACTAATTAGGCTTTAAATTAGTTAAATTACGGCACATATTGCTATTTACGAATTGTAGCCGGTGAGTTCACAAGGTGTATCCAGATTGAATTTGCATGATGACACCACTTTTTTAGATAGTCATTCGCGAAGCTGGCGATGAAACACTGTGGTGTCCCAGTTTCGCTTTTTTTTTTGTTGCTTCAATACATAACACGAAGTTTTCTTTAGAAAGCAGCAAGTGGGACGACTGTACATTTTTGCCCCGCAACTCTGACAGCACACATTAACAAACCGGTGCGGTCTTGAGTATTCGCTCCGAGTGGACATGCCTTGCAAGCAAATAAATAATTTAGAAAAAGGTATTTAGTGAATTTGGTGATGAGCAGGTTATACATTCTGATTTCTCGTGCGCGAGTAATGTACGCCCCTTGGAGCAAGGCAGCCCACGATCACGGTACACGGGCGATTCAAAGCGAGATTCTGAAGACGTTCAGCGCTGGCCGGCGTTGAGCGAACGAAAGCTTGTTGCGTTTTTAAGCCGCACTTGTACGACCCACAATGCATTGCGTTTCCCACATGTCGCACGCATGTAAACGGTACTAATGCACTGTAGACAGTGCACTGACGCAGCGCTTAATTTGCACGTTACGTTCAAATAAGGTGCTCATTCGTCTAGTTATTATTCTATTAATTTTTTTGCAGCACGATATATTGCGAATCAGTAAACCACAACGACAACAGACAAGGACGAAAGCCGACAGGTCTAGTATGGAGACAGAAATGCTCCCAGTGGACGTAGCATCAGCGAGGGCGGTGTTGGAAGACAAAGGAAGAGCACAGCGTCTGCAGCGAAGCATCCGCGCAGGAAGTAGTGGAGGGATCGCCGAACCCGTCTCTACTTGTGGTTTTGTTGATGCGGTTTTCTTAAATTTATCTTTTGTGCCTGACGGATTTCAAGACACGAGTTCGTCAAAGATGATTTCGAAGCATTTCCCTTTACCATTACATATTCCTGTGAGTGATTTCGTTTGTTTAATTAGACCTTTCTCTCCAAGAAGGGATCATTGCTCGTGTTTGTCTGGGTTAGAAGAAAAATCCCGAGCTTGTGGCTGCCAGACGAAGAGAGCCCGATTTCCCCCCGGTGTTGCTGCCAGACAACAAAACTCCCGATTTCTCCATTATCTTCGTTTTACGGCGAAGCTTTTAGCCTCTCGGTGGTCGGCATTTTTCGTGTCAGTCGGTGAACAAAAATCATCCTCAGCAACGGCTCATAGACCCGTAAGCAGGCAAATGATTCGCCCCCCTCGTGCTGCAGAGGCCGTACAAGCACTCAGCAAGGTGAAGCTAACCGCGCATATATACAGTGGAATAACGCCCACAACATGCAGAACAGCGTGCGTTTTGAATAAAGCAGTAGCTCAAAACAAGCATCTATCAGGAATGGCTCATACCCCCGTATGCAAGCAAGAAAATGCAATTATACCCCGATAAGGTGGAGGCTAGAAGCGCTCAGCAAAGCGAAGCGAACAGTTCATACATTCTTTGAAATCACCCATGTAACACCAGAAGCGCTTAAATAAATAACGAGCTCAGAACAAGCATCCGAACCGTCAGTAAAGCATTGCATTGCAGTGGTGGTTTAGCAAGAGCTTCGCTGGACATGCACTTTCGCAGGGATGGCGAGTCATTTTTTAAAGAGAACACCCGATTGTTACCCTCCAAGTTTAAAAGAATATCCAAGAAGAAAAGAATTCAAGTTAAAAGAAAAGAAAAGCTAAAAACGAGGAATCCTACATATTTGATTACCGGTTTAACCGCTTATGGAACACGCACGCGCAGAAAACAGGATAACTATTTGCCAGTTTTGTTCGCAGACGGCGGATAAAAATGTCCACAATATTTATATCGGCAACGAGAAAAGTGACTTGTGTTAGTGACTCACCAGGAATCTCGCAACACATTGCCTTGTTTTTCTCACCAGATCGGCGAAGTAAATTACAAAGGCTATCCGTATTGAACGAAACATGGAGAGCGCACCCTTCTTAGTGGAGTTGAAAAATGTGAGTTGCGGACAGTTAGGAAGTTTATCGAGAACGAAAAGTTTACGACTCGCTTGTCCGCATATCACCTCTTCAGCCGAAGACGGTGCTCGGATCCCTGAGGACACACCGTTGCCGGTATAAGCCGCCAAGGAAGAAGAATACTGAGATCGACGAATGGCGTCCCAGTGACTCGAACGCAACTGCCTTTTGGGAAAACAGGATATCATAGCATTTGTACCACATTCGCACCCGAATCTCATAAGCTTCACGAAGCTCAAGAGGCAAGCAACTGCGCAACTATGTCAAAACTTGGCATGGCCATTTGTTTGACAGCACCGACGGCAGCCTGCAGTAATACTTCCGTCCCTTTCTTGCTCGCGAAGGAAGCTAGACAAAGGATAGCCTCGCCACCGTTAGTTGAGCCAGTGAAGGAAAAGAGAGAAAAAAGATAGGAGCAGAGGGAACAATTGAAAGCCCGCCTTACGACGGCTAATCACCAGGTCGGCCCGGCGCTTCATCATTCGTGCCGCACGACCGAGCCGCGCACTCTTCTATTGACGTTCGTCGAGTCGGGAGGCAAACGTCAGCGTGCTCATTAGAATACTCTGCCGGCACGTGCGTCGCCAGCATCGCTGACACGTCGTCCAATCGGGAGTCTACCCTACCCTACCCAGTCTTCTCGCCAGGCCTTTTCAAGATGTCTCGCTTAGCGGCAGAGGCTGCACAAAGAGTTTCGGGCGAACAGTCACTAATGCGACACGGCTCTGGTTTTCAGCTTGGATGGCCGGTTGCTGCATGGTGTTATGGCTCAAAGCCACTACGGGGGATAGGCGATGAATAGGGTGGAAGAAAAACTATACAAGAATACGAAAATAAAGAGAAAAATATGGAGGGATAATAATAGCATACATTAGTGAATAATCGTAGTAAGCGAGCTCAATTGTCTCAGCTCTGTTAATATGAATATTAAAGATATATTAAAGAATATGTGCTATTAATACTGTTGTTCAGTCCTGTTATGACTGAAAAAAAAAAACATTGAGAAAACTAGCATCTGGAAGCCTCTTTGGTTAACTAATAAGATTAAGTCAGGAATCACATGCCAGAACACAGACCGAATTGTGTGTTGATCTTCTTCGTCTTCTCGTTTTAAAGGCCCGCTCAACACGATTTTATATTTCTTTAAAATGGCTCCGAAAATTCGAATGTATAGTTCTTCTAAAAAATGTTTCAAAACTCGTCATCGTCCAAACAAGGCCTTCGTCCGACACAATTTCAGCGAACGCGGAATTGTCGCCCAGGAGAACTGCCGACCACTTCAGTCGGCAGCACTGCCCTTCGGGACGGGCATTGTACGCCCGCCGCGGGAAGTGTCGCTCGGGACCGTTCGCGCACCAGCCACCCCTGGCTTCCAGCCGTACCGCATGCGCGCGGTCGTGCGAAGAATTGCACAACACTTGTGCACAAATTTCGTTTTACACTGTGCACACAATGTAAACCTATATTTGTGCACAAGTGTTCGATATGTGCCATTTCTCGCCCGACCGCACGCATGCGGTGCGGCTTGAAGCCTTGGTTGGCTGAAGCGGTCCCTAAGCGAGACGGAGTGGTGGTTGGAGCAGAATTTTAACGCACGCACGCGGTTGCTTGTTTGTTTATTAACGTGCTAGCCTTAAGAGCCCCGTGCCGCAGGAAATCCGGCATCGGCGCCGGCGTCTCCGGCCGGCAATGACACCTGCAACCATGCATCCCGATCCACGCACTCCCTCCGCGTGGCCCAGAGGCGTTAATCGACTAATTGAATTTCTCGACGTAAAATGCGTAAGGAAATTCGTAAATTATGACCTACACAGAACTTACAGACATGCTGGCGTCGGATTGTAATTTGAATATACGAGAAAACATAATTCTGTTACGGAGAAACTCCAAGACAGACCCCTTTTAGTGTGGTTTTCCAGCTGCCGTTGAGGGCCTGCCTTAGCGGGAGCGGAGCGGCCCGCTCGGTTCCTTGCGACGCCACGAAGAAAACAGAAGCGCAAAGCTCGTCTTCGTGCGCAGCGTTCGCCGCCAGCGTTTCCCGAAAAACGTAACGGTTGCGTCACTTGCAGTTGTCGAGAAGGGAGAAAAGCAGTCAGGGATCCTTGAACCTAACCTTTATTTATTTACTTACTTATGCCGAAAATTCTTAGCGCCATTCCAGGCACATTGAGGTAGCTTGGTAGGTTCGTGTCTCACGTTGTTATGGACTTCTTCGAAGAAAAAAAATTAAGTGGCGATTTAGCAGTGAATGCGAGATGAATGCATTAGCATTACGTCGCACCTCGTTGAGGTCCTGGATGCGTCACTTAAATCGCCTTCACCACATTGCAGAGTGTTGTTGAGGAGCTCACTCGACACACGTCCTGCCTTCTCCGGGAGCGAAGTGCAAACTGACCATGGCGGCAAGAATGCCCAGGGGAGGCCAAGGTGTGTTGGAGAGAGTGCGGCGGAAGTCAGGTGCTGTGTTTCGTAAACGAGCACTGCGACTGGTGTGCCAAACGTCATCGCGGCCAAAGCAACCACACTCGGGAAGCTCTCGGCGCTGATCTCGGCCTCCAAAAAGTGAGAAGATATCTCGGCCCGGGTCCTTCTAGAATCACATATACCGTTCGCGAGACAAGCTGAGTTTGATGAACAGTGTGTGAGACTGAAAGCTGTGTTTTTAATGCGAAAGCATTATATGCCCCATAAAGTGATAAATCCGGCATCTGGGGTTAACACACGGTGGTACCAAAACCCACGTGACCGAGTGACGACGTCACGTGCGCAGTGCTGGAGCTGCTGCAGCTCGCCCTGAGAAATGTCATGGTGAACACCCACAGCATCGCACGGACGCCGTGGCCCACATCCAAAAAATTCCCTTTGCTCAATTCGAAAATTGAGTTGACCCACATTCAAAGCCGACCTGGCCCACTCCCGAAATTGACTTGACCCACCACTAAAATTTGGATGGCCCACCCTCGAAATTGTCTATATCCAATTCGAGCACATGACCAAGTGAAAAGTAGCGCGCGCGAGAGTCATACTGCTTTCGCATTCAATGAACGCTAAGTGCCCTTATAACTTGTTGGTCTGTGAGTGTCAGTGTCAGCCAGCAGTAGAGGCACTCACGTAATCGCGTCGCGGGTCTTCGTGGTCTTTCTGAACTTGACACGGAAAAACACGGGAGGGCGTCTGCTTCACTAAAACTGTGACAGAAGTTTCATAGATCTTGTTCTGACGCGCGTCAGCAGCGCACACTTTCGCCGACTAGCAGCGATGCAAGTTCAAAGCTTCATCTGCGCCGTCTGCGAACCGATTGGAGATGCGACGGAGGATAGGCGCATCTATATGGCTGCATGACGTCAAGGCCTCTTTTTCCTCCCCAAAACCAACGGTGATCCGGAGCAGACCACCGCCAGTTGCACTACGTACATGCACGCTCTTTTAAGCTCTCCCATCGCCTTTCAACCTCTCCGACCGACTTCACACACTCGATACACAAGCACTTTGTTCTTTAAGCCACCGTCTTTCTTGACCCGTTCTCGTGGTCGGCGGTCTTGCGCTGATACAAAGGCGCCCGCGGAAAGGGCGCGCACTCGGGCGCAACCGAGTTGGCTTCTGAGGTGCGAAGGGATCCCATTGCTTTTTTCGCGCCGCCCCCTCTCCCAGTGTGGCGGCTGCGGGATAGGGCACGACGACGGTCGCCTTCTAGGGCGCCGCTCGCGCCGCTGCAGACACCAATGTGATGAATCGGCTTTTTACAGCGACGCTGTTTATGACTAGGTTCTGGCAGATCTCGTCTCCGTGGACACAGACCAACAGCTTTTCATACGTGGGCCGATCCCCTAGGTAGTGCTATTCCGGGCCGATCCGCGGCGGAAGTAAAGCAGGCGTTAAGCAATCCCCACACGTGGGCCGAACTCGAAGGTAGTGAAAAACCGGGCCGAGCCGCGGCGGAGGCGCAGTTCGCCATTAAGGGGCCCAAATTCATAGCTTCGCTGATCATCCTTCTTCACAGAGGGGAAGGGCATTGAATATTTCTTTATTGCGAGAGCAATCGTATAGACACTCCAGGCGCATTTTTTGGCGTCGTCGCCGTATAAAGTCCATGGTGGATAACACCACCTCCGCGCGCCGTACGCTCCACGTGCAAGTGAAAACACGCGAGGGCGGCCGACGAGAGCAAACGCGGTCTTCCATCGCACGGAAGGCGGCGTGCAGAAGGAGGGCGGCGTTGGCAGCAACTGGGTGATTAGGCGAAACACGCATGACCCCTTGATATTTTTGCTTTGTCTGCTTTTTTGTGAGTCATGCAAGAATATTCGAGCTGTGCGTGACCGAAAATTTTATTCCAGAAAAGCGTTCCCAGCAAGCCAAGAGATAACGGATGGATTCGCGCGCCGACGGCGAGCCCTTTCATCGGCGAATTCTCGCCGCCGCTCGTCGAACGCTGCCAGTTCCTCGGGGGAATGCAAAACGCGTCCGTTTTACATGAATCAGCTGAACGGAAACGAAGCCGATGCAGCGCGCGCAAGACCCTTTCCCGCCCTTTCCCTTTCCCGGCGGAAGGGGGACGGCTCTGATTGGTTGCGGAATTCTTGATAATGACTGAGGCTCCGACGCCGGCGCAACTGTAAACTCATCAAACCGCCCTTTCCCGCAGCTGCTCTGCTCTGGGAGCAACTGGGTGTTTGCGTGATCACTACAACGCCACTTGTGAGGCAGTGGATGCTTCGCTTGGAAATATTTGAAGGTGTCGGGGCGAGCGTGCTTCTGTTGCTTACCACAATATTTTCTGATTTCACGGCCGAATTCATTCATTCATTCACAAAACTTTATTAGTGTCCTGAAGCCCGGTCTTTTCAGACCGAGGCGGGCAGCCTCCACGTCGGCACATCCAGGCCGAGCCTTATGGCGTCATCGGAGATCCTCTGGACAGCCCGTAGTTGATCTTGATATGAAGAGCTTGATATCATCTTGTGCCAGTAAAGCCATTTTTCTTCGGGGCCGGCGAGAGTCGCGGGACGAATGGAATGCAAATTAAAAACGTTCTGTCGAAAAACGTTTCTATGCATTTTAATACGCTTCAAAGTAAATTAGTTCCACGCGTTTTTTATGCTGTCCACAAACATTAAAAATTTAAAAATTGAACTTGGGGGTTTAACATGCCAAAACCACTTTCTGATAATGAGGCACGCTGCAGTGGAGGGCTCAGGAAATTTCGACCGCCTGGGTTTCTTTAACGTGCACCTACGTCTAAGTACACGGGCGTTTTCACATTTCTTCCCGCGATCTCGCGATCTCGTGCTTAGCAGCCTAACACCATAGCCACTTACCAACCACGACGGGTGTCCACAAACTAAAAAAAAAAATGTAAGAAGGTTCCAAAGATGGACAAAATCGGATCAATTTTGCTACTTTGATGCGTCTTGGAGAGTTTTCCATTTCACACAGAAACTTGAAAGAAGTGTCGAACATAAGACGTTCTCTTTGCAACATTTATGCAAAATATTATCTTCCAACATGAAACACAGGAGAAGAAAAAATAGGTAAATAAACAACTTGAAAAACACCCATGTTCAAGAAATAAAATTAAAAAAACTGCGGTTCCAATTTTTGAAAAAAATTTGGATGGAAGTCCGCTTATAACGGATAAAACGTGGGTGCGACAATATGTCTCCTCCCATTTGCTTTATTCACAAAATATAACGGGCCAAAGTGGTCATGTTGAGCGTGCTGGCTTCAGTACCTTCGGTTGTGGTCTGTCAGGTTGCATTGTACACAAATCTAGTTGTAATCTCTTTGCTGCTGCTGCACACACACCCGCAAGCGGCGCCAAGGCAGGCTGAAGTGACGGAGCGCTTCCATAATCGTGCAATGGATACCGGCGCCACTGCGTGCAACTCACACTGTGCCTTTCTAAAAGGCTGAGTAATTTCGCGAGCCATTTATTTCGTTTCCCGTTATCAGGTTTTTTTCGCGTCCCTCACAGATAACGTCTTCCTGCCTTACCTCGACCTCTGCATTTCGGCTGTCCAAAAAAGTGCCGTGTGATATGGCTGAGCCAAAGGCTGCCTAATTTATTACGTTTTGACAAGACCTTTCCGACGCCACGCCGAGAACAGCAGAGGTGGCGCCAGACGGACATTGTCGTTCGATGATGAGCGTGTCCCACAGGTATTCACAGTGAATAGCTTTAGACGGCCTTGTTACAAAACATAAATTATGGGGCTTTACGAGCAAAAACCACCATCTGATTATGAGGGACGCCGTAGTGGGGGACTCCGGAAAGTTGGACTACCTGGGGTTCCTTAACGTGCGCCTAAATGTATGTACACGGGTGTTTTCCAATTTCGCCCCCATCGAAAATGCGGCCGCCGTGGCCGGTATTCGATCCCGCAACCTCGTGCTTAGCAGCCCAGCACCACAGCCATTAACCAACCGCGGCGGGTATGGCCTTGTTTCTAGAAAATGACACCGTGAGACATCCCGGAATGTCAGCCATGACGGCGGCGCAGCAAAAGCAACAGAAAGAGTGCGGTGCTGTTCAGTATAAATGTTTCGACTCGGACAAGCTGCTCACTACACGGGATGCATGTCGCTCATAGCTCGGTCCGAGTATTCTGCGACGATAATATACGGGCTCACAAGAAGATTGCGAAGAATCTTTAGTTGCGTAAACGCTTTGGATGTTGCCTCCCTGCGGAAGCTACTGCAGGCTGAGGATATTGGCGACACCGACGAGGTCTGCCAGCACTGCTTTACGGAGGAAATCCCGCCTTCAGGTGGTGACACCCGCGATGAAGCAGACGAGGCACGCCTTCAGGAAGAAGACGCGACTGACGGCTTGAATAGGCACCTCTCTTCTGGTGTTTCGCCACTGAAGCCATCGCTGACAAACGCAGCAGACGATCTTGCCGAAAGAGAAAACGGGCCGAGATTAAAAGCGTCGTGGCGACGAAGACGATACCTGCTCGGCTGCTGCATGCACACAGTAGCCGCGGTGCATCTTTTGCGGCAGAATGCCGGGCATGCGCTGGCTCGTTAAATCCTATCGCGTTCCACGTGCGATTGGACCTGTTGGAACCTCAGCGCTGACGCCCGTTGTTGCACCTGGGTCGCAAGCCCCAAGGGTAGCGTTGGCCTGGCGGCCTGGGGCACAACTGGAAGCATCCGAAGGTCCCGGCAAAGCATGAGTCGACTGGTAACAGAACAACTTGTTTATTCAAGCATAGCATAAGAGCGGGCGGTCAGGTCGACCGAAGTAGAGAGACGGGAGTGCACGTTACTCAACAGAAGAAATCGGAGCCTCTCTCTTGGCGTCCGGGGGCAGCTGCTTTTATACTCTCGCAGTTGAGGGCAAGAAGGAACGCCTCTATAGACGCGCACGTGACTGCCGCTCGGGCACGTTGGGATGAGTAGGTGGCGCATCCGCCGGGCCGGCGCCGCTCGGGAACGTTGGGACGAGTAGGTGACGCATGCGCCGGGCCGGCGCCACTCGGGAACGTTGGGATGAGTAGGTGGCGCATCCGCCGGGCCGGCGCCGGTCAGACCTCCTCGCTTCACAGTTGGGGGAGCTCCTCTCCCCGGCTGCCGCGCTTCGACAAGCGTGGGCACCAACATGCACACACACACACACACGCACACGAAGACACGTGGCATTGGAACATGCCTGGACGCGCTTGGCGGGGAGGCGAAGCGGCGGCGCCGAACGGGCCAAAATGTCTGCCGCTTTGAACGAAGCCCCAGCGTCCGTTGCATCCGCGCCGGCTATACCGCGCGTCGTAGGCGAAACGTAACAGACCACACCTATATTCTCTAGTTTCTGAAAAAATATGCCAAATATACTATCGATAGTTTGCGCTCGGTGACCTGTGTTTGTGAACTCGCTCCAGTCTGGTCTTTTCGCTGTTTTTGCGCACAAACGCTTGTATGTTCAACCATCGAGCAGCCCACTACGAAATTTTTATCGATTGCATGACACTAATAAAGCACGATAGGCGTAACACTAAAATACAGGATAACAGCGGCGTGGACTAGACAACAAACGGGTGCAGCCGATATTTTGCTTGGGACTATAAAAAAGAAATGGCGTTCCGTAATGGCAGGCCCCGTAACGTGTAGTCCATTCGAGTCACAAAGCGGGTGGAAAGGGGCGGGCAGCCGAGCACAGCGGATAAATAAAAGGTGTGATGGAATTTGCAAACTTGCAGGTAAAGAATAAAAAAAAGGCATGAAGGAAATACGTAATACTGCCTAAAAATCATTTTACGACCATTGATAACTACGTTTCAAGACAAAACTTCGGGCCAGTGATCTTCGTTCGCCATGTGATGCGCCGTGGTCACACAGAAACGGTTGACAGCAATTTAAAGCGGTGTGCAGTAGCTCAGATTACAGCGAAGCTGTAATATGAACACTGAAAGGTGGGCATCTTCCCAAGAACTGGCCCACTGCAGAGAAGCCAGCTTTTACTACGTGCAGACACACCACCTGTAAAAAAACGAACAAGTGATCGGTTTTCAGCATGTTATTGACGTAAGCGGTGACCCCACGGGCGTCACAACTGAGCAAGCAGCACGAAGAGGCACCCTCGCCTTGTGAGAACGAATTGTGAGAGATGTACGAGCACTGGAAAGAGCAGCGACGGCCCTTCTTCCCAACGAAAGCGCATGCTCTGGCGGAGGAGGACCTATAGCGAGGGATACGTCGGACAATGAATTCAGCTTCGCAGCTTTCGCTCGCGCCCCAATTACCATTATCGGTGCCGAGTTCCGCTCGTCACTAATTGCGCTCGCCCCTTCACGCTTTCGGCCGGTCAGTTCGTTCTTTCTCCTCGAATTCAGAGAGCGCACCCGTGTCAGACGGTCTCGAAGGTACCTCAAAGGGAATCGGGTTTTATTTTCTTAAAACAAGATAGCCAGCTAATTTCTTGCAAATAAAATAAAAAGAAACCAAGACACGTCACTTTTTCCTACGTGTGCGGTCCTGCCTGGTCATAAGGGACGAAGGAGCCTGGCACGCGCGCCAAACTCGAGCGTTCTGTAAAGCAGCGCCAGGAATAAAAAGTCGCGCGAAATAAAGCACGGCGAACACCCCAGCGCCGTCATTAGCGACTTCTGCAAGGAGTTCGCTTCAGTGCGCTCGTTCACTGAGGCGGCGTCACAATGTGCCGCTCTCCGCCAGCGTGCCGTCCTGGCGACGACCCAATGGTGGCGTGTTCTTTGCACGATTGTCGTCAGCAGAGAAGCAACGCGAAGCTACGAGTTAGCAGAGCGACGGGCGTGCGAAGCCGCTGCCAGTGTTTCCCTTTCTCTCCCGGCTTCCTTTCTTGTGACGTCAAGTTTACGAGGACAGAAAGCCGTGTTTAGTGCGCCTCGGAAATGCTTGTCACTCACAGAGACGCCCAGTGGCGTAGCCGTGGCCACCTGTATTGTGACAGAGTCGACTTAAAAGAGCTCGGTCGACCATGCATCTAAAAGTGTACATGGGCGCGCACAGTTCTCCGAATGCGAAAAGCCCGACGCCGCCGCTGTTCTTCTGCGGGGCCGCTTTCTTCCTCGAGTGCGGAGCGTGCGCTCCTCAAGCTGCACTCGAAGGTCGGCAATCCTGTGCCGCGAAACGTCGACGGGATCCTTGCGCCCCTTCGAGAGGTGCCGACGGACCATGCGTGTGCGCCATTGCTTCCAGCCCGCTTCGCCTCACTTCACTTCATTATCTAAGATACCTCCGTAGTGCTAGAAAAGATGCAGCATACTTTAAAAAAAAATTAGGAAGTTCGGAAAAAATAAAAGCCAAGTTTTCCGCACACATATACTGTGCGGTTCCTGAACGATACCTGAAGAAATGCGCTCTCTGATCGTGCACTTCATTGCACGTGCGCTTAAAAATCGCCTAACAAATAGAGCCATGCACCGAGAGCAATGTCACGCGTGCAAGTTTTTCGCGCAGCGAGCTACGCGTCGCGCGCAGTACAACGCGCTGTTACCGTCTTCTCTACTTGCAGAGAGACTTAACGGTCAGTGTGAGGTATTTAACACCAATGGGCTAAACCGGTGCTTTTGCTCGCAGGCTGAGCAAATCTTTCATTTTAAGTAATTAGTTTGCATGTAAAGTTTAGTTATCATAACAAATGCTGCACACGTTATTAACGCACGTACATCTAGAGCCTACTTTCGACCGATGCAGCTATGCGAATTAGGAAAACTTACAGGTATTTGCTGTCGCCCTCAGACATTCCATAAGGCCAGCGATGTACATCCAATTTAACTTCATTAATGTTAGTCGGACTGCGCGTTCATTGCGGTGCACTCTTTCCTCACGGCGGAAGTTCGCAACTGAGGCACTCGAAACTCGGACTGTGTCACGAACGACTGAGCGTGCTCTTCGTTCCACGAGGGAGCCGTCGGGGTCTGAGCCTGCCCCGCGAGCTTTGGTGCTGCGCTTGGCGAAGGCCCGAGTGGCGGGGTCGAAACCTGGCCGCGGCGGCCGCGACTGGATTGGGGGGCGAAATGCACCCGCGTACCGTGCATTGGGTCAAAGAACCGCGGGTGGTCAAAATTGAACCGGAGCCCACCGCTACGGCGCGCCGCATATTGATATCGCATGGTTTCGGCACGTGAAATGCCAGCATTTAAACGTAAACCCTCAGCATACCTTAGCCGCACACCTTCCCCCCTGCCAGGCCGGAACACTCGTCAGTGCAGAATGGCGAGGGAACCTCGTGCCTGCGTTCGTGGCGGCCACGGGAGCGCGCATCGACACTCGGAAAGTCTGCAGTGGTCAGCTGCTGGGCCAGTGGGTTCGCCATCTCGCAAAGGGGAGCGCTCAAGTGCTGCGGGAAGTAGTTCCAATAGCCTTTTACTAATATTTATTGCGGACACGTTTACTTTTCCCCCTGCTCTCACTGAACAAGGGCTTCAAGGAGTCCATTGATGCACAAATCGACCGCTGGGCAGATATTTTCACATTCTAATGAAACATGCTCTATCGTTTCCCTAGCTTTACCACATCAAGCACATGCTTCTTCCCTCTTATATCTCGCTTTATAGGTGCGTGTTTTAAGGCATCCCGATTCGCTTCGAAAAGTAATGAGCTTCCCTTTGAGTTATCGTAAATTGTTTCTTTCATAATTTCGTTTTTTTTCTCTTAAGTAGTTAATCATGGCAGGTTGTTTTTGTATTGCCACCACCCATGAGATCAGCCTCTCTGATTTTCCCATGCCATGTTGATCACCATACAGGCTGCATACTTGCTGGTAAGCTTCCTAGTCCTTTTCCTCCACTGTGAATCAATGTTTTTCCAGTAGAGATACCTCAACACTCTCCCAGACCATTTATTTTTTTAGATATTCCTCAGTCACACTTCATAATCAATTTTACTGCGAGCTTCCCTCACTTCAAAACTAGTCCAGCCCATATCACCCTGCACAGCTTCATTTGTAGTCTTCCCGTGAGCGCCCAGTGCGAGGCGACCCACTGACCTTTGGTTCCCGTCGAGTCCTGCTTGAACCCCTGATTTCAAGCAAACAACCGCATTTCCAAAAGTAAGTCCTCGAACTATTACACCTTTCCACATACCCCGGAGCACCTCGTACCTATTCTATCGCCATAGCGCTCTGTGCTTCTTTATGGCTGCTTCGCCTTCACTTTTATTGTTTTTTCCTGTGTTTCCATTTATCTATTGCCTTCGTCTATCCATAGACCAATATATTTATACCTTTTTACCCAACGTATTTCCTGGCCCTGTATTGCCACTGGCTGTCCACTGTTTTCATTGAATATCATAACACCTGATTTTCTAACGCCAAATTTCCAAGCTAAATTTCCGGCCTCAGCCAGGCGTTGCCAATGGCTTCGCTCGCTGTTCGCCCGCGAGCGCCGCGACACCTGTCGCAGCAGAAGCGCAAAAAACTATGCGACGGATGGCGAGCTATTTCGTGGTTTCGAAACCGGTCGGGGCACAACATGGTATTGGCGTGTTTAATGAAAGAATGAATCTTTCTTGAAACGCGGGAGCTGACGCTTACGCCTTCCGTTTCGCGTCGTGGTCCTTGTTTAGTCGTCAGTCCTCAAATCACCGGTGACCGCGTTTCTTGTGCTCCTACGTGTGAACATTGCTAATGGCATCGCCGGATATTTGCGTCATTTTTTTTTTTTTGCCTGTCCGTAGAGGCTGGGTGAAGACGTCCTCGTCGCCGTATTAGAATGAAAAAATTGTTTACTAAATCGAGATTAACGCAAGATACGTGTCTTCTTTAGATGGTTCCTCAGGGCGATCTGATGCCTCGCTCGATTCCATTGCTGATGCTTAATAGACTTCATTGCCTCTCTCGCCTCGCGCTGGCGGCCAGGGCAAGCTCCTGTTACTTTAGCGTGCGGTGAAAATATACGCCTGGGAGGTGCTTACACATGGAGCGATGGTCTCGTTTACCGGAAACATTTACTCTGATTTGCAAATCGAATGGAGTTAATTCCATTCATATTTTTCAATTACTTTTGCAGAGCGTGATGTCTGTCCCCGACCTGCGATAGCGCTGCAATAGAAAATAGTAATGCGTCAGAAGTCCTCCGTGAGGCGGCCCTATTACGAAAATCCTGATTTGTGCTTATTTACATTTATTTTTCCATTGCGCTTTCTTGTTCAATATGTAGTAGCAGTAGGAGTGATCCGGCGAATTGCATTGACATTTAAGTGGCGTGAATATAATGGACACATTTCATGAATCATTAGCTCTGTGCATTAGCTCGAGAAGCGGCTAGTTCCTTTGGGCACGCCAATGTAAGCGAAAACTGAGGGCTTGCAAGAGTGTCGTGACAGTGCCACAAAAGAGCGAGCGACTATATTCGTGCTCGCCCACTCTATTGAATTGCGGTGTCAAAGCATACCTTCATACACGGCGTGGCGACGTCCGGAAAACCACGTTTTGTGTGTTTCCATCGCTTCGAATGTCGCTATTGCAGCAGTAAAAAGACCCGTCTTTTCATGCTGAGCACCAGCGTCAAGCTTCCGGCCTCGCATACAACATTTGTCCGAGGTGGAAGCGAATAGTTTTGCTATTGGCTCGAAGACAAAAAGTCAAATTCGCGCCATTTCTGCTGCTGCAAACAAAGAGCGCGCGTGCAGTGTGAATGCTAGCACAACGCGAGCAGACTGTGCCGGTGTTGACTCAACTTGCCGCACGGGGCGTTCTCGCTCGATCCAACGCGCCGCCTGGCCCAGCTTGCCAGAAGCGTTCTTATCGTCGTCGACCCGAGTCACCCGTCAACCTTCAACATCGATTTGGCTCCTGTGCGCAAGAACCAGAGGACGGACAGTTTGCTGCTCCGTGCAGCACTTTTCTTTTCCTTCTGTTTTTCACGTGCAATCACGACTAGCATTAGACAGCTTTAGTTTAGCGTACGTAACTATAGCGTACGCTATACGCTATTATATAGCGTACGCTAAGCAGCACACGTTTTCTACTATTTTAGTTGGCCGGCGATATCTTCGGATCTCAGAGGCCATATGCCGTCGTTGCGGCTATTTCGCGCCTGTAGCGATAGGTGGCGCTGACATCTCGAACGTTTCTTTCGTTAGGCTTCGACTCGTTCGAAACGAGAAGCGATCTCGAAAACACCACGAGGTTATCCATAATACTGTGTCGTCGAAGCGGCCTGAGACTGAGCGAAAGCCGTTTGCACAGTCATTTGCTACGAACGAAGTGCATTTTACAAAAGCAACGCCAAATTCAATTCGAAGCGGGCAGCCGGGACCGCCGCCATGTTTCCCGCAAACTCCGCAAACCCCGCAAAAACGCTAACGCTAACTCGTTTGCGTTGCGTACGCCCGCTATACCCGCTATTTCGTTTAGCGTTCAGCGCATGCGCAGTGACGACCCGCTATTTTTTAGCGTACGCAATGGTATAGCGTACGCTATACTAAAACTGT
This sequence comes from Dermacentor variabilis, assembly GCF_050947875.1. Classification (NCBI taxonomy): domain Eukaryota; kingdom Metazoa; phylum Arthropoda; class Arachnida; order Ixodida; family Ixodidae; genus Dermacentor; species Dermacentor variabilis. Next base: position 6,797,798 of record NC_134570.1, read on the forward strand.
CTATTAGCATGCGCCGCGTCGCACCATACGTAGGACTAGTCCAGCTTCCCCGTGTGCATCTTGAACTTCTATGAGGCCACGCTTTTTTTTTTCTTTGTCGTATATGCAATTCGTTGTCTTCCATCTCACAAAATATTTCATCCCTCTTTTTTTTTCTTTTTCTCTCATGCAGTGTACTTTTAAGCTCTTGCGTTCTATTGTTTTTCCTGTCGCGTATTCCGATCTCTTCCTTTGTTTTATATCTCTCTCCGTCTTTCTGCTTAAATGCTCTCTCTGCTCTCAAACACGCAAATGGCCGCATCCGCTCTTTGAGTTTCTGTCACTGTTCTGATTCCGTGGCACGCGTTGGGGCTGCGGCCACTCCTCAGATAGTTAACGAGTCGCAAACACCAAGAAATTAAAACTTTATCCTGTGCATTTACATACTCGTAAAAACGCGGTGCTGCCACAGTCGTGCAGCGCGAAAGAACAAAAGAGGCGCCGGTCGCGTAAACAATGCAATCCGAGAGGGAGGAAACGAGAGTGACGGCGCACGGGGAGAAGGAAGAAGAAGGGAGGGGAGAGGAGTCCAATGTTCGCAGACGAAGGCGGCGCCCGGGCGGGAAACTTGAAATGGACACGGGACAGCACACTCCCCGTCTGGTTATACATATAACCACTATATGATGTTTTCAGTCCTCACACGGAATAAGCAGGACTGTCTCGGTCACAGGACGGAGAAACGTCTTGATCACTCCCCGTGTTGCCGTCTTGATTTCCACCTTTCGCACCTTGCCGTCCGCACTCGCGATAACGTTCACAATGAGCCCCATGGGCCACTCGTTGCGGTGAACCTGGCTGTCTCTCAGGAGGACGAGGTCACCTGCCTTGAGACTCCGCGTTGGGGTCTGCCACTTGCGACGACTCTGCAGGGTGGTAAGGAACTCGCGTCGCCAGCGGCACCAAAAGACGTCGGCCAGCCACTGAACCTGCCGCCACTGTCGCCGATATATATCTTTGTCATTAAAGACTGGTGGCACTGTGTTGCCGCCGACCTTCTGGGTCAGAAGCGTTGCCGGAGTCAGCACTTCCCAGCACTCGGGGTCCGTTGAGACAGGAACGAGGGGTCGTGAATTTATGATCCCTGAGACTTCTGCCAAGAGGGTTACCAAGACTTCGTGAGTAAGGCGACGAGAGGTATTCTCAAGAAGCATGGAGTCCAAAATTCGCCGTGTGACTCCTATCATCCTTTCCCACACTCCTCCCATGTGAGAAGCATGAGGGGGATTGAACACCCAAGTGCATCCATGGTCTGACAGGAATGTTCCTAGCTTCTCGTGGTCTGGGCCAGTGGTGCTCACCTTTAGTTCGGTGCATGCTCCAACAAAATTTGTCCCGCAATCAGACCTCAGTTGCTTTGCCGGACCCCTTATGGCAAAGAATCTGCGGAGCGCATTAATAAAACTTGAGGTATCCATGCTCTCGATTACTTCAATATGAACAGCACGGATACTCATGCAAGTGAAGAGTACGGCCCACCATTTACTGTTGGCCTCACCGCCTCTGGTGCGACGAGACGTGACTTGCCACGGGCCAAATACATCTAGTCCGACATAAGTGAAAGGTGGCTCGGTGTTTAGTCTTTCTGCGGGCAGGTCTGCCATCATCTGCTGTAGCTGCCTTCCTCTGAGCTTGCGACATGTAACACAAATGTGTATATATGAGGCGATGCTACGCTTAGCTCCGACGATCCAGAACCCAGCTGCCCTGACTGCTCCCTCAGTGAAGTGGCGTCCTTGATGTTTGACCTGTTCGTGATAATGCCGCACAACCAGGGTGGTGACATGGTGTCGCCCTGGCATGATGATGGGCTTCTGCTCTTGCTGGTCGAAATGGTTGGCCCTGCCCAGTCGGCCACCGATTCTCAAAAGACCGTCGGAATCAACCCATGGATCCAGTCTCCACAGAGGGCTTGACTTCGGTAGTCGCTTTCCTCGTTGCAAGCTTTTGAACTCCTCTGAAAAGGCTTCCTTCTGGACAGATAGAATAATGGCTGCCTTTGCTCGGGCTAGGTGTTCTGGAGAAGGTCGCACTTGGTGAGATGAGCTGTTACGCGGGCAGTTTGACACGTTTTCAGAAGTGCCCCGAATTTTGTCCACTAGCCGTACGAGCGTTCCAACTGCGCGAGTCAGCGTAATCCAACTTGAGAAGCGCTCGAACCGCTTGCTGCCGAGTTGTTTCACGTCCACACTGGTTGCGAGAACATTTGCCTGGGGCCGCACCTCCGTGTCGGAGTCCGCATCGACCAAGTCGAACTTGCCCTTCAATACCTGCGAGCAGTGTTCTTGACGATACAAAAAGTCCGGGCCTGTCAGCCAGGTCGATCCTGCCATCTGGGCCGCTGGCACAGACCTGGTTCCTAGATCCGCAGGGTTCATGTCAGAAGGAACGTAGTGCCATTGGTCTGGCCGTGTAGAGCTCCTTATGCGTTCCACCCTGTTACTGACATACACAAAAAACCTTCGCGTCTCATTATGTATGTAGCCTAGGACGACCTTGCTGTCAGTATAGAAGTTTACAGCATCAAGTTCCATATCTATTTCACGACTGATGAGTTCTGCTAGCTCCACTGCCAAGACTGCGCCGCACAGTTCAAGCCTTGGGATGGTGTGTTCCGGATGCGGTGCTAGCTTAGCCTTTCCTATGACGAACCCGACATGACACGCACCATCTGGATATGTCACTCTGAGGTACGCCACTGCAGCCACAGCTTTCGTTGATGCGTCGGAGAATATGTGCAGTTCCTTCCACTGTGCGGTAGTGAGTGAGGCAGGGGCATAGGTGCGAGGTATGTCCAGCTGCTCGAGTACTTGCAAGGAGTCTTTCCACACCTCCCAGGCGGCTCTCTTTTCGTCAGGAAGTGGGCAGTCCCAGTCGCATGTCAGAGCGACTAGCTCTCGGAGGAGGGACTTTCCTTGAACGATGACTGGAGCAACAAACCCAAGTGGGTCGTACAGGCTATTTACCACTGACAAGACACCGCGCCGAGTGAATGGCTTTTCTTGGAATGGAGTCGTAAATGTGAAGACATCCTTCTTCAGATTCCAAGAAACTCCCAGACTGCGTTGGATCGGCTGTGAGCCATTGCTCAAGTCAAGATCCTTCAAATCGTTGGCACGGTCTTCTTCTGGAAATGCTTCCAACACTGTAGGGCAGTTAGAGGCTATCTTATGGAGCTTAAGGTTCGATGCGGCCAACATCTGTTGCGTGCGGCGTATTAGGCTGATGGCGTCCTCGTCGTTGTAGAGAGACTTCAACCCATCGTCGACATAGAAATCCCTCTCAATGAACTGCCTGACGTCGCTGCCAAATTTTTCCTCTCCTTCTCGTGCTGTTCTCCGCAGCCCGTACGTTGCAACTGCTGGTGAAGGGCTGTTTCCAAACACATGTACCTTCATTCGGTACTCTACCACGTCACTGTAGATGTTGTTGTTGCGGAACCACAGAAATCTCAGATAATTTCGGTGGTCGTCTCGTACCAGGAAGCAGTAGAACATGTGCTTAATGTCCACAGTAATGGCCACTGGCTCTTTCCGGAATCGGATGAGCACCCCAAGCAGGCTGTTGATCATGTCTGGACCGGTAAGCAGCACACTGTTTAGAGACAGGCCCTTAAACTGTGCACTGGAGTCGAACACGACTCGTGTTTCCCCAGGCTTTCGTGGGTGGCAAACACCAAAGATGGGGAGGTACCAACACTCTTCTCCCTCTCGAACCGGTGGAGCTTCCTCGGCGTGGCCGTTCTTGAACATCTTCTCCATGAAGCTCGCGAATTGTTCCCTCAGTTCCGGCTTTCTCTTCAAGGTCCGTTGGACAGCAGTGAGGCGTGACTCGGCCAAGCACTTGTTATTCGGAAGCCAAGGTCTTGGACAACGAAATGGAAGAGGTGCTACCCAACTGTTGGATTCGTCCCTTGAGAACTCGTCATCCATCAGCTTCAAGAACTTCCTGTCCTCGACGGAAAGGGAAGGTCTGTTGTCATCCTTCGTTGTGTGGAACAGCGTTTCAGCGACCCCATCGCCACAGCGGTCTTTCCTAGCAGCGTTCTGAGCTGGTTGGAAGCAGTTTGTCGACCCTAGCGTGTCAGCGAGCTTCTCCTTGGCAAGAAAATGATTCTGGCATGGCTCGAAAATGGAGGGACGTCCATTTTCAAGGACGTTTGTTTTGAGGTTGCTCACAGAGTCGTGATGAGCTGCAGGAGACTTATGGTTGACATTTCCGGCATGAAGTGCTGTGGCATGCCTCTCGCTACCACAATCGTCACATTTGAGAACTGTTTTACAGTCTCTTGCAAAGTGGTCTGTTGAAGCGCAGCACCTGAAGCATATTCCATAACTTTTCAGCAGAGATTTTCGTTCATCCAGCGGTTTTTCTCGGAAAGTACGACACTTCCGGAGGGGGTGAGGCTTCCTGTGCAGAGGACAATACTTGGTTGTATCATGCCACTTTGGTGCGTTTGAGGGCGGATGGTCGGTGCTTGCTTCCACGTCCGTCAGTTGCACTGAGATGGGCGTTCTTCTCGTGCCGTCATTCGCAGCCCATCTGTCTGCTCTTGGGAGCCTTGAAGGGGTGCCACTTGCAGTGTTGAGTTTGAAGCTAGGATCATTTCTCGTTTTCGCTTGGTCCCTGATAAAGCTGGCAAAGAACGAAAAAGGGGGAAAGGCGACCCGATGATCTCGTTTGTACTTCGATCCTTTCGCTATCCACATGTCTTGCAAGCGCTGCGGCAGTTTTTCTACGATGGGGTTTACCCCTCTTGCCGTGTCCAGATAGGAAAGCCCAGTCAGCTGAGGGTCACATTTTGCAGCCTCAACTTCAAGAAGCAGGTCTCCCAGCTCTCTCAGTTTCTCGGTGTCCTTGTCGGACAGTCTGGGGAAACTTGCGATTCTCCTGAAGATGGCCTCTTCTATAATTTCCGGACGACCATAGCATTCCTCAAGTCTTTCCCAAACTACATCTAACCCGGCTTCGGGGCAGTCGACGTGCACGGAACGCAGCCGCTTTGCATAGCTCGACGACTCGGCACCAAGCCATTTCACGAGAAGATCAAGTTCTTCGCTTGCCGTAACCTCGAGAGTCCGTGTCATTCCCTTGAATGTAGATTTCCACGCCCGGTAGTTCTCAGGGCAGTCGTCAAACTTCGTAAGTGAAGTACTCACAAGGTCGCGTCGAATCAGATACTTTGCCATGGCGGTCAGTTCTGGGGCGTTAGCTTCATCTCCCTGCTGACGAGCAACGTTCTGGGCGATTCCTTGGTTGTGAGCGCTAGGAGTGCATGGAGCGTGGTCTTCAGCTGCTTCATCAACGTTCTGAAAGACGTAATGCTCTCCGCCGTCATGCCGCTGCGATTGCTGGCGCGGGCCAATGCGCACGTGAGCCTGGTCAAGCACGTAGTCAAAGGTACGTTGAGCGCGGTCTTCGGATGCCTCCTCCACAGTCCGACAGATGTGATGCTCCCCGCCGTGCTGATCTACGGCAGCCTCCAGGATCTCTGCTTGTGCTTCCGCGGCGGCCGCTTCTCTATCCAACTGCAACACATGTAACTCGGTGTCTAGCTCGACTTTCTTGCGTTCGATCTCCGCGGCCGCATTTTTCTCTTGTTCTTCGAGTTTGGCCTTTTCCAGTTTCACCGCGGCTTCTTTCTTCATAAGAGAAGCCTGCACTCGCGCCGCGGCGGCCTCCGCTCTTGCTCTGGCGGCGAGCATGCTTGGCGTTGTCGAGGCGGTCGAACGCTCCGAACGGGCTGAGCGCGACGAATGCCGTGACTGCACAGAGCTTGCCATTTTCTCAGAGCATGCGAGACGAGATTGGTCCGGACTCACTTGAGCAGCGGGCGACTTGCGGTCTTGCGACGCCATGCCGTGTGTGGCTGCGAGGCGAAAACGGAGCTTCGCAGCGCGGAGCCAGCGAGCCGAGCCGCCTAAGCCTAGGCGCTTTGGAGACGCGCGTGGGATGCCGACTCGGCGTTCATCGCGTTTTTACTGTTCTGAATCCGTGGCACGCGTTGGGGCTGCGGCCACTCCTCAGATAGTTAACGAGTCGCAAACACCAAGAAATTAAAACTTTATCCTGTGCATTTACATACTCGTAAAAACGCGGTGCTGCCACAGTCGTGCAGCGCGAAAGAACAAAAGAGGCGCCGGTCGCGTAAACAATGCAATCCGAGAGGGAGGAAACGAGAGTGACGGCGCACGGGGAGAAGGAAGAAGAAGGGAGGGGAGAGGAGTCCAATGTTCGCAGACGAAGGCGGCGCCCGGGCGGGAAACTTGAAATGGACACGGGACAGCACAGTCACTCCTCCACGACATCGCCACACGTGCAACCCGCACGGGTCGCCGTCGAATCGACTCGCCATGGCTTCGCCGACGGAAGCGCCAAGTGGAACCGAGCTGAGACGGTGTCGCAGCACGGCGAGCCTTAACAAGCGCCTGACAGATTGTTAATTTATCCAGAAAAGAATGCTCACGGCAAACAAAAGCGTCCAGCGAAAGGCAAAACCTGAACAGGCAAGTGATCGAAAAAGAGTCGCTCGTGATGAAAATGCATTGCACGTGCTGTTACCAAATTTATTTTAAGTTATAGTCTGGAGTATTACGTGCCAAGACCACCATATGATTATAAGGCGCACTATGTAGTGGAGGGCTTCAGATTAATTTTGACGACCTCTAGGGTTACCTAACATGCGCCTAAATATCAGCACGCGAGAGCGCTTTTGCAATTCAAGTGCAGGCGGTGGCCGAACCCGCACTTGGCAGCGCAACGCCAACGAGCCGCCATGTCGGGGCGTACGTCACACATCCCAAAGAAGCAGCCCCTTTAAAAGCTTTCAGCGACAGCCGCGCTGAGCGCGTGTGCTTCGGCGAACAAGACGCACGCGGGAAAGAGCGAGCCAGTCACACCTTAAAATGGGGACCCGCAAGTGAGTGCCCCGCCGAGGCCCGCGCTTGTACGACGGTAACAAGTGTTAGGATCGGCCTGCAGGGGTACTGCTTCTGCAAAGCTATTTCAGCCTGCTGCACGTGTTTCGATCGACCCGCGGTGGGGGCGCCCTACAGAGAACCAGCGAGGACAGCTCTAACCAACCATGAACTTACTTCAGAGAACTGCGGACTACGGCAGCTCTGGAATTTAGAAGCGCCGGCTGGGGTTGCGCGTGACCATCTGACTGCGGGGACGCAAGACAATGGACACCACGACGGAAACGCTGCATGGGTCAGCTCGGGGAATAAAAGGCACCTTTCCTGACACAAGCCCCGAGTTCTACGAAGTCCGTCTGACGTCGGCTGCGGACCGTGAACCTCGCGCAAAGAAGTGTGTGTGCGGAAGTGTGTGTAAACCGTCCCGCAGAGTGGCGGTTTGTTTACAATGACTGGACGAACGTTTCTGCCTCACCTAGGGAGCTAGGGAACACGAAGTGATTATGAGCGGCTGTTGTCGGCTGCTAGTGTGTGCTCGTCGTCGTACTCGTGAGTTGTGTGCTCGTTTGCTGTATGCTTCGTCTTGCGGGCTCCATTTGGGAGTCACGTTAGACTGTGTAAACGTATCTCTTGTTTAAAATGTAAATACTGTAAAATGTAAAATGTAAATACTACGAAGAGTCAAGGTCCTCCCTGCAACTACGACCGCCAACTCTTACACAAGGCAGCGCAACGACCACGTTGCATAAGTAAAGCGACACAGCATCGTTTCGAGGCAGACCGATGCGATGTGCGGCATGGCACAAGGTCAAGGCTCCCAAGGAAGGCCGCCGCACTTAATCGCGCAGAGGCTAAACGAAAGGCCGCTCATTCCATGTACGCACAGAACGGCCAATTCTTTGATAGAACAAAAAAGGTGGCAACCAATGTGTTGTTCTCTAAAGTGGTTGTCCATTGTTATAGGCTACATGTGATATTGTTTTACTTCTGCACTAATCGTTACCGCCACGATCCACCTTGCCAAATAAAGGGACCCATGTTTCAGAGCATGAAAAGACTGTTTCCAGCGAGTAATAATTTCAACGTTCGAGCGGACAACCTCGAAGGTTCCTTTTTGAGCTACGTCGATCGGCCGTCACTCGCTATGAGGCGTTGACGTGGTTTACTCTACTCGCTCTAACACACTCCTCGGGGCTCAAGAAAATTGATACGACACGGGAGAAAACTTTCACAACGAGATGTGACTATGCAGCCTGCCACGTGATCATGTACAAACGTATGGCGATGCAAGAACAAATAAAGTAAGGCGCATGAGCGGAAGTAAATAAAGGCCTTTACGAAAGAGGAAGAATGCGTTGCGAGCTCCGGGGGGCGCCGGAAGTGGCATCTAAGATTTCGCCAGCAGCCGGAAATTTGAAAGCGAGACCCGTGCCAGGAGCAGCGCTTCACTTCCGCCCTCGCACCGGCGGCCGGTCTGCCCCCGTGCGGCGGCGAGGGTGGCGAAACCGGCGCGTGCTCGGCTCGCGCTGCCGTCTCACGATGCCGACGTGATTTTCGAGCAGACTTTCGCGTCCCTCGGTGGCATAAAAGTGAGGGAACCTATTGTAACGCCGGCGGAACAATCACGCGAGCGAGGTCAGCTTCCTCTGCTACCAACGATAGCAGTTTCATCGCTGAATGGTTTGGGCCTGCGATATATTTAGCTTCAGGCTTGCAGCCTTTAGCGAACGACCTAGTGGTCAACGCGAGAGAGCCCTCTTGCGTTGAATAAACATCAGTCCTAGCGTTCCGGTGGCTGCCGTGTTGAGCGAAAGGGCGCAATGTGCTGCACACCGAAAAAATCCTTGGCGCATTTGGCCATACCTTCGGAGTGTGCAACGTCGGCTTACTGGTTGTTCGTCTTGAAACGATTAAGTTGAACGCCAACAGGCCACAAGGACACGTGCTTAATCTGCCTAATGGTAAAGGCTGACCATATCGACGCACTTGGTGGGTCGTCCATAGCCAAGCCATCGATACCGCTGTTTTCTACAGAGCTAGATTTCCTACGCACGCGGTGATATAACGTTACGTAGGAAATGCGTCCAGCAATGCTCTTTTTTCCACGCAACTGCGTCCGAACCGCGAGAAGCGTGACTCGCTTTAAAAATAAACGCTGCCGTTGCACGCGTGGCGCGTGTTGTCCCCGCGCCTCGTCTGCAACTGGCTCGCGGCCATCTTGAGGTGCGGCTGCATTGCGCGCCTGCAGGTCTTGAAACAACAAATCGCACAAAGCGCGGATCCCGCGGCAGGTGCCCCCCGTGGAAGGAGGCCCACCGGCGAAGTTGCCGGATGCCTGGGCGGCGGAAGCCCGTCCAACACGAAAGGTCAACACGAGCGCGGGCCTCTTCCGCTTCACCGTGTTGCCCCGCGCAGCGCTCTTCTGCTCTGCTTCCACCGTTTACGCAAGCGAGTGTTACTTGTAGACTCTGCACCGGCTGGTAACGTTATTGTTACTTCTTTAAACCCTGCACTCAAGTTACGTAAAAAAAACAACGTTACTGCGTTCACACAACTAACCATTTCCCTCATCGCGTAGCATAACGTGCGCATTATAGCGGCACTTCCCAGGACGTTAGTGTCCCGCCTGTTTCTCTCACACTTGAGCGAAACACAAACAGAAAGAGGGAGCTACAATAAAAGGGCGTTGAGAAAACTCCGTAGGCAGGAACACTTCGCAGTTCTTCTCAACGGTTCGTACGACAAGCGCAAGTTCAGAAACGTCGTAATACCAGCGCTGCCATAAGGCAAAATTGTGAGTGAAAATATAGCCTAAAATTATTCCAACCACAGAGCTTCGTAGAAAAATTACTAGAGGGAACTCTGGAGCTGCAGTCGTTGTCCCACCATGGGAATGATGGGAAATACATGGATTTGCTTGTCTTCGTGCTGGAGACGTTCTTGTGGCTTTGTTTATTACGCTTTGTATGCCGTCGTGGTCGTAAATTTCGGAGCAATTTATACTCTTACAAGCGCAGAAGACGCTGCGAACACGCACATTCGCTACTAATCGCTACTTTTAACCTTGTCGAGGTGACCAAACCGAAACGCGCCAAGCGTCTCAAGAGACTGGCATGTCCGCGATAAATTCATAAGGGCGTTTCGCATCGCTATACGCAATGACTGTGCCAACACGTGTATGCTTTATCGGTGAAAAAACTATAACAGATGGGAGCAGATGTGGACTACGAGTGGTAAATTGTGCAGTGGCTCGATGCGCACCTTACGCAGCGTCTACACAGGCTACTCTCAATTGCACCCGTTCTAGCTGGAGTACCACAAGCGTCACTTACCGGGGAGCTCCATTTCCTTATTTATCGTAACTATTTGCAAATAAATTATGCTGTGTGCAGGGCACACATAAAGGCTGAATCAAGTGCTAATTAACACTAAATAATTTTGTTCCGCTGTAATTGAACAGTGCTCGTCGTGGTGAAATTAAATATCTGTATATGTGGTCAAATTACAATGCCTCATCGAATATCGCAGCTCAACTAGAACAGCCATGCAAGTTATGTAGTTTCAGCAGCTTCAAACAAACTTTACCTCTTAAGAAGTCAATTAAAACATTGCACCATTAAAGTAAGCTTGTGGCATATACCCCCTCCCCCCCCCCCTACACAGTAAGACATTGATTAGAGTGCGCAGACATTGTTTGGGATCCACACACAAAATCAAACACAAACTACATTAAATGTGTCCAGGGGAAAGCGTTAAGAGAGAGAGGTGAAAATGAGATAAAGGCAGAGAGGTAAACCACAGGTAAAGCCTCCGCTTTGCTACCCTGCATTAGGGGAAGAGAAAGCAAAGACGGAATGAAGATCAGGGACAAAATGAAAGGCATGCAAAAAAAAAAGAGGACAGGATAATTATAGCATTTCTAACAGTCCAACGCCCCGCGAAAAGGTCAACAAAACCTTGATCGACTTTCGGTGCGACGACAGTTCATGTCGGCATTCCGAGACAGACTGTTCTGAAAGTGGCCTGTCGTCAAGGCGTGCCAACACGGCCGTTATCGGCAGCCGGTGTGCGCTGTATCGAGGACAGTGGCAAAGTACGTACGTGCTCTACAGTCTCCTCGCCGCCGCAGTGACTGCAAGCCACGCTCTCGTCCATACCGAAGGAAAGCGTTAAGATTAATTAATAATGCGTATGGCAGGAGTGTAACCGTTAGCAACCTTACGGAAATGAGTGACCGTCCCAGACTTGAATCGCGCCGAAAGTTGCGTCGCCTGCAATTGCTCTTTGATACAGTAAATGATAGAACAAAAATAAAATTCGCTAGTTATACGCAGTGGAACAAGACAAGGCTGACTAGCTGGAAGCATGAAAAGACAATGAGGAAAACAAGCACAACGGCATTCCGGTTTGCCTTCTCTCCGCGTACAATATGTATGCACTTCCACGCCAACTACAGCTGATCAATCGACGCATTCGTATCAGTAATTCAGAGAGCCACTTGCATTTTGTCTGTACATATATTCAAGCTTTAGTTTTCGTTGCTTCTTCTTTTTTTTGTGTGTGTAGTAATATTCCTTGGTTTTTTGCCTATGGTGTTCGGAATCAATAATTGCGTTGCGCTTAAACCCGGGGTGCATATTCAGATATATATATATATATATATATATATATATATATATATATATATATATATATATATATATATATATATATATATATATATATATATATATATATATATATATATATGCAGACCCAACACACGCATATATATATGCGTGTGTTGGGTCTGCAAGTATGCCTAATGAAATTACGCCACCCTTGAACCGGCATTTTAACGCGGCCCGGAGTAATGTGTTGACAAGTGCACATGTCATAGTGCTGTTCGTAATTTCGTTAATCTGCATATATGGTCATTGTCGTTGGCATGAGCTTAGCTGCTGCATACTGCTTTGTCTTGTTTTTTTATGTGCTCAATCCTGAAATGGCTCACAAAGGGTTATCCGACAAATAAATAAACAAACAAATAAACGTTACTGGCCAGCGCCGATTACCTAACTGATGCTGAAAATAAAGAAAATATATGGGCCTTAGGACGTGAAACGAGGCAAGTCCAAAACCCATGGCAGATCATTCTTCGTCAAGCTCTCCACAGTTGCGCCCGTTGTCGTGTAATACAGTCTGGATCGCGCGGGCACAAAGAAGCGATGTCGTGCTGACGAACTTACCCTTCCAAACTGCTGGAAGTAGTTCTTGACGTCCTCCAGCGTTGTGGGCGCAGAGAGGCCGCCGACGAACACTTTCTTTGTTCTGGTCACCATCTGTAACGCAACGAAGGGGAAAGAAAAAGGAGGGATGGCTGCATGAGCGCACTGTCGCTGAATAACTGATGCAAAAGGTGCAAATGCTGTAGCAGTCGGAACGTGATAGAACAGTGCCAGAAACGACGCTATTTAAAGCCACCTGCTAAAGCTCCAGCGCCGACGTATCCAGAACATTGAAACGCAACAACAGACAGTCACGAGTAGAACCCCTCAACTCTCGACTCCAAATAGCGATAAAATAAGCTTCCTGCGATGACACAAAAGAGAAAATACATCAGCATGATGTGTCAGCAATATATGCCGGGTGTTCCGGCAGACAATTTCGAAATATTTCAAAGGTTGCCCGTGGCAGATGGCACATTTCGCGTTCATGGGCTGGCGTTACATTGCAGAAGGAAAATGAAATGCATAATCGACGAATTGCGGCATTCACTAATTAAGTTTTTAATTATTTAACAAAACAACGTTTTATGCATTCAAGCACAAAGGTAACTGGAACCCCAACGCATTTGTCCGCAAATTTCGGTAATTACTATCTCGGAACTGGTGTCATCCTGACAATTCGTTCCAAGTGGGTCCGCTTTAGGATATGATAGGAATAACTTTAATAAAGTGCCGGCAAACGACGATTTAACAAGTCGTGACGCTGGCCAAGCGTCGACCCGGGGTTATACCCTACTCTGCACTAGCCCAGTTGGGCCCGTTTGTAGTGGGTCATGAGGCTTGTGCTTCTCGAGCGCACCCCGGGCCTGCTGGACGGCCCATAGTTGTGAGTCCTTGTCTGCAGACTGCAGTGCACTTTGAAGTACTGGCGGGTAAATCCTGGAGGTAGCTGCCGTCGGGAACCTGGTACAGTCCCACATGATGTGCCATTGGTTCGCCGGACCCGCTGCACAAACACCGCACAGCCCACTCGGATAGAGCTCTGGGTGAAGCACGTGCAGCATTGCGGGGGCGAAGAGTGACGCGGTCTGTATTTGTCTTAGGATTACACCCTCCTCCCGACTGAGTGCCGGGTGGGGAGGCGGCATTGTCCGTTGAGCTAAGCGGTAACACTTGGTTACTTCGGCATAACTAGTCAATCTGTCCTTGGTTTCGAACCACCACACGGAACGGTCACTCTCGGGGGCGCGGAAGGTAAGCGCTCGCGCCGCCGAATGGGCCGTCTCGTTGTGGTTCGGTGAGGATGCACACTCGCCGGCGTGTGCCGGGAACCACTTGATACGGACGGTGCTGCCGCGGTCTTGAAGTTGGAGCTTGCCGATGATGGCGGCCGCCGGCGCGCATATTCGCCCCTTGGCAAAGTTGCGCACGGCATTCCTCGAGTCGCTGAGCACGGTGCGACACTCGGCCTCGGTGATCGCCAGAGCGATGGCAACCTCCTCGGCGTCTGTGGCATTCGTGCACCGCACGCTCGCTGCCGTTGTCTTGGTGCCGGTAGCCGCCGCAACGACCACTGCCACGAAGCCTTCCCGCTTGTATTCCGCGGCGTCCACGTACCGAGCGTGCGGGGATTGGGCGTGTTGCTCGGTGAGGGCCTTGGCCCGCGCCTGACGCCGTTCTTGGATGTATTCTGGGTGCATGTTCTTCGGGATGGGGTCCACGTGAATGTGGGCCCGCGCCTCATCTGTGATCTCGCACGGTTGCCGGCTGGGAGCTTGGGGGTTGTAACCCAGGGACGTCAGTATACTGCGGCCCGTCTTGGTGGTAGAGAGGCGCTCGAATTGCGCGGTGAGCTGCGCCTCGGCTATTTCTTCTAGGGTGTTATGGACGCCGAGCTGCAAGAGCCGAGCCGTACTCGTGGTCTCCATTAAACCCAGCGCCATCTTGTAAGCCCGTCTGATCAGCGTGTTGATCTTGGTCCTGTCAGTGACGTGCCAGTTAAGGTAGGCCGCAACGTAGGCGATGTGACTGATCACGAACGACTGGACAAGGCGCACGAGACTGTCTTCACGCATGCCCGCCCGTCGTGTAGAGACTCGGTGTATGAGCCGGATGGCGTCCATTGCCTTGGTGGTAAGCTTGTTGATGGTCTCGTCGTTGCGGCCGCTCTTGTTGAGCAGCAGGCCCAGGACCCTGATCTTGGGAACTTCGGGGATGCGTTGCCCCGATGCAGTCACAATTTTGATGTGATCCCACTCCCGAAGAGGAGCGCGCTTCCGTCCCGGTCGAAGCGGTGTGACGACGAACAGCTGGGATTTGGCGGGCGAGCACATTAGGCCTGTGCCATCAAGGTGCTGCTCGATGGCGGTAACCGCCGCTTGCAGCTGTTGCTCGATGCTGGCGTCGGTGCCGCCGGCCGCCCACAGGGTAATGTCGTCGGCGTAGATCGTATGCCGGACGCCGGTCCCTGCTACTGCCCTCGCTACCCCGATCATGACGAGGTTAAAGAGCAACGGCGATATGACCGAACCCTGTGGAGTACCCGTGCTGCCGAGCTTGTGTTCGGGGAGCTTGAGGTCTCCGGCGTACAGTTCTACCGTGCGGTTGGTCAAGAAGTCTTGAATATAATTGTAGCTCGGTACCCCCATGTTGAGTCTTGATACTTGTCCTAATATGGCTGAGTGTTTGACTTTGTCCAATGCACTTTGTAAATCGAGACCCAGAATTACTTTGCTGTCTTGTGTCTTGTTGTCGACGATTTCTTGTTTGAGTTGTAACATGGCATCTTGTGTGCTGAGTATGCGCCGGAAGCCGATCATCGTGTCAGGATAGAGGCCTTCCTTCTCTAGGTATTCCTGCCACCGGTTGGCGACCACGTGCTCCAGCACCTTGCCCACGCAGGACGTTCAGCGAGATGGGACGCAGGTTGCCATGTCCAGTGGTTTGCCCGGTTTCGGAATCAGGATCGTTCTTGCCGTTTTCCACTGTCGGGGGAGCTTGCCCGAATGCCAGCATTCATTGAAGTAATCGGTTAGGGCCTCTATCGAAGCGTCGTGGGTCCGCTTTGCGAACTCCACGGCTAGAATTTGCAAATTGCAATATGGGCCACAATGTAATTAATTTAAAACCTAATTAGTGAGTTTTGCTAATTAGTTGGTTATGCATTTCAATTCTTTTTTTCTGCAAGTAGTGCCCGCCGCTTCATATAGACCACCTCATGAACTATAACTGTGGTATCTGCTAGAGGCAAACCTTAAGAATTCGTGAAAGTGTTCGCTGAAACACCCTGTATACGTACGCGCCATCACGCCTCGAGCTAACCTTTCGAGCTCAAGAACTTGTCTGCACGTCTTCAAGTGCCGGAGTGTGTCAGAATGTCACCTACAAGTCTGGTGAACACACCACGACCTTGACGTCATTTCTGGCTTCCCGTGCCAGACAGTTACGCGACAGCTTCGCGTCACGAGTAATCGGATGTCATTTCTGCAACGGTTTTCTCTCTGGCCGCAACTGACGACCAGCTTCCTTCCGACGGTCACTCTCCCCTTGCTGACTGTGGGCGCATTGCGTATCCCGACTTGGTCGCCAACCGGCGACCAAGTCTTGCTCTACGTGCTGTACGTGCTCGGATGCGTCGGTAGAGCGACGTGCTCTACCGACGCATCCTGCAGCTACGAACCACTTTTGTCCAATGCATGAGTCAGGCGCGCCTTTCAGGAAAGAGCAGTCATGGACAACCTGACGGGACGTGGAGACCGTACAGAAAGCAGCAATAGTGGTACATATTCGGTGAACATGCAAAATCAAATAAGTTTACACCACTGGTAATGTTGAGATGATGCAAACATTACACATAACTGAATAAGAAAACAATACAATTATGGTAGTTATGACATAGCTTCTGCATGCCTATTCAACTGTATGAATGTCATAAATCAATTATACAGTTTATAATCAACAAGCGGTGTTCACTAATGCAACCAGAATGTTCGTCATTGAGACCTAAGCTAAAGTTAATGCGTGTAGCCACATGATTGATTATCACGGGTATTTGATAAGCCACAACAGTCCTTCCATAACTTGTGCGTGTTCGTGGTGTCGGTATCCGCTCATAACGCAGGGCATAACTTGAAGCTTCACGTGTGGTGTGTAGAACGTTATGTACATGTATGTAGAGCAGCAGTCTACAACTGTGCAATTTTCTCGCGTTGAGCAAATTCATTGGAAGAAAGGAGACCGCGCAAAAAAAGACACGAGAGAGCGACACGCGCTGCGTGCGTGTCGCTCGCTCGTGTCTTTTTTTGCGCGGTGTCCTTTCTTCCAATGAATTGGCAACAAGTCCAAGCCTTGAGAGAAAATCATGTTTGATAAACAAGGGATCAATTGGTAAGCCTTTACCTTCACCATGACAATTGTCAAAAATCCTCAGCGCTTTCTTTTGCATCACTGCCAGTTTGTTATAATCAGCAGCCGTTGTAGTGCCCCACACTAGTGTGCACTGAAGCAAGAATGGGGCTAGCAGCGACTACGACATAACGTCTTCTTTAGCTGCACCTGATTTGGATGAGACAATTTGAATAAACCAACCGCTTCGCCTAGTCCCCAGGTGAGATTGGTTACATGTGCGATATATATATATATATATATATATTCAGCGCTAGCTTATTCACCTGAAGCCAGTTTTCAAGCTCAATTTGGTAGTTATTTATCGCATTGTTTTCTAACGAGTGTACGTGAAGAACAAAAAGATATGCTAGTGTCCTCGGCGAACATTACTAACTTTGGTGCGTTAGGGTTATCAAATATATCATTTACGTAGAGCATAAATAACACGCACCCTACAATCCACGCTTCCGGCATAACTTGCTTTACCTCAGTAGTGGGAGATGTAACGCCGCCAATTTTGACAAACAGTTTCCCATAGTCATGCAGTTTCTATAATGAAATGACTCGATTAACCCTGTCAAACGCTTTGCTAAGATACATCAATAGACCAACAGCGTATAGTTAATTTTCAATGTTGTTCAGTATTTTATCTTCATTATATAATAAAACCAGATTTGTAGATTTCCTTTCTGGTAACCGTGCTGTACAATCATTTATTACGTGGTGTTCAGATAGAAAATTCGAGAGAAACTTGTTAACATTTTCAAAGGCTTTATATAGCGCAAGGAGTACAGAAATTGGCCTGAAAATACATATATCACCTATGGCACCACTTTTGTGCATTGGACATTTGCGGTCAAGTTTAGGATCAGAGACAAAGATTCCAGTTCAAACATTCGGTTGATGGCATGTGTTAGGGCTGCACGAGCTGCTGCATATTTGACGGGCACGATGCACATGTTCCCGCCGAGACATTCTCGCCATTGTCCCCCCCCAGCCCGTTTCGTGTGACGGAAATAAAACAATTGAGTTTGCTAGGCCTACACGTCACGGCCCTCAGTAATTACAGGTTTGGGCAGTGGAGCCACCTTTACAAGTAAGTCCCCAGGCTTGGTAAAGTTATTCATTGGTTTTCACAAACGCTTCCACATCTGCAATACGACGCTTCAGTTATACAAGCTGTTAAGCTCGTTCTATAGTTTTCTAGGAGAGAGGTATTAATAATAGTACGTACTTGCCATGGTGGCTTTGGTATTACGCTGCTAAGCGCGACGTCGGGGCAAAAAAGCCCGGTCGAGGCGGCCGTATTTCGATTGGGGTGAAATAAAAAAACGCCCCGTGCATTGGGAGCACATTAAAGCACCATCATCATCATCATCCTGGATACGCCCACTGGCGGGCAAAGGCCTCTCCCATACCTCTCCAACTACCCCGGTCATGTGCTAATTGTGGCCATGTTGTCCCTGCAAACTTCTTTATCTCATCCGCCCACCTAAGCTTCGTGCCGAACAGAGTCTGCAGTCGCGCTCTCAGCAGCCTGGTGAGACCTTTACCAGCTACATCGAAGATGTCATCGATCTCTGTAAACGCGGCGATGCGTTCATGACTGAGGGCAATAAAATCAAGCATATAATGTAGGGTATCGACGAGGACGTGTTTCAGATGCTCATTTCAAAGAGCCCCTCTACTGTTGCCCAAGTTATTGAACTGTGCCAAAGCTATGACGAGCTCCGCCGTCAACGCCTCCTCACCCGCCGTGCTGTTCCCCATCAGGAATCGCTGTCCGGCTTGACCTCTCCTTTTCAAGATTCCACCCTCCTTCCGCAGATCAAGGCTTTCGTCCGGGAAGAAGTTGCTCGCCAGCTCTCCCCCATCTCCAACCCGCCGGAGTCAAGTTCGTCCGTTAGTCTGACCCTACGACACGTTATAGAAGAACAAGTGTCCGAGGTCCTTCCTCTAGAACGGGCGCCTCAACTCACCGCCCCACTGACTTCCGCCGACGCCGTCGCACGACCCCGACCACCGACCTCCCGGGCTCCGCCTCCGATGCCTAGCCCTGTTTTTACTTCCACGTTGCCACGACCTCCACTTCATCGAGTAATTAATCCCAGGCGCACAGCGGACAATCGGCCCATCTGCTATTCGTGCGGTATTCCTGGACACGTTGCACGCCTGTGCAGCCACCGTCCACTTCGTCCACGTGACCACCCACGCACAGCCGCGTACGACCATCCGTTGTCTTACGTTGCAGACCGCGATTTACCCCTTCCCCGACCAAGCCTTCGCCCAGTTTCTGACCGCCGTTCTCCTTCTCCTCATCGTCGCTTGCTCTCCCCGATGCGTCGACGTCCCTCTACCACTGATACGGAAACCTAAGTGGCGCAGTTCCCGAGGCAAGAACTACGTCATCGCCGCAACGCTCAAGGCCTCTTCTTTCGCCGCCCAATGTTATTGACGTCGCTGTTGAAGGTGTCTCTGTGCTTACCCTCATTGACACAGGTACCGCCATATCTGTGACTGCCGAAAAACTATGCCGCTTAATACGGCAAGTCACGACACTTTTCTTCGGTCCTTTACTCAGCATGACCACATCACAGAACGTCCAGCCGATGGCGTGCACCGCCAGACTTAAAATTCAAGGAGTGCTCTACACAGTCGAGTTCGTCATTCTTCCCCACTGTTCCCACGATATTATTTTAGGTTGGGATTTTCTCTCCCGTCACCAAGCTGTCATCGATTGCTCCCGTGCAGACGTCGCCTTCTCTTCACTTGGCAATGCCATATCTGATGACGTTTCGCTTTCCTGCACCAAGCTGTCCCTCACTGACGACACCCAAATACCTCCACACGCGTCCGTTCTGGCACCTGTATCCTGTTCCGTTGCCTCCGACTCTACCGTACTCTTCACACATTCCACTGCTTTCGTTCATCGCCACCTCTCACCACTCTCAACTGCGCTGCTTGGCTTTCAAGCTGGCGCGACTCACCTTCCTGTATACAACCACTTCCCATTCCCGATTACGTTGCTTCGCGGTGAATCTCTCGGCACTGTGTAGCCTTGCGACACCATTCCACGTTGCAGCTTCCTATTGGATCGTCAGAGGTCAACACCTTCTACTATAGTACCGTGACTGCCACATCACCTGAAGACGTTTTCAACCATGTCATCGACAATGCCTTAAACCTCAAACAACGCCATGACCTTCTTCGTCTCCTCGAGAAATTTCGCCCTGCTTTTGACAGCCATACCACTTCTCTGGGCCGAACGACGACTGTATGTCACCGGATTGACACCGGCTCTCACTCACCGCTACGGCAGCGACCATACCGCGTATCGTCGACAGAACGCCGCGTCATTGATGAGCAAGTAGGTGACATGCTAAAGCGTGGTGTCATTGAACCATCCGACAGCCCATGGGCATCGCCAGTAGTTTTAGTTAAAAAGAAGGATTTTGTGTGGATTAGCGTCGCCTAAACAAAGTAACCCGAAAGGATGTTTATCCATTGCCGCGGATCGGCGACGCCCTAGACTGCTTACAAGGTGCAGAGTTATTTTCCTCACTCGATCTACGCTCTGGTTATTGGCAAGTGCCTATGGCTGCAGACGATAAACCTAAAATTGCTTTCATCACAGCAGATGGCTTATACGAATTTCGTGTGATGCCATTCGTACTTTGGAACGCGCCCGCGACATTTGAGCGGATGATGGACAATATTCTTCGAGGCCTCAAATGTAACACGTGCTTGTGTTATTTGGATGATGTAGTAGTGTTTGCACCAGATTTTCCTACTCATCTTCATTGCTTGGAGCAGATTGTACGCTGTCTCAGTGACGCTGGCCGCCAACTAAACCTGAAATAATGTCACTTTGGGGCACGCAAGCTGACAATTATCGGACATGTAGTGTCGAAGGACGGCGTTCTCCCTGATGCCGCTAAGCTCCATGCTGTTACAGAATTCCCGAGTCCAATGTCTCTAAAAGACTCGCAGTTTCATTGGCCTCTGCTCGTAATTCCGACGCCTTATTCGAAATTTAGCTTGTATTATGGCACCTCTGACAGAGCTTATTCGGGGAGACCCCAATCTTTCCGCGTGGTCCCCGTCTTGCGATGATGCCTTCGCGACGCTACGTCGCCTGCTCACAACACCACCGATAATGCGCCATTTCGATCCAACTGCTCCCACGGAAATCCATACGGATGCTAGCGGTGTTGGTCTTGGCGCTGTGCTCGCCCAGCGAAAGCCCGGCTGCCGAGAATATCTTGTTGCTTACGCGAGCCGCACTCTGACGAAAGCTGAAGCGAACTATTCAGTCAAGGAAAAAGAATGTCTAGCGATCACCTGGGATATCACAAGATTTCCTCCATACCTGTACGGCCGGTCCTTCGATGTCTTTACCGATCACCATGCACTTTGTCGTCTCTCAAGGATCCCTGCGGCCGCCTAGCCCGGTGGGCACTGAGGCTCCAAGAGTACGATATCCGCGTTGTCTACCGCTCAGCAGAGAAGCACGCCGATGCCGATGCTCCTTCGCGCTCGCCTGTACACGCCGGCATTGTCAGTGTCTCCATCCTAGACGACCCACTTCCATTGCCTTCTGTCGACATGGCTTTGGAGCAGCGCAAGGAATCCTGGATTTCATCCTTGATAGATTACATCTCTGATTCACCTGCACACCCACCATCCCGAGCGTTACGCCGACAAGCTTCGAACTTCGCCATCCGTGACGGAATAGCCTATCACCGTAACTACAGCTCCGACGGCCGCAAATGGCTGCTTGTAATACCCCGACAGCTCCACACCGATGTATGCGCCGCTTTCCACGCCGACCCTCAGTGCGCACACGCTGGTCTCTTCGAAGGAAGGAAGGAAATCAACTTTATTCGAGGTCCTGCAGGCCACGAGAGCTTTGAGCTCTCATGGAGTGGGCGTTTCCCACGACGGAACCGGGAGGTTGAGTTTCCTGGCGGCGTCGTGGACCTGCTGGACGGCCCAGAGTTGGGGAACGAGTTCTTCGCTCCGGATTGCTTCTTCAAACTTGTGCTTGTCCTGTTCGCAGTTTATGTGAGCTTGCGAGCACGGCCAGAGTAAATTATAGACATTAAGGCATGTATTGCAATTGGTGTAATAAGAGTTGTCATAGAGCTCAGGCATGTAATGGTGTAGTCTGTTTTGCGTGGGGTATGTGTCTGTTTGTAGCATTCTGAGTGTAACCGCTTGGTCTCTTCGAGACCTACACCAGACTACGTCATAGGTTTTATTGGCGCGGTATGTACACATTTGAATAAAGGGAAAATCATACATCCACCCGTTCGTAGCAATTGCTACAAAGGAAACCCATATGGGTTCCTCGAAAGAAAAGCCTAATAGTTGAAGAAAAATTCGTCCTGGTCCAGGACTCGAACCCGGGACCACCGCCTTTCCGGGGCAGCCGCTCTACCATCTGAGCTAACCAGGCGGCTAGCAGATGGCAGGGCGAAGTCGAATTTGTCGGCAACACGAAGCAAAGGCAAGTGTTTGACATAGTAGTTCTGCGGAAACCCCATGTACACATTTTTGCAAAAGTACAACCACTCTTGCACAGAATGTCAACGCCGCAAGCATGATCCTTGCCGCCCTTATGTGCCAATGCAACCTTTTCCGGGCCCTTCGCGACCCTTTGGGATAGGCCTATACGGACCTCTGCCATACACAGCTGCTGGCAATCGCTAGATCATTGTAGCTATAGACCATCTCACGAGGTATGCAGAAATGGCCGCTCTACCAGCCGCCACGGCTCGTGATGTTGCCTCCTTCCTGCTTCAACGCTTCGTTCTACGTCACGGCGCTCCTCGCCAACTCCTGAGCGACCGAGGCCGCGTCTTTCTCGCCGATGTCATTCAAGAACTTCTCCCTGAATGACGCATTATTCATAGCTGTACCACGGCATATCATCACCCGCAAACAAACGGATTGACAGAGCGCTTTAACCGAACTCTTGGCGACATGCTTTCGATGTATGTCGCCTCCAACCACACCAACTAGGACCTCATCCTTCCCTATGTCACGTACGCCTATAATACGGCACCCCAGTCAACGATGGGCTTTTCTCCCTTCTTTCTTCTATATGACCGCTAACCATAATTTCCCACTGACACTATTCTTCCTTAGCGTCCGGACTTATCAGAGGGTACACCGGTTTTCTAAGCCGCCCGGTATGCAGAAGAATGTCGGCAACTAGCTCGCTCACTTAAAACGCAAGAACAAGCGCTACAGAAATTTCGTCATGACGACGGGCGCCCCCACCACCAGTTTTCGTCTCACGCTCTCGTTTGGTTGTGGGTGCCTCCTACTTCGACACCAAGTGTCCCCTCCAAGTTTTTACTCCGATACCATGGACCATACCGGGTTCTACAGCAAACTTCTCCGGTGAACTACGTCATCGAACCTCTGACGACCTCTACGGACCTGCGTCGCCGAGGCCGCGAAACTGTGCACGCAGATCTGATCAAGCCGTATCACGGGCCCTTCGTCCTCACGATGCCTTAGGCCTCCTGTGCGGCTCCGTCTTCAGCGAGGGGGGGAAGTTGTAAGGAAGAAGTGTGCCGTGCAGAGCTCCGCAGACGGATCGCCAGCGCTGCTGAAGTGGGGCTCTGGCTAGACGCTGTTCATGGTGTGACTGGCTAAGCCTACGCTTTTGCGTCTTCCTGTTGGCGTTCTTCGTGTCGTCCACAGCCGTGTCGGATTTCTTTGCCATAGAAGACGAATTTTTTAAGGGTTCTGCGGAGTGCATCAGTTAAGCAAGTTTAGTTGCTCGTTTAAGGTACGTGTCCTGCATGGACTAGACAAAGAAACGAGAGTAAGCGTGACGAAACGTGTGTACGCCGCAAGTACGCGTTCTGAATAGGGACCACAAAGCTAGCGCGATTGTGATTACGTACCTGTGGAGTTGATCAGACTGTTCAGCGGCGCCAGTAGGTGCTATAAGTACGCCACTCAGTTAGGATAAGAACAGGCTGTTCGTGAAGCTAGGCTGTTTAAGTTATCTTCGGATATTGGTGGTTGAGAGCCTTCGCTTTAGTTCTGCGTAAACCGTTGCTCTTGTGCAGCGCGACGTTCAGGTCTGGTTAAACTCAGGGCGAACGTGAACGCTCGCTTTGGCGGCACAAAATTTTGGGGTCAACATTTGGGGTTCCCAGTTGAGTGGCTTGCATTGAAATTTCGACGGGAAGCCTGGTAGGTTAATAGCTGATTCCGGGCGTTTGAACGCTGAGCGGTATTGTGTTGCCGGGATCGACTCTTCTGTGCCGGTTGTTGTGAGGTGGTTTAAGGCATTCCAAGGGCGCAGTTATTGCAAAGAGCAGAGCCATATTCTTGCTCGCCAGCCATTCTCTTCCTGCCCAGTGGTTATCAGCACTGGCCAGTCGAGATTTTCCGGGTCATGGAGGAGCTGTTACGATCAGCCTTCAGGGGTCCTGACCTGCGAACCTTTCCCAGCCCGGTGCAGCTGTTTCGGTCGTCCCGCGGGGGTAGCGACCTTCGAACCCTTCCCGGCCCGCTACGACAAGTCGCTTTGGAGAGCCAATAATGCGCCTCCTTCGGAGAACCGGCGGCGCCAGCAAGCTTAACCGACCCTGCACCTCCTTCGGAGAACCGGCGGCGCCAGCAAGATTAGCCAAGTTTGGCGGACCGAGTATTGTTAGTTGGTTCGCTGGCGCCTTCACGGTCTACTTGGAGCAAGATAACTCCTGGAAAAGGGTGTTTTGCGGTCCGTTTTCACGGGCCCCAGAATTCGTCACAGTCAACTGACAGTTGCGATAGCTACCTGAGGAGTCAGCTCTGGAATCAAGAGGTGCCAGCTGGGGTAAAGCGTGACAACCCATGTCTACGAGGACCCTCTCCACTCGGTGTGTTCTGTGAACCCAAAGTGCGGATGTGAATGTGTGAACCCTACCCCTCAAAGGCGGGTCGACCATGCCTCCGACGACTGTGGACGCTCCGACTGGACGGCAGTTTTCCCTCACCGAGGGATCTAGAAAGGACAGAGGGTTTTTAAGCAGGCGTTTTTCGGCTGCTTGGGGTGCGGTGTGCTTCGTGCTTTGTCTTTCGTGCAACATTTCGCAGTCATGCTAGACTGTTGAAATGTATCTCCTGTCTTAATGTAAATATTTTAAATAAATCCCGTACTCCTAGTTCTCGATCAGAGCAAGTTCCTCCCAACCACGTCCCCAGCGTGGGTGAGTTGGACGACGGCATTGGCCAGCTACCACTTATTTCATGCCCAACCACAACTCTTACAACGAGCCAAAACCACACTTGGATTATGAGGCACGCCGTAGTGGCGGACTCCGGGTTAATTTTGACACCGTGATGTCCTTTAACCTGTCCCGAAATCAAAGTGCACATGCGTTTTCTATGTCGCCCTTGTTGAAATGTGGCGGCCGCGATTGGGATGAAATCCACGACCTCTAACAATGCCACAGCCGCGAAGCTAACGCGGCGGGCACAAAAGTGTTGATTTGACGGTCGACCGCTTCCGTGGCGTCTCCTGGACCCTGTGGTGCGCTTTAATCAATGCGGCTCAGCTTCCACGCACCCTGTGGAAGTTGCCCTCGTGACATATTAACGCGACAGCGTTAAGGAGCTCGTGTCGCAGACAAGTCGGCGTCGGCGGCGTTGGCCGTAAGCGAAAAAATCCCGGAAGGCAGGTCATAAATAAAAACAACTCGCAAGATGGGCTGGGTTCGAATCGAACCAGTCTCCGGAGTGTGGGACCGAGATGCTACCACTCAGACATGAGTTCGATGGTTCAAAGCGGCACAAAAGCGCCTCTATTGAATGCGGCGTTGCCTTAGAAACGTGCCGTAGAAAGTTATACTGCGGTGTATATGGGTAATTATGAGCATGTAAATTACAGAAGTCGCCGTTAAACGAGTAGCGAAGTACGTTTCCGCTACATTTCTTCTGCGCTTGACGCACACGCGGAGCCATCTTGCGGCAAACACAGAAGACCCCCTCCTCGCAATGTAAGGCGCTGTCCCGACAGGTGGCGCGCCACTCGCCCGCTTGTCCCCCTCGTCTCGCCAAGAGCATGCTGAGCGAAAGAGTGGGCGGTGCGAACGGGGTGCGATAACGCTATCGCGTTCCACTCTTGAAGGCGAAGCTTAAGCGTCCTCCCAATTTTTTTGCATGGCGGTTATTTTTCAGAAACAGCAGCAACGTACTGTACCGTACATTGAACTTAAGCTTATCCTGTGTCCCCACAACGGCTGTCGCATAATTGTAGGGTTTTCTTGCCTTCTCATGTCACCTCCCCCACCTCTCTTGTATGGGAGCTGCCTCTTTTCCCTGCTCTCCTTCTTCTCCTCTCCACAGTTCTATCTGCGTCCCCTCTGGCCTCCCACGTTAGTAGAAAGGGAAGCGCTGTAGTTTCTGCAGTGCTTCTGGGGGGAGTCATGGATAATTACAGCTGTCAAGCCGCTAATGTGGCGACTGCCAGGTAGCTCCAGAGGGTATTATGCACATTCTACGCGGTAGGGTGAAAACGACTTTCTCCTGTCGCCTTTTCTCTCTTACTCGCGCCTGTCATCTATATACACGCTCTGAAACACCACCCGACGCGGTGTGCGCGACTGCAGCAGCCACAGCAGCCCACACCAGCAGCGGCAGCAGCAGTGGGAAAACCGAAGGAAGAGGCAAAGAAAGCTTCGCTGTAATAAATCCTTGCACAATGCAGCCCGTGAGAGATGTTCTGACGCATCTTTGCTTTTCTGGATAGAAAAAAAGAACAGGGCAGGGATAGCGGAGCGGTTTTATTCCAACGCCGGTCCATTTCAGGCTTCTTCATTGGTCCGAGCAGCGACCCGCCTACGTTGTCGGGGGGTGATCAGAAAGGAATGGAAACGAGCGAAAGGAATCCTTGCATTAAAGGGAGTATTCACGTGACATCATCACACGCCATCTTGTAGTCCTATCTATAGCTGCCGCAGCGCTGGTGGAGAAAAGCCGATCGAGATAAAGTTTAGCTGTACAACAATATGGCAGCCTCGATGACGTCAGTGCGTAGCCGATCCATAAAGTCCTAAAAGATATCGTCCCGAGAAGGACTAGCACAAGTTCCGATATAGCGAAAAGGTAGAAGCAGAATGGCACACAATTTTATCATGTATCCTCCGTGTAAAGATAAAGACGTTTGGCCTTTCCTTTTTTTATGCTTTCACGACTGTCACCGGCAACCGGCACCTTTAGCGCCCGAAGCTGCGTGCGCAGGAGAAAAGTTCAGGACGACCTGGCTCTTATTGAAGAAGCGATGCAACGTCGAGGGGGGGGTGTGAAGGGGGGCCGAATCATCCTAAGTGCTACTCTGATAAATTGCGAAGGTCGTTTGTGCGTCGCATCCCCCCGCATGCCGTGGTTGGCCGACAGCGCAGCGGAAGCTGCGCCGACGCGACTCGAAATGTTGAAGCCGAGCAGAAACAGCGCCGCCTTTGAGAACCTGCGAGGAGCGCTTCAGTGTGGAAGCCGAGGCTCGGTGCCGATCGATTGCGGGAAGGAAAGCGAAACGGAGCGCCGGCCCCGTATGCAGAAATAAGTGGCAACTAATGTACGGCGTCAGCGCCACGTAAGCGGTGCATCAGCTTCAAGAACAAAAGGATGACAACACATTGCAGGCGAGAAATCGGCTGCGCTGAGCGTGACACGTTTTCCGCCAAGTGCAACGAACAGATTTAAACGTAGACTTCGCTGCAGAAAACTACAAAAACGTGAATGCTGAAAAACGTGAACGTGGTTCCAAAAACATGAATACGGAAACGCACGCGACGCGCCAACGTATGTCTCGTCCAGTCTTGCTTCGACGCCCTTATTACCCGAGACAAAAATATCAGCCACGTATTCACGCAAGTGCTGCATTAAGCGCCAACGCCGGTATGCAGCAATACTTCGAGCTATCGCACCGTATGGATAGTGACCGCCCTCCGCATTACTTCTTTACGTCGCCGGTGATCGATTTTGCGACAAGAAAGCGAAGCGCAAAATTTAACCTGCCACAAGGAAGGCACCGCTGTGAGAAAGCGGCAGCTGCGAGCCGTGGCTTGCCTCCTCTCCGTGAAGCTGAAAGGATTGTCGCGTCCGAAGGCAACGGAAATACCTGCGAGACTTAAGCTCTAATCGGCATCTGCACACAGTCACAATTTATGGGAGCGGCTCAAACGACGGACCTATGGCCTGTTCAGAAGACAGCTCGCGCAGTTAGGCCACGATGACTGCATGTTCTGCAGGTGAGCTATATTACTTGGCAAGTGACGGTCGTGCTCATGGTAAAACGCCAGTGTCGCATTTTGTACGTGTTGATACTCTCAGTAGCCAAAATACCCGTAAAGGATGTGCGCGTATATGTTATTTGTACAGGTGAAACCTGCGGTCTGTTATTCCTTATCTGGCAATCTTAAGGCTTTTAAGTTATGTACCCCCGAACTGAAAGGTATAGGAGGTGTTTTTTGTATACAATCGTCGCGCTGCTCAACTAAATTTTAAATGTGGCGTGCTGGTTAAAACATTTACATTTCCGCGTTTTCTGGTCTCTTTTTTTATATTTATCTTTTTCTGCTTTCTTCTTGCATCTTTCTTTTTTTTTTTTGTCGCTTACACGGCGCGCCAGTGTAAGCGACACAGCATTGTTTCCTCACTTCGGGCAAGCCCAGGTAACAGCCGCAATTGCATAGATGGGCCGAGGGAATACAATTGATGCTGGGTGAATTCAGGTGTGTGCAAGTTCTCCAATGTTAAACGGTGCGCTAGCTCACAGAAGTGTTCGGCTGCGTCAGCCCTCGATAAAGGTACAGAGAGAAGCTTTGCTCCTTTGTGTGCTTTCCTAGCAGGTTCGTCGGCAAGGTCGTTGCCGGAGATAGCGCAATGACCCGGCAGCCACTGAAACACGACGTCATGTCCGTTCGCGATCATGTGATGGTGCGTTTATCGTACCTCCGACACGAGCGGCTCACAGGACCCGCGACGAAGAGGTGACAAAAAACATTGTAGGGCCGCCTTCGAGTCGCAAAATATGGACCACCGATTAGCCGGTTGGTTGGAAAGAAGAATGATGGGTGTAACGTTAAGGGGATAAGAAGAGAGCAGATTGGGTGAGGGAACAATCGCGAGTTATTGACATCTTAGTTGAAATCAAGAAAACGAAAATGGCATGGGCAGGTCATATAATGAGGAGGGAAGATAACCGGTAGTCATTAATGGTTAGGGATTGGATTCCAAGAGAATGCAAGCGTAGCAGGGGGCGGCAGAAAATTAGGTGGACGGGTGAGATTAAGTTTGCAGGGATCACATGGCCGCAATTAGCACATGACCGGGGTAGTTGGGGGAGTATGGGAGAGGCCTTTGCCCTGCAGTGGGCGTAGCCCTGCTACTGCTGCTGCAGCTGCTGCTGATAATGTTATTATATTAACTTATGATGTTATGATGTTAATTATGATGTTATTATATTAACTGAGCGTTTGTACGTACGAAGCCGAAGGGAATGAGCGGTGAAAGAGAAGGAAGAGGAGGACTTTCGGTTTTTCGGTCTGGCTGCCTCGTTCCGTCCGATGCTTTCGCGCCGAGCCTTCTGGATAAACACCTCACGCCTCGCAACACTTCTGGCGTACGTGCTGGGCACCACGTCCGAGCCCGGGACATTTCCCTCCCAGTCTTCGCCGCAGTCGTCGCCTTGCCGGCCATCCGCCATCGCCACCTGACATGTCCACTAACGCAGACGCTTCGACGTCCTAATTTCCTGTCCTTTACCAGCCGCATAGGGAGCCACGCTCCTACGGAGGAAAAGCTGGGGAAGGCGTCGGTGAATGGCTGACTCATTACGAAAGGGTGAGCAAGAGCAACAAATGGGACTTGAAGTCGCAACTCACAAATGTAGTGTTCTCCCTAACTGACACCACGCTCGTCTTGTACGAGAATAATGAGAACATCCTGACAACCTGGAACCCTTTGTTGAAGAAATCAAACGCTCTTTCGGTAAGACCACTGCCAAGAAAAAGCGTGCCGAGCTGTCTCTCGCCCAAAGGGCGAAGCTTGCTGGTCGTGGTCTTGCACCGCATATATTGAGGAGATCCTTAGGTTGTGTAAGCAGGTGAACCCATGTATGTCAGAAGAAAAGAAAAGTTGGCCATCTACTCAAGAGGATTGCAGAGGACGTTTATAATTTCCTCACTGGCAAGGATAACTTGAAGTCGGTTTCTGACGTCCTACGCCATTGCCTCACTTTTGAAATCTTGAAGATGCGCCGAATAACGACCGAGTTCGGTCGGTTGGCAAAGTCGGTCGGTTGGTAACTCCGGTGGGAAACGTTCACGTGAGCTCGTCGTCGGACCTGGCCTTAATGAAACGCCAAATCGTTCGTGAAGACCTACTACGAAGTTCCTTCATTCCCACCACGCTTCGCGAGTACCTATCCGTCGCAGGACGCTGCATTCTCACGGCCCACTCCTACCTGGCAGTCAGTGAACGCCGCGGACGACGACAACCATACGGAAACTCCACGTGCAATGGCATCGTTGTCGGCGAGGTCCGACTACCAACCCCGCTCACGTCACACCCGCCGATAGCGACAACCTTGAAGGGGTTATGATGAGGAGACCGGTCTCGGTTACTCTCCGTATTCCAACATGCCTGTCTAGTTCCGAGAGCCGCGCGTGCATCGACTTCCACTTCCCCAGTGTTTTATTCCTGTGGTGCACCCAGTCCCGTCACACTGTTCATCCAGCTGTGCGCCCTCGGCGACATAAGACGGACTCCCCAGACTCCCCAGGTTTCAGGCAACGAAGTTTGAGGAATACCTCACCGGCCTCTGACCAGAGTTTGACACCACCGCTGGCGCCTCGGGCACGCCGTTTGCCGTCGCCGCTATACAGCGCTCACCGCCGCCACCACTGGAAAAATAACCAGAGCGGTCGACGGGGGTGAGATGCGCCGTTAGCAGACATACCTCCTCTCGTTTTCACGTTAAGGAACAAGAGAGAGAGAGAGATGCAAATGAGAGAAAGGCAGGGAGGTTAACCAGACTTAAAACCTCCGGTTTGTTACCCTGCACTAGGGGAAGGGAAAGGGGAAGTAAAGACGGAAAGAAGAGCGTGACAAAAATAAAAGCGTGAGAAAAAAAATATGAAAAGGGATGAAATGGGGTCCTTATAGTCTTTCTAATAGGCCACTGTCACGTAGAAAAGTCAACAAAGCCTTGACCGACTTTTGCTGCGACGACAGTTCACGTCGGTTAAGGAACAAGGTGCACACACTTGTTCATGGGGTGCCTACAATGACATTGGTGGACACGGGTGCAAGTATTTCACTAATGAGTCGTGTCTTAAAGAGCGCGCTACGCCCCGAAGTGATGTTTCGGTGGCATCAAGCAGGAATGTTTTTTCGACTGGCTGGCGAATCAATGCGTCCTGTTGGTGTTTGTACTGTCGACGTATCCTTAGGCGGCCGACCTTTTACTATGGAATTCATAATTATATCCCGGTGCACGCATGACGTAACTTTTGCATTGACTTTTTGAAGCAGTGTGGTGCGACAGTTCACTGTAGAACTGGGGAGTTGTCAGTGCGCGGTAACATTCCCTCCGGACTAGTGGAGAACAGCAGCATGTGCCACGAAAGCACCCTTTCGCTGTGTGGAGATACTACAGTGCCAGCGTTGTCAGTTGTCTGCGTTCCAGTGGCTTGCGTCAGCACAACACACGTCATGTTTGACGCCACTGTGGAGGCCTTTCGTTCGGCTTGTGAGAAAAAAATAAGACATTGCGATCCCGCATTTTTACTTAATGGAGCCTGCGATACTTCCTGACAGCTTGAAACTTGCTGAAAAGGATTTACCAGGCGAGGTGGGAAACATTGGATCTACGGACTCGTGTGTTGTTTGCACGGTCAACAAGTCACTCAGTAGCAGTGAGCGCCGTTCCTTGGCCGACGTTCTGTCAAGACACGTGGCTGTGTCGGACACGTTTCCCAGAATGCCAAAGCGCCTTCGATCCCTGCGTCTCGCACATGACACCGGATCAACGCAGGTGCGGCGCATCCGATAAAACAAGAGCCTTACCGAGTCTCCCCGGCAAAACGAAAGATAATCAGTGAACAAGTTCGCGAAATGCTTCACAAGGGAATAATTCAAGAGTCGTGCAGTCCTTGGGCGGCACTGATACTCGTTAAAAAAAGAGAGACGGACATCAGATACAAGAGAGCTGGTCTGAGTGGAAGAGCAATCCCTATATATGTGGACTCGGTCAAAGTAGAAAGTGTGCTTTTCGCATCAGTGCAGTATGTTGTTATTAGCTCGTGCTAATAACAAGTTGCACTGGTGCGTAAGGCCTATGGGCTCAGTGTTTCAGGCAGTGTCATTGAGCCGATAGAAAGCGATGCCTGACCGCCTTTCGCATCGTCCCACGATATTTCAACCTCGGTGTGGTGGTTGCGATGATTTAGGTCGTCTTCACTTACGCGTCAAAATATTGGCAGCTTCGCCAGAGGCATTGACAGCAATAGCGAAGCTTGACGTTGCTCTTAAGTCCGTCGGACTCACAGGTGTAGAAGTCGCCCACAGCGACCTATACGGGCTCGGGTGAAGCCGGCGGCGGCGATCTTGGGGGTGGGGGGAAAGAAGCGGCCTGCCAAGAGCTCTGCAGCGCTGTCCGCCGACTTTTTCAATGGTTTTTAATTTAGAAGAGCTCCAAATTGGGCTAGTTGGTGCGTATAGATTTTTCTTACGCTAAGCACCTAACACGCAACGGAGACGAAAGGGACGCGAAGTGTCGCAGGGGAACTACCGGCCGCTTCATTGTCAGTTTACAAAGCACACAACGACCCATTGCGACTGCGTAAACTTGACCTACAGCAGCTCTTCTCGGATCTACCCTGATTGGTTGTTGTCACTCTATCAGTGCGTCCTGTGTGTGTGTGTGCATTCCTTGCGCTTTGCTGAGCATGACTGAAGGCGTCATCACGCAGTTGTAATTTTCTTCTTGTACTTCTAAAGCTTCTCGGATTTCCCTGGTCCATTTTATCTTTTTCTTTAGTGAAGACTCGTCAAAGAGATCTGTGCATTTGCATGTCCTACGATGCGTGGTCAGATTGCTGGACGCGGCTTGTTGTTCGCATGCGTAACGACGTTCCCTAAGCTGTCGTTCAGACAGCGTCCCGTCGGGCCCACGTAAACTTTGCCGCATATTATCGGAATCTCGTACACCCCATTACTTTCACAGGCAACATATTTTTGCCCGGGTTTTACGCTACATGTTTTCTACGCTTCTTGGTTGTCAGAGTTCACATGTGTGGCCATGTTCTAGACTTATTTTTAGGTCCAGAAACTGTATTCATTGAATACAATTTATGTATTTATGAACACAATCCTTCGACCTAGTCTAGGACATGGCCACACATATTGGCCATATAAAATGAGAGGAGAAAAACAAATTTTAAGCTACTACTCGAGCCATTCAAAGGTTATTAAAAAAGGAATAGCAAAATCAGTTATCGAACAGGCAATTAAGAAGTCCTGCTTTCACGCAGTCGCAGATAGCCTGAGCACACAGCTTAATAGATTAAAGAAAAGCGGATACGCTGATAACGTAGTATAGTGCAAATCGGAGAGCAAATGATAACGCAAATCACACAGCCTAGAAAGCGTCACAAGAATAATGACAAACTTAAGCGAGCTGTTATTGTCCTTTACGTTCACAACTTGTCGCACCGCCTAAAGAAAGCGGTAGAAAGACACGACGTAACAGGATGTATAATTACAGCCAAGCCAATATAAGTGAAATAGGATTGTATTGGCTCAAAGGTTTCCCCTATCCTTAGCAACATTTACCTGAGTAAGGTTGACAACTGCTTAGAGAAAGCCTGAGGTGACAGCGTTATCAAGATATTTCGGTACGTTGATGATTACCTGATTTTCTGCAATAGGGAAGAATTCGATTCCGCTGCTACCTCAGTAAGTGAGCAATTTAAACTTTATGGGGGAGGATTAAAGTTTACCAAGGAATTTCCTCAGCGACGCGTAATTCAGTTTCTTGACATTTCCTTGATCTTTGAACAAAATCATGTTTATTGGCAGTACTCCCCAAGATCTTCGAAGCCGTTGCTAAACTTTCAATCCAAGCATTCTAAATTAGTAAAAAACGGGATTGCCATGTCGCGCCTTAAGTCTTCCCTCACCAGATCCTGCATGCACAAAATGAGCGCCAGTTTTAATGCGCAGGTCCGGCGCTTATTAGAAGCAGGTTATCCTAGTGTAGCGGTGGCCACTGTGGCTGAACGCCTAAAGAAGTCGGTTTCGAGAGGACGGACGTGATTACAGAAAACAGTAGTAGCACAAAAAGAGTAGTGGCTATTCCGTATATTCATTCAGTGTCGCACAGGCTTAAAAAAGTTGCAAGTATATAGATATGATGTTAATGTTGCTTTCGCTGCTCCCAATAAGCTAGGTAAGACATGTGCTGCCGTACAGAATAAAAAGGAGCGGGTAAAAGGCAAAAAACGAACAGATATTTGTCCAGTGAAGCACAATAAGAACAACAGTTTTACTGACTGTCGTGTGGGTGTGGTGTATAATATTCCCCTTAGCTGTGGCCAGTTCTACGTAGGGCAAACGGGAAGGTGTATCAATCAGAGGCTAATGGAACATAAAAGGTCGTTAACCGGTGGATTGCCTTCTAATCTTTCGCTACATTGCCGAGATTGTAACTGCACGCCAGAGTTAGATGAATGCGCGATATTGTACAGGCATAAGAATGAAGATACGCGTCTTATGGTAGAGGCATGGCATATCTATAATGGTGGAAGTGCGTGCGTGAGTCAGCCTTCGATTACTTTACATAAGGAAGAGATTGAGTGTCTTAACAGTTATCTCTCACGTAGACCGGCACGTGTACCCGACTGACACGTGGTGTCACCATTCCTAAGCATGCGCAGATGAGTTTTGTGTCTTCTTTCATTTTTCGCCTCAGTGCTCCCTTCAGTTGATAGTCGGCGTTCGTGTTGTCCACTTCTCTACTCTTGTGTCTTGTCTGCACGCCTCACTTCTTTTTTGCATAATGAAATAGGACTTGCATTACAGGAATTCCTTCTGGAATTCGAAATACTTTCTGAAACAATCGGCGTTGATGACTTATAGGTCCTTTTCAAAGCAAAAATGCTTGAGATGCAAGAAAACCATGTGCCGTCGTGGGTGCAGACCAAACGGCGTGCTAAATCTAAGCCATGGTTTAATGGTGAGCTGCGAGGCCTTACTAGTAAAAGGAATCGGATATAGAGAAAATATAAAAGAAACTCCATTTCGGAAACTTGCGATCAACTTGCGACCATAACCAAAATGCTGCAAACAAAAATCCGCCAAGCAAAAAAAGAATTCTTTGACGCTTCGCCTTCTCGATTTCAAACATCAAAAAAGCTATTCTGGAATCTTGTCAAATGTAATAGAAAAGACAAAGCATGTATTCCATCACTTCAGCATGACGGAGTGGAAATAGAAAATAGCTTAGAAAAAGCCAACTGCTTCAACAAGTTTTTTGCTTCCATTTTCTCACCCAGTGCCTCGAGCGCAATTCCGCATCCGTCTGCTAGTGATGTCATTGAAAACATGGATGATATAATTATTGATGAAAGTGCAATACAGTCTCTTCTTGAACGTATAGATTCCAGCAAAGCAGGGGGGCCTGACGGATTGACAGGCGCTTTTCTCAAATTGTATGCGTCATTCATCCCTCTCTTTCTTAAGATACTGTACTCGAAGTCATTGAACACCGGGGTCCTACCACACGAATGGAAGATGGCGTGCGTTGTGCCAGTGTATAAATCGGGGCCTCGCGAACTAGTCAGCAATTACAGACCAATATCTCTAACAAGTATTGTCTGTAAATTATTAGAGCACGTCTTGTGCAGTAACATAATGACACACATTACCAATCATAACCTCCTGAACCAGAAACAGCATGGTTTCAGGCAAGGGCTTTCCTGTACAACTCAATTAACAGAATTCGTTCATGAAGTTTGTGGTGCACTGGATGCTCGTTCTTGTGTTGACTCGGTGTTTGTAGATTTTAGAAAAGCTTTCGACCTGGTGGATCACACGTTTCTTGTATGTAAACTACGTTGGTATAATATCAGTGGACAAGTAATTGCATGGATTCAGGAAATGCCTTCCTTCGCGGTTTCAGCGAGCAGTGGTCAATGGGGGCGCGGAATCTAGCGCGGCCCGCGTAACGTCTGGCGTGCCCTGGGGCTCGGCACTGGCCAGGCCCGTCGCTTTTCTTAATGTTTATACGTGACGTTCCCAACACTACTGTTTCTTCCGTGCGATTGTTTGCTGACGATCTGATAATATATAGGGAAATTACAGGCATTGCCGATACTGTTATTTTGCAAAATGATTTAGTTAAACTACAAAACTGGTGCAGAGAGTCACATATGCAAATAAACACACAGAAAACTGTCCATATGCGCTTTACTAAAAAGTGTATGCCAGATTCCGTATATTATCTATCCGGTTCCCCATTGCAGATTGTTTCCGAGTACAAGTTCTTGGGTGTATTCCTCACACCGTCCATATGTTGGCACAGGCACGTTGATTTCATTACAGCAAAGGCATGCAAAGTGTTAGGATTTCTACGGCGCAATAAGAAACTCTTTCCCCAACAGGCTAGTGATCTTCTGTACAAAAGCTATGTTAGACCCATTTTAGAATATGGATGTACCGTATGGGACTCTCCTACGTGTACCGACCGAGATAAACTTGAGAGAGTTCAGAATATAGCAGCACGGTACGTAATCGGCAACTACGACAGAAACCTTAGTATTACTAGTGCAAAACAAACATTAAAATTGGACACCTTAGAAAAGAGAAGGCAGGCATTACGCTTGAAACTTTTTCAAAATAAATTTTATGGCTAAATTGGAATAGACCATAATAAGTATATTCTTCAGCCACATTATACATCCAGACGAACAGATCACGAGCTCAAGGTTAGGGGAATACAGTTGTAGAAATAAGCTTTTCAAAAGCACTTCTTTTCCTCAAAACCATTTTAGAATGGAATCGACTGCCTGCAGCCGTAGTTGGCATACTTAATAATGAACATTTTGCAAATTCTCTTCGAAATTTTCTTCTTTATTTTACAGTATATAGTAATTGTACAGTTTGCTATCATTACACAGTGCTTTATTACTTAATTGTATGATGCCGTTTCCTGCCTTTTTTTGTATGATGCTGTTTCAATGCCATTGATATCCTGACGTACCATTTCTGTCCCCTTGCAGGTTTTGTAATCCTGTTTATTGGATGCCATAAGCTGTTTACATTGATGTATGTCACCCCCCCCCCCCACTGTAATGCCTAAATGACGCTGTGGGTATGAGAGTAAATAAATAAATAGATAAATAAATAAATAAACACTGCTCTTTCCAGCCCCGATCAGCCCAAGAGGGCTGTGAACTCGGACAAAGAAAAAGCGCAGGGTACATGTAGCGCAAAACACGCGAAAAATACGTTGCCGGCGAATGTAATGTAGTGTACAAGATTCCAATAAAGTGATAAAGAAAAATGAAGCTTTTTAATTGCTTAACGACTTTTCAAGTTCCAATGGAACATTGTGGGCTATGAGGCGAGCCATACTGGAGGTCTCTGCGGATCGCAGATATACGAGTACTGGGCATTTTTCCATTTTATCGGCATCAATATGCAGCTGCCAGAATGCAGAACAAAATTTGTGCAATAATCAGCGTTTATTAACCTTCTCTAATGCAGTGCAGAAATTGATCAATCGCGAAAGCTGTCAGAACAAAAAGCAATTAAAAATTGAAAACGTAGCACGAGAAATAGCCACTACATGCAACAAACTTAGGTATTCATTATTATCTTCGTTATCATCAGGTGTTTCCGGTGCTTTAGCATCCTCATTGCATGGACGGTCTCAGAAATTTGGTGGCGGCCATTTCCTTTTAGCCTGAAATGTATAACATTTTCCTCCATTCTAGAGCAAGGCAGTGCTCATGTGCAACCTTATTTAAATGAGAATGATAACGCTAACATGTCTACTGCTTGTACGTCAACTTTCCTAAAAACACCGGAGCGCACTGGCACATTTCGGGAGCCGCACCGCGCACGGCCGGATACGACGAGCCGAGACGTTGCGGCGACTCCCCGCAAGGTGGCGACGCTTCACTCGACGGGCCCTGCACGCAACTCTACGCGCTGGAGACGCTGTCCCGTGTACGTTGCTCCGTTTATTGCGTATTACCTGTCATTGTTAACCCAGTTACACTTGTGTTGCACTTTTCTCTTATTCTTGTATTAACGCTATGCACCATATGTTACTACATTTGTGTGCTCTGCAATCTTTGTACCCTCTACTGCTTGGACCCTCGAGGCTCGCAGTACTGAAAAAATATATATTGTTTAAAAAATAAATCTGGATTCATCTGGTCTGCGGCTTATGCCGTAACCTGATTTTTTCCCCGTTTCGCGAGTGGGACTACTTGCAATGAAGGGAAGTTCTAGCAGCACGTTAATAGTTTAAAGCCACAACTACCGTGGTTCACACTTAAAGTTTTATGGTGCCTATAAAACCAAGTCGCATGGCCCTCACTTGTTTCAAGCGAGTCACCGCACCGCGATAACGTAATTAGATCCTGCCATTCCATCGATATGTATCGACATTCCCGTGACTTCTGCCGCCTAGCCACATGTGAGACGATACGATGTTACCATCCGTTGCTGATGTACACAACGTCACCTACGGTCAACCGAAACCCCGCAGCACAACGGCTGCTGTCGCCGTGCTTTATATGACGTCGCCGAACGGTGCGCAGTGCACACGCGGACCGTGTAGCTGTCGCTGTATAAGCGCGCATCTACTCACGCGGTGACGGCTTTGTGACAGCCACAGCGCTACTCGGTGAAAAGCATTGCGCCTCCTTCTCCTCTCCGTCGCTCTCGCGCAGCATTCTGCGCTCTGTACACTCTAAAACAAAATTACACCCTTTGGGTTGTACACTCTAAGAACAGTTTACACCCTTTGGCTTGCCCCTTCTGCCACACAAAAATAATCGTCATCTGCCTTGATGCGTTCCCTTTCTTTATCGCTGCGAGCCCAGAGCTTTCCAGTAACGAATGGCACGCGCGTTATCAGCATAGAACAGTTTACACCCTTCGGAGTGCCCCTTCTGATAACGCGCGTGCCGTTCGTCACTGGAAAGTTCCGGGCTTGCAGCGATAAAGAAAGGAAACGCATCAAGGCAGATGACGATTATTTTTGTGTGGCAGAAGGGGCAAGCCAAAGGGTGTAAGCTGTTCTTAGAGTGTATCTTGCCACACAACAATAAACGTCATCTCTCTTGTCCGCACTTCCTTTCTTTAACGTTGTGAGCGCGGTACATCCCAGTAACGAATGGCACGCGCGTTATCAGCATGACATAGCATTCCCGACAGGAAAGTAGCGGGCGCGGCGTTTTCAAGAAAGGAAACGCAAGCAAGGCAGATGACGATTATTCTTGTGTGGCAGAAATACACCCTAAAAGGTGCAAACATTTTTTAGAGTGTTCTTGTGTGGCAGATATACACACCGAAGGGTGTACATTTTGTCTAAGAGTGTAATACACTCTTAAGCAAATGTACACCCTTTAGGGTGTATATTTGCCACACAACAATAATAGTCATCTGTCTTGCCCGCATTTCATTCCTTGAAAAATCTGCGCTCGCTGCTTTCCTGTAGAGAATGCTCTGTCATGCTTATAACAGGCATGTCATTCACCCTTAGGGGTGTATATTTGTGCGATGCTTCTGCACTGGCAGCATCTTGTTGAGGTGTATGGACCCGCCGTGGTTGCTCAGTGGCTATGGTGTTAAACTGCTGAGCACGAGGTCGCAGGATCGAATCCCGGCCATGGCAGCCGCATTTAGATGGGGGCGAAATGCGAAAACACCCGTGTACTTAGATTTAGGTGCACGTTGAAGAACCCCAGGTGGTCAAAATTTCCGGAGTCCTCCACGACAGCGTGCCTCATAATCAGAAAGTGGTTTTGGCACGTAAAACCCCGTAACTTTTTTTTTTTTTGAGGTGTAGTACGCAGAAGAAGGCTTGAGAGTTGCGATGCAGCTAGATCTCTAACGGTACATGGCTCCTACTTGTCTTCGCCTCGAAAGGCATGTGCACTGCTGCTGGTACTTATATTCTGATTTCGTACTGGTGTTAAGCAAGTTGGCTTCGTTTCATCAGAATAAGTAGCAGCTGCGCTTGAGATGGGGCGTTGTTTGACGGCCGTTGAAGTGTCACGTGACGAGAAGCCCGGTGGCGGGCCGGGCGCGCAAGACAACGGTATGAGTGCGTCAAATGTCGAGAGCGTAGATGGTGAAGATGGTTCAGCGGTCGTCGTCATAATGCAAGGCATGTGTTTTGCGCTGCTCTTCTCGGGAGGATCACTACGTGGGAAAGTTGTCGACGATCGGCCACACGTCACTTTGGTTAGAACTGATGGTGATCGCTACGTGGAGACTACGGGTGACTGCAGCGATCCAGTTGTGATGTTTCCAGCTGTTGGGTAATGAGGGAGTCTGCAGCGTACACCTTAAATCGACTGATCATCCCTTCCTCGATTTTCTCCCATGATTCATCGGTATCAAGTGTGCGCGTTAGGTCGAAGCAAAATGCCTCAACGGTGACGTAGTCATTGAAGCTGGCGACCACATCCCGTTCCATCCATGATGCAGCGAATGCGTGGCGCTCGAGGAGACCATTCCTCCGCGGGCCCATCTTCCGCTGATGCGGCGTACTCGGGCATGTCCTAGGCTTGCGGTGATGCGGTCATGATGCTGGTCGGTGTCGGTGGTGGGGCTGTGCTCCGGCTTCACGTCGTGGTGTTGAGTACTCGCATGATGATGTGAGGCCGATGAGGTGGCTGTCCGGTCGTTATCCTGTCGGCTTGTGTGACGCGAGCAGGATTTGCGGACGGAGACAAACACGGTCGCCCGAACACTGCCTCTGTTCTTCGTCTTCCTGTTTCTTCACTATTGCACCGTACCGTTCTATTGTGCGGCTCATGGCATACACACACACACACACACATACACACACACACACACACACACACACATACACACACACACACACATACATACATACATACATACACACACACACATACATACATACATACATACATACATACATACATACATACATACATACATACATACATACATACATACATACATACATACATACACACACACACGTACATACATACATACATACATACATACATACATACATACATACATACATACATACATACATACATACATACATACACACACACGCACACACACTGTACCCCTATGCCATATGGTCGTCGTCTTTCGGTGTTCTTGAGAAGTGCACGGTCGAGTCGTGAACAAAGTGTGCGCGGACGGCGATCAAAGGAAACGCACGTCGCGTTACATGCAACGCGGCACGAACTGCTCGCCCTAAAATTTGAAGCCAGGGTATTGGGACGGGGGCGCGCCGCCCACACGCACCGCGCGCCCAATTACCCTAACAGCTACATCAAAGCGAGTCCGAAGAACAAAGGATCGTCGCTGTCTCTAACACGGGCCGAGCAAAGCCCGCTGATCGTCGAGGCGTCATTCGAGCACGCGTTGCAGAGTTTTTGCGCCCGCATTTGCACGATTCGAGCAAGGCGCACGATGCACACAATTGTTGTGCGCTCGCAGA
Source organism: Dermacentor variabilis (assembly GCF_050947875.1). Classification (NCBI taxonomy): domain Eukaryota; kingdom Metazoa; phylum Arthropoda; class Arachnida; order Ixodida; family Ixodidae; genus Dermacentor; species Dermacentor variabilis. The sequence goes on from NC_134570.1 coordinate 6,839,089, forward strand.
ACGGCACGGTGCGACCGGCACCGCGCTGCCGGCGCCGAGGAGATTGTTCCGCGCACTATGCAGCACGTTCTCAGCTAAGGACCTCTCGCATACGGACGTGGTAACACATAAAAAAGGCGGTCGAAAGGTTTGATAATCGAACAGGAGCTTTGCGGTTATTCGGGAGCCGGCGCAACCGCAATCAGCTTCACGGAAGCGCAGCGCACGTAAGCCGAAGTATGCCGATTGTTGGTTAGCAGCGGAAATATGCACGAGTGGTGCGCCATCTATAGCATCGGTCGGTATGTACTCACGAGCGCCCCCTGGCTCGCTCCCGACCAAAATTCAAAGGCGTCGGACAGAGCGTGAGTGAGCGAAAAGGTTTTGTGCCCTTCCAAGAAAGATTGCCAGCGGAGCTGTATTGGTATGACTATATTGACAACTATATTCATTTAACGGTTATTGCTATATTGAGTAAATAAGGACACATGCACGTAACTTGTTGTCGTCTTTATTTTGTCTCATTCGTTACAGTGACCCTAGCTTGTGGTCACTGTGGTACACCGCAGTCGGTTGTACTGTCATGATAGACACGTTCTTGCCAAAGGTTAAATCTATACACGACCGGTGACGCATGGTCCGCATATTGACGTCCGTGTAGCACTTGTTACGTTTCGCCTACGACGCGCGGTTTAGCGGGCGCGACTGCAACAATGCGGCAGACATTTTGGCCCGTTCGGCGTCGCCGCTACGCTCCCCGCCAGGCGTTTCGAGGCGTTTCCAGGCGTTTCCAGGCATGTTCCGATGCCACGTGTCTTCATGTGCGTGTGTGAGTGTATGTGCCATTGTGCCCGACCAGAGGCGCTACGAGAGCAGAGGTTACCTTCTCCTCCCAGTCATTGTGCCCGACCAGAGGCGCTACGAGAGCAGAAGTTACCTTCTCCTCCCAGTCTCTGTGCCCGACCAGCGGCGCTACGACAGTATGCGTCACCTTAACCCATTGTACAATCACGTGCTCGTCTATTGAGGGGTTCCTTCTTGCCCTCAACTGCGAGAGTATAAAAACAGCTGGCCCCGGACGCAAAAAGGAGGGCTCCGATTTCTTCTGTTGAGTAAAGTGCTCTCCCGTCTCTCTACTTCGGTCAACCTGACCGCCAACTCTTTGCGATGTTAAAGTAAACAAGTTGTTTTGTTGTTACCAGTCGACTCATGCTTTGCCGGGACCTTCGGATGCTTCCAGTTGTACCCCAGGCCGCCAGGCCAACGCTACCCTTGGGGCTTGCGACCCAGGTACAACCACGGGCGTCAGCGCCGAGTTCGCAACAAATCGTACCAGCAGGTACGACCACAACAACTCGTACCAGCGGTGCGATTCAAACAACCGTTGCCATTGGTGGGATCCAAACAACTGTCTGCCAGCGGTGAGATCGCGACAACGGAGGCCAGCAGCGAAGAGATGCAGTTGACTGTATGCTGAGCAGCTCAACGACGATCCGGGAGCAGTGCAACGAGCCCTGTGTGATGACTGGTTGCCTGCAGCGGAACGACTGCGCTGAATTCCTGCCTGCGAGGTTTGGTGAGTGCGGGACTTTCTTCTTCTGAGCTTTGCCAGGCTTTTGTTAGTGTTAGAAACAGAGCTGGTAATTGTGGTTGTCGTTGCTGCCGGGTTAGTTTGCGGCAAGACAATATTAGGCAGTAGAGAAAGCAGCATTCAGAGCAGCCATGGATTTGAAGTCGTTGCGCAAACCGAAATTGTTGGAGCTTGCAAGAGAGTTGGGTCTGGATGTCTCGGACAAACTCAGAAAACCAGAACTGCTAAAGGCTATTCTTGAGTTAGAAGCTGAGGATGACGAGCTGTCGGAATGCCTTGAGACCATTGAGGAAAGGGAGACTGCAAAAAGACAGGAGCGCGAACTTAAAGAACAGAAAGAAAAAGAAGAGCGCGAACTTAAAGAACAAAAAGAAAAACAACAGCGTGACCGTCAACACGCTTTGGAAATGAAGCGTCTTGAGGTAGAGATGGAACGCGCTCGTAATGGAAGTCAGGCACACGGTGCAGGAGAACGCGTATTGTTCAAAATGACTGACCTGATGCGGCCGTTTAAGCTTGGAGAGGACATTGGTTTGTTCCTGGTTAACTTTGAGCGAACGTGCGAGAAGCAGGGGTTCTCTCGGGAAACGTGGCCACAGCGCTTGCTCACTTTGTTACCCGGCGAGGCGGCCGACGTAGTCGCTCGCTTGGATAGAGAGGAGGCAGAGGATTTCGACACAGTGAAATCGAGTCTTCTAAAAAAGTACCGGCTGTCTGCGGAGGCGTTCCGTCGGAAGTTTCGGGAAAATGAGAAAGGCAAAAGTGAGTCATATACAGAGTTTGCGTATAGGCTTATGTCAAACATGCAGGAGTGGCTCAAAGAAGAGAAAGCGTTTGGTGACCACGATAAAGTTCTGCAGTGCTTCGGGCTAGAACAGTTTTATAGTCGGTTACCGGAGAACGTGCGATACTGGGTCTTGGATAGGCCAGACGTTTGTACGGTGGCTAAAGCCGCTGAGCTAGCCGAGGAGTTTGTGACGCGTCGAGCTCGCGGAGCTAAGGACGGTCAAAAGGGTGAATTTGGCTCCAAGTTTGAGAGGCCGAAGTTCACGCCCATGAGATTAAAGGGGGACACGCGTAGTGCGGATGCGAGTGAAAGCAGTCCGACCAAACGTAAGGAGACGGCGGCAGCCGAAGCCGAACGCAGAAAGCGGTTCGAGATGAGGCAAGCGCGCGTGTGTTACACGTGCCAGAAGCCGGGTCACTTTTCGGCGCAGTGTCCGGACAGAAAGCGGTTCGAGATGAGGCAAGCGCGCGTTTGTTATACGTGCCAGAAGCCGGGTCACTTTTCGGCGCAGTGTCCGGAAACAAAACCAAAAGTTGTGTTTTTTTCATTATGCAGCACTGACGAGAACATGAAGCTTCTCGAGCCTTACATGCGAGACCTCCTCGTGAACGGGAAAGAGTGCCGAGTGCTTCGCGATTCCACAGCTACGATGGATGTAGTTCACCCGTCTTACGTAGAACCCCATATGTTCACGGGCGAGTGCGCATGGGTCAAGCAAGCCGTGGAAGCTCATAGCGTGTGTCTGCCGGTAGCAAAAGTGCTTATTGAAGGACCTTTCGGAGCGCTTGAGACGCAGGCCGCAGTGTCATCTATGCTGCCACCTCAGTACCCGTACCTATTTTCAAACAGGTCCGATCACCTCCTGCGCGAGAAGGGGCTTTTGTTTGGTGAAGCTAGTGTTCAGGCCTTAACCAGGTCGAAGGTTCGGGAGCTCGCTGCAAAGGCGGTAGTTGCGGGGCCGACGTTATCAAACAACGAAAAAGGGTCAGAGGCGCAGCAAGCTGATATTCAGAGCACGCCCGAACTGAATAAAATTGAGTCTGTAGCGTTGAAGGCGCCAGATACTGGAGAGGAAATGCCCGATAAGGGAAAGTTAGAAGAGCTATCTACAGATTCGCTCATCGCGCCTACGTCAGACGGACTTGATAGGTTGCTAAAAGTCAGCCGGTCGGCTTTGATAGCCGAGCAAAAGAAGGATGGCAGCCTGGAAAACGTGCGCTGCAATGTCAAGGAAGGTATCGCCAGGAAAAATGCGCGTTTTGTGGAAAGAGGTGGAGTCCTGTACCGGAAGTATCTAGACCGCAGAGGAGTGGAGTTCGATCAGCTGATCGTTCCTCAATGCTATCGTCAGGATCTGTTGCGCTTGTCGCATGGGGGTTCGTGGTCCGGACACCTAGGAGTTAAGAAAACTAAGGACCGTCTCTTGCAAGAGTACTATTGGCCAGGGTGTTTTCGGGACGCAGACCATTTCGTGAGGACATGTGACACCTGTCAGCGGGTAGGCAAACCAGGGGACAAATCGAGGGCGCCGTTGAAATTGGTACCTATCATTACGGAGCCTTTTAGACGGCTCGTTATTGATACAGTGGGACCTCTGCCGGTAACAGCCACGGGGTACAGACACATTTTGACTGTGATCTGCCCAGCGACAAAGTTCCCTGAAGCAGTGCCGCTTAAAGAACTCAGCTCAGTTGAGATAGTCAATGCACTACTGTCCATATTTGCGCGAGTTGGTTTTCCTGCGGAAATCCAATCAGATCAGGGCACAGTGTTTACTAGCGCTTTGACGACAACTTTTCTCGAAAGGTGTGGGGTAAAGCTGTTACACAGCTCAGTGTACCACCCACAGTCGAATTCCGTTGAGAAGCTCCACTCCGTCATGAAGCGCGTGTTGAGAGCATTGTGTTTTGAACATCGAACTGACTGGGAGCTGTGTCTGCCTGGGGTGATGTTTGCATTAAGGACCGCGCCGCATGCAGCTACGGGGTTTTCGCCAGCTGAACTGGTGTACGGTCGCTCGCTTCGGTCTCCGCTTCGCATGCTTCGAGAATCGTGGGAAGGCAGGGGCGACGACCCAGTCGTGGTGGAATACGTGCTTAAGCTCCTCGAACGCTTAAGAAGGGCACAGGAGTTGTCAGGTGAAGCAATGGCAAAGGCCCAGCAGAGGGCCAAGGTTTATTATGATCGGACCGCCAGGGCCCGTCGTTTTGAGGTGGGCGATGAGGTCATGATATTGCGCACATCGCTAAACAACAAACTAGACGTGCAGTGGGAGGGCCCAGCACGAATTGTTCAGAAACTGTCGGACGTTAACTACGTGGTAAGTCTGCCAGGAAAGCGGAAAGCACAGCAAGTTTACCACTGTAATCTGCAAAAACCCTATAAACAACGCGAAGCAGTGGTGTGCATGATGGTAAACGTTCCTGAAGAGCTTCCGGTCGAGCTTCCGGGACTAGGCTCAGTGACGAACAGGGAAGATACCGGTCAAGTCATTAGTGACCTTATCAGTAAAGCACCGCTGTCGCCTGAGCAGAAAACCGAACTACACCAGCTCTTACAAGAGTTTCAAGGTCTGTTCTCTGAGAGGCCTGGTAGGACTTCTGTACTTACTCATGATATAGAACTTACCTCCCCAGAGCCAGTACGATCCAAGGCGTATCGGGTGTCACCCCGCCAGAACGATATTATGGAGGCTGAGGTAAAGAAAATGCTACAGCTCGGTGTTATTGAGGCAGGTGAGAGTGATTATACCTCCCCTTTGATTTTAGTTGAGGTACTGGGCAAGGAACCTCGTCCTTGCGTCGACTACCGCAGGCTTAATTCCATCACTAAGGATCAAATTTATCCGATCCCTAACATCGAGGAGCGCCTTGAGAAAGTTAGTAGCGCTCAGTTTATTTCCACCCTAGATCTTGTCAGGGGTTATTGGCAGGTTCCACTTACAGAAGAGGCTAGTAGGTATGCGGCGTTCATTTCACCAATGGGAACATTCCGTCCTAAAGTATTGAGTTTTGGTTTGAAGAACGCGCCATACTGTTTTTCAAGCCTCATGGATAAAGTGTTGCGGGGACAGCAAGAATTCGCTTTACCGTATCTAGACGACGTAGCGATATTCTCCGCATCCTGGTCTGAGCATATGGCACACTTGCGGGCAGTGCTAACCCGCCTGCGCGAAGCGGGCTTGACCGTAAAGGCTCCTAAGTGCCAGTTAGCACAGGCCGAGGTTGTCTACCTCGGTCACGTGATTGGTCAGGGTCGTCGCCGCCCCTCTGAAATAAAAGTGGCCGCTGTGCGAGACTTTCCGCAACCGCGCACGAAGACCGATATTCGGTCGTTCTTAGGTGTCGCCGGCTACTATCAGAGGTACATCCCCAGGTACTCTGATATCGCGGCTCCCCTGACGGATGCTCTAAGAAAAACAGAGCCTCAAACAGTCGTCTGGGACGAGACAAAGGAAAGAGCTTTTAGCGCCCTAAAGAGTGCCCTAACAAGCCATCCTGTGCTACGATCGCCAGACTATACAAAAGGGTTCGTTGTTCAGTGCGATGCTAGTGAGCGAGGCATGGGCGTTGTACTGTGCCAACGGGAAAAGGGAGAAGTCGAACACCCCGTCCTGTATGCTAGTCGTAAGCTGACCAGTCGTGAGCAGGCGTATAGCGCCACCGAGAAAGAGTGTGCATGTCTCGTGTGGGCCGTTCAGAAATTGTCATGCTATCTAGCCGGCTCGAGGTTTATCATTGAGACGGATCACTGCCCTCTCCAATGGCTGCAGACCATCTCTCCCAAAATTGGCCGCCTCCTGCGCTGGAGCCTCGCTTTACAACAATATTCCTTTGAGGTGCGTTACAAAAAGGGGAGTCTCAACGGTAACGCCGATGGCTTAAGTCGAAGCCCCTAACGTAGGAATCAGCCTCAAAATTGTTTGTTACTGATGTTTTTCTTCCTGAGGCAGGATTTTTTTTTAACATATTGCTTTTGTTTAGTGTTTCAAAGTGATGATATGCTTTCTAGTGCAATTTTCCAATTTGTGGACGCGTTCTGAGTGATGCTAGACTACTGTAAGGAACTAGGCAGTGGTATAAAAAGGGAAAGAGCCTGGCAGGGCTTAGTGAGGGTTGTGCCGTGCTTGCTGACTGAGCGCTTGAGTTTCAGCGTAATTCTAACGCTTGCCGGGAACGAGAACCAGAATGTGAACTCTCCCGAAGTCACTTTGCAGTGTCCAATGCGAACCTGAACGAGAGAACGAGGCCTTCTCTGTGCGCTGCGCTCAAGAAACGTCGAGGGACGCCCGACTTCGGTTATGAGCATCATCGAGCGACATCCCTCCGGACAGCGGATGCAGTCCCCTGTCCATCGGGATCTCCTTCCCCCGGCGGGGCGGTCTGTTACGTTTCGCCTACGACGCGCGGTTTAGCCGGCGCGACTGCAACAATGCGGCAGACATTTTGGCCCGTTCGGCGTCGCCGCTACGCTCCCCGCCAGGCGTTTCCAGGCGTTTCCAGGCGTTTCCAGGCGTTTCCAGGCATGTTCCGATGCCACGTGTCTTCATGTGCGTGTGTGAGTGTATGTGCCATTGTGCCCGACCAGAGGCGCTACGAGAGCAGAGGTTACCTTCTCCTCCCAGTCATTGTGCCCGACCAGAGGCGCTACGAGAGCAGAAGTTACCTTCTCCTCCCACTCTCTGTGCCCGACCAGCGGCGCTACGACAGTATGCGTCACCTTAACCCATTGTACAATCACGTGCTCGTCTATTGAGGGGTTCCTTCTTGCCCTCAACTGCGAGAGTATAAAAACAGCTGCCCCCGGACGCAAAAAGGAGGGCTCCGATTTCTTCTGTTGAGTAAAGTGCTCTCCCGTCTCTCTACTTCGGTCAACCTGACCGCCAACTCTTTGCGATGTTAAAATAAACAAGTTGTTTTGTTGTTACCAGTCGACTCATGCTTTGCCGGGACCTTCGGATGCTTCCAGTTGTACCCCAGGCCGCCAGGCCAACGCTACCCTTGGGGCTTGCGACCCAGGTACAACCACGGGCGTCAGCGCCGAGTTCGCAACAAATCGTACCAGCAGGTACGACCACAACAACTCGTACCAGCGGTGCGATCCAAACACACTCAATTACAAACCGTTCCAACAGGAAGGGTACAATCCCCTTGCCGTCGGGGCGCACTAGGTCGACGTTAATGGAGGCGGTAGGTGGGTACTGCTTTATTACACTTTCCGACACTCCGACGGGCCGAAGGAGCGCCGCCATCCCACGTTTTGTATATGGCCACGAAGGCCATGCGTCATAACTTGCGCGATGATAACATCATTCGAATACAGTTGGATGACTCTATATATATATATATATATATATATATATATATATATATATATATATATACAGGGTGTCCCAGCTAACTTGGACCAAGGTTTTAAATATACCTAAGTGCTCTAGAGAAATCGTACCGACTGCATAGTAGCCGTAGTCGCACGTACTTACGGTCACTATTCTTTTCATCATGCAGGATTAATTACTTCTAATTAGTAAACTTTTTCATTACTGCGTGAATCCCAATAATAACAATTACAAAGTTGTTGGGCACCTCAATTAACATCCGAATCAGGCATTTGTTTAGTGCTCAGCTTTGCCTCGTTGGTTTTTCCGAGAAAAAACAAAAGCGCGCGAAACATCCAAAATACAAAATAGGCGCTTGCGCGCCGCTACTCAAGCGCTCCCAAGCGAATAACCACGGATACACGGCTTTACTAGCGGCGGCCGCTCGATACAGGACTTCACGCTCTGTGATTGTCGCGGAATCTAGAGAACACGCCGCTGGCGCATTGATAAGCGTAGCGGAGCCTTGTATGATGCGGCGATAAGAGAATGCAGCCGTATATCTTTCAACGGTTGCTTGTAGGCGCTTGAGTAGCGGCGTGTGAGTGCGCATCTATTTCGTATTTCGCGGGCTTTTGTGTTTTCTTGGAAAAAACAACCAGGACCACTTCAGCACGATATAAAGCTCGATTCGGAGGTTATTTAAGGTGCCCTACAACTTTGTAATTGGTATGTTTGCGATTCAAGCAATAACGAAGGAGTTCAGTAAATAAAAGTAATTAATTAAGTAATACTTCGAGATGAAAAAGTGCTGGCCTTAAGTAAATACTACTACAGCTACTATGTAGTCGCTACGATTTCTCTAGAGCTCTTGGGTATTTTTAAAATCTTGGTCCAAGTTAGCTGGGACACCCTATATATATATATATATATATATATATATATATATATATATATATATATATATATATATATATATATATATATATATATGCGGCTCTTGCCCACGGACACGTTTTTCATCGGAACCTAGTCATATACAGCTTCTCTGCAAAACATCTGTTCTTCCAGCGTCCATCCGTATATAACGCCTTTTCCTTGTGTGCGCGTCCTTCATTTGTTCTTACCCTTCTGCCTGGGACCATTTTGGGGCCCATATTTCACAAGGGTAGTTCAAGGGTGCGTTACAGGTCACCGAGCCCACAGGAGTATGTCCCATTGACCTTGGGCTATTTCTGCAGTATCACCAGAGTCGGCCCACATGATGATTTTTTAGACATTTTGAGACATTTTGGCAGATCCGAGCCAAAGACAGCTTCGCTGTAAAAGATGTTAGTGGGTTACAGTAACGAAAGACATGAGCGCGAGTCGGCAAGTAGCAATTGTGACTGAGTATACCAAATATTGGTGAGTGATTACGAGTGAGTATGCCCGCTTATTGTACCAACGTATGCCATCTAGTAACGATCGCGACATAATTACATCACGCTTCAAGGAGAGGTATGTACAGGTGACGTTGACGAGCAGCGAATACAGCGGTTTGTAAAGCACAGGGAAGCATATAGGAGAGGAGAAGAAAGGGAGGGAAAGGCAGGGAGTTTAGTCAGTATCGGTTGGCTACCTTGTGCAAGGGAAAGGAGTAAAAGGCGTGACAGAATGCGCACAATAACGCGATGCAAGCGCTACAAATTCCAAAGTCGGTCGCACAATTCACAAGTGCTTAAGAACCCGAGCAGATGATTTCAGCTTTCGAGTGCAACAGCGTCCAACTTCTTGCTCTGTCAAGGGGCGATCGCCCAGTTTCTCGAGCGCGGTCACGAGCACTTTTCTTTCCACACCTCTACGGGGTGCTTGGTCGTCTCCTCGCAGCTGCAGTTGACGCAAGCAGGACTGTCGGCCATTTCAGAGCGGAAGGAATAGACTAATGTCACGCGGAGCCACAGGCGCTGCGTTCAGAAGTGTGGAGTCGCAGATGCGGATCCAATGTGTGGAGTCTGTGTAAGCTCGTGTGCGAAGCCCTGAGGCTGCATCTGTTACCGACGGTGGTGCGCAGTGGACACCGCCGCGGGCAACGCCATCCGCACTGTCAATTCCGCAGTATCCACTGGTGGTGTGCCCATGGTCGATTGCGTGTTATCTGCGACTCATTGGGCCCGTGATTGAATGGCGAGCTGCCTTCCTACCCACAAAAGATGGACCATGACGTGATGGTTCGTGACCAATAATCTGCAAAGCAGCACGGATAGCTACGAGTTCTGCAGTCGTCGATGCTGTAATATGAGACGTCTTGAATTTTATGATGACACAGTTCGCGGCAATTAGCACTGTTCGCAAGATAAGCGTCGGCTAAGCTGGACTCGTTTTTTTTTTTTGGGGGGGGGGGAGCTACCGGTACGTTGTGTCGGTTAGCCAATTTTTTCAGGCAGTGCGAAACCCTGTGGACGTAGGGAACCACTACAGGCCACTCCTTGCTCACCGATTCTTTCCTGCTGACACCAGGTTATATCTTTTTCAGAAGCGTTTCTGCCACAGGGACCAAGGCCGACTCAGGGAACCCAGCTGCAACCAGCCTGCCCAATTGGTTGTCAAAGCTACCTTGCATCTCATGCACACACGACTTCCGGAATGACGACTCCAGGCAGAGGTGTGCGATGCCTCTTTTTACTACTTTCGAGTGGGTGGAATCCCATCCACTCGTATGGCAGGATGGCAGTGGGTGGCAGGAGTCCTTTTTACGCACGAGGGGAGTAAGCCCACCAAACATTTCCCATGAAAAAGCTTTAACCGTAAATCTAAAACCGGAAGCATGCTATTACCCAGCAGTTCATGGGTAAAAGATAGCCCCTTTCCGAGTTTTATAAACTCATCTAAAACACTGTTTACCCCTGTCTCACTAGAAGCAGCCCTTTGCTTGTTTAAAACAACTAAAATGTCTTCCATGTAACGAAACACTTTAAGGCCTGTGTCATTATTAAAATGATTAAAACCATCGTGTAAAGAGCGATCGATGAATGATAAAAAGATATTATAAAGTATAGGGGCTATGCAACCGCCGATGCAAACGCCTTTCCTTTGCAAGTAAGCTTGCTCGTCAAATATGATAAAAGTACTAAGAAGATAAAATCCTAAAAAGGCTAAAAAGTTATCTACAGTGATACCAGCGGCGTTGTGGAAAGATACAGGGCCACTTTCGTCAAGGCAAGCTTTTACAGAAGCAAACTGCTCAGAATGAGGCAACGAACAGAATAGCTCTTCCCCGTCAACAGAAAAAGCATAAGCTATGTCACTATTCTCTACGAAAAAATGGGCTACATCCCCCGAACTTTTTGCAAGGAAAGGATCGGTTATTTCAGGGCATTCAGACTTCTCTGCAGGAACCTACTGACGCAGTGCTGCCAGGTCCCACCTTCATTTACAATGGCACGAAATGGAGCTTCAGGTTGCTTGCGCGTTTCAACACTGGAGAAAACATCTGATGCCCCACTGCTACAATTAGTTATATCCTTAACTAGTCTTTGCAGAGTTAGCCGTTTACAAAGTGCAATAGCTTTGCTCTTGGTTTTATTTTAACCTTTTTTCACATGACATGACAAGAACTTTATTTGAGTCCTGAGGGACTGAGATTTTGGGGAGCTAAAACCGAAGGCTCCCGAAGATCAAGTCGGTGGCGCCACCCACGATGGGACCGGAAGATGAAGTTCCGCCGCAATGTCGTGGGCCCTCTGGACAGCCTGAAGTTGCATGTGGAGATTGCTGCTCTTGAGAGATTCCTGCCATTGTTCTTTCGTACAGGCACCAATTTTTTGTTGACGGCTTGCACGGCCTTATTGATATACATTGTTATAGGCAAAACGACGAAGCCGCCTACCTTGTCTGCCTGCAAGAGGTAAAGTTAATTATCCATGAAGAACTTTGCAACATCACGTAAACGGTCTTCCCGCTCTGTCCGTGTGACAGACTTGTCTAGCGTATACAATTGCAAAGTACATACTTTTTGGACCCAACAAATTCGTTAATGGGTCCCTACAACAAAGAATGAAAGTGTCCAGCTCAAGAGATAAGGTAGAATTTGCGGAACTGTCAATACTGATCAACAAGGCCAAAATAAGAGCTATTCGAAATTATAACGTGATAAAGACTGAAGAAGCCGTAAAATGGACGCAGCCTGAAATCAGTGAGCAAGAAACTTGGCATAGGACAAACCAAGATGTAGGCACTAAAACATAAGCAAGGTAATATCAGCATTCTCGAAGGTATAGTAACAGCAGCGGAAGGATTCTGCTGCTATTACTGCTTACTGCATTACTGCGTCGAATGGAGGTATCCTGACGTAGATAAGTCAAGATACCTCCATTCCAAGCAGTAATGAACAGGATACAGAAACTCCTCGTATAGCTAGCGATGAGGTCAGAAGGGCCTTGCAAGACATGAAACGGGGAAGAGCGGCAGGTGAAGATGGAGTAACAGTAGAATTAATCAAAGATGGAGAAGAGATAATGCTTGGAAGACTGGCGGCTCTCTATACGAAGTGTCTATCAACTGCAAGGGTCCCAGAAAACTGGAAGAATACAAACATTATACTAATCCACAAAAGGGGAGACGTTAAAGAATTGAAAAAATATATGCCTATTAGTTTACCGCCCGTATTATATAAAATATTCACCAAGATAATTTGCAATAGAATAAGGGCAACACTGGATTTTAGCCAACCAAGGGAACAGGCTGGCTTCAGGAAGGGATACACTACAATGTATCACATCCATGTCATTAATTAGTTAATCCAGAAATCTGCAGAGTAAAATCAGCCTCTCTACAAGGCTTTCATAGATTACGAAAAGACATTTGATTCAGTACAGATACCAGCAGTCATTGAGAAATTACGTAATCAAGCAGTGCAGACTGCTTACGTAAATATTTTGGAAAATCTCTACAGAGATTGCACAGCTACCTTAATTCTACCCAAGAAAAGTAGGAAGATACCTATAAAGAAAGGGGTCAGACAAGCAGACTCAATCTCTCCGATGCTATTCACTACGTGCTTCGAAGAAGTATTCAAGCTGTTAGACTGGGAAGGCTTAGGAGTAAGGGTCGACGGCGAATGTCTCAGCAACCTTCGGCTTGGCGATGGCATTGTTCAATTCCGCAACAACGCAGACCAATTATACAACAAATGACTGACGACCTTAACAGATAGAGTGTGAGAGTGGGGTTGATCATTAATATGCAGAAGACAAAGATAATATGAATAGCCGGGCAAGTGAACAAGAGTTCAAGAAGCATCTAGAGTCTGTGAAGGAGTACATTTACCTAGGTCAGTTAACCACAAGGAATCCTGATCACGAGGACGAAATTCATAGAAGAATAAAAATGGGTTGGATGGCATACGGCAGACATTGTCAGCTCATGACTGGAAGCTTGACATTATCATTGAAAAGGAAGGTGTACAATCAGTGCATTATACCGGTGCTAACATATCATCATGATCATCATCATCATCATATTTTATGTCCACTGCACGACGAAGGCCTCTCCCTGCGATCTCCAACTACCCCTGTCCGGCGCCAACCGATTCCAACTAGCGCCGGCGAATTTCCTAAGCCCCTGCGTGCGCCCCGCTTGCGTCGTCGACTGCGGCCGCGTCACGCCGGCAAGCCTGGGCGCGCATGTGCGGCATCACGTGGCTCGAGCAACACGAGGCGAGCAGTGCCTGGACGACGATCGCCTTCCTTGTTCAGGCTTGGTTTCAGCCACGATCGGAGGTATTATTTTCATATTTTCATACCCTACCTATACCTCAGCCTATTAAGACACTCTGAGAACTAGGAAAGTAAGGTCGTAACGTTATGACGCAACTTTTTATTGCGGTTAAACCGAGACAGCCTATAATTTCCCAGCAACTAAGTTCGATGATATGATGGTTGAACTGAAGAATGTTTCTGAACAAATTAAGTTTCTTCCATAGTTGTATACTTTATATTGGTGAGGGTTTTTATCCTTACCAGCATTCTAGTGTTTCTTGTTTGACATTTTCCACGAAAGCATGTTTCAAGGTTCAATGGAAACTTTCATGGGGCTCTCTATATGTGTTTGCATAGCCGTACAACTGAAATTGACTCATCAGCTCGTTTGGCTGCTCGTTACCCGCAGGAGTCAATAGTGCACTTTGAGAGACACCTCGTGGTGGAGTTGGCAACCTGGGAGCGAAGTAACGGTGCCACAGTGGCGGCGTCACGAATCCAACGACTGACGTGAGATAGCATCGTTCGCCGTGTGCCGCACGAGTTACAGCTGTGCTGTGGAGATTCGCCTGCCAACCTGGAAACGCAGCCTGCATCGCGCGACACACGCTCCCCGATCCCGCGCAGGAGGCAGGCGGGGAAACCGAGCGGAACGCGCTCCTCCCGTGCACACGCGCGAAGGACAGCGGCCAACGGCGGCGCTCTGCAGCGCGACCATTCGAAGACAACTTCGCCCCGCGGGGGAAGGCGAGGCTCGGCGGGGCAAAAATCGATTATCGGCTGGCGCTCGACCTTCCGCGTGAGCCAGGAAGAAGCATGGACGCCCGCGCAAAAGTCGGCGCCCGCGCAAAAGTTTGCCGCCTCGGGGAAATGTTGCACGAATGGTCCTGTGCCGCCAGTGGCATCGAGTGTCAGACACCGGATGCCCGCATCTCTCCCGGTGGACGTCGCCCTCTGCCTGTTACGGTTCGGCTTGATGATATTTCGCGAGACATTACACGGGCAGAATGCGCCAGACTTGCGCGTGTGCATCGCTGGACACCTGAATGTGCACGCGATCATGTCATGTGACTACGTGCAGCGGGAAGCGTACTTGTGACCTGGAAGTTGCAAAAGAACGCGCGCAGCGGCTGTGACGCTGAAGCATGGGCGCCCTGAGCGGGCTCTCCACAGACCGTGGCTGAGAAGCGTGACGCGGGCGGTCAGCAGCGCGCTCGCTGAGAGAACCCCTCGGGAGTCGGGAAGAGCTCCTGCTGTTTTGAGGAGATACACGGCCGAGGCTAGCAGAGGGCGCTCGATGCTAATGGCTTTTCGTTGCTCCGCGAGTTCCGCAGAGCAATTCATCCTATGTAGCCCGAGCATGGACCGGAGCCCTGTAGAAATTTTAATACGAGACTGTCCGCCTGAGCGCACCGAACATCCTGGCTGTTGTTCTCGTCATTCGAGACTAGCCGTTCCAGCAACACCGGTGTAGCTGAGTGTGTTTCGTTTCTTAAAAGCTGGGCAGCGCTCAAAACCCCCGCTGCTCATGGCAGAACAAAGGATGACATCTCTTAGAAGAGCTACAAACTGCGCTAGTTGGTGCGTATTCATTTTTCTTGAGCAAAGTACTGTCAGACGCAGCGGGGATGTAGCGAACACTGGATATGAAGCGGACACGAAATGACACAGGGGCTTCATGTCCGCTTCGTGTTCAGTGTTTGTTTCCTCCCCGTTGCGTGTTACAGAACTTAGCGCAACAAAAATGGATGACATCTGGATAATTTAAGTCTTTAGTGATGTGGCTCATACCCATACGTGTAATAGAGTTGCAGTGTTGATGAATATTGCTCGCCTCACGACATGGTGGCATTCTACAACCGCGGAGACAAAAGTACAAAGCTTTGTTTGTCTCATGAGGATATATATCAGCGCGTCAATTTCTTTGTGCGTGTGCTTTAGTTCGCACTGTTATAACTTCATGATACAAAACCAACTGGCCTAATCTTTCACCTTACTCTCTTTGTCGACAATCACTGAACAGAACGGCAACGTCTATATATATATATATATATATATATATATATATATATATATATATATATATATATATATATATATAGAGAGAGAGAGAGAGAGAGAGAGAGAGAGATAAACGGGATGGGAAAGGGCAGGGAGGCTACCCGGATAAGAGTCTGGTTTTCTAACCTGCACTGGGGGAAGGGTAAGAGGAAATAAAAGAGGGAAAGAACAGCGGAGAGAAAAAGAAATAAAAAAAGATAGGCAAGGTCGTGAACGTCCATGAGAATTACAGTCTCTCCAATAGGCCCCTCTAACGTAAGAATTCAAAGAGTACTTTCAGTGTCCTGTGGTGTGCACAGGTCGGCGTTCTAGGACTGTTTTCTCCCAAAGCGGGCGGTCGTCAGGACGCGCCAGAGCGGTCGCGAGCGACTGCCTGTGTGCGCTGCATCGGGAACAACGGCAAAGAACATGTCGGTAGTGTTACGTTTCGCCTACGACGCGCGGTTTAGCCGGCGCGACTGCAACAAAGCGGCAGACATTTTGGCCCGTTCGGCGTCGCCGCTACGCTCCCCGCCAAGCGCGTCCAGGCATGTTCCGATGCCACGTGTCTTCATGTGCGTGTGTGAGTGTATGTGCCATTGTGCCCGACCGGAGGCGATACGACAGTAGAAGTCACCTTCTCCTCCCAGCCATTGTGCCCGACCGGAGGCGATACGACAGTAGAAGTCACCTTCTCCTACCAGTCTTTGTGCCCGACCGGCGGCGCTACGACAGTATGCGTCACCTTATCCCATTGTACAATCACGTGCTCGTCTATTGAGGGGTTCCTTCTTGCCCTCAACTGCGAGAGTATAAAAACAGCTGCCCCCGGACGCCAAAAAGGAGGCTCCGATTTCTTCGGTTGAGAAAAGTGCTCTCCCGTCTCTCTACTTCGGTCAACCTGACCGCCAACTCTTTGCGATGTTAAAATAAACAAGTTGTTTTGTTGTTACCAGTCGACTCATGCTTTGCCGGGACCTTCGGATGCTTCCAGTTGTACCCCAGGCCGCCAGGCCAACGCTACCCTTGGGGCTTGCGACCCAGGTGCAACAACGGGCGTCAGCGCCGAGTTCCCAACAGGTCGTACCATCGGTGCGACCACAACAACCGTTGCCATCGGTGGGATTCAAACAACTGTCTGCCAGCGGTGAGATCGCGACAACGGAGGCCAGCAGCGAAGAGATGCAGTTGACTGTATGCTGAGCAGCTCAACGACGATCCGGGAGCAGTGCAACGAGCCCTGTGTGATGACTGGTTGCCTGTAGCGGAACGACTGCGCTGAACTCTTGGCTGCGAGGTTTGGTGAGTGCGGGACTTTCTTCTTCTGAGCTTTGCCAGGCTTTTGTTAGTGTCAGAAACAGAGCTGGTAATTGTGGTTGTCGTTGCTGCCGGGTTAGATTGCGGCAAGACAATAATAGGCAGTAGAGAAAGCAGCATTCAGAGCAGCCATGGATTTGAAGTCGTTGCGCAAACCGAAATTGCTGGAGCTTGCAAGAGAGTTGGGTCTGGATGTCTCGGACAAACTCAGAAAACCAGAACTGCTAAAGGCTATTCTTGAGTTAGAGGCTGAGGATGACGAGCTGTCGGAATGCCTTGAGACTATTGAGGAGAGGTCAAAAAGACATGAGCGCGAACTTAAAGAGCAAAAAGAGAGACAGGAGCGCGAACTTAGAGAGCAAAAAGAGAGACAGGAGCGCGAACTTAAAGAGCAGAAAGAAAAAGAAGAGCGTCAACACGCTTTGGAAATGAAGCGTCTCGAGGTAGAGATGGAACGCGCTCGTAATGGAAGTCAGGCACACGGTGCAGGAGAACGCGTATTGTTCAAAATGACTGACCTGATGCGGCCGTTTAAGCTTGGAGAGGACATTGGTTTGTTCCTGGTTAACTTTGAGCGAACGTGCGAGAAGCAGGGGTTCTCTCGGGAAACGTGGCCACAGCGCTTGCTCACTTTGTTACCCGGCGAGGCGGCCGACGTAGTCGCTCGCTTGGATAGAGAGGAGGCAGAGGATTTCGACAAAGTGAAATCGAGTCTGCTAAAAAAGTACAGGCTGTCAGCGGAGGCGTTCCGTCGGAAGTTTCGGGAAAATGAGAAAGGCAAAAGTGAGTCATATACAGAGTTTGCGTACAGGCTTATGTCAAACATGCAGGAGTGGCTCAAAGAAGAGAAAGCGTTCGGTGACCACGATAAAGTTCTGCAGTGTTTTGGGCTAGAACAGTTTTATAGTCGGTTACCTGAGAACGTGCGGTACTGGGTCTTGGATAGGCCAGACGTTTGTACGGTGGCTAAAGCCGCTGAGCTTGCCGAGGAGTTTGTGACGCGTCGGGCTCGCGGAGCTAAGGACGGTCAAAAGGGTGAATTTGGCTCGAAGTTTGAGAGGCCGAAGTTCACACCCATGAGAGCAAAGGGGAACACGCGTAGTGAGGATGCGAGTGAAAGCAGTCCGACCAAACGTAAAGAGACGGCGGCAGCCGAAGCCGAACGCAGAAAGCGGTTCGAGATGAGGCAAGCGCGCGTTTGTTATACGTGCCAGAAGCCGGGTCACTTTTCGGCGCAGTGTCCGGAAACAACACCAAAAGTTGTGTTTTTTTCATTATGCAGCACTGACGAGAACATGAAGCTTCTCGACCCTTACATGCGAGACCTCCTCGTGAAGGGGAAAGAGTGCCGAGTGCTTCGCGATTCCGCAGCTACAATGGATGTAGTTCACCCGTCTTACGTAGAACCCCATATGTTCACGGGCGAGTGCGCATGGATCAAGCAAGCCGTGGAAGCTCATAGCGTGTGTCTGCCGGTAGCAAAAGTGCTTATCGAAGGACCTTTCGGAGCGCTTGAGACGGAGGCCGCAGTGTCATCTATGCTGCCACCTCAGTACCCGTACCTATTTTCGAACAGGTCCGATCACCTCCTGCGCGAGAAGGGGCTTTTGTTTGGTGAGGCTAGCGTTCAGGCCTTAACCAGATCGAAGGTTCGGGAGCTCGCTGCAAAGGCGGTAGTTGCGGAGCCGACGTTATCAAACAATGAAAAAGGGTCAGAGGCGCAGCAAGCTGATATTCAGAGCACGCCCGAACTGAATAAACTTGAGTATGTAACGTTAAAGGCACCAGATACTGGAGAGGAAATTCCCGATGCGGGAAAGTTAGAAGAGCTATCTGCAGATTTGCTCATCGCGCCTACGTCAGATGGACTTGATAGGTTGCTAAAAGTCAGCCGGTCGGCTTTGATAGCCGAGCAAAAGAAGGATGGCAGCCTAGAAAACGTGCGCTGCAATGTCAAGGAAGGTATCGCCAGGAAAAATGCGCGTTTTGTGGAAAGAGGTGGAGTCCTGTACCGGAAGTATCTAGACCGCAGAGGAGTGGAGTTCGATCAGCTGATCGTGCCTCAATGCTATCGTCAGGATCTGTTGCGCTTGACGCATGGGGGTTCGTGGTCCGGACACCTAGGAGTTAAGAAAACTAAGGACCGTCTCTTGCAAGAGTACTATTGGCCAGGGTGTTTTCGGGACGCAGACCATTTCGTGAGGACATGTGACACCTGTCAGCGGGTGGGCAAACCAGGGGACAAATCGAGGGCGCCGTTGAAGTTGGTACCTATCATTACGGAGCCTTTTAGACGGCTCGTTATTGATACAGTGGGACCTCTGCCGGTAACAGCCACGGGGTACAGACACATTTTGACTGTGATCTGCCCAGCGACAAAGTTCCCTGAAGCAGTGCCGCTTAAAGAACTCAGCTCAGTTGAGATAGTCAATGCACTACTGTCCATATTTGCGCGAGTTGGTTTTCCTGCGGAAATCCAATCAGATAAGGGCACAGTGTTTACTAGCGCTTTGACGACAACTTTTCTCGAAAGGTGTGGGGTAAAGCTGCTACACAGCTCAGTGTACCACCCACAGTCGAATTCCGTTGAGAAGCTCCACTCCGTCATGAAGCGCGTGTTGAGAGCATTGTGTTTTGAACATCGAACTGACTGGGAGCTGTGTCTGCCTGGGGTGATGTTTGCATTAAGGACCGCGCCGCATGCAGCTACGGGGTTTTCGCCAGCTGAACTGGTGTACGGTCGCTCGCTTCGATCTGCGCTTCGCATGCTTCGAGAATCGTGGGAAGGCAGGGGCGACGACCCAGTCGTGGTGGAGTACGTGCTTAAGCTCCTCGAACGCTTAAGAAGGGCACAGGAGTTGTCAGGTGAAGCAATGGCAAAGGCCCAGCAGAGGGCCAAGGTTTATTATGATCGGACAGCCAGGGCCCGTCGTTTTGAGGTGGGCGATGAGGTCATGATATTGCGCACATCGCTAAACAACAAACTAGACGTGCAGTGGGAGGGCCCAGCACGAATTGTTCAGAAACTGTCGGACGTTAACTACGTGGTAAGTCTGCCAGGAAAGCGGAAAGCACAGCAAGTTTACCACTGTAATCTGCTCAAACCTTATAGACAAAGGGAAGCAGTGGTGTGCATGATGGTAAACGTTCCTGAAGAGCTTCCGGTCGAGCTTCCGGGACTAGGCTCAGTGACGAACAGGGAAGACACCGGTCAAGTCATTAGTGACTTAGTCAGTGGAGCATCGCTGTCGCGTGAGCAGAAAACCGAACTACACCAGCTATTACAAGAGTTTCAAGGTCTGTTCTCTGAGAGGCCTGGTAGGACTTCTGTCCTTACTCATGATATAGAACTTACCTCCCCAGAGCCAGTACGATCCAAGGCGTATCGGGTGTCACCCCGCCAGAGCGATATTATGGAGGCTGAGGTAAAGAAAATGCTACAGCTCGGTGTTATTGAGGCAGGTGAGAGTGATTATACCTCCCCTTTGATTTTAGTTGAGGTACCGGGCAAGGAACCTCGTCCTTGCGTCGACTACCGCAGGCTTAATTCCATCACTAAGGATCAAATTTATCCGATCCCTAACATCGAGGAGCGCCTTGAGAAAGTTAGTAGCGCTCAGTTTGTTTCTACCCTAGATCTTGTCAGGGGTTATTGGCAGGTTCCACTTACAGAAGAGGCTAGTAGGTATGCGGCGTTCATTTCACCAATGGGAACATTCCGTCCTAAAGTGTTGAGTTTTGGTTTGAAGAACGCGCCATACTGTTTTTCAAACCTCATGGATAAAGTGTTGCGGGGACAGCAAGAATTCGCTTTACCGTATCTAGACGACGTAGCGATATTCTCCGCATCCTGGTCTGAGCATATGGCACACTTGCGGGCAGTGCTAACCCGCCTGCGCGAAGCGGGCTTGACAGTCAAGGCTCCTAAGTGCCAGTTAGCACAGGCCGAGGTTGTCTACCTCGGTCACGTGATTGGTCAGGGTCGTCGCCGCCCCTCTGAAATAAAGGTGGCCGCTGTGCGAGACTTCCCGCAACCGCGCACGAAGACCGATATTCGGTCGTTCTTTGGTGTCGCCGGCTACTATCAGAGGTACATCCCCAGGTACTCTGATATCGCGGCTCCCCTGACGGATGCTCTAAGAAAGACAGAGCCTCAAACAGTCGTCTGGGACGAGACAAAGGAAAGAGCTTTTAGCGCCCTAAAGAGTGCCCTAACAAGCCAGCCTGTGCTACGATCGCCAGACTATACAAAAGGGTTCGTTGTTCAGTGCGATGCTAGTGAGCGAGGCATGGGCGTTGTACTGTGCCAACGGGAAAATGGAGAAGTAGAACACCCCGTCCTGTATGCTAGTCGTAAGCTGACCAGTCGTGAGCAGGCGTATAGCGCCACCGAGAAAGAGTGTGCATGTCTCGTGTGGGCCGTTCAGAAATTGTCATGCTATCTAGCCGGCTCGAGGTTTATCATTGAGACGGATCACTGCCCTCTCCAATGGCTGCTGACCATCTCTCCCAAAAATGGCCGCCTCCTGCGCTGGAGCCTCGCTTTGCAACAATATTCCTTTGAGGTGCGTTACAAAAAGGGGAGTCTCAACGGTAACGCCGATGGCTTAAGTCGAAGCCCCTAACGTAGGAATCAGCCTCAAAATTGTTTGTTACTGATGTTTTTCTTCCTGAGGCAGGATTTTTTTTAACATATTGCTTTTGTTTAGTGTTTCAAAGTGATGATATGCTTTCTAGTGCAATTTTCCAATTTGTGGACGCGTTCTGAGTGATGCTAGACTACTGTAAGGAACTAGGCAGTGGTATAAAAGGGGAAAGAGCCTGGCAGGGCTTAGTGAGGGTTGTGCCGTGCTTGCTGACTGAGCGGTTGAGTTTCAGCGTAGTTCTAACGCTTGCCGGGAACGAGAACAAGAATGTGAACTCTCCCGAAGTCACTTTGCAGTGTCCTGTGCGAACCTGAACGAGAGAACGAGGCCTTCTCTGTGAGCTGCGCTCAAGAAACGTCGAGGGACGCCCGACTTCGGTTATGAGCATCATCGAGCGACATCCCTCCGGACAGCGGATGCAGTCCCCTGTCCATCGGGATCTCCTTCCCCCGGCGGGGCGGTCTGTTACGTTTCGCCTACGACGCGCGGTTTAGCCGGCGCGACTGCAACAATGCGGCAGACATTTTGGCCCGTTCGGCGTCGCCGCTACGCTCCCCGCCAAGCGCGTCCAGGCATGTTCCGATGCCACGTGTCTTCATGTGCGTGTGTGAGTGTATGTGCCATTGTGCCCGACCGGAGGCGATACGACAGTAGAAGTCACCTTCTCCTCCCAGCCATTGTGCCCGACCGGAGGCGATACGACAGTAGAAGTCACCTTCTCCTACCAGTCTTTGTGCCCGACCGGCGGCGCTACGACAGTATGCGTCACCTTATCCCATTGTACAATCACGTGCTCGTCTATTGAGGGGTTCCTTCTTGCCCTCAACTGCGAGAGTATAAAAACAGCTGCCCCCGGACGCCAAAAAGGAGGGCTCCGATTTCTTCGGTTGAGAAAAGTGCTCTCCCGTCTCTCTACTTCGGTCAACCTGACCGCCAACTCTTTGCGATGTTAAAATAAACAAGTTGTTTTGTTGTTACCAGTCGACTCATGCTTTGCCGGGACCTTCGGATGCTTCCAGTTGTACCCCAGGCCGCCAGGCCAACGCTACCCTTGGGGCTTGCGACCCAGGTGCAACAACGGGCGTCAGCGCCGAGTTCCCAACAGGTCGTACCATCGGTGCGACCACAACAACCGTTGCCATCGGTGGGATGCAAACAGTAGTTTCCTCGTCGTTGCAGTGGTCTCACGAAGCACTATCCTCACATCCGATGCGGAAAGCAAACGACTTCGTAAATGTGACGCCAAGCCACAGTCAGTAAAGTACCGTTATCTCGAGTCGGGATAGTCCAGGTGGAGGATGAAGTTGCAGAGAGGGGTCCAGTGAATGTAGACGTGTGTGCTGAAAACTAGGTGTGTTCCACAACGATTGTAAGGCATCATATGCGAGCGCTCCAAGTTTCGCTGCTGTATCTGTTCTTGACAGCGGGATTGGCTCGTGCACGCTGCCTTCATGAGCAGATCGAGAAGCTTCATCGGCATGTTCATTATCATTTATGCCACAGTGGATAGGGAGCCACTGAAATGTGACGTCGAGTCCTTGCTCGACGAGGCGAAGAAGGAGCTCTCAGATTTGTAGCACTAGTTGTTCATAGGGTCCACGACGTGAGGCGGAAAGCAAGCAATGTAGAGCTGCCCTAGAGTCGCTGAATATGCTCCACGTCGATAAGCATACACGGTGCTCCAGCTATCATGCATCGCATTTTTTTAAAAATACGGACCGTTCTACGCGAAGATAACCAAGAGTATATCGTTCTCGGTCAATTTCAATTCAATAATTAATTGCATTCTTTCAATTACTGCTCTGAATGGCGCGCTGCCAACGAAGAAATTGTAGAACATTGAAAGAAGCTTATAACGGGCATGTTTTCAGCCAGGTACTTCCTGCCCGTTTATTTTTTTCCGGCTGATTAAGAAAGCCCGTGAGAAATGAGAGATGCCGTGTCTAATCGACCGCATGCATCAAAAAGCAGCGTCCTGAAACAAGCTTCGCAGGAGTTAGCGGGCGATCTGTCATGGCCCGGCCACGACAGCGCGAAGCTTACGGGACAAGCGCCGGCACTGGCTGCTAACTGCTACGCAGCTCGTTTGAGGGCGCTGCTTTTTCATGCGGGTGGACGGTTAGTCATGTAATACTCCTCATTTGGCGTGGGCTTTATCAGCCGGAAAAAATAAACTGGCGGAAATTACCTGGAGGAAAACGTGCCAGCTTTAAGCTTCTTTCAATGTCCTGTCATTTCTTCATTTACAGCACGGCATTGAGACCATGCTGTAATTTAAAAAATGGCCTCCAATCCACGCTGTGAAGGTGGTTGCGCAGTGAAGCTGTAAACGACTGTGTGCATTTGTGACACTCACTTGACTTCCGGACTTGCATAGCTAGCAATTGAAATAGCTCTATAGCGAATCCCACGCACGAGGAACTATAACATAGGCAGCTACGGGGTGAAACTGAAGAAAACCGTCGCCGCTACGCCGCCAGAAAGCGGGCAGAGAGAGAACACCGGCTTCAACAAATCTCATGTAGTACGACATACCACTGCCGTGAATGCTGAGGAACACGATGATATTCTACGACGAAGACGTACGCACCTCTCCTCAACATGCTTCAACAATCGACGGTGCTGCAGCTCAGCACTTCGCCAAGCATTTCATTGAGGATCCACACGAGTTATAATGGTTAAAGTGTGTTTGACCACCTGGGTGGTCACGCAGGCTACTTTCCTTTGAAGAATCATGGTACCACTACAGCAACGACTTATAAGTTAGACAGCGCTTGAGGAGGAAATATGAGTTGGTGCAGTAATTGATATTTCAATGTCATCGTAATAGGAATAACGCTATACCGAAAAAAAATCCGTAGTGTGTGCTCTATCAATATTCCTCACACCTTGTTTTCTTCTTCTTTTTGCAGCACTTGCAGTCCAATAACGTTAGCTTCTGCTGTCATGTCCCAGATGAAATGTCGGCAGTTAACCTGACATTCAAAAACATAATAAATTGATTACTATGGCGAAAACAGGAAACAGACGCCGACCAAGGTGATTTTCTCTTCCTTAACTCCCCCCGCCACACACACTGGAGTCTTCCCGGCCAGACCCTTGCCGACCGGACGAGACTGCGTCAGACCTTCGACTTGATTGATTTGTATATTTAACGCGTACAAAAGTCAGATCGACATCTAGGGCACCAACTGCGTGAGTTTTTAATTGTTTTTTTTTTCAGTATAAGCTACATGATTGCCGCACATCTCAGCGTGGAATTAATGCTCGCACGCGCGCGCGCCTGTGTGCGTGTTGCCTTAGAGAAGACACGCGCGGTGGCACACCTGGTTAACACGCTCCAATCAACATCAATAATCGTACTGAGTTCATGCAGGGAGCTCACCGCAATATGCGAGGCCTGCTAGGCAGGCAATCGCATCGCGTAGCAAAGGCGAGCGCTCTGAAAGGGAAGTGCAAAGCCGAGCGCGCTGGCGCTTCGTATTCCGCGCAGGAGCTGCGCGTCGCCTGCCGCCGCCAATGGGCGCGCGCGTGACGCCCGAAGAAGGCGCTGCTCCGCGGGGCGGCCGAGCGGCGAGGCGAAGCGAGCGGCGCAGGCGGCGCGCTGGACACGCTATGAATTCCGCACGAAAGGCCGCGAGGGAGAAAACGAAGCCGACAATTGCCCGCATCGACTGGAAGGCTTCCGAAGGCCGCGCCGATTCACGACCCGCTCGCGCCCGGTGTGTGAAGCCACTGCGACAGCGCAGCGGAACCGAGCGCGCTTTGCAGGTGCGCAGTCCGGCCTCGCGCATGCGCGCCTGCCCGACAGGGGTCCCGATCAAATTGGGAACGTGGCCGACTAGTTTTCGGGCCGCTGCCCAGCAAGCTGTTGTTGAACGATTAAGCAGTGTTTGAGGAAATTATGCATTGCACCAGAATAGAGTATTACACGTGTAAAGCGGATAGCCACACAATAAAGGAAGAAAAACAACGAGAGACCGTTTTGGCGTTCCCGTTATCGTACACAAATCATTCTAAACAACCTAAAACAAGCCGATTGCAAAACGAATCATTACCTGTAATCGACCAATCGAACAGCCAATCGGTGTTTATTATAGTGGCCCGAAAGCGCTGGTCCATCTCAGTAGTGGCGCACTTGGCACAAGAAGTCAATATACATGAGCTGATCATAACACTACACAGAGGCTATAGAAATATGAAGCGGAGATATGCCATCACTCCCTATATACAGTACTGGACATTGCACCAATAATAATAATAATAATAATAATAATAATAATAATAATAATAATAATAATAATAATAATAATAATAATAATAATAATAATAATAATAATAATAATAATAATAAACAGAAGGTAATCAAATATTCAATAGCTTCAGTAGTTTCGCGATCGCCATGCATGGTAATGTCGGAAATCATTTTCTGTTCACTTACTGACATGTGTAACTGTGATATTCGAGTAGTTACATTAAATCAATAAACGTTGCCACAACTCAACACAACACGTTCTTACGTCTCAACATGGCCAAGGGCATTAATTAGACGTTTACCACGAGGCAACCCCACCCATTCATCAGCGCCTACTTAGAAGTCAACGCAGCATTGACACCGACTGTTGACGGGTCCATGGAAGACCCCTATACCTGCACCTGACTACCTCAACCAATGATGAAAAAGACCAACGTCGAATGATACCATGGGAACGGCTTCGACCTCGATTTCCTAGACTGCTACGCGCTTGTTAAATAAATGGGACAATATTTAGCAACATCGCAGGCGTAATTCCGCTGAATGGTGAGGTATCATGGGCGGGATTTTGCGACCGATTCGACGATTGCGATTGGCCGTTATACAGTCATCAGATTCTCTGGTATGGTCTCGCAGGGAAGACGATGATATTGAAAGCAGGTACTTTTGGTGCAGCAGCCGACGTCTCCTGATGTGAACTCAGACGCCTAGTATAGCTCCTGCGTGAAGTGGGCTTCCGCACCTGGAGCCGCTGTTTGTAATAACGCAAAACGAACCCCTTTCCCCTTCATTCCTGATGCCGCACGTACTCGTCCATGGAGGATTCCTGGCCCGAACGCCAGCTAAAAGAACGCAGGGAATTTTCGAGTGGCAGTTCGTGAGTAAAAGAAAGCCCTTTACCGAGTTGTCTAAAAATGGCTAGAATGCTGTCACAAGACGTTAAGCTACCTTGCCCGTTAAAAACAATTAAAAAGTGATCCATATATCTGAAAACTTTCGAAATATTTCAAAACGTACCCCCAAACGCCTCATCAAGCGCTGTGTCTACGGTAGCTAAAAAAATGTTTCACTAAAGCGGCGCATTGCACCTCCGATGCAGATTCGACGTTTCTGAAGAAAGAAGTGTTTGTCAAAACTGATAAAAGTGCTACTAAGATAGGTTTCTAAAAGCGTTAAAAAACTGCCACTCGAAAATTCCCTACGTTTTCTAGACCTAAGCATTTACTTTGCTAAGGGCCACGCGCGGTGGCAGCACTTAATTCCCTCAGGTACCGAAGGGTTTGGTGCCATGACTCCTCCCAGCCAAAGATTGTCAAATGAGGAGTGACGATGCTCTGCTTAGAATCAGTCCTCCGCAAGTCGTGTGCGCACAGGATGCAGCTTGCTTTTGACAACGAGATTTCCCGTCTTAAGACGGCAGGGTTCCCTGACCCGATGGTAACACCAGTGGCGGAAACCCTCCTGCAGAAGGTAAAAGGACCTAGGAGCAAAGCAAGGGTGAGGACGACTACTATGGCCGTAAGGCCTGAAGTGGCACCGTATGTCCACAGGGTCACTCACAAGATTCTCAGATTCGCAAGCGTCACTCAGATTCTGCTCTTTCTTTTTTCTTTTGAAGCGCCACGTTTAATTCGAGTCGGCTCAGTGGTTCCTCAACGAGAGCATTTCTTCGTTCACCGCGTCGTCATATTGTACGACACAGAAAATATGGACAGGAAAATGAACAGCGGACAGAGAAACCATTTGCCCGCTCTTGGCTTTCTGTGTGTATTCGCACTGCAGAGTGCAAAAGCGGGAAAAGCAGCCTCTCGTAGTCTTATCTTCATTTCTGGCCATGGAGAATGCATTTGTACAAGAAACATTCGGGAAAATGTAACCCCGAGTTGAACCATAAAGAGTACAGTAATTAAATAGCTAGTAATCGGTTTGCTAGCTGAACTATTCACAACTGGGAGAGGGGAATTGCTCCAGCGTATGACAAACACTAGTACAGCATATACGCGTTAGGTTTTCCACGCTTAAGTGACAATTCGGAGACACCGCAGCCAGCGTAGCACGCACAATGCACTATAGGAACTGCGGGGATAAAACATGCACGCAGCGAAGAGTGCACGCAATGCCACGCCGGCCCTTCCTTCGCTCACGACACCTGCACTTGTCGTATGCATTGTTGGGTCCCCTGAAAGTTTGTTGCATTGCTTTCACTTGGAGGACGGCAGCAACGGGGCCGAGGAGCGAACGCTGGAACCGCGGGGACCCGACCTTCTGACGAGCGTTGCACAAAAACAGCCAAGAGGCGCCTCTGCACGGCACCGCCGTGTGCCTTCGCATAGCGAACTCGCGGAACAAAGGAGCGCCGGAGGCGTCTCGGCTCCCAAAGTCAGCGCAACGGTGGCGTCATTTAACGCGTCACAAGCTCCCTGCGCGACAAAGGCGGCGCGCGCAGAGAGTTCGGCGCCGCCCATGGCCAGGCTTACCTGGCTAAGAGAACGCCAATGCGGACAATGCAGTCTCTCGCTCGAAGACGCCAGCAAAGGCAACTCGCGAACAATAGCAGGGCTCGAGTGCGTTCGCCGCGGCTTTCTTGCTTTCCCCGATCACTGCGTACGTACTCGCGGCGGATAACGAGCCGCACCATCTTACAGCTGGAACGAAATAATCTCCGCCTCACGCACTTTTTATTCGATAACAAAAGCAGCTGGAAATAAGAAGAGGAACAAGGAGCGACAACGAACCGCGGTCTGGCGATGCTCACCTTGCATAAGATAACCCACAAACATCGTCGTCCCTGCTGTTCACCGTCAATATTGTTCCCTTGAGCGCAGCAAGACAAACCCGTACATTTGAATGTATACGCTCTTGCATATGTGTTGCTTGAGATTACCGCATCTGACAAGATGTTGTTCTTGAGTATCGTTTTCTCCCACCCGAAACAATGGGCTCTGCAAGCAGACGGTTGAGTCGTTTACCTTCCATTAAAACGTATTGATCTGCTTCATTGCTCGTGTGTAAATGACAGACAAATAAGTAAAGACGCAGTAGTAACAGCGCGCGCGCGTGTTTGCATATGACCGGAGAAGATACACACACAGGCACCAGCTGGCACAGCCACGCCCACTGCCTGCGCCCGCATGTGTCAGCCTGTCCACGCCTCTCCACAGCAGGGCGTCCTGGGCGACTGACACTTGCCGCTGCCACAGCCTATTCTTTCCTCTACACACACTAATCGCTGTTAAAGGCCTACTTGCAGCGCAGGTGGATAGAATGAAACGAGTGGCATTGTTTCGAATTAATTCAAGAGACGTAATTAGAATTGTGTGATGAGGATGCAAGATTGCGGCGGCGATATTCTAATTTCGAGCGCAAAAGAGTTCTGTACAGAGAGAAATCCGAGCGAAGGTGGGGCTTTTTGAAGTCACATCGCAGGTATCTCAATGTTTTCTGGTTAGCACTGTTGCAGGTCATATAAGTGTCACTATTCCATGTTAGAGAGAATGTATAATATCATCATCGTCGTCATCATCATCATCATCATAATCATCATCATCATCAACCTGTTTTATGTCCACTGCAGGCCTTCTCCCTGCGATCTCCAATCCCCCATGTACTGCGCCAACCGATTCCAACTAGCGCCCGCGAATTTCCTCATTTCAACGCCCGACCAAGTCTTCTGCCGTCCTCGATTGCGTTTCCCTTCTCTTGGTACCCATTCTGTAACCGTAATGGTCCAACGGTTATCTAACCGGCGCATTACACGACCTGCCTAGCGCCATTTTTTTTTTCATTTAATGTCAATTAGAATATCGGCTATACCCGTTTGCTCTCTGATTCAAACCGCTCTCTTTCTGTCTCTTAACGTTATGCCTAGCAATCTTCGTTCCATCACTCTTTGCGCGCTCCTTAACTTGTTCTCAAGCTTCTTTGTCAGTCTCCAAGCCTCGGCCTCATATGTCAGCACTGGTAAAATGCACTGATTGTACACCTTCCTTCTCAAAGATAATGGTAAGCTTCCACTCAGGAGCTGACAATGTATGCCGTATGCGATCCAACCCATTTTTATTCTTCTATGAATTTCCTTCTCGTGATCAGGATTCCTTGTGGTTAACTGACCTAGGTAAACGTACTCTGTCACAGACTCTAGAGGCTGACTGGCGATCTTGAAGTCTTGTTCCTTTGACTGGCTATTCATCATTATCTTTGTCTTCTTCATATTAATCTTCAACCCCACTGTCACACTCTCTCTGTTTAGGTCCGCAATCATTTGTTGTAATTCGTCTGCATTGTTTCTGAATAGAACAATGTCACCGACAAACCGAAGGGTGCTGAGAAACCTTCCCACTTGAATAGCATGAATACTTCTTCCAAGCCCGCAGTGAATAGCATTGGATAGATTGTGTCTCCCTGTCTTAGCCTTTTCTTTATAGGTATCTTTCTACTTTTGTTGTGTAAAATTAAGGTGGCTGTAGAACCTCTGTAGATATTTTCCGAGGTATGTATACGTAAGCGGTCTAAGTAATGACTACGTAATACCTCTATGACTGCCGGTATCTCTACTGAATCAAATGCGTTTTGGTTATCTGTGAAAGCCGTACAGAGAGGCTTATTGTACTATGCGGATTCCTCCGTAACCTGAATAATGTCAGGGATGTGATCCATTGTAGAGTATCTATTCCTGAAGCCAGCCTGTTCCCTTGCTTGACTAACGCCCAGTTTTGCCCTTATACTATTGGAGATTATTTTGGTAGACATCTTATATAATACTGGGAGTAAGCTAATGGGCCTATAATTTTTCAATTCTTTAACATCTCCCTTCTTGTGGATTCGTATAATGTTCGCATTCTTCCAGTTTTCTGGGACACTTGCAGTCGATAGACACTTCGTATGAAGAGCTGCCAGTTTTCCAAGCATTATGTCTCCTTCATCCTTGATTGAATCGACTGTTATTCCATCTTCTCCTGCCCCTCTTCCTCGTTTCATGTCTTGCAAGGCCCTTCTGACGTCCTCTCTAGATATAGGAAGAGTTACTGTATACTGTTCATTATTGACGTAGTAGTTTTGCGGAAGCCCGCAAAGTGGAGAGAAGTAATTATAAAGGGAAAATCAGACATCCACCCGTTCGTAGCAATTGCTACAAAAGAAACCCATACGGGTTCCTCGAAAGAAAAGCCTCAGAGTTTAAGAAAAATTCGTCCTGGTCTGGGACTCGAACCCGGGACCACCGCCTTTCCGGGGCAGCCGCTCTACCATCTGAGCTAACCAGGCGACTATCAGATGGCAGGGCGAAGTCGAATTTGTCGACAACACACGAAGCAAATTCAAGTGTTTGACGTAGAAGTTTTGCGGAAGCCCGCAAGGTGGAGAGAAGTAAATATAAAGGGAAAATCAGACATCCACCCGTTGGCAGCAATTGCTACAAAGGAAACCCATACGGGTTCCTCAAAAGAAAAGCCTCAGAGTTGAAGGAAAATTCGTCCTGGTCCGGGACTCGAACCCGGGACCACCGCCTATGCCAAGTTTCCTTCTCACTCTGATTTCAGGCTGCGTCCATTTTTCACTGCTGCTTCAGTATATATCATGTTATAGTTTAGAATATCACTTATTTTCGCCTTGTTGGTCAATGTTGACAGTTCCGCGTATTGAGTTACACACTTTCACTCTTTGTAGTTCTTTTATTAGGTTCTTTGTTACTTGCGAGAGCTTGCCTACTGGTTGTCTTGGTGCCTTGCCTCCCACTTCAATTGCTGCCTCCTGTGAAGCCAGCCGAGTTACGGTTTCATCCATTACCTCAGTGTCATCTTCATCTGTCTGTTCTAAGGCTGCATATTTGTTTGCAAGTACCAGCCGGAATTTCTCTGCTTTTACCTTTACTGCATCTAGGTTGACCTGTTCCTTCTTGACCAATTTTACTTTTCCTCACTTCAAATTGAGGTGAATCCTGGCCCTAACAAACCTATGATCCTCCTATGATGATCATTCAACCTATGATATGGTTAACTTGAGTTAATGACTCGTACTGAGAAATGTTTGTGATGCTTTCGACGAGCTCCAACATTGTTATAACTTATTTCGGTAGTTTTTGGGCGCGCTCGCCGCACCCGGCTTTGTGACCCGGTCAGCGAAAAGCAACTCGGCCGTGTGACGCAGTTTCGCGTGGACTGAATCTTACTGGAACAAGTTTTGAAGCTTTCTCTTTCCCACAACGTTATCGTAAATCATTTCGTGACTTTTTGGGGTGCTTTTCACGCCCAGTGGCCACGCCTGGCGTCGTGACGCAGTTAGCGAAAAGCAGCTCAGCCGTGTGCCGCAGTTCCTTTCGCGTGTATTAAATGCTACTAGGACCAGTTCCTGACGCATTCTCTGACCCTCAAAAGTATTGTAAATAATTTCGTTACTTTTTGGGATACATTTGAGGCACACTCGACGCACCCTGGGTTGTGACGCAGCAAAAAAGCAAGGCAGTCATGGTGGCAGTTAGCTTGGCGTGTACCGAAACTTAGACAAGTTTGTTCTTTCTATGGCCCCGCAACATATAACTTTTTTCGGTACTCATGCTGGTCGAAGACGCGACGAGCGATTGCCAAGAGTGATAATAACGGAGTGTGTTGCTTGTGCCGGCAGAACGCGCAAAAGATAACTCCGAGGACCTCAAAAACCAAGAACTCAAAAATGTTGTCTTTTGAACGACTGAAAACAGGCTTTTCGCCCACGCATTGCGCTTGAGTGCGAGGAAAAGGCATTCTAGGAGCGTCTAGCATGGTCTCGCTGAGAGCCTGTGTTGCGGCCACCTCTGTATGTAGAGTATTGTCGCCTTGTACGTAAACGCGAATTGCTTTTGTTTATACTGTCGCCTATTCACCAATTTCGCACGTTTCCCCTTTACACGCAGTAGTCCTATAAGGTCTAAATGCCAAAATGACGCATGCTTCTAACTTAATATTTTCAGCAGGTGCCGTCCGGTGGAGCTTCGTACGGGAACTATAGCTGCTTACCTGGTGTGACAACGTTGGATGAACGCAAAAAAAAAAAAAAACGGGACGAGCATTTATATAGAGCGAATTAAACATTTCCTCATTTACAAGGCATCTTGCGTCCACATTATGAAATTGAACGTGGCACAGATTCGATGGAGACTTGAGAAAATCGTTCGCAGTCATTTTAGCTATATAAGTGATTCCGCAAGTGCGGTACACTGCGTGCGACTTAGCAGCAAAAGAAAGAAGAGAAATAGGAGTAGCGTAGCCGACGTTCCGCGTGTCAGCAAGCGTTCAAAATGCGGGCGCCCAAAACCGAAACCGAAAAGAGTTAATCCCTTCACCCGCCGTGGTTGCTCAGTGGCTATGGTGTTGGGCTGCTGAGCACGAGGTCGCGGGATCGAATGCCGGCCACGGCGGCCGCATTTCGATGGAGCCGAAATACGAAAACGCCCGTGTACTTAGGTTTAAGTGCGCGTTAAAGAACCCCAGGTGGTCAAACTTTCCGGAGTCCTCCACTAAGGCGTGCTTCATAATCAAAAAGTGGTTTTGGCACGTAAAACCCCATAATTTTTTTTAGTTAATCCCTTCCGCTTGGTGCGCTACAGTCAATTCGGCAGCTGGGCGCTATGGGAGTGTCCGCTCATGTTGAACATCTTTTTCTATGGCTATTCCTTCCTCTCACTTCCACGTTACATTTATTATCCGTCTCTCAAGGGTAACTGATCACATTGATAACAAAAGCCCCTTGATAACGCAGCCGAAGCGCCGCTCTGACCACGCACAAAATGCGAAAAGCAATATAATAGGCATGGGATGTTTCAAGATCTCGGCTTTGCTCGCACCGCATCGAAAGAGTGCGCACGAAGCTATATTTTCCGCCAGAAACTTGCTTCGAAACAAACCCAAATTAAAGTGACCATTTGATTTTTCATGAAAGTGTATACGTGCTGCATAAACAGGTTTCTGTAATAAAGAAAGCGAAATAAACAGCCGGGACGCGACCAACGTGTAGAGAAAAGGCGAAACAGGCGTGTTCAAGAAGGTAAACATCATCATCATCATCATCATCATCATGAGCCCCCGCTGCAGGGCAAAGGCCTCTCCCATAGTTCTCCAACTACCCCGGTCATGTACTAATTGTGGCCATGTTGTCCCTGCAAACTTCTTAATCTCATCCGTCCACCTAACTTTCTGCCGCCCCCTGCTACGCTTCCCTTCCCTTGGAATCCAGTCCGTAACCCTTAATGACCATCGGTTATCTTCCCTCATCATTACATGTCCTGCCCATGTCCGTTTCCTTTTCTTGATTTCAACTAAGATGTCATTAACTCGCGTCTGTTCCCTCGCCCAATCTGCTCTTTTCTGATCCCTTAACGTTACACCAATCATTCTTTTTTCCATAGCTTGTTGCGTCGTCCTCAATTTAGGTAGAACCCTTTTCGTAAACCTCCAGGTTTCTGCCCAGTAAGTGAGTACTGGTAAAACACAGCTATTATACACTTTTCTCTTGAGGGATAATGGCAACCTGCTGTTCATGATCTGAGAATGTCTGGCAAGCGCACCCCAGCCGATTCTTATTCTTCTGATTATTTCAGTTTCATGATCGGGATCTGCGGTCTTTACCTGTCCTAAGTAGATGTATTCCCTTACCACTTCCAGTGCCTCGCTACTTAATGTATACTGTTGTTCTCTTCCGAGACTGTTAAACATTACATTAGTTTTCTGCAGATCAGAGTAAATAAAAGTAAAGTAAATATACCAATTCCAAATCAGCCCAATTTTGAATCCCTATGTCTGCACAAAAAATAAACGCACGAAACATCACATTTTAGTGTGCCCTTATTATCTATGAATTTGTAAGCTCCGTTGAACACCAGCATAGAGGACGTGTTCGAAGAAGTCTCCTTTTTCACATCTGCAGTGGCTTTCTTGATGTCTGACGCCGAAATTCTCCGGCAGACATCCGTTATTCTTG
The DNA here is from genome assembly GCF_050947875.1 of Dermacentor variabilis. Classification (NCBI taxonomy): domain Eukaryota; kingdom Metazoa; phylum Arthropoda; class Arachnida; order Ixodida; family Ixodidae; genus Dermacentor; species Dermacentor variabilis. Next base: position 6,873,708 of record NC_134570.1, read on the forward strand.
CCTTGAACTAATCTGACGTCCGTCTTGATCATGTAAGCACGATCCTTCACATAACTTCAAAGAAAGAAATCGAGTGGAGAGAGGTCAGGTGACCTAGCCGGCCAATTCACAGGCCCGTAGGTTCCAATCTATTGCGCATGAAAAGTCGCATCCAGCCAGTTTCGTGTTCGGCTGCTGCTGTGTGCTAGCACCTTATCCTGGTGATACCACAGAAGTGAAAGATGTGACAACAGTCAGCGGGGACGAAGACGAAGTGATTCTTGTAGAGACTACTGTTCCTTCGCATTGCAGTATTTTCGGCTTTTTCCCGTGTTTTACTGGGAGACGTCGCTCCCATTGCCACGGCAATGGAAGTGGAGTCAGCAGAATGCCGACGCGACGTGACTGCTTCGGCAGGCACCAGCCCAAGGAAGAGAAATTGCCCTCCTAGTCAAGCTGACAGCGAGGACACTGTGTTGCACTCCTGCGCAAGCGATGACGCCTCACTTGACGAAGGCTTCGAAAGAGTGGTACGCCGGAAGGCCAACAGAAGAAACATCAGCGGACGGTCTTCGTCAAGTAAGTCTACCGTTATGCCACAGCGAAGACCGTCGGCGCACACCATTACTTTTGTGCTGGACAACCTCAACCGCCTTAATCGACAAGCGATTTCCGTTACTCTGGAGGCAATTGTCCCAGGAGAACTCAAGGATATAAGAATTAATACTCGAAAGAACGTCCTGGCTATTGATGTCCACAACCGAAGCGCAATCAATGCTTTGATGGCAGTAAAGCTCCTGGGCAACATCAATGTTCCCTACCTCATTCCGCTAGACAACGAAACCAAGGCTGGTGTTGTTTACGATATTGACACATCGATTAGGGACATCGATCTGCCCATTTTAATCAAACCTGCAACAGATGGTGTAGCCTTACTACAAGCTCGGCGCCTTGGCAAGTCGACCTGTGTAAGGCTCGTGTTTAAAGGTGACTGCCTACCATCACATATAAAGGTCGGCCACTTTCGGCATGTGCTCCGACTTTCGTACCCAAACCACATCAGTGCAGAAGGTGTCAAAGAATTGGACATGTGAGTGCTGGCTGCCGAAATACATCGATATGCCCACGATGTTCCGAAGAACACGAGACTGACTCTTGCCGTGCAACAGAGCTCAAGTGCCCACATTGTCAAGGCTCGCACGCCGCATCCTCAAAAGACTGTCCACGCGTAAAGAAAGAGCAGAAAATCTTGAGAGAAATGGCCAGAGACGGATCATCACACAGAGATGCTTCTGCAGCGATAAAGCGATATCGCTCCCGGAAACGAAAGTTTACGAAATCCTCTTCCGGTTCAAGGGAAATGTCTCGTCCGGCAACGCCGCCCCCTGTTCCATCTGTCTACAGTAAGAGCACGAATTTCAACGAAAAAAAGCGGCCATGCTATTCATGCTTCATCAAATGAGGTGTGGCCAGCACTGCCGGAGACATATACACCACCTGACCGAAGAAGGACACGAAATCATTTTATTGCGATAGCAATTATATGGACACTCCAGGCGCATTTCTGCCGTCGGCGTCGCCGTCACCGTGAGGTTCCGTATTATTGAAAGCGTGCGAGGGTGAGCCAGCGAAAGCGGTTCAATCTCGCGTGCGCGAGCGAGAAACACGGCCCGAGTGCACAACGGCGCGCGAGGCAGGGGCGTTCTTCTCAGGCGGGTGCTACGGTTCCTCGATGACCTCCTCACCCGCCGCTCCGTACAGAGTGGAACATTGCGGCGTCTACTACGGCGTTGGCCCAGAACCACCTAGCGAAGATTGGAGGACGCTTAAGCTTCGCCTTCAACAGTGGAACGCGATAGCGTTATCGCACCCCGTTCGCACCGCCCACTCATTCGCTCGGCATGCTCTTGAGTCACACAAAGACGAAACGTGCACCTGAGCAAGCGGAACGAACCAAATAATTCGGTGTCGCGGAGGGACAAACGATCTACGCGAGCCAAACGTCGTGATCGCCACGGACAGCCGGGTCGCGACGCGCCATGAAGGCGGACGCGATCATGTGGCTGACGCCTCGATAGGATCGTCCTCTATCTCGCTTGGGAGCACCACGCAGACGCAAGGCCCCTCGCCAGCAGCACGACACATATCGCAGGGGACGCTTTCCCACCAGACGCGCTACGGCGCAGCGATCACGCCAGAGACGTCCCGCATCGAACGCTGCACCTAGGAATCGTGCCGCGAGCGGAAAGAGGAGCCGCTTCGCCTAAACACGAGGGTTCGAGTGACGCACGCTGGAAGCTGGAAGGGGAGAGAGCGAGTAAACTTATTAAACGCAAGGGTATTGGGGCATTCTCGCACCGGTCCCCGCACGGGCCCAATGCGCTCAAACGAGACGAAGGGGAGAAGCGGGCGAGTGGCGCGCCACCTGTCGAGGCAGCGCCGTACATTGCGAGGAGGGGGTCTTCTATGTTTGCCCCAAGATGTCTCTGCGTGAGCGCCAAGCGCAGCAGAAATGTAGCCGAAACGTACTTTGCTACGCGTTTAACTCCGACTTCTGTAATTTACATGCTCCTAATTACCGAAATACACCGCAATACAACTTTCTACGGCACGTTTCTAAGGCAACACCGCATTCACTGGAGACGCTTTTGTCTCACTTTGAAGCATCGAACTCTTGGCTGAGTGGAGACGACTTCTGGCCACCGAGCGTGACGGACGTGTGCTTCATGGGCTCCCAAGGAGCAGCTTTAGCGGCCCAGCCGGGTCGCGGTATCAGGAGCACTGAAATGCCTGCCCAGGATTATGAAATGGTTGTCCCGCATCTGCCATCAGGTTCGAGTGTTTTGAACACAGTATTTTTGCATGGTGATGTCACCGCCAGGCCATATCGCGTCGAGCATTCTGGCGACGCCCTAACGCGTCTGTCATTGCTGCCGGATGTGGTTGTCCTTGGGGCATATCAGATGAACCACCTGTGGGCCGTTACATTCAACAGCGAAGGAGCGAAGGAGTCTCCCATTTGCTTAGATTGCTACCAACCTCACGTCCAGCCTACGTGTGGCTACGCTAATTGTAAGGGGCCTGTCTGCGCGTAGAAGGCGACTGCAACTGAACCACCTTCTGCTAGAAAGCGAAATAGATTTGCTCGCGGTTCAGGAAAGTAAAATTGAAGACGAAGAACAAGCAGACAGAATGGTAGCGGTCTATCGTAGCAGATGCAGCGTTAGCGTATGTCATGCTGTTGGAAGAGCGGGTGGATGCGTTATTTCTTTAAGAAATGGTATTGGGGCTGTTGATACTGTGTTCTCGTGTGAAAGTGGGCGTCTTGTAATGTGTGATTTTGAATCGGATGGAGCGGCTTGGAGAGCTGTGTGTGTATATGCTCCGAATGCAATTGCTGAAAGGGAGAGTTTCTTCGGACAGGTGAAGCCTGTCCTGCTTACTAAAAGGCGGGTGATCTTGCTTGGTGACTTCAATTGCGTCTGTAAACCAGAGGATAGGACAACAAACCGTTCCTTTCGGGACCGGAGCGCCGAGAGAGAGAGAGAAAAAAACCTTATTGCTCAGTTAATCGGACTTATGGCAGGTCTGGGTGGGGCCTTCAGTCCAGGGCTCCACTGGCTCTTGCAGCTCGCTGAGCTTGGTCCAGGAGGGCCAATTGGCTCCCCTGATCCTCGCTTGCGAGTAGTGCCTCCCACTACCGTACGAAGTCTGTGACGCTTAGAAAAGGTGAATTAACGTTGCCTGGCCGAGACGTACATTCCCACGTTATGTGGGCCAGCGTGGGTTTTGCGCCGCACCACGGGCAGGTGTCGGTGTAATATGTAGGGTGCTTCTTGTGTTAGAGGTTTATGTGTGGGTATGAATTAGTTTGTATGCGACGCCAGTCTTGGCCTTGTCTTCTATTTAGTTTGCAGTGCGGAGGGCCGTAGGTCCCGTCTATCCCTCCTCTGATTCTCTAATATGTCGCGCACTTCGGACAGTGGTTCCTCTAGGGTTCTGGCCGCTGCTCGGTCGTTGCTTCCTCGAGCTATGCGGTCTACCCACCCTTTCGTTCCCGTCGAGTCCGTTGTGCGCGGGGCACCATGTAATGCCGTGGTCCAGGTCCAGTCGTGAGCCGAGTATTCTTCGGGCCCTGCGCGGTAGCATTCCCCGCATGAAGAGTGGACACGCTGCCTGCGAGTCTGTAAGCACATGAGCCGACTGACCCTTAAAGTCGGCGTCTCGTATCGCCAGCGCTATTGCCGCTGCTTCTGCTGTGCATACCGAGGTAGTCTTAACCATAGCGGTTATCGTGGTGACTCTATTGGTAGCGGCGATTGCGTAGAAGTCCCTGCGAGTGGTTGCACTCGCGTCCGTGTAGTAGACGGCCGGATCCTTGCCAAATCGCTTCTGCAGAGTCCTCGTCCTGGCCTGTCTGCGGCCTGCATGGTACCTGGCACTCATATTTCTTGGTGTAGGTGAGACATGGACGTGCTCCCTCAAATCACGTGACAACAAGTCTGTTTCGTCTCCGCAGAACAAGGGTCGAGCGTTGTATCCCAGTCTTTGGAGAATAGCTGAGCTCTACGCCCTGGGGCGTAGTGCTCAGCCTTTCTCTTTGCGATATCAGAACTGCAGCGGCATGTTCTTCATATTTGTTGTAAATACCCAACCGCTCCAGGCGCTCCGTGCTGACTGTGTTCGGGAGTCCCAGAGCATATTTGTATGCCGTTCTGATAAGGGTGTCCACCTTCATTTCAGTTTGGTTAAGTTTTTGGAACGGCAGGCTGTAAGTAATGCGGCTAATCGTAAATGCTTGCACCAGCCTAATAGTTTCTTCTTCCGCGAGTCCGTTACGGCTGCGTCCAACTCGCCATACCATACGTGCCACACTCTCAACGGTTGGTTTTAAGCTCCGAATTGTGGCATCGACGTTCCATTCTCTTGGATAAGTAGGCCAAGCACTCTCATTTGGGCGACTTCACGAATGGCTTTGCCGTCGAGATGTAAGTCTATTTTTAGTGTGGGAGTTTTCTTATGACGCTTGCTGCGTACGCACATGAACTCTGATTTTTCGGGTGCGCACGTCATACCCGCGTGCTCGGTGAAGTTTACTACCTTGTCTATGGCCTCCTGTAGTAGGTCTTGTTTTTCTCCGTAGGAACCCCGGTATGCCCACAACGTTATGTCATCGGCGTAGATCATACATCCGAGCTCCCGTGCTTGCTCGAGTTCTAGGGCCCGTCGCCTCATCCCGACATTGAAAAGAAGCGGTGACAAGATTGAGCCCTGTGGAGTTCCTCGGTTGGGCATCGCAAAGACGTCACAGCGCGCACTGCCCAACCCAATCGCTGCCTTCCTGTCGCGAAGGAAGGTAAGGACGTACCGAAACACCCTTCTTCCGCCACCTGTCTTCCAGATCTTCGAGGATTGCTTCGTGAGAGATCGTGTCAAATGCTTTTTTGACATCGAGCGCCACAACTATCCTGGCTTCTTGGCTTCGTGGCGGGTCCAAAACTTCGTCGCGAAGCATAAGAAAGGCGTCCTGTGCCGAGACGTGTGGCCTGAAGCCGAGCATAGAGTGGGGAAAGTGGCTGTGCCACGATACAGTCCACTAAACTGCTGCTGTTTAACATGCAGGTGCTCATCATCGCACTGATCGGCGCAGCTCTGCCCGCTACCATCTCGGCTGTCCCACAACCAACTTCAATCTGCCTGGAATCGTGCCTTGGCCGTGCCCCTGCTGTCTATCGCCGAGTCACGCTAGCGCCCCCTACGCTTCTACTAGCGCCGCCTGTGACGAGCGTGATCGGCCCTACCACCAGGGAGCTGCCTGCGTCAGCAACATCTGGCAGATCGCCTATAAAAGCCCAACGCCTTCACGCGCCAACCTGTGGGCTCGGTGGCTGTGCCACGATACAGTCCACTAAACTGCTGCTGTTTAACATGCAGGTTAGTCAGTGTTATAGTCTATACGCTAAGAAATCAATCAACTATGTTTTGGTACTGTTACCGAGCCCCCAGTGTCTGTTTGCCATCGCAATGAATTGTATTCATGTCTCGCGCTCTTTGCTGCTACTGTCGGGCGACATAGAAACTAACCCCGGCCCTGACTCTAACGCTATACTAACTGAGCTAAAGAAGCTATCCGCTGGGCAATCGCAGTTAATTAACGAGATTCAAGGTTTAAAAAGCGGACTAGTCGAGACTAACAATTCGATTTCTGAACTAAACAGAAGAATGCATGCCGTCGAGAGCCACTGTCAACACATCGAGGACCTGCAGCGACAGGTTGAAACATTTAAGACTTCTGCGGCCGTGACGACACGGGCAATCTCCGATATAGAAGCGCGCATCGATGACGCAGAAAACCGAGCCCGCCGCAACAACCTTGTCTTCTTCGGTATCCCCGACCCAAGTGCGTCTACATCCGCCGCTCAGGCAGAGGAAGAAATCATTCGGCTTTGCGCCGACCAATTAAACATAACCGTGCATCCTGAGGCGATTGAACGTGCGCGTCGTCTCGGCCGCCATTCTGATAACCGAAACCGTCCTATAATCGTAAAGTTCCTTTTTTATAAAACAAAAGAAAAAATTCTGTCTAACGGCCGCAAGTTGAAAGGCACTAACTATAGCATTCGCGAAGACTACTCTCGTACTGTGCAGAATGCCCGGAAACATCTTTTGGCTTTTGCAAGGACCAAGTCAGCTGCATTTTCATTATGCTACAAAACTCTGTTCATAGGATCTGCTAAGTACATGTACGACGAAACTACAAAATGTGTAAAAGAAATCCAATAGCAATCGCTGCACCACCGTCATCCAACACACCGTTCGATAACGACAACCCGCCCTAACAGTACTATTTCAGCAATATACTCTAACATACGTAGCTTCCTTTCCAAACGTGACGTTGTATCTAATCTGGTCTTATCATCTGGATGTAACTTGTTGATACTTACAGAAACCTGGCTAACCGCTGACGTATCCGACGCGGAGGTCATGGATGACCTACCCGGTTTCCATGTCTTCCGTAACGATCGCCAGCACTCTAGAGGCGGCGGGGTGCTCATCGCCGTTAGTAATACGATGCCCTGCTCCGTTGTTCACAACCCAAGTGACCTTGAAATATTATGGCTACTCTTTCGTGCAACCCCGCAAACTATTTTACTTGGCGTTTGCTACCGCCCCCCGCGAGCAGACACTAGCTTCACTGACAAGCTCAACCGCGTCCTAGATGTACTCATGAAAAAAATGCACTAACGCTCAGATTTTGCTCTTTGGAGACTTTAATTTCCCTAATATCAGTTGGGATAACTATCCACCTTCGTCACATAGTACAACCGAAAATGATTTCCTCGAAGTCTGCTTTAATTTCAACTTGACCCAGCTAGTCTTAGAACCAACACGCGTGGTGAATGACTCGGCCAACATTTTAGATCTCGTATTAACTAACAATCCGTCTAGCCTATCTTCGATATCGTATCTCCCGGCAATTAGCGACCATAAAGTAATCCACACTGTCTTTAACTTTAGCTTTCCAAAACGAGAATCGTGGAATAAAATAATACGCCTATACGATAAAGGCAACTACGAAGCCATTAACAACGAACTAATGTCCTTCTACCCCACTTTCAGTGATGAATTCCACAACCGCACACTTCAAGCAAATTGGTCGATCTTCCAACAAAAAATCACCGACCTTGCTAATAACCACATTCCAGTTGTTTCAGTACCGACTAACAGCAATAAACCTTGGTTCACAAAAAAATTATCAACTCTAGAAAACAGGAAGAAACGATTTTTTCGGTCGGCAAAGCAAACCAATTGTGCTGTGGCCTGGGACAAATATTACGAGGCAGAGAAAGTTTATCTCTCGGCTATACGCCGCGAAAAACACTCTTTTTTCCATGACACGTTGCCTCGTGTACTAAACACTAACCCCCAGAAATTCTGGCAATTACTAAACCCCAAGCCACCGAATGCTATCACTATCGCCGACCATAACGATATAGTAATCCCCGAAGAAGAGTGTGCCGATGCATTTAACCGCGCGTTTTCATCAGTATTCACCACTGAACCTGATGCTCTGTTACCTATACCACCGTCAGCTGTGCAATCTGTTATGTCACCGATCGAATTCACTGAACATGGCATAACGGCAATAATTGAAAAGCTAAAACTCTCATCGTCATCTGGGGCGGATGGCATCAACTCTAAACTGTTAAAAAATACTAAACTCATCTGCGCATCGTACTTTAGATTAATCTTCTCACAGTCTTTATCCTCCTGTAGCATCCCCGTCACATGGAAGGAAGGGCAGGTCGTTCCAATCTACAAATCAGGTAATAAAAACTCGCCTCTTAACTACAGACCGATTTCCCTAACCAGCGTACCCTGCAAGATAATGGAGCACGTCATTTTCACCCAAATTATGCACTTCCTTGACGCTAACAACTATTTTCACCCATCCCAACATGGTTTTCGTAAAGGTCTCTCGTGCGAAACGCAACTTGCTATGTTCGTCCATGACTTACACGTTAATCTTGATGCTAACACCCAAATCGATGCCATTTTTCTGGATTATGCTAAAGCATTTGACAAGTTACCTCACCAACGCCTAATACTGAAGCTCTCCCAGCTGAACCTGCACCCTGACGTCTTAAATTGGGTTATTGAATTTCTCACTAACCGATCACAGTCAGTGCATGTCAACAATCGCACCTCCGCACCCCTCCCTGTAACTTCTGGCGTCCCACAAGGTAGTGTTCTAGGCCCCCTACTTTTTCTTATTTATATTAACGACCTTCCCCTTAATGTTTCCTCTCAAATACGTACGTTCGCTGATGATTGTGTCATCTACCGCACAATTACTAATGACTCTGACCACAGTATCTTACAAAATGACCTTAACAAAGTGCAAGGCTGGTGCAACCACTGGTTAATGACCCTTAACGCCAATAAATGTAAAGTAATGTGCTTCACTCGCCGCCATCAGCCCTTATACTCACCGTATAATATTACTAATACTACCTTAGAAAAAGTGGACACATTTAAATACCTCGGCGTCACCCTTTCATACGACTTAGACTGGTCTGCTCATGTAACGCGCTTTACTGCATCTGCTAACCAAGCACTGGGATTCCTAAAACGCCATCTTCGTCATGCACCGCAACACGTCAAACTACTAGCATTCAAGACGCTCGTACGTCCGAAAATTGAATACGCATCCCCCATCTGGTCACCACATCAAACTTACCTTATCAATGCACTTGAAAGAATTAAGAATCGTGCGGCAAGATTCATTCATTATTCGTATTCTTATAACACTAGCGTATCACTACTTAAAGCACAGTCCGCCTTAAACACGCTATCATCCCGGCATCGCATTGATTCGTTAATCCTCTTTCACAAGTTCTATTACAGTTCACTCCACCATGCACCATATGTGCTGGCCCCACCCCCTCGCCATTCCCTGCGTACAGGGCATTCCTTGCAAGTAACCCGTCCACGCAGCCGAACTACAACCTTCTCTGCGTCCTTCTTTTGCCGATCATCAAGCGACTGGAACGGCCTGCCCTGTCGCATAACTGAAATCACCTGTTCAACGACGTTTGCTGATAAGCTTCTTACTAATATTCTTCACTGAACTCATGTGGCCACCAATTAAAATGCACATTTGTAAACCCCACCCCTTATGTAATACCCCCATTGAGGGGTCTTTAAGGAAAATAAAAGTGAAGTGAAGTGAAGAAAAAGTTCATTCTGCTCGATGTAGTTGCTCAGTCGTGTTTGGATCCCCTTCTCAAAAAGCTTCCCTGCGCACGACGCGAGCGATATTGGTCTCAAGTTTTGCAGATCTCTGGGTTTAGCCGGTTTCGGTATGAGTATGATAGTAGCCTCTTTTCATTCTTCTGGCAGTGCCCCGTCGTCGGACCATGCATTATCGTTGAAATAGGTCGCAAGCTGCCGCAGTGATTCCTGACTCAGGTTGCGCAGCATCGCATTTGTAATGTGGTCTGGACCCAGTGCGGTGTTCTTCCGGAAAGATTGTGCAGCTGCATAGAGCTCTGCCGCTGTTATGGGTGCGTCCAGCTCCGCGTTGTCCGGTCCCTCATAGTTGTATTGCACTGATGTTGTGTCCGGTACTCCTATGTAGACGCTCTTAAGGTCCTCAGTGAGGGCATCGGCCGTGCCATCGTATTCATTTTCAATTAATTTCAGTGTTCTGTTTGTGGTGGTCCGTGTTCCTGTCGGATCTATCATACTGCACAGAATAGCCCATGTTCGCTTTGTGCTCAGCGTTTCTTTGAGTGCACCACAAAACTGAAGGAAATTGGTGTCTTGCAGCGGCTGCGCGTACTCACTGCAGCTTCCTGCGCAAGCCTGGCTATCCTGATCCTGAGTTTTCTATTGTGTCTCTGTCTCTTCCAGCGTTTGGTCAGACTTCTCCGCGCTTCCCACAGGTGTAGTAGATGCCTGTCTACTGCCGGTGTTTCGACTGTTGTCGATATTTCCCATGTAGTGCTTCTGTGTATTCTCCTGACGAATTCCGTCCATTCTGTAGCACTATCGCACGGTGTGGCCTGCCTTTGCTTCTGTCTATAAGCTGTCCAATCGGTTATGGTGGCTTTTCTTAATCTATGGCGAGCCCGCGTCATGTTAACTGAGACACTAATAATGCAGTGATCACTGCCAAGGTCTTCGCCTAGGTTGGTCCAGGTAACACTTCTGTCGTTGTTGCTGAAAGTTAGGTCCGGCGTGGTATCTTTGACTACACTGTTTCCCGTTCTGGTTGGTTCACCCGGTCGCGTCAGCAGAACCAGCTCATGCTCCTCCGCGAGGTCGGCTAGCCTTTGGCTCTTAGGAGTGCCTCGATCATAGCCCCAATCAGAGTGTGGAGTGTTGAAGTTTCGTAGGATAATTGCCCGGTCGTTGCTTTTCGCTTTGCGCAATGCGGCCGTCACTAGCACGTCGAACTTCGCCTTCCTATCTCTAGGTGGGCTGTAGACGTTGGCAATAACTGTTTTTGGTTTCCAGCGTCGACATGGCCAGACCGTGAGAACCTGATGTTGGACACCGCAGTTAGGGACGTAGTCCACGCTCACCGCTATGTCCGCCCGTGTCAGTGCTGCTACCTGAGGATGGTCAGGGTGCGTGTGCTTACTGTATCCTCTGAGGTTCGGTATCTTCTTGCCTGGTTCTTGTATGCATGCTATATCCGGGGGAACAGGCGTCGCATCTATAAAACTCAAAAGTGCTGCGTGTTTAGTTATAAGCGTCCTGCAGTTCCACTGCCAGACCTCGAGGTTTTCGGCTACTCTCGTGTGGCGATTAGCCATCTATAGTACTTTCGCTATCGGTCAGCTCTCTCTCTTTAGGCCTGCGTGCAGGAGTTCCTGGGCTGGCACATTTTTGTTTGTTCGGTCCCTCTTTCGTGGCATGAGAAGAGGAGTCCTCTATCTGTCATTTGAGCTTGTACAGCTCTGCGAAAAGAAGTTGGATTTGTCGGGCTATGGTATCCAGTTTATCGTCTGTTCCTGTCACCTGTGTGTTCGCGTTCTTGGTTTCTGCTGGCTTGGCTTTGTTCGTATGGGGCTCATTCCTTTGTTTCAAGTCAGCTAGCTCCCTTCAAATTTCTGCAAGACTGTCCTTTAAAATTCTGTTCTCCTCTAAGATTTTTTGATAGGCTGGACTCTGAGTTACTGGATCGGCAGTGGGAGACACTATTCGCGCCCAGCTTACCTTTTGTGTGGCGATGGCCGCCGTCTCATGTTTAGCCTGCGGAGCTCTCTCCTGTTTGGGGGCTAGAGGCTTGACATTGCGTGCCCAGGATGTTGACCTAGATCTCTGACGACTCCGCCGCCTGGTACGCGATCTCTATCTGGATCTCGATGTTCCTGCTTGCCTGAGTTTGGAGGGGTTCCCCTCTTGCCATTGAGGGAGCTCCGGAAAATCACTGTGCTCCAATTCTTCGTCTTCTGTTGCAAACCACAGGGGTCGGTGTTGTTGAGCAGCTTTGTGCGCTCCGCTTCTCGGTCGGCCTTGTGGTCGGGTTTGCTTCAGGCGTTTTTTGCAGCTTCGGTCGCCCGTAAGGTGCTGACCCCCGCAAGCGGCACATCGCGGTGAGCACTCGTGACCTTCTTCGTGCTCGAGCGCGCCACAGATTCCACGCACTTTTTGTCCGGTTGCGGGCAAACGTCCGTGCGGTGGCCGACGCTGTGACATATCTTGCAAACCTGCACCGAGTTGCGGTATGGATGACACGACACTTCCCCACCGCAATAGTAGACGAACCGCGGTAGGACTGTGCCGAGGAATGTGATGACTGCGCTCTTCGAGTCCCCTAGCATTCTTGCCTGGATTATCTCGATGCCCTGGGTACGGACTCGGAGGTTTGCCTTGATTGTCTCTCCGGGCGTGTGCGGCGCGTGTCCATGAATGACACCTCTGACGGCGCCTTCTCCTGTGGCAGCGTACGCATTGAACGCGTGCGTCTTGCCATTGACTGTGAGAGCTGTGATCTTGCGTAGGAGATTAGCTGTCTCTTCCTCGGACGTTGAGACTATTGCTATGTTTGAGCCCTGTTTTATGCGCAGTATAGAATGCTCACCCTTTACTTTGTTGTGGCAGGCCGCGATCACTGCTTCTGCGAGCATCGGACTGGTTAGTTTTCAACGGGAGTCCTTGGTGCGGGCGGAGAATGATCTTGAAGTCATCCCGCGGCAGTGGCGGTAACTTGTTCCGTCGCACCCTGCGTCGGCGGATGGGAGGCGAGTACTGTTCCTTCTGCGAAGGCTCGTTCCATTTCGCCTGCAGGCGTTTATTCGCTTGCTGCCGTTTTTGGCGGAGCGTTAGCACCGTTTGCCATCCCTCTTCGTCGGGTTCTCTCGTAAACCGCCGCAGGTCCCCAGCGTCCGTGAGAAGCGTTGTATTAGTTTCATCTTTACGAGGAGTTAAGGCTTCGGAAAAATCCATGCCGTCTTCCTCCGTACCGGGTTTCGGTTGGGACGGCGCGCCATTTGAGGCGCCCGCCGCAACAGAGGCGATTTCTTCAGACGCCAAATGCGTCGGTGTCTTGTGCCAGACGCTGCACCGACGCGACGCGGCGGCCACCGCCGCGCCTTAGCTCTGCTGCTTGCTAGCTGCGGCGCCGCGTACCTGGTAGCTTCTTGAAATTGTGGAGCCGCCGGAAACGGCCCTAGGTCCAAGAGGATGGTGTCCCTGGGTTCCGTAGACGTTCACGGTTCTGATGACACACAATTTCGGTCGGTTACTGGAACTATAACCAACGAAAAACATGGAAATTGCGGAGCTCGAAGTGGGTGCTGCTGCACGCCTCGACACCGCCTACCGATCCCCCGGAGCGCCGAGTTACTTTCAGAAATTGTAAGTGAGCACGACCTTAAAGATGTAGGCTTGATATCGACGCATGAAGGCCAGGCCATGTACACTCACTTTCAGGGAGGCAGTCATGATAGATTGGACCGTTTATATGTTCCTATAGAATGTTCGCTGTTATGTTCTGACTACCAGACGATCTATGCCTCTTTTTGTGACCCCTGCCTAGTCATGGTTACAATCGGTACGAAGAGAATAGCTGCGAAATTTAATTGGGACTTGTGGAAGTTTAACGATAAACTACTGGAAGATGAAGAGTACGTGATTAAAGTCAAGGATTATATAGCGAGCATGCTGCGAAGTAACTCCGAAAGTTTTATGCAAGTATGGGAGCAGTTCAAATGTGATATTGAAATAGCCGACATTGATAGATTATGTGCGCTTCGGCGAAAAGAAAAACAACGAGTTAAAGAGCTGCAGAGTGCCCTAGATTTTATGCTAAGTACGGAGTGCTACGAGCCGGGATTGTTCACAAAAAAAATTAAAGGGACTAAGACTAAGCTCGAGGGAATAGACGAAGAAATGTACCATGGCGCAGTGATAAGGGCGTGTAACGAAAAACTGTGGTCCGGAGAGACGCCCACCAAACGCGCGCTCAGTGATGAAAAAAGGCACGCTCTGTCGAAAGAGATAACCGAAATATGCCATCAAAACGAAATCACAAATCAAAGAGAAATAATCTAGCAGGCATTCGTCGAACATTACACAGATATATTCAGCCTTAATACACCGAACACTGACTACTTCAGAACAGAATTCCTATCGCTGATGCCGAGATTAGAGGACGACCTTGTGCACGGTCTAGAAGCCAGTATTACGGCTGAGGAAATTGAATCAGCGATTCTGGAGCTTAGTTCAAACACGTCTCCTGGGCCAGACGGTCTCGGTGCATCTCTATATAAAGTCTTCAGAACAGAAATAGCAGTCGCACTTGAAAGGTTGATTATCGAGTTCTATGAAATGAAAGCAAGCCATCCATCCTTCCGAGCGTCCCACGTAGTACTAATTCCTAAAACGAATGATCCGATTAAATCACAGTCTGTTAAATCATACCGTCCCATCAGTCTAACAAATGTGGACTATAAGATATTCATGAAGATTTTAGCTCGACGCCTTCAAAGTGTTATTAGGTGACTTGTAGGGCCACATCAGACATGCGGCATAAAAGGCAGGTCAATCTTTACCAATGTTCACACAGCTAGAACTGTCCTTGAATGCTGTGACGGAATGTATGGGCGCGTGGCCATGTTGCAATTAGATCTGCACAAGGCGTTCGATAAAGTCGTACATGAAGTTCTGTTCTCGATCCTAGACCATATCTATGTGGGAACCGTTATTACAGAAGGTGTTAATATGATGTACAATGGTTGTATAGCGAAGCTGATAATTAATAGGCAGTTAAGTGATGGTATTCCTGTGCAGTCGTCTGTGAGACAAGGCTGCCCTTTATCCCCCCTGCTTTTCGTTCTCTACCTCGAGCCTTTTTGTTTGCGGGTGCTGAAGAGCCCAAACATCCGGGGTTACACTTTTCATAAAACCGAAGTTCCAGTTTTAGCATATGCTGATGATGTAGCAGTGTTTTGTACGGACCATGACAGTGTTAAAGCAGTTGTACAAGAGGCTGTAAAATTTTGTACTGCAAGTGGAAGTGCTATTAACTGGAACAAGTGTCTTGGTTTTTGGCATGGGAATTGGCAATACAAGCCTGAGACTTTTTGTAACATGCAATGGGCGGTAACTCCAGGCACCTACCCAGGTGTCCTCCTCGAACATTATCGAGACAGCAAAGAATATTGGGACAATGAGGTAGTGAGAGTGAAAACCCAGACCGGCAAATGGGGAGGGCATAAATTTTCAATGTTCGCAAGAGCCATCGTGTGTAATTTGTTTTTAGTCGCTAAAATCTTTTATGTGATGCAAGCGTTATGTATGACGAGAATGTCTGTGCAAAAGCTGCATAGAGTATTGGGGATGTTTATTTCGGCCTCAACGTGGGAACGTACAAGTCGTAGTAATCTGTTTCATGGAGTGTTAAATGGTGGGCTGGGGTTGTCACATTTGTTCCTCAAACAGATTGTAAGCAGGTTTCTTTTTTTGCGTGATCAAAAGGATGCTTTTCTGAAAACAATGATTCAAGCTAGACTGCGCGATTAATTGCCTGATTATGTAGTGTCGTCCATGTATACGCGGCCAATGCCTTTAAGTGCTTTATTGCGTGAAGTGCTCGCGTCTTTCCGAATACTAAAAGCAAGATTTTCTAGTGAATATCTGGCCGCTGTTACTAGTAAGAAGTTAAATAAAAATCTTGTTGATGTATTCTTGCCTGTACCGTTGTATCGTACAGTATTTGTTTTAGGTTCAGAACGAGATGTTCATAAGAGAGTTAAACGAATGCCGGTGAGAGCTTCTGTTAAATCTTTCTTTTTTCAACTACATACAGGCACTCTCCCAGTGAAACCGTGGCTGCAAAGCAAAGGCATTTTTGTACCTTGGTCCGTGAATTGCTTTATATGCAAAAAACCGGAGACTATTGAGCATATCTTCTTGGACTGCCATGATGCAGTGTTTTTGTGGGATATTCTAAAACGTAGCTTTAAGAAGGAATTGCCGTTAAGTGCTTTCGGGATACGCTTCCTGCCATGCGCGGAACCAGAGGGAGTGCCTGTCGATCTGTTAATGCTTCTGTGCATGCAAGCGTGTGGCGAACGCGTATGGATATTAGACATGAGTGCATTGTTCAGGCCCCAGCACATGAATACTTCATTAAAAGTGTGTTATACGCGAATTTTTCTCTGCACGGAGTGATCCTCCT
Source organism: Dermacentor variabilis (assembly GCF_050947875.1). NCBI lineage: Eukaryota > Metazoa > Arthropoda > Arachnida > Ixodida > Ixodidae > Dermacentor > Dermacentor variabilis. Next base: position 6,889,882 of record NC_134570.1, read on the forward strand.
GATTGGCTAAGTGCTTTGGACAAAGTGACTAGCCTACATCGTTCTTATAACACCACACTGGTCCGGCATTGACTAGTTTTTTATGGCCATACAATATTCACATTGTACTTTCTTTTGCCAAGCCGGTAATAATTAAAAAGAAACTCATGGCTCAGTGGTAGCGTCTCCATCTCACACTCCGGAGACCCTGGTTTGATTCCCACCCAGCCCATCTTGCAAGTTGTTTCTACTTATTGAGTGCCTTCCGCCATTTTTTCGCTCAAGGCAAACGCCGCCGACACCGACGACATCGGCTTTTCTGCGGCACAACTCCATAACGCTGTCGCGTTGAAAAATATAAGGCCTCCGCACGCCGGTGTGACCTTACGCTAATTGGATGGGCTGGACAGTCGATGCCGTCAGCGTCTCCGCGCCTAGGTTCGTTGTGCTTGCAGGGTGTCTCTTTGCGCGTCTTGGATACTATGGCTTCGGAAAATTAGCGCTGTCCTTAAAGTGACAGCAACCTATAAATGCATATACTACGGTTCCAAAGCAAGACACGTATACCTGACGCAAAAAATAAGGGAAAGCCGCCAGTTCACCGCCGTCAACACCACCATAGAAAGCAACATTCTGTCATACCTTCTTTATATTACTTGACTGGCGACATTGTTTTTTGCGTGTAACGCAACATGACTTGCCTTATTGTCCTTGTCATGTTTGGTCGCGGCTAAGACAAGCAAACTGCATGCTGCTTAGTCACTTTAACCTTAGACGGAAAGAAAGAAAGAGGAAAACTGCATATTGAAGACACATAATATACTTTATTCACAAATGGTAAGAACTGCATTCACGAACAGACAGTTTAAATCTTCCATATACAATTTTTTCCTAGGTGGCTTTGGTTGGCCACGAGAATCGCGGACGCCGCAGTAGGCGTCTTTGGCCGACGCAGTAGGGACGCGTCGCCGGCGCGCGTGCGCCTTGAAAGCTGTCTGCGACGCGGCCAAAGTGCGCGGCCGCACGGGTTTTATCTTCAAAGCGATCTGCAATGTTTTGAGAGTGTGCGTACTGCCGGTAGCTTCGTATGGGCTACGCTTTCGACGTTTCGTACGCGTTGAAGCGACAGATGCACGGAGGTCAATATGCTCGCGGCTGCAGCCACAATCCCTAACTCCAGCGTTTTCGCAGACAGTTTGCATTGTCATCGAGCAATGTGTGTTCATGTTTACCTGTGCGCGCGCGACACCATGCTGGTTAATTTAGTTAAAACACTTTGACAGGCTAGTTAGTTTGAATGCATGATAGAATGTGTAAGCGCGACTGAACAACGACGTAGAAATAAGTAGACACACAGGGACAGCGCTGTCTCCGTGCGCGTTGCTTTCTACGTCCTCGTTGAGTCACGGTTACAAATTCTATCATTGTTAATTTAGCTAGTAAGCGAATGCTTACTGTGAAGAAGTGCACACGAAGTACCGAGCGCAAGAGCAGCCGACATTGCGGCCGTCCTCAACAAGAGGAAAAGAAAGACGAGGGAGGCTCGTGCAGCGCATGGGAAGGGGCTCGCGCAACGGAGATCGTTGGAACGCCGGCGCGACTAGGGCCACCGGGCCTACGGAACCCACATCTACCGGTGAGGTTCACCTGACCGAGCGTCCGTCTTCGGGACAGGGAACGCCTCGGGTCGTTGCACGGCACGAGACCCCGGAACGACCTGCTGCAGCCTCGAACCCGCGTCTGCGCGCGAGGTTCGGAAGAGCGAGCGTCCGTCATCGAGACGATGAGCGCCTCAGGTCGTCGCCTTGCTCGAGGCCCCAGGTCGGCTTGCTGACATCTTGGAACCCGCTTCTACGCGCGAGGTTCGGGTGACCGGGCGTCCGTCACCGAAACGAGCGCCTCGGGCCGTCTTCTTGCTCGCGACTTCAGAGTGGCCTGTTTGCGTCTACGGAACTGTGGGCCGTTCCTTTTCCTGCCCTGTGCTGCTGCGTCTGCTCTTCCACGCCGGTCATCACTTTACGAGCGAGTGTTCCGCCTCAAGGACTCTACGTTTCACCACCGGACTTAACCGCAACTTCGTGAGACTATATTTTTCCTATTTACGAACAACCTTGTATGTGTGGGTCTAGTTGAAAATGTTCTTCGTGTTTACGTGCCGTCTAATATAATTGTCGTGTGTTTGCTCATCATGCACCGTCTCCTCCATCTTCATCGCGTCACACATTTTGCAACGTGACGGTCCTAACCCATCACACTTACAAGTTCACACGGCCCATAAAGCTACTATTCTTACTTCGTACAGCTATCTACTGATTTGCTATCGCACTCGGTGCTTCGCTTTTCGGACGGAACTGCGATTTTTTTTTCTGTGGCTACCAAGTCAATGCGGTATTTACGGCAATGAACGTGTCTATCAAGCTGTTCGCTCAGCTCATGTTGAATGCAAGCACTCATCAGCGGGATTGATCAACATAAATCGCGCTGTCTAGGACAGGTGCTGCAAGGATGATCCGCCTACATGCCTGCCAATGCACTAGATCACAGTGGAATGAAGCACATTTTATGCTCGCCAGATTAATTGTACACCCTCGATTCAGCTTCGAATCCTCGGACTTCCACCAACACTGCCCCGAAGAGACGCGACCCTTTTGTGTAGGCTATGGTTGGGCGTCGCGTTTACCAATGCTTCCGCGTTCCGAATAGGGACAGCCCACACCGCATTATTTGGCGATTCTGGCGACGAGGAAACAGTTAGTCATGTTCTATGTCAGTTTCCGCAGAACAGTAAGCAGAGACAATCGCTGTCGTGCTCAACCAGTTGGACGACAAGTCTCTGTCAGAAGAAAGAATTTCACAACATCGACGGGGCTTAACGTGGCATCAGAAGGACGGGAAAGTGCTACTGCGCTTCTTGAGATCGAGCAGTCTGTGTGAACGCGTGTAATTGGAACGTCTTTCCTGTTACCTGTTCCTGCTTTTCTTTCTTTCTCTCTTTTCCCCGCTTTCAAACCCCTATTTCACCACCCCAGTGCAGTGTAACAAACCGGAAGCTCGCTTCTGGGTAACCTCCCTGCTTCCCCCCTTCTCTCTCTCTCACGCCTAAGAAGACAACCATCGCAGTTCAACGAGTCTTGCGATGTAGCCCGGTCTTTCTGTGGTATTTGTTCCACCAAGTGAGCTCGCAATGCAGGAGGCTAGAAGGTGGTTGTGCGGCAGCGAAACGCAATTCCACAACTCGAAGCACGAAACTGAACAAACGGGGGCGAATTTGTGCGGACAAGGTTATAAAAGCTGCCGTCCACCTGAAAGCGTTACTAGCGTATGGTGTGCTATGCCCATACTCGAATATGCCCGCTCTGTGTGGGAACCATTTCTAACGGTACATGTTGCTGCACTCGAGCGTGTTCAGCAAGTTTTACTCTGGGGACGTGTGACCAATTAGCAAGTACCCATCACGTGACGCGGTACCTTAAATGGCACTCGCTCAGCGAACGAAAGCAATACCTGCGAATTAAATCGTTTTATTTAATTTACCAGCAGAAAAAAAAGAAATATGCTTCAAGTTATCTCCAGCCAGCGCACTACCTGTCTTCACGTATGGATCGGCAGCAAATTTAAGGTCCGGCATCACGCCTCCAGAACAGCTCTCTTTTAATATTCATTTTTCCCAGGGACAATAACCGAGTGGTATTAGTTGCCAGCAGATGTGGTTGGCCGCTGGACTGCTGACTGATTTTATAGTGCTTCGTGCCCCCCGCAGTTATGCCAAGAATGGCGCTGTCATCATCATCATCAGCCTGTTTTATGCCCACTGCAGGACGAAGGCCTCTCTCTGCGTTCTCCAATTACCCCTGTCCTGCGCCAACCGATTCCAACTAGCGCCCGCGAATTTTTTTAATTTCATCACTCCACCTAGTCTGCTGCCGTCCTAGACTGCGTTTCCCTTCTCTTGGTACCCAATCTGTAACCCTAATGGTCCAACAGTTATCTAACCACCGCATTACATGACCTGCCCAGCTTCATCTTTTTCTCTTGATGTCAATTAGACTATCGTCTATATTCCGTTTGCTCTCTGATCCAAACCGCTCTCTTTCTGTCTCTTAACGCTATGCCTAGCAATCTTCCTTCCATCGCTCTTTGAGCGGTCCTTAACTTGTTCTCAAGCTTCTTTGTCAGTCTCCAAGTCTCTGCCCCATATGCCAGCACTGGTGAAATGCACTGATTGTACACCTTGCTTTTCAATGATTATGGTAAGCTGCCAATCAGGAGCTGGCAATGTCTGCCGTACGCGATCCAACCAATTTTTGTACTTCAATGAATTTCCTTCTCATGATCAGGGTTCCCTGTGAATTGACCTAGGTAAACGTGCTCCTTCAAAGACTCTAGAGGCTGACCGGCGGTCTTGAACCTTTGTTGCTTTGTCCGGCTATTCATCATTATTTTTGCCTTCTGCATATTAATCGTTAACTCCACTCTTACACTCTCCATGTTAAGGTCCTCAATCATTTGTTGTAACTCGTCTGCATTGTTGCTGAATAGAACAATGCCATCGGCAAACCGAAGGTTGCTGAGATATTCGCCGTCGATCCTTACTCCTAAGGCTTCAATGCTTAATAGTTTAAATACTTCTTCCAAGAACGCAGCGAATAGCACTGGAGAGATTGTGTCTCCCGGTTTGACCCCTTTCTTTATACGTGTCTTGCTGCTTTTCTTGTGTAGAATTAAGGTAGCTGTAAAACCTCTGTAAATATTTTCCAAGGTATTTACGTAAGATTTCCCTACTTCTTGATTACGTAATCCCTCTATGACTGCCGGTATCTCTACTGAATCAAAAGTCTTTTCGTAATCTATGAAAAACGTATAGAGAGGCTTATTGTACTCTACGTATTTCTCAATAACCTCCTTAATGACATGGACGTGATCCATTGTAGAGTATCCCTTCCTTAAGCCTGCCTGTTCCCTTGGTTGACTAAAGTCCTGTGTTGCCCTTATTCTGTGGGAAATTATTTTGATAAATATTTTATATAATACTGCGAGTAAGCTAACGGGCCTGTAATTTTTCAATTATTTAACGTCTCCCTTTTTGTGGATTAGTTTAATGTTTACAATTTTCTAGTTTTCGGGGACCCTAGCAGTCGACAGACACTTCGTATAAAGAGCCGCCAGCTTTTCTAGCATTATGTCTCCACCATCTTTGATTAAATCGACTGTTATTCCATCTTCTCCTGCCGCTCTTCTTTGTTTCATGTCTTGCAAGGCCCTACTGACCGCATCGCTAGCTACAGCAGTTTCTGTATTCTGTTCATTACGGTTTCTAACGGAGGTATACTGACTCCTATGGGCCCTGTACAGGTCAGTATAGAATTATTTAGCTTTTTACTATGTCTTCGAGATTGCTGATGATATTACCCTGCTAATTTTTCAGTGCGTACATCTTAGTTTGTCCTATGCCAAGTTTCTTTCTCACTTATTTCACGCTGCGTCCATGTTTTGTGGCTTCTTCACTCTTTCTCACGTTATAGTTTCGAATATCACTTATTTTCACCTTGTTGATCAGTTTTGACAGTTCCGGGAATTCTATCTTATCTCTTGAGTTGGACACTTTCAATCTTTGTCGTTCCTTTATTAGGTCCTTTGTTACTTGGGAGAGCTTGCCTACTGGTTGCCTTGGTGCTTTGCGTCCCACTTCGATTGCTGCCTCTGAAGCCAGCCTAGTTATGGTTTAATTCATTATCTCTAAGTCATCTTCATCTCTCTGTTCTAAGGCAGCAGATTTGTTTGCAAGTACCAGCCTTCATTTGTCTGATTTTACCCTTACTGCCTCTAGGTTGACCTGTTTCTTCTTGGCCAATTTTGCTCTTTCTCTCTTCAAATTGAGGTGAATCCTAGCCCTCACTAACCTATGATCACTGCACCCCTTTGCTTTACTTATCACTTCTACATCCTGCACTATGCTGGGATCAGCAGAAAGTATGAAGTCAATTTCATTTCTTGTTTCACCATTAGGGATTTTCCAGGTCCACTTTCTGTTGCTACGCTTCCTGAAAAAGGCGTTCATTATTTGAAGCTTATTCCTTTCTGCGAATTCTACCAGCATCTCTCCTTTAGCGTTCCTAGAATCGACGCTTTAGTTATCAATAGCTTGTTCACCAGCCTGCTTTTACGCCACTTCTGCATTGAAGTCGTCCATCACTACAGTATACTGAGTTTCCCCTTTTCTCATCGCTAATTCAACTTCTTCATAATACTTATCCACTTCCTCATCTTCGTGAGCGGATGTTGGAGCGTAGTCTTGTATTTCCTTTCATCGATACCTCTTATAAGGCTTGGTTACGACTACGGCTACCCTCTCATTAATGCTGCAGAATTCGTCAATGTTGCCCGCTATATTCTTATAGATTAGGAATCCTACCCAGTATTGCTTCTTATCTGGCAGACCTGTAAAGCAGTGGTCATGTCCGTTATTAACCAATGTATAAGCCTCACCAGTTCTTCTAATCTCACTAAGGCCGATGACATCCCAAACAATGTCTGATATTTTCCCAAAGAGTCCTGCTAAGCTACCCTCACTCGACAGAGTTGGGCAATTAAAGATTAACAGGGTCAGTTTCCATTAGCGGCCTGTCCGGACCCACATATTCTCAGCACCCTCTGCTGCGTTATGAATCTGACCGCCGCCTTGGTCAGTTACTCCGCAGCTGCTGGAGACCGAGGGCCATGGGTTACTTGTAGGAGTCATTCGTGAGGTAGTGGCCGAATACTGCACCAGGCAGGGCAATGCCTGCTCTGAGGAGGGAGAGTCCTTGTTGAAGCTTAGTGGGCCTTCCTAATTAGGTTGTACCTGAATTAGTATATCCCCACTCGTTCTCGGCATCTTCTGCCGGTGTGAGGCATCACCCTGTAGACGTTGTGCACTGGGGGAGGTGAATTTCAAGCTCACCATCGCCGAATTAAATAATAAAAAAAAAACCTTATAGAAAGATTCGAACTTCAGACTAAGGCAACTGAGCATTCGACATGCCTCAGTCAGATAATCGCGTAGGCGGCGAGGTTACCTTATCGCCGACAAGTACAGCGGCTCTACGTGCCTAAAAGGTATGTTGATTTATCCGCGATAGATGTGTTTTCCAGGTAGCCATGGGTAACTTAATATAGAACGATTTCTAAGCGGTTTTGGCATTGTAGTACCGGAATTCTCACGTGGGCAAGGGGGCCGTGAACTCGGCTAGGCAAACCGTGCAGGCGTGTACGGACGACCTTTCACCGCTGCGAATGCGTGCTCGCGATCTACGGGAACACAAACGGAAACCCGCGACATAAGTGCAAATGTAGAATAAATAACTGGACACGAACGGCATTATTTTTTTTGTGTGTGTGTGTTACTTGATGAAGATCTGCATGTGGACTTTGCAACTGTTGTCGTTACGTTATTTTTGGTTTTATTGTTTGCGTGCTACTGTCAACCTTCTCATGCCTTTTTCTCTTGCTTTAGCGCTACAATTTATGTCTTTTCTTTTGAGGGGGTCTCTCACTAGAAAGTCAAGGCGAGGCATGTCTGTAGAGTCAGTTTGTGTTCATTTGGCCTATCTCAAATGCCTGAAAACATGCTTGAATTATCCGCGGTGTACCGGCTTTGGTGATCGCGGCTGCAGGTGGCACGCCACAGTATTTCTCAATGGTTCTAACATCGTGGTTTCGGAGTCTCCCGTACGCAAGCGGCCATGAACGCGGCTAGACACACGATTTTTTTTCGGCGGAATTTGACAGCACTTAAAACTAGTGTTGAAAAAAAAAGAAAAGAAAATGAAAAAACTTTCAGCGCTTACCTTTCAGTGCGTAGAAATGTGTATTGTTCTCATATTATTCGTCGACGCGGAATTTGAAGATAGCTTTCTTGCATGTCTCGCTTTGTTTTATTTGGGAGTTACTGCGGATGCCTTCCGTACCAGTGTTGCTGAAAGCATAGCGTCTTGGTTGCAGACAGTACGAAGCACGGTCATACAGCACTGAGAAAGACAAAATGCGCCGGAGGGGTGCTGGGGTGGGCATTTGATCTTCCTTAACGCTACAACCGAGTTTCGCAACGCCGTGCTTCAGCTCATTCAATTACGCTAAGCAGGAAGCGCCTTACTAAAATGCTACCTCAGCCTATTGCAGCATCTCCCGAGTCGCGCTGGAGGGTACAGTCGGCACGTGATCCGTGTGGCCGTGTGGACACAGCCGGGGTTCATTCGAGAGCAAAGTGCGGCACCAGAAACGTTGATTGAACGGCGGGCACGACACGAGCACCACCGTGGTCGCCCGCAATGCTTCGAGCTTCTTTCACTCGGTTCTGGACGCCACCCGACAGCAACCACGAATCCCTCGTTGCTGCGAGCTCAGCGGGGGAGGGGGAGGCGATCGCGCAGGACGGCTCGAAGCCACTCTTTGCGGCGCGGAGGCGAACGCACGCGTCCTCCTCGTGCACGTATTGGCCCTCCTCGTTTGCTCGAGCCGCTTGTCTTGCATGGCTTCATAAAGATTGAAAAGCCCGGCGCTGTCGCGTAATTTAAACATGCTTCCACGGCTCCGATCAGTTTGCCTTCTTTTTCCGTTCGGATGATTTCTTGCTTCTGCATATGTGTAACGCTAGGTTCCGCGCCGCCGTCAGGGGCGTTGGACTTGAAAATCGCTTGCGGGTGGTGTCCTTTCTCTCGTCGCTAATTCCTTTTGTCTTTAATACCGCGCTCACTTTCTTGCGTCCTCTTCCTTCCCTCCAGCAGAAGCGTCCTCCTCTGGGCGGTCGCTTTCTTCCGGCGATAGAGGGCGCGCAGGAGCAGGGGCTGTCTCTCGAGTGTGCCTGGCGGTGACTCTTGCCCGACGTTTTAATTAAACCAGCAGCCTCGGCGGCCCACTCCACGTGCGCCGGCGGCAACCCCCTTCGCCCCACTGTTCATCTTTCGTCTGGTTCTCTCTGCGCCACTTCCCTGGCGGTTCCCTCCGTGGTGCACTTTCGCCTGCGGCGGCGGTGTGACTGCGACCCGCTCGAGTTCCCTGCTGCTCCCAGTAGCTTCATTCGCTGCCTGTGCGAGGGCCTCCCCTCACGTGGGGAAGCTGCATCATGCGATCAGTCGATATTGCTGCATCGAGTGCCCACCTGGCCGGTCGGAAGGTGAGGCGCTGAGCCGCTTTTCTTGAATGCCTCAGCTGACCTCGCTGCACAGAGTGTTTCATGTCAGCGAAGGAGAGGAGGGGGCCGGGCATTTACGCATGCCACCAAGTGCGTACACTGTGGTCATAGACATAACGCTATTGCGCGGACGGCATGCGTTATGTAATACAGGAGACGGCAAAATATGTGACAACATTCTCATATTGCTCAAACGACGTATGTACTGCAGGACTTGCATGCACTACGATGGACTTCAGGGAACAAATAAATACGACGCCAGACAGACAGACAACGAACTTTATTTAATCCTGAGGAGCTACTGTCAGGACCTCCTAACGGAAGGCCATTGTAGCCGCTGGCTGCGCCCACGTAAAGGACCGAACGCCGTGACGCTCCGCTCTTTCGTGGGCCCTCTGGATAGCCTGGGATTGCTTTCGGAGTACCGCGCTTCTGATGGCCTCCTCCCATTCAAATGCTCGCATCGTACGTACTATTCTTACCAAATGCAACTTTGATTTCTTTGGCCTTGGATTCATACGACAGCAGCAGGCTCTCGCAGGCCAAGTCTACCTGTTTTCTCATTCGCAACGCTGTCCGCCAGAGTGTTGTCTATGGCGAGATGGTTTTGATTCATTCCAACGTGCTCTGAAATAGCTCCCACAAACGGGGACAAAAGGAAGAATGCACGACAATACGTGGCGCTGGCTCACTTCTCAGATGGGCAGCGCCGTGTTGTCATGTGCTTTTGTCCCGGTTTCTATTGACACGCTCGGACGAACAGCACTGACGCTTGAGACCTCCGAAATACAAGCGCAGACGACGGAGGACACAGCAAGTGGACAAGCGACCGCAGACTCAGTCTAATTGTTACCGCGAAAGGTGGCCAGCTCTTTTAGACGCACTGGCTCTCAAAGCGTATATGCGGAGCCTTTCACAAGTCACCGAGCGCGAAGCAGAGCACCGAATAGCCCGTCCAGCTTCCACGTGTGCTGCAGGAAGTCAGTTTGGGGTGGCTGGGGTACGCAAATGTTTCGTCCCAAGCGCGCACCTATTTGGCTTCGCGTGTTTTTCCGACGTTCGCAGCACTATCGTCTCCTCGGCGTGCGGTGTGCGTAACGTCTGTAACCCAGTGGTTGCGCGTCGAGACGTCATCAAGCTTGGCTTAGGCAGCCTCAGCTTTCTAGAGCTTGGCTTCTCGTTTGTATTCTTTGTTAGCGAGTGACAAGACTTCGGACATAATTGCTTCTATTTTTCAACATTTCTTTAGTAGCGTCACCTTCAGTGACGGGCCGTACTCTGTTTCTTTTTTTTCATTCTCTTGCTTTATTCTTTGGGATTTGACATCTCGTTCTTTGTTTCCTCTTTCCCTCCCTTCTTTCTATCTTCCATTTCTATGTTTCTGAAGGGTAGGCAGGCGTTGTACCCCCAATCCGGTGGCAGTTGCCTGCCTGCTCCTTGCTTTCCCCTTCCTCTATTTCAAGTCTACATATATACTTACATCAAATAGTTAATTATAACAATATACACACCTGCAATGTGTAACTTTGGCCGTTTGCCTGCAAGAGAGATAGATCGGGAGTCCTTGTACCAGCGGGCCTGTGGGCCTTACAGAAACCTATCATATTCACGTCGATTTATTCACGTCGCCTCACAGGCAACAGCACCTGAACATTGTGTGAGGCGAGGGGGAGGGGGGATCACAGAGGTAGGGGTATTGCCAGGAGCACGAGTAAATTGATTATATATAACGCTTATGGTAACGACCACTGAGAAGTAAGAACATCAGTGCACTGTAGTTAATAACGCATTGGTAATTAGAAATAAATGGCCGTTACTTCGGCCCTAAAGCTTGATGGATCACGGATGTTCACGATGTGCTCCGGAAGACCATTCATTCCAGTGAATGAGAGCCTGCGGCAGAGTGGATGAATTAAATGAAACGGTTATACGGTTATACCAGAAATGCGTTGGAAGCTCAGAGGGTTGCTAATTAAATTATGTGAGGTGCGGCATACGTTTGGGTAAGGTAAACAAGTATCAAGATTTATTAATCCGTAACCGTTATATGGCTCATGAAGCGCAAAATCCGGCTTCGTGGCTGGAGATGGCACAAAAAGTCATGAGGTCACAGCCAAACAAAGGGAGGCGCGCACCGTGTATGCCGCTGGGTTCATTGAACATAAGCAGTGTGTTCACCTCCACGGCAGCGGCTGCTGCGGCCGTGCGGGGGCAAGAAAAAAAATGGTTGATTCCTCTTCCATAGGAATCGATGGAGGACGAAAGCGAGACGTGTCTTCACAGAAGCTGTTGCTTACTTATTGTACGCGAATAATTAAGCTGCCAGCAGCAGCGCCCCACCACTGCACAGGGATGCTCGACCATCGCCACACAAGTTGTCGAACGACACGCGACCGGGAAACACCTCCCGGACGCGCGGCATCGCACGCGCCGCAGCACTGCGCAAACAAGCGAAGCCGAACGGCTATCGTGGACGTCTGCTGCAGCGAAAGGCGCACGATTTGCGGGTCGGTGACGGTGCTGCAGGCCCGCTTGGCGCATCCTGCTGTCGAGTCACTTCGGCGAAGATAGGAGTATTTTGCTCCGACCGCGCGGTGTCTAGGGCAGCCGGATGAGTTGCGACGCGCCCAGCTGCAGGAATGCGAGTGGCTGAGTGCGCGGGTTGCGCCGCGCTCTCCAGCCGGACGAAACAAAGCGAGATTCGCCCGGCGATGTTGTTGCCTTCCTGCGCCGCTTAGCGCAGCAGTTGGTGCCATCGCAAGCGAAGCAGGAGGTGGCGTGTGAACACTGCTGATGCGTGTTGAAGCTACACTCCGTAGGCGACGAGGCGTCACAGGCTCACCCGACGCGAAAGAAAAACCATGTGTGGAAACTGCGTCGTCACCCTCAGCAGAAGGCCTACACCGCCTACACCAGGCTACGCCGCGTTAAAGCCTCCGCTACGCTGAAACTCGCACCGACGTCACATCCGTTAGAGGAAGTTGGCGGTGGGCATGAAACACTTTCGCGCTAAAAAAAAGAACCAGAAAGCTTGCCGTCGCGCATAGCGTTCGCCAGAAGAGTTTGTCGGTAAAGGTTACGGTTTCATAAGCTGCATTGGCCGGGAAGCGGCATCACTGTGGCCGGTCTATGTATAGCACCGCGCGTCGCGGCGCTGCCAGTCGTTGCAGTGATTTGGTTGAGTTTTGTCGTGCGCTCCGATGCACGAACCTTTGACTTTTCAATCAGTAGCTGCGCCTGGCTCCTTTGGACGTGCAAGAAAATACACGAACGAGGTCGAGGTGTTATCGGAGAGACGTCGCAAAGGTTTCGCATTCATCCACATAGGGATACCTACGTGTCCTTGAATTTATTGTTTGTCTCCTCCGAAAATAGATACTACGCTCACCGGTGCAATTTCGGGGTTCGAAATGCCGTGCGTATAAGCCTTATGAGTCGGGAGGCCGAGGCTATCGCTGAATGTAGCGCGAACAGCTTGATGGTGGACAGAACTTCTCACCCGACGAGCTGGCTTAGCAGCTGTGGCGTTGCGCGGGTGCTGAGCACAAGGTCCGGGGTTCGATTCCCGGTTGCATTTCGACGGGGGCGAAATGCGAACGCGCCCTTGTGTGCTCGGACGCTTAGGTCCCAGGCGGTCAAAATTAATCTTCAGTCGCCCATGATGGCGTGCCTCTTAAACAGGTCGTGACTTTGGCAGACCAAATACCGAAATTTGAGTCTTTACAGATTCCCTTACCTTCTATATACAGCTAGTGGCCGACTACGGAGGGTCTCCGAGGACCGAGCCCCCTCCTGAGTTTTCCGGGAAGGATAGAGGCATCGCTCGGAGAGGAGGGACTGAGCGCCCCCCCCCCCCCCCCCCGTGTGATGCCGAAGCCCTAAACTACTAAACGAAGTAGACAGGAAAATACGAGCGTTCTGCAAAATTTGAGCTAGAACAGTGCAGCGGTAAGTGAAATTTTTTTTTTGAACACGCGCAGCCAGATATTCAGGACCATGTATATATCAGTCATGGAGGAGGAGGAGGAGGAGGAGGAGGAGGAAGTAAACTTTATTGCTCTAGAAAGAGTAATTCAGCGGTAAGGCCGGATGTCTTCATCTTCTATTGGTTGATGACGATCTCCGGCCTGCATGGTTGGCGCCCCTATTCCAGGGCACCACTGAGCATGGAAGTGTGGCGTTAGACCAAACGCGTCGACTATCATTAGAAATTATGAAAACCTGAGACAAACGGGCAGCTTCAAGAAACACCGGCGGAGGACTCCATCTTTCAGTCCTAGCCTACGCACGGATGTTCTAGCATTTATGCCCTCAAACCTTCATGCTAGCGTGCGGGACGTGGCCGTCCAGGCACCGATTTCCAAGACATCAGTTTGGAGGATTCTAAATGACGGCCTTTCACCCGTACCACCTTAACCAGCACGAATGCTCGGAAGATAGGGACGCGTAAAATCGTATACATTTCTTGAATTGGGTCCTCACAAAAGCCGATGACTCACCGGACTTTTTCAGCAACATCATGTGCACAGATGAAGCAAATTTCACAGCGAAGCTGTTTACCTCTACCAACGGGCGATTCTTTCCTGGCGGTTCACAGAAAACTCAGCTTTCTAGAAATTGACGATTTAGCGCAAAAGAAAACATGTAACGCACGCGCACACGGGCGGTATGGTGTCACCGTGCCTGTTGGATCGCGGCGAGAGTCACCGAACAATGGTTGGTGCTGCTGTAAGGTTCCTGCGCAGAATCGCGTAAGAAACTACCAACCACCATCGGTGACTCGTGTGTCGAACTAACGTTGGCGAAGAAAGTGGCAACTGTCAGAACTGAAAACCACAGTGTATACCAGAACGATCGTAAAGCCGTCGTGAATTTCGTTGTGCAACAAATGCTTATACACTGTATTTTATGGCGTACTCATTTCATTCGTTAGACTAGAATAGGTTAAGTGGATGGTAACAGCTTCGCTGTCAATGCACCTTCACAGAGTGGATTGGGCCTTCAAATTTTTTTGCAGAAACGGCCAGGTAAATTAAACATTATGCACACTATTGGAACAGGGTGTCTACCAATCGGGAAAACCGGGAAAACGGGGAATTATCAGGGATATTGAGTAGTCTGGAAAAACTCAGGGAGAATTCAGAGAACGTGTGCTTCTATCAGGGAAAATTAGCTGTAATTTAGTAGAACGGGTCGAAAGTTGCGGTAATGCTGGCTCAAGAAACAGACAGGAACCGTAATGAATCGTCTTTGGCGCCCAGTCGTCGGCTGGAGGAGTTGCCAGTGTACAGTCAACGACCGACTTTCCGGATTCCTGATAATTTGGACGGCTTCACGGCGCCGCCACGTACCCCATAGAGTCAATGTATCAGAACGTCTGAAATTTCGGACGCCCGCATTGAGGACCTCCGCATTGAGGAAAGAACGGGAAAGGAAGCGTGCTGCCGCTGTTTTGAAGGAGCTTGAGCTCGAAAAGCACAATGTTGGCTGATGCCGAGATGCAGGTCTCCCTCATCCAAACCAAAATAAACTCTTTAAAGCAGTGAAACACAACCCTCAGGCGTCATGCTCGGGCTGATAGTATGTCAGGACAGTTGAGGTTGACTTACGAGCTGTTGAGAGAGAATCTCAATTGTGGCAAAGTTCGGGCCTCATACCACAAAGCTTGCGATAAGTTGATAGAAATAGCTCATATTCGAAAATATTTGCTTCTATAAGCATCTCCTTTTTATTCTTATTTGAGGATGTCCGACTCAATTTGCAATTTTTTCGAGGACATTTTATTTGCTGTGCATTAAGCTAACCCCTCCCTTCCATTCCCTTTTTCAATAACATATACACTACTTCTTAATATTCAAATTGAATTAACTCGTTCTTATTTATATTTTTTTCATATGCTTAGTAGAGTGTGACAACATGGGGCGATATGGTTTCAGCCCGTTTTGACATAAACCATAGTTCTGCATCACTCAGGGAATATTGCAAAGGCACTAAGAAAAAACCTGGAAAACTCAGGGAATTTGGAAATGTCAACTTGGTAGACACTCTGGGGAGTGACTCCAATCCACACTGGGTAAAGCGGACTTGGCACCAGTACCAGCGGTCGTTCAATGTGTGGACGAAATACTTGAAGTGGTGGATGAGTT
This sequence comes from Dermacentor variabilis, assembly GCF_050947875.1. NCBI lineage: Eukaryota > Metazoa > Arthropoda > Arachnida > Ixodida > Ixodidae > Dermacentor > Dermacentor variabilis. The sequence goes on from NC_134570.1 coordinate 6,905,176, forward strand.
TCCCAGCGATATACTGCTCTCTCTCTCTCTCTCACACACACACACACACACGCAAGCACGCGCGCACACACACACACACACACACACACACACACACACACACACACACACACACACACACACACACACACACACACACACACACACACACACACACACACGCACGCACACACACACACACACACACACACACACACACACGCACGCACGCACACACACACACACACACGCACACACACACACACACACAAGCACACAAGCACACACACACATACACAGCGAGAGAGAGCTGCTCATGTGCTCCATGGCGCAGTGCTGAGAGTACACTCCGTAGGCGTGCCCCTTGGAATCACAGAAGACTGACCATGCATGGGGTGGTTCCTCCTGAATGAAATGAAGAGCCGCACGCAGGGCTACCAATTCAGCAGTTGTCGTTGATAATACAGGTGACATTTTTAGCTGTATTTTGACGGATCTTGCTGGTATCACCACAGCAGCAGCTGAACTTTCACATGTGACTAAGCCATCGATGTAAACGCGTACGCGGCCACTGTGCACCTCATGTAAAAGTTCTAATGTGGCGTGCTTCAGGGCAAACAACAGCATGTTAGCCTTCTTAGTGATTCCTGGGATGGTAAAGCGCATTTCAGGTCTGTGCAGGCACCATAAAGGTGAGAATGGTCTTGCTGCAGGCATGTAGTTCGATGGCAATGAGGTATGGTTGGCGACAATTATACGACTGAAAGTTGCATGTGGCCTTTCTGCGGGTAGAGCGGCAAGATGGTGAGAAGGTAGTCGGGCAACGTGCCGAATATGCGCCCTGAGAGCGTCGTTTGCCAAGTACGTTGATATTGGGTGATCTCGAGCTATGACAATTGTTGCCGCTGTTGACGCACACCTCGGAAGACCTACACACGTCCTTAGGGCTTCAGCTTGTAGTCCCTGGAGTACACGTAGGTTTATTTTGCAGGTGTTACCAAGGACAGGGAGGCTGTATCTTGCGGAACCGAGGAAGAAGGCGTTTTAAAGCCGCAGCATTGACCGCACCGATGTGCTCCATGACTTTCTGCCGAGAAATTTGAGGAGATGTATTCTTGTCATTAACCTCTTCTTTAGGTATGAAACGTGCGGGCTCCATGATAGGTCGCAGTCGATAATTACCCCTAAAAAGCGGTTTTTCCGTGCATTTGCAACTGCTTTCCCATTGACACTTGTAGATACCGCTTCATTGCCTTCCGAGTGAATCTAACAAGGCAGCATTTCTCTGAAGACAGTTCTAAGTTCTGTTTTCGCAAGTACAGTGATGTTAAGGTAGCTGCCCTTTGTAGCCGTGCTCGTAGCTGCAGTCGTGTTACAGCAGACGCCCAAATGCAAACGTCGTCAGCATAGATTGATACTTTACCTGTGTTGGGCAAGCATCTGACTGGGCCAACGAGCACTAGGTTGAATAGCGTCGGGCTCCCAACACTCCGCCTTGCGGTACTCCACGGAACGTTTGGCGTTGAGTCGTGGCGCCATCCTCGGTCGTCACGAAGAAGTGCCTGTCGGTCAAATAACTGCACAGACACTGAAAGGTACCCCCACCGATTCCGGCTTCAATCAGAGCCTCCATAATGGCATAATGTGCTATATTATCATAGGCGTCTTTTATGTCAAGGAATAATGCCGCAGTGAGTCGTTTAAGACGTTTTTGATGTTGAACAAACGTGACCAAATCGATGACATTCTCTATTGATGAGCGCCCACGCCGGAAGCCAGCCATAGCATCTGGGTAGACGTTGTAATTTTCCAGGTACCATTCCATGCTCGTCAAAATCATTCTTTCCATTATTTTCCCTATGCAATTGGCCAGAGCGATGGGGCGGTACGATGACAAATCTAACGGTGATTTATCAGGTTTGAGAAGTGGAACCAATCGGCTGCATTTCCATTAACGTGGAACCAAACCGCTGCGCCAAAACTTGTTGTAATGGTTTAACAGCATGGAGTAGTGCTTTCTGCCCAAGATTGGCGAGTGCCGCATAGGTGACACCGTCCGGCACAGGTGACGAAGAGCGCCTGCAAGTCGCCAGTGCCGCTTCAAGCTCCTCCACCGAAAACATTAGGTCCATGCGGGAACAGGAGTGACACGTGGTGTAAGCGCGCGTTGGAGTTGCAAGCTGGCAAGTCTTGGGCAAAATTCCGCAATGTCAATTTCGCTACGACCTTGGTGCAAAGCGAGGGTTTTCCAAGGAACACGCTGCTGCGGTGATGGGTGAAGTCCACGCACGGTTCTCCATATCTGAGATAATGGCTGACGTGGATCCAATGAGTCGCAGAAACGTTTCCATCTTTGAGATTGTAGTGCATCAATGCGGTGTTGAATCTTCTTTTGCATCCGCCTTGCGTCTCTGAGGTCATGGATGGATTTAGTTCTCCTGTATCTTCTTTGAGCCCGCCGGCGAATTGCTCGTAGTCGCTGCAGTTCGGCTTCAGATTCTTCACATTTCGGGAAAGGCTGAAAACCACGCGTAGCCTCTTGCATGGCTTATTGACTTTCGTGTTCCAGACTTGAATGGTTCTCTTGCTGACATATTCCTCCATGTGTGACCGAAACGCCGACCAGTCAATTCACCGGAGGGTCATGGAGGAGCGTTTGGGTAGTCCCTTCATCTTCAGGTACGTCGGAATGTGGTCGCCTCCATGTTATTCGATGTCTGGAAACCACTGCACGTTTCTTTCAAGACGCCGAAAAACCAGGGTCAAGTCTAGGCAGCTGCTGTGCGTAAGCCAGCGTAAGTATGCCGGACTACCATCGTTGAGGCAGTAAAGCTCGTGCTGTGTGGCAAAGGATGGTAGTCTCCTTCCCCTGGAGTCCATCTTGAAACTCCTCCAAAGCGGATGGTGAGCATTAAAATCTCCGGTGAGAATCGTAGGGCCGGGTGTCGCTGATAGCACGTCGTGCAGTCGTTTAGAGTCGAAGCCGCGTGAAGGAGCAATGTGAACAGCGACGAGTGTGAACGTAAGCTTACTCGTTTTCACAATTAAACAAACGTACTGGTTGTCTTCGTGAGGCGGGAATGGGTGCAACTGGTATGTCAGATCACTCTAATATATACTGTCACGTGGAGTGACGTATAAAGAACACAGTAGCAATATTGTGAAAGACGAAACTAACTTTTATTGGCCGAACATGTGCCCACCAAAACAGGCTACACTTAAAGAACGACGGCAATGGCGGACACAGTGGGCGACCGTCAAAATCTGATCAGCAGGTCAAGCGCGTCGGCTTTTATAGATCAGTCGTCGAATGTTCCAGAGTAACCGCTGGGACCGGCAAACCTTCCACAAAGTTCTACACCATTCGCGTCGCGCATACATGCAATCAGATTATACAAGGTTCGGCGACAACAGACAGCGGATAGAAGCATCGATAATATTCTAGAAACTTCCGATACATGTGGACGCGTCCTGCGCGGAGCGATAACATTTCTTAGACGTTAAAAGCGCTCACCCGTAAAAGATAAACAAGCTCACGTGTCAATACAATTACCTTGCTCACATCACCCTGGCTTCTGTCATTTCGGACACCGACTGTTCCTGCGGACGACGCCGTAAGGCTAGGGGTAAACGCTGCCGTGACGACTTCGAGTTGCGGAAAGTGTAGCATTTGTGTGTTGGTTCTGTACGAACGGCCTGTAGTTGGACTCTCTGTTCGCAGAGTGGAAAAAGCTTTAGCTACATTCAAGCATACAGATATCGCCAATGCATTCCCTGAGCTTGCACGTTATAGGGGTTTCTTTTTTTATCGCGAACTCCAGGCATTTAATTAGTGTATTCGCGCCACATACATACATACATACATACATACATACATACATACATACATACATACATACATACATACATACATACATACATACATACATACATACATACATACATACATACATACATACATACATACATACATACATACATACATACATACATAGATAGATAGATAGATAGATAGATAGATAGATAGATAGATAGATAGATAGATAGATAGATAGATAGATAGATAGATAGATAGATAGATAGATAGATAGATAGATAGATAGATAGATAGATTTTATTTGTTTATTTAACCTAGGAATGAGCCAAAGTACTCCTTTAAGTAGAGTTGTTATATTAATATACAATGCTACCAGTGCCTTGAATAGAGCACGCACGAAAACAGGTATTAGGTGGCAAATTAAACTAAATGTCAAAAGATGTAAAAAAGCAGCAGTTTAAGTATGCGCTAATATACAACGTTAATTCTGTTGGTAATTGAGACGCACTGTATGGCTTACGGCACTCCTATAGAAGTAAGTAATGTGCGCTTGCGGGGTGCTACGATGAGAAAAGAAAAGCAGGAAAATCTTTCTTCGCGATGGCTTTCTGTTGGCTGGTCGGTCCAATGCCTGTGCTGTTCGGCGGTCGGCAAGGAAAGCGTTGGCCTGCACTTCCGCGCGTGCCGCCCGCCCGTCGGCTCGCCGTCTGGCGCCAAGTGCCGTCGACGTAGCGAACCAACGGCTGCACTCTTCGCGCTGTGCCGCTATGACGCAGGCGAAATATGCGCCGCCCTTGGCAAGGCTTCCGAAGCCATGCCGGTTGTCTGACAATACGTTGTTCGCGTGAGTCGGCATACGTGGCGAAATAGTTGGTTCCAGCCATAGAGTTTCTAAATAAATACCCTAGAGGGAAATGTGGCGCTAGTGTCTACGGAGGTTCTCATGAGCGTTGCCTCAACCTACATGGGAATGATGGGAAGTACAGGCTTCGGTTTGACTTCGGTCTTTAGACTAGTAGCGTTTGCTTGTGGTGCAGTAAACAAAGCTATATTCAAATATTATCGCGTAAAATTCTATTTCTGCAGTATGTTATATAATGTACAACACGCTACATAAACTTTGTACGACTTTGAGATGGAAGCATGGTTTACTATGGTTTGTCACCAGGACACACCACGGTAGGCATACTTGTGCGATTCTGTTCCCGAGTTAACGCCAAAGAATAATTATTTATTCATTTTTGCAACAGCAAAACAACCGTGCATGTACTTATATAAACATACTCATCAAGTATTTCTGGAAATAAAAATGTTGTATTGTGATAAAGCGTTGCGCCCTTGAGCGGAATGCTACAAGTGTCGTCTGCTACGACGCCTGCTCGCTGCAAACGCGAGACTTTTCTCGCAGACAACAGGCACTTGCGAACTCTCTCACTCTCGAAAGGCTGCGTCGGCTGTCACGATTGCTGAACGTCTTCAAGTACTTTTAAGCACGCACATCTGATGCAATGCTAGCTAGGACGCTAGTGGCATCCTACGAGTATTTCGTCATCACATTTTGCGTGCGTCGATCAAGGTTTTTCTTGGCGACCTCAGAGCGGACGTTGGGAGCGCCAAAAATCTACCGAAGCTGGTGTTTGAATGCCGCCCAGTCAGGCAAGGTGCTCTCGTGGTTGAGAAAGCAAGTCCTGGCAACGTCAGTGAGGTAGAATGCGACGTTGCGAAGCTTGAGCATGTCATCCCACCGGTTAGACTCACTCGCGCGGTCATAATTGTCCATCGAGCCAGTCATCAACGTCGTCACTACGAAGGCCAGCGAACATGGTGGGATCGCGCTGCCGCGTGCTGACGGTCCATGAAGGAACGACCGGTGGGGCGGAGACGGTGACGCCGGAGGCTCCTGGAGGATCTTCTTGGGGCATCCTGGCCCAAGAGGATCCTCCTCGTGGAGCAAGCGGCGGCCTGAACGAAGCTCCAGGGAAACTCGAAGGTGTAGAGGACCAAGGAATCGGAAGCACCACTTGCGAGACAGCTGTTAAGCCTCAGCGGTTTATTGCGCAGGTCGTGCGCTGAAGACGATGACGCTGGCCATGATGATGAATATATACACAAGAAGAAGATGGAGGAGTAATATAATTCTCACAATATTGACGTACCGCTTCCGAAGCGTTATGGCGTTGCTTTGCACTTACCCATTTTGCGACACTAGACTACAGCCAGGAAGCAGCAACCTTTCCTACCACAAATTTGTGTTCTCAAAGTCCTAAAACACGCATTTCAATGAGCACATAAACGAGCAATGCATGATGAAGCTCTCAATAAAATTTGATTGTCAAGCCACTAGTACAACTGTATATGTCTTGTATCAGTAGTGCCTTCTTTGTCCTATTCTGAAGTTTCATAAAGCACGTAACGCTACAGTGCCAACCTAACACACTTAACAAACCAAGGTCAAAACGCTCAAAACATGCTCTTTCAACGTTTACGATGCCGCCGCTTTCTCGTCAGGGCTTCGACGCCACACCGCGACACAAGCATTGTCCCAGTCGCTGGCCCAGCGCGCTATCGCCACTCCGAGCAACATAACAAAGGCAGAGAGCTTTGCGTTGCGCTGTCCCACTGCAGGTTATAGCAATTGCGCTTGGAGCGAAACCAAAACTGCCAAAAGATTCTTGTAGACTAGTTCGCCAGTCAATAGAATGCCAATCCGAAGCCTGTACTTCCCATCATTCCCATGATGGTTGAACGATCGCAGCGCCAGATTTGCCTCTAGGTATACTAATATGAAACTCTATGGTTCCAGCAGTTTGCGGTAAACGGAGGTGCCACGCTGAAGCACATTGCGCCCGATGTCCTTCGCGGGGAGCTACGTAGCAGTGCTAGTCGATCACGAGCGCGCCTCTTTGTTGTGGCGATCTATCGGCAAACAGTAGAGCGCAAGCAGGCGAAAAAATATGACCGCCACTATAGTAAAAACGGTACACGGACAGGACACACGCGCCGTGCCAGTTCCGCGACAGTGAAGTGCTCCAGGACGCCGCACCTACACTGCCAAACAACAATCTTGATCCAGATCGCAAACGACAATGAAAAACGCCTCGCGGGTCACTGAGATCTTCAGTGACCGCCTGCGTGGCAACGCCTCCGGATCTCTCGCGCAATGGTGCATATATCTATATGCAAATTACGAGGTTTAATGTGCAATGCAAGCGCTGCGCGAGACGCCGTGCTTCGGACTGATTTCGACAGCGTATACGATACTTGCAGGCAAACGCTCTTTCGTTGCTGCCACGTGCGGTCTGGAATCGAGCTCGCGGCCTAGCCAGCAGAACGCCACTGAATCATCGGGGCGGCCACGCAAGAGAGGCGCCACTTTTTTATTTATTTCCTTTTCGCGTGCCTTCCAATCTATGGTGATCTCGGGCCACACAAAGGTCACATATACAGCTCACCGTACTTCATCGTCTTTATTCCTTTTTAACGCAGGGGGCGAGGTCTCCCGCAGTCATTCATTTCGCGGAAACTACTGCGTCCACGTGCCGTGGTTGCTCAGTGGCTATGGTGATGGGCTGCTGAACATGGAGGTCGCGGAATCGAATCCCGGTCACGGCGGCCGCATTTCGGTGGGGACAAAAACACCCGTGTACTTAGGTTTAGGTGCACGTTAAAGAACTCCGGGTGGTGAAAATGTCCGGAGTCCTACACTACGGCGTGCCTGATAATCAGAAAGTGGTTTCGGCACGTAAAACCCCATAATTAAATTTTTGACGACTACGCCCACAGAGCGACGAGGCTCGACACAAGACGGCGCACGTCACAAGCGAATCGCCCGCGCATGCGCAGTGACGCACAATAACTTATTGGCAGCGCTTTTTCCGAGCCTTTGTAACGCGTGTACCCCGTGCACACGGCAGCCAATCGAGTCGCGTTGTTAGCGCCAACGATTTTTCTTTTTTAATGTGGTATCAGTGACTCTCCTGACTCGCGGCGGTAAAAAAACGTCTCGCCGGAATGACGCCGACGGCTCGTCAGAAAGTGATAACGTGGCCTTCAAAGTGACACCTGGCTTCCACGGTGTGCGCGTGCTTGCAAAAACACTTGTGCCCTTTGCGAACCAGCTCTACGCAACGAAACAAACAGCGCTGCGCATACATGCTCACCACAACAAATATACTCGCTCAATGCACAGAATTGGCTCTCTCTCTACCCCGCTGCGAATGCCTTCTCTACGCTCTCCTCCGTTGGCGGCCCTCGCGCAAATGGGCTGCGCGTTCGTCGGCCAGCCTTCTTCCGTGCAGCACGTGCTCGCTACGCTCCACCGGCCGGGCTCGGCCGGCCACCACTTCAGTGCCGTGCACTGGCAAGCCCTATTTACGACCACTTTCCCTGTTCTTAAGGCATTAGGCGGCGCGGTTTCTGCGATGGCCTAGTTTGGTTCGGAAATTAAATAGCTGCTAACATTTTTCTTTTTTTCATTCAACCTTCCCCGCTGTTTCTATGACTTGCTTACATTTTGCGAGGGTCGCCCCACGCCCTAACGTATACGAAAAACATGCTCACATGCCTTCTTGCTTCAAGTTGCATCCCGGCAACGCACTGCTTCGCGGCTTTATTTCGTCGGGGACCTTTAGGGCCGCGAGTGTTCCTTTTTTTCTTTTTTTAAGCAGCAATCCGGTGCCTCTTCGATTGATCCACATTTCGTCACGGACCCATAGCATGAAAGTGGAAAGGAGGTAGCGCCTATGGAACCTTTGCATGGCACAAGACAGCCCAACTTATTAATTGATCGCCTGCTGCTCTTTTTTCTTCTTTCTTTCTCGGCACGCCTTGCAACCAACACATTCTCGCGTGTAACGACCTCATTTTCACTGGGTGCTCACAGTTGTGATCGCTATGGGGTCGCAAGAGCGGGCGGTTTGCAGAGCAAAGAGAGGTGAAAAATAAGAAGAAGGCTCGGGCCGATTCGACTCACCTCCTCGAAAGCGTACGCAAGATAGCTATTTACATTGCCGTCAAGGGCTAACGCCAGTGTTTCGGGAGGGCCCTCCTACAAACGGAAAACACCAAACAGTACGAATCAGCCAAAGTATAAACAAACATGCGCCATTTCCTGCATTAAATTTTATTCTCTGCTTCTTTGCTATACCTCACTACGAACACTAGGTCTTACATGGCCTTCCCGACAAGTGAATTGCAACAATAAAGAAACACTAAAACGCATCCAATAAGCGCTAGCTTGTATTCTCAGCTGTTTCCCAAAACATTCAGATTAAGAAAGGCATACGCACGCAAATGCGAGGGCATTTTACACGGCGTGATTCATAAACCACTACAGCGAGGTAACATTTCACTCGTCAACAGGGCATACAACACTTCCATCAACGAAATACACCTGCATGACACAAAAAGACTTGGCAATTAATTATCTGAATGGCCTTTCAACTCGCCATGCGCTTAACGAAAGTTGTCAATTTGAGAGTGTCTATAATCCGGATTGAAAACAGATCAAAAGAATACATTTTGTAAATAACTTTAACATGTGAGTCGACAGAATGACCAAGTTTTTTATACAACCGTCTCCCTCAGTTGGTTCGCATAGGAAGGAAGATTGCACAAGCGTTGCCGAGCTGCAATGCGTGACGTGTTCGACGCCACTGGACACGCTGTCGTCGGGTCGCGCTACGTGTGCGACGCGTTTCTATCGACGGCCGAACTCGTGAACGCAGTGCGACCGTGGACACTCGTTTCGTGGTGACGTCGGAGGGCTGGCTCATCGACTCTTCTTTAAGTGGACTCTCTGGGTTGCTGTGGTTTTTGTTCAGCGCTTCCCATTAATTTTTTCCGTATGTCTTTGCAGAGGAGTTGCCGGCGCCGGTAGAAGATGCTCACCGTCTCCTTAAGTGCATTGAACAAGATCTTTCAAGAAACCGAGTTCCTAGCTGTGCACTGCCGGGGTAACGGGACGTGGAACGATAAAGTCAACGTGTGACGCCGCGACTGACACTCATTCCTTCCGCTCTGTTGTGTCCTCAACAGCGGAACCTGGCCTAAATTTGCAACAGCACACTAAACAAAGCATTGACTTATTAGGTTACACTACTGTGAACAGAGCGTTAACGATAAATAGACAAAATAAATGCAAACGACGCATATGTCCACACATGCGCAGCGTGGGATTTAGCCAGCAATAATAAATGGCCAGTTTGCGGCACGACCTGCGCCATGCCGTGCATGGTGACAGCTCTCTTTTCAAACGATTTCCATGTGATTCTAGTTGTTGTCCAAAATTTGCCGCGAGATCATGCTCTCCCGTTAATGGTTTCTGCAGCGCTGCTATTACGCGGATCGCTCTGGAGCTCTAGACCACTGGCGAAGCGTGCTCGAGCTTGCCACTGTGCTGTGCCGCTCGCCAGAGCAGCCGGAGGAAGCGGACGTACGTCGTCACTGCTTCCGTTGTAAACAAGCATGGCGGATAAACTGCCGGAGCTGACTACCGCTTTGCGGTCCCACTGCCGCGGCAGACGTCGCGCAAACAACGGAAGCTGCAGTAGCCACGTGACCGGAACTTTGCCGCAACTCTGCCGCGCTCTCAGCTTCACGGTTCGGAAGCCTCGAAGCGCTCTGAGCGGGAGCCCGCCACTGCAAAAGAAGCTGGCGAATTTATTCCGAGCACTGCATTTCCACCGGCCGAACGCTAAGTAAATCACGCGGCCAGGGCGCTCTGCAGCGTTCAAAAGCGACCAGTCCAATGTATTATTGGTGTCGCGGTACAAAAATAGGTACGCCGATATACATTGTGTGTCGCCTGCTAAACATTCTTTATTTGCATGAACAAAAAGTGATGCTGGCACCGTCACAGTGTCCGCACATGTTCTGGTAGCCGTGCGAGAACGTGCGGTAAAACAACGCTTCGAGTTGTACGAAACGCCTACACCGTCCACGACGCATAGCACTGGCGGAGGAGCGGCTCGAAGCCGTGGTGACAGGAGCGCCAGCACGAACCATATAGACAGTTTTAGTTTAGCGTACGTAACTATAGCGTACGCTATACGCTATTATATAGCGTACGCTAAGCAGCACACGTTTTCTACTATATTAGTTGGCCGGCGATATCTTCGGATCTCAGAGGCCATATGCCGTCGTTGTGGCTATTTCGCGCCTGTAGCGATAGGTGGCGCTGACATCTCGAACGTTTCTTTCGTTAGGCTTCGGTTCGAAACGAGAAGCGATCTCGAAAACACCACGAGGTTATCCATAATACTGTGTCGTCGAAGCGGCCTGAGACTGAGCGAAAGCCGTTTGCACAGTCATTTGCTACGAACGAAGTGCATTTTACAAAAGCAACGCCAGATTCAATTCGAAGCGGGCAGCCGGGACCGCCGCCATGTTTCCCGCAAACTCCGCAAACCCCGCAAAAACGCTAACGCTAACTCGTTTGCGTTGCGTACGCCCGCTATACCCGCTATTTCGTTTAGCGTTCAGCGCATGCGCAGTGACGACCCGCTATTTTTTAGCGTACGCAATGGTATAGCGTACGCTATACTAAAACTGTCTAATTACGCCACGGGACACGCTGTCGTCGGGTCGCGCTGCGTGTGCGACCCGTTTCTATCGACGGCCGAACTCGTGAACGCAGTGCGATGCTGGACGCTCGTTTCGTGGTGACGTCGGAGGGCTGGCTCATCGACTCTTCTTTAAGTGGACTCTCTGGGTTGCTGTGGTTTTTGTTCAGCGCTTCCCATTAATTTTGTCTCTATGTCTTTGCAGAGGAGTGCTGGCTGGAACAGTTCACAAGTATCGGTGACTTCCCTTTCCTTTGGCTCGTTGGGGCACTGCAGAATCCCATGTAGCCATAACACGTTCAACGTTGAAGCGCACAAGCTTTTGCGTCTGGTCCACTTAACAGCCCCTAACACCCAACGCAACACCTAACAGCAACACCCAAGGAAAAAGAAAACGTATCCTGCCAAATAAACGATAACATAATAACGATTATTTTTTACTGATACAAGACGACATTTGCAAGACGCATACCTTGGGGATCAAAAAATGAAGTGTGCTATTTCAAATGTACAAACAGGATTTTAAACGTATAAACAGCGATGCCCATTATCTCATAAAGTATATGATTGTTAGGGCATTTCCTTTTACGATTTCGTCCTCACTCGATCCATATTGTCGCCCCCCTATCTGCAGCTCTAACTATAACTGAAGGCGTTGGCATATATTTTTTTCCCTCCTTTTCGTTCTGACGTGCACGTTATTGGCACAAATCTCGAGCCGTTGAAGAACACAAGCCTCTCAGCAACGACGCAGGGCGCGAGTCGAGCCGCTGTGCGTGCAGCCCGGCGGAGCACGCGACACGCCCCCCCCCCCCTCCCTACTTGCTGCCCGCTCGAGCCGAGGTGCGATTTCCTCGGCAACGCGGTTCCCCTGTAGGCGCTGCTTTCGACGAGCGTCGCACGTCCGCTGAGCGCTTTCCGAGCGCGCATGCTCCCACCCGGTTCGCCGTGCGCTTGGCCTTCTTGGCAGTCTTCATTTTACGCCAGAAAGGAATCTTGTGCCGTCGTGTACCGTCGTTACAGCGAAAACGAGTTGTTCCAAGCTCTCCACGCAGATTCATGAAAAACAAGGTCGGCATTCACTCGAAAGCAGCACGAAGGAAGCCACATGCGCTGAGAGAAGAAAACTTCAACAAAGATCACCCGCGCAGTCATTGTCACAATGACGGTGCGATCAAACACTCACTACGCGACCCCGTAGAAACCTTGTGACAAAGCAATTTTTCTCACGAGAGAGTACCCTCTCATGCGAAGCTTGTGAAGCGTGCGATTTCCAAATCGTACTTAGAAGTGGCCGCGGTCGTGCCTTCACCCAATGCGCAGCAGTTTTGATTCCCAGGTGCTTAGATTGCGAACGGCCGGCTACCCGGATGATTTACTGTCCACCACTGCGGAATGTGTTTTAGCGCACTTAAAACAGCCAAAACCTGACAACCGTAAGAATCAAAAAGACAAAAGGTCGCATTCGAGAACCGCGGTCATTCCCTATTTGCACCGAGTGTCTGATTGCATAAAAAAAAAGGTAATACAAACATTAGAGTTGCATTTTTTTTTGTTGCGAAGAACAATTTCTCCGGCATGCGCCAGAGAGTGAACAAGGAAATCACGGGGCCCCGTACGGGTGACAATAAAGGCACTAATAAAGCCCGTTCCTTGTTGCCACAACGCAGTGTACGATGATCCCCGCCTCGAGCGGTCGATGCTACATCGGCCAGACTGGCCGTCGTATTAATGACCGCCTCGGAGAACATTGCACTTAATTGAAGAGGTGCATTGGCAGCCAGCTACCCGTTGCATAGCTCCCGGTGTGGCTGTCGTCCACTGTTTGACAAATGCAAAATACTCAGGCGCTATGGTGACCCGCGCGCACGTGAGATATATGAGGCCTTTTGGATATGTGGGCAAAGGTGCCTGTCATGAAGATACTCGCGTATCTTGCACGTGGATGATGGGGACCGTTTAGTTGTGCTGTTTTCACATTCTCCATCATGGCTATCTTCCTGACAATACATTCCTATTATGATATGTTCTCCTCTCCTCCTGCCTATTCAAGCCCCCTCTGTATTGCTGCGCGGGCAATAAAGTATTGCTTGAAAGTCGGCGCTCCGTCTGTCTCAGTTATGCCCCGCTGCTCAGCGCTGTTGCTCGTTTTCTTCAAAGCACCGCCCTTCTTGGTGAGTTGTTTATGTGTGTCGCTTACACTTTGGAGCTTCGATGAGCAGTTATCGAGATCAGTTCAGTCTCAGGCTTCCCATAAATACTGTTGAGAGCAAGAATCCGAAAAAGAGGCGTCGACACATATGGCAAAGAAACAAAGATACTGCAGTAAAGAAGCACATGGACTATCGCGCGCGAGATTTCCTGAGTCGTTAGTTAGTCATATCGCGTTTCAACAACGTAGTCAAGAATTTTCCGCATGTCCGATTTTTATTTAGCATCAGCACTTTCTTTCGAGCAGGCTGCAGTGACTATTGGGATCACGCTTGTCACATCACAACCTTAAGCTGTTCTTTGCAGTTCCGAGTTTAGCCCTTGGCGAGTGGTCAAAGTTTTTTGGGCCGAGCCCTCTCGCTTGTCTGTCGCGCGATGCCACAAAACAACGACGGCTCACCGCGACAAAGTGACGTGTAGGCACTAAAGATGCATCATTACGCTGAACCGAAATAAATTTATTATTATTATTATTTTGCGTCGTTGTTGTTTGATTATTGTCTAGCCGGAGGCTGTCCCGCTTCGAATGTAATGTCTGGCCACCGACTGGTCTGGCGCTAAGCTTCTCGGAGGCGCCGGCCATAATTGATTTCTCTGCGTATAAGGAACACGAAGTTCGAAACGGCGCACGAAGCGACAAATAAAGCATGCTCTGAGCGAAAGACCCCGCACGCCCTCGTAGCCTGTGCCCGCGAGCAACGGAGTTGCGTAAGACGGCGTTCGCTCAACTCGTTCTACTCATGTCTTCCAGCTGGATTTCAGCAGATGCATTATTATTCCTCAAGTACGCCTCGGTAGCTGAGGCCCCAATTCATCTCACAGCGCTACAGGCAATAACAATGTACCAGATCCAGCTCTAGCAAGACTCCAGCAGGATCATTTTTAGCAAGCCTCTGAAAACAACGTGGCTTTAATTATGTTTATTATGCATGCACGAATTTGTTGTGTAATATTTTAGACGAGTAATGATAAAGGGTTTGCTGGAGCAGCGAAGACATTTTATTTCTTTCACAGCGGCTGCCATTTCGCGCGCACTGAACGAAATAGATTGTACGCTGAATAGACACGTATATCTCGTTATGGCTGTAAAAATTGGAGTGCTTACGTTTATTTCGAAATATATTTGGAACCGCATCTACAGTGAAAGGCGATAAATAAATTTTAATTTCAGTAGCACGCAATTTTCCATTCATTAAGCGTTTATGTCCAAAATGAAATTGATATCTAAAGAGAAAGCTGATGCACAGGCGATCGGAGGTCGTTATCGCAGTAAGCGAATAACTCGCTCGTCCCGCTGAGTGGCCCAGCGGCGAAACGCCGGTGCGCCAGCAAGACTCTGAAGACGTCCCGCCGTGGTGAGATTTTCATTGTGCGTGTATGAATCTAGTGTGAAATATTTTCGACGAGCAAAGGCAAATTTTTGGTGCAGCAAGCAATGCTGTCAATTTATTTCTACCTAGGCCATCGATGCTGACTGTGTGACTTGAACCATAGCCAATCGCACACAGTGCGCCAAAAGAGTCGTTACCGACGAACTGCTTCTCGACGCCAGGACCGAGTCACTGCAATAACGCTGCAGGGAGGCTGCGAGAGAGTGCCCTGCTGAATTCGTACACTATTAGAGGGGCTTTGGGCGTCGCTATCTGAAATTCAGGCGATAGATATATATATATATTCCCCCAACAGAGTTGCAGTGAAGGTTGGGAGGTGGCCGAAGGAGCAACGTTCCGAATTCCTGGACATGCGGATTACAGAGTAAAAATTTTGCATCAAAGCTGCCTACAGCAATCGAGTCAGCATGCTTTATCTAGCACGGTTTTTGTCCTTAAGAGAGAGAGTTGAGGGGAAGGAAAGGCAGCGAGCTTATCTATTACGAGCAATAAAACAGCGCTAAAAGACCGGACGAGTGAAGGGACACAGACAACAGCGCTGTCTGAACCAACCAGCCCAAATGCCTACTCCTCTGGAGCTTATCTAGGCTTTCTCCAGTTTGCTAACCTACATGTGGGGAGAGGTAGAAGAAAGAGAAAAAAGTTGAAATTATGCCTACACAGCGTATCTAGAGGCGGGCAGTCAAAGTGCCTTTCAACTTCAGATATTGTAGATGAGTCCGTTCGGATTTCTAGTGTGATGAGCCAGCAGTTTACGCTGAAATTAAACGTTCGAATAGGTGGTGAAACGGGCAAAAGTATGTTTTGGATAGAGGTTTCTCGAAACGTAACGTTACCGCAATTACAAACCTCTGTAGGTAAGTCTGAGGGGTTCAATATTAAAGTGCCGTGCACTTTGCTTAGAATATTTGAATTGCCCCGCTACTTTGATTTTTCAGTCATGCGAGCGAATAGGGTAATGAAAAATAAAAAACCATGCTCCTATAAGTCCGCACGCGCAAACGCGTCTGAACCTGTGGCGTCTACGGGGCACGCGAAATAAACACTGAACACACACAAAAAAAAGCCTGCCGCAGGCATTATAGGGCACGCACGTGTCGCTTCTAATGCCGTCTACAGGAGGTAAAAAAGAAAAGCATTCAGCGCGAATTTATTTTTCATTGCCAACATACGGTTTCTACCACTTAGCCAAGATCAGGAATACTCCGACTATTTCATTCTTTCATTTATTTATTTACGGCACACTATATTAAAGAATATGGTGCGAACTAAGCAAGTTATACTAGCCAGAAAAAAATTTACATAACTTCTAAAGTGAGTACAAAAGACAGCCACAAGGAAAAAAAGAAGTTAGCGTATGTCAGGTAACGCAACAGGGGCAGTGCAAAGGAAAGAAAGAAGAATATCAAGATAGATACAGACAGAAAAGCCATAAAATTATGACGCGATTAAGTGCACAGAAATATCAACCATGGTGCCCTAGGGAGTAACGCATTAGTCGAACATTAACACTAATTTTTGTCCGACAGTTTCAGGCTGTACTCGATGAGAGTGAGTGCAGGAAATCGCGCCACCGAAATTTAGCAAAAAAGAACCCAAGCTGTCTGGGTGCTGCGTCTTTTCGCTCCCTCTCAGGCCCGCCAGTGCTGGTCGCAGCACATGTGGCGGCGTCCCACTGCTCGGTGTCTGCAAGAGGGCGAGCACAGGGTGCGTGGCACGAAGCCTGCCTGTCTCAAGTTGGCGTCACGCCGCAGCTCTTCCCTTCGGCAGGTCTATCTTAGAGAGTCTGCGCCTAGAGTACGGTGGCTAGCTGGACGAGTCGGTAAATCTTCATAACTATTACACACAGCGCGCACTAAAAAACACGGACGAAGAATAGACAAACACGAGCGCTGTGTTTGCGAGCTCTATGCAGACTTTATGTATGACTGAGGCGGGGCCACGCGGTTCGCGCCGGTGGATTCCGCCTTCTCCTTTTCGGTCACAGCGTTCGCACGCTGATTTCCCGGAAGGGACACGTGTCTCGGTGTCTGTACGACATCGACTTGCGACGTAGGATCTCGGAGGCTGTGGCGGAGATCTGGCGCGTATCACGACCATCTTGCGCTTCCACGTCGACCGTGCCCGCCGTTGAGGAAGAACGGAGCGCCATATAGCCTGTGCTTAATGGAAAGGGCGAGCGAATAAAAATTGTCCAACGCAGATCTCGGAACCGACGTCAAGCGGCGAACGGCCGCCTTGCTTCGCGTGCCGCCGAGCACAGCGGCCTCAGGCGCGCGTGAAAGAAAGCACTAACGCCCGGATCGACGACCGCCCTTGGGAATGATTTTCAAGGTGCACGAACAAAAAATACTGATGCGATTACAACCGGACTTGATTGCATGCACGTATTTGCTCGAGCCCTAAACTTGTGCGCTCTTAATGAGTAAACTTGGGAATCATAAAATAAAAAAAACAATGGCGTGGCCTAATCTTTACAACATCGGGCTGATGTTACCACGCAGGTAATTAATCTTCTTTTTACGTACGGACTATCCGGCAGGAGAGCGGCAGCCACCGTCGTGGTTGGAAGGGTTCCCCGAGTCGAGCTTCGCCCAGAGCTCGGCAGCCCGACCGAAGCAGCCACGCGCCACGGGTTTGTTGCCGACGCACTGTAGAGGTGCACGACAGCAGACGGACAGAGCAAAGGGCTAGTGCGCTAACGGTCCCGTGCAGTGGGCAACGGCAATGTGCCGGCACGGTTCTTGTGAAGCAAGGGAGGACTCTTGTCTGCGCTATAGGACGCCGATCGTAAACTGCAGCGAATCGTTCGAGACGGTTTCAAGAGCGACAGCTGTCACTCATCACGTTTCACGATTTCTTGGGGTCTGCTACCACCTCTCTTCGGCGTGAAATTTTTAGTCCGAGAAATTCAAGATGGCGGCCCCATAGTAAATCGATATAGCAACCCGATTGGTGATTGATTGGTGACGTCACTGATATATCCGAGATGGCCGCCAATTGACGACGTTACCGATAAAGCCAGTATGGCGGTACCCATAGTAAATCCGTAGCAACCCGATTGGTGCTTGGATACGTCACATGACTGTGGCATCATAATACAATATGGCGGCCAAATTCTAGTGCTAATGATGACGTCGTAATCCAATATGGCGGATAGAAATGAATCCACGTGATTATGACGTCATAATCAAAAATGGCGGCATAGTTTAGGAATCTGAAATCGAAGATGGCGGCCAAATTTGGGTGCCAATGATGACGTCATAATCCAATATGGCGGCTATAAGTGAAACCACGTGATTATAACGTCATACTCTGATGTCGACATAGTTTCGGAATTGGAAATCGAAGATGGCGGCCAAATTCAGGTGCCAATGATGACGTAACGGTACAATACAACGGATAGAGGTGGAACCACGGATTATGAATACCAATGTGTGCTTGAAGAAGGACATGGATGATCCCAAACCGTCGACGTCTTACGCCGCGGCCGAAGAAGATCCGGTAAATGAGTCCAAGAGATCAGAAATAATCGGCTACTTCCGACAACTTTGCGACAACAACAGCGTAACTATTTCGCTGATCACAGGAAAGTGTTTGTGCTAATTAAGAAAAACCGAGAAGAATGTGTATCCATGGAAGACGACGAAAGTGTTATGCAATAAGAAGTTCGTCTACCTAGGAAAATGAAGAATTTGGTGAAGGTGCCAGTGAAGAAGATGTTGAGCAGTGATGTGTGTGATAGTTGGTTGCAATATGTACAAGTGAAATGTCTATAAGTGTGTTGATCATATGGGAAAATAAATACAAACTAGTATTTACATTGGTGTACCTCACTTTAATGTGATTCATATAAATTCTAGCAAACCAAACACCTAACGTTCGTTACTTCAACGTTTTCCAGACGGTGGTGGCATTTTTTTTTTATTAAATCGACGAGGCAGCTTAGCAGCTATGCCATTGCGCTGCTGAACAGCTCGTGTTCATAGGTCCGACCATGGACGCGTTTCAATGGGGGCGAATACAAAAAAAATATCGTGTATTCAGACATAGTTGCAGGTTAAAGAATCCCAGGTGGTCAGAATTAATCGGGATGTCCCCCACTACAGGCGTGCCCACAATCAGATCGTAACGTTGGCACGTAAAACCCCCCAATTTTTTTTTCTCCCCTCGAATAGCGAATATGGACTAGGTGAGCGTCACGAGGTGACAAGACGGGCGCGGCAAATCCGAGTTGGGTCGAACGTGCAGAAAGTTCTCACACTTGAAGAAGGAAAGGCACGGATTCGCAGCTGGCTCGCTAAGATTCAGAAAGGAACAGGTTTGGGCATATTGGTTATTCATCGTGATACACGTACCATAGCGCAGTTAGGAGGACAAGGGTCAAGTCGAGACAGGACAGGCGCTAACTTTCAACAAAGATTCACTGCGGATCCTGAAAATATATCTACACCCATCCGGATCTGCAGAGAAGAGGGCGGTGCACTGCCACGTGAAGACTATATCAGGAATTCAAGCTCTTCCTTTGAAAAAGCCACTGGCAGCCAACTGACGCAATCATCTCCTGCTCATGCGATTTCGGCAGCTTCTATAGTTTACCTAGTTAAGCTATTGTGGAAACATATAGGTTCGGCCGCACTCCTGGCACAAATCTCTACTGAGGGCACTCACGCGCGCTTCTTTAGAGCTGGTAGCCTGGACAGCGATCGGTGCTACGCTTCAACTATTTGAGCATCGTAAAAAAATAACATGCTTTACTTTCGATGACCGCTATAATAAGGTGATCTGTAATTTCCGGTTGTACGAGGCCCTATTGTTTGAGGCCCACGCGCTGAATTACTAGATGAGTCTAAGCGCTGCTGGCATTCGCCGAAGGCAAACATGCCCTCAATTTTTTCGAGTATGTGACCAAGCTCATTTTCCTCAAGCTCATGGGCCTCATACGCTGCGCGAACGTTGCTTTCGTTCACCGCCGTTGATATCCCTGGCATGTCGTATACACTCATTCTTTATCTTTAACCGGGACATGACTGATATTCGATGACGCTTCCCGGGGAGTCCACTTCATTTTCGGGGACGTCACAGATGCAGGAGAGGGAAGAGATAAGCAGGGAACATCCTCTGGACATAGTCAAGGTTTTTCTCGCGTGAATGAATGAATAAATTTATTTTGCATAAAAACTAATTCTATGGTGGGGTTTCGGGTAAAAAGTTATGGCCAGGCAACAGCCCCAACACCCACAAAAGGCAACCAGGATTACCTCGCCTCTAAGCTCACCGTATCCCGTCCCATCATGTTGCTCGTGAAGTGCCTCACGCAGACGGTATCTCTCGATGTGAGCTGACGGCCGTCCCCAAGAATCGCCGCAGCCAATGCTTGCAGATGCTCATTCGGAGCGTTAAAGGTGTTCACCTGCAAGACTTGTACCCGCTTTCGCAGCTTTCAACGAACCACTTGCGTCCCATCTCAGGCTAGCAAATTCCGAAGGGCATTTACGCGTAGCAGCGCTCTTAGTATTACGGCCCTCTGACAAGAAGTGTTGCTGTTTGCCTTAACGCACAAATACTACGTTGCGGCGTGCCCGCTGAAGCGAACGTCCGTGTCGTCTGCTTTGAGAGGAAGACACGGGTGCCACCAAACAGAGCGCGCACGAGCTTCCCCGACCGGGGCGTCTGCATTATTTCTTTTTTTCGCTGCGGCTTGCATGACACGCCACAAGGCGCCGCCACTGCATGCGCCTCCATCGCCGCATAGTTTTGTGGCTCCCGTCAGCCCCCGTGGGCGTTTTGACTCCTAAATATTCTTCCTCCGTCGCCGATACTGAAGATAGTGCAATACCGGGCTGACCTGCGGTGGAAGTACAGTTCGCCAGTAAGGGGCCCACATAGAACAGCTTCGCTGGTCATCCTTCTTCAACGCACCGTGGTTGCTCAGTGGCAACGCTGTTAGGATGCTGAGCACAAGGTCGCGGATCGAATCCCGGCCACGGCGGCCACATTCCAATGGGGGCGGAATGCCAAAACACCCGTGCACTTAGATTATAGGCGCACGTTAAAGAACCCCGGGTGGTACAAATTTTCGCAGTCCTTCACTACGGCGCACCTCATAATCAGAAAGTGGTTTTGGCACGTAAAAACCAATAAAAAATATTTGCTTAATCCTTCCTCACAGAGTGGAAGGGCACTGAGTATTTTTTTCAACATCTCGGACAAATTTTGTTCCAGATCCTAGCTATAGACAGCTTCGCTGTAGAAAGAACACGTGAGGCGAAAGAGGGCTTTAAGGAACTCCGAGATACGCTGTGGGCCCCACGTGAAAGAGCTGATGGCCCAGAAGGGTGACCACGTGGCCATCGTGTCGCGACCCTCGGTCGCTCGTGGCCCATCTGCACCCAAGCAGTTGCCGTCCACTCTGTGCTTGGCTGCGCAAAGATTCGTGTTATTGTAGCCTCACGTGTCCTTCACCACTTTGCATAAAAGAGTAAAGCCCGAGTACCAGAACGCCTCCACGGCAACGATGAAACAAGCCCGAAAATCTTTTACGCGACGAATGTTTTCTCATTAGTTAGCGCTAAATAAGCTACAAGACGCGATTTCACTAAAGATTTGTAATAATTCATTGAACCATTGTGTTTTTAACACGCGCAACAAGCTCCTGAGAGATATATAGGCACCGTAATGGACAAAATTCCAATAACTTGGCCGTGAAATACGTAATAGAACGGCGTTTTTATCTCCGTACCCTTTGGTCAGCTATTGAGGATCTTTTTTTATTTACTTATTTGGAATACTGCCAGTCTCTGGTTGAGACCTGAGAAGTTGGGCAATGCGTTTTTCAGGTTTTGACAGCTATAGTATAATTGTTCACAGCAACTCTGCACAGACTATAATTACCAAAACAATTCTACAGTAATAAAAAGTAAAAAAACAAGAAATCAGTGCAAACAACTTTCAAAAAGCACATACAAGTTTAAATGGAAGGCATGATCACAATATATTGTCTACTGTTTAGAGCCGACAGAATGACCACATCACTAGTGTTTAAAACGCGTAGTCTAGTTGGGAACAAAAGTTTGGAAATGAGTCAGCTTTAGTAACGGATGCGTCCAGACAGTTCAGTTCTCGTGCTACTAGCGGGAAAAAAGAATGTTTGAAGGTGTCACCATGGTATGAATACTCAGTTAGCGTGTACGCCTGCTGGTTCCTTAATGCACGTTTGTGTGTCAGTGAAACATACTTTGATGAGTCGACCTTAAATACGTTATGAAGTAGCTGATAGAGGAATTTCAGTCGCGCGTGATTTGCCCTTGTTGATAGTGTTTCAAGCCCGGAGATTGTAGCTAGTTCAGTTGGAGAGTCAGTTTGTTTATAGTTATTGTGAATGAACCTGAGTGCTTTACGCTGTATTCGTTCAAGTCGCGAAAGGTTAGTCACATATTGAAGAAACCGAAATATGTTAGCATATTCTAGTACAGGTCTAATGAACGTTTTATTGATCAACTTTGTTAAGGATACTTCGGGCATTTGTGTTTAATATGGTTATATTAGGTTGATGACGTATGCATAATTAACCTTTTCTTTCTTGTTTGCTGTATGCCTTGATTATTAGCGTTTAAGAATTTTAATGTTTGCCAAGAGAGAGCGTAGCGGGAAATGAGAAGGCATGGGCGGTTGACTAAATCGCTAGGGATTTGCTAGAGTCATGAGTTGTGATGCGCGCGCATCCACAAAAGCTGTCGTGCACTCAAAGGCAGTCACCCCCCCCCCCCTCCCTGAACACGGTCGTCCTTAAGAAGTTCAGTCATGGCATTCTGTGAAGTGGACGGTGGAGTACTCTCTCTGCTGCGACCGCTCTGTTATCCAGCCTGGTAGACTGTCTTTGGTCGCGGATGAGTTGTACGGTTCCATCGCCGTCGCATAAGTTGCACTGCTCAGCGCAGTGCCGATACCGAAACAGTGGACCCTTTTTTCGTAAGTGTGACGCCAACCCACAACTGACGCCGCACAGTTCTCTGGCAACTGTGCGGCAATCAAAGCCGCGCGATGAAGGGTGGACAAATTCCGCCGAACTGGCTGAATGTTTGCCTGACATCACGAAACGTCAAAATTTTTCTAACATTTATTGTGCTGGGCTTGTGTTCGGCGAAAGCTGCGTGCGGTGAATTTTTGACAACCACCGTATGCCACTTACTCGCGTACGTTGTACAGTGGAGGTGCTAGAAATGCTGCGCGGCCTTTGGAGCATGCACCGCTGAAGACGCTCTGCACGCCATTTCGTCCTTCCGATGTACAATCGATTTCCTTGACCGAACAAAGTCTGCGTGTAACTGCTTTTCCAGATTTGCTGGGGCTCCCCAGCGTGTCCTCCTCCGTCGATGTTCTTGCTCGACCGGCGATCGCCTTCCTCCCCTCGCATTTCTTGCAGCGCGCGCACGCGAAGAGCGCGAAGGTCCCGCGGCGAGCGTGTTTACCTGTCGGTTGGATGCTCGGCAAGCGCACCGACTGGGAAGCCTTTGGTGAGAAATCGAGACAATCCGCTGTCGTTCGGCAGATTTATGTCCTTCGCCTGGAGCACATTTTTCGTTTCATTCCCGGCTTGCCGGCTCGGACGCAGCGGTTCGCTTTGCCCACGAGGCCGAACACGGCCTTCTGGCGACAGTTATGAGAATTTATGTCCGCACTTTTGGTCGCATCGATCCCGCGTGAAATATCGAAGCGCTCGCTAATCGTTCGAGCGGCCGGTCGACGGCGCCAGTCGTGGTGCAGACGCGACGACAACGCCAAGCTCGGGCGCCGCAACCGAGGAGATCTCCTCTACGCAAATGCTTTTTCGCTCGTTATTTATCGCCGGAATCAGGACAGCAAAGACACACACCCATCCGGCAGGCGTGCGAGCAACGTGATGTACTCTTTTGTCGCTTCTTCGGCTTCCGGGATTCGCCGGCCCGGAGGACGGACAGGAAGGGTGCACCGCTCCAGACAAAAGGGTCAGGCCCTGACGAATGGCGTGCTCTCCAACGCAAACAAAGGGCTCATTATATCCACGCCACTACTCGCATTTCAAGGGGGAAGAATTGCGCAAACACGACGACTGAGCGGCGAAGGCGCCTGTGCGCGCAAGGAAAACCCCAGGAATATGCCACTACGAAAGCGTTCTTCGAAGCGAGGCATTAGACGAAGGCTCTCGCGCCGGCGGAAGGTCGCGACATGCGTCCTCGGCGCGGTGTGCCAACTGCTGCGGCAAACACGTTCCCAAGTGGCCCTCCAGCGGAGTCATTATCTGGTATGAAATCTGCTACGTCAACGGCAATTTTTCCCGGTGTCAGTAGATTCGCACTAATTTATTTCCCCATTCTTTAGCGACTACTACGAGTAGGGAAACGAGGGTGCGGGCCTCGCACATAGCTCTTCACCTGTCGGAGACGGCGTCTAGTGAAACGCGGCCTTATGCATCGAGACCACATTAGGCAACATAATGGGTGTCCCAAAAGCCACACAGCGTTGGAAGCCCGCACTTTTTTTATACAAGGATTAGTTACCCAGTTAAAGAGCCCTATGGCTCCTGCTACTGCAAACAGAGCAAGACCGCGAAAACATTGAGATGAACATAAGCCAACGGGCTCATCTGTACGCAGCGCAGTGTTACGTCTTAGCATCACCAAGGGTGTTAATTGAACGTTTGCCGCGTGTCAATCCACCGGACCTCCTATCCGGACGTCAACGCGGCCTGGACAACGACTAAAAGCGCTCACTCCACCATTACCTGGAAACCGAAGAAAACGATGAACGGGAGGGAACCACAACAACGAATGGATAGGCGCAGTTAAATAGACGAGTCAAATGAGCAATCATCACTCGGCGCTTATCCAGCCGTCAAGACAGCGTGGAAAACGGCGGTTGCAGGGTTCCCCCAAAACGCCCTCAGCCCACCCTTCACTTGGCAGTCTGAGCGAAGAACGGTGTGGCCAATAACGAACGAACCAGGTGTCATGACTACTTTCCACAGATTCCAAACCAGTTTCTTCGAGGCGGAGTTACCGCGGGTTATGGATAGCATGGGCGTGGTGTCACAACGGAGTCGACGATGGTGATCTGCTGCTTGACATTCTTGCGATTCCCTAGTCGACTTGCCTGGGGAAGACGACGGGATTAAAAGCAGGAACTTTTCGAAAGTGAGGACACAGGGCCCTGATGCGAACTGAGACGTTTAACTTGCTCCTGCATGGACTGGGCTTCCGTACCGCAGCAGTGTAACTAAGCTAAATAAGGCCTTTTTCCTTCATTTTCTGCAACTCGATGTCGTATTCGCTGGGATTGGTGGTTTCTATGCCCTCAACGCCACCCTAGCCGCAACAGCAGCGATGGCTATGTAGCTTATAAATCAAACGTAATTTGATCGAGTAACAGTGCTTGCTTTCCCACGGATGATTTCGCGCACTTAGTCAACGTCCCTCCCCCCCGACACGCGCAGGCACCCACTGGCATCGTTGATTCTGTCAGGCTGGGAATAGGTCCGCTCAGATTAGAGCATTCAGTGACGCTCTGTGAACGCGGCACAAACCTGCAGAATATAATTTGGTGCTCTTTTTACGTGGCGCGCCGACCCAAACGGTTTAATTTCTGCATATAACTTTACTCACCACCTTTGTTTGAGTTTCGGCTAGAGGTGCTTGACTTGTCGTTTCGCTCCGCGCTTGCTTTTTTTTTTTTTCTAGCACGAAGAGCGTTCGGTGTTTACTTGCTTCGGCCAGTAGCCTACTTGCTGACCGGAAACACCGAAGAATTTACCCGGCAAGCGGCCTCCATCTGTGTGTTGCTCTTGGCCAGAGCTGCCTGGAACGACTGAAACTTGGCGACTGCTTCCCGGGAGCAATCGGATTGCACAAGACTGGCACTTTAGCAGACGGTGATTTTTTGTGCGAATAGCTTTCTTTGGCTCTTTTGGCCATTTTCGTGGTTGGTCAATGGTCTAACTAAGCAAGGAAAACGTTCCTAAACTCGCTCGTATTGTTCCTTCGTTCGTGCTATTCGCTTACGATGACGTAGTGATTGAGGCGTAATAGTAGAATTGCCTTAACCTGCACCTCTTGTCTATTGCCGGCCCGCTTACATTGGCAATCATCGTCGACGGTTTCCGCACACTTTTTTTTTACAGCGAAGCTGCAGATGGTTAGGCTCCGGAAAAAATTGCATGCCTCTATCGAGCCGTGTAGTCCCCAAATGTGGGCCCATCACGAAGATAGTGCAAACCGGGCCGACACGCGGCGGAGGTGAAGCGGGCTTTAAGCAATCCGCCAATTTGCAAAATTAAGCTTACAATCTTAGGTCCAAATACAACCCGTATCAGATATTAAGCTGATAGGAGCAGATACTGCGCTTTCACCCGCGTCGGCCATGTCTACGCTCGCACCGCCGGCGCTATCTTTGCCGGCGTTCCAAGCGCTTGCGTTTCCCATTTCATTTCCTTCCGCTCTCCCGTGGTGGCGGTCCCGTTAGCGTCCTGCCCGCCAAGACGGCGAGGCGGAAAGACATGCCAACCGTCCATGTGGCCCCGATCCCGAAAACTTGGAACGTTTCACCGGAGCAACGGCCAAGTTTCAGAAGCACTTCGTCGGGAACCAATTTCGCGTGGCCTGTGTTTTGTGTGACCGCTTGTGGTTTTCCCGTGACCTCACAACTATGACTGCACTGCGGGTCGTCGACCAACGCACGATCGCCTTGGCTACGGCGAAGCAGTGTGTGCCCTCGGAGTGCGGTGAGGTGCGCGTCTGTTCTACGTGCCAGGATTCGTTAGTAACAGCGCGTCGTGCTGCCTTTCGCAGCAATACACGGGTATGTATAGCCCCGGGTGCCTCATCATTTTCCGAGGCTTTACATCGTGGAGGAGCGACTAGTCGCGCCTCGCCTTCCATTTCTGTGCATACGGCGTTTGACGCACGGCAATGGACAATGGACAGCAGGTCGTGTAATGCTCCTATTAGATAACCGTTGGACCATTAGGGTGACAAATGGGTACCAAGAGAAGGGAAACGCAGTAGAGGACGGCGAAGACTAGGTGGTGGTACGAAATTCGGAAATTTGCGGGTGCTAGTCGGAATCGGTTGGCGCAGGACAGGGGTAATTGGAGATCGCCGGGACAGGCGTTCGTCCTGCAGTGGACATAAAATAGGCTGGTGATGATGGTTATGTAAACAAGCTTTACAAGAATGATTGGCTGCTGTACGACTTGCTTGCCAAAGACACCAAATGTGTGGTTGTTGATAAGAGATGACACATTGAGAAAAAAAAAAAGATTCTTGGAGTCGTGTACCGTGGACACACGTAAAACGTCTCGTTGCAAAGAAAGCATCATTGGTTGTAGCGTAAAAAATTCACCGACCATTGCAATACTTCCTTATGCGAAATTTGAACGCAGCTTTATGCGTGGTTTTATATCGCGATACACTCGCTGGCGGGGACAATCTGTCTCGTGCGGCACGTTGCAAACAAAGCGAAGTGTCATCATCATCATCATCATTTTTATTTTCACCACTGTACACACTCTAAGAGCAGTTTACACCCTTTGGCTTGCCCCTTCTGCCACACAAGGATAATCGTCATCTGCCTTGATGCGTTTCCTTTCTTTATCGCTGTAAGCCCGGAACTTTCCGGTGACGAACGGCACGCGCGTTATCAGAAGGGGCACTCCAAAGGGTGTAAACTGTTCTATGCTGATAACGCGCGTGCCATTCGTTACTGGAAAGTTCTGGGCTCGCAGCGATAAAGAAAGGAAACGCATCAAGGCAGATGACGATTATTTTTGTGTGGCAGAAGGGGCAAGCCAAAGGGTGTAAACTGTTCTTAGAGTGCACGAGGTGAAAAGGGGAGAGCCGGAAAAAAAAAGCGTGACTGCCTCGCTAATCGGAAGATCGCGAGAGGCAGCGTGCGGATGACTCGTGGGCGCGATTCACAGCAGCCACCGCAGAGAGATCTCGGCTCGTGCAGCGCTTTGTTTCCATATATAGTATCGGCGAAGGCGCTCGCTGCTTGCGTTATCGATGGCGTCATCGGTGCACAGACGAGGCGCGCTACTCTGGCGCCGTCTCGTAGCGGTTGTCGCCGCAGAGGCCATCTTGCGCGGCTTCTGACGCTTTCGCCGTACCCTCCTCCTCCACTTTCCTCCTCACTCTATCTTCGTTATCACCGTCTTTCATCCACCACTGCGCTCGGCGGTCGCTCTTTCATCCTTCGCTGTACTCGTTCGCTCGGTTACGCCAAGGACGCTGAAGCTCAACGAAGAACGGGTGCTTAAGAGCTCAGCTCTAAAATCTGATTCATGACTAGATAGTCAAAAACACTATGTCACTGAATACAAGTGACTGTCGTAAGTTGTCATGTAGGCTTCCGTTGTATGACCCAAAACAAGGCTTGGATTACCTTTTTTTTTTTTGCATTTCTTCGAAAATTTTTGTCGTTTCACCTCTGATAAAGTGCGATATTTTGTTTAGCAAACGGAGAACAGTAACCATGTTTAACAGTCGGTTGTAGCGAAAAATTTGGTACATTTATAATATTCGAATACAGCGAGTGGTTCCTCTTAGAATACGAATACGAATAGTTAGTGTGAAATATTCAATCGCCATTCGAACTTTGAATATTTCTCACCCCTTGAGGTGGCAGTTGACTTTCACAGGCAAACTCAATTTTTTTCTTTTTTTGCGCGTGGTTGTGCCAGTAGCCGTTCAGCCTCTTACCGCTATCGAAAGGGGCAGTCCGCGCTTGTGGTTTGCCTTTTCCTGTATCGATCTTAGAAAGACTTGTAAGACGCACGCGCCGTGTCAACCTTCCGCAGCATCTTACCGCGCAGAAACCAAGGAATGGATGAAATTTTGCTGTGGCGGCACGGACGCCGTTGTGCATTGATTCGTGAAAGGCTTTGATCAAAGGATCTTTCCAGAACCACCGATCTGGGAACAAATGTAGGGGACATCGGATATGCATAATTAAACCTCATGCGGCCGTTGCCGTCCTATGAAAAAGGAATTCCTCGGCAGTCGAACGACCTAACGAGACAGAGTTCATTACAGAGAAAATGAAAGATGGGCTGCGCAAGGATAGAGGGCACAGCGCCCGAAATATTTTGAACGGCGAACGAGATCAGCCGAGATCGAAGCGCCCTTCCGCGCACGAGGACCCACAAACAGTATACGCTGCCGTTCTTTTTTTTTTCCTGTAATCCAGTTGAAAACCGACATCGACCGCTTTCCGTAGCGCAGTTAATTTGTGCCAAACCGAGCCCGGTCGCAGAGGAAGGCAGGAGAGGCAGCCGGATCGATCGGCGGCTCGAGTGCGTCGGGCACGCGCATCCCTAGCCCGAATGGAGCCGCTCCAGTCACGGAAGCACGCTGCAACGATATCATCGCCAGCCGACTGCACGCCTCCACTTCTCATTTTGCTCATGTGCGTAGGCTGCCGGTTGCGACGCAGCTGTTAGTGTTCTGACGCATCAGCTCACCAGGGAGACGACAATACGGGGGGATGAGCTCCGGCAGGGGCAAGTCCAGTACCGCAGGTAAGAAGACGATGAGAGGTATCATTTGAATAACTAGGTTTATTAACTTGGAACTTACTTTAAATTTGCACTGTACACATATTTACATACAAAAAGATGTCATACCCGTCGTCGACGGCCTGCCTGACCGGCCTGGTCTCCCGTAGTGAAGTTGCGCCGTGTGCTGCTGTCTCCTTGCTCTCCTCAAAACCCACTCAGAGTATTTCTTAATTTAGTTTCTCCAGCATTCACGGGACCCGCGGACCGGCGGGTGGCGCAGGCTTCTTCACCAATGGGTTATTTCGACCAATGAGGCAGGCCGACAGCATCCAATAAGGGCCATAGTTGAAGTGGCCTGAAATGGTCGTGAAAACACTCCGCATAGAAAATCAATTCGCCCATAACTAATGAATTTTTGCCGCTCGATACAGCCGAGCGTCGGAAGGAGGGCGCGACACGTGCACGCAGTGACCACTGCCGCCCGGTTACTGGCGTCGAGCGGGCGGGAGCACATGCCCGAGGCGCCGTTGCGGTCCGCACGAAGGCTTCCCATTCATAGAAGAGCCCACAACATTCGCGGAAAGAAAAGGGGCACGCGGTATACTCTCTTCGCGATACGGTGTTGAGAGAACAGCACCAGACAACGCAGAGCTTCGTCCAGTCCGCGTATAGTCATGCCGACAAAGAACATGACTGACCGATCAAGGTCGTTAGAAGGGAGGGAGATAGAGAAGCACCACTGTTACCCAAGAGCAATCAAATTCAGGCCGACCACTTTACGTCAGGCGTGCAGAAAAGACTGAGCGCTGGACATCGTATGGCAGCGTGCTGAGCACAAAAAACGGCAACTTGCGGACCAATTTACAGGTACTGAGTATAGTAAACACAGAAGCGCGCTTCACACACGCACCACCCGCTGCGGAGTCTTTGCGACATTAAGTACATCGCTATGTGTTGTGTAAAGCGAAAGCTGGCGCGCTTTTGTTCGCAGAGCAACCCTGCCTCAGCGCAAACAGGGTCGATGCCTCCACGTCACCGTTCCCACCTGCGACTTAACGAATAAGCAGCAGTAACGAGAAAATACCGCGGATTCCTGAGAAACGCAGGGCCCGCAAAAAGTCCTTCGCCGCTCCAGACGCCGCCCAAGAAGGACAGCCGCATACTTCCAACGTGTCCGCCGGAAGTATGAGCGTCGCGCTAAAGAAAACTGTATCGCATTTTCCATCAGCTCACACTAAATTGATCAAGCACGGCATTGTTCAGGCTTGTTTGAACAACGCTTTGATTAAATCACGTCACCACTTAAGCTTCAGCTCTCAGGTTGCTCCATTGAAGGCAGCTCGCTATCTGCGCCATCTCGTCGTTTCTGTTTCAGACACGCTGCGTGAGAAGTCGTAAAATTGTGACTTCCGTCCTGATACGCGAGCAGCTGTTCGCAGAAAGATAGCGGCGATCCCGCAGACACACACGCTATCTCGAGCAAAATGAACAAGACAGGCCAAAGGGCGGGGTTTCTGCCGTCTTTCCCACTCCCTAGAAGTTTTCTCAGTTGCCCGCTAGAACTAGCCCTGTGAGCAGACAAACTTGTGCAATTCTACACACAGAAAGAAATTCGCTGAATGCTCAATAAGTGTTGTGTATAGCATGCATTTTTCCTGCCGCCAGCGTTATGTGGGACAGACTGGCATATGCCTAAATGTGACATTGCAGGAGCATAGCCATTAAGTGCAAGAAGGGAGAGACCGTTTTCTTGGAATACATTGCTCTCAGTGCGGATGTCGTCCACTTTTTGCATGACAGTAATACTACCTAGCAATGCACATGGCAATAGAAGCTCTTTGTGCATGTCATACAAGAAAAACTCCAACAGCGTATGCAAACACATAATCTCTTCCCTCACATAATGATTGGCTTCCGCGGGCATCTATCCACGCAAGGCATCATGCTTCAGCTCTCTGAAGAAGTCCTGCACCCCCGGCATGGCAAACGCACGAGAGCGATACTAGCACTCAATCTCACCAAGGCTTTCGACAATGTAGAATGTACTGCAGTGCTGAACGCTTTGTCCGATCTGCACGTACGCGGGAGAACACACGCCTATGTCACAGCTTTTCTACAGGTGAGGACTGCAGTCCTTACCGTGGGAGAACTGACAACAGACATGCTCCAACTGGGTAGCAGAGGCACACCACAAGGATCAGTGCTCTCGCCACTCCTCTTCAACCTTACTCTCACTCACATGACCAGAGACCTGGCAAATATTCCCAACCTCTCGCACTCCCTGTATGTAGATGATATTACCTTGTGGACTACCACAGGCAGTATAGGCGACATGGAGGCGACCTTACAAGCAGGACCAGATGTGGTGATGGAGCAGGCCACGGCAATAGGCATAGCGTGCTCCCCCGCCAAGTTGGAACTTCTTGTGTTCTCTCCCACCCCCCCTCATAAGTCGCATAGACCAAACCCAACCCCCGAGCATCCGTATCCACATGAGAACGTACTCCATTTCAGAGGTCACACAGCTACGAGTGCTTGGCATGGTCATGCAGAACAACGGCAGACACACGGCGACTATAACCAAACTCACCACCACAGTACATCACACTATGCGCCTGATTAAGCGGATAGCCAATAGCATGACCTGAGAAGGTTAGTGCAGGCCTTTGTCATGAGCAGACCAGTATACTTGCACCCATACCTACATCTCAACCGGGCTGAACGGAAAAAGTGGATGCCCTTATACGTCAAGTGTATAAGGCAGCACTTCCCCAAGCACACGACAAAACCTCCCCAAGCACACGCCAAATGAGCGTCTCCTTCGCCTGGGTGTACATAAAACATTTGATGAGCTCACGGAAGCCCACTGCACAGCACAAATTGAGAGGCTGTCCTCTACCACCACAGGTCAGCCCATCCTGGACAAACTGGGAGTAAGCCCGACTTCCGAGGCCGATCAAACACGTCCCTTACCATCAGACATACAAAACTGCATCACTATCCTCCGCCTGCCTAAAAACGTGCACTCCGCGCATCACGAGGATCGCAGGCAGGCCAGGGCAAAAGCTCTCTACGAACGACACCAGTACTACCATTTCACGATGTGTGTCGACGCCACTAGCTACCCACACAAACTGGCCTATGTCGTAAGTGTACTGTCGCACCAACTTCGTTACACCACAGCCGCCCAAATACAGGCGCGCACGTTCCTAGAGGCGGAGGAGGCTGTCATAGTCCTGGCCATCTCAACGACCACTGCCGCGGTTATCCTTAGCGACTCCAAAACTGCAATCCGCAACTACTCCAAAGGCCGAATTCGTGAACTGGCATGGAAAATTCTCTATCGACAGACCCCCGGCAGACCAATTAAGCTCAAGTGGGTGCCCGCGCACGTTGGCCAGCCAGGCAACGAGATGGCCCATTCTATCGCTCGAGTAGCCGTCAACCGAGCCACGCCGTCCGATGACCTGGATAACGCCAGAGACTGATTACTAGAATATCATGAGATCACCCTCCACTACCGCGAAGTGCGGTTGAGATACCCTCCGCCACGTAAATCCTTAACTAAATTCCAGCAAATTACCTGGCGCCAGCTTCAAGCACAAACCTTCCTCTCTCCAGCTTTTCTCGCCCTGTTTCATCTAGGCCTATATTGACAGGGATGTACGCTCTGCGGCGCGCCTAGAGCCAACTTCCATCACATAATGTTCATATTCCCTGAGCTCCAGCCGCCCTCTGAGTGGCAACTCACCTACGTCGAGGGATGGGAGACCGCGGTGTCTAGCTCCAACCCAGCCGACCAAACACTTCTGGTAGACTAGGCTCTGAGGGTCGCCGAGGACCACAAACTCCCGGCTACGCTACGCGCTCCTGAGCCTCCTCACGAGTAGTGTTGTAAATAAGGCTCAAGTAATAAATGCTTACCACCACCACCATGTTTCCTGGCGACGCGCTTTGAGATGGCGTGTGAGACTGCACTGTCTCTAGCACCAGCCCACTTTGCGCAGTACTTTTCTGGTAGCAGCTTATGGTACGCAGAAACGGTGCGACGTTGTATAGAGTTGGGGATCGCCCAGGCTAATCAGGTTCTAACATATCTTACCGAAGTACAGATGACATCGTCGTTTTAATATACACAACTTGACGTAGAAATAATGACTAACACGTAGTCTATGATGACGACGTCTCAGTAATCCGTAGTTCTCTCGCTTAGGCTCTCGTTCGCCACCCATTGTAACCATATCGTAGGCGGTATAGGCGTAGAAAGAACACTTGCCGTCATGCGATCGCCTACAGCGTGGTCGTAGTCGCGCTGCTGTCGTCACAGGCACGTACGCTTGCGACCCACACACGCAGATACTGGACTTACAGGGAAACAGTGGTCCACCTGGTAGCGTTTCGGCGAACCTCAAACAATGCTGCATAGCCAGGTGGCTGCAAAATTTTTCGCATAACATAGATTCCCACAGGACGTGGGATCTGCATAACTACTTCTTTTGCATGCAATAAAGAATGCTATAGTGCTCACAAAATACTGCAGTTACCAAGAGAACGAAACTGACACCTGACAGTTTAGTAAATTAAGTGCCTGAATGCGCGAGCGACATAACATTTTCACAAAGATGGTTAACATAAAGCTTGAGAGATAAGTGCGGACAGGTAATAAACTGTGAGTGAAGCCTAGGCCAAATTCTAAGGAACGAACATCAGGGCCGACAGCAGCTATAGAGGCCCCCTCGTTTCCTCAGCGCAAGGCGTCCAATGCTCCACCGGGCTGTCGCCGCGACAGAGAGGAGCCGCCTGGCCAAACAGCGGCTAAAAGGCTCTTTGCAGGCGTCGAGGGCACCGGGTAACGCGAGAAGCCCGTCGGCAGCCGCTAGCGACCCTGTGTTGGCTCGCGGCATTCTGCATGAGGCGATTTGTTTCCTGCGTGGACGACAGAATGCGTCGCGCCGGAGTATGGTTTCCGCAGATGGACCGACCGAGACGCAAAACAAAAATTGCGTGGAGTGACAGAAGTGTTAAGTTGAGCCGCATTCGCAAATTATTCGCTGCTGCAAAAGCAAAGAAAGCGTCGTTTTTGCCGTAAGACGAGCAGCCAGAGAATAGGCAATAAAACAAACACCCGCGTCGTGGAGGGCCCCTATGTAATTAGTTCTTTCGAAAAGAAACAAACCGAAGACTCGAATAAGCAAGTTTCGCGACATTTAGCTGCGTAAGAAGAGTCCGGACGCAACAAGGTTCTTTCAATATCTGTGACCTGACACTGACGCATTCCGGAGCTGTGGTTTCGCTGCA
The DNA here is from genome assembly GCF_050947875.1 of Dermacentor variabilis. Classification (NCBI taxonomy): domain Eukaryota; kingdom Metazoa; phylum Arthropoda; class Arachnida; order Ixodida; family Ixodidae; genus Dermacentor; species Dermacentor variabilis. The sequence continues at coordinate 6,939,964 of NC_134570.1, forward strand.
CAAATTCGGAAGCGTGGTCTCTGCTATATGGTAAATTACTGAACAACAAGTCTAAACTGCCTTCGTGTTGCTCTTTTGTACACACCTCAGTTGCGCGAGTCTTCCCTTCAGACAACTCTCAATTAAACGCGATAGAAGTTGGCACACCAGGAGGTCCAGTCCGCTCCGAGCATGCTCCAGTGTCACAGTTGGAATCAGACAGACCAGCTATGCCACAGTAAGAAAATTGTGAACACAGTAAGAAAAACTGTGAACGGCGAAACTAACTTTATTGGGCGAGCCTGTGCGCAGAAAAACTGGCTACACTCAATGCTCAACGAAAACGGCGAACACATCTGATCAGCGAGTCAAGCGCGTCGGCTTTTATAGATCAGTCGTCGAATGTTCCCGAGTAATCGCTGGGGCCCGTGTGCCTTCCATAAAGTTCTACGCCATTCGCGTCGTACATGCATGCAATCAGATTACACAAGGTTCGGCGACAACAGACAGCTGATAGAAGCATCGATAGCATTCTAGAAACTTCCGATACATGTAGACGTGTCCTGTGCTGAGCGCTAACATTTCTTAGATGGTAAAAGCGCTCACCCGTAAAAGATAAACGAGTTCACGTGTCAATACTATACACATCTCATAGCATCGTTACAAAACTATGTAAAACCACATCATCATTGTACATAAGCGTTGTGTACCCTGTATACATTGAACATCATTTTTTTTGTAATGTGACGATTAGTTCATGTGTAACGGAGCGTCCGCGTGGGTCTATGTGGTTATATGCCAGTGAGTGTGGACTCGGACACTTCTTTTAAAACATGCCATGCATACAATGATTCGTACTTTGTGGATGTTATCGTCCTTATGGAATTGTTCCGTCATTGTCACTCAGTGTTGGTATCGTCTGTTGTTGAAATAATTTTTTTCTAAACGAATAATGGCTATGGCTTTTTCCTCAAGGTCACTTGAATGCCTCCGACAACGGAATCTAAAATCATTTCATGCTTAAAGACTTCTGAAGGAATTGCGTGCCCCAGACACACGCAAAAGCACCTGTTGTAGGGATAATGTTGCTGGTTGCAGTGTGAAAGATAAAACTGCTACCCAGCTAGACTGCCAAAACAACAAAATGACAGACTACAAGTGAAAACCACAGGTTGCCAGTAGGCTTCCCTCGAGCAACTGAAAGCAAAGCTTACGTTAACCCTTTTAATGCTTGATTATTAGAAGCGTCAAATTGGAAAAAAGGTCTGTATGCGTGTGAAGACACATCCTGACAATGTACACACATAGGGAGAGAGAGAGAGAGAGAGCAAGTGATCTGAGTTGAGTTGAGTTGTAGGCTACTGGTGGGATTAGCCTTGCACTTGCTGCCGGTAATTGCTCCACCGTAGCGACACTTAAATAAATCACATAATCAGACACAGACCTCCCAATTACAAATGGTCACTCCTCAGTTCACCATGTGGAAGTCAAATCCGTGTCCTGTAGGTAATTTAACCGAAGGCGAGAGACCTCCTTCCTACACAACCGGTTCCTACACAACCGGACAATGTCCTGAAGAGAACTGTGAGGAAGTCCTGTGTTCTTGAGGGACCCGAATAACACCCTCCTTTCCGCGTTATACACCGTACAGCACATTAGGTAATGTTCTATGTCACCGCACACACCACACGTTGAACATAATGGTGATAACGCCAGGCCAGTCTTATACATCCACGCAGGGGTACGAGCAGAGCCCGTGCGAATGCGGAGCAGTAAGGTGGCTTGGTTTCTTTTGAGAGCCTTGATCCCACATGGCTTGTGAGGTGAGCTCCACAAAGAACTGAAGTGGCACGACACCGCTTCTCTGAAGAGTCTCTTGTCTTCTTGAGGCACATTTCTCAAAGGATTTCCAGACAGCGCACTATGGGCGAGGCTGTCCGCCATCTCGTTGCCTATGATACCTATGTGTGATGGCACCCATTGGAATCGTATGGAGAAGCCTTTGACACGGAGATTTTGCACGGAACGCAGGGAACTTAGAGATAAGGTATCAGTAGGGAACCCGTGCTCTAACCTTTGAAGGGCGGATTTCGAATCTGTAAGAATGACAACAGGTTGAGGCGTATACGAAACCGTAGCTTTTTGAGAGCTGCCTCAATAGCAACGCTTTCGGCCGTTGTGGACGACACGACTGCAGTGACGCGAACGGACCAATCATACTTCAAAGAGGGAATGTGAAAAGCAGCTGCACTAGATCCTCTAACCTTGTCCACAGAGCCATCAGTAAAGATTTGAAGACGACGTGCATATTCAGTTTCAAGATGTTCCAGTACGAGCGAACGCGTTGCCGCCAAAGGAGAACTCCGCTTAGCACGAACGTGAGGAATTGCCAACGAACAAACGAGGCTCGCGAAAGACCAAGGTAGTTTCAACCTCTTAGTTCGACCTCTAGCGTCAAGACCCAGGTAACCAAGACTATTAAGGGCCAAGTACGCTCGGGACTCGGATCTCTTTCGAAGGCGCTGTAGAAGGGCTCGGCCGGCTGCCGTCTGTTTGACGCGGCCAATTTGCATCAATAACCTTTGTGAGGCGACTAGGCTAAGAGGTCTCGATAGAGATTCATAAAGTACTTCATTGTTAGGAGCAGTCTGCGGAACGCCAAGAGCCCTTCTTAGGCCCTTTCTGTGCAGAACCTCAAGTCGTTTCAGCTGTGATATCGATGGGGAAATTAAAGGGAGCTGATACATTATTCGACTCGTCACTAGTGCATCGTGCAACCTGATCATTGAAGTAGGGTGATTTCCCCATTGCTCACTTGCAACTCTACGGATCACACTCAGACGCGAAGATATCGATGTCACAACCGAGTCCACAGCTCGTCGCCACTGTAAGCGGTAGTCAATAATGACGCCCAAAAAGCGCTTGTGTTTCAATTGTCGAAGACAAGATTGATTAAGGTCTATCTTCAGCCGCGCATACCTTCTTCCTCTACCTGGAAACATGATGAAGCCAGATTCTTCCACCGAGAGAGTCAACCCAACACCTTGAAGGTAATCTTGAACTGAAAGTAATGCCTGTCGAGCTATCAGAGCTAAACGCTTGTGTTGATATCCGGTTAACCAAAGACAAATGTCGTCGGCGTATATCGACATATGGACATGCCTGTAATGTTTTTGCATTTCAGCGGGAAGACCAGCCATTGCAACGTTAAAGAGCGTTGGGGAAAGAACACTTCCCTGAGGTACACCTCGCGATACTGCCCTTTCGGTGCTTGTGTTACTTCCTAACCGCACTTGAATTTTACGATCACTGATAAATGAGTGAATGAATCGCAGAAGATAGCCCTGTACGCCCATGGCCTGCAAACTATATAGTATTGAGCTCTGAAGGACGCTGTCATAAGCCTTTGATACGTCTAGGAAAATAACTAGTGTTGAAAGGCCGAAAGCTCTATGATGTTCAATATGGCTTATCAAGTCCAAGACGCTATCTTGCGCGCTTAAACCTGTTCGGAATCCAGTCATGCATGTTGGCAAAGCCCTTCTATCTTCGAGCCACCAAGATAAACGCTTACTTGCCAGCTTCTCTATGAGCTTAGCCACGCACGACGTCAGTGATACAGGACGATACGAGGCCAAGTCGGTCATTTCTTTGCCGGGCTTCAGCACTGGGACAGCGCAAGCCACCTTCCATGAAGGAGGAACGTCGCCAGTCTCCCACACTCGATTGAGATAGCTTAGGAGCATCTCCCGATGTTTCAGAAGTAGGTTCTGCATCATCTGGTTGGTGATGCCGTCAGGACCTGGTGCACATCGACGCCGCAGGCTGCTGAGTACTGTCTGTAGCTCTCGAAGTGTAAACGGGGCGTCCATCACAGACGTAGATGTTGCAGGCAAAGCGCAGGGATGAATTCCTGAACTTACACTTACAAATGCATCTGTGAATTCCTCTGCCAAGCACACGAGAGGTTTCTGCTTGCGCAGTGCAAGCGCTTCGAAATGTTTACTAGGACGAGAATCTCCAGCAAGACTGCCAATGACTCGCCAAATTCTCGTCATCGGTGAGAAAACTGTCAAGCTAGCGCAAAAGGACGCCTACTGCGACCTACAGAGCTTGTTCGTATGGCGTCGAATGGCAGAGTTAAGCCTACTGAAGGTCGTCTTCAAGGACCTGTCGTCCTTCTTCCGCATCAGTTGTCGCTACGCCCTTCTGCGGGCTGCGCAAAGCTTCCTGAGTTTTAAATCCGGAGTCGGAAAATGATTAGGAAACTTGACCGCTGTGGTAGCAGCCATCCTACCAGAAATCATTTTGTCTATCACATCACCAGAAACACATGTAAGTTGCTCCCTGTATTTGTCCCAATTAACAACATGGCTAATTTTAGAGCCGCGCATATGGAAGTTGGCAGTAAACACTAAAATTAGATAGTGATCACTTCACATGCGGTCAGGTGCAGTTGACCACTTCACGCGGACGTCAGATGAATGCAAGGTTAGGTCTATGGATGTGGCTGAGGCTCGAGGCCGGAAGAAAGTGGGACTTCTGTCATTGGCCACGCACAGGTCCAAACTGTCGATAACTTCTACAAATTTGCGTCCGCGGGAATCTGTGTTCCTGTCACCCCAGACAGAGTGATGGGCGTTGAAGTCCCCGCAGATACTTCGGGGCGCTGGGCAACGGTCACAAAGCTGCTGGAGAAACAAGTCCATTGCTACCTTCTTCCGCGGAGACACGTATACGGATGCGACAGAAAGAGTTCGGAAGCCAAGCCGTATCCTCACAGCCGCTACCACAATGCTATCGGTGCAAACATCGGTGACGTTCAAAGCCACATGAGGAATCTCTCTTCGTATGTAAAGGGCGGCACTTCCCGCGGGAAATGACTTTATGCTGCAATTCTTATGGGCGACATATCCAATCAAAGATCTGCCGCTTGGTAGGCCAGCCTCCGAGAGGGCTAATACTGGAACACACGTATCTTTCAGAAATAATTTAAGTTCTGCTAATCGACTTATAATCCCAGCGCAGTTCCATTGCATAATAAACGGCACTTTTCGGTGATTTTTTGTTGCACGAGGTTGAAGAAGACTAGCCATATTATAAGGTAAAGGTCGCTGCGAAGGTGGTAATCATGGGCTCAAAGGAAAGAACGAGCTGTAGAAAGTTCTTCAGGGTGCCAGTCTGCATCGCTTGAACATATGAACGCAGGACTTCAAACAAAACTCGCAGAAGGTCGGACAGGTCCTGATTTTTGAGCTCCTTATTTTGCTGTACGCACTGCCTCACAACTTCAACAAAGGTTGCGGACTGGGACCCACTCTTGGCCACTGCATCTGGTTTCTTCATCTCTTTTGAGGCGAAGGAATGTCCTCCATGTTGTCGAGTCTGGCTGTGATCTGGTCGCTGAGAAACTTGGACACTTTTTGCTGCAGCAGATCGAACAACCGACTCACCCACAGAGGACTTTGCCGTCTTGCTAGGCTCAGGTCGCTCACTGACGTTGCTTGTTACCACGCTACGAACTTCCGACTCTAACGCAGGGAACTCAACTTCCGAATCTAACGCCAGGAACTCGTCACTTCCAGGTATACGCTTCTCAGTAGGTTGTGGTTTGGGACCACTAATGAAGGACACTCGGCGGTGTAAGGCGCTTACACAGAAGGCGCAGCCACCGAAACTCGCTGGATGGTCATCACCACAATTAGCGCAAGCAAAATCTGCCTTGCAGGCTTTGTAATCGTGGGCGTCACCGCATCGTTTGCAACGTTGATCTTTGATGCAAACTTTAGCTACATGCCCAAAGCGTTGGCACCTAAAGCATCGGGGAGGAGGTTCAACGAATTATTTGACTGCATGCTTGGTAAAACCGAGGTCAATTTTTTCGGGGCGCTCGGTGTTAGGAGCAAACGTTATCACAACACAGTTAGTAGGTTTCGGTGCCCATTTTTTTTCTTGAGTCTCCACCCGGCGCATGAGACGTTTCACGTGCAGAACACCTTGCGGTTTCAAGTAGTCAAGAAGGTCGCTTTCCGAATACCACACTGGTACTCCCCTAACAACACATGTATTAGTCGTGTAGGAGTGGGGCAGCCGGGCTTTAACTCTTATGTCACCAATCTGAGAGCACCGGAGAAGAATGTCAACTTGCTCTTCCGTTGCGATATCTAAATAAAGAGCGCCTTGCGTTGTGAAGCGGCTGCGAATCGGGGCAGATCCCAGCAGTACTTTAATGGCTTCGAAGAGCCTGATAGGGTTCCGCTCTCTCAAATCAACACCTTTCTCTGTTGGCAAAACTACCACTGGGATTCCGGCCGTTCTTTGCTTCCGATGACTCACCACCTTGAAGCCGTCGCTGTCCACTTCCACCATATCAGCCACTTCCTCGTCAGGGTCGACGATAGTTGTGTCGTCCCCACTGATCGATGATGACGCACACTGGACTGCTTATCGTCCCTGATGTCTGGCAGCTCCACACCTTGCGAGGCCATGGCTGCCTCCGCAACGCTGGCTTCCTTCGGATGGCGCTGTCCCTTTAAAGATGCCGGCGCCGGAGCAGCCGTACCCTTCCCATAGGGACAGTACCACCTTAAAGATGCGGCCGTCTTCCAAGGATATAAATAACTCACTTAATGAATAGCAAAACCTATGCAAAAATTACAGAGCTGAGGTGACAACAGATCGAACAGCGTCGTCTTCCTCTTCCTTTCTCAGCAAGTGATCTGCTCCGGACTCCCGTCACTCGCTCCTCGAAGAGGCAGGGCGTGTGTCCAGTGATCTGCTGAACAACGCTTTGTAATGCGCATGGTGAACGCCGTTTAAATCATAGGTCTGAGACCTCTAGGAGGTGCGAAGTAATGCTAATGTCTGTCTCCTGCATTTACCTCTAAATGGTCAATTAATTTTTCTGCATTGGTTCGAAAACTTTCGTCGTTGTCACACTTCTGATAATTAGCGATACATTTTTTAGTAGACTGAGGACAGTAACGATACCTAAACAGTCCGTTGTCGCAGAAATATTTGTTAACTTTCAAATATTCCATAATACAGAATGGTTTCTTTTCGAATACGCAGAGATAATTTATTTTGAAAGAAGGCGGACAGGTCGGCCTGAGCTAGCACGCTCTATCCTGCTACTCTGCAATTGGGAAGAGGGAAATAGTTCGTGCCTAGTATTCACCTACACTGGGTTTTACTACACACGAACGATTCGTAATGTTAATCGGAAATTGGAATATGTCCCCACCCATAGTAGAAGTACCTTTAAGAGACAAATGAATTGAGTGTGCAGAATAGATTGCACGTAAAGTAGAGCTATCTTTCAGCGCATTTTCTTGCTCAATAGTAATAAACAGAAAGGGCGTAATAACGATTAGTACCAACAGTAAAACAGGCCCGCATATGTGGGGGATAGTTTGCACTCATCCACAAGCCGCCTTTGAAGTCGTACTTGGTCAAGCTACTATGGCTGTTCACGCTCCGCAAATAATATGTCCTGACCGCAAGATACTTCTTCACGGCAATGAACACGGAAACCTAACTTTCTGTGGAGATAAAGGTAAACACAAACAAATAAAATCGAAATGGTAGGAAGAAGGCGGAGCTGGCTACAAATGAATATCTGCAAGCACGCACGAAGAACAAAAAGCACAATCACAGGCACCGCAGACATCAAATGCCTCACATTTACTTTCAAGGCACAACATACGACGTCGTTTCCGTTTCGCTATGAATCTCGACGTCCGCAAGAAATAAACCGTAACCCCAAAATCGAGAGAGATAAGCAGATACAAAAGACGAAAGCTAAACTGTCATGCTATAGAATATAAGAATGAAACCTGAAAGCGCCTCGTCAACAGCTTTAAAATATATCGCCCGTTTCTTTATTTTCTACTACATTTTTAAAAATTATTTCAACGTAATGCGTACAAATGTTTCCATTTCACCACTGAGCCGGAGAACGCATTAATGACGCCCCCCCCCCCCACTCCTCCCTGCCCCACCCCCTCTGTCAACACAATGGCCACCGTTGGTGCGATATCTGCATACCGAAAATGCCACCCCAGCAGCGACGTCCGCAATATTGTTTGGTGCATCATAGCTTCTTTGCTTATTTATTTAGCTTTCCTCCTCTAAAACGATATTCTCGCGTTTTATATGTTCTTTGGCGCTTGCTTTCCTTCGATGGCGCACCTTTCCTTATGACACTGCAATTTCATCACGTCTCTGTAACTCGCAGATGGCGCTAACTGCACGCATTAGGAATGTCCCTCGAGCTCACGACACCTTAAAATAATGGAAGAAATGATTAACAGCACTCCAAGGGCGGGCACTGGCAAACGTATTTGCCCACCACTGAAGAACTGTTAAAAGAAATCATAATCTATTGTAGTCTCTGTAGGTGGATCACGTCATGAGCAGCGAAGCTGTTTAGCACACGGTTTAGAGGTGACACATGATTTTTAAGTACAAGTAATTTCCCCTGTGTTGTCCTTGGTGTCTTTGTTTGTTGGCGTCTTACGATGTGATTAAACTAATTGGGCCCTTCGCTTCCCTTTCATCCCGTTCATTACATTACGAGCATCTCTAATCAGGCAATATTGATGCCTTCAGGTAGCATGTGGGGGTTTATTGACCGGTTGCCGTCACCCAAATAGATCACGTGCTCGTAACGTCTGCGGCAAAACACATGTTCCACAACCACCGCCACAGTTTGTGAGTGGGCACTGGCTAACACTCCCAGGGTTCGTTCTAGTAGTGAAACATATATACGCCAGACAGTGAATGGGAAAACGGCGCCACGGTAGCTCTCTTGGTAAGAGCATCGCACGCGTAATGCGAGGACGTGGGTTCGAATCGAATCTGCGGCCTGTAGTTTTTTGTGCACTTTCATTTTCATTAATTATTACTTCACTTTATTATTACTTTATTTCATTAATTTATTGCTTTATATTAAGTGCCTTTGTTTGTTGGCTTCACACACACCACACACACGCACATTATATGTATATATATATATATATATATATATATATATATATATATATATATATATATATATATATATATATATATATATATATATATATATATATATATATATATATATATAGCCTCTCCTTTACGAGTGGGATGAGCCACTGCATATATATTTCTAGCTCGCTTTGGGGGGTATGAGTAATTACTGATGATCATAGTTTTTGTTGACGCAGAACAAAAATACACGGAAGCCTTGCCCCCCCTCTATAAACGCCTTCGCTGTAAAAAAAAAGAAGAAAAACGAAAAAAAAAAACGGAACATACCAACCGGTCTGTCCTGAGATCAACTACATAGCATCAAGCCCTCGAGGAAAGATGCCCTTCTGTAGTCGAGGACTATCAACGCCAAGAAAAATGCATTCTTGACGTCAAGTGCTACCCAAGTCCGAACGTCCCCGAATTAATACGCCTTACTCGTCACAGATTATATGATAAGACTCCGACAGATGGGCATACGCAGAATGGGCTTCTAGGCGTAGTAGTGACGCAACCTTCCGCGTGACAGCACAGGGTATAGGACTTGCTAGCTGATTTAGGGGCACCCTTCAACGTGTTTACGAGAGTTTGTCCTTTAACAACAGACAGCTACAGAGAATACACAAACTCGAAGAAAAAAAAGAAGCGCCATGTTGTGAGGCAGATAACCACGGAAGGAAAGGGAAAGTCAGCTGGTTTCTACCGTTAACGTCGAGAGAATACACGAAAACAACGGAAGCAGAGGGGCATGAGATAGAAAATCGGAGACTCACGATGGGCGTTTTTTTTTTTCGCCACAGCACACGCTGGTGAAAACAAGCGTGACACCGAGCTTCCCGCGCAGCAATAAAGTAGGAACTGCGTGGTTCTTTCTATCACGCGGTGCTACGCGCGGGGTAATAAAGGCCCGCCTGCACAATTTCACGCACACCTGGTGTCAAAGGAACGACAGAGGATCACAAATCGGAAAACTGCGACGCTAGAGTCAAAGCAGTGAATGAAACAGCCGAATTTAGGATTCCTGACATCAAACAGGAAAACCTGCTAAGCAGCGAACTCCAAGCGAGTATTACTCACGGTGCCGGCTGGCAGGTTTGCAAACCGCAGACCTATACCGTCTTTTCTTTTGTGCAAGTCCGCTTTAGGTGTAAACAAATGAATATGGCGGCCGGTTTGAAACAACCGCCACAACAAGGAGTTAACCGCAACATGGCGCATCGCGCAACTGGATTGGTTGTGCTAAGCACAACGTCTTACTTCGAAACATTTCCGTAGCTCAATGAAAGGTAAGTGTAAGAGCTGAAATTTGGACCAGTTTGTGAGACTGCATACTTGCCTTGACGTGTGTTGCAATCGAGGGCTAGGTTACGAGTGTCAGCCAGCCCTAGATTAACCTTCACAGAAGTGAAATAACATATCTCGACAAAGCATGTTTCGGCGTTAGCACAACGCTATCGGTGCCCACGTGATGAGGGCCTGATTCAGGGCTTGCTTTTGTGTCTCGCGATCTCGCAGCTTTCCGTTATTTGTTTTTACGTGCACAGTCGCGATTGACTCGCGCAACTATTTTAAACGTTTTGGAGGGTTCGGAGCGTGCTTGTGCAATAATGTATTGCGCTTTCTATCGGCGTCGACAGATAAAAACGCCTGGTTTCCTGAGAATAAATTTTTGTTGGAAGTTGGCGCTCGTCCTGTCCGGAGTTCCTTTCCGTTTGTCGCCGTGTTTATTGCGCTTCAAGCCAAGTATGCAAATAAATTTGGCTTATCTACAAAGCATACTCTGAGACTGCCAACCAATAAAACAAAAATATTGACAGTAAACTAGGCAAGTTGTGCTGGTTCATATTTTGACGGTAGAGCTGTAACTGGCACGGGACACGTACACGAGCGCTACCCTCACTAAAAACATTATAAAATAAAAAAAGAGGAAGAAAAGGAAAGAAAACAAAATAACGATAAGCAACACGCTCAGTACAATCTACAAACTCGTCCTCGTGGTCCTTTTTACAGCCCCTGTCATGTGACCGCAGTTATGTTGGGCAAACCGGCGATTACCTGAACGACCGGTTGCGTGAGCACCCTTACATTGTAAAAAAGTCACCGCCCAAGCACTCCGTGCATATGGTTAACTAGCGGAGCTGAAGCGTGCGGCCCAGGTGTTTATCACTGGGTTAATCCCGACGATCCATTAAACAACGGCTTGGTAGGCTGCCGCATCCTCGGTACGCAGTGGCTGATCGCGCTCGACTGCACGAGCCTGTTCTAGTGCCCGGGCTGCAGCATCGGCACGGTATAGACAAGCTCGTTCCCGGCTCTGCTCGCGGCGTTGCTGATCGAAAGCTGCCTACTACTCAGGAGTACGCATGTCGCGTGGCCTACCCATTTCGAAGTCAGAGAGGAACTGCTCGGCTGCGACGAAGAGCAACGACGTCACTACTGGCGCAGCCAATCGCGCGTCTCTCTTTCGTTCTGTTCTTTTCGAGCATCTGCATGGGTTTGCGCCGGAAGAGTTTTCGGCGTACAGGTGACAGACGGCCAGACGGACGAATCGGCTAGCCATATATAGCTTTGCTAAAACAATGTTGGTGGATTTCTTGCGATGTATTGTAAAATATGCGTCTGTCATCCGTTTCTTGACACGTGGATAATTTTTGACTGAAGCAAGATTCATCTCAGAACAGAGATTATAGAAGATATTCTCTGTTCGACGATGAATATCGAGATAAGCAAATTGGGTGAAAGGTGCGTCAGCGTGCCATGTAGCGCGCTAAAGCAAAATCCAACACGGATCACTTTGAACAGATAAGTTGTCAGGCCTTCGTACGCTCGTATATATATATATATATATATATATATATATATATATATATATATATATATATATATATATATAAGTTGCTAGAAGTAGCATGTGTGAGCGTGCGCGTGTCTGTGTGTCTTTTTCGTCCATGTACAGCTCACGCTTTCTAACGTTTTTATGGGTTAGCAACGAGCCCAAATTGCTTCTGTGGTGAAACATAGCAGTGCCATTTTTTATGGAATCGGCAGAGGTGTCGTAGCTACAGTAAGTATAGCCTTTATAAACATGCTTGAAAGCCCCAGGATGGGAACTTGCGAAACCTTCTTTTGAAAAATATTTAGGCTCCGGAAAGCTCCTGGTTCTTGGAGTGTCAAGGCCCCAGAAAGAGGGAGAAGCAAACATCCCACGGACGAAATAGCAGGAGAGACGCGTAAGCGAGTGCTCACACGGGAATGACCGATCGTCACGTAGGCAGCGGTAGTGGCAATTTTATTCATTTTCCCTCCATAAACGATGGTCGCTGCTGCAAAGCGCCAAGGAAATAAACGTCTTATGCGCTGGTAGTTAGCCGTGATGATTTATGAAAGGCGAGCTTGCATTCGCCATATACGAGACTTTTCACATGGCGACCTTGTCTTGCGCACCGTTTCTTTCCCTCGCGTTTACTGCTTCCTCCAATGCTGCCGCACCGTTATGCAGGGCCAGGACCCGGAAGTGCCACCGTCACTCAGTAGAGCCAGGGCGCCGTTAGGGAAACTGTTTGAAATACTTGTGTTTCATCAATCTTGTGCGAAGCCTGAACATTTAGCAGAGACAGACAAAAGAATCAGGCACGAGGACAGACGGTAACTTCCAGCTGCTATGATTTATTTTGAAGCGACATTTACGCATACAGAAACCACTAAAAAAAATTTCGCTTACGATTGCGATACTCCTTAATGCGAAAGTTGAGCGCAGCTGCATAAGTGTTCTCATTTCGCGACGTACTGGCTGGCGCGGACAGCCTGCCTCGTGCGTGGACAGCCAGCAGGCGCCACAGACCTCGCAGGCGCCGCACGCTACTCTGGCTCCAACTAGTAGCCACCGTCGCTGCACTGCGCTTTTCCTCTCACGCTTTCGCGATGCGCTTCTCCTCCGCTTTCCTCCTCGCGTCTTTCATCCTCTGTTGCGCTTCGCGTTCGCTTTCATCTTTCGCTGTGCTTGCTCGCTGGGTTACGCCGACGCTCGTCGCAGGAACGGCCGCCTAAGAGCTGCGCTCTAAAACAGCAGTTCCTTGTTTCCGAAGTGTGGTGGAGGGCATGCTGACACAGTCCTGCTCCCGTGCCCCGAGTGCAGCGTGAGTGACAATGCGAGCGCTGCAGTCGCAAGCTGCGAGCCGCATACAACGCCGCGTCGAATGGCATCCGCGTGCCCCTGCCCAACTGCCACTCTCCGTCTCGCGTGGCTGTTCGTCGGGGTGCTCTGGCGTACACGGCGGGAAGCGGCCACGTGAGAACTCTTAACGTACGTACAGGCTTTCCACGCGGGAAAACGACGGTAGACTGAAGGGCAGCTCTTTGTGTTCCCGAGTCCTCAAGTGGTTTCGTAACTCGAGTGGTTTCAAGGACAATGACGACGATCTTAAGGCGAGAAAGAAAACTTACAAATAGTTTAAAGCAGTCTCAAAATTGCCGGACCTTTAAGGTAGAACTACAATCACGCATAAAATGAAGAAAAAGGGAAATAATGCTCGCCTCATTCGGAGCTCGCCGTGGCAGCAGCCATCAGTTATCATTAAAAGAGCGGCTAACCAGTCTTCAAGAAAGAGGTGCCGGGGCGAGAAACAATGTGCACTCACAAAACGGCACGTTCCAAGAGAAACGTAATTACCTTCTAGGTGGCGCTCCCCCAGTCATAAATCACAATGAGCGCACATAATTAACGCCACTTTAAGGCGAACGACGCTGTCCCGTTCGCTAAGAGGGAGAGCCAAATGCGAATACACAAATGGTATCGGAAAAAAGAAGCAAGAAGAGTGAAGACGCTGTAACGAAATGAGGGCGCAAAGCGCATAGGGGATATCCAGAGTTGACGGCGCGAACAGCTTCGCTCTAAAGCTTGCTTTCCTGCACTATGCATTACGATGCGAGGAAGCGAGCTTTCAAGAAGTGTCCCTGCCTATTCTCATTTGTTTTTTCGCTAATTCCTCCGACTTTTGTTCGATGATTCAGCTCTAGCACGAGCACAACTGCCACGTAAACGTCGCGTAGGATGAATCGAACGATGCAAACGCCAACGGTCGGGAAAATCAAGCGCTAAGTGAGCTAATAAGAGCAAACAAGGTGTCAAGATAAAATGTCACATATGGTAAATGCGTATAAGATGCGAGAGCAGGTTGCGCATAACTCTACATAATCAATCAATGCGCATCAATGCCAAATAGAAATCCACTTAACCTGATAGTCTGAAGCCGATAGGAGTGAGAGAGAGAGAATATATATATATATATATATATATATATATATATATATATATATATTTCATAATGCCGGAGCAAGGTAAGCTCGAAACTTTGTAGGTGAGCTTACATGTGCTTTTCAGCCTGATTTCGGTGCTGCTTTCGCTTCCGAATCGCAGCACGTACCTTTCTTACTTTCAGGTCTGCAATCTAGGAGGCGTAGCTGTAAGAATGCCACAAGCGTGACCAACTCGGCTGGGTGACGACGCAGGAAGAACCAGCTGTGACACCTGCCTCGATGACGGGAAGCCGCCCTCCGGCGAAAGACGCACGCAGCCGTTCGTCGCGCAAAACGCGCACGCCTCCTCTCGGCAGAGCGATTCGTTTCGCCTCGGAGGGAACGACGGAATGCTGTGTCCGCGGCTCAGCAGTGTGCGTCGAAACGGGCCCCCGCTTGTGGTAGCCTGCTTTCTTCGCGGCACTTGAAGCTTATTGCTGCGCTCGTTCACACAAAGTGCTGTGCCGGTGAGCTTTTTCAGCAGTAGCCTGCCTAAAGATTTAGTCTGTGCTTTCTTTTTACCTTTCGTTTGCTTTCAACCAACTCGAACAGGACAAAACGTGTACGTCACAATGAACTTTGAATCAATACTAATGGAAGAGCGTGGTCTACAACACGACTGAACAACGAAACACGAAGGCAAAGAAGATGACGGTACAGGCACTGAAAAAAAAAAAAAAAAAGACGCCGTTGGATCACGAGGCGCGCCGTATAGTGCGGGACTCCGGAACGATTTGGGGACCTTCAACGTGCACCCCAATGCACGGGACACGGGCGTTTGGCCCCCACCGAAATGCGGTCACCGCGGCCGGAATTCGATCCCGCGACCTCGTGCAGCAAAGCGAAGCGCTGACTTCCCAGTATACGCTTTAGTCTGACACTACACTGAAATGCATGTGCACACGGTACTAAAAGAAGGTGTTCCTTGAAATACACGTGTTACCAAACAACACCACGATTTGAAGCAGCCATAGCGAACGTCCAGTTGTTTTCGGAATTGACGGTATTGCTTGTTAACACGCGTATTTGCTTGTGCCAAAGTAGTAACATGTTTTGAGAATTTGTATATGTATAAGGAGTGATCTATTTTAACGAAAACATGTTTCTTCGTAAGCTTTAGCTAAAGCGGCGATGCCTTCCTCACTATTTGTGCCTTAAGCACGGCACCCATAAGATGAGAGAGTGGGCGCAGTCCAATAGCTAATTAATTGGAACTAATAACCTACTCTTTACTCCAGCTGTTAACACCCATGTTACAATCACGGTATTGCAGGAGCGCGTCGCACGAGGGTAAAACAAATTAGGCGATTCTGAAGTGTCCTTCGCTGTTGAGATCTTACCCGACAAATCTTGACATACTTGACAGGATTGAGTGTCCAATCTTGTTCGGTCGTCTAGAATAGGCATCTATGACTATAACACAAGAAGTGTACATAATGCTTAAGTACAGCTAGATGTGTGTCGTTTTTCCTTGCGCATACGCCGATCATCGCTATTCGGCCACACATCGTCCTCATGACATGGTTGCGCATGCGCCTGCCTCATTTTGTTTTCGCACAAGAAAGAGATAGAAAGGCAAAGAAAAGACAGGGAGGTTAACCAGAGATTATCTTCGGTTGGCTACCCTGTAGTGGGGGAGGGCAAAGGGATGCGATAGGTGAGAGAGAGAAAAGGAATTTAAAAAAAACCATACACACAAATACACACAATAGAGAACTGTTTCTGCGGGCACTGTCATGTAGTCTGCGAAGGCATTCCTAGTGTTACGCAGTGTCACCGCCCAATCCTAAGTCACAAAGTACCGTGTCCTTTAAGTAACGCAGCAGCGCCGTCATAGCGGATCGCAATGATGTTCGCGTAGGCGAGTTTCCAAGGATGTTGCTTTCCGTTGTTGGGCGCTTGTCCAGTTGCTTTATGGTGGCTGAGAGGGCTGCTCCTTGCGGCATAAATGGGCATAGCTTGTGAGCGGCATACTGGGTAAACGTAGAAATCGCATGAGAACAAAGTTGTGACCTTCGTGCTGGAAAAACGTCGCATCATTTCGCGCGTTGCATAGAATGAAAGTGAACCGAATTGTACGCATCGCCATTCGTAGTATAAGATTTATTGCACACCACTTTACGAAAGCTTAACTTTACACAGATTACAGCACGTGAGTCGGATCACCATAATTTGTTTCTTTGCTAAGGTTCCTTGCAAAGGCCGAGCTCATGTTACCAAGAGCGGGTGTGAGAAAGAGCGGAACGAAAGATCGAAGCGGTAGTGTCTGCATTCGAAATAAGTCAACGTGGAGAATGCCCTTCAACAGTGGGCGCGCATGAAATGTGCTGAAAAGCAATCGAAGCGTGACAAAACAGACCGCAGGTGCTGAACGGAGAAACACTATTATTGGATGAAAGAGAAGAAAAGAAAAGAAAACGAGACAGCGCAATGAGTGCCGAGAAAATTGGCGCAAAGGAAACAAAAGCGAAGTGGCTGCGCCAGGACCTAAACAAAAGCACAAAACGCGAGGGAGAGAACTGTTCGCACAAAATTCGGCAAACTAGTGAAGTGAATAACAGAGGAAAATACTATTTAAAATATTCACAGGCTTTCAAAGCAAGAGTATGATATCTTGCTCGATATATTTTTTTCTGTCGACCGCTGAAGCTCGTAGACAAATGCGGCCGCAAAGTACCTGGACACAAGTTAGCGAAATATTTACTTTCTTTTCAGCGCTAGGCGACAATAGCACGGCACACTGGGAGAGGAAGTAAACTTGCACGAAAGGCTGCGTGGTTCCACTCAAGCTCACAACATCGTTCCGCGGAAGCGAGCGGCAAACACGGAAAGAAATATGAAATCCACGAACAATTTGCATGTTTGCACAACGAGCAAGGAAGAGGAACGCTGGGCAAACAGCTGACCTTCTCATTAGGCGCGTACGTTCTCTTATGAATGTGCCTCACCACGTGTGCGTCTTTATACGCACGCTAGTGTCTGCGTACTTCTAGATCCAGTGTTCGCGCTTGTATGTTTTGCAAACGAACAGCGCAAAGAATAGGAGCGCACACAGAGCGCTACCGGGAGCTACAAAAACAATGAGCGCCCCGAACATATGTGTTTGTTGTCACTCGCTTACTGTCGCGTCTTTTGAGTTGTTCCCTTCAAAGATGTTCCCTTGGCAACCAGTCCAGAATCAGACTTCAGTGCAGTGTACTTTAAAGTATTTGGCTCTTTTCCCTGCTTGATGATATAGAGAATGGGTTTCTGAATCCGCTGAAATATCTGGAAAGGCCTTTGGCGCAACGCTTCTTCTCGCTGCTCGGCGGTCATGGCGGCCCACCGTCGAAGCCGAGCCTCGCGTCGTGTGTTTCCGAATTGCGTTGCTTCTCGGGCCGCCACTGAAGAAGCACGCTGGGCCACCACTCCGCGGACCCACATGGTTCGCCAACTTCTTGCGTGACGTCAGCGCCTCTCCAACGAATCGTCGAGGTTTGGAGGCACTGGTGCCTTTCCGTCTCCCTCGGTGATCTACACTCTGTCCGCTGGCTCCGCATTCGTGGAAGCCTTTCCCATCCCCCTACCGTCTCCTCATTCTATTAGCGGAGAAAGCCCGGCCGCCCACAAGGAGAACGGAGCAAGTGTCAAATAAAGCTCTTTGCTTTGAAACGCTGAGTGGTTGTCTCGCCCAGTGAGTACATGCTCGAAGTACGCTTCCGGGAAACATAAGCACTGATGTAACTAGTAGCACACTTTAACATGGAATACCTCAAAAGCGGCACTAGTGCAATGAGTTGGCCGTTTATCGTCGTCCATTAATTGATGAGATCCTGGAAAAATTGCCTACCAAAGGTCGGCGGCAATTCCAAACATCAAATATAGGCCATACTGACTGAGAAATGTGAAAGAAAGATATCAAACACAGTAAGCAAAATATCGCATGAATAAAACATCACAAAAGCCACAAACACAGTCTGGTATACCGTAAACATAGTCAAAGCGCGATATATAGATCGGCAACCGCATTGCCAGAACTTGTGCTGAATAGCTAAAAGAAAAAAAATCTTAGCATTTCCATTAAGCAGACAAGGCTTCACTACCGTGGGGCCTTATTTAAGTAATTTCAACGAGTTGTGAACTGAATAAATAAAAACTTCATTAGTGAATTCTTTTTCCTGCATACATGAACATTGCGAAATGCCATTCAAGTAATGTCCGCTTCTTGCGGTATATGCACGCCATTACCGCAATATGTGCAAAGCAAGACAGCTGATTACGCAGTAATGCCGCTACGCCTCTATAGCGAACGCCTCGACAGCGAAATCAACTGTATACCGAAGGATTGATTGGCTCCCGGCAGGATTTCCATCTTTTACGTGTACTGTGAAAGCTTCTACAGCGAAGACCGGTGCGGCGAACTTGGCTGCTGTCAGGATTGGGGCTCAATCCCATCGCTCGTGATCCGTTGTCAAGATTGGAGTCCGGCATGAATTCGAAGGTAGCTGGCCCATGCCATCGTCCAACTTATCCACGCTGAGGACGTTGATGAAGGGAAGGACTGCTTCTCGTCGAGAACGAGGAATATGGGTTTATTTACAGTATTTATATCAGTCTAACATGATTGTTTGAAAAAGTACATCAGTCTAACATGACTGCTTAAGAAAAGTCTTTCAGTCCAACATGACTGCTTAAGAGAAGTGTGTCGAGCATCCGCACAACAGCAGTTTTTAAACACTCGGTCCTCCCGCGATACAAGGTGACGCGAACTTTCGTTTAGTCATCGCAAACTAGCCGCCTCTCCGCAGGACGGTTTACACACACACATGCACACACACACTTGTTCACGGTCCGAAACCGACACCACACGAATTTTGTAGAACTCAGAGCCGTTCCGGGTATCGCGTTCTCTTGCGGCTTGGTCGGTGCGTGGGAAGGAGCCTCCGTCGGCGTTCCCGCGGCAGCTCCCCCGCCCGTAGGAGATCAGGTCCGCGTTGTCTTGTTGAGCACAAAGCCTGCTTCGTCGAACTCCTTCAGCCACAACGCATCCTAGCTGAAGCGACGGAGAGTGGAGGATGCGCGTATTGATACCGACACAAAGTCGACTTAGCCACGCCGTGGCTAGAGGTTGGCGGCGGCATTCCAAGATGAGGTTGCCACCGTTAGCGTAACTGGCTGGCAAACTTGCACTGCAGCTGGCCGTTCTTAACAGCGCCTCCATGGCCCGGAAAATCTCGATTGTCTAGCGCTGACAACCGCTGCGGAGGAAGAGAACGGCTGGTGGCCAGGGGGTGATGCCTTGGCTCGCAGCGACCACTTGTGTAATGTCACCCCCCCCCCCGAAACATCCAACAAGGACAGGCGACTGCAAAATGAACCCCACAACACGGCTCTGCGCCGAGATGACGTACATTGGCTCTCACTTTAGACCCGCTAGGCTTCAAAAAAAAAGAAAACATAGGTGCAGAAACAAAAAAAAATGATGCATTTCGCTATGCCAATTTCTGAAGCAATTTCGTGCTGACAAATTCAGTAATCATCAAGGGAATCCTGCTAAATGAGAGGGGATCTTCTTGGCTTAACAAAATTAACACTAGTAACCCTAAAATTTACGCGGGACCCTCAAACGCAGAATACAAATTAGTCTGCTCAAAAAATCCGCATTGCTATGCAACTTTCCCTTTTTATATCTAACGGAGAAGTTGTACTCTTGGAGAGTGAGGCTGCATCGGAGCAAGCGGCCATTTTTATGTGACATTTGATTGAGCCACGTCAGAGGACAGTGGTCGGTCTCGAAGATTAACTTCGCTCCGTACAAGTAACGCGACAACTTCTGGGCGGCCCAAACTAAACAAGCGCGTTCCTTCTCTGAAGTGCTGTAGGCTTCCCCTCTTACATTTAGTTTACGGCTGGCATAGAGGATAGGATGCTCTTTGTTATCGTTGCCGACCTGACTAAGTACCACGCCCATACCTCTGTCGCTTGCGTCGCATTGAACTACGAATTCCTTTGTGTAGTCTGGCGCGCGAAGCACAGGACGAGAAACCAATAGCGTTTTCAAACTTCAGAAAGCGTTATCTTTGTCCTTATCACAGTGTACGTTACTCGGTGCTCCCTTTCGGAGGGCGTCCGTTAATGGACTTGCCATTTGCGAGTAATTCGGAATGTACCGTTGATAGTACCCCACAAGTCCTAAAAATGAACGAAGGTGTGTTTTCGTGCGCGGCTGAGAAAATTGTGCAATCGTAGCTATTTTCAGCTCAGCCGGCCGTCTCATGCCCTGGCCGACAACATGGCCCAGATAAGTAACCTGCGAACAACCAAACCTACACTTTTCCGCTTTCATCGTTAAGCCGGCTTCCCTCAACCGTGAGAACACCTGTTTGAGGTGCGATACGTGTTGTTCCCAGCAGTCCGAAAAAATTGCTACATCATCAAGATAGGGCAAGGCGAACTCCTGCAAGTCTTTTAGGACAA
This sequence comes from Dermacentor variabilis, assembly GCF_050947875.1. Classification (NCBI taxonomy): domain Eukaryota; kingdom Metazoa; phylum Arthropoda; class Arachnida; order Ixodida; family Ixodidae; genus Dermacentor; species Dermacentor variabilis. Next base: position 6,960,706 of record NC_134570.1, read on the forward strand.
TATCCATGAACTTAGTGAAGCTAAACGGCGCGTTCTTCAGCCCGAAGCTGAGTGCGAGAGGGCGAAAAGTGCCTACAGGTGAGATGAATGCGGCATAGCGGCTGGCGCTTTCTGAAAGGGGAACTTGCCAGTACCCCCGAACGAGATCTATAGTTGAAATGTATTTAGCAGCGCTAACTCTTTCAATTCGTTCCTCAATGTTGGGTATCGGGTACAGCTGATCCCTAGTGATGGCATTTAACTTCCTGTAGTCAACGCACGCAGCAGGGTACTTGTTAGGGGTTTCTACCAGTATTAGCGGTGACGCGTAGTCACTCTCAGCGGGCTCAATAACTCCCAGCTCTAGCATGCGCTGTATGTCTACCTCCATAATCTCTCTCTGTCCTGGAGACACCCTGTAAGGTTTTGATCTTAATGGTTCGCTTGATGTCAGCTCTATTTCATGCGTTATTAGTTCGTTCTACCTGGCCGATCGCTGAACCTGTCAATATATTCCCCTAACACCTCTTTTAGCTCATCTAGCTGCTCGGGTCTTAGAGCGTGCGAGCTTACCGAGTGCTCTACTACTTCTTCTAGGCTAATTTCAGAGTTGGAGGTCGCCCTATACTCCTTAAACTTGGTACTAGTGCCATCCTGCTCTTTGATGATATAGTTAACGACTCCGCTCCGCTCTACATAGGGCTTCATCAAATTGCAGTGATGTATCCTCACCTCTTTCCTCCGACCGGGCATTTTCAGAGCATAGTTAGTATCTGTAAGTTTGTGCAACATTTTAACGGGCCTGTCCCAGTGAACTTCAAGCTTGTTCTTTCTTGAAGGTTTGAGGATCATTACCTGGTCACCGACATTAAACGTGCGAAGCCTCGCATTCTTGTCGTAATAGAATTTGGCGTTCTTTTGAGCTACTCCCATGTTCTTTCCGACTAGTTCTTGGGTTGCGCTTAGCCGTTCCAACAAATTTAGCACATATTCAACCACTGTTGGACTCTCCCCTCTTTCCTCCCACATCTCTCTTAACATTCTCAGTGGAGAACGGAGTGCCCTCCCATACACTAGTTCTGCTGGCGAGAACCCTGTCGCTTCATGTGGAACCGTTCGCAAAGCAAACAAAGTTGCCGGCAGACAGTTCTCCCAGTCCTCCTTGTGCTCGTAACAGAGCGCACGCAAAACTTGCTTAAGCACTGAATGCCACCTCTCTACACTGTTTGACGGAGGGTGATAGGCGGAACTGTGTATTAACTTTACCCCGCACTTTTGCAAGAATGTGGAAGTCAGTGCGCTCGTGAATACTGACCCTTGATCCGCCTGAATTTCCGCTGGAAACCCAACTCGTGCAAACAATGTCAAAAGCGCGTCTACTACTTCGGTCGAGCTGAACTCTTTCAGAGGGATTGCTTCTGGAAACTTTGTAGCCGGACACAGCATGGTAAACAAGTACCTGTAGCCCGATTTTGTTTTTGGAAGGGGCCCTACCGTGTCTATTACAAGTCGTCTGAAAGGCTCTGTTAATAAGGGCACTACCTTCAGTGGAGCTTTCCATGTCTCTCCTGGTTTACCAGAACGCTGGCAGGCGTCGCATGATCTTACAAAGTTTTCTACGTCTTTGAAACAGCCAGGCCAGTAGTATTCCATAGGCAACCTTTCCTTTGATTTGTTTATGCCTGGGTGGCCGGACCACCCATTTGCATGACAGAGACTCAAAAGGCCCTCCCTATACATAGTAGGTACGACTAACTGATCTAAAATCCTACCCTTTCGATCTCTGTATGCCGATACAACAATCCTCCTCTCTGATATATCGTCACGTTGCGCCTAGCAATGCCTTCTTTGGCTGTGTGATGTAATTTAGCTAAGCTCTCTTCATTCTTTTGCTCGGCTGCCAATGACTCTCTATCCATACGTAAGAGCTGATCAAAGTTCTTTGAGGCCGGTGATAATAACGACCCTGTCTCACTTGTGAGTGCGTCAGCTTGCTCTTCCTGCAGGCTTGAACTTTGACACTTTAGTGCTACGCTCTCATTGAACTGTTCAGCTGGCAGGCTTTCCTCAACTGTTTTTTCATCACTCGAGCCTAGCTCGGATTCGGTTATTGCAGTTATCTCCTTTGCTACTTCCGCTGGAGCAGCATGTGCATTTTCGGCCGAAAGCGACGCGATTTTACGAGCTTGGCCTCGCGTGAATGCCTGTACTACGCCCTCTCCCAGTTTAAGCCCTTTTTCACGCAGTAACTGATTTGAACGATTCGAAAAGATGTAAGGGTACTGCAGTGACAAAAATTTGGAAACTGCAGCCTCAGTCTCTAGCTCCCCGAATGGTCCACTGATTTTGACTTTGGCCATGGGCAGACACACGCTGTGTTCTTCTACAACCAGTTTGATGCATGCTACTTCTCCGGTGAAGTCACCTACCGTCACGTAAGACGGATGGACAATGTCCATCGTGGCGGCGCTGTCTCTTAGCACTCGGCATGGTTTGCCATTAACTTGCAGGTCGTGAAGATATGGACTTAACAGTTCCATATTCTCGTCTTTTTCCTCTACGTAGGAGAAAACTACGCTAGGCTTCCCGCAGTTTACAGCTATATGTCCCAGTTTGTGGCATTTGTAACAGCGAATTGGTCTAAAAGATTCGAATTTTCTTTTGTGTTCTTTTTGTGTGGTTTCTCCGTTAAGTTTCTCCTCGCTCTTTTCTGCGGGTTTTACCTCCATGTCTACAGGCTCCGATTGTCTATTCTGCGAACCCCTTTTGAACGGAAAGGGTTCCCGCGGTCCATTTCGACCATCCCAGTTTCCGTCCTCGACGTTCAACTTTCTACGCGTCGCGTACTCTTCGGCTAATTCAGCCGCCCTTTCCACAGGGTTTACATTCCCTCTGTCTTGCAGCCACAGTTTCACAGCTTGGGGGATGGTTTTGTAAAACTACTCTAGACACATGCATTCCATGATCATGTCTCTGCTGTCGTACGCTTCCGCGCTTTTCAGGCATTCGACTAGGTTGGCCTTTAACCTATATGCAAACTCCGGATATAACTCGCTATCTTTCTTGCTTGTGCTCCTTAACCTTTGCCGAAAAGCTTCGGCTGAAAGGCGGTATTTCTTCAGGAGACTAGCCTTAACTTTTGCATAACTATATGCATCCTGTGCACTCAGTCTGGCGATTACTTCCGCTGCCTCACACGGCAACATAGACAGCAACCGCTGTGGCCATGTACTCGGGCCGAAGTTCATCTTCTCGCAAGTCCTTTCAAAATTGCTTAGGAACAAGCCTATGTCGGTCCCGACCTCAAATGGCTTTAATAGCCTGTCCATGCGGTACGATTCTGCCTCACTTGATCGTCCCAGAGCGCCTTCACTTCCTTGAGACAACTCCAAACGTTTGCTTTCAAGTTCAAGTTGCATTTTTCTTAACTCGCGATCTTTATTGCATTCCTCTCTCTCTCTTCTTTCTCTGTCCATTTTTTCTCTTTCTCTTTCCCGTTTCTCTCTCTTTTTTAGAAGTTCCAATCCCATTTCGATTCCTTCCTCACTGGCCTGATCAGAAATTAGCTCCAATAACGCCGATTTTAGCATTTCCTTGCGTACATCTAGGCCCAGTTCCTCACCAACAATCAACAACTCGTCTCTCAGCAGTGTCCTTAACTCCATGATTGCTGCTTTACTGCCTTGATCCCGCTCTCTAAATCTAGCTAGGAAAACATAACCTAGCTAACACTCAACAACCTAGCTTCCCTACTATTCTAAACAGAACAACCACAAAATGAAGCCTAGAGAGTCAAAGCAAGAACCAAGCACTCGCCGCAGTCACAGCACCACGTCGCAAAGTCCATCTCACCGCTGTCAGCCAGTTGTCAGGATTGGAGGCTCAATCCCATCGCTCGTGATCCGTTGTCAAGATTGGAGTCCGGCATGAATTCGAAGGTAGCTGGCCCATGCCGTCGTCCAACTTATCCACGCTGAGGACTTTGATGAAGGGAAGGACTGCTTCTCATCGAGAACGAGGAATGTGGGTTTATTTACAGTATTTATATCAGTCTAACATGATTGTTTAAAAAAGTACATCAGTCTAACAAGACTGCTTAAGAAAAGTCTCTCAGTCCAACATGACTGCATAAGAGAAGTGTGTCGAGCATCCGCACAACATCAGTTTTTAAACACTCGGTCCTCCCACGATACAAGGTGACGCGAACTTTCGTTTAGTCAACGCAAACTAGCCGCCTCTCTGCAGGACGGTTTCCACACACACATGCACACACACACGTGTTCACGGTCTGAAACCGACAAAACACGAATTCCGTAGAACTCGGAGCTGTTCCGGGTAGCGCGTTCTCTTGCGTCTTGGTCGGTGCGTGGGAAGAAGCCTCCGTCGGCGTTCCCGAGGCAGCTCCCCCGCCCGTAGGAGATCAGGTCCGCGTTGTCTTGTTGCGCACAAAGCCTGCGTCGTCGAACTCCTTCAGTCACAACGCATCCTAGTTGAAGCGACGGAGAGTGGAGGATGCGCGTATTGATACCGACACAAAGTCGACTTAGCCACGCCGTGGCTAGAGTTTGGCGGCGGCATTCCAAGATGAGGCTGCCACCGCTGGCGTAACTTGCTGGCAAACTTGCACTGCAGCTGGCCGTTCTTAACACTGCACAACGAGGGAATGTTAGCGTTCCCGACGCTCCATCTTTTGCTGCAAAACACGTGCGATGTGTGCCAAAGGCAACGCTAGCGACAGGTGCGTGCGTGTCAAAGGTGCTCCACCGATTCAGGAATCACTGAACTCGTGCGCTTCTTGTTGTAACGGCTGCTGACCTATACGCAGCAGCTCATTACGACGTGATCACGTAATGATAACTGACTATGGACAACGTCTCCGAAGTCATTTGGGGCAGAATAGACGCGAATGTCACGAAGGCAGCAGTTGCGAACATCCTGCACGCGAATCAAAAGTTTTTGAGGGGAGACCACAGCGGCATATGTGGCGCATTCGCCTTGCGCACCTCCTGCGCGCCGCAACGCTGTAAATCCTCCTAGGCTGCCATCGCACGTTCTGTCAGGCAAAGCGCGCAAGCTGCAATATGCGACTTATTTCTCAAAGTCTCCGTTTAATATATATTAACCAAAGGTTTTTGTTCCTTAAACGTGCTTAGCCTGCTCTAGTGTGAGCGGCACCGTCCCCGACGTGTATGACAAAGTGACCTGTTTATAACGAAGCAGCACCTCGTTATAAAGGCCTTTGACTGTACGCCTTTGTACTGTGCATGCACAGTGTAACAACCGAACAATAAAGAGGTTACAGCATCATACGATAACCTTACAATTTCTTTAGTTGTTGTTATTCCTCCTCCAGCTGCTTACTTTTTCCTTATGCCGACAATATTCGCCTTGTGTGTGTGCGTAAGAGCACGGACATGTAACATGAGGGCACGGGATAATGTCTTATCATCATCATCAGCCTGGTTACGCCCACTGCAGGGCAAAGGCCTCTCCCATGTTTCTCCAACAACCCCGGTCATGCCAACAACCCCGGTCATAATAAGAAACCACAAACCACCGGTCGACGCAATTAGACAGCTTAGCAGCCAACCCGGACATGTCCACGCACCATACAGATCGACGAGTCCAACGCGTAGTTTTTACGCTGTAGTTTTACGCTGATGCGCCCTCGCCAGTGACCACCGCAGCGCAGGCACACGGGCGAAATGCAAAACGTGCCGGTGCGCCACTCCGTAGAGCTCGTCCGGCCTAACCGAGACTTGAGGCGATTATTGACGCTGCCGCATGCGGACCGGTGCTCCCTTTCCCGCTGCGTCTCGTTTCTCCTACCTTGCGAGCGTTAATAAATGCGTGTTTTCTTAACGTCGAGAATGCATACCAGCGGCATGCCGGCCGCGTTGGTTAGGGCTCGCTAGGCACGCGGGAAAGCCTGTTCAGGTAATTTTCAATCAATCTATTTTCCTGACACTGCGTTCGTTGCACATGGCGAGTCGTGCCCCTGCATATGTTCCCCGGAAGCAAGCTGTGTGCGACACAGGGGCGGCAAGTGCGAGCGTGCCCTCTCTCTGAGGGATATCCTCAAAAAAAGAAATAATAGCGCGCAAAGAAACAGATAAGGATTGCTGACCTTTGGGTGTGCTCTCTTCGGGAAGGCAATCTTTGGATCAATCTGGAAAAGCAGAGAGAAAACACGTGGTGAGTCATGTTCTCAATACAAACAAAAAAGAAAGAAACGTGGTAGTGACATTTCTTGCGCGATAGTTGGAATAATTTCGTACGTAAGGCGACGGCTCATACCTGCCATACCACGTGAGGCGACATGTTTTCAAGTACAGCCCCTCTTCCCCGGCCAATTAAACCAACATTTATTCCCCACTGCAGGGCAAACTCCATAAGGAGGGACGGATCTCGGTTTTTCACTCGGAAGCTTTTCGTAAAACTTTCCTCACTGAGTGAACGTCTATAGCTGGAATCCTCTTTTTCTCTACCCCCCTCTCTCTTTGTCCTCTCTATATATTTTATTTATACCACTCCAATGCAGGGTAGCAAACTGGAAACTGTCTTCTGGTTATCTCCCTGCTTTCTCACTTATCTTTCTCCAGACTGGAGAATTGATAAGCCTTCTTAAAACTTAGATATCGCGCTACAATAGTCGTACGCGGAAGCACAGTAGGGAAACTATTTACAAGGTGTATCTACAAGGGGTAGCAAGCAATGGCCAACATGGAAGCCAGCCAACATCAAGCAGAGCGCGCCGTCGTCCTCAGGTCAGCCAGAGACCGCTTACGGGTACGTCCCACTAAATCCAAAGGTCGACATAATCTTCTGCGAGTAGCACGTAGCAATATGTTCACCAATCGTTGACGCGCTTGTGGTCACATACTTCGATTTACCGCCACCGTGCTCAAAATGAAAAGTTTGCCGGTGCATTTCTGGCTGTGCCTACGATCGGTGACTGTGTGGTCGTGTGTTGGCCCCGCGGCATTGACCCGGGGTTCAAGTGCGCAGCCCCTTTGTTAGCCGGCGTGGTGGTCAGGCAGCGGCTGTCGATGAAAAAGCTCCTAGACATAACGCGAGAACATGTAGTCAATACAGGCCTCCCACACCAACCGTTAAAGAAAGCAAGCATAAACGTGTAAAGGTGAGCCAACTGAGAGAGGTGCGGACTCTCCAGTCAATCACCTGTGGGCCATTGTCTTTTCCTACCCGTCTGCGGGGCGACTAGGAGGCGAGCGAGCTGGGCGGTGGCCTTACGTAATGCCAACGGGTCCAACTCTGCTGCACGCTCGCCTCTCAGGCGGGTTCACGGTGAGTCGTCGGCACGTTTCTCCCTCTTTCCATGATCGTGCGCAGTGAGCTGACGTAGCCGAAGATGTGGTCACACGTCTCTTAGCATCCGGTTGGAGGAAGGTAACATGACCGGGAAGACGAAAGGGATATAAGATGACACAGTCACTTTGTTGAACGAACGGCAACTTGAGTTTAAACCGAACCAATCATCGTAATTCATACATGATTACATTCCGCCTAGTTTTACATTGACACGCCCTTGTTATCTTCTTCGTTATCTGTTTCCCAGCGTGAAACTCACCGCAGCGTAATCGTTAACGTCCACCAACCGCGGCCCTTTCCCTGCTTTACTTAAGGTCATTCGTATGTTATTGCAAATACAAACGTTGCGTTTTAAAGCGTCCTCTATGCCGGGCCAAGGCCTACGTTCTTTACTCCAACATGGTGCGTGATAAGCGGAACGTTTCAATTTTCAAGGGGGGAGGGAAGGAACCAGCTTTCCTAACCCTATATATATAGATAGATCATAAGAAGCCTATATATATATATATATATATATATATATATATATATATATATATATATATATATATATATATATATATATATATATATATATATATCTTGCACTTGAAGAACCTTCGTCTGACCTCGAAGAATTCTTCACTGAAGTGACGGCCTTATAAGACAATTTAGAAGACCTCATAGTAGGAGACAGTTCAATTTCACAGTTTGAGTGTTCTCCCACCACCAATAATCTGGCGTCTCTCGGTGGTGTAATCTTGTAATTGTCGTATACTTCACTATCACTAATACTGCTTCGAGTTTCCGGCGAAACTGCAGCCTCGCTCTGTCTTTTTTTCTTATTCTGTGAGTCCTACTATAAGCGCTGCTGCGCGTAACTGCTGCTGATACTGATTTTGAGTGAATCCGGCTTGGCCTCATTTCGGTTACTGAGTGGATACTGAGGTTAATGAGTGGATACAGGGGTTCTCAACTGTCGTGCACCAAGACTTAAACTGAAAGCAGTTGCGTTGCTCGAATAAAACCTACCGCATGTTGTTTCCAGTACAGTGGAGTAGCCGCCATTAATTAGTTCGTTCCTGAAATTTAATTCGACAATGGCGGTTGATTATCTAATTCGAGAAGTACAGTCCTAATTATCAAAGTGTCTATGAGGCATTTGTAGGCACCCCAGGCACCCTTGAATGACATCTAACTGCTGTGTTTTCAGCGACGTACTAAGTGACTGCAATTTTTTGCGACTGGCAAACAAACCTCATTAAATATGAATAATACCACTTGGCTACATTCCCACCCGCATCATAAAGCAGCGCCCTCAAATAAGCTTATTGAAAACAACCGCACTGCTTGTCGCAAACCCGAAGAGGCAGCGCATCACGTTATAATTACGGTACAGAAAGAGCACCAACAGCAGGTTTCGTGGCTTTACAGCTATTCCTTCCTCTCTACGTTACACTTATTATCCATATCTTAAGGCTGACTGATCGCATTGATAACAAGAGCCCCTCGATAACGCGGTCGAAGCGCCGCTGTGAGCACGCACAAAACGCGAAAAGCAATATAATACGCATAGCATGTTTGAAAATCCTGGCTTTGCTCGCACCGAATCGACAGAGTGTGCGCGCAGCTATATTTTGCGCCAGAAATTTGCTTCGGACCAAAGCGAAATTAAAGTGACGGTTTTATTTTTCAGGAAAGTGTATACGTGCTGCTAAAAAGGGTCATGGGAACAAATAAAAGCGAAATAAAGACACTGGGAAGTGACCCACGTGTAGAGAAAAGGCAAAACCGCCGCGTTCAAGAAAGTAAATATAGCACTTCTAATTCAGCCGAATTGGCAATCGGCACGCCTGCACAAAAAACAAACTAAAGAACTACATCCGATTTCAGTGTGCCCTTATTATCTACGAATTCGTAAGCGCCGTTGAACACCAGCTGCTGCCTAGAGGACATGTTAGAATAGGTGTCTCCTTCTACAGCTACGCAGTACTGAGTTCGCTTTATCACATCACCTCACACTTCAGTGGCATTCTTGATGACCGACGCCAGAATTCGACGGCAGACATCCGTTATGACTGTTATGGCCTTGACGTAATCTGACGTCCGCCTCGATCACGTAAGCACGATCTTTCACATAAACTCAAAGAAAGAAATCGAGTGGAGAGAGGTCAGGTGGCCTGGCCGGCCAATTTCGCATGAAAAGTCGCATCCAGCCAGTTTCGTGCTCGGCTGCTGCTGTGTCCTGGTGCCCCACCTTGGTGATACCACGGAAGTGGAAGACGTGACAGTGGGACTTCACTGAGAAGCTCATCCACCACTCCTTACAGTATTTCGTCTATCCAATGCTGTCCGGTTCAGTGCGGGATGGAAGAAGATGGGTCCGATCATAGCACCGGCGTAAATTTAGATTACAACGAAGGCCCCAAATAAAACAACGAACGAAGGAAGGAGACATGGGACAACAACGTAGGCGCTGGTCTCCTTCCTTCGTCCGTTGTTTTATTTGGCGCCTTCGTTGTAGTCATCATCATCATCAGCCTGGTTACGCCCACTGCAGGGCAAAGGCCTCTCCCATACTTCTCCAACAACCCCGGTCATGTACTAATTGTGGCCATGTCGTCCCCGCAAACTTCTTAATCCCATCCGCCCACCTAACTTTCTGCCGCCCCCTGCTACGCTTCCCTTCCCTTGGAAACCAGTCCGTAACCCTTAATGACCATCGGTTATCTTCCCTCCTCATTACATGTCCTGCCCATGTCCATTTCTTTTTCTTTTTCATGATTTCAACTAAGATGTCACTAACTCGCGTTTGTTCCCTTACCCAATCTTCTCTTTTCTTATCCCTTAACGTTACACCCATCATTCTTCTTTCCATAGCTCATTGCGTCGCCCTCAATTTCAGCAGAACCCTTTTCGTAAGCCTCCAGGTTTCTGCCCCATACGTGAGTACTGGTAACACACAGCTGTTATACACTTTTCTCTTGAGGGATAGTGGCAACCTGCTGTTCATGATTTGAGAATGCCTGCCAAACGCACCCCAGCCCATTCTTATTCTTCCGGTTATTTCGGTCTCATGATCCGGATCCGCAGTCACTACCTGCCCTAAGTAAATCTATTCCCTTACCACTTCCAGTGCCTCGCTACCTAACGTAAACTGCTGTTCTCTTCCGAGACTGTTAAACATTACTTTAGTTTTCTGCGGATTAATTTTTTGGCCCACTCTTCTGCTTTGCCTCTCCAGGTCAGTGAGCATGCATTGCACTTGGTCCCCTGAGTTACTAAGCAAGGCAATATCATCAGCGAATCGCAAGTTACTAAGGTATTCCCCATTAACTTTTATTCCCAATTCTTCCCAATCCAGGTCTCTAAATACCTCCTCTAAACACGCTGTGAATAGCATTGGAGAGATCGTATCTCCCTGCCTGACGCCTTTCTTTATTGGGATTTTGTTGCTTTCTTTATGGAGGACTACGGTGGCTGTGGAGCCGCTATAGATATCTTTCAGTATTTTTACATACGGCTCGTCTACACCCTGATTTCGGAATGCCTCCATGACTGCTGAGATTTCGACCGAATCAAACGCTTTCTTGTAATCAATGAAAGCTATATATAAGGGTTGGTTATATTCCGCACATTTCTCTATCACCTGATTGATAATGTGAATATGGTCTATTGTTGAGTAGCCTTTACGGAATCCTGCCTGACCCTTTGGTTGACAGAATTCTAAGGTGTTCCTGATCCTATTTGCGATTACCTTAGTAAATAGTTTGTAGGCAACGGACAGTAAGCTGATCGGTCTATAATTTTTCAAGTCTTTGGCGTCCCCTTTCTTATGGATTAGGATTATGTTAGCGTTCTTCCAAGATTCCGGTACGCTCGAGGTCATGAGGCATTGCGTATACAGGGTGGCCAGTTTCTCTAGAATATTCTGCCCACTACTCTTCAACAAATCTGCTGTTACCTGATCCTCCCCAGCTGCCTTCCGCCTTTGCATATCTCCCAAGGCTTTCTTTACTTCTTCCGGCGTTAAATGTGGGATTTCGAATTCCTCTAGACTATTCTCTCTTCCATCATCGTCGTGGGTGCCACTGGTACTTTATAATCGTGTAATCATGTATAACCAACTCGCCCACCATCACGTGATCAGTAAATTTAGAGAAACACATGGCGACTGGGACGAAACAAAACGCAACTTTATACATTTGCACAGACGTTGTCAATTCGCTTTTGTGGTGATAGGTCTTCTAGAAAAAAAAAGAAGAACCACATTCTAAGAAACGTTTACACCCTTTGAGTCGTATCTTGCCACACAACGATAAACGTCGATCATCTGTCTTGTCCGCATTTCCTTTCTGTAACGCTGCGAGCCCGCTACTTTCCAGTAGGGAACGGCGTGCGCGTTATCAGCATGACATAGCATTGCCTATAGAAAAGTAGCGGCCGCGGCGTTTTCAAGAAAGGAAACGAAAGCAAGGAAATGACGATTATTGTTGTGTGGCAGATATACACCCCAAAGGGTGTAAACTTTCTTTAGAGTGCATCTGTGCACTTTATCTACACTCTTAGGCAAAGTTACACCCTTTGGATTGCCCCTTCTGCCACACAACGATAATCGTCGTCTGCCTTGATGCGTTTCCTTTCTTGAAAACGCAGCGCCCGCTACTTTCCTGTCGGGAATGCTATCATGCTGATAACGCGCATGTCGTTCGTTACTGGAAAGTACCGGGCTCGCAGCGTTAAAGAAAGGAAACGCATCAAGGCAGGTGACGATTATCGTTGTGTGGCAGAAGGGGCACTTCAACGGGTGTAACTTTGCCTAAGAGTGTACGCTAAGACAACAAGTATCACAGCTTGTTTCGAACACCAAACGCGACGTGTTACTTCGGCTGAGGCGCGGCAGATCCGGCACTGGCTCGACCACGATGTTTTACAGCCAAGCTGTGAATTCCTAGTGGATGGGAAAGAGAAGCGAGACTGAGACACACATCAATCACGTGCATGTCACACGCCGTTGATAAAAGACTCTACCTGAGGGGTCACCAAAGCCTACAGGTTTTTTGCAGGGCCAAAAAAGCACGCAACGCATTTTGAAGTGAGGTGAACATACAGCAACATATTCATTCTCTAAGCATAAGCGATCCATACCTTTAGAAATAATTGTTAGTTCGCGACCTCCTTCCTTTTAAAAAATATAATATTCTTTTTCCTGTGTATATATTTGAATATATTGTGTATGTGCATAGTGTTTAGAGTGGAAATTTAAAACAATGCTGAAGTAAGAAAATACGGACGAAGCAGCCACCACTGGAAGTTCTAATGCGCTTGTTCTCCTATTGGCAGGATTTGCAGAAATAAAGCAATCCGTGCACGTTCGCGCCAACAAGGATGCAGTAAGCTATCAGCCACAATAAAATTTTAAGTGAAAAGGCCGTGGCAAGTCAAAGGGAACCTCAAACCATGTGGTTGACAAAACTTAGGCAAGGACACGTGAGGTCGAAGGGAGGGGGGTACGGTTCGGCATCGCCGGGGGAGGGGCTCAGCCCCCCCCCCCCCCGTAAAGTCCGGAAAGGGCTCGAGCTCCCCCCCCCCCCCCCCCCCCCCCCCCGTAGTCGACGCCGATGTGGTGCGTGAACTCCCCACATCTAGGTCGCAACATCGCTATAGGTCGATTTAAACAGTAACTTTAGGGGAGCCCCACCGCTGGACTCGTCGTCTGACCATCCGTAACTGGCTACTAGAGCTTGTCGCGTGGGCACGGTGGTGTAGACGTCCGCACGCCAAGTTTCATCCTAGACGCGCTCGTTTCTCCCCGGGCGGAATGATTTCACCTCCAACGGGTGTACGTTTCCGCCGCTTCCCTTCAAGGTCGCGCCCGCGTTCAGTTCGCGTTGCGCGCGAAACGTCTCTTGTTTGCGACGGCGCCTCTTCGGATGACTGTAAATTATTGTGTTGTTAACTGTCACGACAGCACTGTAATGACGAAAGAGTTGATGCTACCAGTGAAATTCTTCCGATTCACACGAAACTGGTCCGAAAAAAGCTGACGACAGACACGGATTACTGCGGTGCACCGAACGAAGTAAACAACTATCAAACGAAGCGAGCTCGTTCATTGATCACTCGTGAATGTATGACAGCATTTACATGTAATCCACATGAATTTCATGATTACTGGGCATATAATCCTTTTATTCAAATAAAAACTTTCAGTTGTTCGACCAGCGCTTGTCGTGTCCTTTTTCTCGTGTTTCGTTTGTGTGTGCGCTGCCCAAGAATGGAAACCACTTCTGTTGCATGCGCTAGCAGTGGCCGAAGTTAACGCTTGCCGAGTAATTGAATAGGTGCACGACGCATTGAACGTGACCAGAGTTCATTCCTGTGTTACCACTGCAACGGTCGATCGAGTTACTGGACGATACACGCCCGCGTCATGGTCGCGCCGGCATTGCTGAAGCAGAAATGTTTATTAATACTTGTAACTTCCGTCTCTTGAGCAGTGTTAAAAAATGGCCAAGCTATTTACATTGCTGCCTCTATTCTATATTGTAGGGGACGTACCAGTTAAAGTTGTGTGCGCATGTCGAACTTCTGCTATGCGGCGATATATTTTGTTTATTTCCGCACAGTGTCGACGGAAGTCCGTTGTCGCCATCAGAGACAACACGGATTTGAAGCAAACATTTTGTGAAAAACTGCAAAAACAGTTTTAGCTAACACGCATCGTATGTGCCGACTATTTTTCCGGCGGCACATACGATGACGTTTCCAATTACCTGCTCAGCTTGCGCGGCCAAGCAGACGCTGCGCTTTCGCCGCATTGCAGCCCCGAGAACAAAAGTCAAGCGTTCCGATCTTCCGTAAAGGCAAACGGAAGCGCGCCCTTCGAATGAAACGTCGACGCACGCACACGCGGGCGCACACCGCGCGCGGCGTGCCCAAACACGCGCAGCGCCAGAGGCAGTCAAGGAGGTGGCAACGGGAGCTGGGAGAACCCGCTAGTCGAATTTTGCCGCTGATGCGGCGCTCTGATGCCGGCGGCCGTTCTTGTCTGCAGCGCGCGTCATAGACCACTCGCGGGCGCTGCAGCGAAGCGGGCCTGCGAGCTGCTCGGCGAGGCCCCAAAAGACACGCGGGCGTCGTCGCGTGCCTCGCGAAGCGATTCGACCTTGGCCGCCGCCGCTTCCGGACTGGCGGCGTGCACCACGACGAACGGAGTGCCGGGGGCCGCTGCGCCGCCTTTGGCACAAACTTGCGCATGCAAGGAAGGCTACGTCAAACCGCGTAATTTATTTGGGCACCAGCGCGGGGCCTGCTGTTCACTCGTGATGCACGGCGCGAGGGTGACAGGTCCGACAGGAGCAGACGCACTCTGAGCGTGTACCTCATTTCAACGTTACAAATGAACGCCGATCAACACACACATCTTGGAGAAATGTCAAGTCATAAAGGCTTTCGCGCACCCGTGCCATGCGCAGTGCGACGCACGCGGCGGTCGTCTCACAACAGGCTTTGACGCGGTGGAAGTGTATACGTGCGATTGTCGCCAATTGTCGTCGACCGACTGTCGGCCATGTCCTAAATCTGGAACTTCTGACCGCTCTTTTGTTCCTCTGGGGGGAATTCTACAAAGGACAATGAAAAAAGATGCAGACCTCACACCATGGTGAATACGTTTTCTACCATTTAAACACCCTGGCGGCCCTCCACTTGACGCGTTTATTCTGTCACGACTACGAAATCCTTGGTAAATTCGCATGTGTGACAGGCACCCTGAGACTCCTGGGTCTACGCGGTCGTCCTTATTTATTTTTTTTTTTTTTACGTGAAATCGAGTCGGGTGTACACAATGCGCATGCAGCGCTAGGGCAGCCACCAGAGTGGATGTGTTCATTGGATGCATGTGTTTGTTTGCCCGAAAATTAAGGGCCGGCTCGCCTCGAGCTTTTGTAGACCTCTGCACCTTATTTCTGCATAATAAATTAAAAAAGAAGACAATTGTGGCCTAACGGTTACAGCATGGTCAACATATCCAGCATTTCTGTACACGTACCAACTAGCGCTCCAAGCGACCCCGGCACAAAACTAGCGCGTTTTCAATGGAGCGAGCGGGTTTTTCGCGAATAAGAAAAGCTGCAGGTCCATTATTGAAAAAAGCAGGTGACACACATGTTCTGCAAGACAATGCACACGAGCCAAATGCAGTGATCACGCAATGGCAGGCAAGAATTTTGTTCTCAGAGCGGTTAAAGACTCAACAATGGAAGCCTATGGAAAGGACGAAAATTTGTGCGCGATTTTCGAGACAAAAAAAAAAAACGGTAGTTGTGTTAAAACTACAGCGTCTATCATAACAGCCACTGCAGCATATGTAGGCCGGAGACTGAGCTTCCGATTGATGCCTATGTCGACTCTCTACACATAGCGTAACACTGTTCCGAAAAGCTATTTTTGAAACGCATTCGTGAAAGTTCACGTAGTATCTATAAAAACCCGAGCGTATCACTTAGATTGCGTAGAGTGCGCGCGTGAAGCGAATGCTGGCGTACATTCTCCACCACATTTAAGAATACGAGATTGCCCTGCAATGTACGAGCATTCCAATCTGACGAACAGATGCCTTGATCCCTAGATCAGATTCAGAGGAAGCACTGCCTTGTGCGCAGCCATCGTTGTGCTTTGAGCGTTATTTTCTTTTCTAGCGCAAGCTCACCTTATAACCCTTTATAGTCGTGACTTTTGGAATGGCCCTCTTCTTCCCATCGCTACAACTTGACTGTACAGACGTGCGCTGCTACATCTCCGCTGAGCGAGTACTGTGAAATGGACTAACACTGTTGTTGGCGTGTGCATTTACACATTTCCCGCAACAATTTATTTTTCATAACTTACTTTTTAATTTAGGAAGCTTTAAAAAACAGCAACCTTACATTAACAGGAGGTCTTAATAATACACAAAATTTAAATGCTTATTGCTTATTAGTGCTTATTAAATGCTTATCACCTCATGGTAAGGAATTTCAATTAAGATATTCTCATGATAATTAAAGGCCTATCCGCTTGACAAGGTTTCTTCTGAGTTCCCCCTTTGCAACCTGCTACCGACTTGAAGGTGGTTCGTATCGTGGGCCCTTGACGTATGTCCAACCGTCAAACAAAGGGTTATTCCGAATGTTTCATTTTAGGAAGGCATGTTACCCTCCTGCCTTTCACTCCCGTTCGGAAACACGCATAAGACAAAAGTGCTGCGTGAACAGCGTCGTTTGTCCAAACCCACGAGCTACCGTAACTCACCTTGCCTATATCACTGTCATTTAGGCTTAGATAAGAAATATATATTTTAAATTGACGCATCACGAATCCGAGAAGAGCTGCCCTCGACCAGCCCAGCCTGGTTTCTTTCATTTCGTACTTCGTCGTAGCGGCTAATCGTGGCTCACGGAGCATAGCGCTGACTGTGGAAGTGGCAGAGAAGGTGCTCTATACTGTCTCGTCACCCACCGAAAATTGCATGCCGCTCTACTGGCCATTCCTTAAAATTTTATATGCGACGCCCAGCCTATTGCAACACAGCAACACTGTCTTGCGATGGGAGAGTCCACGTGAGAGACGGGGTGGTTATGAAGATGAAGACACGCTATTTTCTGCAGCAATTTAGGAATGAATGAATGCCTTCATTTATTGAGGAAAAGGAGGAGAAAACATCGGTGGAAGCACGTTTCAGCACATTGGCAAAGGAGCGGAGGACAAAGAGAGGAAAAACTGGAGTCCGGGTGGCAGGCGAAGTCACAGTTTAGGGTCCGGTGAATATAAGCGTGAGTTGGTGAAACCGGTTGGATTCCAGTGTAGATGTGTGATGTGGTGACTAAATGATTGGAGTCACCGCCCAGGCATCCATTCTTTGCGGTGGTATAAGCACTCGCCGTTCTTGGTAATAAACGTTTACTAAAAACCAACCTTGGCACTTACTTATTCATCGGCCATGCCTCGCCGCGTAATTCTTAGTGGCAGGGTCTGTGGATTACAACTGCGCGGTCGCGACAAGCTACGACCATACGCTTGCGATTACGGTTGCCATACTCGTGACTCTTGCTATTGCGAGAATACTATAGACATGAGTTTACTGCACAGGTTAGAGAAGAGACAGCTTCGAAGAGCGTTTCTCGACTTGCATACATTGTACGCGTCCCTTCAATGCAGAGACGCATACACGAGGACTCGCTGGTAGACAGGGTGCCGTCTCGGGCCTCGTGCCAAACATATCCAAGCCAACAATTGAATAGCAACCATGCTGTCGTTTCTATGCAAGGACGTTATCTACTTAAACTCATCGAGTGCCAGTCCCAGCCGCCGCCTACGGCAGAGCGAAGCCGCCAGCGGCCATATTGCTAGAGGAAAAAAAAGCGCGGCTGCAGTACGTGGCCGCGGTATGCGCGAGGCGCTCCCTGCGCCTGCGGTTCTGCGATGAAAAACAAAATTGAAACCTTTAAGAAGTATATCAGCCCGCCGTTGTGCGTCGCTTTTGTCGAAAAAAAATGTGTTATGGTGGCGGGTGTCCTGTGTTCTGTGTATAATAAGTTGCGAGAACTGAAAAATAGTCGTATTTCCTGTTTTCACCCTTCAGTAACCTGCCGCGTGCATCGGCAGTGTGGTGTCGGCCGGTATTGGCAGCCACATCACCTCGAAATATAGTATCCTTATGCCATTTCTTAAAAAAATCACTATTTGTGTAAAAGAACGTTCAAGTCACTGATGATGAAGCTGTTGCTGCTTTGAAGTTAGGAATGGGTGTTTTGGGTTTAGACCTAGAAAACAAGAAAAAAAATATACTATTGTAGGTCTCATTTTTGTCTGGCGTTTCAGTTTTAACCGAAAAGAGTAACTGAAAGCAAATTTACAATAAAGCTAAGGCGATGAACTGCATGCAGCCGCAAGCCTGCATGCGCTCCAATGAGACTAGCCGGCCAAAGTTAAGGCCATGCGTCAACTGGCGCTTCAAGCAATCTTTACTCTTTTTTTCATTTCTGCGTCCGCTATGCCTGCGTCTGCGACGAAAAGGAGAAGTGTGAAGGCAGATAAACCAGAAGTGGCGGGGGGGAGGCGGTAACGCAATAATTAGTGTGCCCAGCTCCCAAATGTAAAATGCTGCGAATACATAAGCTCGAATCCCGGTGGTTTGTCTGTGAAGACAGCTTTCTGCGCTCTCTACCGGACGGGGAAGCTCAAAATGAGGCGGCAGCCTGATGACAACGGTCGCTGTCAGCGTAGCAAAATAAGCAGGCGTGCAAGGTCACGCCTAAACCGAAAGTATATTCATAGGAAATACAGCATGCTCCTGTCGACAAACAAAAGTGATTAATAACGAGCGGTGTTGTTGAGCGAGGCTGTAGATTAATATGTCACCAAACACAGGACCACGCTCCTATCCCGACGATCATCAGAAATGACAGCATCTCAACTAGCGTGCAATTGATATTTCATTAAGTTGTTACGTCCTTGTGTTGTGTCTAGTGTAAGAGATGACACTGGAGAGAAAGCGGTGAGCGAAGTCCGCGAAAAGTACTTGAGGACAGCCATACTGAACGTCGACGCCGTGTTGAAGAAAGCCGGTGACTTCAGTTGCTCAGGTCGCCAGAAAGGCTTGAGCAGTAGCATACTGTTGAGCATATTTGGTAATCACAGCGATAGACGCACACTTTGCGGGAATAAACAGAGGAGAGGGGCCTAATGGAGTTGGACGGCCTTTTCGAGCTCTGGCATAGTTTGAAAAATGAATGTGGCGAAGTATGACGCACAAATTAGTATATGCCAACCTAAATGAATCAGCGTGGCCATACTTGCGCTACACGCCATGGTGGCCTGCCACCAGGACATCATGGAGTCGCGGCGGTGACAGTTTATATTGGGTGCTTGAGAATAAAAACGAGTACATCAGGTATGTGCGGGCGAAGTTTCTACTTTAAAAGAGCACATTACCCCCCTCCCCCTCCCCCTTCCCCCCTAAAAAGAAAGCTTGCGAATAGAGACATCATAAGAGCTAGCACTACAGCGCTTGTTTATCTTGTTCGGGATGACCTCAGCGTTTCATTCAGTATTTAGTAAAGCAACGACGGGGGCTAGTTGGTGAACGTTCATGGTTATATTGCACTGAGTTTTACAAACACGATATTAAGGAAGGACCACGTCCACATCTTGTCCTTTGTTAATATCGTGTTTGTAAAACTGAGCGTAATATAACCATGAAGTTTCATTCAGTGTTTATTTCTGAGAAAATGAGTTGAAGTTAAGTTTATTTGCATCAGAACGGCGGGCGTAACCAGGCAAGAACTGAAAGCATTTCATTGGAGGGTGCCTGAGTACTCTGTGGAGATGTCGTAAGACAATGATAGCAAGAATGCAACGTTATTAGAGAATATAATTCGAAAAGAAGTTTACTTATTGCAGTCTAGAAAAAAGGAAGTAGCTCCATAGTATAGCTGTGGAGGGCGCAAATAATGAACAGGCTGAAAAAAACCGTCTCGTACGTCAGTATTAGACTGCATAGAGCATTCGCTTCTTCGCAACAGGATAAGTTTGCTCCTGAAGGCATTGAGTCTATTGGGCAACTAAGTCGGCCAGTTGGCTCTCGCCGCTTGGAAATCCCGCAAAGGACGCGTTGACGCCACGACGACACGCCACTGCACGCCAACAAATAAAGGCAGCTTTTTTAAAGCAAAGCTTTCTTTGCATCTTCCTTCGACTTTTCCACTGGTGCTGTTGCTGTCTTGCACACGGTGTCAGAGGAGGGTTCAGAACGCGCATATACATGGAAGGAGCGTGAAAAAGAGGAAAGGCGGCGCAAGAAACTAGTTTGCACCTTTTCATCGTGTCACATGTGCATAGTGCCCCGTGGAGCTCCCTGGGCGTCGTCACATTAGCCTCATGACAGCCGTAATCATCCGTGAACCCCCGCAAGAAGCGCTGCAGAAACTGCAGTGCTTACCCTTATCCTAACATGCAAGTCCTGCAGAGAGGTAGATAGAATGGTAGAGAGGGCACAAGGAGAAGAGGCGGAGAACGGTTAGAACCGGGGTACTCGCGAAACGAGTTAATGACAGCTTTGCCATTCTTCGCTCGCAGTTCTCATATAGGCGGGAAGGACGTGACAGGGCAAAGGCGACGTGAGAATATAACGAAACGCTACTACTACACGACAGCGGTTGCGGGCAAAGTGAAGGCACGGTAGTGTACGTTTCTACTATTTCTAAAGAAGAAACACCACGCAAATTTGTCAAGTGGCCAACTGCCGTACGGCGTGCAGACGCAAAGCCGCAATTAATTACCGCAGGGTATAGACGACACCACTGAACTGGTCGCCCGTCACATCAGCACTTCCGTGCCCGCCGCGGTAGCTTGGCGGCTGCGGCATTGCTCGAACTCGCGGCTGTGATCCCCTCCGCGGGAGCCGCATTTCGACGGGAGCGAAATACAAAAATGGTCGCGCATTTTGATTTAGGAGCACGCTAAAGAACACCAGGCTGCCAAAGTTATAATCCGGAGTACGCCACTAAGGCGTGCCTGATAATCCGATAGGAGTTTTGCACGTAGAGCACCATAATTCTGCCAACACGTATGCCGCGATGCGATGTGCCACGTGAAGCAATGACAATGCTCAACCCTCTCCCAGGTGACAAACAATGGCTCAGAAGAACGCCTCGAGCAAAGACGGCTCGCTGTATGTTGTGTGCTACGCAGACAAAGGGCAGCAGTGCATGCAATGTAACATTTGCCATCAACTCAATACTCTCGTATTGCACTATACGGTGAAGAAATCATACATTCGCAGTCAGCATTACCGCTAATCAACGTAAATCAAAGCAAACAACACAGAAAGCTTTGCTTACATCGATTCGCACAGTGCGTGGGATCCGCATAATTTTTTAGACTGCGATTTTATAAGCTGAAGAATGGCGCTCATTAATGCCATATTTTCATTCGCAGTGCACAAAAGCGGATGTCGTGTCCACGGTAGAATTGATTTAAACGGCTTCAATCAGATGGCCATTACATCACTGCCAACTTCCGTGGGATCGTAGTCGTCAAAATGGTATACAAGTGACAGGGAAATCAGGAGAAGAGAGGGGGTTAATCGAGGGTCCCGATTTTTATTAGTCATATCATGAGAAGCCAACAAACACTGACACCAAGGACAACATAGAGGAAATTACTTGTGCTTAATAAATGTAATGAAGAAACGATAAATTAATGGAAATCAAAGTGGATGAAAAAACAACTTGCCGCAGGTGGGAACCGAACCCACAACCTTCGCATTTCGCGTGCGATGCTCTACCAATTGAAGTACCGCGGCGCTGTTTCCCCATCCACTTTCTTGGATATTTATGTGTCACTCACATACCTTGGCGGCGGACGTACGTCCGCCGCCAAGGTATGTGACTGATGGCGCTGGCTAACACTCCCAGGGCTCTACTAGGACACATAAATATCCAAGAAAGTGGATGGGGAAACAGCGCCGCGGTACTTCAATTGGTAGAGCATCGCACGCGAAATGCGAAGGTTGTGGGTTCGGTTCCCACCTGCGGCAAGTTGTTTTTTCATCCACTTTGATTTCCATTAATTTATCGTTTCTTCATTACATTTATTAAGCACAAGTAATTTCCCCTACGTTGTCCTTGGTGTCAGTGTTTGTTGGCTTCTTATGATATGACTAATAAAAATCGGGACCCTCGGTTAACCCCATCTCCACTCGTTTATTACATAACGAGGGTCTCGAATCCGGCAACATTGATGCCTTCAGGTAGCATGTGTGGGTTTATTGAGCAGTTGCCTTCACCCAAAAAGATCACGTTCTCGTGACGCCTGAGGCAAAAAGGACGTTCCACGTCCGCCGCCAAGGTATGTGAGCGATGGCGCTGGCTAGCACTCTCAGGGCTCTACTAGGACACATAAATACCCAAGAAAGTGGATAGGGAAACAGCGCCGCGGTAGCTCAATTGGTAGAGCATCTCACGCGAAATGCGAAGGTTGTGAGTTCGGTTCCTTCCTGCGGCAAGTTGTTTTTTCATCCACTTTAATTTCCAATAATATATCGTTTCTTTACTTCATTTATTAAGCACAAGTAATTTCTTCTATGTTGTCCTTGTTGTCAGTGTTTGTTGGCCTCACATGACAGGGAAATCAGGAGGCTGATGAACGGCAAGAACGCAGATACTTGCAGAAGACCTCAGTAAAATAAAATGACTTTTTGAGCAGCGTGGGCATGGGGCTGTGCTACGGTTTCAACGTCTATTAAGTATCCTCCAAAACATGCACAGAGGCCGAATGCAGGCATTTTGGGAAAGGCGAAACCGGTGGAAATCTCAGGATAACATTAGCTTAAATATAAAATATGACCTAAAAAAAGAACACAACGTTGACCGGGTGACCAAATTTTGGCACAAATAAATTGGCTGTTCAAGCAGTTCAGCTAAAAGCCGATGGCGTGAAACAAGGCGAGAATGTCGGTAAGTCTTGAAGAGAGGTCAAGTAAGTCTTGTGGCCGACGCCAGCGCCCGGCAGCTGTCAGGCGACTGCACGTATGAGCGAGATGCCTGGTCGTCATCGTTACAGGGTGATTCGGTTCCGAAATTTTGAACCCGGACTCTATCACATTAAATACACTGCATTCTACGGTGTCATTCTTCGACGGCTGGCACCGATTCTCGCGCAATGAGGATGCGAAAAAATTCTCTCACGTGCCGACTGTCACCTTCCTTGAACTGCCAACGCTCCTTACCCGACGTAGTTGCTTAGTGACTATGGCATTCGGCTGCTAAGCACGAGGTCGCGGCATCAAATCCCAGCGACGGAAGCCGTATTTCGACGGGTGTGAAATGCGAAAACACCCGTATACTTAGGTTTAGGCGTACGTTAAAGAACGCCAAGTAGCCCAAATTATTCCGGAATCCCCCACTACGACGAGCCTCATAATTAGATCGTCGTTTTGGCACGTAAAACCCCATAATTTATTGTGTAACGTTCGTTCAGGATGTCCTTGGCAGCCGCACAACTTTTGAATACAAATAAGTGTCAGGAGTTGCGCGCGAGATCTTTGAGTATATTGGCAGCTTTATTGGCGTTCGATACCTCCTGGTCTACATTGCGACTATATTATAAAGGCGGAACGGCAACGGGGTAGGCAATATGCAGAACAGACAAATCCCGCATATATTACTGCACAATAATTTTAAATAGCGGTTTTCCTTCACGCGCGTGGATAACCGCGAGAGGAGATTACTTTGGAAACTAACTGCAAGTGCTATATATGTCATACCCAAAGGTGTACCTAGCCCGGTGGCCAGTAAATGTGACGTAATATTGAGAGTAGCTTCGGCCATAGCATGCTAACGGACGACGAAACAGAGGCAGTTTGGACAATTCTTGTGTCGCGCCTTTTGCCTCAAAGTGTAAAACCAACATATCCATGTATATATCTTAATACTTAGGCCCATCTGGATTTGCAGCTCCTGCGGTAGCCCATGAGTGCGGATAGCTTAGTCGCTAGGGAAATAATTGGGAGCACCTTAACGAAATCGATAGGTCAAAAGCAAAAGCCGTCCACGACGGGGTCTCTCGTAGACGCTGTGCGATGTTCGGACGTTAAGAATGCGTGCCGTCTGAAGAAAGGCTGCCACGGAGTGCTTCTGACGGTTACCCTAGCTTGTTTACTCCGTAGCATCAAGAAGAAAAAGGAAGAAAAGAACCGTAATAAAAGCCCAGATCAATGATCGCTCGTGGCGACTAAACGCTCTTAGGATGACAAGTCATTTCCAGGCGACAATAGGCTACGCTTTATCAGGAACAGTGATAACGCCGGTGGGACAAGCATTATGGCGAAGTTCAATGGGCAGGGATAGCTTTTAATTATTTAATTTTTGTTTTGTTGACGTCATCACCACGTCACCGCGGGAAGCTTCAAAAGTTTAAGGTCAGTAAGCCACGTGGTGGCAGTCACGCTAACTAAACCCTCCTGCCCAGAAAAGCTGGATACGGACCATGTGAGCAAGGCAGTGCCAGGAGCATTGCCTCAATCATGCTTTCAGACAAACGTTTGGCATATTTACGCATGCGCTGATGATAACCCCTGGCTCAGAGAGCACGCATATGTTCGCGAATCGTTCACAATAAACGTTCTTGGAAGTTCGGCGCTTGTCCTTGTCATCTCGTCTCCACCCGTGTCTTTCTTTAGATAGATTATGGGGTTTTATATGCCAATAACACGATCTGATTATGAGGGACGCCATAGTGAGGGACTCCGGAATAGTTTGAACCACCTGAGGTTCTTTATCTTTTACCTAAATCTGAGTGCGCGGGTTTTTGCGCATTATAGCCCCCATCAAAATGCGGAATCAAGGAAAAGAAATCTACATGGGCAGGACATGTAATGAGGAGGGGACATAACCGATGGTCATTAAGGTTACGGACTGGATTCCAAGAGAAGGTAAGCGTAGCAGGGGGCGGCAGAAAGTGAGGTGGGCGGATGAGATAAAGAAGTTCGCAGGAACAACATGGCCACAATTAGGACATGACCGGGGTAGTTGGAGACGTACGGGAGAGGCCTTTGCCCTGCAAGGGGCGTAACCAGGCTGCTGCTGATGATGATGATGACGATGATGATGATGACGATGGATATGATGCGGCCACCGTGGCCGGAATTTGATCCAGCGATCTCGTGCTTAGCAGCCCAACAGCGAAGCCACTAAGCAACCACGGCTGGTTCTGGTCTGTTTTTTTTTTTTTATCATTTGAGTTGCCGCTCTTTCAAACCGAGGTTTATTCCCACCATCGAACTCATCATTAATCTGTCTTTTATTTTTTTTAAGGATGAGCATCACCCACCAGCCATGGCCTGAAAATTCCAGGAAGGTTCGCCTAGAAAGCTCGACACAGGACAAGAATTTGGCATGATAGGTCTGTTGCCTATGATAGCCCGTGCTTGCAAATTCGTATTTCGCTGTTCTCGAGGCGCTCTCGAACAGATAACTTTATCGAGGCAGTTATTATAGTACCATTAAATTAATTTCACTTTTTCGTTTTCTTATGTTGCTGCGCAGGGATATTAAGCTACGAAGCAGAACAGCGGTATTATTTGCATAGTCGCACAATGAAGAAAAGTCGACCCATGTACTCGTACCGCTAGAAATGACGCACCCAAAACCCTCTCGTCCGCTTTCTGGCGCGTCCCACAAGAAGAACTTAGTATTACAGCGCTCACCCTCGCCGGTAGCTCCTCACGGTACCTGACATAAGCGTGACCAGCCGCGGCGCAAAGTTACACAGGCACCTCCCATGAAAGGCTGTGCGGAACGCGCGTTTTCCCGAGAAATATCCGCTGGAGCGAGACAACCGCGCGAGTGTCGCCAGTGCGGACCGCCTTGGAGGCGACGGGCACATAATGCGCGCCTTGTGCAGGAGTGAGCCCACAGCGTCGAAATCGGATTTTCATGTGCGGAGGCACAATTCACACATGTCTGTTTCACTTTATGGTTATCCTTATAGATGTACATTTTCTTCGTGCGTTCATTTTTCTCACTTCCATTCTTCTACTTTTTAAGTTAAGCCGCCCAATAATATCATCAATGCTTTGTTTAAATTTATTAAAAGCTCATTTTCCTATAGACTATGCTCTGTGGTCCGAGGATCTCTGCCGAAGACGTGTGACAAATGACAGTTCATAATAAGCACATATTTAAATCGCAACTACGTGACAACAATCACGTATTCATTCGTCATTTGCTTACTCTTATCTTTACTATCAAGTTGCTCTGATCAAATTTTATTGCTATTACTGCGTAATTGTTTGTTTCCAAGCAACGCAGCTTCGCTGCGCAGAGCTACCTGAAGAACAGCAATGCCTGGTGACATGGTCATTCCACATTCGATAATCTATGCTATGCGAATGCTCAAGTAAATGCGTTATTTTCCACCTGTGGAACAAAACACTGGGTTTCATGCAACCTAGTTCACGTTGGATGGGGCACAAACTATTACGCCAGCAAGAAGTCGTAACGCGTTTCAAAACCATTCCAGGCTGCAGCATTACGTGACCGCGTGAGGCAGCTTATTCAATAGTGCTATTTGACTGTAAACCCTCAAACATTTAACCTGCTTAACTATGAACACGTAATTATTCCTTTCTACGCTATTTTTGTCCACCTAAAACCCTATGCTGCCTACAAATCGCTTATAGACACGCGCGCCGGCAACGCGTCCCTTGGAGTGTGCACGGGAATGACGGACGCCGTAGCAGACGCCGTCTGCACCCTGCACGAAGCGGCGAGCGAGGAGGACATGGAAAGACGAGTAGCCCGGCTATCGCACGACGCGCAGGCTTTGCGGCGGCGGCGCCAGATGGCGCCCAGTGTTCTTAGCGCAGAGCGAAAGAGGAGTTCCGCTGCAGTACATGCCTCATATACAAATCGTCTCGACAGTGACAATACTTTTTGTTGCTATATTGATTCAATGCCAGACGCATAACCGTCGACAGTCACTGTAAGATGGGTTCTGCCGAACATTTTTCTCCATTTGTCCTCTTCTCTCTCCTCTTCAAGTAGCTGGCGTAGATTACTTTTAGGGAGCCAATTGCTAGGCCGCATTTCTTCGGCTCTGTTTGGTACTATATGCGTTTACATGAATACTACTACTGCTACTACTACTACTACTACTAATAATAATAATAATAATAATAATAATTATTATTATTATTATTATTATTATTATTATTATTATTATTATTATTATTATTATTATTATTATTATTATTATTATTATTATGAAAAACAGAATATATTTAAGTGTATGTTTAGTTAAATCTCTGCTTCATGCGTTTCGAATAAATCAAAGCTGGTCGGTCCTCAAGACTTGTCCTCTTAGAAGAAATCACTAGACTAGCGTCTGTTTCGAAATATTCATCCTCAAAGCATGCCACAAACTACACTAGATATTCTGAGACTTATACTCCCAGAAAGCGTTATTTCTTTATTATTATTTTTGGAGAACATGGCGGCAAAGCCACGCGTACCGGCACCTATCGCCTGTCGTTTTTTTTTTTAAAATCTGTGTACAGTTGAGACTTTTAAAATAAATTTGTGACTTTTGCCCCGCCCCTATTATGTTTGTTCACGTACTCAATTATCTGAACAGATAGCTCATGGCGTAGAACACATTCGGTAAAACCGCCCGTAAGAGGTGAATCAGTTCTGCGAGCGGGTAAGCTTATTTAATTAGAGATTGCGAATTAGTGTCCTGAAAGCACGTGATCTTAGTTTTGCAGTCGGCACTTCTTACGCGCTTTATTACAACTGCCGCATATCAAGCGCGCAACCCTCGTTGTGGCGCTGCCAGTCAAAAAATCCACGGCCTTCACGAACGCGGGCCGCGCTTGCTGCTCGGCGAAGGAGGCGGTCCCCGTTTGCTCGCGAAGCAGCTGCCGGCCGAGGTGCACTCTTCGCGCCTTCGCAATGTGCGCCAGTTAATGTCCTCTCTCGCTCACTCTACTGGAGAGAGAGAGACAGCATATGTCCTCTGAACATAGTCACCACGCATGCGACAAAAGCCTTGCACCGTCCCCCAGTGGTTCAGGATTGATCCGGCAAAGACCGACATGCCGGCGCGACGGCAAGTGTCGCCGTAATCTTGGTTGCGGCTGCGAATAAGCCTGTTAAAACTGCAAGCCGCACACTAATCTGCGCGGGCTTAATAGCATGCATCCTTAATAAGCGCCCTTCCAGACGACACTCTAGGGCTAAGGACACGCCGTCGGCAGTGATCGTCATGAAGCACTTCAAAGGGGTTAATCCCGCGGGTTCTGCTTGTGTAAGCTACCTCTAATCGTGAAGTTAAGAAGATTGCACAGCAGTGATTTCTGCTACTCTAAAGGCACTTTAAATCGGAGGAGATCAATGTGCCGATAAGGGATTATGGAGATACAACGCCCGTAAGGGAATGTATGTGAATCGAAGCTTTAATGGAGCGGGCCATCAAATGCTATGCCACTCACGGCAATGCGTGTTATTTTGGATATACTATCGTCACATGCAAGGCGTAATCTCATTAAATGCTCATGTCTAGCCCCCACAAGCTTAATTTCATGCGTTTCGCACCATGTCTATACATATGCACTACACGTCTCCCAAGATATGCAGGGCTGCAGACACAAAATCGGGCGGGTGCACACAGTGAGACATCTACGCCGCGATGTCAGAAGGACAGACACCTCTGAAGAATGCTGGCGGCAGGGGCACGCGCAGAGAAGCGCGCCGCATATATGACCACATCAAAAAGATGAGAGCCAGCTCCTGCCCACGTCCCCGTGTGTTGCACGTCAGGGACGTGCACCTCTCCAAGCCATGGTGGCAGCTGTAGCGGCATGGACCCACTCCAAGTCTTCCATATCGTCCCTGCGGGGAGTGAGCCCAGGACGATCGTCGACTCGACGTCCCCAGTAGTTGGCCGCTGTGGGAGTCCCAACCTTCCAAGTCACCCTAAAGAGCACGGCTTACAAGGCTCTAATCGGCGATGACCAGGCTCAGATCATCGCTGGCGAGCGTGTGAGAAGCGGCAAGCGACGCATGCATCTCGACCCACGTGTCACCAACGTCGCCTGCCTTTTCTTGCCGTCCTTCGTTCCGAACCAAATACTCGTCCAGGAACGGTTACTGTACGTACGGCAAGGTTCTGCAGGTCAACACGATAATCTCATCAGTGGACGACGTGGGCTGTTCACAGGTGACCGCTTCGTTCCAATAAAGGTGGGCGCCACGAACCGTGTCGCCAACTATGTCTGTACTATCGCGGCTCGCAGCGTATGCGTCGTTGGCATGGCTCCAGCGGTCATCGTCGTGAATAGTACCGTTCTGTACAGTCCCGGCCACGAAGGCGACAGATGTGTGCACCTGTGCCCGTTGTCGTGTGCGCAGCTGCTAGGGTCTTTTCCCCTCTGCCAGCGGCTGCACTCGCACTCAGGGCTCCACGCCAGACTATGGACACAAACAATGGTGTCTTGCCTTTGGCACCACCAAGTATTAGCAAAAAAAGGACGAAGGATGAAGCTCGTGTAATCGCAGCGCGCCATGCTTGCAGGCCTCCCCGGAAGAAAAGCAAGCGCGTGCTACCGTGGACGTGGCCTCTTCCGCTAATCACAACATGTCATGTCCCGCTAGGAAATCAGCGCGGCCGTGGCCATGTTCGCTAACCTCCCCGTCCGGGAACGAAACGCGTGCTTTCGCCATCGTGGCCTCTAACAGCCGCGCTTGAAGGCTAGCACCGCGCGCGCTGCGCTTCTGCTGCCGCCGTCAGCACTCGTCTTCAATCGCCTGCTGGAGGCACCAACGTCACGGACATCCCGACATGTACAGACTCTGTGGCTCCGTCCGACGGTTGCATTGGTTTCGCCGTGTCCGAGTCGCGACTCCCTTTCCCCCTTCCCCAGTGCAGAGTTGCCTACCGAGCTTATCCTGGTTAACCTCCCAGCCTTTCGCTTATAAGCCTCTCTCTCTCTTTGTGAAAGCTGCAACGCATGATGAAAAATTATGCAGGTCCCATGCATTGTGGGAATCCATGTGATGCTAAGTATTTTGCAGGTACCGAGTATCCAGCATCGTTTGGGGTGAATACAGGATGAACAAGCTCTTCGCGTAAATTAGGTTGTTGTGTGTGTTGGTGGCATGTGCCAAGAGAGCAGAGCGACGATGGCCACGTCGAAGACGATCGTATGGCAGCAAAGGCATATCTACGCCGGCCATTCGGCGCGAGGTTACGACACGACAATTGTTGGGTTCTGCATGGGTAGTGGACGAGCGTAGGCGGTAGAAACATGGATTTTGAAGTCGTCAGCACTTAGTGCTAAACAATCGCACGCACCTATGGCTACATATGCTCAAACGATTATGGCATTTGTACTTCGGTGAATAAATAAAATGTTAGAGCATTATTAACTTCGGCACTCATGAAGTTAGTAGAACATTGCAGTTTCTACGTAGCGTAAGCTGTTATGGGGAATATGCTGGGGAAAGGGTCGGTGCCGGAGATCATGCAGTCCAACACGTCTTCTCAAAGCGCGAGTTGTCACAAGGAAAGACGACGCGGAAGTGGCACGTGGCACACGCGCCGAGCGCTTCAAAGAGCTCGCTAGCTTTGGTAAAGGGAGAGATAAAACGTGTCCTTGATGGGGTCCACAGTCCTTGCTTCCTGACGGCGTCTTCGGCCATCCGGACGGCCCAGAGCTGCTCGGCCCAGGTGAGCAGCAAAGTCTACCACTGCTCGGCCGTAGTTGTGATGCTTGTGTTAGCGCGGTGAGTCTTGGTAGGTGAGGCTTTGGTCATGTCCAGATAATGTGATCGAGGCCAGCGCGGTCCTCGCATGCTTTGCAGAGTGGGGACTATGTATGTGGGTAAACGCAATTGTATAGCACGGGGTTTCGGAAACTTCATGTCTGAAGTAGTCGCCAAGTGGTTCGAGCGACGTGCAGCTGTGCATAGGTTTGATTCAACCATCGGTAACACATTATTATTTTTTCAAGCGAAGCGTTTATTGGGCTCACAAGTTTCGGTGGCGATGTAGTCACGCAAGAAAACCCAAGTTGCTCTCAGGGCATTCCCCCGACGAACGAGCAGTGTTCGACGAACGGCGGTGAGAACTCGGCCGTGAAAGGGCTCACCATCGACGCGCCGATCCAGCTGTTAGAGCCGTTTCGCGCCGCTGCACCGGCTTCATTTCGTTTCAGTTCAGTCTCGGAAAACGGATGGGAAGGCCACGCATTGTGCGTTTCCCCAAGGAACAGGCAGCCTTCGACGAGCGGTGGCGACAACTAGCCTGTGAAAGAGCTCGTCATCGGCGCGCCGATACAGCCGTTAGAACCACCCGAGCCCAGGGAATCCGAGAGTAACGAGAAGATTCTGAGCTGGGAGGGAGCGGGAGGCCGAAGCAATCCGACACCGTAACCTGTGGGTTACTTAACCGTGACGAAGGTCAGGTGCACGCAGGACAAGCTTCGCTTACCCCTATTTTCGGGTAGGGAGAGGCTTGATCTTTTTTTTTTTAGTAAAGCATGGCCAGGCCGGCCTACCTACCGCAAAGTGGCAAGTATGGGGCAAAGAATGATCCGCATTGAAAGGGCGACACGAGTGTGCCCGGATGGGCACATGGCGACCAAACCCGCAGCCGGTCTCCATCTCGCTATTGCACCGCTACCGCCAGACTTCTCAGCGCCGGACTCTTGCTAGGTAGCCTACATGGATTTGACGTAGAAATGACAGTCCCGCGCGAAGTAAAGGAGTGCCCACACTAGAAGCTGTGAATAGTTCAAGAGTGTGAGAAGAATACGGGTGAGACAGAGCGCTCTGTGTGTATTCTCACGCTATTCACAGCCTTTACTACTGCATACCAACATGCCCAAATTGCCACGACAGTGCCCACACGTCAGGCTCTGGATGGCCGTTCGGAGTTACACAGTGGCCAAAGAAACTTCTTCCGGATGCTCGAATTGTGCTTCGTGATGTGTGTAGTGTCTGGCCCCAAGAGTGGTTCTCGGGGCACCGACTTGAATAGCAAATAAAGGTCAGTCCGTGCACGTTTATTTAATATCGTATGGCTGAAGCCTCCAACTTTATTTCTTGAAATACACAAAGGTTCCGTAATCTTGTAAAACAAGCTGAAATTATCAACATGGACCGCGCTGTATATTACTTGAGAGAAGCTTTCTTTTTGCCACTGTAGAACACGTCATTGCGTTCAAACACGCATTTAACGTGAACTGTTTCTTTATATTTGCAACGTCTCACTGTACTGGTGTCGCCATTATTACTTTTCATCGAGCTCTCCTACGAAATCATCGCGGTTTTGTGATGGAGTAGGGCAACTATTGGATTCTGACAGTGTTCTGTCTTCCTTTAGGCTACGTAGTTTAAGCATTTATAAGTCAGCGCCAGCCAACATGTCAAAAGAGTTCTTTCGTGACCGTGTGTTTTTTCTTTCTTTTATTTTTTTGACGGTCGTCACTTGGTGCTTATTGCATAGTGAATCTTTTTCAAAGTCTTTGGTTTCGAGCAGTGGCAAAACGAACCCCTATAGGACTTGTAAGGAGCGTTACAACTTTTTCATTTCATTTCATTTTTATTCCTTAAAGACCCCGTAACGGGGTATTACATAAGGGGTGGGTTACACAGAAATAAGCAGAAACCATGTGTTAATCTATGGGGAAAGGTGATTGGTGACGCTTTCTATGAAGGTGGATGGACAAGGGATGGCAGCGGTGTCTCCCGGAAGGCCATTCCAGTCAGCAGCTGTGCGAGGAAAAAATGACCTAGAAAAGGTAACGGTGCGTGCACGTGGGCGCGCGACTTGAAGAGGATGACCAGTGCGACTAGATATGCGTGTTGGTGGAACAATGTATGGCGGGATGCCCATCGAGCTATGAAAAAGTTTATAGAATAAAGAAAGACTGGCGATACTGCGTCGACATGAGAGAAGGGGTAAATTAGATTCTAATTTTAGTGACGACACACTCAGATCATAAGAATACGAACGATGAATGAATCTAGTGGCACGGTTTTGAAGTGACTCAAGGGCGTCTTGAATATAAGCTTGCCGCGGGTTCCAAATTGGTGAAGCATATTCCAATTTTGTCCGCACGAGAGTTTTATAAGCTAACAATTTTACGTTCTTAGTTGCGTTATGTAGATGACGGCGAAAAATCCAAGTGTTTTATTTGCCGATGATATGACGTTATTGGCGTGCAAAGCCCAAGAAAGGTCATGGCAGAAGGTGACTCCCAGATACTTAAACGATTGAACTGCTTCGACAGGAACGCTGCTAATCGCATATGAAAAAACAAGTGGAAAGCGGCGGCGGTTGAAAGATAAGGTTTTGCATTTGTGAGGGTTAAGTTCCATTAGCCAATCATCCCACCATTGCTTTACATAGTTAAGACCACTTTGGCGTTTGAAGGCGTTGGCAACAGCGCGATAAATAACACAGTCGTCGGCAAACATTCGGATATTACAAGATACATGCGTTGGTAGGTCGTTAATGTATATAAGGAATAAAAGCGGGCCAAGTACGGACCCTTGCGGAACGCCTGATGTTACTGGAAGGGAAGCCGAGGTAGCATTGTTCACAAAAACACTATTCGGCTTCTCTAAGTTCCTCGCACTGACGAAGGTTCTGTAACCGTAATCTTTCTTGGGGAGTCCCGTAGGCTTCACGGAAGCGATGCGTCATCGGCCGACATGGTGGTACAAGTATGGCTTCATGACAGCAAAGCACGTAGAATGCGTGCAACGTGGGGAGGGGGTAGCTGGAAAGAGCTGCACCTACTTTGAGTCCGCCACAAAGGGAAAGCAGGAGCGCAGGAGTCAATGCCCCTTGTCAAGTCCGAATCAAACGGAAAAGGATAACAAAGGGAAGCAGGGAGAGGCCACGGCCGTAGGAGAGAGTGAAAGGGTGATTATCGCCGGCAACTCAAACCTGGCTAGGTGCTCAGAAACAATTCTGAAGTGGGTGAAAGGCCATAAAAGAGTGGCGGTAGGGACATTTCCGGGCGGATACTGGGTTCTGCCATGCAGCGAGAGAACGCAAAGCTCGCGGAAAATACCCACGGATGCAAGCTTGTCGTAGTAGCAGGTGGGCTAAATGACGTCCTAAACAATAAAGGAAAGGACTATCCCAGCGCTTGGCGAACGGGGTAGACGAATTATGTTGAATTCCAATGACGGAGTCGGAGCAGCCGACGTACTCCGCGAGCGAGCACTCGACTCTGGCGTAGAGCAACTCCTCCAAAACCGCGAGTGGAACACAATCTGCGCCGCCGGAGCAAGGCGGAAGCGGAAGTTCTATCGCAGAGTTACCCAGGATACCTTGCGTGTTGTCATTTCCCTCCTCTGTTTGCTCCCAGCACCGCCGCACCGGTCATTTGTCTCTTCAGCGCAGTTCACCTGTTGTATTTTTCAAAGTGCGGAATGGATATCTCGCCAAGCGTGTACCAGCTTTTGCTTCCTCGCGAGTCCTGACCGGTGGCGCCTCCCAGCAGACAAACGTGGTAAAGGAAATACGCCACGCAGAGTTCCGGTCCACTTCGCCGATTTTGGCGGAGCATCTTTTTCTGCTCCACAGAGTGACTCCCGCTCTGAATCCACTCCGACTCTCTCATTGGAACACTTTACTCCCGCCCTCACTCTGCCATTGGAACACACTTGCTCCGAAACGAGCAGAAAAACTTGCTCCGACTTCGCCATTGGAATTCAACATTAGGCGAGCTGCCCCTTCAGGTGCAGATCGTGGTGCGCACGGGGCCGGAGGGGCACGGGGCCGGTACGTGACAGTCACGTACAAAGAGCCGTAGTGGCTGCCAACGAGGCTATATAGACAATGAGCCGAGAGAAAGGTTTCGAGGTTGCCGAAGTAAACAGGGAAGTGAGAAGGTGTGGTAGTTTTAAACGAGACGGGATTCACCTCGATTACAGGCTTGGACGAGAAATGGGCTGACGACTTGCTGGTAGCGCCATCGCATCTTTAGTGGGCCCCCAGGCGCTCAGGAGGCCATTGTAGGCAGTAATGAAGAAGGTCCCCTAGGGGAACCTCAGAACAGCATCGCCATCAATAACGTACAGAAAAAGGAAGAAAACAAGAAAGAGAGCTCGCCATGCAATAAACTACATAAACATGCAGAGCGGCAAAAGAAAGGAAAAGTGGGCAGAAATTGAGCAGCAGTTAAATAGAAAATAAATAGGGGCATATACGGTTACAGAAACGCACCTTACAGACGCGGAAGAGCCGCCAGTGACTGATAATTACGTTTGAGAAGGGTGCAACGGAACTAACTCGTAAAGAAAGGCAGGGGAGTCGGAATGTTCATCCATCAGGGAGCCAAATGGAAAAGAGTAAATTCAAAATGTCAAGAGCATCTTTGGTTATCAGGTACAATGAGTGGAAAGAAAATTTAGGCTGGGCGTAACGAATTTGTGGACCGGAAATAATCACACAGGGAAGAATAAAAAGTTAGTGGTATGCCCAAATCCTAATATTAAGGGTTTCGGGAATGATGGTGAAATTATCCTATTAGGTGACATGAATGAAAAGTTTATGAAAATGTTCATCCATCAGGGAACCAAATGGAAAAGAGTAAATTCAAAATGTCAAGAGCATCTTTGGTTATCAGGTACAATGAGTGGAAAGAAAATTTAGGCTGGGCGTAACGAATTTGTGGACCGGAAATAATCACACAGGGAAGAATAAAAAGTTAGTGGTATGCCCAAATCCTAATATTAAGGGTTTCGGGAATGATGGTGATATTATCCTATTAGGTGACATGAATGCCCTCATATAGGATCTAGATGGTTACACCGACCACAACGGGAAGTCAATGCTAAATTTTTGTAAGCAACATGACCTCGTTATCGTGAACACAGGGCCCAAGTTTTACGGGCAGACAACGCGGAAAGTGGAAAAACGGCAATCGACCACTGATTACAGTCCGATGACAAAAGAAATTCATCATAAGTTGAGAAAAATGTTCATTGACGAGGTAGGGTATAGCAGCATAAGGAGTGACCATAAACGCATCATTTCGAAAATGGGATATTTAGTTGGGAAAGAGAAGCAAGGATCGCAAAATTACCATTCCCAATTTGAACATTGAACAAATAAGAAATATAGTCGCAAGAGTCGAGGAGGAACTTGGCAAATGGACAAGCGAAGAGTGGGAATGTAGTGAGCTTCAAAGTGTAATAACACCAGAAATACGGAAAGAGAAGCAACATGTTCGTTGGAAAGGAAAAAAAGAAACTGAAAAGCTGGTGGAACAGGAAGATACGAGAAGCGATCGCCGAACGACAGAAAGCATCCGAGAGCAAAGGCATGCGAAAATAAAAGCGCAGTTGCCGCAGGATGAAGTAGCCAGAAATCGGTCAATGACGGGAAGGTGATGTGAGAAGGCAAGGAAACCCTACTACTATACGAAAGCCATTGCGGGGAAACTGGATAAGCTTAAGTTCAAGATACGGCACAGTACGTTGCTGCTATTTCTGAACAATAAAGATCGTGGAAATATGTGAAGTGGACAAACTACGCAGGGCGACACTACGGAAGCAGTCGACCGTCAAATCAACACTTCTGTGCCCGCCAAGGTAGCTTTGCAGCTATGGCATTGCTCGAGGTCGCGTATTTGATCCCAACCGCGGCTACCGCATTTCGACGGGGGCGAAATAGAAAACGCAGGGGCACTTAGATTTCGGGACCGGTAAAGAACATGACGGTGTCAAAATTAATCCGGAGTCCGCCACTACGGCGTGCCTCATTACACGATTGGAATTTTGGCACGTACAGCCCCATAATCCAATTCAAGTTTAATACTTGTGCCACGGTGGGATATGCCATGTGAGGCAATGACAATGCTCAACCCTCTCAGACGTTATGAAATGTGGTGCACGACAACACATCTAGCAAGCACCTCTCCCTGTGTGCTCTGTGTCCAACGCCTACAAATAGCAGTGGTGCACGCAAGGTAACGTTTAACATCCACTCAACGCCCTTGTGTTAGACTAAATGTCGAAGAAAGTAAGCTTCAGCCGTCAACATCACCGCTAATTATCGTCAATGAAAGCATCCAGCACGGAAAGCTTTGCTTACGTCGATTCCCACAGTGCGTGGGATCTGCATAACTTCTTTAACGTAGGTGTGGCGTTAACCCTTTCGCTGTCACGGACGTACCGGTACGTCTTCGCCCCCCCCCCCCAGTGTCCCTGACGTACCGGTACGTTCTCTATCGCGCGTTCAAAATTTCGCGCCTGAGCGCAAAGCCGGCGCTCCTGGACTGGCCAGGCCATCTGTTGACTTTTTCAATTGGAGTTGAGTTCAGCAGAACCCTTTGATTTAATGTTATCTTCATGTTTCTAGCGTGAAATAAGATTGCCTTTGTTTTTCGTACATTTATTTTTAAGGCATTTTCTTCTGTCCACTTTTCAAGTTTACCCAGGATTTCGTTGGCATTGCGAACTATTTGGTTGGTTTCTTTCGCTGACAAAAATATGCTCGTATCATCTGCGTAAATGACGAATTTTACTTCTGGACATATGCTTACAATGTCATTTAGATAGAGATTATTGATATCTCTGATAGAGATTGATTGATTGACATATCTGTGGGTAGTTTCAAGGTTCCTGTGGCATGGCACTCAGCCTGCTGCGGTGATCTAGCTCGGTTCAGAAATCAAATGGTCCCGAATTCCTTTGGCAAAGGTGTGGACGAGGATTGAACCTGAGTACGCCATAGCCACGCGGCCGTGTCCCCCTGGTGGCGAACAAGAGGGCGCACTGCCCCCCAGCGGCAACGGGCGCACGCACCACGCCCGGCGCGCCTCGTCACGAAGACGGCGCTCGGTCGCGGCAGATGTTCGGCGTGAATAAACAATGGAGCTCGCGTGGTTTGGCGCCATTAATGCGCTGCCGCTGCGAGGGTGCCCGCTCCGGGTAGCACGTGGGAACCCAGCTAGTGTCGTTGAACGAGGAGAAAGAAAAACGCCTGTTCAGCCGAGCAAATACATTACACATTCGTCAGTGACCATCGTTTATAAAGTGCGCTCAGCTTAGCTGTTGGGTGGACGCGACCCGCTTCTCAAGGGCCCTTACACTGCGGACCATTTGCGTCGCGTTATGAAGAGAAATCACTTAATATTAGCAACTCCTCGCGGCCGCAACCGGCTTCTAATTAGTTCATCTAAATACGCAGCTTAACACATTACATACTCTGCTTTAGTTGTCGATTGCCTTCCAACAACGTCTGTAGTTTA
The DNA here is from genome assembly GCF_050947875.1 of Dermacentor variabilis. Classification (NCBI taxonomy): domain Eukaryota; kingdom Metazoa; phylum Arthropoda; class Arachnida; order Ixodida; family Ixodidae; genus Dermacentor; species Dermacentor variabilis. The sequence continues at coordinate 6,998,813 of NC_134570.1, forward strand.
GACTATAGAGACGCGCGATACTACACGTGGGTGGTATTGAAGCTACGTCAGTTTTCGGAAGTTAAAGACAAAGTCGCTCAATTTAGCGAGCTTTTAGTGGCCACTACGACAGCTTTGTCTTTCTGGAGTCTAAACGACTCTTTCCTAGTGACGTAAATTGCCAGCAAGATGCGCCGGTAAAGTCCCTCAATGAACTTTGGATAATTTCAATTCGTCGCTCAGGTCGCACCACCAGGGAAGTTGGAACGCAACGCTAGACATGGGCGAAGCAGCCAGCGGACCAGAAGAGTCTGGAAAATACTTAATGTAAAAAGAGCTAGTTTTGTGTCGTTTAGCTTAATTGGGGGCAGCAAAGCTCGCCACGAGTCATCACCAGGCTGAGTGAAGCATACAATGGACTAAATATGAAATTTCTGAGCCAGCATTCCTAGACTGCACAAATAGAAATCGAAAACATCCGTTGTACGAACATTGCTACCGCTGCAGACGAGCATAGCCCATGCGAATAACTGGCTTTTTCACCAACAATAGCAGTGCCACGGTACTCAGCTGTTTTAATGCATTCGCATTACAACAATCATGTCAACGAAAACTCGGCGGCCTCCATTGGTTAACTCGTGGCGTCGGAGAGGAGGAGGAAAGTGTGCGACGTCACATGAGGAGGGGAGGAACAAAGAAGGGAGAGAGTGGGCGGGTGTGACTGCATCTCAGGAGCCAATAAGAATACAAGGACGGGTGACGTCGCGCTTCGGCGCTCACAGCTGGCACACCGCCAGTGGTGAGGAGCGAATCTCACTGTTGCGCGATGGTATGATTTCGCATGGTTGAATTTCAATGCATGATTTGCAGCGCGAAGCATCGTAGTGGGGAAAAAATTAATAACCAAGGATTAGCAAAAGAAGGACAAACACGAGAGCTGAACTGGATTTACTGCTCAAGTACACACGGATATGTACTCAAGGTGATCTGGTTATCACACGCTGTATCAGAGACACAGGTCACATCGCTAGGTCAATGAACCACCAATGAAAATTTATAAGTAATGAGATGCAAGGATGTTTGGTAGATTAAAAGCAGACTAGATTATGGCTGACATATGCGCAAAAGCGTGGTCTGCTTATCGAGCACAACCACTGACTCACGTAGCTGTGAACATATTTGTTAATATAATAGGCCTCAGAAATTTCCCGCGATCCCCGACTGTAACAGCGATATAGTCACAACTTACCTAACTGACCTTTCCGGTTTATGCATCGTGACAGCGAAAAATGTTTCTAACCTATTACCTCTGCGATCAATAATAGATCTCGCAAGTTTAGGCAAGTTGAGTTCCTTGCACAGAGACACAGCCTCACATTTTACCTTGGCAGGCTTTGTTCTTGAAGGAAGTACCTCTCAGTCGCGACGGTCTACATAGGCCAAACCGGCCGCTGGGCTAACGACCGCTTAAGGAGGCACGTGCTGTGGATTCAGAATGGCCTTTCCACTGAGATTCGTACGGCTGCGCACCGCTGATTGGTGAGACAGGAACGAGCCGGGAAGCTTCGGCCTGCTCGAGACATTAAGAGGGCTGTTTTCCATCCATTTCTCGTTTCAAGAATGAATGCGAATTTTTTAAACGCTGCTATACGGTAGCCTATCCACGCGTGCTGCACTTTCATTGCGTGCGCATCCTTGGCGAGTAACGCGTCGCCAGAAGACGACGATACAGTGAAGCGCGCGCGCGAAGGCACTGGCGGTTGTGGCGCGCCTCACGCCTCGCCAGTGCTGGCTCCCACGCCTGAACTACCATGTACCTGCTTTCTTGACTTAATAAATCGTCGGCAGCCAACCAGTGCTGTCGAGACGTGACAATTGGCGACGAGGAAGACTCTGGACCCACCGGTACTTCGCCGACGTCAAGGATCGACATGGCAACGCCTGACTTTGGTCGGCTATCCGAGTTCAGTAGCAGCTCCGGCTGCTGCAGAACCTGGTATTGGAGGCTTGAATTATTTTTCGAAGCTAACGACATTACGGACACTTCCAAAATTCGTGCTCATCTGCTGGGGGACAGGTTTACTACGTTGTGTGCGCTCTCGTAGAATCCAAGCAGCCCGGCCAAGTGAATTACGAGGACAAAGTCGAGGTGCTCACGGCGCGTTTTGTTCCACAACCTTCTGAAGTCTTCAGCAGGGCACGCTTCCAACGACGTGACTAACTGCACGGCGCAACAGTCAATGATTACGCGACAGCTGTCAAGAAACTAGCAGCTGATTGCAATTTCGGAACCAGTGCAGACACGGCTGCGAATCCGACAATGCTGCCCCTTGACGTAATGTTATTTGACCATTTCGTTTGTGGCCTCCGGAACGATTAGGTCCAGCAACGGTTGTTCGCAGAAAAGGACTTCACGTTGAAGAGAGCATTTGACTTTGCACTGCGAACTGAAAACGACGTCGAAGATCAGAAAGACGTGAAGGCCGAACTTAAAGACATTCACGACACCAGCACTGCAAGACATGTCACTGTAATCGGAAATAACTCCGAGGTGGGAGTATAATGCTTGTCCTCTAGCGACCCCCCGGTTCGGAGTTTATTATGCTCCGTGTGATCGGAGTAGAAATTTTACTCCGTGCGAGCGGAATTTTTGCGTGGAATTATGGGAGTTTTTTTCTGTCTTTTCTTTATTTATTGCTTTGCAATGGACGGAGTTTTTTCGAGGTGCGACGGGAGTATAAAAAGAGGCATCGCGTGAGTTTGTGCGAACATCTTTACATACAGAGGCTGCTGGTCAAATTTGGAGATATGCACACGAGACCGCGTCAAATTCGACGAAACAAGTCAATGAAAGCACATATATCATGACATACATAAACATTTCAGAAACGCCCAATGCAGAAATTTGAAAGACATCCCACGTACACGCGATACTCAAGAAGCAACGGTGCCAGTATATATAGCCACGATGATGTGTGCCTCGAAACCGCCTAGGGAGCAGCTGTGCTGTTTTCAGAATTACGACTCGCATGCTCGTTCATACGAGATCTGCCTCTCTGAAATTAACAGAATACCTTAATCAACACAAAAGTGTTAATTCATAATAGTGAGAGAAAAAAGTTAATGGCGTAATTTTCCAAATTATTATGCCATTCTGTGTGCTGAAGCGACTTCGCACACTGCCGGCGTGCGCGACCAAGAAGTAGTGCGTTAGTTACAGTAAGCAAGAAAGATGTAAGTGCGTGCGCTTCATAGCAAAATTAAATTTTGCAATATAGTGGTAGCGTAGCAAGAAATTATTACGTGTGAGTATGACCCGCAGCAGCCGACGCAACACCGAAAAATGCGCAGTCATACATTTTATACATCGCACTACTTGCTCTGCGTCCAAGCAATCTCTCTCGGTTGTGAAAAGGAGCGACATCGCTGATCTGTCGAGTGAATCCTTAAGCTCGGAGCCAGCAGGGCATGCGTCTAAATCAGTGTCTCGGATAGAGCGTAATGTTAATGCAATATTGGAAGCAACGACGTGACCAAAACCTAGATGCGCGATAACAAATCGATTCACATCGCTCAATAAGAAGCTTTATTTACAGTACGCATACTTATGTCCTACCGTTTTTCTTCGGGCGAGAATATCCGTTCATAGATGCATAAGAACAGTTGCTTGCACTCCGGTCTTTCTCACTGGTAACACAGCACCGCAACGAACTTGGGTTACGCCATTCATGTGCGACTACGGAAGTCGTCGATCGAGCAGTGGCTGCTGTTGCCATTGCTACGCTGTCCTTTCAAACATTATACCGCACGTTGTCAGCATGTACCAAAAAGGACATAAAAGTCGTACTTCACGTACTGAAGAGCACAAGCCAGGGTCGCGCAGCACGAAAACACAGTCAGAACCTGAGCCGACATCACGAGCCAGTAAGCCGCTTCGAGGTATACCTGAGCCTTTTCCCGCACTTGAAAACGTTACCTTTGCATTCGTCGTTGTCAGCAAAGTGATCGGAGCTAACGTACTTGAAGCTGAGATACAGTGAGCTTCAGGCATGCCTATAACACTCTCTGGAAGGAAATACGGGAAACAAATTGACGAAACGCTGTCACGGAACGACACTTCACAGATGTAAACAAACCGTCAGCCATGAGCACTGCCGACTCCGCCGAACGCGCCCGGTCGCTGCCGAGGCGCACAGCCTCATGGGAAGCGCCATGTGACAACTGGCTTCGGCGGAGGGGAGTTTTTTAAAACTCCCTGTCGGAGTTTCATGGGAGAACAAGATTTTTAAGCGGAGTAAAATCGTGTCATGTCGCCCTAATATTCCCGCAGCTAGACAGGGGAGTGAAACGAGGGAATGGCGCTGTTTTGCTCCCATACATCGGAGTAAATATTTGAGGAGGGGAAGTTTTAGGGCAGATCACCTGTTAAAAACTCCCAGGTGGGTTTATTTTCGTTTACAGTGCAGAAAAGCAAGGTAGCTCCAGTACATATACCCAAAAGAAGAGTCAACGCTGTTGGCGTTGTGACGCGCAACATAGTCTTGACACTTGCAAGTCCCAGACAGCTTCCTGCAACTACTAAAAGAAACGCGGACACATTGAAAAAGCGCGCATAAAGAGGCCGAAAGAGGCAAGAACTAAGAGGAATAACAATGTCGAGAATCCACGACAAGGAATTCCGACAACAGCCTCAGCACCATGCGGTGCGCTTTAGTATCTCAACTCCTTAGTGGACGCGACCAGCACACAGAAGGTCATGATTAAGCTACGAATACATGGCAAGTTCGTGTAGTTTGAAGTCGACTCAGGTGCAGCCTGCACTCTCATCGGTGAGGCCACGTTCAAAGCCACGTGCACACATGACCCACCCCGGTTTCAGACGAATAACACTCTCCTACGCACATGGTCAGGTCAGCCCCTTCGAGTTCTCGCGCTTGTGCAACGGCGGAAGTAATGTACAGGGACAAGACGTTTCCATTACCGCTTGTCATTATTAAGGGAGCAGGGTGTAACCCCCTCGGACAAAATTAGTTTCCTCAATTGATTTCCAAGCTTCTGGGCAAGTATATATATATATATATATATATATATATATATATATATATATATATATAGATATATATATATATATATATATATATATATATATATATATATATATATATATGTACTTGCCCAGAATCCTTGTACACAACGTATATATCAGTGGCGTAGCCAGAAATTTCGTTCGAGGGGGGCTGACATTGCAGCTCGGTCTCCTCCTTACGAGGAAGCTTTAGCTCGGGTGCTCGTATCTAAATACATGTAGAAGGAGAATTCATTTTTCTCGGCAACCAATGCACCGAATTTGACGAGGTTTGTTGAATTTAAAAGAAAAACGTAAATATTAGTGACTGTTGGTTTTGAATTTTTCATTTAGGTTGTCAATTTTTCATTGAAAATTCACCAAAATCGCAAATTTTTAGAAATCTGACCTATCAAGTTTAAAGCTATGTAACTCAGCAATGAAAAATGATATCACAATTCTGTGAATTGCACCTAATAGTACATCTACAGCGGACAAAATTACTATGTTACAAATGAATCTCCAGAAATTTAGCATTATGGAAATACGGCTTTCGCAGAATCCGTGTACACAACGTAACCAATTCACGTAAGATATGAATTTACACACCAAATTTGTTCGCTTTGAGTGTTATAATAGATGCAGTTTACTGAACAGCGACATCTGTGCTTGATGCAGAACTATTAGTTTGCGAACGCCGTGCTTCTATTTTTTTTAACTTTCGAGTTTTTCAAAATGTTTAAACCATGCTCAGGCCCTAAATCGAAATTCCGCTTCCAACAGACACTAGAATTTAACTTTCTCTCTCAAATGCAACAAATTTCATTAAAAGCGATCCGGGGTTATCACAGAATAGCGTTTCTGCGTTTTACATGTATTTGAATAGGCCGCGTCGCAGCTGGGCGCGAGCTAAAGCTTCCTCTTAAACAATTTGTCTGGGGATAAAATACATGAACAATAACTGCATTGTCATTATTAAAGATGCTGCAAACAAATTCTTGAACGCTACGCACTATCAAAACAAGTAAAATATGTATTTTTTCATAAAGGAATATACTTGTATGTGCCAAAAATTGTGTCCAAAATAACCGATATCAATGCTTCCATGTTTTTTTTCTCTATTTAATAAGTAAACAAAATATCACAGGAACTTTAGAACTATATCAGTTCGAAACCAGCAAGTCAGTGCATGCGGCTGATATGAAAAATGTAAAGGCCATGAAATGAACAAGCTGAGGACGAATACTCTAATGAAACTTGATCATTCAAGAACCTTGCTTACATTCTTGTACATATGCAACGGCCAGTGAAAAATCTCAATGACGCTGTCACTTGTTCCAATGTATTACGCAGGAGCAGCTTTCACCGGTCGTGTATCGTGAGTAATTGCACCGAAGTGATAGCCGCAACAGAGAGCGCGTATAAAAAGCAGGAGTTCTGCACAATAAACGAGGGTGCGTCAAATGAAAGTCAGCCAATGTGAATATATGACAAACGGGGTACCTTGTTCAAAAGTAGTCTCCATGATCATTTAGACATTTGTCCCGTTGTCTAACGAGCCGCGTGATTCCAGTCTCATTAAATTCCTTGGGTTGCTGATTCAAAAAGTCTGCAACTGACTCTTTCACGTCGTCGTTCGACACGAATCTGGTTCGCTTGAGCTGTTTTTCCAAATCCTCCAAAAAGTGGAAGTCGCATGGCGACAGGCCTGGGCTGTATGGCGGATGTTGCAGCGTTTCCCACTTGAACATTGCCAGTTTCGTATTAACCACATCAGCGACGTGGGGACGGCATTGTCGTGGAACAAGATGACCCCCTTCGTCAATTTTCCACGTAGTTTGTTCTTGATTGTGACACGCAGCCGATCTGGCGATTTACAATAACGAAACAAATTGATAGTCTCTCAAGATTTAGCAAATTCTATCGGTAACAGCCCCTGACGATCGGAAAAAAAAAGTCACCAACACCTTTCTGGCGGAAATGACGGCCTTTCCTTTCTTGGTAGTGGGGAATTCGAATGGTTCCGCTGTAATCTTTGCTGTCGTGTTTCAGGCTCGTAGAAGTGGCACAAGGGTTCGTCCCCAATGACAATTGGAGACAAGAAGTCGTCACCCTTATTGTGATACCGGATCAGATGAGTCAAAGCAGCGCTGAACTACTCTGTCTTCTGGCAGTAGTTCAAAATCTTGGGCAACCATTGCGCACACAAGAGCGGATAACTGAGATGTCATTAATTAGGGCGTGAACCGAACCGTGACTGATGTTCACACGCTCTACCAGTTCATCAATGCTTATCCTCCGTTCTTGTCTCATCAGCTCATCAACCTTTGTAATTTTGTTAGGGGTGATTGCACGATGGTTCTGGCCCGGCCTTGGATCTCTTTGCAACTTTCACGTCCTCCTTTGAACCGTTTGTTCTAACGCTTCACAGTGGCCAATGAAATGCAAGGTTTAACGTACACGGCAGCCATACGGCGACTAATTTCTTTTTCGGAAATACCTTCAGCTGTCAAAAACCTCAGGGCACCATGCTGCTCAACTTCTAGAGCTTCCATTATTCGCGCAACCATGTTCAACCCAGTGTATGAGAGCATTAAACAACCTTGATACTCACACCTGCGTGTCACTTTTGTAACAGAGAGATGCCTCTGTGTCACGTGCATGCCTCGCAGATAGTGGACCGAACAATTATTGCGCAGCGCGGGTTGGCTCAGTTTTATTTTACTCGCCTTCGTACATTAGGAATACGAAGATACAATGAAATATACCAATGCGAAGATACAGCTTGAGAAAAGGCAAAAAAGTGTCACGGGAAACAAAGTTCACTGCACATATACACAAAACCCCGCAACAAAATATTTAAATATACGTATAAGTCTCCAATAAATCTACGTATCTAAAAAAGTCAGTGTATACAATGCGTCAAACAAGATAAATGAACATGTTGCGCAATTAGGGATTCACAGAATTCAAGATCCCACCCCCATTCTATCCTCTCCCACCAATGTATCGCGCGCATTCACTCGCCCATACAACATGCGGCGCTGTCACGATGTTATCGCCCTTGGAATTTATACGAAACACGAGGGCGACGCCAACGGCAGGAATGCACCTGGGGTGTCCATATCATTGCTATCGCAGTACTACATAATAAGACTATCCGGCAACTGAAGCGTCCCGTGGCCCATTACTGTCCGCAAAAGAAGTAACAAAATCGAACTTTCACCATACGACAATTCGCTGCGCCACAACAATGTCTTTCTTTTTGTGGGGCCGGGGTACCGAAATGAAAAATCGCAAAGTATGTTGGCCACAATCGAATGCCTACTTTGGGCACCTAATGTAGCTACCGAAAGAATATCGAAAAAAACGTGAAACGCTTGGTCCACCGAGGAGCATACGCATACTGCTCGGTATCCTACACTGGCGAGACAAGACTCCGGACAGGTTGCGCTCAAGCGAACGCGGTGCAATTCGTCGAGTCCCCACAGTGATGGCGGCGAGCGACGATAGTTTATTTTTCTCGCCTGCTAGCCAGAAAGTGCCCAAAACTCTGCCAGGTGAAAATCCACTTCGCCAGAGAAAAGCGAACGCGCACCCAAGTGCGCCGAGCGGTGGTCGGAGCAAAACGAGAAAAACCCTCTGGCAGCCCGCGGGTAGGATAGCGAGGACAAAAAAATTGAAAAGGCTCAATGTGTCCTCGCGAATAAAAGTCGAAGTAGAAAAAATAAATAAGAACGTAGTTACTTTGGCTGACTTTAGTGTCTTGACACGGATGCTTTGGCGTAGGTGAAAATTTTTTTGATATTTCTTTATGTGCCATGACGGCAGAAATGAACCACCACAACGCTTCATCTCATCCGACCTCGCTGCTGGCTTTGTCAACTTGTCTGATAGTGTGTTGATTTGGCTTGTCTCGTTGTATGGTCCGATGTAAGACTTTAGAAAAGTCAATGCACCTTTGGCGTCCAATATTAATAGTAACATAAAACCCACAAAGTTCCGCAATTGAAAATCTAAAACACAACTTTGGAAATGTCAATGCACCTTTCACATCAAAAGTTTATGAGAATTTTGTGCCCATAAATTTCGGAATTGACATCCATGCGCTCCGTAGATTCCACGGTCTCCGCAAGATGCCGTGGCGAGACCGTTCGCCATCAAAACGCCCTTGCAACTTTGTGCCCGGATGGGGCTGCTTGGCGTTATGTGACTCCCGGTGCATGGGTGCTGGCGCGAAATCCAGCCCAAGTTCGCAAGGTTCGCGCTGAAATGTCTTTTCTAGCGTGAAAAAGACATCCTAGAAAAAATTCAGAACGATTTCCGGCACCGGGGATTGCTTGGGTGGGCGGTGCATGGACAGCACGAAAAAATTTCGGGGGAGGGGGGGGGGAGGCTGAAGCCCCATAAGCCCCCGCCTGGCTACGCCCCTGTTATATATATATATATATATATATATATATATATATATATATATATATATATATATATATATATATATATATAAATCAATAACAAATGGCACCTGCATATACAAAGTTAGCTATGGCGTTCGTGAGTACAGGTTGAACAATGTGAAGAAATCTGTTCCTAGTTATACAAGCCATAATAGAGCCTGCGCGGCATTCGGATTGGGCAACACCTCTTGTACTCGTCCGAAACAAGAACGATTCTTTACGAACGTGCGGATACTACCGTTTTACAGTGAATCAGATATCGAAGCAGGCAGATTAGCCACTTCCCACAACAGATGAGGTCCTCAGCCACTTGAGGGGCGGCAAGGTCTTCACCACCCTTGATTTAACACAAGCTTACCAGCAACTTCACGTGACACCATAGAGAGCACAGATATTGACGCTCAACACACTGAAAGGGCTCTTCAAGATCAAACGTTGCCTTTTGGAATCTCTGCAGCACCAGTCATTTTTCAACGGTTCATGGAGACTATGCTGTCTGGCATCACAGGCGTTGGTGCATACTTAGATGACGTGATCATCAGTGGAAAGGATGCCGCGGAACACGCCGCCAGATTGGAAGAAATCCTCAAGAGGCTCCACAAGTACAATCTGCGCCTCGTAAAAGACAAGTGCCGTTTTGCAGTAAGACAAGTTGAGTTGAGTTGAATTGAGTGGTTGTAGGCTACTGGTGGGATTAGCCTTGCAGCTGCCGGCAATTGCTCCACCGTAGCGACACTTAAAATACATAAATCATATAAATCAGACACAGACCTCACAACTACACATAGTCACTCCTAAGGTCACCATGTGGAGGTCACATCCGTGTCCTGCAGGTAATCTAAAAGAAGGCGAGAAACCTCCTTCCTATCTAACTGGTTCCCGCGCGGGAAAACAATGTCCTGAAGAGAACTGTGGGGGATTCCTGTCTTCTTGAGGGGTCCGAATAACACACTCCTTTCCGCGTTATACAGAGTACAGCACATAAGTTAATGATCTATGTAATGCTCGCGAAAGACCAAGGTGGCTTCAACCTCTTAGTTCGACCTCTAGCGTCAAGACCCAGGTAACCAAGAGTATTAAGGGCCAAGTACGCTCAGGACTCAGATCTCTTTCAAAGGCTCTGTAGCCTCTCGCCCGGCTATCGTCTGTTTGAGGCGGCCAATTTGCATCAATAACATTTGTGAAGCGACTAGGCTAAGAGGGAGACTCATAAAGTACTGCATTGTTAGGAACAGTCTGCGGAATGCCAAGAGCCCTCCTTAGGCCCTTTCTGTGCAAAACCTCAAGTCGTTCCAGCAGTGATAGTGAGGGGGAAATTAAAGGGAGCTGGTACATTATTCGACTCGTCACTAGTGCATCGTGCAGCCTGATCACTGAAGAAGGGTGATTTCGCCATTGCTCACTTGCAACTCTACGGATCTCCGCGTCTCAATGAGACAAGTTTCTTTTCTACGGCACCGAATTGACGACACCGGAGTTCACACCTGAGCAGAGAAAGCTCGCGCTATCGCTGAGGCCCCAGCATCAGACTGCAAGCATGTGATGCAGTCATTTCTCGGAATGCTGGCTTTCTAGGACAGATTCTTGAAGAACACGGCAACGATTGCCAGCTGTCTCTACCAGCTCCTTCAGCAGAACGCCGCGTGGAGATGGGAAACTCAGCATCATGAAGCGTTTGACGAACTTAAGAGATTGCTTCTCAGTCAGACCGTACTGGCACAGTACGACGAACAGAAGGATCTTCTTGTTTCACGCGACGCTTCACCATACGGCATAGGAGCTGTTCAATCTCAACGTGATGACCAGAATAGACAAGTACAGATTCGCATTTGCATCTAGGACTCTCGGGGCGGCGGAACGAAGCTATGCACAGTTGGAAAAAAGAAGGCCTTGCTGTAGTGTTTGCAGCTCATAAGTTGCACAAATACATTGTAGGAAGAAAGGTAACTTTCCTCACTGGCAATCAGCCGCTGTTCGGCATACTCGGCCCGGAGAAACCGACGGCTCGAGTATTTTCACCACGAATGACCAGATGGTGCATCAAGTTATCTGCGTACGACTACAACATTGTCTACAGGCACGGCAAGAGTCATCAAAACGCAGACGCGCTGAGCCGATTGCCGATACCAGAACGCGCTGACGAGGCACGGCCACCAGGCGACGTGCTATTGTTTGAAGCGTTGTTGAGACCGCCGTTTACAGCCACAGAGATAGCACGTCTGACACAACAAGACAATATCCTGCAAAATATATACAAGTCAGTGCAGGATGGTACAGTGTAGAAACTCACTGGAGATGACTTTACTGCTTACCGACAAAGAGTGACTGCACTGCCAGTTTATCGTGACTGCCTCACGATTGGGTCACGGGTGATTATACCAAGCTCAGCGCGGTCTAACGTTCGGAACTTCTACATGCTGGTCACCGAGAAATGGTAGCCATGAAGAAATGCGCAAGAAGCTACGTATGGTGGCCCAGAATCGGACAAGGTTATCGTAGAAACGGTACAACAGTGCCGTGAATGCCATTAAGGCAGAAGAGTCCGCCCAAAGTTCCTATTTTCACCTGGGACCGTCCCGAGCCACCGTGGAACACAGTACACGTGGATTTTGCGGGGCCACTACACGGGCATACCTACTTAGTAGTTGTGGACACAAGGTAAGTGCAAGTCCGTCACATGACACAATCAACATCCACAGTTGTCATCGAGTCTGTTTGCTACTTTCAGCATTCCCCGAAAACCGTCTCCGACAACGGGAGAGCCTTTATTTCTAGCGAGATAAAGCAGTTCTATGCGTCAGATGGGATACAGGCCGTCACATCATCAGCGTATGACCCTGCGGCAAACGGCCAGGCAGAAAGCTATGTGGCAGAACTGAAAAGAGCGCTCCTGATGAATACAAAGTGGCCCATACGGTATCGACTCGCAAGGTCCCTGTATCGGCAACACCCGACAGTTTACACAGCTATAAGAATGACACCCGCGAGAGCGATTTTCGGACGAGAACTTTTCGGTGCGCCCTCGACCTACTGAAGCCAGAGATGGAAATACAGATCCATGAGCGCTAGAAGACACTCGGTTCTCGTCGGTTCTCGGCAGGGGAAAAAGAGCGTATCTGTCAGTTTTTAAAAAAAGCTAGATTGGATTGAAGGTGAAATGCTGCGCCACGTCGGACCACGATGCTGGCCAATAAAAAGCATCCAGTGAGAGGTTCAGCGTCACCTTAACCACATAAAAAAAACGAGTCAGACTAGGCAAGCAACCTAAGCATCGACAGGTTGGAGCATAGAAGACAAATTATCGGACGTAGTGCCAAAAGAAACAAGTTCTGCTGTTCCTCTTGTACCGGGCTCACTCGATACCGAGGAGAACACTTCCTCTCAACCATCGACGTCACGAGCAGGAACGACGCGGCGGCCACCAGAGGTTAGGCAGACTCCAGACCGCTGCGGAGACCTTTAAGGGAGAACCGATAAGTCGCCAGGAGACGGCGAAGAGCGCGCGCGAAGGCACTGGCGGTTTTGGCACGAGCGCATCAGCACGGAACGACGCGGGCTCCGACGCCTGAACTACTGTGTGCATGCCCTCCTTCCTTGAGTAAATAAATCTTCGGCAACCAACCACGGCTGTAGAGACGTAACAGAGTATTTGGGTGTTGTGCTTGAAATAAAATTAGTCGTAAAACAGACGCTCTTTCTGTCGTCTCCCTTTTCTTTCGTATGTTATCTCGCATTGCGTCACAGTACGTTTATTGGGTATGCACCAGCTCGCCTTCCACGCAGTAATTTGATGTCCCGCTGATTCCAAAGACGATGTTTCCTGCAGGATGTTTACTGTTAGGAATGCTAGTGAATAAAAAAATGTGTAATATTGTTCTCTTTGTGACCAAGGAAGTTCGGAATGACTTGTGAATTAAATTCAGGGTTTTAAATTGCAAAAACAGCAATCTCACTCTGAGGACACGCCACAGAGTCTGGCACCCTTGGCCACCCGGGGTGCGCGCGTGTCCCGTGCGCGCCGGCGCTGCCACAGCGGGGCATTCGTGCATCGCCTCATCACGTGTGGCGATGGCCGGCAGGGCAGCGCGGGGCAGTCGGCCGCTTCTCCACGTCGGCCCACACGCGGTGCGAGACCCCCTCGGCAGCGAGGAGCCGAGCAGCCCCGCACATAATCCACGAGAACTTCACAGATGAGGCCGCGTGTCGCTCTCAGAACTTTCCGTCGGACTATCCCCTTTTTAATCGCTTTCAACTTTCGCCTTTCCGTGTATTCGTTGATTCCTGCTTGCATATTCAATGATTATAGTGTTTGTCGCGTCTTTTGCCATACGTGCTTTATTTAATTTAGTCGCGTTTTCTTTTCTCTTCTCTTTCTTTTATTTTTGCCCATCGTTAATTTCCACGCGGTGGGCTATATTCTGCACGTCGCGGGAGCGTTTCCGTGTAGTCTGTTTAAAATGTTATTCATGTTCGGTCGAGTAATTTTATTTTCACGGAACTCCTGACTATTATTTGCCTCCTGTCTCATGCCTCCGGTCCACGGTCGACCACGCGTGGAGCATATCGCCACTCAGAAGTCGAAGCTTCCTTAAACGCCCGAGATAGGCACGACTCGACACGGCAAGTTCGGCCAGTTGCGTAGGATTTACAGTAAGCTTCGTAACAGCGCAACCCACGACACGCACAAAAGGAAGCGCCGTATGGTGATTTTTACGTTCCTTTCGTCCGTTTCTTGTGTTGCGCTGTTACGAACCTTACAATGGGTTTGTTTGTCGGCCCATCCCCTCCTTTCCGGAGAGTGCAAATAACGTGACCACCATAAGCTTGGAGAGTTCTTTTACCCTGTAATGCCGATGGTATCATATATGCTACACTGAGTTTTACGCCTCAATATTCCCATTTATGCACGGGAAACTTGACGCAAAGCCCATACTTCCGTTCATAATATGTTGGAGTGAAGGTAATGTGGAGGATACTTCGAGAGAACAATTAGTAATAATTACTTTACTAATTAGGTTTTCTCTTGAGGGATAATGACAACCTGCTGTTCATGATCTGACAATGCCTGCCAAACGCACCCCAGCCCATTCTTATTCTTCTGATTATTTCCGTCTCATGATCCGGATCCGCCGTCACTACCTGCCCTAAGTAGATGTATTCCCTTACGACTTCCAGTGCCTCGCTGCCTATTGTAAATTGCTGTTCTCTTCCGAGACTGTTAAGCATTACTTTAGTTTTCTGCAGATTAATTTTTAGACCCACTCTTCTGCTTTGCCTCTCCAGGTCAGTGAGCATGCATTGTAATTGGTCCCCTGAGTTACTAAGCAAGGCAATATCATCAGCGAATCGCAAGTTACTAAGGTATTCTCCATTAACTTTTATCCCCAATTCTTCCCAATCCAGGTCTCTGAATACCTCCTGTAAACACGCTGTGAACAGCATTGGAGATACCGTATCTCCCTGCCTGACGCCTTCCTTTATTGGGATTTTGTTCCTTGCTTTATGGAGGACTACGGTGGCTGTGGAGCCGCTATAGATATCTTTCAGTATTTTTACATACGGCTCGTCTACACCCTGATTCCGTAATGCCACCATGACTGCTGAGGTTTCGACAGAATCAAACGCTTTCTCGTAATCAATGAAAGCTATATATAAGGGTTGGCTATATTCCGCACATTTCTCTATCACCTGATTGATAGTGTGAATATGGTCTACTGTTGAGTAGCCTTTACGGAATCCTGCCTGGTCCTTTGCTTGACAGAAGTCTAAGGTGTTCCTGATTCTATTTGCGATTACCTTAGTAAATAGTTTGTAGGCAACGGACAGTAAGCTGATCGGTCTATAATTTTTCCAGTCTTTGGCGTCCCCTTTCTTATGGATTAGGATTATGTTAGCGTTCTTCCAAGATTCCGGTACGCTCGAGGTCATGAGGCATTGCGTATACAGGGTGGCCAGTTTCTCTAGAACAATCTGTCCACCATCCTTCAATAAATCTGTTGTTACCTGATCCTCCCCAGCTGCCTTCCCCCTTTGCATATCTCCCAAGGCTTTCTTTACTTCTTCCGGCGTTACCTTTGGGATTTCGAATTCCTCTGGACTAATTTCTCTTCCATTATCGTCGAAGGTGCCACTGGTACTGTATAAATCTCTATAGAACTCCTCAGCCACTTGAACTATCTCATCCATATTAGTAATGATATTGCCGGCATTGTCTCTTAACGCATACATCTGATTCTTGCCAATTCCTAGTTTCTTCTTCACTGTTTTTAGGCTTCCTCCGTTCCTGAGAGCATGTTCAATTCTATCGATATTATACTTCCTTATGTCAGCTTCTTACGCTTGTTGATTAACTTCGAAAGTTCGGCCAGTTCTATTCTAGCTGTAGGGTTAGATGCTTTCATACATTGGCGTTTCTTAATCATATCTTTCGTCTGCTGCGATAGTTCGCTGGTATCCTGCCTAACGGAGTTACCACCGACTTCCATTGCACACTCCTTAATGATGCCCACAAGATTGTCGTTCATTGCTTTAACACTAAGGTCCTCTACCGGAGTTAAAGCCGAATACCTGTTCTGTAGCTTGATCTGGAATTCCTCTATTTTCCCTCTTACCGCTAACTCATTAATCGGCCTCTTATGCTTAGGTTATGGCTACCTGAATAACATTTCATGGTTTGTTTTCTTCAGGTGCACGAACCATGGGCAGATATAAAGGGCAATACTTTCTTCTACCTTTCTTTGATGTTGAACTGCATTTCGACATTACAGAGTTAACGAGCACGTAAATCTAAGTACACGAGCGTTCTTGCATTTTGTCTCGGGAAATGCGTCCTCTTTTGCGTGCATAACAGCGCCCGGGCTCTTGCGTGTGCTCTTGTGTTATCCCAATTTTTGTTTACCTTGGAGCGTTTCGAACGCAACCAGATGTGAGATCGGGTACAGCTGTACTTTCGCCGACAGGTATACTCTTGGCTTCAATCTACGGAAGCATCATCTGCAGGGGATGCGGCTTCGTCGCAAAGCGCGGCAATCGTGGCAGCACACGTCGACCGCATAAAGGCTCAACCAGACGTACGCGTTCCAATGCGTCCGCACACGCCGCGCTGACTCGACGTCGCGTGGCGCCCGACGGAGGAAGAGGGCGCGCACACAAACGATCCACGAGTTGCCGCGCGTAGCCGCGCGTCTCGTCGCGGCGGCGCAGTGTTGCTAGCTTGCCATGTTCAAGGCAGTCTAGCCTTCGCTTAACGGCCACGTTAAGCAATGTGTTACATATTAGACAGTTTTAGTTTAGCGTCAGCAACTATAGCGTACGCTATACGCTGTAATATTGGCGGCGAGGAGTTACGGAGTCGCCATCTATCGGAAGCGTCTCGCTGGCGTAGTATGAGGGATCACGTGGCGCGCTCCTCATAGGTTTTGCTGTCAGCGCTCACTGAAAACACCACGCGCGAGCTCTTCCGGACATTTCTGTAAGTACTTTCGAAACGAGAGAAGCTTTTTACTGTCTAAATAATAATCTTGGGCAAACTGAAAGAGCACAATCGTTTAAAGACGCTATCTCTTTACCGAATACGTACAGTGAACGCCACTGCGCGCGGTCGCCGCGATGGAGTCTCCTGAACCGGCTTCTTCGTGAAAGGTAGGTAAACGCTGAGAGCAAACTACGTGAAATATGTTCTTATAGTGTTTGTATAACTAAATGGAGCGTAATAGAAAGAAGCCTCAATGCAGCGATCGCACAGATTCGCAGCGACCGACTGCGCGTCTGCATGCTTGTCCGCGCACTGTTTCGCTTTCGCCGCGTGCCCGTTTTCGCATTGTGCCATAAGCTTTAGGCCGCAGAATATGAGCGTTTGACAGTATACAAGCAACCATTGTTGCGTGGGCGCTATCAGAGCTGTTCAAAAAATAATTTCATTGTAGAGACTTCGACGCGCCTGTGATGTACGTGCCGTCGCGACGATTCAATCTTTTTTTTTTTCTAAATTCTTTTACCTTTCAATATTATTTCTAGAGTTGCGTCACACTGTATGCTTATCGGTGTTCTCAGCGTGCGATTTCCCGCTGCTCCTTTTTTGCAATCCAGTGCACTAATTCATAACACAAACATGACCATACGCCATGCTTTCTTTTTAATGTGCTTCTTACCGCTCCCTTTCCACTTCACTGAACTTGCCAGTATCTATAGCATCGACAAGTTCGTAGACCAAACCATCGTGACATTACTCGGGTAACGGACTCGGGCGAGCGTCTCAGTGCGCGTTTTCCGAACATCACAGACACGGCGCCGTAGCAGAAATCTTCCTCGCGTCTGTGCTTGCTGGATACTCGAGTTGTGGCCGATGACTGTTTGCCTGTTTTATGGTTCGCGAGCCAAGCTTCACGCGGCTTCTTGTCCTGCGCCTACGTGTGAAGAAGGCTGACATCGGCCTCCGTTACGTACGTCCGGCACTGCGGCACCGAGCAGTAGCCTACCATGTTGCGCGCCTTCAAAGGCAGCCACTACCTATTGTAGTGCTTTCAAGCGTTGTAAAGGAGACACTAGAAGCGGGGAAATCTCGCCACTAAATGAGGACCGCAGCGTACGAGGGAATTTAAACTCTCGTTTTCAGCTCGCTTCGGCGCTCCCGAAGCAGCCGACGCGGCCGCTATGTCCACGTGATCCCTCCTAGCACGTCATGCCGACGGTGGCGCCAGCTTTTCCAGTGGTGGAGCTCGAGGCCAATAGCGTACGCTAAGCAGCGCACGTTTTCTACAATTTTAGTTGACCGGCGATATCTTCGAATCTCAGAGGCCATATGCCGTTGTTGCGGCTATTTCGCGCCATTAGCGACAGGTGGCGCTGACATCTCGAACGTTTCTTTCGTTAGGCTTCGACTCGTTCGAAACGAGAAGCGATCTCGAAAACACCACGAGGTTATCCATAATACTCTGTCGTCGAAGCAGCCTGAGACTAAGCGAAAGCCGTTTACACAGTCATTTGCTACGAACGAAGTGCATTTTACAAAAGCAACGCCAAATTCAATTCGAAGCGGGCAGCCGGGACCGCCGCCATGTTTCCCGCAAGCTCCGCAAACCCCGCAACAACGCTAGGGTGAACCGGGCTTGCCTGAACGTCGCGCGAAGAGTCGTTCCGGAAGTGACGTTGGCTTGCAGTGGTCATGTGAGGTGTGTCATGCTACTGACGCGAGCGGCAGCTTCCGGCGCGGGCGCAAAAATTCTAGCGGTTGTAGGTCTCCACGCCGCCGCGCGCCGACACGCGAAACAGCCTCCGCGCCTGACGCCGTACGCGCCCAGGCGTGGTGCGGCGCGTGCGGGCGCATTGGAACGCGTACGTCTGGTTGAGCCTTAAGCGAGCAGGAACCGCGCGCGCGTGCTACGCCGACCGTTGAGCGGCACTGGCGAAAAAAAAAACGAAAAAAAAATCATTCATCTCGGATTCCGTCGCCGGCTCGTGTGCCGTGCGCAGTCGAACTGCGAGCCGCCGAGAGAGGGCAAAGCAAAATCAAGGACTGGGCGCGGGGAGGGTTCCGAAAAAAATAATTTAATAGAACGGAGACAAAAAAAGAAAACCGATATACCGCCAAGTATTTCGCGAGCGATTCTTGTGTGTTAGCATAAAAAGGAAAATATCGGCCGAGTGAAAGAGGCAGGGGCTGACAGGTTGGCTCACACACTTGATGCGCGCCCACGACCACCGGCCGAGACGGACCGTTATCCGTCAGCATCAATCATATCGCTAAGAGCCCACTTTGAAATGCGCTTCCGTTCGCTTGCTCCTTGTTGTTCTCGCAATCCGTTCTTTTGCTCTTGCTTCGTCAACTTTTCCCTGTTTCACAACTTTCCTCTTTCTTTGGTCTGTTTTTGTCGCCTGCTCACACGGGAGCCTTTTTCATGGCCCCCTGGTGCGTTTCTTCTTTCAACCCTTTGCTCCCCCCTCCTCTCCAGATGAGTTGCGACCGGACGTGACCTTCCGATTTCCCGCCTTGTTTGCATGTTAAGAACCGCCCCATAGTTCCCGTCCACCCCAGACTCCTCATTTCCCGGTTTCTCGTTTCTCTCCTTCTAAGCGACTGCGTGAAGCGAATCACGCTATGGACATGAATTGGGAACGCCCATCGCCAACGACTGAATCAAGAGTGGACGACACTGCGCCTTGTTTCCGCCGTGCCCAGGCTCCTGCCATTTACAGCTTCCTGCATATAGACTACGTAGGAAATCAACAGTCATAACAGTGATGTATTTCCATTTTGTCCACGCCTACTAAATCCTACTCACGTTATGCCCCACTACCTTGGCATCCAAAATCACAAAGCCCTGTCTTTGACACAACTGCAGTGAGCTTTCTTAAGACTTCTTTGACCAATTAGCGCTTAAGAGTCACGCAACGTAATACATCATTTGTTCCTTTTTTGAGTAATTTTCATGATTCATAACGCCAAATAAGTCAAATAGAGTAACCAAAACGTCATAAGCCAAATAGAGTAGCCAGAAGCACATACATCCCATATATCAAACTGATTTCTTACTTAAATGTATCTATCTGTAACGCACCCCTCCTCTTCTGCTAGAAATAGTTACTCTGCTTCCGCCACCTTAGAAATAGAGTAGAGCAAGATTTGAAGGTCGCCGCGCTTATAGCAGCTTCGTGGTCTATTAACGTTCTTGATCAATCATCTTTCATGGACGTTTTATAAGCAATACCAAGCTGGCTTGGCTGCAATGCACCATCGCCCCGAACATGGCGGCCAGCCAAATGCCAAAGTGTTTCATGCACATTTTAATTTGGGCAGCAAGGGACGCACCAAAGTAGAAACAACGCAAAAAAATTTAAAAAGTTAGAGCGCCTTCATTTTGAATCATCATAATCATCAAAATCATCATCATTATTATCATCATCATCTTCTATGTCCACTGCGGGACGAACTCCTCTCCCTGCCTGCGCATTACCCCTGTCCTGCGCCAGCCAATTCCAACTAGCACCTGCAAATTTCCTAATTTCGTCGCACCACCTAGTCTTCTGTCGTCCTCTACTGCACTGCCCTTCTCTTGGCACCCATTCTGTCACCCTAGTGGACCAACGGTTATCTAATCTGCGCATTACACGACCTACCCAGAGCCATTCTTTTCTCTTAATGTCTATTAGAATACCCGCTTGCTCTCTAATCCACCACCGCTCCCTTTCTGTCTCCTAAAGTTATGCATAGCATTCTTCGTTCCGTCGTTCTTTGCGCGGTACTTAGCTTCTTCTCAAGGTTCTTTGTCAGTCTCCAAGTCTCTGCCCCATATATCAGCACCAGTAAAATTCACTGATTGTATACCTTCCTTTTCAATGATAACGGCAAGCTTCCAGTCAGGAGCTCACGATGATTGCCGTATGCGACCCAACCCATTGTTATTATTCTGTGAATTTCCTTCTCATGGTCGGGGTTCCATGTGATTAGCTGGCCTAGGTAAACATATTCATTCACAGACTCTACAGGCTGACTTGCGACCCTAAACTCTTGTTCCCTTGTCCTGTTATTCATCGTTATCTTTGTCTTCTGCATATTAATCTTCAACCCCACTCTTACACTCTCCCTGTTAAGGTCCAGAATCATTTGTTGTAACTCGTCTGCAGTGTTGCTGAAAAGAACAATGTCATCGGTAAACCGAAGTTTGCTGAAGTATTCGCCGGCTATCCTTACTCCCAAAGCTTCCTACTATAATAGCTTGAATACATCTTACAAGCACGCACTGAATAGCCTTGGAGAGATTGCGTCTCCTTGTCTGACCCCTTTCTTTACAGGTATCTTCCCACTTTTCTTATGTAGAATTAAGGTGGCTGTGGAATCTCTGTAAATATTTTCCAGGGTACTTACGTAAGCGGTCTGTACTCCTTCGTTACACAATGCTTCCATGACTGCTGGTATCTCTACTGAATCAAATGCTTTGTCGTAATCCACGAAAGCCATATAGAGAAGCTTATTGCACTCTGCGGATTTCTCGATAACCTGATTAATGACATGGATGTGATCCGCTGTGGAGTATCCCTTCCTGAAGCCAGCCTGCTCCCTTGGTTGGCCAAAGTCCAGTGTTGCCCTTACTTGACATATGTTCAAGATTCAAACGGAAAGCTATTCTCCCGAGTATTTCTTTCCGGGCGGGCATGTTAAACGCCTACATTTCGCTCCGATGCCCAAGCACCCGAGAGACGAAAGTGCTGCGTGAAGAAAGGTCATTTGTCTAAAACCACGAGGTAGCATAAACTGACCACACCTATATGGCTGCCTTTTGGGGTTAGATACGACATGCTGATTTTAAGTCTACGTATATTGAGTTCGAGGAGGGCGGCCTGCGACCAGTTCCAGTTAGGTTTAATTCGCTTGGTACTTCACTCTTGGATAGTGGCGGCCGTCCATCGACAAAAGTAAGCGTCAAACCGCAGGGTAATGAAGAGAGAAAGACGGAAAGGCAGCGATGTTAACCGAGGACGCACTCGGTTGGCTAAATGGGAGGGAAAAGAAGGAAGAAATAGATAAGCGAAAAAAACGAATAATTGTGAAGGAATAGCCAGAATGGACACAGTCGAAGACGAATATCCGCTAGCAGTCACAAGCGTTGGTATACAGTATTCGGTCGTTTTGAAGAAGCGCAGTTGATATTTGTGATCTTGAGCATCTATCAGTAGCTAGAACAATTTCCCAGGACATTTTGCTCCGAGCGCGGTCTGCCCTCCAAAGCTCACACTAAGCTCCCGGAGCAGAGCGCAGAGGATCCATTGTTGAGATTCCGGCCTCCACAATCCTAACGAGACGTGTGCGCTTAGGAACGACAGCACGGTTGCTAATGCATTTAGTTGGCTTGGATTTGTTTGGCACGACGCACAAGACGGCAGCCTGTTTTTTAACGCGTTCCTATGTTTGCGTTCGCGTTCATTAAACTCCGTCTTGAAGGGACATCCACCGCAACACGCTGCAAGGTGTTTGCGTTGAGCGTATGTAAAGCGAGAAAGGCTATACTAAACTTTATTTGAGAATAGCGTTTCGGTGAATCCATGTTTCTGGTATTCCTACAATCGCAAGTTCATGGCCGCATGCGCACGGGCGGCTCCGAAACCACCAATGTTAGAACCATTGATGGATTCTATGCCGCGTCATCTGCTGCGATCAGCAACGCCCCTATGGCTCGGAAAATTCAAGCATGTTTTCAAGAACTTGAGATATACGAAATTGACTTAGACTGACTCGAAGCGAAGGCATTGTGCAGCATAATATAATATGATTTTTAACGCGAGTCGGAGTCGGCTGTATAGTTTTTGCCTAGCCGAAATCACGGCCGCCTGCGCATGTGTGATTGCGGAACTAGCAGGTCAGAACCGTTAAGAATTCGTTCTAAATCAAGTTACTCATCGCGATCAGCAAAGAACATCTAAAGCGGGCAATTCAAAGAAATTTTTAGGCATCTAGGGCCCTCTGGGTTGTACTTGTCGACGAGAAGATAGCCTCGCCGCCTACGGGATTATCTGACTGAGCTATGTCGAATGCTCGGCTACCTTGCCGAAAGTTCGTATCCTCATATTTTTCTTTTTTTTTTATCTGACAGCGGTGAGCGTGAATTTCACCTCCTCCAGTAGACCACATCTGCAGGCTTGGGGTGACGCCTGACGCCGGCAAAAGATTCCGATAGCTAGTGAGGCTATACTAATCCACGTACAACCAAATTTAGAAGGCCCACTAAGCTTCAACAAAGACATTCCCTAACCAGAACAGGAATCGGCCTCCCTGGTGCAGTAAACGGCCACCCCTTCCCAAATGACTCCAACAACTAAACCATGGTCCTCAGTCCCCAGAACTTGCGGAGCACCTGACAAAGGCGGCGGTCGGACCTGTAACGCTGCAGAGGGTGCTAAGAATTTCTGGGTCCGGACAGGCCGCCAATGGAAACTGACCCTGTCAACCTTTAACGCCCGAACCCTATCGAGTGAGGCTAGCGTAGGAGGACTCCTTGAGGAACTTTCAGACAGTGATTGGGATATCACTGGCCTCAGCGAGATTAAAAGAACTGGTGAGGCTTATACAGTGCTCACTAATGGCCATGTCCTTTGCTATAGAGGTCTCGCAGATAAGAAGCAATACGGGGTAGGATTCCTAATCCATAAGGACATAGCGGGCAACATTGACGAAATATAAAGCATTAATGAGATGGTAGCAGTAGTCGTAATCAAACTTAATAAGAGGTATAGATTAAAGGTAGTTCAAGCCTACGCTTCAACATCCACTCACGATGATGATGAAGTAGATGAATTTTATGAAGATGCTGAATTAGCGATGAGAAAAGTGCAAACTCGGTATACTGTATTAACGCACGACTTCAATGCAAAAGTGGAGAAAATGAAGGCTGCAGAACAAGCATTTGCCACCTACAGCGTCTATTCCAGAAATGCTAGAGAGATGTTGATAGAATTCACAGAAAGAAATAAGTTTCGAATAATGAATACCTTTTTTCAGGAAGCGTAGCAACCGAAAGTGGACCTGGAAAATCCCTAATGGTGGAACAAGAAATGAAATTGACTTCATACTTTCTGCTGATAACAGCATAGTGCAGGATGTAGAAGGGATAGGCAGCGTAAAGTGCAGTGATCATACATTAGTAAGGCTAGGATTCGCCTCAATTTGAAGAGAGAAAGAGCAAAATTGGTCAAGAACAAACAGGCTAACCTAGAGGCAGTAAGGACAAAAACAGGCAAATTTAGGCAGGTACTTGCTAACAAATATGCAGCCTTAGAACAGAGAGAGGAAGATGACATAGAGGTAATGAATGAAACCGTAACTAGACTGGTTTCAGAGGCAGCAATTGAAGTGGGAGGCAAGGCACCAAGGCAACCAGTAGGCAAGCTCTCCCAAGTAACAAAGGACCTAAAGAAGAAACGATATAGCATGAAGGCTAATTCAAGAGATGAGATAGAATACTCGGAACTGCCAAAGTGATCAGCAAGGCGAACATAAAGTGTATTCGAAACTATAACGTGAGAAAGACTGAAAAAGCCGTAAAAAATTGACGCAGCCTGAAATCAATGAGAAAGAAACTTGGCAAAGAACAAATAAAGATATATGCACTGAAAGATAAGCAGGGTAATATCATCAGCAGTCTCGAAGATATAGTAAAAGCAGCGGAAGAATTCCATACTGACCTGTGCAGTACCCAGAGGACTCAGGAGTAGTCCATTCGAAACAATATAGACAGGATGCGGAAACTCCTCCTATAACTATAGATGAGATCAGAAGGGCCTTGCAGGACATGAAACGGGGAAAAGCGGCAGCATAGGATGGAATAATTGTCGATTTAATCAAAGATAGAGAAGAGATAATGCTAGGAAAACTGGCGGCTCTTTATACGAAGTGTATATAGACTGCAAGGGTCCCAAACTGGAAGAACGCAAACATTATCCTAATCCACGAAAAGGAAGACGTTAAAGAATTGGAAAAATATAGGCCCGTTATCTCACTCCCAGTATTATATGAAATATGCACCAAAATATTATCGCATAGAATAAGAGCAATACTGGACTTTATTCAACCAAGGGAGCAGCCTGGCTTAACGAAGGGAAGCTCTACAATGGATCACATCCATGTCATTAATCAGGTTATCGTGAAATACGCAGAGCACAATAAGCTTCTCTACATGGCTTTCATAGATTACGAAAATGCATTTGATTCTGTAGGCATACCAGCAGTCATAGAGGCATTGCGTAATCAAGGAGTACAGACGGCTTACACAAATACCTTGGAAAATGTCTGCAGATTCCACAGCCACCTTAATTCTAGACAAGAAATCTAGGAAGATACTGTTATGATTGGGGGCTCAATCCCATCGCTCGTGATCCGTTGTCAAGATTGGAGTCGGGCATGAATTAGAAGGTGGCTGACCCATGCCGGCGTCCAACTTATCCACGCTGAGGACGTTGATGAAGGGAAGGACTGCTTCTCATCGAGAAAGAGGAATATGGGTTTATTTACAGTATTTACATCAGTCTAACATGACTGTTTGAGAAAGTAGATCAGTCTAACATGACTGCTTGAGAGAGAGTGTCCTGAGCAGCCGCACAACAGCGGTTTTTAAAAACTCGGTCCTCTCCCGATACAAGGTGATGCGAACGTTCGTTTAGTCATCGCAAACTAGCCGCCTCTCTGCGGCACGGTTTACACACACACACACACGCACGCACGCATACACACACGTGCGAAGGTCCGGAGCCGACGTCAGAGGGGCCCCGGAGAACTCGGAGCCATTCCGGGTAGCGCGTTGTCTTGCTTCTTTGCCGGTGCGTGGGAAGCAGCGCAAAACGGCATTTCCGCGGCAACTCGCGCACCCGTAGCAGATCAGGTCCGCGTTGGGGAGTTCGGGAACAATAGTTGGCCCGACGAACTCATTCCGTCACAACGGCGATGAGGCTAGAGGTTGGCGGCGGTTTCAGCACAAAGCCTGCTTCATTGAACGCATCCTAGCTGAAGCGACGGAGAGTGGGGGATGCGCGTCTTGTTCCCCGACACAAAGTCGATTTAGTCACGCTGTGGCTAGAGGTTGGCGGCGGTGCTACCGAGATGTTGCTTCCACAGTCGCAACTGGGTGGCAAACTTGCACTGCAGCTGGCTGTTAACAATACCTATAAAGAAAGATGTCAGACAAGGAGAGACAATCTCTCTAATGCCATTCATTGTGTGCTTGGTAGAAGTATTGAAGCTATTAAACTGGGAAGGCTTAGGAGTAAGGATCGACGGCGAATATCTCAGCAACCTTCGATTTGCCGATGACATTGTTTTATTGAGCAACACTGCAGACCAGCTGCAAGAAATGTTAGAGGGCTTTAACAGAGAGAGCGTAAGAGTGGGGTTGAAGATTAATACGCAGAAGACAACGATAATGATGAATAGCCGGGCTAGGGAACAGGAGTTCAAGATCGCCAGTCAGCCTCTAATAATAATAATATTTGGGGTTTTACGTGCCAAAACCACTTTCTGATTATGAGGCATGCCGTAGTGGAGGACTCCGGAAATTTTGACCACCTGGGGTTCTTTAACGTGCACCTAAATCTAAACACACGGGTGTTTTCGCATTTCGCCCCCCTCGAAATGCGGCCGCCGTGGCCGGGATTCGATCCCGCGACCTCGTGCTCAGCAGCCCAACACCATAGCCACTGAGCAACTACAGCGGGTAGTCAGCCTCTAGAGTTGGTGAAGGAGTACGTTTACCTAGGACAATTATTCACGAGAAACCATGATCATGAGAAGGAAATTCGTAGAAGAATAAAAATGTGTTGGATCGCATACGGGTAGACATTGTCAGCTCCTGATTGGAAGCTTGCCATTATCATTGAAAAGGAAGGTGTACAATCAGTGCATTTTAGGAGTGCTGACATATGGGACAGAGACTTGGAGACTGACAAAGAAGCTTGAGAACAACTTAAGGACCGCGCAAACAGCGATGGAACGAAGAATGCTAGGCATAGCGTTAAGAGACAAAAAGAGAGCGGTTTACGTGAGAGAGCAAGCGGGTATAGTTGATATTCTAATTGATATTAAGAGAAAAGTCCGTAGTCCTCCATAAAGAAAGCAACAGTATCCCAATCAAGAAAGGCGTCAGGCAAGGAGATACGAACTCTCCTATGCTATTTACAGCGTGTTTACAGGGGGTATTTAGAGACCTGGATTGGGAAGAATTGGAGATAAAAGTTAATGGAGAATACCTTAGTAACTTGCGATTCGCCGATGATATTGCCTTGCTTAGTAACTCAGGGGACCAATTGCAATGCATGCTCACTGACATGGAGAGGCAAAGCAGAAGAGTGGGCCAAAAAATTAATCCGCAGAAAACTAAATTAATGTTTAACAGTCTCGGAAGAGAACAGCAATTTACAATAGGCAGCGAGGCACTGGAAGTGGTAAAAGAATACATCTACTTAGGGCAGGCATAGTGACGGCGGATCCGGATCATGAGACCGAAATAATCAGAAGAATAAGAATGGGCTGGGGTGCGTTTGGCAGGCATTCTCAGATCATGAACAGCAGGTTGCCATTATCCCTCAAGAGAAAAGTATATGATAGCTGTGTCTTACCGTACTCACCTACGGGGCAGAAACCTCGATGCTTACGAACAGGGTTCTACTTAAATTGAGGACGACGCAACGAGCTATGGAAAGAAGAATGATGGGTGTAACGTTAAGGGATAAGAAAAGAGCAGATTGGGTGAGGGAACAAACGCGAGTTAATGACATCTTAGTTGAAATCAAGAAAAAGAAATGGGCATGGGCAGGACATGTAATGAGGAGGGTAGATAACCGATGGACATTAAGGGTTACGGACTGGATTCCAAGGGAAGGGAAGCGTAGCAGGAGGCGGCAGAAAGTTAGGTGGTCGGATGAGATTAAGAAGTTTGCAGGGACCACATGGCCACAATTAGTACACGACCGGGGTTGTTGGAGACGTATGGGAGAGGCCTTTGCCCTGCACTGGGCGTAACCAGGCTGCTGCTGCTGCTGCTGCTGCTGCTGCTGCTGCTGCTGCTGCTGCTGCTGCTGCTGCTGCTGCTGCTGCTGATGATGATGATGATAGAAAAATACAGCTGGGCAGGTCACGTATGGCGCAGGTTAGACAACCGTTGGATCATTAGGGTAACGGAATGGATACCAAGAGAAGGGAAACGCAGTCGAGTACGGAAGAAGGCTAGGTGGAGCGATGAAATTAGGAAATTAGGGGGCGCTTGTTGGAATCGGTTGGCACAAGACAGGGCTAATTAAATATCGCAGGGAGAGACCTTCGTCCTGCAGTGAACTTAGATAGGCTGATAAAGATGATGATGCGTAGATTATAGTCATCTAAACGAAATCTTTAAAGAAATGTTTACTCTTGCCTCGCATTGACGTCCTCGATTGCCTCCAAACAGTATTTTTCATCAATAGAGCATCGGGATTCCTATCGGCAGATTTCTGTGGTTGAATAGGACAAAGAAAAGACCATTTTCGTCACCCCTGGTGATTTATATCAATACAAAGATGCCATTCGGTCTATGCAACGCCACAGCAACATTGGAACGTATGATGGACCCTTTTGGTGAACGGTTGCAGTGGTCAACATACCTTTGTTATCTAGACGACGTTCTCTTATTTGCCCGTGTGCGTTTGAGACACATCTTGAGCTCTTATCAGCTATTCTGCAAGTCTTCCTGAAAGCTGGGCTTTAACTAGAAAAGTCACTTTGGTCACCGGCAGATTACAGTGCTGCGCCACCTCGTCGACGCTTCCGATATTCGACCAGACACGGAGAAACTTTGTGCTGTGAAGTCTTTTCCTTTACCTCGGGATGTCAAAGATGTCCGAACTTTTGTTGGACTGTGCTCCTACTCTGACGGTTGGTGAAAGATTTCGCAGCGATTGCTCGACCACTTACTGGTCTTCTGAAGAAGGATTTGTCATTTACGTGGGGTTCCGCTCTAGCTGCCGCCTTTTGCCCACCTCAACACCATTCTCACGATGCCACCTATACTCGCACACTTTGAGCCGTCCTCTTCTTTACAGGTCCGTACCGATTTCATTGCAGTGGTTACGGGATCATAGCTGTCTTAACCCGACGCCGACAGGGACAAGATCGTGTTATGACCTACGCTAGCCGCGTCCTCACAGTAGCGGAGCGCAACTATCTGATTACAGAGTGTGAATGCCTGGCTCTCTTCTGGAAAGTTTCCAAATTCCGCCCGTATTTGTATGGCAAACATTTCTCTGCAATAGCGGACCATCACGCGCTCGGCTGGCTTTCTTCAGTCAAGGATCCTACCGGCCGGCTTGGTCGCCGGGCTCTGCGGCAACAAGAATACTCCTATATGGCAGTAGTGCAAAAGTCGGGCCGCCTAGATCAAGACGCAGACTGTTTATACGTTATCCAGTGGATGAACCATCCGCCGTCTCTGACACCGATACCGACGCTTGCGTTTTCCGCGTTTCTCAACTGCTCCGCGTGGCCTACGAGCAAAGCTGTGATGCCACCACTCGCGCCATCATTGATCGCTTATAATCTTCGCCTTCCGATGCGTGCGTTCCCTTGTTTGTCCTCCGGAATGGTGCATTATACCGCCACAACGTTCCCTCGACAGTCCTGCCCTACTCCTCGTCATTCCTAAGCACCTCCGGTCCGCTGTTCTTGATGAACCTCACGGCTAACCAACCACCCGTCACCTCGGCGTGTGCGGCACTTACGACTGGTTTCGCCGGCACTTCCTATGGCCAGGCCTTGCCCGCTCCGTGCGGAAATAGATTGCGGCGGGTGAGAAATGCCAGCGCCCAAAAACACCTTAGACGTGCCCTGTCGGGTGCCTTCAACCACTCGACGTCTCGTAGGAGCCGTTCTCTCGCGTTGGCTGGCCCATTTATTTGGCCCTTTCCCTCTATCCACGTCTGGCAACAGTGGGGTCTCTGTGGCGACAGATTACGCCACGCGCTACGCAATCACCAGAGCGCTTCCAACAAGCTGCACCACAGATTTCACCGATCTTGTTTTACACAACGTGATTTTAGAACACGGAATTCCACGCTGACTGCTCACTGACCGTGGGCGGACATTCCTTTCAAAGGTCATCGCCAACAACCTGCAGTCCCGCTCAACCAAGCACAAGCTGACTACGTCTTACCATCTACAGACTGATGGTCTCACGGAGCGTCTGAATCGAACCCTGGCAGACATGCTTCAGAGTATATCTCGTCCGACCATGCTAATCGGGACCTTGCTCGACCCTACATGACATTTGCGTATAATTAATCGCGCTACGACGCTGCCGGTCATCCCCTGTTCTTTCTGTTGTTCGCCGAAATCAAACATTGTCACCGGACACTTCCCTTCCATCCGCCGCAGCAGAGCCCAGCGTATATGAACTTTAGGCCAACACCAGGGCAACCCAAGCACGCGAAATTGCGCATGCTAGCTTCCCGACCTCCCGACAGAACCAACGGCGTTTGTGGATCTACAGTGCTGGTGTGGTCCCCGATTCGTCACGTTGGGCTGTCAGAAAAAGTGTCCCGGTATACGCGGACCCATGCCGAGTGCTGCGAGCCGTGACTCCATACGAAATCACCCAAGTCAATGCCAGTGCCTCATCTGCCACGCATTCCACTGACGTTGCACACATCGCACGCCTCAAGCCTTATTACTCGCCTGTTAACACCGATACCTAAACGCACCGGGACGCCGCTTCTGGAGCCAGGGATATGCTATACGCGAACTGCGTGCTTCTTTTGGGACGATGCGCGCGGGCGCCCCGACGAAGAAGACGAACTGCCGCCGAGTCTCGAGCTGCCGGCTGAACTGGCCAGCGCTGCAGTTGTTTTTATAAATATGCGTTGTCAATAGTCTTCAGTTTTTAATCCCTCATGATGATATAACTAGCACGCCAGTTGACACCGAGTGCAAGAAGACGCGACAAGGACAATCGCTGCCCTTGTCACTTCTCTCTGTGCTCCGTGTGAACTCTCGCGCTGGTTTGGCACGGTTGGAATTGCGTCCTCATGGGATAGCCCGGTCACACACCTTTAATCTCTCTTTCGAGTAACAATATCGAGGATAATTTTTTATGGGTCATGCGCGGTTATGTAGTGCGTTTTAGTTAGACTGCGTGTTTATCTATTAAAGAATGTGGTTCAGTTTCACTAGCTTAACCAAGAAAAAGACTGCGTTTTCTCATGCATTCAATATATTAGACATCACTTTTACGTTACAAAAAGAAGTGCGGACGAAGCCTAATGTATATATGCATGCAGCATTTACACCGTACATAGAGCCAAATTTACTTAACAAATCGCGATTAGCTGCCAACGATAAGTGCAGCAGATACGCAGGTTACTGCGATTGCGCTTCCACGGCTCGCCATTTGTCTTGCTTGCCCAACTATTCGAGCGGGCAAAGCAAGACGTTTTCGGCGCCGCTGCTTTTTGTGAGACAAGCTCTCGTAGAAATGAACGTGTGCTCTTCCATAGGACGAATGAGCATACTCTCAAATTGGCACCAGGATGAAAAAAATTCAATGCTGGGGCCACGGCGGAGGATGCGTTAGGACGCTGTGTTGCTAGGAACAGGGTATGCGCGCTACGTATGCGTTTGTAAAAGAGCAGTGGCGCTAAAATTTACGCCGTTCTCCTTCGTTAGTGCGCTCCTGAGGAACGATGCGTTTCGAAGTCGGGCCGGGCAAAGGCATAAACAAAAATGACAAAAAAGGGGGGCAGCGGGAAGTGGGGGAATGCCACCCGTGAGCGAAGGGGACCCGCCGTGATGGCAGACGGCGTACAGAAAGCGTGGCGTTTTCTTTTCTTGGTTGACTCTATTGTCTTTTACTCTCGTATCTTTCACGTCCACACCGCTTCGATTCCATGCTGAGGTTGCCGCGTCGCTTTTAACCACCGCGCGCTAGCGCTTTTTTTGTTTTTGTTTTTGCTCCAACCTTCTCTGCCGTCGGCGTGCTTCCGCCTCTCGATCTTCGGGGTTTGATCTTGTCAAGCAAGCAGGCGAGCGCCCAAGAAAGTGCGCCAACGGTCCTGCGCAGTCAGCAGCGTTTGAACGCGCCACTTCATCCGATTCCCCCCCCCCCCCCAAACCTCTCGTTATTCCCCCTCCTCGACAGCAGCTTCCATTCTCCGCGTGCTTTCCACCCTTCCCTTTCTCCTCCAAGCGACGGTCTCCCCCTGAGCTGTCCTCGCAGACGAAGATGTACAGCTCTCGCTGTGTCGCGCACCGAGCAGCGCGCACCGAGGCAGAGACCGCGCACTGATATCTGCAGCGAGACGCCGGGTGCGGGGATGCGATCTTTCGCAACACCGCCAGCTTCGCTACACCGCTCCATCGATTAGCCCACACATTCAGGCGCTGCTGACGAAATTTCGAAGCTCACTCGTTTGTGCGACGTGGTCATAAGAGGCGCACGTCAACGACTCTGAATCGCAGTTGCTTCGGGAAGATACGGAGGTCTGACTTATCATGCTGATGGACCTCTTCGACATGCGACTACAATTGTGCAAAAGTTTCAAGTTAAACTTGCTGTGCACACTGGTTCCTGTCATTTCGAATAATGCCCCTCACTTTTTAATGAAGCCTCTTGTGCGTCTAATCACGCAAGAAAGAAAACGAAAGGCGGAACAAGATCCACTGACTGTTACGATACTCCCGAAAGCGAAATTTGAGCGCAGCTCTATACGTATTTTCATTTCGCGATATATTGACTGACGCGGACAATCTGTCTCGTGCGGCACGTTGCAAACAGAGCGAAGTGTGGCGCGACTGCCTCGTTAATCGGGAGATCGCGAGACGCAGCACGTCGGTGACGCGTGGGCGCGTTTCACAGTAGCCGACGCAGACAGACCTCCGCTCATGCAGCGCTTTGTTTGGCATGTCTGACGCGCGCTACTCCGACACCATTTCGTTGCCATCGTCGCCACAGAGCCAATCTTGCGCGGCACTACGCTGTTCATCACACGCGGTCACCATACCCTCCTCCTCTGCTTTCCTCCTCGGGCTCTCTTCGCTATCGCCGTCTTTCATCGCCCGCTGCGCTCCGCGCTCGCTCTTTCATCCTTCACTGTGATCGTTCGCTCGGTTACACCAAGGACACTGACGCTCGCCGCAGGAACGGATGCCTAACCCCCGTATTCAGAAATGTATCTTAACTTGAAGCCCATGCTTGACTTGACCTAAATGACACCTGTCGTGAACGCACCAAAGGAAACGCAATAAGTGTCTTGGGGGCGTTCGCACCAGGCGTCATTTATATCAAGTCAAGCATGAGCTTCAAGTTAAGATACATTTCTGAATACGGGGGTAAGAGCTGCGCTCTAAAACGCAACGAAGGTGTGCACTAAAATCTCCGAAGCAACAACCACCATCGGCCGATGACAGAAGGTGACAGAACGAAGCAGGGAGGGAGAATGTGCACGACGACGCCTTGCTAGTTGAGGCACAAGCTTGCTGCTGGAGGACAAAACATACAGGAGCAAATATTCGCAACAAAATGTAGCCTGTCACAGAAAAAAAATTACCTAGAGACAACTCGGAAAGTGGCGCGAGTGTGACTTAAGTGAGTCCGGGTGAGCCCTAAGTAATAAAGTATGTTTTGTGAGCGAATCTGTGAATACCGTTTATTTTGCCGACCAATGGAACTGACAACCGCGTTATAGTTGGTAGCGACTCAATATGAATGCGGTAGCGCAAGACGATACAAGGAGAAGGAAGGAAACGGGTCGGGCGTTAACTCGCAACTTAGATTTTACTCCGTTTAATTTATTCATAAAAATTATGGATTTCTAAATTTATTCACATAGAACATATGTAAAATCTGCCCGACTCATGGCCTATCCGCGTGAATGGGTATCTTTCAAAGATTTTAAGGTCATCATCATCAGCAGCAGCAGTTCGCAACGGACCCGCCGTGGTTGCTTAGTGGCTATGGTGTTGGGCTGCTAAGCACGAGGTCGCGGGATCGAATGCCGAAAACGGCGGATACATTTCGATGGGGGCGAAATTTGAGAACACCCGCGTACTGATTTATGTGCGCATTAAGGAACCTCAGGCGGTCCAAACTTCGGGAGTCCCCCACTACGGCGTGCCCCATAATGAGATCGTGGTTTATCAGGTAAAAACCACATAATTTAATGTTCTTTAAGCTTGAAACGGCACGCATCTACATTTCAACGCAGATGCAAGCTTGCAATGCGCATGCGCGCATGAAGAACGGAAATACGCAAAACGGAGAAATAGGATGCGATCGATAGCCACCCTTATATTCAGCACTCAGTATATTAATGGGTTTTATTTCTTTGTGCAGGATGTACGAATACATGTTTATGCAGATGGTACTGCGTTCGTTGCGTGTGCTAGGAACACCCGAATTTTCACAATAATTTGGAGAGGTGCACATACATGCTTGAAGTATGACTTCAGACCTTGCGCATGTCATTCAATGTCAGTAAAAGTGTAATCCTTTTGTTTCCTCTAACAGATTCGGTTTTCATTACACTACTCTACAATCGAGAATGCTTTCCCCAGGTTAAATCCAATAAATACCTGTGCATCGCATATGTTGGAAAGCTCAACTTGAGTCCTTACTCTGTTTATTCGGACAACTATAGGCTGGCGATATTTTAGCGCCTTGGGAAAAATGTCGTTATGTGGCCTTGCTGTTATACCTGCGCCACTCAGGTGTCTTACAGAGATTCTTTGACCTTTGTTTATTTATTCTTAGTTATCTTTTTCAATATTCTGTCTTGTCCCCCTCTTGTATTCTTTTAGTCTTCATGTCATCTCAAGAATTAAGCAACCCCTGAATATTGCAGGGCTCACATCTTCAGTTACTACGATTATTAAACGTTTTCCGCAGCTCGGTACCGAGTACATAAAACACTTTCAGCACAAAAATTCAAGAGCTCATAGTTCGCATTGTGACCAGGTGGATCATCTACATCTGCTAGAACATCCGGCACGTGACACAATATGTTTAACGCGGGATTTAATGGCATTGCACCGCAGGCCCATCAGCCTCACGAAGATCTTAAAAGCAAGCTTTAGCTCGGGCCCAACGCAGGCGCGGCCTATTATAATACCAGTAAAACGCAAAAACGCTTTTGTGACATAACCCTTGGACTAGCTTTTATAAAATTTGTTGCATTTGAGAGAGAAAGTTAACTTATAGTGACTGTTGCAAGCGGGATTTCGATTTAGAACCTGAATTTTGTTGAAAGACTTCGAACATTCGAAAGTTCGAAAAAAAAAAGAAGCACGAAGTTTGCAAATTAATAGCTCCCCGTCAAGAAGAGATATCGCGGTTCTTTAAACGGTATCCATTAGATCATTCAGAGCGGTCAAATTCTATATGCCAATTTATACATTAAGTGAATTCGTTAAGTTTTCTACAAGGGTTCTGCAAAAGCTGTATTTAAACATTACTAAATTTTTTTAGAATCATGTGCGACATATCAGTTCTGTCTGATTTATATTGTCGCGTATACCCTGCTGGGGTATACAAGCTGAATCAGATACAGGCGGTTGCACTTTTACAAAAACGCAAGCGGCGACGCGCGATGCCGAGACGAACCTCGTTCTCCTCTTCTTCAGTCTCTTGCTGCGCCACACCATGTGGCATTACCCCCTCTTCAAAAAAAAAAGAAAAAGAAGGAAAGCATGCATAGCCTTGACCTGAGAGCGCCGAGATGGTTTAGGACGAACACATAGGCTATAGTCACAATCACTGTGCTGTGCGAAATAGTCACAAGGCACTGATGGACGAGCAACCACAAAACTAATCGAAGCAGCTGAAAACGTCGAATATTAGGGGCTATAGTACGGTTTCAACCGCAAAACGTGCACAATCTCAGATTGCGGTTGTCGACGTCGGGGAGGCTGACTTCCGTCAGGAAGGACTTCGTAGTTCACGTCACTAATTCGCTGCAACACTCTGTAAGGTCCGAAGTAGCGACTCAAAAGCTTCTCGGATAGTCCTTTTCGGCGCACGGGAGTCCAGACCCAAACTTGATCACCAGGTTGGAACTCCACATGTCGATGGCGGAGATTGTAACGGTGCGCATCGATGCTCTGTTGTTGCTTTATGTGCACTCGGGCAAGCTGACGGGCTTCTTCCACTCGTTGTACGAAAAGTTCGCATCTTGGGCGAGGTCGAGATGACCGATGTTGTCGCACGGCAGCATTGCTTCTAACATAGTCTGCACTTCACGGCCGCAAACGAGGTAAAACGGCGTGAAGCGTGTTGTTTCTTGCGTAGCAGTATTATAGGCAAACGTTACGTAAGGGAGTATCTCGTCCCACGTCTTGTGCTGTACGTCTACGTACATAGACAGCATGTCAGTCATCGTTTTGTTCAGTCGTTCGGTCAAGCCGTTTGTCTGTGGATGATAGGCAGTTGTCCTTCGATAGGTCGTGCAGCTGAGTTTAAAAACGTCTTCAATGAGCTGTGCTGTAAAGGCTTTGCCTCGGTCTGTGATGACGTGCGATGGGGCGCCATGCCCTAGGACGATGCTCTGTATGAAAAACTGGGCAACCTCGGAAGCTGTGCCTCGAGGCAGCGCCTTTGTCTCAGCATATCGCGTTAAATAGTCCGTGGCGACGATTATCCACCTGTTGCCAGAAGATGACAATGGAAACGGGCCCAGAAGATCCATGCCGACCTGGTCGAAAGGTTTGCCAGGTGGGTCAATCGGATTCAGCAATCCCGCAGGCTTCACAGCTGGCGACTTTCGGCGCTGGCATTCACGGCAGGCTTGGACGTACCGCTTAACACACTCGGCAAGTCTCGGCCAGTAGTAGGATTTGCGCACTCTATCAAGCGTTCGCGTAAAACCCAAATGGCCAGACGGAGGCTCGTCATGACAGGCGAACAAAACTTCGGCACGGAGGTCTGCTGGAACGACTAAAAGGTAGGTCTTGTTGATGGCAGCGGAGTTCTTCTTGTATAAGACGCCATGTCGTAAACAAAAAGACAATCCTCGAGCGATATGCCGGGGTATTGTTGGGTTTCGTCCTTCCAGATGTTCGAATATAGGCCGTAGTGCGTCGTCTGCGCGTTGCCGTGTGGACAAATCAGTAACGCTTACGGCCCCAAGGAAAGCGCCGTCGTCCTCCATGTCGTGGTCGGTAGTGTCGATAGGGGCGCGCGAGAGTGCGTCAGCGTCTTCGTGTATGCGGCCCGACTTGTACACGATGGTCACGTCGTACTCCTGCAAACGTAGACTCCACCGTCCCAATCGTCCAGAAGGGTCCCGGAGATTTGCAAGCCAGCATAACGAGTGGTGATCAGTTACAACTTTGAATGGGCGGCCGTAAAGGTAAGGTCGAAATTTGGCCAGCGCCCATACGACAGCAAGACACTCTTTCTCCGTTGTGGTGTAGTTGGTCTCTGCACGCGATAGTGTGCGACTTGCGTAGGCGATCACTCTTTCAATACCTTCCTGCCGTTGTACAAGGACCGCACCAAGACCAACGTTACTGGCGTCTGTGTGAACTTCCGTGTCCACCTCCTCGTCAAAGTGGGCCAAAACTGGTGCTGACACCAGACGCTGTCGAAGCTCGGTGAAAGCAGTCTCTTGCTCTGAGGACCAGACGAACGATACATCGTCCCTCGTGAGGCGAGTCAGCGGCTCCGCCATCTTTGAAAAATTTTCGATGAAACGCCGGTAGTATGCGCAAAGGCCCAGGAAGCGTCGGACACCTTTCTTGTCGGTCGGTGTTGGAAACGAGGCTACAGCGGCAGTTTTCGCGGGATCGAGGCTAACGCCTTCCGCGCTGACCAAGTGTCCGAGAAACATCAGCTCCTTGTAGCCGAAATGACACTTCTGAGGCTTAAGGGTGAGGTTAGCCGATCGGATGGCTTCGAGAACTTGCCGCAGTCGTTTCAGGTGGTCGTCAAATGTCGCCGAAAGAACAACCACGTCGTCAAGGTAGACGAGGCAGCTTTGCCACTTCAGACCAGCGAGAACGGTGTCCATCATTCGCTGGAAAGTTGCTGGGGTCGAACAGAGACCGAAGGGAAGTACTCTGAATTCGTAAAGCCATCTGGAGTGACGAAAGCAGTTTTTTCGCGGTCTCGTTCATCGACCTCAATTTGCCAGTAACCGCTCTTTAGATCGAGAGACGAAAAATACTTAGCTCGCCGCAACCTGTCTAAAGAGTCATCGATACGTGGTAGTGGGTACACGTCCTTCTTGGTAACATCGTTGAGGCGTCGATAATCAACAAAGAAACGAAGCGTTCAGTCTTTTTTTCTTGACT
Organism: Dermacentor variabilis; assembly: GCF_050947875.1. NCBI lineage: Eukaryota > Metazoa > Arthropoda > Arachnida > Ixodida > Ixodidae > Dermacentor > Dermacentor variabilis. The sequence goes on from NC_134570.1 coordinate 7,037,100, forward strand.
AGAACGACCGGGGAGGACCACGGACTGTGCGAAGGCTGAATGACACCATCATCTAGCATCTCCTTGACTTGGGCTTGAATTGCCTCACGTTCTTTCGGCGAGACACGATAAGGCTGTTGTTTGATGGGGCGTGCGTCGGCGGATGTAGTTATTCGGTGCTTCTTGATTGGCGCTTGGCCCACCTTAGTAGCCCGAGCGAAGCACGCGCTGAATTCGTTCAAGAGTTCCTGCAGTGCGCTCTTTTGGTCGTCCGTAAGCTCGAAGTTTACATCGATGTCTCTGAGCGAACCGTCGTCTGTGTCCACCTCAGAAGCAAAGCACTCGACGATGTCCGTTGATGGTTCGGCGTAGGCGATGGCAGTGCCACGAAAAATGTGCCGATGCTCAAAGGTAAAGTTGGTAACGAGGACCGTTGTCTGGCTTTCACGAAGTTCCACAAGGCTTCGCGCTACACAAATACCTTGTGCCAGCAACATAGAAATGTTGCCTTCTACAATGGCTTCACCGTCTTGTAGTTCGTCGGACTTGACCGGAACCATAACACTCGCACGCGGCGGTATCGTGATGCTCTCGTCCGAAACGCGAAGTGCGGATCTGTGTCCAATGGCGTCGGTCTGTGTTGCCCTTTGTGTCGAGAAAGTGATGCAGCGCTCGCGGAGGTCAATAATGGCGCCATATTCCCGGAGAAAGTCTATCCCAAAGATTAAATCGCGGGAACACTCGCGTAGAACCAGACAAGTGGCGAGAAAAGCAGCCCCGCGAATTTCTACTCTGGCCGTGCATAGGCCAAGCGGTGTGACGAAGTGGCCACCTGCCGTACGAACTGGTGCCCCATTCCAGGGCAACGTAACTTTTTTCAGAACGCTCGCCAGTTTTCCACTAAGAATAGAGTAATCGGCGCCGGTATCTACAAGTGCACTCACTATTTTGCCGTCGATCAACACAGGTATGTCAAGTGAAATCTTGTTCGAGGAAACTGGTTCTGGCGTCATCGTGTTTTCGTTATTCTGCGGTCGGCACGATACAAGGTCTTGAGCGCATCGAGTACCAGCGGCCCCGCCTCGGAAGGTCGCTGACGTCAGTTTTCCCGGCGTGGACTGGGTGATCGCCCTTGCGTCGTCCTCGAGGTGGTATCGCGAGCAGGGAAATATCGCCGCGGTGAGGGTGAGCGTGAGTGCCGCTGCGATGGGCCCGGTCTGCGCTGCTGTTCGAGGAATTCTGCGATGTCGGGTGACCTTTGGCCGAATCTAGGTCGACGTGAATCGATAGAAAAGCCCCGCAGTCCGAGTCGTCGGTAGGGGCACTCCCGGTACACATGACCAGCTTCGCCGCAGTGGTAGCACAGCGGTCGTCGATCGGGTGCTCGCCAGACCTCTGATTTCCTTGCGGGTGTTCGGCGATCGTCGAAATACGGCGGAGCCGTCGGAGCGGCTTGCGCCGATTGCACCGCGACTGGCGGCGCCACATAAGTAGGTGCGAAAGCTTGGACGGGGCTCAGTAATGTTTCTGCGTACGTCTTGCGCCGGGATTCGCTTGGCAGAGGTGGTGCTTGACTGCTGGAAATAGATGCCTGCAGTGCCTGCTGTACTTCGTTGTGTACGACGCTGGCGAGGGAGCTGAGTGGAGGTGGCGACGTGCCGTGGTGCTTCTGCAGCTCGTCGCGGACCACTGAGCGAATCAGCTCGCAAAGCAAGGCGATGTCGCACCCTAAGCCTACCGGCGTATCCGGAGTGCAGGCGGCATTTACTTGTCGGTTGTACAAGTTCGACCGTTGCTGAAGGGTCTCCTCCATCGCGGTGGCTTCGGTGAGGAACTCCGCAACAGTCTTGGGCGTATTCCGAACAAGACCGCCAAAGAGCTGCTCCTTTACGCCTCTCATCAGATGACGCACCTTCTTCTCTTCCGACATGCTCGGATCGGCACGCTGAAAGAGACGCGTCATGTCCTCCACGTACACCGTGACGCTCTCGTTGGGCTTTTGGACGCGTGACTGAAGAGCCCGTTCCGCTTTTTCTCGGCGATCGGGGCTGGAGTAAGTCTCCAGTAGCTTGCGCTGGAACTCAGGCCAGGATGACAGGGCACTTTCGCGGTTCATAAACCACGTGCGAGCACCATCCTGGAGGCTGAAGTAGACGTTCCTGAGTTTGGCGTTGTTATCCCACTCGTTAAACGCAGCCACGCACTCGAACTCCGCCAGCCAGTCTTCCACGTCTTCAAATGTGTCGCTATGAAAAGCCGTCGGCACTTGGGGGTTCAGCAGCTTTAGGTAAGTTGGTGTCACCCGTTCCGTAGAAGTAGCAGTGGTCGCAGTCATCACTTTTTCCTGCAGGTTTCCAAACTCTGGGGCGAGGCCTCGGATTCGCCGGCTTGTGCGGTGAACTGGAGTCAACTCCAACTGTGGGGCGAGGTTCTTGCTGCCCAGTGGGGTCTCCTGCATAAGTTGAGCGTACCCAGCAAGCTCCACCAAATTGTCGCGTATACCCTGCTGGGGTATACAAGCTGAATCAGATACAGGCGGTTGCACTTTTACAAAAACGCAAGCGGCGACGCTCGATGCCGAGACGAACCTCGTTCTCCTCTTCTTCAGTCTCTTCCTGCGCCACACCATATGGCAATATGTACTATGAGACGCAATTCACATAATTGTGATATAGTTTTTCATTGCTCAGTTACGGAGTTGTAAACTTCATAGCATTATTTTGAGAAAATTTACGGCTTTGTCAATTTTTGATAAATATTGACGTCTTAATTCAAAAATGTGAAACCATGAGTCACTAGATTTTACGTTTTTCTTTTAAATGCAGCAAACCTCGTCAGATTTGGTGCCGTGGTTGCCGAGAAAAACGAATTCTCGTTTTACATGTATTTAGATAGGAGCACCTGAGCTAACGCTTCCTCTTAAGTCATACGGCCAAGATATTTACTGCATAGGCGAGAGTTCATAGCTCTCCAGAGATTCCTGGAAGCAAGTGGTATGTTAGAAAATTATTGAGTGGGGTATTTATCTGTTATAAGCTCAATGTAGTTGTTTACTTGGGCGTGAATATGGCTCATTCAGTGCCTGAATTTATGTCTCTTCGCGTGAGCATATTCCGTGTTTTCCTATATCCCCTCAGTTTAGTGCAGTTACGCGACTGTGCTTTGTGTTGACCTTTGTGTTTTCTTATGTGCATCAATAAGCACCGAGGCTCGCCTTTTCGCTGGTGATCGCGTTGTTTTTCGCAATATATGCTAAAGGACAGAGACACTGGAATACCGCGATCCGAGTGTGCACAGTGGCACCCATCTAATTCAATACTTTACAAATGTAAAATTATTCGTGTATCTCGTAGTTAATTACAGGAGCCCCTATAGCTACGGTTTAAATAACATTTCCCTCATACCGGCAACTCCTAAACATATGTAGGTGTCCACATAACATTTAACCTAACCTGGTCACAGCATATTGAATGCACACTAAACAAGGTTAACCGCATGTGAGGTTACTTCCACCGTAACCTCTTCAGCGCGCCTCCTTCATTGAGGAATGGAGGGAACACAGTCCATGTTACAGATGTATAGGGTGTTGTTTGTTGGATTCTTCCGGTACAGCTCATCTGTCATATCCAACATCTGCAAAACTAACTAGCGTATAATCCAGATCATTCACGTCCAGGCTCGGAGGATATGCCTTAGAATACCACGCAGTGCAGCTGAAACTATTGCCGTTGGTCAGGACTATTGAATCCCGCCGCACATCGCCGTCGAGACACGTCGGGCACTGCGCCTGGACCCACCAGCTCGCACATCGAGGCACGCACCTGCGGCCAGGCCGGTGTCTCCTCTATGCTGTTTGCGCCGTCCTGAAGTACACCTCAGAATTTGAGGACTTCAGAAGACGTTAGATTTAGCACCGTATGCACTAAAAGCCCTAAGCTTACGTACAAGAATTAAAATAGCCTCGTCCACATCTATGCCGATGGATCGACTACATCGAGAAGTTCTGGCGATGCCGTGTTTATCCCGACAACAGCAGTAACATTGCGATTCAGAACGTCACATGTCACGACAACTACGGCTGCAAAACTCACGGCTCTGCGCAGTGCAGTTCAATTTAATGACACAGAGAGTCCTGCTATATTCGCAACTTTCACGTACGGTGACGCCGTCGTGCGACGGCGGCCGGAAACAGTCGAAAGATTATACTCGCCGCTGGCTGTCGCCCGTTCGCGTAGTGTATTGGTGTTGTCTAGGCTTTTCCTTCACTTTTGGTTGATGCTTTAACGCGTTCAGAGCTCCCGTGGGATGCTGAAGGACACTTAACATCCTCAGAATGAGCAAACATAGAAGTAACCGTATTTGCTGCGTGCCGCAGTGGGTGCCGAGCGGTAGTTATGCGGTAGGTGATCTGAGCCTTGCCTCAGTCCCACCGGCTGCGTCCATCAGGAAGACATTGATTATTAAGCTGCGGATCGGCAAAGCTGTCACAGAAGCGATGAATGTTTTGCAGTGCGCACTTCATGTTAGAGGACTTTTTTTGGAGTACGACAGATGAGTGACGATTCCGAGCACTTGAAATCGCGAATAGACGCACCTCCATAAAGACGCAGGCATAGCTCTATATTATGTGCCGGGAAAGAAAAAATTCGCAATCTTAACTCAAATGTGTTGTAGGATGATTGATGCTTGCGTTCTTGCCACTCATGCCATTGCGGCTACGTTGGAGCGCAAACATTCTCCGTGAAGCCTTGTACCTGCTTCAAAATTTCTTGTTCTCGCTCATGCATTCGTGCTCTGCAACGCCGGCTTGACATTCTACCATTTTCGAACAGAGACATGAGTTTCTCATTTGTGCATCGAAGCAAAGTGACGCAGGCGTAGAGGCACCTGGAATTCGTACTGTTAGGGTTGGCGTCTGACACCACGTGGCGACAGGTCATTCACCCTAACCTCTGGGCCGGAGCCCACGGGCGACAGATCGTCCCCCCTTACCCTCTACATGGTCGCGGCACCGTGGGTCCTACCTCATCCCCTTCACCTCTCATGGTCGTGGCACCGTGGGTGATACGTCATGCCCTTACCCTCTACTGGCTGGACCCCACGGCGCCGGAGAGGTCATTCACCCGACCTTCTCCCGGGATTCGTCGAAAAGAGGATCGACTTCTCCTACCCGTGCTCGGTATTACAGGAGGAGGGGCCCTCTCTCCGTGCCTCTCACGTGTCATCGACGGAAGCAAGATCCCGCCCAAACTTGTAGAAAGCCTATTTAAGGGGCTCCGAAATGTACTTTGAGAGACTTCATACTTGATACTTCTTATTTCATGCTCTTCTTATATTCTTTCAACTACCTTTGAATAAACAATGCAAGTTTCGCACTAGCAAATCGTCTCGCCCCTGCTTGGTCGCCATGATCTACCGGATGCCTGCAGCCCGCCGACAACGCCACGCCACCCAATAAGTAATGTCGGTCGAGCTACGATAGGCAGGCGCCGCTACTTCTCGGCAGCAGTACAGTACGCTACCCTGGAGTACGCAACAAACTGGTGGCAGCGGTGGGATACGGAATCCTGGAGACCCCCAACTTGGACGACAACTACGAGATCGTAGCCTCCTCGTCCTGGCAACAACGTTCGGAAGGAAGGTGTCTGGATCATGACTGCATATGGTGAGTGCACGGCTTTTCTTCACTGAGATATCACTTGGCTTTTACGTATTTTTCTGGAAAGTACATAGCAGTGATTTTTCTTTTAACTGTTGACGGAAGTTTGAGTACGTCAAGGTTGTATAGAGTGAAGGTTTAGCAGCACTAAGGGCAGCCATGAACTTGAAGGCAATAAAGAAGCTGGAATTGTTGAGCTTGGCCAAAGAGTTGGGCCTCCAAATTGCGGAATCAAAGAGAAAGCCGGAGATCATTGAGGCGATCGAAGCGACAGCTAATGAAAAAAAAAACAGGAAAGCAACGAAGCCTGAAATGTCGCGAGCGGCAGCATGTAGGAGAAAGTTGTTACATGTAAGCCCTGCCACAATGATTGCGAGCAGGAAATGCGTGAAGCACAAAACAATGCTGAGCATTACTATGACAGGACGGCTCGCACGCGACGCTTTGAAGTTGGGGAAAAGCGAATGATCGTGAAACCCTCTTTGAATAACCAATCTGAGGAAATGCCTGTCGACTTTCCAGAGTTAACAGCCGTGACGGAGGCAAAAGACATTCACGAGACCATTGATAAGTTATTGGAACAGGCGGAGTTGAATCCCAATCAAAGGGCCGAACTGAGGGAACTCGTGTTTGAATTTAAAGACGTATCTTCAGACACACCGGGCAGGACGACTGCGATTGTTCACGATATCGAGTTAACCTCGTCGGACCCTGTTCGCTCGAAAGCTTATAGCGTTTCGCCTCGTCAACGTGAAGTCATGACCGCTGAAATAAACAAGATGTTAGAGCTAGGTGTAATCGAGCCAGGAGACAGTGATTATACCTCACCTGTTATCTTGGTTGAGGTCCCAGGAAAAGAGCCGCGGCCATGTATCGACTACCGCAGGCTCAATTTAATCACGAAGGACCAGACTTATCCAATACCGCATATCGAGGAAAGGCTTGAGATAGTGAGCAGTGCTAATTTCATCTCTACGCTCGATTTAGTCAGAGGGTATTGGCAGGTTCCATTGACCGAGAGGGCAAGCAGGCTTGAAGCGTTTATTTCCCACATGGGAACCTTTCGTCCGAAAGTCCTGAGTTTTGGATTGAAGAATGCGCCATATTGCTTCTCTAGCCTTATGGACCAGGTGCTACGAGGAATGGAGGACTTTGCACTTCCCTATCTCGATGACATAGCTATCTTTTCTTCATCATGGGCGGACCATATGCAACACCTGCGAACCGTGTTGTGTCGTCTACGAGAGGCCAACTTAACTATTAAGGCTCCCAAATGACAATTAGGGCGCGCGGAGCTAGCTTATCTAGGTCATGTAATAGGGCAAGGCCATCGTCGGCCTTCCGAGGTTAAACTGACCGCGATAGACAACTTCCCGCAACCACGCACCAAGCGGGACATCAGATCATTCCTTGGCTTGGCGGGTTATTACCAAAGATATATTCCGCGGTATTACGAGATTGCGAGTCCTTTAACGGATGCTCTCAGAAAAACATAACCATAAACGGTAAAGTGGGATGACGCAAAAGAAAAGGCATTTAGTATGCTGAAGAACGCACTAACGAGTCAGCCAGTGTTGAACGCGCCCGACTGCTCTAAGCCATTCATTCTTCAGTGTGATGCCAGTGACAGGGGTATGGGGGTGGTGCTCTGTCAAAAGAGAGATGACGAGAACGAACATCCTGTACTGTACGCCAGTAGAAAGGTTTCAGTTCGTGAGGAAGCATACAGTGCATCAGAAAAGGAATGCGCCTGCGTAGTTTGGGCGGTACAGAAGCTAGCTTGCTATATCGCTGGTTCAAAATTCACCATAGAGACTGACCACTGTCCCCTCACATGGCTGCAGTCCATGTCTACGAAAAACGGTCTTCTTTTGCGCTGGAGCTTCGCTCTTCAACAGTACACCTTCGATATTCGCTACAAGAAGGGTAAGCTTAACGGCAATGCCGACGGTTTAAGTCGTTGCCCCTAGAGTATCGAAAGCCTCATGCTCATCCGGGTTTCCGTGGCATTTTTTTCGTGCATTCATATGTTTTTCCGAAGTGAAGCCGATTATTAGCTGATTTTAATAACCACGTCTTAACGCTTTCAAGAAATGGCTGTTTCTTGTGTTGAGGGGGGGAGGACGCGCGTAGGAAATGGGAAAGGTGTAGCGGGTTTTCTTTTTTTGTTAAAAGCCGGGTGTGTCTTGGGGGAGAGTGGCCTTGTGCTCGCTGCTTTGTGGTTGTGGGTCCGGCACTGTTCTGAGGTGATTGCTTGCCCACGCAGGAGACGAAAAGTTGCGAGACCTGCTTGCAAAGACCAATTTCACCAAACCAGACCAAGGAGAAAAGTCACAAGAGCGCCACGAGGACGGATGACCACTTCCCGGAATCTACCTGCTACGAACGAAGGGTTCGTGACCTCTACGGGGAATCTTGATACCGAAACGCCAATCCCTCGTACAGCGGCTGCTGGCCCCTACACGTCGGGATCTTCCTCCCCCGCCGGAGATGCTATTAGGGTTGGCGTCTGACACCACGTGGCGACAGGTCATTCACCCTACACTCTGGGCAGGAGCCCACGGGCGACAGATCGTCCCCCCTTACCCTCTACATGGTCGTGGCACCGTGGATGCTGCCTCATCCCCTTCACCTCTCATGGTCGTGGCACCGTGGGCGATACGTCATGCCCTTACCCTCTACTGGCCGGACCCCACGGCGCCGGAGAGGTCATTCACCCGACCTTCTCCCCGGATTCGTCGAAAAGAGGATCGACTTCTCCTACCCGTGCTCGGTATTACAGGAGGAGGGGCCCTCTCTCCGTGCCTGTCACGTGTCATCGACGGAAGCCAGATCCCGCCCACACTTGTAGAGAGCCTATTTAAGGGGCTTCGAAATGTACTTTGAGAGACTTCATACTTGGTACTTCTTACTTCATGCTCTTCTTATTTTCTTTCAACTACCTTTGAATAAACAATGCAAGTTTCGCACTAGCAAATCGTCTCGCCCCTGCTTGGTCGCCATTGTCTACCGGATGCCTGCAGCCCGCCGACAACGCCACGCTACCCAATAAGTAATGTCGGTCGAACTTCGATAGGCAGGCGCCGCTACTTCTCGGCAGCAGTACGGTACGCTACCCTGGAGTACGCAACAGTACCTCGTCTGCCACTTCGTTGCGCGGCTGCAACGTGTGCACAGGCGCGCATGACTGCACTCGTAAGGTAACAAATCCTAGTCAAACAAACGTTAAACTACTGTGCAGCGTTCGCGTAGCGAACACTCAGCTGATCTGCGTGTATATTATTTTATAAAGATAACTGGAAGAATGAAGCGAGCATTGCCCCGGACCGGTAAATATCGGCTATGTATCGCTTGATCTGTCTATAGGCAAGACGCGGTAGGACTGACGCAGGCTGCAAAACTACCGCAAGACTCTAAGCTTGCACAGCACGCATAAAGCGCAATAACTAAATTACAAGGGTGAACGGTTATCGTATTAGCTCGCAAAAGTGGTCAGATATGGTTTTTTGTTTACTTCTCGAGTTCAACATCCAGCTTTGTGAACACAGGCAGGGATAACTAGACAAGAAATTTTCGCACACAAAACGCTGGTTTAGGGCTGCTTTTCACGCCGTCGATGAAGAGGGCTTCGGTCGCGCAACACCAGGAAGGTTTTTTTCCTCGACACAGCGGCTTATTCAAGCGGTCTAAGTAACAACTTGCAGAGAGCACCACACCGCGTAAAAGCTCATGGTACCCTTTCAAAGAGGTCAGATTAACAGAATAGCAAATAGAAACCACGGATCACTTCTCTTAATAACACCGTCGCGGTAAAACTGAAACCACAGCTCGTGTGGTTTGCTTCGAATCCGCAAAGTTTGTAGGCAAAGACCTTCAACAGTCACGGACGTCGACGTGCACGCTTTTATGCCGCAGCACACAAGGTGACCAGCGTTTAGGACTTCCTCGCCTTCAAGCAGGATTCGAATCCTGCGTTCTGCTCGCCCAATGCGAGCCATTACGCAGGGTAACGACAGCGGGCGTGTAAATTGAAGAGACATTTCAACATGACGACGCGAAACAACATGTCACTGAGCAAGACGACCGCTGCACTGCACCGACTGCGCTAGTTCTTAATCTCTCGGACAGCCATGTTGGATTTAAGATGACGCCCCCTATAGGCCATGAAAGTTGCGAATTGGCCGTGTTTTTTTTTTACTCGAGACCGGGTTTACGCTGTTTGCAGTCACTTCTCCGACGTGCACGTCACGAACATCTAACGTACGAAATTGCCAAACTCAACCACGACGTGAAACAAAAAGGCCGCAAAATAATTTTCCAGTAGCTACGTGGCCATTGCGAGATAAGCAGAAATGATCACGAAGGCAAAGCTACTCGAACGCCACATCGAGAAGAACGCAGCGTTGCCGTTCCTCTTTCCAGGACAGGCGCTGCAAGGCATCTTTGTCACCTGGCGTGCATGCTTCCTTTAACAGAGTGAACATCCCAAATATAAAGCGCACCAGGTTACATGAACTTCGCTCCAGCTCCGACCTCCACCCGAGCTTCACCGACGTGAGGCATCGCTTCTATACCGGCTGTGGTTGCAAATGGTCTTCACGAAGGCTCGCACTACATTGATTGGCGTGACCGACAGTGCTGTGTGTCACGTCTGCGGCAGCGAAGAGAACATGCAACATTTATTGTGCCGCCGTCGTCGATGTCAGTCGCAAAGAAAATATCTATCGCATTGCGACGACTGGAAGATCGGCCATTAAGCGCTGCTCGAAGACCACCCCCATGGCTCGTCGGCAGACAGGGCAGTGAAGCACTTCTGTCATACTTGAGGGCGACTGGTCTCTGTGAACGCCTGTCACTTGGTGCGGTCCTCCGCGCACGTGCGCGAACTCACCGCGGCTTTCCTCCCCCTTCCTCCATCAATCTCAACTTTCTATTCCCCCTTTCCCGTCCCCCAGCGTAGGATAACCAATCAGGCGCATTTCTGGTTAACATTCCTGCCTTCTCCCTTTTTTTGCACATCCTCCTCGTCCACCATTCAAACAACTACTTTATAACACCTTAGTACGTTCAAAACTTGAGTATGCTGCCTCAGTACGGGACCCTAGCCAGAATAACCTGATTAAACCTCTTTAACCTGTTCAGACTAACTCCGTGCGTTCCATTCTCTCTATTTGTTCACGTACAGCAAGTATAATACAGTTAAAAGCAAGCCTCAACACGCCTAACCCATCACGTCGCCGCGAAATCGCCTGTTCAGCCATGCTTCATAACTTGTTTCACCATCCGGCACTACACAACTATCTCATTCCTCCACCACACTACGTTTCATCGCGCGTTCTTCCAGCTTATAACATGGGCATTGACGTATTTATTACCAAGTCATCTTTTCAGTCATTCCTGCCTCTCAGTTCGCAATAGTGGAACCACCTCACCGCCGCTATTGTAACCAGCGGTAACAATGAACATTTTCATAATGCATTAGATAACATCTATTAGCAGGAACGTTATAACTGTATTCCTAATCAAACAATCGTTCTAATTTATTTTTGTATTTAATTATTCTGTACATCATTTTCCTACTTACACTGGACCTACTCCTCTGTTTAATGCCCCTAGGCACGGAAGGAAACTGAAATAAATAAATTATTTGATTAATAATTAATTAAATAAATAAATAAATTTAGTATATTTATGCGTTTGAGCTTTGTGTTTCTGTGTTCTTTTCTTATGCCTTTTTTTAGTTCACGTGACATGGTTTTAAAACAGTTTTTCACTCAGTTATATCTGAGTTCACTTTCTGTTTGAATTTGAGTTTAAGTGATTGTTTCATATTTGTTGCCTTCATTAGTTGCCTTCATTATTCAAGCCGGCATGGTTGGAGACTCAAAGACTGCAGTGATCACTTTTTACGGTGCTTTTGTACCCCGCTACGTCTACTACCAAGGAGGAGAGTTAGCGTCCTACCCTTAGAAAAATACGGTGCAGGTATGCAAACTATGCCAACAAGTGGGACACCGCACAGACGTGTGCCCACAACTAGAACTCCAAGTGTGCCGAACTTGCGGCATATCGGACACCACGGAAGGACGCACCCCGCGCTGTGCCGCGTGCGGGAAACCACACCTCACAGGAGACCGTGTAGCTGCAAAAGACGACTGAAGCCAAACCGTCGCCTGCAGTGCACCAACGCATCTCCGCGCAACGAACCACCCTGGAAAACTCCCCTACATAACAATAGCAAGCGGCGACAAAAACATCAAATCCGGTGGTTCAGCTCGGAAGAGGAAAAAACAGCCCACGTTGACCAAGAATTCTCGAGTCTCGGACACAGACCCGGCAGCCGCACTCCGCGAGCGAGACGCCAGTCAAGATCCAGGACCAGATCTCGATCGGAATCCAGACCTCACAGCACGAGCCGCCACGAACCTTTCCCTTCTTCAAAACCCCCAGACCTCTCCCAAAGACCCTCTACAAAGTCCTGAGCAGCCCAACAGAAAGTTCACGAGGGTTGCAATGTGGGCTTGTTGGTAATGCATCTTCAAGGGGAGTATGGTAGCGCGATTCAAAGACGGGACAAGAGAAGACACAAAGCGACACACACAGCGCTAACTTCCAACACTGTTTATTGTCGAAAACCAGGTCGTACTTATACACTCAGACCACACGAGTCACAGGCACGTGAACAGATTAACAATCAGAGCGATACATATTGTGATATGCTAAGCCATGCGCAAAAATTTCAGTTCTTTTTCAGAGAGAGCCAGTGATGGTTTGCAGATACATGAATCCCCTAGGGCATCAATCTGCTCGGCTTCTATTATAAGTCTAGTGAGTTCGCACTTGTTTCTACCGGTAATGATTGTTGATTTGAAGAGAGGGGAGCACTTATGTTGCTTACAATGAAGGGAGAGAAACCCATCTGCAACAAGTTTGTCGACTTTATTTTTGTGTTCGCGCAGTCTATCATTAATGCATCTGCCCGACTGTCCGACGTAATACTTCCCGCACGATAAGGGTATACGATATATAATTGAAGTATTACATTCTCTGAACTTCTTCCTGTGCTTAACTTGGCAGCTAGGGGCACTTTCTTTCTTTTCTGGTCTTTTTTTCCTGCACAGGCTGATTAGTTTGTTGGGTGCTGAAAAAAAAAACCACATCAGTGTTACCTCGGCGGGAAATTTTCTTTAGGTTGTGCGACAACCGGTGGATATAAGGTATCACTGTTGGTCTTTCTTTTTCTCTCGGTTACTATCTCTTTCCGCTCGTTCAGCAGTCCCTGATTGCTGCACTTGCCGAAGTATTCCCTCTGCAACTGATGTCACTACATGATTGGGATAGCCTGCTTCATGTAACCCGCCGTGGTTGCTCAGTGGCTATGGTGTTGGGCTGCTGAGCACGAGGTCGCGGGATCGAATCCCGGCCACGGCGGCCGCATTTCGATGGGGGCGAAATGCGAAAACACCCGTGTGCTTAGATTTAGGTGCACGTTAAAGAACCCCAGGTGGTCAAAATTTCCGGAGTCCTCCACTACGGCGTGCCTCATAATCAGAAAGTGGTTTTGGCACGTAAAACCCCAAATATTATATTATTGCTTCATGTAGCCGCATGGCTTGTTGTGTGAAGGCTTCGTCAGTGCAATGATGGCATGATTTAGTTAGTGCGTTAGTGAAACACAACAGTGAAACACAACATGTGAAACACAACAAGGCCACCAAAAAAACCAACCCACTGGTAAGCTGGACGCAAGTTGCGTCATCCACTGCCAAAGCCATAACAGAAGTTCCCGAATACCAACGCATCCTTGCCGAAAACAAATTCCTCAAATCTAGCTTAGCAGAAATCAAACAAGAGCTGACCGCTCTCTGCTCCACCTAAACTCATTCCAAAGCCACAAATTCGAAACCGGGGACAGTTAAGGCATCAGCGAAGCCAGAACCCGTGAATCAGGACATGCAGTTCAATAAGATCGCAACTTTAACGCAGCAAACGCAAAATTTCCAACAAGTATTCACCGAGTTGCAAAACTTAAAAAGTTATGTAAATGAATCCGTCAACAGCTTTCGCGGCGCAATGCGCAATCGAGTTAGCCCGCGAGCCCCAACGCCGCGAGACAATAGAGACGACGGATAGCGAAGGGTCAAATCATGGCTAATCGGGGTACAAATTCAAACGAAACCCTAGAAATTTGGAAATGGAACTGACGCACTATCCACAATAAGACCACCACATTATCCCGCTTCATGCAAACGGCGCGAATTCAGCCAGACGATCGCGTTCGGCGTCGTTTCTTCTGTCCCGATCTTTACCGCTTCGTTCTTCGCTACGTCACTGCGTGTGAACCGTACCAACGCCGCAAGAAACTACCTATGCCTCCTGCTGGCCTCCTTCAGCCCCTTGACGTCCCATCCTTCTTGAGGGTTGCAACTTGGCCTCCTCGGTTCTTTCTCTGTCTTTACTACTGGCAACAAATGGATTGCCGTTGCTACAGACCACACCACCCGATACGTAATTACATGCGCTCTCCCTACCAGTTGTGCTACGGACGTCGCTGATTTCCTGCTGCATGACGTCGTCTTACATCATGGAGCACCTCGTCAACTCCTCACCGACCGTGGCCGCTACTTTCTCTCCCGTGTTATTGATTACCTGCTTCGCTCCTGTGCGACAAAAGACAAATTTACGAAGGCTTGCCTCCCGCAAACCAACGCCTTGATTGAGTTATTCAACCGGACGCTAACTGACATGCTTTCTATGCATGTCCCTTTGTACAATCAAGATTGAGACTGGGCGTTTCCCTTTGTTACATTTGTCTACAATTCCTCCTTTCACGATACCGCTGGTTCTTCACCCTTCTTTCTTCTGTTTGGCTGCGGCCAAACGTTCCCTTTTCGTACTATCATCTCGGCTGCCAACCATTTGCCCACTGAGTACGCCCGCGATGCCATTTCGAAAGCTGACTATGCACGCCAGATTGCTCGCCAGCACTTTACCATACCGCAAGACCACCAAAGGCACCGCTATGACTCCCGTCATCTCGACGTTATATATAACCCAGGTGCCCTTGTTCTTCTATGGACTCCGGCTCGGCGTGTTGGACTCTGTGAAAAATTGCCTTCCCGGTACTCCGGACCCTACCATGTCTTAAGACGTGTAACAGACGTCACCTACGAAATTGGCCTGTCGACTGTTCCTCTCCCTCCGTTTCGCCACCTACAGATGTTGTTCACATGTCCCGCCTTAACTTTACCGCTCCGCTAGATCACAACAAGCACCGTGACGGTGCTTCCGCAGCTGGGGGCCATGTTACGGAATATTCCTCTAGACGAGCGTCGAAGAAGAAGACGCTTTTAATCTGGCGCGCGCATTCGACCATATGGTTCAGTGCTTGCTCTCCTTGTAAATAGGTTTTAAATACGTTTGCTGAAGTACTATAGCGCCAAACAGACGACACAAGAAGAAGAGACACGGACGAGCGCTCGTCCGTGTCTATTCTTCTTGTGTCGTCTGTTTGGCGCTATAGTACTTCAGTAATATGCACCAACTAGCCCAACAAAAAGTTCTGCTTAAATACGTTTCCCTGTTGTGCCTGCCTCCACGTAACAATATGTAATAAGGAACTTGGCAACAAGATGCACACACTACTGGGCTATGTTTGCCACACCCACCCCAACCACCCAAAAATCGCAACGATGCTTCGAAAAGACATCGCAGTAAGTGTAAGCTACAGGTCCCAAACAAACATCCAACTCCGAAGTTTAACGAACTGGCGCAGTAAACGCAGCAAATCCAAAACCCTCATAATAAACATCTATAGCCCCCCAAGGGAATGAACCGCCAGTTTAGAAGACCTGTTTCGGAACGCAATATCCCTAGCACGAAATCAGGATAAAGTATTAATACTAGGGGACTCCAATTCGCCACACACAAACTGGGGGCATCCGACGGACTCTCCTAAAGGTCGTGGAGGCGATGGAGGGTGTCAATATGAGAGTAGTCACGATCCTGGACTCTCCCACGCGAACAGGAAATAGCGTCACCAGAGACACCTTTCCGGACCTCACGCTTGCAAACACTTTAGACCGAATCAGCTGGACTAACCTCGAGGAAAAACTAGGTACCCAGCACAGCATCCATAAGCATTTCCCTAAGCTCGCCCAAGATCACTAGACCACGGGGCCAAGCAACAATCGCTGACTGGAAAGCGCATCGGCAAAATCGACCAAACATCCTGGTAAACAAGAATAGCGAAACTGTCCCAAGAGGTCAATGAATACGCCCAACATTTGAATGATGACAATTGGATACAATTTTGCGCGTCCATGCAGGGCACCACGCGCAAAAGAAAGAAGAAAAAATGTGGGCCATACTCCGCATTAGGCACTAGAACAGCTACCCCCAGAACAAATTAGGCGAATAACTAGCGAATTCGAAGGTACGGGTGCGGACCGTTTGCAGAAACCTAGAGAAACCTATATGTAAGAAACCCCAGCCAAGAGCAGCAATAGTCTGCCTACGACGGCGCAGCTAACTATGAGCTTGATGCCCCAATAACAGTAGCGGAGGTACACCCGTGAGAAAACGTATACGGAGCACAGGGTCGCCGTCACAGCGGCAGCATTTCGAAGGGGGCGAAAACACCCGTGTACTTAGATTTAGGTGCACGCTGAAAGAATCCCAGGTAGTCGAAATTTCCGGAGTCCTCCACTACGGCGTGCCTCATAATCAGAAAGTGGTTTTGGCACGTAAAACCCCACAATAAAAAGAATTAAAAAGTGTCGCCGAAAAAACTAGATTTCATTGTATTTAACATGCAAAATGTGAAATTAACGAGTACACTGGTAAGTTCGCAGTGCCAAGCTTGGACTGAAGTCCACAATTTGAAGTTGCATTCACAGGCAGACGAAAAAATTCGCTTTGTCGAGCAATCCCTGGTCCGTATACTTTTGCTGACGGGTTTACATGCAGCCGCGCCATCCGCAAATAAGCGCACAGCCCCGGTAAGTGATCAAATCACTAGCAGAAATCTCAGCTACGATACCCTTAAACAAATAAATATTTAAGTTTGCGGTGCGGCACGGCCGCACTGCAGTGAGCGTGGCGCTCACGAAACACTTCATTTTTCTCGTTCAGGTCCTTGGTTTTTGCTGCCCCACAACGTCTGCAAACAGGGTCACGGCCCGGCTTCACTGCTTGATCTTCCGTTTGCTGAAATCCATAGAACACAGCGGATGCGCACGCTGTCCGGCGCAGCCCTCGACGGGATGGACTGGCGGGAGAGCTCACCCTACCGCTTCACTTCTGCAACTCAGATGGCAGCGATACCAACTGCGTGTAAATGGAGCAACTTGTCGATCTTCGACATTGGGCACGGCCGCACCGCAGTGAGCATGGCGCTCACGAACCACTTCATCTTTCCCGTCCAGGTCCTTGGTTTTTGCTGCCCCACAACGTCTGCAAACAGGGTCACGGCCCGGCTTCACTGCTTGATCTTCCGTTTGCTGAAATCCATGGAACACAGCGGATGCGCGCCCTGTCCGGCGCAACCCTCGACGGTATGGACTGGCGGGAGAGCTCACCCTACCGCTTCACTTCTGCAACTCAGATGGCAGCGATACCAACTGCGTGTAAATGGAGCAACTTGCGATCTTCGACATTGGGCACGGCCGCACCGCAGTGGGCATGGCGCTCACGACCTACTTCATCTTTCCCGTCCAGGTCCTTGGTTTTTGCTGGCCCACAACGTCTGCAAACAGGGTCCCTGCCCGGCTTCACTGCTTGATCTTCCGTTTGCTGAAATCCATGGAACACAGCGGATGCGCACCCTGTCCGGCGCAGCCCTCGACGGGATGGACTGGCGGGAGAGCGCACGCTACCGCTTCACTTCTGCAACTGAGATGGCAGTGATACCAACTGCGTGTAAATGGAGCAACTTGTCGATCGTCGACATTGGGCGCGGCCGCACCGCAGTGAGCATGGCGCTCACGAACCACTTCATCTTTCCCGTCCAGGTCCTTGGTTTTTGCTGCCCCACAACGTCTGCAAACAGGGTCCCGGCCCGGCTTCACTGCTTGATCTTCCGTTTGCTGAAATCCATGGAACACAGCGGATGCGCACGCTGTCCGGCGCAGCCCTCGACGGGATGGACTGGCGGGAGAGCTCACCCTACCGCTTCACTTCTGCAACTGAGATGGCAGTGATACCAACTGCGTGTAAATGGAGCAACTTGTCGATCTTCGACATTGGGCGCGGCCGCACCGCAGTGAGCATGGCGCTCACGAACCACTTCATCTTTCCCGTCCAGGTCCTTGGTTTTTGCTGCCCCACAACGTCTGCAAACAGGGTCCCGGCCCGGCTTCACTGCTTGATCTTCCGTTTGCTGAAATCCATGGAACGCAGCGCATCCGCTGTGTTCCATGGATTTTGGCATTTGGCATTACCTTGGCATTATTTGGCATTATCTCAAATCTAAGGTTCTGAAGAAGAGCAACTTATTGCCAACAGAAGCCTTTACCAAGGCTACCCAGTTTAATAAATTTTTCCAATCAGTTTTCACAGTTGACAATAAAACTATCCCAGACAAGGTCGCACAGACAAGTGACATAGGTGAGGTACCATGTGAGCTAAATATAGCGGAAGGAGGAGGAGGAATAAACTTTTATTGTAGAACCAGTACTTTATGATGGCCGGGCCTAAGCCTCCCACGAAGGGACGTCGAGGGCTTGCCTCGCCGCCGCCTCGCGGGTGTGCTGGGTCGCCCAGGTTTGGTCGTCGAGGGCGGAGCTCCGCAGAGCCTCATGCAACCTCGACGAGAGAGTCGTGGTGTTAGTCTGGGTGTACTGTGCTGGGCACTCCCATAGCATATGCGGAAGCGTAGCCGGGTGAATTCCACAGCACCGCCAGTTGGGGGTAGTGTAGACGTCCGGAAATATAAGGTGGAGGCGGGCGGGTGAAGGGTACGTGTTTGCTTGTAGTAGACGCAGGGTGGTAGCCTGCGCCCGGCTGAACTTTGGGTGAGGCGGGGGAAGATTCAGCGACTGAGGTGAAAGGCCTTAACAAGATCGTTATAAGTTGTCAGACTGTCCCTGGTGTCCAACTCATCTCCAGTGACTCCGGCGTGGTTGACTAGACCTCGCGCAATGGAGTGGGTGACCTCGTTGAGATTGGGGAGGTGTGGGTGGACAGGGCCCGCATGGGCCGGGATCCATGTTAGGGAGATTATGCTGTCTGTAGAGTGTGGTGCCTGGTAGAGGATGCGAAGAGCTTGGGGAGAAATACGGCCTTTGCTGAAGTTAGTAACGGCTGAGCGAGAGTCACACACTATGGTGTGACAGGTGGGATCTAAAGTGGCCAGGGCGATGGCCACTTCTTCAGCCGTCTCGGAAGTGGGAGTAGTGACGCTGCAGGCGTGGTGTAGGGCTCCATCGCGTGTGGCGACGGCCACAAATCGTGTGCCATGGGAGTATTGGGCTGCATCAACAAATGTGATGTGACGCCAGGTACGTGGGCAAGGGCTTTTATGATAGCTCCGGCCCGAGCTTGGCGTCGGGCCCTGTTATATTCAGGGTGCATATTTCTAGGGATAGGGTCTATGTAGATCCAGCTACAGATGTCGGTCGGGATCGGTTGTTTGGGGCCCTTTTGCTGATGGTAGGTGAAGCCAAGCGTGGACAGAATAAAGCGCCCCGTTTCAGTAAGGGTGAGCCGTTCAAGCTGAGAGCGTTGTTGGGCTTCAATGAGTTCGGAAAGGTTGTTGTGAACTCCCAGTTGGTTGAAGAGTTCAGTGCTGGTGCAATGCGGGAGCCCAAGTGCTTGCTTGTAGGCCCCTCGTATGAGGGTGTCGAGCTTGTTTTGCTCAGCCCGGTACCAGTTGAGGTACGCAGCAACGTACGTAATGTGGCATATGACAAAGGATTGGACGAGTCGGAGAAGGCTTTCTTCTTTGAGTCCTCCTCGTCGGTTAGATATATGTTTAAGAAGTCGTAGGGTGTTTTGCGATTGGGCACAGATCTTGTTGAGAGCCAAGGCGTTGGAGCCGTTGGTAGAGGTGGTGAGACCGAGAACCCGGATACTAGGGACGTGTGGGATAGGACTGCCATCTTGAAGGCGTAGAGTGATGGCGTCACAGGGTCGGTGATCAGATTGGTGTTTGGAAGGGGGACCCCGCTGAATGGGCTTGTATAACAGAAGCTCCGATTTAGCCGGCGAACAGCGCAGTCCGGTCCCTTGGAGATAGGCTTCAACCGTGTCAATCGCTGTTTGGAGGGCTGATTCCACTTGACCATCACTGCCTCGGTACGACCAGATGGTGATGTCGTCGGCGTAGATGGTATGGTTAATATTGTCGACTTGCTGTAGGTGCTTGGCAAGGCCAATCATGGCTAAGTTAAAGAGCACGGGAGAGATAACTGAACCTTGCGGGGTGCCTTTGTTGCCAAGGAGAAGCTGGTCTGATCGTAAATCCCCGGCCGAGAGGGTAGCCGTGCGATTGGAGAGAAAGTCACGGATGTAATTGTAAGCTCGCTCTCCCAGGTGGAGGTTGGAGACCTGGTCAAGGATAGCCGCATGGGAAATGTTATCAAAGGCTTGAGTGAGGTCGAGTCCGAGGATGGCTTTCATGTTGCGGGAACGATAGTTTAGCACTTGATGTTTGAGCTGCAACATAGCGTCTTGAGTAGAAAGGTGGGGGCGAAATCCAATGATGGTGTGGGGATAGAGAGAGTTGTCCTCGAGGTGACTGTTGATGCGTGCTAAGAAGGCGTGTTCCATCACCTTGCCCACGCATGAAGTGAGGGAGATGGGCCTTAAGTTATTGAGGCTAGATGGTTTGCCAGGCTTTGGGATTAGGATAACGTTGGCAGTCTTCCAGGAGGCTGGAAGGGCACCACTGCGCCAGCAATCGTTGATGTAGTCAGTCAGATGGGACACGGACTCGTCATCGAGATTGCGAAGGCTTTTGTTAGTGACCCCGTCTGGCCCTGGAGCAGAACGACCGTTAAGCTTGCGTAGAGCGGCATGTATTTCAGATACGCTGAAATCGGCGTCTAGTGTAGGGCCGGGGCTACCGATGTAATTGCTGTGTGGACTGACTTGTCCCCTGGAGATATATCTGGTGCAGAGGTAGTCAAGCACCTGTTGTGGACCTTGCTTAAGGGTCTCCGTATAAAGGAGCTTCTGCAGCCGATCCTGTTGGGTGGTGCGGGTGGTGGTATTATCAAGCAGATGTTTGAGGAGTTTCCACGAGGAAGGGAGATGAAGTTGTCCATCCACCGTGTTACACAGCTCAGTCCATTGTTGCCGGCTGAGGGTTCGACAATGCTCCTCGATGGCTGTGTTCAGTTTGGAGATCTTAGTTCTGAGGCGACGGTTTAGGCGCTGCCCCTTCCATCGAGCTAGGATAGAGCGGAAGCGGGAATTCTTTTTTATTACTTACTCTTGATATAAAAACATCCCGCGGCCCAGATAACATTCCAAATACTTTTCTCAGAAGGTACGCTGAATGGGTTTCCAAATACTTATTGCTAATTTTTACAAAATCGTTGCAAACTTCTGAAGTTCCTCAAGAATGGAAAATTGCTAAAATTACTCCGATACATAAATCAGGTGATGCTACAAATCCTTCAAACTTCCGTCCTATTTCACTCATTTGTACGGCGCGGAAACATTTTGAGCATTTAATATCAAAGCACATCGTAACTTTTGTTGAAAGTCATTCTCTAATTAATCCTAACCAACATGGATTTACGAGTGGTTTGTCTACAACAACTGAATTAATAGAGACTTCGTGACCTAGCATTAACAATAGATAAGCGAGGACAGGAAGACATAATTTTTCTAGACCTATCAAAAGCCTTTGATCGGGTATCGCATCCAAAACTATCCATAAGCTGCAAGGAATTCTGAGACACAGTATTCTTACAAAATGGTTAAAAGCATATTTGTCACGACGTCAACAATTCGTTCATTTCGAAGGGCAATCCTCAGACTACGTTGAAGTTTTATCCGGTATGCCTCAGGGCACAGTTTTAGCTCCCATTCTCTTCCTTCTTTTTGTCAACGACATAGCAAATGGCATTGACGCAACGGTACGCACGTTCGCAGATGACTGCAAAAATTACAAAGCAATACAGACCAAGGATGATCAGGTTGTTTTGAATGACGCACTTAGAAAGATAGCGAAATGGTGTAAAAAAAAAGTTAGTCAAGACTGGCAGATGACGCTAAATGCAGAAAAAACTGTCTGCATGACAGTCGCGTGAAAGAAAGCACCACTACCTTTTACATATCAAATTCAGCAAAGAGAACTACAAATGGTTGAAGAATACAAGCATTTGGGTATCATTCTTTCTTCCGATCTAAAATGGAACAAACACGTGTCATACGTGGCAACAAAATCACTCTCAGCGCTTTTCTTCCCTTAAACGGTCCCTCAGATACGCCTCACCTAATACTAAACTATTCGCGTACACGTCACTCATTCGCTCTGTTATGGAATACAGCGCCATATGCTAGTTCCCATACACTAAATGTTAGCGAAGTTAGAGAGTGTACAAAGAAAAGCAGCCAGATTCATTTATAATAAATACCGTCGTCATGATTCCATAACTGAACTTCTACGCTTAGCCGGACTCCCAACAATTAGCGATCATGCTAGAGATCTCAGACTAAAATTCCTGTTCATTCTCCAGAGCAATGCTCTAAATATAGACAAAAACAAGTTTTTAGTAGACCATAACGCTAGAGTTTCAAGAACGAAGCAAAATAAACAATTATCTGAGTATAGGTTTCACAATGGCACCTTCAGGTATTCATACTTCCCACAAGCAATCAGAGAATGGAATCTGTTATCCCAAGAGGTTGTCGATTGTACGACCCTCGATTCTTTTTTGTCTATGCTGTCTGACCATATCTTTGTTGCTATTGTGACGAAATGTGGTTTTTACATTGTGTTCTATTGTCACCAAAAATGTGCACTGTCTATATCGCTGTGCGTGTGTATGAATAAGCTTGTTTTTAAACCAAAGCCAAGGCCTCTTGTAAACGATTATCGTTGAACCCTGTGTAAATGATGTATTTTCCCTTTTATGAATGTACCCTTTCCTGCCGAAATGTTCGTTAAGGCTAGCAGTGTGCACCAAATAAAGAAAAAAAACACAGAGGTCTGCGACACTAGCTTGGTGCCGAGGGAATGGAAAGAGGCTAAAATAATCCTCATCAGAATCGCTTGCGGGGAGGACATTGGTAAGATTATTTCAGAGCACGTAGCTGCAGGGCTATGCAGCGCACTTCCTTAACAATGGCATACCTTGCTTCCGAATAATTTTCTGACACGTTAAAAAATGGTGCCTGCAATTCGCGAAAGACATTATCCTTTTACCGTTTAAGCTGTCAGAGCGTAAGAAATAAATCAGAACAAGTAGAAACCGAGTTACAGAAACTGTCGTTTACTTTTGATTTCGTTGCTTTTACAGAAACATGGTTTTGTTCAAATTCCGATGTTATACAGTTTGCTGACTATAAACCCACCTCAGTGATTCCAGACGGAAAGCGAGGTGGTGGCGTGCCTTTATATATTCATAACCGGTTGTCCTTTGATATCTTGTCCAGTTATTCCCTTGTTCATGATGACTTTGAAACAGCCTGCACTGTTAACTGTAGAGTAGCCGTAATGTTTTTTTAATTATGGGATTTAACGTGCCAAAACCACTTTCTGATTATGAGGCACGCCGTAGTGGAGGACTACGGAAATTTCGACCACCTGGGGTTCCTTACCATGCACCTAAGCATAAGTACACGGGTGTTTTCGCATTTTGCCCCCATCGAAATGCGGCCGCCGCGGCCGGGATTCGATCCCGCGACCGCGTGCTCAGCAGCCCAACACCATAGCCACTGAGCAACCACGGCGGGTGTAATGCTTGTGTATCGTCCCCTTGAAGGCAATTCTGATAACTTCTGTCGGTGGATTGATTCCTTTTTGAAGCATGCAAACCTTAATAAATGGCACATCATTGTGTTAGGTGATTTTAGTATTAACTTGCTTGACGATAACCCTCAAAAGATTATGTTGAGTGAAACAATGCTGTCAAATGGTTGTGACAATGTTACTGATTTGCCCACGCGCATATCACAACACTCGGAAACATTATTAGATCAGTGTTTCACTAATTGCCCTCCGGATCGCAATATGTCAGGTGCATTTTCATCTGGAATCAGTGATCATTTGCCCTTCTTTTCGCTCTTTCTGAAGAAAGCGAAAATGAATGCCACCACACGCCCGCAGAGAGTTTGTGAAAGGAACAGTATCGTCCGCTTTTGTAATTTGATTTCTACTATCAATTCGGCTGCCATATACAATGAAGCAGACTCGTCTCGTGCGTGCGATATATTTATTAAAAAAGTATTAGAATGCTATGACACTGCATTTTCGACACACACTATTAAAAAAAGCAGAGGAAACCTAGAACAGAATGGATGACAGGGGCACTTTTAAAATGAACTGAACAAAAAAAATTGTTTTCTCGCTTTTTGGAAACAAGAAATCCGGATGAGCTAATTGAGTTTAAGAAGTTCTGGAACAAATTAAAATCAGATTTAAAGAAGGCAAAGTCTTTATTCTATATAGTCCGTTCTAGGCTGGAGCACCGAGTTCTTGACGCTAATAAAGCACTTAAAAATCAGCGCTAGGACTTAAATTCACGGATGAACACCCTCATGAGAACGAGCTACAATATATGGATATTCGCCTGCGCTTTGATGTGGCCCAAACCTGCTGGCTATTTCATTCCAGATCCATGAAAGCACCCTTTTTTCTTCAGGATGATGAGCAAAACGAGAACAAGGTGAGAGCAGGAGCCAACGTTTCGACGAGTGGACTTGTATTCTTCAAGGCGACAAGTCCACTTGTCGGAACGTTGGCTCCTGCTTTCACGTTGTTCTCGTTTTCCTCATCGTCTTGAATTTCCATCTCCCGCCTTCCTCTGTGTTTCCCCTTCTTTCTCAAGGTCACTCAAAGACGGTAAAAAACGGCACTGTTGTGTCCAGCATTGGTGCTGCCCTGCTGAAATCACGCGACCACACAGTAGCGAAGAGTGTCAAACATGAAGTAATTAGAGTTATTACAACTGGTTATCCAAGCTCTTTGTAGCAGCGGCTTGAAAAAAAATGATTCGCAAAGTTAAGTTTAACGACACAGCTTCATCGCAAGACAACAACCAGGAGCGCAAGAGGCATGCTGTGATCCCTTATAAGAGGCCGCACAACGTAAGAACGTGGCGCAACGTTATGGGGTGAATGTAGTGTTTTCTGCTCCTGTAAATACGGCCCGTTTGTGTGCACAGGTCCTGAGAAAAATTGAAAAGATGCCTAACCCTTGTGTTTCCCATTTAAGCCACTGGTCACACGCGTGCGTTGTGGTTCACGAGTTCCCTTTCTCCTGCGGCTGTGTTTGTGTCGGTCAGACCGGAAGCTGCATTAATATCCGTTTAAAAGAACATTTTAGGAATCGAGCATCCGGCGAGTATTCCGACGTAGCGACACAATGCAGGGCGTACGAAAAAGAGACAAAGAAGGTGTGCCCACCGCTTCTAGAAAAACATAAAAATTTACGCCGTCATAGGGATCATCATACACGGGAAGTGTTTGAGGCATATGCTCTCAAGAAGAAAGCGTGTGTATTTGTTAACGATCTTTGCGTCGCACTTGCTGATTGTGAGATGCAATTTCTGGACGCAAGATTGTGACGGCAGCGCTTGTGGATAGCCTATCGTCATGATGACGATAGGCTATATATATATATATGACGATAGACGTCATATATATGTCATCTTTCACCCAATAAAGCTAGTCTGCGCGCGTCCTCTGCACTTCTATTTCTGTTGCCCGTGTATTCATAACGCACTAACAACCTTATCACAAGATGCGCTTAAGAATGCGTTCAGTACTATATCACACCAGCTCATACTGGAAGAGCTGCAAGAACTAGGCTGTGGCGAGAAAATCAAGATGCGCTCTTTTCTGCAAGAGCACTAGGCCACCGCAGGTGTCGACTCGCTCCGATGGGAAGTACCGGGCAGAGGCACCCCGCAGGGTGCCATATCTTGTCACCACTGCTATTTAACATCGGAATGCGCGGGCTCTCTCTGTTCCTGGACACAATACGGGGGGGCGTAATCCGTAACAGTCCACCTAGTGGACTGTCCATTTCGGCCGGTGCTCATTGGCTAGGGCAGCACGTCTCCTCCTCTCTCGTGCAGCTGCATTCAATCAGCAGCAGCCGAAATGGACAGTCAACTAGGTGAACTCTTACAGAATACCCCCCAGATCTAGGTCAAGCACTGTACGCTGACGATATTAGTTTATGGGTTTCGACAGGCTCAAGTGAGCATAAGTAAAACACCTTACAGGAGGCAATAAACAAAGTCGAAGCCGTCAAAGACACGGCGAACATGTGCTGCGCGCAGGAGAAATCGGAATTTATTTGAATCAAAGCAAAATAGACGCGCACAGAACCAGAGATCCGGCTAACACTCCAAGACCAACCAATACGGAGAGTGCAAAAACTGCGAATTCTGGGCCTCTGGTTACAATGTAACAGCAGCGTAGACCCCACCCTGCTCTTGCTTAAGTGTACAGTGCATCAGGTGGCTCGAATGATGCACAGGATAACCTCCCACAGGAAGGGCTTTAAAGAGTATGAAACGATCAGATTGATACAAGCTTTCATAATCAGCAGGTTGATCTACAGCCTACCTTGCGAGCCCTACGTCCGTAGTCCTGAATGGGGCTGCGGACGGCGGGAGTGACGAGCGACTACCACTTCATCATCAACTTTTCTGTTTTATTTTGCATATTATTCTACATTTTGCAACTATATAAGCGTTTGTCAAACGTCCTGAATATCGTACCCAGCCTCACGTTCACTCACTCTTCCACGAGGAAAGAGGATCCCACGTCTTCGGACCCCGAGTCGCAACAGGCCCCAAAGAAAGAGCGTCGAAGCCACTGCGCATGCAAGAGACGCAAACTGCGTTTCGGCTTTGCGTCCGGCATGCTATTTCACTGATGTAGCGGGAACCCCAAAAGCTGTCCCAAAAGCTTTGCGTCTACAAACATGGCGGCACCCATCGAAACGACGGCTCTAGCATAGCACCCAACTGGGCTCCATTCGTGGCATGATGAAATCGCTCATGAACTGCGCATCTTGCACGCAATTAGCGGAGGATAAAACAAGGCGAGACACCGCCTCTGAATATGTGCGTCATGTTTTCCTACTCACCTTTTTGCCGTCCAACTCGTGGGGACCGCTGGCTAGGACCTTGTCTACACTGGCCGGGTCCGAGAAGGTGACGAACCCGAAGCCCCTGCAAGTGAGACGACAAGGAAGCATATGTGAGAAATCACCGCACGGTGGGGCACGCGCAAAAGCAAGGCGCGCTTTATTTGTAAACTTCATTCAGACAACCTAAGCGACATGCAAAAGAAGAGCGCAGACTAAGAGATCCCATCACAGATCAAAAGGTCAGGCATGATTAAAGGCCTCAGCTGTGCTCGTGTGACCCT
Source organism: Dermacentor variabilis (assembly GCF_050947875.1). NCBI lineage: Eukaryota > Metazoa > Arthropoda > Arachnida > Ixodida > Ixodidae > Dermacentor > Dermacentor variabilis. The sequence goes on from NC_134570.1 coordinate 7,064,296, forward strand.
AGTGTCGAATTTGCGTGTGCGCCCTCTTGTGTGACTATCCATGGATTACGTGCACGTACACATCAGCACTTCACATAAAAGCCGGCATGAATTGCGGCTGCGGCCGATCACATTTGACAGAAAACAACGCATCGTGGTGCAAAAACAATAAACACCAATAAAAGCAGGAAATAAACTGACAACACATCTTTTTTTTCTTCTGTTTAGAGCCATGCACAACTTATTGTAGACTTGCACCTTTCTTAACGCATTTTCATATGGCTAACAACTTCCCGTTCCTTTTCCAAGCCAATCTTTATCCAGGAAGAAATGAAGAGATGGACGAACATTGGAGTTGGTTTCCTTGTTGGCAGTGTCCGGTGGAAGGCCTACGTGTATACCTTCGTTGTATATCCTCCCAGTTCGGGATCCTTGGCGCTGCGGCGCGCGTCTTGCTGCAACTCGATCGGGAGGCGCCCATGTTGGGTACGGCCGGTCATTACCGGAGACGGCAGTGCGCGAGCGAGTCGGTGGGGAACGCGCCGGGGCGTCTGCGCCAAATGAACCTGCGTCCAATTAATCAACCACATATCGCCAGCCTTCTGGCCACCCGCCTCCTTCATTATTGTTGTTTTATTTTCTTTCTCGAACGCGGACAAAGAGCGACGAAGCAGCAAACGGAAAAATAGAAACCATCCGTGCAGGAATAAAGTAGACAACGGGAAGCGACCCAATACGGCGGGGGACGTCATCGATAATGATTCGTCAAAGTTCATTAGGCCCGCCTCGACTCCGGCCGGTCTTCCTTCGATCCGGGTGTTCGTGGCGCCGCTTATACGTGCCCGCTCGGAGAAGACGAGCACGCAGGAGGAGCGGAGGGAAGGCGACTTCTCTGCGCACAAATGTCACTTCTGACGATGAGTTCTCTTTCGTGCCACCATCTTCCATTTTCATAAGCTGCCAGTTACTTTATGCACGTTAGATTTGTTCACTACACTAAACGCCCACAAGCCATCCAAACTCATATCAGTGATCGAGTCGCAGATTTTATTTTTCAGCCTTGATAAATAAAACGTTTTTCAGTAGTAGCCCGAACCTTAATGGTTTCACAACTGGGACTTTTTTTCTGTGTGTGTGTGTGTGTGCTGGTGCCCCTGACGGGAAACTTGGTTTGTGTCTTCGTGGGCAGTTTCCACGGAGGCGACGGCCTTGTTATAGTCTTCACTGAACCGGCCGAGATTCACCCACAGAAAGCAAAAAGTATTCCTGGATGTTTCGGCGAGGTCGAATCAAATGTGACTAGCGGTATGTCTCAATGTATTCCGGGCGAGATACGTTCGCGGATCGGCTCGCATCTTGGACGCTTCCTCATCCCATATTCTTCAGTATAGTGGCTGGTTGCTGGTACGTCTTGTGCACGCCCCTTCGTGTGGCTTGTCGCCAAAGAAGAGAGGCGCCGCTAACCTGGCGTCGACATTGTGTTTGTGGTCGGCCTTCTCACAGGCCAGCCTGTGCAACTTATCTATGCCTAGTGGTGAAAAAAAAATATGTGACGCATTAATTAAGATGTGCTGCCAGTATAGACGGTGTGTTATGTGTGCTTACGTGCAAATATGTCAGAGAACACGACGCAACGAAATCACAAAGATATCGAGGCTGCCATACAATTCTGAAAAAATATACATATGTATAACAACCTCGTTGGCAAGAGCAATATACGACACCACATGAGCTATAACAGGCAGCTTTAGCCCAAATTCCAATTGACATCTCCATCCCATGTGCGTAAGTGGGACCAGGGGGCTGCACTGAGGAGGACGCCGCGCGTTTATTCGCTCTCCGAGACTGGCTGGGACGCGAGGGCACCGCTTTTATCGCTGGGGTCGCCCACTGGACTTGACGGATGGGAAGTGGGACAGAAATGGATCTTCCCAAAATCAGACTCGTATCGGTGCGCGTGCGTGCGTCTGCCGTCATGCCATTTAGCCTTTGCCCGATTTTGCGTCGGAATACATGGCCCGAAGGTGTCAGTCGAAAGCAACGCTTTTCCTTCCTGTGGGGCCTGGCTGAGCGCGTCTGTTACCACACTGTTCAGAAACCGGTTTACATGCCCACCGAGGTCCCACCTGAATTGCACATCTGCTGCGCAGAATGCGAGAGGCGCGCAGCGCAAGCAAGCAGTTACGTTGCAGCCCACGTATAATCAATGCTCTTTTCTTTCATGACTATTAAGCCCGGCTCCAACTCGGTATTGCGCAATAATAATACAATCTGGAACGCTACGTCCAGCAGCTATGATGCTCACGCAAGTTAACTCGCTATGAACGGCGTGCGTAAAGGCAGCTGCGCTCCACACGTTTCCCGCGGCAAACCGTACACAATGGTGTGTGCGAAGATTGACGCCGCTGTACCTCCCGCGTAGCGAATAGCGCATGCGCAGTGCGGATCCGAGGTGTCGCGAGAGAAATCATCGAGGTAAGAATTCGGTACAAAGAGCACGTTAAAGAACCCCAGGTGGTCAAAAGTTCCGGAGTCCTCCACTACGGCGTGCCTCATAATCAGAAAGTGGTTTTGGCACGTAAAACCCCAAATATTATTATTAGAATTCGGTACAAAGAAAGCGACAAAGTAAATGCCGACAGCTCGACCCGAACGAAATGCAGGCGGCTATGGAAGCAGCAGTGTTGCGTTGCTTCGATGGTCCCAGGAGCGCGCGCCACATCATTTCCTTCGCTCGATTCAAGAAAGATGCGACTCGAATAACGAAAGCTATCTGTACAGCGCAACAGGAAGAAACGAAGACAAGAGCTTCGTTTCTTCTTGTTTTGCTGCGCCTTACAGAAGATGCCGCTCAATGATGACCGACCAAAAAGCCCGTATCGCCACCCTCGTCGAATAACGAGCGCGCACAGCTCTAAAAAGCGGACTTGCAGAGCAGCAGAGGGGCAATCGGTAAGCGCGCGTCAATAGAAATTTTCGGAGTGGAATTTGGTTTCAAATCGACAATTTCCCTTTCGCCTGCATGACTCGCCAACGTCGAATTGGGACACCGTGCTCACGCGCACTCATGGGATGCGTGCTGGGGGCGATTCAAACAACCGAGCCGCATCAGTGTCCACAGAGTGGGGCCTCGGAGACAAGTGTTCCTCCTTTCTGCACACTGTCGTCCCTCGATGAATTCGCAAAGCAACAACAGCAACAACAACGACAATAATAATAATAATAATAATAATAATAATAATAATAATAATAATAATAATAATAATAATAATAATAATAATAATAATAATAATAATAATAATAATAATCACGATCACCCGAGCAGCAGCGGCGCCGGCCGTGCGGGGCAAGGGAGACAAAAGAACCAGATAACTCGCCTTCGCGCATAGCGTTCGCCACAGGCGCTTCCCGGTTAAGATTACGGTTGCATAAGCTGCTACACCTTAGACTTCTGTCAACCAAAGGACCAGGCAGGATTCCGTAAAGGCTACTTAACAATAGACCATATTCACACTATCAATCAAGTGATAGAGAAACCTGCAGAATATAACCAACCCTTATATATAGCTTTCATTGATTACGAGAAAGCGTTTGATTCAGTCGAAACCTCAGCAGTCATGGAGGCATTACGGAATCAGGGTGTAGATGAGCCATATGTAAAAATACTGGAAGATATCTATAGCGGCTCCACAGCCACCGTAGTCCTCCATAAAGCAAGCAACAAAATCCCAATAAAGAAAGGCGCCAGACAGGGAGATACAATATCTCCAATGCTATTCAGAGCGTGTTTACAGGAGGTATTCAGAGACCTGGATAGGGAAGAATTGGGGATAAAAGTTAATGGAGAATACCTTAGTAACTTGCGATTCGCTGATGATATTGCCTTGCTTAGTAACTCAGGGGACCGATTGCAATGCATGCTCACTGACCTCGAGAGGCAAAGCAGAAGAGTGGGTCTAAAAATTAATATGCAAAAAACTAAAGTAATGCTTAACAGTCTCGGGAGAGAACAGCAATTTACAATAGGCAGCGAGGCACTGGAAGTCGTAAGGGAATACATCTACTTAGGGCAGGTAGTGACGGCGGATCCGGATCATGAGACGGAAATAATCAGAAGAATAAGAATGGGCTGGAGTGCGTTTGGCAGGCATTCTCAGATCATGAACAGCAGGTTGCCGTTATCCCTCAAGAGAAAAGTATATAATAGCTGTGTCTTACCAGTACTCACCTACGGGGCAGAAACCTGGAGGCTTACGAAAAGGGTTCTACTCAAATTGAGGACGACACAACGAGCTATGGAAGGAAGTATGATAGGTGTAACGTTAAGGGATAAGAAAAGAGCAGATTGGGTGAGGGAACAAACGCGAGTTCATGACATCTTAATTGAAATCAAGAAAAAGAAATGGGCATGGGCAGGACATGTAATGAGGAGGGAAGATAACCGATGGTCATTAAGGGTTACGGACTGGATCCCAAGGGAAGGGAAGCGTAGCAGGGGGCGGCAGAAAGTTAGGTGGGCGGATGAGATTAAGAAGTTTGCAGGGACGACATGGCCACAATTAGTACATGACCGGGGTTGTTGGAGAAGTATGGGAGAAGCCTTTGCCCTGCAGTGGGCGTAACCAGGCTGATGATGATGATGAAGCTGCTACAGCCAGGAAGCGGCAACTCTAGCACACGAAGAAGGGAGTGACGTAACTACACTTTCGTATGTGAAAGAAGAAACCACGTAGCAAGTGCTTTGTGTTGTTACAATGCTGTGGGAAGGCCACGCATAGTGAGGACTGCTGAAGAGTATCGAGCCTACGAGGCACTGCGAAACCGTCGTTAAGTGCGTTTCTCTTCTGTCTTTGTAGGTGCATAAAGTATTGGCGCAAGCGAAGTCGCCGTCGGTCAAAACATCTAAGGCTAATAATCAGGTAAAGCGCACGTGAATGTCACCTAGTGAATAATTTCGAGCTACGTCGGAATGGATAATCGTTCGTTATGTACAGCTTCGTTGTCTAACCACATTCACAGCTTGGATTGCAGGCCAATTTTTTTTATTAATTTTTGGGGGAGGGAGTGGGGTTGAGACAGTGATGAAATACTCTTTGATGACAGCTGTGGGGATGGCGGCCTGTCCGGCCTGTCCGGAGCCAGGTATTCTTAGCACCCTCTGCAGCGTCACAGATCTGACCGCCGCCGTGGTCAGTTGCTTCGCGGCTGCTGGGGACTGAGGGCCGGGGTTTGATTGTTGTATTCATATAGGAGGTTGTGGCCAAGTACTGCACCAGGGTGGCCAATCCTGCTCTGGTGAGAGAGTGCGTTACCGGTTCTGGTCACCGGGATCAGGCCGCACTCCAGGCCGCCATTGGAATCTGAACCTGGCAACGTTTAACGTTAGAACGCTATCTAGTGAGGCGAGTCTAGCAGTGTTATTGGAGGAATTAGAGGGTAGTAAATGGGATATAATAGGGCTCAGTGAGGTTAGGAGGACAAAAGAAGCATATACAGTGCTAAAAAGCGGGCATGTACTGTGTTACCGGGGCTAAGCAGAGAGACGAGAACTAGGAGTCGGATTCCTGATTAACAAGGAAATAGCTGGTAACATACAGGAATTCTATAGCATTAACGAGAGGGTGGCAGGTCTTGTTGTGAAGCTTAATAAGAGGTACAAATTGAAGGTGGTACAAGTCTATGCCCCTACATGCAGTCATGATGACCAGGAAGTCGAAAGCTTTTATGAAGACGTGGAATCGGCGATGGGTAAAGTCAAAACAAAATACACTATACTGATGGGCGACTTCAATGCCAGGGTAGGCAAGGAGCAGGCTGGAGACAAGTCAGTGGGGGAATATGGCATAGGCTCTAGGAATAGCAGAGGAGAATTATTAGTAGAGTTTGCAGAACAGAATAATATGCGGATAATGAACACCTTTTTCCGCAAGCGGGTTAGTCGAACGTGGACGTGGAGGAGCCCGAATGGTGAGACTAGAAATGAAATCGACTTCATACTCTGCGCGAACCCTGGCATCATACAAGATGTAGACGTGCTCGCCAAGGTACGCTGCAGTGACCATAGAATGGTAAGAACTCGAATTAGCCTAGACTTGAGGAGGGAACGGAAGAAACTGGTACACAAGAAGCCAATCAATGAGTTAGCGGTAAGAGGGAAACTAGAGGAATTCCGGATCAAGCTACAGAACAGGTACTCGGCTTTAACTCAGGAAGAGGACCTTAGTGTTGCAGCAATGAACGACAACCTCATGGGCATCATTAAGGAGTGTGCAATAGAAGTCGGTGGTAACGCCGTTATACAGGAAACCAGTAAGATATCGCAGGAGACGAAAGATCTGATCAAGAAACGCCAATCTATGAAAGCCTCTAACCCTACAGCTAGAATAGAACTGGCAGAACTTTCTAAGTTAATCAACAAGCGTAAGACAGCGGACATCAGAAACTATAATATGGATAGAATTGAACAGGCTCTCAGGAACGGAGGAAGCCTAAAAACAGTGAAGAAGAAACTAGGAATAGGCAAGAATCAGATGTGTGCGTTAAGAGACAAAGCCGGCAATATCGTTACTAATATGGATGAGATAGTTCAAGTGGCTGAGGAGTTCTATAGAGATTTATACAGTACCAGTGGTACCCACGACGATAGTGGAAGAGAGAATAGCCTAGAGGAATTCGAAATCCCACAGGTAACGCCAGAAGAAGTAAAGAAAGCCTTAGGAGCTATGCAAAGGGGGAAGGCAGCTGGGGAGGATCAGGTAACAGCAGATTTGTTGAAGGATGGTGGTCAGATTGTTCTAGAGAAACTGGCCACCCTGTATACGCAATGCCTCATAACCTCGAGCGTACCGGAATCTTGGAAGAACGCTAACATAATCCTAATCCATAAGAAAGGGGACGCCAAAGACTTGAAACATTATAGACCGATCAGCTTACTGTCCGTTGCCTACAAAGTATTTACTAAGGTAATCGCAAATAGAATCAGGAACACCTTAGACTTCTGTCAACCAAAGGACCAGGCAGGATTCCGTAAAGGCTACTCAACAATAGACCATATTCACACTGTCAATCAAGTGATAGAGAAATGTGCAGAATATAACCAACCCTTATATATAGCTTTCATTGATTACAAGAAAGCGTTTGATTCAGTAGAAACCACAGCAGTCATGGAGGCATTACGGAATCAGGGTGTAGATGAGCCATATTTAAAAATAGTGGAAGATATCTATTGCGGCTCCACAGCCACCGTAGTCCTCCACAAAGAAAGTAACAAAATCCCTATAAAGAAAGGCGTCAGACAGGGAGATACGATATCTCCAATGCCATTCACAGCATGTTTACAGGAGGTATTCAGAGGCCTGGAGTGGGAAGAATTGGGGATAAAAGTTGATGGAGAATACCTTAGCAACTTGCGATTCGCTGATGATATTGCCTTGCTTAGTAACTCAGGAGACCAATTGCAATGCATGCTCACTGACCTGGAGAGGCAAAGCAGAAGGGTGGGTCTGAAAATTAATTTGCAGAAAACTAAAGTATTGTTTAACAGTCTCGGAAGAGAACAGCAGTTTACGATAGGTAGCGAAGCACTGGAAGTGGTAAGGGAATACATCTACTAGGGGCAGGTAGTGACCACGGATCCGGATCATGAGACTGAAATAACCAGAAGAATAAGAATGGGCTGGGGTGCGTTTGGCAGGCATTCTCAAATCATGAACAGCAGGTTGCCACTATCCCTCAAAAGGAAAGTGTATAACAGCTGTGTGTTACCAGTACTCGCATATGGGGCAGAAACCTGGAGCCTTACGAAAGGGGTTCTGCTGAAATTGAGGACGACGCAACGAGCTATGGAAAGAAGAATGATGGGTGTAACGTTAAGGGATAAGAAAAGAGCAGATTGGGTGAGGCGGGTAAACGCGGGTAAACGACATCTTAGTTGAAATCAAGAAAAAGAAATGGGCATGGGCAGGACACGTAATGAGGAGGGAAGATAACCGATGGTCATTAAGGGTTACGGACTGGATTCCAAGGGAAGGGAAGCGTAGCAGGGGGCGGCAGAAAGTTAGGTGGGCGGATGAAATTAAGACGTTTGCAGGGACAACATGGCCACAATTAGTACATGACCGGGGTAGTTGGAGAAGTATGGGAGAGGCCTTTGCCCTGCAGTGGGCGTAACTAGGCTGATGATGATGATGGTGGGGATGCGCGACTCTCACCCGACCCCTGATATGTTGTTTTCTCGCATAGCTCCCGTCTCCTGTAATCCGGCTTCGCCGCTTGGCTTTACTCAGCGGTCGGTGTGCTTGCAGGGTAGTACGAGAGATGGCGCAAGTGCTGCTCTGCTAACGCCACCTAACGGTGGGGTAGCTTGCGCGCAAAAAGGAGAGGCTCTTCCTCTTTGGCTCCGGCTCGGCAAGCGGCGCGGACGTTCTGAGTGGGCGTCGATCCATGTTTCTGCGAGGCGAGACCGTCTCGTGAGGCCTACCCCGGAATGGACGACCACAGATCGTTCGAACGCGCCACCGTTCGCGTGACCGTACGCGCGAACGACCAAGCGTTGGTGTCCAGCATGGGGCGAACATATTCGCTCGTTATCCGGTCGCGGTGAGTCGGACTTCCGCAATTCGTCGCGCGCTCATCGGCACGTTTTGTGGATAGCGACTAGGCTAGCAGGCATTCGTCTATGAAAGGGTACAATAAATTCCCTTGTGAAGGTTTGCGCTACTACTGTGTCGTCGTTCCTTTGTCCCAAGAGCACGGGTGAGAACCCCGCACAACGTATAGGTCGAACGAGAACGCAGCGCAAAATTAAAGCTAAAACATCGAAAAGAAACAAGGGGGGAGCCACGCAGCAGACAACGAGAAGATGGAAAGGCAGAATAGAAAAAAAAACAGAATGAAATAAACGAAGGGCCAGCGACGCGAGGGCGCACAATTGGATCGAGCAGAGCGTCGCATCTATTGGTGGCCGCTTCATTGAGTCGAAGCAGCCACAACGGGCAAAGAAAATGAATCAATGGAAGCAGATGAACGCAAGGCCATTGGCAATTGCGCCAACCTAAAGTGCCGTTGCCGGGCAAGGAAGCAAGGACAAGAGACAGTGGGGCGCTACGTGGCACTTGTTAAAACGCAGAGCGGAAGGCCAATACAAGTGGACGGCGCTTGAACGAACTACTCTTGCTGTCCGCCGTGAAGCGTGCATCACACGTTAGTCAGCTGCTGATGTCGTTAGCGTAAATAGTACACTCTGAACTATAGCCCATCCGTTCCGTCATCCTGATTGCATTTAGAAATGCGAAATCATTATGTGCCTCGTTATGCGAAAGCCCGTCGCATAGGATATATAGTCCGCGGCGTGACCGAATGATGATACCAAAATTTGACGACGACGCAAAGAGTGAAAACACGTCAAGAAATGTTTGGATTGAGCTCAAATTTCTCAAGGAGGTTCCCGTAAATTAAGTAAATTAATGCCCTTGGAAATGAAGGTTCGGCAGCATGTTACACTCCTGTAACACATGAAGGCGAATGCCTGCTGCACACTTGGCAATGCGTGAAAGCGTCCCTGAAACGATTTTGACAATTTTCTACATACGTACTGAGTCGTTAGAGTAGGTCCTTCTGATCATTAATTGACACATCTAAGTGCCCCGCGTAAAGCGTGTAATTTATTATAAGGTTTTAAAAATACACATACATCGCTGCCGATCGCAGCACACTGCTCGGCGGAATTTTAAGCCGCCCCTACCCATATGACGGAAATCGCCCAGTTGACGTCAGTGGGGCAAGCTATCCGATTGGCTGGCCAGGGCGCGTGATCGACAATTTTTCCAACTTTATGGTAAACAAATGATGTTTATAATAGTTGGAATGTTAGCTAATTTGTTTTCATAAAAAGAAAGTAACATAAAGAGAATGCACAAGAAAAATTTTGCAGTACACTTAAGCACTTCCGGCACACAGCAAGTGTCGTCTGCTTGTGTTACAACTGTTAGGAATGGCCTGCCGAGGTGGCAACGTGCAAGTTTTCGCAGCCCGCTGCAGCTGCGAGCGTGGCGAGCTTCCCCGAATACACCATGGAAGCTTCAACACTTGCTGCGTTGACTCATTTCGTACGGACCGCGAGGTGCCGCGTCAACGACCCCTCGGCGCCGCATGACTAAACGCGATCAGCTATTGTTAGTGAAATCGCCAACGCCTTCACGGTTCGACTGAAGCAGGGGGATTTTCTGGAAGGAGATGCCTTGCGGTGCCTTTTCACGGGCCTTTGAAGACGCCAAACAATGGGCAGCGGCGGAGGCCACTGTGCGAGGTCCGCTCTGGAATTTAGAGGCGCCGGCTTGAGTCGGGCGTGACCACCTGGCTACAGGGGCGCAGGACAATGGACAACAGGACGGCCGCGTTGCGAAGGTCAGCTCCGACTGCTGCAAAGGTCGTCGGCCCTCGGAGGGGGCACTGAAACCTGTGTGTGAGTGTGTGTGTGTAAAACGTCCCGCAGAGAGGCGGCTTGTTTACGATCGCGTCGAACGTTTTGCCTCACCAGGGATCTAGGGAACACGAAGTCTTTATTCGCAACTTTCACAGATGGTAGCGACGCCATGCGGCAGCGGTCGTAAGCCTCAACGAGGGGATGCCCGCGTTTCGTAGCTGCGTCGCCCGTGTTCACTTAGTGTGGTGCGCTGGAGCCTTTGTTTTGTATTTGATTGTGGTCCCTTTTTACAGCGGTATTTCAGAGCTCTGAAGTGATCTACGCAGCTGAGGCACAGGCTGCCTTTCGCAGTGACACTGTTTTGACGGGTTACGTGTTTGATAATGGGCAAGACGTACAAAAGCAACAAAATGTGCTGTGCGCCTCAGTGCACACGCCGTGCAGTCGAAGGCGAGGTAAGCCTTCACTCGTTTCCTTGCGAGGAACGAATGCAAAAGGAGTGGGCAGTGAAATTGCGCATTGGAAAGCCTGTCACAAAAACAATGTGTTAAGTGCATACTCTTCGAGAGCTGGCTTCTCGCACGCCTTGCCATATCTCGTGGCGTCGTTTCCTTGGAAGTTTTGCGTCAGCAGTTTTTCAATTTTGTTTTGCCAGCTGTTTGTTTGTGATGGCGCAAATCTAGAATGTGTGGCACTTGCTTCCTGTTATTCTGAGCATTCGCTCTCTTTGCCACTGTGTATTATTTTGCCCAGCAGTCTCGGCACAAATTCTAACTGCTTGTGCTGAGCTCACAGCAACCATGTCCTTATAAAATTTTGCTAGCCGAGCACTCAAATGGTTCATATCAGCTCTGTAAATTCTTAACTTGTCCCAATCTCTGAATGCGACTTCATAGAAGAGAAGTTCCTCAAACTTTTGTGCATGCTGGTTGGTGAGGATATGCACAATCAGGTACGGCTCACAGCCTGTGTTGCCTGCTTGCTTGCCTGCTTTGCAAGAGCAGTGGCCCTGTAAGAAAAAAAAAACTGTTGCGCCAATGCAGGACAGGCACTCTTCATGTTATGTGAATAAACGTGACATATTGCGCTTTCTCCCGTTTCATTGTGTATCTTTTTTCCTTTCGTGCTGCCTTCGTGCAGTATTTTCTTAGCGGCTTTTTGCATCTGGGCTCCAAAAAATATTCCTGTAAGTACTGGAAGAACCACTTTTGAGGTGTGGGCAGGCGAATCGAGTTCTACGGTTCATCGGAGAATGACCAAATCAATGTAATGCTCCTACGGCGATGAAATCAGCTTTTCGGCATCATTAAACGTTTGCCATGTGCTGTACGACTGCATAGACGATGCTTTAGCAAATGAATGCGAGCGAATACCCTTTGTTTACTAGCGCATAAAGGCAGCATAGTTTTCCAGGCAACGCGAGGCAAGGGTTCGGACACCGAAGCCGTGGCAGTACACGGGGCCCCTCTTAACGTGTAGCGGTGCTCACAGCCGCGCATCGCAGCAAAAATGCATACGACGTGAAGCAGCAACTCGTGGTCCCTTTACGCATAAACCAGTCTGCCTGGAAACGCACATATGTCAGACGCACTTGCAGGCTGAAGGGCGCAGCCATGTGCTCGCGTGTCCAAACTAAGAGTGGACGACCGAATATGTCGTACACGTATACCATGCCACACGCACCAGCAGCAAGCAATTCATTTTCACGGAGCGTTGGGGCCCGCTCACGCCTCTGCAGTAAACACAGTGAGCTGTTTTAATTTCCTGAAGTGCGGCCACTGAAGCCTATTCGGCGAGGGACTCGAAAGAAAAAAAAATACAAAGCCAGTAAATAGCACATGTACCCATTTTTATGGTTTCGTCGCTCCTAAATTCGAACCACAGCTCGTGCGGTTTCTGCCGCACTTGTGATGTTTGCAGGCACAATCCTTGGACGGTGTACTACGAGACTGTGCATTCTTTCAAGCCGCAGCAAACGATGTGTCCTGCGTTCAACACTTCTTCACCTTCAACCAGTCACCGAACCCGCGTTTCTGAACCCCCGATGTGGGTCATAATACATCCCAGAGTCAGTGGTCTTTGAAATGAAGACATGACAATACCACGCTGCGGCCGGAAACACTATGCGATCCGATGCAGCGTGTACAATAGCCGGTGGCGTCTGCACAATCCCCTTAACGACAGCCATATTGAATTTCGAGTAGCGCCACCTATAGGCGGTGAAAGTTGCGAATAAGCGGCTGTTGTCGGCTGCTAGAGTGTGCTCGTCGTCGTGGTCTGTGCTCGTCAATGTACTCGTGAGCTGTGTGCTCGTTTGCTGTACGCTTCGTCTTGCGGGCTCCATTTGGGACTCACGCAAGACTGCGTAAATGTATCCCGTGTTTAAAATGTAAATACTGTAAATAAACTGTGTTCGCCTAGTCCTGTCGCCCCAAGTTCCTCCGATCGTCCTACAAGCCCGACTCCAAATCTTACACAACGTGCTCCGTCTTTGACGAGAGCTCCGCAGTCAGTGTCGGCCTGTCTTTTCGCGAGCGCTATGATTCAACTTTGTTGCGTTGTGGACTGCAAGCGTAGCAACTGGCAATATGTCAAGCTGCGACATCGTGTCCTTCTGCAAGCCAGTAGACGAGCGGACTGGCTGCTGCGCATTGGACAGCCCCTATTCGATGGGCACTAGGATTTGCGCGATCGCGGCCGTCACTTTAAACCGGAAAATTACTAACTCACTAGCGTTTCGCGAGTCCGGTATGAGAGACTTTTAGCTCAGCGGGTTTACGTTTCGCTCCGCTCGCGGTCTCCACCGTTGCGCCAGCGGAGCGGCTCGCGAAAAAAGAATTTTAGCCCGGCGGATCACTCACCCGCTCGAGCGGGGCGCTCTGCTTCCCCCACCTAGTGGTCCGAATAGGAGTTACTGAGAAATGAATTTGAATTACGCTTGCTTTTATAATGCGAGAAATGTTGAATAAAGATATATTACATGTTCTCAGTACATTATTTGTTAATAATATACTGAGTACTAATGTACGGGTCAGCGCCGCAGTCGCCGTCGTCGATGCAGAACTGCCGGCGTTCATGTTCGCGGCTGCCATGTTGCATTTCCCATACACGTCCGCGCGCGCTTACGCACGCTCGCGCGCTGCGTATACCCTCCGCTGGGGAGTGCTTTCCAGCGGGCGTAAACGCTGCTCCGTAAAACCGCTGGCGGCCTCAGCGTTGTGCGCATGCGCAGTCGTGTCTCCGCTCGCCCGCTCCGCTCCGCTGGCCGTAAACCCGCTGGGCTAAAACTCTCTATTAGGGTAAACGCCAGGGCAAGGGGACAGGGCCTGGCCGTGTCCAGGGCCTTCACCGTTCCGTCGGAACGTTCTGCTAGTGTGTGATTACCGGAATACCAGACACGTTCGGCGCTACGACAGAATGCTCGCGACGCACGCTGCTTGGATAGCTCTCGCTTGGGGTTAACGGCCAAGCCGCTAGCGGAGACGTTTCGCGCGGGCGGGGGCGCGCTCCAAAACAACCGGCAGTGGACGATGTGACGTCGCATCGTGACGCAGAACCAGTAAAGGCGGAGCTTAGCCCCGATCGTTGAGGAGGAGAAGCATGGCTAGGGAGGAGGGTAACTTGTAATCGCTTGTAGCTCCATTAATACGTAACGCTTCACCTAAATTGTGGTGCGAATGTTCTACTTAAGCTGTACCCTACGCGTCTACAAAATTTGTCCGAACCGTTTCAGGGCGCTTTAAGTTGCACGATTGGAGGGATCCGACTTGCTCAAGCAAGACATAACAAGTTCCCGCCTTCCCGCGGTGTGAAGCAAACGTGTGGCAAGTTGTTGTCCGCGAGCGCTTCACGCTGCTCTCGACGTCTCGCGTCGCGGCGCTGCTGCTTTCGCCGCGCGCCTTCTTCGACTCGTTTTCGACGCTTAGCTGAGGCTTCGCACGCTCGTATAGCGGGCGGGGTCAGGTTCGTGCCAACGACGTTTCTCTTCCAGTTTGTGTTGCATCCTCTCGGCAGGGGAAAGCAGCACTTGCGCTGGAACGCCTTGCTCCCGGCGCTTCGCACCTCGTTTCTCGCTTGGCGAGCATCCTCGGCCGTAGCGCACTTCCGAGGGGTGTATGCATTGCTTTATCGATGGTTCGGATGCTTGTTTTGAGCTTGTTCTTTATTGAAACGTATGCAGTTCTGTGTGTTGTGCGGGTGATTTCAACGAATGCATGTGCTGCTCGCTTCACTTTGCTGAGCGCTTGCAGCCTGTGCCTTAAGTGGGTATGAGCCATTGCTTACAAGGGTATGAGCCATTGCATCTTTGCTTGCTTACGGGGGTATGAGCGATTGCTGATGGTAATATTTTTGTTCCATTCGACTTGATGCCGCTTCATTTCTTTAGGTACAAACCAATGCAGCGAGCCACTTAAGGCTTCCGCCTTAAAATTTTCACAATTTTGGTGTGGGTGGTGTTCGAACCCGGGCCTCCGGGGCGTGAGACGAGCCAACGCATTGACGAGCACGCTTTTCCCCCCGCCACCGCGGCTCCACGGTACCGGCTGACTAAACGGTACACCCAGTGCGTGCGTCACTGCACACGTCACGTCGCAGCAGACGGGCTGGCTATAGACGTGTGGCCTAGTCGGCAGGCACGTGACGGCGCAGCCAATGGGCAGCAGGTGGCGCCACGTCATGAATATATAAAATGAGCGTATTAAATAAAAAGCATAATAATTTACAACTGAACGGCGCTGGAGCAATCTTCTGAGTTATAATTTCTTCGCGGGCAAGCGAGCGCGTTCAGGCGCTTGGTGCTGTTTTCATTTTGCCATACAGAGGCACAGTTAGAACGCAGGTGACAGCTTGCGCGGACAAGGAACGTACGAAAAAAAAAACTTTTGAACAAAGGGACTATAATGCTCTCGCCTTCCCACACGTAAGCAGTCTTTAGTGTCTCTGCCGAATTTTTCTTTTTGCCTTTTTTTAATCGTGTCGTACTAGCATCGATTAGAAAGGGAACCTACAAGGAATGAGACGTGGAACGACCATATTCTGTGAACAAGTGAGTAGGTAACGCACTTTGGACAACTGTGGAAAGTGCATATAGACAATTTCAAGCTCTCCAAATTACCGCGACTTCAGGACGAGAGCAGGCGGCATCTTATTAATACATTTGAACAGAAGGACGCGGAGAAAGCATTGGGACTGCAACGGAATTGCAGAAGGTGCTTGCAGTGGGCGTGCTTTTAGAGCGCAGCTCTTAGGCGCCCGTTCCTGCGGCGAGCGTAGGCGTAACCTGGTCGTGCCCTGGCCGACGCCGTGTTGCTATTGGCCTAATGGCATCACGTGGGACCTCGAGCCGACTTTGGGCGTTTACAGTCGCGCTCCACCGCCATTTTCGCTTGAAGAGCGCGCACCGACTGGCCAGGAGCGCATCTTGGCGACATTGCATTTCCGTGTTCTTTTGGTTCGCGAACGCCTTGAACTAAGTTTTGTGCCAAGTGCGACGTCGCTTCACGGCATTTTCCATCACCGTGAGCTGCTGCACTTTCGGATGCCAAAACAGTTTCAGCAAAGGCAAGAAGCTCTTGTCAGTACCGTCCGGTAAGCGCGACGGGTTAAGAAGAAAGACACGAATTCATTGAATTGGGAGGGAGAGCTTCAGACCAACATCCTTCGCACGACTAGGCGAGGAAAGTTGCGAGACAAATGTTGCGTACCTAAGTGCAGCACACAAGATACATTCGGAGACGTCATGCTATGACGTTAGCGCTCGTTTAGATACATTGAAAAAAATATTATGCAGATCCCACGCACTGTGGGAATCGATGTAAGCGAAGCTTTATCGATAATTGTTCGTGATGGTGACGGCGAAAGCTCAATTTCTTCAACGTTTAGTCTAACACGAGAGTGGTGAGTTGATCTTAAACGTTACCTTGCGTGCGCCACTGCTGTTCGTCAGTGTGGTACACGGAACACACTGGGAGAGGTGTTTGCTGGAGGTGGTGTTGTGAGCCATATTTCATAACCTCTGAGAGGGTTCAGCATTGTCATTGCCTCACATGGCACATCGGATCATGGCAGAAGTATCAAACTTGAATTGGACTATGGGGCTGTACGTGCCAAAATCATATCGGATTATGAGGCACGCCGTAGTGGCGGACTCCGGATTAATTTTGACACATTGATGCTCTTTAACCTGTCCTAAAATCTAAATGCACATGCGTTTTCTATTTCGCCCCCGTCTAAATGCGGCTGCCGCGGATGGGATCAAATCCACGACCTCGAGCAATGCCGTAGTCGCAAAGTACCGCGGCCGGCACAAAAGTGTTGATTTGACGGTCGACCGCTTCCGTAGTGTCGCCTGGACCCTGCGGTGCGTTTAATGCAGCTCTGCTTCTGCACGCCCTGCGTAGTTTGTCCGTTTGACATACTTGCATGGTGTTTATTTTTCAGAAATAGCATCAACGTGCTGTACCGTACCTTGAACGTAAGCTTATCCAGTCTCACCGCAACCGCTGCCGTATTCGCAAGTTCCGTAGACTGTCACGCCACCCCGCGGCCATCGGCGAATTTTTTTCCAAAGAGCATCGCAGTAACCGCAGGCGGTGCGGCGGTAGCGCATTTGCTTGCTTTCTTCGCGGCGGCCAGTAGGCGTGATTGTCTGTTTTTAAGCATAGTTTGTGCAAGATGAAATTCAAAAACAATTGCTTGTGCTGCGTGCCGCAAAGCACCACCACAGTTGTGGCAAGTGAAGTGAGTCTCCATTGGTTCGCCTTAGATGCGGCAAAGAAGAAAGAATGGGTTGTCAAGTTTAGAAGTGGCAATGCCGGCACACCACGGATGAAAGTTCGCAGTGCGCATTTCATCGGCAGTGAGTTTTCCTAGAGCCACGTAGTTTAGAAAACGAAAGTTCTTTCCTTATGTGCATTCTTTTATTTGTTTCTATACGGAGAATCGATGCGTTAGTTAGAAAGACAGAGCTCGCGACAGTGTATTGCAGCAGCGCGAACAACGGCGTGGCTTTGATCCCGAGTATATGTATAGTACGTGGGCGAGCGTTGAAAGCATTTGTTCAGGTTTCGCCTGCATCAACTCGTAGCGTGTGGTTGCCGTGGTGTCTGGTTTCGCCAGAAACGCACGCTTTCGTTCTCGCTGCATCCCTAGGCACTCCGCGCGGCCGAGCTCGAGCTCTGCACTTGTGGCCAGCGCAAGGAGAACACACGAGCATTTAACTTGAAAACTGGCATGTTTGTAGCACTTTGTCGCAGCTCTAGAGCAATGCTACAGTAGACGCACGCAGGCGGGCGTAATATTTCACCGTGTTTCACCGGCAGCAACCCGCAGTGTAGTCACCTTTGTATCGTCCCGCCAGAAACGCATGTGCGCCAACGCGCGGCCAAGCTTTGCGGCTACAGTGGGCCCGAAAACAAGATTCGTAGAGCATAAAACAAAGGCACCGAATTAACGACGTGAGCGCAACAAGCTTCTGTCGTGACTCCTCGTTACTCGAACGACAATACAACTGTACCAGCGAAAAAATAAACAACCGGCATGTCTTTCTTTACATCTGCATGCGCTAACATAGCGACGCACAAAAAATGACGGCTGAAATATCGCAGTTGTGATAACCTTAGTGACATCTTTCCTTTAAGTGTCGAACATAAATATCGCCTCATAACAACTCAATCCGTGAAAGGAGCTCGAAAACATCACATATGAGTAAAATTACTCTTTGTCGCGAAACGGCAATGCGCGAAAGGCAGGCTTTGCGGACCGTCGCGATTAGCCCGAAGAAAAAAGATAAAAAAACAAGCTAACGTTCTTTGATAGAACGTTCCCGGCCATAAATTCCAGCTCGTGCGGCTTCTGCGGGGCATGTGATGTCTCCAGGCAAAGCCCTTCTACAGCGACAGACGATGCGCTGTAGGCCTTCACATCGCAACAAATAATGTTCTTGGTGTAAATGACCTCATCCCCTTCAATGAGGCAACGCATCCGCATTTCTGAGGCGTCTATGCGGCGCAGCGTGTCACTTAGCGACAGTGATTGCGAAAAAGGTTGAGCCATCTTGAAGCGCTAAGCCCAATATGAGCTGACGTGAAGGGCGCACATGTGCTCGGGGGTTCTTATACTCTTTGTGGACGCCATATTGAGTCGCCCTGCGCGCCACCTATAAGCAGCGAAACTTGCGAACATAAATTATATGCTGTACACGAAGTTACTCGGAGCTAGAAAGCCAATGCGAACGCTTAAAGCGCCCCGCCCTGCTATGCGTGCATTCGCTCTGCGATAGGTCGTCTGCTACGCTCAAGCGTTGCAGGTGGCGCCACGGTCGAGGAGGGAGCGCGAAAGAGAAGAGAAACAAGGAAGAGAGAAGGCGGAGGAGGAGAGTGTCGCTACTTTATACGAAGTTTTATACCGAGGACAATCCCTTTTTTATGCAACGTACAAATTGTCGCAGCAAAAAACGCTGATGAGCAGGCCGAAAGAATTTAAAAAGTGCCGCATTAGGGGATACTTTGGTACGAGCAGTAAGAAAGGCGCCTTCCCCCACAAACAACACTGTTCTTCGTCGGAACAAAGTTCTGTCAGCCAATGTTGTGCACCCACCACCTCTTAAGTAAGCCGTCACGCTTTCTTTGTGGTATCATAAAAACCGCATAGCCACCTTCAAGCTATCTTGCTGTAGTTGTATGCGCTACAGCACGGCATAGCTACCCTAACACAACACCGCAGGAAACGCCGCGTGCAACGATCGCTGCGCCGAGCCAGCCGAGCAAAGGAGGAAAATGGCGCCAACGAAAAAACAAACAAACAAAACGCAAGATCTGCGTGTTTCCAAGGGCAATGGCAAAGAGACCAATCACCGTGCAGAAAAAAATGCTCACTCTCCCGTAATCGAGATGTAAGCATGAAATGGCTACCAGCAAAGCATATTGGTTGGAGATTATACTAAAGCCACAATCTTAAAATGGGTGTAGTGCACATTACCAACGGCACACTCCACCACAGCACACCACACCATGCCATACTGCGCACTCGTCCATATGGACGCAATAGTTTCCTGTCCCAGACAGAAACTCATTGCAAGTCTCTCGTCTCGGTCAAACAGCTACCCGCGGTGCGCCGGACGTTGCCGGACGCACCGCGGACCTCACTGACCGCGGCGTTGAAAAGAGCACAGGCAACTCTGTCGCAGCGCCAAAAGATGACAATAAAGTGTATAGTGCCCTGTATCCGCCTTTTGAGCGCCGCTACTCGGAATGATAAATAAAATTGAAGCGCACTAGAAGTCACAGCTTTAGTGATATTGTGAACAAACATTTAGACGAACTCGGAAAGAATGTTTTTGCAACTTGTTTGGGAAGTAACTAGGGTATCTAATGAGATCTTGACTGGTTGCCCGGGTGAGCTCGTTTTATTCTCGCAACTTGCCCGGATGTCCTCGTGTGAGTGCTCGGATAACGGTTCTGGCTTTTAGCTCAAGGTCACATGAAAGTCGCCGACAACAGGGCCTAAAGGAATTCTTTCTTAAAATGGCCACAAAACACGGTTTCGACACAAAGCGCCTTTGCTCGGATTACAGACTCCGTGCCATGTGTAACATTTGTGAGCCACGAGATACCGAGAGATCAGCTTGGCAGGCAGTGAGACCTGTTCAGCGCAGTAAGAGAGCTGCTAGCAATTCGCGCAACCACTCGCACGCAACAACGTCCATGATGGCGAAGCACGATGGTAATACACAATCGTAGTTAGCTGCGGAGCCACTCAGTCGCAATTCCTCCGAGGCCTGTGATTGGCTGACGCGAACAGTCGCTTCGACGACGCTCCCACTGAGCATAGATGCACACAGTGCGCCTGCGCTGCAACGGTGGTGCAGCAAATAAGAAAGAACGAGAAGAAAGGAAAGCGCAGGCAATGTGCGCGCGCACTCACTCGGGAGCACTCCTGCGGGAGTAATCCCGGCTCCGCGTTGTGATAGAGAGAGCAGCGCGTCCGGTCATAGCCAGGAGCAATTAACGCGTCGCTTGCTCGAAAGAACGGCATCACAAAAGCTCGTCAGCGTTTCGCCGATTTCGCCAAGTGGTGGCGTTCCTGCGCGAGCGCACGGACCGCCGGAATAAAAATTGGAGGACGCTTAAGCTTCGCCTTCAAGAGTTGAACGCGACAGCGTTCCCGTCGACCCGCCAAGGGGTGTAAGAGAATGGGCTACTGCGCAGCGACTACGCGTCCCGCATCGGACGCGGTAAGCGTTGAGCAACGCAGCCTTCGGCGTGACAACGAAATGTGCGCCTGAGCAAGCGACGCACGCCTGAGGCTTAGAAACAGCTAGTTTCTAAGGCAACACCGCGTTCACTAGAGGCGCTTTTGTACCGCTTTCAAGCATCGAACTAGTGGCTCAGTGGTAACGTCTCCATCTCACACTCCGGAGACCCTGGTTCGATTCCCACCCAGCAAATCTTGCAAGTTGTTTTTTATTCGTAAAGTGCCTGCTGGGATTTATCGCTCACGGCCGACGCCGACGACACCGGCTTTTCTGCGACACGAGCTCCTTAACGCTGTCGCGTTAAAACCGTGCAGTGGATAGAGTTTCCAAGTAAATACCCTAGAGGGAAATGTGGCGCTAGTGTCTACGGGGGTTCTCATGAGCGTTGCCTCAACCAACATGGGAACTGATGGGAAGTACAGGCTTCGGATTGACTTCCGTCTTTAGACTAGTGGCGTTTGCTTGTGGCGCAGTAAACAAAGCTATACTCAAGTATTATCGCGTAAAATCTAATTTTATTTCTGCAGTATGTTACGTAATGTACAACACGCTGCAACAACTTTGTATGACTTTGAGATGGAAGCATGGTTTACTATAGCCGACGTCAGAGGAGCTTCGTAGAACTCTGAGCCGGTAGCGCGTCCGAGTAGCACATTGTCTTGCGTCTTGGCCGACGCGTGGGAAGGAGACTTCGTTGGCGTTCCCGCGGCAACTCCCCCACTCATAGCAGACCAGGGCGGCTTTGTCGTGTTGCGCACAAAGCCTGCTTCGTCGAACTCGGAGCCGTCCCGGGTGGCGCGCCCGGGTAGCACATTCTCTGGTGTCTCGAAAAGCCCATGGGGAGGTTCCGCCAATTACCTCCTCTCGAGAACTCCCCTGAGCTGACCCCTCGCCACGTGGCTGCCAGTTATCCGCAGTTCTCTGAAGTGCGCCACCATCCCGGTTGGATCGGAACACGTGCAGCGGGCTCAAATAGCTGCAAGCCGATCCTAACAGCATTGAACACGCTCGTGCGCTCTGCCTGTGCAGTGTTGTTCCCTATGTGGCTAAGTACCGGTTGAGGTGCATCTCAAGAACACACCTTCTCAAAGCAAGTACCAAACACAAATTTTGGACCATATATTAGCCTCTAACCAGCTGGTCAACAGTATTTTCCAGCCACTGTATCTCACTTAGTTTTCAGAGAAGCCTTTTCATATTTATTTTCGTGAGTATTTGAACAATATCAAAAAGAAATAAAGCAATAAAGACATTCTAGGTCAGGTCTTTCTTGTATTGCCAGTTCAATGGTTAAGCTGGCGGTGAGAGCGGGAGTCCAGGGCAGGGAATCTTGTGCGCCACATTCCTCGTTCTGAACGGTGTTGCTACAGGGCAGACCTGCGGCCGGCAATTGCTCTGCCTGAGCGTTCTGAGGGTGAAGCGCTTTACAATGGCGAAAAAACAATATGTCAGCAAGAAACATTCGCTACCTCCGCTGCTGTGGCAGAGGGCTATTCGACCTCCCTCAGCCCTCAGATAGCGGTTGGACCGGTTCGCACACGTCGTGTTTCAATCTTATCTTATCGGCCGCGCGGACAGTCCGAACTGGGAGCACTGTTTAGAGCCTGAGACTCTGAAGCACGCGTGTTGCGACTGCCCTCGCTGCGTGCCACCGCGAGAGAAGCTCGCGTACAGTGGAGCTCTATCGGAAATTACTCTTTTGGCCTGGAAGCTGAACATTCTGACTGAACTGTCTGTCTGGCTGTAATAATTAATTAATAATTTGGGAGTGTTTGTAACCAAACAGTGCGTTTATTGCATCCGACATTACGGAGTCAACTCAGCTTTTACCTCAGGGGTTAACTACCTATGGTGGTAAAGTGCCGCTTTTAAATATCCTTCACGTAAGAGGACGGGAGCGGACAGATAGCTTCACTGGGGATAGCAGGCAGGCGTTAAGCACTTCCCATAAGTGGGTTGATCCCGAACATAGTGCAGTGCCGGGCCGACCCGCGGCGGAGGTGAAGCAGGCGTTAAGCACTTCCCATAAGTGGGCTGATCCCGAAGTTAGTGCAGTGCCGGGCCGACCCGCGGCGGAGGTGAAGCAGGCGTTAAGCACTTTGAATAAGTGGGCTGATCCCGAAGTTAGTGCAGTACCGGGACGACCCGCGGCGGAGGTGAAGCAGGCGTTAAGCACTTTGAATAAATGGGCTGATCCCGAAGATAGTGCAGTGCCGGGTCGACCCGCGGCGGAGGTGAAGCAGGCGTTAAGCACTTTGAATAAACGGGCTGATCCCGAAGCTAGTGCAGTGCCGGGCCGACCCGTGACAGAGGAGAAGCAGGCGTTAAGCACTTCCCATAACTGGGCTGATCCCGAAGATAGTGCAGTGCCGGGCCGACCCGCGGCGGAGGAGAAGCAGGCGTTAAGCACTTCCCATAAGTGGGCTGATTCCGAAGATAGTGCAGTGCTGGGCCGACCCGCGGCGTAGGACAAGCAGGCGTTAAGCACTTCCCATAACTGGGCTGATCCCGAAGCTAGTGCAGTGTCGGGCCGACCCGCGGCCTAGGTGAAGCAGGCGTTAAGCACTTTCAATAAGTGGTTTGTTCCCGAAGATAGCGCAGTGCCGGGCCGACCCGCGGCGGAGGTGAAGCAGGCGTTAAGCACTTCCTATAAGTGGGCTGATCCCGAAGATAGTGCAGTGCTCGGCCGACCCGCGGCGTAGGACAAGCAGGCGTTAAGCACTTCCCATAAGTGGGCTAATACCGAAGGTAGTGCAGTGCCAGGCCGACCCGTGGCGGAGGTGAAGCAGGCGTTAAGCACTTCCCATAAGTGGGCTGATTCCGAAGATAGTGCAGTGCTGGGCCGACCCACGGCGTAGGACAAGCAGGCGTTAAACACTTCCCATAACTGGGCTGATACCGAAGTTAGTGCAGTGCCGGGCCCATCAGCGGCGTAGGACAAGCAGGCGTTAAGCACTTCCCATAACTGGGCTGATACCGAAGTTAGTGCAGTGCCGGGCCGATCCGCGGCGGAGGAGAAGCAGGCGTTAAGCACTTCCCATAAGTGGGCTGATTCCGAAGATAGTGCAGTGCTGGGCCGACCCGCGGCGTAGGACAAGCAGGCGTTAAGCACTTCCCATAACTGGGCTGATCCCGAAGCTAGTGCAGTGCCGGGCCGACCCGCGGCCTAGGTGAAGCAGGCGTTAAGCACTTCCCATAAGTGGGCTGATACCGAAGCTATAGTGCAGTGCCGGGACGACGCGTGGCGGAGGAGAAGCAGGCGTTAAGCACTTTGAATAAGTGGGCTGATCCCGAAGATAATGCAGTGCCGGGCCGACCCGCAGCGGAGGTGAAGCAGGCGTTAAGCACTTTGAATAAGTGGGCTGATCCCGAAGTTAGTGCAGTACCGGGCCGACCCGCGGCGGAGGTGAAGCAGGCGTTAAGCACTTTGAATAAATGGGCTGATCCCGAAGATAGTGCAGTGCCGGGTCAACCCGCGGCGGAGGTGAAGCAGGCGTTAAGCACTTTGAATAAACGGGCTGATCCCGAAGCTAGTGCAGTGCCGGGCCGACCCGCAGCGGAGGTGAAGCAGGCGTTAAGCACTTCCGATAACTGGGCTGATCCCGAAGATAGTGCAGTGCAGAGGTGAAGCAGGCGTTAAGCACTTCCCACAAGTGGGCTGATCCCGAAGTTAGTGCAGTGCCGGGCCAACCCGCAGCGGAGGTGAAGCAGGCGTTAAGCACTTCCGATAACTGGGCTGATCCCGAAGATAGTGCAGTGCGGAGGTGAAGCAGGCGTTAAGCACTTCCCATAAGTGGGCGGATACCGAAGATAGTGCAGTGCCGGGCCGACCCGCAGCGGAGGTGAAGCAGGCGTTAAGCACTTCCCATAACTGGGCTGATCCTGAAGATAGTGCAGTGCCGGGCCGACCCGCGGCGGAGGTACAGTTCGCCATTAAGGGGCCCACATACACAGCTTCGCTGGTCATCCTTCTTCACAGAGTGGAATAGCAGTGAGCTTTTTCTATGCATGTGCATAATGCCCACCGTTCGCTATAGAGACGCGTAAACCCGCAAAAGAGAAATAAAATAAGGTGTAACTCACAGGTACGCCTGTGAGACGAACCTCTCGTTTGCTTGGCAAACAAGGAACCACATCAAATGGACCCGCGAAGGAAAGAAGCACAGGAAGACCACGGTCAAGAACAAGTAAACAAGCGAAAGTGTAAAACAAGGATTTCTCGTAAAGTTTTTTTTTTAATTATGTCTGGAAGACTTATAGAGAAATATATATTTGCGGAACAATTACAATTATTTTGGATCCTTCGTTTACTGCTCTGCCAAATTAAGTGCCAAAATCGACTCGTATTGTTATTTAGGAAGTTGCGTAACAATGCGTGGCCGCCAATACCGTACAACTACGCAGAGCCCCGGACGCTGCGGTTGTAGACGTACTGCGTCCACCGCGGTAGGCTAGAAAGACACCCACATAAACACAGCAGAGAAGTGGCTACGTCAGGCGGCTCGACCGAGAACTGTAGAAACGTCATCCAAACACACGGAATCATTCTCCACTTCCAGCGGCGTTTTCACGACTTCCTTTTTAAATAAAAAGATGTTGATCCAAAAATTATATCGCAAACAACGGTTAATTTTTTTTTTCATTTTCACTTTTCCTTCCTGTTTGGTTGGTTTCCTCGGATCTCTCCCTTAGTACGTTGCTTAATTTCTCAACTCCTTGCGACTGTTATTTCCAGTTGCCAATTTTGCACGAGAAGTGCTGTAAAATTAGGGTAAAACCTGTGGGGTTCCCACCCGTGCTCTTTGGACAAAGGAACGACAACACAGTAGTGCAAGCAATCACAAGGGCATTTATTGCACCTTTCATGAACTAATGCCCGCTAGCGAAGTTGCTATCCACAAAACATGCCGATGGGCGCGCGACGAATCGCGGAAGTCCGACTCACCCCGACTGGATAACGAGCGAATATGTTCGCCCCATGCTGGACACCAACGCCTGGTCGTTCGCGCTGTCAGGCGAAAAGTGGCGCATTCGAACGACCGTGTTCGTCCATTCCGGGGTAGGCCTCGCGAGACGGTCTCGCAGAAACATGGATCGGCGCACGCGCAGAACGTCCGTGCCGCTTGCCGATCCCGAGACAAACAGGAAGAGCTTCTTCTTTTTGCGCCCAAGTAACCCCGCCATTAGGTGGCGATAGCAGAGCAACACTCGCACCATCTCTCGTACTACCCTGCAAGCATACCGACCGCCGAGTAAAGCCACGTGGCGAAGCCGAATTACAGGAAACGGGAGCTATGCGAGAAAACAACATATCAGGGGACGCGTGAGAGTCGCGCATCCCCACAAACCGGGTGAGGTAACAGGAAGGAAGGAAGGAAGGAAGGAAGGAAGGAAGGCAGGAAAAAGTGGAGTAGGAAGGCAGGGAGGTTAACCAGTTTAGCTTAACCGGTTTGCTACCCTATACATGGGAGGGGGATGGGGGATGGAAGAGGGGAAGAGATAGAAAGCAGATAACACGGCCCACACATTGTTAGTTACAGTCTCTCACTCTTGCGCAGTACGTGACATCACTGTCACAGCCGCTTGTCCAAGCCCGTCTCCTTCATAAGCCGAAGTAGTCCCTTCGTCGCCTTCAGCTGCGATCTCTTCTATCGGCGATATGTGAAAATAGTTGCAACTGACAATGGTCTATTGTCAAGGTGCGCTAGAACGGACGCCAGGGACTTTCTCTGAACATATTCAGGACGGTCGCACAGAATGTGTTCCAGCGTCCCGTCGCAAAGACAGGCATTACAGCGAGCGTTGTCGGCCATTCCAATGCGAAGCGAGTAAGATTTCTTGAAGGCCACCCCTAGCCATAAGCGACAAAGCAGGGTGACCTCACTTCGGCGTAGTCCATCTGGCATATAGAGATGCATCAAAGAGGGCCGGTCGTGTTGACGATTGCTCCGGTTGGTCTGGCTGCTTGGTGTGCACCATAGAGGGAGCGTGATCTCCCGTGCAAGCACTCGAACTCAGCTGGCTGCGTCGGACCGTGAAAGTGGTATGGCCTCTTCCTGTGCGTCTTCAAGAGCTGTCCGAGCGGCTTCATTGGCGTCTTCATTTCCTATGACGCCGCAGTGACTTGGCAGCCACTGAAACATCACGTGATGTCCTTTCTCATGTGATGTATGGAGTAGGCATCTAATATCGAGCACGAGCTGTTCGAATGGCCCGCGACGCAGAGCTGATAGCACAGATTGCAGGGCTGCCTTTGAATCACTGAAAATTGACCACTGTCGAGGTGGTTCCCGATTGACGAAACAAAGTGCAGCGCGAAGAGCAGCTAGTTCCGCAGATGTCGATGTCGTTGGCTGGTCAGTCCTAAAGCTGATGGGAATACCTTTTGCTGGGACGACCACAGCACCGGACGAACACTGGATGTTTGTGGAACCATCAGTATAAATATGTGCACTGTCCGCGTACCTCTCGTACAGAAGAAGCAGAGACAGTTGTTTCAGCACTGGTGACGACAGTTCAGACTTTTTACCGATTCCTGGTACGCTGAGATGGACTGTGGGGCTGACAAGACACCAAGGGGGTATCTATGATTTGGATGCAGCGGTGAAGCCCGAGGGAAGTTTGTCGTTGTACTTGACTATAGTTTTAGAGAATGATGCTTGGTGCCTGTCCGAAGGTAGTGTTGCAAGGTGGTGATAGGGGGCACGTGCAAAATGTCTGATGTGCGTTCTCAGGGCTTCCACCGTGATGTGAGTTTGAATTTGATGGTCCCGAGCAATCGCAATAGTTGCCTCTGTTGGCGTGCATCGGGGCAAACCAAGGCAAACTCTGAGTGCTTGAGCTTGTGCTGCTTGCAGAACACGAATATTGGTCTTGCAGGTGTTGTTCAGTACAGGTAGACTATATCTTAAAAAACCCAAGAAAGAGAGCTCTGTAAAGTCTCTGCATTGCGTCTACTGGCATCCCCCACGTCTTTCCTGTCAAGTATTTAAACAACTGGGCGGTTGCTGTCAGGCGCCGTTTCATGTAGGCCACGTGCGGGCTCCAATAGAGGTCTCGGTCAATAATTATGCCAAGGAATGTGTCGGTTCGGACATAGGAAATGGTCCGCCCATTGATTGAGATGACATAAGCCGTCATCGGTTTGGATTAAATGCTACTAGTGCGCATTTTTCTGGTGATATGCTGAGACCCTGTTTCCACAAGTAGTTCGCTATCAAAGTGGCCGCTCTTTGAAGCCGCGCACGTATCTTAGGACGTGTGACTGCCGAAGTCCAGACACAGATGTCGTCAGCGTATATTGAAATTTTGATGGTAGTTGGCAAGTATTCAGCAAGTACAACAAGAGCGAGGTTGAATAGCGTCGGGCTGAGAGCACCGCCTTGAGGAACGCCCCTGCTGGTATAGCGTCGCGTAGTTGGGCCATCGTCAGTTAACACATAGAATGATCTTGCAGAAAGGTAACTTGCAATCCACAAAAATACTCGACCACCTAGGCCAACCGTCACAAGAGCGTCGAGAATGGCCTCATGTAATACGTCATCGTATGTCCCTTTCACTTCTAAGAATAAAGCTTCAGATAAACGTTTTCGGGGCCTTTCGTGCTGGACATATGAAACGAGATCAACTACATTGTCGATGGAAGAGCGGTCACGTCGGAAACCAGCCATGGAATTCGGATAAATCTTGTAGTGTTCAAGGTACCACTCCAAGCGGCCGAGGATCATCCGTTCCATTATCTTTCCTACACAGCTGGCCAACGCTATTGTGCGGTAAGAGGTGAGCTCTAGCGGGGATTTGCCCTGCTTCAAGATGGGTACAAGGCGGCTCACTTTCCATTCGTCAGGAACATTTCCCTCCTGCCATGAGGTGTTGTAGATACTCAACAATACTATCCGTGCGGATTCTCCGAGATAGCACAAGGCTCGGTATGATATACCATCCGGACACGGAGATGACGAGCGCCTGCAGAGAGCTAGTGCCGCCTCGAGCTCCTCCATTGTAAAAAGAAGGTCCATGGGGCAATCACCGGAATGGGGAACGTCATCTCGGGCTGGAGGATCTGAACGTGTCGCTTGTTCTGCCATCCGCGCGCAAAAGTCTTCTGCGACATCGATGTCTTGCCGCCCTTGGAAAAGCGCGAGCGCCTTGAATTGAAAACGCTGTTCCGGAAGGCAACGCGGACCTTGCACCGTTTTCCAAATGTGAGACAGTGGCCTGCGGGGGTCGAGTGTCTGGCAAAACGTTGCCCAACGTTCCAACGACAATCTATCCATTCGACGCTGAATCTTCTTTTGCATCCTCCTGACTGCCCTAAGGTCATGGATAGATGTTGCACGCCGATATCGACGTTCCGCCCGGCGACGAAGTGCTCGAAGGCGCTCTAATTCTATGTGGAAGTCGTTTCGCGTCTAAGAGATCGTCAGCACGCGAGTAGCGTTCTGCATCGTATTTCTAATTGTTTGCTCTAACCCAGAGGGTAGGCCCTCGCGGCAGGAATCTTCCATATCAGATTTGAAGTTGGCCCATTGAATCGTCCGAAAGGTATTCCGTGGGCCAGATCTAGACCACAAGCCTTTCATGTTCAGATAGGTGGGAATGCGGTCACTTCCATGTGTCTCAATATTTGGAAACCACTTCACACATCTGGCGAGAGAGTCAAAGACGAAAGCAAGGTCGAGGCAGCTGCCGTATGTCACGCCTCGAAGAAAGGTGGGGCTACCATCGTTCAAGAGAGTAAGGCCATAGTTGTAGGCGATGCTTGCTAATCTTCGTCCTTCTGCATTTGTCTTTGTACTTCCCCATGCTGGATGGTGTGCATTGAAATCTCCTATGATGACCCATGGGGCGGGACAAACACTCAAGATATCTGCTAATCTTTTAGTATCGAAATTGCTGGAAGGCGATATATACACGCCTCCAGAACTGTGGCACCACAGGTTTCTTCTGCATGAGGTTCAGCGCAACGGGGACAGAGTAGTGAGTTGGGACACACGCCCTTGACGTGTCCTAGTCTGAAGCACTGATGGCATTGAAGCGGCTTCTGGATGAATGGTCGAACCGGATGTCGAAAATGCCCGACTTTAACATGGGATGGTATACAATCTCCCTTGAATATTACTTTTACGCAGCGCGTATTCCCAAGACGGCGCACTTGCGTAATGATCGTGCCCTCGTTTGCTGGCTTGATGAGGCTAGGTAAATCATCATTTGGGATGGCAATGCCAATGTCGTAAATTACACCGGCTATGGATGTGTCGTCGATCGGGATGAAGGGGCGCATTTCGATTCCGCCTAGCTCGGTGAATTCTTGAAGTTTTCCAAGCGCACTCGCGTTGTACACGTCTATGGCGAGTATATTCTTGCGTGGATTTATTCTAATGTCTTTCATTTGATCCGGCACCGCACATTCCAGAAATATAGATAGGGCTTGCCTGTTCAGCAACCGTAGGTTGCTTGACGGTTCTTCCAGCATAAAGATGATGACGTGTGGCCAGCGCGCAGGCCTTGACTTCATAGTCGTAGCACTCGCAGGAGTTGACGGCGCTCTGTTGGCGATCTTTATCGTCACCCTCTTACTCCGGACGGGTATGAAGCCGTCGTCGGATGAGTCGTCTTCCGACATAGAGTACATCTCGGTGTCCTCAGTGTCGCTGGGGGAGCCAACTCGCTTCCTTGCGGTTGACGGCCGTAATGACTTCTGGTCAGGCGGGCCTCTGGCATGCTCCGCGTCCATGGCCGCAAGACGGGGAGGTGAGGCACCCCGAAAGGTAGCGGGAGACATTCGTATTGCTTACGGTTCTAACGCTTATTGCAGGGTTTCGTGAAGGGCGCTGTTTCGCGTGATTTTGTTTTCGAACTTATCCAACCTATATCGTGGGTATATGGTTCCGAGGATCTGCCAGCGCCGCGGCGAGCCGTCACTCGAGGAAATAATCAAGCAAAAGGAAAAGAAATGTTACTGACGTTTCCTCCGGCCACAACTCGTTCCAGCTGCTGAATATGAACACACAGACCAGCTGAATATGAACTGAATCGCTTTCCCAGTCCCTGAATAAGTCTAAACAAAGAAGGTTGAATTAACGAAGCAACCACGATGCGCGTGACCATTGCAATAGATAGTGACAACCGAACGCATCTCGAGTTGATCGCGCGGGCACCGAATCAATGAGAAAACTGGCCTTCACAGCCCAGGAAATGCCAAAAAACTACAACCGTCACCCAAAAGGAGTAAAAAAGGCCGCAAGATGTTGACCGCTGAATAGCTGTCAAATCTCAATATTGATT
Organism: Dermacentor variabilis; assembly: GCF_050947875.1. Taxonomy (NCBI): domain Eukaryota; kingdom Metazoa; phylum Arthropoda; class Arachnida; order Ixodida; family Ixodidae; genus Dermacentor; species Dermacentor variabilis. The sequence continues at coordinate 7,095,240 of NC_134570.1, forward strand.
TGGCGGCGCATTAGCAATGTGATTGAGGAGTGGCGGCGTGGGCGGAGGGGGGGAGGCCAGGCCCCCTCCCCCTGGGTACCTGCCTGTGGTGTACTGTTTCTTTTCATTGTACCTTTAACATGCAATCTTGCATAGGGCACTATGGGGCACGTCGTCGTACTGGACACCGCAATAAGTTTCCCCAGTTGAATTTTGTAACGTCAAATTCGATATCACTACACTTGAGTTTTTTTCGTCCCCACGGGAATGCGGCCACTGTCACGTAACGAAACTGTGGCCTCGTGCTCGTGGGTCACACTCACTGAGGCAGCGCCAGAACTGCACGTTCAGGAAAGGCTCACAGGCATGCCCTGCGCGAGCCCCGCGCGCAAGACGCCGGGCCCAGCACGAAGTCGGCGCCGCCGGGCGCGCTCAGCCGCGTAATGAGAGCGAGAATGCGCGGCGCATCGATCGGTCCGTGTCACTCGAGCAGTCCGCGAAAGGCAGCCTCTGTTCGCGACGAAAGAGTAGCAACGTCGGCAATGTCGCTGGTACATAATGCGCTGCTCGGCTTCAAAAGAATGGCTCAACAGCGAGGTGTTCCTGCTTTCTTCGCTTACAAACGTTCTCTCTCCGAAAAACAAAGAAAGGAGGTGTCATTTCTTTAATTTCGTTTATTACACGCAGTGAGGGGCCCCGTCGGCACCGTTGTTTGTTACGAATGGCAGGCCACAAGTAAGAAACGAGGCTGGTTTGTTACAAAACACGCCGCGCGTCGCCTTTGCAAATTGATACGTCCCCCAAGTCGCACCCCGCCACTCGCAGAAGCAATTAAACCACTGTAAGCAGATTCACTGGTCTTGCCTTCGTTTTCTAATAACTGTCCATTACTGGGCGCGCTGCCTTCTTCCGGCAGCTGTTTTCGCGAAAGGCTCTCGCTTGCTGGCGGTTTTACAAGCCCATGTTGAGAAGTGCGCCGTGGATACTGTGCAGGGTCCGGAGCCCTCAAAAGCCGCACTCCATAAGATGAACTATATATATATATATATGTGATTCTAAAGCAATGCCTACGAATATTTCTTGGCGCAGTGACAGACTGAGTGCTTGAGAGTTTCGCGTAATCCCTTTTCGAGTAATCATTGCGAACGTTGCAGATGAGACGTATTATTATGAGTTTAAAGATCACGTTGTCGCCTCACTTGAACCTGCACCAGCTGTCTACGCTCACGTCATCATGACGCGTTATCTGGCGCTCTTAAGATCCTGACATTCCGCGAGGACTGCTGATGAGACTAACCGAGATGCTTGCGCGCATGAAAACTGTAGAAGAGTCTGCTTCTCGGTGTCCAAGTTCTGACTGCTCGCTGTCCTGTATGTGGCGTCAGGGATGTATTATCGCAGGCTTATGTGTAAAAAAACCGCTACGACGGGGCATCCTTGACCGAATTGTGTCCTTCGAAGCAAACGCGGGAAGACACAGCCCCAGCGACACGTTGGTTTCGTCTCCTGCGATCACAAAGGGCGGCACGAGTTGGCATCTCAAGGGCCGGGCACGCGCTCGCCGTTTCGCGGCAGCCAATTGGCCCCGCGCGAGCGCTGCTCTAGCGGCGGCCACGCGCCGCTGCGTGCGGCGCAAAGCAGGCAACCTTAGCGAGGCACGACGACTGCAAGTGCAACGATAGCCATATAACACAACAAGGACGACGACCATGGCAGCCTTGGCCAATGTTGACAAATCCGCGTGCCATTCCTGGACGGGAGACTTCGTCGCCGTCTTCATTGATGGGACGGCCTCGATGCCTGTGAGAGGGCTGCGCATGTCTATAGTTTCGGACACGCAATGCGAAGCAGTCACGCGATATAGCTGGCGAACTGTTACGCGCTGCAAGACTGGCGATCAAGTATCGCTTGGAGTGGACATTCGCAGGTGCGCGCAATCTCCTGCTTAACAGAAGACGAAAGCTTTATTCTGTGAATACGGAATGAAGCCCCGAGTACCACCTCCGAGTCTTCTTCGCTCGCGGAGGTGGCTCTGCCCACTGGTGGTAGACACTTCTTCCTCTTTAATGTTGCACCACTGGCTTCCTTTATATATATATATATATATATATATATATATATATATATATATATATATATATATATATATATATATATATATTACCTCAATGCTGGTTTATGGACCAGTGGCAGAGTGCAGCGTCAGGTATTCACAGTGCGTCAGCCAATCGCAGGAACGGGTGGCACGACCGCGATCTGCAGCTGCGTTTTGTCGCATTTCGGCGCAGCGGCCAAGTCGTACACCCGGAAACAAAACTTTACGGACCACGCGATTTCAGAAACCGTTAAAGTCACGAGCAGCATGTTGCAGTAGCCACTAAAACTGTATACGACAACATTGTTAGCATGTTCTAGTCGAGACCCGAAATTCGTGTACCAGGCTGCATGTAAGGTTGCGGAGTCGTTCATCTTTTTCTGAGATTTCGTGGTCCGTAATATTTTATAGCCGGGTGTACATTCTTCGACTTTGTGCGTCGACACTTGGAATGCATTTGTTTTCCTTAATAAATTATCTGAGATTCCAGCGACGGTAGCGGGTGGGTAATATAGCAAACTCGACGACTATCAAGAGGCCGCAACAGATGCATATGAAAAAAAAATTATTTTCAGCGGAAATATTTCCCTGCGGACTACACAGCGGTTTCGGATTATATAAGTAACAACGTTTATATTCTTAATACGCAAATCTGCCCGTGCTGAGAGCCACCCTAGAAATAAACATTGTGGAGAATATTGGATGGATGGATGGATGGATGGATGGATGGATGGATGGATGGATGGATGGATGGATGGATGGATGGATGGATGGATGGATGGATGGATGGACGGACGGACGGACGGACGGACGGACGGACGGACGGACGGACGGACGGATGGATGGATGGAAAAGCTTTATTGTGGTCCATTGAGTCGCGCTAGTTTTCTAGCCCGAAGCGGGCCACTCCCACGTTGAGACCGAAAGGCCTTCCAGACACTTCGCGGGCCCGTTGGACTGCCCGTAGCAGTTCTTCGGACGTGAAACTGTGTAGAGCTGCGTCCCATCGCTCTTCAGTGCTGTCGTCGTCGCTGCGTAACGCGGAGCAACGCCAGAGCATATGAGTTTAGATCTATGGTCGTCACATTTGTCGCATGTCGTAGGTGTAGAGAACGCCGGATAGATCTTGTTGATTACAAGCGAGTTCGGATAGGCTCTTGTTTGCAAGAGCCTTAGCGTAATGCCCTGAGGTCTGTTTAGATTACTGTGCTACATAAATTACAACGGAAACAGGTGCCGCCAAGGCTAGCTGACAGGAACCGCGGGTTTTTCGGCGGCAGTACACGAACGGGACTAACGACGCGCTAAAATAAGCGCGCTGCAGACGAGTCAAGAACGCGCTCGAAGTAAAATCGCGCGCAGACGGCGACGATCGGCGCTCGTCGGCCGGCAGACGTCCCGCGCATAATCTTCACGGCAATGCGCCACAAATTCATCACGTTCCGATATGTTCGCGGGAAACGCATGAATTTCTCGTTAAGAGCTTTGACAGAGTTAACTAAGAAAACGTGAGGCAAATGGAAAAATCGATCCAAAGCCAGCGTCTTCTCCATCGATTGCACATCCCGCCTCCGCTGACTCCAAAAAGGCGTTCTCAGCTGGCGCGCAGAAGTGCTGAGCTCGACTAGTTATCTCCTTCCTCGCCGCACACGAGCCAGCAGTCGAGCGTTAAAAGAAGCAGTTAAAAATAACTCAACTGTTTTTGGTTGAGAACATTAGGAAAGCGATGGCGAAATAACAAAGGACACGTTCCTTGTAAGAAACTTGGAGAGGCCGAACAGGGAGCTTGATAATTAGCGGAATACCACAGTATACAAAAGAAGTAATTAATTCCTGCCGAACAGTTTGCCGAGTCAAGCCACAGATTCCTTCTCCTTTTGGTGCACAGCGTGTGAGTAGGCCAGCGTTCTTTGGCTCCGCACAACAAACGAGGTCGATGTAAAATGTAACGCTTAAACTGCGACGCGAACAGAATTCACAGGAGATTTAGTTATAATGGTTCCCATTGGCTGGCAGCCACCGCTTCCTCCAGCATAGCGAGTGGCCTGCTCTCGCAAACAGTGCAAGAATACTTTTGTGAATACTTAGGCCAGTATTCACAAAACGCCTCGCTGAAGAGCATCCGCCGCGGCTTTGGGAGGCAAGTGCTGCCCACCGGGTCCAAGCGCGCTCCCGGCCCGGTGCTCGGCCCCGTCGGAGGTGCTTGTCTGCAACGCAAGGGAGTCCCTACCTCAGCAGGTGCATTTGGGGCTCTACATGACAAATTCTTGCCGTGGTAGCAGCCTGCCATGCCTAGAGCCCCTGAAGAAAAAAAAAAATTACCGACGATTACGTTACTTCCTAATGCGAAATTTGAGCGCAGCAAATAAGCTGTTTCACCTTTTCGATAGATTGAGGCAAAGAAATCGAGCAACACATGTATGCGCTATCACAGAATTTTTTTTTTATATTTCCCGTACTCCTGGATCATCTCGACGGCGGCGACGGTAAGCTTCTGCTTCGGTGGCACGCACCTCTGGATTCTGACGGCGACGGCGCTGGGCCTCTGCTCTGGCAGCTCGTTTAGCAGCAGCAGCAGCAGCAGCAGACGGAGGACTTCCATCGGTCGTCTCGCTCATGGCTCAGAAAGAACTGGCAGATAATTTCGCAGTGGCGAACGGCAGCGGCAATTTCGGCTCGGGCGGTGCACATATACAGATCCGCCGCCACCGATCTGGCTCTCTGATTGCCACCGCACAGGGCGAACGGCAGCGGCAATTTCGGCTCGGGCGGTGCACATATACAGATCCGCCGCCACCGATCTGGCTGTCTGATTGCCACCGCACAGGGGTTGCATTGGAGGAGGAGCGAAGAAAGGAATTAAGTTCGAGCCGGCGCTTTGACAACCGGAGACTCGCAGGAAGAGGGGGGAGGGGGGCGGCGTGTACACCCAGCGGCAAACGATGGGGGCAGAAGCGCGCGCAGCAAGCGGACAACACGATAAAGGGAGGAGGGAAGAGATAGCAGCGACTGAGTGATGCCGCTGACGCCGATACAGGGGGGGGGACCCTTTCCTCCTCTTTCTGCATGGCGGCGACGGTGTTCTATGCAGTCACGTTATCTTGACTCTCTAGCGGCGTCAGCGGCATCCAGCGGTAACAGTCGGTCGCTGCTAGCGCTGGGGGGATGAAAGGGGGGCGGAGCTGGTTACGAGGCCGACGACGACGCGAAACCCAGGAACGGACGCCAAAGAGCTGTGCTCTAAAAAAGAACCCAGTGTCGCACCGGGGGACCGCCAGTGTCGCGTGGGTTTGAACCTCCCGCAGCCGAGACGGACACTCATTGACGAGGCCGCGGCTGCGGTCGGCCAATGGCGGGGAATCACGAAAAGCTTTGTGAACACGGTCCCATATTCACAAGAGCTTCTTACGCTAGCATTGCTCGCAAGAGAAAATTCCAGCCAAACACGATGCTGGACATATCATTAGCGAAGCCGGCTGGCCAATGGCAAACACTTGCGAACGAAAAACTTTGTCGATTCGAGGCCTGTGTGCCCAAAACTTTCTTACGCTACAATTGTTCATAAGAGGAAATTCTAACCAATCCTGATGCGGGACATATATAATTAGCCAACGCATACAATGAATGACAGAATACTTACGAGCCGACTAAGAGCGAAAAGCTTTGCGAATTCTGCCCCTTATCCGCAGTTAAACTAAGTTAATTCCCAATCATTTGTATCATTCAAGAGCTCTCTTGTTCCCAGTTAAACGTCCAATTTCTCGAGTTAGATGTCCATTCATAAACTAAATTGTGCAAAATGCGGGACATATGAGTTTAGTTTGGCCGCTCCGGCACGAAGCGGCGAACCGCATCTGTGCTGCCATTGCTAGGATTTTAAGATGGAAACTTCTTGCCGTCATGCCCATAGTAGCATTGTGTGACTAATCAAATAATTTAATCAAGGGCGCGGTGAAAATACATTTGTGCTTAACCGAAAGCAGCGCACTCCAGCCGCCGTTACAACAATTAGATTCACCAACGAGAGCAATACAACTCTGGTGCACCGTCCAGGCAGTTATTCCTTGGCCTACCGCTGGTGACTCAGCTTTGAAAACTTACCGGGCATAAAATATGCCCGCCCCACTCATGTGTTGGAATCTGAGAAGCGAAGTTTTCGTGAGGTGGTTAAGTAGATGTCATGCAACTGGTTGTATTCTGCACAGCGTTTCAGACCATAGCGATTGCCTGCCTGCAAGTGAAGACGCAAAAACGCTTAGACCCCGACCACGTGAGCCACGTGACTGCACCTTACAGTGTATTGAGGCCTGGCCCCCTGCGCTGTGACGCTGTGTCCAGGATCGGAGCGCCAACCTGGACAGGCCGATCGCGGAGAAGAGTGCAAAGTGCTGGGCGAAAGACGACCGCGCAGGTGCGCCGGACACTGGAAGAGGTCACTCAATTACCTGCGCTCTTGATGACGTACATATGTTGCAATTTAGGTATCATTTGTTTTATTGCTGCCTAATTCCGTTGACAAAAAAGCCAGCAGCCAGCACATACAGATGGCAGTGCAAGCTACTTGGCGAGACCGCAGCATCAGCACCCAGTGGCCAAAGTCAAAAGTTTAAAACGAAATCATGCATGCACGAAGACGCGCTACTTCCACAGAGCTGGAAAGCCGAGTCTTGACGATTGTCCACAGCTACGTCCTGAGCTTTCATTGCGTTCACAGCATAAAAAATATTGGTTTCTGCATAAGATTTCGCCGTTGCTACCGGTTTTCATTACTCAACCTTTTTCAGAAAGAAGAAAGAAACAAGAAAGGAAAGATAATCAATGGCGATTTAGCAATAAATGTGAAAGAAATTCCCAAGCATTATGTCGCACTTTTTGGAGGGCCCCGGATTCGCGACTTAAACCGCGTTCACCACATTGCAAAGTGTTCAGGAGCTCCCCCAACATTATATATATATATATACATATATACACTCATATAATAAGAAGCCAAGAACCACTGACACCAAGGACAACAGAGGGGAAATTACTTGTGCGTAATAAATGGAATACAGAAACAATACATTAATGGAAATTAAAGTGGATGAAAAAACAACTTGCGGCAAGTTGCTTTTTCATCCACTTTAATTTTCATTAATTTGTCGTTTCTTTATTTCATTTATTAAGCACAAGTAATTTGCTCTATATTGTGCTTCGTATGCGTGTTTGTTGGCTTCTTATGATATGACCAACAAAGATCGGGCCCCTTGGTTAACCCCTATTCTTCTCGTTAAATATATATATATATATATATATATATATATATATATCCTTTCTTCACAGTAATCCGTGTTTTGGCTAATTCCTTCATTTCCTGCCCTATTCTTGCTGCTATTGTTGGCTGACGCACTAGTGCCTTACTTTTCATGCTTCTCTTTTCTCCTCAGTAACATATATATATATATATATATATATATATATATATATATATATATATGGACCTGTTAGACCTGGAGGGAGACGATTGCTTCAGCTAAGTGAACAGCAACACAACCCACTAATCGTTTTTGTTAAAATTAAGTGGGACAGCAAAATTACGCATAGGGTTACAAAACAGGCAGCCGGCTACTGAGTACGCCATGATGACGGAGGGGCGCTTGGAGATTCGTAGAATGTGTCATAAACGAGGACGCGAGGAAAAGTTCATATAGCTAGTGACTCCTTGCATTACTGAGGAGAAAAGAGAAGCATGAAAAGTAAGGCACTAGTGCGTCAGCCAACAATAGCAGCAAGAATTGGGCAGGAAATGAAGGAATTAGCCAAAACACTGTGAAGACCGGATTGCACGCCAGTGGTTCACACTTATTGGTTAGGAAATGGTTTAGCCCTCACCTAATAGTGCCCCATAAATATCTATTTGTGTGCTTTAGCATGGAAGTTACGTAAACACGGATAAAGTGCCCCAGAAAGGTTGGCCAACGTTTCGACCTCGTTATCCTCTGCGGATTAGTTTTAACGGGTTAGTGAGTGACGTCAGGTGCTGTCGGCGGCGGCTCGCTGTAGGCGAAACGACTGCAGAGAAGACGAGCGCCGTCTTCCAGGCGGAAAGGACGGGGCTGGGAGACGAGGCAAGGCCAGAGTGACGCGCCCATGTAGTGCGTGCGTGTCTTTCGTTTTATCGGGTGATCCTTTTGTTTCAAAAGCACATTGAGCTACGTCTTGACGCAACTGGCAGACGCTGTTGCTAATGGCAACGCACCTGTTAATGTGTCCGGGCAAATAAGCGCTTGCGTTGTCAGCGTTAGCTGAGCTTTTAAGTATTGCATACTAGATACTTTTGAGGCCCCCTCACCACCTGCTTGACACTCTTTAACAACTACCGAGAAAGAAGATCTCGAAAATTTCACTTCTTCGCCATCGGACACGCAATTGCGTGTGACCACGCACGCGAGAATTTGAGACAGAAAGGCGCAGCATTTTGAAAAAGGTGCACTGTAGCTTGGAAAGGCTGTTGATTGCGCTGTGCTTGTGTGAGGAATTTAAGCGTGCAAGGCCTCCTGGACAGCAATGGTAGTTAAATAAACGGTGCCTTTTGTCTGCGTCTTCGTTCCTTTTTGTGTTTGTACAGACACCAACCAACCGATCGCGGCTGAACTGACCTCTGAAATAGATTAGCAACGAAATTTGCCATCCGTCCTCCTCCCTCTCGTTACGTGTACGTACGCAAAGAGACACGCACGGCTACGCTGCAATCTGAGATAATGAACAGAAACACCCGGCGAAGAATGGTGTCACCTGTGCACAAAGAGCGACTAAGAAATGAGTTCCGATGGTCGAAGCTCACGAGTCGCGATACAGCGACCACGCACCACAACACACTCCTTATAATTCCAGCTGTCGAAAAATATTGTGCCAGTCTGCCGTGGACAAAAGATATAGATATTTTTCCCGCTGAATATAATTTCGGAGTAGCCCACAGGCAAACACTCCAAGTTTCCAAAGTGATTGAAGTCGTCCCCAAACCTACGGGAGTACAGAAGATCGATAGCCGTTGGTAATGATCGAAACGTCATCAGCGCACTTGGCGCCGCCGTCGACAGCCCTTTGTGTCGCCGCAGCGCTGTCCTCTGTACTGGTCGGATCAACTTTCATAACATTGATGATGATACAGGGTTGCGTGGAAATCAGCAAGTGACGCAATGCTTATGCATACTAATACAAGTCCCAGAGGAGTTCCTGCGAAACTTTTTTAAGAATGAAATGTCTCTGGCGCCCGTTGCCGGCGACTTTCGAATGACCATGAGCCAAAAGCCAGAGCCGTTATGCGGGCACTTAAACGAGGATATCCGGGCAACCAGTCAAAACTTAAGAAAATGCGGTATCTGGCATCCAACCCTTCGTACCGGACCGCATTACATACGCTAGTTACTTTCCAAACAAGTTCAAAGGAATCACCACCCAAGTAATCCGCACAGATAGTTAACCAGCGTTGCTGAAACGCGCGGCCCCAGTGTTTATCACTGGGGCCGCCGCGAGATGAAGGGCTTAGCCAGGAGGTTCACGTCCTCCTTTCGCCTTACCTTGCGGGCAAACCTTGTATTTGTTTTGCCCAAATAAAGACCTTGCCTGTTTCACGGCGGTTCACTAAACAACGGCTTGGTATACGCTGCCGGATCTTCGGCACGCAGTTGCTGCGTGCGCTCGCTTGCCCAATCCTGTTCTTGTGGCCGGAATCCGGCATAGGCACGGCGTAGACGAGCTCGTTCCCGGTTCTGCTCGCGGCGTTGCTCATCGAAAGCTGCCTGCTCCTCAGGAGTATACGTATGACGCGTGGCCTACCCATTTCGGAGCCGGAGAGAAACTGCTGCCCGCCCGTTCTGCTACGACGGAGAGCAACGACGTCACTACAGGCGCAGCCAATCGCGTGCCTCTTCTTCTCTTTCTTTTTTCGCGCATGCGCATGGGGTTGCGCCGGATGACTTTTCGGCGTACAGGCGACAGACGGATGGACAAATCGGCTAGCCATATCAGCTTCGCTGGAAGAACGCTAAATTCTCCTCTGCGATTTCGAGCGCTTATTTTCAACCTTTACAAGCTTATTCTGTGGACCATATTTATTTATTTACAATGTAAACAGCGTCGAAAATTATCATAGTTCTCTTTAATTCTGTCACGTGTGGCTTGGTCTGCGACATGCCACGGTCGGAAAGAAAGAAAGTGTTCAGAACCGGCTGAACATGGCGGGGAATAAATCTCGCGTTCTCTCCTTGTGAATAGAAGCGGTTTGCACTGGTCTAATGTCACAAGCAAAAATACACATCTTGTGTTGCCAATTTCGAACGTTAAACATCGCTACCGGCATTTTGAGGACGCATGTGAAAATGGATTCACCGTCAAAACAAGCAGCTGGAAAAAAAGAATAAACACATGCCATAGTATGCAGCGTCACGCACGTTAGCATACATCACGAAAATCGTTCTCTCTTTATTTAATTTATCAAAAGAAATATTTAATATAATAAATGATATTGCTGGCTCTCCCGTAATCGAGAATAGATGTAAGCGTGAAATCACTACCGGCAAAGCAGATTGCTTGTAGACGATACTAGCCACAATCTTAAAACGGGTGCAGTGCATGTTCGTGAAGGCGCACCCCACCGCACCACACCGCACCACGCCATACTGGTCCGTACGAATGGAATAGTTTCCTGTCACAGAAAGAACCTCACTGCAAGTATGCTCTTGGTCAAACAGCCAATCACGGCGCGCCAGACGCGCTGCGGAACTTGCGAACCGCTGGCGTTAAAAAAGACCATTCAGCGCCAAAAGATGGCCATGAAGTATACGGTGCCCTGTATTTACGTTATGAACGTCACCATTGGAAATTACAGATAAAACTTGAGCATACTATAAGTTACAACTTGAGTGATATTGTGAACAAACATCAAGAAGAACTCGGAAGGAATGTTTTTTCTAACTTGTTTGGGAAGTAACTAGCGTCTCAGCTGGTTGCCCAGATGATCTCGTTTTGTTTTCGTAACTTGCCCGGATGTTCTCGTTTGAGTGCCCGGATAACGGCTCTGGTTTTTGGCTCAAGGTCACTTGAAGGTCACCGATAACGGAAGCTAAAACCATTTCACGCTAAAAAAGAAACGACGTAGGAATGACCCAACGGGCAAGTTAAGATTTAAAAAGCGCGATCCTAAATGAACGCCGGGGAATGACGCCGTTCTTATGTAATTCAAGGGCGCTGAGACAATCTAGTTTAAACTAGGTGCATAGAAATCAACTCGTCAGCCTATACGAGCGCGAGAGCAACGTAAACAGGCGTTTGAAGCAAGACAGCCCTCGGAGGAGGAGGCGACGGGCAGACTGGAAGGGAACCTGTTTTGCGCTCGCCACAGATTAGAGCAAGGATCGAGAACGGCGCCGAAGACGGGCGCCAACTCGCGCGCTCCCCGTCAACTGCTGTGCCGCAAGGAGGCCTCGGCATTGTTGCGCAATTTCGTGATGCCTTCGAACCATCTACAGGTTGTTAAGCGCATCGACAAATGGGAACGCTTGGCGTGTAAAATGGTTGTTCGGAAACACGTTGGAGCAGAGGAGCTGCAGGCGCCTCTGTGAGGCGCCAACATCTTCTTATGTATATATAAGCCTAATTATTCAATAAAATGGGGGGGGGGGGGGGCGTGGTGGAAGCCCTTCCCCGAACTTTTAGGCGGCAGGAGGTCAGCTGCAAGCAGTCTGCCCCCTCGCCCTCTTTCGTCTATTATTCCTCGCGGGCCAGAAACACATTCTCTTGTACGTACGAGCCGAATAAACCAGAAGATAACGCGTCTCGTTAAGAACAGAGCGTGCGCGCTTCGATAGTGCACACTCTGCCGAGGAAGGCGCGAAGAACATCCAGGAGTGGTCGGCGCAGCCGAGAAACGCGCATCTACATGCAAAGGTGCCCCGCTCCTTCGTCGCTCAAAATCTTTCCTCGAGATCGCGCACCTCAGCTGCACGGGTCGACGTTTTCCAAGATGCCCGGCGCGCTCGAGTCGGTGGCGCAAGAACTCGTAAAGCGACACAGCCGGAAGCTGCGCGCGTTTATGTTCTCCAAAGGAAGCGGTGGCTCGGTGCAGCGAAAACTGAATTGAAAAACGCGCGGGGTTATGTGCGCAGTCGTATAAATTCAGGGTTACACATGGGGGATATCGCAAGAACGCGGGCGAGAAAAAAAATGATACGAGAGTTGAGAGCTCGCTTCTACGAAGGTCTGACAATGAGCCGGGAAAAAAAAGGAAAAAAAAAAAAGAAAGGTCAGATAAGTGAACACCTTAGATAATTCGAGCAAGTTTTTTCAAGCACACGTTCGAGATTTTGCCCCAGATGATTATAATGCGGCATAAAAAAGATCTTTTACTGCCGGTCTACCGCGGTTCGTTTTTATTGTGTGCGCATTTAACGCGAGGGCCTCGCAGAAAACCTGGTTGGTTCTCTCCCTTTTTTTTATTTCTTGCGGTGAGATAGAAACCTGATGGGGACGAACGCCGAGAGGAGGAAACCGCCCCGGGGCCACACTGCACGGTGCCCGAGAAAATTGTCGCTGCACTCGTAAGATTCCGAGGCGCGATTGCGATTGTAGTATCGCCGTTCTGGAAACGCACTCTTCGAGAAACCAGAAAGAGCAACGTTCCACTAACTGAAACGAAGAAAGGTGTGCACTAGAAACGCTGCGTTTAGGAAATCACCCGTGTATTAAGCAAATAAAGGAATCCCGACGTTCGTGGGCCCCGGCACACGTAACAATATGAGCAAAGAAGAAAAAGAAAAGAAGCGGAAAAGAGTCTAATGGGATGATGCGACAGACGATGGAACGACTTGGCGTCTTCGCTACTATATAAGTACGCGTGCGGCAGTCCCTGTTTATTGTTGTCCTTTCTTTTGTCTCTTCCTCCCTGCGGCCGCCACAAGGTGCTCGGCACTTGGCGCGCTCCGCTTATCGGGTCTCGAAAGCCGCGACCCAGGTGCGCGCCCACGGCCGCACGCGTTGTGTCCGCCTGCGACTCGTGGGCGCCCAGAGGGTTCGCGATCCGAAAGCCCAGCTTGGAAGACGAGCCACTGGCGCCGAACAGGCGATGCACGCAATGCGGCAGGAAGCAACTGCTCTCGTTCCACACGACGAAGCAAAGCGCGATGCGACCTTGCGGATCACGAGGACGGACGTCGCCTGTTCCTGCTGCACTCACTCGGTCACCGTGGGGCGACTCGAGACAAGCCCGACATCGAAATCATCATTGCGATTTCGGCGACAGAAGTGTTCGCGGCGAAACGTCCCCACTGGCGACGACTGTTTTCAAGCCGGTGCAAGGGGCGAAACGAGCCAGAGAGGCGCGTACTTAGCTCGGTGTGTGTGTGTGTCAGATCATAAGAATCCAAGAAACAATGGACACGAAGAACTGCATAGGGGAAGTAGTTCTTAATAGAATCACAGAAATGATAAATAAATGGAAATGAATGAAGAGGCAAACGCAGGATACGAAAACAGCAAAAGCATCGCACGCGAAATGCGAAGTTGTGGCTTTGTACCCCGCCTGCGGCCAGCTTTCTCATCTAATTTCATTTCCATTTATTTATAAGTTCTTTAAATCGCTTAAGACAGACAGACAAAGAACTTTACTGAGGTCCTGTAAGAGCTAGTAATCATTTCCTCTATGCTGTTCTTCTTTTCATTGCTTCTTGGCTTCGTATGATCTGGTGAATAAAATCAGGCTCCTCGGTTTACTTTGTTGTCGTTCGTATATATATATATATATATATATATATATATATATATATGTATACCTACCTGCGGCAAACTTTTTTTTTCATGCACTTTCATTTCCATTACTTTATCGTGTCTTTATTTCGTTTATTAAACACAAGTAATTTCCCCCATGTTGTCCTTGGTGTCAGTGTTTTGTGGCTTTTTATGATATTACTAAATGGGGCCCCTAGTTTAACCCCCTTTCTTCTCGTTTATATATATATACATATATATATATATATATTCTTCGTGTTGTTGATAAGTTCGACTTCACCCTGCCTCTGCTAGCCGCCTGGTCAGCTCAGATGCTAGAGCGGCTGGCCCGGAAAGGCGGTGGTCCCGGGTTCGAGTCTCGAACCAGGACAAATTTTTCTTCAACTGCGAGGCTTTTCTTTCGAGGAACCCTTACAGGTTTCTCTTGTAGCACTTGCTACGACTGTACGGATGTCTCATTTTCCCGTTATTAAGATGTCATACTGTAAGAATACCTTATCTTTGTAGCCATGGCAATGTTTTAGGCCAAGCTAGGTTCGAGACAAAAGCTCGGACAACCATATCCCGGCATTCTCAGGGCGGCGCAATTCCCGTCATAGAAAACTCACCCAGATGGCGGCGCCAGATTGCCCCACAGATAGTATCCTGAGAAACGGTGCGGCAGTTACCATTCCCTCGACAGCGGAGACGCGCAGACGACCCGGCGAAAAAGAAAGCTACAGTGAACGCGGGCGACGCGCAAGCGTATGGGTGCTCTAGTGCGCGCACGACGCTATCGACCCTCGGTGCGTCTAGACGCCCGTCCGCGTCGCAGATCGTATTCAAGACAGGGCTCACGCAGCGGCGCCATACGCAGCAGCCGCTTGAGTAGAACGTTTACTATCTAAATTACCTAGCATGCCTTCAGCGTGCACAGGCAAACATGAACACTGCACACGCGATGACCGCGGACACTTGCTGTCAAAATGCTGGCGTGAGGAATCGCGGCAGCAGCAGCGAGCGAAGCGACCTTCGTGCTGTCCATCGCTTCAACGCAAACTGAGCGGTGAGAACACAGCGCACGCAAAGCTACCAGACATCGGCCCACCTACAGTGTGCACCCAAAGCAGATCGCTGTCGAGATAATAGGACAGACTGGTGGGATAGTTGGTATGGCATTATTTACACAATAGCACAGAGGCGCACGGACAACGAAAGAAACAGACGGGACAGAGCGCGGGACGCAGACCGCGCGAGTGCGCGCAACCGCGCCGTGGGACAGTACGGTCATTATGGTGGCACCGCTAGCAGGGTAGTACCGTTCAGTACCGAATGATGACACGGTGGTAAGGGGAGCGTTCTCGCATTCTTCCCTCGGGACGGCCAACGCTTTCAGACGCTGTCGTTGAGACGCTGCGATCACAGGCGGTGGCAGGCGCCGCACGGAGTCCCGAACGCGTTGCTTGGGGAAGTGGCGCTCGAAGTACCGCCTGGCTTCCGCGTACGGGTAAGGCACGGTGGGGAGCGGGGGCACCGCCTACGTAACAGAGTGCAATATAGTGCCGGAAGTAACCACCTCCGAATGCTTGCTACACGAATTCCTGAATAGTAAGCGGGGTTGGTTCTTCATGAATTTGTTTCGTTATCCATTATTAGCAAACATTCCAGCAGCGCAACTTCATGCATATTCATGCCAGACTTTGTGTTCAAAATGTTAGCTTAAAGAATATGACGTAGGCTTAACGATTTTTATCCTCTGATTGCTCTTTTTTTCCAGAGAAACCGGAGACATCGAGAAGGCCCAACCGCCATCCTTGTTCGCTTGTTTCGCAGCTTCAGACAGACACCGCCGATTTCACGAGCTGACCGGTTACGCTTGCGCGTAAAAAGTTCAGAAAACGACTTAGCGGCAAATAGCGACAGAACTCAACGCATTAGGTCGCACCTCCTTGAAGTGCCGAATCCCTCCTTTAAACAACGTTCACCACGTTGCAAAGACGACCTGCCTCTTCCAGGAGCGAAGTGCAACTGAACGTGGTCATTAGGTCGTTACATCTTTCAATAAAGTTTGCTCATTGCCACGGCATAGGCAGGCGCTGAAAGACAACAACGCAGGAGAAACCGTCGCACAGTAAATTCGGGCCCCTCCTCCAAAGCCACCAACAAATCCACCCCCTTCCGCCTCTCTCGACAGCGATATTTCGGCACGTGGAATTATTTAGGCCACTGTGGCGAACAAAGGAGCCCTCACTTCTACCTTCGTGTTAGGCGCGAAGCTGTCTAACGCAACCGGGGCCTTTGCGAAAGCGACCTAATCACTTTCTCTCCACTTTGTCCCTTGTAGAAGATCGCCTAAGTAAGCGGGGCTATCAACGCGGCCGCAAGGAGGGAGCCTTCCTTTCTCCCTCCACCATTACTCTGCAATGTATCACATCCATCTCATCAACCAAGTAATCGAGAAATCCGCATAGCATGATCAACCTCTATATATGGCTTTCATAGATTACGAAGAGGCTTTCATTCAGTAGAGATACCAGCTGTCATAGAGGCATTACGTAATCAAGGAGTACCGACCGCTTACGTAACTATCCTGGAAATTATCTGCAGAGGTTCCACGGCTACCTTAATTCTGCACAAGAAAAGTAGGAAGATACCTATAAAGAAAGGGGTCAAACAGGGAGACACAATCTCTCCAATGCTGTTCACTGCATGCTTGGAAGAAGTATTTAAGTCTTTAAGCTATTAAACTGGGAAGGCTTAGGAGTAAGGATCGACGGCGAATACCTCAGCAACCTTTGGTTTGCCAATGACATTGTTCTATTCAGCAAGACTGCAGACGAGTTACAACAAATGATTGAGGACTTTAACAGAGAAAGTGTAAGAGTGAGGTTGGAAGATTTATATGCAGAAGACAAAGATAATGATGAATAACCGCGCAAGAGAACAAGAGTTCAGGATCGCCAGTCAGCCTATAGTCTGTGAAGGAGTACGTTTACCTGGGTGAATTAACCACAGCGAACCCTTATCATGAGAAGGAAATTTACAGAAAAATAAAAATGGCTTGGAGCGAATACGGCAGACATTGTCAGCTCCTGACTGGAAGCTTACTATTATCATTCAAAAGGAAGGTATACAATCAGTGCATTTTACCGGTGCTGACATACGGGGCAGAGACTTGGAGACCGACAAAGAAGCTTGAGAACAAGTTAGGGACCGCGCAAAGAGTGATGGAACGAAGAGTGCTAGGCATAACCTTGAGAGACAGAAAGAGAGCGGTTTGGATAAGAGAGCAGACGGGTATAGCCAATATTCTAATTGACATTAAGAGAAAAAAAATGGCGCTGGACAGCTCATGTAATGCGCAGATTAGATAACCGTGGGATTATTAGGGTTACAGAATGCGTACCAAGAGAAAGGAAGCACAGTAGAGGACGGCAGAAGACTAGGTGGTGCGATGAAATAAGGAAATTCGCGGGTGATACTTGGAATCGGTTGGCACAGGATAGCGGCAATTCGAAATCGCAGGGAGAGGCCTTCGTCCTGCAGTGGACATAAAATATGATGATGATGATGATGATGATGATGATGATGATTACTCAGAGACATGTGCTCCCTTGCTCCACAATGCTATGCTAGGAGTCCGTACTGGTACGAGTCACCTTTCAGTATCAATAGATCTGGAACCCTTTCAGTGTCATTCAAACTCGCGCCTTTCGTCGCACAGAGTGTGCTTCACTCGTGCTCAAAAGAGGACAGCACAAGTCACCGTCAGCGGCTAATATAGAAGGAACGAATTGGCGGCGGCCATCTCGTGCAGCGCGCTGCAACCAATTAAGGCGTACGTTTTCACGTTTTTTCGCAACTAACATTTCTTGTATATGGAATGCAGCGGGTAAAGCTTATGGCACTGTATTTTGTGAATCACTAACCAAAGTTTCAAAGCACTGAAAGCGAAAATTCGAATTTATCAGACGTGTTGAAAGCGTCCACGTTTATTGACAGAAGTTTTGCACGTAGAGCACTCGGTGCCCCGTAAGTGGACACAAATTGTGGATGTGGAAATTTGGTGCCTCTTCTTGCGTGTTTCGTAGCACGTTTTCTCAAGGATTTTGTTTTAACCTCCCCAGATGGGTTAGTGCTCGATGTTCTATCTGTACGCTGGGAAAGGTACAGTCCTCTCTGATAACATGAAAGCCGGTTACCTAGGCGGAGCAGTCTTAATAATGCTTGTGGAGACAACTGCGCAACAGTCACATATTTTCACGAATCGGTATTTTACCGCATGAAAGGTTCTTCATTGCTTACTTCAAGAGAAAAAGTTCATGCCTGGAAGAGTACATACAAACCGGACTGAGGGCACTGCTGCGAACCTTCCCGATGAACAGCAAAGTAAGCCGTGGAGAATCGACCTCCCTCGTGTGTGAGGACAGAAATGCGTGTCTGGTCAAATGCAAAGACAACAAAAGCGTAAATTCTTTTTCAAGTGCTGTCGGAATAAATCCTACGTCTTCCTGTAAATGCTGGTCGAAGAATGAAGCGAAAGAAAATTGTACCGCGTTTGGGAAGCATATTAGAATATAACCAATTGAAAGTAGTCGACCTTATCGACCGGCATATTTCATGTGCTATGACGAAGGTCAACTCTAGGAAATGGGCCGTTAGGATTCTCCCACATTTTGTCGACATTGCTGTATGCAAAGCGTGGCTCGAATACCATGGCGACATGACAGCTTTGTACCTACAACAAAAACAGCAACAGTCTCTCTTGTCATTTAAGCAAGATGTAGCCGAAACATTCACCAAATCTAACCCAAATGAAAATGGCACCAGTGAATAAAGGTAAGAAAGTATACCAGCAGCTCCAGAGACCAGACCAGCTTAGCCACTTGACGGCGACACCAGAAAATGGTTCTGACCACTTCCCAGGATTTTCTAAAATTGAATATGTAATGCAATGCAGGAACAAAGACTGCAAAGCATAGTGAAGAGTTTGGCGCATGAAATGCGATGTTTTATTGTGCCTGCAAGGGGTAAAACTGTTTATTTTTACCACGCTCTCGACAAATGTTCACGTTTGTGGACACTCATTTGTACCGTTCAAAAACAAATTTTTTTTCGTGATTTTTTCTATGCACTTGAAAAGCCATTTCAAATGAAATGTTTAAAATGTTTCTGTTTTTGTTGCCTACATTTCTTTTTCGGTAGTTAAGATGTTAAGAGCGATTTGCACTTTCCTTCTCTGCCTCCCTACAGCTTTTAGTTTTTAGTGCTATTACAAGGTTTCACCATGCCCACCGCTGTCAAATTGTTTCAAACTGGTCACATGGTTGTTTGCAAGATGGTGTCGAGGAAAAATACACCAAGGGATGCAACTGACAACAAATAACGACCATTTGGTTACAGACGTCTGGTTAAATGCGCAGTCACGCTCCCCCCCCCCCCCTCTCCCACCACAATGTAGGCACCTGGATCCGCCCCTGATACATGGTGTAAGAGTCGTGTGGGCTCACAAGTGGACGCAAAAAAATATGGCGCGGAGTGCACGTATTGCAATGCGCCCAATCAATGGCCGCGAGGCCCCATCAATCGCTCCGCGCATGCGTTAGCGTTCAAGACGAGAGCGTCGGTCGAGGACGGCAACTGCCGCCTCAGTTGATTGGAGCACGTCTCCTCCCACGGGCGTGCGCTGGAATGGACTCGACAGAAGAGCTGACGCGCAGCTAGAAAGCCGACTGAAGCGAGCCACACATATCCAGCAAATAAGGATCGGCTTCCATTCATCCCCTCCCGATAGGAAACTCCGCGCTTGACGAAAACTTCCTTCTTCAACCGTCGCAAAGCCCTGTGAGAAGACGAGACTGGCTTATGAGCTTATTTTATTGCCGGAGCATGGAAACAACTGCAAAGAAGCACTTGAATGCGGCAACTATACTGCTGTTTTATTTTTTCCTTTTTCTTGTTTTCTTTTTTCGCCAATCCGTCTTCGACCAATTGTTCGTGTGAGAAACACTGCAGCTACAGTCAGTTTTCCATCCACGATCATATATTGTCTTTGAAGATAGTATACAGAATAACATATTTAACAGCGTAGGATAATGTTGCTTACTAAAGACAAAGTAAGTCCTGATGACAATGACTTATTGGCTTCCCTTATGAAACGGGACACATAGTCACGTAGCCTGCTTCATTTAATGAGGTATGGTACACATGTTTTCCGTCTCAGTATTTCTGCATACACCTCCTTATTTTCTTTACTCAAAACTTCTCCGTCTACTTTGTACCGCTACCTGTGCCGGTGCACGACCAAGTCGTACCAATCCCTTCCCTGCTCTTTTCACACCAATACGTTAAACGTCGCTTGCTTATCTCGATTGCTGACCGCTTGATGCTTCCGTCCACATTAAATCCACGCGCTTCTGGAAGTGTACGTTGCATTCTGGTCTCGCTGAGTGAATCCCTTCGCATTCCATTAGAATGTGCTCAGTGGTCACCGGATTTTTTTCTGCAGCCTGTGCATCGCTCATCTAATTGCGAACACTTGCTGCGGTACGGGCTTCTCCTTTGGCAACCAGCTCTTGCCTCAAGGAGCAAGGCACATCTCTTCGTGTTATCGTACAAATTTTCTCTTCTAATTTGCGTTTTCTGAAAGGCAGAAATTGTACGCTATATCTCACAAACGCACTGAAAGGGGCAATGAAACTATATTTTTTCAGTGCCCAGTCACTAACTTTTTTTGTGTGTTCCTGGTTATCCTCTATGTTTCGGCACTGCTATTTAGTAGGGAGCGAATGGTCTATTGGCGAATGGTCATGAAGCTGACCTTCATGACGTGGGGATGTCTGCTTAAGGAGATCCAACCAATTTCTCTTACTCTGCGCATTTTCGTCTCATGACCTGGCCTAGGTGCTCCTTCGCAGCGTCATCCCCCTGAGCACG
Source organism: Dermacentor variabilis (assembly GCF_050947875.1). Taxonomy (NCBI): domain Eukaryota; kingdom Metazoa; phylum Arthropoda; class Arachnida; order Ixodida; family Ixodidae; genus Dermacentor; species Dermacentor variabilis. The sequence continues at coordinate 7,115,989 of NC_134570.1, forward strand.
GATGGTCCTTCCCTCGCCAGACCAGCGCATCTGTCCGAGACGGTTGGAAGTGCAAGCCACAGCTCCCACCGACCGGGCTCGGCTCGAAAATAGCGCGCGCACGCAGAGGAGGCGGCGAGCGCGCGTTGTTCTCTCGTCGTTTCCTCGAAGCACTGCTTCCGTCCCGGCGCGCGGCGCACAACCTGGCCGACCGAGCAGCAAGGTCGGGTCGGGACTGCGGCCCACCTCGCTTGTTTCTCTTTTCGGAGAAGTGCAACGACACATGCTCGCCACTTTGAAGCAAGGTCGGGCATCACCTTTGATGCGCCGTGACGAATAATTGGAATGCAGAGGCGAAAATTCTACAGGTGCCCTCAGCCCTCCTTATCAATCAGCGCGATTTGAAGGCCCAAGAATCAAGAGATTCCGAATGGTGGTACAATAACAGCGCTTACAAAAGCCGAGCGCGAAAAGTCTCAGTGTGCACGAATGCTGACACTTTTTTAAAAGGCTTCACCTCCAGGCCCTAAGCTGCAGGACAGGCGTCAGCGACGCGCTGTGCGAAAGACGTGCATGCACAGAGCGGATGTGGTCGGAGACCCTCCAGTTTCTTCCCTTCACACTAAACGCAGAGAAGCAGGCAGAGGCCAGACATCGGTGCGCTATTAACCATAAAAGTGAAGCTAGTCAGGGCTAGTTCCCCCAGGATCGTGTCCGCGTGTTAACACGAGACTGTCGTCATCAGGATCGGCACCAGCGTCACCGTTTCCCTCCACAGCTGGCGCCACCGCGCGAACCACAGTTAACCGTCATTATTTAACCAATTAATTGGTGACTTAACGACTGATTAGTGCCGTAGTTAGTTAAAGCAACCAATTGAACAGCCAATTACAGCGAAGCTGACGAAAGCTAGCTCCTGCAGGATCGTGTTCGTGCGTAGACACAAAACTCCCCATACGTTGGCCGATCCCGAAGATGTACATTGCCGGGCCTACGCGCGGCGGAGGTGCAGTTCGCCATTAAGGGGCCCACATGACACAGCTTTGCTGGTCGTCCTTCTTCACAGAGTGGAAGGATGACCGTGTGACCTCCGCATTCCTTGTGTATATCCTCCTGGTACAAGGGGAAGTATATAACGAGAGCAGTCGGGTTTGATTTTATGCCAAGTCACAAGCAAGGGACAAAAGAGAAAATCAAAGCCGTGCAGCGCGTGGTAAATGTACTGTTTCTTCACTCGCACTGTTTCCAAGCAAGTGTGGTTAAATCCTTCGATCCTTCAAAGTAATCTCATACTCGTCACTATAGACGGAAACTCAAAGATTTCAAATCAACTTAGCGCATCAGAAAATTAATGCGACAGAGAGTTACGGCAATAAATAAACGGTGGAAAGCTGAGGTCTTCACTTTGCTGCTCGCTGACGCCCACATTTTCCTGTCCAGAGTGGTCGAGCGTTGTGCGGCGCGGAAAGGCAGAACACTAGGATCGGTACTGTCGTGGGGCTCCGGGTGCCCGTTAACTCGCAAACCAGGCAGCAACGCAAATACACTGCTGTTATTTTGCAATGTAAGCATACTCTTAGTGTGCCCGGCTACTCCTCTGCTCCGACCTTTGAACGAAAAGAAAGACAGAAAGAAGGACGGCAGGTTAGTACGACTTGCCTTTCAGAATCGCATGGCAACTTGAAGCGCATCTGTTTCTTTTCAGGAGTTGCACTATAAGGACTTAAATTGCCTGAAATTAAAGCACGCACTATAATTCATTGCCCGCCATGTGACTTACGCGTTTGAAACCTTGCCCGCTTATGGCTGTCACACTTCCTGAAGAAATTTTTCGCGGCGGTTGTTACTGAGTCCGGCATTGCTTAGCTTCACGTGGCAATATGCCAAAAAACCTCCCCACTTTCATTATGTTTAATCTTGGTTTCATTTAGAGTTTTCCGATAGCTGCAAGCTAACTTTTGCGCCGTTCGTAAAACAAACATGAATAAACTGCCTCGTTTAGCTCACCGACAACGCCGGGCAGACTTAACGGGAAGCTCGTATAAAGAGAGAAAAGAAAAACAAAAGTGTGGGGAGGGGCCGGCGCTCAGTAATTGCTCTCGGCATTCCCAATTAAGCCATAAACGCTGTTCCGCCACGCGATACAATTTCGGTACACGTCACAAATAGCACGGCCCCCATTTCCTCCAAACACAAAACCGCTCCCGCTTTTTGATCCTTGGGGGAAGCTTTGTATGCGTTTTATATAGCGTCACTAAAGATGCAGAAAACGAGGGTTTAACCATTTTCATTTAGCTTCCAAATAATCCACTCACTTCGACGTTTCTATGCGTAGGAGCTCTAACTTTTCCCCCTCTTCCTCAAAGAATAAACTTGGCAAATATTCTAGATTTACTTTCTTCAAAACCGTGAAAATAGGCATATAAGGATTATCGGGCGTTTTTAGTCACATTGGCAGATTCGCTGTAAGCGACAGAAAAGTAATCAAGCGAATAAAGCCATATAGGCATGCAAAAGGCACCTGAGAAAGACGAGGTCCACAATTAACGAACGGTCACTTTCACAAGAAGAGTCATGTGACACAAGCTCAGTTCATCCAACGTGAGAGAAAAATTTCAGTGGCGATTTAGCGGTAAATACGAGAGAAATTCGTTATAATTGCGTCGCACCTCCTTGAGGTCCCGGATCTATGATTTAAACCACGTTCACGACATTGCAAAGTGTTGTTCAGGAGCTCATTCGACACGCGACCCGCTTCTTCGAGGAACCAAGTGCAACTGACGGTGGTCCGGAGCACACATATCACACTTCGCACAATTACAGTTTCTTTTCTTTTTTTACACTCCTAGTGTTAATGTAGGGACAGTGCCAGGAAAGCCCCTGAAAATCTGCCGCGCCAGTCGGTGGGCCTCTTCGCTACCGGCCGTGTCTTCGCGTACAGGAATGCAGCGGACGCAAGCCGGTCTTCCACACGGGTGCACGATCGGGAACATTTTCCTCCTCACTTGCGCAGCGAGACAGCTGCTTGTGACGCTCGACCGCCTCCTGGCAGTCACTGCGCACGCAGTCGGCCGCCTCACCCGTGACAGGTCGAGGAACTGCCGCGACGCTGCCATTGCTCTCTGCGCCAGCGACGCACCGAGGATCCTTTCACGTCAATAGCGCCCGTACAGCCCACGCCATGGTTTCTACACTGGGCTCTGTACTGGCGGAGGTGGACAAACTTCAACATAAACAGGACGCGAAGGAACACAAACGGCGTACACGGGCGTTGTGCCCCTTTATCTGCACTCGTTCGCGCCGAAAGACACTCGATATTCGAGAACTACGTATAACAACTAGCCTGTGAAAAAAAGAGAACGGTGTTATTCTGACCTCTTGTGTGTATGCGTTGTCAAGTGAGTTCTGTAGCATGAGGGATGACGTCATATGTGCCGCGTGGTCGCTACAGTCTTAGCTGATCTGAGTCCACGACAAGCCCGCTGCAACCGCTTTACGGCATCTTGCTGTTTTTTGTTTTCACAGTTTGTCCTGAGACTGTAAGGAGTGAGGGCAGCCCAAGTACCGTCTTGCAGGCGGGCGGCACGGCAGGGGCCGGCCGGCCTTGCCCCCAGCAACGGAGAAGTCGCACGGCAGGCGACGACGAAGCGCGTCTCGGCGAGCGCGGAGCGTGCGCCGAAAAAGCCCTCGCGGAAAGGCAAGCGGGCGTGCGCGCGCCGCTCTGGTAATGAGCCGCGCTAACTGACGGCCACGAATGGGCGCCCGATTCACGCGCCGAGCCGATGGACTTGAGCGCGATCCTTGCACACTTCGAGGGCCAAGCCGAAGCTGCGCACGCGCCGCTGCGGTGCACAGGCGTGCCCCGAGATTAAGCTGCGCCCGCGCCAAGCACTCGACGGCGGAGGGCAGAATGGGTCGGAGTATGCGAGCCTGGCTCGACAGCGGTTCATGCAGCGAAAGGGCAGTCAACCAAAGCCACGAAGTTTTTTTTTTGACCGACCTGTCATGCGTGAGCAATGCGCTGCAGGGTCTACAAACGCTACAGCAGCGGGAACGCGCGCTTCATATGCAACGAAAGCGTGCGCGTGTGCGCAAATGGCGAGGAGACTGGGACGCGAGGATGAGGAGGAGAGCTGTCTTGCGCAATTGCGGATAAACACTGGTACCTATCTTCCTAGGCGAACACGGATCGGAAGTTTGGCGACTTGGCGGCGATACTAGAAGGCAGCGCGAAAGGACGAAGACGTCCTGTGTGCCTGGTCTGCGACAAAATTACCTTACGTGCGCGTTTCCTAGCGCAAATTCACACCTGAGAAGCGCGCAACAAAAAGAAAAACTCGGCGAGCAAATAATGAAAACTTGGACAACAGCATCATTACAATACGCTGGACGTATGGCTCATACAGGTACGACAAATAATGAAAATGTCCGGTAATACTCGGAGACCGATGTGTGCGTGCCGTGCCATTGCAAATCGCAAAGCTCGAGCTTCGGACACTGAATGCTTCGCGCGGTCGCCGTGAGGGCTTTACGATGGCGCTGCACTGAACAGCAGAGTCGAGATCCAGCGCCCGTGTTGGGGAGTCTACTCGAAGCGAGCGTCTCGCGAAGCGGTCAACCGAAGGCCTACACGATTGCGGCCGCTTCGCCCGCGCTCTTCGGCGCGGAAACGCGCGTGCGTGTTCGGCCGCACGCAGCGCGACGCGGGGGCTTGTCGCTCGTCCCAGACGTGCCGGCCACTTCCCGGCCGCAGTGTGGAAACACGTGGCGGCCATCTTCCGAGAGAGCTGGTTGGTGTTGAGAGGAAAATGGCGTACGTGCGTTTGCGGCCCATCTAGAGCGTCCCAAAAGAACATGACAAAAAAAAGACAGTGATCAAGTATGTCTGGTCACGGACACAGGCGGCAATTTGTCGACCACGGAACAATATAGTTCTTTGCTTGTAACCGCACAATCCTACAGAGCACACTAATAAAGGATAAAGAGATAACACGATACACAATTCGCTATCCGTCATTTAAAAATACCGGCCACCTGCTTTTTGACAGGAGCGTACTCCTCGGCTTGCATAGCTCCTGGCGAATGTGCGATAGACATACTGAGAGCCCGAAATCTACAAGACCCTTTTTCCGGCAGTCTGCCGCCCATGTAAGAAGTAGGTATGCTGCTCAGGAGCAGCCGCAAGGTTTGATGGAGATGATGAATGCATGCGTATGCTTGCCTCATCTTTAGGTATTTTTTGGAAGGTGTGCTGAATTTCGGTTTCTGTTTTTGCTGTTTCCATGTGTTTTTTATAATGTAATAAATAAAAAGAAACGTGCTCTTTCTCACAATAAACGTTGCTAAAAAAAATTGCCGTTATGTGGCTTCCTAAAAGAAATTCTGGTGACTATTTATTATTTATTCTTAAAAGTCAGACTCACGCTACAATATTTGTTTAGCATTGATCGAACGTCGCTAAATGTAGCACTTGCACATAACCCTGTGCCGATTCACCGAAAGCCGTGTCTGTCTCTGTCTGATCAAGATGTCGTTTGCCGGGTCCCTGGAATGTGTATCACGCCAGCAGCGGAAACATTTTCTTTAACCTGCACACTTTCACGTTGCCAGTTGAAACATGGTTTCATGAAAATGGAGTGTACGGACCCTGGAATGCAACCTGCAGACTTCGCAACCAAGCCAAGACAGTAACACTGTTGAATCCTTTTGTCGTGACGCATATTATCTTGGGGAAATTTCACAAAGAACTACCAGAAAAGAACTTTCTTTCACATCCTATGGTATCCGGTTCCTTCCTTTCAAAAATACAATTTACTAGATGAGTTGTTTATGTTAATAATGACTAGCCCTTATGGAGAAGCCCTATGATCGACAGACCTGCCGAGGCATTAGTAAGATCTTGATGAGGTTTAGTTGGTTCATACTTAGAACTGAGGTGAAACAGCGCGAAAAGGACGAGGACACAAGGCAACAAATACCACAGACAAGCGCTGTTGCCGAGGCACCTCGCTCGACAAGGTCTGTTTTCCGAGAAGCGGCAGCTCAAGAGCGTCGTGTGGTTGGAACCGTCGACGAGTGGATCTCACATCTGCACGTTTGGCTTTGTTTGCCCGATTTTCGAACTTTCATTGGATTGAATAGCATTGTGCATTTGTGTGCGTACGTGTCTAAATGTAATGTTCGCATGACACTACTCATATTTTCATACAGTGAAGAAACAAAAGTTTCTTTTCCACGTAATAAAGAAGAAAAAAATGCGCATGTGGCCTCATGGTTACAGCATTCGACTGCTACGCTGGAGGTTCGATTCCCGGTGCTAGACTCGCTTCTTATTTTTTAAGTGAGGTTGAATCAGTGAGTCAGTCCCCAACTGTGCTTCTTAGATCGATGATTAAATTTTCATTCCATAGCAAATGCTTTACAAAACAGTGAGCCCGAGTAAACGGCGCGCTGATATCGCCGAACTAGTGTTTGTTGCAGGCTAACCCAAAATTTGCTGAATCGCACTGCATGTGTTGCGACAGCTTGCTGAGAAGGACACGCGAAAGAGAAATAGATAAGTAGGAGCCACGTACGAACGACAGAAGAAAACATCCCTCGCAGAAAAGGCCGGCGTCCTTTCGATTACGGTTGAAAGACACAGGAAAGCGGGTTTCCTTACGTCGCCTGGGGTGGAAACGAGCAAAACGCGGAAGATGCGCGGGCCCAGAGAAAAGCGCTGAGGAAGCGTTCTCCGACGGAGACAAAACCGGAAGCAGCAAGCGAACCGGAGACGGGTGTGAAGGCACCCGAAGGAACAGAAGAGCCGATGACGACAGCCGCGGCGTACACAGTAACACGACGAATAGAGCACCCCACGAGCGCGCGCAAGGCGATAATCGGGGCTGACTCAAGCGAGCTCACTTCTCAAACAAAGGCGTGTTGCGGGAAACACGTCGGCGATGAAGAGGCTGCTTTGGTGTAATAGGCCTGGCGGGTGAGGCTAATCCTGTTATCTGGATTTGGGCTACGTAGAATAGCACCGAATACAAGAGCTGGCAGCTTGCTCTCTTTAGTCGTTATTATTGGTCTCACTTCACAAATTCACGTTTCCCTTCCAGATTAAGGTATGTCCCTACCGACATTGCGGAAAGTGGCGCCCGCCATAACAGTTTAGGCCCCACAATTTAGGCTAACGAACGATATAGTGCGGAGCCTGTCAGGCCTTCCTGATTGTGAATTCCTTAGGCGCATTTCTTCTCTCTCTCATCTTTACATTGCCGAGCGCAGAGTGTATCAGCCGACCAGACGTGCTTAGCATTTTCTTTTCTGAAAATCACCACCATTCTACGCTGGACAGGGGTTAATCTTCAATTGTCGTTTCCCTCGGTGATTTTTATACGTATATGAATTGACTCCGAAATAAACAGCTACCAGTGGCGCATTGTGTTGTTACCTCTGCATCTTCATCTATGTTGCACTAAAGAGAACATGTCAAACATTTCGCACGAACTCACCCAACAACGTGTAATACGTCACACGTATTGCACTCATTCCAGGATAGGGATACGCACCGGTATTTCTCTCCTCTGGGATCGACCGAAAAACAGTCAAACGCCTTTACCACGAAGGAGCTGGGACCTTCGAGATTCTTCCTTATGCGGGTCACTTCGCTGTAGAGGTCGCGCGCTGTAGCGCTCACACTATAGCGCAGGCTAAGCCCGTTCAACAAAAGAACACATTTATTTAGCATGAATCTAAGAGCGACCTAGTGAAATTATACCCTAATATTTTTTGCGCGAACGTTTGTCTGACAGAATGTGTGACTACGCAGGAGCCATGCAATGCAAAGCTGCACTTCGTCGAATGCCGCCGCCTTTGACGTCCTCGGTTTGTCCACAAGATCTTCCTCGCTGGCATTTGCGTCCCTTACGCCCTAGCCGACTTCCAGGACGCCGTCGATCGTCATCGATGAGTGCGCCATTAGGTCGTCATCAACTGCAACTCATGTTCGTCAGCCGTCACGCCCTCTGGTGCGCGGAAACAAGCAGCGTACGAGTCGAGAGAGTCGTTGTTGAGTTTGATGGCGCACAAGCAACCAAGGAGCAGTGCACAGCTGGACCTGCCACTGAGAGCGTCGCGAGCGCTGCCGTCTTGGCGACGTCTGCGGAGAGCAGCGGCGGCACTGCTACGTGGCGTTTCTTCCGAAGCGATACATACGCTGTGGGGACGCCAAAATTTCTTCGTTGTACAGGGAAATTCGTAGTAGAGGCGCTCACAATACATATAAAAGACAGGAATTCGGCCGGGACTTATTCAGTACTTCGGTATACAGGTCATTTTGCTGTATAGGCGTTCGTTGTAGAGAAGTTCGACTGTATTTTATAAAAAGACAGGCAGTTTCAGGGCAAAATGCCTACAGAACGGAACAATAATTTTTTTCAAAGCTTTATATTCTTTTATTTAATATCATCACTCATCATTAGTACAGGAGTAGGTTTCGGAGTTACAAAAACTGTCAGGGAGACCGCCTATTAGTAATTTAACAATATAGTAATTAATACATTATGGCAACATAGCAGTGGCAGACATCAGATTACACGAAGTTAGTGAAGTAGATAATCAAATACAAGAGAGGTGCTTGCAGTAATGGAAGTTCAAGTCAAACAAGCAAATGAAATATATACTGCGTATCAGTAAATAAAAATGTAGCAATTGACACATTAAGGAAACATAGGAATGGCATATACCAGAGAACACGAGATCAATGCAGCAGATAATTAGAAATAGAAATGTGCTTACAATATGCGAAGTACAAGTCAAATATATGCTATGCAACGAAAAATTTAAGATTGCTAAGAAAAAAATAAAGAAGACAATGGGAGATAGGGAATAAAAGCAACCCATTAGGCAAATACAGAAGGAACGAAAACTGTAAGATAAATTTGTATACAATATATGTTCACAGTAATGTGTCCGTGGCCAGTAGTGTCATTAGTAAATATTACTTCGTATCTCTCTATGGGCTGGTAGTTTATGCCAGTATTTAATGGCCGTAAAAATGGGAGTAAAGATTTCATAATTAGTGTTTATTCTAGGAAGTAAAAATTGTTGTTAGAGGAAAATTTCGTATAATTAGTGCTGGTAAGAGCAGATATATTAAATGTATCTAAAATGATCTCATGTTTTAGTGCGCGGTGTATTACTAAAACCAATTTGAGCTGGAGCATGACGTAAAGGTAGTATATTTAAGGAAGTGAAAATTAGTACTGCACGTAACATGTAACTAGAGAAACTGGTGATCCTCGAGGATTGATTTTGTGAATGTTGCAGATGTGTTATGTGCGCGGAATATGCGTTTCCCCAAACTGAGATGTAGCATTCTAAGTGCCAATGTATAAATGCGCAATAAAGTGAAGTTCTTATGTTTTGTGGAAAATGCGAAAGCGTTAAAATTAGTACTCTTATTCCAAAGACATTTTTTTTTAGATCTTGTCAGCATGCAAGTTAAACCTAAGGTGGTGGTCAAGCTTGACGCCAAGGACTTCATGTGCAGGTGAAAGAACGCGAGTTCGTAAGGCGAGTGGTGGTGCGAGCGCGGCGGCACGCAGATAAACTGTCTAGGCCAGAATTCAGTCAGTTTATCACCGTATTTATCCTATTAGTAAATATTGCAACGAACAGTTCAAGCGGTTCAGACGCAACAATGCATTGTGGGCTAACTTGCGCCCGGGGGTAAAGAAAGAGACGACCGTCGGGTCCTCCTCCTCTCTCTCGAGCGTCGCTTCACGTCCCCGGCAACGGTCCCCTACGATGAGAGTGCGTGCGGCGAATGCCATTATTTTATCAGTCAACGATGTCATAGCTATTTCAGTCGAACAACCTTTATGAAACCCGTGTTGCTCACGCGAGAGAGGATCGAATTTGTGAAAGTAGTTTGTTAAGCTGTTTACAAGTGGTTTCTCAATAACTTTACAAAAGAAGGATAGCATGCAAATTGGGCGGTAGTTTGAAATTAGTTCTTTGTCGCCTTTTCGAATATAGGAGTTATTTTGCCGTCTTTCAGTGCGTCGCGGTAAACGCTTGTTTTAAACATCCAGTTAATCATGTGCGCGAGTACGTCGGTGAAATGCGATTATATTAATTTGATTTAGCAAGGTTGTAACCCGTCCAGGCCCGTGTACTGCTTGTAAATCGTCAAGGCCGGGACCTGTAGTTCGTAAACTAGCGACTGAATCGGAAGCTTCTTTGGGTAACGTAGAGTACAAGTAAAATGAATTAGGGGTTTGCATGAGTACTGGCTGTAGCATACTGTCTGGTGAATGATCACCTGTAGGACATAAAAAAGCATTGAATTCGTTTGCGATATCAGTGGCTTCCGTTACTACCATTGTTCCTGTATTAATTTTGTTTAGTGTGCGGTTTGGTGTTACCAGATGAAGAAAGGACCTAATGCTATCCCAGGTTATGCGGGTATTATTTTTGTGTTTAAAGATCGCTTTCTCAAAGTAGGAGCGCTCGGCTTCTTTCAAGAGTTTGGTAAGCGTATTAGAATAAGTTATGTACCGCGACTTTTTAGTTATATTGAAGGGTTGGCGTTTTAATTTTTTATGAAGGTTAGCACGTTTATTAATACTTTATAAGAGGGATCCTGTTACCCCGGGGTTTCTAGGTGCTGAGAACCAGTGAGTATCCTGTGTTAGTTTCGTACGCTCTGAGTACATGCTTCTAACTTTGTTGATAAATTGTTGGAAAGCCAGGTTTGGGTCTGTCGTAGAGAAAATCGAGTTCCAGTTGATTCCTGCAGTATGATTCATGAACTTAGTGGTGTGAAAGTTAGCTCTTTTTATGTTCCTTTGGTACGGTGTATTGATATATTTTAATAGAACGAACATGGAATAGCGGACCATTATGGGAACAGTGACTACACCAGCACATTGCTCTAGGTGTAAATTTTGTGACGTAACATCCGGTGTACCACAAGAAAGTATTGTGGGACCTTTATTGTCTTTAATATACATCAATGACTTACCCTGTGGTTTATCTTTGTCCGTTAGGCTGTTCGCTGATGACGGCCTTATTTACCGTACAAATAAGAGTTTTGATGGTCACTTCATAATGACCTTGAACTAATTTGCAGGCACCTGACAGATGCCTATGAACTCATCTAAATGCAAAGTGCTCTTTTTCAGCCATACCCACACGAAACTCCAACTTTTCCTACTAAATAATAAATGCTACCGCGGTTATTACCAGAGCTTCATCATACAGATACCGGATTTGCTGTGTTTATCGTGTGTTAGCCTGTTTGTAGATTCTGTGTTTATCTAACACAGGATCTCTCATGGAGCACGTATATATCTGCTATCTGTTCAATAGCATCTAAAACACTAGGATACGTCCGCAGCAGTGTACGGCACGCGCCATCTAACGCACGCAAATTAGCTTACCTTTGCTTTGTTCGTCCGGAACTAGAATTTGCTTCATCTGTCTGGTCGCCTCATCACGACTATCTAACTGGCATGCTAGGAAATATTCAAAACAGGGCCGCACGGTTTATTTCTCGTAATTAAGCCCGTCATGCCAGCGTAAACCAATTAAAGCTAGGCATCTCACTCCAGAAGCCAGATGTGCGCCGAACCCCGTTGTGTTTCTCTCATCGGCACGTCTACAATGACGCGTCGCAGTGTCCGCCACTCAACGCGCCTGAACGCAGGTCAAACCGTTATCACAACAAACTCAGCTTCATGCGCGTTTACGATAAATCAAAAGCGTTTAATTCATCCGATTTTTGCACGTGCCTTCGCCTTGTGAAACAGCCTTCCCGATGATATTGCTACATTATCTAACCGGAATGCTTCTCGCTAAAGAACTACACGCTAGGTATGACTAATTGCTGCGTAATGATGTGTCACTGTTGAACTGTTAGCGTTTCTATTATGCTTCCGCTTTCTCGCTACTGCACCTTCTTAAGTGCCTTGGCATAATTCTTTTTTCTTTCTGTTAGTTTGTTTATTACTTGTATATCATGTTAATGTGTACTTAGGTGATTGGCGTTTCCTCGTTTTTCCCCTTCGTTGTATTTTCTGACTGTGTGCCCCCTTACTCAACGACTCTTATCGGACCTGTAGCGTACGAGAAATAAATAAATAAGTACGTAAATAAATAAATAAAGAGTCAAAATGCATTCCCGAGCATTGGAAGGCACCCTGTGGACATTAATAGCACAATGAAACATTAGTACGCATCGAAATCAGCATACGAGCATCGTCGCGGGTCTGCTCCGTGTAGCGAAGATTCGTGATGGGCCTCACTGTCCGACTCACTCTGGGATGCACCGATGAGAAGTCTCATTCACGGCTTCCTTCGAGGGACGCCTTCTCACGAGCAAACGGTGTGGCAACAGAAAAAAAAATAGAGCCGAACCCGGATATTTCGAACCCGCCTATTTCGAATTATTGGTTATATCGAACACACAGATTATCCCCTTGAAAATCCTGTGTAAATGTATAGGAAAGTTGCGTAGTATATCGAACTCTAATTTCGTAGGTCATTCGACATATCGAGCCCCTCGCTGCACACTGGAACGTGCAATTCCCCAAAGGCGCAGGCATCACCGGCGCCCACCTGCGGTCGTTCGGCGCGCGACGTCGCGTGACGTTTGCCAGCCGCGTGCGTGAAAGAACGAGGAAACCGGTTCGGCGAGGGCCGTTTTGTTTTGTCGCGACCATTTGTCGCGACTGCGAGCGGCGTCTCAAGCCGATTCCTGTATATCAAATTATCGATATATCGAACTATCTCGCGATCCGCTTCGACTTCGATATATCCGACTGTAATAATAAAGCCGCATATTCCTTTTTTTCGTATTCAGGTTGTATCCAGACCATATTTATCAGAGCGCCGCCCCAAAGTGATGTGGGTGGTACTTTACCTATTTTCGTGCAGTCAGTGAAAGGTGACTGCAACATGACTGGCGTCGTAGCCTGAAGGAAGCCCACTCCGCTTCACCTTTTAACCATTGAACTGCAGCCGTACTCTGCCGCGGACGTTCGTGGCACCGACATCGAGCTATGCGTCGGCCTCCACACCTGCGGTACCCGCGCCGGTAATCTGCAGCAGCCTGCGCGCGTCCCGAATCACTGGAGCGCCCCCGAGCCATAGGCGGCCGTGAGACAGGTGCACTGTATCGCCGTGCGCAGCTCTGCGCGTGACACGGCGCAGTGCACGCGTACTTCTTGCATAGTGTCGCGCAGTTGCACAGCGGCTACGCCAATACAAGTCGTTCAGGAGTAGTGTCAACACAGACGTAGTTCTTGTAAACCTTTTTTTCCCCACCCACGCTTAAAAGCATTGGTTTTTTCACGCATCAAGGACCCCGATTGCATGTGCTCTCAGCCACACAATAGCGAAGGAGACTGACGCGCTTTTGGCCTTGTCGCACTTAACGATCTTATTTTTAAAACCGTATAATAAATTACACGCTTTACACGGAGCACTTAGATGCCTCAATTAATGATCAGAAGTACCTACTCTAACGACTCAGTACGTTTGTACAAAAACGTCAAAATCGTTTCAGGGTCCCTTTAAGAGGAAGCAATGAAGCTGAGAAGGCCAGATAAGTGACGGTTCATTAGAGTCGCAGAATGGACGGTAAGTGAAGGCTAACGCAGTCAAGGACGGCAGAGGATATTAGATGGCACACTTAATGCTGAGCAAATTGGTATTCCGTACTGACGAACAATAGCGCGATAAGAAAGTGACAAGACGGAAACACAACACGACTCGTGTTTCTTTCTCGTCTTTTGTTCGTCGCGCTATTCTACGTTAAATGGCATAACGCGATTGCAGAATTGAGTGGGACAGCCGACGCAAGGCGTGAGTATCTGGAGATCGCTGGGAGAGGCCTTCGTCCTGCAAATGATATAAGATAGGCTCGTGACGACGATGCATTGTGCGGAGTAATGCACAGTACGTACCCCTTGGTTCATACAAGAGAAGCAAAGGGCATTACGAGGATCTCTCCGCTGCGCATATTCGCTCACCACGAACGCAGCAAAGCAGCCTGGTGTACAAGCAGTGCAGCCGCGGTTTCGCGTGTCCTCCGGGAGCGGCGCGCTTCATTTACGACGAGTGCCTCCCGTTGACACGGCGTCGCGCATCCTCACGACGATCGGCGACGAAGGCGTCGTGCGCGCGCCACCGTGCGATGCAGGGGCGAACAGCATTTTATCGGAATGTCCACCCGCGCACTCGCAGGGATTTCGAGAACACGCGGCTGAATAACCAATACCTGCGTCTGCGACTACATCGCTCGAACACGAACTCTGTCCGATGTTCCTTACAGCACTCGCCAGACATTGTCAAACTCCTCGGTTTCCGTTAGTTTGGCATGGAAATAACCGTTCTGTCCCATCTGTAGGGCCACGAATCGAACCAGAGAACTTCAAGTTCCGAGTAAACACTTCCACGTCACTTATACGTTTGGTAGACCGCGCAGTAAAAACAGAGGGGACAGAGGAGTGAACACAGCTCTGAACTTTCAACCATTTTTTTTTTTTCAGGAACAACGCTATAGACGCTGTGTCACACAGATAGCACAACGGCTACACGCGCAACACACTGCAGCCAAGTCGCACAACTATCGCGGTCAGCGCTGATGGCATACAAGCTCATCGTATGTGTGAGCGACAGCGGAAGCACCGACGCCGGCATCCTTGAAACACATAATTTTTCCCGTTTCGATTATTTCGCGTGTGATCCAATGTGTGTTTTGCAATGGTTCTAAGCCCTGTGAATACGTCCACGCGTCCTGCAGAGGGCACGAAGTCACTCTTATTTTGCGCGGTTTACATTGTACTGACGTTCTTTCAACCTCTCAATAACGGATCGGCCTGTGTTAGAGATGTAATAGTTTGGACCACTCTCAGCACAAGACCGATGCGCTCAGAGGCGCCATGGCTGCTTGATATGTGGTCGGCGCGCAGCATCATATACTCCGGCGGCTAAGGTTTAGAACCGAGAACAAGCTGCAATCCTTGGCCCACAATCTGCCAATTTTTCTCAATAAACATAAAGATACTGCTGGTGTTAGTCGAAAACCACTGCGAACATACTTTGTGCACATGTAATGCGTATTTCTACATATGTCGTTTAAGAAAACTTCTGTGTTATTGCTGTCCTTGATTTGATGCTGTACTTGATTGCTGTACTTGATTTGATTTGATGACTACTACTGTATTGCTATTGTTATTTCGTTCTGTCTGCTGCTGCCATGTAATGGTTTCCTGGGCCTTCGTCAAGCTGTTCGTACAGCTTTTAGCCCAGGTGACCATCCAGATACTTGCTGGAGAATAAAATATGAGTTGATTTGAGTCAAGGGACCAATAGTCTGCCGCATCAATGGAAAGTCATAAGAAAGAAAGAGAGCAGGAAACAGACCTGCTGGATTCAAGAAAAACGACGACCACAGCAGTGTGGCTGTTTAGACACAGTCATTAGCATGACTATGGCGACAGTGTGCAGAACAGACATGTCTGAATATATATATATATATATATATATATATATATATATATATATATATATATATATATATATATATATATATATATATATATATATATATATATATATATATACTGCTGCAGTGCTGATGAGCCATTGCCTCGATGAACAGATCCCTCATAGCCACGCATCCTTGGCTTTAACAATGAATACTTCGGAACTCTCCTGACTTTCAGAGCCATTGCAATAGCTCGAGGTCATGGGTTCGATCACAGCCACGGCGGCCACATTTCGATGGGGGCGAAATGCGAAAACGCCCGTCTTCTTAGATGTAGGGCCACGTTCAAGAACCCAACACGGCCCAAATCGATCAGGAGCATCCCCCATCCCCCTTTTGGTATGCTTCATAATCATATCGTGGTTCTCACACGAAAAACGTAAAATTTATTTTGAGGTTCTTGTTGTGAACATATATAATTAGCGGAGGCAGCCGACCAACGAGGAATAGTACTTAAAGGGGCGCCGAACCAATTTTATCGAAGTCAAGAAAAACACTTGAAGTTCAAGTAAGCTACATCGGAAATACTTTGCCACAAACAGTGCTTCAATCTGTTAGGCAAAAGGCAATCAGTGAAACCTCCTTCGAGGTGATTCCTTAGAGTTTTAGTATAGCGTAAAGCAGCAAACGCAAAGAGTTAGCGTTAGCGTTAGCGTTGCGTGCACCACACTGCGCATGCGCTGTACGTAAACGCTGCTGGAGCTCTTACGTACGTACGCTATTTTCAGGATTTAGCGTTGAACGCCAACGCACGCAAGAGGAGCCTTACGTACGGCAAGATGGCGGCGCCAGTCGAAGTGAGAGCAGCCCGCTTCGGATCTATCGAGTCGTCGGCCTGCACTGTTCGGCTCATTCACTGATGCTCGTGTTTGTTTTAGATTTGTGTGATGATGCTTCGACAGTGGCGCACAGGTGACAAATGGGCGTTGTTTACGATATACGTTCTCGATTAGCGGCGCAGTAGGCTTAACGAGAGGGTTCGCTAATGTTTGCTGTATCCGCCTCGAGATGGCGCCAAAGTGTATTTCGCTCGTTCGCTTGGTGTAAAGCCGCATGTCAAGCCGATGCATGTCACGTTTTCCGCGGCAAAACCCAGTAGTGTGGTCGGTGCTGTGGTCACAATGCGCGTGCGTTTTACCGACGACGACGATATAAACCTCCTGATGGAGGTTTTCGCCTTGAACCCATTCGGACGGACGTCAAGATGGGCGTCCGTTGCAAAAAAGTGGAAAGAAGTGGGAAATCGGATTTCTGGAAGCGAAATTGCCGGCGAAACGTCCCCTCCGGAATAGCTTCGATGTTGAGTGGATCTTGAGGACACGTAGAACCTGCGCGGTCGCTCTCGTTCCCGAAGCATGAGGGCGTCTATGTCATCAAAACTTAAAAAGGACACGTAATATGGGTCCCACAGAACACTCGATCGCGGCATGCTAAGAATAATCGGTGTGTTTCGCGACTCTCGACAAAACAACACTCAAACCAAACACCTACATGCGTAATTAACGCATCGACTGTGGCTTTCGATAAGCTTGACTTAGGGACACACTTGCGGATTCGGCATTGGATAAGCTCTACATTTCGTGTGGATTTGGCTTCCCAGTACTTTGTGTTTTTACATCTAGATGGCGCTGTATTTGTTTGCGTTAACGTTAACGCTTTTCTCCGTTCCGCTATTCTAAAACACTACCTTGTGCCGCGCAGTGCAGTCTTTCCTTGCGTTAGCGTTGCGTCGCACGCTAACGCTAACGCAAGCATTTTACGCTATAACTAACGAATGCCTCGCACGGCGAACGCGGAGCGGTGCGTGCGCACAACGCTGCTGGACGTCACCGTGGTGCGCAGTTCAGGTCTGGACGCAGGCGGCGCCACCGGTTCTGTCCCCTACGAGACGCGCTAAATACACGCAAGCCAGACGCTCGCTGCGAGCGCTCAGGCAGCGTGGCGCCACCCAGCGGCGGCCGCGGTGTCTACGCAGGGCAGCGACGAGGCGTATTCAAAAAGTGATTCAAGTGCGCGAAAACAACTCCGTCTTGTAGGTAGCGGTCCAAAAACGCTCTTCTACTTGACATTCTTTGCTGTTTGAGTGCCTCGGTAAACCGGCGTAAGCCTTCAGTGGCTCATGGGTGACCGGGCGCAGTCCGCGGTGGACGCAGGAAAGCGGTGATCACCGGCGAGGGGAGCAAGAAGAGGCGCTATGCCAGTAGCGATGTGGGAGCGGGCGCGTAGGAGAGACATGCGCGTTGGCGTGATCGGCGACAAACCTTGCAGCCACACGGCCGCTGGCAGCCATGTGGCTGTGGTCATAGATAGACTTACCCCTATCGCAGTTTAGTTCAGCAAAGCACCCATAGATATTTTGGTACCCACCCTGCACACACTTTGTGATAGCCGAGTTTTCAGTTTATCAACATCATCATCATCAGCCTATGTTATGTCCACTGCAGGACGAAGGCCTCGCCCTGCGATCTCCAATTACCCCTGTCCTGCGCCAACCTATTCCAACTAGCACCCGCACATTTCCTAATTTCATCGCAACACCCAGTCTTCTGCCGTCCTCTACTGCGCTTACCTTCTCTTGGCACCCATTCTGTAACCCTAATGGTCCTACGGTTATCTAATCTGAGCATTACATGACCTGCCCAGCATTATTTCTTTCTCTTAATGCCAATTAGAATATCGTCTATACCCGTTTGCTCTCTGTTCCAAACCACTCTCTCTCTCTCTGTCAAAGTTTTGCCTAGCATTCTTCGTTCTATCGCTCTTTGCGCGGTCCTTAACTTCTCAAGCTTCTTCGTCAGTCTCTAAGTATCTGCCCCATATGTCAGCACTGGTAAAATGCACTGATTGTACACCTTCCTTTTCAATTATAATGGTAAGCTTCCAGTCAGGAGTTGACAATGACTGCCGTATGCGAGCCAACCCATCTTTATTCTTCTGTGAATTTCCTTCTCGTGATCAGGGTTCCCTGTGATTAGTTCACCTAGGTAAACGTAATCCTTCACAGACACTAGAGGCTGACTTGCGATCTTGAACTCTTGTTCTCTTGCCCGGTTATTTATCATTACCTTTGTCTTCTGCATATTAATCTTCAACCTCACTCTTGCACTCTCTCTGGTAAAGTCCTCAATCATTTGTTGTAACTCGTCTGCAGTGTTGCTGAATAGAACAATGTCATCGGCAAACCGAAGGTTGCTGAGGTATTCGCCGTCGATCCTTACTCCTAAACCTTCCCAGTTTAACAGCTTGAATACTCCTTCCCAGCACGCAGTGAATAGCATTGGAGAGATTGTGTCTCCTTGTCTGACTCCTTTCCTTATAAGTATCTTCCTACTTTTCCTGTGTAGAATTTAGGTGGCTGTGGAATCTCTGTAAATGTTTTCCAAGGTATTTACGTAAGCGTTCTGTACTCCTTGACTACGTAATGCATCTATGACTGCTGGTATCTCTCCTGAATCAAATCCTTTTTCGTAATCTATGAAAGCCATATCTGCGGATTTCACGTTAACCTGATTAATGACATGGATGTGATCCATTGTAGAGCATCCCTTCGTGAAGCCAGCCTATTCGCTTGGTTGTCTAAAGTACAGTATTGCCCTTATTTTATGCGAGCATATTTTGGTGAATAGTTTATATAATACTGGGATTGAGCTAATGGACCTATATTTTTGTAATTCTTTAACGTCTCCCTTTCTGTGGATTAGTATGAAGTTTGCATTCTTCTAGTTTTCTGGGACCCTTGCAGTCGATAGAGACTTCGTATAGAGAGTCGACAGCTTTCCTAGCATTATGTCTCCTCCATATTTGATTAAACAGACTCTAATGCAATCTTCTCCTGCCGCTCTTCCTTGTGTCATATCTTGCAAGGCCCTTCTGACCTCATCTATATATATAGGAGGAGTTTCCGTATCCTGTTCATTATTGTTTCGAATGGAGTACTCCTGAGTCATCTGGGTACTGTACAGGTCAGCACAGAATTCTTCCGCTGCTTTTACTATATATTCGAGATTGCCGGTTATATTACCCTGATTATATTTCAGTGCATATATCTTTGTTTGTCCTATGCCAAGTTTCCTTCTCACTGATTTCAGGCTTCGTCCATTTTTTACGGCTTCTTCAGTCTTTGTCAGGTTATAGTTTCGAATATTATTTATTTTCGCCTTGTTGATCAGTTTTGACAGTTCCGAGTATTGTATCTTATCTATTGAGTTGGACACCTTCATTCTTTGTCATTTTTTTTTTAGGTCCTTTGTTACTTGGGAGAGCTTGCCTACTGGTTGCCTTGGTGCCTTGCCTCCCACTTCAGTTGCCGCCTCTGAAGCCAGCCTCGTTACGGTTTCATTCTCACCATCTCTTTGTTCTAAGGCTGCTTATTTGTTTGCAAATACCAGCCTATATTTGTCGGCTTTTACCCTTACTGCCTCTAAGTTGTCCTGTGTCTTCATATATACATATATATATATATATATATACGTTCCATCGTATGGCCACTACACGTCAGGCCAGAACCTGGCTTTCTCTCGGCGCGCGCTTCGATCGACGTTACCCGTGGGCTGCGCTCGGGTGTCACGGAACAGGTGAGCCTCGAGCGCACGCGCTCTGCTTCTGCGCGCGGCCGCGTCCGATCGGCGCGCCTGCCGCTGTCCCTGCTGGTGCGACTGCGGTGCCCAGAACATCTACCGGGCTATATACTGGCCGTCCCTCGAATAATGAACGGCTCCGCACACCTCTAAGATGGAACCACCAACCAACTCGCCCAACTCTCAGTCTCGATGTTGGTTAACCTCCCCGCCCTACAAGCTATCCTTCACTCACTTCCATGCGTATGATGATGGAGGGGGCGCGACAGCCGACAGCCCACCGGACAGAAGCCCATTTATGTGCGTTCGTGCTCAGGCGCCAAGACAAGACAAATGAAATAGGTTAGCGATCGGCCAAGTGGATATGATGAGCGGTAATTGAGCATCGGTACTGTTATTATTTATTTAAATTCTGGGGTCTTACGTGCCAAAACCACGATCTGATTATGAGACATGCCGTAGTGGGGGACTCCGGATTAATTTTTACCACGTTTGTTTAACGTGCCGCCAATGCGCCGGACACGCGTTTTTGCATTTCGTCCCCACTGATATGCGGCGGGGATTTGATGCCGCGACGTCGCGCTTAGCAGCACAACGCCATAGTCACCAGATCGCCGCGGGGGGCATTTTTTAAGCAAAATTAAATAGTATACTAGCAAATTATGACGGGCCCGTGCCGGGAAGTTTATAGAGGGGAGAGGTAATCACACAAAACGGAATTAAAGCGAAGAGGCGCGGTTAGTCCGGTGCACTGGCACTGAATACACGCTCGTATGGGAAGGTATAGCGAGTGTGGTGACGCGTGCCTTGCGTAGTGGCGGCGCTGTCGACAAATACAATGCTAAAAAGAAAAAGAAGCTTCTGTAGAAAATTTCTTCGAAGGTTATATTAATACGCAGGTTTCCAAAGCTTACACTACAAAGAATGTTGTCGCTTTTGTTCCTTCAGAGCGACAAATAGCTAGGAGAGAGCGGCAATGTTTTCGTTCTCCACGCTTCCCGACTTGGTTATATGTGCAGTTTGTGTATAAGCTCCTCGAAGAGGATGCCACTGTGTTCGCGAAAGCATGCAGGGAGATGGCGTCAGAAATATATAGGTTCGCATGTTACAGAGGTTGTGAGGACGACCGATTGCAGATCGATCAGTTTTCGAACGACCCAACTGTCATTCCTGATATTTGCAGTCCTTATAGTAAAAAAAAAGGCGAAACTATCGATAGAGCGATCGATCAGTGCATCGGTTTACTTCGTTATGTGACGGCGAGTGAGCGGCATCGCTTCTTTGCCAAAACGCGAGCCAACTAGCCAAAGGCCGGCTGAGCATTGCAATTGCACAGCCGCATATTCCTGGCGCCAAGCAGACCGGGCAGAGGGCAAGGCGCTCCAGACGACAGAAAGGAACGACCAGACGTGCGTGGAGCGCAAGCAAAGCCACTCGCTCTCTCTTACACGCGAGGTGTGTCCGCGTAAAAACGCGAGAGCGGGCAAGTCCGAAAAAGCCGACGATGCGAGCAACGATGACGTCGCGTCGCACGAGGAAGCGCGGCCGCGTATATATAGACGGGGGAACTGCAGTGCATACCGTGACCCTGGCCACAAGGGAAAAAGCCGCGGGCGCGAAGAGAGTTAGAAGGCGCCGCTTTAATTCCGTTATGAAATCAAGACGTAAGAGTCGATCCGGTACAAGCGCGCTTCGACGCCTTCACGCGTCGGAGAGAACGCGAAGAACAAAATGGCTACAGGGACGACGCGGCACGTCGCCGAGGAAAGGCGACGAGTTACCGTCAGAGTCATTTCACGACTCCTACGCGCCACGACGCATTTGGACCGTTCCGTACTAAGCGCACCGATCGTAAGCGAAAGAAAAAGAAAAGAACGAAAACCTTAATGGTGGGGCAACAGGCGTAGCGCCTCAGAAACCGGACAAAAGAAGAACACAGACGACACACGCGTTTGGCGCTCACTTTCAACAGCGACTATTTATTGCGGCATCACAGCATACGTACATACCCTGCACCCGCATGCATTAGAACATGTGCTCCGAGCAACCTGATAGCGTCTCTAGATGCTGAATTAGAAATATGTGTTAAAGAATCGTCCCAAGCGCATTAAGTCCACCTCTTCTTGTCACGACGAGAGGGATGGTTTAGTGGTACAAGACCCACTGAAGGTGGCGGTGTGATATGCTTCAATGATGGGCCTGGTCATCATGTTAAGGCTTTTTCATGACTGTATCTTTAATGAGAGGCCGGCAGGGGCATCTTTTGCAGTGCTGTGCAAGAAAAACATCGACCTGTTATTTGTTTAGATTGCTATTATGCTCTCTTAGCCTATCATTTAGGCATCATCCGGTCTGGCCGATGTAGCAAGCTCCGCAGGTTGTAAGTATCTAGTAGACGACACCTGTTATGCACCCGACAAGCTTATTCCTGTCATTCTTGTCGCAGGTCGTCTTCTTTGTACCTACTGGAGTGGTCTTTTACATAGACTATGCTTAATCTGTTAGGCGCTGAAAATGCCACAGAAATGGTATTGCGTTGTGATATTTTCTTGAGTCGACGCCACAACACATGCATGTACGGTATGACTGCTACCCTATCCTTCTTTGTATTGGGGCACACTGGCGAGGTAACTTTCATTAAAGTTGCTTCAGTAATCCCTCAGCTACCGATACGATGATGTGGCTAGGGTATTCGGAGTCACGAAGGTATTTCACTTGTTCTGTAAAGCTTACATTGATTAGATGCTGGCACGATTTCTTTAGAGCATTGATTAAGCACTCAGGTTGCTCGGAGCACGTGTTCTAATGCATGCGGTAGAAGGGCACACATGTAGGCTGTGATCTCGCAATAAGCAGTCGCTGGTGAAAGTTAGCGCCAAACGTGACTGTCGTCTGTGTTGTTTTGTCCTGCTTCTGATGCGATACGACTTTTGCCTCCATCGTGATACACCACCAAGCCCAACGTGCAACTTTAGTCAACATATTTTCAAGTCCACTGTTTGAAAAAGTTTATTTTCTAGGGGCGTGAATTTACTGCCAGGCTTATAGAGGAAAACAGGGCAAAACAAATCTCTGCAACCAACTGATGCCTCGCCGGGCAAACACGCATTCTCAGTGATGTATCAAGACAACGCCGAGACGCAAAGTAGCTTTCTTGTGCGTTTTCTTTAACTTTCCTCGTATATATAGTCAAAACAAAAGTACAGTGATGAAGCTGCGGTCACTGGACAATTCAAGATGAAAGAAATATGCAGATCCCACGCACTGTGGGAATCGATGTAAGTGAAGCTTTGTCTGCTGTTCATTGGTGTTATTTGTCGGTGATGCTGAGGGCATACGACAGTCGAGACGTGATGTGAAGTGTTACCTTGCCTGCACCACTCGTGTTTGTTGTTCTTGTTCCGCTCGACGTTTTTGCGAGCTTCCGTCTCCGTGGCACTAAGTGCGCTCTTCGGCGCTATTCCGGCTGGTAACTCACACACCTGCCCTCTCTCTCTCTCTATTCCCTCTCTGACATCGTCCCCACCCTCTACTGTCGTTGCTGTTGCGGGTGATCAGGGAGACAAGCGCGGCAGCTCCTGCACTGCATTTGTGGGAGGTCACGCCTAACGACGGCGTCCTGAAGGCATTGTGCACATGCGATGCGGCGTAAATGTTTGCACGAGCCTCACAGGTCGTCGTTCCTTTGTGCCACACTACTGTCAATCATGTATTAGAGAGCTTTAGATTAGGGCACGCAAGCCGCTTTCGAACGGAAGAACTAGATGCCGCGGTACTGCGCGTGCGCAGACCCCTACGTCTCGGTCAGCGCATGCGCAGTACCGTCGCCCCGTGCGTCTTGCGCACGCAAGCCGCTTGCGTCCCCTAATCTAAAAATCTCCATTATCGCGATATCGTTAGGGACCCCGTATCGCAGAAAATCCGTAGAAATCATTCTGAAACACAACCAGGCCGGCCCTCCACGTTGCTCAGACCTTGTCTTACATTCTTAGAAAAGGTGTTCCTCGGATTTTTGAGAATGACAGCCTATAAACAAATGTCATGAAACAAAACATCAACAGCGCACGCCTTTTATGTTTCTGCGACGTGGCCACGTCCCGACGAGGTCGGCATTAGCGGCGTGCAGGACAGCAGCAGCGGGAAAGTCGAAGAGAGAGGAAAGCTTCGACTTAAGAACGGTGACGTTTCGGAGCCCGTGCACGTTCACAAGTCATACACAGAAACTACAAGAGCCGTTTCTGTGAGATTAGTACCAGTAGAGCCGGTGCTTTCTTTCTCTTTTCTTTTCTGCTTAGAGTGAAAGAAATTTGGGCGGATCACATATTGGGACCGCTCTTTGATTGAAGACAGCCAAAAGTTGTCTTCTCAAGCCATCGCGTGAGGTATATTTGTTTCGTTAGGTCTGCGTAAGCTTTCAGTAAATGTTGACTGTAGTTGGTGTAGTTGTCAGAGAGAAAGAGACAGGGAGCGAAGGACAAATAAAAAGCAGGGAGCTCAACCAGAGCTAGCTACGCCTGGTTGGCTACCCTGCACTAGAGAAACGGGAGGAAAAGATCAAGATACGGAGAGGAAATCTAGCGTTTTAAGTCGCCAACGTAGTGACAGCTCTCTGCTCTGTATCACAGACGGTAGCTCAGTATGGTATAGTCTTGAGGAACTTAAAAAGCAGCGCTCTCGTTGCCTTTCGCAGCAGTGGTATGAGAGACCATGGTCCCAACATGCTGCCCTACAATAAAGGTCTAGTCGGCTTTAAGCCGTGGTGTCGTCCTCCTGGACGACACCACAGGGATTGCCCTCTTCGCTGTCGGCCATTGGCGCTGAATTGACCAGTGCGCACTTATTCCTGTACAGTACTACGAAATGACGATGGGCTTCGCGTCATTGCGTCCGGTCGTGGCGCAAACGAATCGCGCAACAGCGCCGCGTCGCCCGTCGGAAAATGTCGAACCTTTCATTTTGGTCGAAACAGTGGCCCACAGGAGGTGTTCGCTTTCACCTCGACAGGCACTTCATTCGGCGTTATGTTGCCATTTCGATCAAGAATGAGTATGCATTGGTGAATGCGATGCCCAAGGCTTAGTAAGCGACCACAGTACTGCTTCTTCACTTTGGGGAAGACCAGGTAAGAGGAGCAGTTGCACGGAAGGGTCGAGTGAATTCGAGCGACGGTGAGTGAGGTAATGTGCGCTCCACTTATGTAACTGAAGTTGTGGCATCCATCGAAGTCATAGCGCTGCGCTGACACGGACAAGACGACGGGACGTGCGTTTTTCTTGTCCGCACATCATCAATCCAGCGCTACGACGCGAATCGATGCGACGAACGAACTTTGCACTCCTGTAGTTGTAGCTGTTGTCCATGTTGTAGTGACACTAAATACATCAGTAACATTATATAGTATGAGTGCCATACTGCCGCTAATAGCGCTAGTTCTATGGTTACAACGCAGTAACATTAGCTTTTCGTTTTGATGGAGTAGTAGTAGTAGTAGTGGTAGTAGTAGTAGTAGATATGCAGTAATCAACAATGATCCAAGAAGGATTGTGACTGGATTGTCTCTTTAACAAGGGGACTTGTCGAAGAGTAGCATCCTGAGACACACCATGTTCGGGCACAATCTATCCGCTTCGTCCCCGCCCTCTTGTGAACATTTGTGTTGCGTAGCAGATACGCAATATAGCAGAGCAGAAGCGGCGATGGTAGTGGTAGTCGTAGGAGGATCAGTAGTAGTAGCAGAAGTAGTAGTAACAGAAGTGGTATTGATAGCATTAGTGCCATAAAAAGAAAGAGGATAGCGAGTCTTTCCTCCCACAGAAAAGCAGAGTAGCACCGCAGCGAATGACCTTCTGACGCTTGTTCGCATAGAGTACCTCAGTCGGCCTAACCTCGGTGGCTGCCGCTGAATCTCAAGGTGCGCGTTGACCGAACCGGCCGCGACTGCGGCGCTCGCGATTGGGGCGCGCAGCCAGGTCAGGTCGGCATCGCCCCGGCGGCTTCACCGACCCTGCTGAGGCTCAATCAATTTGTGCGCACGGCCGCACTCTTGGTCGCTTCCCTGAAAGCGCTACACAACTGCTGCACATAGAGCACTGACTTCACGAGAGTGAACAACGGTCAGCGTCGTCCTTACACAGCTTCGCTTGATCCTCGGTATGCAATTTGGAGTCTCGAAAGGCACTTCTTCGTTGCGTGTACACACACACACACACACACACACACACACACACACACACACACACACACACACACACACACATATATATATATATATATATATATATATATATATATATATATATATATATATATATATATATATATATATATATATATATATATATATATATATTGGCAACTGTGAATGGTCGTCGGTACGCCTGTACTATAGAAAGGGGGTTAACCGAGGGGCCCGATTTTTATTAATCATATCTCAAGAAGACAACAAACATTGACACAAAGGACACCGTATGGGAAATTACTCGTGGCTACTAAATGAATTAAAGAAATAACAAATTAATGAAAATGAAAGTGGATGAAAAACTAATTTGCCGCAGGCGGGGAACGATCCCACGTCTTCGCATTACGCGTGCGATGCTCTACCAATTGAACTACCGCAGCGCCGTTTTCCTATCCACTTTCTTGGGTATTGCTGCTTCCCACTAGAACCCTGGAAGTGTTAGCCAGCGCCACCACTCACACACCTTGGCGGCGGATGTGGAGCATCCTTTCTACTGCAGGCGTCACGAATATGTGATCTTTCTGGGCGAAGGCGACTGGTCAATAAACCCACGCATGCTACCTGAAGGCATCAATAGGCATCATAGGGGAAGTTACTTGTAGTTACTAAATTAATTACACAAACTATAAATTAATAAAATATATATATATATATATATATATATATATATATATATATATATATATATATTGAATGAGAAGTAAAGGGGTTAATATCTATTAATGGAATTTTCGTTAATTCAATTAGTAAGAAAAGTTATTTCCCTTATGGTCCTTAGAGTCATTGTTTATTGGCTTCTCACGCTATATACGTGTGTGCAGACTCATGATCACCGTATCACTTAGGATAAGACAGATGGGGCAACATTATCTGGCCATTCATTAGGACGCTCCAGTCGATGCAACCTCTGCCGCTGTTGAGCGTATCTTGCCGTGGAATTTGCAGACAGCGGGGTACGAAAGATGCAGCAGTAGGCGAATGCTCCAGGTTTACTCTCATTGCTTGGGTTACTGCAATGTGAATCCGAAGCACTGCACACTGGCACATCTTGCATTCGCGGCCCCCATCGAGCGGGAATCGAACCATCGACCTCGTGCAGCAGGACGACACCACCGAGCCACCGAGGCGGACGATTCCGCAGAACGGCGGCGCAAGTGCGGACAGTCAGCGCAGCAACGCCGAGTGTCAACGAAAAGCTGTTACAGAAAGCGCGCAGTATGTTCTTTACACAAACCACGCGCGTTGTAAACCCAAACGAGATACAAGTCCACGGCAAGACGGAGGCTTCATAAAGTGGTCAACAGGTACACGCCATGTAACCCTTATGTAACACCCCAGAAGGGGTCTTTAAGGAAAATGAAGTGATGTGATGTGAACAGTGGTACCACTGACTTCACTGTAGCCATCATTCCGACGCGGGAATTCGTCTTCCGTCAGCTTGACGCTCGACCAGCGACTGAGGCAAACACCGGCCGCCCTACTTGTTTATATGCCATGTAATTCAGATCTGGTCGCGGTAAAAATGTCAGTAAAATTTCCCTAAACCGCGCCAGAACAGCAACGCTCGCATAAAGCAGTAGACGGTCGAACGTGCAGCAAGAACATATCTCGCTGTAGCCAAGGCTGGCTGGGCGAGACAAAATGAAAATCGCACTGTGCCAATAAATAGACGAAAGGAAAAGAAAGAGCAACATGGAATGCCCAAGGAAGAGATTACAAGTCATGCTTTGGTCCCACTGCATGTTTGTTAGCAGCATCAACAAAGAGAAATCGCGCTACTCGCTCACTAATGGCCGGGAAACTCATTTAAGCGTTACGATGATAAGAAAAACGGCATTGAGCAACGCCAGGCACTCCCCTGCCTGTCGTGAATACGAGCCTTATCGCGCTTGCCTTTCTTCTTGTATCTTTTTGTTAGAACATTGTCGCGAACCTGCGCGCAATGTCGCTGAGCGCTCGTTGCGACCCGCATTCGAAAGAAAAGAAGATGTCCGTGCCCTTCCACTCCGTGAAGAAGGATGACAGGCAAAGCTGTGTGTGTGTGGGCCCCTTAATGGCGAACTGCACCTCCGCCGCGGGTCGGTTCGGTATTTCGCTATCTTCGGGATCGGCCCACGTATGGGGAGTGCTTAACGCCTGCTTCACCTCCGCCGCGGGTCGGCCCGGTATTGCACTATCTTCAGGATCGGCCCACATATATGGGGAGATTTTGCTTACCACAACGACAAGAAAATTTTGTTGCACGATAGAGGCACACAATTTCGCTGTAAAAATAGAATAATGAAGGGCGGAAGGCAGAGAAGGTGGAAATACATTGTCGAGTGCCCTTTGTCACGGCAAGCCATGTGGCGTTGACGGGTTAAAAAATTAGTGCACAAATTCCCCGCTGTAGAATTGCCATATAGTGCGTAGAAGTTTTCATACGCATTCCTCATAAAGCCTATGACGAGTTTACAAAGTCATAATGCCGTTTGAAGCCAGAAGGACGGAGTCAAGGCAAATATATGTACTCACCAAGACTCCCGTGCTGCCTGACAAAATATCGCGGCGGAGGTTCATGCGCCCACAAGTAGGTGGCGCTAATCATTACAGAGGTTTGCATATTCACAGAAGTTCAGCTACGAAGGCCTAGATGGCGGTAGGTGATCAACACGAGAACAAGGCGAAAGCGGGAGCCAACGTTTCGACAAGTGGACTTGTCTTTTTCAAGGCGACATGTGCTTTCCTCGGCACAGTATGGAGAACCAGCGCTGGATAGGCGGCGCGTCGAAAAGAGTGCGTTGCACGCCGCCCTGGCGACGAGACGCGGCATATTCCAGCCTCCCGACCAGACGAGACACACGTGCGCGGCCGTATTATAGTTCTTAATGAAAAAAGAGAGCGCTACGAAGACAAGGACGAAAGAACAACGAGTACGACAGACAAGGCGCTACTTCCAACTAAATGTTTTTTGAAGAAACATAACTTTAAATAAACTTCAAAAGATCAAACAGGCAAGAGAAGGCACTAACACAAAAAAGCCATTTGATAGGAAGATATTACATGTGATTCCTTATTGGCACAGGGTATCCCACAACCTCAAGAAGGTGGCACAAAGGCACAGTATCAATCTTCTGTTCAGTGCACCATGTAAGCTGGCCAAGATATGCCCTATGATGACAAAAGCAAAACGCGAACCATGCTCTAAGAAACACGCAGCGCAGTACACTGCTTGCAAAAGTAATGTCGTATACGAGATACCCCTAAGTTGCCAACAGGTTTATATCGGTCAAACCGGACGGTGTTTTAATGAAAGGGCGCGTGAGCACAATTGGGCCGTAAATAACAATGCGGGTGGCAGAACACTGTAAACGTCACAATTGCCGTCCGTATCTTCGTGACACCAGGTTTCTGGCATGGTCTACAGATAGACTAGAACGGGAGATATTGGAAGCTTTTTACATTGCAAAGGCCGAGGGCACGTGCATTAGTTGCCCTTCAGTGACGCTTACCGAAAAGGAGATAGCTTTTCTGAAGAGATAGGGAGGTCGTGATGTCACGATGGGCCGTCCTTGGTTGCATCTATTTAAAGTTCTGTTTCTTCAAAAAACATTTAGTTGGAAGTAGCGCCTTGTCTGTCGTACTCGTTGTTCTTTCGTCCTTGTCTTCGTAGCGCTCTCTTTTTTCATTAAGTATGCTCAACCAACTCGCCCACATCAAGCTTCTGCTATTATAGTTCGTATGTTTCCGTTTTCGCGCCGCTTCAAGTGGGCAGTTTTCGTAAAGAAGCCAGCGCCATCAAGTGAAGAAATGACGAAAGAAGCTTTTTAAGCTTTATATATTTTTCACAGTGTGTCGCGGCGAGCACGTGTGTTTAACGGTTGCGCCTAGCTGCCTCGCAAATCTAGCAGCTACGGCTCCGGTCATGCAGCGCTATGGTTTCGGAAGTATTAGCTGGCCTGAAGACATTCCATATTTCTCTGGCTAGACATAAAAATTCTAATGTTACTTCGCCACAGCAGTCAAAGGAGAAGAAAGCTTTATCGCATCAGCTGACTCGCGCAAGCAAGTGTTTGAGTGCTCCGCTGCTGGATCCGTAACAACGCTGGCTACATTTAGCATTATTTACATAAATTTAGCGGATGCATCTCAGCGCCGAATCCTCATCCGCATGCACATTTTTAAAAACACATAGGCAGCTTAGTCGCACACAACTCGTATTACAAGGCAGCTTCCCTCCCATATAATTCTTGGCAATAAATGGATAATATTTACCTTTCGTATCTTTCGCTTGGTGCGGTGACGTTGGAAGGGGCTTGGCGGTGGTATTACGAAGGAAAAATGGTTGGTACATATGCCGGATGGCGCATGCTATTGCTCATTTTGTTTCCGACGAAATGCCGACTGCAGATTCTGCTGTTTGGTACTGTCTGCCATGGCTTACCGTCTTAACTATCGGATAAACCAAGCACACACGCGAAATTCGATTTAGAAACCAGCCCGACACCGCTTGACCGGGCGACAAGACGGGAACTTACTCCGCTCGCCTGACTGCTTGGATCCAACGCCGCCTCTATTCTTTTTCGTAGGGTTTAGATGGAAAGACGCAGAAGGATGCATCCTCCCTCATCCCGACGTAGTTGTGGCACTTGTATACGCAACAGAATCGTCGGCGTCCTTTTGTTTTCCTTCGACTTTCAGGGCACGCAACGCCACTACCAGTAGCAATTTTCGTACGCGGGAGCGGCTGCATTTTGCACGTTCTGACCGCCAGGGCGGCGCTGCAGGCGTCGTGAAAACTCCAGCGCTGGTTCCCCATAGGTTCTTATAAAGGGGAGAGAGGATAAGGCGGGTGGGCGAGGCAACGAACGAAGGCGCGTTATCGGCGAGGGCGTAGAATTGAGAATGAACGGGTGCTGGTGCACAAGGCCGTCTGTCCGTCACACGTCAACAGCCTGCACAGCACCCCTTCTATTACCTGCTTTGCTGATGGCCGCAGGTTATCCTGTCTGTGAAAGAGATAATGTAAGGAGCGGCAGAAACCGGTGCTCGTGAAAAGAAAATATAAAAGAAATACTGTAATGGAATATATAAATAAAGGAAGAAAAGGAAAGAATGGCGAAGAAAAAGAAACGAAAGAAAAAAAAAGGATGAAAAGAAAGACTAAGCAAAAGTCAACCAACATCATTCCCCTGTGAAAAAAGCATGTTGTCGCTCCAGGTGCAAAACCTGCAGGCACCTTCAAAATGACATTACAATTAAAAGCACCGCGAATAGTTCGACACACGAAGTAAAAACTAGCTTCACCTGTACAAGCTAGTTCGGATGTGAGTTATATGCTTGAATGTTTCTTCTGTAAGAAACAATATATCTGCGAAACGGGACAATCAATGAACGTCAGACTAAACGGACATCGCGCGGACCCGGGCCAAAGAGATTCTCAAAGCCATCGCCGAGCATTTCAACCAACCAGGTCTGAAACTATACACTGTTTTCTTAGATACCAAAGGGGCCTACGACAACATCCTTCATGAAGCCATTATCGATGCCCTAGATGACCTGGGTATTGGCGGCCGGCTCTACCTGTGGATTGTGAGCTACCTCAGCGGCCGTTTCGTTTACATGTCCACGCCTGACGGAGAGACTAACCGTCATCAAGTATGCCTTGGAGTTCCGCAGGGAGGAGTTCTCAGCCCAACATTATTTAATGTGGCACTGATTGGCCTGGTGAGCGAACTTCCACCTCACATCCACATCAGTGCATATGCAGATGACATCTGCATCTGGGCTTCTGGTACAACACGCCCACAACTACGTGCGAAATTACAACGGGCTGTGTCATCTACTTCACGATACATACGGCGTCAGGGTTTGCGCTTATCTGCCGAAAAATGTGCTGTGGTTGCATTCACGCGCAAATCCGTCTGTTGCTACCCGATCTCCATTAACGGTGTCATAATACCTTATGTCTCCCACCACAGATTCTTGGGCATTATCATCGACCGCGATTTGTCATGGACGAGGCATGTTAATATGTTGAAGCAAAAACTTAATCTGTTTAGCCATGTTCCTTGCTTCGCAACAGGCATCAAATGGGGCCCCACGGAAGGCTCATTACTAAGACTTTATCAATCTCTTTTCGTAGGCTACACTCGATACAGCCTTCCGATACTCTCAAACTTGAGCATTTCCTGCTTACGGACATTAGGGAGCGTCCGAGCGCAGGCACTCAAAATATGCCTCGGGTTGCCACGGCGTGCCTCCAACAAAGGCACAATTGAGGAAGCCCACGTATGCCCATTATCGATATACCTGTCCCACGAACGACTTCGTGTGTATTTACGCTTACTAACACGACACCATTGCCATCCATTGACGTCGGTTCTACATGAGTGGCCGGACAGCAGTTTCAAAAGTGCACTCCGCTGCCATCTACCCCACATAACATCAGGCTATGCCCCTCCATATCACCCCGTCAAACCACCATGGGTGATGGTTCAACCTTCCGTATGCGTACATGTCCCCGGCATACTGAAGAAATCATTGGTTCCCGTCAGTGGACTACAACAACTTGCTCTCGCGTACATCTGGTCAGAATACCAGACATATGTTCATGTTTACACAGACGGCTCCGCGTTACCAAAGGCATCGACAGCAACTGTGGTGATACCAGCCCAACAGATGACTCGAGGTTTCATGCTAGACCATAATTCTACATCAACCGCTGCAGAGCTTGTGGCTATTCGGGAAGCGATTCGCCACATATGCGGGTAAAGACCTCAAGAGTGGTGCATTTTCACGGACTCAAAACCCGCGCTGCAAATTTTGGGATGCTTCCTGCGCCACACCGCATATCAGGCTCTGGCACTGCAGATCACCGAGCTACTTTCATGCGCTCAAGAAAAACACCACCGCATAGTGTTCCAATGGATCCCGGGACACTGTGGGCTCAACGGTAATGAGATGGCTGATGCTGCAGCAAGACGCGCCCTCAGCAATGGCCTGCGAACTGTAGTGCCATTCTCCAGACCGGACATCACATGCCTCCTGTCGGAATTAATGATGAGTGCGACGAGAAGATACTGGGCCCAGCCAGACGCTCGTCACGTCCGCCTTAAAAGGCTGGATCCCGATATGAAATTTCCTATTCTGCGCGGAATTCCACGCCCTCATGCATGCCTGATACACAGACTGCGATTAGGCGTAGCCTTCACGCGCAAATATTTGCACATTATTGGACGGACAGACTCCACGGACTGTTCAGTGTGTGGTACTGTAGAGACTCTAGAACATGTACTCGTGGTGTGCCCTGAGTATGCGCGCGAAAGACTGACAAAAGGCAGATACATTGAGACATTTACAAACTGGGCCACTGTCGGAGGACCTCTTGCTAGGCGCATGGCCACAGAGTTGGCAGACGACAGAGACAATGCGTGCAGTTTCACGTTTCCTAGGTGACACGGGCCTGGACTCACGCCTGTGATACCAGTTGTGGAATGTGTCCTTCACTTCGTTCCTCCCATTATCATCCCCCATTGTGACCCTTTTTCTTCCCCTCTTCCCCTTTCCTTACGTAGAGTAGCAGGCCAGATGCTCCAATATCCGGCCGACCTCTCTACATTTTCCAATCATTAAAATACTCCTCCTTAAACTATACATATTATAGTCAAATTTACGTTCTGAACGAGAAAGAAAATACAGATAATCCTACCTTATCCGAGAAGAAGAAGAAGAAGCCGACCAGTGCGTATGTGGAATGTTCGGCTCCCGCTTCTGTGCACGTTTTCGGACTGATTTCTGTGATTCCTAGCAACGAAATGTGCACTATTCGACGCAGTTTCTCCTAAGGAACACGCCGATGTCCGATTTTTCTTCCCGTCAGTGAACTATTTTCCATTTCCGAGACTTTTTAGTTCGGACCACGCCGCGGCTCAGCTAGCCTTACCCGACTAGGCCTATCGTCGGGGGCGAGGAGCGAGCAGGCCCAGGCCTCGCTCGTACGTGTACGCGGCAGCATGCCCGCTATGGAGACCGTCGTGGAGGGAGAGGACATCTCCCAAGAAGAAGAGAATCGCCCAGGCTGGACGACGGCCATGGGCAGAAAAAAGAAGGCCAAACTGGGACCGACCGTTCCGGACCGAGGCAACGAGGGACGAGCAGAGACGAAGGGCGGCCGCCGCACGGCCGGCCCGCAGAGCGCGGTCAAGCACCTCGTCGCCGCATCGAGGCTCCCCCGGCTACCGAGGGACCACATTCGCATCATAGTGAGGCCGAGAGACGGCCTCGACGTAAAAAAAGTGAGTCAGATTCGCCTGGCGCAAGCGCTAGCAATGGCGGCCTCACTCCCGCCGAACGAGACCGAGGAAGACATCGTTTGTCCGAACGCAACCCAGAACATTCTCGTCGTGTCCACGCCAACCGAGAAGAACGCGAACGCATACGCCGGAGTTCACAAGCTTCACCTAAGGGAAGGCGCATACAATGTGGCCGCATACATTGCGGCGCCGGACAACACGTGCAAGGGGGTCATCAGAGGAGTTGACCCCGAAATCAACGAGGCCCAGCTTCAGGCCATGATCGTGAACCAAAGAAATCCCAAGGCCTTGGAAGCTAAGCGGATCAAAAACACCTCGACGGTGGTAGTGCTCTTCAACGGCATGAAAGTGCCGAACTACGTCATGTGTGGCGTAAGCCTAAGACGCTGCACGCTATACAGGCGGCAGAACGACGTGTGCTACGGGTGCGCTGACTTGGGTCACAGAGTCGACGTCTTTCCTAATCCTAACAAGAAGAGGTGCCGCGGCTGCAGAGCCAACGACCAGGCTGAAGACCACCAGTGCTCGTCCAAGTGCGCCCTCTACGGGGGCCAACACCCGACGGCGGACAGCAAGTGCAAGCAACGATACCAAATCCCTTACGTCGTGCGGCGCAGGAGGCGCCGACGCAGAAATGCGAAGAAATCGCAGCTGCAAAGCCATCCGCAACAGTTGGAGAGTAGATCACGTGATTCCAGCGTGTCAAGCGCCCCCAGAGGGGGACGTTCGACAATGCCGACACTACAACAGCGCAGCCGATCGAGAGGCCGTTCCGGCTCCAGGGGGCGCTCCCGCTCCCAAGTGCGCATCAAGAAGGGCCGACCTGGGCGGACCGGGCCAAGCCAAAGCCGCAGCCGAAATCACAATCAAAGCTAACGCAGGTAGCATTGCCAAAGCATAACAAGGAAGACCCTAGAATAGCTCAGCTAGCGGAAGAAAACGCGCGCCTCAAGGCGGAGATTCAGCAAATGAGGGCGGATTTCGAATCGTTTCGGAAACAAGGTTCCACTCCTCAGCTAGTCGAACAACAGCAGCAGCAGGTGCCGCAAAGTACACCGACCCCGCAAGGGGAGCACTCGGTTCGCTCGGTCAAACGCAGGGCCCCTCCCCTGACGGAGGAGGGAAACCCGGCGGAACCCGAGTCCAGTAGCATCCTATTGGGAATTAGGCAGTCGATTAGCTCTTTGCAGCTAATGGTCCAGCAACTAGCGGAAAGCATGGTAGCGCTCGCGGCAAGAGTGACGCGTATCGAAGCACACGTGGCGCCTGCAGGTGCTAAACAAATCCAAGGCATCAATCATGGCGAACAACTCAACTAGAGAGCTGGTAGTGTGGCAGTGGAATTGCGCTAGCTTCAAAAAGCGCAAGGCTCCTCTGCTACAGTTCATTGCCTCACAGGCGGACAAACCGCACGTCATAATCTTACAAGAAACCTCGGGTAGCGAGGCGACCCTGCCCGGCTACCGGGTCGCCTCGTCGAAATTCGAACAGGGTGAGCGCGGAGTGGCGACCCTCGTCGCGGACAAATGCTCTTTCCAGGAACGAGATTTGAAATTAGGCAACGCGAAAGCGGAGGTAACCTTGATCGAAATCATACCGAACAGTTGGCTGAAAAACAGCGTATTCGTAGTGAACGTGTACAGCCCGCCCTCTGACCACAGACAGTCGTTCACATAGATAATAACGAAGGCGGCCTCAATGGCCAGGGGTGCCCCACTAATAGTGGCAGGAGATTTTAACGCACCCCACGAAGCTTGGGGTTACGCAAGGCCAGTGCCTAAGGGAGAGCGGCCATTGGAGGCAGTCACTACGTGCTCGCTAGAGCTGGTGACGGACCCCCGCTATCCGACTCGACTAGGCACGTCGGTGGCGCGAAACACGACGCCCGACCTGACCTTCGCCAAGAACGTGCGAGGGGCCGAGTGGCGCAACCTGCACGAGAACCTCGGCAGCGACCACTACATACTGGCGGTCACGATCCCCATCGGGGCGGCACCACCGAGAGAATTTAAGGTCACCGACTGGGACGCCTTCCGCAAAATAAGGAAGGAAGACGCTAACGAATACGCGGATCTAGACAGTCTCTTTAGAAGGCTCAAAGAGGACGTTAGCAGCGCGAAGAGGGTTGTCCAAACTGAACTGAACGTGGAAACGATGGACGCGAGATTGGCACACTTATTAGAGGCAAAGAATTCCATCACGACCAGGTGGAAAACGCAAAGACTGAATCGCAGACTGCGAAAGAAAGTAGCGGCACTAAACCGGGAAATCGAAGCGCACTCGATCGAGCTTTCCAAGCAACAGTGGAACGAGGTGTGCGCGTCGGTAGACGGACAAATGAGAACCGGGCGCAAATGGAACCTCCTAAAGCAACTGTTAGACGACAGGCAATCCAAAGGCAATCAGAGATTGGCAATAGATAGGATTTTACAAAAGCAAAAGGAGCATAGCAAAACGGAAAGCGAGTTCCTAAAGCAGCTGGCGGAGACGTATCTCCCACTGGGCCCGTCAGGCGACGGTGACTATCCACAATACGCCGGGGCAGAGGTCGAAGAACTTGACGCGCCCTTCACGGAACCGGAAATTTGGGATGCCTTATAAGGCCTCAACGGACGCTCCGCTACGGGCCCGGACGGAGTCTCGAACAAACTGTTGAGGAACCTAGACGGAAAGTCGGTCGAGAAGCTCACCGAAGAAATCAACAGAGTGTGGGAAACGGGACAAGTACCAGAGGTCTGGAAAGAGGCCTCGGTCATACTAATACCGAAACCCGGTAAACCACTTGCGGCGGAGAACATGCGGCCAATATCGCTCACCTCGTGCGTAGGCAAGACGGCCGAACATGCCATACATAACCGAGTATCGCGGTACATAGAGAGAGAGGGCCTCTTCCCACATAACATGGTGGGCTTCAGACCGGGCCTCTCCACACAGGACGTAATGTTACTACTCAAAAAGCATCTAATTGACGGCATGACCAGAGACACCAGGGGCATACTGGCCCTGGACCTAACGAAAGCGTTCGACACGGTCAAACAGATTTCTAATGGAAACGATCTCGGTGATGGGGCTCGGCCGGAAACTCCACTCTTACATAGGCTCCTTGCTCAGAGACAGGAAAGCCACGATCAAAATAGGACAGACCACGTCCGATTGGTACACGCTGGGCGCGAGGGGCACCCCACAAGGGGCGGTGCTCGCCCCACTATTATTCAATCTGGCAATGAAAGGGCTCTCGGACCGGCTGACGAGAGTGACCAACGTTTATCGCGCCCTGTACGCAGACGACATTACGGTGTGGTGCCCGGGAGGGTCCGACGCAGAAGTCGAGCAGGCTCTTCAAGAGGCGCTGGACACAACGGAAGAGTACCTGAAGGAATCGGGACTCCGTCTGTCACCCAGCAAATCGGAACTGCTGTTGTACAGGCCCTCAAAACAAGGCATGAGGAATTTGACGCCGATCGATCAAATACCGATCAAATTACATACGAGTGCCGGCCAGCCGATTCACAGAGTGGACACTATAAGAATCCTGGGGCTGCTAATTGAGGCGAAAGGTGGTAGCACACAAACTGTCATGAAACTCACGTCCAAAACGGAGAACATGCTCCGGCTGATCCTCAGGATGACGAACCGCAGAGGAGGGCTCAGCGAGAGCAATCTCATCAGACTTTACCACGCCTTCCTCATCAGTCACGTAAGTTACGTAGCCTCGGTGCTAAGATAGACCAAGAGAGACGCGGCCAAGATAGAGACACTGATGCGCAAGAACATCAAAAGGGTGCTAGGTCTTCCGATCACTACAAGCACGGAGCAGCTCGATCGGTTAGGAGTCCACAATTCACTATCAGAAATCATCGAAGCGCAGACCAAGGCACAGGTCGTGCGGCTGTCGACCACCAGGGCCGGCAGGCGCATCCTAGAAGAAGCAGAGATAAATGCCGAGGCAGAGTGCAACGCACGCAAGATTGCGCTCAGCGCGGCGGTCAGGGGCACTTTCAAGGTAGAACCGCTTCCGAGAAACGTCCACCCGCAATTCAACGAGGGGCGCCGAAAGGCGAGGGCCCGAGCACTGCTGAAATCGACCGCCAACTGCCCGGGCCTGGCGGCATTTGTAGACGCGGCCCAGTATGGGCGCAGCGACCGGTACGCGGCCGTCTCGGTACGCTGGGATAGCACGATAATTAACGCAGCATCGGTCAAGGGGGTAACGTCCGAAGTGGCCGAACAGGTGGCAATAGCCATGGCAATGAGAGATCCCGAAAGTCCTTACGTCTACACAGATTCGCGATCGGCGGCAAGAGCATTCGCCTCGGGCTCGATATCCCGGGAAGCGGCGGACGTCCTCGGCAGCGAGGGAGCCGCGGGTCAGCACATCGTCAAATGGTTTCCAGCCCACATGGGGGCCGACGTGCACCCCGAATTTCCCAACGCCAACGAGCTGGCGCACGCACGCGCGCGAGGACTCACGCACCGCGGCGATCGTGGCGAGCGAAGTGGCGGGGAGGGAGGGGAGCACCGAGACCCGCTGCTCACCTTCAACGAAATAACAACACACTATCAGCTGTCGAGGAGGGCCTTCCCACTCCCCACGCTAAACTCACTAGACCACAGTCATCGATATTCAGAATGCTTCAGACAGGGTCGTTCCCCTCGAGAGGCAGACTGAGCCGTTATTCACCAGAAGTAGAGCCACAATGTCCGGATTGTGGCGAATCGTACTGCTCGCTAGCGCACATGCTCTGGCAATGCTCCGCGTTAAGCGGCACCGTGTTCACTAAAGAAGGAGACTGGGTGGACGCCCTGCAAAGCGACGACCACCAGACCCAGCTCCTGGCCGTCCAGAGGGCTCACGAAAGGGCGGAGGCTCACGGGCTTCCCGTCCCAACGTGGGTGCGGCCCGCGACCCCTGCCGGCCACTAAACCAAGAGTGGGTGGGGAGGGGTTCCTCAGGACACAATAAAGTTATTTCCTCCTCCTCCTCCTACCTTATCCATAAGTTTGAGACATTGCATTCAATAGGCAAAAACGTTTCAAAGAGAACATTAAACTCTATTCGCCATGCTAAATTTCAAGCAGTAGGCAACGAAGCTCAGTTTGGTTGCTTGGTGTTTCTTTTACCTTTCTATTATTTTTCCTTTTCTTCTTTTAATTTTTTTCGCTTTATTTATTTATTTACACCATTTCGGTATTTCTTTTATTATTACTTTTTCACGAGCCCCGGTTTCTGCCGCTCCTTCTGTTATCTCTTTCGCAGACAGGATAGCCCGCGGCCACCAGTGAAGCAAGTAAAGCAGGTGCTATGCACGCCGTTGACACGTGACTGACACACGGCCGTTGACAAGCGACTGACAGACGGCCGTGTCACCGGCCTTGTGCACAGCACTCCTTTATTCTCAAATCTACACCCTCGCCGTTAACACACCTTGGCTCGCTGCCGCGCCCACCCGCCTCACTCCCTCACCCCTTTCGAAGAACCGTACCTATATATACTATGCCGAGGAAAGCAATATCATAATATCTTCTATCATCAATCTATCAATAACATGGCCACCGAGAAAGTTCCTGCAGTAAAATACCAGGCGGTCATATTTTGTACAGACCTGACATGGCATAAACACATTCATTACATCACCACCAAAGCGTCGAATACCCTGGGTTTTATTAGGCGTCACTTAGATTCCGCAAACCAGGAAACCAAACTATTAACATGCACAACTTTAGTCAGACCGCAACTCGAGTACGCCGCCATCATCTGGAATCCGCACCAAGCATACCTTGCCGGGAAACCAGAATCATTGCAGAATAAGAGCGCTAGGTTCATCGCAAGGAAGTACTCTTGCTACTCCAACATTACTGATATCAAATCGCGTCTAAATTTATTTTCACTGGAAACGCGAAGACATGTTACCCTGTTATCTCACTTTGACCGACTTTATTACAATCCTGCGCCATTCACAGAATCTCATATCAAACCGACCCATCGCATCTTTCCTCGATTAGATCACGGCTTCAAAGTACGACCAAACATCGCTCGTACCAAGCTCGTGCGTCATTCGCCATTGTTCCTTGCCATTTACCATTGGAATAAGATGCCTGCGGAAATCGTTTCTGTCACCAACCCTTTCGTTAGCGAATTGGTGTGGTTATTGCGTGCCGATGCTTAAAATTGTATTATTCTCTATTGTTGTCAACTGATCAGTTGACTTCAACTGATCAGTTGAAGTTGTTTGGATCGGACTGCTGGTACGATCTGTTGGGAACTCGGCGCTGACGCCCGTGGTTGTACCTGGGTCGCAAGCCCCAAGGGTAGCGTTGGCCTGGCGGCCTGGGGTACAACTGGAAGCATCCGAAGGTCCCGGCAAAGCATGAGTCGACTGGTAACAACGAAACAACTTGTTTATTTTAACATCGCAAAGAGTTGGCGGTCAGGTTTGACCGAAGTAGAGAGACGGGAGAGCACTTCACTCAACAGAAGAAATCGGAGCCCTCCTTTTGGCGTCCGGGGGCAGCTGTTTTTATACTCTCGCAGTTGAGGGCAAGAAGGAACCCCTCAAAAGACGAGCACGTGAATGTACAATGGGCTAATGGTGACGCACACTGTCGTAGCGATGCCGTAGCACCATGTCGAGCACGATCTCGTAGCACCCTGTCGTGGCGCTGCCGGTCGGACACAATGACTGTAATGAGAGGATGGTCCCTGCTTTGGCATCGCCTGTTTCGGGCACAATGACTGGAACGAGATCCCTGCTTTGGCATCGCCTGTTTCGGGCACAATGACTGGAATGAGATCCCTGCTTTGGCATCGCCTGTTTCGGGCACAATGACTGGAATGCGAGGATGATCCCTAGGCGGTCGCATCGCCGCAGTCGCGCCTGGAAACACCTGGCGATGAGTGTTGCGGCGACGACGATCGGGCCAAAATGTCTGCCGCCCCGCCGCAGTCGCGCCGGCAAAACCACGTGTCGCAGGCGAAACGCAACAGACCGCCCCGCCGGGGGAAGGAGATCCCGATGGACAGGGGACTGCATCCGCTGTCCGGAGGGATGTCGCTCGATGATGCTCATAACCGAAGTCGGGCGTCCCTCGACGTTTCTTGAGCGCAGCGCACAGAGAAGGCCTCGTTCTCTTGTTCAGGTTCGCACGGGACACTGCAAAGTGACTTCGGGAGAGTTCACATTTTTGTTCTCGTTCCCGGCAAGCGTTAGAACTACGCTGAAACTCAACCGCTCAGTCAGCAAGCACGGCACAACCCTCACTAAGCCCTGCCAGGCTCTTTCCCCTTTTTATACCACTGCCTAGTTCCTTACAGTAGTCTAGCATCACTCAGAACGCGTCCACAAATTGAAAAATTGCACTAGAAAGCATATCATCACTTTGAAACACTAAACAAAAGCAATATGTTAAAAAAAAATCCTGCCTCAGGAAGAAAAACATCAGTAACAAACAATTTTGAGGCTGATTCCTACGTTAGGGGCTTCGACTTAAGCCATCGGCGTTACCGTTGAGACTCCCCTTTTTGTAACGCACCTCAAAGGAATATTGTTGTAAAGCGAGGCTCCAGCGCAGGAGGCGGCCATTTTTGGGAGAGATGGTCTGCAGCCATTGGAGAGGGCAGTGATCCGTCTCAATGATAAACCTCGAGCCGGCTAGATAGCATGATAATTTCTGAACGGCCCACACGAGACATGCACACTCTTTCTCGGTGGCGCTATACGCCTGCTCACGACTGGTCAGCTTACGACTAGCATACAGGACGGGGTGTTCTACTTCTCCATTTTCCCGTTGGCACAGTACAACGCCCATGCCTCGCTCACTAGCATCGCACTGAACAATGAACCCTTTTGTATAGTCTGGCGATCGTAGCACAGGCTGGCTTGTTAGGGCACTCTTTAGGGCGCTAAAAGCTCTTTCCTTGGTCTCGTCCCAGACGACTGTTTGAGGCTCTGTTTTTCTTAGAGCATCCGTCAGGGGAGCCGCGATATCAGAGTACCTAGGGATGTACCTCTGATAGTAGCCGGCGACACCCAAGAACGACCGAATATCGGTCTTGGTGCGCGGTTGCGGAAAGTCTCGCACAGCGGCCACTTTTATTTCAGAGGGGCGGCGACGACCCTGACCAATCACGTGACCGAGGTAGACAACCTCGGCCTGTGCTATCTGGCACTTAGGAGCCTTGACTGTCAAGCCCGCTTCGCGCAGGCGGGTTAGCACTGCCCGCAAGTGTGTCATATGCTCAGACCAGGATGCGGAGAATATCGCTACGTCGTCTAGATACGGTAAAGCGAATTCTTGCTGTCCCCGCAACACTTTATCCATGAGACTTGAAAAACAGTATGGCGCGTTCTTCAAACCAAAACTCAACACTTTAGGACGGAATGTTCCCATTGGTGAAATGAACGCCGCATACCTACTAGCCTCTTCTGTAAGTGGAACCTGCCAATAACCCCTGACAAGATCTAGGGTGGAAATAAACTGAGCGCTACTAACTTTCTCAAGGCGCTCCTCGATGTTAGGGATCGGATAAATTTGATCCTTAGTGATGGAATTAAGCCTGCGGTAGTCGACGCAAGGACGAGGTTCCTTGCCCGGTACCTCAACTAAAATCAAAGGGGAGGTATAATCACTCTCACCTGCCTCAATAACACCGAGCTGTAGCATTTTCTTTACCTCAGCCTCCATAATATCGCTCTGGCGGGGTGACACCCGATACGCCTTGGATCGTACTGGCTCTGTGGAGGTAAGTTCTATATCATGAGTAAGTACAGAAGTCCTACCAGGCCTCTCAGAGAACAGACCTTGAAACTCTTGTAATAGCTGGTGTAGTTCGGTTTTCTGCTCGGGCGACAGCGGTGCTTTACTGATAAGGTCACTAATGACTTGACCGGTGTCTTCCCTGTTCGTCACTGAGCCTAGTCCTGGAAGCTCGACCGGAAGCTCTTCAGGAACGTTTACCATCATGCACACCACTGCTTCCCTTGGTCTATAAGGTTTGAGCAGATTACAGTGGTAAACTTGCTGTGCTTTCCGCTTTCCTGGCAGACTTACCACGTAGTTAACGTCCGACAGTTTCTGAACAATTCGTGCTGGGCCCTCCCACTGCACGTCTAGTTTGTTGTTTAGCGATGTGCGCAATATCATGACCTCATCGCCAACCTCAAAACGACGGGCCCTGGCTGTCCGATCATAATAAACCTTGGCCCTCTGCTGGGCCTTTGTCATTGCTTCACCTGACAACTCCTGTGCCCTTCTTAAGCGTTCGAGGAGCTTAAGTACGTACTCCACCACGACTGGGTCGTCGCCCCTACCTTCCCATGATTCTCGAAGCATGCGAAGCGGAGATCGAAGCGAGCGACCGTACACCAGTTCAGCTGGCGAAAACCCCGTAGCCGCATGCGGCGCGGTCCTTAAAGCAAACATCACCCCAGGCAGACACAGCTCCCAGTCAGTTCGATGTTCAAAACACAACGCTCTCAACCCGCGCTTCATGACGGAGTGGAGCTTCTCAACGGAATTCGACTGTGGGTGGTACACTGAGCTGTGTAACAGCTTTACCCCACACCTTTCGAGAAAAGTTGTCGTCAAAGCGCTAGTAAACACTGTGCCCTGATCTGATTGGATTTCCGCAGGGAAACCAACTCGCCCAAATATGGACAGTAGTGCATTAACTATCTCAACTGAGCTGAGTTCTTTAAGCGGCACTGCTTCAGGGAACTTTGTCGCTGGGCAGATCACAGTCAAAATGTGTCTGTACCCCGTGGCTGTTACCGGCAGAGGTCCCACTGTATCAATAACGAGCCGTCTAAAAGGCTCCGTAATGATAGGTACCAATTTCAACGGCGCCCTCGATTTGTCCCCTGGTTTGCCCACCCGCTGACAAGTGTCACATGTCCTCACGAAATGGTCTGCGTCCCGAAAACACCCTGGCCAATAGTACTCTTGCAAGAGACGGTCCTTAGTTTTCCTAACTCCAAGGTGTCCGGACCACGAACCCCCGTGTGACAAGCGCAACAGATCCTGACGATAGCATTGAGGCACGACCAGCTGATCGAACTCCACTCCTCTGCGGTCTAGATACTTCCGGTACAGGACTCCACCTCTTTCCACAAAACGCGCATTTTTCCTGGCGATACCTTCCTTGACATTGCAGCGAATGTTTTCTAGGCTGCCATCCTTCTTTTGCTCGGCTATCAAAGCCGACCGGCTGACTTTTAGCAACCTATCAAGTCCGTCTGACGTAGGCGCGATGAGCAAATCTGTAGATAGCTCTTCTAACTTTCCCTTATCGGGCATTTCCTCTCCAGTATCTGGCGCCTTCAACGCTACAGACTCAATTTTATTCAGTTCGGGCGTGCTCTGAATATCAGCTT
Source organism: Dermacentor variabilis (assembly GCF_050947875.1). NCBI lineage: Eukaryota > Metazoa > Arthropoda > Arachnida > Ixodida > Ixodidae > Dermacentor > Dermacentor variabilis. The sequence continues at coordinate 7,160,988 of NC_134570.1, forward strand.
GCTGCGCCTCTGACCCTTTTTCGTTGTTTGATAACGTCGGCCCCGCAACTACCGCCTTTGCAGCGAGCTCCCGAACCTTCGATCTGGTTAAGGCCTGAACACTAGCTTCACCAAACAAAAGCCCCTTCTCGCGCAGGAGGTGATCGGACCTGTTTGAAAATAGGTACGGGTACTGAGGTGGCAGCATAGATGACACTGCGGCCTCCGTCTCAAGCGCTCCGAAAGGTCCTTCAATAAGCACTTTTGCTACCGGCAGACACACGCTATGAGCTTCCACGGCTTGCTTGATCCACGCGCACTCGCCCGTGAACATATGGGGTTCTACATAAGATGGGTGAACTACATCCATCGTAGCTGCGGAATCGCGAAGCACTCGGCCCTCTTTCCCGTTCACGAGGAGGTCTCGCATGTAAGGCTCGAGAAGCTTCATGTTCTCGTCAGTGCTGCCTATTGAAAAAAACACAACTTTTGGTGTTGTTTCCGGACACTGCGCCGAAAAGTGACCCGGCTTCTGGCACGTATAACACAAGCGCGCTCGCCTCATCTCGAACCGCTTTCTGCGTTTGGCTGCCGCCGTCTCTTTACGTTTGGTCGGACTGCTTTCACTCGCATCCTCACTACGCGTGTCCCCCTTTAATCTCATGGGCGTGAACCTCGGCCTCTCAAACTTCGAGCCAAATTCACCCTTTTGACCGTCCTTAGCTCCGCGAGCCCGACGCGTCACAAACTCCTCGGCTAGCTCAGCGGCTTTAGCCACCGTACAAACGTCTGGCCTATCCAAGACCCAGTATCGCACGTTCTCCGGTAACCGACTATAAAACTGTTCTAGCCCGAAACACTGCAGAACTTTATCGTGGTCACCAAACGCTTTCTCTTCTTTGAGCCACTCCTGCATGTTCGACATAAGCCTATACGCAAACTCTGTATATGACTCACTTTTGCCTTTCTCATTTTCCCGAAACTTCCGACGGAACGCCTCCGCAGACAGCCGGTACTTTTTTAGCAGACTCGATTTTACTTTGTCGAAATCCTCTGCCTCCTCTCTATCCAAGCGAGCGACTACGTCGGCCGCCTCGCCGGGTAACAAAGTGAGCAAGCGCTGTGGCCACGTTTCCCGAGAGAACCCCTGCTTCTCGCACGTTCGCTCAAAGTTAACCAGGAACAAACCAATGTCCTCTCCAAGCTTAAACGGCCGCATCAGGTCAGTCATTTTGAACAATACTCGTTCTCCTGCACCGTGTGCCTGACTTCCATTACGAGCGCGTTCCATCTATACCTCAAGACGCTTCATTTCCAAAGCGTGTTGACGGTCACGCTCTTGTTGCTCTCGCTCTTTCTGTTCTTTACGTTCACGCTCTTCTTTTTCTTTTTGTTCTTTACGTTCACGCTCTTCTTTTTCTTTCTGTTCTTTACGTTCACGCTCTTCTTTTTCTTTTTGCTCTTTAAGTTCGCGCTCCTGTCTTTTTGCAGTCTCTCTCTCTTCAATGGTCTCAAGGCATTCCGACAGCTCGTCATCCTCAGCCTCTAACTCAAGAATAGCCTTTATCAGTTCCGGTTTTCTTAGTTTGTCTGAGACATCCAGACCCAACTCTCTTGCAAGCTCCAACAATTTCGGTTTGCGCAACGACTTCAAATCCATGGCTGCTCTGAATGCTGCTTTCTCTACTGCTTACTATTGTCTTGCCGCAAACTAACCCGGCAGCAGCGACAACCACAATTACCAGCTCTGTTTCTGACACTAACAAAAAGCCTGGCAAAGCTCAGAAGAAGAAAGTCCCGCACTCACCAAACCTCGCAGGCAGGAATTCCGCGCAGTCGTTCCGCTGCAGGCAACCAGTCATCACACAGGGCTCGTTGCACTGCTCCCGGATCGTCGTTGAGCTGCTCAGCATACCGTCAACTGCATCTCTTCGCTGCTGGCCTCCGTTGTCGCGATCTCACCGCTGGCAGACAGTTGTTTGAAGTCGGAGGCGATCTCACCGCTGCCAACCAGATGTTTGGATCGGACTGCTGGTACGATCTGTTGGGAACTCGGCGCTGACGCCCGTGGTTGTACCTGGGTCGCAAGCCCCAAGGGTAGCGTTGGCCTGGCGGCCTGGGGTACAACTGGAAGCATCCGAAGGTCCCGGCAAAGCATGAGTCGACTGGTAACAACGAAACAACTTGTTTATTTTAACATCGCAAAGAGTTGGCGGTCAGGTTTGACCGAAGTAGAGAGACGGGAGAGCACTTCACTCAACAGAAGAAATCGGAGCCCTCCTTTTGGCGTCCGGGGGCAGCTGTTTTTATACTCTCGCAGTTGAGGGCAAGAAGGAACCCCTCAAAAGACGAGCACGTGAATGTACAATGGGCTAATGGTGACGCACACTGTCGTAGCGATGCCGTAGCACCATGTCGAGCACGATCTCGTAGCACCCTGTCGTGGCGCTGCCGGTCGGACACAATGACTGTAATGAGAGGATGGTCCCTGCTTTGGCATCGCCTGTTTCGGGCACAATGACTGGAATGAGATCCCTGCTTTGGCATCGCCTGTTTCGGGCACAATGACTGGAATGCGAGGATGATCCCTAGGCGGTCGCATCGCCGCAGTCGCGCCTGGAAACACCTGGCGATGAGTGTTGCGGCGACGACGATCGGGCCAAAATGTCTGCCGCCCCGCCGCAGTCGCGCCGGCAAAACCACGTGTCGCAGGCGAAACGCAACAAAGTCAACGCCTGTGTCGTGTTCTTCCTTCAGTCCTCGTCTTTTGCGCTGTGCACACATGTCTATGTAATGCTTGTAAAAGGGCCTTTAGAGTACATGAATAAAAAAAAATATGTCGCCTTGAAAAAAACTAGTCCGCTTGTAGAAATGCTGGCTCCCGCTTTCGCCTTCTTCTCGTTTTGCTTATCGTCTTGAATTTCCATCTCCAGCCTTCACCCTGTTTTCCCTAGATGGCGGTAGGGCTTCTTGGGACACGAAACGGGAGGACGAACGGAACGGACCAGAAGATGACCCCGGGCACTTAGCCTAAGAACGCTGCGTATTCAAAAGCAGCTCGGTGAAGACGAAGACGAGGGCTATACACTACCACTGGCATTGTCTCCCAGGACAAAAAAAAAAATGCAGCAGGCAACAAGGCGCTCGACAGAATCAGGCGGCCGTTAATGTTGTTCTACGACGAAGTCATCGCAACGCTCGAACCTACACAACATTGCTTCCGGGCAGCAGCTTTTTTTTTTTTTTTTTTTTTTTTCAAAATGAGACCTTCCCCGACAGACCCGCACTATTTCACATAAAGTTGTACTCGGCACGTCCCAAAGTCACAAGCGACGACATCGCTACCTACATGCGCGCTGAAAGGCGCCGCTCGCTCGCGGGTAGAACAGCTCTACGACGTCTCAATGGGGATAGTTGCCAGAGTTTCCCCGGCTTATGTGTATATATGTGCCCATTTCGCAGAAGAATCCGTGCAGCGTGACAAGTGATTGGGAGCTGCTTGCTCGCCTCGAAAACGGTCCTCTTGCTTGGCTGGGAGTGTCGGCCGCGCGTGCCTCTGTGAGGCTGCACGCATTCAGCGTTCAGCGTGCGTCCCTTTCACCGGCGCTGTGAAGAGCATGTCTTGCGCTTGCTGCAGCCACAAAGAAAATATGTGCGAGTAGCGCGGTGCTGGGGCTACAAACATTTCGGTCATGTTTGCCAAAGCTGGTAATAAACGACAAAGCGTTGTCAGAAGTTCCAAACAGCGTCAGTGCTTACTTTTCTATCTACACAAGAAATTCCAGAGTCGAATGCAAAACACACGAGCACAAAAAAAATAACAAAAATAGAACAAGTCCATAGCCCCTTCACGCTCCTGCATAGCATGGCTTTGCGGCTGGCCCGCGAGGAATTTCAGGATTTTTTGCGCAATCGCAAAGATATTTATCCTTACGAGACGCAGTGTCCTACAATAGCTTCATCCTCCTCCATTCTCAGAAACGAGTCCTGATAATATCTTGCTATTAATGATGTTTAGGAACAGGTTCCTGGTCCATCTTGAAAACTATTCATCAGCCATCTTCAACTAAAGCTAACAATGAGGTATAAATCTCCTTTTAAACATTGTTAGATGCAGCAGCTGCTAGTGGAGCTAGGTAAAAGGAGCCTGAAATTAATGCATTATAAAGAAGTATGCCATGCTACAGCAAGGTTGACTTAACATGTTCACTTCTATGCATACACTCTGCCACTGGCCTGTTTTCTGATAGCGGGCGATGCGGCGATCTTATCGAGCATATCACTTGCCTCTCGGTCGATAAGTTCAAGCTGACACAGAGATGTTTCAATGTCTCGTCACAGCTGCATGCGTGGCACTTGTAAAGTGTTCTCAATGTAAACTCTGCGCAGAAAGCTAGAACATGCGCTGCTCAAGTTCCTCAGGTTTTTGACAACGCTCTCTGCTACCGCTGGGTTGTGTACGCGGTTTATTTCAATTCAATTCACATTTATTCCTCAAGAATACATCCTGGAAAGGCATGTCGGCTACAAGCTGACTCAACAGTTTGTCCGTTTGTCTACGCCCATAAGTCCCCACAGGGTAGTTGCGTACAATCAGGCATGAACGTACACTGGAGTTGCTTTCTCTTTTTGGTGAAAACCTTGCCCGTACAGTCCAACAGTTGCAGGACAAATACTCGCTCACTATAAGCTATTCAAGCTCGGACTCTCAGTGTGCCTCTTGGCTTTCAAGACTTGCAACAACAATGGCCCCTATAGCAATCGGCCGAGCCCACCCAATACAAACGCACATTGCGGTGGAAGTGCGCATAGGACCCGAGTCGGTTACCACCATCGTGCTTTCAGATAGGCTGCAGGGATGTGCTACAATCTCTGCTCACTGAACCAGTCCTCCGTCAAGTTTTCCTTCAGCAACTAAGTCATCGACTGCTCCTTGGTGCTTGGTTTGGAGTACACCTCACCATACCAAGAATGAAAAAAAAAACCCGAGCTCTCATTCCCTGCTCTTCAACACTTATCTCAGTGTGCGGGAGAGGTACATTGACCAAGTCCACATTTATGCTGGCGGTCGGCCACTTTCAAGCTCTCTGCAGGAGCCGTCGCTTTCCCAGCGGGAGTCACCACATTCGGTTTCAAAACAGGCTCTCCGACGCTGACGCTTCCAGCTCTTCGCGCTGCACTTGCACTGGTTAGCCTAGAAAACCGCCAAAGATGGTCTGTAATCAGCAAATGCGAAAGCGCCGCTGCAGACTTTATTATCAGCCCTGCGGCGCAGACCACATGAATAAATGGCGCTCGCGGTGATAGAGCTCATTCATACCTTGACCTAAAAAAGGAATGACATGGCTTTTCGATGGCTGCCAAGTCCCTGTGGTGTTACGAGTAATAAGCACGCCCATAACGCTGCACGGACAACTCGTCAAGGCGGCCCGCCAGAATCAACATCATTTTCACGCTCAGTTGCAGCTAGAACACTTGGCCTGTGCGGACGAGACATCACTCTACGCGGCACACGCGAAGTTTTCTCTACAGCCGACTGGACCGCCTGGTTCTGCCGGGACACCTCCGACGCGATGCTAACCTGCCTTGCCGGCTGTGGCTAGAAGCAGCCTATGCAAAATATTGCATTTCACATTGGAATGACTGACAACGCTGCGTAGAATGACTCCGGTCTCGAGGAGACAGGAACACATCTTGTGCGACTGTCCTGGGTGCAATGTGCAAAGGCAAATCCTCGCGACTACGCTAGATTGTATCGACGACAGATCATTACCAGAACAGATCATTTTAGAATACTGCCCTCACAAGACGTCGCAGCAGAATCAGAACTGTACTTTATGGAATTACGAATGCGTAATACACAATTGAGGATACAGAAGGAGGTCACAGAGAACAAAGCTGTAAGGCGACCTCCTGTCAAGTAGTAGAAGGCGTCGCAGCGTCGCCGGAGAGCCGAAGCATCGATTGCGATAGAAGAGAGAGAGAGAGAATATTTAATGGCAGAAAGGTGGAGAGGTCGGCCTGAGTGAATTGCCTCTAGCCTGCTACTCCACGCTGGGTAAGAGGTTTGGGGAATGACAGAGATAGGATGTGAAGAGGAAGGAAGATGGTGGTATGGTGGATATGATGAGGGCTGCACAGCACAATGTTTCTGTGTAATGCGTAAGTGTACACTTCAGAGCAAAAGCAGAGTCATCTTCGCGTGCAGAGGTATAAGTTACTGCAGCGTAGCGAAGAGACTGTCTATAGCGTTAATAATTTTTGCCGCTGTTAGCGCCGCTGGCGTATTTAAACCGGACAGTAGCAGCTGCAGGGCGGCGATTATTTGTCGCAGCATGGCTTTGGTGACTGAGTCCCATGGCGATATCTGAGTGCACTGTCCTTGCTCGCGCTGACAGTCTGAGGCCCGTGAGCGCGGCGGTAAGCGTGGCCATACATTCGGTTCCGGGCTGATTGCGATAGAACATTAGTAGACAGCTATAGGAGGCACGGGCACCAGCTTTATCGGCCGTATAGATTTGTAAACATTCGCTTGCTAACTATATTACCAAGTATGGCGTCACGCGCACAAGCAAACATGAACACCTCTCACTCGATTACTGCGCGCACTCGCTGTCAATGCGCTGTAGTGAGGAAGCGCAGCACTACCAGCTAGTGAATTGACCTTCGTGCCACCTTTCGCTTCAACGCTATGTAAGCGTCGAGAATACGAAGCTATCAGCAATCGGTACACTCTGTCCCCAACGCAGATCGGTTTCAACGCAGCCGCCGACGGAGTAGAACGCCCCCCCCTTTCACCCCTTCTCCCTCCTCCCGGTGCCTTGCGCGCGACGGAAGACGCAGCGGTTCCTCCACGCTTTTGTCCCTTGCGCGCGCGAGATTGAGCCAGCATCGTCGGCTAACGATCGCACGGTTGCTGTCGCACATACAGCATACGACGCGGACTTGAACTTTTATACGGAGCACCACCACGACGACGACGACGACGGTGACGGCGGAAATGCGCCTGGAGTGCCCACATAATTGCTGTCGCATAATAAAAATTGACACTCACTTAAGTATCCCCACGTGATTTGCGGAAGCATTCAAATGCACCTTAACTCACTTTCACGCACCTTAAGAGGAAGCTTTAGCTTGGGCCTGTCAGGGTTGGCGTCTGACACCACGTGGCGAAAAGAATTTCATCCGACCATCTTCGTCGGAATGAGGCGTGACTTCTTCGGCGATGGTTGGCGTCCTGCACATCGTGCACAAAGAACTTTTTCTCACCGGACCTTTTACCAGGCCTCGTCGAAATGAGGCGTGACTTCGCCTGCTATTGTGGGCGTCCTGATCCACGTGCAGAAAGAACTTTCTCTCACCGGACCTTTTAGCAGGCCTCGTCGAAATGAAGCATGACTTTCTAATTCGCCATGACCGTTTCGAGTGTACCTGTCTGCCGGAAGCCCCGCAGTGTACAGCCTCTTTTGTGTGTGTGTGCGTGTGCGTGTGCGCGTGCGCGTGCGTGCGTGCGTGTGCGTGCGTGTGCGTGCGCGCGTGTGTGTGCGTGTGTGTGTGTGTGTGTGCGTGCGTGCGTGCGTGCGTGCGTGTGTGTGTGTGTGTGTGTGTGTGTGTGTGTGTGTGTGTGTGTGTGTGTGTGTGTGTGTGTGTGTGTGTGTGTGTGTGTGTGTGTGTGTGTGTGCGTGCGCGAGTTTAGAGAGGTCCTTTCCTCGAATTGGACCTAGAAGAGAACTTCCACGAACCCGCAAAGCGCCGAAGAGGCGGACAGGCGTCTACAATTCCGGGAGGCGGGACGACTTCTTCCTTTCAGCAGGCTCGGTATAACCAGAGGAGGAGGGGCCCTCTTTCCGTGCCGGTCACGTGACATCGACGGATGCAAGATCCCGCCCACGATTGTAAGAGCCTATTTAAGGGGCTCCGAAATGTACTTTCAATCACTTGATGCTCTTCTTATTTTCTTTCATCTACCTTTGAATAAACTGTGCAAGTTTCGCACTAGAAAATCGTCTCGCCCTTGCTTGGTCGCCATGGTCTACCGGATGCCTGCAGCTAGACGACAACGCCACGCTACCCAATAAGTAACGCCGGTCGAGCTTCGATAGGGAGGCGCCGCTACTACTCGGCAGCAGTACGATACGCTACCCTGGAGTACGCAACAGGCCCAACTCCGACGCGGCCTATTCAAATACATGTAAAACGCAAAGACGTTTTTGTGAGATAGCCCCTGGGCCAATTTTAATTAAATTTGTTGCATCTGAGAGAGAAAGTCAAATTCTAGTGACTGTTGGAAGCGGAATTTCGATTTAGGTTTTGTATATTGTTAAAAAGATTTTCAAAAATTCGAAAGCTTGAAAAAAATAGAAGCACAAAGTATACAAATTCATAGCTCTGCGTCAAGAATAGATATCGCGGTTGTGTTAACGGCATCCATGAGATCACTGAAAGCGGACAAATTTGTTGCGTCATTTTATATCTTACATGAATTGGTTACGTCGTGTACAAGGGTTCTCCAAAAGCTGTATTTCCATATTACTGAATTTTTTTTAGATTCATGTGTAACACATCAATTTTGTCCGCTGTAGATGTACTATTAGATGCAATACGCAGAATTGTGTTATCATTTTTCGTTGCTCAGTTACAGAGTAGTAAACTTGATAGTTGCGTTTTTTGAAAATGTTCGAAACAGCCCCTAGATTTTAAGTTTTTCTTTTGAATGCTACAAATCTCGTCAAATTTGGTGCAATGGTTGCCGAGAAAAACGAATTCTCCTTTTACATGTATTTAGATAGGAGCGCCCGAGCTAAAGCTTCCTTCTAATACGCTGTAATTCTCCTCCATTCAGTTGATCTTAATTCACTTTACTCCGCCCGAAGTCACCTTCCTCTGACTTCACAAATCTAAAGGGGAGAGGGTGTGCACCCTGGCGAGGAAAGCATAGGTCGCCTTGAAAAAGACAAGTCCACTTGTCGAAACGTCGGCTCCTGCTTTCGCCTTGTTCTCGTTTTGCTCATCTTCTTACTCTAACTTGTAACTTTAGTTCACTTTACTACACTGCAATTCACATTACTTCAAATTAATTATCCGTAATTACTAATAATTAACGTTGTCAAACTGTTTACTGTCTTCTGTATTACTACTGAGGTTATGCAAGACGCTGATGAGGTCGCCTCCTCCCCATTGACGGCGCCGTCACGCGACCAAGAACGCACGCCATAGGCCACACGTTTACCCATTTAGATGGCTGCGACGTGTCGTGTGCCACGACGAGCGCACTAGGCGCACCTGCAGTCAGCCAGAACCGTGGAGCCGGCGTGGCGTCGAGAACGCGTGCTCGTCTCACAGACCGGAAGGCCCGAGCTCGATTCCTGCCCAGATCTAAATTAACCGAATTTCCTTTTCAAACGCATTAATTTACTTTGCTTACAGGAACCTCTCTAAGAAGTGTAACGCCAATGCGATCCTCTCTGCGGGCCTCCTACTTCTCAACACCGGCAGTCCCACATTCGTGCGCCGGGGTGCGCGGAAGAGCGCCATCGACTTGTCGCTTGTGAGCGAGGGTTGCCACTACGAGTGGCGACGTAGCCCCGACACTCAGGGCTCCAATCATTACCCGATCTCCCTCGAGCCGCACGCTACAGCCCATGGACCGCGGCGCTCCTACCGTGTTACCGACTGGACACAGTTTCGGAAACTCTGTGCCACGCCCCCTACTGCGAACACGGATTTCCTGACTCACGTGACACTTTGTGTCGACGCCGCCACGAAATGCTGTTCTGTGCCTGCGGGAACGCCGGTGCCCGACATCAAGCTGCTTAACCATCGAGCTGTCCGGCGCCACGCTGAACATCGAGCCATCAAGAGTGACAGGAGAGGGGATTGGACTCTCTACAATCGCCTTGATGCGGCGTGCCGCCGTCATGCCAGGCAGCGGCGCAATCAGAGCTGGAGCAGTTTGTGTGTGTCGCTCGACGATACGCGCAACAGATCGCGCAACGATACGACGATACGCGCAACCGGACCTTCGACCGAAGGTCCCTCGCTGTCCTGCGCTTTCCATCGCGATCGCACAGGGCTTGAGCGTAGAGCAGCTCGCGGACGCGTTCGCCGCCGCCTTTGCACCGCCGCCGCCGTTGCTTCCGCCGCACGGGCCAGCTTTCGAGCTTCCCGAGCTTCCTGAGCACAACAAAGCCGCTCTCCTCGCGCCGCTTCGCTACTTCCCGACGAACGGAATTCTGCAGCAGGTGAAGGCGCTGTGCACGGAGGACTTCACCTTGAGCGAGCTTCGCATCGTGCTCAGCGCTCGTAGGCGACGTTCTGCGCCGGGCGCGAATGGAATCACCTACCAGACGTTGCGAAACATCGATGACGAGCAGTTCCCATCGCTGTTGGAGGTGCACAACCGCGTCTGGCGCACCGGCGTCGTCCCTCCCGAGTGGAAAGAAGCAACCGTGGTACCACTGCTCAAGAGTGGCAAACCGCGAAGCAGCGTGAGTTCCTACCGCCCGGTTTCACTCACGTCTGTCGCCGGTAAGACACTCGAAGCTATGGCACTTCGTCGTCTGGAGTAGATTGCGGCGGCACTCGACGCATTCGCTCCCGAGCAGAGCGGCTTCCGCCGGCTGCGCGCAACGGCTGACGCCCAGGCCGAGGTTGTCGCTACTCTCGATCAGGCGGCGAGCCGTCGCGAGGCCGGCTTCCTGGTCCTGCTTGATGTACAGGGAGCCTTCGATGGGCTGCCGCATTCCACGATCGTCAGTGCGCTGCACGAGCTCGGCATCACCGACCGACTACTCGACTACGTGCGAGCCTTCTTGTCTGATCGCACGCTTCGGGTGCGGGTTGGAGGTGCGCTTAGCCGGCCGCGCAGTGTGTTTTCTGGTGTTCCGCAGGGCAGTGTTTTGAGCCCCTTTTTGTTTAATCTTGCCCTCGCGCGACTTCCGGACTACATCCCAAAAGCGATGTCGCACGAAGTACGGGTGGCAATCTAGCTGACGACATCACCCTCTTTCCGACTGGCCCTACTCAAGTCGGTTATCAGGTGCGTGCATCTGTCCATACGGCAATTGACGCGGTGGACCAGTACATGGGAAGCATCGGCCTCCAGCTGTCGGTGACCAAAACAGAGGCACTACCGGTACACCCGCGAGGAACGCGAGCACGTTCCGAAGCGCCACCGCTGACTCTGCGCCGTTGCCCTCTCCCGTGGCGCAAGAGCGTCCGTTACCTCGGCCTGCAGATCGACTGCCGCGTCAACTTCAATGCGGCCGTCTCCCACATCTGCAAGCAATCAAGGAAAGTCGCCAGCGCCGCGCGCTCTCTTCTCGTGCGTGGACACGGATGCACGCCGCAACTCGCTCTGCGCGTGTACAACTCTGTGGCCACATCGAGGGCACTCTACGCCCTCCCCACCACCAACGCTCGAGCGGCGAATTGGAATGCCATTGACATGGCGCACCGTACTGCGGTGCGAGAACTATACGGCCACCCTCGCTCCTCCCAAGTAGGGACGACACTCGCGGAAGTGGGCAACTGGCCGCCATCGCTTCGTGCACGAAAGCAGGCGCTCCACTACATTGAGCGCCTGCAGCGCTCACCACAGGGCCAGCGGCTCGTCTGCAGACTCCACTCCCTGCCGAACTCGGGAATGGGCAAGTGCGCCACCGACTTCTCAAAGCTCATCGGGTCGTCGCCACAGTTCGTCTCCCTGCCGTACTACTCCAGTCTGCTCGACGTGAACATCGCGGTGCCTGGCGTCGCATCAAAGCGCCGAACTGCGGTGTGCGCCATGAGACAGGAGACCGCCTCCCTACTGCACGAGCGACTGGCAGGACGACTTCTCGTCTACACCGATGGCTCGGTGACGCTGGACGGGTCTGGTGCTGCGGCTTGCACGGCACCGGACATCTCGGAAACGCGCCAGTGCCGACTGCGCTTTGCCGCGTCATCGACAGTGGCCGAACTCGCCGCCATCGATCTCGCTGCCGACCTCCTTTTGGAACATCCGAACATTGTGTCAGCGGCCATTCCCACTGACTCTCGTGCGGCGCTTTGCATGCTGGCCAGGGACTACGCCGGAGTGCTCCTTGTTGTTCGAGTTGGCTGCAAGCTGCGACACATCGTGAATCAAGGCTGCGACCTGGCGCTTCAATGGATACCCGCACACATCGGATTGCCAGGCAACGAGGAGGCTGACTCCCTCGCCAAGGCAGCGCACGGTGAGCGCTTTCCCCTCACCCACTTGGTGACCAGCTTCGACGCGGCCAAGACAGCGGTTCTGCGCAGCCTCACTGCGCAATAACCCGATCGGCGCGCCGCGGAGGGAACGCCCCCGCGCCTGCTCCCGCGTGCGGGCCTCTCTCTGGCTGACTGCGCCTTCCTTCTCCGCCTTCGCATCGGCTGCTACAAAACAGCGGCGCGCACACACAGGCTCACGGGAACCGGCAGCCCCGTGTGTGGTAGCTGCGACGGCGTGGAGACACTGGAGCATCTTCTACGTCACTGCCCGGCCTTCGGGACCGAGAGGGAGGCTCTGTACGCTTCCTACCGCCGATGTGGCTTGCCATCCACCAGCCTGCAGTGCCTACTCTTCCCCAATGCTCCCAGTTCCATCACCAAGCGTGCATTTTCGGCATTGATGGAATTCTGCGAAGCAACACACCTCAGAGCGCGGCTGTAGGCCCCGCAAACGCTTAGCTACATTGTCGTCTTTTCTTTTTTGCTATTCCGGTCTCTCTCTCCTTTTTACTTCCGGTCACTATCTCCATCTTTTTCTCCCCACACCCCTTTCCCCGTGCAGTGCTGTTGAGGTGTCCTCAACAGTTACGGCAGTGCACTTATCTCTTCCATCTCTCTTTTAAAAAATCACTTCACACATTTTCTTACGTGCTTTTTACTCTTTGCACTATCCGCCATTTTTGGTACCATCACTTGATGACGCTGGATTTTCTGCCCCATGGGACATATAATGCTTTCGCTATATTAATAACGATCTTGTCAACCTCAGTTACTCTGGACATAGCCTTTAGTTCACCGCATTTGCACCACGCGGCGTATGGACCTTCAAGGTTCAATATTTGCGCGATGACGCATGCAGTGTACTGAACGAAAACAGAATAAAGATAAAGGTATCGCAGTTGCAACCGAAAGGCGAAGCATCGATTGCGATAGCAAATAAGCAGACAGCTATACGAACTAAGCATAGTAGTTTTATCGACCGTATAAATTTGGATCTATGCGCTTATTATTTAAAGTAACAATCATGGTGTCGGCGCGCACAGCAAAGATCGCACTCAATGACCGCGGACACTCGTTGTCAAAACGCTGGCGTGGGGAAGCGCGGCAGCAGCAACGAGCGAAGTGACCTTCGTGCTGTCTATCACTTCAACGTATACTGAGCGGCGAGAACGCAGCACACACAAAGGTATGAGCCGTCGGCGAACCTAGACTCTGCAGATCGCTTTTAAGACAGGGTGCGCGTGACCGCGAAATAAGCAGTTGCTGCCGGAGTACAACGCCACTCCCTCTTTCCCCCGGGACGATGCGCGCTACGGAAGACAGCGCGCTGCCTCCGCTCTTTCCTCCCTTGCGCGCGCCAGATTCAGCCGCGGAGAGTCGACTACCCTCGCGCGCTTCTCGCAAACACAGCCTACGGCGCCCGGCGACGGCGACGGCAAAAAGGCGTCTGTGTCCACATAGTGTTATCCCAATAAAAATCAGGATCACGCCAACAGCTTTCACCACCGAGCGCGAATTGGGAATCGCTATTCTCATAACCACCTCGCGAATACGACGAGCGGCCGGCTGGGGGTCTGTGAATTAGCAGTTTTGCTGCAATTAATAGGCAAGGCTCGGTTGCACTTCGAGAAGGCGGGTGCAGAATCTTCAGCAAGTGACCTGCCAATATGCAACTCAAGCAATTGCTTCACATGCTGTTTGTCTTTTACCGTGAAGCTGTATATGGCCAGCTGATTTGTCAGTCCGTCCGTCTGTCGCCTATACGCCGAAAACTCCTCCGACGCAACCCCATGAGCATGCACGAAAAAAAAAAAGAGAAGAAGAGGCACGCGACTGGCTGCGCCAGTATGACGTCGTTGCTCTCCATCGCAGCCGAGTGCGCGCGCGAATCAATTTCTCTCCGGCTCTGAAATGGTTAGACCACACGTCATACGTACTCCAGAGAAGCAGGAGGCTTTCGATCAGCAACGCCGCGAGCAGAAATAGGAACGAGCTCGTCTACGCCTTGCCGATGCTGCTGCCCGGGCACAATAACAGGCTCGTGCAACCGAGCGCAAGCAGCAACTGCGTACCGAGGATTCGGCAGCCTACCAAGCCATCGTTTAATGAACTATCGGGATTAACCCAGTGATAAACAACGGGGACCGCACGTTTCAGTTACGCTCGTTAACCATCTGCACGGAGTGCTTGGGTAGTGACTTTTTTAGCCATCTCGCTGCCTGAGGCATCCACAGTCCCCAGCATGATTAGGTATTTGATGCGGGTGTGGCTGATGTCGCTTACTATGTCGTGCGGGGCTAAAATGTTCGAAGAGCTTGAAAGGACAGTTTTTGAGTTTTCATATTTAGAAATAATATGCATACTAGATCATCAGCATACCAGCCGCACAGGTTGGCAATTACAGAATGGACAGTTTGGACTGGTTCGGCTAGCTTCACCAGCTCTTATGGCGTGGGAGGCTAGGCTACGTCGAATCCAGGTAAATGGTCATTCAACCAAATAAGACACGCGCGTCATGCCTCTGTACTTAGCCCAGTTTCCAGGAGTCGAAGATACGCATCTCTTAACGTAAGAAACAGTAAACATGCAAAACATCCTAGCGCAGTTGAGCTGAAATTTCCGATATACATTTGCAAGCAAGATAATCTTCTTTTTCACCGCCACTATGCTTTGCTTTGATTATGTAAATTTATCCAAGACATTATTTTCGTTTGCTGCGAGATACCTATTAGCAAAAGTATTTGACTTCTAAAAACACTAAACAACGCCACACCCCTGTAGGCATTTCACGGCGATTTGCAGTAGATTACATATCTGACGCATCTTTCACAATGTTGTTAAAATGTCTGTGTACGTGCTACGACCTAGATAAGAGCTCCTTGTGTTTTTCGGAATCATGATGCATAGCAATAAATTCACTGATCTCCAAGCAACACGTCACGACGAATTTAGTTTTCGAGCTTATAAAATGCATGTAATATTGCTACGGAACAATATGTGCGATCACGAAAAGGCGAGCAGTGTGAAGACGACGACGACGATTAGAAGCTAGCGCGGGCTGGTGCCTCTTGGCCAAGGACAGCGTATTTTCTTGTAAATATACTTCTACATAGCTTTTCGTCTGCGTCTTCCTACGTAACATATCTGGTGGAGGTGGACGTTCCCTGTACCACGTCACGGAGCTTCGCAGTGGACGGTACGTCGAGCCTTCCTTCATGGCTCCTGGCGACGACAACCCGACTCCGCCGGCTCCGACACCTGCTGCCACTTCGACGACCTACATCACTCTCCCCGCTCCCCGTGATCATGGCGTATTCTCGGGCAAAGATGGGGAAGACGTCGATGACTGGATCAGCCTGTATGAACACGTCAGCCGCAATAACCGGTGGTACCCTACTATTATCCTCGCCAACGTAGTCTTATACCTCGGTGGCACACCTAGAGTTTGGTATCGCACGCACGAAGATGAGCTCACCTGTTGGGATTCACTTCAGACACAGCTTCGAGACTTGTTCGGCAACTTGCCGCGCAGAAGGCGCTTTCTGGCCGTGTGCAGACGTCAACAGAGCCCTATGTCACGTACATTCATGACGTCTTGGCTCTGTGCCGCAAACTTGACACCCACATGACTCAGTCAGACAAGGTTGCCCACATCCTCAAAGGAATTGCCGATGACGCCTTCAACTTGCTCGTTTGCAACAACGTAGCGACGGTGGATGCTGTTATAAAAGAGTGCCGCCGCCTGGAACTTGCTAAAAGCCGACGTATTCACCAGCAGTTTGTGCGTCTGCCCAACACCCCAGCAACATCTTCCTGTGCCGACACTCCTCGTCCCAACAACACTGCCGATGTTACCAGGATCGTCCGGCGTGAGATCGAGGCCGCCATTCCGGCTGCCTTCGACTCCAGTCCCACCAACACATCTGCAGTCACGGTCTCACTGATCCAGGCAGTTGTCCGCCAAGAGTTCGAAAACATGGGTCTTCACACCATCTGCTCGGCCCATCGTCCTGATACCCGCCCGGCTTCTTCGATTCCGCCCCGTCCCGCATCTTCTTACCCACCACGTTTCCGCAACCCATCTGAATGGCGCACTGCTGATGACAAGCCCATTTGTTTCCACTGCCATCGAATCGGGCACATTTCTCGGCACTGTCGCAGTCGCTGGAGTTCCCCGACACGGTCTACTTATACTGCCTACTGTCGCTCCCCAGGTGGCCCTTCTCGTCCCTATGCCGCACGCTGCGATAACGCCGCCGCTGATTCTCCTGCACCGAGCCGCTCCTATTCCCGTTCGCTTTCGCCCCAACGACGACAATCTCGCTCTCCCCAGCCCCATCGCTCCTATTCGCCGACTCCCTTCGGACGCCGCTCCCAGCCGGAAAACTAGACGATGCAGCGCCTCGAGGTGACGCTGCATTGCTCCCTACGCCGCCAAATCCTCTACTGACGTTGCCCACTCATCTGAACCTTCTTGACGTGCAAGTCGACGGTGTTTATGTGTCTGCACTCATAGACACTGGGGCGCATTTGTCCGCAATGAGCGCTAACCTTCGTAACCGGCTCAAGAAAATTATCACGCCCGCCACGACACCTGTTGTCCGTGCCGCCGATGGCGGAACAACCCCCGTAATTGGTATGTGTACCGCCCGCGTCTCCGTCGCCGATCGCTCAACAATCGTGCTATTCACAGTCATCGCCCACTGTCCCCACGACATCATCCTCGGCTTAGACTTCCTCTCCGCACATTCTGCTCTCATCGATTGTTCCGCCAGTACCCTCCGCCTTGACCTGCCTGTTCTGAATCCTGCTGAACCACACACACCCCAGTCGCCTCAGTTCCGTCGACTTCGTTCGCTTGCCACATTCGGCACTGACCTACGTTGACCAAGTGTCATCCCCACCAGTCCCCGACGGTCACTACATCGCGGCTCCTATGCAAGACGTCCTCCTTACACACGGGATCACAGTACCTCATACAGTTTTATCTATTACGGCGAATCGCGTCTGTCTGCCAGTGGTCAACTTTGGCTTGACGACACAAGTGCTACCACGCGGGGTGTCTCTGGCCCAGCTTTGCTCATTCAAGGATGACACAGTAGCATCCATTGCAGTAGACGACACTTCATCCGATACTCCTCCACCATCGCAGTCGGCAAATTGTACCATCGCTGACTTACAGAAAATGATTGCGCCCGACTTGCCGTCCGAGCACGCTCGTGAACTCTACCGCGTTCTGTTTTCATACCACGATATCTTTGACTTTAACGATCGTCCTTTGGTCCAAACTACAGCTGTCAAACACCGCATTAATACCGGCGATGCCCCTCCTATTCATCGCCGCCCGTATCGAGCGTCACCAGCTGAGCGTCAAGTTATTCACGCAGAAGTTCGCAAAATGCTTGTCAAGAACATTATTGAACCATCATATAGTCCATGGGCGTCACCTGTTGTACTGGTCAAAAAGAAGGATGGCTCATGGCGCTTTTGCGTGGACTATCGGCACCTTAACAGGGTTACCAAAAAGGACGTGTATCCCCTACCTCGGTTTGATGAAGCCCTTGACTGCCTCCACGGTGCTCGCTATTTCTCCTCTATTGACCTTCGCTCCGGCTACTGGCAGATTGCCGTGGACGATCTCGACCGCGAAAAGACTGCTTTTGTAACACCCGACAGTCTTTATCAATTCAAAGTGATGCCGTTGGGTCTATGTAACACCCCTGCCACTTTTGAACGCATGATGGACTCCCTTCTTCACGGTTTCAAATGGTCCACGTGCCCGTGCTACTTGGACGACGTTATCGTATTCTCCCCAACGTTCGCTACGCACCTCGAGCGCCTCTCAGCAGTCCTGGGCGTTTTTCGTCGAGCCGGTCTGCAACTCAACGCATCGAAGTGTCAATTCGGCCGTCGCCAGATTACCGTCCTTGGACATCTCGTTGACGCGAACGGAGTGCAACCGGACCCAGGCAAGATCCATGCTGTTGCGCACTTCCCTGTTCCGAAGTGTGTCAAGGATGTGCGCAGCTTGATCCGCCTTTGTTCGTACTTCCGCCGTTTCGTGAGAAATTTCGCCGCCATAGCACGACCACTAACCGAGCTTTTGAAAAAAGACGCCCCTTTCCAGTGGGGCGATAACGAGGCCTCTGCATTCTCACATCTAATCGACATTCTCACAAGGCCTCCCGTTCTGGCTCATTTCGATCTTTCTGCGCCTACCGAAGTCTGTACTGATGCCAGCGGTCACGGAATTGGCGCAGTACTGGCACAACGCCAGCGTGGCCACGACCGTGTTATCGCTTACGCCAGGACGCTCCTCTCACCCGCGGAGCGCAACTATTCCATCACTGAGCGTGAGTGTCTGGCCCTAGTTTGGGCGGTTGCGAAATTCCGCCCATGCTTATATGGCCGACCCTTTTCCGTTGTCACAGACCATCACGCGCTTTGCTGGTTATGCTCACTGAAAGATCCTACAGGAAGACTTGGTCGCTGGGCCTTACGCCTCCAAGAATATTCGTATACTGTCACCTATAAATCTGGCCGACTACACAAGGACGCTGACTGCCTGTCTCGCTACCCGGTCTACAAGCCTGACGACGCCGACAGTAGTAGCGCCAACGGCATTTTCTCTGTGTGTGCCTTCGCTAACATCGCCGATGAGCAGTACCGAGACCTATCGCTGCGAGCACTTATCGACCGTCTGCGCTCTACACCTAGCGACGCATCCGTTCGCCGATATGTCCTCCAGGGCGGCATTCTGTATCGAAGGAACTTCCTCCCTGACAGTTCTGATCTTCTTCTTGTCGTGCCAAAACAGCTACGACAGACTGTGCTCTTTGAGATGCATGACGCACCCACTGCAGGACATCTTGGGGTAACCCGCACGTACGGCAGCGTCCGCCGCCGCTTCTATTGGCCTGGTCTCGCTCGCTCCGTTCGACGCTATGTTGCTGCCTGTGTTCCCTGCCAGCGTCGGAAAACACCTCAGGTTCTACCTGCCGGTCATCTCCAGCCGACCACCGTCCCTGTGGAACCGTTTTTTCGTGTTGGATTAGACCTGCTCGGTCCCTATATCGATAGTCGCGAAGCTAATGAAAAAGTGCGGTCACGCCAGATCAACGCTAAGACACTAGAAGTATTCCGGCATCATGTTATTCAAACCGAGTGGAATCACGTGTTCCGGGAAAAGGATCCTAACTTGGCATACAATGTATTCATGTCTAAACTGATAAAATGTTATAATGATGCTTTCCAGGTATCTGTAAGTTACGTAAAACGGCAGAAAATTAGAAAAGTCTGGATAACTAATATCTTACTTAAAAAATAAAAAATAAGAATAGCATGTACCATGGATTTGTAATGACACGCGACATAAATGTATTTATTGAGTTTAAAAAGTACAGAAATCAGCTAAATGGTGAACTAAGGTGTGCTAAGTTCAGATATTATGAGAATTTATTTTGCAATATAAGTAATGATTCTAGGAGAATTTGGAACGAGGTTAGAAATCTTTCCGGTCGAATAAAATAAAACCACGTCCTTCTAGCATTCTAGCTAGTCATTCTAGCTAACTCTAGCGGCCTTGGATACAGAGAGGTTGCAACTGAAATGAACGATTACTTCGTTACTAGTTGTGGTTACGATGAGATATATGATGACGATGATCCAAGATTATGGATAAATGACCGTGGTTTACCTAACTCCATAGTTTTGCATTCAATTTCATGTCGTGAGACTGAAGAATTAATAACCAAGATTAACAACTGTGCGGCAGGACATGATGACATCAAACCTATGCCAATAAAATACGCTGCTGATGTGATATCGCCCGCGCTCTCATACATTATTAACTTAACTTTCTCTACTGGAGTCTGATCAACTGAAAATAGCCCGTGTGTGTCCGGTTTTCAAAGGTGGTAATGACAAAAAAATTGCAAATTATCGGCCAATATCGGTATTTCCGATAATGTCGAAAGTGTTTGAAAGTGCTATTAATATCAGATTACAAATTTTTTAAAGAAGTATAATATCATAAGTGAGGCTCAGTTTGGCTTTCAAAAAGGCAAATCCACCGAGCTTGCATTACTCGATATTAAAACTGAGATACTAAATAATTTCGAGTCAAAGCTTTACACGCTGGGACTGTTTGTAGATTTCCGTAAAGCATTTGATACCGTGTGTCAAGGCGTTCTTCTAGAAAAACTTAATAATTACGGCGTCCGTGGTATTGCCAATAGATTACTACAAAATTACTTGACAGACCGTTACCAATATATAGTTATTAATCAGGAAACATCCTCGCATGCTAAGGTCAACAAAGGTGTCCCACAAGGATCTATACTCGGTCCACTGTTATTTATAATTTACGTAAATGACCTGTGTCGCATTCCGAATTCTCCTAAAATAATTATGTACGCCGATGACACTAACATTTTTTTTACTGGTGCTTCAATTTCTAACCTTGAAGGAAGTGTAAATACCTATTTAAGTAAGCTGTCTTGTTGGCTTAAAATCAAGAAGTTACGGCTAAACGCGAGTGAAACTAAATACATATTGTTTGCACCTATCAATAAGCCACGGAATATTAGCGTAAATGTTTCCTTTGAGGGGCAGACGCTTCAGCAAGTTAAGGTTCAAAAATTTCTGGGCGTATGGTTCCAGGAAGACCTGCCTTGAAATGAACACGTAAATAAATTAGCATTAGAATTAAGCAAAAGTGTTGGATGCATGTACAGGTTAAGTCGATTATTACCACTTTGGCTCAAGAAAGCGCTATATTACGCGCTATTCTATTCCAGGTGTAAGGTCGCTCTGATTGTTCGGGTTCTTAAGTGTCACGAATCGGCCACGTGCTTTGTGCATAGAGAGGGGGTTCACTTGCCCCCGTGTCAGCCGGGCGACAGTTGCTGTGTTATGTGGGGTCACAGGCACCGCGCGGTGTTGGGTGACGCGTCGCGGCAGGTGCCAGGTGGGCGAGTGCCGATTCCGGGAAGTCGGCATTGTGCGCACGGTGTTGGCAGTCCGCCGACGGTCACACGAGTCCACACAGACCAGCCTTGAAAGGGACCGCTGTACAAGGTATTGTGAGTGTGGCTCCCGAGTGCCTGACTAATTGAAGGCGCCGCCGAGGTTAAGAAGGGCTTAGCAACTCTGACCCCGTTCCGCATGCAGTGAGCATGGACCTAATCTTCTACGCGTCCGGAACGCAATCGCCAGCCTTGTTGTTGGGTGCGACTGCCGGTGTGGTGTCGAAGGCCAGCTTACAGTGCACGCTGTAGGAAGGCGGTGCACACGTAAAGAGTGCATTCGGACGACGGCGTCTTGGAAACACGCACTCGGAGAACTTTGTCTTGTAGACAATAAGTTTGAAGGACAAGGAGAGCCATCAGTCTCCCACGCGGACAAACTTTGAGTACGGCCGCACTACGTGGTATCGATGCCCCTGCTTCCGAGACATTTGCGGCCTAGACGCCGTTGGGATTTGAAACGGTCTAGCGATAACTTGTTCGGGCCTGGCGTGTTTTGCTGAGCCCGTCACTAACTACGCAGAAATAGGGGGCATCGGAGTTTTAGGGAAGAAGGGAAAGAGCTTTGTTTTCCAATATGTTTATTTTGAAGAGTAAGCCCATCCCTGTGGGTTGTGGCTTAACAAACGGTTGACTCTGATTGGCAACTGAATCTGTGGGACGGGCTAACGGCCCTACCGCCTTTCTTTTCTTTGTATATTTGGGCTATAAAAATCGGGACGACATGCTGTCCCTCAGACTTGGCTGAAATCAGGATTGCTGATAGATCAGTGAGGCTCCGTGCTATGTACGTTAAAACGAGTCTGGGCTCTAACAGTCATTGAGACAGTCGAAGAGTGAGACTTTGTTTCTCAATTGTTCAACTTTGTAATGTATTTGTTTTACCTGCCATGTATATAGAAAAGTTTGCGTATAAATATTTCTTGTACATCTGATCTGCATCGCTTCCTGTCTGCGTTTGATCAACAACTGCCGATCATCGTCCGAGAAGCTTCAAGTTCCAACGGTGAAGCGAGGACGGAGAACGAACGAAACTTTACTCCAGGTTTAGTTACTGCGTGTTGATTAGGGGCACAACGACAGCACAGAATTATACCACATTACTCACATTTCAAAAAAGGTACTACAAATATGTGAGGGATATTATGGTCAGCCGCAAGGTCTCAGCACGCGTCCGCTATTTACAAAACATTTCATATTGCAAGCTAACCAAATCTATTACCTCAAGCTTTTTCTGCATATCCAAAATAATAAGCTATACCCCACGTACAGTTCTTCTAGAAGTGTTCAATATTGCCTCCGTACACAAAGTATAAGAACAGCAAAAATTAGAACTACCTATGGTCGGCAGCATATTCTGCATCAAATACCCAGCCTGCTTAATAAACTTGGCAATATTTTAGACTTGAATAAACAAATTTCCAAAAATAGGTTTAAACGAGTTCTCCTTGGAAATTGCATTGAATATGTTTAATTACTGTTTAAGTGTTGATTACAATCTCCATGTGTATTGACTTTTTTTATCTTACTCAATGTACACTGTGTTTTATTTCTTAGCACACATTGTTTCCTTTTTCTTTTTGCTGCTTGTCACAATAGATGTACGTCGATCTGCTTGTTTTCTTTACTCTGTGATATTTGGTTTTTTTGTTTTTTTATAGCTAGAGACAATTTAGATTGTTCAATGATTATCTTATGTCTGCTTATGCCTGCTTGCTGAACTGTATCTCGGAGCAAAAACCTCTGTCAGGCTGTATAGCCTTTTGCTTTTGCTTCGATTTCTGTTGATGTACAGAAAGAAATCAATAAATAAATAAACCTCAAACCTCAAACCTTTCCCACGTCATCCTCTGGGAACAAATGGGTAGCCGTCGCGACTGATTACGCCACCCGATATACGCTATCACTCGGGCTCTCCCTACCAGTTGCGCCACTGACGTCGCGGACTTTCTCTTGCGTGACATTATCTTGCTTCATGGCGCCCCGCGACAGCTGCTTACTGACCGTGGTCGAAACTTCCTCTCGAAAGTTATCGCTGACATTGTGCGTTCCTGCTCCATTCAACACAAACTGACTACCTCATACCATCCTCAAACCAATGGCCTGACAGAGCGGTTAAATCGTACTCTTACCGATATGCTGTCCAAGTACGTTTCCAAAGACCACCGCGACTGGGACATTGCCCTTCCTTACATAATATTTGCGTACAATTCTTCCCGGCACGACACCGCCGGATTTTCTCCATTCTATCTACTGTACGGTCGCGAACCTACCTTGCCGCTAGACACGGCACTTCCTCCTGCTGCGGTCTCAACAAGCGAGTAGGCGCGCGACGCCATCGCCCTCGCCGACGATGCACGCCAGCTTGCCCATGCTCGACTGACGGCCTCACAAACCACTCAGCAGTGCCAGTACAACGCCCGCCATCGTGACGTACAGTTTTCGCCTGGTGCGCTCGTGCTCCAGTGGTCGCCCTCTCGTCACGTCGCACTTTCAGAGAAGCTCCTTTCGCGATACACAGGGCCCTACCGCGTGCTGCGCCAGGTGACGCCTGTGACTTACGAAATTGCTCCTGTGGGTTCAACCTCGTCCTCTCCTCTGGCATCTAGTGATGTCGTGCACGTCAGTAGGCTCAAGTCATACTACACTGCTTCCTAGTCCGATCTTTAGTCGCTCCAGGACGGCGCTTTTGCAGCCGGGGGTAGTGCTACGGAACAATATGTGCGATCACGAAAAGGCGAGCAGTGTGAAGACGACGACGACGATTAGAAGCTAGCGCGGGCTGTTGCCTCTTGGCCAAGCGCAGCGTATTTTCTTGTAAATATACTTGTACATAGCTTTTCATCTGCGTCTTCCTACGTAACGATACTCTTAACGTAAGCCGTAAGCTGTCGTTATCGCGCTCTTTAAGCTGTAGTATATTTATGTGACTTCTACAACATGCACTGCTGCCTCCTGGTTTCGTGTTCCATCTGGTGAAAATAGAGGAAGCAAAAAGATTGTAGCGCCAAGGCACTGCGCTCCCAGAACGGCATTGCTTTTCTGCCAGTTATTTGTAACAAAAGCCGTGGCGCCATAGGAGCCTCTCAATCAATAAACAGCGAAATTATCTTCGCTATTTATTGATTTAGGTACTTCAGTGTTTTCATGTCGAAGGTTGCGTCCATTTCGTTTTTTCTAGTTCACCCATGTCACCTCTAAATATCGTCTTTGCTGAGCAACCAACCAATGACCATTTCCATAACCGTTAAAGATGAAGGTAACAACAATATTAATCACTACTACTATATACTACTACTACTACTACTACTACTACTACTACTACTACTACTACTACTACTACTACTACTGCTGCTGCTGCTGCTGCTGCTGCTGCTGCTGCTGCTCCTACTACAACTACAACTACTTCTAATGTTCATAATGACACGTGAACATGTTTATATTTCAACAGTTACCGCTTTCAACCAGTTAACACATGTATGGTAAACATCATCGCTCGGTGCAGGACGCGCCTGCATGTATCGGAAGTTTCTCTAATATTATCGATGGTTCTATCCACTGTCTATCGTCACCGAACCTTGTGTAATCTGATTGTGTGCGCGACGCGAATTGTGTAGTACTTCTGCAACCCACCGGGCACCAGTGATTAGGCTGGGACCTTCGACGAGTCATGCGTCAAAGTCGTGCATATTTAGAGCGCAACTCTAGGCGTCCGTTCCCGCTGCGAGCGTCGGCGTCGCTCGAGCAAACGAGCACAGGGAAGGATGAAAGCACGAACACGCAGCGCGCATGAAAGAAAGACGGCGATAGCAAAAAGAGCGCGAGGAGGAAAGTGGAGGAAGAGGGAGCAGCGGAACCATGAGGCGGAAAGCAAGGGAGGAGGGTATGGTGAGAGCGTAGTTAGCTGTATTGTGTAATTACATAATTAGTTGCTCATTAATTTCATGTAATTACTGATTTCTTTTCACGAACAAAGCTGGAACGCAATATTTATCATTTAAAATATGAAATGAAACATTTTACCATGCACCGAACTTTAGGGAAAAATTTGGAGGACGCTCAAGCTTCGCCTTTAAGAGTGGAACGCGACATCATTCAAAGATCCCTGACGGCTTCTCACACTTCCCGGCGACGGCAGCTCATGTAACCGTAACGTTTACCGGGAAACGCTGGCGGCGAACGCTATGCACGAAGGCGAGCTTTCCGGTAGAAACGTGGCTTCTTGCGTGAGCCGCGATGTGGCGGAGGCGAGTGACATCTGGAGGTGTTCCAAGGAACCGGCCACGCCGCTTTATGGACTTAGAAGGCGCGTTTACATGAATGCGACAGTGTCACATTCTAGTGCATTTCAATCGCATTTCTAGCGCATCGCATACATGTAAACAGCGGTAATGCGCTAGGAGGGCGCATCGTATTAATGCGCCTGGCGAGGGTAGATTTACGCGCGCGAGTCGACTCTCGCGGAGCATGCAAACGCAGCATCGTCGCATTAGGAACTATGGGAAGGAATTAGCTGCGGGACTGCCGCGCCGGTGAAGCTGCGAGACAACAACGCTAGAAGCCGAAGCAAAATGGCGTCCCCCACGGCAACTTCGCTCGCCGCAGCGTGCTCAACGCGGAACTATTTCTCGGCAGCCACCAACGTGCACTCAGCCCACTACCAGAAACCAGTTACACCGGAAGTCGGCTATACTTCCCTTATACGACACCATGTGGCGCTACATTCTCGCGAAAGAAATTTGGCCCGAAATCTAAGAAAGCATTGAGGGAGGTGGTGAGCAAAATGCTAGTGGATAGTAAAGTACCTGACGAATGGAGGCTAAGTAGGATGAGAATGATATATAAGGGAAAGGGGGACAAAGCTGACATAAATAACTACCGCCCTATAACAGTGACGTCAGTGGTTTACAGGGTGGTTATGCAGATTATAAATGACAGACTGCAGGCATGGGTAGAGAACGAGAGGGTACTTGGAGAGCTACAAAATCTGGCTCGGTACTAAAACGTACCGAGCCAGATACCAGGAGGTAGATTTGGTGTGCGAGGCGTGTGGAGAGGAGGAGGAAACGGCTGAAAACCTGATACTTGCTTGTAAACAACTTCACCCTGCAGTTGAATCTAACGGGGAACTATTCAAAGCTTTGGGTTTTAAAGACAGTGAAAGTAGAATAGACTTTGAACAGGTAGAAATAACTAAACGGAGACTATCTGATTGGTGGATAATATCAACGCAAAAGTAAAGGAGTAAATGCATAGGTATGCATGCATATAGAACCATTAAAGGCTAGGTGGCGCGCGCCGCCGCCGCCCGATTCAAAGGGCTGAGCCTCAATCAACCATCCATCCATCCATCCAGTTCATGCGCTACATGTAAACGGCGTCGCATCGCCTTTCCCAAATGCGCTTGGAAATGCGATGCGCCACTGTCGCATTCATGTAAACGGGGCTAGAGATTTGCACGCGCCGCCGCGCGCAAATCTGGGAGGCCATGGCCGCTCTATGATTGGTAGAAACGCTGGAAAAGGGGTTTGAGTTTTCGTGTCACAGAATAATGCTGTCTCGTATATTCAAAAATCCCACGCTATCATGTCTGTAGTTTGTGTGTAAGTCACACTTTACGATTTTTCTACATATTTTACCGTGAAAATTTAATTACTTCAATAACTTCCTTGCGTCACATGGAAGGCCTGCGTGGTTGGGTATGCGTGGTTCGATATTATTTTTGCCGAGACAACGTCCGACGCGGGATCTTCTGCGACGCGGGCCCCTTTGCGCATTAAAATAGCGCGCGCAGGCGGGCTTAACGCTTCGACGCCGCTGCACAAAGCCATTCTGTCTGCTGCTTGCAGAATTTGACAGTATCATCTGTCCTTATACGTCAAGGCGCGAATGCGCATCATAGCAGCACATTTGAGTCCATGAGGTTTAACATGATGGACACGATGCCCTTTCCTGTCATTTCAACGAAGCACGAATCTCCTGTAATGCAGCTTCGCCGCAACGCAGCCGAACAACAGCGCCCAGGAAAAAATTTCACCCTGCGGAATAAAACCAAACTGGACTCACATATAGAAGGTGACTTAGAGCATGTGCCACTAGAGGGCAATCAGCGGATTAATTCTGGCTGGGATGCAATAGGCTTTTATAACATCACCCCGTGCATTTTAAATGGGGCTACAAAAGTGTTACAGGAGAAAAATCCAACCAGCGGAATTAAACTAGACGCGAAATATAGCGTGAAACCGTTGTCGGGATTAAGTGCCTAAAGTGCAATTTAACGAAAAGATTATCAGTGCTCAGCAAAAGATTTTTTTCCCATAGAGTTCAGCCGACCGCATCGCCCCAGGGTCGGCTTCGGCGCACTACTCGATGTTCTTGATTCCTGGACTTGTAAAACATATAATACTTCCACTGCATAATATCTGTTAATATAAGTCGAGAGATGGTTCGAAAACGCTATGCTAGAAAAGTAGGCAGTGTGTCTCTCGCAATTAGTTCCTATATAAGATAAATGAAATTTATTTTTCAATGTAAACCTTGCCCAGCGTAACTCCGCTTAATCAATTGCATGTTATAAGATTTTAAGCGACTAATAAAAATATGGCGGAAAGATTGAATAGGTACAAGTGTCGAATTGTAAATATGTGGTAATCGCGAAGTAGCTGAGCAGCACTGCTACGAAATGGAACAAATGTGATAATCCTAATAGAATACGGGCAGACAGAGCGCTCGCCGGAGCCTCGTTTCTTGGCTGTTCGTCATCATCTCGCTCGCGGCAGAGGCGCGAAGTTACGCCATCCAATGATCGCGTGACAACTCTGACACCAGACAAAACATCACGACATGCGGCTATCTTACTCTCTCCTTAATTTTTCATAAGGCCACATACGCACGTACACTTTCTTCCTGTCATCACCAACTTCCAGATAGTCCGTACGTGTCGATTGCGATGATTTTCATACCAGGGGCACATGCCCACAGCGGCGGATTGGCGAAGAGGCAAGCCGTACACATATCATGCCGCCAACTGTCGTAGCCCTCCTCCCTACCATAGTTTTTCTATTTGTTTATTTACCAATTAGTCGTTTTTTATTTTAATTCACGGTTTTCTTCTGATTGCTCTTTCCTCACAAAAAAAAATTACTTCCTAAGTTGCCACATTCAAATTGTTAATTCCCTTGTTTTTTATCCACCTAATTTAACCACCCGATTCATGGCCAATCCCTCACTGTAAATATGCGCCACAACCACTCAGGCCAACAACGACAACAATTAGCTCTTTGAGATGGCCGCCGCGCGTTGATGATGATAATGATTTCCATACTATCGCACGTACCCACAACGGGGCATCGGCCAAGAAGCAGCCTGCGCATTTAAAGAAATTACGATACTCCCTAATGGAAATTTGAGCGCAGCTCTATACGTGTTTTCATTTCGCGATATATTGGCTGGCGCGGACAATCTCTCTCGTGCGGCACGTTGCAGACAGAGCGAAGTCTGCCGCGACTGCCTCGCCAATCGGAAGATCGCGAGAGGCAGCGCGTGGGCGACGCGTGGGCGCGACTCACAGCGACCGCCGCGGACAGACCTCCGCTCGTGCAGCGCTTTGTTTCCATATATAGTATCGGTAGCCGCACCCGCCGTGTGCCTTATCGATGGCGTCATCGGTGAACAGAAGACGCGCGCTACTCTAGCGCCATGTCGTATCCATCGGCGCCCCAGAGCCCGTCTTGCGTGGCACTACGCTCTTCTCGCGCTTTCGCCATACCCTCCTCCTCCGCTTTTCGCCTCATGGTTCCGCTGCACCCTCCTCCTCACGCTCTCGACGCTATCGCCCGCTGCGCTCCGCGTTCTCTCTGGCATCGTTGGCTGTGCTCGTTCACTCGGTTATGAGTGACGCCGAGGGATGCCGAGGCACGCCAACGCTCAACGCAGGAACGGGCTCCTAAGAGCTGTGCTCTAGCAAATAAGAAGAAATTAGTGAATATAAGCCAGTATAGCATTTCTCCCATTCCGTAGCACGGGTGAACACTTGCGCGCACCAAATTTATTTACGCCAAAGATGAAGGAATGAAAAGGGCAAATTTAGAGCATTTTATTAATCGCTTCACGAAAGCTTCGCATCACATAGATTACAACATGTGCGTTGGATCTGCATAATTTGTTTGTCAAGAGAGCCTCAAGAATCGCATATCAATTCCCCCATTTGCAGAATTAAGCTATGCATCTAACACCAACGATTGCAACGTAGTGTATTCTCTATGAAATCAATAGTATGCACTCGCGTTCTATCTGACCGTAAAGTGAAAAGGTATGCATGGATGAGATGCGCGGATGCTCTAATTCTTGAAATACGAAATATAAGTCCAAACCAGAAATGGACGTAACACTTGGAGTGCGCACATAAGTTTAGTATGACATTGAAATTGTCACATGAAGTTGAAACACGTTAGTGGTTGCTGTTCATCAGTTTATTTAGCCCACAGTTGGCAGGACTCGCAGCTTCTCTGAAGTATAACTGTAATGTAGCGCAATCACGTTATGTTCTAGGTATAGCAATATATGTAAGCACCTGTCATGTTCTGTCAGTACGACCACACGGCAGCAGAAGTTGCAGGCCGGACGTCGCGGGTCCCTTACTTTAACAAAACATGCGAATGGAAACTAAAGATCAATGGCGGAAGGGGCCCCATGTATTGAGGCACACCTCGACGAACCACAGAGCCACCTTCAAAGGTTTGTCTTGGCGCTTGCGCAATGCCTCGAGGAATTAATCTGCATATTTAGTGGTCGACGCGAAGTGCATCACTCAACAGCGATCGGTAACGTGCCTCGGCAAACGGGAAGGAAATACTGGCCTCTCCAACCCGCAGGTTGGGCCTGGAGAGTTCACCAATTCCCACAGTGAGGGTTCGTGTGCCGACGAGTTGGGCCGCACACGTTGGAACCACCACTTATACTTAGGCGGCAACAGCGCTAAGTAAATTATCTTCATAATTCCCGCGTGCCCCAAATCCACGTTCTCATCCGCAGGGACCAAGGAGCATGCGCCCGAGCCAAAGTAAGCTACTCTCCCTTCACATCCAACCCCACCGAAGGGAGACTGCGCCTGCGCTGTTCTCGCGCCTGTCTCTCCCGCTCTCTCCTGCAGGCGTCGCAGAGACCTCTCGTGGCCCTTTGAGCATTCTCGTCACAGTTTTTGTTTTCCTGAGTAGCTCAACACGCTTCAGGCTCACTGTTGGGAGTGAGGTATACGAGACCAGGCTAGTTGGTGGCCCATTGAATTGAACAGCGCGAAACGAGACCTCTCTTGCCGACCTTTGTCTCGTTTCGAGCTGTTGAACAAGATCACTCTCGGGAGCCGCTAACCATACTGAGTTTCTAAAACAAGCGAACGATTCCCCGAAACTTATTGTTTCCTGCACTGTGTCATTGGAGTTTGTCTGAGGGTCCTTTCTTATTCGGCGAAGCAGCAGGAAGAGTTATCTTTCTACATGCTATTGCGATTCGGGGAGCGGGACGAGAGACGGACTCTTGAAGCGGATGAGGAGGGGACGAAAAGCGTTACACAATATTTACATATAGCGGCTAATAGCAGGTAATAGCATAAAGTAGCGAAGAAGAAGAGCGCACCAAACCGACTGGTGGTGACACTGTCTGCTAAAAATGGGCCGGCTCTGCCTAAATTCCTTTTGGCGTCCCATCGTCGGCAGGGACGAGGCAGGACCGGTGCTTATGTCAACCTAGTTGCTTTCCTCTTTCATCGAAGCATGAGAAGTCCAAGCTGCATAAAACCGGTCTCCACGGCAAGGGTCAGCACTTATGTGGAATTCTGCAGGCTGCCAGCGGATTCGTCGTGGTGCTTTGTGCCTGCGGAGTACACAGTTCGACCCACGAAAAGGGCTCGGCAGTTTTCTAGAAGTTTGTCGGTTGTCACCAAGGGCAACCACTTCAGAAAAAGGAGGTAAGGTGGGGGACGCACCCGTTGCCTCGATGTAGGCACGCAGTGTGGCACAACAATGCTAAGCGTATGGCTGAACACCTCGAAATATGGCGTGCTTCGGTGAATGTGCCGTCATGAAGCGCCTAGATACCGTAAATGAGTACACTATATAAAAAAAAAGTTGCTCTCGATTACGGGGAAACCTGCTGGTGAAATGTTCCAGCCCTCGTCTCCGTAATTTGAAAATGGAAGTGACAGTAAAATGAAAAAAACCACTAATACGCAATATCTGTTATGTTACGTAGCACGTGTAGTGAGCAGTACTGACTTATGCGTAGTTCACGAAACAGACCTACAAAACGCACGAGTCACTAAACTGCTCCAAGAACTCACAAATGCGTCAGATGCTACGCTATGGTTCTAAAAAATCAAAATTGTAAATATAAGAACCGAAAATAGGACATAAAAACGACAAGACGTCTGAAAATTTAGGACACGTACGAAAGATCAGCTCTACAGCATACAGTACATCGCTATATTCTGAGTCACACAGACTGACCCGGTGAATACCTGTACTTTTTTTGTCTTCAAAAATGAAGTCTAATTCACTTGCGCATATGAAATCTGTTTGAAGACACTTACAAGCAAGAGTAAATTTGCTCACAGTATTCATGACAAAGTTGACAGCCAAATATGACAAATTCATTACCGCGATAGCCAATCGAAGACCTACGCTCCATCCGCACGGCCTTAACCCCGCGTGCGGACGTGCGGAAAACTGCACATGTAACAGACAGATGCAAGAATTGTGGTTTACACTGGTTAACACGAGCAACGTAAACTGGAATTCGCGCCCCTGTGTGCAACCTGTACAGCTTCCCGCCCGCGTGCGCCACGCGCGCGGTACGCCATGTGGATTGAGCGTAAGTTGGCCCTTGTTTATATTTATGCTTTACCAATACGCTTGCCCAGAGTGGGTAGCAGCCATCGGAACATGTAGACGTCGGTGTATAAGCATTAAAGGTTTCAGCTTGTCAAAACTTGTTGCCGTTTGCGGAAACCGGGTTACCGAAGACGTAAAATTGGGCAGACAGGTTGGTGGCGCCAAGAAAAATTATGGGATTTGACAAGCCAAAACCACGATCCGATAAGACACGCCGTGGTTGGGGGCGCCCCATGAATTTTCGCCACCTGCGGTTCTATTAACATGCACCTAAATTCACGTACACGGGTGATTTTGCACTTCGTCCCTATGGAAGTGCGGCTTGATGCCGCGACCTCGTGCTCAGCTGCACTAAGCAACCACCGCGGCTATTGGTGGTGCCACCTGGTGGCGCACAGCTCAAACGCACAGACCTAGCATTTGCAAGTGTGTACGCGACTGCGCTGCGTGTGTAAATTTTCGGCAGCGGCGTGATGGTGAACAAGACGCCTCCTTTCTTCTTTAGGCACGCAGACACGCAGAACACGCAGACATGTCTGAGCGATTGCGGTTAGACGAAATGCCACAAGATGCCGTACGCATCCCCGATAACGCGTTATATATGTACATATGTCGCATAGAGTCGCGGACAAGCCCTGCAGAGGCCGAGATGCTCGCATTGCCCGACGCCTTTGTTCGGCCGAGGCCTGCGGGTCGCCGGAGCGCGCCGACGCGCGGTTGAACGCGCGTATCGCGCGCGTCGCTCAGCCGGAGCCAATTGTGTGCAGTCGAGCGGGCAGCGTGGACGCACGGCCAGCAGGCTCCTCCGAATAAGCGTTTCCTGCTTTCTGCTATTCTGCCCGAAATAAGGAATCGGCTAGCTTGTACCGCAGCGCGTTCTGTATCAGCGTCTTTAGACGA
The DNA here is from genome assembly GCF_050947875.1 of Dermacentor variabilis. NCBI lineage: Eukaryota > Metazoa > Arthropoda > Arachnida > Ixodida > Ixodidae > Dermacentor > Dermacentor variabilis. Next base: position 7,194,013 of record NC_134570.1, read on the forward strand.
TGAAACTATTTGTGATTATCGTTCGATTGCCGCTAGGGACGTTGGAAATTCGGTTTATCAAAGAATATGGCTCGGTTTCGATAGGCGAGAGATGACTTTCACATGAATGATGTGGAACAAGCCCTCACAGTGGTTCCATGCACCACTATAAAATAGAGGCTGCAAGATAAACGCAGTACCCTTGTACCCGATCCCTCAGAGAGTGGCAAACCGTGCGAAAAACTGTTCGGAGACTAAACACAAAACGACGACGTCAGCTTGAGCACAGGCAAAGGCTTTTGCTGCCTTTCATCCCAGCAAGTTGTTACTGGGCGGCAAAAAAGAAACGTGTGGGAAGATCAACATTAATTACTCCATATCAGTGATGTAGTATGCGGATGCTGGCACCCACACTTACAATATATTGGCTCACACCTGTACAGACTTGGCGGGCACATATTTAAGATTTCTTACAACATGAATGGATAAGACCAACCAATAAATATGCATGAGCTAGTTAATCGAATGGTGCTACAATTAAAATTTATTTTATGGTGGTTAATCTTGGTTAATCTGGTGACGTCACGGGAGCTACGTTGACCAAGTGTTCCTTAAAATTCTGCGTTCAAGTCACTCACTTTGTTCTGCAGCACAACGCGTGTGGCATATTACCGTCATTCCAGGCACTACACTAACTGTTTCAGCGAACACTTTCAAAATTTTTTAAAGGTTGCCTGTGGCAGATGGCACAATCATATTTGATCAGCTGGTCTAATCGAAAAGGCGCACATTACAATGCACAATCGAATAATTAACCAAACGTACCTCATTAAGTTCTAAGTAATTACAGTACGGCGCATGTTGCAATTTATAAATTCTAGCCGTGGAGTTCGCAAGGCGGATCCACTTTCAACGAATTCTCAGGATGACACCAGTTTCGATATATTAATTCCCGAACTTTCCTGAGCTATGCATTGGCGTTCCAGTTACTTCTGTGCTTTAATGCATAAAAGGACGTTATCTTAATAAGGTAGCTGAAACGCGAATGCATTTCTGCGCAAATTTCGGGAAATAATATCTCGAAACTGGTGTCATATCCTGAGAACTCGTTAAAAGTGGATTTGCCTTGGGAACTCGACGGCTAGAGCGGTCGCGCTGAGCGTCGGTCGCGTTGAGTCGCTTCTAAGTCGAAAGTCGCACCTCCTCAGGTCACCGGTGTGATTGAGCCTTTAGTGTTACCGCTCTGCCGGCCGAGCCACGGCAGGGCAGCTGAACGGGCGCGCAACGAATAAGAACTTCTGACATAGCTACTGGGAAACAAACGTCCCAGCAAGTCTCGATTCTTGCTCCGTGATCTCGACGCAAGAGGTCACGTGTTGGGCCACCACTAAGGCTGACTGCGTGACGCAATGCTCCCTCCTGTATTCTCCCTTCCTCCATGGTTTCGGCGCTCGCCGCGTGCCCCGTGGTGGCCGCCGGCACTCCGCTTTGCTCCTCATTCTCCCGCGTCTACCCTCCCCCGCTTTCCGCCTCATGGTTTCGCTGCACTCTCCTCTCCGCTTTCCTCCTCCCGCAGTGAAGGCTGGCAAGCTTACCGAGAGCGCCGCGTCGAGGGGTCTTTCATGACCATGACTTCCGTGATGTCACCAAACTTGCTGAAGTACTCCCGTAATCCTTCTGTAAAAGTATACAACAAAAGGAAAACCTTCATGAAGCACAATATTATAGAGGTTAAAGATCAGCATTCTCTCTCCCAATATTTTCCACAAGTTGAACAACTTTTCGGCGAGCAAGCTTGTTAATAACTTTGCGTTATGAATACTGTAACGGAAGTGCAATAACAAGTAGGCACTTCGTCCCTCGCATTTACGCACCTGTTATCTGTACTGGCACATTTGCAAATTATCTTTTTTAAGAACAGCCTAAAATGGCAGCAAACGCTGGTCTTGCGCGTGCAAGCGAGCTAAAGGAGCGTCCTTCTGCCTTAATTACCCCCGTGCTGTGAAGGCTAGCCAAGCAGGGATCACGGAGCTTTTCGTTCGTGAGTGCTCGTTGACAATCGCCAGCTGCCTTCGCTCGCATTATGTCCAGTATTAGGAATGGCTGGAATAGTTTCTCTCTCGAACAATACCAGCTTTCTGTGCGTCCACGCCCACAGAAGGTTAGGGCTATCTCTGGTTGTCCTGGTCATACATAATAAGTGCATGCACAATACCACTCTTTCGGGGCTAGTGTGATTTCTAAAATATTAAAGGCAATAGGAACCCGGGCAGTTTGCACACCACACTAAGTGTTCGGCATATACATTTCTTGTACGTAGCTTTCAGTTGACCATTGAAGGCATCCGCCACTCAATTTCGCATTCGTACCCATCTAAGTTGCAGTTGTTCGCTGCATTTTGCTCACTTCGTCCGCAGAACAACCAGCAAACTTTTTTTTTTTTTTGCAGACATCCAAAGAAACCTTTCTCTTACGTAAAAACATCTCCAAACTGAATTACCCGCAACGACCTTGCAAAGTTCCCTTTCTCAATTCGTGCCCACCACGCACGTCGTATTTCGAAAATCTCAATGCTGGCGTGGTCGTGAAAGAAGGCGGCACTTCCTCCTGTCGCATACGTATCTAGTCTCAGGGAAACAATGGCACGCGCACCGTTGGCGGCTGCTGTCAATCTCGGCACATCCGCACCGACCGGGCGGCGCGAACAGGCGGAGCCGCATTGATCCACGAGAGCGGGGACGGTGGCTGCCGTCCCAATTAACGCGCCAACGCCGGCCGCGCTGCGGGAAAGCGTGTGGCGCGGCGTGCTTCTCTCTGCGTCGCGCGCCGCGTAGAATTGCAACACCAGCGGCCAAAACAATGTGTGTCGTGACCGAGCCGGCAGGCCATATTGCTCCTGGAGCGGCGACATTTATAAAACGGGTCTTTGATCTATTTGTTTAGTGAGAGTGGCAATAGCGTCAGCATGTCGCCGCTCAACCTGCAGACGGGAAGCGTGAACTGGCTCACTAACGCTCGGCTCACTTCTTTCTGCATGGACGCCAATAACACACGAACTAGCAAACACGCTCGCTCGCTAAGTACATGATTACTTTTTTCCGAGGCTGCCGTTTGTCAGCTGAGGTGCGCTAAAAAAGAAGAAAAAAAGCACCTTCCGATACTGCGCTTTTTTCAAACTTTTACACAGACCTTCTAAGAATTGTGAATATCACCGTATGGTTCCGCTCACATCTTTCCATAGCTTTATACGAACGAACCTGCCACGTTATTTGTCATCTTCAATGTGAAAGCCCCAGTGTTTCGCAAACCTTTGTCCCTCCTTTCTCAGTACCTATTAATATTTATTCTGCTAAGGAGGCGCGTCGCGTTTCTTGGTTCGCTTGCTGTTGTGCCGCCGCGTCGGGGCTCGTGACGCTTGGGCTTGCGAGACCCGCGATGTCGATGACGCTCGCGTGACTAGTGGCGCTGTGATGACAGCAGTACCATAGAGAAATAAAAAGACTAAGAGCGGACACTCCGAGAAATCTGGCCTCAGGAACTACGTCACGACTACGTAACGAACTAGTGCTCTCACCAAACGCCAGAGGACGCAGGCGCAAAAAAAGAAAATGTAATGAATTCTGCTCAATCGTTTTACAAAATAATAACTATACGCCCATATTTGGCGTGTTTCTTATGCATAAAAACAGAATTTGCAAGACACCTTCCGTGCTTTTTGTTCTTAATTCGTACTGTCATCAACACCAATCACCATTCGTCCATCGAGAAGAAATCAACGATTCGTGTACCAGCGGCGTGCCAGCGGGAAGGCTTCGTGAACGACGGCTGCGGCGGTGTTTTCGTGTGTGACAGGTGAGTCCCGTTTTCAAGCGAAGCTTGGAGTAACTGACTTGTGAGGGCGATGAGGTTTGCCAAAAATAAAAAAAAAAACAGTTTGCGGCTCTATATGAGGCGGCTAGACGCAAACAATGCGAAAAGCATGCCCCCTCAAGAAACGCGTAGCGATAGGGCTGTACGATGTGCTTTCTTGCTACCCCCACCGAGAACGGAATAATCTTTGTCGGTTGCGTTCCGTGAAAATTATCAAACAACGCGAAGCTGCCAATAACTTGCACCGCTTCACGGCTGTGCACTGCACTGCGACTCGCAGCTTGTCAGACGCACTCGAGACGCTGCGCCTCGGTTTGCGAGGGTAAACCGTTCTTGCCCAGCGCTGTTTGCGATAACCACGGTATCACCGCTCCATTGAAATAGTTCGTGTTGGCGGACTAAAAACGATCTGCTGGACAACGCTTAAGGTCAATATCAGGAATTGCATATTTCAGGAAAATTCCGGCCTCGAGAAAAGTGAATTCCTAACCCGCGTTTACATAATCGCGTGACAGTTGACCGTCCCTTCGTTGGCCCGTTCTAGAGGCTGACGAACGCTGGAAAGACCGTAAAAGACGCCACGCCGATTCAGACCGAGAACGGCGTTTCGGTGACGGGCGCGACCTAAATAAAGAAAAGCAGGACGTTAGGCACGCTGTAGCCAAGCTTTGCTTGCTCGTTGCCCTATAGAGTAAGTGCTCCAGAATATTTTAATATTGTTGGCAAACAACGGCATGTGACATAAACAGCGAGCGTAGCCTATTGCGTTTTGTACTGCGGCGAGGTGTATCTCTACGGCGCACGGACGGACGGTGGTGTATACGTCCGTACGGTTTGTTTATACATAAAAGTAACGGTGGGGAAAAGTCCCCAATGACTACTGCATGTACTTATTGCGGCTGGCGTGTTGGGAAGTACTGCGCATTCTACTAACTTTCGGCTCCGTACAATTCTTTCGCGGCGGAAATCATTGCACAACGTATTGTCGCGTAGGCGTGGCGTGGCGCGCATTTGAACAAAGGCGTCGTATTTGGACGCTTCGGATTTATCTTTACCACGCTTATGTGACCTGCTATTATGCCTACCAATGTACTCCTTATACTGAGTACGTACAGGTGTGTGCAAAAGTTTACAGGCCGCGATGCCGTGGGATTACATAAGATGGCGGCCTGGGAACTTTTGGGCACCCCTGTCCGGGGTCTTAACATTTATCCTTGTAAGTCCGAGTTTTATGGGCCAGAGGTCAGAATGTGTCGGTGGTTTTATATTGTGCATCGGTTCGCTATTCATTCAAAGCGGTTTCCTGGTACAGTTGTGACGTGTACATATGTTTTTGGTAATGAACGAAGCGTGAACGTATTGCCATTTTCAGACCGTGCTGATGCCATGCCGTCCGACGGTCCAAGCTACGGCAGCTGCTGCTGTGTGTCGCGGTGCTTTAACAACGGCAGAACCCAGAAGAAGCCTATCTTGCCTTGGAATAAAAACATTGCGGAAACTGTCTCTTTGATACATATGACCGCTTGTGCCAAAACACAGAAGACAAGCGCGATGGACAAAGCCGTAGTGAATTATGATTACCTCTATCTCCATCTGTTATAACTTAACCGAAATAAAGATTGCGTCCCGACCTCAATTCACACCAAATATTGAACTCGACAAAATATGGAATCGCTAAACCAAAACCACAAATAAAATCTTTGCCATTTGGGTGACGAAAAGTGGTCTGAAATGACAAGCTTCCGCTACAGCCTAACGTCGGTTACGCGGGGTAATCCAAATTTCGCGCCAGCGAAACCGAAACAGGAAGTGCAGGCCAGTTGCTATCACCAACCGCCAGGCGCGCTAGGGTCGATTGGGCCACTGGGGTGTATGGGAGTGTGCACTCTTTCTTTTCTTTCTCTACGGCAATACTCTGCAGTGCTTGTTCACACCATCACAACACGCAACGCAGCAGTACAGCAAAAAGGCAAAGCGATGCAAACCGGGGGCCCACATTCCATGCCCCTGCGAACGGCGATGTTGAGCTAGGAAACGGGAGCCGAATTTCATGCAGGTTTCTGTTCGTTCGCAGACGCATCATTCGCTCGCGCAGCCCCGGTGTCGCTTGCGACATGTGCCGCCAGAAGTGGCCAATGCTTGTACGGATGAGGGCACGGCGGGTGCGATGAAAGGCAGGCACGCGTAATTGATTCGTCCGTCAACGGAGGCGCGCGACCCTATTCGTGCGCTTCAGCAGTTTGTGAAGAACACCGGCCTGCGTGAGCGATTGTAGTCCTGCTGTGCACCCTATAATGTGTGCGTCGCAAGTGCGCTCCCTCCCTATTTTCTTGTTGCCTCTTTCCGTTAACCTCTTCCCAGTGTACGGAAGCAAAGCGGACGTTCGTCTGACCGACTACGCTTCCTCTTCTCGCTTTCTCTCCCTCCACAAGTGCCTTGTGAAAAGACGGGAAACAGCTAAAGCATCGCTCCTGCTATCTTTGCACTGTTCACTTACGCGTAGTTGTGCAGAAACCGGATCAATGGGCCCAAATGCATACCTGTCGTAGTTACGGAAGCTTGAAAAGAAGCAGCAAGCACTGGTGGGATGAACGTGTTCGTCTGGAGAGCTCATTCAGCAATTGCCAAAGTTATTTTACTTTCTTTCCTTCTCTCTACCTTTCAGTTTGGCAGGTAGAAGGATTTCAAGCACCGCAGGCTGCCGGTCGTGATTTACTCTATGCTCAATCCAGGTTTCAGAGTGCTATTCGCTATAACCGAGCAAATGGCATCGCAGACATCGCAGCCTGTGTCCTTTTCGTGTATTCCCTAGATCAATTAGCTTTCCCACATGGCCCGTGCTCAACTGGGCACAAAGAGCTCGCCCGCAATATTTAGATGTCAGCCCAAAGCTTGCAACCCTGGCTGTAACTGCCCTCCACGTACATCACGCCGCACTGTTATAGGAAGTCCTCGATTCTTGCCGGTCCGTTGCAGTCACGTCAAGGTCAAACTAAACAACGCTCAAAAGCGAATGAGCATCTCCCTCATTTTGGTTCCCTTCCGTGTGTCCCTGTGTATATCAGCATCCTTCCCACCAAAACACTGCACGCTTGCTGCGCACAGACCAAGGAAAGAGTTATTTCGTAGAGCAAGAAATTTAATTATGCAATCCGTTTTCAGGCAGCGCACGCGAATGCGGCAGGGAAGAGGCCAAAGCAAACACCGCCATGGGAGCCGCGGGCGGCCTTGACTGAAAGCAGCTGCCGCAGCTTCCACGGCGAGCGAAGCCGCAATGCCAGACAGGTGCACGGAAGCGGACCCGCCTCTGCGTCGCGGTTGCACAAGCGCCGAACGCAGTAGCGGTGCCGCTGAAGGCATTTCAGACGCCCAGATTCAGTCGCATAAGACGAGAAGTGTGTGACATTCTCGGCAGCCGAACGAGTTCCAGAACCGGTCGCGTGTTAGTTCGCGTAACAAAAGATTACGTCCAGAATGCCCACCGAGCAGATGCGCACCGCATGTGTTCGATCAACGTCGACTAGTCGTTGCGAAGCGTCGCCAAACTTGCCTGGAACAAGAGAGAAGAATCCGCATCGCGTGCGACGCTTTCTGTGAACCCGGATGAGGTGCGAAGTGTGCGAGACCGTCGCAACCGTCGCCATGGACTCGCGTCACGTGGACGACGTCTAGGTTATACCCGCAAGCACTGCCTCGTCAGCGAGCTAGATTTATTTCAATTTGAGCATGTTTTTTCATATATAGTTCACATATTCTGTAGATGTGAGCTGTACCTCGGAGCCGAAACAACGTGACAACAGAAACTGGTCAACGCATTTTTTCAGCTGTCTAAAATGCAAACATGCCTACATGTCATAAGATGACACCGATTTGATTGGGGTATTGCTGGTACTATACAGGGTGCCCCCGTTAACTTGGACCAAGGTTTTAAATATACCCAAGAGCTCTAGAGAAATCGTACCGGCTGCATAGTAGCCGTAGTCATATGTACTTACAGCCAGTATTTTTTTCTTCACCAAGTATTATTTAATTCGCATTTAGATGGGGGCGAAATGCGAAAACACCCGTGTACTTAGATTTAGGTGCACGTTAAAGAACCCCAGGTGGTCCAAATTTCCGGAGTCCCCCACTACGGCGTGCCTCATAATCAGAAAGTGGTTTTGGCACGTAAAACCACATAATTTATGTTTTATTATTATGCAATTAATTACTTTTAATAGGTGAACCTTTTAATTATTGCTTGAATCGCAAACACATTAATTACAATGTTGTAGGGCACCTTAAGTAACCTCCGAATCAAGCACGTATTTTGTGCTAAAGTGGTGCTGGTTGTTTTTCCCAAGAAAGAACAAAAGCCCGCGAAATATGCGAAATACGAAATAGATGCGCACTCGCACGCCGCTACTCAAGCGCCTACAAACAACCATTGAAAGATATACGGCTGCATTCTCTTGTCGCCGCATCGTACAAGGCTCCGCTACGCTTATCAATGCGCCAGCGGCGTATTCTCTTGATACCGCGACCATCACTTAGCGTCAAGCCCTGTATCAAAGTGCCGCCACTGGTAAAGCCGTGTATCCGTGGCTATTCGCTTGGAAGCGCTTGAGTAGGGGCGCTCGAGCGCGTGTACTTTGGATGTTTCGCGCGCTTTTGTTTTTTCTCGGAAAAACCCATGAGGCAAAGCTGAGCACTAAACAAATGCTTGATTCGGAGGTTATTTGAGGTGCCCTACAACTTTGTAATTGATATGTTTGGCATTCAAGCAATGATTGAAGGGTTCACAAATTAAAAGTAATTAATTAAATAATAATTCATGATGAAAATATACTGGCCGTAAGTACATACGACTACGGCTACTATGCAGTCGGTACGATTTCTCTAGAGCTCCTGACTTTTTAAAGAATCTTGGTCCAAGTTAACTGGTACACCCTAGGATGATGATGATGATGATGACGACGACGACTACGACGCGCTAAAACCACTTTCTGACTATGACGCACACCGTAGTGGGGGACTCCGGAAATATGGACCACCTGGGGTTCTTTAACGAGCACCTAAATCTGAATTCGTGGGTGTTTTTTCGCATTTCTCCACCATCGAAATGCGACCGCCGCGGCCGGGATTCGATCCCATGACCTCGTGCTCAGTATAACCCCATGAAGTGTAGACAAAGTGGTCCGAACGTTCGCGATGACTGCGGTAAGCAGCCTGCAGTCAAGCCGAGACTTTTGTTCCAGTGCACAATGGCGCCACAGAAGAGGCTCGAGGAACAGAGCCCGGGGATTTGTGCGCCGACTGAGGCAGCTGGTTGCAAAGGCGTTCACTTGACGAACGCCAGACGAAAGTCGGCCGCAGAGAAGCTCGCTGCCCCGTTTTGAGTCGCGAGAACGGCGCAGCCAACTCCCTGGTGAGAGGCTTTGAGAAAGCGTCTCTGCTCGGGGGAGACTCCCAGCCCAGGAAGGTGCGCTTTGCGAGTATGTCCCTCGGTCGGCCCGTTTTGAGGCATACATAAAGGTGGTCCTGCAGACCATCAAGACCAAGTCGGCTACGGGCCCCGACAAAGCGACCCAGAAGATTCTCCGGAACCTGGACGACCAGGCAACGAGACAGAGTGAGAACGAGCGTTGGCGGAACGGCGGCATACCCGACGAATGGAAGAGGTCCGACGTGATCCTCATCCCCAAGCCGGGTAAATTCTTAGAAACACAGAACATGCGGCCAATCTCTCTCACTTCCCGCGTTGTTAAAGTGATGGAGCACGCTTGCCTGAGTAGAGTTAACGGCTACCTGGAGTCAAATGACCTGTACCACAGCAACACGATTGGCTTCAGAAGAGGGCTCTATACCCGAGACGCCATGATACAACTCAAGGAACAAGTCATAGACACCACGGGGCGGGACTTGAGGGCAATACTTGGACTTGATCTAAAAAAGGCCTTCGACAGGGTCAAGCACGCGGCCTAACTCGACAGAATCGCGCAACTCGGCCTGGGTGAACGAACGTATCATTATACCCGAAATTTCCTTACGGGAAGAACAGCCAGAATCAGAGTGGACGAGGAGGAGAGCGTCCAGGTGGACGTCGGCAGCGCTGGCACACCGCAAGGGTCCGTCGTGTCACCGATGCCCTTCAACCTCGTCATGACCGGACTATCGGAAAAACTGAAGCGAATAGAAGGCATTAACCACACCATTTATGCAGACGACATTACGATTTGGACCACGAAGGACGGAGGGCGATATGGAGGACAGACTTCAAAGGGCAGTGGAGGCAATCGAAAATCATCTGGAGGACTAGAATGCTCGCCGGAGAAATCGGAACTGCTGCTCTACCGCCTCAGTAGGCTAGGCAAACCGACCAGAGACGTAGCGGAGCTACACAGAAGGGGAATCATATTAACCACTAGAAAAGACACGGAGGTACCCATGGTCCAAAAGATCAGAGTCCTGGGTCTATGGATCAAAGCCAGGGGAACAAACGCGGAAACTATAACGCGCCTGGAAAAGAAAGTCACGGCGACCGTTCAGCTCATACAGAGAGTCTCCAACAACAGGAGGGGCATTAAAGAAAGAAACGTCGTACGGCTCGTTCAGGCCTTCGCGATCAGCCACGTCGCGTACGTGGCGGCATTCGTCCACTGGAACACGACTGAGAAAGACAAGATCGGCGCACTCATTAGAAAAGCCCACAAAATGGCACTAGGTCTCCCCCAATACACACAAGAAACGAAAAGTTACCACATCTAGGGGTACATAACACGCTGGAGGAAATCGCGGAAGCATAGAGGATAGCGCAACTCGAAAGACTCTCCGGAACCAAGGCGGGCAGAGAAATCATGGAAAAGATCGGCATAAACTACCACGGAATGAACGGCCCCAAGACGCAGAGCCGCAATAAACACGGAAAATATCGCGAAGAACAATGCCGAGAGAAGAAAATGCCGCACGAAAACGATTCTCAAAAACCACGGTGCGCGAGCGGCGTCTACAAAGAGCACCTCCGAGCTCTTTGTAGACGCCGCCCGGTACCCCCGAAACCGGGACGACAATGGTGGTATGGGCGCTGACAAAGGTAACTCTCTCTTCGCAATGGCGGTCGTATGCACGAAAGGAAAGACCGTGACTACGGGCTACGTAAGGACTGGATCGTCGGAGGCAGCGGAAGAAATGGCAATTGCATTGGCTGTAATCAACGGCCGGGAACAAGACAGAACAATAATCAGCGACTCCAAGACGGCTATTAGGAACTTCAGAAATGGCTGGGTCTCCACCGAGGCGGCCGAAATCCGGAACCACAGAGCCGAAGACTGCAAGAACGGCAAAATCACACCCAAATACCTCAATTGGATCCCGGCACATATGGGAGAAGTAACCAAGAATGCCCCTCCCAACTTCAACGAGAAGGCCCACCGAGCGCCGCGAGAACTAACCCACCGCGGCTAGGACAGTGACGGCCCAACACCCCGAAACCCCCGGGGAAGGGGGAAGGACTGCAGCGGATGCGATGGAGAACACGGAGGAGGCGACAACGGCGAAGTAGCGATAAAAGACGACAGGGACAGACTGGTCACGTACCACGACATACTGACACACTATACGAAACAAAGAGAAGCATACCCACAACCCTACTAACGACTCGACAGGTTTCAAGAAACAAATTGGAGAAGGTTGCAAACCAGAACGTTCCGAAACCCAGTAAATTTAAACAGAGTAAATTCAACACAATACCGAGACGCGAGCGGCAAACTTTGCAAGCACGAACACGCAGACATGGCACACATCTTATGGAAGCGCACAAAGATCAGATAAATATAAGTAGTGGACAACATAGAACCGGTATAACCCCGGGTCGACGCTTGGCCAGCGTCACGACGCGTTAAACCGTCGTTTGCCGGCACTTTATTAAAGTTATCCCTATCCTATCCTAACAGAACCGGACCTTCTCGAGGAGCGATGGCTAAGCGCTCTGACTAGCTCGGAACTAGACGACCAACTATGGGCTATCCAGCGGTCCCGGGTAGCGGTGGAAAGGCTATGCCTCAACGCACATAATGCTCGGGTGGCCTGAGCCCGGGCTGGCAACCATGCAGGTCTTTTTCTCATTAAAGTTTTTTTTTTTCGTCCGTCGGTTTAAACGCATGGGCACTTCATTTTGAACCGACTGCAGTCACTGCACATATACCAACACTAGGTCAACAATCTTTTTCCGAGACTGCGACAATGCGACAGATCGCCGTTAAAATAATCGCGTATTTCTGTTGATTCCACATAAGCGACGAAAATGGCGCCGCCTGCTGGAGGTGCCTTCCCGTTTGCCACGAACGAAGACAGCTGCGTCTTGGCAGAGGCGACGACAAGTGCGCGCCGTATGCCACAGAGCTGACGCGGGCAGGAGCCGGCTTCGGGGCAGTTGACCACCGTTGAAACAATTTCCCCATGACTGCGAGAGAGAAGCGCATTATTTGGGGCCGTGCGAGTTTATACTATTGCAGCGCTAGCTGTTACAGGTTTCTCCAGCTGCAACACGTGCCCGTTGGCCATCCGCAGGCTGCGCTGCAAATTAAAACCCGCTCTTCGTAGTGGCTTTGGCGTCTGTGCAGGGGCTCTCTAAATGGCTGTCTTCACAGATCGTAACAGTCGCAAAGGTGCAAGAAATAGCGGCAAGGAATTCGTGGGCAAGCTCACTTCGTTTAACCTAATATCACCGCAAAGCTGGGTTACGCATTTCGTATTGTGGGCATTGCCATCGTCGTTATTTATTGAGTGTTGCAAACTTAAGGAAACAGGCAACTGAAAGGCCGGTCATGCCATTTATTTTCAAATAAACTCCCGGCGTTGCTAATGTCATCACAAAGTGTCCGAACCAGCAAATACTGCGCAAAGACAAATATGTTTACCAGAAACAGGCATTACGCGGTTTCCTTGTAAGCATGACTACTATGCTTAAGTGAACTATAAATGCACACTAAATATACAACATACGATAAACGTGGCTGCGTTTGTCGCAGCCACGTTCTGAAAACAGAAGAGCTGTTAAGGCCGATCACCGCAAAGCTTGGGTGGCGCCGTTAAGAGAGGATGATATTTCAGCCCCTGCTGTACGCATACCGCAGCAACAACGTAAGTATAGCAACAATTTGCATCAACCAACCACAAAAACAAGTGGGCGCTGCTTCCAAGCGGGGGAACACCTACTGACGGCGGCACCGAAGCAGACCTACCTGGCTATGCGTGTACATCACAAGACTGTAACGTGCGCAGACCCCCCCCCCCCCCGCACTTTTCATTCTTCCTACACTTCCTTCTTCTTATACAAAATTACTCATGAATTTATTTAACGTTCGGATCTAATAGCCTTCTGTTTCACTGAGCGTTTCGCAGAACACTACCATGGAACCTAGCGCCTGTCTCCGCCTGCCTGTTCCCGCAGACACTCGCCTCTCCACAGAGCGTCTTGTGTAACTGTCATTTTGACCATATTGACATCTTTCGAAACGTATCGTCTTCTTTCTGCTCCGAGCTTCGCACTTTCTCCTGAACCTTCTTTCCAGCCGCCCATCTATCCGTCACGATTGTGCGTTTTTGTGTAGTGCTATGCAGCTGCTTATGCAGTTGTATTTCTTTTTTCATCGAATTTTTTTACCACATAACTTTTGTTGTAGTTGTCTTACATTTCTACCTTTCTTGTTTTTGTTTCGCTATGCACCAGAACTCGGACCTTAGTGTTGTTCCTGGGCACATGAAATAAACTATTGATTGATTGATTGATTGATTGATTGATTGATTGATTGATTGATTGATTGATTGATTGATTGATTGATTGATTGATTGATTGATTGATTGATTGATTGATTGATCCTTTCTATTATCGTTGGTTGGATTTGTCTCGCGTACGCCAGTACGAAGGTTCTTGCGGTTGTTCATGGGCTATCTCTAGGGAACTTGGGCTTCTGTCGATGTGAGGGAGTTCGTTTCGGATAGCCTTTTTCGCGTCAGCTCACTGGTGAGCACCACGAGGGGGAAATCATCTGTGTTGAACTTTCCTGAATAAGTCATTCAGCTGCGATTACAGTGGGTACTACTGCTGTCTAACTGTGTGAGCGTTGAAATTAATCGTTGATGCAAAAGCTCCTTTTTGTTTGCTTCTTTTTATTTTATTCTCTATTTCCGTTTTTCTTGGTACAATTAACGTAAATACGTAACAATGCGGCATCTCCTTCGCTGTGCAAGACGGCGAAGTCATTGTTATACGAATGGCGTTTTCTCGCAGGCGAGAAATGATCCTGTTATCCTACTGTGTTCTTGTTTCGTTGCATTTATCAGTCAGTCCAGCTTTGGTGTTCACTTATACCACGATCATGCTCCGTAGCCTTTAAACTATACACCTTTCCTTCACACGAAGTCTGAAATTTAATGAGTTATGTGTTGCTTTGAAATAATGAAAATATATCATATGCGAAATTTTTAACTACTGAAATTTATCTAATTTTCTTCGTAGCACTGCGTTCACACGCTACGCTCCACTGTTCCGGACGTGTCGTTGCCGATTGACAGTGCTGCAATTTTCCCAAATACACTGCGTCAACGTTGATATTTCGAACCCCTCACCGCAATAGGCTCACAGTAGCTGTTCCCAAATTGTCTTAACCATTGTTGCGTGTTGAAAGAAATAACGGGTCTCTGACACGCTTGACAAGGCGCTTTTAAAGGGTATTGGGCTCATGGTGGTCATTCTCTGTGACGTCACGCCACCCGCGTTTAATAAATCTACCAAGTTTGAAATTTGTCCTTTTTATTTTTGTTTGCTGCATGATTTTCTAAAAGTGCACGAGGAACTTTCTAACGAAGTATGCATTTGATAGTCGCAATGCGTAATTTACCGTTTCTGGTACCTCGCATTTGTTTCGGCTGGACGAATGCCGCGTCCCGCCTGTCCGACTGCATGCTGCTCGAGAGCGCAACGACAAACGATCGGACAGACACGTGCCCGTGGCGTTCGAGTCGGCCGAGCCAGCCACGTCGGCCCGCCCTCGCTGACACGAGGGCCAATAAAGAATGCATCCGCCTTGGCAGGCCAGACCCGACCGTCAGGTCACACCCGCTTTGGAAACAGCGAAGGGTTAACAAAGGTCACGCGGGAAAACAAAAGCCAAATTGGGGTTCAAAAGGGGAGGAACGTAGCGCGAACAAAAAGCGGACTCGCCCGTCGTGGCCTCTGACTTCCGAGGCAGGATCCTGAAGGTGTCCTTGCCACCCTGCACGGCCGGGCCAGTTGTGATGGCACAATCGCCGCACACTTTGTGCAAGCATTTAGTGCCGCAGGAAAGCAGAGTGCGGCACAACGACATTTCTCGTTGTACGACACCAATACCGCGGCAAGGCACTTTCCCGATGAAAGACGCCGGAAACTGAGACCTTCCAGAAAGGCGAGTGTTAAAGAGGAAGCATAGATTGACGGACGCTTTTAACGTCATTCGCAACATCTTAATGCAACAGGAATAGACCCGCGGAATCATGTAACGTCATAGGCGTTGATACATCGCTGAGAACTATTTCCATTTTTATTAATATTATTGACATTAACTGTATTCACCGAGATGCTGGTGCCTGTTAGCGCCGGCTACTCCTCTTGTCTTAATTCACTGACACGCTCGTAAAAAGCCTAAAAAAGATAAAGCAAGAACGGAGCGCCAACCACATCGCCTCGAACTGACGATCGGAGATTCAACGTTCATCCGTTGTCTCATAAGTTGTGGCTCGTCCTCTGTAGGGGCTTCGGACGTGTCCACCTTCAGGTCACGAGGGGGTCACTGAAACTGATATACAGTTGGCCGATCGACGTCTGCGCCAAGATGGCACGGGTGGTTCGAGCCACCATTTGCTTGTTACCCGACTGCGTCCTTTCATTTTCCCGCAGCACGAGACGAGCTGCGCAATAGTTCCCGGTTGGCCTATTCGTCCGCTGAAGTTCACGTACGTGTCTGTACTATGTTCTTTTTTCTTTGCCTCGTTTTTTTCTTCTGTGCTCATCTCTCACTGCAGTGTGTACTCATGAGCTAGGAAATTATTGAGCTAAGGGTTTACACGTCCTGATGCCATTCTGAAAGACTGCACATGTTTCTTGTCGCTAAAATGGTTCAAAGGTTGTTCGTGTACGGGCCTGTCTATTAGATTATGATGACGTATAGGTCGGTCATATACGTAGGTTCATCGCAGTGCGGTATTCATGAGCATGGTCTACTCATTCATTCATTCATTCATTCATTCATTCATTCATTCATTCATTCATTCATTCATTCATTCATTCACTGTAAGTGTTGGCGGGCTCAAGCGCAGTATGTCACCGGCTTCTCCACCGTGTCGAACGAGTGATGGATGACGATAGCCGAACTGAAGCTATTCAGCAGTTTACAAACAAATAAGCGGCGTACGCGCTCGCAATAAAAGAATCGCGTCACCGGAGGACAGCGCTGACGGCGGCTGTGACCACGTCGAGGGCTGCTCGTGTAGCGAGCAGCCGGCCGCTGGCTGATCGGATCATCGCTTGCCTTAGTGCTGCAATAGCCGCTCCTCCTCAGTGGCGTTGTGTTAGCACGCAGTAGTGCTACCTTGACAAGCCTTGGCGCTCATTGGCCATGATTGGCCATTGCGCCGTAAAACCCCACATATCAATTTTACAAGCCACTGCACCCATCAAGTTGTGGGACTACGTAGTGTCTTGACCACGGTGACCCTTTTGTCACGCTGGGGAAGGGCAAAAGCGTGGCAGTTTCGGCGAGTTGGAATGTGATGATTTTCTTAGGCTTGTAGCGCAGCTCTGAACGAGCACCTTCTGAGCTGCGCTACAAGCTTAATAAGTCTGGGGAAGGGCCTAAGCGTAAGCTCTCTCTTAAACTACTTCTAGAAGAGGGATAAAACAACAAAACGCTGAAAACGAAGAAGGTCTCAACTCGACGCATTTATGTAGATGTGAAGCAGATGTGAAACTTTCGTGAAGCAGTTAATCGAGTGCTTGCCCACTTCTCTCCTGCCAATTTGGCGTAAAACAACATAGCGCGCGCGCAATCTGACATAAGGGGCGATCATCACAAAGAGCTAGTTGACACTGGCACGGTAGAGGTGCATGTGTGATTGTGACCCACGATGCGATTGTGGTTCAAAGCATCGGGCTGGTACGCCGGGTGTTCGATCCCACCATCTGGCGTGTCTCTGTAAGTGTGAGCTGTTATTCGGCACGGCAGCAACAACCACGGTCAGGAAGGGTTGGCAAACGTCACCTGAACGAGGGCAGCTTCTGACAGGAGCGGCGGCAGGACACGCTGTCTTTGCGTATTTTCGCTCCCGAGTTGTGCATGCGTCATGTTGTTTGCTTTGCAGGGCGTCCCCGACATTTCGCTCACGCGTGCGACGCCAACTGGAAATGCCGGTCGGCCGTTCGACATTCAAGGCTGAGTGCAGACGGCCTGTCGCTGGCTCTCGTACAGAGACAAGTGAAAAAAAAGAAAAGAGAGACCGGATGACTGACAATGTATCATTCAAGCTTACACTTGAGAAAAGCGCTAACAAAGCAGAACACGCAGATAACGTGAAAGAGCGGGTCATCGCCAGAGTGGTCGCAAAGGGAAAACGGAACGGGCGCTAGTATACTGTACAGCGTCTTTCCTTTCCGAGCTATCGTAAACGTGACTCCCTTTCTGAATCAAACGCTCCACTTTACGCAAATGTGACTTTCTATTTTCTTTTTCAGACGCCCCCCATTCATGTATGGAAACTTCTTTCGAGCGGGGCTCACAGCGTAAGCTTCCCGTCGTTCGCAGCTCCCCTCACCTCCGGTCGTCGACAACGCGACAGGTGAGCGTGTATGCTGGTGCATATAACGTGGGGAGCAAACAGCGCCCACCAGGGGGGCACCAAACCTGAAAACGCTGCGCAGCGTCCCCTGCAGAGCAGTCCGCCCGCAAGTTACATTGCGTTCACTATCGATCGGAGGAGAAGCTGCGCTTTGCAAACGACGAACTGTTGTGGCTGCGAGTCGAACAGAGAACGTAGAAATGGACTGCGAAGCTCGCAACTGGAGGGCCTTTCCTCTCGCGTTGAGTTCGCGCAATAAGTCCACCTATTCTCGCGAACATTTCAACCGGGGAGTGGCGCCTCGTATTCTGTTTTCTCGAATTTTACAAATGCTACGTGAAAGCCCAAATATTTACGCAGACGAGAAATCCTGGGCACGGCACGGGCACTTCAACCACCTTAACGGAACCGGCAAGGTGTTTAGCTTTAGCCATACTGCCTCTGTGAGTACCTTTCAGTTGGTGTCGTTATAATTTGTATCGTAGCACAATCGTGAAATTAGCGGCACAGTTGTCACCATTGTGACGATGACACGTTAGTCTATTTCAGCAACAAATGAGATGCTACCGCCAGCGGCGGGGACTGAAGACGTGTTCCAACGGGCGCGTCCCGAGAAGGTGTCCGGTACAAATTACAGAACAGGCGTGGACGAGATCGGAAAGGATTATGGTGTTGCGCCACCCCGACAAGACAGTCACAAATAAACAGACGCCCTGCCTCGCTAATGAAGGGAGCGGGAAGCTGATTTCCCTCTCACTCCATTCCTGCCCGAATGAGCAATCAGGGATGAGGGGCGGCATGTTACTCGCTCTAACGCAAGGCTGGCTCACCAGCAAGCCAGCGTCGGGCGTATACTTCGTCAGGGAAACATGATGCAGGCGCACATGCGGTTCACCAAAACGCCATAGGTCCATTTTTGAAGCTTTACGTTACAGACCATAATAAACGCTACGAACGGACAGTGGCAACACAACATAATACGCCTGGACCCGCGCGTTGACCGTGTTATGTTACATGCGTAAGCATTTATATGCCTACCCAACGCGGAAACCCTTCGGTCCGTACATCACGTAGACGAATCGCTATAATGAAGTTAATGTGTAAAGCAAAATAAACCCGTAAGAAAAACAGACTGCGAGTGGTGACTTTTGAACCTATGACCTAGCTCTCAGAAGCCGAGTCTTACCCACTGGTATAGTGCCTAGAATATGCAGCATATTCTAGGCACTATACCAATGGGCTAAACACCCACGCTTACAGAAGGTGCATATATCTCAACCGTATAAATGTGTTGTACTGGGGGTACAAAACAAATGTCAAAGTATAACAGTTTCTATGATGGCTTTGTTGAAAGATTTAGTGATGTTAGAATAAAAGCCAACTCTAGGACCACATGTAGCTCCGACTTGGAGCATTGCAGACGTAAGAAAACTTCCGATTTTGCGAATTTAATGCCAAGCACGCCACATCCCCGATGCATTGCGGTGGTCGTGGGATGTGCCTTCCGTTAGGGCCTTCCTTCACCAACCAAAATGCCAACGATATCTAAGGGCTCATGCCCTCCACGTCGCGCAACACAGAAAGATAAGCAGCCCATGATCTGATAAGGATGATAAGAAGCGATGAGGGGTTATATGGGTCTCACCATGGTTGGAATTGTTCGAAACGGTAGGATAAGGTGCTAAGGAGCGAAAAGGGCTTATAATAGTCTGAGACATTCTGATAAGGTTAATAAGCATAGATAAAGGTCGATGAGGGTCGGATCAAGTCCAGTAAGGGCCCGTACATGGTCGCTCCGCACGTCCGTTCCGCCCTCGTCCGGTCGCGTGCGGAAGCCTCTCTACTGGTGAGCGAGGAGCGGACGCAAGTTTCCCGTCCGGCCGCCTGCTCGTCTCTCATTGGCTGGTCCGAGGCGGACAGTTCGGCTGTCGTCACAGCAAACATGGCGCTTGCTCGAAGCGAAGCGAAGCGGGGACGTAAGGCTTAAGCTACAGCCGCGTCAGAAACAGTCTATTTTTTCTCCTTTTTGTGATTTTTACTAGTTATCTGGCACCCACGGAGATAGTCATCGAAAGCAGCAAGCCGGCGTACCCTTCCAGACCTCATCAGTGCGTGCGATCGCCTACAGAAACAGACGGAGCGCAGGAAGTGTGTGTTGTGTTTACGAGAGCATCGGAAGAAATATTTGAAGCCGTCGACTTCGTGATTTTTTGTTCCATGCTTCGCGTGCGTGTCGCAAACGAGAAGTCCATCACATACACGTGCATTCTGAGCAGCAGGACACATGTTCAGTGCGTGGCAAAATAACTAGCGTCCGATTGGCGCACCCAGCGTACACGTTTGGTTTCTGCTCTGTGTATGCGGATCCTTGCCGCGAAGTGGTGAACGCCAGCCCTTCGCAACTTTCAGAAGTAATGATACGATCAGTAGCGATAAATTTTTATCGCCTTGTTATCGCTGCCATTCCGCGTGTGCTATACTGCGCGTGAGCCGTTTGGCGGCTGCGACGCGCCGAGGTGACCGCGACGTTCGAGCTGTGTTGTTGTTATGAAGTGTGTCCTATACTGCGTGTGAGCCGTTTTGCCGGCTGCGACGCGTCGAAGTGACCGCGACGTTCTACCTGTGTTCTTGCTGTTATGAAGTGTGTTTGCAAGCTACAAACCGTGATTATGTATGCGCGATGTGTCGCAGCGTTGCTGGGTGTGGAAGTGCTCGTTCTACGCGATGTGCGTTTGCTCAGAAGTGAACTGTGCAGATGTGTTGCCGATCGCGTTTTCATATTTAGTACCCTTACAGATAAGCCCTATCACACCGGCCTTTTCTGCTTCGTACATCTAATTTTTCTTTCAAAAGTTGTTACTGCATGGTTGAAGATGCTTCTATCGGTGGGGGGAAATTAGGGAACATCATAATAATTGCATACGTCAAGACGGTCAGCGCTGTCGTGAAATGTGGACGCGCCTGAGAGCACTAATGTCATGAATGCAAATTTCTGGCAGCCTTGATTTTCATAATGTGGACACTAGTGTGAAGATCAAGAATTTCTAGATTTCACGAAGTAAATTGCTTTATATTTTGTGGTGCAAGCGGCTTACATAGCCAAAAATCTGAGCTGCTTGTTTTTGACTAGTGACTAAGCACAGCGTCTGTTTATGAAGACACCGGTGGCATGGTAGATGAATATGTTATAGGTAAGAACTGGATACTACCTTCTTATTAACTAAAAATTTTACGCTTGCTGACAAAAAGCAATATAAATGTAAAAATGAACACATAGGACGAGTAGTAACAAGTAAGTGTCACAGGTATGGTGTTATATAATATTCTGCTAGCAGCCAGCAGAACTGCGTAAAATAAATTTTGCCCAGAGTTCTTCCTCACTAGCCAGCCATGGCCACGTTACTAATGCAGGCAGAATTGGGTAAGCGAAAGTTTGTGGTTACTTTGTTTATTCACCCTATTTGATTATCTGGTTCGTGTCGCCTGTTTTGGCACGAGCCTTCAGTTTAAAGCGAACAATAGCACAAGTACCAGCATTATATGCCTGATAAGTGCTTTATTTTCTTTCCTCGTGTTCATTCTGCCAACAGTCATTAGCAAATAATGTGCATTAAACTGACTTGGGCCTGTAAAGTATGTCCATTAAATGTTTTTCCAGTGCACTTTCATCTGTGAGTAAATTTACTGCTACCTATCATTCGTGGGTGTGGGATGTTGGACGCTATAAGTGGCTATCTGACTGATCTTTATTTTGAATAGGCCACGGTTCCACTCATTAACTGAACCGTTTTCAGCTGCGCTGCCACACTATAGAAAGGGGGACCTCGCCTCTTGTCATTCTTTAGCATGTTCATGGCCACAGTGCATTGTCCATGAGAAGTCAGCTGCTATCACAATATAAAACGTGCCTATTGGCTGCTATGAGTTTATCCTGAACACGAATTTTCACAGTTATGTAAGCATTAGTTATGTGACCGAAGCCAGCCAATGAGCACGAACTGCTGGCAAAATTTTCAAGCGACTCTGCAGGCAGAGTGTCTGTTCCCTATATTATGTTAGCCACACTGCTTTGTCAGTATGCTGAATTGTTCTTTTTTTGACAGAAATTAACTACCCAGCCAGACAAGATATTGCCAAACCATCAATTTTAGGCCCGTACACATGGTCACTTCTTTATTTTATGATTTTCTGGGCATGACAGCCATGGCTTAACTTATGCACGGAGTTGAGTTGCTGCATGTGAGAAAAAAAATCACTGCGTAGCTAATAGGAATTAGACTGGTACAAAAAAATTATTTATCTTTATGGCTTGTAGTATAAGTGGTGCTGTTCATTTGATGCACACAGTAACATGTGAACACAAATGTATGTGTACCTTGCATTTATGTGCATGTGTGTGTGAATAAAACAGCACAACTTCTAATATCAAGGCACGTTGTACCAACTATACCCATTAAAGATGTTCTATGTGGTATTCAGCTGATCGTATTGAAATTTTATCACATGGTGCAGTTACATTTCATACCTGTATGTAAACCTATTTAAGAACTGTATTCACTGCATGCGAGAATCCATATTTTAAACCAATGCAGTACCTGGGGTAGCAGCTTTTTAGTTAGCTTTTGCCACAGCTCATTAGAGGGATCGTGTTGACTATGCCATCCAAACAACTCATATAAAGGTTTGTGTTTAGTATACTAGCAGTTAAATACTGAATGTAGCTGCGATTCTTTGTATACTAGTGAGATTAATTCCACTGCTCATTGTTCTGTAACGTATTGTTCTTCAGTCACACATGGTGACAGTATTTGGCGTCACGAGTTCTAGGCTATTTTTCACATGGGCCTTTTGATGAAGTGAAATCTGCCTCTTCAACAGTAAGTTTAGTGGAAAGCCACCACTGAACCAATAGCTCAAAGGCCAATTCCTGCATGCTTTTCGCCAATTGGGTAGTGCGCGGAAACTATGTGTGATACATCACTTCAGCTACACCAATAATCACACAGCTAAACCTGCCACATATAGTTAAGTCAGTGATATAGGCAGAAGAAGATGATTTACGTATGTAACAGTTACTCATCCCTTGAAATGTGAATGACCCAAACCTTCGCGAGCATATCAGTCACAACCATCCAGCAGCACAAGTGGGAACACTTGTGCTATCACAAACGAAAGCAAGTAGAATAGTACCACCGTCTCAGCTGGTTTGTTGTGATTACCTTGCCTGCAAGTTTCTTGTTTATATTGGATAGGCTTCCTACTTCCTACAAATAGCTTGTATACATTTTTGACCTGCACCGCAAAGAGCTGATGTGACAAAAAAATGTGTACACCTTAGTGTTATGTTGCTTTTCATGGTGTCTCAGTTTACTTAATACAGTTTTGAATTTACAGATTGCTTCACATGTTTATAGCTAAAAACCACTGAAAACTACTTGCATTGTGACTCCAAGGTCACAACGCGAGGATTTGTGTGGTATCCTTCCTGTTCATCGGTGTGTCCTTGCACTATAAATGTAAAATGTCACACCTGCAAACCTGAGCATCCACCCTTACATTTCAAACACTTTTTTGAATGCTCGGCAGTTATGCTTACAAGCACATTGTGACAGCAAATCTACACCACCTTAATTTAAGTGCGATGTAAAGGGTTGTTTGTGCATATCCAAGCTGTTCTAGCGTGCCTGCAGGGATACAGCATTGTCCAGTGGCACCGTATAGTTCAGGCATAACAGTGAACTAGTAAACAAAGCGGCTGATAATACTAAGCTGACCCATATGTAGGAGCATCATATTATCTAACCCGCACGCAAAGTTACTTTCAGTGTACTGAATAACCGCAGCTTTGATTTACCAAGTTATATTACTGCACACACAGAGCGCTGAAACAAAGTCTGTACAATGGTGAGAAATGTGCCAAGGAATGAAAGATAACTTGTGATGTGTGGATTTGAATAGTAGATGTGAATGCATACCCAATTCACCAGTATGCATGTTTTCTTTTCGAACAATTTTACATTTGGCACAGAGGCTGAGCCAGTACGGCCTCTTGACTGCAAATTTCTGTGCTCTCACAGTGCTAATGGGAGTATCGTTCATTTGGCTACCCAAATAGTGAATAGGTAATAGAGCACTACAATCTTTCAGTTTTACGCAGAACACCTTGTGCATTATTCACAAAACTGAACCTAAGGAACTATTCGCTGGTTTGTTATGGAAATAAAAAAATGACAATGAATGTCTCCTCGCTTTTTGTGTGGCCCTGTCTTCTGCCCTACGCACCTTCATTTCATTGTCATGTGCATGTTAAAACAGCAACTAAGTAAGAAAGACAAACACAAAACTAATAACTACATCAACCTTTTCACACCACAAGAGGCCACTGAACTCACTGCTAAGCTACACTTGATAATGTCGGTTTGCTTTCAAATAAATACAGGCACTGGCCAGCTGTTTATGTTATGCTATGCATTTTTCATTTTCCTAAATATATGGCTGTGCATGAGCTAGCAAGGTTGTTACTACATAAATACATAAAGAACATGCAGCCCATGCCCAACTAACTCATATAGCCTGAGTATAGCTTATTTTTTATATGTAGAGCAATCAAAATAGAACACGCATGTATGATGCCGACAGTATCAAACAATCTCAAGTCGAACATCCTTGTTTGGTGCCATGGGTGAGAGAGGGAGCATGCCTGTCAAGGTACTGCTTAATTTTGTGCGCTTTGGTAATGTTTGTGCATTGTTGAAATGTTAAATTAGGTATGTTAAGTTGTAAGGTGGCAACATATTGGGTAGCCAGGCTGGCAAGAAAGAATGCAATTGTTTGATTTCACTCAAAATAAGTTTTCTTATCAGCAATGTAAATTATATGCTTTCAAATAAGTACTCCCCTTGGAAACATATCTCATGAGTATGCATATATCTGCATAAGGTCACCGCTATACATACATATTGCTTTAAGCCAGTCATAATGAATTGTACATTCACTGCTTAACCTTCAATTTCTTGCTGCATGAAGTTAACCACTTATGCATAACCTTTTTTTTGCACACGGTGAGAACTTCAGTCATCGCTGAGCAAATAATTTAAGGAAAAGGCATTCCATGAATCCAACTGCTTTAAGCACTCTCTTAAAATTGGCAGAGTGAAAAAAAAAAAAAAAAAGCACGAGCGAGCGTATCAGCAAGCTGTACTCGGAGCCTCACACGCGTGCTCAGTGGTAAAAAGGTGCGTCTTGGCGACCTACGCAAATGCATTCCGCGACAGATGTGCGTGTGTTCCGTATTCTTGCAAGCTGTCACTAGCACTACAGAAACCGCGCTTCCGGCGACACTATCAGTCTCGCGTGACGCAGAACGCAGCACGTTGGATAATTAGAGAGGTTTTGTTCAACCAGCCAAGGCAGCGCGCACTGAAAGTAATCATCCGAGAATACGTCGCGTGCTGCGACGTGATGCGATTGCAATACATCTGTAAAAGGTGGCGCAGATAAGACGACTGTGCAATGTTTCGAAGGATGACGGTGCCAATGCAACACATACGGCTGCAGAACAGAATGTGGCAGCCTAGAGTCGCATTTTCACCGGAACGCGGAAACTTGAAATCAGATCTGCAAAAATATGCCAGTGTCGTCTGCTGTCAAAGGTCGTTGCCAACCTTGAACACCTTTGCTCCGCCGAACGGTTGCCAGCTGTCAACAGGCCGCGTCGCCCAATAGGAGTACGCGTGCGTTCCGCTCGTGCGGATTGAGCGTGCATCGAATTTTGCGACACCGTCCGCCTTTCGGGCTTCCGCACGCGGCCGGGCGAGGGCGGAACGGACGGGCGGAGCGACCATGTACGGGCCCTAAGGTTGATAAGGACCTATATAAGAGTTGATAAGGGTCGGATAATGTCCGATAAGGTTGATAAAGACAGGTAAGCGTATATAAGAATCGGATTAATTGTGATAAGGTTGATACCAACCGATAAGGCTTTTAAGGCTCGGATCAAGTCCGATAAGGCTGACGACAACCGTTAAGGGTTGATAAGAGTCAAATTTAGTACGATAAGGTTTATAACGACCAACATGGGCTGATAAGGGTTTCTGCTAGTCGGATCAAGTTTCATAACATTGATAACGACACCGGACTGAGTGGAAATGAGCAAGTGGCACAATGCTTACACATACTTATACAACTCCCAGAGACGTTTTTGCGTGATTTTGTTTTGTTTGACGATAACGGCAGCAAAGACGACAAAGTTCTTGCGTTCGGTTGGTGGTTTGTTTTGATGCTGAAGTTTTTTTCTAATTTTGTCCTTCATCGTCAATCACCAACCCCCAGTGCTGTTTTTACTGGCCCTCAAGACTCCTGCTTCGCTGGGAGACCCTCCCTGCAGACCATGCGATGGAGGAGATGGTGGTGGAACCGTCTGGCGGCAGGGACAGGCCTTCCGCTGCAAGGAAGCGCCTCAGCTCTTCAGCGGCATCAGAAGCTGGCGATTCCGAGTCTGACACAAGGTCGGATGGCTCGCGTGCCTTCATACCTGCTAAGCATCGGCGTTCAAGACGGAAGTCCTCGGCATCGTCCTCAAGTGAAGCGACCATCATACATAGCAGCATCGTGAGTACGACAGTGGCCTTCGTGTCTGTCGACGTCGTGGTAAGCGTGAACATTTACAAACAGAAACTTCATGACTTTTTCTTCATAATGGCCTTCGGTCTTATTTAAGATGTTCGAGTGAACCCATAGAAAAGTATCATTGCCGTAGACACAACAGATGAAAAGACGGTGCAAACCCTACCTGGCCTGTCTCAACTCTGTGGTGCCAACACACGGGCTTATATAAGACAGGGAGCGAATGTAATAGATGGTGTCATATCTGTTGTTGACCTAAAAGTTAAAGACGACGTGTTGAAAAGCATTACCGTTTGCACGCCGCCATGCAAAATCATCGGCGCGTGAATGAGTGTGTGAAGACACTCTTTGACTGTGAAAAGCTACCTAGCCATATGAAGGCTGGACTGCTGCAATACTCGGTTCGACTTTTTGTACCAAGGCCTTTACAGTGCCGTAAATGTCCAAAGATTGGTCATGTACAGGGCTGCTGCAAAAGTGCTGTGGTCTGTGCCACATGTGACAAAAATCACGACGTGAATTCTTGCGACAGTCCCACATCTGGCTCCTCTAACTGCGAAGGTGAGCACTTGGCAACAAAGACTGTCCCACACTGAAGGAAAAACTAAAAGCTCTGAAAAAGAAAGTTCAAAAGGAGGCGCCAGGAGAGAAGACACGTAGCCATAGCGCCAGTCCAGCGTCTGCAAATGCCACGACTATGTACCCGCACGTTCGGAGAATAGCGCAGAAACCGTGCATCGGAGGGACAGAGGGAGGCGGAACTTCTGCCTCTGAGCGACATCGTGGCCGACGCTTCCATCGAAAGCATCAGAACCTTTATCTGGCGAAATCATGGCTCAGAAAGCGTCCGAACCAGCTTCTGCCAAGGCCCCGTCTACAACAGAAAACACTGTAGATAGGGTGCCCAAAGCAGTCTCAGTCAACGAAAATGCCCAGCTCATCAACCTTCTTAAGATGCTTGTCAACATCATTAGGTCTCTGATTGGCGGTCGTCGAACACCAGTGCCTTAGCCGCAGAGCAACTTGTCGAAGCTCTCGTTCCAGTTCTCGACGGCCTTCACTAGAAACAATATGAACACGTGTCGGAAGCCTCGTCCATTTGTGCTGCAATGGAATGTCAGGTCCCTACGACCGCGGCATGCTGATCTAGTCCTTCGGCTCCTCGCAATGAACACCCCGCGGGATACTATAGCGCTTCAAGAAACCAATGTAAGAAAAGCGGAGTTCAGACTTCCAGGCGTCGTACGCGTCCACAGTAACACTCGAGGCACATTGCCGGCATGCGGTACTTTCCAGTGCACGGACGTCAAGCATCCACAACATGCTTCAAAAGCATCGTTATGCGTGCGAGCTGACCTACATTTCGCAGTTATTGATACAGGTGACATCGGCGATGCCGATTTTGAATGTTCCTCTGTTGCTGTGAGCCTCAAAAATACAACGACTACTGTGTCATGCATACATTATCGACCGACGCGGTCTTCAGACACCACATTAGAGGAGTGCTTAGTCTCTCGTTGCGGCCCATCATTTGTGCCGTGCTGAGGCTTCAATGCTCACCATCCTCGCTGCTGTTCTCGTCCACAAGACAATCGTGGCGTGGAGATCAATGAACATATTGTTAGACATGATCTACAAACCTTCACTGACGGCTCACCTACATTTGTCGGCAGAGAAAAGGAGCAATCCACCATCGACCTTGTGATATCAACGAGATATGCACGCCTGGCCTGGTCATCTGAAGCTGACCCACGGAGCTCAGATGACCTACCAGTTTGGTTGGTTCCAGAAAATTCTCCTAGCTGCTAGACTGCCGCCTACGATGTGACAAATTGGGACAAGTTCCGTCAGCTGATTTCAAAGGCGCCATCACGCGACAAGCTGTTCAAACTGGTGACTGAGTGCCTACAACAAGCTACAATACGACGACAGCGGCGCATAGATAAACCAAACCCTGATGTTAAGCTCTTGAGGCCTGTCGACGCCGGCTTACAGGAGGGCGCAGCGCTCTAAACGAAACTTTGCATGGACTTTATATAACCACCCAGATGCAGTTATAGGGCGGCACACAAAACAATTTCGTCGAAAGAGTTGAGCCAGACTTTGTAGTTCGCAGCAAACAAGCGGTTTCGGAAGTGTATGACGCATACTGAAGGCTCTCCGCACTCCCTAAATCTGCAAGAATCCTGCGGCTGCATTGTGCATAACGACCGGCCGGTCGTCGAAAATTCTCGCGGAAGCATTTGCCGACCTTTTCGTGTGTGCTATGTCAAGAGACATTCTCTGGCAAGACACGCTACCACAACCTCTTGCTCCTGCTTGCGAAATGGATGAGGCAGACTTTACTGTCGAGGAGCTAGGCTATGCGCGTAGTCATTCTAAACGCCGTACTGTCCCAGGCGAAGAGAGTGTCACATACCAAGCCTTACGAAACATCGATGAGGCATTTCATCAGCTTATCTTGGACGAATATAATGAAGTGTGGCGAACGAGTCTGATTCCCAACGAATGGAAATCATCTGTGGTGATGCCTGTTCTAAAGCGCGGGCGTCCTGAACACCTAAAGTCATACCGCCCAACGTCACTAACATCTAATATTATCAAGCTGATGGAACTAATGGTACTGTTTTGTCTAAATAGCAGATTACAGGAACTGAATTTCTTTACTGATGTCATGAGCCGCTTTCGTCGCCATCGTTCAACCCTTGACAGCATTGCAGACTTTGTATCATTGCTTGAATCTGCTCGAGAAAACAAGCGCCGCATATATACTATTCGTAGACATACAGCAAGTATTTGATACGGTACCACATGGGGCGATTGTGTTCGCACTTATGACTGCGAAAATTTCGGGTCGTTTGCTTCGTTTTGTGGGCGATTTTCTATCGGAGCGCAAAATGAAAGTGCGCGTTGGGGGAGCGGCAAGTGAATCTCGCACTGTTAAGTATGCTGTCCCGCAAGGCAGCGTCTTACCGCCGCTTCTGTTCAACAGCGTACTTGCTGGACTTCCAAGCCGATTGCCTCAAGAATGCGACTTTCCAATAGGCATACCAATCTATGCTGAGGACACTGCATTGTGGATCAGCGGTCCTGCGCACCACGGTCCACGTCTTCGTGGAATCTTGCAGAGAGCTCTGAATGTCACATCAGAGTACATGGATGAAGCTGGTCTGCAGATTTCACCCGCTAAGTCAGCCGCAATTGCGTACCATCCTAGATAGACAACGCGCTTGTTGAACCATGAGCCGGTTATACCTCGAAGGTACACCGATAGATTGGGTATACAGCAACACCGCTACCTCGGCGTAATTATCGATGATCGCCTATATATCATGGCGCCCTGCCGTCACCTCTGCGCGGCACAAATCGCAGGCCCTACTCAGATATGTGGCCGCCTTGACTGCAAGGGGCGAGAGCTGTGACCAGAATTACAGCACTACAAGTATATCAATCATCTGTACTTTCTGGCATGATATATGACTTGCTAGTAATGAACGTGCCGCCTAGTTTGATGTCTAAATTGGAATGGGACCATCGTGTTGCCCTCCGAGTCATTCTTGGCTTACATCGCGAAGTGCAGTCTGTTCCATTACTCACTGAAACACCTGAGGCTGCAAGCAGACTAGACAGCATTATATCAGGTAGAGCGTCCGCACCGGGC
The DNA here is from genome assembly GCF_050947875.1 of Dermacentor variabilis. Classification (NCBI taxonomy): domain Eukaryota; kingdom Metazoa; phylum Arthropoda; class Arachnida; order Ixodida; family Ixodidae; genus Dermacentor; species Dermacentor variabilis. The sequence goes on from NC_134570.1 coordinate 7,223,999, forward strand.
ACCAGATGGACAAGCACTTATTAACCACCTGATTCAGCGACCGTTCACCCGCATGGGAAAAATGGCGGCATTGTTCGTTACACTGCTGGCGGTTGACAAGATACTGCCTCACTGATAAGTTCGAAGGAACACAGCAACAAATGCCCTTTCCCTATTCATCTTTCGATTCCCGAGAAAGACAAGAAGTCTGACCAGCCTGTTTCGGCACTATTCTGGTTGGCCCAGCTGCACTTATTTGAAATATATGGAGACCATCTTAAAGTATTTACGGACGCATCGGTAAGCAGCGACGCTCAAGGCGCAGCAGCAGCTGTCTTCTGCCCTTCGACTGACATAAGAGGGGTGCTTCGAATACCTCGTCCATCTTCAACAACTGCGGAGCTGGCAGCAATTGATGTTGCTCTGAAGTATGTACAGGAAGAAATAAGCACGTCGAAGGTCGTCATCCTTACAGACTCCCGTGCTGCCCTGAGAAGGCTGTTGAGAAATGATGCCAATAGCCCAATTCTACGCAACATAATAGAGTCCGCCGACAAAATCACTTTTCGTGGGGTGTCCCTCGTTGCCCAGTGGATACCTTCGCACGTGGGTATTGCTGGAGATGGAGCTGATTGCCTCGCTTTAACCTGTGCTCACAACGGGAGTGACTGCCCAGAAATTTCTTGTATGTTTGACAACGCCGGTATGTTTATCCGCCGATACCTCCTAAAGCAGCACCCAGACCAGCGTGTTGCAAACTGGTCGTTCCCTCCCCGTGTTCGTGGTTCGGGCTTGCTTCGTAGTGCCAGAGCACTGTTAGTGAAATTAAGAGTTGGCTCGGTGTTGGTGCGCGAACGATTGTATCGTCAAGGGCGTGTGCATAGCCCGCCGTGTACGTCCTCTGGTCCCTGTGAGACACTTGAACACCTTATAGTGGAATGCCCCGCATTCGTCAGACAACGTGCACTGCTAATTAAGGAATATGGGCACATTGGACTTAAATGTGCGACGCTTGATCATTGCCTGTTTCCGAAAGGGAGTGTTGCTCAACGCGACCACGCCCATGGAGCCTTCTAGGTTTCATGCAGAAAACTCATTTAGCTTCCCGTTTATAGACATTTTTTTCGTGTTCCTACTTTCTTTTGTCCGTGTCTCTGTCATTTGTTTATTTCGTATTTTCTTTGCTATTTATTCGCTTCCTATCTTCTTCTCCTCTTTTCATTCCCTCCTGCCCAAAGAGTAAGCAGGCGCTGTGCCCCTCTCGGTGGCACATGCGAGGTTGCTCCCTGCCTGTTTCCTTTTTGTGTTTGTATGTTTCCATAAATAATAATAATAATAATAATAATAATAATAATAATAATAGTAACGGCGCGAAAGCGTTATCTTTAAAGCATGGGCCACATTTCAATAATTCGAATAGTGACAAGTACAGAAAAAAGAAGAGGAAGCCTCAGTGAAAGGCTTCCTTTCATTCTTAGAATACACGCCTTCATTTTTCGAGCCCCTTAGGCGCACTTCGCATAACACTATGACGTGACACTTCCTCGAACATCGGGAAACATTTAACTTTCGCTGTGCTATCCATCACGGGCACGTGGAACTCTTCGTCTCGTCGGTGCATCTCAGGCGACTTGGCCCGTGACCAAGTCCCATCCTAGGCACGTTTTTCATCTTACAGGCAGCCTGCGTTATTCCTCCGAGTGACGCTCTTGCAACGCGCCCAACGCCGTCGATGGGGTGAGCGCGTCGACAAATGCGCCCCGTTCCGGTACACCAACAATAGTTTTTCATTAGCTGTAGCAGTGCCTCCTCTTGGCTGTAGCGACGACGCATTGAGAGTGCATCGGCTGAACCCCGTGAGATTGACAACAAACGGATCGTTCCCAAAAATCAGTGGTACAAAAAGCACGAAAGAGAAACGAAAAAGGCTGATAAATAAATGTGGCGGCAAATCGGAAAGATGCCACAGGAAGCGCTTCGACACCGAGTGTCGCAGGACTCCCCAGCGTTGCAGGACTGTACCCCCCCCCCCCCCTCGACTTCAAGCCACGTGTCTTTCCTTGCCGGGTTTGTCGAAGATGCCGCAGCCCTCAGTGCACCTGGCTCGCTTTTTTTTTTCTCTCGCTTTGTGTGTGCGCGTGTATTTGTGGTATAGGCCTTTCGTTTCTCCTGGAGAAGTAGTCCATATTCTAAAGCAGGCTTAGTCGTGCCGCGGTACTCCGACAATGAAAAGAAGCCAAGAAATACCGACCCTGAGCCAAGAAAACGTGCTCGCTGGCAAAGTACCTCGAAGAAGGGGGGAAGGAAGGAAGGAAACAAATTCCAAGAGAATACGCCCAGCATAAGAGGAGATAAAGACGCACAATAAATTGATTCTCTCCATCTCGACGAAGCTGAAGGTTGATATCCTCAGTTCGCTCCGAAATGTTGTTTTATGTCGTGCTGTTTCGTTGCTTCCGCCATCTGTGTTCTCCTTCAGTCAGTGGAGTTGTGCACCGCTTCTCTTTCTTTGTGCGCACCCGTTTACGAAGCACAACTTGGCTCGCTGCTTTCTTTAGTTCCCCTCTCGTCCAAACAATTTCAGGTCTCGCGAGGCGCTCACAAGAAAGGCCTCGCGACCTGTGTGCTCTGGCCTGCCTCCGCAGCGCGCGACGGTCAAATAGCGGAGACGGCAAAGAAAAGAAAGCACGTACAGTCCGGAACGTAAGGCAGCTCCGTGTACCCAACAGGGAGACAGGACGGGAAGGGAAAATAATTGAACTACGCGGCGCATAAATTCGGAGCCCTCGTTCGTAGAGGTACAGAGAAAATCGATAGGGAGAGATGCGGATCATTTTCTGCGCTTATCTCAGCGCTTAGGCGGCGGCGAAACAAGAAATCCATTTAGATTGGGCAGCAAACGGTCGCGGTTCCAAAGAAGCGCAGTACATCCCTATCGAAGCCACACACGCTGAGTTTTTTACTGGAAAGCTTCGGTGTGTGAGTCTGCAAGAGACGTATCTTACAGCCAAAGCTAACCATATAATGTGACAGTATACTGTAAAACATTAACGCGTCTTTGACAAAGCGCAAAACTTTACCTACGCGCGCAAGGTCTGGCCTCGAGAAAGTTGGGACAACGGATTAAAGAGCGACGCAGGGATTATGCTCGGCTGTAGGAAACATCAAAATGGCGTGACCCCCCTTTCATCACTCGTCCTTCATCATTTGCACGGGCATTATATATGAGGAGCTCCACTTCCCAAGACAAACCAACCTCAGCCGTGCCACCAACCGGATAAGCTTGCGGAAGCACTGCCCAGGATCAATCGCTGCTCCGGCGCCGCCGTGCACGTGCATGTCACAGTGCGCCCCTGCGATTTCATTCACCAAGTTTGGTTCATCGGCGGCATGAAATCCGTCGTGTCAAATATGTGGTTTAGGAAAAGCTCCTCTTTGTGACAAGTGCACTACAAGAGACAGTGCCGCCGTGGTTGCGAGACGAAGAGGACGACAAAGAGTGCGCGCGCGGAGGTGAAGCCCGCGCTAGGCGAGAGAAGACGACGTAGAACAGCATCGAAGAAGAAGTGAACGGAGAAGTGGACGAAGAGGTCCACGCGCCGCGAACGTTCTGCGAGCGTTCGACCTGGTGGTTCTTCCAGTGGAACTTCCAGTGGAACTGTTCTTGCCTCGCAGGGTTTTGGCCAAGAATTGAGTAGCTGTTCTTTTTACTTTTATCGCTTGTCAACAGTTTGGCTAGTCTCAATATCATTTAGCTAACCAGACCACGCAGATGTCCTTTTCTTCACCAGGGCCAGGGGCCTTCCCCTGGTCCGCTTCTATTCCTCCGCAGGAGTTACCTGTGGATCTGTTTGTACGCAACGGCATCACATCAGTTCCTGTGGCTCTTGTTCCAACCAATAACGGAGTCATACGGATGAAGAATCCGAAAGCGATTCAGGCGGAATTGCGATCGGCGACGGCCAGTTTCCAGAACATCACTGAGGTCCGCAAGCTTGGCAGAGGTGGAGTCCTTTGCTTTTCGGCAGACCAGTCCTGCGTACAAGGCCTGTTAAAGTGCTCGCTGTTTGCCGCCAATCCGGTGAGCGCATTTATTCCTCCCAACTGGCATGTGTGAAAGGGCTTGTCCGAGGCGTCGACGTGAACATGACAACGGCAGAGGTATTAGAGATGCTTTCACCCGCGGGAGTAATTTCAGTTTATCGGTGTGGACGTGTGGTCGAGAAAAACAGGATCCCTACTGAGTCGATCATAGCCACATTTGCAGGGACAATTCGACCCTCAGAGATAAAGGCATGGCCTCTAATATACAGAATGGAACCTCTGTCCCCTCGTCCCCTCCAATGTGTGAAATGCTGGCGCTACTGACACACGTTAAAAGGATGTAGATCTGCTACCAGGTGCCGAATTTGTGGTGAAGAGCACAATGCTAGCGAGTGCAAAAGCAAGGAAGAAAGGTGCTGCCTCTGCAATGACGCGCACTCTGCTGATTATTCTAATTGCTCAGCAAAGGCACGGGAAATTGAAATTCTGGAAATCGTTGAACGAAGACGTTGTTCACGTAGAGAAGCCGTAGCGGAAATTCATTCTAGGACTCAGGGATACGCCGGCGTCACAGCCCGCCAGGTGACAGCAACGGATGCGTCTCTTTCACTTTCTATTGCTAATGCCATCGAAAGGGCAATGGAAAAATCTATGGAGCGCCTAGCTGGAAACCTTTGTGAGTCTCTGACACAAATTCTAACTAGCCAGATGGCGCAGATATTCGGAACAGCAGCAGTCGGTATAACTACTCGAACTACTGAGTGTCCACGTACTTCAAATGAGGAAGTATCCGCCAATTGCACGTCGCAAGATGCCCAAATTGTAATCCCACCAGTGGATGTTAACCAGACCCAATGCACAGGCTCCAACGATAACACAGAGGGCGCAGATGAAATGGACATGGATCCTCGATCGTTAAAACGATGTAGGTCCCCTTTGTCTAAAAAAGCTACGACTCTAACTCAGGCAAAGACAAAAAAGTACCAAAAAGACAGCCTTACAAAGGAAGATTTCTTAAAGGAAAACATTTTAGGTAAGGCAGTTACTGAGTCCATACTTACGCAACCATAGGTCTCCTCAAAATTCTTCATTGGAATTGCCGATCAATTTACTCTGCAGCAACAGATTTATTGTACCTATCATCGAAATTCTCCCCGGATATTATTGCTTTGCAAGAAACATGGCTTTCAGTACATCAATGTTTTCAATTGACGAACTATCGATCTTTCCGACTGGACCGTCCATCGAAGGGCGGAGGTTTAGCTTTCTTTATCAATAACAGAATTAGCCTTAAGGCAAAGATTTCATATAAACATATGTCCCCGGAAAGTGAAATTTTCGCATTAGATATAAATATACCAGGGTGTCTACCTTTCTCGTTAGTAAACGTATACTTTCCGGCGGGTGTGCAGAACACTCGATGTTTGAATTCAGCAGTGACTTCATGGTGTAAGGACAAAATTCTGGTAGGAGATTTCAACTCCCATCACACGTGCTGGGGCTTTCGAACTGACCAATGTGGCAAACGCTTGTGGGATTGGACAATAGACAATCATCTGTCTTGTCTGAACTCTAGAATTCTTACATATATTTGTTAACAGTCCCGCTCCGCATTGGATTTAAGTTTCGTAAGTTCGCCCTTCACTAACACATCCTGGACAGCCTTGGACTGTGCAACCAACAGTGACCACTTTCCAATAATGGTTGAAATTGCTTGCCCGATTATGCCATCGTGCTCCCAGGTACGCGTATTTGTAGATTATAATAAATTTAAATCCGATCTTAAGGTACAATTGGCTTCTCATTCCGAAGAGCAGGAAGACACGAAGGCTATGAAACTTTGTGTGGTAATTGAAAGAACATACAAAAAGGCTGAATTCAGTGTTACTTCTGCAAAGGAAACATCTTATAACCCTTGGTGGAATACAGACTGCACGCGAGACCACCGACGCCGACAGGCAGCTTGGAAGCAGCTCCTATACAACCAGTGCCCCAAAAGTTGGTCTGATTACAAGTTTCATGCTGCTGTCTTTAAACGTACAGTTGCTAAAGCTAAAGAGGAATATGATAGGAAACACTATGATTTCCTTTCTAAATCTAAAAACAAAAAACCGTTGTTTAGATATATGAGATATCGGAAAATTCTGCCATCCCCAGCTAATATTGATTATATCAATCTGTCTCCCGATGAAATGAGAAAATCTCTTGAACTCCTTGCTAAAGGCTTGGAGAGTAGATTCACGTCATCGATGTCGTATAATTTGCAAAATGTAGCCCCATGCTTAGTGTATACTGAAGTTACATTGCCTGAATTATCTCAAGTGATTCGAAACTTACCTTTGTCAGCCCCTGGTCCTGATGGAATTACCATTCACATGATAAAAATTTTATTTGATCTATCTCCTGGAGACCTTCTAAACGTAATAAACTATTCCTTAGAAAAATCCTGGATACCTTACGATTGGAAAGTAGCTAAAGTAATCCCGATACCTAAAAAACAAGGACTAGGTTATAACATACAAAACATCAGACCTATTTCTCTTACTTCTAATATGGTCAAACTCATAGAGAGGGTATTACACTGCCGAATTACTATCTGGATGACGGATAATTTAATATTAAGTCCAAATCAAATATATAACCGCGTGGGTGGCAGAATTTTTGCGATCAAGAGAATTTTATTGCTTCAAGGACGGATGTTCTTCGTCTAAATTCAGACAAACTCGCGGAGTTCCCCAAGGATCTGTCCTATCCCCAATATTATTTAATATATTAATGAGCTCTATCCCCATCTGTCAGGACGTGCACGTTTACGTGTATGCAGATGACATTGCATTCTTTGCTGCCGACACTGACATTAACACATTATACCAAACATTACAAAGATACATGAGCATGCTGGAAGTATGGCTTCAGACAATTTGTATGTCATTAAATGTAAACAAAAGCGCCATTTTAGTGTTCTCGGTCATGGATCCGGTTTCAATTTCAATAACTTATAAGCAAGAACCCATTCCACAGGTTGAGTCTCTAAAATATTTCGGAATCACATATAATGGAAAACTCAACTGGAGTCCACACATAGAGAGTGTAGCGGGTAAGGCACAACGTGCTTTAGGTATTCTGCGCAGAATGAGTAACCGAAAATATGGACTACGTAGGGACTCACTGTTGATGATTTATAAAATGTATATGCGCCCCATATTGGAATCTGGGTGTGTCTTGTTCTCAGGCGGCCCTGCTTATAAAATAAAGCCTCTGGTTCTTTTGGAGCGTGAGGCCCTACGCCTGTGTCTGGGACTCCCCAGGTTTGTGGCTATTAAATGTTATCTACCAAGAAGCGCGCCTTCCAACATTGCCCTGCAGATTTCGCATCTTAACAGTTCAAACATTCCTGAAATTTTACAGCTTGCCACTTAGACGATCTGAATACGCATTCATTAATGATCCAAATTCCTTCTTCCTTGCTCATTGGCCTCGATTTCACACTCCACAGATCATATTTGTTCAAAAACAATTAGAAAGCCTGAATGTGAACATTCGAGAGGTAATTCCGTCAACCGAATCAAATCAGAATATTAAGATAGATTTTGATGACATTTTCCCCCCAAACTCTAAGTTTCAATCTGCCACTTTTTTAAATAACCTGTTGCAAGATTACCTAGCACACGTACAAACAAATAACATAATAGCTACAGACGCTTCAGTGAACAACGAAAAGGCGGGCGTAGGCATCTTCTCGCTCCCGCTTGGCTGGTCATTCTCCTTGAGACTGCCAGACTTCACACCTGTTTTTGAAGCCGAGCTTTTAGCAATTCTTTTAGCGCTTCGGAAACTCCCGTCGAACTCAATAAGTGCGGTTATTATAACAGATTCCCTTTCGGTCTGTACTTCGCTTACGGCTTCACCCAATTCGGCACCACTAAAGACGTTTCTAACATTAGTTCCTCCACAGTTGAATTCTCTAAAACTATTATGGGTACCTGGACATTGTGGCTTACATTCAAATGAAATGGCAGACGCATTAGCGCGAGCATCCCTGAGTGGACCTATAATGCCTGTTCTTCCTTTGGTGGCTCACATAACAGCAATCAGATATAGAAAATATTCAATTCATAGAGATGTCAGTGAATCAATAACAACATGGACAGAATATCAGGACCTCAGATTTCCGTGGAAAATCCAGTGGTGTCCATCAAGACAATCAGAAGTAGCGATCACGAGATTACGCTGCCGTGTCCCTCCATTAAACCTATATTTACACAGGACTGGTCTGACGCTATCGCCTCTGTGTCCATACTGCCAAGAAACAGAATCTCTAGATCATTTTTTTTTGGTATGTCGACGATACAAATTGTTAAGAAAAAGACATCTAGAACTTCCGTTCGCAAAATTACGGTTAATGTTATCACAAGAAATCATACTATCTTTCGGTGCGTCAGTTATAGGGGTCAGCCACAGGGACGTATTTGATGCCGTTTGCAGTTACATACAGTCAAGAAAACGAATAACTTTTTAACTTTTGTCTTGTATTTTTTTTGTCTTCTTATCTCTCTTTCATCATATTTTTTTCTCATCGAATAAGTAGCACTTCAAAAGAATAGGTGAACGTTTCAGCACGCAATTCTTGGCCAATCCCCCAGTGTGGGTATGAGCCATAACTTGAGGCCATCATCATCATCATCATCATCATCATCATCATCATCATTGAGCAGGAGAGCGTGCGGTGCAATAAAATAACATGAAAGTGATCGAGTCAGTAAAACCCGCGCAGCTCCCAGCGGCCTATCGCCGGTTAACACGGGACTCCGAGGGCCACCAATCCGGAAGAGACAAATGAGCCAGAGAAGGAGAGAAAGAGAGACACGTTGGCAGAAGAGTTCCAGGAGGCGACGCAGGCCGATGGTCGGCCACCGAACCGGGAGACAGGGCTGTCGGACCCGAGCCACCATGACTTGACCCGACCGCGGGGCCTCCTGGCAGCCGGTTCCTGTGCGGCACAACTAGGCCACACCACAAACCTCTGGCTGAGGCCGGCGGACTCCCGTAGGCAGAGCGGGTTGGCCGGCTACGAGCCCGAGCTTCGCGCACGGCTGCCTGGCCAGAACGCCGCTTCCACATGAACGCCCATCAGTCTGCGTTCCATGCCACAGCTGCTGCGCTCTGGTCGCCCGAACTCGTCACTTAACCCCGTGGACATTTTGGCTGAGACGAACGCCTCTTCCGTTGTCGCTTCGCCGCCACCAGTCAACGTCCAACTCTTGCCGCGTTGACTGTATAGAACGCTTGTTCTTGCGTTGTGTCATTACTTTGTGTGCTAGCGCTAAGCTATCTTGCTGGTAATATTTATTGACTGTTTGTTCTATGTTCTTTCGTGCTGGTTGCAGGATATGTTTTTGTGCTTCTTGGAACAAACGGGAAAGAATTCAATCTGGAAAACTGGAGGCCAATTTCGCTGACCTCCTGTTTAGTGAAAGCAATGGAACGTGTGGTCCCCAGTGGATCACGCAGAAGTTAGCCAGCTCGCGAAGAAATGGCAATGAACAGGCACGCTCCCGAGCCGCGTCGGTCGAGCGGTGTGCGAAGCCTTGGTTGAGCAGGCACAATAAGCGGCTGCAGCTCGCGGTGACTGCGTAGAGCCGCCGCGTCGTCGACCTGCCCGGCCTCTTGCAGGGCCGCGCCGAGTCGCACGGGCTGGCGCCGTTTCAGGCGGCGCTTTATTGGCGTCGCCGCCGCGCTGGCTGCTGAAGAGCGCCGCGCAACGCACAGGGCGCAAGCCGCTGGCCAGGGGACCGGCGACGCCACGTGCTCCGCTGACTTGGCGCCGGAGCTGCACGGCGGCAGTAGCACGATTCCCGCTAGGCCTAACATCGCCCAACGGGACGGGGGCCACGCGTTCTACGCCGTCTCGACGGCTATTTGGACACTGTCTGCCGTATTGCCAGATCTTGTAATGGCGGCAATTCGAGCCAACCAGAGACGCCGTGTACCGGCCCCCTGGGCCAATCAACGTGGCGGAATTTGATACCATGTACAGAACAGCATCCTCAAGTGTTGTTGTTCCCCGCGAACGTTGGACAATCTGCCATGGCACAACCGCATCCAAGACTAGAATCGAAAGCTTCCGCGGCGTCTCTCTAGGATTTGTTGTAACGTAAAATAACAACGCCCATAAAGCAAAATAGAGCGGCTTAATCAGCGCATGGACCATGGTCACTATTGCTTCCAAAAGGGCCTTCGATGGCACGCACTTCACCCCTTCCACTTACCTCTTCTAGAATACTTTCGTGGCGTGTGGTAAATACCCCACTGCTGGAGAGGCCCAGGCGGAACAGTTAATTGCCACCGTCGATCGCAATGCTAAACCCTCCCGGTGTAGCTCGCAGTACGCTACTACCACCAACACATTCAAGAGTTCTGCTTGTGCCTGCTTTTATTCTTCAGTAAATGAAGCAGTTCTGGCTGCCTCATCTGTCGTTTCATAGAAACTTGCCTTAAAATAAATATTTAATTCAGGAGCTCCTAGCTAAATACATGGGAACGAAAAAAATCGTTCTCGGCAACCATCACATTGACCTTCATGAATTTTGTTGCATGTAAAAGAAAAAGCGAAAATCTATAGTGATTCCAGGAAGCAAATTTGTTTATTTACGCAGTCATCCTTTTTTACAATATTGTTGAAAATCGCAATATCACAAGAAACTCAGCTGAGAGGTTTACAACTCTGTAACTCAGCAATTAGAACAGATATCACAATTCTGTAAACTGCACCTAACAAAACATGCAAAGCGGACTAAATTGGTGTATTGTACGCCGCTCTAAAATTTAGCACTAATGCGTAAGTAAGACTTTCGCAAAATCCTCGCTAACACTGTGACAGTTTCACGTAGGCTGTAAAGTGTTATGTCAGATTCGTCCGCATATAGATTCTCTAACGGATGCAATTTACAGAACAGCGATATCTGTTTTGGTGCACAATAGCAGAGTTGTAAGCATAGTGCTGTAGTTATTCTGAAACATAACAACTTTTGGGAATCTTTTTTCTTTAAAAACGTTTTAGGCACTAAATCAACCTTCCCTTTCCTGTAGTCACTGTAATTTAACTTTATCTCCAAAATACAGCATATTTCATTCAGGTCGGTTGTCTTGTGAGAGAGTTTCTGCGCGTATCTGAACAGGCGCGACATCGCAGTTGGCTTCCTCTCGATGGCACTAAGCTTCGCCTGTCCCCGTTGATGACGCAGCGCCGGTAAATCCGTGTATAAGTTGACTTCGCTGCTTTTCTTTCTTTTCATCACCTTTACCGCTACAGTCGTCCGCATTTCCATGCTTTCAGCGTGATAACGCCATGTAAACTCGGTGCCTCGTGCTAAACGTCATAACAACGGAAGTACGCACAAGCAGAAAAGTTACATCGCCACGTGCGATGCGCGGGGAGAGCTTTGCATTAACACACGCCCTAACACAGCTTGGAAGCTGCGTAATGTTATCTCTTTCTGCCTTACTACTTGGCTCCGGGCAAAAAGACAGACGCACGCCCAAGAGCCGGATGTCGGTCGTGCAGCCCCAACGAAGACAGACGCACGAAGCGCAGGCGCGAGCTATTTCTCGACTTTTTCCGGTGTGGGCCGCACGCAGCTCGGTCCGTTCCCGTACCATCCACGGTTTCCCTTGCGATAAATAATGCAAGTCGTCCAGGCTAGGTGGAACGCACGGCGCCCATGGAGCGACACGGCAGCAAGCATGATTCGGGACAGTCGCCACAATCCTTATACCAGATGGAAGTCAGCTGACCGTTCCTGACAATACAAAGTCTTGGTTAGCGAGTCACGTGATGAGTCTTAGCGAGAAATTTAGCCAAAGCGTGACCGCTGACACTGTGCGAGAGACCGGCGCAAGGAAAACTATTTCTGTTGTCGGCTCACGTCGTAAGACCCGAGTAAGCGTCGAGAAGGCCATGCGAACATTATAGAAAGCGTTGTCCAGCAAATACATCCATAATTCAAAGGTGAAGGTCGGTCTATTCAAATCGCATACCACTGATACGACACCGCCTTGTTTAGTAATCAAGGTCCTCAATTGCATCAACCGTAAGCCTTGTTACGCCGAATAAAGTTGCGTGCTACTTGAGAGCTCATCGAACGCGGAATCGCAGAGTAGCACGACCGCCGTCTGATTATACGAAGCCTCTTGACGTCGTTCAAGTGCTGCAGGCGAGCAAACTGTTCAGATAGCACCGCCAAGGTTATCAGCTCACTTTCGCTCTACGGCCACGACTCGAACAACGAGCGTTGCCCGAGAGATAAGACCGTGATACAAAGAAATAAAAGCTCCCAACTGCGCACGTCTTGACAACTTGAAGAAACCACTGAATCTCTGGACGAGATTTTCGTTTGTTCTTGAGCTCCTCACAAGTTTATTTTCGCACGCAATTTCCTTGCACTCCGAGGTCGACGCACATCTTTTTCGCATACAGCCCTCGGGTGCAGAGGTTCGTGATGACGTCAAAGCTTTGAGAGAAAGCATCAGGTTGACATTCATAAGACGGCCGAATTTATTTCACCTTGTCCTTGAAAAGACTGATGACAGTGAGGTAAAGCAAGCTTTCCTGGCGTTATTCTCAACCGACAGCCTGTCGTGGATTTAACACCTATGAGCACCCTTGAAAATGCAGTCAACTACATTATGAATGCTCGTCGCCGGCTAGGTAGAACAACACAAGAAGAATTAAACGCATCACTAATGCAAGTTCATATCATAATCATACAGCAAAAATATTGCTTATATGACCCCCTTTCTTATCGCGAGATACCAAGGAGTGACTCAAACGCTTAACGGCAAAAGGCCTTGAGGATGTCTTGGCATCTTCCAAGCAACCGCGGGCCTCTTTAGAACTACTGAAAGCTGAGAGAGCTGGGAGGTGGGATTAACGGCAAGGAAGGCACGCGTGAATACAAACACCAGGCTTGTACGTAACGAATTACGTCTAATTAATTACTTTGAATCAAAGGGAGAGACGAATATAGGAAGGCAGGGATGTTAACCAGTCAAGAGTTTGGTTGGCTACCCTACGCTGGGGGAAGGGAGAAGGGGAAGAGAAAGAAGGGGGAGAGAAGGTGTAGAGATGTGTACGGTCAGTACTTGAGTTAAAGCCGCTCGCGCAAACTAGACGTTCTGGGAAAGCACAAAAGTGCCTTCACTGCCTTCTGAGCCGACGATCGGTGGAGACGGTGCTCTAGCACTGCCTTTTCACTCAGAAGTCGATCATCTAATTTCCTCAATGTGTTGGACAAAGATTGTCTTTGTGTTTCAAATTGGGGACAATGGCACAATAAGATTCAATGTTTTCCTCGCATCCGCAAACATCACATGCAGGACTGTAAGTCATTCCAATTAGTGCTGAGTAGGCATTCGCCAAGGCAACTCCAAGCCACAACCGCCACAAAAGAGACGCTTCGCGTCTGTGCAGACCGGCCGGAGGTCTGAGTTGCAGTGACGGGTATAGTCTGTGCAGTCTTGTGCGCCGTGTATGTGCGGTATTCCACTCGGAGATCGTGCGTGCTAGAATGCGAAGTTGTCTCGCGGCGTCGGTCCTTTAGAGAGGAATGGGAACGCAGCGGTCTTCTTGGTTTGAAGTCCGAGCTGCCTTATCTGCGTCATCATTTCCTATAATACCGGAATGACTTCGTATTCATTGAAAATAGATATCATGGCCTTTTTCTTAAGTGATGGACAAGTTCCACGATTTCGCACGTGAGCTGATCGTGATCTGTATGTCGGAGAAGCGACTGCACACATTGCAAGGCCGGCCGTGAATCGCAGAAGACGGTCCATCATCGAGGACTTTCAGCATTTATCGCCAGCAGCGCGTCGAGCAGAACCGCGAGCTCTGCAGCTGTGACCGTAGTGACACGGGAAGTCTTGAACCACTCGGTTATTCTCATTGTTGGTATAACTACAGCGCCACCGGAACTGGTTGATGTAGTTAGATTCATCAGTATAGACGTGTGTTTAGTCGGCGTATTCCTCGTATAGAAGAAGTAAAGTTAGTTGTTTGAGTGCTGATGACGGCAAGTCCAACATTTTCTCAAGTCCTCGAATTGTAAGGTTTTTTTTTTAATACGGCGCACACACCACGGAGGAATGGGTCTTGCCGCAGGTGCGTAACCCGACCTGAGAGCGGCACGGTGCGCGAAGACAGTCGCACTGAATGTCGTGTGAGGCCTATCTACTGGGAGACTTGCGAGGTCGTGGGTAGGGGTCCGGACGAAGTGTCTTATGTGCAAACGCATTGTTTCAATGGTAATGTGCGTTCTAAGAGTAGAATCTTGAGCGAATGCAATGACTTCAGTCGTTGACGCACTCCGCGGTAGACCAAGGCATATCTTGAGGGCTTGGGCTTGAATGCTTTGGATTATATTCAAGTTACTTCTGCAGGTGTTGAACATGACCGGTAGGCTGTACCGCAGAAATCCAAAAATTGGAGGACGCTTAAGCTTCGCCTTCAAGAGTGGAACGCGACAGCGTTCCCGTCGACCCGCCAAGGGGTGTAAGACAATGCGCTACGTCGCAGCGATCACTTACGAGGCGCCCCCGCGTCGGACTTTTCACCTACCAATCACGCGGTGAGCGTCGAGCAACGCAGCGTTCGGCGCGGCAACGAAACGTGCTCCTGAGCAAGCGGAACGAATCAAAGAACTCGGTGTCTCGGAGGGGGAAACGATGTACGCCAGCCAAACGTCGTGATCGGCACGGGCAGAGAGATAGACAGATAGTGATCCAAAGAAAGGAATGACGCTTTATTATGCAACCCGTGAGGCATGGCGAAGCGTCGTCAGGGGAGAGGGTGTCCAGGCCGCGACGCGCCTCGCACCGGTCCCCGCACAGCCCCAATGCGCGCGTGGCGCGCCACCTGTCGGGGCAGCGCCGTACATTGAGAGGAGCGGGTCTTCTGTGTTTGCCGCAAGATGGCTCTGCGTGTGCGGAAAGCGCAGAAGAAATGTAGCGGAAACGCACTTCGCTACTCGTGTAACTGCGACTTCTGTAGGTTACATGGTCATAATTACCGATATACACCGCAGTATCACTTTCTACGGCTCGTTTCTAAGGCAACACCGCATTCACTAGAGGCGCTTTTGTACTGCTCTGAAGCATCGAACCCGTGGCAGAGTGGTAGCGTCTCCGTCTCACACTCCGGAGCCCTTGGTTCGATTCCCACCTAGCCCATCTTGCAAGTTGCTTTTTATTCAAGAAGTGCCTACCGGGATTTATCGTTCACGGCCAACGCCGCCGACACCGACGCCGACGACACTGGCTTTTCTGGGACATGAGCTCCTTAACGCTGTCGCGTTAATAAAGTGGACCCTGTACAGCTGCAGCATAGATTGTATTGGCATTCGCCAGGTCTTTCCTTCTAGGAACTTAATTATGTGGCAAATTCCTGTCAGGCGTTTTCTCACATAATTCACATGAGGAGATTTCTGTCAATGACAACCCACAAAAATCTGTGACTCCTGCTGTACGAGATCAGCTGTCCGTCGACGGATATCACGTATGGAGACATTGGTTTCCTGGTAAACGCCACCACTGCACACTTTTCACATGATATATGAAGTCCTTGTTCTCGATGGTAGGATGATGTTAAAGTGGCTGCCTTCTGAAGCCGCGCACGAAGCTGCAGTCGCGTCACACCCGACGTCTAAATGCAAATGCCGTCGGCATAGATGGAGAGCCTAACGGTGCATGGCAGGATGTCGGCGAGTCCAATGAGTGTTAGACTGAAGAGCGTTTGGGCTCAGTACTCCGCCCTGAGGCTTCCCACGGTTGCTGTAATGCTGCGAGGTTTCCCACGGTAACTGTAATGCTGCCAGCAATCCTCCGGCAGAAATCTTCAGCGACGTCAATGTCGCTGCATTGATGGTGAATGGCCAAGGACTTAAACGGGTGGCGCTGCTGAGGGGTTCCACGGAGACCGCAAACAGTTCTCCATATGTGAGACAAGGGTTTTCGTGGATCCAAATACTCGCAGAATGACATTCATCTTTGCGATGCAAGTTTGTCCATGCGACGCTGAATTTTCTTTTGAGTTCTTCTGACCCACCTCAAGTCATGTAAAGACTTCGGGCGCCTGTATCTTCGCTCTGCACGGCGGCGAATTGCAAGAAGCTTCTCCAGCTCAATGTCGTATTCGGTGCGTGTATATGTTCTCGGAAGCGAATGTATGGTAGCCTCTAAGACACCCTTTATGATTTCCTCTAGGCTAGAGGACAAGTCATCGCGACAGCCGTCTTCGACAACTGATTTGAACATTGGCCGGCCGATACATTGCGTGACGCCGGCTAACTTGGAGCCCGTCAACCGTTCAATCCTAACATAAGTGGGTAGGTGGTCACTTCCGCGCGTTTCGATATCCGGGAACCACCTGACCTTTCTAGTGAAGGAGCGTGAAACAAAAGTGAGGTCCAGGCAGCTACAGTAGACAGTTCCACGCAGAAGGGTGGGGCTTCCATCATTTAAGAAGCACAGTTTTTATTCGGAGGCAAATGACACTAATCTTCTGCCTCTCGAGTTTATCTTAGAACTTCCTCAGAGATAGTGCTGGGCTTTAAAATCTCCAGTCATCACCAAAGGCTGCGGAATCGCTGTTCAGATTCGCCGTAAGCGCTCGCAGTCCAGCCGACTTGAGGGCGATATTAGGCTCCAACTACTGTGACAGTGAGCTTGCCTTTCTTCACTGTCGGACATACGTAAGATCACGTCGTATGAATACGATGATCTTGCTGCATTCTCCGTGGGTGGCGGACATGAAACACTCATACCCGGACTCTCTGATGTTATCTGATAGTGACTCGCAGATGACGATGAAGGGGAACTTATTCATGAACACAAACTGTCGAAAGTCCGACATGCGTAACTAAAGCCCTCTGGTGTTCCACTGAAATATTGACGCGTTCCGGACTTCATCACGAAACGACGGCTTCTGGAGAACCATGATTTCAACGAAGAGCTGCAAGTACAGGACTCAAAGTGTCCAGCACCTGTAGCGCGCTTTGCGCAGACGAAGATTTCATGTTGGTAAGTATAACACGAATGGCATTCATGAGCGACCGCAGAATGTTGATGACCTGGAGATTATCAGCCAGCGTCGCTTCAACAGTTGCCGAAGCCGTCGAAGTGAGTGCGTTTTGAGGTAACTTAGCAGGGAGTTGTGCCCTCGGTAGCTCAGGCCATTCTTCAGGACGGGCGAGCGTTTCCGCTTTGTTTGCTTTCTTACCCGCCGTGGTTGCTCAGTGGCTATGGTGTTGGGCTGCTGAGCACGAGGTCGCGGGATCGAATCCCGACCACGGCGGCCGCATTTCGATGGTGGCGAAATGCGAAAACACCCATGTGCTTAGATTTAGGTGCACGTTAAAGAACCCCAGGTGGTCAAAATTTCCGCAGTCCTCCACTACGGCGTGCCTCATAATCAGAAAATGGTTTTGGCACGTAAAACCCCAAATATTATTATTGTTTGCTTTCTTTTTATCTGACTTGGTGGCACTATGCGTTGATGCGGCAATCCTTCTGACGGAAGATGGCGTGTTCCTATCTGCAGTTGCGGTATTTTTTGAACGTTTTCGGTATCGATGCCAAGCTTACAACAATATAATTTGATAAATTATTATGTTCCAGTTGGTTCTTAAAATAGAGGGTGAGATAATAAATGTTGATAGGTTGTAAAAAACAACAAAACCAAAGAAATGCAAAGAAAGAAATTATGTGCATAAACAGTGAATTAGAAGTGGCTCGTGTAAATAACAATAGTAAACTCAAATGCATCGTATGAGAATGAACATACATGTACGCACGTAAAAAAACGACAATTGTGACATATCTATGTTACAACAATCACTCTCTGAAATACTGTGTTAGTAACAATTCCTTTACGTGGTTTTTGAGTGCCTTTCTAGTCATATTGAAATTAGTATTATCTTCTAGCTTACTTATTTAGGATTGTTAGTACTTGGTATATGGTTGTTTGTTTACCATAATTGGCCCATGTTTTAGAGTTCGTTTTCTCTTAAGGCACATATCGTAAGGAACTTCATTAATGTTTTCGTGTATACATAGTGCATCGTTGTGTACGTACTGCAGCAGTTTAAAATCATAAACGTCGTTTTCTTGAAGCATCGTATATTTAAAATATAATGGTAATGTGCTTATTTCATAACATGGTCCCCAATAGTTTTCATAAATGCGCAATATCCTCTGTTGTAAAATAATAAGACTGTTGTAGTTAGTTTTTGTTGTCGTGCCCCACACCAATATTCCGTACGATACTGCAGAGTAGGACAGCGGATTATATATGTTTTGCTTCAGGCAGGTAAGTATTAAGTGTGCAATTTTATACAAGCACCCAAGAGATCGGGAGAGTTCGGTAGCTAAATTATAAACATATGCAGATTTCACGAGGGGTGCTCTTGGAACCAAACACCGAGAAACGCTTGCTCTTTAACCGTGGTTATCTGTTGCCCTGAAAAAGTTAAAAACTGTTTACCTACTTGGTTTTTTAAGTACACGAAATATTACATACTTTTTTTTCGCTATGTTAAGCTGGAGCCTATTTTGCCCGAGGAAGGCCGAGAGGGACACAATGGAGGTGTTGGCCCTTGTTTCCATATCTGTTAAATCTGTGAACTTAAAGAAGCCGCTAGTATCATCGGCATACATAATACGTTCAGGAGAGTTGGGTATAGTTACAATGTCGTTAATGTAAACAACGAATAACAACGGTCCTAGCATTGACCCCTATGGAGCTCCTCTTTGTTAACTTTAGCTTTGACGATGAGGTGCTTTTTATTTGCACGATTTTATACCGTTGACTCAAGTAGTTCCTTAATGAGCTCTGGTGCAACTCCCCGCACCCCGTATCTGGCCGGTTTCTCCGGTAGGCTATCGTACTTTATTGAGTAAAAGGCTTTCTTTAAGCCTAGAAATAAATCAAGTGTGAACTTACTTTACTGGTCTATGTTTGCAAGTTATCTTTAATACAGAATAACGCTTCTTAAGTTGATCTGTGTCTTGAAAACCATATTGGCTACTAGACAAATTTTGCGTTTGTCAAAAAAAAAAAAAGAAATCAGCGTTTCGTTAATCGAACTTTCAAAGATATTCGACCAAATGGGGAGCCCGATATGGGTTGGTAATTTGATAAATTATTTCTATGGTCGCCTTTAAATATAGCTGTTATTCGTGCTATGTTAAGTTTCTGTTGGAAAACACCGGTTGTTAGCATAGAGAGAGCGAGATGAAAGAGAAAGGCAGCGAGGCTAACCGGAAGGTCCAGTCTGCTGCCCTGCACTGCGGAAGGGGCAACGGGAGACAGAAAGATATATATATATATATAAATGCACACGCAGGGAAAGAATGGGAGAGGAAACAAAAAGAAACACACACACAAAGGAACGCAGGAGAGTCACATGCTTAATAACGTGAGCAATAGTCCCCGAAATAACGTGAGATACTTGTTTTAAATCTCTGGAACCACTTTCGTCAATTTCAGGTGCGACATTACTCTTCGGCAGCCTTATGGACGCTTCCACTTCCGCATGAGATGTTGGTTGCATAAATATTGTGCGTTCTAATATGGGTATAGCTGGAATATTAGTATCACAATCAGTGTCATTAGGGTCTTTATAACAGCCTGCACTTATGAAATGGGCGTTCATAGAGTTAGCCAGATTTTAACCGCAAATAATCCTACCATTTATATTCATTTCTTTTATATCACCACACTGTTTCTTTCTATTCATTATTGGATTTACCATTTGTCATACCTTCTAAGGGTAGGCGTAAATGTTTCTCAGATTTTACTGTGTTACTTTTAACTTTTCTTAAATCCTTCTTCAGAGAATTTCGGCATTTTTTATATCTAAGAAAAGCTTGGAGGATCCCCGCAACTGAGGAATTCTTGGTATAGTTTATTCTTAAATTTTACACGTTGATACAGACTTTTGTTTACCCATGTTTTTCTGTATTTTTCATTTTCCCGCAACACGATTTTCTTGAGCGGGAATGCGTTGTCACAGCAGCCATGAATCGTGCGAAAAAAAAAACTATCACAGGCAGAGTCGACATCGCTCTGCTCTAATATAACGCTCCAGTCATGGCCTTGAACTAAGTTGACAAATACTTCGCGTGAGCTATTATTTAGGTTTCGCCGAAAAGATCATCAGTCTCATTTTCATATCGAGTATAGTCAGTAGAAAGACGGTCTCTAATATCGGAAGAACACCCGGTTTTATACAGTCGACGCTGAGTTTTGTTATGCAGACGTCCGATAACGTAGCACTCACTGTGTGTTGTGATTCTAGTGGGTATAGCTATGCAATTTCGACGGGTATACGTAAACAACATCGTCCTAAATTCTCTTGAGTACGGGTTCGATGATTTCACGTCAATGTTCATGTCGCCCATAACTACAAACGTCGCCTAATTAAAAGTACTGTCACATAGCATCGTCTCAAGGAAACGAAGAAGATTTTCCTTCTTTCCCAAGAGTGGTCTGTAGACTACTATTGTTAGCATCTTGCCAGCGCGTAGAGCTAAACACTCGACATCATCATTCACGAGGGAAAGGCTTCTCACATGTAAGCGTGTCCTTAACGTACGCAGCCAGACCTCCTCGCTTCCTAACGCCGCGGCATAAGTGCTCAGAATGGTACCCAGGTAGACGTGGTACTTCATTTCCGTCAATCAAAGCTTCTGAGACCGTTATCACGTCAGATGACACGGCACAAGAGCCAAGAAAGTCACGAAGGCCGTCAACTTCATTGCTAATGCTTTGGTATTGACGTGCAGAAAAGAAGAAAAAAACGGTTGGCAGAGAGAGAGAATTCAAAATTAAAAACGTCAATCGTCTAATTATTTATCTCATGTTCTAGCTAGGACACGACTAAATGAGGGAAAAATGTTCAGAAGACGTTACGCTGGAAACTCTGCCACTTTCTAGCAATCGGGACAGTCGCGATTTACTGTGCGCGTATACTATCTGTGCGTGTGTCTCCTTCTTGCCTCGTCTTTTAGGGCAGCAAGAAGTTCATGAGCGGGTCACGTGGCCGTCTTTCAAGGGACGTCGGGACACTTCCGCACCCTTGGAAACACTCTGGACGATGTGCAGAAAGGCGCACGAAATCGACCAAGTACACCTTCCTCTTCAAGTTAACAATACGGGCCTGCCGCTGCATGATACAGGCATGCTGGATGCTACGTTTGCGAGAACAATTTAATAAGCAGCTGAAGTGCTCAGAATCTCATTGACCTGTAACAACTGTCCATACTCTGCAGCCATAGCGAGAACGGGAATTGTGCGATATTACTGCGTGCATATACAGCCTGCGGCTCGCGACAGCCTACGAGTCCCCGTGGCCACTTGTGCAGATTACAGAGCGCAGCTATATGCAGTAGTGCCCTTGCGGCCACACGATTCCTTCAAGACCCTTTTTCGAAGTTTTCATGCTTTTGCTAAATTAGGCTGACGTTTTAGTAGTAGTAGTAGTAGTAAAAAATCGTTTATGAGTGTATGGAATCAACGCCTGCAGGGAAATCTCGATACAACTGGTGTGAACTTATCATATACCTCTACCAAAACGCCACCACAGCGATCGGATTGTAATCCCACCCGCCGTGGTTGCTCAGTGGCTATGGTGTTGGGCTGCTGAGCACGAGGTCGCGGAATCGCGGCCACGGCGGCCGCATCTCGATGGGGGCGAAAACACCAGTGTACTTAGATTTAGGTGCACGCTAAGGAAACCCAGGTAGTCGAAATTCCCGTAGTCCTCCACTACGGTTTTGTCACGTAAAACCCCATAATATATTTATTATAATCCCGCTAAATATATTCTTCCCCGTGCCGTTCCTGTTGATACACAGCACCGGAGGTATCGCTCGCGCTCCACCGAATCCAAACGGGCAGTGTCAACTGGCAAAAAGCGGGATGACCTGTGGAATTCGTGCACCGCTGCACCAGTGGCAGGTGTCGAAAGAAACCAGGGCACTAAAGAAAACACGCTTGACGCCAGTAGGCAGCCACGGTCTCTGCTGTCTACGGGGGCCCTCAGCTGCGGCACGCGCGAACAGCGTCTGACCAGAGGGATCGTATCCCGTGCCGCGCTCCACGGGTAGCGAAGCCTCTTATCGCCGGTTGGCCAAGCGGCCGCTCCTTGTTTGCCGAGTGGAGCAGTGGCAGAGCAATCGGGGAGATAAGATAAGCGCAGACGACGCCGCCATCTGAGAGGAATCGCCGAGGGTCGCGATATGCACGCAACCCACGCCAGCCGGCGCGTCCGGGTTGACGACACGTGCCTCGGCCAGAAGGCGTGCGGGAAGAAGGCGGGCTGCTCGCGCCACCCCGCCTGCGCCCCGGCGACGAGGCGCTCCTGCCGGTCGCTCTGCGTGACGCCAACTAGGCGCCCGGTGCGCCCAGTCCGGCTGCCACACGCGTAGCGCTGATACTGGCGCCTCTTACAATGACGGGAACAATAATGCCTCGAAGAATGCGACCCAGAGACGGGTGCAACGGAAAAAGCGCTGACGTCACACTCAGTTCTCCGTTACGACTTGTCCGCCTTCCAAGTCGCGTGTCATTAACCGACCAAGCTGCGCGTTTGCGCTGCAAGCAACGATGCGCCTTTGACACAGGCACCGCCGTACAAGAGAGTAACGAGAGGCACATCTCCAGACGTCCCATCTTCGCGATTGGCCTAAATCGAAGCAATAACACGGACGGCGAACGAGAAACAGCGCAGCGTAGCAGTTGCGGGAGCGTCAAAATAAATAAGTTGCGAGGTTTAACGGGATGCGAGGGACGCCGTAATGCAAAGCGTAGTCTGACCCCGGCCGGATTAGGTGCTCCACGCGTAACTACCGCTCAATTTATTAGATCACCCCACTGGCTGCCAGCCGGAGTAGCCGCATATTCTTGAATCGTGCATACGTACACGGGTGCCGAACCCCTAGGGCTGCGGTTTGAGAACTGCCAGGTTGTCTGTCTCGTTAATTACTCCGAGGCTCGTGGAAAGAACACCGTGAATCTCGGAAGAGCGCCTTCGGCCCGACGTGTCGCCCACCAGACGACGCACCCGCGACCTTCCCGTTGTGTACAGCGTGGCCGACGTCGCCGTGCAGGCCTCGCCGCAATCGACGTGCGAGCACCTGCGCCGCTGAAGCAACCGTTGCGTGCGCTATCAATAGAATCCGCACAGCGAGGATTACGGGAGCCGGAACGCCGCTGCAGCGTCACGCTTCTGCGCGAAATGCGCAAACGGATGCGATTCACTCCTGCTCTGCTCGTTCACGCACAGCATTTGACGAATGCGGGCGACAAAGAAAGGGCCGAGCACAGTAGCCTACAAGAGTGCATATTAACAGCCTACACAGCACTATCAATGGGAGTTATTACGTTCCTGGCCCGTAATCGCGTAGCGCCGTTTTGCTCTCGTTAGAGAGCACGATCTTTGTTTGCTTTTGCGTTCCTTCGCGATACATGACGTCTTCGTGCGGAAAAGTACTCGTTCATGTAGCCTTCAAAGTGCATTCAAAGACGCCGCCAGTCACATAATATTCCACGCTAACGAAAGAAGGAAAATAAGAGTAAAAAAAATGCAAGCGCACTTCCAATAGTGCGTGATGAGCGACGCAGCGTGTTGGGCTTGAGCAACCCTTCGGGCATTTTTTCGCCATGGCAGTCAAGCGCCTGCACGACGAAGGAAAAATATCGGACGACGGCCGAGAGGCGCCGGTTCTTGAGGAACTGAAGAGAGGGTTAACCGAGGGGCCTGATTTCTATTAATCATAATATGAGACACCAACGACAACATAGGGGAAATTACTTTTACTAATTAATTGAAACGAAGAATTAAGACAAATTAATGGAAATGAAAGTGGATGAAGAAACAACTGGCTGCAGATGGGAACCCACGTCTTCATATATATATATATATATATATATATATATATATATATACACATGGGGTTTAACGTGCCAGAAGCGCTTTCTGATTATGAGGCACGCCGTAGTGGATGACTCCGGAAATTGTGACCACCTTGGGTTCTTTAACGTGCACTTTAATCTAATTACACGGGTGTTCTCGCATTTAGCCCCCATCTATATGCGGCCGCCGTGGCGGGATTCGATCCCACGACTTCGTGCTCAATAGCCCAACACCCTAGCTAATATGTATATATCGGTTTCCTCGGTTTTCTTTCTTCTCGTTCATACATGTATATAGATATGCAGAGTGCTTATTCTTTGGCTGGACCAAACTTTTGCAGATTGCCCATGGCAGATACCGCAATTATAACCCTTGATCTAAATTACCCGATGAAGCGGCCATTACTTCTACAAGAAATCAATATATTAACCTGAATAATTAATGTAACTACGTTAATTAGCTTTCTAATTATATACTACACGCCACATATTTCAATCTACGAATTATAGCCCCTGGGTTCGCAAGGCGCATCCACTCGGGACTAATACTCTGGACAACAGCAGTGCCGAGATATTAATTTTCAAAACTGTTCGACGAAAGGCATTGGCGTTCCAGTTACTTACTTAAGCAACCGCTGGTTTACGCGTTGAAGCATAACGTAACCGGAACACCAACGCGCCTCAACGGAACTCTGAAAATTGGTATCTCGGAACTGGTGCTGTCCAGAGAATTATTTCTTTAAGCTCGCTTGTTTTTATGGGCTTTCGTAGTCGCCACCTAAGTTTGTTTTTCGTTATTACAGTTTTGTGTGTGTACTTCATTTGCGCCCTCCCTGCCATTATAATAGCCATCTTTGCCTCTGGAGATGTTTGGATAATAAATAATAATGAAAATTACCATGACTACACAGTCAAGGTGATGTCCGCCATATAACAAAGAATAATTACTGTCATCAAATTAGCACTACACCGACACACTACAAAGAACAGATGCTCGTAGGGTACACGCATAATGCAGCGAAGGCGTGTAACACTTTCGATACGTGCAGCTGGTTCGTTAGCCATGCTCGTGTGTGGACTACAACGCACAGATTGACCGGTACGCAGCCGCTGAATCCTCCCATGATCCACACAAACCGAAAATTGCCAAACACCGTTCGCAGACAAGAGGCACAGCCACTCCGGGCGGCTGGTGCGGTCGGACCAGCACGCACCGCGGCGGCCTCGTGAAACGGGCCGCTGGCACCGGCCTATCGGTGGGTCCATGCTTCGCGACGAAAAGGCTGCAAGTACACACGACTACTGTGCAGTCCGTGGGATTCCTCTAGAGGAGGAGGAAATAACATTATTGAGTCCTGAGGAACCCCTCCCCGTCCACTCTTGGTTTAGTGGTCGGCAGAGGTCGCGGGCCGCACCCACGTTGGGCCCGTGAGCCTCATTTCGTGAGCCCTAAGGACGGCCCGGAGCTGGGTCTGGTGGTCGTCGCTTCGCAGGGCGTCCTCTAGAACTCACGGGATTTTTTTTTTCTAATCTTGGTCCGAGTTAACTGGGACACCTACATGCGTGCGTTATACTGTTCGCGGCCCCCGTGTCAGCGCCCCTCCACCGAAGGGACGCTTTCGAGCCCAGCGCTTAGCAACAGCCTCGCGTGTCCAAAGGCGCCGCGAACAGTGGCAATGCCCAAGCAGAAGGCAGGCCGTGCACAAGCATTCTGCCTTCCTCTTCCGCCTTGACGGCTCGCCCGATACGAGCATGTTCTGAGACGAATAACGTGGGGCACATTCTTTCTAAGCGGACAAATAGAAAAAAAATATTTGGCAGTCACTTAGCGTACGGCCATGAGGAAGAAGGCGAAAGCCGCACGCTCACGAGACATTAATTACATTACTTGACATTCTGATCTGAATGCGTTGCTTCCTATTATTTATTTTCTCCCACGAAAGCTCGCGGCTTCGAGCGCCTTAATTAGCTATATCTATAGTAACTATATTTCCTATACCCGCCGTGGTTGCTCAGTGGTTATGGTGTTGGGCTGCTGAGCACGAGGTCGCGGGATCGAATCCCGGCCACGGCGGCCGCATTTCGATGGGGGCGAAATGCGAAAACACCCGTGTGCTTAGATTTAGGTGCACGTTAAAGAACCCCAGGAGGTCAAAATTTCCGGAGTCCTCCACTACGGCGTGCCTCATAATCAGAAAGTGGTTTTGGCACGTAAAACCCCAAATATTATTATTAGTATTATATTTCCTATAATAATAACTATAACTAATTAACTATATTATTTGTGCCTAAATTAACTTCGCCTTACCGAACACCAAAGGTCGCGTGTGCGACTTCCACCACAGGTCGTTGGTGGGTTCGAGTCCCATCAACGGTCGTGGGTTGCACCACCAATTCCGGTGCCACGGAATTTTAGTGCCATAACGCCGGACGGCCAATTTTTCGATAACGCCGGACAACGGATTTTTCACCCATGAGCCACTTAAGAAGACACTTTAGCTCGGGGCTTGTATATAAATACGTGGTAAAAGAGAAATCGTTTTATAGGTAACCGCTGCGCAAAATTTGATGGGGTTTGTTGGCTTTAAAAGAAGAAGTTAAAATTTAGTGACTGTCGGTAAAGAATCTTTGATTTAGTCCTCCTATTTTTGTATATAAATAGTTGAAAATCGCAAGTTTTCATAAAACGATACTGTGAAGTTTACAACTCTGTAATCAGCAATAAAAAACGATATCAGAATTACGTAAATTGTATCTAGTAGTATATCTAAAGCGGACAAAATTGTTGTGTTATCTACGGCTCTCAAATAGAAAATTAATATGTGACTAGGACTTTTGTAAAGCCCTTGCAAACAATGTAACAAATTCACGTAATATGTACCTGGGTAAATAAAGAATTTCCGCTGTGGATGCTCTAACGGATGCAGTTGACAGAACTGCGATAACTGTTCTTGGTGCAGAGCTATGAACTTGTCAACTTCGTGCTTCCATTTTTTTCATACTTACCATTTTCCGAAAGTTTCTTTTAAGAAGTTGTGACCCTAAATGGAGATTCCGCTTGCAAAAGTCACTAGAATTTAACACCCTCTCTCAAATGCAACAAATTTCATTAAGATCGGCCCAGTGGTTATATCAGGATAGCGCGTCTGCGTTTCACATGTGCTTAAAAATACGGCACAGGAGCTGGGCCCGAGCGTGCACTGAAGGCTTTCGCCTTAATGACAAAAAGCCTCCGGACAAAGTGCCGGGGCCACTTAGCGGAGGCGCACCTCTGTACTCGCGGATGAGTGGACTTGTCGTGCCTGCTTGCACAGCGTTGCGCGTCCTCGCGGCGCCGTTTGACGCGACGTCTGCGGCTTAATCGAGGCACCACCGGTCGTTCTAGCAATCTCAGGACCAGGCTACGTATTTGGCGTGCACAACGTGAGGGCGGGTGACAGAGTATCGCGTACGTGATGTCTGGGTTCGATTCCCACCAGCGGCAAACTGTCTGTTCATTCATCTCCCTTTTTCTTCCATTGTGGACATTATTGGCCCTTATACGTAATTATTTCGGCGGTTTCAACAGCAGCAGAAGAGTTTTCCAATATCTGCATATGTCACCCACGTGACCTGTTCATCTCGCCATAGGCGCCAGCCACAGCTGCGCGCGTATACAGAGCAGAGATGTGCCGGAAATGGCTGCCGTGCGGCCCGTTGTCGTCCCGTCCCGTCGTCGCGCCAGGCGTGCGCACGTCTCATTGTTCCGCGGCAGGAAGCGGGCGGCCGCCAGCGCCGGCAGGGTGCCCGCCCTGTGGCACCGCGTGCCAAATCTCGACGCGTGCGCTGCAGTGGCGCCACTCGGATGCCAACCGAACCCGGACGGCGTTACAACAGCAGATAGCTGTGCTTGTAACTTCCACACGGCTATCTTTCACGTTCCACCGTCTAGCGTGACCCGTGTTAAAAGAGACCACGCTAGAGAGAAACAATGCCTAGATTGATAAAGCATCCTTGAAGATTTCTCCGCACTACGCTCTTAAGCAAATGTACGCTCTTTGGGGTGCATATTTGCCACACAACGATAATCGTCGTCTGTCTTGCTTGCGTTTCCTCCCTTGAAAACGCTACTTTCCTCTCGTTACTTTCCTGTAGAGAATGTTCTGTCATACTCACAACGCGCATGCCGTTCGTGACTTGGAAGTACGGGGCTCGCAGCGTTAAAGAAAGGAAATGTGGGCAAGACAGATAACGATTATTGTTGTGTGGCAAATATACTCCCCAAAGGGTGCCACTGTTTTTAGAGTGTAAGTGTGTAGGTTGATTGTCAAAGAAAAACGACGCTCAAGATCTCACTGTGAAATTTTCCGCCAGAACCCCAAGGCCTGTACGGCGGCAGCGTCAGGTCACGGATCACGAAAGATGTTTCCGCATTTCGGCCGTTGTGATTTACTAAAGTTGCTGAAACTTCAAAGGTTCAGTCTTTGGCACTTTTACAGAGCAGTGCAGTCTATCTATATTGATAAGAATTTAACTATATACACACGCACGATAGGCTCGAGCAGGTGGCGATGAAATTGATGATGTCACGGCGAGCGGATGTTTCAAGGCGGCGTCGCCAGGTGTCGTCCTCTGTTGCGTCTTTTTTTGTGGCGGACAAAGCGTCTTCTCGGCGCCGCAAAAGTGGCAAGGGTAAACACACCGCTCAGTCTGCCTTCTCTTGGCAGCACCCCACTGAATGGCTCCGTGCCTCGCACAGCTGGGCCCAAGACTCTCCAGGGGGGCGGCGTGCACCCGTCGCCACAGCGCCGCCAAGCGAGGGCGACTCGCAGTCACACAAGGCGCGTCCTTCCTCTAAATGCGTAACGAATGAAACGGTGTCCTACTTGCAGATTTTGCGCGTTTCACGCTGTCGTACCAGTGGTGTACTCCTGCAGTTTTCGTCGACCACTCACGAGACTGTTCTCTCCATTTCGGGAGCGTATTACCGGCACGTATCGCCGGTCAATAAACGCGCAAGAAGGAATAGCGCAGCCGGAAATCATCCACCAGCGGCGCTGCCTCGGCGCCCGCAGCAGAGCCCGTCAGTCACGGTGTCGGGGCGCACTTTGGTCGATACGACGTCCGCTGACGAGCCTCGACGATCACAAGGGCGAGGAGGAAGGGCGCATAGCGAGCGCGTGGCTGTTCCGCTCAATTTACCAAAAAGCAATGCGGGCCCCTCCCGCCGTGGGTGGCGCCGAGGTACGTGCGGAGCAGCAAAACAAAGGCGAGCGACTCGGACAGCTGGCAACGCGGGGGCCGCGTGACCGCCGCCCTCGCCCGCGAGCTTCCGTGAAATCAAAACACGGAAGAGCGCGCGCACGTCGTCGAACTGCCGCCGGCAAGCCCCTGCAGAGCGCGATTCCTCGGATGAGCCGAGGACGCGTCCATCGTCGACCGCACAAGTCCGAAGAGCAAGCCGGCCGGCGCGCTGTGCGAGACCAAAAGAGAGAGCGACGCTCGGTCGGCAACTCTGGGACGCGCGAAATAATTTCGACGTGGCCTCTGAAGTGCTCCGATCTCCAAGATCGGGTAAAATAGGCACGTGGGAAACTCTTGAAACCAGCAAGCACAAAAGAAACGCGCAGATCCGACGCGCATGTTGGAATCTTTATGAGACGAAACTTGACTCAAGCTGTTCATTAAATGATATTTAAGTAACGGCGATGCGATTACTTTGATCCTACGCAATGTGTAATCACGTGCAATGTGTATGTACATCCCCAACAAAGATCACATATTTAATATCCCACATATTTTTTTCTTCTGCTTTCTTTTTGTTTACGGAATCTGCACACACCGCTAACAAGTTACGCCGAAATGCAAGCACTAAGTGAAGCAGATGTCAAAGCAGCGATGTCACGAGTAGGACGGCGATGTCGTGACGTTTTACGAGGCGAGAACGGCGACGGCGCGACGCCGAGAGGCCAGCTGCATTTTTCCGCAAGGATTCACCGCCTCTCCTGTCAAGAGTGTTGCACACCCATTCTGGAGGATCGTCCGAGTAAGGGCACAGTGGCACACACCGAATGGCGAAACGAAAAAAAAAGTCAATGATAAAAGCCCTTGACTATACAGTGTGCCATTCCATAAAAAGGCCGGCGTGCTTTAGAGATGCCTATGAGCCTGCGCTACATATTCAGATTTTATGTAGGAATTTATTTTACTTAGAGATGCGCTTACTGGCACTACTCTGTCGATCATCATGCAAGGGTTATACTATATATGTGGGCCAAGAGCAAGTACCAGCAGAAAACGTGTTTGGTACAGGTATACTTGCTATCGGCTCACCAATTCGCATATATAGTAAATCCCCAGATACGTTCGCGGAGACCGACCCAGCAGCGTCGCGAACCCAAGATATAGGGTATGCAAACGCAGCTTTCCTTTAGAACTACGCGCTGGCGGCGTTAAAGCTGAATGCGTGTGGAGCTACGTTTTAGGTGTGCAACTCCCGGCACACATAGCCGCGAGAAGACACGTCAAGTTTCTCACGGGTTTAACCGTTGTCTTTTATTACTCCTACAGTTAAAAAGCAACAGCTCGTCTCCTTTGCGCTCACCTTATCTTAATTGTCGATTGGCTTCTTAAGGAATTGTGACTGAAAGTCGAGCGACGAACAGGAAAAAACATGCCGACACACGCATGCACAAGATACAAGACGTACACGTGAAGAATGCTGGACTAGCAACTGAACTGGCAGTACATTTCAGCTGTCACCCAGCAAATTAGCGCAGCTGCGCTTGCTTAAGCTGAAACCTTAACAAGCTGAGCAAAAGTTAACACATTGCTTTTTCATCAGCGTGGATTTTCCATGTCCGTTACGCGCATGTTGACACAGTCAACCAATACAGCCATCAAACTTTATTGAAAAATAAAATCTGAGAAAGAACGCACAATCGACTGTTTAATTAATCAGGGCCCGTATTATGAAAAACGTTATTACACTAGAATTGTTCTTAAAGTGCGGCTGCCAGCCATTCGTCATGCTGGAAATATCATTAGTGGAGGCGGCCGGTCAATAGCGAACAACGCTTACGAACGAACGAAACGCTTTGTGAATGCGGCCCGAGGACCCGTATTGGACAGAAGCTCCTGCGCTATAGCTTTAAGTTTGTAACCAGCCAATAATGACAGTGAACACATAGCTGGAGGCGGTTGACCAATCAGAAAATTGTACAGCGTTCCCTGAAGTACTGCATAATAAGCGGCGGACGCTCTTATTTCCTTGAGGATTTCTGGTGCCTTTTGAAATTATCATCAGCCGACAATGAAATCTGCCCCACTGCTTTGTTATAGCGAAGCCACTAGGCTGCCTGGGCACCCGGTAAGCCCTACTATTGCGGAACAATCCTCGCAGTTCAGTGTGTCGGCTGTGCGGTCAATTACGCGCTGCTCGGGCTCCCCGTGCAGGAAGCTGTAGCTCAAACATGTCGTACGAAACGGTGGCAAGGACGCAGCCATAATTGGATTCTGTTCTGCCAGCCGCTCTAAATCTCTTCAATATGGCAAAGTATTGATTCGAGTTATTTCTTCTTTTTTGTTCATTCCGCAGAAAAGGTCGGTTATTAATCCCGGAAAGAAATTTTTAGCCCATACCTCTGCGCGGCGAGGCGGAAGATCAGACGAAACTGCGAGCTTCGACGCAACGAACCGCAAGCACAGCGCTATTGAACCAGGGCATCAACCTCTCAGCTCACGCGCACGTTGGCATGCTGAAGACATGGGTCAGTTGTGTTCAGTGTGCCAAACATTCAAAGACGTAACAAGGATATCTGACGTGGTTTTGGAAGCAGATATACGGGGCATGAACCAGGACAGTTCTCTATGTCGTTTTTGATATGTAAAAAAGTCGGATTCTGTGTTCCTTGACAAGTGGCGCCCGTCGAGGCTGGCTCCCAGAAAAACAGACGGCTGAGGTGCAGCACACCTCTTGATGTCAAAGTATTGCACAAGTTGGAAGAAATGGTGTGAATGTTTTTACTCACAAATTGTGGTCAAACGAATGTTCACACGATTTATTTTAGTGCGTCTTGAATGCAGCTGTGGTACACTGACGTTGCAGGTAACGTCCTCCCAGTACTATGACAGGTAGGGGCGACTCCAGGTAGAGACGGCTATAGGAAGCCCAATCTTCGACTTCCGAACCAGACAGGTGAAGAATACTTACAGCTGCTGCACCAGCTGAATACAGTGTGTGTGAGAACTAGCTGCAATTCTGCACCGAGGGATCGGCGCACGTAGATGTTAACAGCTGTACAGTTGCATTCTGCGTACTAGGTGTGTCACGACGTTGCCTGCGGGGTCGCTTAGTTTCATCTACTACTGTTGCTGCAGTCGGCATCGATCTGCGAAAACTGCGGACTCATACTGCGCAAAATGTGGCTGTAATAACAAACTCAAAGTCAGCGCCACGACGACTAAATCGTGCCCTGCCTCGTGTTCATAAAAGTTTATAAAACGATATCTGACGTTGATTGAAAACCTTGGAAGCATGGATTGCAACGTGAAATTCAGCTTAGTTCACGCCTGAAGTGAAATTAATCAGAAA
This sequence comes from Dermacentor variabilis, assembly GCF_050947875.1. Lineage (NCBI taxonomy): Eukaryota > Metazoa > Arthropoda > Arachnida > Ixodida > Ixodidae > Dermacentor > Dermacentor variabilis. The sequence goes on from NC_134570.1 coordinate 7,256,563, forward strand.
GCTGGGCCACGATTTTGTAGCAATTGCCTTTCCCTCGAGAGAGAGAGAGAGAGAGAGAAAGGCAAAGGAAAGACAGGAAGGTTAACCAGAGCTTATCTCCAGTTGGCTACCCTGTACCGGAGGAGGGGCAAAGGGATGCAATAGGTGAGAGAGAGAATAATGAAGAAAAAAAAACGAAAAGAAACACAACATAGCACTGTTCCTGCGGGCACTGCCACGCAGCAGTCTGCGAAGGCGTTACACAGTGTCACCGTCCCACGCTACGCCACGCAGTGTCACAATTTCTCACAAAGTACCGCGTCCTTTAAGTAACGCAGCAGCGCCTTCATAGCGGCTCGCGCTGACGTTCGCATAGGCCAGTTTCCGTGGATACAGGCCACTCACAAAGAAGGCGCGCGATTCCCTTGATTCCATGTCTCTCTTATCGTCCGCCGTTCACGGCCGGCTGATCTCATTGACAACGCAGGCGGAGCCACGCAGGCGGAGCCTCGCTCTGGCCGCTGACGAAGCACGAAAAGTGCAAAACGGAATAGCGTCGCGAAAGGCATCGTGGTGCCGTTGCTTTGCGAGCGTAGCCCCATCACATGCCCAAAACCCGAGAGCCAGAAGAACCCGCCGCACAAAAGACAATGCCGTCTGCGGTCATTTTCGGACGCTCCACGAAATTCCGCATCCTCCCTGTCTTCCGGCAAAGGGCTACCCTCCTGTATCCAGGTGCGGGTGTGCCCGAAACACAACAGTGCCGTGGAAATGGTTGTCTTGAAATCTCAAGTTTCACTTACGGCCGTGCTATTATCCCTATATGCTGAAAGTGTCCGCCACCGCACAGACGCTACATCGGACGAGCCCTATCGTATATCTTGCGGGAAACAGCGCTGGCGTTGTTCGCAATTATCGTCACGTTTATTGTTCTCGCTGCACAGTTACTTTTCGGACATCCCGTGTAGAACTGGCTTCACCGGCATACAGACATGCCTGTTTAAGACTGGACTGATCCACGACCCATCTTTGTAATTTAAGTGGTGAGATTTGTAAGATGATGGGACACTGGTTGCGTACGCAGTTTGAAAAGGAAAGAAAGGTGATGTGGGTAGACAAGCGGTCCTCCATACATGGGCCTCGGACTTCCCGGAAGGGCCCGCAGTGGCACAGCTCTCGATCACCTTCCTCCGCGACACCGAGCTGATAACCGCTGGTTGAAACCGCCGTGCGAATAGCGTTATAAGATATACGGTCCAGCGGAACAATTGGAGCTCAAGAACGCCAGGCTGCAACACTACCCAGTTGCTGCGACACCGCCACCAACAAGACGATTCACCTTCCTTCGGTTCATCATATTCGGTAGATATTCGGTAGATATTGGTTTTACGTTTCCCTCTTTGTGGCAGCAAGAAGAATGAGCAAAACGTTTTCTTTTAAATTTTGTATTTAAGATGCCTCGCCTCTCTCTAGCTATTGGGCATAAACTTAGTGGTGCCTAAGTTGAACGACCCTGACACTCCCACATTCTTTTGCGTGCGTTGTTTTGTTAATTTGCCTCTTTCTCTCCACCACTCTCCCGCTCTGTCTGCGCGTGCTTTCCTTCTTCACATTTCTGTCTCCCATCACCCCTTTCCCCAGTGTAGGGCAGCGAATCGAATATTATCATCACGGGTAACCTTCCCCGCCTTTCGCATCTCATTTCTCTCTCAGTGGCCAGGAGCGCTTTCACCAGCTGTTTTCAGGCCCCGGGGCGTGGCGAGCATTCGTGCCTGCTTTGATGCTCGTTGAGACGTCAGACGCTGTTCTTCTTTGGCATTCTGTGCTTTCGGTGACGGCGAGTGCTGTTCGGCGAATCCATTTAGAACGACGCTCGAGGCTTCGTTTGCCAGTCGGTTCCGGTCGTACGGTCGAAGAGCAAGCTTCACCCGGGAAAGAGCCGCACAAATCCTATAGCCTGCGATCCGCTCTGTCCTACGCATGATGGATAATCACGCTACTAAGTGGATTACAGAACTTCCTGCGCTCGCTTTTTTTTTTTTTTTTTTGCTTTCAGTTTTTGCTTTGAAGCGGCCTGATTCTCGTTCGCGTCTGCGCTGCGAGAGAGAGAGCGACGCTGCGGAGGAAGAGAGGGGTTGACGCCTGCGCTCTCCTTTCCCCCCTAGGCTGACGGAAAAATGAAACGCAAACTGGTCAACTATACTCAATCACGAAACACGATTTCGAAGGTTATACCACTGCAGGAGCCAAAAAAGAAAAATGAACTCGAAGCAATAATAATAATAATAATAATAATAATAATAATAATAATAATAATAATAATAATAATAATAATAATAATAATAATAATAATAATCAAACGATCAATCAATAAGTCAACCAATCGATCAATCGATGAAGTGTTTATTATTGTGCCTGGGAACGGCTGCGGAGCCTTCGTATATTACTGGCGCACTGAAGAAGTAAAAAGGAAGTCGAAATGTACGGAGAAGATAAATGTGGTAAAAACAATGTAAGATAGAGGAACAAATATGGAAACAGAAAACGAGGAGGCGGTGTAAAAGGGAGGTAATCATACATAATTATATATTTACGCAAAACGCAGGAAATGTACTCTGTAATATGGCAATACAAGCAGAATACTTATTACATGGTTGTTTTTGTTTTTTTCAGTCGAACCATAGTACAGTCTCTAATGCAACAAGGCCGGGTAGAAAACGTGGAATGTTGGTTGGCATACTGTTGCGCCACGGAGAGAGAGAGCTGGAGGGAGAGAGAGAGAGAGATGCATAGGAAGGCAGGAAGGTTAACCAGAGGCAATTCCGGTTGGCTACCCTGCACGGGGGAAGGGTGAAGAGGGATAAAAATAGAAAGAGAGCAGAAGGGGGAGCTAAAAATAGAGACGCGCACGAACAAACCGCGTACTTTACAGAGCGATATAGGGGCGGCGTTCTTAAAGCCTACCGTGAAGCCCCGTAGACCGCAGGAACCTTAAAGGGACACTAAAGTGATAAATGATTTTTTCTGCATCAGTAAATTACCGCCCTACAACACCAAAAACATCACTCTTACAACGATAAGACGTTTGGTAAGCCAGAAAAACCACAAGAACGAAATACGGGTGGCGACGCCTACTTGAGTTCCCGCACCTGGGGGCTGTGACGTCTTGGATTTTGATGGCATCTTCTAGGGCCTACTAATTATATATAGCGGAACAGATGGACTACTTTGTGTTCTAAAGGAACCAAATATTAAATATGGCAAGTTTCTGGAACCTTTATTCAGCCAACGCGGCCCAAATGCGAAAACGTACTTTGGAATCCGTGACGTCACGCTGACGTACCGGCGCTGGGGTTTCGGCGCGAAATTCAAATACTGGTACTTGGACCTTCATTTTCTCATCCAATAATCAAATTATTTTTGACTGCCTGCAGGGTTCTCAAACAATGTCTCATTAGTCTAAACTGATTTATTGTTTCGCTTTAGTGTCCCTTTAATAACGCGTGTAAGGCCTTCAGCGCGGATGTTCTGTGGGAGTACTGGCCTAAAGCTTTGAGTTCTGATATTGGACGATTGTCCAACTGGTCCTGTAGTCTGCCCAGCACTTGTCTCTGGGCGCTACATCCTGCGCAAACACACATAATATGTGCGAGTATCTCATAGTTGTTGCATGTCGCGCACGTCGGTCTGTAAGCCATTCCAATAAGGAAAGCATATGAGTTTGGAAATGCAACCCCTAGCCACAGACGGTACATCTGTTCACGTCATCGTAACCCAGGCAGTAGGTACATCTTTGTGTCTGGAAGCAACGAACGCAAACGACACGTGGTGAAAGCGTTCGAGTCCCACTGAGGCAGCTGTAACGGGCGGCTTCACCGTCGCCGATCATCATTTTTATAATCGCTAGTAGGTACAGGGGGGCGTGGCGTTTATCGCGGCGCTCGACGTTTCTGCGCAGGCGCAAGTAAGAGCGGGTGCGAGAGAGAAAATCTGGGTAACTTTGCTCCTTGAATATGTGACTCTGCCTAGGTACTACGGAAGAAGTTTCCTAGTGCGTGTTGTATGCGTTTGTCCCCTAGACATGCCGGCATTGCAGAGTGCGGTCGAGTTTGTTTACGCTCCGCCGCTGGCTGCCTACGCGGTGAGGCAGTGGGCAGGGACGCCCCAATTGGTGATCGCTGTGTCTGACGGGGCAAGATTGTGACTGGTGTTGTAGAAGTCGCGGTTCCCTTTTTTCGTCGCGACAATAGAACGCATTTTTTCAAGCACTGCTCCAGGAGGGCACGTGTAACCGGCAAACGGAGGCCTCAAGCTACTGGGGTTATAGTAAAGCAGGCGGCGCAGGGATCTTCGGGGCACCCAAGCGGTAGCGGGGGGATGAAAGCTGGAAGCAGGGTGGCCCGTGTGTTGGGGCCGCGGCGGCCGAAGCGTGCCAGGGGGTGTTCGCAACAAAAATTGGTTGTCCGCGACAGCGGACAGCCGATCTTATACACCCCAGGCATGCGCAGGCCTCGGCGAGCCCCCACCCACGGACCAGTCCGGGTTGTAGCTTTGGTGTCCCCGTTCCCGCTTTGGTGTCCTGGAAGCGCCGCCACTAATGCGAAATAATGACACGTTGTTTCAATTACTAAAAAAACACGATTGCATAAATATAATTACGTGGAGCCGCCAACTTGCGACGCGAAGTTCAGCACTACCGCGCTCCGCGACTTCTGCCGGCACGCCTAAGGACAAGGGCATAGAGCACGCGCTAAGAAACTCCTCTGTAGTGCCTAGGCACAGTCACACATTCAAGGAGGAAAAGTCCCCACATTTCCTCTCTCGCACCCGCACTTACTCGCGCATGCGCGAAAACGTCCGTCGTTTCCGCAAGTGCTACGCCCCGCTATACCTACTAGCAAATGTAAGTACGCCGCCAGTCATTCCCGCTAATGTCCGGGCAGAGAAGCCATTAGATAACGCGGGCGAAGCGTGTGGCTCGTCACGAAGCACGTGACATTTCGGAGGTCGCTAAAAAAGAGCGCTCTTCGCGTGTGCTTCACTTTGGGACAGGCGGATCACAGATGTGGACAGCTGGATGTGTTTGGTTCTTGCGCATCTTGTTACGGCGCCATTATTTTATACCAGCGTCACTTTTACTTCTCTTGTATTTTTGGTTGTACGCCGCTTAGGAAACCTATCTGTTATTTTTGAAGGAATCGAGTAACAGCGCTGAACAACGGGACGTGACCGAGACAGACGAAGCGCTTCGTCCGTCTCAGCCACGTGCCTTTGTTTCTTCAGCGCTGTTACTCGTTTTCTTCAGACATGTACAAGTAGGCCAAGTTAGCGCATTATCGGTGTTATTTTTTTTTACTTTTCTATGTCATTTGCTTATGGAACGGTCTTGAATTCAGCCAGCCTATAGGTTACGCGCTACTTTGCAACTACTGTCTGTAGACCGATAACTTTGATTCCTTACGTTCTTTTCTTTAATGACACGTAGATATGCCGTTGGCTTTGTTTAATAACGTGGTGACTTTTCACTCACGCGTGCCGTTCCTGCGAATAAAACCAGCATTTGACAGCACCTGCATAGTTGCGTCCTCGTGCTCCTGTGAATTGCATTGATTTTAGAAAATTGTTCCATGAGCTAGTCCAACTTGGCAGAAAAACCTCTTGTGCTTGACTACTCGGCAAGAGAAAATCCCAACGAATCCTGAAGCTCGACGTATAATGCCTGCAGGTTACTCGCCGATGGCGTATGCCGTGCACTCTCAGGCAAAGTTACACCCTTTCGCTTGCCCCTTCTGCCACACAACAATAATCGTTATCTGCCTTGATGCGTTTCCTTTCTTTAACGCTGCGAGCCCGGAACTTTCCAGTGAAGAACGGCGCGCGCGTTATCAGAAGGGGCACTCCAAAGGGTGTAAACTGTTCTACGCTGATAACGCGCGTGCCGTTCGTTAAAGAAAGGAAACGCATCAAGGCAGATTATCGTTGTGTGGCAGAAGGGGCAAGCCAAAGGGTGTAACTTTGCCTGAGAGTGTATTTATGAGCGAGACACCTTGTGAATGCGGTACCAGACGGACAGTCGTCCAACACGCGTGAGGCAAAACACCGCTCGTGCGCCTGACGTGCGGGAAACGCGCGCGTTGCGACGCTGCGCGCCAGGGCGTCGGCAGGTTTTTAAAGGGCGCCGTTGACGACGCTCACTTGCCGCGCAGCGCGTTGCGCAACGCTGCGAGGGCGAGCACGGCAAGGCCGGCGGCGCAAGCGCGTCGGCACACCAGGGGCGCCCACGGCAGCCTGCGCGTCGTGGGTGACGACGCGCTCGCCAGGAGGAGGCGCACCCTGCGCATCGGCGTGGGGCGAAACTGCCACAGCATTGCCGCTTCTTCGCGTGTTTGGAGAGCTGTAGGCATCGTGCCACTGCTCGTGGAACAGGAGGCCCGGGAACGAGCGCTTGAGCGACGCGACGGAAGCCAAACGTGTCTGCCCAACACGCGATGGTCACGTCAGAGCACGCGGTTGGTTTGAGTGCTCCCGCTTTGCAGGGAAAGCCACGGCAGGCCGACCGAACAAGTGTCAATCGACTGAACCCTACCAAACATTGTTGGCCAGTAAGACGAGTCTCGGGGGTCACGTGTCGGGCTGATACTGTGAGCGAAGGGAATGGCTTCACGGAGAATTCGCTCGCCAATGAGACTGGCATCCCTCCTTTCCTTCCCTAAAATATTCTTCTTGATTGAGAACGGATTGCCATTGCCTGCGCTAATATATTCTTCTTTATCAACTCCTTGCAGCGAACCGAAAGGCTCGTCGTGTCAACCAATCGGTAACGAGAGCCTGCTCCAAAGTATGGAGGAGCACATTGTCACTGCACTTCCGCGACGCTCCCGTTAGCAGGGAAGCTAACAGTCGTGGCTCCTCCATGCAGACAACGCTGGTTCAGTTTTCCGGTTGGTCGCACCAAGTTGGTATTCGCTGTCACGACGGCCAGATTTTATATACTTGACCACCGTTCTAATGGTTTTGTCAATGCGGGCCTTGACTTGATATAACGAGCGTAATATTAGCCGAACTGACCACGGCCAAAGAGAAATATTTCTCGCGGAAGAAAGAATACAGATATGGCGCGATGAGCATGCGTAAAATCCTTAGACTATTCTGTTCTCTCATATTTCGGCCTCCACAGCGCGGAAAACGGAGGAACGCGACCACCGACAGGCTGCCGCACTGCGATTTGAGAGAGAAATTCCCCGTAGAACTTAAGAGGAAACTTAAGCCCGCGGGTGCTCCTATCTATAGATACATGCAAAAAGAATAATTTGTTTTTCTCGGCAGCCACAGCACGAAATTTGACGAGGTTTGTTGCATTTAAAAGAAAAGCTGAGAATCTACTCACTGTTGGCTTCAAATTTTTGATGTAGGTCGTCAATTTTTTTATCAAAAATTGGCAAAAATTGAAAACTTTCAGAGAATAAAACGATCAAGTTTACAACTCCGTAACTCTGCAAGGAAATATGATGACACAATTCTGCTAATTGCATCTGATAGTACATCTAAATCTGGCTAAATTGATATGTTACACATGAATCTGAAAAAAAAATTTGTAATATTGAATTGCAGCTTTTGGAGAACCCTTGTACACAACGTAACGAATTCGCGTAAGATATAAATTGACATACTGAATTCGTCCGCTTTGAAAGGACTTAACGGACGCCGTTTACAGAACAGCGATATCTGTTCTTGATGCAGAGCTATTAATTTATAAACTTTGTACGTCTATATTTTTCGAACTTGCGAAATCTTAAAATTCTTTTATCAAGATTCCACTTCCAACAGTCGCTAGAATTGAAGTTTCTCTCTCACATACAACAAATTTCATTGTAATCAGTCAAGGAGTTATCTGAGAAAAGCGTTTTCGCGTTTTACATGTATTTTAATAGGTCGCATCGGAGTTGGGCCCGAGCCACAGCTCTCTCTTAAGGGTACACCCTTAAACAAATGTACACCTTTTGCGGTGTGTATTTGCGACACAACGATAATCGTCATCTGTCTTGCATGCGTTTCCTTTCTTGAAAAGGCAGCATTCGCTACTTTCCTGTCGAGAATGCTCTGTCGTGCCGATAACGCGCATGCCGTTCGTGACTTGAAAGTCCCGGGTTCGCCGCGTTAAAGAAGGGAAACGCCGGCAAGACAGATGACGATTATTGTTTGGGTACCGAATACAACCCAAAAGGCGTAGACTTTTCTTGAGTGAGTCCTGCGCACAGCCGTCAAGCGGAGGCATTGCTCGGGTTCGACGCCGCGTTCTTCGCTGGTCGGGCACGGCTGCCGGGTTCGTGCTCGCGGCGCCGAAAGGCACGCGAGGGTTCGCCGAGCGAAGCGACTCGGTCGAGGACGCACGGGGAGCCGGCGTGAGGAGTTCGCCGTGCGTGAGCAAGAAGCGCAACGATTTCGCTTCGAGCACGGAATTTGGCCCGCAAATCACCCAAGGTGACATGAAGGCGGAGTGAAGATCCAAGTTGGCGCTTTGCTATTCAGACCGAACGAACAGAGCCTTGCGTTCCGCGAGGCGCTGTTCGTTCGGTCTGGCGCAGGTCTAACCCGGGACCGGCGCGGGGTGCCACTTCCTTCCAGGCAGGTGGCGCACACATGTGCAGGGAACGGAAATAGACGGGCCGCGAGGTTGTCCTCTCGGAGTCGTTGGCGAGAGGGCAGTATGCTCGACCGAAGTGGAGAGCGAAATAAGAAGACCACGTTCGATCACAGTTCAATGCCTTATCAGCAGGTCCGAGAAGAAGGAGTTACAGGGGGGGGGCACTGTGCCTGTGAGTGACTATTCAAAAGCGTGGCGTAGAAATAGGTATTCAGAACGTCGCAGTAGTCGTGTAGAGATAAATCAGCACGTTTTAAGGCCTGCAGTGCCATGACTATACGTAGCGAAGCTATCGAACTTCTCCGCGAGTGTGCCACCACGTCGCTCTCCGTACACTCTCGTTCTTGCAATACGCTCTGCTCGCGCCGCTGCGTACAGCCTGCAGCCATTAAGTGCCTTTATTAAATATTCCAGATTTTATCGAACAAGTCTGTATGCGCACATCGAGCCTTAGAGGCATTTAACGGTTCTGTAGAAAACTCCACTCAAAATATTTTTCCTCCCCCCTATTACAACAAGTAAATTTCACATCTTTGTAACACTTTACAGCGAGTATTTTGCCAATATTTCCTGCCTTGTGTACTTAAGCTACACACTTGATATTCCCCACATGGGTGCCGTGCTATGACCCCGGTCTCATCCCATTGTCATGCTCGTTTCTCTTGTTACCGACGAGAAAGCTGTTCTCGCAGGCGCCTCTTCTTTCCAGCACGTTATCTTTTTTTTTTCAATTTCTTACACAGCCATTTTTCAGGAGAGATGCCCACCCGCCGGTAGCCACTGCTTCCGTCACCGATTCGGCGGCATAGTCGACAGATATATCAGCAGGTGCTGATACCTCTTAGCGATTGTTCAAACCAAACTTTCCTGTTGTGTGACGCTTGTTTTTAGAGAGAAGTATACGGAAACGTTTTATGAACTGGTTTACAAAGTTTCTACGGCCGATAAAACTACTATCCTTACTTCGTATAGCTACCGACTAATTTGCTATCGCCATCGGTGCTTCGCCTTTCGGGCGAAACTGCGACTTCTTTTTTCTTTTCGCATTCCTTTCCTCTCACCTATAGCACGCCTTTTGCCCTCCCATGGTATCCAACCACAGATAATCTCTGGTTTCTCGTGGCTCTCTAGGATGACCTCGTCCCTCGAGGACTCCTACTGCAATCGTCATTAATGGGTCTAGATTGAAGCACGCCGGCCAACATACGCCTCACAAAAGTGTTCTTCGTCAGCTTCGACGCTTAGAGGACAGCTGGGCGCCATCAACGGCGGGCGTACGCCGTGCGGTGCTTATACAAGAAATTGCGCCAGAAATGAGAGCACACATCCACAGAACACAATAGAATAACCGCGAGGGTAGATAGGGAACCGGCGGAACCACGACAAAGACAAAACCTCGTTTGTCAAAACAAGCTGTCAGTCACCTAAAAAAAAAAGAAAATGTGTTTTAGTTTATTGTTATCCGAATGAAAAAAAAAATCTAATGCCGGGACACTTGGCCGTCCGGACGGAGTCGGGCCTCGGTACCTTTACTTAAAGGTAGCGACTGTCCCGCTAAATTCGGAAGATTGGCGAGCCTGAAATAACCTTCTAGAATGGCTTCAACCCGCAAAGACCCGCTCAGTCGCGCCAGACAAACTGGACAAGCACACATACGGGAAACAACATCCTTGGAATACTCGCCTACACGAACATCAGCGCGAGCCGTTATAAAGGAATTGTCGCGTTACTTGCACCGTACTTTGTGACAAATTGTGACTTTACACTGTGTGACAAAGAGTATTTATTTATTTATTTATTTATTTATTTACTTATTTATTTATTATAAACACCTACAGCGCCCGAGTTGGGCATTATCGTAGGGGGGGGGGGGGGTTACTTACAGACATGAAGGTCAAAGATTGAACTTCGCGAAAATCACTATCATATCAGTTATCGCATTAACAATACAATCATCGTAATTAGAGAGAAATACAACACATCCAATACCAGAAACATCCGATTATAAAATTTGTTACACAATGCATACAACGGCACACTGGAAATATTGTCTAAAACAGATTCATGTAAAGTTCTCTATGGCAGATGAAAAACTGTGTGCAGACACTATTTCATCCGGGAGCGAATTCCATTCTGCAATTGTTCGCGGAAAGAATGAAAACTTAAATGCATTAATACGAGCTTGGTAGGCCTTTATGTTCTTGGAATTATCGCTTCTCTTAGACTGATAATGAGGCGATTTTAAATATATGCTCTTATCGATTCCTGTGTTACCGCTGTTAATGTTGTCTAAAAGCTTTAACCTGATTATTTTTCTGCGTGTGGACAGCAACTTCCACTCCAGATATTGCCCGATTCGCGAACCTCTAATTTTGTAGTCACAGATGCCCGTGACGAATCTTGTAGCCCTTTCCTGAACACGCTCTAACTTATATCCAAGAACCTTTGTGAAGGGATCCTATGCTGCGCAAGCATATTCTAACACCGGCCTAATATTTGTATGATACAAAGCTTCCTTGAAAGGTTTGGGCGCATACTTGAAGTTCCTCTGGAAAAGGTGCAAAAGGCGGCACGCTTCAGCGCTTGTTATGCCAATGTGGAATGTCCAGTCTAATGCCGCAGTTAAAGTGACCCCCAGCTATTTGACTTCGTCAACGAATTGCACTAAAACATTATTTAGATACTATGAACTACAGACATTTTTCTTTTTGTTCGTAAAATGTGTGCGTGCGTGTGTGTGTGTGTGTGTGTGTGTGTGTGTGTGTGTGTGTGTGTGTGTGTGTGTGTGTGTGTGTGTGTGTGTGTGTGTGTGTGTGTGTGTGTGTGTGTGTGTGTGTGTGTGTGTGTGTGTGTGTGTGTGTGTGTGTGTGTGTGTGTGTGCGTGTGTTTGTGCTGTTGTGCGGCTGCTCAGGTCACTCTCTCTCAAGCAGCCATGTTAGACTGATGTACTTTCTCAAACAGTCATGTTAGACTGATATAAATACTGTAAGTAAACCCACATTCCTCGTTCTCGATGAGAAGCAGTCCTTCCCTTCATCAACGTCCTCAGCGTGGATAAGCTGGACGACGGCATGGGCCAGCTACCTTCGAATTTATGCCGGACTCCAATCTTGACAACGGATCACGAGCGATGGGATTGAGCCCCCAATCCTGACAGCCCCCAATCTTTTCAAGGGCGAAAAGATCGTCACGGCGCTCTGTATGTTTATGTGCGAGTGAAAGCTTGCGATGTTGAGCAGGCGAACGCGGCTCTATCTCGCGTGTGCGAGTGAGGAAGGCAGGCCGGAAGCGTCGGAAGCGCGCGCGCCCTCTCCTGTCGCGCGCGAGACACTGGGGCGAGGCGAGGGAGGGCAGGGTGTGGGGTGGGGGGGGGGGGGGGGGGATTCTTCTCTGGCGGCTGCTGCTTGCGGTGCGGCAGTGTGGGCGCTGCATATCATATTGACCGCAAAAAAGACGGGGACAGAGGGAGAGAACACATAAACAGCACGGGCGGTAAACTTTCAACTGTTTTATTCACGGCAGCCCGTGGGCATATATAGGCAAAAAGAACATGCGAAGATCGCAGCAAACAAGAATACACATCAGCTAAGCGTTGCAACCAATTATAAAAAAAATCTACTTCCGAGTGAAACAACCTAATGGAGGTATCGCTAACACAGTCTTCGCCTTTCTTTTATATGTGATAAGCCTCCATCAGTTCACGTGCAGTCTGGTCATGGCTTTTCCCCAGAATCTTTATCTCCTCAAAAAGAGGTGCACAGCGACAGGCATTGCAGTGCGCAGGTAACTGCGCCAATTCATCTTTCGTTAACTTTTGTTCATGTTCCGTGGCTCAATCATTTGGGAACCGTCCAGTCTGCCCTATGTAGGACTGACCACACGCCAGGGGGATTTCGTACACCACTCCTACATTGCATTTTGCATACGGCTTGGTGTGGTTCTTACCACAACCTTGCCTTCCTTTAGGATCACGAGAGGTACGGGGGCAGAGCCGCGCCAGCTTAAAAGGGGCTGAAAAGACAAGGGGGACTCCAAACCTGCCTGCCACCTTCCTTAGGTTGTGAGCGACCCTATGAATATACGGCACTACTTCAGGTCTTATGGCCATAGTAGTCGTCCTCACCCTTGCTTTGCCCCTAGATCCTTTTACCTTCTGCAGGAGGGTTTCCACCACTGGCGTTACCATCGAGTCAGGCAACCCTGCCGTCTTAAGACGAGAAATCTGATTGTCAAAGGCAAGCTGCATCTTGAGCACACACGATTTGCGGAGAGCCGATTCTAAGCAGGGCATCGCTACTCCTCGTTTAACAATCTTTGACTGGGAGGAATCATATGGCACCAAGCCCTTCTGTGCCCGAGGGAAGTACTGCCAGCACGCGTGGCCTTTATCAAAGGAAATGCGTAGGTCTAAAAAACGCAGGGCACCTACGCATTTCCTTTGCTAAAGCTCGTGGAGGTTACTTCACAAAAGTAATGTCCACGAGCTTCGTTGCTTGTGTAGAGGATAGTTGGACGCCATTAGCGGGTGCACGCGCACACCGTGCGGTCCTACTGCACGAAATCCTTGATTAAATGTCAGTGTTTTACTTGCACCGTCGCTTTGTATTTGTGTGGGGAACAGCGCCTCTTCGGGTGTCAAAACGTAGCCGGCGCCTCATTCGTGCGCCGACATCTCCTTTGAAATCATGCTCACAGAGAGAGAGAGAGAAAAAAGACACGGAATGAAAAGCGACGGCGGCGGTCGGCCTCGGAGGAGGAAGCTCGATTGAAAGCGAGCGCAGCGGCACGGAAGCGGCTGCGTTGGCCTCGACCAGGGCGAACCTCCCACACCGGAATGCGCCGAGCTCTGCCGGCGACCGGCAGCGCTGCGATGCTCCGCACCACGGGAGCGGCTGCGTTGGCCACCTCGGCAATTTCGTACCCGCGTGACATGACGTGGCCATATTTCATTTCATGTTCATTTTATTTATTTACCCTAAGGGCGCAGAATCGGGCATTACATGGTGGGGCCCGACAAGAACGAGAAACTTCAAAACGGGGTTATAAGTATGAAGAACAGCACAAAATAAGGAGCGTAATGTTTATTAAGCAGATACAGTGGGGTCAACTGCGAGGCTTTTCTTTCGAAGAACCCGTATGGGTTTCCTTTGTAGCAATTGCTGCGATTGTGTGGATGTCTCACTTTCCCTTAATTAACAATTACTTCTGCCGACCAAGTGGACTAAGTTGCCTATATTGCGTCGGTGGCTATATGATCGCGATGCCACGATGGTCCTTGCATCGTAGCCTCGTATCCGGCTCCGGTTCTCGCGTGCTACCTGCGCGGGAGCCAGGTGACACGCGTAAGAAGTTCCCGGCACCTCAGTAGAAGAAGACTGGGCGGAGGTCGTTCGATCGGAAGAGCGACCCACGACGGATGATTTCCGAGCGCCAACGCGCCACCTCCTCTTGAAGCTCGTACTGGACGTCCCTTCTGTGAGTCGCCAGGCCGCTTACAACCAAACAAGGCCTGCTCTTTCCCGGCGCACATGTAGTGTCCGGATTTCGCCGTGGCAGCATCGTCACGACTAGGCCGAGGCGAGCCGCGGCACCACGCGACTCGTCCGAACGGCTGAAAAAGCACGCAGCGTTTTGCGCAACAGCGTCGCCGTCCGTTCCTGTCCTCCAGCTGACACAACGTGCTGCCGTCAGCGAGCATTTCTCGCCTGTCTTTCACCCTGGTTCGCATGAATTGAATCATTCGTAGAAACCACGCAACCGCGGTTCTGCCGTCGCGGTCGTCATGCGGCTGTCGTGAGAGACACGCGCCTTCGCGTTGTTGATTACAGTTCACTGTACTGGCATCGTACAAGAAAATACTGGATTTCCACAAACACATCGGTCAGCCTGGCAACGCTTTGCGGAACCTCAAACAGTGCTGCACAGCCAGCTGCCTGCGAAAGGCTTCGCATAACGTCGATTCCCACAGCGCGTGGGATCTGCACAATTATTATTATTATTATTATTATTATTATTATTATTATTATTATTATTATTATTATTATTATTATTATTATTATTATTGCGATATCAAATATATGGAAACTCCAGGTGCATTTCTAGCGTCGCCGTGAGGTTCCGCGTGAGCCGGCGGCGAACGCGGTTCAAGCTCGCGAGCGAGGAACGCGGCCGGGATGCGTGCCCTTCTGCAGTGCGCTCCAAGAAAAGTTCACACCCTTTGGAGTGTGTATTTGCCACTCAACGATAATGGTCATCTGTCTTACCCGCAATTCCTTTCTTGAAAACGCTGCGCTCGTTACTTTCCTGTCGGGAATGCTGCGTCGTGCCGATAACGCGCATGCCATTCGTTACTGGAAAGCACCGGGCTCCCCGCGTTAAAGAACGGAAATGCGGACATGACAGATGACGATTGTTGTTGTGTGGCAAATATACACCCCAAGGGGTGCAGCGGTCTTTAGAGAGGCGTCCGGCGGCTGCTGTCCTGGCTGCGTTTCGACCAGGAAGCTCGCCTTCGTGCATAGCGTTCGCAGCCAGCGTTTCCCGGTAAGCGCATGAGCTGCAGTTGCCGGGAAGCGTCCGAAGCAGTAAGGGGTCTTTGAATGTTATCGCGTTCCACTCTCAAGAGGAAGCATTATCTCAGTAGATGTAAAAAGAGAATTCGTTTTTCTCGGTAACCACTGCACCATATTTGGCGAGGCTTCTTGCATTTAAGAGAATAACTTAAAATATAGTGACTGTTGGTTTCGAATTTTTCATTTACATTGCCAATTTTTCATTAAAGCTTGGCAAAAATTGAAATTTTTCAGAAAGCAAAACTATCAAGTTTACAACTCTGTAACTCAGCAATGAAAAATTATATCACAATTCTGTGAATTGCATCTAATAGTACATCGGAAGCGCACAAAATTGATGTGTTGTACACGAATTTCAAGAAATGGCGTAATATGAAAATACAGCTTCTGCAGAGCCCTTTTACACAGCATAACAAGTTAACGTAAAATATAAAATGACATATTGCGTTTGTCCGCTTTCAATGATCTAATGGGTTCAGTTTAAAGAACCGCGATATCTGTTCCTGATGCAGGGCTATTAAGTTTTAAACTTTGTGCCTGTATTTTTTTTTTCACACATTGAAATTTTTGAAAATCTTTCTAACAAACTTCAGCCCTTCAGGCTTCCAACGATCGCTAGAATTCAGCTCTGTCTCTCAAATGCAACAAATTTAATTAAAATCGGTCCAGGAGTTATCTCAGAGAAACGTTTCTGCGCTTTATCCGAACAGGCACGGTCGGAGTTGAGCCCGAGCTAAAGCTTCCTTTCTTTTTTAATGAAAATAAAGGAAAAAGACGTAGTTACCTTATAATTGTGACGGCTAGGCTATTTCGCACAGCGGAACAACAATATACAGGAAAATATGTTAGAAAATGGAAAGAGATCACGTCAAATTGCCAAAAATCTACAGCACACAGTCCTATATACACCCATCAACATACTCTTAAAGGCGAAGCTTAAGAGTGCTCCGAATTATTATTATTATTATTATTATTATTATTATTATTATTATTATTATTATTATTAATGCGACCGCATTATATAGCTACTGATTTAAACATGGCCTAATGACCAAACATCAGCAGAAAGCATTGCTGGCACACGCATGTCGACATTATATGCAGGAATGCCAACCGCATGTTGGGCTATTGGAGTGGAAACTTCTCGTCTGCACCATCGTCACTGAAGCTGACTGTCTGCAAAAGTTCGCTCCAAACTAGACTGCGCACGCGCCATTTGGGACCCGGCTACCGTTACGCGCATAAGCAGCATAGAAGCCATTCAAAATCGTGCAGCGCGTTTCATCTTATCAAACTACTCCCGATATGCTGGCGTTACTTGAATGAAAACGACACATAACTTGCCAGAACTTTCTTTCCGTCGTAGATGCTTCTTTTCATAAAATCTGCCCCCACAACTCTTTGTCGAAAGAACGTACAGCTCATCACCCACCCGTCATGCGCGTCACCTCGCTCTGACCACAGTTTCAAAGTTGGTGTGCCGTACTAAACTTTGCAGCAATGCATTCATTCCTAGCACAAGCAAAGATTTGAAGCACCTTCCCGCCACCGTCGCAGCCACCCTGGATACCGACACCTTCAAAACCGCCATTCATGAAACGCCACGTTGAATATGTATTAGTATCTCAAACAAATATTTTGTTATGTTCACCCACTCCTTTCTGTAACGCCTTCGGGCCATGAAAGTATGTTAAATAAATAAATAAATAAATAAAGCGGAAAATCCGGCGCCGGTGCCGGAGGACACTAGAAAAGTCACGTGGCACCGAGACGCGTTCGTGTCACTTCTCGCGCGCTCGTCGTCGCCTTCTTCCACAGCTACTTAGGCGGCCCTTAAACGAATCTTTTCGCCTTCTCTCCCACTTTGTCACCGTGGTGGAAAGAGTGCAACTTTCACAGCAGAAACCGTCTCGCCGCGACTGAGTCTCCCGGACGCCCGCCGACAACGCCGCGGTATATTTGTCGCGTGTGTACGGCAACGGCGGTCGAGGTTCAAGTAACCAGCGTCGCAACAACTGGCGACAGCGATGGGATGCGCTAGCCTGGGTCACGACAGCATATGAGACGCGAGAGAAATTGTTCAGCCGGCGTCGCAGCCGAGCACATGTTCGAAACGATGCGCATATTCGCCTCTGTCGCACCGGAACTGCAAAGGCGCAGGAGGGCGGAATCCGTTGCCAAATTTTCGATATGTGCTGGCCGGTAGTTTCGTTTGTTAGAGAGTGGACGGCACATGGGGAGCAGGCTCATCGGCGACGGCTTGTCGGTGCAGCCGCACAATATGAAGAGCGCCCGCCCGGCTGCCTGGGCGTATACCGTTGAGGCGGCGCTCAAATGCAGACGAGCGTGGTCCCCCCCCCCCGCTGGTTATAACATGCAACACAGTTGAACAAAGCAATTACTAATTAGTTCATTAATGACCTAAATAACTAACTTTACTAAACCTTCATTTTCTTTTATACACACACACACACACATATATATATATATATATATATATATATATATATATATATATATATATATATATATATATATATATATATATATATATATATAATTATATGTATATATGTACGAATGTAGTTTGCGTCGTGTGAAATGGTGTTGGGACTTTATGGGGCCAACCGTGAGTGTGTAGTCCGTAAATGATCACTTCTTTCGACTGGTTTGACCTGAGCAGTGTACGAGATAGGAACGACAGAACATGCGGCACTTACCGTTCTGTCTTACATTATACTGGCCAGTCGATATGCATCAACTATAGTCTAGCAAGATGCACTGGCTTTCTTTGGCTCCACTGCAAAGTGATGGAAATGCCCTTATGAAATCACTTCTGTGTGCTCGACTGCAGCCGACAAATAAGATAACGAGTAGAAATACCAATGCGCACTGTAACGACTAGGTGGGATGCTCTCTTTGAGCGCTCATTCAGACCGCCGAGGATGCCGCACGACCACTTGCGGCTGAACGCGACCGATGCTCGCGCACCGGCAAGCCCGGGCGACGATCGTCCTCAGCGAGAACCCTGGGGATCTGCGCAGTTCGCGCGCGCTTGGCTGGTTTCGCGTCCGAGCGACAGCCACCAGCGAAAAGGAAGGCGTCCTCAGTGCGCTCATACGCTGCGCCGTGCTTGGTGTCAGCAGCGCGGAAGACAAAGCGACGCCGCCCGCGCGCCTGACGAGGAGTGACATCGAGAGTGAGCTGTAATTTCTAGTTCGCTTTGCGTTGGAATCGGTGCATGATTTTTGTGCTTTCCTTCGCTGCTGTTTCCTGTGAATGCTGCCGCGTACATTCGACACGTTGCTGGAAGTGCTGCGCCCAAGCATCACGAGGCACGACAGCAATTACATTCCTGCAGTCTGCCATGGAAGCGTGGAGTTTGTATTTAGTGCGACGCAGGAGGACGCCGCATGAAAACACATGCTAGCATAACTTACGGCGAGCCCCTGATTGGTTCACAAGTTTTGCGACCACGATCGCGCGACTGAGAAATCGAGCAGCGAGCGAATGACCCAGAGTAGTCGCTTTTCGAGAAAAATGACCATTTGCGGCCACTTGCGACTCGTAGCTTTGCGACCAATTTGGTCGCGCGACCGCTGTCAGTCGCCGGTATGAATGAGCCTCAATCACACCGGTAAGTGCAACCGGCCAGTCGCCATTTGCTCACAATTGCATCACCAGGTGAAATAAGCATCAGCGTACACAGCCGTCCTGTTTCTGCACATCTGGTTGGTTCAGCAATTTTGCGACTGAAGTCGTGGGACTGAAAAATCGAGCAGCGAGCGATTGGCCAAAAATTGTCGCTTTTCGAGAAACGCGACCATTTGCGACCAACTTAGTGGCGCGACCGCTTTCCGTCGTCAGTGTCAAAGAGCCTTAACAGAATCATTACGCGAATACGCTCTCCGGTCTGAAAGCGTTCACTGAAAGAACAAGGTACTAGAAAGAACGCAGCATGCTGCGCATGCGCAAACATCGTCGTGTAGGCAACGTACCCTCGCCAACGCGTACACTGAGGGTACTTTTGAAATGACGCAGGTTGCTCTTTTGTAGGGCACTACCGTGGGTATCTTGTGTTTGTGTGTGCATTTGACTACAATACGCGTTTCGTTTGGTATTACAAAGGTGAAAAAGCTATTTTCTCTCTCTTTGTCAAAAGTGACTATTTGTGAAGTGTTTGTGAAATTGTTGCGAACAATTGAAGAGCGTCGTCCAAGACTATGCGTCAGAATACGGGGAACGCGATGTCCAACTTCCGCTATCGCCATTCTTGATGCATTTATCTGTTTAAAGTTGCGGAGAACCCGCCGTTATCCAGTACTTGTCGTCAACATTTACCATTTATAATGAATGAATGAATGAATGAATGAATGAATGAATGAATGAATGAATGAATGAATGAATGAATGCCTGGATGTTCCGTCTTCACACGGTCTGTTGACGCAGTGAAACGGAGAATCTCGTCACCGAATTACGGCGATGAGGGCAGTCGAGCTGCAACCGCAGTAAGAAGCAGATGTCGTGTGTCATGTGCTGTTTTTTTTTTCTCCCGCTACACCGAAGAAAAACCTTCACATGTGGTAACCCAAATTTCATCATTAATGGCCCGTTGTTCGGAAAACGGAAAGGTCAGCGGCAGCACGAACAGCCATTGCACAATCGCTGGGTGCGCGAACGAGGAAGCGCTCGGCAGACGGCCCGTCCCGGAGGGGGGAGAGCGACGCGCACCGCGTGCAGAAAGTGCCGAGCCGTCCAGACGCCAGCCAGCGATGCGGCGAGGAAGAAAGCGGAACAAATTACGCGAGCGGGCCTCGTGACGTCTACGCGCGAGCGAAAGGGAAAGCGAGCAGCCTATTAATAAAAACGCGCGGAATATCTCCTCGCGCTCAGAATGGGTTACGTCACGGCGCGGGCGAAACCCTGGCAGCGCGCCGCTTGCGAAACGGGCGGCTGGCGCGTGCAGGCATTCGCCGTCATCCGGCTCGGGCGAACGCGTCTCTTATACGCGCACCACGCCGTGCGCCAGGTGGGTTTTCTCGGCGGGAGAACGACCGGCCACGCCCATCCAGTTTACATCCATGGATTCTAGCGCACAGACCGTAATCACGCAACACCGAAAGCAGTTGAGAACACGAGACGATTGCCTACAATACCAGGGCTGCCGCCGCTGACTAAGCACGACATGGCGGGAAATGCGGAAAGCAGAGGCGGCCGGCTTCCGCGTTCTCCACGGAGGCCGTCGAACAAACTCCCAGGCCAGCACGACGCGTCGACGCTTGTTCTCGCCGAACGGTCAGCGTACGCGGCTCGGCTGTGCACCGTGGCTCGCTCCATGGCGGGTCGCCTCGTTCGAACCTTCGAGTGGCTTTAAGAGAACTAGCCGGCTTGAGCGAAGACGATTCCGCTGCTGGAAATATAATCTGCAGGTGAGCTGTGAAGCGCAGTTATCCTGACAGCTGGTCAGATGCGTAGCTCGTTCGCGTACTTATTTCTATCACAGTGGTTGTCTAACTTTGTCAGCACGCGACCCCTTTTAGTCGTAGCGAGCCCACCATGACACCGCCCCCCCTCCTTTATAAGCCACCAAAATATCGACTTCTTTTTTCAGTGATGCATGCATATACATTTACATGATCATTTATTTAAAATACATTAGACACAGTAGAGAAGACTATCAAAAATACTTATTAATGTATTTTGACAAGAACTGATATAATCGTGTATTTTAATGAGAAAGATGTATTTTCTTCCATGAAAGAACCCCATTTGCTAAACCGGAATTCTACAGTTTCGGTGACACAAAACTGGCTGCGGTTGGGAAACCGTGTTCAGTGAACTTTAGTTTGTGGTGACCGAAGGTTTAGATCGCTGTTTGTCTCGCCGTAGTGTAGCCTATGTAGTGCCCCAAACTGATATCGCGCTCTGCATAGTAAACATAATTTGAGGGGTGATATACCTATATATGTACGTCTGTTACTCTTAAAAGAAAAAGGCGTTGAAAGAATGTGGGCACCGAAGCTGAAAATCAATCTGTGTTCCGGCGAGCAGAACGCAACGAGCAGAACATAGCTCACACACATAGTGGGCCCTCCATGACCCCCAGAAAAACGCTCATGCCTCATTTGGGGGTCACAAGCACAAGCAGCAAAGGAGCGTTCAGCTCTGCCTTGTCCCATTGTGGCTGGAACAGCTCGCGCATTCAGCAAACTAGTTGTGGCTGTTTCCTTAGACAATCAGAGAGATGGAACGCACGGCCACATAACCTATTAAATAAGGTAATTAGTGTGATCGGTTCCCGGTGAGGCCAATGACGGCCACCGATGACGCGGCAGCCAATTAGGGCCAATCGCAAGAAGAGCGCACTGATCTGCGGGCGCTATGCCCAACTACAATCGGCGCACGCGCAATGCGAATTTTGCGTCGCAGCGGACGCGAGCCGCTCCAATTTAGCCCCGGCATCGGACCGCACGAAATCTCAGCTGCAGCTGCCAAGGGCGGGGAGGACGACGCCGAGAGACAGGCGAGCTAAGTTTAGACGACGCGATTATGGCCGGCCGCCGCTCGCGCTGTGTCAGATGCCGACAGTGCGCAGGGGGCGACCGCAGGTACTTCGCTCCGCGGTGTCGACTGCCGGAGGACAGTCGCCGGCGGAGGCTGCTACCCCCCGGCCCGTCTGTCGCGGAACGGCCTGATCGTGAACCGACAAGCCCCAACCAGTCAAGTCTGCTGCCTGGCAGGTTCCTGAAGAAGGAAGTTTTTATTTTTTGCTGTTGCTAAAGGAAACTTAAGTGCGCACCGAGCAAGCAAATTTCCACGAAATGACCTCGCGTGATGGTCACTGCATGCGCAGTGCCAGGCGCAGCACTGGCAGCAGTCCCGAAGTCAGGCCCCACGCGATACGAGAAACGGGCCCCACAGTAACGGCGGCCCCCGGCACAACGCGAGCCCCGACGATTGTGTCGGCGCTGCTGCGGCGAACGGCGTCCTTCTGCGGAGGGCGACGCGACCGCGGGCGCCACGTTCTGGCCAAGTGAGCAACGGGTACTGTTACACCTGTCCGCAATGCCATTCTTTGCAAGTAACAGGACGATGAGAACAATCAGAGCAGAAAGACGAAGATGTATCTGAGACACCCCTCTTCGATGTATGTATGTATGTATGTATGTATGTATGTATGTATGTATGTATGTATGTATGTATGTATGTATGTATGTATGTATGTATGTATGTATGTATGTATGTATGTATGTATGTATGTATGTATGTATGTATGTATGTATGTATGTTTGCTAGCGCATATCACGTGTTGCACACACTGACGTTCTCGCTAAATTTCCATCACCCCCTTCGTCCACGGGTGATATCAAGGGCCCATATTGACACACACAAAATTAAACACGCTGAAACTTCTCCGGGAGTTGTCTATGTGTGCGTAAGTATTGTGCAACTTGCTCATCTCCATGTAGCCCGGTGCCATTCATCATCATCATCATCAGCCTGGTTACGCCCACTGCAGGGCAAAAGCCTCTCCCATACCTCTCCAACAACCCCGGTCATGTACTAATTGTGGCCATGTCGTCCCTGCAAACTTCTTAAGCTTATCCGCCCACCTAACTTTCTGCCGCCCCCTGCTACGCTTCCCTTCCCCTGGAATCCAGTCCGTAACTCTTAATGATCATCGGTTATCTTCCCTCCTCAATACATGTCCTGCCCATGCCCCCCGCCCCCATTTCTTTTTCTTGATTTCAACTAAGATGTCATTAACACGCGTTTGTTCCCTCATCCAATCTGCTCTTTTCTTATCCCTTAACAATACACCCATCATTCTTCTTTCCATAGCTCGTTGCGTCGTCCTCAATTTGAGTAGAACCCTTTTCGTAAGCCTCCAGGTTTCTGCCCCGTAGGTGAGTACTGGCAAGACACAGCTATTATACACTTTTCTCTAGAGGGTTAATGGCAACCTGTTGTTCATGATCTGAGAATGCCTGCCAAACGCACCCCATCCCATTCTTATTCTTCTGATTATTTCCGTCTCATGATCCGGATCCGCCGTCACTACCTGCCCTAAGTAGATGTATTCCCTTACCACTTCCAGTGCCTCGCTACCTATCGTAAACGGCTGTTCTCTTCCGAGACCGTTAAACATTACTTTAATTTTCTGCAGATTAATTTTTAGACCCACTCTTCTGCTTTGCCTCTCCAGGTCAGTGAGCATGCATTGCAATTGGTCCCCTGAGTTACTAAGCAAGGCAATATCATCATCGAATCGCAAGTTACTAAGGTATTCTCCATTAACTTTTACCCCCAATTCTTCCCAATCCAGGTCTCTGAATACCTCCTGTAAACACGCTGTGAATAGCATTGGAGAGATCGTATCTCCCTGCCTGACGCCTTTCTTTATTGGGATTTTGTTGCTTTGCTTATGGAGGACTATGGTGGCTGTGCAGCCGCTATAGATATTTTTCAGTATTTTTACATACGGTTCGTCTACACCGTGATTCCGTAATGCCTCCATGACTGCTGAGGTTTCGACAGAATCAAACGCTTTCTCGTAATCAATGAAAGCTATATATAATGGTCGGTTATATTCCGCACATTTATCTATCACCTGATTGATAGTGTGAATATGGTCTATTGTAGAGTAGCCTTTACGGAATCCTGCCTGGTTTTTTGGTTGACGGAAGTCTAAGGTACTCCTGATTCTATTTGCGATTACCTTAGTAAAGAGTTTGTAGGCAACTGACAGTAAGCTGATCGGTCTATAATTTTTCAAGTCTTTGGCGTCCCCTTTCTTATGGATTAGGATTATGTTAGCGTTCTTCCAAGATTCCGGTACGCTCGAGGTCATGAGGCATTGCGTATACAGTGTGGCCAGTTTCTCTATACCAATCTGCCCACCATCCTTCAACAAATCTGCTGTTACCTGATTTTCCCCAGCTGCCTTCCCCCTTTGCATATCTCCCAAGGCTTTCTTTACTTCTACCCGCCGTGGTTGCTCAGTGGCTATGGTGTTGGGCTGCTGAGCACGAGGTCGCGGGATCGAATCCCGGCCACGGCGGCCGCATTTCGATGGGGGCGAAATGCGAAAACACCCGTGTGCTTAGATTTAGGTGCACGTTAAAGAACCCCAGGTGGTCAAAATTTCCGGAGTCCTCTACTACGGCGTGCCTCATAATCAGAAAGTGGTTTTGGCACGTAAAACCCCAAATATTATTATTATTTCTTTACTTCTTCCGGCGTTACCTGTGGGATATCGAGTTGCTCTAGACTATTTTCTCTTCCATTATCGTCGTGGGTACCACTGGTACTGTATAAATCTCTATAGAACTCCTCAGCCACTTGAACTATCTCATCCATATTAGTAACGATATTGCCGGCTTTGTCTCTTAACGCATACATATGATTCTTGCCAATTCCTAGTTTCTTCTTCACTGCTTTTAGGCTTCCTCCGTTCCTGAGAGCATGTTCAATTCTATCCATATTATACTTCCTTATGTCAGCTGTCTTACGCTTGTTGATTAACTTCGAAAGTTCTGCCAGTTCTATTCTTCCTGTAGGGTTAGAGGCTTTCATACATTGGCGTTTCTACATTCATACATTGGCGTTTCTTGATCAGATCTTTCGTCTCCTGCGATAGTTTACTGGTATCCTGCCTAACGGCGTTACCACCGACTTCCATTGCACACTCCTTAATGATGTCCACAAGATTTTCGTTCATTGCATCAACAGTAAGGTCCTCTTCCTGAGTTAAAGCCGTATACCTGTTCTGTAGCTTCATCTGGAACTCCTCTATTTTCCCTCTTACCGCTAACTCATTGATCGGCATCTTATGTGCCAGTTTCTTCCGTTCGCTCCTCAGGTCTAGGTTAATTCGAGTTCTTACCATCCTATGGTCACTGCAGCGCACCTTGCTGAGCACGTCCACATCTTGTATGATAGCAGGGTTAGCGCAGAGTATGAAGTCAATTTCATTTCTAGTCTCGCCATTCGGGCTCCTCCACGTCCACTTTCGGCTATCCCGCTTGCGGAAAAAGGTATTCATTATCCGCATATTATTCTGTTCCGCAAACTCTACTAACAACTATCCCCGGCTATTCCTAGTGCCTATGGCATATTCCCCCACTGCCTTGTCTCCCGCCTGCTTCTTGCCTACCTTGGCATTAAAGTCGCCCATTAGTATAGGGTATTTTGTTTTTCACCCTACCCATCGCCGATTCCACGTCTTCATAGAAGCTTTCGACTTCCTGGTCATCATGACTGGATGTAGGGGCGTAGACCTGTACAACCTTCATTTTGTACCTCTTATTAAGTTTCACAACAAGACCTGCCACCAGCTATTATCCTGCCATTATCACTGTTCTGAAACTTCACCCGACCAGTATGCGCCCTTATCAACTCTTATCGGTTGTTATAAGCAATATCGGACTAGTTCCAACCGTTATGAACCCAATTGAGCTGTTGTCAACCTTACTTGACTCGATGCGATCCTTATCAACCTTATCGGACATGATCCGAACCTTATCAACTCTTATCGCTTCTTATCAGCCTCGCTGTACATGATTCGACCCTTATAAACTCTTATCTGTGCTTATTAACCTTATCATAATTGCTTCGACCTTTTAGCACCTATCCATTCCCGTCGAACCATTGTCAAGCGTGATGAGACCTATATAACCCTTAATAAATTTAAATTAAATTATATGGTTTTACGTGCCAAAACCACTTTCTGATTATGACAAACGGCGTAGTAGAGAACTCCGGAAGTTTTGACCACCTGGAGTTCTTTAACGTGCACCTAAATCTAAGTACACGGGTGTTTTCGCATTCCGCCTCCATCGAAATGCGGCCGAGGTGGCCGAGGTGGCCGGGATTCGATCCCGCGACCTTGTTCAGCAGCCCAACGCCATAGCCACTGAGCAACCACGGCGGCTTACATAACTCTTCATCAATCCATATCATACTTATCAACTCACTGAATGCTTATCTGTTTGTGCAGCGTGACGTGAAGCGGATGAGCTCCCAGAGATCGGTGGCATTTCGGGCGGTGAACGAACAACAGAAGGCACATCCCGCGAACACCGATAAGCATCGGGGATGTGGCGTGCTTGGCAATAAATTTTCGCAAAATCGGAATTTCCCTAATGTCAACAATGCTCCAAGTCGGCTCTACAAGTGGTCCTATACATGGCTTCGATTTACCCATCGCCAAATCTTTCAACAGAGCTTTCAAGACATTGTTCTCCTTTGACATTTGTTTTGTACCACCGGTACAACACATTCACATGGCACACACATAATCACCTTCTGCAAGCGTGAGTGTTTAGCCCAGGGGTCAAAACAGTAATATCCGCGTCTATAAGCACAAAACAAACACTTCGCAGTACAATTTTTAAGGAAGTTCTCTAAGAGGGAGGCCAAAGGATACACTGCATCAACAATGGATACGAGTCTGGTTCGAAGTCTCGCTATGCCAACGCCGTGTGCAAGTACGTATTATATTCTTAATAAACACTACGATGAAAAAAAAGTGATTATTTAGCCCAGTGGGTAAGACACTCGGCTTCTGAGCGTGGGGTCGTAGGTTCAAGACTTACCGCCGCCAACGTTTTTGCTTTCGAATTTATGAGTTAATTTCTTTATGGCGATTCGTCTTACGCGACGGACCGACGTGTTTCGTCGTATAAACGCATTCAGATGTTCTCACGCCAACGATGTTCGTCAGGGCCGGCCGCTCGTGGCGAAGGCAGGCTTTGCGCATTCGGCCCCGGACGTGAATTTCTACGCGGAATGGATGCTCCGAAACAAACAGCGAGGCAAAGTGAGCAGCCAAGTCTCGGCCACTGATGTGACCCGCATCGAGGTTACTCGGGCAGACCGGAAGGTCAACCAGGCAGCGTAACCGACGTTCTCAAATGGAAAGAAGGCTGCGGCAGTGATGACTGAAGGTTTCAAGAGGAACCTGGGCGGCCAACTCAGACGCCGCCTCTTGGAATATGCAGAGAAAACGGGGAGATGCTTTTATGAGACAGCATCTTGAGCGATGTGAATTGCGTGCATTATTACAGAAATTTAATTTAGGTCCTAGATTTTTTTTAAATGCCTAAGCATTTCTATGCCTACCGAACGAGAAAACCCGTCCACCTGTTGCAAATGCTTACGCATCATTTATATAGCTCCCGCAGTAGATTCTGCGTGCAATTAAGGTCCTATATTTTTTTTTTACTGCCAAAGATTGACAAGTTATAGAAATATAGCAGAGCGATGTTTACAAACCCGCATCTCTCTATCAAAAAGAGATATAGCGGTGTTGCAAACTGCATCCCTTAGAGAATCTCAAAGGAAAAAAATCGTACTGTTACACATTGCGCTCAAGTACCACTAATCTTCGAATATGACTTTTGCAAAAGCATCGCAACCATTGTAATAAATTTACTTATGAGGAAGCTTTAGCTCGGTTACACCTATCTATGAATACATGTAAAAGGAGAATTCGTTTTTCTCGGCAACCATTGCACAATATTTCGCGAGGTTTGTTGCATTTAAAAGAAATACTTAAAATCTAGTGATTGCTGGTTTCGAATTTTTGATATACATTGTCAATTTCTTATTAAAAATTAGTAAAACTAAAATTTTCAGAAAACGAAACTATCAAGTTTAGAAATCTGCACCTCACCAATGAAAAGCGATATCACAATTCCGTGAATTGCATATAATAGTAAATCTAAATCAGACAAAATTCGTATGTCAAACATGTTTTCAAAAATATTTGGTAATATGAAAATACTGATTTTTCAGAACCCTTGTACACAATGTAACAAATTCACGTAATATATAAATTGACACATCGAATTTATCCGCTTTGAATGATTTAATGGATGCCGTTGACAGAACCGTTATGCCTGTTCTTGATGCAGAGCTATTAATTTGTAAACTTCGTGCTAGTATTTTTTCACACTTGCGAATTTTTGAAAATCTTTTTAACAATATTCAGGCCCTAAATCGAAATTCCGCTTCCGACAGTCACTAGAATTTAATTTTCTCTCTCAAATGCAACAAACCTGATTAAAATCGGTCGAGAGGTTATCTCAGAAAAACGTTTTCGTGTTTTACATGTATCTGAATAGGCCGCGTCGGAGTTGGGCCCGAGATAAAGCTTCCTCGTAACATACAAATTAATACACCAAATTGATCTGCTTTAGATGCACTATTAGCTGCAATTTACAGAATTGTGATGTCGCATTTCATTACTGAATCGCAGAGTTATAAGCTCGATAGGCTAGTTTTCTAGAAATTTGCAATTTTCCCCCAATCTTTATTAAAGGTTCGGCGGCGTAAACGAAAATTCACTCCCAGCAGTCACTAGATCTTTCTTTTTCTTTACAATGCAACACACCTCATAAAATGTTGTGCAGTTGTTGCCGTGAAAAGCGATTTCTGCTGTCTCACCTGTTCAGGTAGGAGCCCCCGAGCTGGGTGATCCCGATCTTCGCTCTGCACAAGGCATGATCGGTATGCAAGTGCCGGGGGTTCTCGTGCGCGCACGAATACGTGAACGAAAGGATGACATTTCGGTCTCGTCACATGAGGTCGCAGTTTTGCGGCAGGCGAAAGACAAAGAAGGGGCTGTCAATTTTGTGGGGGTTTTCTCTTCCTTTCGAAGATTTGCACACAGCGCGCGTTCAGCAATGCGACAAGACCGACTGTTCCGAGGGCCATAAGCACACGTCCGTCCGTCGAGGCGAGCTTTCTCAGAGGCTTCCGCACGCAAATCGCGGGTTCGGCTTCCCCGGGGCTTCGAAGGCCTGGCGATGGCTGCCAAACGCCGAGCCCGTTTTAAGAACTCGCATACGCCGCAAAAGTTCGTGCAGGCGAGCGCACTGCGCCAGAGGTCGCGAGCTTTGCTCCAACATCATTACGGCCCTTTTTTTCTCGGTTAGTACGCGCATCTCTGTCCTGTCCGCGAATATTCAATCGGAAAACGATCCGGCCTCTCGCGCGAAGACATTCGCTCGCCATTAGGCGGCGGAGCTGCTGGCGAGGAGCGCCGGAACCCGGCGCCGTTTTCGGAACACGCAAGCAGGCGCGAACAACATGGGAGCGGGCTGTAGCTGCACGTGCAGACGCGGTACGAAAACAGCGCAAACTACGGGATTCTCTCGCTGCGAGGGATCTCATTTGTATTGTAGATGTTTATCAACGCTATGTGAATTGAGCGCTTGATGACAGAACTACTTGAAAGATGACTTTCGTGTGTTAAATAGTGCTTTTGTTATACAGATGTACGTGGACTCTTAGTGCATACGGGTCGCTTTTCCTGGTTTGGTTTGTATTTCTTTTAATTACATATATTTTTCTAGACCTCTTGTGTTTGTGTGTTCGTGACATGTGGGTACGTATTTCACAACTGTTTATTGGGATAGCCGCCTCTAATGCAGCCTAAATTTCTATCAGGGCGCAGTTATTAAAAAAATTTCACCGACGACTCCGGCACCAAGTCAAACCAGAGAAATATCCTCGATAAAGCGCTCCACGAAGCCAAGAAGTCGTCTTCGGAAAAGGACGTGCTGGAGATGTTGGCTAAGAAGTACCTGCCGCTCAAAACTGTGGCTGATTAGGCGGCATACCCAGTATACAAAGGGAAGCCGAACTCCGCGCTGGACGAGCCTTTCAAGATTAGTGAAATCCGCCGCGCCCTACACGACCTCAGTGGTAGGTCAACACCCGGCCCGGATCACATTAACAACAAGGCTCTCAGAAACCTAGAGGACGCATTGATCTAGTTTCTCACAGATGAGGAAAATCGGATTTGGGAGGAGGGAATTGTACCGGAAGAATGGAAGTTGGCGAAGGTCATACTAATCCCAAAGCCCGGTAAACCGCCGAGCTTGGACAAGCTCCGCCCCATCTCACTGACGTCATGTGTAGGGAAGGTGGCCGAGCACGCCATCAATAACAGAATTGCTGAGTATATCGAGACCAACGACCTTTTCCCTCACAACATGATAGGTTTCAGGCCAGGCCTCTCCACCCACGACGCCATGAAGCTTATCAAGATCCAAATCCTGGAACGCTGCACTCGGGACACCAGAGTCATCCTTGGCTTGGACCTGGAGAAGGCCTTTGATAACATCCGTCACGAGTTCGCTCTCGACGCCATCTCCAAACTCGACCTGGGCTCGTCCTTCCATGTCTTCGTCAGGTCTTTCTTGAGCAAACGATGCGCCATCCTCAAGGCTGGAGATTTGGAATCTGAGAAAATGGAGCTGAGCAGAAGAGGCACCCCCCTGGGGTCAGTCATCTCACCGCTCCTCTTCAACATCGCAATGGTCGACCTCTCAAGATACCTAGGCAAGGTCCAGGGCATCGGTCACACTATCTACGCGGACGACATCACTGTCTGGTGCGCGGGTGGCAGTGACGGACAAGTCGAAGCCGCTCTCCAGGAAACTGTCGACACTACAGAGCGCTTTCTAACCGACACGGGACTCCGGTGCTCCCCAAAGAAATCGGAGATCCTTCTCTACAGCCCAACTAGAAAGGGCCACAAGCCACAGAACTGGAAACCCCCCACTGAAATTGACATTAATCTCTACACCAAGTGCGGAGATCCCATTCCCAAAGTCGCGTCCATTCGAATCTTGGGAATGACACTCAAAGGGGCGGGCACGAATAGCATCACCCTTCACAAGCTAGTAAAGAAGACGCATAGCCTCATCGGTCTAATCAGGCGTGTAGCTAACAGAAGGAGAGGCCTGAGCGAAGAGAATCTGATAAGGCTAGTCCACGCTTTCTTGTTATGCCATTTTACGTACGTAGCGGCCATGCACGTTTGGAAGAGGGCCGAGCAAGACAAGCTAAATGCCATGATAAGGAGGGGGATCAAGAGCGCGCTAGGACTACCAAACTACACACGCACCGACCGACTCCTGAAGTTGGGTATTCAAAATACCTTGGAAGAAATTGCAGAAGCACAAGATAGGCACAGATTATCAGGCTCTCCGTCACCAGGACGGGCAGACGACTCCTAACTGAGATGGGCGTCCCCCCGGCCACTGTCGAAGACGCCTACCAGGGCCTTCCGAAAGAGCAGAAAGATAACATTATCATATCGCCCGCCCCGCGCAATATGCACCCCCAGCGCAACGTAGAAAGAATGCCAGAGCGGTGGCGCTCCTACGCCGCGCAACAGAACTCCCTGGCGGCAGCTGCTTCGTTGACGCGGCCCAGTATGACAACAACTTCACGGTAGTGTCAATCAACCACAGGGGTTCGACCGTTAACGTCGCGTGCGGCCGAGCAAGTGGCCATTGCCCTGGCCCTCCTGGATGACAAACATGCCAATATCTTCAGCGACTCCAGGGCAGCCATCCGCGCCTTCAGCGTTGGCGCCGTGTATAAGGAAGCCTGTCGCATCCTCGACGGCAAAAGCATCGTCACCCACCCTCTCACGTGGTTCCCCGCTCAAATGGGATCCATCATGAGAGGCCCCACATACCTCAACGAGCTGGCCCACTCCATGGCGCGAGGTCTCGCTTTCCACGACCATGGAGAACTCCAACGCCAGCCCGCAGTGGTGGAGAACAGAGATCAAACGACCACATACAACGAAATTGCGCAGCACTTTCATCCCGGCAGGAGAGACTTTCCGCTTCCACACAAGAATTTAAATAGAGCACAGGCATTGACCCTCAGAATATTGCAAACAGGCTCATACCTTAGCCCGACTTTATTCCACAAGCTTTATCCCGACACCTATGTCACTAGCTCTTGCAGGCGCTGCAATGACATCGCTAGCCTAGACCATATGCTCTGGCGTTGCCTCTCGTTAAGGCCGATCCACACGACGGACCAAGTCCGCGGGCCGATCGGTCACGTGATGAGACGTCACGGCCCGTCGCGGTCCGGTCCGGCGCGGAACACATCCACACGGCGGACCGCCATAGCAGACGGCGAAGCAGACCAACCAGCTACACTAACGCTTTTTCGCGTTATCAATGTAATCATTCCGGCTCGAGTTCCACAAAGCCGGGAACTGCTCAACGAGGGATGCAAAATAATAAACCTCCTCGTCACTCCAAGAGGACACGGTGTTTAAAAAAGATATCTGCTGCACGCACGTGTAGGCGGAACGGCGGACATGAAATGAGTGGCTTTTGCTGAGCCGAAAACTAGATTGAATTTGGCTGAAGACTCTCTAGTGCCGGACAACATTCGTTGGCTACGCCGAAATCGCTGCGATTTGCATGTGGTCCGCCGCCAAAACTGAAGCGAGAAAAGCCTCGGCGATTTGTTGGACCGCGAGGGCCGCGGTCCTGCGCGGGCCAACGGCGGTCCGCACGAACTGGTGACGTCCTATCACGTGATGCGCGGACCGCGGTCCAAAAGAGCAATTTGGTCCGTCGTGTGGATCGGTCTTTACGAGTACGCGCTCGAGCGTGTCTGCATGACGCATTTTTCGTGCGCACGTCGCCGAAGGGTTGCCACACTGCAGGTTACAAAGCATTGTTCATTAAACGCACATTAGGAGCATTGCGATCAAGGTGTCACAGGTAGACGAAGACTCGAAGTGATCAACAGATGGCGATTAGGGGAGGATTTTTTCCTTGGAGTCGTCGTTTGGACAAGGAAAATCGTCTTAGCCAGCGCATGCAACGTGAACTTCCCTGGGTAGCGATAAAGGATGCAACACAATTAATCAGTAGGTTGATGTCCGCGAAGCAGCCTTCGTAGCATGTGCGGTCATGCACTGTCTGCAAATAAAGCTCGAGACGGCAGCGCTGTTTATTAGCGTTTGCCTGTGCCGTAACAAATGATTCTCGATGCGAATGAGCAGGAAAAGCCCGGCTATTCCTCGAGCGACGAAGCGCATTCTGCTATGTTCGAGAATGTTTACGTGCGCTCTGGCGCCGGGATTAAACGTGCCGAATTTGCCTGGTTGTTATCTCTGATCACGCAAAGTTGACGACGTGAATTGTATTCGAAAACTATTATCGATGACGAATAGCCCCTATTGGATTCTACGGCCACATCGAATACGGCAATATCCAACTCATATAAGCAAACAGTTCTATAACTGCGCAAACAAACTATCACAGAGAGAGCGCGCACAAGGACTGCGCCTGTCCTTGTGTGCTCTCCCTCTGTGGTCGTTTGTTTGCGCAGCTATAAGACTGCTTGGTAATACTCGCCCAACAAGAAGTTCTTCTGAGCATATAAGCAATCAACGCGGAGTAACAGGGTTTCCGATTCGTGTGGACGACAACCCAAGAAAGCGGATCGAACGGCGGTGTCAGCTGCTCCCACTTTCTTGCCCTAACGCGTACGCCCATTCGGGCATGACGGACGAATGCTGCCAGCGCTTTCGGTCAGCGCAGCGCCGGGTGGCGGAAACGGGACGTCCGAGGTTGGTGCGTTGGAAGCACCGCGTTTTCCGAAACTGGCTCACAATTCGGCCACTTAAGGAACGTTCGCTGAGCACTAGACTATACACTCTAAGAAAAATCCCGGGAAAAGCGGGAGTAACTTCGCCGTTAGTCCTAAAAAGGGCGCTTTCATCCCTCAAAGGACTAACTGCATGAATGTGCGTGCCGTGTGCAAACTTCGGAGAGTAAGTGTTTAGTCCCTAGTTGGAAAGAGAGCAATGGGAGGACGAACGGCAACAGTTACTCCCCAGGCCCTTCGCTGTTTTCGTCCGTGTCATGGAGCGATGCGGCGAAAACGGTATTGTCTATAAATCGTGAATGGTTCGAAGTTCGTGCATTGTCTATTGTACTACATGCAAAGCAGCACCTTGCCTCTTCGTGAGAAAATTGCGTGAAACGTAAAACTGGAATGTCATGCCCTTCGTGCGCACCCCATAAGTGAGCGATACACATTAAACGCGCAAGTCATTGCCAGACGACTACATCTTCTTGGTCAATAGTACCTAAGTTCCTCACGTTGCAAGGAGGTTGCGAACTGAAGCGATGTGTAGCTCAAACGGCCCACGCTAAGCGACAGAGAAATTGGCCTTCTCTGTCGTCTTCGGTGCCCTGTTTGAGCTCGCTACACGTATACATGGCGTAGTTGCCTCAGTTTAAATCACCCTAAGAATACTCGGGATGATTTCTTTTGGCAGTAGCTTATGGTTGCAAGTACACTCAAGGTTAGACTCTCACTGCATAGCTTGCGCAAAATGGGGAGTCGCTTTTATATTGCCGCACTTGCGTTCCCATGCTTAACCTTGTCTAAATATCCCGTCTTGTCAATCAAGGCCGAAAGCCCGCGATCTACAAAGTCCTTCTTTCGAGAAAGTGCTGCTTATGTAAGAAGTGTCTACGCTGCGCAGGAACCTCCGCCAGACTGGATGCTCTTGTTGGATGCATGTGTGTGTTTGCCTGAGTTTTAAGTGTGTAGTCGTGTCCACTTTGTAATACACCTTCAGTTTTCTTTTCCATGTAATAAAGAAAAAAAAAAAGCGGCGTGGTGAAGTGCATGGTTGGAGTACCTGACTTGTGAGCGAGAGGACGTGAGTTCGAATCCCACTCTCGGGCACGTTCTTTTTTTTTTTTTTTGAGCTCATAAATTTTTTTAGGGTATAAATGCCTAATTTCATTAATTCCGCCTTTGCGAGCATCGGTACGAATTACCGTTACTCCCTTGAGGAGCATCGGACAAGGGCAACTGTTAAGTCCCCGAAGGAGTAAGCGCATGGGGACTAACAGTTGATCCCATGCCAGTTCGTCCCCAAAAGGACTAATGGTTGTTGGAAATCAGTTAGTCCCCAAAAGGACTAACCTCCCTACCCCTTTTAGTCCTTCTTTCTTAGAGTGTAGGCTGACTTCGCGAGATTTCCTTGCAATTCGAATGGCATTCTTTAGATTGAAAGACCACTTTTGTTTTTTCCTGCTATCAAACTAGCTACCTAACCACGTACTCCACCGAAATGTGGGCCGAACTCAAATATAGTGCAGCCAGATAATATCCGCCGATGCCGAACTTAGTGCAATCTAAAATGTGCCGCGTGCGCATGGGTGTACGAGCCGCTCTTCGACTACAAATTGGAAACGTACCACTGGGTATTTGATGCTAAGACTACATTTAATGGGAGGAATTCCAACATGCTGCTTGACAGGTGAACGACGCAGGCTGGCACGGCAGCTATCGGAACACACTTGTGCGTGCGTGTGTGCGAAGGGAAGACGAAACGAGACAAACTGAAAAGAAGAACAGAGGGGCCGTCTGCTCCCTCACGTCGCCCGAGGGTCCGCACTCGGTGGCTGGAAATGCCGTTCCGCAAAGGCGTGCGCTTCAGCGACAGGAAAACGAGAGATGAATAGAAAAGATGGGGGATTACAGTTTATTTCTCGTTCCTGAGCGCCGCCATCTATTTGCGGCTCCTATCTCTATTCGGCATTAAACGTGCCATCGCCGCACCAAACGTGTTCTTCGGTGATTCGTTTTCTCTCTTTTCTCAGCGCTTTGTGCCCGTGGGTATTTTCGTAACGAGATGCGACGCGCCGCGGACGTTTTTGACAGCGGGCGCACAGAGGGCGGCGCTCGATGCTCGGCGGCGACCAAACAGGCACAGCTGCCGGTCAGGCTACGCACGCGCGTCAGCTGAAACGTAAATGGACAACCAATAAAATGAACACGACGCGATCATAGCGAACAGCACTGCGATGTCAGCACCGAGCTGGAATATTTGCACTGAAGCCGCTCGCCAGCCAGCGCCCTCCTCATCACGTTGCTTTCTCGTTTTCTTTTATACCCGCCTCGTTCAGCGTTCCTCGCTGAATTTTCCATTCGCGGTTCTTGCAAGTGGGCGCGTGCATTCCGTGCACCCTTTTCGATGCGCGGACGCGCGCCGCGAGAGAGAAGCTGCGTAAATGCGAATATGCTGCGAACGTGGCCATTGAGCGCTCGAGTCCCAGCCATATATTTGTGCTCAGCATCTTACTCTAATGCATAAAAGGGCAGCCGCCTTAATTCGGCGGCAATCCCACTGAGAGAGCAAAAACCAAATGTCCACCGCGTTTCGCTGGACGTGGGAAAAGGCATAGGGAATTCTCAATGTGCGCTTTAATCTATTGTGTGCATAGGATGTGATGTGTGCAGGCACACGCAGACTGGACGCGTGCAGCGCGGTAATGCTGTTACGTACCGGTCACCACAAAAACATTTTCTTTCTCTTTCTTTCTTTCTTTCTCAGTGTTTCGAGGCTTAAAGAGCGCAGTCAGGGCTGGTGTCACGTGCCGCTGTGGTGTCACGTTCGTAAAACTACGTATAAGTCTGAAGCTGTGTTAAAATTACTTCAGGCAATCTCAAACAATGCAAAATGACTTATGTGTGTTCCCACGTTCTTGCGACATAACGCCGCATCACTTTTATGAATTAGGCTGTAAAAGAAGATCATCGCATAAAGTGCACAAATGTAACACTTCGACGAGGGTGTCTTCGTGACCAGCTGGAAGATAACAGCTAGGCTAGAGTGTCCATATTTGCTGTTTTTCCCCGTCCTATATTAATGCGTATAGGTGCAGTACGCACCACAAGTCCGCCCTTGCATCTACGAGAACGCTCGCTTGCGTGGCAGTAAACAACACCGCCTGCGCAGAGCACTGCTGCGCACGTGTCCAAGAGACGAGTCGACACGTCACGGTCACGTGGGAAACCTCGCCGCACATCGCAGCGCTTCTAGTCCAGCCAGAGCCGCACCGCGGGCGCGAGCCCGACCGGCGGCGAGCGACTCGCGCAGCAGCGCGCGTGCGAGCTTTGCCTCCGAGCTGCGGGCGGTTCGGGACAATGGCGCGTGGGAAAGCGGCATTCGGGGCACGCCGTCGCGCGGCCGTAATGAACTCCTGCGGAGACAGGCGAGGATTGTCTTCGGGCCGCCTCGTGATGGCAGCAATTAGCTGTGACAACCGGCGCGCTGTCGCAGTGATGGCGCGCGCGCGACTGTCCTCCGACGCGCTGTTGAAGAAGTTGCACCGTCCACAGCCTGGCGCGACAACGCGTCAGGGCGCGCAAGGAAGTCGCGATCGGGGCCGCTGCGCAGATGCTCAGAAAAATCAGACATCGTGCCCTTTTTGAGATTGGAACAGCTAAAGGCATTTTTATTTCGCTTTTCGTTTATGTTACCTAATACCGTATAAAAATGCGCACTCTTTCTTCATTCACAGAGGCGTACATCAACCACCGTCCTCCTGCCTGAGCTGTACACGACATCGTGGATCAAGATGAACCAAGCATACTTGGCACACCGGCAGCTCACACCGCGATGGTTGCAGAAATTTCTCCTCCGATAAAAAAATAAAAGATGAATCAGCTTAAACCCATTTTCTTTCTGTTTCGGAAACAATGCGTCGTTCCTCGCAAGCGAATGATACCGTTTTGCCAGTTTTCGGTCTCCTCTCTGCCGCGTCCGCCCACGATTGAGCGAGGAAACATTCGACGGCCACCCATCCACCTCGGATCGGCCCACGGGAAACAGCGCGCCTTCATCGCCGCCACGAACGCCGCCCAGTCCACACACACAGCACACATGCCGGCGCTCACTTAAGGGCCATCAGCGCTACGTGTTTCCGCTGGTTCTCTTCCCGCTTCAGCGCCAACTCGAAAAAGCGCAGACTTAAGCGCCTCGGTGCAAATCGGCATACCAATTCTCTCACAGCATTGCGCCAGAACGGAACAAGTCCCTGGGTTGCATTCGGCTGTCACGACACGTTCGCAATTTCGAGCGAGCCTCTTACAAGCTTGGCTCAACAGCGCGCCTCTGTCAGCGAGGAAAGAGCTGACGCTGCACTGCGGCGATATTTGCGCGTTAATACTTTCGAGCGGAGACGTCGGCGTCGCCCTCGCCGTGAGATTCCGTACGGGCGAAAGCTTGCGAGGGTGAGGCGGCGAGCGCGGCCGAGAAACGCGGCTAGTTGGTTTGAATTCATGATAAAATGTGCAAGCGCGACTGAACAAGGACGCAGAAAGAAGCACAGACACAAAGACAGCGCTGTCTCCGTGTGTTCGTCTCTTTGTACGCCTTCGTTGAGCCACGCTTACGCATTCTATGATTGTTAATTGAGTTAGTAAGTGAATGTTTACAAACTACTATCGTTACTTCGTACAGCTATCTAATAATTAGCTGTCGCAATCTTCGCCTTTGCAACGGAACTGCGAATTTTTCTCTCGTGATGAACTAGCCGGTAGACAATTGTGGTTGCACGTCACTTAACCCGACGAGGCCCGAAACAGTGTCGCCGCGCAACTGTTCGCGCTCGTCGACGCCATGCCAGGCAAGTCGCTCCATCGCACCGCAGACGAACTCACTCTTAAGCCACCGTAGAAATCCACGTGTCAGTGTGAGCTCCATTAGAACATTTTAGTTAATCCCTGCTATAGTGACAAACACTATCCTTAACAACGTCCTTACACTTGCTGCGCAGAAATGTTGCTGGAAAGGACGTTCGTACGGGGCCTTTCTTCGAATTGCAAGAAACTAAGTTCAGCTATTGCTTACGCATCACGGTCCTTTCGCCACAAGATATGGTAACTGAACTTAATCAGACTGACTCACTAACTCTACTGTCGCGAATAATATCCGAAGGCCAGGCCCACACACACAAATAAAAATTAAATGATTCCAAGTTCCGGTATGTGTTTTCATCGAACGTCATCAATTAGGCAAACAGTCGAGGGAACCGACTCGCTCGGTGGGTCATCTGTACATTTTGTTCTTGGCAGCTTCAAACACCGCACAGACACGAGGGGCGGCCGCGGGATCTGAACGGTGCGCGCTCGCCTTCCGGGTCTCCAAATGCGACCCTTGCCTAGACCTCCAATTAGCCTAATACGGGAGCTCGACATTCGGAGTCCGCAAAAAAGTTATTTATTACGGGATACGCCCGATGGGGGCAAACAGGCATTGCGATCTACGATTTAATGTCCTCCCTCGCTGCAGCCTCGTTAGGAACACGTAAGTAGCCTCGTAACGTTCACCGCGACTTCCTCGCCGAGCGCAGGGGCTTCACACACGCCAGATGAGTGGCGCCGCGGCCTCTCCTAATGGGCTCCGT
This sequence comes from Dermacentor variabilis, assembly GCF_050947875.1. Lineage (NCBI taxonomy): Eukaryota > Metazoa > Arthropoda > Arachnida > Ixodida > Ixodidae > Dermacentor > Dermacentor variabilis. The sequence continues at coordinate 7,295,808 of NC_134570.1, forward strand.
ATCGATGCTGCCGAGGCGGGGCCACGCATCGCTTCTGCTGTTAGCGGTGCAAGCGTTCTGCGCAAAGCATTCGGCGAATTGACTGACCGACTGACTTGTCGATTTATTGCGCTGCCCTACTAAAAATGGTAGCACTAGAATAATTTCGTGTTTTCCATATCAACCTTATGCAAATTACACGTAATTTGCATACAATGCATACAGATTCCGTAAGAACTTTACAGCCGTGGAAGTAAACACACGTGAACACACAACTGGTTTCGCTCCATGCACGAGACTGGAGAATTCGGGTTGGTCCGTTACAGGACACCAACTACACTCAGCCGGCCGCGCGATTACGAGCTTCGCACCTGTGCTCTTCTCGGTCACGGCAGCTCGATCATATTTACAAGCCGGCAAACCCGCAGGGAATAACTGCTTCGAGAGGCTCTGTGCAGAGCTGCACGACGTTTTTCGTTTCCTCGGAACCAAAATAGCTCTGTTTGAAGGCAGCTGTTGTTGCCTCGCTCAAGTGCACGATTACGAAGCTTCGTCGCGAGAGGGACGCCCCGTTACCATAGCTATCTTCGTCACCTCGACCACGCACGAGCAGACGCGTTCTGGAGCGGCAGCCGCGTTGACACCCTGTTTGCACGCCTGATGATGGCTGGCTTTCATGCCACCTCGTGCTCACAACGCCCCGTGTACTTGGCTTTTACTTCCTTTTGTACAGCGAAGCTGTTTACGGCTAGGGTTCCGTGCATTTCACTTCTGCATGTACAAAAAACGGGGGCCGATCCCGGAGATAGTGCAATAGCGGCCCACCAGCGGCGGAGGTGAAGCAGGGTTCAAGCACTCCGCGAACTTACAAAAGTAAGTTTAATTTCTTGGGTCGAGATAGAACCCGTATCAGATATTAGGCTGAGAAGAACAGACACTACACTTTAACCAGCGTCGGCCATGCCTCTCTTTGTCGGCGTTCCAAGTGCTTTCCTTTCCTTCCTGTCTCCCGTGGTGGCGGTCTCGTCGAGACGTCACGCGTGTCTAGTTTCGCGTGTCTAGACGTCACGCGAATGTATAGGAAAATCGTGGTAGATGAGTTCGTAGCTTTGCTGAAAATCCTGCGTCACCTCTGTCTCGCGTGCCAAACAGCTTCGCTGGTCATCCACCTTCAAAGATTTTCCGTCCCTCATTGCGTCCGCATGTCCGTAACTGATAGATGACGCTCGAGACATCGTCTTTTTCCTAAACTATTCCGCGCCCTCACGTCCACTGGACGCCGGATACAACGCTGCGGACAGACTGAACGTGACGCGAACTTTCCGTGTGCGTGAGTAACCGCAAGGGACAACTACCGGCCGTAATTAAGCCATCGCGCAATGGGCACTGGGACGCCAGGTAAATAATGCGTCGCCAGAGCGTTCCTTATAGCGCGTCGCCAGGAGAATCGTGTCTGTAAAACATACACCGGCTGCGCATAATCTCAGAGCATCCCATTACGACACGTCGGGATTGCCACGCGGCAGCACCAATTTGTAGCCGCCAAAGTAAAAGCACTCGTTGCGAGCCCGTCTGGTTGGTTCGCTCGGACAGCGGACGGGAGTGCGCGCTGGCGTGCACCGCGGCGCAGTGGCCGTCTCTGCTTGCAGGCAGACGCCGGCGTTCGTCAACGAGAGCAGCGCTCAAGGTGCCGGAGGAGCTCGCTCTAGCCAGGGCCCGGCATATAGCGTCCCCAATAGCGCCTCACAACAGCTGTGGCAGAGACGGAGCCTCGACCGTGTATACAACTTGATTCTCGACAACTCAATGTAGCCAAACGACGCGCGTTCCATTTCCATGCGTTCCCTCAGCCACGAACGCAAAGTGCCACGGGGCGCATTTTACAACGGAGCTGTATGCGTTCCCCCAATGCATTTGTCGTGTCCGTGGGCAAAAATTATGGCCGATCCCGGAGGTCGTGCAATACCGGGCCGACCCGCGACGTAGGTGAAGCAGGCTTCAACAACTCCGCCCGTAATAAAAAATTGGAGGACGCTTAAGCTTCGCCTTCAAGAGTGGAACGCGAGAACGTTCCCGTCGACCCTCCAAGGGGTGTAAAACAATGCGCTACGACAGCAGCGATCATTTAAGAGGCGCCCCGCATCGGACTTTGCACCCACCAATCACGCGGTGAGCGTCGAGCAACGCAGGGTTCGGCGCGGCAACGAAACGTGCGCCTGAGCAAGCGGAACGAACCAAAGAACTCGGTGTCTCGGAGGGGGAAACGATGTACGCCAGCCAAACGTCGTGATCGGCACGGGCAGAGAGACAGACAGATAGTGATCTATAGAAAGGAAGGACGCTTGAATATGCAACCCGTAAGAGGGCACGGCGAAACATCGTCAGGGGAGAGGGAGTCCGGGCCGCGACGCGCCTCGCACCGGTCCCCACACAGCCCCAATGCACGTGTGGCGCGCCACCTGTAGGGGCAGCGCTGAACATAGAGAGGAGGGGGTCTTCTGTGTTTGCCGCAAGATGGCTCTGCGTGTGCGGAAAGCGCAGAAGAAATGTAGCGGAAACGCACTTCGCTACTCGTGTAACTGCGCCTTCTGTAAGTTACATGTTCATAATTAACAATATACACCGCAGTATAACTTTCTACGGCTCGTTTCTAAGGCAACACCACATTCACTAGAGGCGCTTTTGTACCGCTTTGAAGCATCGAACTCGAGGCTGAGTGGTAGCGTTTCCGTCTCACACTCCGGAGACCCTGGTTCGATTCCCATCCAGCCCATCTTGCAAGTTGTTTTTTATTCATCAAGTGCCTCCTGGCATTTATCGCTCACGGCCAACGCCGCCGACGCCGACACCAGCTTTTCTGCGACACGAGCTCCTTAACGCTTTCGCGTTCATAATAATAATAGCGACACGCGTACTTCGTTATCTTTATCGGGCGACCACTTCCCACGACCTAACAAATGTTATCGCACAGCGCAGGACGCGCCTGCACGTAAAAGAAGTTTCTGGAATGTTATCGATGGTTGCATTCGCTGTCTTTCCCCGCAACTTGTGTAATCTGATTGCATGTATGCACGACGCGAATAATAATATTTGGGGTTTTACGTGCCAAAACCACTTTCTGATTATGAGGCACGCCGTAGTGGAGGACTCCGGAAATTTTGACCACCTGGGGTTCTTTAATGTGCACCTAAATCTAAGCACACGGGTGTTTTCGCATTTCGCCCCCATCGAAACACGACGCGAATAGTGGAGAACTTTGTGAAAGACACGCGGGTCCCAGCGGTCATTGTGGAACATTCGACGACTGATCTATAAAAGCCCATGCGTTTGACCCGCTGATCAGATTTTCGACGATCGCCGAGTGTGTTCGCCGCTACCGTTGTTCTTTGATAGTAGCCTATTTTTGAGGGCACAAGTTCGCCCAATAAAACGCTCGTTTTGTTATTCACAGTTTTGCTGCCTTCTTAATCGTCACTACCACGTGACAATAATAATAATAATAAATGAAAAAATTCAAGCTGTATTGTTTCAAGTCGACGGTCATGCTGGAATAGTTGTGAATAGCACATGTACTCACGAGCAGGAGGCATTGCCATACACCCTTGACTTGCAAGAAGACAATGCCATGGATTGTGACATTGTCTTTTCCGTACAAACGAAAGACGGAATTGTGATATCTACAGGCACAACCAAGTTTGATACCGAGAAGTTCGTGACTGCGCACTTTGCATGTGTTAGCATTGATGAGATTACTCCTGTAATCATCGTTGAAGACTTCAATGTGGAAATTTCAAAACCAGACAAGAAATAGCTCACTCACATTGCGCGATAACTGTTAGGTTTGAATTGGCACACCAATCCAAGCCACTCAACTACTCAAGAACGGTCGTGTATAGATTTAATTTTGGCTAAGATTCTGTCTAAGAACGACAAAAGACGGAGACGTACAAAAGCACAGTTCGCAACAGGGGATCAGAAAATTTGGGCGTGGTAGGTCATAGTGTTTCTTTTTTTTTCTTTTTTCTTTGTTTAACCTAGGTAGGACATTAGGCAGTATAATAGCAAGAACTTGGTGGAGCAACCCACCGCCCCGTTCCAAAGGGGACGCACATAACATCCATCCATCCATCCATCCATCATTAGTAGAGCAGCAGCTTCGAGGTTTATTTTATGCGGACGACATTGCGTTGCTAGCTCACAAGCAAAGTGATTTGCAACGTCTGGACAGGAAGGCAAGAATTTAGGTTTGAAATTTAGTGTTAGAAAATGAGGTGTTACGGTTTACAATGAAAACAGTGAACAGACAGTGGCGATACAGGGCCAGGAAATACCTCGGGTAAGAGAATATAAATACCGTGGTTTATGGATAAACGAAGGCAATAGATATATGGAAACACCAAAAAAAAAGAATAACAGTGAAGGGGGAAGAGAAATGCAGCCATAATGAAGCACAGAGCGCTATGGGGATACGATAGGTACGAGGTGCTCCGCGGGGTATGTGGGAAAGTGGAATGGTTCCAGGACTTACTTTTGGAAGTGCGGTTGTTTGCTTTAAATCAGGGGTACAATCAGCACTCGATGGGAACAAAAGGTCAGTGGGACGCCTCGCATTGGGCGCACACGGGAAGACTGCAAATGAAGCGGTGCAGGGTGATATGGGCCGGACTAGTTTTGAAGTGAGCGAAACTCACAGTAAAATTGGTTATGAAGAACGACTGAGGAATATTGAAGAAAATAAATGGGCTGGGAGAGTGTATAGGTATTTGTACAGAAAAAAACACTGGTTCACAGTAGAGGAAAAGAACTTGGAAGCTTACCAGCAAGTATGCGGCCTGTAGGGTGAGCAACCCAGCAACAAAGAAAGTCAAGCGGAAAGTCAGAGAGGCCGAAATAATCTAAAAAAGAAACCTGCCATGAGTAACTACTTAAGAGGAAAAAACGAAATCAGGAAAGAAGGAATTGAAGATAACGCAAAGGGAAGCTCATTACTTTTCGAAGCGAGATCGGGATGCCTTAGAACATGCACCTATAAAGTGAGAAATAAGAAGGAAGAAGCATGTGCTTGCTGCGGTAAAGCTAAGGAAACTATAGAGCATGTTTTATTAGAATGTGAGGACGTCTACCCAGCGGTCTATTTAGGCACCACTGGCCTCCTTGAAGCCCTTGAGTTCAGCGAGAGCAGTGGAAAAGTGAACATGTCCGCAATAGAGATTAGTAAGAGGCGATTGGAAGATTGGTGAAGAAAAATAGGGAAACGACAAAAAACGGAGAACTACAAAGGCAAAGTTCGCAATAGGGGGTAAGAAAATTTGGTTGTGGGAGTTCATAGCGGTTTCTTTTAAATTTTTTTTAACCTAGGTAGGACATTAGGCAGTATAATAGCGAGAGCTTGGTGGCGCAACCCAGCACCCCGCTCCCAAGGCGACGCTCACAGCATCCGTCGACGACGGCGCTCATGCCGGGTTCCATACACGAGCCGCACGAGCACTCCCGACGCCGACCGAGGCGGTTCAACACAACGAAGTCCCCTAACCGACCCTGAGGATCAGCCAATCGCCACCAGCTGTGGTGTGCGCAGAGGCACACGTATCTCCGACTTGCTCGCGTACATCTTAGCGTTCCTTCTCCTTGTCACATCTTGCTCGCGAAGACATTACATTACTATAAACTAAAAGGCAGCAAAGTCTCTGGAAAGAAAACAAACCTGACGTCCGTTATACTGTCATAATGCGCGCGGTATATGTGCCAGCATATGCGCCCATGCGACAGCTTATTGGCTACCACCAGGCGCATGCGCACCAATCGTAATTTCGCTCTCTTGTCTGTTCGGAATGCTAATGTAATGGGCAGCTGAATTGTTTTTAGCTTTAAGAAGTGCTGGCAGTTCTATCTCTTCCTTGAATCGACTTTCATTCGTACAAACCAGCACACGGATAGCAGAGTTATTTGACATCTTGCTGCTGCCGAGATGCTCGAGCTGCGTGACTGCAGCGCAAGATCACAGGCCCAGGGCGCAGACCAGTGCAGAGTCTGGCGATGTCCCTAATGTAGACAACGTAAGACATCTTTTATATATCTGTAAATCTGTCGGAATGCCGTCGACGAAAATTTAAAGAAGTAATCCCCCACCCACGACCGACAATATATGACGCAGCTATATATTGCCGGCTTCCTCGAGATTGTCTTTATAAGCGCCTCCTCGCTACACAATTTCCCCTATGCACGACTCGGCCTGTCTGAACGCCCATAAATAGCTTGACAGGGTGCTAACCTGGGTCACTTGCTAATTAATAGCAAATTTACAAAAACTCGTTACGAACGGGTCGTAGGAAAACAGAGCCGTTGTCAGTATAGAAAACAGATAATGTTGTCCTTAACGTGGTTGAAGAGGCACTAAATAGCACAAAACCGCGTTTATTGATAAACCATCATTTGAAAGCACTATTTTGCATAATTGTGGAGTAACATGTACAACGTTAGAAAATGAAATGAGAGTCAAAGTTGTATTTATCGAATTTCGCGCCTAAACCTCTGCGTGGGAACGTCAGTGTGACACCACAGATTTCGAAGTATTCTCCCACATTTCGACCATTGTGGCGCTGTAAGAGTTCCCAAATCTCGCTCCATGCAGCCGAGCAGGCGCCGCCGTCAGAGCAATCAGCGTCGCGGCTGCGGGAAGGGCGCCGCCACCGGCTTCGATTCGCTCCTCTCGCGGCACCAGAGGCTTCTCGAATGGTCGCTCGCTTTAGTGTCAGCTAGGCGCGTGAGCCGCGTTGACGACAGCGTTATATGCTGTGTACAGGGCGTTTCAGCTAACTTTAGCCAGAGTTTAAAGATATGCCGATGCACTCTAAGACGGCGCCACCAAATGCATGTTGCTCACTACTGTATGTAGCGTGTCACGCATTCTTTATTTATTTTGCTAAAGTAGATAATTAGTCATGATTAATTAGCCAACTTCTGAAGGACCGAAGCTAGGGGAAAAATTCCAATTAGAAAGTTGCAGAGCGGTTTGCAAAACGTACGAATAAACAGGTTCCGTCTTTCTATCTATAAAGGGCAACTCCGGCGATTTTTTGATGTCCACCGATGTTAATAAAATTTCGCATATATGTTCTCTTTTGAATTCTGATTATTTGTGCCAAACTATATGGCTGGAAATAATTTAGTTTTCCTGAAAATGAATTTTAAAGATTGGTTGCATTCAGGACTTTCTACTCGCCACCCTGTGTTTGCGACGTCAGAGTCTACACCCCACTCTCGCTGAAATCGTCGCTTAAATCGCCGCTGTCTAGTTCGGAAACTCTGCAAAAGCTTCCTCTGTCGTCAGGAGACATCATCACCTTCACTTCTTTGGTGTTAGCGCCAAGTGCACTGCGTGTTTAGCACGCGTTCTGCGTGTTTACATTATGCTAGTTAAGGAGCTGACGTCATTCCCTCATCGTGACGTCACACGAAGCAGCTACCCGTTTCGGCATCTCGTTTGTTGATTGTTTAAAATTATGTATGAAGTTCGAAGGAAATTGAACCACCCTACCGGTGACAGGACCGTCAATACCATTTGAAAATGACAATATCCTAATATGGTTAGGAAAACGCCGGAGCAGCCCTGTAAAGGCTCCTCACCAGGCCCCATAGAAAATTTCGGTTACACGCTGGAAGTTGTTACTTCCTAACAACTTGCTACTTTTGTGGAAGTTGCTACTTCCGCTGGAAGTCACTAGGCTGCGTTCTGCAGCAAAAAAAAAAAAAAATTTCAAATCGGCTCCATTAATAGCCGAGATAGAAATATTTCAGTGCCGCAAACTCATGACTTCAGCAGGCGGGCCCCATTGCCAAGCAAGACGCTCTCTCCAGTCGCCGCGTCTAGCCTACGCAACCAAAATTCCTTCCTGCGTTCTCGCATACCGGACCTCGAGGATCGCGTGACGCATACGTCACAGGCCCCGCCTTCACTTTATTGCTCCTCTGTCTTATTTTGTCCGGCGATGCGCATTTCCGCCGACGGCGTCGCGCGCGAGCTGTTGTCTCTAGGGTGCCTCGATGCACGCCGCCGCCGTGCAGGGTGAAGACAACCGCGTCGTCTGCTACGGCGTCCGCCATTATGATGCCCGCTCCGTAGGCAGTCAACGGGCGTCGCGCAGCTGCATGTACAGATCGCTTTGATAGCGTGTGTTGCTTTAATGATATGTCGAGAACACGAAATTTTCTCATCAGCAGTGTGAAGTATCAATTTAATATTCCGTCATTTTAATTTTTAAATAGGAATTACCAACTGGACTTGCTGGCAGCAGAAAACTGCCCTCCACGCCAGCCGTGCAGAGCTTAAAAGAACGTCTCATTGGGCTAGCTGGTGACTGTTCACCTTGGTTAAAGGCACGAAACATACGCTGGCACGAGTCCCGCCGTCTTTCGCTGTGTCTGTGTGTGAGTCTCGTGCATTTAACCAAAGCGTAAAGACTGTTTGGCTGCCAGCTGAAACCCGAATTTGTTTAACAAACCGCGTGCCGCCACGGGTCAAAAGAATAATTGTCATCGCACACCCTACTTTCAAATCTTGTTTTCGAATCAGTCATCAGTTAGCCCATTTAGGGCTGAATGCTGCAACGCTCAGTAGAAAGCAATGATCGTAACAGTCAAATAACCACTCTGCAGTTGAAACGAGGCCGTGTGTAAGTGATGTTCTACCAATGTTGAATGGTTGTTTCGGCGTCACGGAAACTGCAGTTATTGTGGCAGCTTTTCATTTGTGTCTGTGTTACCTGTCTGTCTTACCTGTTTGTGTCTGTGTTACCTGTGCTGACATTTGTGAATTTTTTAACGTCGCATATTTCAACCAATATCACATCCACGGCCTTTCGTTGTGATTTCGTAGCATCGGGTGTGATGGATCCGTGGTAGAGGGCATCGGAAATTTCGACCACCTGAGGTTTTATTAACATGCACCGATACCGAACTAGTACACAGCACCATGCGTTTAACCTCTATAGAAACTCGGCCGCCGCGGCTGGGTGGCTCCCACGTCCTCAGGATCAGCAGTTGAGCACGATAGCTACGGAGCCTATACAACCGGGCCGATTTTATTGCTTCATTGTAGTTTATATTTGTTCCGTGGGATATTACGCACTAATACTATGAAATGAACCATTTCTTTCGCATTTTTTGTTTAGCTAGAGTATATAGCATGCGCTTTCATTGAACGTTTTATTTTGTGGCCGATTCTGTTTAGCAGTGCTTCTATAGTTATTCTTAATTTTGTTTTGAATTCTTTTACCTTACTGTAGATATGCAGATGAGGGTAAACAAAATACTGAATGCATACCAGATTATTTAGTGCCTTACATGGTGCTTATATTGCACTAGATCGCGACTCTCACGTAGTAATTGACTATAAAGCCCTGTTTAGCATATTTTCTGCACGAATATATTGTCAAATGGTGATTGCTATAAACCGGTCATCCATGCTGCTAAAATAAGGTGGCCACACGGCTTCTCAACACTGAGAAAAAGTGCATTCAATAGATAGCAATTTCCGATGTGATAGCTTGTTTATTTGGTCGGGAACTTTAAGGATTTCAAAAACAACAAGTGCTATAACTCACTACAAATTAACTGCAGCGCATGCCTTGCTCCCATGCCCACTAATTCTCGCAGCCTCGAGCTGGCGCAGGTGAATGCATAGCCTTACTCTTGCATAACTTGATATCAGCATGTGTTCCAGATAATCCTTGTGACGCTGGCATGCCTCCAGACTGCACTGAGCCCTGTTTATTAAATATTCTGTCACAGCCTTTAGAGGAGACTTCAGGGTGAACAGGTTGTCAGTCCAGGACGTGATTCCCTTAAAGTGCTCTTCGCAGGATGTGAGCAAGCTCATAACTTCACCGCTCGGATAACATAAGTTCTTACCATCATGAACGTACTCCTTTAGTGCACTTAAATATGCATGCTCATGGCTCGTCGAGCCCAGCATTGCAGCCCTGCACTGCTCGCAGTTTTTCGTTTTTTTTTCTTCAATATTTCTTTCACAAAAAAGCCACCAATATGGTGAAAAATGCTGCACTCAACTGAAGTCATTGCTTCTTCCAGTGATTCCGTGATTGGTTCGTGCATTGGGGCACGCAACACCCGGGCATTTCGTACCAGAAAACGCCGTGCACGTGTCTCTCTCGACCTACCGTAACGAAATGTGGGGAGCGCAATGGCGGCCGGCGGTCGGAAGGCGGCACTGACCCCTTCACGGAATGACTCCACCCTCCAAGAGGGCGGGCGCATCGAGGCACCCTAGTTGTCTCATTCGCGCAGTGCACGATTTTGCGCGCTGTGCACAAGGAAACATGACTAGCAGTATAATTCAGTGCTACACGAATACTGAGGCAGAACAAGCGGATCGCAGAGCGTTATCACGCGCTGGAACACGGTAGAAAATGGCATAGTTTCGGTACCTGCACACGTGACCGCACGACCGCGGGAGCAAGCAGACGAAGCGGAAGTACGACTCTCTTGCTTCGGTGCGAAGTAAAACAAAAAAAAAAGAAACACGCAGACATTCCATTTGTGTGTTTTATTATTTTTCTAAACTTCAATTCGCCAATTCAAGCAACAGATCGCACAGATAAGAAATGTTGTCTTGAATAATTCTCGAAGTCACGTGTCACGATGAGCGACGTCACACTGCGGACACGATTACGTAGGCGCAGGAGCCCGACTCCGTCACTGTCCCTCTCCTGGCGGATTCGCCGCGAGTGAAGAGGGAAACGGCATTCGGATTGAAATTTCAGGGCTGTCCGTGGCGCGTAGCGATGTAATACTTTGCAGACACTTTGTTATCGCGCAGTGTATACTCTGCGTTTGTCAGCTCAAAATGGCCAGACCTGGTGAGGGGCCCTTTCAGTATTACTGTTTTAGCGCTCACTGCAGATGCCCGCAAAATACAAAAAACAGCCCCACGTGACATTCCCGCTTGCGCGTCATGACTGCACTGCTCCCAAGCGTTCCGAGCACAAACTAACATTTAGCCGGGTGTGCTGCCGCTGCGTCTCCTCATCGCTATCATGAACCGCCGCGAGGGAAGCACATCGCTGGCGTAAATCGCACATCCAACGCCTCCGGCACTGCCCTGTCGCCTTTTAAGCGGTAGCACGCCCTGCTAGATGGTATGTTCGTTTGTACACGGACAGTTTGGGAGCGCTGCAATAACGACGCGCAAGCGGGTATCTCACGTGGTATTCTTTTTTTTATTTCGCGGGCATCCGCAGTAAGCTGAAATACACTAATACTTAATAGATAGAAAGTTAGAAACCGTCTAATCGGACGTTTTGCAAAGCGCTCTACCACTTTCAAATTTGATTTTCTTGCCTAACTTCGCTGCTTCAGAAGTAGGTTAATTAATTTTGACTAATTATCTAATTAAACAAAATACAAAAAATAGGTTGACACACTACATACAAAACTGAGCAACATGTATTTGGCCGCGTCGTCTTAGAGCACATCGGCATGTATTTAAACTCTGGCTAAATTTAGCCGAAACACCCTGTATATATGGTAACCTAGCTAACGTTAGCCAAGCTGCTAAAAAACTGCTACAATTACGATACTCCGGAATGCGAAATTTGAGCGCAGCTTTACATGCGTTTTCATTTCGCGGTATGTTGTCTGGCGCGGACAATCTGTCTCGTGCGGCACGTTGCAAACGGAGCGAAGTGTGGCGCGATTGTCTCGCTAATCGGGAGATCGCGAGACGCAGCACGTGGGCGACGCGTGGGCGCGATTCACAGCAGACGCCGCAGACAGACCTCCGCTCACGAAAAGCTTTGTTTCCATATGGCGTCGGTGCCATTATCGGTGAACAGGCTCTGGCGCCATCTCGTAGCCGTCGTCTCCGCAGAGCCAGCCTTGCGCGGCACTACGCCTTTATTGTCGTGCTTTCGCCATACACTCCTCCAATCTCCGCCTCATGATGACTCTGCTCCCTCCTTCTAGGCTTTCCTCCTCGCGCTCTCTTCATTACCACAGTATTTGATCCTCCGCTGCGCTCCGTGTTCGCTCAGTTGCGCCGAGGGACGCCGACGTTCGCCGCAGGAAGGACGCTTAAAAGCTGCGCTCTATATAAAAGAATAGGTACACGGTGCAAGATACGATTATAAGACCTATAGCGTGGTCGGTCGTCAGAGGTCTGATGACCAAACACCGTAGGTATTACCATGGTATCTTGCATTGTGTTTTCTTGTTCGTTTTTTTAGCAGCTTGGCTAACGTTAGTTGGGGCAAACGGTATATTATGTTGATCTTTCAGTATACACCCGTTGGAAGTAGCGTCGTGTTTTTTTGTACCTGTTCTTTCTTTTTCTTCCTCATGGTCCGTTCGTAACGCGTGTCCGTAAGGATGACTGTATATAGGATAGCTTCCTCGTTTTTTGTTTGCTTGTATTTGTGTTTGTCTTTGACTCTTAATAACAGCTTCTTTCTCCAGCCTTTCTCCCCACGCGTGGCAGAAAACCGGGATCTCCCTACTGGTTCGCCTTCCTGCCCTCTCACCCTTGCGATGCGAGGCGTGGCTTTGTAATAGTTTACAAGGAAGGCGCCAAATAAAACAGCAGACGAAGGAAGGAGACACGAGACACCACGTAGGCGCACTAACAACTGAGCGTTTTATTTCTTGACATCGGAATATATAGCTGCTGTCAAGGATCAGAACATACCCGCCGTGGTTGCTTAGTAGCTATGGTGTTGGGCTGCTAAGCACGAGGTCGTGGGATCGAATCCCGGCCACGGCGGCCGCATTTCAATGGGGGCGAAATACCCCAGGTGGTCCAAATTTCCGGAGTCCCCCACTGCGGCGTGTCTCATAATCAGATAGTGGTTTCGGCGCGTAAAACCCCATAATTTTTCTTATGGATCAAAACAACAAGAAGAAACAGGGCCGTCATCTGCATCGCGCAAGAAAGCCACGATACAGAATAACTTGCAAGTGTCGCTCTCAAGATACGCCAGTTCCTTTGTCGAAAGAGAAACCGAGGCTTCACAGCTGATACAATGATCACCACGCTTCTTGATCTCAACCACTTCCAATATCTCCCTTGTCAGTTGATATCAGCTCTGTTCAAAACACAGGTTCTATCAAAATCTGCAATCCATTTGTGAACCTTAGAATGCGCACTTATATGACCGGACAGCTGATATATCATTGCATGAGCATCGATATAAGATGGAAAATCAGCTGTCCGGTCATATAAGTGCGCATTCTAAGGTTCACAAGTGGATTCCAGATTTTGATAGAACCTGTGTTTTGAACAGAGCTGATGATCAACTGACAAGGGAGATATTGGAAGCGGTTGAGATCAAGAAGCGTGGTGATCATTGTATCAGCTGTGAAGCCTCGGTTTCTCTTTCGATAAAGGAACTGGCGTATCTTGAGAGCGACACTTGCAAGTTATTCTGTATCGTGACTTCCTTGCGCGATGCAGATGACGGCCCTGTTTCTTCTTGTTGCTTTGATCCTTGACAGCAGCCATATATGTGAAGGAACAAAACGCTCAGTTGTTGGTGCGCCTACGTGGTTGCCTTCGCCCGTTGCTTCATTTGGCGCCTTCTTTGTAATCGCGCACAACCAACTCGCCCACCAGCACGTGCTCAGTGACTTTGTAACAGTGTTCGGCATAGCGTTTCTGGTGATTGTTCTTCTTTATTTCGATTTTTGAAGTAAATGAATCTTGGGAGATCTCGGCACCTATTAGTGGTGCCGAGCAATCTTCTCGCTATGTAAAATGAAAATATAAAGCGTCATAACAGGCGATTAAAGCCAAAGTGTTACCGGAAAGCAATTCAAGAGGAGATCACGTGAGCAGCGAACAGAACCGTCCAATCAGGACGCCCTCGAAGCGCGTTCGCACGTGGTTGCCGCAGCACTTCTGCGTGTTGACAGTCCAACTCGGGTGACATTTTTAGCGCAAGCCGACAACGACAGAAGTGGGACACTGCAGCGCACCATGGTGTTCGCGTCTACCTTCCGTCCTTGCCTTCTTGCGCTAAAAAGGTTATCCAAGTGGTTACGCCATTGGTGCATTAGCTACAGGCAGCGTAACAAAAACAAAAAAAAGATTAATATAATCAGAAAACAGTGCAGAAGTGCAATCATACAATTGACAATATAGTCATACGATCATGTGTCTCTTAACTCTGTTTCATAGATAACACTGCGTGGTAACCCGCTACTCTGTTCCATTGAACGACACAGTGAACATATCACCATAACCACAGGATGAGCATTCTTGTTGCGAGAGGCGTGTACACTGATCCGCACGGCTGGTACTGCACTCGTTGAATGCAGGAAAAAAAAAAAGATCCACGTGCCAGAACCACGATCTGGTTACGAGGTACGCCGCAGCGCGGGACTCCGGATTAATTTTCACCACCTAGGGCTCATTAACATGCTCCTAAATTTAAGTACCATGGATGTTTTTGCATATCGGCGCCATCGAAATAAATCAGCCGTGGCCGGGATTCGATCCCGCGACCTCGTGCTTAGCAGCTCAACACCATAGCCACCAAGCAACCACGGCTGGTCGCTGTCTTTTTCAGCATGAATTTCAGCTAGCCCTACAGTTCGTTAAACGCCCCGTTCACGCAGGAAAATCTACTCGCGCGACAGAAAAATACCAGGGCCGCGCAAACCGATTTTCGTCGCCGAAAAAAGGAATAAAAGGCATCGCTTGTCGCACGCCAATCAGGACGCGCGGTTAGGGCCTTTTATGAAGCCACATTTTCTTTCACTGCGCGTATTGAAAGTACACAAATGCACAGCGTTGAACTCGTCGCTGTGGGACAAGATGCGCTCGCTTGATCGGCAGCGAAAGCGAGAGAAGCCTGGCCATGCGGCATACCGGAAAAGCGAGAACGAACGGAATCCGCAAGCACTCATCCACGCACGCTTCTGGCGCAGCGAAGCACATCAGGCGGAAGGGGCACGTCGCGGGCGGACCTCAATGGTGGCCGCGATCCATCACTGACCGGTCGCCAGGCAATGCAGCACTGCGTCGACGACGACGCGGCCGGCCGAGCTCGATCGACGCCCCAGCGGGAGGGGGGCGGACAGCGCGGTGTCTGCGCCGCTCGGGCTCGCCGCCGAGCGATCGAGTGCGCGGCTGCGGAACGACCACTCGCAGCCGATGACGCCTCCGGCCACAGTGCTTTTGGTTAACGCCGAGAACAGCCAGTGGTCCATATTGTACACTTCGACCACAGCCGAAGCGCTACACTCACTCAGCGTTCTTGAGTGCCACAGCTCACATGTTGCTCGTTCGAGCACTTCTTTAACGCGTGAGCATTTTAGGGCTACTTCCCTCGGAGATCTGCCTATCCGCCCGTCGTCTATCTGACTGTAACACGCGAGACCATGCACTCCATACATTTACATGGGATCCTATCAGGGTATATACGTACGACAATGTTTTATGGCTACGTGTGACTGCTGAGATTCAGGGTTATGACTATATATAGTGAGTGAGTACTCAACAGGTCGTCCTCCTCCTCCTTCTCATCATCATCATCATCAGCAGCAGCAGCAGCAGCAGCAGCAGCAGCAGCAGCAGCAGCAGCAGCAGCAGCAACGTTTCGACAGCGAGTGTCCGCGATCATCGAGTGTGATGTGTTCATGTTTGCTGTGCGCGCTAACACCCTGCTTGTTAATTTAGTTAGCAAGCGAATGTTTACAAGTTGATACGGCTGATAAAAGTGATATCCTTACTTCCTATACGGCTGTCTGCTAATTCGCTATCGCAATCGATGCTTCGCCTTTCTGGCCAAACTGCGACATTTTAGCGCGGCAGGCATAATGACGCGAGTGCAAGTCACCTATACAGGCGAATAGGAAAAATAACTTAGCAGTTCCGCCCGAAAGGCGAAGCACTGACAGCGATAGCGAATTGGTAGATAACCGCACGTATAGTAAAAATAGTAGCTTTTGTCGACCGTATGAACTTGCCAACATTCGCTTACTAACTAAATTAACAATGATACAATATGTAAGCGTGACTCAACGAAGACATAGAAAGAAACAGACATACGGAGACAGCGCTGCCTTTGCGTGGCTGCTTCTTGCTACATCATCGTTCAGTCGTGCATACCCATTCTATCATGGATTCAAACCGACTAGCCCGTCAACGTGTTTTAACTAAATTAACCACCAAAGTGTCACGCGCGCACAGGTAAACATGAGCACATCTCGCTCAATGACAGCGGAAACTGTCTGCGAGAACGCTGGAGTTAGGAGTCGCGGCAGCAGCCGCGAGCCAATTGACCTCTGTGCATATGTCGCTTCAACGCGAACGAAACGTCGAAAGCACAGCGAGTACGAAGCTATCACCCCCCCCCCCCCCAACTACGCGCACTCAGCAAACATCGCAGATCGCTTTGAAGATGAGGCTCGCGCGCACTTTTGCCACGTCGCAGATTTCTTCCAAGACATACGAGTGCCGGCAACGGCGTCCGCAGAGAGGCTGTTTCACATGGCGCGATTGGGGCGAAAAAAATCGTTCTGCCGCGCACGTCGCAGAGCGATTTTCGCTGACAGCTTCCACATGCGTTTACGGCAGCGCGATTTCCGTCGCAGCGATGCGCAAGGTTGCCTCTTGCTCACGAAGTATCCATGCCTGCATCGTTAAATAAAACAACATGGAAAGCAGTGAAATATTCGTATTTTCCTATTATTATTCGACAATACACCGATAATACACAGGCCTGTACCGTCTCCCAGCTCGCCTGGCATGCTCGTTCGCTTCCGTCGGCGCCGATGAAATCAAATGAATTGCAATTTAAGCGTGACGTAACTGTACACACGTTGCGTCGACCAACAAAGGCGCTTCGTAAAACGAGCTGCATGCGATCGTGTCACAAGCACAACCGGCGTCGGATTCGATGGCCGAGCCAGCTATGCCTGCCGGCTCCGAGCCGTCGGCGGCTGTCAACAGAGCCGACACAGCAAACACGGAAACACGTCTACGGTGTTCGCGTAGACGTGTTTATATTGTAATCATTTGTTTCAAACGGGAAAGCCACGCAAGTACGTTCGCTTTCCCTTTCTGTTCGAAGTTACGCAGCATTGCGAACTTCCGCGCAGGGGTGCCGGTTGTGGGCGTACGCGCCGCTCGCTCGTTCGTGCCGTGTGTCCCGGATCGTCGCGTGCGGCAAGTCGCACATGACGCGCCGTACGACCGATCGCGCGCAAAATCGCGCCATGTGTCTCGCGCTTACAGGTCCTGCTCCGTCCGCGATACTTTAGTGAACGATGTTTTGTAGCGTTCTCATTTAAACTACTAGGCGCTCCTCTCCGATGCTCGCCGCTTTTCGAAGCACACACCGGCGCCGAGCCAGGTATCGCCGCCGGCATCACTCACGGCGCCATCGGGCCAACACGACGCGGCACATTGACGTGAGCCACGCACGGGCGAGGTGCGCGCCGAAAGGGGCCGTCGCCCCGGCGGACGGTTGGGTGTCCCTGCTTTTTTTGCTTCCCGAGGCGCTTCGGGTTGTTTATTGGCTCGTACGTGTCAAACGCCGCGGAGGGGTGCATAGCCGAGCGAGCGTGAAACATTTGCAACATATCGCAGATCCTTATGGCCTTACAACTGCTGATAAACACCAGCTTGATTTTGATGAATTGCACCTGCTATGGCATAGTGACCTCTCTGAAACGCGACCATTCCTGCTCGGACGGACGAGCGACGCTGAGCTTAGCTGCGGTTGCGTCATGCGTGGCGCGACGACGGCGCCACATTGTAAAAGAGGTCACGCCCTCGAATGCGAACGTTTGGGCCCGAAGGCGTGAGACTGCGTTTTACACTCTTATTCCCTTTCAAGGGTTCAATTATTTTACATCTGCACACGCGACACATGACCCATCGAGCAATGGCTTCTTTCCTCTACACAGCGATACCAAAGTAAGGTGCGTGGGCAGTACGGTTGCAGAGGTATCCGCGATGTTAGCGTATAACACGTTTCATTCCAGCAAGCAAACCTGACCATTTCATAAAGACGTTTCACGTCAAAAATTTGTAACCTCAAACAACGTTTATATAAATGCAGTGCAATGCAGTGCAACGAGTCCGGAAAACGACTGCTGGAGTTAATCGAAACTTGCTACTCGATACTACGACTCGTCATGTTTTATATTGGGTTCCTTCAATCGCCCCCCCCCCAAAAAAAAATATGAAGAAAGAAAGGAAAGACAGGGAAGAAAAAAAAATACATGTTCCGTTTTTCACATGCTACGTTACCGCCCTCTGAAGGTACACCAGTTTCAGCTGATATCTGACACCGGCACAACAAGCGCCAAGAAGCCCAGAGACACGCGAGAGCAAGCAAAATGGGCGAGACACAAAGAGCGCACGCAAAATAAACAATGAGAGAGAGAGAGAGGGAGGGAGGAGGAAAGAGAGAGAAAGAAAAGAACGAGAAGCCGGGAGGAGGCAAAAGCGCACAGCGAAGCGTTTTTAATTTCCAGGCGCGAACATGCGGCGCTGCCGGCTTATAACGCCGAACGCTGTCGCCTCGCGCGCACATCACCGCGCAGCGCCGCGGCAGCAGACGTCACACCCGCATAAGCAAGCGTTACGCAGCAGAAAAAAATACTGCACACGTGTCCCGAACACCACCCCAACAGTGCCAGGTACGTGGTGCCTCGATTCGGCTGTGCTTGTGAGCATTTCCTCGACACGTTGCAAGCCATTTCTCTCATTCAGTCCACTTACTTAGTGAAATCCGAGGGAGTTAACCATTCTGGCGCACCTAGCAGCGGCACCTCTTCAACAAGTTGACGCAAATGGGAAGACCGAAGCGGGGGACTCGGCAGGAGAAATCGTGCACGTTTTGAGACGACGCTTCCCGAGACTGCGCCCAAAGTTCTGCTGTGAGCCACCGACACGCTATACATACACTATATATATATATATATATGTATATCTAATAATCTTTATTTGCCAAAGGACAAATGGTAGCTGGAACCATCTAACGGTGCCAACTTCTACTATTACGTCGCGTGAATAATACATAAATAGATAGATAAAAAAAGAGGACGACGCACGAGCCCAAACAGCACAGTTGTAACTAGTCCAACGCCGGCACTTGCAGGATGGCGCGAAGCCACCGGCGGCTGTGCTACCGCGGCAATGTATACGCGAGCAGCGGGAAACGCACCGTGACCAAGGGCAGCGCCACAACCAAGAAAGCGGCGGACGACGGGAGGAAAAAGACGAGCCCCGGAAAACGGCTCCACCGGGGAGGAGGAGGGGCAGATCGATGAGGGAGCGCGGTGTATCGATACGGCGCGCGCTGCGCCAGTGAGCCGGCTACGTGCGCCGTCGTAGTTGGCCTTGCATTAGGCCCGTCACCGTCATCTTTCACACAAGCAGCGCCACTGAAACGAGGGGGCAGAGGAAAACAATTCATAGTTGCGGAAAAGCTTGCGACATATTGTGCTTGCTGAGAAAATTTGCAATTCGTAGGAAATGAATGAACGAAGCAAGCAATAGCCGGACAAGTGCTCTATTGTGGCTAGTGTTCTTCTTCGTGTCGTGGTTTCAGGCGCACTGTTTCAGCTTGCATTTATTATGTGCACTGGTTAAGCTGTCGTGGCAAAGAATTGCACGAGCCAGGGTAAATCGTTTTATGTCGTTATATGATTGTCATTAAATCATTATTCATTAAATGGAAACGCCCCATTATACGTTTTATTTCCTTTTGAACCGTAGGCGAGTGCCTGTTTAATTTTGACTAGAGCCAGGGCAAAGCACCTCAAAGAGGCTGGTTTCGGTAGCCGGACCTGTCTTTACTGTGTGCACAGTCCTGCCATTACCCCTCGCGAGTCAGCTTTAAGAGTTCGGTGGAGCGACAGCGCGTGGGATCCCGAATGGCAGCGGCGCCTTTGGCCACCGTGCAGCGGTACGCGAAGGGGTGGCGCCCGGGCGGCATTCAGCTGGAGCGTCGGTTGGGACCGGCGCTCGAGCGCGCCGCCGTGTTCTTTTAAACGAGTCTTACTTGGTGGGTGAACGCAGAGAAGCTCGGATGCCTCGAGAGACGAGCGTGCAGGGCGGGTCCTTCGGGCGTCGTCGCACTTGCGCGTTCGCTCCACGGCCGCCGCGGGCGAAGATCCCGCGGCCGCAGGCAACGCGGTCGACGATAGCTTATTGACCCGCCGCTCACTGTTTGTTTGCAAGCCGCTGAGCTCCACCGTCGGAAGATACACTCCGCCGTTTTCAGAATTAAGGCCACTCGCTTCTCATGTGCGAAAAAAGCAATGCTGGCACTGGAATATTTTTAGCCTCGCTCACGGAGGACGGCGTAGGACACGTCAAGAATAAAACGCAGCTTCATAATATATTTACAGAGGTATTATCGCGCTAAACGACAACAAGTTGTCAACTTCTTCCGGCATGCACGGAATAAACTCAAAAATCTTAAATTATACAATGGTACCCTCTAGCACAGTCCTTGGTCGCTTGTTTCAACAGTCCCTCTCAACAGCGGAAGTTCCGCATAACTGGAAGGTCGGTAAAGTTATACCTTCTTTTTAAAGTATGACGATAAAAGCGATGTTAACAATTACCGCCCAATATCACTAATAACCGTTCCCGGTAAGCTACTAGACCACATAATCTCTTCAAACGTATCGAATCACTTGGAAACTAGCAAGTTCTTCTTTAAACATAAGCATGGTTTTAGAAAAGGACTATCATCTGAAACGCAACTAATCGAACCGACTACAAATATTTTCCTAAACATGGATACGGGCCCGCAGACAGATTCCATTTACATTGATTCGGCTAAGACTTTCGATCACCTTGCTCACAGCCGTCCCATAGGTAATCTACACGCTTAAACAGCGGTTCCCTAACAGTATCTTGGATAAGAAATTTGTCATTCCGTAAGCAATTCGCCATCGTCGATAACTTTATTTCCAGTACCATCTGGTGTAACATCTGGTGTACCACAAGGAAGCCTACTCGGACCATTTCTTTTTCTGATCTATGTTAACGACCTGCTATCCCAAATAAGGTCATCCATTCGCTTGTTCGCAGACAATTGTGTGATCTATCGTCAAATCTGTTCACCTTCCGATCCCGTCGCTCTTCAACGAGGTCTATACCGTATTACCAACTGGTGCTCTTCTTGGTAAATTACTCTAAACGCTGATGAATGCAAACTAATGACATTCACCCTCAAAAAGACATTTACCGCTTTCGATTACTCACTGGATAAGAACCCCGTCACACGCACCAACCCATACAAGTACCTCGGAATTTTCCTTGCACCTAATCTGTCATGGTCTGCGCACATAGAAAAAATAACTGCTAAAGCCTCACGTACGCTCGGTTATCTTAAACGTAACCTGCGCGATGCTCCTGCCCTCACCAGCCAAATCGCCTATCAGACATTCGTAAGGGCACAACTGGAATTCGCCGCCCCTATCTCATCACCTCATGACGCTCACCTAATCGCCAATCTCGAGTCAGTCCAAAACTGCGCCGCCCGCTTCATTGCCAGAAGTTATCACCACGACTGTAGCGTGACTAACATTAAGTCATCTGTGTCCCCCTCATCTTTTCAATCACAAAGAACCATAGCACTGCTTAGCCTGTTTCACAAACTAGTCCACAGCACGCGCCCTTCCGCCCTGCACTCGTCGATCTCGTACATCTCGGCGTCTGCATAATCATCTGTTTCCAGCGTATCTTTGGCTGAACCAATGATTTCAATTCCTCCGCGTTACCACGTGTCATTCAGCGCTGGAATAACCTAACAAACGACATCGTTGACATTCTTGACCCTGTATCCTTCAAAGGACGCTTATGCATATTATTTACATAATTCATCACAACTAATCTTACTGCGCACCTAAGTAATTACCTTTAGCGAAGTTGTATGTTTTCCCCCTTTGTTTGGTTCTTTGTTTTGTATTGCGTTAACATTATCGGATACTTGTTGTTTGATCTTCACCAACTACCATTTGTGTAATTTCTTGGTACTCCTTTATTGCTACTTCACACAGCCGCATTGTTTCATTTATCGCGTTATTTATATTGGTAGACATTTGTTCTTTCGTCATCATCATCATCATCAGTCTGGTTACGCCCACTGCAGGGCAAAGGCCTCTTCCATACTTCTCCAACTACCCCGGTCATGTACTGATTGTGGCCATGTTGTCCCTGCAAACTGTCATACGCCCACCTAACTTTCTGCCACCCCCTGCTACGCTTCCCTTCCCTTGGAATCCAGTCCGTAACCCTTAATGACCATCGGTTATCTTCCCTCCTCATTACATGTCCTGCCCATGCCCCCCCCCCCCCCGCCATTTCTTTTTCTTGATTTCAACTAAGATGTCATTAACTCGCGTTTGTTACGTCACCCAATCTACTCTTTTCTTATCCCTTAACGTTACACCTATCATTCTTCTTTCCATAGCTCGTTGCGTCGTCCTCAATTTGAGTAGAACCCTTTTCGTAAGCCTCCAGGTTTCTGCCCCGTAGGTGAGTACTGGTAAGACACAGCTATTATACACTTTTCTCTTAAGGGATAATGGCAACCTGCTGTTCATGATCTGAGGCTGCCTGCCAAACGCACCCCATCCCATTCTTATTCTTCTGATTATTTCCGTCTCATGATCAGGATCCGCCGTCACTACCTGCCCTAAGTAGATGTATTCCCTTACGACTTCCAGTGCCTCGCTGCTTATTGTAAATTGCTGTTCTCTTCCGAGACTGTTAAACATTACTTTAGTTTTCTGCAGATTAATTTTTAGACCCACTCTTCTGCTTTGCCTCTCCAGGTCAGTGAGCATGCATTGCAATTGGTCCCCTGAGTTACTAAGCAAGGCAATATCATCAGCTAATCGCAAGTTACTATGGTATTCTCCATTAACTCTTATCCCCAATTCTTCCCACTCCAGGTCTCTGAATACCTCCTGTAAACACGCTGTGAATAGCATTGGAGAGATCGTGTCTCCCTGCCTGACGCCTTTCTTTATTGGGATTTTGTTGCTTTCTTTATGGAGGACTACGGTGGTTGTGTAGCCGCTATAGATATCTTTCAGTATGTTTATATACGCCTCGTCTACACCCTGATTCCGTAATGTCTCCATGACTGCTGAGGTTTCGACTGAATCAAACGCTTTCTCGTAATCAATGAAAGCTATATATAAGGGTTGGTTATATTCCACACATTTCTCTATCACATGATTGATAGTGTGAATATGGTCTATTGTTGAGTAGGTTTTACGGAATCCTGCCTGGTCGTTTGGTTGGCAGAAATCTAAGGCGTTCCTGATTCTATTTTCGATTACCTTAGTAAATACTTTGTAGGCAACTGACACTAAGCTGATCGGTCTATAATTTTTGAAATCTTTGGCGTCCCCTTTCTTATGGATTAGGATTATGTTAGCGTTCTTCCAGAATTCCGGTACCCTCGAGGTCATGAGGCATTACGTATACAGGCTGGCCAGTCTCTCTAGAACAATCTGCCCACCATCCTTCAACAAATCTGCTGTTACCTGATCCTCCCCAGCTGCCTTCCCCCTTTGCATAGCTTCCAAGGCGTTCTTTACTTCTTCCGGGGTTACTTGTGGGATTTCAAATTCCTCTAGACTATTCTCTCTCACATTATCGTCGCGGGTGCTACTAGTACTGTATAAATCTCTATGTAACTCCTAAGCCACTTGAACTATCTCATCCATATTAGTAATGATTTTGCCGGCTTTGCCTCTTAACGCATACATCTAATTCTTCCCTATTCCTAGTTCCTTCTTCGCTGCTTTTAGGCTTCCTCCGTTCCTGAGAGCATGTTCAATTCTATCCATATTATAGTTCCTTATGTCAGCTGTCTTATGCTTGTTGATTAACTTAGAAAGTTCTGCCAGTTCTATTCTAGCTGTAGGGTTAGATGCCTTCATACCTTGGCCTTTCTTGGTCAGATCTTTCGTCTCCTGCGATAGCTTACTGGTATCCTGTCTAACGGAGTTACCACCGACTTCTATTGCGCACTCCTTAATGATGCCCATAAGATTGTCGTTCATTGTTCCAACGCTCAGGTCGTCTTCCTGAGTTAAAGCCGAATACCTGTTCTGTAGCTTGATCCGGAATTCCTCTAGTTTCCCTCTTACCGCTAACTCATTGACTGGCTTTTTATGTACCATTTTCTTCCGGTCCTTCCTCAAGTCTAGGCTAATTCGAGTTCTTACCATCATATGGTCACTGCAGCGCACCTTGCCGAGCACGTCCACATCATGTATGATGCCAGGGTTAGCGCAGAGTATAAAGTCTATTTCATTTCTAGTCTCGCCGTTGGGGCTCCTCCACGTCCACTTTCGGCTATCTCGCTTGCGGAAGAAGGTATTCATTATATACGACGCGAATAAACCCTGATTCGCCTTCACCTAATCGAAAGCTGTGTTTTCACGAACACTGATTATTCTTTCTTTTTTCCAGGGAAACACCTATGGCTGCAGGGGATGCACAGCAAGAGTCACGGTAATACAACGTACCAATGAATAAACTACAGGTGACGATAATGTTTGCACTTGGTCTCTGGCTCACATTTCAAGCCTTTTCTTCTCAGCCACCTTTTCCCATGATCAACGCCGACGCTCAGAGTACCGCAAGGACCGTCCCAAAATGGAGAACGAAGCGTGCTAGCAGCAAGAATGGATATCGTGCACAATGAACGCGCAGAAAATCGAACCACGGCGTGTGCGAGATCGGACAGAGGAGCGAGCCGAAGTCGAGTCAGCCGGGATGTGATCGAGAGCGGAATCCAAAGCCGGTGGCCGTCCGATCAATATCGAAAACCTTGCAGGTCATTTATTTCGAGGCAGCGTGGTTGGTGACCGTTCCGATCGATTGCTTCGTTCGTTTTGCATGCATGACGAATGATTCGATCCGACAGCCGAGAAAGGAAGACGGAAAGGCTACGCACAATAAGGCCACATGACGCGGTCGCCTGCCGGTAAGGCCAGCGCAGCTGATGACTTCTTTCACGACACGACAAAATATCTGACGTCCGCTTTTAGTGAAAAAAGTCAAGCCACATGTGCATTCATGCACGAATTCCTCATCCTTACGAGTTAAGTGCACGACTGTGAGCGGTATAGCTTGGCCGTGCGTACTCTCCTTGTGCGTCTCGTACTGCTGCTAGTCGAAACAGCACACGGAAAACAGTGCACGAGAAAAGATCGGTAATTACTATGTTTTTTCCTCAGATTCGGTTCGCATTCCTGAGCATCTTGTGACATTTAAACCGGAGGGCAATGCTGACACTGAGGGTACTGTTGTTGATCAGCTATCGGCTGGTCGAAGCTACAAGGTAAGCACCTGGACGGAATTAGGGTCCAGCATGACCCACTCTTCCATATACTAAGGCCAACGCGGATTTTTCTTGTCCGCGACTGGACACCTCAGTGTGGCCATCACGCCAGTTCCTATTACTAGCTCCCAGTTGTCGGGTGAGCAAACATTCGTAGGGGAATCTTGCGAACACGTGGCCTGGTTTTCTTGTGCAGAAGAGCACGTGTTCGCCAAACCTCTGCCGCATATATCATCTTATGTGGAAACGGTCAAGGGGACGCATGCTCGATCTGGCCTTGACGCAGTCGACTGGGTGGCCATTCCTCTTTCGCGGGCCGACACAACGAAAGACTTTGCAGACTTGCGCTTAACCCAGCATTCGATCGAGGGAATTCATCCGGCGTTGCAAGCAAGCGCCTTCGGTATAACCTGATACAGAGCTCCGCATTTCGTCCAACCTCCCACGAAGTGACGTCACCCTTCTAGCCCGCCTATGGCTTGGAATAGCATTCTCAAATACGGAATGCTTTGTGATCGGAATGGCCCACTCTGTGACTCGTGTGGGTGCATCGAAACAATCGCGCGTCTTCTTTTCGAGTGCCCTCGTTTCCAGCCGCAAAGAGCAGTGCTCTGAGCCAAGCTCGACGAACTTGCGGAAAGTACGTGCACGAGCGCGAGCTTCTACAAAGGCTCTGCTGCGCTGTTCACAGTAGCGACTGTGCACTGTCCGCAGTCGAATGTGTAGCACTATGTGGCGCCTTCGCAGATTGCGTCACAGCGTACACAGTTCTCTGCTGTTTTTATTGCGATAGCAACGATATGGACACTCCAGGCGCATTTCTGCCGTCGTCGTCGCCGTGAGGTCCCGTATAAAGTCGAAGGGCGATAAAATCGTGGCCGCGCGCCCTACTGTTCTACGTGCGAGTGAAGGCCTGCGAGGGTGAGCCGGCGAATGCGGCTAAATCCCGCGTGCGCGAGCGAGGAAGGCGGGCCGGAAGCGCGCCCGCTCCTGTCGCGCGCGAGTCACGGGGGCTGAGGAAGGAGGCGTTCTCGGGCGGCTGCTGCCTACGGCGCGGCCGTGCGGGCGCCGTACCTTGAGAGCGATCTGCGACGCGGCCAAAGTGCGCGCCCGCGCCGGCGTCACCTTCAAAGCGATGCATACCCAGGAATTAGGGGCATTTCGTTCAGTTTCCAGATTTCGCCACCACGCGTCGGGTAGCGGCATTAAAAATTTCGAAAATCGCGCCATGACGTATGCCATGGCGCACAACTAAAGAAAATACAATAAAAAGAAGCACACCCCGAGAGTGTCGCTTCCCTTCGGCACATGGAAACGAGTGCGCTCATGTATCAGCGTTATCTCGAAGACGGCCAGCTACTTACTCTGCTGGTAATGAATCTACGACTTTGCTGGACACCTGACCAGACAGTGTTACGTTTCGCCTACGACGCGCGGTTTAGCCGGCGCGACTGCAACAAAGCGGCAGACATTTTGGCCCGTTCGGCGTCGCCGCTACGCTCCCCGCCAAGCGCGTCCAGGCATGTTCCGATGCCACGTGTCTTCATGTGCGTGTGTGAGTGTATGTGCCATTGTGCCCGACCGGCGGCGCTACGACAGCAGGGGTCACCTTCTCCTCCCAGTCATTGTGCCCGACCGGAGGCGATACGACAGTAGGAGTTACCTTCTCCTCCCAGCCATTGTGCCCGACCGGCGGCGCTACGACAGTGTGAGTCACCTTCTCAGGCGACACGACAGTATGCGTCACCTTATGCCATTGTACAATCACGTGCTCGTCTATTGAGGGGTTCCTTCTTGCCCTCAACTGCGAGAGTATAAAAACAGCTGCCCCCGGACGCCAAAGGGAGGGCTCCGATTTCTTCTGTTGAGTAAAGTGCTCTCCCGTCTCTCTACTTCGGTCAACCTGACCGCCAACTCTTTGCGATGTTAGAATAAACAAGTTGTTTTGTTGTTACCAGTCGACTCATGCTTCGCCGGGACCTTCGGATGCTTCCAGTTGTACCCCAGGCCGCCAGGCCAACGCTACCCTTGGGGCTTGCGACCCAGGTGCAACAACGGGCGTCAGCGCCGAGTTCCCAACAGGTCGTACCAGCGGTGCGACCACAACAACCGTTGCCATCGGTGGGATTCAAACAACAGCTCGTCGTCGTTCCGTGAAGATGTCTCGCCGATATAACGGCTCCCGCGAAGCTTTGGTTGAATATCTTCTTGCGTGGGCGGTTTCTTGTAAATTATTTCTGCACCAAGCTGGCCACGGACTTGTGGATACGTCAGGCTTTTGTTTCATGGGTTTCCTTTAGACGCGGCGTGACCTATTGCTCAACAAGAAGCTTTAGCTCGAGCCTATCTCGGACGCCGGCAACTCAAATAGATGTAAAAGGCCGGAATGCTTTTATGAGAGAACCACGCAACCGATTTCAATGAAATTTGTGGAATTATTTGTGAAATTTCAGTCACTGCAACAAATAGAATTTTGATTTAGACAATTGAATTTTTCACAAGAATTGCAGGAAATCGGTAAACCTGAAGAAAAGAAGCATGAAGTTTACAAATCCGCAACTCAGCGGTGCAAAACAAATACGCATTCCTATAATCTGCATCTATTGAAGCATTAAAAGCGAACAAACTTTACCATGAGTTTTAAACTTATGTGAATTGGTTAAAGTGTTTGAAAGGGTTTTGCAAATTCAACATTCACAAGTTAGTGCTATATTTCACGTTAGCGTATGATATATGATTGCTGTCCGCTTGAGATGCATCATTAAGTGCAGTTTACAGAATTTCGATAGCGTTTGTAGTTGCTGATGTAGAATTCTACACGTTAAGTTTTGTTGCTTGAAATTTTGCGATTTATTTTTAATTTACGTACAGAAAGTAGGCAGCTTAAATGAAATATCGCTTTCTGAAATCACTACATTTTAACGTTTTCTTTTAAATTCCCCATAACTCATAATGTTTGGTGCAGTGCCTGCTCTGAAAAACGACCGCCGATTTCGCTTGCTTTAGAAGAGTTAACTGCTGGGATAGTTGGTGATCTTGCATGCTGAAAAGATTTTGCGCCAAAAAACAACACACACAAAAAGAAAGACGACGACACCACGGGCGCTACTTGAACTGTTTAACGAGGGTGGAAGCACTCGACATATATAGCCCTCCAAAACACCGCGCATGCGTACAAGGCAACATGGAGTACAAGGTTTTATCAGAGAAAACATGAAGAAAGCGGGTCCGAACTGTGTTAGTGATACGTCAGTTTTTCTTTACGATGCTGAGCTGAAGTTTCTATCGCGCCTACTCTGATAAAACCTTGTACTCCATGTTGCCTTGTACGCATGCGCGGTGTTTTGGAGGGCTATACATGTCGAGTGCTTCCACCCTCGTTAAACAGTTGAAGTAGCGCCCGTGGTGTCGTCGTCTTTCTTTTTGTGTGTGTTGTAAAATTTTTGGCGCAAAAACTTTTCAGTATGGTTTCGCTTGTGTTTAGATAGGAGCCCCGTAGCCAAAACTTTTAGCTGGGGCTGAATTCCGACGCCGCGCATTCAAATACATGTAAGACGCAGAAACGCTTTTCCGAGATAACCACTGGGCCGATTTTAATGAAATATGTTGCATTCGAGAGAGAAAGTTAAATTTGAGTGACTGTTGCAATAAGAATTTTGATTTAGGACCCAAGTTTTTTAAAAGGAACTTTCAAACATTGGTAAGATTTAAAAAATGGAAGCAGGATGTTTACAAATACCTAGCTCTGCACTAAGAACTGATATCGCAGTACTGTAAACTGCATCCATTAGAGCATTCAAATCGGACAAATTCGGTCTTTCAGTTTATATCTTACGCGAATATGTTACATTGTTTACAATGGCTTTGCAAAAACCCAACTACATATTAGGGGCCCATTTGACAGCCCTATATAATACATCAATTTTTTCCGCTTTAGATGTAATATTAGGTGTAATTTACAGAATTGTGATGACGTTTTTTTAGTTGATGAGTTACAGAGTTGTGAATTTGTTAGTTTCGCTTTCTCTAGATTTGCGATTTTCAGCAAGCTTTATTAGAAAAATTGACGGCCTAAATCAAAAATTCCTTACCAACAATCACTAGAGTTTAGCTCTTTGTTTTCAATGCAACGAACCTAATCACATTTGGTGCAGTGGTTGCCGAGAGAAACGATTTCTACTTTCGCATGTATTTAGATAGCAGGCTCCGAGCTAAATCTTCTCTTAAGTTCGAGTTGGAATAATATATTTGTTGGTAGGATATGTTTGTAAAGCTGCCTGCGCGGAGGAGGAGTAAAGAAAGGGAGAAGGCAGGAATGTTATTCACAAGAGAGTTTGGTTGGCTAAAAATGACTGAACGCCTACTCCTGCAGTTATATAACTGCCAGATCAAATAATTTATAAGATGCTACTTCGGTGTGCACCAGAAAATTGAAAAACGGAGCGCTCCAAGTCGCATTAGAGACGTTGTCTTATTGTCTTATTATTCTTAATATACGGCTGAAGTATTATCAAAATTATGTCAAGCATCATGTCAAGGTTGGAGTTGTCCTTCTATGGGTTAGTCGCGTTTAAAAAAAAAAACAGGGAGTGACAAGTCACTTTTGAACGACGGGCTGCCGCTCTTATCATTATCACTGATGACGACGTGCCAACGTGTTGGGCTATCACGTGATGCTGTGATGGTTCATTCTTTAGAAACGGTATTCATTTTTGCTCCGCGACATGACTTACTCAATCACGGCAGACATAAAGATGTAAAGGTCAAGCGGTGGTACCCAGGCGAAATGAACTATGCCAAGAAAGATCTACTTATACAATCACTTTCTTTTGGAAGCGATGATAACATTGTAACACACAACACAGAACATCGTACACAGGTTGCGATGCAATTGACGTGGCCATCTGGTACGCCAGAACGTTACCCTCGAATCCTCGATGCCTCTATCGCCAGGCAAATGCTGGTTACATATGTACGCTTTATACAAGACGGAATAGAGCTAATTAAGTACGGGATTTTTGTGCTTACAGATTGACATCAACGCGTTCACGACGCTTACGGAGTCTGCATATATAATTGATTTTTGGAGTTTTGATTTCCTTATATGCGTTGCAGCCGACAATAGAGCATGGGCTTCAGCCGTAAATATATTTGTTTCCGGATGCAGTCAATCGGATTCCGAGAAGGATGGACCGACGGCTGCACAGGACACCCCGGCGTGTTACTTCGATGCGTCTGTGTAGAACTCCGTGCAGGAGTGCTTGCAATGGAATTCTAGGAAATGCGTTCGGATTTCGATCTCTGGAGCGTGCTTTGTAAATTGTAGAAGATATATATCACATTCTATCAGCTGCCACTCCCAAAGCGGTAGCAGCTTAGTTCGAAGCATTAAGCGATGTTCGCGGACTGGGACATCCATTACAACGCTAAGCTCTCTCACACGCAGTGAGAGAGCCTGTCTTACAGAGGGACGATTACGAGTCATATGGCATGCCGTTAACGGTATTAGATACGGATATTGATGACTAGAGTGAACTTTCAGAAAATATGTTAGGCTGATGTATGCTCACTGCAGATGGACTCATATGACTCTACGTATAAACTTTCAATGGGACTTGTTCTGAAAGCGCCAATGGCCGGCCGGATACGTAGATCTAGGTAGACGGGATCTAGCATCATTAGCGCGCTCGGGGCGGCAGGACGATAGATCACGGCACCGTAGTCAAATCGTGATCGAATGAGGCTCTTGTAAAGAGTATTGTAAAGATTGTGAAGATTATTAAACCTATAACTTTCTATCGGATACACTCTCAGATGACTTTAATATATACTATAAGAGGTTGTGTAATTTACACTGTGACTTAACACACGCACCTTGGCCTACTTCATGCAATAATTCCAATCTGCCTATTCACATACAGAGCATTACTCATGACATCTACCACGGCCTCGGCTACATCCCAAGAAGCATGTGCCTGCCTCTTCTCATTGCTAAAGAGTCGGCAGGCGTAAGAGAGGCCAAAATCCGAACAGCAATGCCCGGTATGAAATTATTGTGGAATATTTAGCGATATAGAAGCTCTGCAGTAATTCGAGTCTGTCTAGAATCAGGCGGTAAGATTCATTTACTCTCACTGTTCATTCATCGTCAATGTTACTAAACAAAAAGCAAGCTGAGCTTCTGTAACTAGATTTGCGTCACGAAGTCGCCTGACCTTGCACAAGCTCCACCATCATATCATCAAGAGCTCGGTGCTTGTCATAAGCCGAAAATGCAGCGAGCGTCAAAAGCTTACGCATCGCGGAAGAAAGAAGAAGGGTTTATATTTCTACCACCTAGGGGCACACATCACAGCGTTGGCGTTAGCAGCACGTGCTGGCCTAGAGTAAACAGCAACAACATCGCCTACCGAGCTGCGTGCAAAACGAATTTATTCGCGGAACCTCGTCCGCGGAAACTATTGACGGCGACTCTGCCAGTGAGCGCCAGTATTCTCTTTATTCTGCACACAGTTCTTTAAATGAGTGGCCTCCCGGCCAACGTCATGCAAGGACCTGGCTATTCTTCAGGACAGCCATCGCAAACATGATGTGTTTTTAGTATAGCAACTCAACTCTCATGTATTACATCATTATGAGCACAATTTATGCATAATAAATATATAAAGAAATGACGGATAATAATATTGTCCATGAAATTTTACTCAAATGTCAAGACTACTTTAAAACTTTACCTATCGTCTCGTGTACCTCCATACGCTGCCTGAGAAACTGAAAGGACGAAATCCTGGGGCGAAATCGACGTGTCTTGCGGCACTGTGGCAGCAGAGGGAACGCGTGGCTTAGTGGCGGGACCGCCCGAGAGATGCCATTGTGCTGCGCACGAACGACACCTTTGGATTTTATTTACACGCAGTTGAGAAAGTTTTACACGGTACTATGTGGGCGCTGGCGTGATCATGGCAAAACCACCGTACCGATATGGATCGTAAACGATTCTAATAAGGGGACATTTCTAGCAAACACTCCCGATCATTTATCATGTTTTTTTTTCAATTGTTCAAACACCTTAAATTTAGGGTATTCTCACAGAATTACGGAAGAATTGCACCAGTAGTTATATCACGGTGCTGTGACCTAACTGGTCAGTTGAATGAGTCAAGAACTGAACAGCAGAATGCCATAGGTGATTGCAGCCGACGAAGAGGTCTTCATGCATAACTCTCTGGGCGTAACTCAAAAACGGTCTGCGCTCGGAATCATTCTCAGACGACGGGCTACGCTAACACGCCCCTGTGTCTCGTCGCATAAAATTTCCTATGCTCCTAAGTGTACGTCGTTGTAAAAAGATATGAAGTCCTTCAGTATTTCTGAAATTTCGTGAAGCTATATGGGAATGGTTCAAATGATAGGATACGTGCGCTGCATATTGAGGATATAATTTTTAGGTTTCCAGGTACCGGTTTGTACTAAGCAAGAAAACCTGTGCAATTATTCGTACAGCCTTCATTTGCACTCAAGATCAGGTACGAAAAATCCTGCTTTGATCTAATGCAAAAGTAATCGGGCAAACACCTTCAACTATAATCCTTTATACGAATACTACGTATGCTGCTCCTGGCGTTGCTACTTTTGTGTCTTTTATTTGCGCACACTGAACACTAATTCCCTTTTTTTTCTTTTGTACGTTTCCAGCAGCACAAGAGTCGCACAAACACGCCTTTCGCATGACACAGCTGCAGAGGCAAAAATATTCCTTAGTGATATCTTCATAAATCTTCGACTTAAGAAAGAAGCGAACTTTTAAAACACACTATCCGAATTTATTGTCAAATATACGTTCTACCTAAAGCTGAAAAGAAGTTTGGAAGCACGTTCACATGTTCACGAAACCAGCCAGCTATGTTTTGTACGAAAGCGTTGATGGAGATAGAAAGTAACAAAACAAGAACCGTAATTAAATGACCTGCATTTCGTAATACGCCCTCTGGCGGAAAGCTGCCAGACTAAGCAGCGACAAGTTTTCAACCAGTTAACTCGCGCTCGTGGTATCAGCGCTTTCGATCTGTCGCCGTTCAGAGCGCTTGGCTGTCGTTTCGACCAGCGGCTGCAGGCAAAAATCAGGTTTATACATCTGCCGTAGTAAATTTCGCGACCTTGTTAAGAAAAGTGCGATTGTCGAAGGAGTTTTTCGCCATTTCAAGGACTGCTGCTGCAACCTGCTGAAAGCTAAGTCATTGAAGGTGATAAAACCCCTGGAATATACCAATCGATGCAATAGTTTCATCGCAAATCGTTTTTTACAAGCAAAAGAGGCTTCCAAAATTTTGGACGTTTGCATATACTCCCGTACTTGAAACTTAGCACGCAATTTCGAACGGCTTTTCGGCCGTAAGTAGTGGTAGTGCTTGCGTGAGACGTTGGCCTAGGCGCGTAGAGCCTATTTCCATGGGAATGTTTTAAAAGATGGCTTCTACGATGGCTTATTCGCGAAAGACGACGCTCTCCCACAGAAAACGCGCATGCTTGCAGGAGCGGCCGCTAGAGGCGCTGTTCGGCGATGTCTCGCGAATTATGCGCTATTAGAAAGTGAAGACGTCTGCTCAGAAGTCGATTTAGGCACCACCGGCATCCTTGAAGCCCTTGGGTTCGGCGAGAGCAGGGGAAAAGTAAACATGTCCGCAATGGAGATTAGTAAGAGGCGATTCGAATATTGGTGGAAGAAAAGTAGGGAAACGACAAACAACGGAGACGTACAAAAGCAAAGTTGGCAACAGGGGGTCAGAAAATTTGGTTGTGGGAGTTCATAGTGTTTTTTATTTCTTTTTTTTTACCAAGGTAGGACATTAGGCAGTATAATAGCATGAGCTTGGTGGCGCAACCTACCGCCCCGTTCCAAAGGGGACGCTCATTCGGTCCGTCCGTCGTGCAAGCGTGGCGACCTCCGCAAACAGCGCAAGTTTCCCGCCACTCTCGGGGCGCGGGAGATCGCACGCCCCGCTCACAGCTCGAGGAGAACCGCCACGAGGGCGGTGGCGGCGCGGCAGCTGCGATGTTTGCTTGCCAGCGATTATTCTGCACACCGCGGCAGCACCTACTCCACATCCCGTGTGTGGCGTCGAGTCGGAAGACCGCGCCGAGGTATGAGCCGGCTGTTCCGATCAACTTGTGCCACGCTGCTCGTGCGATGATTACAGCAGCAATGTTGTAGAAAAAAAAAAGCTGGTCCTTAAAGGGACGTGACCATCGACAGGTTCTCGAACCGTTGGCCACCGGCCCTGCCCGGTCGTAACCTCTTTACGTGCCACCGTTCACGAAAGGAACAACGGCGCACTCCAACGGCTAGTCGGGGAACAAGTGAACATTTGCTACAATAATTAAACCAACGAGCCGTCTAGTGAGCACGACAATCAGGAAATATTAAATTAAATAG
The DNA here is from genome assembly GCF_050947875.1 of Dermacentor variabilis. Lineage (NCBI taxonomy): Eukaryota > Metazoa > Arthropoda > Arachnida > Ixodida > Ixodidae > Dermacentor > Dermacentor variabilis. The sequence goes on from NC_134570.1 coordinate 7,330,566, forward strand.
GCTAAAAATTCAGCACTGACACGAAGATCATTCTAATTGAAAGCAAATGCGTAGCTTGGTACCACTCAACGTGTATATATATATATATATATATATATATATATATATATACATGTATTCGTGACCACGTCGCCTTGAAATTGGCGTGCCGCATGATTTCAGGCCTGTAGCTAAGAATAATGGTTAATATAGTTAATATAAACTATAAACAAAACGAATTGCATTCAAAATCACACAAAAATTCACATGACGTACAAATTTCGCTTTACAGAGATATCACAATATCAATGACGCCTGAAAATTACGCTATAACCTTGACGAGGAGGCAAATACGTAAGTCAATGCTAAAATTAGAATTATATATTAATTTCATGTTGTTTCTTTTTCATGTAATGTTCCTTTTATTGGAGCTTTTCTAGGACTATAAAGCAAACTGCTGGTAAATACCAGTAAAAAAGGCAGTAAAATATATAATATTCATTCATTCATTCATTCATTCATTCATTCATTCATTCATTCATCCATTCATTCATTCATTCATGGTGCAATTCCCATTGCGAATTAGTAGCAGTGTGGGAAATACACAAGATACAATAGATTAGATATGGCAGATTATACGGTAAATACATATTAGAACAACCTAAATGCGAAGAAAAAAGAAAAAGAAATGCAAATAGTACGAATGAAGCACACTTCAGTGTCACGTACAAAAACAAAAGAACATTCGCTACGCTGAGTGCGACACAATTAAGTAATATTATTGTAGGTTGCAGGACTCAAATGTTTGTTAGAACATGGAAACAGCTTAGGGTAAATCATTCTATCGTATTCAATTTAATTTCCGTGGGAAGCTAAATCGTTTCAGGGTTCAATCACACTAGATAAAGAGATCAATATTACATTGATGATTAGCAATGGGACGATGACGCGGAGAAAAAAGGTGAGGACAATAAAAAGTAAGGACAACGTATGAGAAGTATGGGTTCAATCTAAAGTGAGCGCCCCGGAGTTATAAGCCTAGGGGAGGCGAAGACGTGGCGTATTGGGAGAACCAAGCTTCACCCTCACTCAGTCGGTCGATGCCCATATACATCAGTAACAGCAGCAGCAGCAGCAGTAGCAGCAGCAGCGGTAGACTAAAATGAATATGCACGCGCTGCCGTTATCACAGTGCACTCGGAATTCCGTGTGGTGAAGTGACCACAAACCATTACATTTTTTTTTCACGGCCCCCAGCCAAGGTTGTGAAGAATACGACGATTATTTGCTGCTCGCTGATCCACGAGCTCGGCGGCGAATGTCTTTGCAGTGGAGAAACGCAGGCGCACCTTTTCCCTGCAACTCGCGCCGCGTCTTCCTCGATTACGGTGGTTGCGAAAGGGCGAGGGAAAGAGCAATTCCCGCGCTCTCGTTAGTGGCGCTGCGAGCGGCCCTTGGCACGGCTCGCGGGCTCGCGTATGGCGGCAGCTCTCGAGGCGGCCGGCGCAGAATCGATGGCATCGACGGCCTGAGCAGGAAGCTCTGCAGGCCGACGTGCCTGGGTCCGCGCGCAGCACGGCGCTTGTCACACGAGGAGAGCTTGTCCAAGATGCGTCGCGTGCGACAGTGCCTTTCAAGCGCAGGCGTCGAAAAGCGAATTTTATAGCATCGACTATTTCGCTTTCATTACGGAGAAAAACAACGCAAGTGATCCCTTCTGCTAAGCTATACGATAGCAGACGACACCACATCGGGAGGCCATTTCTGTCGCAAACGTCGGAATAGCTTGCCGTTCGTAAGCTCTCATGGCGGTACAAAATGTGCTAGCCCATAGCACTCGTTCAACAACGGTGGCTGCAAGAGCGTCATGCGTCCGACGACTCAACAACTGTCAGGGATTGCCGTTCTCAGCTCACGACACAGCACTGAAGCTGACGTACAGCGAACATAAAAGAAATGTCCATGAGAAGAGCATCGAAGTACGAAACAGCGATCTGTGCCAATCCTCTTCTGTGGTGACATTTTTTTCAGTTTGTCTCTTATGGATGGCACAGTCTCTTATGGATGGCACAATTGGTTTCCATCAGAACGTTCTGTCATGGACAGAAGGACACGACGACACACGCTGGGCCGTCGTGTCTTCCTGTCCGTGTGAGAACGTTCTGCAGGAAACCAATTGTGTTAGGTGCACCCAACTAGTTCAGGCAAACCCAATTCTTATGGGTAGTGTTCTTGTGGTGACAGATTAAGCTGCATTTCTCCGCTGTGAGTTGACACGTGGTGCTTTCAGGACTTATGGTAACGTCACTTTGTTATCTGCTTGTGTACTTCTGTAATGTTTTTTGCTGTTCTACAGATGAAACACGCTGTCAATCGATGAACGGCCTCGTCGAAATCCCGCCATAGAATCAGGGTAAATTTTGCGGTGTTCTAGGTACCATACGAGACGCATGAGGCTCATGCGTTCCATGAGCTTCCCGACGCAGCTGGCAAGTGCTATAGGCCGATACGATGTCAGTTCGAGCGGCGACTTTCCTGCTTTTAGTATCGGTACCAGGCGGCTGCGTTTCCATTCCTGTGGGACGACACCATCTTGCCATGAACTATTAAAAAGGCTAAGGAGTTCTCTTCGTGCTTCTCGGCCTACATGGCGCAAAGCAGTATATGTTATGCCATCGGGCCCTGGTGAAGACGAACACCTACAGAGGGCCATACCAGTTTGTAATTCTTCCATAGAGAATCTTGGAAACGATTATCAGTAGCGCTCTTTCTGGACGTGAAAGGAGCTTACGACAACGTTTCCCATCTACCCATTCTAGACGCACTTTTGACAATTGAGCTAGGAGGGCGAGTATATCGATGGATCAGAAACTACTTGACACAAAGGTCCTTGTTCGTACGTACGGAAGGTGGTCTGACTACCGACCACTACATATGCCGAGGAGTTCACCAAGGTGGTGTTCTAAGCCCTATTCTTTTCAACCTCGCGCTTCTTGGGCTGGCCGAATCCCTAGCGGAAACAGTGAGTGTCTCAATCTGCGCCAACGACATCTGCATCTGGTCATCAGCGGTCACTCGCCTGCAGGTTCGCGCACGGCTACAGAAAGCAGCAACACAGGCATCTCACTATCTTCACACACAAGGCCTTACCATCTCAACAGAAAAATGTGAGTTAGTCGCTTTTACACGAAAAGCGATGTCTCGTTATCCAGTATGCATCAATGGCCAGCCTATCTCCTACAAGAGAAATCATCGGTTTTTGGGTGTCATTGTGGACCGGGACCTCTCTTGGAGCCCTCACGTTGCCCACTTGAAGAAGAAGCTCACATCTATTGTTCATGTCTTCAACTTTATCGCTAGAAAAACATGGGGATCGTCAGTGGGCTCCATGCTACAGTTATATCGAGCACTTCTTATCGGATTGCTACGTTACAGTTCTCCCGTGCTTGCTAAAGCATCCAAGTCAAATATTCGAGAAATTCAAAGCGTGCAAGCACAGGCACTACGTGTTTGCGTAGGCCTTCCGCGGAGCGCCTCAACAGCAGGAACCATTATAATGGCTCGAGACCATCCAATCACGACTTACTTTAGCACCGACACGCCTAAGGCCCATGTTCGTCATGTTTCACGCATGCAATCAAGCTCTCTTGCCTGGATGCCAGAACGACGACCACAGGCGTCCTTCTCCAACGAGGTCAGCATCCATCGTGCCTGCCTACCATCGGGCTTCACACCCTCAGCACGTTCAACCTCAGCTATGTGGTGCTTAAAACAACCTCAAGTGCGTCTTACGGTTCCAGGGATAAGAAAGAAGACCGACCTACCTACCTGGGCCCTGAAGCAAGCAGCTCTGGATTTGTTTGAACACTTTTTACTTTGACCGAGTCCACATATATACGCATGGCTCTTCCACTCAGACCAGCTCCACCGGCGCAGTGGTTATACCATCACGATCAATTAGCATCCGATACAAGCTTTCTCACATGACAACATCGACCGGTTCGGAGCTTGTTGCCCTCCGAGGTGCCGTTGATTACATTAACAACCAATCCGCTAATCGGTGAGTAATATTCTGCGATTCGAAGGCAGTCTTACAATGTCTTCGGTCATCTCTTCGTCGCGGGTCCTGTGAACAACTAGTGTCGGAGATACGAGAAATGCACCATCGTATGATAGCGAAAGGACACGACGTCTTGTTTCAGTGGCTGCCTGGCCATTGCGGTATATCCGGCAACGACCTCGCTGACGAAGCTGCTAGGAAAGCACACGAAGGAGCAAGCCTTGTTTCTGTACCTTTATCGCGGACCAACGCAGCCCAACACCTAAGCAAGCTAGCGCACCTTATGACATTAGAGAAGTGGCACACACCTGAATTCACCCAAGATCGATTGCATTCCCTCGACCCCTCTATGCAACTGCGGCTGTTACCAGGGCTTCCTCGAAATGAGGAAACAATGCTGTGCCGCTTACGCTTGGGCGTCGCATTCACCAATGTATATATGTTTTTGATTGGAATGACTGATAGCGCCGACTGCAATGCCTGCAGTGTCGAGGAAACTACAGAACACCTACTGTGCTACTGCTCATCTTTTCAAAACGAAAGACATGACCTTGCACAGCTCTCAATCAGCTAGATAGAACACCGCTCACCTTGAACAAGATCTTGGGACCATGGCCTCGCATATCGCAGCTACAAAAGCCCACAAAAGCGCTGCTGCGATATTTCAAAGCTACTGGATTGAATCAGCGTCTGTGATCCGCACTGAGTGACCGAACGATATCCCCTATAGACTTTCTCTTCTTTTAATCTTTCGGTCCCCTTTTCCCTTTCCCCAGTGTAAGGTAGTCAACCGGGCTCAGTCCTGGTTAACCTCCCTACCTTTCCTTTATCATTTGCTCTCTCTCTCTCTCTCTCTCTCTCTGTAATGTTGTGCCAGATGTGTATCTTTAGGCATCTATCGCGAAGAAGAGTGGCCGGCACTACCTCAAGGCACAATCGTCTCCTTATTTCTCGTGTGAAAAAGAAAAGAAAAAATGTACATAGCAGAATTTAGGGGTGCTAAAGTTCTTCCTTTTTTTTTGAGTTTGTGCACGCGTGCAAAAAACCTGCGCATCGAGGAAAACCTAATTTCCAATATGCATTTGTTATTTACCACCACAGTTTTCCTTTTACTGGTTGTAAACGGCGGTGTCTAAGCACTGAAAAGATGTTTTAAAGATTAATAAAGAATGAGGTCTGGGGTTTCACGTGCCAGAACCACGGTGTGAGGCACGCCGCGATGGGCGGCCTGCCGGACCAATTTTGACCCCCTGGGTAACATGCACCCAATGGACGGGAGTTTTTTTGCATTTCGCCCCCAGGATTTGGTCACGCACCCTCGGGCTTATAGCAGCGCAACGGAAAAGCCACTACGCCTCCCGGACGGCGGTTTTGAAGAGACTTTTTACATCGCGGCTCTGTTTGCGAACCTTTCCCAAGTTTCTCAACTGGGCGCTGCTTCTGTCTTGTCGAATAGCCCGCGCTTAAGAGAAAAATTAATTACCTCCCCAAGCACAGCAGCCCGACGGTTTGGCCACAATCAGTCACAAATTCCCTAGTAATTTACACAGTCGCCAAAAAGGTCGACAAGTAGAACATAATCACTTAACTGCGCAATTGTTACAGTAAACCGTTCTGTAATAGAGATACAATATCTTAGGCCACCTAAATGTGAAGATGTGCATTTCGACACGCTGCTGCTTACGGGACAGTGTTTATGGAAAACACTCGCATGCTAGAACAACGCTGAACCAATTGTAACTTCGCAGTCACATTTCATTCAGTTGATTTCACAATTGAAATCCTTTTATGATGAAAGAGCCTTCTAACCAAACTGTTCCGTTGTTGATGAAGTGCACCTTCCCACTAGGCCACAATCGCCGCATGTGTCACACTTGGTGTACTACGGATGCGAGAACATGCGCGCGCACCGGAGCGTTTGCACCATCGTGGATGATTTGGGCCTTCGGCATGACTGACCTCGCAGTAACGCAGCAGTTGCCTGCGTTCTGCCGCGACTTTTCCTCTCTCACTCTCTCTTTTGCATGTGTACGTCGTCCTTTTTCCCGTACCGTACACCGAAAGCATAGCCGCACGACAGCAGCAAAGGGCGCGCTTTAAGAACAGCACTTCACCACCAAAATAGACTCCCCAATGTACGCGCAACTCGAACAAGCATGCTGAGGCTCGTTTGCGAGCTCATCGAACCACTGCAATTGAACGAACCGCGTTTTGTGCTATAACTATTGTACGGTGCTGTATTGTAACTATTGTATGGGTCAGGGAGTATAACAGCGGCTGAAGGCACTAAAACGGAAAGAAAAAAGTTGCAGTTTCGCCCGGAAGGCGAAGCACCGATTGCGATAGCAGATTAGTAGATAGCTATACGAAGTAAAGATAGTAGCTTTATCAGCCGTATAAATTTGTAAACATACGCTTACTAACTAAATTAACAATGGTATAACGCGTAAGCGCGACCGAACGAGGACGTAAAAGAAAACGACACACAGAGACAGCGCTGTCTGTACGGTTTGCTAAGATGTGCTCATGTTTACCTGTGAAAAGTAAACATGAGCAAATCTCAGTCGATGATCGCGGACACTCGCTGCCAAAATGCTGGAGTGAGGAATCGCGGTAAGAGCAGCGAGCGAATCGCAGTTGGCGCATCTCTCGCTTCAACACGAACGAAACGTCGAAAGCACAGCTCAGTCGGCACCACGTGCACCCTGCAAACATCGGAGATTGCTTAGAACACGAGGCCCGCGTGGGCGCGCACTTTGGCCGCGTCGCAGGTAGCTTTCAAGATACGGCGCCCGTACGGCTGCACCGCAAGCAGCAGCCGCCGGAGAAGAACGCCCCTTCGCCTCGCCCCAGTGCCTCGCGTGCGGTAGGAGAGGGTGCGCTCTGGGCCGGCCTTCTTTGCTCGCACCACGCGAGATTGAGGCGCGTTCGCCGGCAACCCATCGCACGCTTTCACTCGCACATACAGCATACGGCGCGCGGCGACGACAGAAATGCATCTGGAGCGTCCACATAAATGCTATCGCAGCAAGCAAACGTGCCAGGTGTCTCAGCGCGCTGGCATGAACGCGGGCCATGCGCGCGTAGGCTAATGCAGAAGAGTACGCATTTGGGCTGGTTGGTTCATGATTACGAGCAGTAAACAGCGCTAAAAAACAGGACAAGGAGAGGGACACGGACTACAGCGCTCAATAACGACCAAGTGTCTTTATTCTTTCAGTCAGCATATGGCGGCGGAGTACATATATGCTGACTGAAAGAATAAGGGCACTTGGTTGTGTTAGGATTGGCGTCGGACACCACGTGGCGAGAGGTCATTCACCCTACCCGCTGAGCCGGACCCCACGAGCGACCTCATCCCCGTCGTCACTCATGGTCGTGGCATCGCGCGTGCTGGCCTCATCCCCGTCGCCTCTCGTGGTCGTGGCATCGTGTGTGCTTACCTCATCCCCTTCCCCCCTCCTGAGCCGGAGCCCACGGGGGCCCTCTCTCCCTGCCTGTCACGTGTCATTCGACGGAAGCAAGATCCCGCCCACAACTTGTAGAGAGCCTATTTAAGGGGCTCCGAAATGTACTTTGAGATACTTCATACTTGAGACTTCTTACTTGAGACTTCATACTTCATGCTTTTCTTATTTTCTTTCAACTACCTTTGAATAAACAGTGCAAGTTTCGCACTAGCAAATCGTCTCGCCCTGCTTCGTCGCCATGATCTACCGGATGCCTGCAGCCCGCCGACAACGCCACGCTACCCAATAAGTAATGTCGGTCGAGCTTCGATAGGCAGGCGTCGCTACTTCTCGGCAGCAGTACGGTACGCTACCCTGGAGTACGCAACAAACTGGTGGCAGTGGTGGGATACGGAATCCTGGAGACCCCAACTTGGACGACAACTACGAGATCGTAGCCTCTTCGTCCTGGCAACAGCGTTCGGAAGGAAGGTGTCTGGATCATGACTGCATGTGGTGAGTGCACGGCTTTTTTTCACTGAGATATCACTTGGCTTTTACGTATTTTTTGGAAAGTACATAGCAGTGATTTTTCTTTAAACCGTTGACGGAAGTTTGAGTACGTCAAGGTTGTATAGAGTGAAGGTTCAGCAGCACTAAGGGCAGCCATGAACTTGAAGGCACTAAAGAAGCCGGAATTGTAGAGCTTGGCCAAAGAGTTGGGCCTCCAAATTGCCGAATCAAAGAGAAAGCCGGAGATCATTGATGCGATCGAAGCGACCGGGGCTGACGACGAGGAAATGACGGAATGCCTCGAGAGCATTAAAGAAAAAGAAGAGCGTAAGCGCCTCGAGAAAAAGGAAAAAGAAGAGCGTAAGCGCCTTGAGGAAAAAGAAGAGCGTAAGCGCCTAGAGGAAAAGGAAGAGCGCGAGCGCGCCGCACGTGAGGCCAAAGAAGAGCGCGACCGTGTTGCACGCGACGCACTCGAAATGAAGCGCCTAGAGATTGAGCTTCTGAAAGCACAAAATAGCGAAAGACCTAGCACAGAGGCACGTGAAAGCGAGCGCAGAATGACAGACTTGATGGCACCCTATGCAGTAGGAGGGGACATAGGTCTTTTTCTGGTGCAGTTTGAGCGCACGTGTGAGAAGGCAAAATTCGCGAGAAACACGTGGCCGCAACGCTTGCTTACGTTACTGCCACGTGAGGAAGCTGATATTATCGCCCGCATGGGGAAAGAAGAAGCAGAGGACTTCGATGAAGTCAAAGCAAATCTGCTTAAAAAGTATAGATTATCAGCTGAAGCATTCAGACGAAAGTTCAGGGAAGTCGAGAAGACCGAAAGTGAGTCATATTCAGATTTTGCATACACCTTGGAGGTAAACCTGAAGGAATGGCTCAGAGAAGAGGGTGCACTCGGCGATGCCGAAAAGACAACGCAGTGCGTTGCCTTAGAACAGTTCTACCGCCGGCTGCCAGTAAACATCAAGCATTGGGATCAGGATAGGCCAGGCGTAGACACTGTTTCGAGAGCGGCCGATCTCGCTGAGGAGTGCGTAAACCGCCGTGCGTTCGAAGGCAACGAAGCTCCTAAGAAGGAGGTGACTAAATACAGAGCCGACAAGCCAGAGCGTTGGTCGAAGTCGAATCAGTATAAAGCAAAGGAAAGGTCAGATTCAGTGAAAAGTAGTGACGAGAACAGCAAGGGAAGGGAGGAGTCGCCCGAACAGAGGGCAGAAAGGCAAAAGGAAAGGGCTTTCGAGGCCAAGAAACCAATAGTTTGCTACAACTGCCAGCAAACGGGGCATATCTCCGTGGGATGCAGAAATCCCAAGTTAGTGTTGATGTCACTAACTAGTAACGAGGAAAACCTGAAATTGCTAGAACCGTAGATTCGAGACCTCGTGGTAAACGGCAAACCGTGTAGGGTGCTTCGCGACTTAGCAGCCACAATGGATGTAGTGCACCCGTCGTACGTTGAGGAAGGCCAGTTCACGGGAGAATGTGCTTGGATAAGGCAAGCCGTAGAGGCCTCCAGTGTTTGTCTCCCGGTGGCCAAGGTTCGTATTGAAGGACCTTTCGGAGTACTGGACACTGAAGCCGCCGTCTCGGCACATCTTCCGCCGCAGTATCCGTATTTGTTTTCTAACAAATCAGAGTATTTGCTACGACGCAAGGGAATCGGGTTTAGTGAGGGAACAGTGCAAGCCCTAACTCGTTCCAAGGCAAAGGAGCTCGCGACTAAAGCAGTGGATGAAAGTCCAGTGGTGAAAGAAACCGGTTTGACAGCTGATTGGTCAACTAGTACTGAACAGGATAGCCCTATAGGGGATGAGGCCCAAAGTACGCCAGCTAATGAAAAAACCAGGAAAGCAACGGAGCCTGAAATGTCGCGAGAGGCAGAAAGTAGGAGAAAATTGTTAAACGTAAGCCCTGCCACAATGATTGCCGAGCAGGAAATGCGTAAAGCACAAAACAATGCTGAGCATTACTATGACAGGACGGCTCGCACGCGACGCTTTGAAGTTGGCGAAAAGCGAATGCTCGTGAAACCCTCTTTGAATAACCAACCTGAGGAAATGCCTGTCGACTTTCCAGAGTTACCAGCAGTGACGGAGACAAAAGACATTCATGAGACCATTGATAAGTTAGTGGAGCAGGCGGAGTTGAATCCCAATCAAAGGGCCGAACTGAGGGTACACGTGTTTGAATTTAAAGACGTATATTCAGATACACCGGGCAGAACGACTGCGATCGTTCGCGATATCGAGTTAACCTCGTCGGACCCTGTTCGTTCGAAAGCTTATCGCGTTTCGCCTCGTCAACGTGAAGTCCTGACCGCTGAAATAAACAAGATGTTAGAGCTATGTGCAATCGAGCCAGGAGAGAGTGATTATACCTCACCTCTTATCTTGGTTGAGGTCCCAGGAAAAGAGCCGCGGCCATGTATCGACTACCGCAGGCTCAATTTAATCACGAAGGACCAGACTTATCCAATACCGCATATCGAGGAAAGGCTTGAGAAAGTGAGCAGTGCTAATTTCATCTCTACGCTCGATTTAGTCAGACGGTATTGGCAGGTTCCATTGACCGAGAGGGCAAGCAGGCTTGAAGCGTTTATTTCCCACATGGGAACCTTTCGTCCGGAAGTCCTGAGTTTTGGATTGAAGAATGCGCCATATTGCTTCCCTAGCCTTATGGACCAGGTGCTACGAGGAATGGAGGACTTTGCAATTCCCTATCTCGATGACATAGCTATCTTTTCTTCATCATGGGCGGACCATATGCAACACCTGCGAACCGTGTTGTGTCGGCTACGAGAGGCCCACTTAACTGTTAAGGCTCCCAAATGCCAACTAGGGTGCGCGGAGGTAGCTTATCTAGGTCATGTAATAGGGCAAGGCCATCGTCGGCCTTCCGAGGTTAAACTGACAGCAATAGACAATTCCCGCAACCACGAACCAAGCGGGACATCAGATCATTCCTTGGCTTGGCGGGTTATTACCAAAGATATATTCCGCGGTATTCCGAGATTGCGAGTCCTTTAACGGATGCTCTCAGAAAAACATAACCACAAACGGTAAAGTGGGATGACGCAAAAGAAAAGGCTTTTAGTGTGCTGAAGAACGCACTAACGAGTCAGCCAGTGTTGAACGCACCCGACTACTCTAAGCCATTCATTCTTCAGTGTGATGCCATTGACAGGGGTATGGGGGTGGTGCTCTGTCAAAAGAAAGATGACGAGAACGAACATCCTGTACTGTACGCCAGTAGAAAGCTTTCAGTTCGTGAGGAAGCATACAGTGCATCAGAAAAGGAATGCGCCTGCGTAGTTTGGGCGGTACAGAAGCTAGCTTGCTATATCGCTGGCTCAAGATTCATCATAGAGACTGACCACTGTCCCCTCACATAGCTGCAGTCCATGGCTACGAAAAACGGTCGACCTTTGCGCTGGAGCTTGGCTCTTCAACAGTACACCTTCGATATTCGCTACAGGAAGGGTAAGCTTAACGGCAATGCCGACGGTTTAAGTCGTTGCCCCTAGAGTATCGAAAGCCTCATGCTCATCCGGGTTTCCGTGGCATTTTTTTCGTGCATTCATATGTTTTTCCGAAGTGAAGCCGATTGTTAGCTGATTTTAATAACCACGTCTTAGCGCTTTCACGAAATGGCTGTTTTTAGTGTTAAGGGGGGGAGGACGCGCGTAGGAAACGGGAAAGGTGTAGCGGGTTTTCTTTTTTTGTTAAAAGCCGGGTGTGTCTTGGGGGAGAGTGGCCTTGTGCTTGCTGCTTTGTGGTTGTGGATCCGGCACTATTCTGGGGTGATTGCTTGCCCACACAGGAGACGAAAAGTTGCGAGACCTGCTTGCAAAGACCAGTTTCACCGGACCAGACCAAGGAGAAAAGTCACAAGAGCGCCACGAGGACGGATGACCACTTCCCGGAATCTACCTGCTACGAACGAAGGGTTCGTGACCTCTACGGGGAATCTTGATACCGAAACGCCGATCCCTCGTACAGCGACTGTTGGTCCCTACACGTCGGCATCTTCCTCCCCCGCCGGAGATTCTGTTAGGGTTGGCGTCTGACACCACGTGGCGAGAGGTCATTCACCCTACCATCTGAGCCGGAGCCCACGAGCGACCTCATCCCCGTCGCCTCTCATCGTCGTGGCATCGCGCGTGCTGACCTCATCCCCGTCGCCTCTCGTGGTCGTGGCATCGTGTGTGCTTACCTCATCCCCTTCCCCCTTCTGCTGAGCCGGAGCCCGCGGGGGCCCTCTCTCCGTGCCTGTCACGTGTCATTCGACGGAAGGAAGATTCCGCCCACAACTTGTAGAGAGCCTATTTAAGGGGCTCCGAAATGTACTTTGAGATACTTCATACTTGAGACTTCTTACTTGAGACTTCATACTTCATGCTTTTCTTATTTTCTTTCAACTACCTTTGAATAAACAGTGCAAGTTTCGCACTAGCAAATCGTCTCGCCCTGCTTCGTCGCCATGATCTGCCGGATGCCTGCAGCCCGCCGACAACGCCACGCTACCCAATAAGTAATGTCGGTCGAGCTTCGATAGGCAGGCGTCGCTACTTCTCGGCAGCAGTACGGTACGCTACCCTGGAGTACGCAACAGTTGTTAGGCACCGCTGTAGTCCGTGTCCCTCTACTTGTCCTGTTGTTTAGCGCTGTCCACTGCGCGTAGGCTAATGGGTAGAGCATGGGGCTGCTGTGACGGAGGTCTTCGGTTCGAATCTTGCCGCCGGACAATTTCACTTATGTTTATTTATTAAACAAAGCGCATAGATATATACACATACCAATATGTTCACGACATCATGGCGATCAGTGGTGCCAGGGGCACATATCCCCAGTAGCGCATAGCAGCCCACATTTTTAGGCTATGCTATCGTCAGTATCAGCCCGCGGTTAGAGGCCAGATACATACGCGACACGGAAGAAGAGGTGGTAACTGGCTAAGAAAAAATTTGTCTTTAAAAAAATATTTACCGTCACTTAAGTATTTTCCCGTGATTTAAAAGGGAAAGAATTCAAATCCACACTGATTCCCTTTACTTCACCCTAATTCACTTTAGTCCACCTTATTCTAACTTGGCAACTCTACCTTAATCGATACCCGCCGTGGTTGCTCAGTGGCTATGGTGTTGGGCTGCTGAGCACGAAGTCGCGGGATCGAATCCCGGCCTCGGCGGGCACATTTCGATGGGGGCGAAATGCAAAAACACCCGTGTACTTAGATTTAGGTGCACGTTAAAGAACCCCAGGTGGTCGAACTTTCTGGAGTCCTCCACTACGGCATGCCTCATAATGAGAAAGTGGTTTTGGCACGTTAAACCCCACAATTTATTTTTTTTTACCTTGATCTAATTTGTGCCAACTTTAACCTACTTTATTTCACCTTCATTCACTTCAGTCTTACTCTAACTTGCTCTAACTTTAATAGGCTTTACTTCACCTTAATTCACATGAATTGACCACAATTACCACCAATTAACGTTGTTATACCATTTACTATTTTCTGTATTAGTACTGAGGTCATACAAGATGCTGATGGCATCACCTCCTCCCCATTGGCTGCGCCATCACGTGCCCAACGACGCACGCTTTAGGCCACACCTTAAGTCAACGAGAACCACGGAGCCGCTACGGCGTCCAGGAAGCGTGCTTTCCTCGGAGGCCTGGGTTCGATTACCGCCCAGACCAAAATTTACCAAATTTCCTTTTCAAAGGCGCTCATGTACTGCGTTTACAGGAACCTTCCCGTGAGGAATGCAATGGCAATACGGCCATCTTTCACGTGGTTTACTCTTCGCGCCGTCAGCCATTTTTGGTACCATCACTAGATCACGCGGGATGTTCAGCCTCATGGGACAGATAATTGCTTTTGCATTAAAAACCTAACACAAATAGACCTAGTTGTGCGTATTATTTTCGGGTGATTCGGGCAGCTAGCCTCAGAGAAGTCGTCCCCGGACAGAAACAAGAGAGAGAGAGAGAAAATGATAAAAGAAAGGTAGGGAGGTTAACCAGCACTGAGCCCGGTTGGCTACCCTACACTGGGGAAAGGGAAAGGGGGACGGAAAGATTAAAAGAAGAGAAAGTCCACTGGAGATATCAGTCGGTCACTCAGTCCGGATCACAGACGCTGACTCAATCCGGTCGCTTTCAAATATCGCAGCAGCGCTTTTGTGGCCTTTTGTAGCTGCGATATGCGAGGCCATGGTCCCAAGATCTCGTTCAAGGTGAAAGGCCTTCCATCTAGTTGATTGAGAGCTGTGCAGAGGTCTTGCCTTTCATCTTCAAAAAATGGGCAGTAGCACAGTAGGAGTTCTATGGTTTCCTCGACACCGCAAGCATTGCACTCGGTGCTATCAGCCATTCCAATCCGAAATGCATAAGCATTGGTGAATGCGACGCCCAAACGTAAGCGGCACAGCACTGTTTCTTCATTTCGCGGAAGACCTGGTAACAGCGGCAGTTGCATAGACGGATCGAGGGAATGCAAGCGATGCTGAGTGAATTCAGGTGTGTGCCACTTCTCCAATGTCAAAGAGTGCGCTAGCTTGCCTAAGTGTTGGGCTGCGTCGGTCCGCGATAAAGGTATTGAAACAAGGGTTGCTCCTTCGTGTGCTTTTCTAGCAGCTTCGTCAGCGATGTCGTTGCCGGAGATACCGCAATGACCAGGCAACCACTGAAACACGACGTCGTGTCCTTTCGCTATCATACGATGGTGCATTTCTCGTATCTCCGACACTAGTTGCTCACACGACCCGCGACGAAGAGATGATAGAAGACATTGTAACGCCGCCTTCGAATCGCAGAATATTGCCCACCGATTAGCGGGTTGGTTGTTAATGTAATCAACGGCACCTCGGAGGGCAACAAGCTCCGATCCAGTCGATGTTGTCATGTGAGAAATCTTGTATCGGATGCTAATTGATCGTGATGGTATAACCACTGCGCCGGTGGAGCTGGTCTGAGTGGAACAGCCATCCATATATATGTGGACTCGATCAAAGTAGAGAGTGTGCAAACAATACAGAGCTGCTTGCTTCAAGGCCAAGGTAGGCAGGTCGGTCTTCTTTCTTATCCCTGGAACCGTAAGACGCACTTGAGGTTGTTTTAAACACCACAAAGCTGAGGTTGAACGTGCTGAGGGTGTGGAACCCGATGGTAAGGAGGCACGATGGATGCTGACCTTGTTGGAGAAGTACGCCTGTGGTCGTCGTTCTGGCAGCCACGCAAGAGAGCTTGACTGCATCCGTGAAACATGACGAACATGGGCTCTAAGCGTTTGGGTGCTAATGTAAGTTGTGATCGGATGGTCTTGAGCGATTATAATGGTTCCAGGTGTTGCGGCGCTGCGCGGAAGGCCTAGGCAAAGACGCAGTGCCTGCGGCTGCACGCTCTGAAGTTCTCGAAGATTTGACTTGCATGTTTTAGCAAGCACGGGGAAGCTATAGCGTAGGAATCCGATGAACAGAAACAAAGCCCACATACAATGCCGACAGAAGCAGGTGCGAAGGCCTCGCGGTATGCGTGCAAATTCATCCGCAGCGCTTGAAGAAGTGACGACGCAGGAACGCCAGAATCAAGCGAGACAAAAAAAAAAAAGGACAAAGCCGCTGCGAGTACGCCCGTGCTGTCGCAGCGGCCTCGGCATTTCAGTGCGCTGCAGCGTTTCGGGCGCCACAGCACGCGGGACTCCATTTGCAGCCCTCGTTTTACAAGACAACCAGCGGGTGTTCTCAATTTCCTTTCGGCCCGTGGCGGACGCCGACAAGCTGGACAATTGCCAATCCCGAAACGCGGCCGGCTTCATCCGCGTGGCGGCGGCGGCCGACCTTGCTGCCGGCGTGGCGTGTGCGACCAGTTCGGGACGGCGCTGCTATTTCCGGCAAGCAAAACAGGAAGAGTAAACGCCAACGCCGGGAAAATGCTGCGGGAATAAACACACCGGGACCAATCTCACCATTAATACACGAGGCAGGCTCCCTTTATCTGCAAGCATTCTTATCGCCACTCTTATCGACGCAAGCGCTGTTCGGCCTCGCTGTCATCGCGTCGCTTCATTTGTGGTCGTCAAGCCGGTAGCTGTATCAATCAGCCGCCCGAAAACAAAACACTGCAATCACTGTCCCGTCACCGTTTCGCCGCAGCGATGGCTTCTGTAATTCAGAGATGCGCTCTTTCGAGCGGTCCGCTTCGCAATTTAACCGTCCGCTACAATCGAAACGAGCTACTGCGTACTCTGCGAGTACCGCACGCAACGACCGCTGCCTCCATTATTTTTTTAAACCTTCGCGAACCTCTGTGAGTGTTGGTGCTTCGACGTCGCTGTTCTCTAGGCGACAACCAATCACAGCGGAGGACACGCGCCGCGTGCTGCGCTGAATTCCTTGCACCACCAAGAGGTGGCGCTCGCCTCCGCGGCGGCGACATTGCATCAGCCTGTCTACGATGCCTCAATAAAGCCTTCAGTGTCACTCTACGCACACATTCAACAAGCACAGACTCGTGTATGAGTCCCTATGCTCTCGCACAAAGCTTCGCTCTAAATACATTCCAACGCGTTGTATCTGCTGCATTTTTTTACTCGATTTGCAGTACCTATGCATATTACCGTTACTCACTGTTTCCGGTATTTCAACTAGTCACACATTACTGCAAGACCTCGGAGCTTTGAGAGGAGGCAGCCTGCTCCTGTGTCATCTCAGCGGCCTTATCTCTGCCTAGGTGGTCACCTCACCTCTCATGAACAAGAGCGAATCCTACGTCATCCACGGGATATGAAAAGAACGCTGTTCGCCGAGTACACGTCTGGCCTGCCACGTCATCGATGTGGTCCGATCCGTAGGTTCGATCACGCTGGTTCATCTATACGCGTTAACGCTAGCAAATGGCCAGTGCACACTCACTTCCAAAACTTCTTAGTCCGGTAGGAGAGAAATAACGGCCCCATCGCTTTCCCACCGGCCACTGCAGCAAGCTCGCTCTGAAGGACAAACTGCATGGTGAATGGCGCTGCACGACACGGAAAGCAAGAGGCGTCGTTCAGTCCCGTGTGTCATACGTGCCTTCTGATACGGTTTGATGCATGCCAATGTTCCATCAGAAGCGCACATTTTATGTGCGTCTGTTAGGCTGGTCGTTTTGTTATCGTATGACGAGCGCTGCAGCGAACGAATGAACAGTCGTTGTAGAGCGCAAGGCCCAACTTCGTCTCTTGTTTTTTAGTGTTCCTGTGCGTGGCACCCTTGCAGCGCAACCATACGCGGTCATGCTACACCAACCCGCCCTGGCCAGAACACTTCTCGGTCAGACGCAACCAAGCCCAAAGAAACGAAGAAAACTATGCGGGGAAGCCGCGCGTTACGCGTACGTGTGGTTCTGGCGCTGGGCGCGTGCCGCAGTCGAGGAAGACAAACGCCACAATGGCGGCTGGAATCAACCCTGTCGCGAGCGCCTGCTATAACGTCCCGCGATACGCGCGTAGGGAATATTCGCAATCATTCCAGGGACCGGGGACGATATTCTGCACACTCAAATTCGGTCACATTGTCGAAACGGCTGCTATGTAATACATGTGTAGAATATTTCGCTTGTGTATCTTTTTTGTTCGCCTATTCAAACACTATTCATGTACTGCCTTATTCATGTACAGTACTAACTGCGGAAAAACTGCTATTGACTTGTTTTTATTTTCGTGATATATGTATTATTGGAATGTATTGTACTAATTGTTGAAGTGCTGCTTTTGACCCACCCTGTAACGGCCGAAAGGCCAACAGTATGAGTAAAAGAAAGAAAATCAGAGCGGCCGTATCAGCCCTGTGGGCCAATAAGAACTCAGCAGATGGCGAATTCGACAATGCGGTGCAATTGCGCAGAAATTGGCTGCAGCAGCGCCGCGGCGGCGAGAGTGCCGTCGCCGACCACGCTGCAGGTGGCGGCGACGAACAGTGAACCGGTCTTTGTTATCGTGCGTATTTTCGTTGCAGGACTGTGTGTGCAAAGAACAACGCCACCACGCTCATGTCACGACCAATGCAAATCCAAGAAAGCCTGCTAGTATGACCTTGGTGTTTCTCTATGGTGACGCGTGCCATTAGAACGTGTCGAAACTGTTAGGCTGAGAAAAGAACCCAGAAGGGCGACCTTCTGGCGACGAAATCCGCGCGCTACGCGGTCGACCAGATAATGTGGCGCGCGACACGCAACCTACAAAGTGTTTGCAACGCGAAGCCGACCACCGAAGCCTTGACACCGGGCGAACCTCTCGCGTGCCTGCCGAGCGAGGCACGAGCGCCCTTCGACTTTCTCGTCGACGGTTCCGCTAATCTAATTCCGTCCGCGAACATCGCTGCATGCTCGCCGTGGCGACAAGAAAGGCAGGCTTTATCGCAGTACACAGCACGTACGGTTCCGCATACCACGAAGCTGTACGCTAAATGTATGCCCCACAGAGCTCCCCGCACTCTCGACTGATCCAGTTCGCGTTGATTGTCTGTAAGCTACGGGAAGTGGCAGCTCACAGGAAAGACACGCGTCCAACAAGTTGACTCTAGGTCATCGACGTAATGCGTTGACGATAGGGCGAAGCGGATGCCGCCGGAGGAGTGTCTCTCGCGTCGGTGTAAGAGAAACAGAGTGAATTTCACGTTGCGTTGACAGAGGCTAAACGATGCGATGCCACCGCCATTTAGCACGCGACAAGTTTCAAGTCATGTTCAGAGGACATTCCTCGAAAAGCGCGCGTTAGCGGCCGACGAAGGAGCGACATCGTCTGCTCTGCTACCGACACGGCCAAGGGTCATCACTGCAGCGACGCCGCCGACTCAGCTCCGTTCGTCAGCCGAGAAGAGACGCGTGTATAAGAACGGCAGCACAGATCGGTTTATGCCGAGGAATGCCGCCGTACAATCAATCACAGTCAGAGGAAACCTGCTCGACGCCGCATTGACGCCCACCACCTCCGACGCCGCAGCGCACGCTGAAAGCGAGCTCGTACAAGTGTTCTCCCTCGACTCTACCGCTCCTCACAATAACGCTGGCTTCTCTTGCTGTGTGCGACACGCGAGCAGGATACCGCACCATGGCAGTTTCCCATGTACGCCTGAACGTCGTAAGCGAGACGACGCTGCGCCGCCGCTTCTATACAGGGGCTCCTCCTGGCGTTGTGTAAATCTGAACGGCAGCTACAGCCGCCTGAATTGTTCACTGAAGATGGTACGGTCCTGAAAGACCAAATCAACGTGGTAAGCATTTCAATAGAGCATAGCCAGCGACGTAAACAGCTTTGCCGCGCAACAATAATGTGCGAGCACAAGAAAGGGCGAGGACCGCAGGCGGCTGCAATAGCAAGGCGCACGTGCTGTGAACGTTTCTAAACCGTTGTATGACAACGGACGATAGTGTGACGTCACACATCAGCTGCGCGCCCACAGCTCATGACGATCGCAAAGGCAACAACGCTGAAACACGTGACAAGATATACGCAGTGCGTGCCGTCGGTTTACAAGTGCAGCATGAAATAGGGAGGAGCAAATAAAATAAAAAATAAATAAAGAAGACAGCTGGCTGGTGGAACGTGCCCAGTCCAGGAATCCGTTGATTCTGCCCGTCGTCTTCCCCCTTTCTCTCAGCCGAGTGAATATTCTGGTGCTGCGTCATAGATGTCATCGCCCTCGCATTGCAGTTGTTCAGGCAGCTGAAATATCACGCAAAGAGCGCCAGGGCTTTATCGTCGAATTCGCAGTACAGATCTCCGTTAACATTAAGAGGAAGCTTTAGCTCGGGTCCAACTCTGACGCGGCCTGTTGAAATACATGTAAAGCGCAAAAACGTTTTTCTGAGATGACCCTCGACCGATCTTAGTGAAATTTCTTCATTTGAGCGAGAAACTTAAATTCTAGTGACTGTTGGAAGCGGAAATTTGATTTAGCGCTTGAATTTTGCTAAAATGATTTTCAAATATTCGACCGTTTGAAAAAGAAGCTGGAAGTTTACAAATTCATAGCTCTGCATCAAGAACAGATACCGCGGTTCTGTAAACCGAATCCATTAGATCATTGAAAGAGGACACATTTGATATGTCATTTTACATTTTACATGAATTTGTTACGTTGGTTACAAGGGTTCTGGAAGAGCTGTATTTCCATATTACTACATTCTTTTTATATTGCAACGCTGGTAACAGCGTGAATGGTAACAGCGTGAACAAGCCGACGACGGAGTGAAAGGACACAGGACGAGCGCTGAGACGACGACTTCTACATCGGGCCGTGTGTTCTTTCTTGTGTGTGTGTGATTATGAATGCATAACAGCTCGTTTCCACTTTGAGCCAGGATTTCAATGCGCGAGCAAATGATGCCAGCACACCGCGTGCCACATCCACGGCGTTCTCGGACGGGCGCGGCCTGCCTTCGCGACGCCGGCAGCTGCAGAAAGGCAGCCACTGACGTCGGCGGCTCGGCGCGCGAGGGCAGCGCGACGCGGCAAGCGCGCGCCGGCTGTGCGCAAGCGCGCGCGCTGCGTGGCGTCGCAGAACAGCGAACGCCAATCTGCCGACGTTAGTTCCCATCGACGATGACGCGGGGACACGCTCGCACTGGCCGCCCACACGACTTTCAAATTGGCGTTCGCTGTTCAACATCGACGCAAGACGAAGGGGCGACACCCCCATCTTTGCGCTCCGGGAACACGATTTCGTTTAGTCCCTTCCGCACTCTTGACACACGGTTATAAACATGTACAATTCGCACTGCCACCGTCACAATATACCAATCGCTGCGCAAAACTGGGCGCGCTGAATGTTCATCGTGCGCCGTTGGCGAACGCGATGAGGACCCGTCCGAGCTCGAGGAAGGAGTCCGCTGCACGGGTTGCGCGTCTCACTGGGCGGCATTGTGGTCCGTTCGACCACGCTTTGCTTGTTGCGCTTTTCAACGCAACAAGCCATTTTGCCCTCCACTATAATATGTTTCGCTTTTTGCTTTTTCTTTTTTCATGTTAGAGAGCCACTTGTGACCGAAACTATTCCGGAGTCTACAACTTCGCGTGCCTCACAATCAGATCGCATTTCTGGCACGTAAAACCAAACAATTTACTTGGAAAATTTCCAGCATCCATCAGAAAGCTTATTTATTGCTTTATAGTAAATAAGTTATTCGTTGAGCCTTATCGTTAGCCAACAAACAATGACGCCAAGGACAACATAGGGACAACATACTTGTACTTACCAATTGAAATAAAGAAATCATAAATTAGTATAAATGATGGTGGATGAAAAAACCAACTGGCCGCAGGTGGGATACGAACACACGTCTTCGCATTACGCGTGCGATGCTCTGACCAACACGGCGACGCGGTAGCTCAATTGTTAAGAGCATCGCATGGGTAATGCGAAGATGTGGGTTCGCATCCGACCTGCGGTCACTTGTCTTTTTAATCCACTATCATTTCCATTAATTTATCATTTCATTAACTCAATTGGTTAGTAGAAGTATGTTGTCAGCAGTTTGTCCTTTATTCTCGTTCGTAGTGCTTTAGCTACATAGGAGTTAGACTGAGTTCAGGAAGTGTCACATTTTGAGAAATACAAGGCGACTGTTCTTTGAGCGTCAAGATGCGCCTTACGGTATATTGGGGACAGGAATGTTTGGCACCTTCCTGGTTGTTGTTTCTTTATTTGCCCTGGCGCTTCAAGGTCATCGACGTCGCGAGGGAGGTCATCGCAGAGCGCGTGAAAAGCGCTCGATTGCGGCCCGGACACTTCTCAAGCGCTGCCAGGCCTGGGAGGCGAAGCCGTCCTCTGCAGCGAGTGAATCGTGCATGCACTCGTGCTTTCCGTTGTGTGAACGTTAAGGGCCTTGTATCGCAAGAAAATCTATACTGACCTGTACAGTACCCAGAGGACTCAGGAGTACTCTTTTCGAAACAATAATGAACAGTATACAGAAACTACACAGTACTTACTAAGTAAGTAAGCACTAGAAACAACAAAGTATTTACTAAGGTAATCGCAAATAGAATCAGGAAGACCTTAGACTTCTGTCATCCAAAGGACCAGGCAGGATTCCATAGAGGCTACTCAACAATAGACCATATTCACATTATAAATCAGGTGATAGAGAAATGTGCGGAATATAACCAACCCTTATACATAGCTTTCATTGGTTACGAGAAAGCGTTTGATTCAGTCGAAACCTCAGCAGTCATGGAGGCATTACGGAATCGGGGTGTAAACGAGCCGTGTGTAAAAATACTGAAAGATATCTATAGCGGCTCCACAGCCACTGTAGTGCTCCATAAAGAAAGCAACAAAATCAAAATAAGGAAAGGCGTCAGGCAGGCAGATACGATCTGTCCAATGCTATTCACAGCGTGTTTGCAGGAGGTATTCAAAGACCTGGGTTGGGAACAATTGGTGATAAGAGTTAATGGAGAATGCCTTAGGAACTTAGAATGCCTTAGAATACCCGACAGGCCGCCATTGGAATCTGAACCTGGCAACGTTTAACGCTAGAACGTTATCTAGTGAGGCGAGTCTAGCAGTGCTATTGGAGGAATTAGACGGCAATAAATGGGATATAATAGGGCTCAGTGAAGTTAGGAGGCCATAAGAAGCATATACAGTGCTAAAAAGCGGGCACGTCCTGTGCTACCGGAGCTTAGCGGAGAGACGAGAACTAGGAGTCGGATTCCTGATTAATAAGAATATAGCTGGTAACATACAGGAATTCTATAGCATTAAGGAGAGGGTGGCAGGTCTTGTTGTGAAACTTAATAAGAGGTACAAAATGAAGATTGTACATGTTTACGCCGCTACATCCAGTCATGATGACCAGGAAGTAGAAAGCTTCTACGAAGACGTGGAATCGGCGATGGGTAGAGTGAAAACAAAATACACTATACTCATGGGCGACTTCAATGCCAAGGTAGGCAAGAAGCAGGCTGGAGACAAGGCAGTGGGGGAATATGCCATAGGCACTAGGAATAGCAGGGGATAGTTGTTAGTAGAGTTTGCGGAACAGAATAATATGAGGATAATGAATACCTTCTTCCGCAAGCGGGATAGCCGAAAGGGGAGGTGGAGGAGCCCGAACAGCGAGACTAGAAATGAGATTGACTTCATACTCTGCGCGAACCCTGGCATCATACAAGATGTGGACGTGCTCGGCAAGGTGCGCTGCAGTGACCATAGGATGGTAAGAACTCGAATAAGCCTAGACCTGAGGAGCGAACGGAAGAAACTCGTACATAAGAAGCCGATCAATGAGTTAACGGTAAGAGGGAAAATAGAAGAATTCCAGATCAAGCTACAGAACAGGTATTCGGCTTTAACTCAGGAAGAGGATCTTAGTGTTGAAGCAATGAACGACAATCTTGTGGGCATCATTAAGGAGTGTGGAATAGAAGTCGGAGGTAACTCCCTTAGACAGGATACCAGTAAGCTATCGCAGGAGACGAAAGATCTGATCAAGAAACGCCAATGTATGAAAGCCTTTGACGCTACAATTAGAATAGAAGTGGCAGAACTTTCGAAGTTAATCAACAAGCGTAAGACAGCTGACATAAGGAAGTATAATATGGATAGAATTGAACATGCTCTCACGAACGGAGGAAGCCTAAAAACAGTGAAGAAGAAACTAGGAATTGGCAAGCATCAGATGTACGCGTTAAGAGACAAAGTCGGCAATATCATTACTAATATGGATGAGATAGTTCAAGTGGCTGAGGAGTTCTATACAGATTTATACAGTACCAGTGGTACCCACGAAGATAATGGAAGAGAAAATAGCCTAGAGGAATTCGAAATCCCACAGGTAACGCCGGAAGAAGTAAAGAAAGCCTTGGGAGGTATGCAAAGGGGGAAGGCAGCTGGGGAAAATCAGGTAACAGCAGATTTGTTGAAGGATGGTGGGCAGATTGTTCTACATAGACTGGCCACCCTGTATACGTAATGCCTCATGACCTCGAGCGTACCGGAATCTTGGAAGAACGCTAACATAATCCTAATCCATAAGAAAGGGGACGCCAATGACTTGAAAAGTTATGGACCGATCAGCTTACTGTCAGTTGCCAACAAACTATTTACTAAGGTAATCGCAAATAGAATCAGGAACACCTTAGACTTCTGTCAAGCAAAGGACCAGGCAGGATTCCGTACAGGCTCCTCAACAATGGACCATATTCACACTATCAATCAGGTGATAGAGAAATGTGTGGAATATAACCAACCGTTATATATAGCTTTCATTGATTACGAGAAAGCGTTTGATTCAGTCGAAACCTCAGCAGTCATGGAGGCATTACGCAATCAGGGTGTAGACGAGCCGTATGTAAATATACTGAAAGATATCTATAGCGGTTCCACAGTCACCATATTCCTCCATAAAGAAAGCAACAAAATCCCAATAAACAAAAGCGTCAGGCAGGGAGATGCGATCTCTCCAATGCTATTCACAGCGTGTTTACAGGAGGTATTAGAGACCTGGGTTGGGAAGAATTGGTGATAAAAGTTAATGGAGAATACATTAGAAACTTGCGATTCGCTGATGATATTGCCTTGATTAGTAACTCAGGGGACCAATTGGAATGCATGCTCACTGACCTGGAGAGGCAAAGCAGAATGGTGGGTCTAAAAATGAATCTGCAGAAAACCAAATTAATGTTTAATAGTCTCGGAAGAGAACAGCAGTTTACCATACGTAGTGAGTCACTGGAACTGGTAAGGGAATACATCTACTTAGGGCAGGTAGTGACGGCGGATCCGGATCATGAGACGGAAATAATCAGAAGAATAAGAATGGGCTGGGGTGCTTTTGGCAGGCATCCTCAGATAATGAACAGCAGGTTGCCATTACCGCTCAAGAGAAAAGTGTACGACAGCTGTGTCTTACCAGTACTCACGTACGGGCAGAAACCTGGTGGCTTACGAAAAGGGTTCTACTTAAATTGAGGACGACGCAACGAGCTATGGAAAGAAGACTGATGGGTGTAACGTTAAGGGATAAGAAAAGAGCAGATTGGGTGAGAGAACAAACGCGAGGTAAGGACATCTTAGTTGAAATAAAAAAAAAAGAAATGGGCATGGGCAGGACATGTAATCAGGAGGGAAGATAACCGATGGTCATTAAGGGTTACGGACTAGATTCGAAGGGAAGAGAAGCGTAGCAGGGGGCGGCAGAAAGTTAGGTGGGCGTATGAGATTAAGAAGTTTGCAGGGACAACATGGCCACAATTAGTACATGACCGGTGTAGTTGGAGAAATATGGGAGAGACCTTTGCTCTGCAGTGGCCGTAACCAGGCTGATGATGATGATACGGAAGCTCCTCCTATAACTAGATATGAGGTCAGAAGGGCCTTGCAAGGCATGAAACGGGGAAAAGCGGCAGCAGAGGATGGAGTAACAGTCGATTTAGTCAAAGATGGAGGAGACATAATGCTAGGCAAACTATCGGCTCTCTATACGATGTGTCTATCTACTTCAACGGTCCCAGAAAACTGGAAGAATGCAAACATTATACTAATCCACAAATGGGAGATGTTAAAGAACTGAAATATTATAGGCCCATTAGCTTACTCCCAGTATTATATAAAATATTTACCAAAGTAACCTCCAATAGAATAAGGGCAACACCGGACTTTATTCAACCAACGGAACAGGCTAGCTTCAGGAAAGGATACTCTACAGTGTATTACATCCATGTCATTAATCAGGTTATCGAGAAATCCGCGGCTTTCATGGATTACGAAAAAGGATTTGATTCAGTAGAGATACCAGCAGTCACAGAGGCATTACGTAGTCAAGCAGTACAGACCGCTTACGTAAATACCATGGAAAATATCTAGAGAAATTCCACAGCCAGCTTAATTCTACACAAGTAGGGAGATACCTATAAAAACAGGAGTCAGACAAGGAGACACAATATCTTCAATGCTATTCACTGCGTGCTTGGAAGAAGTATTCAAGCTATTAAACTGGGAAGGTTTAGCATAAAGGATCGACGGCGAATACCTCAGCAACCATCGGTTTGCCGATGACATTGTCCTATTCAGCAAAACTGCAGACGAGTTACAACAAATGATTGAGGACCTTAACAGGGAGAGTGTAAGAGTGGGGTTGAAGAGAACAATAGTTCAAAATCGCAAGTCAACCTCTAGGGTCTGTGAAGAAGTACGTTTAGCTAGGTCAACT
The DNA here is from genome assembly GCF_050947875.1 of Dermacentor variabilis. Taxonomy (NCBI): domain Eukaryota; kingdom Metazoa; phylum Arthropoda; class Arachnida; order Ixodida; family Ixodidae; genus Dermacentor; species Dermacentor variabilis. Next base: position 7,356,776 of record NC_134570.1, read on the forward strand.
AATCACAGGGAACCCTGACCATGAGAAGGAAATTCACAGAAGAATAAAATTGTGTTGGATCGCATACGGCAGACATCGTGAGCTGCTGACTAGGAGATTACCGTTATCATTGAAAAGGAAAGTATAACATTGGTGCACTTAACCGGTGCTGACATATGCTGCAGAGACTTGGAGACTGACAAAGAAGCTTGCGAACAAGTTAAGGACCGCGCAAAGAGCAATGAAACGAAGAATGCTAGGCATACCTTTAAGAGACAAAAAGAGAGCGGTTTGGATGAGAGAGCAAACGGGTATAGACGCTATTCTAATAGACATACAGAGAAAATAATGCTGGGCAGGTCATGTAATGCGCAGATTAGATAACCATTGGACAATTAGGGTGAGAGGATGGATACCAAGAGAAGGGAAGCGCAGTGGAGGACGGCAGAAGACTAGGTGGTACTACGAAATTAGGAAATTTGCTGGTGCTAGTTGGAATTGGAGATCGCAGGGAGAGGCCTTCGTCCTGCAGTGGACATAAATAGGCTGCTGCTACTGATGATGATGATCGCAAAACATCATTCCGAACCCCAAACAAGCAGGCCATCCGAGTGACGCTGAAGTGTTACTGAACTCATTGAATTTTTCAAACTAACATGCGTCTGAACAAATCGTCAAGTATAATCTGAACACAATCTACAGACAGGATGGGGTCGGATTGTAATTTGAGTACACGAGAAAACATAATTCTGTTACGCGGAAACTCACACACAAACACCTTTTCTAGCATTTATACCATTCATTGGGTGGCCATGGCCTCTAAGATTTGCGCGCGCTCCCGCTTTAATCTCGGAGGCTATAAAGCGACGCGCCCGTTTTTTTGCAAAACCTCCAGATGGCGCCCACTTCCGCCGCATCGTCGTTTGTACCAGAAAGCTCGCCTTCGTGAATAGCGTTTGCCGCTAGCGTTTCCCGGTAAACATTACGGTTACATAAGCTGCAGTTGCCGGGAAGCGTGAGAAGCACTCAAGGATCTTTGAAAGCTATCGTGTTCCAGTCTTAAAGACGAAGCTTAAGCGTCCTCCAAATTTTTCTGTATTTATTTATTTTCATTTTTGGCGACGGCATTTTGCAGTAACGATAAATAAAGCCTTCCAGTCATTTCCTGGTTGTTTGTGGCATCCTATCTATCTATCTATCTATCTATCTATCTATCTATCTATCTATCTATCTATCTATCTATCTATCTATCTATCTATCTATCTATCTATCTATCTGCCTGCCTGCCTGCCTGCCTGCCTGCCTGCCTGTCTGTCTGTCTGAAATACAGGCATTACAGGCGCTGCCGTCGCTAATATTAGATGTGACATGATATTTTAACTTATAATTAATTAATTAATTAAATCTCCGGAAAAGCGGAGCATTTCAGCCACCTAGGTGCAAAGCGTGCAACTCACATCTGCTGTCTGCACTAAGATATGCGCCCAGCATAGTGCCACACTGGCTGCAGAAACAGAGTGCACGGGAATCCTTACCCGGCCTCGAAAACATTTGACGCCGACTGTAGATTAAATCAGAAGAAGCCAGCAGAAGTTGCAGGTAGGAACAGTATAGCCACGGTTTCGGACCCACTGTCTCAGGTTCCGCCCTGCAGTTCATAGTTCACAGGCAAGCGGCCTTCGAAGAGAGCTTCAGGTTCTTCGAGCACTCGCGCACTCGTTGTCGACAAACAAAGGCTGCACTTTGCATCCATCGCTGGACTTGACTGCCACGATACACTGGCGCCAATGAGCCGCTGTCGCTTACGAATTAATTTGGGAGCATTGGGTAAACATTTGGCAAACACTTTTTGCTCGTTATCTTAAACTTCCTCATTCGTTCAAGTCACCGTTCGTTAGTTACCACAGAAAAGGCCCAACCGGCGCGACCGATGATTAGGGAATTGAATTCTGGGGTTTGACGAGTCCAAACCGCGATCTGATTATGAGGCAGGCTGTAGTGGGCGACTCGGGATTAATTTTGACCACTCGGGGATGTCTCACCTCGACGCGCGGGACACGGGCGTTCTTGCATTTCGCCCTCACCGAAATGCGGCCGCCGGGATTTAATCCCGCTCCCCCCCCCCCCCCCCCCCCCCGCTTAGCAGCGCAACAACATAGCCGCTAAGTCACCACGGCAGGTAACGAATGCATATCATAAGGGCAAAATAATTTCTGCAAATTATTTCTAGCGACGGACTCGCTAGCAATATTCTATGCATGCATAGAATTAGCGGCAAGAACAACTGCCGTACGATGCTTAGCAAGATGTCTGAATCTGAAGGTGCGCACCTATCTTAGTTCGAGTTGCGGCAGACAAAGTGCTGCTGGTCTTAACAAGCGCACACTTTAAAGGCTAGCTGGAAGAACATTTCAGTTTAGCTAAATTGGGTATAAATCAGTAATGTGTACTAATGAAGAATATCTTGGCAAAGCTGCAGGACTGGTAATTGTCAAATTTTCCTATCAACGGCCTTTGCATGGTACCAATGACGATGATGATTTATAGGCATCACCTTTAAAACGGGGCGGTGACAAATAGTCGCATGGCCTTGTTTAGTTAATCAGCTATGCTCTACATGCTTTCTTGAGTTATGCTATACGTGCTTTTTTATTCCGGCCTAATCTCTCTTTCTCTCTCTCCCTCAAGACTTCTTTCTCGCCTGTGCAAACAGCGCCCGGGGACGCGACGCAGCGCTCAGCGCACTGCAATCGGCTCTCGAAAAACTCGTCACAAACTCTCTCCGAGATTGTCAGTGCCTGCATAATCGTGCCGAGAAGCTGCGTTGGATCCCAGCGTTCTGCGTTGGGACGTCATTTGCGGCGACCTGTAATGGCGACGACTTCAACAATGGTCTATTTTTTTTAGTGGCGCACAAGTTGGTACTTCGAACACAAAATATTGCACAGATGCCTCCTTCGTATCTACACTACCTGAAATTCGTAGCGCATCCTCTTTCCAGAGGATGCCGCTGTCACAGTTGTTTTATATAGCACATGCCTCCAGGCCCTTGTGTCTCCGGGGCCCTAACGAGGCCATGGTGCTCTAGTGAATTTTAGAAACTTCTGCATTCTTTATATCGCATCATTATTCTGCAATGCACCTTAATGCTCATAGTACACGTCATTTGTCATCGCCATAATTTTATTACACGTACATTTTACACACTTTACAGTGACTATATTTTAGGCCCCTTTACAGCCACGTCACATCAACTTCATATAACCCATCACTCCACTGCGAAATCACTAATACTTGCATGGCGCTCTTTGGCCATACCTGGCCCTTGTGCCAATAAAAACCACACATTCATTCATTCATTCATTGAAACAAGGCTTTCTACGCGATCGAAAAATTTGTGCAAGGATGAACGACAGACGCAATTGATAGGCTTTTGTTGAAGCCCGTAATGATAGACCAACCAGTCCAGCAACACGTTCTTTTAATGGACAGCTTTAGTTTAACGTTAGCGTAATAGCGAGGTTGAGGGAAACAGCGTTACAGCTCCGCTAACAAACTCTGCAGAAAGCCACTTTTATTATAGCGTGATAGCGTAGTTTACGTGCGGGACGCTATTACGTTACGCTCTGAATTTCCCACACACGGTGCTTCTAAATGGTTCTATCTGTGCACGCGTCCGGAAAGTACGAAAGGCAAGGGAAGCGTTTATTACTCGCAATACTCGCAATACAAGGTTATTCGCAATACTCCGTCGTCGAAGCGCCCGGAGGCTGAGCGAATGCCGTTCACACAGCCATTTGCTACGAAGTCAATTCTACAAAACGAGCGCCAAATTCCGTTCGAAGCGGACGGCCGGGACCGCCGCTATGTTTTGCGTAAACTACGTAAACCACGCAAAGACGGTAACGTTAAATTTTAGAAATGGCGTGCGTACGCTAAACGGTGTGGGTCGTTTACTGCTCTGCGCATGCGCATTTCCGCTAAGCCCGCTTTACGCTAAACACGTTAAACTAAAACGTCTAATGCTGCCTTCGCACTGAGCGCAGAGGCCAGGCAGGTTTCTCGTCATTTTGAGCAGCCTCGTTGCGTGTATACTGCGTTAGTTGAAACTGTGTGATTAGGGCCTCTGTCACTGCACGAAAAATTGTGCGCCCGCAGTTATTACAACTGTTAAAATGTACCAGGTGCTGAGTTCATATCTTTTCAGTAACGCAATGTTTCAATTTCACCAAAATTTCCTTTTCTGTTGCTGGCTGTGCTAAGCGATTCAGTAAACCTAACAGCCCCGCGGTGAAGCAGTCGGCACACGCTAAAGGTGACGCTTAGTTTTTTTCATTTCGCAGGCGCATATATTCTACTGAAAGAAAGGGATGAACTGGCGAGGTCCGGTAAGCTTCAAGGCTGATGCGCCACACCAATGAACGTGGTCCCCCAATCGGCAACAGACGTCAATGAATAATCCTCTTGAAATGGGAGAACGACATTGTATGTGTTGGACATAATGTGCAAGAGCATCCGCTTTGTACAAGTGTCCGTCTTTGCTGGCAACGGTAAACACAGCTAGCCCCATGAAGTAGAAGCCATGACGGCACTTTTATTATGTTCTTGTTAGTGGTACTGCTTGTGTTTATGTTGATAATATTGCCGTATAAAACAAGGTCATTTGGCTGGCAATGCCAAGAATGCGCGTTTGGACACGTTGTAGCTTCACAGTAAGTTAGAGGAGAAATGGCTCGTGACTTAATGTGTCGTTGACTTTGCAGTCCCACAAAAGAACAAGAGATGACTGTCGCGTCATCTTCACGCGAAGTGTTCCGTGAGAACGCTGTACGAAAAGCAAATTGACCTGTTTTCCTGTTCTCCTTCGTTCTTTTTCTTTTTTGTAGCTTTCATACGCTCATTTTCGATCTTATTAGATTAGCTTCAATGTCGTGGCCTTAAATATTGGCTTAGAACAGGGAGTTTGTCAACGGTTTCTTCGAACGCATTACATGCAATTTGCCGTTGTTCACGTCATATCTTGTCAGGCTACGCCGTTTTACCTAATCTCGTGCTGATTGGAGTAGAAATAAATGAAAGCAAGATTAATAGTTAGAAGTTGCCGATGGCAAAATCTTGCTCGTAAACACGGACATTTTAGAAAACGGGACAGTGAGTAAGGTGCAAGAATGTTCACCAAAGCGACGTCGAATGCAGTCGTCGGTCTGCTGTTAAATACGCCCGCGCAAGTCAGCCTCAATTCCCGGCGTTGCACTTGAAGCTTTCGTCCTCGGGGGGACTAGTTTTCACACGCGTCGTCAGCGGCGCGCCGCTTTTCTATCGCGCGCTTTTGTTTCGCGCATAGTGAGATCTGTTTTAGTAACTGAGAGAAATGAGAAACAACAAGCCACAAAAATATAGCGCCTCTGGAGCGCCATCCTTAAAAGCACAATTTTCGCAAAGCAGTTTAATGGCGACCAACATCGCGAACCCACAGCGGCGGCCAAAGTGCAGCAAGAAAAGGTGGCACCGTGTCGACGGTACAGGAGCCACTTCAGAGAGATGCGCCCGCACGCTAAGAAGGAAGGACGGCCGTTCGGTCAATAATCACTCGCGGCAAAAGCGCACAGCTCTCGCGCGAGCGGATGAATGCGATGCGGCCAAGTCAGCGCATTCGCTGCGCCGCCAGACGACGTGCTCGGCCCATTCATTCCGTAAAGGAAAAACTAGAGTAAATGTATGCACAGCGTTTGGAAGTGGTTGACACGCAGTGCCGCTTACAGTGAAGGCTGGAGGCGCGTTATGTGCTGTAGCAAGAGCGACTGGGTGTTGTTTTCCATTTAAGCATGTGCACAAGATCTTCCCAAAGGAGAATCTCAGCGCTCGCGCCCAACACCGTTCAGGCTAGCGGCGGCAGGGAGCAACTGCTGAGAGGAAAGGAGTACTCACCGGGCGCCGTCTGCCAGCTCAGGCCCCCGATGAACATCTTCCTGCAAGACAAGAAAGGGGGCGTGTAAGACCCGCGACAGAGCTGGGCGCGCGATCGCGCCGTCGCGGAAACGGACCCGGGGTCGTGGGCCGCCTCCGTGGGGCTGGCCGGGTTGGTCGGCTGACTGTCGTTTTCCATGATCATGGTCACACGGGGGTGGCGAGAAGCGCTTTCCGAGCGGGGGCTGCTACACACTACTAATCACGGGCACACTTTGGTCGAGCAGACGACAACGCCGCGCACAGATGGGCGCACGACTTGAGACGACAGCACTCGCCGGCGTTGGGCTGCTTCGACGCTAAACGTAAATGACTCCTTGCTCGGCCGTACACTACGCGAACATGGCCCTCTGCGCAGGCCTCGACTGAGTACACGCACGACGCTTTTGGCTCACCCCGCCGCCGGAGCGCCGCAGCCGCGCAGAGGGCGCCGCGGGCGCCCACCGCGAAGCCCCCGGTGAGCCACACCATTGGCCCTCGGCGTTGGCCGCCACGTGACGTAATTCGCCACGTCACACGTTGCGCATTCCCTCTCACTGCACCGCCCCTCGCCCTCGGCTGTAAATAGCAGGCGCCACGAGCCGCCTGCCGCAGCGGCGACATCCCACGGCCGGCACGGGTAGCGCTGCGCCGAAGCTGGCTGCCCGGGCGCCGCGCCGTTTTGTGCGCGTAGCGAACGATCGTCTCTCCACTTTTGTTTGCTTCCCAAATTGTTAAATTTAATTACAATGAGAAGATACTCGGTGCGGCAAAAACAAGTCTCTCCTCCTCTGTCACTCGCCTCTCACGGCGCCAACTTATTAGACGCACTACGTCGGAAGCGAATGCTTTTGAAATGAAGTTATTCGTCGCTTTAAAGGCGTGCGCGCGCCACAACGATATAGCACGTGCAGGTCTTCGGTTGTCTCCGTGGAGCAGGAGGAGAAATGACTTAGCGGAAATGAGCTGCCTCATATCACGCCGTAAGCAGCTCGGTGGGAAAAACTTGATTTTCTGCTTTCGACGCAAGCACTAGAGAGCTATGACAACAACTAAGTGCCTGTAATAAAAAATTGTATTGCGCATTGTGTGCGGCGTCCGCTCCAGAATAACGCTCAGAATAACGCTCAAGTGTGCCCATAAAGGACTCGATGAAGAACTGCCGCTCCCTCAGCTACACAGCAACCTTCGTCCCCAGAGCGCCTTCGCATACACACACGAAGTGTCTCCGACATTATGACATATTTTCCTGATGAATAAGTTCGATGGACTTACCTTATTTCGTTTCACGCATAATTTCCTTTTGGATCAAAACAATAAAATAAGTTGAGCACCCTGCTTAAGAAGTTTATTAAAATTCATGAAATGCTTCCTGATACTGACGCATGCTCGTCGTTGCCTTGCTTATGGACACTACAGGTAAACGCTTGAACACTTGCAGTAATAGAATGCTTCAACAGCTGTCGCGATGTGCTGCTGCATAAGTTCTAAAAGCTTAATCTGGCTCGAACTGCGCTCAACGATATAGTGTTTCCAAAAGACCGTGCTTCAACTCTATATGGGGATTACAGAGCTGTGCTGGTGGTCTTATCAACCACGGGACCACTCTCGTCTGTGCTGCTCGTACCCTGTGTGTGGTGTGTTGTGGTGTGCCATTTTTCCTTCATTTATTTTTCTTCTCTTTCTCTCTTTGGTGTTTGTATATGTTTACATGATTAATATTAATTATGATTTTCACACTGGATCATTGAAACTCAGAAAGCATAGGGAAGATGCGGTGTCGTAAAATAACCACTCAAGCGTTCATGCACGCGCACAGAAGAACGAACCAACACTCACGTAAAAGTTAACGACTCGTGCGAGTCACGTTCAGCGAGATCGCTCGCAAGTAACGTCATTTAAGAATATAGAAGAGTCACTCGTAATTCCCTTGCATTTCTAGAGAGCGCGGTCTACCTTACAATACGAGGGCACTACGCAAGATTCTGTGCTTGCGACGTACTACGCTCCAATCTTAATCTTATGGGAACTCTGCAATAGCGCTTTCGGACATGTATTTGCCTTTTATGTTGATATTTTATCTCTTTATTGTGTTTGTTTTAGCCAGCCTATCTTTGTTACGCACTGTCTCAGTCTTCTTTTTTTCTCTCCTTTGTTTGCTTTAGCCGGCCAATTTTTTATACGTACTGCTTGCCTCAAAGAGAAATAATAGCAGGCGTTACCCTTGATGCCAACCTCCCCTGTACACAGTTTAATTTACATAGAGATAGAGAGAGCACTCGCCTATGGCCGTCGGATATGCTATGTAAGGGGCACTCGGGCGGACGAATTCGCTCCTGCCAATCTTGCTTCACTGTGAGGACAGTAATGTTGCGGTGCAGCCCAGTATCAAACCAGCACAGGTTAGTTTGAGGTGCTTATTTTCATACTGGAATATTGAAGGTTAAACATGTTTTATAACATGTCAGGTAATGGGCAGTTTACTGGATAAGCTTATGGAAAATGGTGACTCGTTTCCTAAACCTGATGCTTCTTCGCCATTTAACGCAGAAGTTCACAGTAGATCACTGCTTTTGAGGTGCACACGTGAATATGCAACGACTTACCTACTTTCGCGCATAACTTACAGAGCTTTGCGAGCAGTTTCAGTGACTATTACCATTCCCGCCTTTTATTGAAAACGGCACACTGCAGAAATTCGTCATAAATAATTTAGTTAACACAGAAAAGTTTCGTTACTACAGCTTTCATGACCTCACAGTATGCGTTTACAGCGGGCCTTACGTCACTCCTAACGGCCGTATGTGTTCCCACTGCATCGGTAAGGATTTCGTGGTGTTTGAACCAGACGCATTTCTGGTTAACATCCCTGCCTCCTCCTCCTCCTCCTCCTCCTCCTCCTCCTCCTCCTGCTCATGGTATTCGCAAAATGCTGTTTCCCACTCGTACATCGAGTTTTCCTGATGTTTTCCGATTCGTAGCAGCAAGCAAAGCACTCTAGCTTGACATCTAAAATGACTGCTTCTTCTCTGCGCTAGTCCTGGAATCGAAATTCGAACACGCCTCGAAAGAATGTTACCTTAGCCTCTAATTTTTGACGTAAGGACTCATCAAAGTGCTTTTGTGGGTCTTTGTCCCGATACTAAACTACGAAAAAAAAAAAAGAAAACGGAAAGTCGAAGATTCTCACATTTTATTTCAGGCTATGGTGCTACTTGATATGCGTCATTGCCAAGGAATGACAACACCGATCTCCCAAACATAGCAGTTTCTCCCTAGGCTGTGTCACTTCCTTATAGAAATGGTCGCGCTTAAGAAGCTTCAGCTCGGAAGCTTCCGTCTAAATAGACGGGAACGGAGAAATAGCTTTTTTCCCTTCGACTGTGCCAAATTTAACCTTTTCTTTTATACGAAAAAGTAGGCAGCATATTTTTCAATTATGCCCTTCATGTTTTCCCAGAAATTGTTGAATATTGCAAAATTGAAGAAATAAAATAAAACAACAAAAAGTCGTATATCAAGTTTAATCTGTAACTCGGCAATGAAAAAAATGACATCAGAATTCTGTAAGCTGTTGGTAATATATACCGGGAAGCGGATAAAATTGCTGTATTATACACTGCTTTGAAATCTACCAATAATTTGCGCGCATGACTTTTACAGAACGGTCTTAAACATTGTAACAATTTCTCGTAACCTGCAAAGTCACATAAAAGATTTGTCCGCTATAGATGTTATAACACCTGCGGTTTGCGGAACTGCAATATCTATTTTGTTACAGAGTTACGAACTTGTAAACTTAGTGTCTCAATATTTTTGTTAAGTTTACTGGTTTTCAGAAAAAAATTTTTAAACATATGAGGCTTAAGGTCTAAATTCTGCTTCCTAGAGTCACTAAAATTGAACTTTTATTTCTCAATCACAGCAAACTTCATTCAAATCGGTCACGCGGCTGTCTCATGAAAGCCATTTCAGCGTTAAAAAGAATGCCCGCAGAATCCATTTCGTGATGAAGGTCGACGTTAATGCGATTCGCATTAAGGTAATTAAGGCAATCACACCGTATTGCGAACGCCGAAAGACGTGGCGCATACGAGGCACGCATGCGGTCGCATTGCCCTCCCCCGCTGCCCGCTGAATACGATGCGCCGCCTCGTGCCGAGACGTGCGCGTGTGGCACGTGTCTCGATCTCGTCTGAACATGTTATTCCGACAAGTTTGTGTGAGCATACACGACACGGGTTGGATCCCGCTCTGCACGGGATAAACTTTTAATTATTATTATTTTTTTTTGTCGTCGTTGAAGAATCCATTGGAACATGCCCTGTGACCCACGTTGGCGTGAAAACGGTTCGTTAAAGATCGGCCACATTCACACACTAACCCCGCATTCTCAAACCATCCTCGACTCGACCGAGTTGACCACAGCGCCGCCTCTCGACAGAAAAAAAACATTGCGATGCTCAAAAATTGCCCGGAAAGCTCGTGAAGCACGGTGCATATTTCTGTCGGAGGGTGGCGCTGCCACGAACTTTCTTTCGTCGAGGTGGAGTGTTGATGTAGGAGCGGTTATTGAGTGCGAGGAGTCCGAAGTTGGTCTTACGGTATCGAACCCAGTTCCCTCAGTGCAGAAGCCCGATGCTCTTTCCATTATACCGTGGACAACCAGTGACCCAAGTTGGCGGGAAAACGGTTAGACAGACAGACAGACAGACAGACAGACAGACAGACAGACAGACAGACAGACAGACAGACAGAAAGACAGACAGACAGACAGACAGACAGACAGACAGACAGACAGACAGACAGACAGACAGACAGACAGACAGAAAGACAGACAGACAGACAGACAGACAGACAGACAGACAGACAGACAGACGGACGGACGGACGGACGGACGGACGGACGGACGGACAGACAGACAGACAGACAGACAGACAGACAGACAGACAGACAGACAGACAGACAGACAGACGGACAGACAGACAGACAGACGGTGCGGGACAGTGAGTGAAGTATCCTAAGAATGTTAATCGCATTAAAGGCATTTCTGCGTAAGAGCCTTTTACTTAGTTATTTTTATTTATTTATAATACCTACAGCGCCCGAACGCGTATTATTGTAAGACAGAGTACAGAAAAGCGGGAATCAGATTAAGCCGTACATCATCATCATCAGCCTAGTTACGCCCACTGCAGGGCAAAGGCCTCTCCCATACTTCTCCAACTACCCCGGTCATGTACTAATTGTGGCCATGTTGTCCCTGCAAACGTCTTAATTTCATCCGCCCACCTAACTTTCTGCCGCCCCCTGCTACGCTTCCCTTCCCTTGGAATCCAGTCCGTAACCCTTAATGACCATCGGTTATCTTCCCTCCTCATTACATGTCCTGCCCATGCCCATTTCTTTTTCTTGATTTCAACTAAGATGTCGTTTACCCGCGTTTGTTGCCTCACCCAATCTGCTCTTTTCTTATCCCTTAACGTTACACCCATCATTCTTCTTTCCATAGCTCGTTGCGTCGTCCTCAATTTCAGCAGAACCCTTTTCGTAAGCCTCCAGGTTTCTGCCCCATATGTGAGTACTGGTAACACACACCTGTTATACACTTTCCTTTTGAGGGATAGTGGTAACCTGCTGTTCATGATTTGAGAATGCCTGCCAAACGCACTCCAGCCCATTCTTATTCTTCTGGTTATTTCAGTCTCATGATCCGGATCCGTGGTCACTACCTGCCCTAAGTAGATGTATTCCCTTACCACTTCCAGTGCTTCGCTACCTATCGTAAACTGCTGTTCTCTTCCGAGACTGTTAAGCAATACTTTAGTTTTCTGCAAATTAATTTTCAGACCCACCCTTCTGCTTTGCCTCTCCAGGTCAGTGAGCATGCATTGCAATTGGTCTCCTGAGTTACTAAGCAAGGCAATATCATCAGCGAATCGCAAGTTGCTAAGGTATTCTCCATTAACTTTTATCCCCAATTCTTCCCACTCCAGGCCTCTGAATACCGCCTGTAAACATGCTGTGAATAGCATTGGAGATATCGTATCTCCCTGTCTGACGCCTTTCTTTATAGGGATTTTGTTACTTTCTTTGTGGAGGACTACGGTGGCCGTGGAGCCGCTATAGATATCTTCCAGTATTTTTACATATGGCTCATCTACACCCTGATTCCGTAATGCCTCCATGAGTGCTGAGGTTTCGACTGAATCAAACGCTTTCTCGTAATCAATGAAAGCTATATATAAGGGTTGGTTATATTCTGCACATTTCTCTATCACTTGATTGACAGTGTGAATATGGTCTATTGTTGAGTAGCCTTTACGGAATCCTGCCTGGTCCTTTGGTTGACAGAAGTCTAAGGTGTTCCTGATTCTATTTGCGATTACCTTAGTAAATACTTTGTAGGCAACGGACAGTAAGATGATCGGTCTATAATTTTTCAAGTCTTTGGCGTCCCCTTTCTTATGGATTAGGATTATGTTAGCGTTCTTCCAAGATTCCGGTACGCTCGAGGTTATGAGGCATTGCGTATACAGGGTGGCCAGTTTCTCTAGAACAATCTGACCACCATCCTTCAACAAATCTGCTTTTACCTGATCCTCCCCAGCTGCCTTCCCCCTTTGCATATATCCTAAGGCTTTCTTTACTTCTTCTGGCGTTACCTGTGGGATTTCGAATTCCTCTAGGCTATTCTCTCTTCCACTATCGTCGTGGGTACCACTGGTACTGTATAAATCTCTATAGAACTCCTCAGCCACTTGAACTATCTCATCCATATTAGTAACGATATTTCCGGCTTTGTCTCTTAACGCACACGTCTGATTCTTGCCTATTCCTAGTTTCTTCTTCACTGTTTTTAGGCTTCCTCCGTTCCTGAGAGCCTGTTCAATTCTATCCATATTATAGTTTCTGATGTCCGCTGTCTTACGCTTGTTGATTAACTTAGCAAGTTCTGCCAGTTCTATTCTAGCTGTAGGATTAGAGGCTTTCATACATTGGCGTTTCTTGATCAGATCTTTCGTCTCCTGCGATAGCTTACTGGTTTCCTGTATAACGGCGTTACCACCGACTTCTATTGCGCACTCCTTAATGATGCCCATGAGATTGTCGTTCATTGCTGCAACACTAAGGTCCTCTTCCTGAGTTAAAGCCGAGTACCTGTTCTGTAGCTTGATCCGGAATTCCTCTAGTTTCCCTCTTACCGCTAACTCATTGATTGGCTTCTCTTGTACCAATTTCTTCCGTTCCCTCCTCAAGTCTAGGCTAATTCGAGTTCTTACCATTCTATGGTCACTGCAGCGTACCTTGCCGAGCACATCTACATCTTGTATGATGCCAGGGTTCGCGCAAAGTATGAAGTCGATTTCATTTCTAGTCTCACCATTCGGGCTCCTCCACGTCCACTTTCGACTAACCCGCTTGCGGAAAAAGGTGTTCATTATCCGCATATTATTCTGTTCTGCAAACTCTACTAATAATTCTCCTCTGCTATTCCTAGAGCCTATGCCATATTCCCCCACTGACTTGTCTCCAGCCTGCTTCTTGCCTACCCTGGCATTGAAGTCGCCCATCAGTATAGTGTATTTTGTTTTGACTTTACCCATCGCCGATTCCACGTCTTCATAAAAGCTTTCGACTTCCTGGTCATCATGACTGCATGTAGGGGCATAGACTTGTACCACCTTCAATTTGTACCTCTTATTAAGCTTCACAACAAGACCTGCCACCCTCTCGTTAATGCTGTAGAATTCCTGTATGTTACCAGCTATTTCCTTATTAATCAGGAATCCGACTCCTAGTTCTCGTCTCTCTGCTAAGCCCCGGTAACACAGTACATGCCCGCTTTTTAGCACTGTATATGCTTCTTTTGTCCTCCTAACCTCACTGAGCCCTATTATATCCCATTTACTACCCTCTAATTCCTCCAATAACACTGCTAGACTCGCCTCGCTAGATAGCGTTCTAACGTTAAACGTTGCCAGGTTCAGATTCCAATGGCGGCCTGTCCGGAGCCGTACATACATACACAAAAAAGAAACGTTTCCAGACACCGCGGACACTGACAGGTCAACAACTCTTCGTTACACTTCTAGAGGAAAATACGAGAATACGATACTATCATTCTTCATAATTTGCAAACTCTGTAGGACATAAGAACAGACATCAAAAACCAAAGCGAAGAAAAAGAGCAAGCTGCACCAAATGGCTTGGTGACAAAACCGTGTATTAGAAGTTGAACATCAAACGCTGCAAGTGAGTAAAGAAAGATGAGAGAGGAGTACTAACAATATGGTCTGGTAAATCCTTCCAGTCATGAATTGTTTTCGGAAATAAATTATACTTAAAAATATTCACCCTGTACATATATCCCCGGATTTTCATTGAGTTATCAGTTCGATGAGGCACGTAAGTTGGTGGCTTAAAGTACATGTCCTTGTCAATACCGGTTATGACCTGGAATACGTTGTAAAAAAGACACAATCTGAGATATTCCCTCCTGTTTTCAAGTGGCGGCCAACGCAGATCACTCCGAATTGTGGCAGTGCTTTTCCTGAAGTAATAGTTGCCAGAAACGAAGCGGGCAGCACGTTTCTGCAAACGCTCAAGCTCATTTATCTTTTGATTTTGTGTAAGGATCCCATGCAGAGCAGCCATATTCTAAAATTGGACGGACATTAGTTAGGTATAATAGCTTTTTGAGTTCAAGAGGGGCTTGCCAGAAATTCCTTCTGGTGAAGTTGAGCGCACGGCTGGCTTTGGATGATAAGTAGTGAACGTGTGTGTCCCATGAAAGGTCATTGGCAAGCACAACTCCCACATATTTATAATCTGAAGCCTCAGTCACGCATTCACCCCCTAGAATATAGCTATTGATCTGAGGATGGGGGTGGGGGGGGGCTTTATTTGGTGAACATGATTGTGTTGAATTTTGACAGATTGAGGGCCATTTTCCAATCCTGGCACCAAGAAAAAATGTAATGAACATCCTTTTGCAGCAGCTACGAAGCTGCTTCACAAAGGATACTGCGGGAGACACAGCAGTCATCTACATACAACCTGATTGAGCTGGACTCAAGTACTGGAAGATCATTGATATAGATTAAAAAGAGAAGCGGCCCTAATACCGACCCTTGCGGGACACTTGATAACAGTAGTGCTTGTGATGAATTCGCTCCATACAGTACTACGCACTGCTTTCGTTCGCTCAGATATGCCGTTATCTATGTCAGCAACTTAGTCGGTATGCTATGGACAGATAACTTCTGCATTAGAAGATTATGTGATACGGAATGAAAGGCTTTTCTGAAGTCTAAAAATATGCAATCCACTTGATTGCCACTGTTTAACGATTCGGAAATATCGTGAGGAAATTCTATTAATTGCGTGTCGCATGAAAAACTACTTGCGAATCCATGTTGAGTCCTGCAAGAAGTCTTGGCTCAACATTGTGGATGACCGCAGGTACTCGATCAAGGATCTCGGTGCCTCACCCCTTCGCAATTCCCCTCTTAACCACCGAGCGCTGTCGAGGCGCCGTTGTGCTGTGATGCCGATTCTCACCGTGCATATTTCCCTCTCGGTTTTACAGCGTTGAGAGATAATCGTTAGTTTTTTTGCGGGTGAACCTGAAATATGACTCTTTGTTCCACGAGTGAGAAGAAGGCTCTCATATTTCTCTCATAAGAAGCCCTCATAAGAAGCAGCTTTCGTGCTTCCTACTTCAACCGATAGATGCTGACGACCCATGCGCTGAGTTCCTTCCTTCCAGTGCTGCGACTACTCCATAAAGACCAATTGCCAGAAACTTGAAAACTTCGCTTGTGACGACGTCAAATGGTTCCGAGCTCGCTGTCCTCTCGGTCAATGGCATTAACCAACAACCAGCTAGTTTGTATGCTGTATTTTCCCTCTCCAAGGCAACCTTGCCGGGCTAATTGCTAATTGATTTTGAGACCGAGTTGACTTGAACGCACTACACGAATAACTGAGACCGAGACACAGGCTTTAAGTCGGCGTGTACGCAAAATCGACACAAACCAATTAGCCCTATTGCTCCGCCTAATTCTCAGCTCTTCGAAGCGAGTCGTACAAGAGTGAGTTCTCAAAGCACACCCAAAGCACACCACGAAGCTATCGGTGAACGCCACAATGCGTATACATATGTCTCGTATGGAGACAGCAGTGTTTGCAGTGTTTAAATGGCTGTGGGGACACTGCAGGCAGCAAATGTGCCGGCAATTCAGCTCGGGAAACTCCTGAAAGAGCCACGGTATTGCAGTTCTTTTGTCGAAAGCATAAAATACGAGCAAGCTTGCCCGCCATGTCTTTCTGGCACTGGATTCCATTCGTCGTTTCCTGTATACTCGATGTAAGAGCAACGTTTCTCTGTCGATGGTGCCTGCGCGCTGCGCTCTTGAACGGTTATCTACTCGTCCTTGATTTGGAATGGCCGAGAGCAGTTATTACGATAAAGAGAAATAACGGAACACTAGTACCACGTAACCGCCCATTCTTTGCCGATTAACGGCTTGCCTCTTGCAACATCCTTAGCCAACGATGCAAGGTGTCTAACTGAAAGCAATATCTCAGATCCATGGCCGTGAACTTGGCCGCGCAGAAGAATGCTCCAAACAGTGCGGCTGTGGCTCCTCGAGTCATCCGCCTGTGAGGCAGTGACGAATCTTGCAGCTTGTCAGCGTCTCGAGTGTACTACATCCCTACTGTACTCCTCCTTCGGTTCTAAGACGGTCTCAGATGTATAGTTAACTGCCTTGTCTTTCCCTTATGTTTCCCATTCCTCTGTCTACAAGTAAAGTGAGTGGTGAACCAGCGTTGAACGTTATCTATTGTTGAACCAACCACGTGGCCGCAATAGCTAAGACTGATGAGTGATCCACAAACGCGGTTGGCGATAGTCCTGCGATCTGCGGAGCACTTTCTTGGGCTGTGTTACCTAACTCGGTCTGTTGAACTCTTTGCCATTGATGTAGCTGTTTCTCGTGGCGGTTCCATGACATGTCGTCGTGAAAAATAGCTAAATCAGGTGTCTACCTTCGGCTTAGAAATCAGGGATAGAAAATCGAATTGTACGGTTTCTCTAACGACCCCCCCCCCCCCTTTCTGTGATCGGGCGCACTGGCACTGGTGCCCCCTTTGATGGAATGCTTTACCGTTGATTAACTCTGTCACTGACGAAGCGCCTTCTCACTACAGATTCACGAGGTGTTTCCATGTAGCACCGCTAAAGCGAGTGTCTACCTCCGGCTAAGTAATCAAAAATTGAAACTGAAACTCGCGGTTCTACAGTCCACACGAGACCAGGGCCGATCGCCAAGGGTGCGTTCAGGAGTCGAGAGTAAGATGTGCAGAAACGTTCTGTCAGTTTAGTGCGTCTCTCGACGTCAGTGGGTACGTCACTCAGCGTATGCTCCTCCGTCTAGGAAGGCAGCCTCCCGTTCGCTCGACTGCACCGCTTGCGCGCATACGGCGCTCCGAAGAGAGATCTGCTGCTTAGAGAACTAGATCTCAGAGAACTTAAGGATCTGCACTAGCGGAATCCACAGGCAGGCGAGACCGATTGTAAGTTGGCTCAACTTTGGACACAGCATACGCGAACAGCGTCATTGCACAGAATGAGCTAGCACCCATGTAGTAACGAAAGGGGGAGACAGAAAACAACGCCCCGGCGTGTCGCCCCACAACGAGGATGTGCAGACACGCGACAATGACGAGTGCGTGCGCACTGGTCGCGGGGAGGCGACCGCGCACTTTGTCAGCGAGTGCAGCGCCGCACGCGTTAACTGACAACGACGCAGCTGCGAATCGGCTGGGCCCTTTGTTGTGTCACCTCATCGCCGACACAAGGGGAACACGCAGAACAGTCGCGTTCATTAGAGATAAACAACTTCGCGTCTTCTCCCAGCGCCACCTGCCGATGGGAAACGGCTCCGTGCGAGTGAGCCGCAAGCTTGCCTCCTGTGGCGCGGCCTCTTTCGAAGCAGCCCCGCGTCTTCGGAGGGCACCGGTTTGTCGCCGCACGCGGGTCGAATGGCGCATACTGTGCGCCTCACAGGCGCTTCGGCTCGCCGCTGGAAGCACGCTGTGCTTGGACACATCGCCTCGAGCTGGTGATCGCTCTGGGAGCTAATTTTTATTCGCCCCTTTTCCCTTTGCTATTCCGCCTAAGAACAACTGGCAATGGGAAATTTCATCTTCAATAGCGCATTTCTTTGTCTGCGAAAGGTTGCGAATGACTGATGCGCCGTAGAAAGCAAACGGATTGTCAAAAGCCATCCCGACAGCAGTATTGCTTGCAGAAAGCTCGTCTGGGCGAGTGGGACATTGCCAGCATCTTCTTTGTGCTCACTCGAGGGTGTTTCGATTTCCCCTGGAGCTCTGGAAATGCCGTCTCGTGATCATATTCGACATCCACGCGTCTACATTCGCGCAGTTCTGGTCGAGGCGGCGACCTCGCCTTGCACGCACAGTAGTACTCACCTTGTCACGCACAACGTTGTCCACACGGTCACTTAAGAAAGCCACAAGATGACTGTATGTACGAGATTTTACTGTCATATCTGCCACATTCCTAAGATGGAACTTTTGTTCGCGCTGCAGGACGCAATAGTATGACGTTTTAGACTCACATCATGCGCACGCCACAATTTCCTCCTACTTAAGGAAAGAGGAAAACAACTTCATGGATTCCAGGTCTTACGGGAATCGATGCAAGCGAAGCTCTGTATGCTGTTTACTTTGACGTGGCAGAAGTGCTAAACTTTAGTTGAATTATGGGGCAGTACATAATGCAAATAATTTTATAATTCTGTCTGTACAATGTATGCACACATTCGCGCTCTGCATCACGTTTCGCTGCGTAGCGAAGACACTCCTGTTCAGTGCGAGGCTTCTTTTGGGCCTGGGTGCACGCTGAGTGCACGCTATGGAGCCATTTTGCTGGCCCGTTTACGTGCTCCTTCTGCATATGTGGCCAGCACGCTTTTGAGCCTCCAGCTCCAAGCGCTCTCTTCAGGCTATGGACGATTGTAATGTTTTTACTATCACAGCCCAGCACGCGACCTCTACATCCCAGCACCTGCATTTTATTGCGATAGGAATTATATGAACACTGCAGGACAATTTATGCCGTGAGGCTGCGCATGAGAGAAACCGTGCGAGGGTGAGCCGGCGAACGCGGCTCAATCTCGCGTGCGCGAGCGAGGAACGCGGATGCGTGCCCTCTCCTGTCGCGCACTAGCAGGAGGTCAGGCGAGGGAGGAGGCGCGTTCTTTTCCGGCGGCATCTAGGGTGCCTCGATGTCCCCTTCGCCAGCCATTCCGTACAGAGTGCAGACAACCGCGGCGGCTAATACGGCGTTAGCCACGCGAACCAAGGAGGACGCAGTAGACGCCTTTGGCGGACGCCGTAGGGACGTGCTGCCGGCGCTTGTGTGTCTTGAAAGCGATCTGCGATGTTTGCAGCGTAGCGCCGATAGCTTCGTATGCGCTGTGCGTTCGACGTTTCGTTCGTGTTGAAACGCGAGATGCATGAAGGTCAATTTACTTGCTGCTGCCGCGATTGCCCCCTCCATAATTTTTACAGCGAGTTTCAGCGCTCATCGAGCGAGACGTGTTCATGTTTTGCGTGTGCGCGCGTGACATCGAGCTGTTTAATTTAGCTAAAACACGTTGGCGGGCTAGTTGCTTTGAATCCTTGATAAAATGTGTAAGCGCGACTGAACAAGGACGTAGAAAGAAGCAGACACACAGAGACAGCACTGTCTCTGTATGTGTAGACACGCCTACACATTCTATCATTGTTAATTTAGTTAATACGTAAATGCTTACAAGTTTATACCACCGATAAAACTACTTTCCTTACTTTTTGTCCCATAGGAAAGCAAGCACAACGCGTTCCATGCGCACAAACTATACTAGTTCTGCTTAAGGCGGCACTAGAGAAAAGCTTTTTCGAGCTGTGTCAGTGATCTAGAGTACCAACCAATAAAGCCACCGTTCAAAAGAGGGGGTTTAGCGAGCCAGTAAATGCGTTAGAATGAAAGACTGGTGGCGACGCAGCCTTAACGTTCCCGCACTATCTCACCGTGACGTCATACTCTGATCACGCCTGCGCTGGTCTAGTTAACTTTTTATCTCTAAATATTGTTACGGTGCATTCGGACAGGACCATGCGCGCAATAGGGAGACAAAGAGGTACACTGCCTCCTGGGCCTGTGACATTTGCGCGAATACCCCTAACTTTTCCCCATGTAAATAGTTGTACTTACATTTGTGCATCGGGCTTCCTCATCGTAACAATATAGGCCACATTGCATCATAGAAAAGTCAAAGTGTGACCTTAATACGCTTCGAGAACTTGTACTGATCCAGAACGTCCAAAAATAGAAACAGCTAATTGGAAAGCCGTCTCGCTGACGCACCGGCACTGCGCGAAACTTGAGAAATTCAACATTTCCTCGAGTAAGAATCAACGTGCTCCCCCGAAATTACTCGTCGTGGTTGCTTAGTGGCTACGGTGCTGGGCTGCTAAGCACGGGCCGCGGAATCGAATCCTGGCCACTGCGGCCGCATTTCTATGGAAGTGAAATGCGAAAACACCCGTGTACTCAGATTTAGGTGGTCATAAAAAAAAAAAAAAACGAGGTGGTCCGAATTTTCAGAGTTCCCCACTACGGTCTGCCTTATAATAACATCGCAGTTTTGGCCCATGTAAAACCCCATAATATTTTTTCCACGAAATTGACAAAAATACAGTTCTAGATGAAAGCTTCGTCAGTTGAAACTGAGTGAGCGTTTCTTTCAGTGTCCCTTTAAAATGAATACTTCGCGCTTCCGGAGGACTGGGTGTCCATTCCAACACCATTCCGGAATCGCGGGCTCCCATTCCATTCCGGGTGTTTGAAAATGTGGAATCATTCCGGAATCTACTCAACTCCGGAGTTACCGCTCCGCAACTGTGGTCCCTCCCTACCTTGTCACGACAATGAACGCCATGAGACGGGACACAAGCGCAGGAAACTTGACCGGCGCAGTGTTTCACCGACATCTATCCTCACTTTTCATCCTTGGCTGTCTTTCTCTTATAGTACAGGATGACGGCTTAACTTATGCAACACAATTAATCGATATATTTGCGGTATAGAAATTAGTAACGGTAACGCGAGGGTAGTCCTTGTGGCACGTAGACTGGTAGTGCCGTTCTAGTTAAAATGTATGTAAGGTTTAACGCAGTCGACAGTTTTCTTTTTTCCTGCGGAGAATTCGGTGCATTGGTTTTGGTCGTGAGTTTCATCCAAAAATTCGTGTTTTTCCGGTGAATATATATTTTTCAAATGAGACTGGCCTTTTTCCGGGGATAATTCAACGGCTCGACCTCGCCACCCTTTTATTATTTTTTTCTTGAATATCGGGCTAAAACGCTATATTGCTAAAACGGGCTTTGCGACTGCAGATCCTGCTCGTGAACCCTTCAATCCAATACGTCGAATAAGAACGTTCTGGAGAACCAGCTTAGCAAAGGCACAACGGCATGCTACAATGTAACCACGTAGCAATTACGATAAGTTGATTTGAAGTTCCGACACGAAGACTTTATCAGTAACACTAACCCGGTACAGAGCTCCAACGAATAAAAGAGAACCAATGACTACGTAGATGACGACCACCGTTGGCATCTGGAACGCTTTGACTGCGGTAGTCTCTCAGACGTGCACTCTTTGTGACTATTTTCACCGCTTATATAGTGTCCCTGTGGATCCTCCCACGTACATGCACTCAGCGCTCACTCTCTTCCTCTTTCTATTCCTCTTTCCTTTACCCCCAGTCCACGGTAGCAAACCGGACGCATGTCCGGTTGACCTCCCTGCCTTTCATCTCCTTTCTTTCTCTCTCTCTTTCTCTCTCTCCCACTGCCCTTGTGTATATATAGAACTCAACAGCTTTAAACTTCTTTGGTCACCTAGTTCGATTCAGAAGTCATATGACGCCCCCTGATATTTTATATTAAAAATAAACCACTTTCTTCTTTGTCCTTGAGGCAAACAAAAAGGCAAAAGAAAACCAGACAGGTCCTGGTCTAACGCTGGTCGAGTCAAGCAGAAAGTTTTACGTATTGCGCTCAGTGTGCAGAACAAACATTAAGGGCCGAAGGTTCGCGCCCCTCAAAAGCCGCGCAGAAACGAAAAAGACAGAACAGCGCGGCAACATGTCGATGCGCGCGCCGCGAGGGCTGGCAGAACACGCGAGAGAACACGTGACTGAAGATGTCCACAGGAACATTGACATTCGCTGCTCCGCTGCAAACTGGGTGCGTGGTTGGCACGCAGATTTTCAAGGGTCGTTTGTCACCCATCATCATCATCATTGACGCATTGCGGTGGCTCGGCGGCTACGGTGTTGCGCTGCCAGTCACGGGACCGAATCCCCGCCGCGGCGGTCGCATTCCGAAATGCGAGGACGCCCGCGCGTTGGAGGCACGTTCCCCTGGTGGTCAAAATCAATCCGGTGTCCTCCAGGCGTGCCTCATAATCAAATCGGTCTTTTGGCACGTCAAACCCCAGAAATCCGTTGAAATCTTTTGTCGCGATGCCTTAGTCGGCGATTAATAAGTGACGAATTCTACTGGCAGGTTCTTGCACAACGATTAACCAGCTTATCATAACCAAAAAACTGGTGCCATCTTGAAAATTTGTTCTAAGTCGATACGCCTAGCTAAATCCCTTGCTACAATTCATAACTTACAATATGTGCACTGAGGTAATTTGTTTATGACCTAATTAGTAATATTTTAAATAACTAGTCGATCATGCCTTTCGATTTCTCGTGCTTGTAATTCCGTCTCTTTGAGTAAACCTGCTCAAGGACTAAAATAATGCTCTCTGTCACAGATGATTGTTTTTAAAATTCTCTATAGTCTAAAAAAGGCACCTCGTATAACACAAGTGCCACAAGACAAGGAAGAAGGTCAAGCAGAGGCGCGCTAAGAATTTGTAGCATTTCATTCTTCTGGCATTTTGCTTGCTAGTGTATATTGCAGCTTGTTATGACAGTTAAAACATGTTGGCGGGCTAGTTGGTTAGAATCCATGATGGAGTGTATAAGCGCGACTGAACGAGGACGCAGATGGAAACAGATACACAGAGACTCAGAATCTCAATTACTGTTTCTCTCAAAATAAAAATTTGTTCCTTTTGCGGTTACGCCTATATTGGTAATGTTCCGCTCAATCAAGACTTACTCTTAAAACTTTCCAGGCTGATTATTTCTTACACATTAAAACGTGCTATGAACTAGGATTAATGAATACTTCGGATATATTTATATCAGCTGTTATCTTAAAAACGCCTTGCGAAAAGCCAGTTTGTGTGTGTTTGGTCTTTCAAGCATAATTGGCTTATCAGCTACGTTTTCTTCCAGTCTATCATAGCACGCCGCTTTCGTAGGCCTTCATGGTTGCCAAAATTTTGCCATATACCAATTTGTCTCTGAGTTATGAGTGTTGGCGTGGGAGGTAAATTTGACACTTTTTAGAGAAATATGTTGAATGAAAAATTACGAAATATTTTTTCCGCTGTTTTAAACCAGTAGATAACATTAAATCAATTGTCTCCCTAATAAGTGATACTAGTAATAAAAATGTGATTTCCTAAAATAAATATTTTCTGCAGAATGGCTTATGTCATACCTTTAAGACAAATTGTAGGACCTAAATGTCACGAAACGGCACAGTCGGTTATGGGCAACAATGCTAGTTAAGAGGGCTACCGAACACTCACCGCCAGTTGGCACCCGAAGCATCGGCGAATGCGCGACCGTTCTGCGCTACTCAGAGTGGGAGTCGAGCCCGCGACCTCGTGCTCAGTAGTCATCGCCTCA
The DNA here is from genome assembly GCF_050947875.1 of Dermacentor variabilis. Lineage (NCBI taxonomy): Eukaryota > Metazoa > Arthropoda > Arachnida > Ixodida > Ixodidae > Dermacentor > Dermacentor variabilis. Next base: position 7,380,598 of record NC_134570.1, read on the forward strand.
AGCAAAGTAGAATTTCTCAACGCAAGTAGTCAGAAAACTGAAAAAAATACTCAGTATAAGGGAGGTGAACAAAACGGCAGCGTCAGCGATCGGCTGAAGGTTATTTTTCGATGGTGTACACATGTACCAGGATACCTCCACCCTCTGTGATTCGTGCTTGGGCTGTTCGGACCTACAGAACGATCCATCACATTTGGATGTTCTTTTTGGCTCGCTTCCTTCCCCTCCACCCCCACCGCTGTTCATGGAGCTGGCTTTTAGGAGTTGCGTGCCAAATACGGAAGAGCGTCACAGGAGACGAGGCAGACACGTCTGCATTGGTCTTTGCTCTCGCTCAAGTGATGCCGCGGTTAGGGCCGCGAGCGCCAGCCATCCGTCTGCCTTCCCCGATGATCCCTTCGCGCTGCCAGTCCCGCTGGAAAGGAGTAGCACAGAGGCTTAAGGCAGTCTGCGCTGGAGTATTGACAGCGAGCGAACAATAAACGGATCACAAAAGCAGGAGCCCAGGGCGAAATGTAGAAGCGAGCAAATGCAACTTTGAGAAAGAAGACACACCATTACATCGTCCGACCAGAAGAGAAAGAATCGTTCTCGGAAAAAAAGAAAAAACCAAGAGCGGCCGCGGGAGCGAAGTAATGAGTGGATGACACGAGGCGACCTAAAAGCGGCGCAGAGGGGGCGAGCCGGCGCATAATCAAAGTCGTGACTAGGAGCCATTAAGGGCGGGCCCTGCTCGAGGCGGACGAAGAAGCCGAGATGTGTCCCGCCGGAGGCAGAAACAAACAAGCGAAGGAGCGGCGAGCGCGCGCCGACCCGCGACAGTATCGCACGCGAAGCTTTTCGCGTCGAAGCAGCCGAAGGGCGGGCGCTCGTATTCGTTGAACGAAGACGCCGCGATGAGCGACGACGTATTTCGGCGCTCGGTGGGTGCTAACCCGGGTGCAGCTAGGCGTGCCCGGCCGCTCGCACGAGAAACACGGCGTTTGCTTCCCGAAATTCTCGAGCTGTGCGCGGCGAGACACGCGGCGCCCTCGTGGCATTCTGCTGCTTTCGTTGACAGCCACGTGACCGGTCCGCCACCTGCAGAACTGTCCAACAGAGCTGGCCTACAACGCTCGAAATTAGGGCCACGCAAGGTGTACTGACTAAACGAGAAAAAGTCCAATGTCTTTCTGTTAAAGCTTACTATTGCGGAAAACGGTAAGCACTACTTCCACCTATGATATCTGCTTATTGTGCCCTACTTTCCTACAGAGCCCCACAGAAAGCCCCTCGTCGGGGCACAAATACACCATGCATTGTTTCTTTTCCAATCGAGCATTGCTTCTACTCCAGCTGTGTGCACGACAACTTATCACAAGTTTCATTTCCGTTTTGCACAAAACCTAAAAAGTAGATTGCCGAAAAATACTAAAGTATAATTTGAGGACGCACACCCGGATTGGCAACCGCTCCTGGAGTCAAAGGAATTAGAAGGAAGAATTATATCATTAAAGTGTTTCAATTCGGGATTGACAAGGGCTCACGTGAGCTCAATCCAGTTATATTTATTGATCAATATACCCAATTTTCGCACAGAATATAATACTGAAAAAGATACCAAAATGAGGTGGCTTCTATGTACAAATGACAATAAGCACAAAATAAAGAGTATGTGGCAAGCAAAGTGCTTTTCTGAGCGTGAAAGGAGCCCGCAGATACACGCAAGATTGCCACACGACTGGATGCTCGAAGCATCTTGCGTATGTTCGCGGGCTTCTTTCAAGCTCGGAAAAACACTTTCATGTAGCACGTATTGAGAAACAGAAAGCTGTATCGGGAGTTTTTTTCATTTTGCTCTAAAATTTGATCTACTTATCACTTAATTGTAATATTTGAGAAGTTGATTATTGAAGACTAATTATGTAATAAGGTGGAATGTGAAAAATAATCTGAGTATATCTAAGCGACAGCAAACAACATTAGCGTGGTTCTGTGCAGCTAGGTTGAATTTGCATATTTCCAAATCATGGTGCAGAATAGTTGGTGCAGCCTATATATATATATATATATATATATATATATATATATATATATATATATATATATATATATATATATATATATATATATATATGTATACATATATATATATATATATATATATATATATATATATATATATATATATATACACAGATGTGAGTGTGTGTTGTGTGAACGAGAAGGAATGAAACCGAGGGTTTGATTTTTTTATTAGTCATATCATAAGAAGCCAACAAACAAAGACATCAAGGAGTTCATAGGAGAACTTACTTGTACTTAGTAATTCAATTAGAAAAATGATAAATAAATGGAATTGAAAATGCGTAAAAAATTTCACCATCGATTACAATAGTCCCTAATGCGAAATCTGAGCGCAGCTCTAAGGTGTTTTCATTTGGCGATATATTGGCGGATATATTGAATATATTGGTCCACCGAGATCGGTGGACAATCTGTCTCGTGCAGTACGATGCGAACGGAGCGAAGTGTGGCGCGTCTGGCTCGCTAATCGGGAGACCACGAGAGGCTGCGCGCGAGTTACGCGTGGGCGCGATTCACAGCCGCCGCTGTAGACAGACCTCCGCTCAAGCAGCGCTTTGTTTCCGTAGAGACGACACGCGCAACTCTGGCGCCATGTCGTAGCCATTGTCGCATCACAGTCCGTCTTGCGGGGAACTACGCTTTTACTTTCACGCTTGACGTGATAGTTCTGCGGAAACCCGCGAGGTGGAGACGAAGTAAATAAATAAGGGAAATGAGACATCCACTCAATCGTAGCAATTGCTACGAAGGAAACCCATACGGGTTCCTCGAAAGAAAAGCCTCGCAGTTGAAGAAAAATTCGTCCTCTCTTGTCGTTTCACCGACGACGAGAGCGACCCTTCGTCGAGGAGAAGTCGCGCCACCTGCAGCGTCAGCGGCGACAACGCTCTAGGCTGAGCGTCACATCGAGCCTTACCCGTAGCCGCTCTCCGTCGCCCCTTGCAGGATCATCACACGCATCGGTACCGCGAAGTGGCCTCAGCAGCTGAGGACGAGCGTAGCTACTACACGGCGCTCTGCTCCCTTCCTCGGAGGTGAGATCGCTCACGCTGCTGCGGATGCCTAGGCAACTCCTCCGCTTTCCGCCTCGTGGCTCCGCTGCGCCCTCCTCGCGCGCTGTCGCCTTTCGTTCGTATCCTGCTGCGTTCCGCGTTCGCTTTCGTTCTTCGCGGCGCTCGTTCGCTCGGTTAGGCCGACGCCGTTGGACAACGCCGACGCTCGCCGCAGCAACGGGTATCGGAAGGGGCGCGTAAATGGGTTGCAGGTGGGGCACCAACGCACGTCTTCGCATTACGCGTACTGCGATGCTCTTACCAATTGCTCTACTGCAGTGCGCTGTTGTTGAATTTTGAAGATATATATATATATATATATATATATATATATCACGTGACCTGCTTCCCACAATTCACATACACACGCTCTTTTCCATTTTGACACTCCGAACTAACGCATAAAAAACAAGGGGTACAAGCAACTTACTGCATGCGAAGCATATAATGCGGATGGCTTGCTTTTGAAGGATTAGAAAAAAATGACTTGTCGATATTGAAGGCTCCGTCCCAATATTCAATAGAATAATAACTTGGTTGCGAATAAAAAAGTGACAGGTGATTGCGTATTAGCAAGCGTGGACAGCGAGGTATGGCGTGGACGCAGCACGCGCACTCGAGCACGGCCCACGGACGCAGCCGCCACAGCGCGTGCCCACGGCAGAAGAGCGCTCGTGCCGGAAGAGAAAGGCCGAGCACGCTGCCCGCCACCGAGGCCGATTAGCAGACGCGTCCACTTTGCTCGGTCGTTTTTGAAATCAAACCCGCTCCGAGTTGCTGGAGACTCTCCGTGCCCGACATGCGTCGTCGACAGCGCGACAATGCTGATGCAAACAGCGACGGCGTAAGAGCGCGTCTTGGTTAAGAGTGCAGGATTGCATTTCTTGGATTGGCAACTATGGCGTCATCTACAATAAAGGGCGTCATCGATCGCCAGTTTGCCAAACACCACAAGTCCAACTTTTCGGCTTAAGATGAATAAAGTTATCGAGTTTTACGAGCCGAAATCACGATTTGTCCATGAGGCACGCCGTAGTGAGGGACTCCGGAATAATTTGCACCACCAAGGGTTCTTTAACATGCACCTAAATCTAAGTGCACCGGTGTTCTCGCATTTCGCCTCCAAGGAAATGCGGCCGCCGAGGCCGGGATGCGACCCTGCTCTTGAGAAAGGAGACAGACAGACAAAGAACTTTACTAATGGTCCTGAGGAACAGCGTTAGGGTACCTCCCTTTTCAGGGAGTCCCCGTAGCCGTCGCGGGCCGCACCCACGTCGGGGTGGG